>NC_058520.1:565761771-568261771 GCF_904849725.1 Hordeum vulgare subsp. vulgare
CCGATTTGATCGTGTCAAACATGAAACTTGCTTAGAATCTCGTGTAGTTTCATTTTCTCTTTCTGTTTGTATGTTTTGAAGTGCTCGTGTCCGTCGTTGCACACATATTGCATTCATGCCATCATATCTTGCGGTGCTTGTATCTTTTGAACCGTGGCTTCGTTGGAGATGTTCTTTATGTGTAGGTTGCTTGAAATGACGCGTAGAATCACGTGAACCTATTTGTTTTGCTGTTTAACAACCAATTAAATGCATTAGTTCAGGATGGACAGAATTGTAAATTAACTTGTGAGGTCGTTTCGGAGGTGCTATATGTCATTTCCGGCCTCATTTAAAATGCCTAGATAGGTAGTTTAATTACACTTCACCTCTTGCCATGTTTAACCACATTTAATATGGCCGAGTATCTAATCGGGATAGAACTAAATAATTAACGTGGAGTTTCGTCAATATGCTATCATTGCCATGCTAGTTTCGTCAATATGCTATCATTGCCATCGGGATAGAACTAAATAATTAACGCGGGATCTCAGGCAAGATGATCATTTCCCTAGATACCATTACTATCATTGCCATGCTAGTTTATCGCTTCTATCGTTTATGTCTCGTTGCCTACCACCTGTTAAATATCAGCCTCTCAACAATGCCATGATTACCTTCAACCTGTTCGACCTAGCAAACCACTGATTGGCTATGTTACTGCTTGCTTAACCCTGTTGATAGCGTTGCTAGTTGCAGGTGCAGTTGCTTCCATGTGATAACATGGGTTCCTTGTCATATTACCATATTAATGCTATTTAATTTAACGCACCTATATACTTGGTAAAAGGTGGAAGGCTCAGCCTTTCTAGCCTGGTGTTTTGTTCCACCTTTGCCCCCTTAGTTTCCGGCTACCGGTGTTATGTTCCATAATCGAGCGCTCCTAACACGATCGGGGTTGTTATGGGGACCCCTTGATAATTCGTTTTAGATTAAAGCTGGTCTGGCAAGGCCCAACATTGGTACTACATTTGCCTAATGACCTAATAAAATTGCATAGGGACTTTCCAGACCCCAAGGATAATTTAGTCAACCCCCGGGCCAGTGCTCCTCATGAGTGTTGGTCCAAAACAGAGCAGCTTATTAACGCTACCCGGGGCAACTCGGCGTTTGGTCGTGGTAACCATCGCTCATCCGTCGTGTCCTGAGAACGAGGTACGCGACTCCTATCGGGATCGTCGACACGTCGGGCGGCCTTGCTGGATTAGTTTTACCTTTGACGAGTGCGTCGGGATTCCGGTGATGCTTTGGGTAATCTCATAGTTGAGGTTTTCCACTAGGGAATCCGACGAGATCGCGAGCTTCAGGATTGAGGATTTCTATGCGGCTTGTGGTAATTTGTGATGGACTAGTTGGAGCACCCCTGCAGGGTTAAATCTTTTTGGAAAGCCGTGCCCGCGGTTATGTGGCAACGTGGAAACTTTGTTTAACACTGGTTCTAGATAACTTGAAGTTAACTTAATTAAAACATGCCAACTGTGTGCGTAACAGTGACTGTCTCTTTCGTGAGTTCTTTCTCCGATCGAGGACACAGTGGGGTTATGTCTGACATAGGTAGGTGTTCAGGATCGTTCCTTTGATCATCAGTAGTTCACGACCGTTATGCGTAGTTCTTCCCCCTCTTATTTCTGGTACTCGTAAGATTAGCCACCAAACATATGCTTAGCCGCTGCTGCAACCTCACCAATTAACCATGCCTCACCCATTAAGCTTTGCTAGTCTTGATACCTTTGGAAATGAGATTACTGAGTCCCCTGTGGCTCACAGATTACTACAACACTAGTTGCAGGTACAGGTAAAGGTTACTTGACACGAGCGCGTTGATTGATCATTTGGAGTTGCTTCTTCTTCTTCTTCATCATCGATCTAGGATGGGTTCTAGGCCGGCAGCCTGGGATAGCAAGGATGGACGTCGTTCTTTTTTTGTCGTTTGTTTTCGTCCGTAGTCGGATCCTGCTCTTACTCTTGATGAATATGTAATGTACTGATGTGACTCTGATGTGGTTTGTGGCGAGTGTAAGCCAACTCTTTATATATCTCTTCTTTTCAGTACATGTACTTGTAACGATATCCATTCTTGCGACACGACGAGATGCGCTTCTATCCCTGACGAGGTCCTCGTGCCAAATTGAGGATAGGGTCGCATCTTGGGCGTGACAAGTTGGTATCAGAGCAGTACCGACCTAGGAGCCCCCTTGATTGATCGAACTTGGCCGAGTCGAGTCTAGTAAAAAATTGCTTTGAGTCTAGTTATATATCGGAGAGTAGGATTCTTTTTTCTCCTCTTCTATGCTCTGGTGAGGAATCTCGACGTAATATTTTAATTCTACTCCTCTTCTCACTCAAACTTTTTTTAGGATCACGCGGATATTTTTGAGATCTATATGATGCCGATGTGACGGAGTTCTGTCTTGGTGCCTCCTATCTGCTCTAAGTCTTAGGGGAGTTGAGCTCCAGGGGATTCTTGAGGACATCGTTATCATTCAGATTTCTTAGTATCTCGGAACGAAGGATGTTCGTAATTGCTTCAATACTAGTAGTGGCGAGATAACCACGATGTCCCCAGTACTGATGCAGATTGTTCGGGAGTACTTGTTGGGAACGTCGCATGGGAAACAAAAATTTTCCTACGCGCACGAAGACCTATCATGGTGATGTCCATCTACGAGAGGGGATGAGTGATCTACGTACCCTTGTAGATCGTACAGCAGAAGCGTTAGAGAACGCGGTTGATGTAGTGGAACGTCCTCACGTCCCTCGATCCGCCCCGCGAACAATCCCGCGATCAGTCCCACGATCTAGTACCGAACGGACGGCACCTCCGCATTCAGCACACGTACAGCTCGACGATGATCTCGGCCTTCTTGATCCAGCAAGAGAGACGGAGAGGTAGAAGAGTTCTCCGGCAGCGTGACGGCGCTCCGGAGGTTGGTGATGATCTTGTCTCAGCAGGGCTCCGCCCGACCTCCGCAGAAACACGATCTAGAGGAAAAACTATGAAGGTATGTGGTCGGGCAGCCGTGAGAAAGTCATCTCAAATCTGCCCTAAAAGCCCCATATATATAGGAGGAGGGAGGGGGACCTTGCCTTGGGGTCCAAGGGATCCCCAAGGGGTCGGCCAAGCCAGGGGGGAGGACTCTCCCCCCCCAAACCGAGTCCTACTTGGTTTGGTGGGAGGGAGTCCTTCCCCTTTCCCACTTCTCCCTTTTTTTTCTTTCCTTTGATTTTTTCTCTCTTGGCGCATAGGGGATTGGTGGGCTGTCCCACCAGCCCACTAAGGGCTGGTGTGACCCCCCCAAATGCCTATGGGCTTCCCCGGAGTGGGTTGCCCCCCTCCGGTGAACTCCCGGAACCCATTCGTCATTCCCGGTACATTCCCGGTAACTCCGAAAATCTTCCGGTAATCAAATGAGGTCATCCTATATATCAATCTTCGTTTCCGGACTATTCCGGAAACCCTCGTGACGTCCGTGATCTCATCCGGGACTCCGAACAACATTCGGTAACCAACCATATAACTCAAATACGCATAAAACAACGTCGAACCTTAAGTGTGCAGACCCTGCGGGTTCGAGAACTATGTAGACATGACCCGAGAGACTCCTCGGTCAATATCCAACAGCGGGACCTGGATGCCCATATTGGATCCTACATATTCTACGAAGATCTTATCGTTTGAACCTCAGTGCCAAGGATTCGTATAATCCCGTATGTCATTCCCTTTGTCCTTCAGTATGTTACTTGCCCGAGATTCGATCATCAGTATCCGTATACCTATTTCAACCTCGTTTACCGGCAAGTCTCTTTACTCGTTCCGTAATACAAGATCCCGCAACTTACACTAAGTTACATTGCTTGCAAGGCTTGTGTGTGATGTTGTATTACCGAGTGGGCCCCGAGATACCTCTCCGTCACACGGAGTGACAAATCCCAGTCTTGATCCATACTAACTCAACTAATACCTTCGGAGATACCTGTAGAGCATCTTTATAGTCACCCAGTTACGTTGCGACATTTGATACACACAAAGCATTCCTCCGGTGTCAGTGAGTTATATGATCTCATGGTCATAGGAATAAATACTTGACACGCAGAAAACAGTAGCAACAAAATGACACGATCAACATGCTACGTCTATTAGTTTGGGTCTAGTCCATCACGTGATTCTCCCAATGACGTGATCCAGTTATCAAGCAACAACACCTTGTTCATAATCAGAAGACACTGACTATCATCGATCAACTGGCTAGCCAACTAGAGGCATGCTAGGGACGGTGTTTTGTCTATGTATCCACACATGTAAATGAGTCTTCATTCAATACAATTATAGCATGGATAATAAACTATTATCTTGATACAGGAATTATAATAATAACTATACATTTATTATTGCCTCTAGGGCATAATTCCAACAGTACTGCCATACTTTGTATCGTTGTGATCACGAGGGTCTGTTGTAGATGAAGGTCCGAGATTCTGGTTGTGTGTTGATGGATGTGATACAGGTGACGGGTTAGTATAGGAGTAGTGTGATATTACTCGTTGTATCCGTGTACCAGATTGCATGACCAGATATTTCGGGAATTCATAGGTGGGAATTCTAGTAGTTGCTTATAGGACAATCTTCCAACAAATGCATGATGTTAGGTTGGGGTTCGACATCTAGTGGATTCGTTTGTTCATGGTCGACTTAAAGCGGTACATGTTGTGTCTTAAAGAGTCCTTGTAGCTTGCTATGACTCGGGGACGCTTCGTATGTCAGGTGCACTGCCTTGCACTTGATGACTACTGTAAAATCGAGCCCGTGCGATCCTGTCCACGAAAATATCGGACGAAATCTCTCTCATGAGTTTGTTCTGGCTAATTGCAAGCCACATCCTTGTTTTGTTGAATATGGTAATTGAAGTTGCTTCGGTGTCAAGTGGTGATTTCAGATCTTTTCTAAGTAGTGATCTCATATTCATATGAGAGTGCTAATCCTTTTGCTTAATCAATTGTCTTATCATTCTTGTCAACCGAAGTCGTCATGTTAATTCTTTTCCAACCGGTGTGTTTCTCTCCAAGTGGATTCAATCCTCTTTAATTTTTGCAAGATAATTCTCTCATTTTATTCCGGAGTTCATCTCATCTGTCTCAATTTGTCTTTGTTTTTTCCCCGCCCTCCCGCCCTTTTTCTTGGTGATTCAATTTTCATCCAAGAGTTTTCTTTTCATTATGCTTTCGCTGTCTGTTCTTTTCTCTCTTACCCGGTGATGCATTGTGAAGATTTTCAGGAGCTTCGTGTTCATCTTTATTCATTCTTGTCATCTTTTCCGGTGAATTTAATTAAGTTGTCCGTGTTCATCATATCCTATTTATCCTTGTTATTCTTTCCCATGTCGGGAATTTTTCTGAGCCTATCTTGGTATTTATTTCTCTCTTTTCTATCCGGGGTGTTGAAGATATCTCAGAGTTTCTTGTTGCAGATCTTTCATTATTTCGAGGTTCTCAACCTCATCTAGTTTTCTTGTACCGGTGCAATATCTCCCGTTCTAGCAATCTTTTCAACGGTGATTTCTTTGAGTGGGCCCATAACCCACACGTTCCTTCCCAGGATCTTTCCTGGCTCTTTTAATCTTTTCCCGGAGATCATTAATTCTTTTCAGCTTTGACATAAGTATGAATTTCATCAGTTATATTCTTTCTTCAAGATCTATTCGAATTAATTCTAAGATTTGGCTCAACCTTTCATTCTTCACTATTCCGGAGTATCTCTTTATCCTTGGTGCTCTTTCTCGTCATCATTCTTGGCTTGCAATCCGAAGGAGTGTTTCCCTCGAATCTTGGTCCATTCTCTTGGAGATTCATCATTTCAGCTTCGTGCATCCTCTCAATTGTTATCAATCATGAGTACCCCTTTCTTGCTATCCGGTGCATTTTTGAGTTGTTTTATTTCTCGTTCCTCCGAAGGCCATCATTTTAGAAGATTCTTCGTTCTCAGCTTTCAGCTTTCATCCTCAAATCTTCCTAATTGTTGCCTCTTCGTTCGTCTCTCGATTATCTGGTGCCTTGTTCAAGTTTTCTCTCAGGTGGCTCATGATCTCTTCATTCTCAGGTGTTTCCATGCATTCTTGGAATTCCCATTCAGTTGTGAATTCTTACCGGTGCTTCCTTCTATTTTTCTTCAAGTCGTGTTTTTCCTCTCTGTCTCTCCAAGAATCTTTCAAGAAGTATAAGTGGCATGCTAAATCCGATGCTTGTCATCAATTAAACTTGATGAAGGATAAGCATAACATAATTCTTATTCGTGTTCGTAGTATTTTGAATTCTTCTTCTGGAGTGGCTCATGGTTTCAATTCTTTTCTCGTGTGCTTATCTTTTTCCGGAGTTCTAATTAGTTCTTTTAAGTATCTCTTTGTGATGCTTCATCTAAATCTTGGCAAGGTCATAATCTTATTCTTTTCTACCTTCATATTTGTTGCATCATTCAGTTGTATACGGAGATCCTTCATGGTGATTCTTCAAGGTTTCAATCCATTATCAAATGTTCTTCAAGATTATTGTTGGAGAACCTCAAGTATCCTTTCTCTTGCATTTCTATGTGTAATTGTTCTTCCTTTATCCTTTGAGGTGGTATTATAGCATTCTTGTTAGTGTAGGAGTCTCGAAGAGACTTCCATTCAAGTATGAGATAATTAAATCCACCAATTCTATGATCATGAGATATTTCAACCCATGATTTCTTCATTGAGCTATCTTGGTTTGGACTTCACCTAAAGCTTTTCCTATGGATTGTGCTATTATGGTGCTTGTCATTAATTCCAGTTCTCATGCACCCTCTTGGTGTAAGAAGTTTTGATTTCTTGTTGCTCCCAATCTATCCTTGTTTATTTTAGTGGTTGTTTGTCACCTCATATTTGTTGAGATGATTTTCATAAGCCCACTACTATCTTGCTCTTCGTTGTTGGTTTTCCAACTAGTACGTCAATTCTATGACCGGAGGCTCTTCAATTCTATTGTGATGATAGTTGTCATTCTTTTCTTCATTCTCTTCTTCTGCTTCAGCTAGTTCATATTCTCTTGTTCCGGAGGCATTGTGTTGTTGCTCTTTTGGGTCTATTATGTTGTTCTATCAAGATCATGGTGTTCCATTGTTCTATTTAGTTGTTTGTAATGAATATTGTCTATTTCTTCCATCTTATCGAATTTTTTTGTCCCATTTTCCTACCGAAGTGCTGCCAAAATTTTCCGTGAATTCTGGCTTCTTTCTCATGTCATTCCTCATCTCCTTGCAACCTTCAAGTATCGTTGGTTTCACTCGTTTGTCAAAGAAGCGACTAAGTTTTTACCTCTTGTTCTTTCTCATCCTCTCCCCCTTTCATTCTTGGATCTCGGGGCGAGATCCTCTTGTAGTGTAGGAGAGTTGTGACAGCCCGATGCCGACGTTCCAGAAGATTCCCCTCTCTTTCCGTTTTCTTCGTGTGGCTTATTTTATTTGTCGTGTCATCATCGCATAATTCGCATCATCTGCATTGCATCGTCATCTCCGTTGCCGCCAGTTTTCAAAACTTATATTCCTTAGTAGTTGCCGGTTCTCGTCGTTGTCCGTTCTGAGCCTGACCGCACACGCACGCGCCCGCGGCACCGTCGAGACCCTGTTTTAAAAGTATGCATAAAACTTTCTCTGATCGGGGTGAAACTTGGCACGTGGTCGTAATTTGTTTTAGTTAGACCGCTTGTCGAATTTCGTCGCGATCGGAGTCCGTCTGGTACCCGAACGGTCGACCGTAGCGGCACCGTGTTCGGTCTACCGTCGGACGTTAGTCGGTGTTTTAAAAATTCGTGTCGCGCCGCCCGTTCTCCCTCTCGTCTCCGGATATCCCCCTTACACGGCCTCGTATCCCATTCCCGCGTTCGGAATTATCCGATTCCGACTCCGCGGTTGGATCCGGATCGAAATTCCGGCTAATCTAGCCCCCCTTTTATATATATATAGACCCCCTCCTAAAAGTTAGGCAGCCAACCCCCCCTCTGCCTCGTTTTGCGCGCCCCACCTACCCCTAACCCTAATCCTCCCGCAGCCTCCTCCCACCTCCTCCTCGCGCCGCCGGGCCCGCGAGCCCATGGCTGGCCCGCCCGGGCCCGAGCTGCGCCGCCCGCCGTAGCTTCCCGTGCTCCCGTTCCCCTCGCACGAGCAGCGCCTGCCATGGCAGCCACCTCCTTTCGCCGGGGCACCACCGGCACGTTCCCAGCCCCTCGCCAAGGTGCCCGAGCAGCTCCCTCTGCCGCCGGCCGCCGCCTCCCCGTGCGCCAGAGCCGCCGTAGCCCCTCACGCCGTTCGCTCCTCCCTGCCCCGACCTGCTCCGCCGCCATGGATGCGCCGCCCCAGGCTTTGTCCGCTGCGGGAACCGCTTCCCGGGGCCGGATCCGCCCGTTCCCCGCGAGATCCGGAGCCCTGTCGCCGGCGCCGTTGTGGGCGCTGTGCGCCTCTTGGAGCTTGCCCTGCCCGTGCTCCAGGAGGGAAACGACCAGGAGCCGCCTCGCCCCGACCGGCCTAGGAGCTGCAGCAGCGGCCCAGCGCCGAGCCGACGCCACGGCAGCAGCTCGCCAGCCTCGCATGGGGCAGCGCCCCCTCGTCGGCCCACCAGCGCCAGGCCGGCCTCCTCTCGCGCAGGCCCACCACCTCCTCGCCTCGGCCAGGCCGGCCCCGAGGCCCAAGTGGAGTCCCCATGGTAAGCCCTGCCCCAGCACCTTTTAGATATGTTGCGCCACAGTTCGGCCCATTAGATAAATTAGGAGGTTTTAGGAATTAAGTAATTCCAGTAAATAACGTATATTCGAACCCCGTAACTTTTTATCCATAAGTCAGAACGAGGAGTATTTTATATGGTTTTGGGGTAGTTTTGCGAGTAGAACGCGATTTCATGACTTGCATAATTATTTGACGTGGTTTTTCATGCCAAACGCCTAGATTGACGTGCTGTCCCAATAGGGGAACGTCCCGTATTCATTTTCCTTGCGGTCCGGATTGCTCGAATGCCTTAGATGAAATGCCTATGTTTTAGGAACTATTTTTCCATGCATTTTAGAGCAGTCATAGGTATTTTTGCTTGTATGGATCGCCGATAGTTTATTTTCCCGTGTATAGGTAATTATCTCGCATTTAATGTGTGGATTTATTTTGTGTTGCAACCCCACATATTTTATATGTTTCCGGGGTAGAAAAATCCCATGGATTTTTCTGTGCAATTAGTATTAGTTTTTGGGGAAGTTAGTTCGCGTGATATTTTGCCATGTTGCCCTTTTGTTTAATTTGTAGGATTTATTCCGTGCTTCGTTTGACGGAGTTGTCAACTAGAGAGTTGATCTTGGATGTTTTGTTTAGCCCCTGGTATTTTTAGTTGCAATTGAAACGCATGTTTAGGTGTGTTTTGATTGCCCTCAAGTTGCTAGAAATAGTGTTGTTTTGAACGTGCTGAAATATTTCGAAGTCTGGGATCCGTTATTATTTTGTTGCTGTCTTATCTTGCTTGCATCTTATGATCTGTAGATCTTTTGAGGTTGGTCCAATGGAGTTAGTTGTACCCTTGTGTTTCTCTAGCATGCTGTAAATTTTCACGCCATTTGGAGTCCTGTAGCTATAGATTTTGCTGCTGTCAATATTGCTTCAGATCGAAAACTGCACTTTCATGAGGTGTTATTTTCACTAAGTCTGAAATAATGAGTGGGATGCCTTTTTGTGACTTCTTTCCCTAGTGATCCATGATGCCATGCTAGTTGTTGTTAGTTGTTTGTAGTAGTGATTCTTGCCCTCTTCCGTGCCATGCCTTGCTTGAGCATATCGGAGTTGCGTAGCCCGTAGTTGTGGCTTGTAGAAAATGCTATGTGGCTGATTTTGGTAGATTGTAGTGATTTCTTGTTTTGCTCGTAGTTGTTGAACCGTAGCTCCGATTTGATCGTGTACTACATGAAACTTGCTTAGAATCTCGTGTAGTTTCATTTTCTCTTGCTGTTTGTATGTTTTGAAGTGCTCGTGTCCGTCGTTGCACACATATTGCATTCATGCCATCATATCTTGCGGTGCTTGTATCTTTTGAACCGTAGCTCCGTTGGAGATGTTCTTTATGTGTAGGTTGCTTGAAATGACGCGTAGAATCACGTGAACCTATTTGTTTTGCTGTTTAACAACCAATTAAATGCATTAGTTCAGGATGGACAGATTTGTAAATTAACTTGTGAGGTCGTTTTGGAGGTGCTATATGTCATTTCCGGCCTCATTTAAAATGCCTAGATAGGTAGTTTAATTACGCTTCACCTCTTTCCATGTTTAACCACATTTAATATGGCCGAGTATCTAATCGGGATAGAACTAAATAATAACGTGGAGTTTCGTCAATATGCAACTCGTTGCATATTGAACTTCACTTAATGTGTAGTGTTTGATTGTGTGAATTGTCATGCCGTGATTTGCATGTATTCAACTGCTCATGCATCATATGTGTTGTGCATCGTGTGGTGAATTCCGTGTGTTGATTTGTGTTTCCGGTTTGATTCGTCTCGATAGAGTTCCGCAGCGTGCCGGATTGAGAGGACCCGTTCGACTACGTCGGTTCGTCTGCTTCACGGAGGCATTCTTATTCCAAGCAGGATCTCAGGCAAGATGATCATTTCCCCAGATACCATTACTATCATTGCCATGCTAGTTTATCGCTTCTATCGTTTATGTCTCATTGCCTACCACCTGTTAAATATCAGCCTCTCAACAATGCCATGATTACCTTCAACCTGTTCGACCTAGCAAACCACTGATTGGCTATGTTACTGCTTGCTTAACCCTGTTGATAGCGTTGCTAGTTGCACGTGCAGTTGCTTCCATGTGATAACATGGGTTCCCTGTCATATCACCATATTAATGCTATTTAATTTAACACACCTATATACTTGGTAAAAGGTGGAAGGCTCGGCCTTTCTAGCCTGGTGTTTTGTTCCACCTTTGCCCCCTTAGTTTCTGGCTACCGGTGTTATGTTCCATAATCGAGCGCTCCTAACACGATCGGGGTTGTTATGGGGACCCCCTTGATAATTCGTTTTAGATTAAAGCTGGTCTGGCAAGGCCCAACATTGGTACTACATTTACCTAATCACCTAATAAAATTGCATAGGGACTTTCCGGACCCCGAGGATAATTTAATCAACCCCCGGGCCAGTGCTCCTCATGAGTGTTGGTCCAAAATAGAGCAGCTTATTAACGTTACCCGGGGCAACTCGGCGTTTGGCGTGGTAACCATCGCTCATCCGTCGTGTCCTAAGAACGAGGTACGCGACTCCTATCGGGATCGTCGACACGTCGGGCGGCCTTGCTCGATTAGTTTTACCTTTGACGAGATATCTTGTGCATCGAGATTCCGGTGATGCTTTGGGTAATCTCAGAGTTGAGGTTTTCCACTAGGGAATCCGACGAGATCGCGAGCTTCGTGATTGAGGATTTCTATGCGGCTTGTGGTAATTTGTGATGGACTAGTTGGAGCACCCCTGCAGGGTTAAATCTTTTCGGAAAGCCGTGCCCGCGGTTATGTGGCAACGTGAAAACTTTGTTTAACACTGGTTCTAGATAACTTGAAGTTAACTTAATTAAAACATGCCAACTGTGTGCGTAACCGTGACTGTCTCTTTCGTGAGTTCTTTCTCCGATCGAGGACACGGTGGGGTTATGTCTAACGTAGGTAGGTGTTCAGGATCATTCCTTTGATCATCAGTAGTTCACGACCGTTATGCGTACTCGTAAGATTAGCCACCAAACATATGCTTAGCCGCTGTTGCAACCTCACCACTTAACCATGCCTCACCCATTAAGCTTTGCTAGTCTTGATACCTTTGGAAATGAGATTATTGAGTCCCCTCTGGCTCACAGATTACTACAACACTAGTTGCAGGTACAGGTAAAGGTTACTTGACGCGATCGCGTTGATTGATCATTTGGAGTTGCTTCTTCTTCTTCTTCTTCATCGATCTAGGATGGGTTCCAGGCCGGCAGCCTGGGATAGCAAGGATGGACGTCGTTCTTTTTTTGTCGTTTGTTTTCGTCCGTAGTCGGACCCTGCTCTTACTCTTTATGAATATGTAATGTACTGATGTGACTCTGATGTGGTTTGTGGCGAGTGTAAGCCACCTCTTTATATATCTCTTCTTTTCAGTACATGTACTTGTAACGATATCCGACACGACGAGATGCACTTCTATCCCTAACGACGTCCTCGTGCCAAATTGAGGATAGGGTCGCATCTTGGGCGTGACATTCTTCTTCTTCTTCTTCTTCTTCTACTGCTACTACCACTTCTTCTTCTTCTTCTTCTTCTTCTTCTTCTTCTTCTTCTTCTTCTTCTTCTTCTTCTTCTACTGCTACTACTACTACTACTACTACTACTACTACTACTACTACTACTACTACTACTACTTCTTCTTCTTCTTCTTCTACTACTACTACTACTACTACTACTACTACAACGACAACAACAACAACAACAACAACTACTACTACTACTACTACTACTACTACTACGACTACTACTACTTCTTCTTCTTCTTCTTCTTCTTCTTCTTCTACTACTACTACTACTACTACTACTACTACTACTACTACTACTACTACTACTACTACTACTACTACTACTACTACCAGTACTTCTTCTTCTTCTTCTTCTTCTTCTTCTTCTTCTACTACTACTACTACGACTACTACTACTACTACTTCTTCTTCTTCTTCTTCTTCTTCTTCTTCTTCTTCTTCTTCTTCTTCTTGTTCTTCTGCTTCTTCTTCTTCTTCTTCTTCTTCTACTACTACTACTACTACTACTACTACTAGTACTACTTCTTCTTCTTCTTCTTCTTCTTCTTCTTCTTCTTCTTCTTCTACTACTACTACTACTACTACTACTACTACTACTACTACTACTTCTTCTTCTTCTTCTTCTTCTTCTTCTTCTTCTTGTTCTTCTTCCTCTTCTTCTTCTTCTTCTTCTTCTTCTACTACTACTACTACTACTACTACTACTACTACTACTACTACTACTACTACTACTACTACTACTACTTCTTGTTCTTCTTCTTCTTCGTCTTCTTCTTCTTCTTCTTCTTCTTCTTCTTCTTCTTCTTCTTCTTCTTCTTCTTTGTCTTCTTCTTCTTCTTCTTCTTCTTCGTCTTCTTCTTCTTCTTCTTCTTCTTCTTCTACTACTAGTACTACTTCTTCTTCTTCTTCTTCTTCTTCTACTACTACTACTACTACTACTTCTTCTTCTTCTTCTTCAAAAGCATCCACATGTGAGACGGAATATATAGCTGCTTCGAAAGCAGCACGTGAAGGAGTCTGGATGAAGCAATCCATGACGGATCTGAAAGTTGTGACTAGCGCCCTAGATCTGATGACTTTCCTTTGTGACAACACTGGTGCCATTGCCCTTGCCAAGCATGTTTTCACAAGAAGACTAGACATATAAAGTGATGTTTCAATTCCATCCGTGATTACATAAAAGAAGAGGACATAGACATTTGCAAAGTACATAAGGATATGAATGTTGCACACCCGTTAAGTTAACCTCTCTCACGACCAAAACATGATCAACACGAGAACTCTATAGGTGTTAGATGCATTTCAATATAAGCTAGGTTATTGACTCTAGTGCCAGTAGGAGACTATTGAAAATATGCCCTAGAGGCAATAATAAAGTGGTTATTCTCATATTTCCTTGTTCTTGATAATCGGTTACTATCCATGCTAGAATTGCATTGACCGGAAATTTAAATACATGTGTGGATATATAAATAACATCGTGTCCCAAGTGAGCCTCTACTAGACTAGCTCGTTGATCAAAGATGGTTAAGTTTTTCTAATCATATACATGAGTTGTCATATGATAATGGGATCACATCATTAGGAATGATGTGATGGACAAGACCCAACCTTAAGCATAGCATATCGTCGTATCACTTAGTTTGTTGCTACTACATTCTTCATGTCACATATCTATTCCTAAGACCATGAAATCATGCAACTCCCTTACACCGGAGGAATTCCTTGTGTGCATCAAACATCGTTTCTTAACTGCGTGGTCATAAAGGTGCTCTATAGGTATCCTCGAGGGTGTCTGTTGGGTTGGTGTGGATCGAGACTGGGATTTGTCACTCCTGAAGGTGGCAATATTCCCCATGAGGATGGGTACCCGCGGTGATTTACCCATCATGGAGTGGGGATGGGGGATAAATTCATTCCATGGGTATCGTCCCGTGGGTACCCGTTAGTCTCGCTAGGCGGGGATGGGGATCAAATCCCCCCGTTGGGGACTCCATGGATACCCGAAAACTATGTCATGCGTACTACAAATGCAATATATATATATATATATATATATATATATATATATATATATATATATATATAAACTCTATTCATCACCCAGGGTACATAATAGTTTACTCTTTACCCGAGATAATCTTATGATCAATTTACAAATAAATTACATTTCAAATACAAATATTTACGTTTATATTGAATCATTACGTAAAATTTGACAAAAGAAAAACAAAAATATAGGTCACAAGACCAAAAACATGAAGTTTATTGTATTTTTTGCACTATTTTTGTATGGTTGTAATTTTACGTGACATAAAATATTTTTACATTGATTATATTTTTTTGCGGTCTCTTTTTACATATAAAATAAGACAAAAATTACGTAACGTAAAATTATGGTGCATTGATGTTAAAATAGAGGGGATGAAGAATAACTATTCCTCACCCACGGTGACGAATAGCGCGACCCAATATATATTAATACCAAGATATTCACATAATTATTTTTCTTCACCTCTCCCAACAACCATGCCCTCTCCAATCTCACATATCCCAGTCACTTTTGAGATCCCCATGGATAGCCGACGGGTACTGTGTACCCGTTATTGATGGGTATGGGGGGAGTTTTATCCCCGTGAAGCTTCACGGGGCTCGTGGGTATGAGGATTGACGGGGATCGGGGCGGGGGTGGTGGAGTCATCCATGTATCTGTATCCACCTTAAGTCACCCCGTATGAAGGAGAGGTAACTCTGGGCCCTCTCGATAATACAACATCGTAAGTAGCTTGCAAGCAATGTGACTAAGGACTTAGTCATGGTATCTTGTATTATGGAGCGACTAATGAGACTTATCGATAACAAGATTGAATTAGGTATGAGATACCGACGATCAAATCTCGGGCAAGTAATATACCGATAGACAAAGGGAACTGCATACGGGATTGATTGAATCCTTGACATTTTGATTCGACCGATAATTATATTCGTGGAATATGTAGGAGTCAATATGGGCATCCAGGTCCCGATATTGGTTATTGACCGAAGAGGTGTCTCAGTCATGTCTGTCATGGTTTTGTCATGGCAGATGTCCTCGTGAAAGGACATAATGTTGGAGCCATCGCACCTTGGTGGCGACTCAAAGGGGTTGAACGGGAGCGAGACAAAGATTTACCCAGGTTCGGCCCCTCGTGAGGAGGTAAAAGCCTACGTCCTGCTTTGTGTTGTATTGATGGAGTTTCGATTACAAGGAGGGCGTAACTCGCCTGACCTAGCACTCGATGATTTCTAACCTACCCTCTTCCTCCCTGGGACTCGCCTTTATATACAAGTCGAGGCCTTAGGGTTTACAAGGGTCCTTTCCTTTACACAAATCATGACTCTTGCGATATCTAAGTCGCCCTCTTTCCAAGGATTGGAGACCTTCTCTATTATGAACTCCTTCCGAAGGTTTAGAACCGCCATATGACTTCCGGCCTTACCAGGCCAAGGCCCAAACCACATTGAGATGAATCGCCAGCTTCGGTGACCCGGCCCAACTAAGGCGGGTTATCCAACAGATAATATCCCCAACATTAGGCCCCAAATTGACTTGAACTATTTTCGTGCCAATATCCTCACTCAATTAGGGGCGATTCATCTTCACTCCTCTTATGCGCCATGTACTTAAACCGCCATCTACTACGAAAAAACTCAAGTCGCCCAATCGCTTCTTGTTAGCGCCTCCTTATCCCTTGAATCTCGGAAGGGACGATGACGTAATCCCCAACGGATCCTTCGACATCGTTATCCCAAAAATTTCGGGGCATCATCATGGCGAATCTTTATCTTTTGGCAGTTCCCGCTCGTGGCGCCTCGATCCTAGCACCCAACCTGATAAATATGCGGTAGGAAGGGACTCGGCGCATTTCACCTACCCGTCTTGTCGCCCTTCTCTTCCTCGCCGTCGCAGCGAAAATCCTATCGCCACCCGAGAGCTCCGCCACCACCCGAAGACCTCGTCATCATCCGAAAGCTTCGGCGTCGCCCGAAGACTTCGTCGCCGCCAAACACCTCGTCGTGGCCGAGCATTCCGTCACCATCGAACGCCTCGCCGCCGTTGAACACCTTGTCGCCGTCGAACACGTCCTCGCCGCCCGAGCTCTTCGTTGCCGTCCGCGCAACGCTCGCGGCGAACCCCTCTTCGGACGTCTCCAGCCGTATCCATCAGGTCAGCTTCCCGCCATTAAAAGCAGATCCAAGTTTTTCGAGGTTCATACCTACTGTGTTCTTGGTACCTCCCGAATGGCTTCATAATTCCTGATTAGTTGGCGGTGATGATAGCAATCACAACAATGTTTTTCATACCTTTATTTGTTCGGCCTTGACTTGCATACTTAGAAAACGCTTCACCAAATCAATAGTACTGTTCCCACCTTAGTCGCAGGCCGTTTTATCCAGACATTTTTCGCAGTCATTTCTGTCTATCTGGTAGATCCATAATCTATCGCTTGTCGAGTGAAATCTGTTTATAATCTTATACTTCACCATCTTGACAAGTACTACTGATGCTCTGAAACACCTCTCCTTTAAGTAGTAAGAGTTTCATAAGTCGCCTTTGGCAGCCTGACCCGGACCTTCGTCGGCGGGTCAAAAACCTCCCTCAGCCATCAGGCAAATTGCTTTGGCGAGTCAAATAAACTTGTTTCACCATTTTCAGTAGATGCTTGGCGTGTTGATTTACCCGTAATTTTATCCCTTGTAGCATGGGCGCTGTTTTCAAAAGTGATTGGCTCCCGACCAAGGTCAATGATGCTATACTTAATGACTATGTAAAAACGGGGAATCTGGACCCTCAAGAGGTTATCGGTTGGCGCACCGGGTTAGGAGAAGAAGTCCCCAATCCCAAGGAAGGGGAGATAGTTGTTTTTGTTGAACACCTTGAACGGGGCTTTAAGCCGCCCGGATCGAAATTCCTCAGAGACGCCATGACTTTTATGAATGTCCACCTCCAAGATTTTGGGCCCAACTCGATAAGCAATCTATGCCAGTTCCAAGTGTTTTGTGAGGCTTACTTGCGGATGGAACCCTCACTTCCCTTATTCTGGTACTTCTTCCACTTGAATCGCCAAACAGAATTTTAGAATGGCCCCAGCCTGGAGCTTGGTGGTGTCAATGTTCAGCGTCGTAGGGATAGCTCATTCCCGTCACTCACCATGCCAAGCCATCCCAAAGGCTCGGGGGAGTCTTGGTTTTACTGCCGGGAGACTTCGCCTGAGGGCGAGAACAAGCTTCTGGGTTATAGGGAAGATCGCCTTCCAACAAATTTTAAACTCCCAGACAAGCTCACCAAAGAAGAGGAGTCGGACTTTATCCCAGTATTGTTCGAGTTAAGATCTTTGACAAACAACGGCCTTAAGTCGCCGGGACGGGTTAATGTGTGAGTTCGACGGCACCCTGGACCATCCTCAGTGCTACTTCCACACGGCTCTAACGAAAAATGATATTGTAACCATTATCAAGAAGTTGACCGGCGAACCGACCGCAAAATGCGGCCAAATAGGTCTTAAACCTTTCTGCAAGATTAACCCGGCACCAAAGGTAAATAACTTAACCCGCCTTTTGTTTTTTATTCCTTACGTCTTACTTGAACTATGACCTCTTATAAAATATGCCATTTCAGGAAGGTGATAAATTTTGGTCCAAGAGGCCAAAAAAGTCAGCCATGAAGCAAGCTAGGCCGCCTCCAAAGAAGAAATCCAAGGGCAAGGGCAAAGCTGCCGTTACTGAGCCATCTGAAGCCGATGAATCCCAAGTCGGCGACGTACTTTCGGAGGTAAAAAATCCATCCTCTTTTAACTCGCCATCCATTACTGATAATTTTTTGTTTACACCTCTGTATCTCTTGTGTAGAATGAAGACAATGAAAGCCAGGAGGATTCTATAGAGGTAATTTCTATTTCCTCCGACTCACCTTCTCCTCCACCTAAGCCGGCTAGGCGAATTTGCGGGAAAGTTCCCTTCTCACACCCAAATGCTTGTTTGGATCCAAATTTCCTTTTAAAGAAAACGCACCATGCTTCAAATTGGAAAACTCGGAGTCATTCTGGAGACTTGGTGTCCGCGTTACCAACAAGAACCAAGAAAAGGCAAAATGAGGTATCTTTAATAACACTTCTTTATGTCCTTTTGGATCGCGTTTTGTAACCTGCTCATATCTTTGAAGTATTTATTTTTGCAGAGTTCTCCTCCCACATCCGGCGACTCAGTGATGTCGGCACTTCCACCGATGATCCGTTTCCCCGGGTAAGCCTTTGATACCATTTACCTTTAGTCTGATGGTGATAATATCCATTCCTTTAAACGCACCCCCTTCTCCTTTCATAGCACATGCGAAGAAAAGGAAAACTGGTGGGTCAACTCCCATTACAACTTCGGAGCCTATCGAAAAATTGGCGCCGATCCAGGATAACCCGGACCAAGACAAACCTGAAGATCAAGTGCATCTCCCCAGCTCGCCCAAGGAAACCATGGAAGCGCCTAACCCGCCAAGTCCATTGACAACAGCAGAAGACCCGGACGCTGTAGTTATCACCGGTACTCGCTTCTCTAAACCGGCCACAGCGGTTTTATCGAAGCATGTATCATCATCAGCTCAACCTATTTTTGAGCATGAACTTTCCAAGGCTAAGCTCTACCAGTATGAGAATCTTGAATTCAAAGAACTTTGCTCTGGCTTTGCAAGTCGCCTGGAGGCGAGTTATGAGATGGAGAAGAGTCTGCTTCGATTGCTGAAAAACAAACATGAGGTACGTCTTGTTGTACACTGTATTATCCTCATTAACCCCCAAGGGCCGGGTCATCTGTAAAAAGATGAGCTGGGTCTTGATAATTGAAGAAAAAACTTTTGGCCTGTAACCCCCAAGGGTCGGGTTATCTGTAAAAAGATGAGCCGGGTCTTTGATAATTGAAGAAAAAACTTTCGACATGTAACCCCCAAGGGCCGGGTCATCTGTAAAAAGATGAGTCGGGTCTTGATAATTGAAGAAAAAACTTTCGACCTGTAACCCCCAAGGGCCGGGTTATCTGTAAAAAGATGAGTCGGGTCTTGATAATTGAAGAAAAAACTTTCGACCTGTAACCCCCAAGGGTCGGGTCATCTGTAAAAAGATGAGCCGGGTCTTGATACTGTATAATTTTGTCTAAAAGATTATATATTAGCCCGCAAGTGTCAGGGATGTTGCTTGCAATAATTCTGAAACTTGCCTCTTGATTATATATTTCGACAGGAATCACTTATCCAAACTGAATCAGCATTTGGAGACTTGAAGAAAAGTTTAACCGATCAACAGGAGGCCCCGGCAAAATCAGAAGAGAAGTGTGAACTGATCCTTTCTGAGATGGAGAAGCTAAAAGCCGACTTGAAAAGGGCTCAAGCTGATCAAGATGCCTTAATAAAGCGAGCAGAAAAAGCTGAAGCCAAATTGGACACTGTGCAATAAGAGCTGTCCGGCTTAAAGCGACATATCTCCAACATGGCGCAAGCTATCTTTGGTAAAAAAACCAACCCTTGACCTTGCACTTTGTAATAAATAGCTTTGTATAAATCAGTAACTATCATTACCTCTTGCACAGGTCCGAGAGCCGCCAATCTTCAAGATGATTGTGTCCTGATGTTGAAGGCGATTTATACATTGATGGAGCAACTCTATACCGGAAGTGTGCTGGCCGTGAAAGCAGTGATGGGCGCTAAGGAACCCATAACGTCAATAAAGAAGATGCTTGGCTGCTTGTCTACTCTTCCTCCTCAAATTGGCGAGCTAACTCGGTCAGCCGCCCGGAAAGGAGCACTGACTAAACTGAGTTGGTGTTTAGCATATGCTCCAGAAATAAACCCAGAAGAAGTAGCGGCGGGCTTTCCTCCGCTCAAGGATGACGGGTCAAAATTTTTTGAAGAGGACTACCAGCGTGTTGTTAAAGACTCCTGTTTGGCGGCGACTCAGCTTGCTGCAAGCTTGGATTTATCAAAATACCAAGCCGCCTATGACAACAAGAACAAGAAAGTTAACCCGCCAACCATTGTGACGACCAGCTTAACTCCGCGTCGACCCAAGAATCCTTTTGACTTGGAGGCGGATCGCTCATCAGTGCTGAACGATGAAGACGAGTTCGCCGCGTTATCCAAGTGTAACTGGGTACTGGGCGATTTGCAAATTGAAGTCGGCCAAAGCTCGCAGCAGGCTGATCCAAGGACATCAGCAGAATAAAACTTCATAGATTTGGCCATGAGAGCCATGTAATAAGTCTTTTTAGGAATCAAACTGCTTCTGTGATATCTCGAAAAATCCTTATGTCGCCCTTAAGGCGTTTTGAAATGCTTGATCCGCCGTTTGAGGCATTATTATGATGCTTGACCCGCCATTGAGGCGTTTTCATGATGCTTGATCCGCCATGGCTAGAGTGATTTTGATCATCAACCTGTTTTAAGCTTGAAAACATATATCAACCCATCTCAGTGAGTAATGGGTGATAATAAATAGCAATCACCCCAAGATATTTTGAGGTGAGTCAGAAAAAAGTCTGAAAAACCTTGTGGCAGTGCCAGGAAGGTAAAAAATAGCAATTTCGTCGGCTCATCAGGTCGCGACAGGATAGGGCGAGTTAAATAAACTCAAGCGCCACCCAAGGGAGACTTTTGTATCAAAAGCTCGAGTATTTAGACCGGTTGATCAGGCACAAGTCAAGCTTCAGTGAAGCGGGTTCAATGAACCAATGGTTTCTCTATTTTCCATGTGAGGCGCTTGCCGGTACCAGACATGTTTTAACCAAGGCAAGTTCAGAGTCCATGAGCGGAATAACTCGCCAAGAGTCCATGGGTCCATATGGCGATTCGGCCAACACACAGTCCAATATAACCATTTGTAATGCGGTAATTTTTCGCAGGCCAAATGGGTAGTAAGGCTGATCTCAGTGAGAGGAAGCCCCCAAGTGACCTATGATTAAGGGAAAGACCGTCATAGGATTGTAGAAGCGTATACGCTATTACCACAAAACGACTTGGGAACAGACTGTCCTCAAGTAAGCCGGTCTAATCCACAGAATCACATAAGGCGCCTATGTTTTAATCGCGCGCTTGTGGCGACTTCGATCCTCTTTGGCTTATCGATACCCAGTTTTGTAATAAGCGCATCGTGGCGACTTAAGCTCTTTGGTATGGATAGTGTCCATGTTTGGGCTCTTGACCCGGCGGCTGTGATAACGTCGTAAGTCCAGCTGATAAATGGCCGATCGGGCTGCGGCCAAAGCACGCGCTTCCTCTAAGGCGTCCAAAGAATCTTGACGCGCCAATTCGTTGTCCTGTTCCACATAAGCGGCGACTCTAGGCGAGTCATGCCTTATGTTAGTGGGAAGAACGGCTTCTGCTCCATAGACCAGAAAGAAAGGGGTAAAACCCGTAGACCGGTTCGGGGTGGTCCGGATGCTCCATAGTACCGAAGGCAACTCCTCAACCCAACACCCCGGGGTTCGTTCCAAGGGAACCATGAGTCGGGGTTTGATTCCCCGTAAAACTTCCTGGTTCGCCCACTCCGCATGTCTATTAGATTGTGGGTGAGCAACCGCAGAAACATCAAGCCGGATGTGCTCACGACGGCAAAACTCCTGCATCGCCCCTTGAGACAGATTAGTGCCGTTATCAGTAATGATACTGTGCGGATATCCGAACCGGAAGATCAATTTTTTCAAGAATTTGACCGTTGTCTCCGCATCGCAAGCTCCAACAGGCTCTGCTTCAACCCACTTGGTGAACTTATCAACCGCCACCAGCAAATGGGTTTTCTTGTTGGATGACATCTTAAAGGGGCCAACCATGTCTAACCCCCAGACCGCGAAAGGCCAAGTGATGGGTATCATCCTTAGTTCTTGAGCCGGCACATGGGCCTGTCGCCCGTAATGTTGGCATCCATCACATCGACGAACTATCTCCTCTGCATCTGCATGGGCCGTCAACCAGAAGAAACCATGACGGAACGCCTTTGAAACCAAGGAGCGTGACCCGGCGTGATGCCCACAATCTTCGGAATGAATGTCATTTAGAAATATGCACCCTTCTTCGGAGGAAACACATCTTTGAAAAACCCCGGAAGTGCTCCGTTTATATAGTTCGCCATTGATGATCACCATGGATTTGCTTCGCCGAACGATTTGGCGAGCCAACACTTCATCCGTAGGTAACTCGCCTCGGGCGAGATAGGCCAGATACGGAAGAACCCAATCCGGTGTAACATGGAGAGCCGCCACGAACTGGGACTCAGGATCTGGTATTGCCAATTCCTCCTATGAAGGCAACCTTACGGAAGTATTATGCAGAGTATCCAGAAAAACATTGGGGGGAACCGGCTTACGCTGGGAACCGAGACGTGAAAGGGCATCAGCTGCTTCGTTAAGGCGCCGGTCAATGTGATCGACCTGATAGCCATGGAAATGACCCGCCACGTCGAACACAGCCCTCCTGTAAGCCGCCATCAAGGGGTCCCGAGAATCCCAAGTGCCTGAAACTTGCTGAGCCACGAGATCAGAGTCGCTGAAACATCTGACCCGCGTAAGGTTCATCTCCTTGGCGAGTCGTAAGCCGTGAAGCAAAGCTTCGTATTCCGCAGCGTTGTTGGTACATGGAAACATGAGTCGGAGGACGTAACAGAATTTGTCCCCTTGAGGCGATATCAGCACCACACCAGCCCCCGAGCCTTCCAACTGTCTAGATCCGTCAAAATAAATAGTCTAGTATGTAAGGTCAGGCCTGTCTTCCGGGATCTGTAACTCGGTCCAATCATTGACGAAATCAACCAAGGCTTGAGACTTGATAGCCGTGCGGGGGGTGTATCGCACGTGGTGCGGCCTAAGTTCGATCGCCCACTTGGCAATTTGCCCTGTCGCCTCCCGATTCTGGATGATGTCCCCGAGGGGAGCGGAGCTAACCACCGTGATGGGATGCTCTTGAAAATAATGTTTAAGCTTCCGGCTTGCCATAAAGACCCCATAAACTAATTTTTGCCAGTGTGGGTATTGCTCCTTGGAAAGAGTTAGCACCTCGCTGATAAAATACACCGGGCGCTGCACAGGGTATTCCTTCCCTTCCTCCTTCCTTTCGACGACCACCACCACACTCACCGCTTTGGAGTTTGCCGCAATATATAAAAGCATGGGCTCTTTCTCAGTCGGGGCGGCCAAGACCGGCGGGTTGACCAGCTGCCGCTTTAAGGCTTCGAAAGCTTGATCGGCTTCTTCTGTCCAAACAAAATGGTCAGATTTCCTAAGCAATTGATAAAGGGGAATAGCTTTCTCTCCCACACGGCTTATAAAACGACTTAAGGCCACAATACGACCCGCCATCCGTTGGACTTGATTAATATTCGCCGGTTTCCCCAGGGAGGTAACCGCTTCGATCTTGTCCGGGTTAGCTTCGATGCCGCGCTCAGACACCAGGAAGCCCAACAACTTTCCTGCAGGAACACCAAAAACACACTTGGTGGGATTAAGCTTCATCTGATATACCCGCAGATTATCAAAAGTTTCCTTGAGATCTTCCAATAGCGTTTCCTTCCTGTGGGTTTTAACCATAATGTCATCAACATAGGCATGGACGTTGCGTCCGATTTGGCCACGGAGGCAATTTTGAATGCAGCGCTGATAAGTCGCCCCTGCACTTTTGAGTCCGAATGGCATGGACACATAGCAAAAAGCCCCAAAGGGGGTTATAAAAGCTGTTTTCTCTTGATCTTCCACGGCCATCTTGATTTGGTGATATCCAGAATAAGCGTCCAGGAAGCACAAACGTTCGCATCCCGCCACTGAATCAATAATTTGGTCGATGCGGGGAAGAGCGAAAGGATCCTTTGGACAAGCTCTGTTAAGGTCCGTGTAATCAATGCACATACGGAAGGTACCATTCTTCTTGAGTACCAAGACCGGGTTAGCCAACCATTTGGGGGTGGAAGACCTCTACGATGAATCCAGCGGCCAAGAGCCGGGCAACTTCCTCCCCGATTGCCTTGCGTCGTTCCTCATTGAACCTATGAAGATATTGCTGAATAGGTTTTGCCTTTGGGTCAACATTAAGGTGGTGCTCAGCGAATTCTCTCGGCACACCAGGCATGTCATAAGGTTTCCATGCGAAGATGTCCCCATTCTCACGGATGAATTCGATGAGCGTGCTTTCCTATTTGGGATCCAGACCCGTCCCAATAGTGAACTGCTTGGTTGAGTCGCCAGGGACGAAATCCACCGTTTTAGTGTCATCAGTTGGCTTGAATTTGAGGGGCGGCTCAGCGTCTGTCGTTGGCATTTTTAGGGGTGACATATCAGCCGATCAACATTGGCCTGGTGATATTTGAGCTCCTCCGCAGCACAGGCGACTTCTGCGTAGGCCGCATCCCCTTCTTCACATTCTCTTGCAATCCTTCTATCACCATCAACCATGATGGGTCCTTTAGGACCAGGCATCTTGAGTTTAAGGTAAACATAGCATGGGCGAGCCATGAACCGGGCGTAAGCCGGCCGCCCAAACAGCGCATGATAGGGCCTTTTTAACTTGACCACCTCAAACATCAGCGACTCACTCCTGTAATTAGATGTTGTTCCAAATGCAACTGTGAGCCTGACTCGGCCTATGGGGTACGCTGATTTGCCTGGGACGATCCCGTGGAATACCGTGGTTGAAGGCATCAAATCTTTCTCCAACAGGTTCATCCTTTGGAAAGTGTCGAAGTACAAAATGTTGATGCTGCTGCCACCATCCATCAGTACCTTCGACAAGGTATATCCCCCAACTTGGGGAGCCACGACCAACGCTAAGTCGCCGGGATTGTCAACTCTTGGCGGGTGATCCTCCCTACTCCATGATATGGTCTACTCGGACCAGTGGAGGTATCTAGGGAGTGCCGGCTCAGACACACTGTACGCTCGGTGACTCACCTTTTTATCACGGTACTGCCCATTGCTTAACTGCTTGGGATTGTTGCGGAAGCCGCCATTATCATCTAGCCCCTGCGAAGCCCCGTGTGGGGGTGGTTGCTGAAAAACTCCAGGCACGTTATACCGTCACTGGTGATGCACCGGATACTGGCCGCTACTTGGCTGCGAGCCACCCTGAGCCCCAGGTTTCGGGAAACCGCCGAAGGGGTTCTGGCGTTGATTGGGCGCGCCGAACTATTCCTGCCGTTGGTCCGGGTCACCGCTTTGCCCTTTTTTGATCGCCTCCGCCCGAAACTCCCGCATCACGTAACAGTCCTCCCAGGAATGAGTCGCCGGTCCGTCTGCCATGGCGTGGTGCGGGCAGGGGCCCTTGAGTAACTCATTATAGTTGCGCGGCTTTTTGCCACTGTAACCCCTACTTTTCTTCTGGTGCTGGTTGCCATTATTAGTGTTGGTGTTGGCGACTAAGTCCGAAGATTCTTCCTGCTGCCTTCTCTTGCTATTCGCTCCCTGATTATGGCGGGCGCGTCCCTGGAACCGGGTATGATTTTTGGATGACTCGCCCTTCCTTGGCGAGTTAGCTTTACCACCATCCTCGCCGGGATCTTTGGTGTCATCCACCTCAGCGTACCTAGTGAGGGTGTCCATTAGCTCCCCCATGTCTTGGACTTTTCGCTTGAGTCGCCCTAACTTCTGCATAAAAGGCTCGTAGTGGCAATTCTGCTCGAGGATCAGCACAACCTGCGCCGTTGTAATACCGTCTCACGAGTGAATGACTTCCGTGGCCAGCCGCGACCAGTGGTGGGCCGACTCATCTGGGCGTTGAATGCAGTGTTGTAGATCGACTATTGTCATCGGACGCTTGCAGGTTCCTTGGAAGTTTTTGACAAAACGCTCTTTCAATTCAGCCCAAGTCTGGATGGAGTTGGGGGGCAAATTCTTTAACCAAGTACGTGTCGTCCCTTCGAGCATTATTGTGAAGTATCTGGCGCAAACTGCTTCGCTTACATCGAGCATGTCCATGGCGATTTCATAACCCTCGACCCACGACGCCAGCTCAAGTTCCGGAGTGTAGTTAGGCACCTTTCTTGGCACTTTAAAATCCTTGGGCATTCGCTCGTTGCGAAGGGCGGGGGCCAAGCACGGCACCCCCACTTGTTTGCCGATCCCAACAAGAGGCGCTGGGGCGACTTGGATGTCCAGGTGATCCCGACCTGGCGGGTCTCGATGATCAGGCGAGTTGTCCAGGGGGAAGGGCTGGGTCCGCTGGTTATAGAGGGCTGGTCCTCTGGCCGACTCCTGGTGCGGCTTGCCTGGGGAGTGGAATGCAGCCTATCTAGGCTGTATGAGAACTGGGCATTTTGAACCACCGCCGTCTTCAACATCTCAATGGCGTTCCTCGCCTCTATCTCGGCATGAGTGTTGCCGTGAATCGGAAGGGATTCCAAATGGCGAGTTGCGGCAAGGAAGTTGTCCACCGGGTTGGAAAAGTGACCTTGAGGTGTCTGGAATCTGGGAACGCGATCCACAGCTGGCTGAAATGGCGGGTTCGGTGGCTGGCCCGGCCCTCCTCCCCGCGTGGCTCCCGCCCCGGGAGTTCGCGGAGTGTCAAACAAGCGGGTCGGGTTGAGATCAAGGGGCAGGCGACCCTGGTGCCTCCGTTGATGAACGGCGTCAGATGCGCGCTGGTGCCTTTCGAGCCGCCAGTTGTCGGTATTCAAGCAAGCAATCTCAGCGGTAATTTGAGCTTGCCGGGTCTCGATCCTGGCGGACTCCACCTCGGCATCCTGCTGAGCCTTTGCCACCCCTTCTCTTAGCTTCGTCAATTCCGTGTTTACCGCCTCCTGGTTTTCCGTTGTGATGGGTGTCGCCATGAGCCTTGTTATTTCCGCTGCTAACTCCACCAAAATCGTGGTCGGGCTCCTAGACGTCTCGCCAGTTCTATCTCCGCCTGCCGGGTTTGGCGAGGGTTGAGTCGCCCCTGCCATGTAAATGGAGATCTGACGGCGAGTCCGGTTAAGAACTTCGGGGTCCATGGCCAGTGACAAGCCCCCAAGGCAGCCCCCGTGTAGAGACTGGATTGAATCTGAATCCCCATGGACGATTTGTCATCAGTGTTGACCGGCGTGGTTTCCTGGGTCGTCGAGTGTTCTGGCTCCTCAGATCCCTGCGTGAATCCAACAAAGACCGGGTGGGTTAGGTTTGGCGTTACGACCGGGCGGACGTACCTGGCCGGCTCGACGATGTCGGAGGAGGTGTCCGGCTCAGGCATGGGCGATCCAATCATGCTGATGAAGACGCTGATCCTGCTGAAGGGGACCCTGTAACCATATTCGATCGAATCCGCCTCGGGCCCCCATAGCAAGTTGTTGATGTAGTACTTCCCGCGGTGGCTCCGGGTCATGAGCCCCGTCGCGTAGCTCCCAAACCCTGGTAGGGCTCCCTTTGAGAACTCAACTCCATCGTGCGGAGGCCCCACGGTGGGCGCCAACTGTCGTGGTTTTGTCACGGCAGATGTCCTCGTGAAAGGACTTAATGTTGGAGCCATCGCACCTTGGTGGCGACTCAAAGGGGTTGAATGGGAGCGAGATAGAGATTTACCCAGGTTCGGCCCCTCGTGAGGAGGTAAAAGCCTATGTCCTGCTTTGTGTTGTATTGATGGAGTTTTGATTACAAGGAGGGTGTAACTCGCCTGACCTAGCACTCGATGATTTCTAACCTACCCTCTTCCTCCCTGGGACTCGCCTTTATATACAGGTCAAGTCCTTAGGGTTTACAAGGGTCCTTTCCTTTACACAAATCGTGACTCTTCCGATCTCTAAGTCACCCTCTTTCCAAGGCTTGGAGACCTTCTCTATTATGGACTCCTTCCGAAGGTTTAGAACCGCCATATGACTTCCGGCCTTACCAGGCCAAGGCCCAAACCACATTGAGATGAATCGCCAGCTTCGGTGACCCGGCCCAACTAAGGCGGGTTATCCAACAGATAATATCCCGAACAATGTCTACATGATTCTCGAACCCATAGGGTCCGCACACTTAATGTTTGATGACTATATAGCATTATTGGGATATGTATGTTGGTGACGGAAAGTTGTTCGGACTCTCGGATGAGATCTCGGGCATGATGAGGAGCTCCTGAATGTTCCGGAGATAAAAAATCATATATGGGAAGTTGGTATACAGGTTTCGAAAATGTTCCGAGTTTTACCCATTTTTGTCGAGGATGCCGAAAGGTTTCCGGGGGTCCACCGGGGAGGTCCACCTGTCCCGGGTGGCCTCATGGGCTGAGAGGCGAGGTGCACCAGCCCCTGGTGGGGTGAGTGCCCCTCCTTCCAAGGCCCATTGCAGCTAGGGTTTGGGGAAACCCTAAGGGTGGCGCCGCCCCTTGTCTTGGGGGCCAAGGCAGCCCACTAGGGGCGCCGCCCCACCCCTTAGGGAAACCCTAAGGGGGGCGGCCACCTTTCCTTGACCCTATATATAGAGGAGAGGTGGGAGGGATGCCCTTGCACCTTTCCCATGCCCTGGTGGAAGCCCTCCCTTTCCCTCGTTGCTCCTCCGTCCTCGTTTCTAGTAACGCTTGGCGAAGCCCTGCTAGACTAGCTCCACCATGTCGTCCTGCTGCCGGAGAACAGAGCTACTACTCCGCCCTCGCTCGCTGGATCGATTACGTGGAGACGTTATGAAGGTGCATGTGTGCTGAACGCACATGTGTCGTCCATTTGGCGCTTGATGGGGACGGATCGCAATTGGATCGTGAAGACACATGACTACATCAACTGCATTATAAACGCTTCCGTTTAACGGTCTGCAAGGATACGTAGACACACTCTCTTTCTCATTGCTATGCATCTCCATGGATAGATCTTGCTTGTGAGTAGATTTTTGTTTTGTTTTCAATGCAACGTTCCCCAACACATTAATCTAAGTGCGGGCCTCACGGGTGGCCAGTAGACATGGGTGAGTGTGGTGAGATGAGCATGTTATGAGCTCTCACATTCCTATAAGAAAACCAATGTCGATATGAGCTCTCCCATTCCTATAAGAAAACAAATCTAAGTGCGAGCCTCATGGGTGGCCAGTACACTCCTTTGTCTCTTCTGTCTTCATCCTCGAGAAATCTTATGATCAAACCAAGTCCCAAATCCATGTGAGATATCCTCGGCAATTACATTACAGCCACCAACGACGCATCTAGGATGGTCCTTCACTCCTTTGTCTTGCTCCCTCGTCAAAAGTACCGCCCTCGCTAGTTCGTCTTGCCATCACAAGTAGTTGTGCTTTGTCTGCTTCCATAGTAAGTTGTAAGGCCATTTCCAATGCATTGGTGCTAAGATGAGGTGCTAAGCACATTAAATAGTTTAGCAACTAAAGTCTTCAATGTAGAGTTGCTTAGCTTATTGTAACTAAGCCTCCTTATTTAATGCTTTTGCAATTAAAGTTGTGCAGGCATTGGTGCATTTCTTTCATTTAATTGCTTTACCTAGGTTCACGCGCTTAGCATTGTTTCTTCCTCGGGTCACCACACTCATCTCTCTTCTATTAATTAGCTTGTCACATCAGATTTTTTTGGCTATGTGGCAGTCTTAACACCTGTACAAGGTGGAGCATTGGGAGTAGCCTAAGAGATTGAGAGGTTAATGGCGTTCCTCCATTCCTATGACAAGAAAGGTCACAACTCCCTAGATCTTGAATGTGCAATAAATTAGTTTTGGGTCATGAAATACTCCCCCCGTCACGGTTTAGAAGACGTGCATATAAATTCTCTAGAAACTAGGTGGTTATTGATTGACTGTGAAATGAGTTAAAAAATAGTATTCACACTATGCATGCATATAAAAGTAATACAACGGAGTACTAATTAGATGCTAGGAGTAAATCCATTGCGCCTTAAACTTTGTCTATTGTGGAAATGCACGTAAATTTAACCGTGCCTTCTAAACCATGACGGAGGTAGTATATTCATGGCGGTTGATATTGTCCCGGTTTAAAGGTGGCTCATAGAGAGAAGGAAACAAGAGGTGAAGCATTTTGTTACAAAGTGGTTGAAAACTGCCGTTAACTAATATCTTTATACACTCAATTCTTCCTCCATAGCAAAGCATGTGTACCTCTCTACAATCATTTTTTGCACATATACTCGTAGAGAGAAGGACACAAATACACATAAATCCAATTCGACTTTCGGAAGCACTCTCCGGAGAGCCTAATTGGATTTTCGTTTCTAAAGTGTCCTTTAATGTTTCATTGTGTATATCATCGCACATCAGCTAACCTGATCCAAACAAGTGTATTCTTTTTCTGGTTACACAATGTAGCATGGTGCTACACGTCGAAACAAGAAAAAAAACGAACAAAACCTCTTCAGAGCCGAATTCGATTTTTCTATCCTGGAGTGGAGAAAAAAAGAGAGAGTCGCCCACCGTGGGGCTCGAACCCACGACCACAAGGTTAAGAGCCTTGCGCTCTACCAACTGAGCTAGACGGGCTGTTGCTTTAATTTTCCATTTGTCATAACCTGTTCGATGCTGCACGCACTAGACGGGCTGCTGTTTTTGTTTTTTTTACTTCCATTTTACGGAACATTTTCTACACGGAAGGCTCACTTCTAATTTGGTAACGGGAACGGGAAAGAAAACATCGTATCTGTTACATGTATGCACCCACGGAGTTCATTAAGCATCGTAATCTTGTTTCTTGTTGCGTGTACGTCATGGAATCGAAGACTTCTAAGGCCTTGTTTGGATTGTAGTTTGCCTCCCAAATATCTTCGTAGAAAATACATATCTTTATCCTTGTTTTTATTTTTGACAGAAATCACACAGCGACCTGTATTTTACACCTGTAAACTAAATTCGGATATATAAATTTTCATCAAATCCAAGCGGGCCTAAGAGCCAAACCTCTTGAATTTATTTTTTTGCAAGTGAACCTCCCAGAACTTAAGCTTTCAACCTTTAATTGTGTTTTTATTAAACTTTTGTTGGACAACCCGTCAAAACTTAATCCTTTGAAAAAATTAACACATTTTTGTGCACATGAGTTAATTTCAAACATAAATTTGAACTGCTTCATTGTATAATTAAACAAGAATAGCATATTAACATCCTACATAACATGATTAAACGGTCCACTACCAACTCACACTACATCGACCTCGACATAGCTAAATCATCCAGATAATTCATAATACTCAAAATAGAACTGGAATAAAGGATGGGCTCTACTCATGTTCCTCGAAGAGTAAAAAATGTGTAACTCGGAGTAAATGTGGATCACCACCCGCTCGAGGGTGCGTCCTCGTGGTCTTTGGCGGTAAGCCGAAGCTACAACATCAAGTTATCCTTCCCCTTCTCGTCGTTGACAAGCTCCTAGGACATCTCCTCAAGCTCAGCCTCACGGTGGGCAATTTTGCACACCACTACCCACCCCCCTCCCGAAGCTCAATCATGTGTGCTTTCTCCAGGGACTCGAAGAATGTATGGTCCTCGGTGAGGGTCCATGGGTCCTCCTCGAGGAGTGTAGCCACAAAGGTGGCATCGGTGCGTTCGACCTCATGATACTCCTTCTCCTCGGCATAGGAAGCGTTATCGCAATCACGGTTGCGGCATCAGTGGACATGTTTACCTTTGCCCGTCTCTCGATGAAGCAAAGCTTGGCGACGTCACAGGCGCGCGCCACCTCCTTTGATGTGGTGAATGTGCTAAGTCACACCCACGCCATTACATTCAGGTTAAGGATCTCCGCCCCACTTGCCCTGCGGCTAGAGCCTCACGGCGCGGTACATCAACGACGGGTGTTGTGACATGATCGGCCATGGAGGTGCTCGACGACCATGGCTCGAGACGATATTGGGAGATAGAGGGGAAGGCGACGAGCCCCACAAGGAGGCGGTGGTAGCGCAGGGCTCAAGAGGCAACAATGGCCAAGCAGCAACCCGAATCTCTCTCTCTCTCTCTCCCTCCCAGGTTGAAACAAGATAAAAACCTGAGTGGAACATTTTGAATTGATATAAACTTTGACAACAACAAAGAAAGTAAAACGAATCTGAAACCAACCACATGCCCTTTGCAAGGCAATGGCCGTCCATCATTCACTGCACATGGCGATTCCTGGAAAGTAGAAGTAGAAAAGGAAAAAAACAAGAATGGTCGCATGGCGATTCCTGGAAAGCAGAAGTAGAAAAAGAAAAAAACAAGAATGGTCGCCCACCGTGGGGCTCGAACCCACGACCACAAGGCTTTAATTTTCCATTTGCCCGTAACTGTTTCGTGCTACACGCACAGAAGGTATCTTTACACACACTGTTCTAAAAACAAAATGAGTGCATCTGACAGTAAATATTCATCTCTACTACGTGCAACTCTCAGGTTAATTAATTTCCTACAGGACACCTCACACTATTTGCAAGGCTGCTTCCTTCCCTCAGTAACCAGCATTTTTCATTGTGAAATAGCAGGGCGCTAGGCACAAAGGGCACAAGCATCAGCAAGCAAGCTGTAACATTTTCCAGTGGGTACTACATACGGAGCAAAATGAACGGATCTATACACTAAAATATGGCTATATACATTCTTTTGTAGTCCTTGTTGAAACCTCTAAAAAGACATACATTTAGGAATGGAGAGAGTAATAAAGACACCGAGTATTCTTGTTTCCAAGTCCAACAGTAAAGGCGTCTGCTTACAGTACAAGCGGGATCTCTGCGCTAACAGAAGAGGTTATTAACTTCTTGCTTGCTTCTCAAATGTTACATTGTTTATATGGAACTAGCTGCACATAATTCCTAAAATTTTGAACCCTTCAGTATATAAGCATTCAACTTTCCAAACAAGACATGGGCTCAGCTGAACATTCGTAATAAGTATTCTTGTTCTTTTCTCCTTATAATTTCAGTATGACACTGACTGATATGTTGGTCCCTCAAATGGCTATAAGTGTACAAGAAAACGACATTTCGTAAGCTCAAGCACTCAAAACCGCAATCTCTGCTGTTGCAGATGGTGCCTTCTAACCACCATGTCTGAAGCTTTGATTGATGTGTGCTTATTGTGGAACGCATTCATTTAATCGACAAGTCTTCCCCTAATTTCTATTCCCCACTACCCGGTTACCATTCTGATCTGCGCTGGATACAGTGCCTCCTTGCTGATACCTTGTTAGCCCTCTAGCGCATCCTGGCCAAAGGCATACCCTCCGGTCTAGAAGCTATAACAGATCATCTCCCTTCCATGCGATTACTCGACATGAACCATCCCATGAAGAGCATTAAAATCTAAGAAAAGTTATCGATAATGTACCTAATATATCTAAAGAGTAAAGCCAACTCATCAAGAACCTGAGTAGTCTCATTTCCAATTTCAACTGTAAGATGGCTGCTAAATTACCAGCAGCGTCCCTGCAATAAATGAAGAGGCTATTTATTTCTTCCTTGGATCTCAAAGGTTACATTGTTTGTATGGAACTAGTTGCACATGATTCGTAAGAGTTTGGACCCTTTAGCAAATAAGCATTCAACTTTCCAAACAAGATATGGGCTCGGCTGAATATTCCTAACAACACATGGATTAAATTGGACGTCAATCTTCTTCCCCAATTTAACTATCCTTGCATCATCTCCGGCCACTCAGCAATTTTCGGCCAGAAACAAAACGATGAGCCGAGTCCAGTATTTTTTACAGGTGTTAAAAAGAAAACGTCAATCCAAACAGGGCCTGACAGGCTAACACTGACCGATATGTTGGTCCCCGGATGGCTAATAGACAAAATGACATTTCGTGAGCTGAAGGACTCAAAACCGCAATGTCCGTTGCGGATGGTGGCTTCTAACCAGTAACTACCAATCTACCATGTCTGAAGCTTTGGTTGACTGCTGAAATATTCATTTAGTCGAGAAGTTGCCCCTTATTTGAAATTTAAGATTTTCCCAAAATTGGAGTCCACAACAATACACCCTTATCCTCATCAATAATCTGATAGTTTCATAGGAAAGTCGGTCCTCGGTCTAGAGTTTAAAGTGGCCCCTTGCCCTCGTCATTCACAAATTGGATGAAGCTACGAATCCTAGTAAATTCGTCCGAATCTTAACGAAGATATATAAGCTCTAGGTTTTTTTTTTTGGGTGAGATTCGAAGTCGTACCTCGCGTGGCGGCGGCTGGAAGAAGGAGAAGTTGACCCTAGCCTGGATTGCGAGACGAACGTCGTCGGCGTCGAGCTGGGGCTTGGCTGCGTGGTCGGCGTAGACCTGGGCATCGCCGAGCACGTCCCCGACGTAGCGATAGGCCAGGTCCAGGAACTGGTGCACGACGCGCGGCTCGCCCTCGCCCTCGCCGAGCCCCGTCGACCGGAGGAGCTCGCGCACCACGCGCGCGTCGCAAGGCTCGTCCGGGCCGGAGGCTCCTCCCGCCGCCGCCGCCGCCGCCGCCGTCCATGGTCTGACTGCTGTGTTAGGGGCCTTGGCTGGTGGGATTTCAGGGAGCGAGTCGGGTTTAGATATCACATCCCTTTTTCAGACAAAAAGTACCTTTCTGAACAACAATGTGACGCTTTGGCCGAGTGGTTAAGGCGTGTGCCTGCTAAGTACATGGGGTTTCCCCGCGAGAGTTCGAATCTCTCAGGCGTCGCAACTTTTTTTTTCTTCATTTTTCCCATTTTTTCTCTCTACTACTAAGAATAAATGCAATGCGCCTTAAACCTTATTTATTATAAAAATGCACGTAAATTTAACTGTGTCTTCTAAACCGTGACGGAGATAGTATCATTGTTTCGATTGGAATAATATTTTACATTGTTTTCTATGTTGTCTTTTGCGACCTATCTGGTCTGAAAACTGTCATAGGTTGTTTAAATAAGAATCATCTTATTTAGCTTGAGGTAGACTCAAAATCGTTACAAGCTAAAAACGAATCACTTTTTTTTCAAGCTTTTCATTCTCCTCCATGACTTATTCTCTCTACTCTAAAATTGCTCCGATTGGAATATAAGTCGAAATACATTAAGTTCGAATCTCTCAGGCGTCGCAACTTTTTTTTTCTTCATTTTTCCCATTTTTTCTCTCTACTACTAAGAATAAATGCAATGCGCCTTAAACCTTATTTATTATAAAAATGCACGTAAATTTAACTGTGTCTTCTAAACCGTGACGGAGATAGTATCATTGTTTCGATTGGAATAATATTTTACATTGTTTTCTATGTTGTCTTTTGCGACCTATCTGGTCTGAAAACTGTCATAGGTTGTTTAAATAAGAATCATCTTATTTAGCTTGAGGTAGACTCAAAATCGTTACAAGCTAAAAACGAATCACTTTTTTTTCAAGCTTTTCATTCTCCTCCATGACTTATTCTCTCTACTCTAAAATTGCTCCGATTGGAATATAAGTCGAAATACATTAATTGTTTATTATCATTGTTTCTATTGGAATAATATTTTACATGGTTTCCTATGTTGTCTTTTGGGGCCTATCTTGTTTGAATATTGCCATAGGTTGTTTAAAAAGAATCATCTTATTTAGCTTGAGGTAGACTCGAAATCGTTACAAGCTAAAAACAAATCACTTTCTACAACTCGATCTTGAGCTTCGCAAGTTTGAGCTCATTCATATTTTAGTATGACTTGGACTAAACCTAACCCAACTCATTCGGAGTCGACTCGTTTGCTGTCATAATTGAGGGCTTGGAGCCATACGAGGTACCTGCATGTGAATACGTCGGTGACGAGCGAGCAGGTCGATGCTATGCTGACAGCCTCAAACATGTTGGATGTTGCTGCGCATATTCACAATTATGTTGGATGTTGTGAGAAATACATAAGAAAACATGGATAGTTGTTGAGTTATTCTTGCCCCCAATCTGAGTTCAAAGGTTGAGATCCCACGCGACACATATTCTTATGGATGTCGCTAGATCTCAGTTAAATGACGTAAAATAAAAGAAAACAAAGAAAAAATTGAAAATAAAATTTTGACCGCTTCTCAATGTAAGATCGCGGAAATATAGCATCGACTGAGGCGACTGAGTTTTTTTCGAGATTGAAAGGGGGGCAAAAACCCCACCTCTTGTTATATTCCAGCTCGAAAGTGACTTGACACTAGGTACAAGTACATGTAGCGCAAACGAGGCGCAGAAGGAAATTACAAAGGAAGGCATCCAAGAGGATAATCCATGACCCCTGCATGAGTTTTTCAAACTCACACAAGGCACGGGGGCTACTGGATATAGGGTTTGCTTATAAACCTATAAAACACAATTACTTGTAAAAAAGGAGCACACATTACCTTGAAACATGTTAAGAGGTCGTCGAAAGCCTCTTTCAGTCCGCTGTCAACGGACCAAATACTTATTAGAACCGCTCTCAGGTGAGCACAATCTTCTCCAGGGATGGAAGAGTCATTTAGACCCTCCTCCATCTTGACCGACCACCTAATTTGGGTCCGCTCTGTTGTGAACGGTTCTGGGTGCGAAATGGCAGTCTCCCTCTGCGGAGAAACTATTGCAGATGGTTCCGAAGGCTGAGAGGCCTTCAGAATTATCTTCGGAGAAGACCCGGAATGTTCGGGCTCTCCTTCCTTTCTTGCCACGAGGGATTCATCCTCCTGGTCCTTTGCGGGCGAGGTATTAGCCTCGTCCATGATATCGTCACCTCCGACCTTGGTTTCCAATTCCGGGAGATTTTGTCGAGATGCTAACTCTCCGATCTCATCGATGGTTGTGTGAACCGGACCCGCTTTCTGCCAGATCCACCGGCAAAGAGTCCCCCTATGAAATCTGATTAGCGAGGAAGTCACGCGGTGGTCTCTCAGGCGTCGCAACTTTTTTTTCTTTTTTCAATCTGCTCCAAATTTATATCTACATGATCTCATTTTTTTTTCTTTTTTCAATCTGCTCCAAATTTATATCTACATGATCTCATTTTTTTGTTTTTTCAATCTGCTCCAAATTTATATCTACATGATCTCATTATTTTTTCTTTTTTCAATCTGCTCCAAATCTATATCTACATGATCTCATTTTTGTTCTTTTTTCAATCTGCTCCAAATTTATATCTACATGATCTCATTATTTTTTCTTTTTTGAATCTGCTCCAAATCTATATCTACATGATCTCATTTTTGTTCTTTTTTCAATCTGCTCCAAATTTATATCTACATGATCTCTTTTTAGATCATCAGGATTGATGCTTCACGATCTATTGTGTTCTAGTATTAGTTAATCCCGAGCCTTCTTGAAATATAAATCCCGATCTTCTCAGACCACCTTTGACACATAATTCTCAATCTACTAAAGTACTTGCCATCCTGAGATACACTCAACAAATAGGATTAGTTTCCTATGTATGTGTTGTCATTGACACCAAAAGTCGATTAGGGGCATAACATGCACTTTCAATCTCCCCCTTTTTGGTAGTTGATGACAACATATACATAGGTGTCAAAAAGATTTAACATACATTATAGCCTAGGAGATATTTAGTACGGAGCTCCCCCTTAGTATGTGCATGATAAAATATCGGAGCTCCCATTTAATGTAGTGTATCGAACATATAATGGATCATCATGTAAGGATAATAAATCATCATAGAAAGACAATAGATCATCATAGAAGTAGTGGAGCAAAACATAATAGTCTATGATGATATCATAGCAATCCATAGCAATGACAATCATTCATAAGTAGCCATACATGAGTTTATCCATTACATTAAATCTCCAAAGACTAAAAGCTACGATACATTACTCCCCCTTTGGCACCAAGTACCAAAAAGGGAGGCACCAACAGCATCAACCATGCTTAGAGCTCATCAGCATCATCATCAGCATCATCCTCATCGTCAGGCAAGCCACTCCCACCAGCCTCATCAAGGAAATCAGCCCACTCAGGACCAGATGGGAAGCCAAAGTCAGAAGGAGGAGCAGCAGGAGGGGCCTCATCATCACTCACATCAAGAGTGCCCGAGGCTCTCAGACGATCCTTGAGGGCATTCTTGGAGGAGACTAAGCGAGAAACCACATCATGGGTTTGACCACACTGGAAAGAGACGACCTTCATCATAGCAGAATGTGCCTTGCCAAGGAATTTGGCAATGCGACCGAGAGGAGCGGAGCTAGATGAGGGGGTGGCTGACCTGGCAGCAGTGCGGCGAGTGGATGTGGAGGATGGGGCTTTCTTGGGAGCATAGTTATCCGCCATGTGAGCGGGAATGACCCACTTGCGATGTGTGTGAGTGACAGCAGCAGAGAAATCAGCAACATGATTAATAAGAGCCTGGATGAAGGGAGCATGAGGAAAGACTCGCTTGTATTGAAAGCTAGCAAGCCGAATCTCATGCCATGGAAAGTGAAGCACATTAATTTTTCTCCTCGGGTGCTCGTATAAGTCAGACATGATGTCAATACAGTAGCCACAGCAAGAGCCACTAGTAGAAAACGGGCCTTTGGCCTGGACCCTTTAGTCCCGGCCTGCCTCTCGGCCGGGACTAAAGGCCCGGCCACGTCGCCCCAATTCCCAATGCCTCCCTTGAATTATATGGGTGTTGGATTCGTTGAAATCAAATGGTGATGTGAACTAGATTGTTGACTCTAGTGCAAGTGGGAGACTGTTGGAAATATGCCCTAGAGGCAATAATAAGTAGTTATTATTATATTTCTTTGTTCATGATAATCGTTTATTATCCATGCTATAATTGTATTGATTGGAAACACAATACTTGTGTGGATACATAGACAAAACACTGTCCCTAGTAAGCCTCTAGTTGACTAGCTCGTTGATCAAAGATGGTCAAGGTTTCCTGACCATAGGCAAGTGTTGTCACTTGATAACGGGATCACATCATTAGGAGAATCATGTGATGGACTAGACCCAAACTAATAGACGTAGCATGTTGATCGTGTTATTTTGTTGCTACTGTTTTCTGCGTGTCAAGTATTTGTTCCTATGACCATGAGATCATATAACTCACTGACACCGGAGGAATGCTTTGTGTGTATCAAACGTCGCAACGTAACTGGGTGACTATAAAGATGCTCTACGGGTATCTCCGAAGGTGTTCGTTGAGTTAGTATGGATCGAGACTAGGATTTGTCACTCCGTGTGACGGAGAGGTATCTCGGGGCCCACTCGGTAATACAACATCACACACAAGCCTTGCAAGCATTGTGACTTAGTGTAAGTTGTGGGATCTTGTATTACGGAACGAGTAAAGAGACTTGCCAGTAAACAATATTGAAGTAGGTATGTGGATACCGACGATCGAATCTCGGGCAAGTAACATACCGAAGGACAAAGGGAATGACATACGGGATTATATGAATCCTTGGCAGTGAGGTTCAACCGATAAAGATCTTCGGAATATGTAGGATCCAATATGGGCATCCAGGTCCCGCTATTGGATATTGACCGAGGAGTCCCTCGGGTCATGTCTACATAGTTCTCGAACCCGCAGGGTCTGCACACTTAAGGTTCGACGATGTTTTATGCGTATTTGAGTTATATGGTTGGTTACCAAATGTTGTTCGGAGTCCCGGATGGGATCACGGACGTCACGAGGGTTTCTGGAATGGTCCGGAGACGAAGATTGATATATAGGATGACCTCATTTGCTTACCGGAAGTTTTCGGGCATTACCGAAAAAGTTTTGGGCTCATCGGTAGTGTACCGGGAGTGCCGGGAGGGGTAACGGGGACCATCGAGAGGGGTGTCATGCCCCAAGGGGTCTCATGGGCTATGGGAAGAGATAAACCAGCCCCTAGTGGGCTGGAATAAGTTCCCACTAAGGCCCATAAGGTTTGAGAAGGGAAAAACACAAGGTGGAAAGAGTTTCCAAGTGGGAAGGTGGAATCCTACTCGAAGTAGGATTGGAGTAGGACTCCTCCACCTCAAATTTCGGCCAAACCTTGAGGGTTTGAGGCTGCCTCCTCCCCTCCCTCCCTCCTATATATACTGAGGTATTAGGGCTGATTTGAGACTACTTTTGCCACGGCAGCCCGACCACATACCTCCACGGTTTTTCCTCTAGACCGCGTTTCTGCGAAGCTCGGGTGGAGCCCTGCTGAGATTAGATCACCACCAACCTCCGGAGCGCCGTCACGCTGTCGAAGAGCTTATCTAACTCTCTGTCTCTCTTGCTGGATCAAGAAGGCCGAGATCATCGTCGAGCTGTACGTGTGCTGAACGCGGAGGTGCCGTCCGTTCGGCACTAGATCGGAGCGGATCGTGGGACGGATCGCGGGGCGGATCGAGGGACATGAGGATGTTCCACTACATCAACCGCGTTTCTTAACGCTTGTTCTGTGTGATCTACAAGGGTACGTAGATCGAAAATCCCCTCTCGTAGATGGACATCACCATGATAGGTCTTCGTGCGCGTAGGAAATTTTTGTTTCCCATGCGATGTTCCCCAACAACCATAAGCCTAACTTTGGGGTGTGAACAAGGTATATAAGAATATGCTTAACCGCCGTATGATGGCTTTCCCTAGGGGAAGCTTGAAATCTAGCACATATGCCTACACTTAACATGATGTCCGGTCTAGATGCGCAAAGATAAAGTAGCGAACCAATCATGGAGCGGTAAGTAGATGGGTCAAAAGGAATACCGTTTGTGTCTTCATTTAGAACTACATCTGTGGCCATGGGTGTCTTCATTGGTTTAGCATTTGTCATATCAAATTTTTCAAGAATTTCCTTGAGGTACTTAGTTTGAGACAAGAAAATCCCTTCTTGAAATTGTTGTATTTGAAAACCAAGAAAGAACGTCAAGTCCGTGTTGAGTGACATCTCAAAGGTCTTGGTCATGGAAGTCGCAAACTTCTTGCATAAATGGATGTTAGGAGAACCAAAAATGATGTCATCTACATAGATTTGGCATAAGATCAAATCACCATTTTCCCTCTTAGTAAAAAGAGTGGGATCGATCACCCCCACCACAAAGCCATCATTGAGTAGGAACTTCTTAAGATGATCGTACCAAGCACGGGGTGCTTGTTTGAGGACATACAGAGCCTTGTGAAGTTTGTATACATGGTCTTTGTGGTGAGGGTCAACAAACCCAGGTGGTTGTGATACATATACCTCTTCTTGTAGAGGACCGTTAAGAAAAGAACTTTTCACATCCATTTGATGCAAAGTAAAACCATTGAAAGCAGCATAGGCCAATAAAATGCGAATGGACTCAAGACGAGTAACAGGGGCGCAAGTTTCACCAAAGTCCAAACCTTCAACTTGGGAGTACCCATGTGCTACTAACCTTGCCTTGTTGCGTAGGACAGTCCCATTCTCATCTTCCTTGTTCTTGAAAATCCATTTAGTTCCAATGGCATTATGTTCCTCAGTTGGTCGTTCTACCAATGACCATACTTCGTTGCGTGTAAAACTGTTTAACTCCTCTTGCATAGCAAGGAGCCAGTCATTGTCACACAATGCATCCTGAACCCTGTGTGGCACCGTACTAGAGACAAACAAAAAGTGAGCACAAAAGTTTGTTAATTGTTTACGAGTCACTCTACCTTCTGACACACCAGTGAGGATTTGATCAATATCACCACGACCGGCCACACGTGGCATGATGGAGGTCAGGGTTTCACGAGGTTCGACTTCGTTTCCATCATCAACGTCCTCAACATATGGATCATTTATGTGCGGAGGAAGATATTCCTCTTCGTGTTGCACCTGTTGAGGTTCATCATCAAACATACCCATACTTTGGTCTAGCTCTTGAAGATCAACTTGTTCTTGAGTGTGATCAGAGTGAGAGACATGTTCTCCCACTTGATCCTCAACAACTGGCATGATGTGTGTGCTAGTATCTTGTGGAGGTACAGGCAGTGAACTGTCTTGAGGATGAGAAATACTCTCATCATCTTCATCATCATCATGGGGTCTTTGTTCCATGGGAAGAAGTGCACCTACACCCATGTTTAAGATATCTTGTGGGGAGTCTTCTTCACCTGCATCATTTAGATCAACTTGCTCCCCATGGGAGCGGTTAAATTCATCAAACGTCACGTCACAGGTTTCTATAACACATCCAGTGGATTTGTTGTAGACTCTGTAGGCGTGAGAGTTTGACCCATAGACAACAAAAATCCCTTCAGTTGTTTTGGATTGAAATTTTCCTAACCGTTCCCGTTTGTTGAGGATGAAACACTTGCATCCAAACACACGAAAGTACTTAACATTGGGCTTGTTCCCGGTTAGGAGCTCATATGGAGTCTTCTCCAATATTGATCGAAGGAAGAGCCGGTTTGATGCATGACATGCTGTGTTGACGGCCTCAGCCCAAAAACTATGTGGTGACTTGTATTCGTCTAACATGGACCTTGCCATTTCCACAAGTGTCCGGTTCTTCCTCTCTGCCACACCATTTTGCTGAGGGGTGTAAGGTGCGGAGTACTGATGTTCAATTCCCTCATCACTAAGAAATTATTCTAGGGTGTAGTTCTTGAACTCAGAGCCATTATCACTTCTTACTGCTTTGATGTCCTTGTCAAACTTTCGCTGGGCTTGTTTGGCAAAATCAATGAAGGTGATCTTCGTTCGTCCTTGGACTTGAGAAAGAACACCAATGTATATCTTGAGTAATCATCAACAATGACTAGGCCATACTTTTTCCCTCCAAGACTTGCCCATGAAGGAGGCCCAAACAGATCCACATGAAGGAGCTCTAACGGCCTCGAAGTGGATACAATGTTCTTGGGTGGATGTTTTGATTGATGTTGTTTCCCAGCTATGCATGCACTGCACACACGATCTTTCTTAAAAGATACATTTGTTAGTCCAAGGATGTGATTGCCACCTTGCCCAACCCAATTACCTGCCCTTTCGACCCTCCACCAAATACAATGCTCATGTATGGTCGAATGGCTTGCATGAAGTCATAGAGCAAGTTACTATCTCCGGTCATATGATTGGTGCATCCACTGTCGATCACCCATTTGGCTCCTCCGGAGAAAACAACCTGTAAAGAATTAAGACTTGGTTTGAGGTACCCATTTCGTCATGGGGCCTTTCACATTAGTTACAAGAGTCTTAGGGACCCAAATAGCATAGAATCGGAATGCATTACGGGGACCAACGAATTTAGCATAAACCTCTCCTTCCTTTGATTTGCGTAGTACATAGGATGGAGGCATGAATTCGGTTGTCTTGTTGTGAGTAGGCGAACCCCTAGTGGCCGACCCACTCACAACCTTACCTTTCTCCTTGTGTCCCTCTCGTACAAATATTTCTTTAAGCGGAGTGGTACACTTGAGAGGAGATGCACTTTTCTTGGCGGTGCTTGGGTTGAACCCAAGCCCTTCCTTGGCAAGGCCTCCATCGTGTCGACTTAAGATCTCATTGAGAGTCTTTTGTCCTTGTGCACATGTCATGAGACCTCTGTCTAGCTGTGCCTTTAGCGAACAATTTTCCTCAAGGATAGATGTCAGTTCACTACTAGAGTTAGTAGTGCAGGTATCAACATTAATAATAGGTGAGGAGTAGGCCTTAACTAAAGTGTCAAGATAAGTAACCTTGAGTGACTCAAAGCTCTTTGTAAGAATAGTGAGTTTCTGTTCCTTGTCTTTGAGAGACAAGGATAGACGCTCACAGTCCTTAGAAAGGGAAGCATGAGAGTTCACTAGTCGGTTTTTATCATTTAGTAACTCTTTGCACACAGATTCAGCCTTTTTCAAGGAGGCAAGATCATTAGCATGTTTATCAAGGTTTTCACCTACTTTGGAGCATAATGCATCATTTTGTGCTTCCTCATACATGACTTTCTGCTCAAGGATTTCATTTCTTTCCTTCTCCTCAGTGACGAAGGTTTCGAGTTCCTTGATGGTATTGGTGTGCTTACTCACCATTTCCATAAGTATGCGAAACATAGTGAGATTCTTTCCTTTAAGAGAGCACATAAATTTGTTTATTTTAGCAAACATGGGATGATCTAAGTCATTATCCTCATAGTGATCTTCCGCTTCAAGATACTCATCAGATGGGGTAGAAGCTAGACTGAAGGAGTTTAACCGTGGAGTTACCTTAACCTTATCATGGAAGCTTTGGTCTTCCTCATCTCCCATGGCAGTCTTTGCCATCAAACACTTGTGAGCGTTTCCCTTGTAGTCATTCATATAGTTGTAGTGAACAACATCACCACTTTTGTTGACTAGCCTCAAGGTGTTTTGTGTATCATGAGCTACTCCGGCAACCCCACTAACATCTTCTGGATCTGATTCTCCTTGTGCAACCATTGCTCTTCCATCTGTCCTCTTGAGCTTGGAGTTCATAGGGTTTGGCAACTTCTTCTTTACAAAGGTCTTTGGAAACCTTGGTTTGTCTTCTCTCTTCTCATAAGGGCAGTCATTGGAGAAGTGGTTGGTTTCCTCACAGTTGTAGCATTTCCTTACCTTCTTCTTTGGGAATCTTCCCTTGAATTTTCCTGCACTGAACTTCTTTACAAAGAGAGCAATGTCCTCATAAGATGGGCTTTCATCAGAGTCAACATCATCACCATCTTCGCAGTCATCATCACCCTCTTCTTCTTCACTTTCTTCTTCGTCACATTCATGCTTGGCTTTCAAAGCAAGATTGATCTTTGATGTTGAAGTGCCATGCATGGCAAGGTGCTTTGTTGCATTTGCCTTTGACTCTTCAAATAATTGGAAAGTGGATATGATGTCATCTGGAGTCATTTCTTTGAACCCATGGTGCTGCCTCATGTCCCATACCATTTGATGGTGATATGGAGCAAGAGCATGAAGTAACTTGTCCACGAGAAATCTCTTGGTCAGATTGAAACCATCTTGCGTCTTGTCACAGTCACATGACTCAATGTCTGCGGCGGGAGTCATGAGCCGTTCTAGTAGTTGCTTGGGAGATTCACCCTTTTCCATACAGAAATTCTGTAATTGCCCCATGGCAATTTCATATTGAGCAAGCCGAAGAGTGGAGGTACCGGTCTTGGTCCTTATAATGCTATCCCACAGTTCCTTGGCACTTGTGATGTGAATGTAAGGTCTCCGTTGCTTGTCATTCATTCCTTTTCTTATGCACATGATCGCAGTGTCATTGAGATGCTTGTCATAAGTTTCTCTAGGAGTGAGGCACCTTGGATCTACAGGATTGTACCCATGCTCGAGGATGTCCAACATCTCATCATTGGCGTACCTAAGATGATCCTACATACCAACTCTCCACAAAGCAAAATCGGAATTGTCATCAAGCAAGGGAGGTTTTCCTCCAGGATTGTACTTAGGTTTCTCAATTTGAGATCTAGCATAAAGCCATGGAACACTGGTTTGGTTCCTTTCCGGAGGTTGTTGGCCAAATGAAGAACCGTGCACATGTGGCCCTGAGGCCCTCGGGGACGTGGTTGTCCCCGTGGTTATTGATGCCAGTCTCATTTGGACCATGGCCTCAAGAGAAGCATCATGCTCCTCTTTTTTCTTGGCAAGGGCCCGTTCCAGGTCCACAGAGGTGAAAGACTTGACTTCCGTGGAAGTCCCGTCCCTCTGCACTGGAGCTACCGTAGCTGGAACCCCGTCCATCTCGCTCTAGGGTGGTTAAGCCACAAGAATAGAGCACGAGGCTCTGATACCAATTGAAAAGGATCGAGATGGACCTAGAGGGGGGGTGAATAGGTACAGTTCCAAATTTTAATAATTACTTAGCAATTTTAGGCAAAAGTGCGGAATATGAGTGTAGGCCTAATAATTGCTATGACAAGGAGTAAGCTATTTTGAGTGAAGTAAGACAAGCGGTAAACAATAATCCAATACAAGTACGTAATAAGGTTAACACAAGTAGAGAGTTAGGGTTAGGAATAACCGAAACTCCAAGAGAGACAAGGATGTATCCCGATGTTCACTTCCTTGGAGGGAAGCTATGTCACCGTTAGAGGGGCGGATGTTACCACGAAGGCACACCAACGCCAGGAAGGCTCACCCTATTCTCCCTTTGAGATAACTCCACCAAGGCGTTTCTCAACCACTAGTGGTAAGCCTTGAGGTGGCTTCCAAACCTTCACAAACTTTCCGGGGGAAATCACAATGGTTTGATTCCTCTTCGAAGACTCCTACCGCCTAGGAGTCTCCAACCTCCAAGAGTAACAAGATCACGGGGATTGCTCAAAACTTGGTCAAATCACAAATCACTTTGGTGGGAAGGAGGAGAGGGAGACGATCTATCTTTTGATTGGAACAACACTCAAAGGGACTCACAAATGCTCTTGGGATCTAGGATTTGGTGTAGACAAGAGTGAGTGAGAAGAAAGGTGTTCTTGGATGTATTCTAGATGTGTTCAACACCCTCTCACGAAGTGGGAGAGGGGTATATATAGTGGGGAGTGTAAAACAGCCGTTGGGGACACTTTAAGTCACACAGGGTCCGGACGTCCGGCCGTTTCCGGAAGTCCGGGCGTCCGCAAGGGGTCGGACGTCCGACAGGGGTCGGTCGTCCGAGGGCTGTAGATATGACTGGAAACACTGTGAATTGAACAGCGATCGGACGTCCGGAGAAGACCGGAAATCCGAGTTATTCGACTCAACTTCTTCTGGTGGGAGGTTCCGGATTTCCAAAAGGGGACGGACGTCCAGCCCTCGGACGTCCGTAGGGAGCCAGAAACCCGAGTTATAGAGCTCATGTTCTTCTGGTGCAGGGCTCCGGATTTCCGAAGCTGGTCGGACGTCCGGCCCTCGGATGTCCGGAGGGAGCCGGAAATCCGAGTTATATGACTCAAATACTTCTGGTGGAGGGCTCCGGATTTCCGAAGCCTGCCGGTCGTCCGGCCCTCGGACGTCCGGAGGGACCCAGAAGTCCGAGGCAATAGACCCGTTTTGAGATAGGAACAGAGTGGAGAATATGTGGTGTTGGGTAGGATAGTGAAGATGTGGTATGAGCAAGTTCATCGCAAAACCTGTGATCCCCTCTTAATAGTGCAGGATCCCTATACTCAATAATAGTAAACTCAAAAGGACAATCTAGATCATCTTTTCTTAATCCCGAGCCTTCTTGAAATATAAATCCCGATCTTCTCAGACCACCTTTGACACATAATTCTCAATCTACTAAAGTACTTGCCATCCTGAGATACACTCAACAAATAGGATTAGTTTCCTATGTATGTGTTGTCATTAACACCAAAAGTCGATTAGGGCATAGCATGCACTTTCAGACGCTGAATAGCGTTGTCATCGTCCGATCTAAACTAGATCAAGGGTTTCCCCGGAGTACGTCGGGAAAGGCAAGGTGGGAGCGGCACATCGATGCCTCCAACGAGGGAGCGACGCCTCATGGCATCGCCATCGATGACTCCGGTCACAACCGGACTATGACTTTCGTCGGCAACCTGCATAGCCCGAACCTAGGATCTACTCGGTCTACCCATCAAACCACTACCCTGCCTACACGGCCAACCACACCTCCTCGGTAAGCTCGACGTGCTTCCAACCTTGCATCCGCGTTCCCACTGGCACTACCAGGAAATGCCTAATAGATAGATGCTTAGCCATAGTGAGGGTATATGGACCCCGTTGCTGTTAGTTAGTAGTAGCTTCGGGTATAGACCCCATGCTATTACTATCAAATCTGCTGCTAAGTGGTCTTTACTGTGCCCCTCTGAATAAGTCATAGTAATAGCGTGGGGTATAATAGTAGTAGTACGGGTTATAAACCCACGCTGCTACTAAGTGATCTCCACCGTGTCTCACGGGACATGTCATAGTAGTAGCGCGGGGTATAAACCCAGCGTTGGTACTACGTACAAGGTTTTTTAACAACCCTGAAATCCTCATCTCCTCCCCCGAATCCCTCCTTTCTCCGGTCACTCTCCCCCCTCTCTCCATAGGAGCTTCCACGAGGCTCCTGCCCATGCACGTCTCCTCCTCCACGGCGTCGAAAGAGGTCGCCGCCTCACGTCGTCGACATTCCAAAGCTCGTCGGTCTTCCCCCGCGTCTCCATGCCAACACGCCGGAGCACCTCATCATCGCCGACCTGCCCCGCTGGTCCCTTCATCTCCTTCCCCTCTTCCCCGTTTCTCTTTCCCTCTCTCTCCCCTGGTTTGACTCACCCTCCCATGTCTATACCCATGCAAGTCGTCGCCATGTACGACCAGGAGCTCTCTATCTTGACCGGGAAGAGGAACCCCATCGCCATGGACACCGCCGCCTTGCTCTGCCCTGGATGCGGACTCTCTCCAGCAGCCGCCACCGGATCTGGTCTGTCCCTGTCAGTCCGCGCCTCTGGCGCCCCTGCTGTCGCTTGATCGACTCATTGCCGCCATTGACAACATACACGGGATCGAGAATTTTTATTTTTAAAAAAACTAATAGTAGTAGCCGAGATCTTTATATACTTTCCTTCATAGCGAAGTACATATATATGTTTCTACAAACTACAATCACGATTTGGCACACACGTTCATGGCGTATGTTATTTGCTATTCGTAGCAACACATAGATTATTAGCTAGTCGTTATCAAACAACAGTGTAAGAAAATACAGAATCTAGCTAGTATTACCAACACAACACAACAGAACTAAAATATTGTGTTTGTATTTGCATGGAAAAGGTACACGGTGTTTGAACATACTACTCAAGTAAATATATATATATCTTTCTACAAACTACAATCACGTTTGGCACACACGTTCATGGCGTATGTTATTTGCTGTTCGTAGCAACGCACATATTTTTAGCTTGTCGTTATCAAATAACATTGTAAAAAAATACAGAATCTAGCTAGTATTATCAACACAACACAACGGAACTAAAATATTGTGTTTGTATTTGCATGGAAAAGGTACACGGTGTTTGAACATACTACTCAAGTAAATACTCCAATTAACCAGCTGTCGGCATCAGTCCGTTGCACATTCGAATTCTCGATCAGCATTGTTCGTGTCTGACCGACCGCGTCGAACTCGAACTAGTAGTGCAGGCCCTGAAGCAGACCTCGGAACCTCTCCACGTTGCCGCCAAACTCCCCGTGCTTCAATATCCTGAAGGCCAGAAGCGCGCGCACGCCGGCGGCGCCTGCGAGGCGAGGGCTCCCCCACGGCGGATGGATGCCCATGTGCGCGGCGATGCGGTCCAACCCCACCGGCATGCTTGGGCAGTCGACCGCCATCGTCGCTACATCGTAGACCTTCTGGCCGAGGTAACAATGCATGGCGGCGACAAACCCGGCCACGTTGTGCGGCAGCTGGGCGCCGTTGGTGATTACCTTGAGCAGGTAGGCTATGTGGTAGGCACCGTCGTAGGTGATCCACGACGGCCGCCCGTGTCCGGCGCCGACGAGGCCGGAGCCCAACAGCAGCGCGCCAAGAATGTATGCGTCCACGCCGTGATTACGGAGCGTGTCGACGTACAGGCCGCGTCGAGCAAGGTACTCGAGCGCCTTCTCCTCGTGCGGGTCGGCCTGGCGGCAGAAGTCGCGGAGATTGAACTCCCACGCGAGCTGCTGCCCTTGATGGTCACAGACGGCGACGCCGACCTGGAGCGGCTTCAGCTCGTCCACGTTGGCCTTCATGAGCGCGTAGCGCTCCTCCACCGTCATACTCTTATGATCCTGGCCGGCGGCGTGTACAACTCCAGGGTAGTGCACGTCGAAGGCAACGTAGCGTGCGCCCGCGGCGAAGTTCTCGAGGTAGGCCCACTCATCGGCGAAGTTCCACGCCCATACAGGGCGCACGAGGACCGGCAGCTGCGGCTGTACCGGCGGCAGGGGAAACGCGTGGTAGGCAAACGGCGGGGGCTGCACCTGCACGGGAAACATGGTGGTGAAACGCGGCGGCGTTGGCTGTGGAAACATGGCGAACGACATGCCGGCGGCCGGGCTCACGCCGATGCGTCCACGCTGCATATATATCGAATTGTTTGGTCAATTCGATCGCTTGTTGTGCTATTTTGTTGCTCTAAGCGGTGCGGAGGTCCTTTATATATACGGAAGAATCGAGCTGAGGTCGGACAAGGAGAGGAGCCGCACGCGGACTCGGAATACGAATCGGCCAGTAATTCGGCGAAGATGACGTACCACTGATTTTCGAGTTGAATACGGTGGGCCCTCTTTACGTGCAATACCCTCTAGAAAGGAAAACACAATAGCTATATGCAAATCAGGAGCATTTAGAATTTGAGTCCGTCATATTTTCTCCCTTGAAAAAGCAGCTCGTCAAAGAAGTCGGCGTTTGGGGGACGTCATGTTTTTGCACCCGAGCTCACACGGGAGAACAGTAAATTCAAAAAATTATTATAATATTTTGAAAAATTATTATAAAGGTAAAAACAGGGGGTCAAACTAATCAGTGCATCTGGTGGTGGGTCCCACTTGGCAGTGCATCGATTCCCTGCGTGACTGAACGCGTGCTTCTCCCCGCTTCTCCCTGCTGCTCTCATCATCGTCAGCGGCGGAGCTTTAGTTCACAGCCGCGGCTGCACATTTGGTGTGTATTTGGCACCATCCCCCTCCGTCTTGGGTTAGATCTGACAAAGTGAGCCTCTGTTTGCCCCTGTCTTCCATGGGATCCAGATCGTGGAGGTGGGTGGGACTGGGGAGCGGCGGCGGGGCGGCGTTGGGATGAACGAGATGGAGCCACCAGAGACAACGTCGATCAGGTAATCACCCTGTCCAACCTCTTCAACCCTGCGATGTGTGCCTCGTCGGCTTTTGCTGCCTCAAGGTGCCCGCCATTGATAAACAGGGGCAATGTTGCTCGGACCTTCGACTTCAGTGTTGAATTATTACCATCTAAAGCAAAGCAAGTTGATGGTAGCGTGCGAGACATAGATAGAGATACAATTGTAAAATGAGAGGTTGAATTTGAAGAGATTGATCCACAGGAAATACAGAGCATGGAAGATAGGGCCGTGAGGAATGTTGTGGAGAAAATTGGGGGAATCATTTTTTGGGGTCCAGAGCAAGAGGTATCATTGTTATGGTTTGACAATTGAAAGGGTGAGTATGTGATAATTCAGAATAGTGAAGAGATGGTTGATGAAATCGATCGGCAAGACGGCTGGGCAAGCAAATAGACTAGCTTTCCTCAGAACTCGTTGATCTAAAATCAGATTCTAAGGTTGGATATGTGCCCTCAAAGTTGTCTTCGCACATGGTAGATGATGATTGGGCTTCACAAAGATAGATAACGCCCATGTGTATGGGTGAAGTGACAGTAGTATAGGGGGCTGATCAAGATGCAAAAGAGGGCTGTGATGGTCCTCTGATACGTCTCCAACGTATCTATAATTTTTGATGGTTTCATGCTATTATCTTGTCAAACTTTGGATGTTTTGCATGCCTTTTATATATTTTTTGGGACTAACTTATTAACTCAGTGCCAAGTGCCAGTTCCTGTTTTTTCCATTTTTTTACCCCTTTCAGAGGAGGATTTTGAACGGAGTCCAAACGGAATGAAACTGCCAAAAAGATTTTTTCCGTAACAGAAAAAGATCGAAGTGCCGGAGAATCAGGGCAGGGGGCCACCAGGGACCCCACAAGCCCTCATGGCGCGGCCAGGGGGCCCGCAGCCCCCTGGCTTGTGGGCTCCCTAAGGCCCCTTTGCCCTAGGTTTTGCGCCTATATATCCCCAAAAATTCCACAAAAAATCAGGAGATCAACGAAAGTACTTTTCCGCCGCCGCAAGCTTCTGTCTCCGCAAGATCCCATCTGAGGCACGTTCTGGTGCCCTGCCGGAGGGGGGATTCGAATACGGAGGGCTTCTTCATCAACACCATGACCTCTCCGATATTGCGTGAGTAGTTCACCATAGACCTACGGGTCCATAGCTAGTAACTAGATGGCTTCTTCTCTCTCTTGGATCTTCAATACAAAGTTCTCCATGATCTTCATGGAGATCTATCCGATGTAATCTTCTTTTGCGGTGTGTTTGTCGAGATCCAATGAATTGTGGATTTATGATCAGATTATCTATGAATCTTATTTGAGTTTCTTCTGATCTCTCTTATGCATGATTTCATATCCTTGTAATTCTCTTCGAGTTTTGAGTTTTGTTTGACCAACTAGATCTATGATTCTTGCAATGGGAGAAGTGCTTGGTGTTGGGTTCATACCGTGCGGTGACCTCACCTAGTGAAAGAAGGGGTAGCGAGGCACGCATCGTGTTGTTGCCATCAAGGGTAACTCTGCTCGTGATGAACTCAATACACTAGATGCATGCTGGATAGCGGTCGATGTGTGGAGTAATAGTAGTAGATGCAGAAAGTATCGGTCTACTTGTCTCGGACGTGATGCCTATATGTATGATCATTGTCTTAGGTATCGTCATGACTTTGCGCGGTTCTATCAATTGCTCGACAGTAATTTGTTCACCCACCGTGATATTTGCTATTTTGAGAGAAACCTCTAGTGAACACTATGGCCCCCGGGTCTACTCCACACCATATTTTCAGCCTTACACTTTTTACTTCGTTGCATTTTCCGCCTTCAGATCTCACTTTGCAAACAATCTTGAAGGGATTGAAACCCCTTTATAGCGTTGGGTGCAAGCTCGTTTGTGTTTGCGCAGGTACTCTGGACTTGACAAGATTCTCCTACTCGATTGATACCTTGGTTCTCAAACTGAGGGTAAGACTTACTGCTCATGTGCTGCATCACCCTTTCCTCTTCAAGGGAAAACCAACGCAAGCAAGTCTCTGTCAACGTGTCAATTTCTGGCACTGTTGTTTGAGAAGTAGCAAGAAGAATTTCTGGCGCCGTTGTCGGGGAAGGACTTTTGTTGCCGTAGCAGAAGAATTTCTGGCGCCGTTGCCGGGGAGGATCAAGTCAAGAACTCATCCAAGTAAGTGTTGCAAACTCATATTTTGCATTTACTTTGTTTGCGAGTTGCCTCTCGTTTTCCTCTCCCCCACTTCACCAATTTGCCTTTTTCGTTTGCCTTTTCGTTCGCCCTTTTTCTCGCTTGCTCTTTGTTCGCTTGTGTGCTTGCTTGCTTGCTGAAGTCACCATGAATGAAAACACCAAACTTTGTGACTTCTCGAATACTAATAATAATGACTTTATTAGTACTCCGATTGCTCCCGCCACTAGTGCGGAGTCATACGAAATCAATGCCGCTTTGCTGAATCTTGTTGTATAAGAGCAATTCTCTGGCATTCCTAGTGAAGATGCCGCATCCCATCTCAATACCTTCATTGAGCTTTGTGATATGCAAAACAAGAAAGATGTGGATAATGACGTGATTAAATTGAAGCTTTTTTTCCTTTCTCGTTGCGATATCGCGCAAAAACTTGGTTTTCTTCTTTGCCCAAAAATAGTATCGATTCTTGGGATAAGTGCAAAGATGCTTATATATACAAGTATTTTCCACCGGCTAAGATCATCTCTCTCCGTAATAATATCATGAATTTCAAGCAACTTGATCATGAACATGTTGCACAATCTTGGGAGAGAATGAAATTAATGATTAGAAATTGTCCCGCTCATGGCTTGAGTCTTTGGATGATTATTCAAATCTTTACGCTGGCTTGAATTTCGCTTCTAGAAATATCTTGGACTCCGCCTCAGGTGGAACGTTCATGGAAATCACGTTAGGGGAAGCCACAAAGCTACTAGACAACATCATGACGAACTACTCTCAGTGGCACACTAAAAGGTCACCTACTAGTAAGAAGGTACACGCTATAGAAGAAATTAACTCGTTAAGCGCTAAGATGGATGAGTTAATGAATTTGGTTGCTAGTAGAAGTGCTCCTTTAGATCCTAATGATATTCCCTTGTCTTCTTTGATTGAGAGTAGCAACGCTAGCTTGGACGTTAATTTTGTTGGTAGGAATAACTTTGGCAACAACAATGCTTTTAGAGGAAACTATGTTCCTAGGCCCTTTCCTAGTAACTCCTCTAATAATTTTGGCAACTCCTACAACAATACTCATGGAAATTACAATAGATTACCCTCTGATCTAGACAGTAATATCAAAGAGTTCATCAACTCTCAAAAGATTTTCAATGCGTCCATACAGGTAAAACTACTCAAAATTGATGATTTGGCTAAGAGCATTGATAGAATGTCTAGTGATGTTGATGGGGTCATATTCCTAGGGTAGGGTCATAGGCCTGCCCTACAGGTCCTACCCAAGGACTACCCCACACAAAGGACAAGACCCTAAGTCTGCCCCGACTGAATTAAGGAGTCCCCATCATCTAGTCGGTAACAGGTCCTGAATCATCCAGTCGGAGACTAGCATTCAGAGGATACCAGGCTAACCGACTGGATACACTCGGTACATCGTAACCTCTCTGGAGAGAAACTATCATACGTTTCCGGGTGCATTTATTAGCATTTAGGGCATACGTTACCTGTAACGTACGCATTCAACCCCCGTTACTCCACCCCTGTACCGGAACCGTTGCGGAGGGCAGCGGACTCTATATAAGCCGCCCTCCCCCACTGGTAGAGGGGTTAGCAAATAGTTGTATTCCATATTCCACTCGACAACAAGCTCCGAGAGCGCTGAGACGTAGGGCTGTTACCTCCACCGCAGAGGGGCCCGAACTCATACAACCTCGCCGTAGCTAGGACTCTGCCCATCTCATTCGTACCCTACACATCTACTGTCAGGCTTATACCCACGACAGATGTCGATGCTTTGAAAGTTAGATGTGCTCCTCCCAAGATCAATATGGATGAAACTTTGAAAGCTATGCATGTTTCCATGATTGTGAGCCAAGAAAGAGCCACCCAAATTCGTGCTAGACATGAATGGCTTAAAAGGCGTGTTCTCGTGATAAGAATCACGAAGATCTTAAAGTGCTTGGTGTGACTCCCATTGAATCTTTGTTTTCTTGTGTCAAACCTAATGATTATGGGGCTGGATATGAATCAACTTTGGTTGAAAAGTGCCCCAATGATTCGGAGTCCATCTATCTTGATGCTAAAAGCATTGAAAGTGGAGTAGAAGATTTTAAAACTTTGAGTAGTATTGAAATTACTACTATGGGTTTCAAGGAATTCCATTATGATAGTTTATCCTTGATTGAATGCATTTCCTTGATGCAATCCATGTTAAACTCTCCACACGCTTATAACCAAAACAAGGCCTTTACCGATCATATCGTCAAAGCTATGATAAAATATCTTGAAGAGAAACTTGAATTGGAAGTCTCTATCCCTAGAAAGCTTCATGATGAGTGGGAACCTACCATCAAAATCAAAGTCAAAAACTATGAATGCAATGCTTTGTGTGATTTGGGTGCTAGTGTTTCCGCGATTCCAAAGTCTTTATTTGATGTTCTGGATTTTAATGAGATTGAAGAGTGTTCTCTTAATTTGCATCTTGCTGATTCTACTGTCAAGAAACCCATGGGAAGAATCAGCGATGTTCTTATTATTGCAAATAGGAACTATGTACCCGTGGATTTCATTGTGCTTGACATTGATTGCAATCCTACATGCCCTATTATTCTTGATAGACCTTTCCTAAGGACTATCGGTGCTATAATCGATATGAAGGAAGGGAATATTAGATTTCAATTTCCTTTAAGGAAGGGCATGGAAAACTTTCCTAGAAAGAAAATAAGATTGCCTTATGAATCCATGATGAGGGCCACTTGTGGTTTGAGCACCAAAGACGACGATACGTGATTCTATCGCTTTTATGCCTAGCTAAGGGCGTTAAACAATAGCGATTGTTGGAAGGCAACCCAATGAATTTATCTTTTTCTTTCTATTTTATTGCGTCTGCGCCATCATAATTCTGTTGTGATTGTGTTTTTTGTGTTTCTTTTCGTGTTTGAGCTAAGCAAAACCTTTATGACTAATCTTGGTAATGGTTGTTTAATCCTGCTGGAAAAAGACAGAAACTTTTCGATCACGAGATGATTTTTCATTTTTATTCAGAAAGAGATTTTGAGTTGATTCTTTTTGCTGCTGGTTGATATGCTTTTTCCGTAGTCAGTCGTAATGTTTCAGATTTTTTGAGGTACCAGAAGTATACGAAGTATACAGATTGCTACAGACTGGTCTGTTTTTGACAGATTCTGTTTTTCTTGAGTTGGTTGCTTGTTTTGATGAAACTATGGTTAGTATCGGGGGGTACTAGCCAAGGAAAAGTGAGAATACAGTAGCCCAACACCAATATAGATAGAATTCAAGTTTGCTACAGTACCAAAAGAAGTGGTAGTTTGTTTTCTTGTGCTAATATTATCATGAGTTTCTGTTTAAGTTTTGTGTTGTGAAGTTTTCAAGTTATGTATGATGTTCTTATGGACAAAGAGATAAGGAGTGGAAAGAGCTCAAGCTTGGGGATGCCCAAGGCATCCCAAGCCAAATTCAAGGACACCAAAAAGCCTAAGCTTGGGGACGCCCCGGGAAGGCATCCCCTCTTTCGTCTTCAATCCATCGGTAACATTACTTTGAGCTATATTTTTATTCACCACATGATATGTGTTTTGCTTGGAGCGTCTTGTATCTTACGAGTCTTTTATTTTTGTTGGGTCACAATCATCCTTGCTGCACACCTTTTGAGAGAGAGATATGCACTCATCGTGATTTTTCTAAAATGCTCATAGTGCTTCACTTATATCTTTTGAGCTAGATACTTTTGCTCTATGTGCTTCACTTATATCTTTTAGAGCACGGCGGTGCGTGACTTGGTAGTTGGCTTATGCTATGAAAGTAGTCCCAAAGGTGTTAGGTACCCAAATAGGATGCAAAAACCTCCATCTTCATGTGCATTGAGTAGAAAGAGAAGTCTTGATTCCTCTCAATTAGTTTTGAGACGTGGATTTGGTAATATTAAGAGTTAGGTTAGTAGGGTGTTGTGAATCTAGAAATACTTGTGTTGAAGTTAGTGATTCTTGTAGCATGCACGTATGGTGAACCGCTATGTTAGGAAGTCGGAGCATAATTGATCTATTGATTGTCATCCTTTGTGTTGAGGTCGCGGTCGCGCGATGGTTAACACCTACCAACCCTTCCCCTAGGAGTATGCGTTTAGCACTTTGTTTTGATTACTAATAAAAACTTTCACAACAAGTATGTGAGTTCTTCATGACTAATGTGAGTCCATGGTATAGATGCACTTTCACCTTCCACCATTGCTAGCCTCCCTAGTGTCGTGCAATTCTCGCCGGTACACAAACCCACCATATGGCTTCCTCAAAACAGCCACCATACCTACCTACTATGGCATTTTCATAGCCATTCCAAGATATATTGCCATGCAACTCCCACCGTTCCGTCTCATGACTTGTGCCGTCACTCTCATATTGGCATTGCATGATCGTAAGATAGGTAGCGAGATGTTTTCAACATCATACGCCAAGCTAGATCGTTGCACATCCCAGTACACTGCCGGAGGCATTTCCTATAGAGTCATCATAATTTTGAGCTTTGAGGTGTGAGTAAATAAAAGTGTGATGATCATCATTATTAGAGCATTTTCCCAAGTGAGGAATTAAAAAAAAGAGGCCAAAGAGCCCAAATAAAAAAAACGAGAAAAGAGAAAAAAGAGGGCCAAGTACCAAAATAAATAAATAAAAGAGAGAAAAAGAGAGAAGGGAAATGCTACTATCCTTTTCCACACTTGTGCTTCATAATAGCACCATGTTCTTCATGATTGAGAGCTTCTTGCTTTGTCACTACCATATGCTAGTGGGAATCTTCATTATATAACTTGGCTTGTATATTCCAATGATGGGCTTCCTCAAAAATGCCCTAGGTCTTCGTGAGCAAGCAAGTTGGATGCACACCCACTAGTTCTCCTTTTGAGCTTTCACATACTTATAGCTCTAGTGCATCTCTTGTATGGCAATCCCTACTCATTCACATTGATATCTATTAATGGGCATCTCCATAGCCCTTTGATATGCCGAGTCAATGTGACCATCTCCTCCTTTTTGACTCACAACCACCACCACACTCTATTCCACCTATAGTGATATATCCATGGCTCATGCTCATGTATTGCGTGATAGTTATAAAAGTTTGAGAAAGTAAGAGTGCGAAAACAATTACTTAGCCAATACCGGGGTTGTGCATGATTTACATTAGTTGTGTGAGGATGATGGAGCATAGCCAGAATATATGATTTTTTAGGGATAACTTTCCTTGGCTTTGTTATTTTGAAAGTTCATGATTACTTTGCTAGTTTGCTTGAAGTATTATTGTTTTCATGTCAATAGCAAACTGTTGTTTCCAATCTTACGGATCTGAACATTCATGTCACACGAAAGAAGTTGCAAATGACAACTATGCTAGGTAGCATTCCACATCAAAAAATCATTCTTTATCACTTCCCTACTCGAGGACGAGGAGGAGTTAAGCTTGGGGATAATGGATACGTCTCCAACGTATCTACAATTTTGATGGTTTCATGCTATTATCTTGTCAAACTTTGGATGTTTTGCATGCCTTTTATATGTTTTTGGGGACTAACTTATTAACTCAGTGCCAAGTGCCAGTTCCTGTTTTTCCATATTTTTGACCCCTTTCAAAGCAGGATTTTGAACGGAGTTCAAACGGAATGAAACTGCTAAAAAGATTTTTTCCAGAACATTAAAAGATCGGAGAATCAGGACAGGGGGCCACCAGGGACCCCACAAGCCCTCATGGCGCGACCAGGGGGCCCGCGGCCCCTGGCTTGTGGGCTCCCTCAGGCCGCTTTGCCCTAGGTTTTGCGCCTATATATCCCCAAACATTTCACCAAAAATCAGGAGATGATCGAAAGTACTTTTCCGCAGCCGCAAGCTTCTCTCTCCGCAAGATCCCATCTGGAGCACGTTCTGGTGCCCTGCCGATGATGCGTTAGTAGTTCACCATAGACCTACGGGTCCATAGCTAGTAACTAGATGGCTTCTTCTCTCTCTTGGATCTTTAATACAAAGTTCTCCATGATCTTCATGGAGATCTATCCGATGTAATCTTCTTTTGCGGTATGTTTGTCGAGATCCGATGAATTGTGGATTTATGATCAATTATCTATGAATCTTATTTGAGTTTCTTCTGATCTCTCTTATGAATGATTTCATATCCTTGTAATTCACTTCGAGTTGTGGGTTTTGTTTGGCCAACTAGATCTATGATTCTTGCAATGGGAGAAGTGCTTGGTTTTGGGTTCATACCGTGCGGTGACCTCATGTGACACCCCGATGCCGACGTTCCTGAAGATACCCCTTCTATTCCGTTTTTGTTGTGTGGTTCTTTTTATTTGTTGCATCATCATCGCATCATGCGCATCATCGGCATTGCATCGGCATCTCCGTTGCCGCCAATTTTGAAACTTGCATCCGTTGTTAGTTGCCGGTTCTCGTGTTGTTCATTCTCAGCCCTTTCCCACATGCACACGCACGCGGCATCGTCAAACCCTGTTTTAAAAGTGTGTTGAAAATTTTCTCTGATCGGGTTGAGATTTGACGTGCGGTGTTATTTATATATAGCTAGGCCGCCTGTCGAATTTCGTCGCGATCGGAGTTCGTCTGGTAACCGAACGGTCGACCGTAGCGGCACCGTATTCGGTCTACCGTCGGACGTTTGTCGGTGTTTTAAAATTTGTTGCCGCGCCGCCCGTTCTCCCTCTCGTCCCCGGATATCCACTCTACACGGCCTCGTAACAATTCCCGCGTTCGGAATCGTCCGAATCCGACCGCACGGTTGGATCCGGAACGCGATTCCGGTTAACCGAGCCCCTCTTTTCTCTATAAATACCCCTCCACCATATTTTTTAGACAACCCCCTCTCTCTCTCCCTCGAAATTTGTGCCTCCCCTAACCCTAATCCTCTCTCTCTCCTCCCTGTCCCCCTCCTCCAGACGCCGGGCCCGCCCGAGCCCGGGTCAGGCCCGCCCCAAGCCCATCTGACCCGAGCTCCTCCCGCGCGCGCCTCTTGACGAGTGAGCCAAGGCGCCTCCTCTCTCCGGCCGCCGCCGGCGAGCCACCGGAGTGCCGCCCCTTGCAGGTACTGGCCGCGTCGTCCCTTTTCCTCTCTTCTTCCTCCCTCTCACCCTTCTTCTCTCCCTCTTCCCGCAGGAACCGCCATGGAAGCGCCGCCGATCTCCTCCAACAGCCACCGGCTTGAGCTGCCACCGGCGGGAATGGGACCGGAGTTCCCGGATCTGCCCGGATCCGTCGCCTCCCGGCCCTCCCCGCGCATTGGTCGTCCGCCGCCTCCATGGCTGCATGCAGCCTGTGCACGAGGAGGACGACGACCGCCCGAGCGCAGCAGCCAGCCGCGTGGGCCTTGCTCGCCAGCGCCCGGCTGGGCCTGCTCCAGCTGCAGCCCAGCACGAGCAGCATCGGCCTGCCCCTAGGCCCACCTCCGGGCCTTTGGCCCAAGGTGAGATCCCCGGCCTTCTAATCTTTCACCTAGGTGACGTGTTAGCTAAGCTGCGCCCACCTGTTCGGCCCATTAGAATAATTAGGTTAATTTTTTTCGGAATTAATAAATTCTAGAAAAATGACGATATTAAAACGTCCATAGTTTTCAACTTGTGTGTCGGATCGCGACGTGTAACATATGTATCTTGTGTAACTTTTCGCGTAGATCACGAATTTACAACTTGCATATTTGTATGACGATGTTTAGCGTGTCGAATGCATAGATTAGCGTGCTGTTTAGATAGGATAAACGTCGTAGTTATTTTTCGCGCAAGTCCGGATTGATCGTATGCCGTAGATTAAATGTCCATGTTTTAGGAACCTATTTTCCATGTATTTTAGAGTAGCCGTCGGTATTTTTGCGCATAGAGATTTGCCGCTAGTTTATTTTCCGTGTATAGGTTTTTATCTCGCATTTATGAGTGGCATTATTTTTTTTGTGCAACCCCAGATATTTTATATGTTAAATCCATGGATTTTTCTATGCAATTAGTTTTAGCTTTAGAGTAAGTTAGTTCGCGCGATATTTTGCCGTGATGCCCTTTTGTTTATTTCGTAGGATTTATTCCGTGCTTCGTTTATCGGAGTTGTCAACTAGGAACTTGTTCTTTGATGTTTTGTCTAGCCCCTGGTATTTTTAGTTGCAATAGAAATGCATGTTTAGGTGTGGTTTGCTTGCTCTCAAGTTGCTATAAATAGTGCTGATTTGGAGGAGCTGAAATATTTCTAAGTCTGGAATCTGTTATTATTTTGTTGCTGTCTTGTCTTGCTTCTATCTTGTGATCTGTAGCTCTTTTGAGGTTGGTCCAATGGAGTTAGTTGTAGCCCTTGTGTTTCTCTAGCATGCTGTGAATTGTCATGCCATTTGGAGTCATGTAGCTTATGGTTTTGCTGCTGTCAATATTGCTTCAGATCGAAAACTGCACTCTCATGAGGTGTAATTTTCACTAAGTCTGAAATAGTGTGTGGGATGGCATTTTGTATCTTCTTTCCCTAGTGACCCATGATGCCATGCTAGTTGTTGTTAGTTATTTGTAGTAGCGCTTCTTGCCCTCTTTCGTGTCATGCCTTGCTTGAGTTTATCGGAGTTGTGTAGCTCCTAGTTGTGGGGCGTAGAAAATGCTATGTGGCTCATGATTTTGGCAGATTGTAGTCATTTCTTGTTTTGCCCGTATCTTTTGATCCGTAGCTCCGATTTGAACGTGTCCTACATGAAACTTGCTTAGAATCTCGTGTAGTTTCATTTTCTCTTGCTGGTTGTATGTTTTGAAGTGCTTGTGTCCGTCGTTGCACACATATTGTATTCATGCCATCATATCTTGCGGTGCTTGTATCTTTTGATCCGTAGCTCCGTTGGAGACGTTCTCTATGTGTAGATTGCTTGAAATGACGCGTAGAATCACGTGAACCTATTTGTTTTGATGTTTAAGAACTAATTAAGTGTGTTAGTCAGATCTGGATAGAATTGTAAATTAACATGTGAGGTCGTCTCGGAGGTGCTATATGTCATCTCCGACCTCATTTGAAATGCCTAGATAAGTAGTTTATTTACGCTTCACCTCTTGCCATGTTTAATCGCATTTAATATTGCCAAGTATCTAATCGTCAATATGCAACTCGTTGCATATTGATCTTCACTTAATGTGTAGTGTTTGATTGTGTGAATTGTCATGCCGTGACTTGCATTTATTCAGCTGCTCATGCATCATTTGTATTGTGCATCGTGTGGTGAATTCCGTGTGTTGATTTGTGTTTCTGGTTTACTTCATCTCGATAGAGTTCCGCAGTGTGCCGGATTGTGAGGACCCGTTCGACTACGTCGGTTCGTCTGCTTCACGGAGGCATTCTTCTTCCAAGCGGGATCTCAGGCAAGATGACCATTTCCCAGATACCATTACTATCATTGCCATGCTAGTTATTTCGATGCTATCGATTTTGTCTCGTTGCCTACCACATGTTAAATCTCAGCCTCTCAACAATGGCATGAAAACCTTCTACCTGTTCAACCTAGCAAACCACTGATTGGCTATGTTACTGCTTGCTTAACCCTGTGTTAGCGTTGCTAGTTGCAGGTGCAGTTGCTTCCATGTGAAAACATGGGTTCCTTGTTATATCACCCTCTTAAATGCTATTTAATTTAAGGCACCTATGTACTTGGTAAAAGGTGGAAGGCTCGGCCTTTCTAGCGAGTGTTTTGTTCCACCTTTGCCCCCTTAGTTTCCGGCTCCCGGTGTTATGTTCCATAATTGAGCGCTCCAAACACGATCGGGGTTGTTATGGGGACCCCCTTGATAATTCGTTTTAGATTAAAGCTGGTCTGGCAAGGCTCAACATTGGTACTACATTTGCCTAATCACCTAATAAAATTGCATAGGGACTTTCCGGACCCCGGGGATAATTTAATCAACCCCCGGGCCAGTGCTCCTCATGAGTGTTGGTCCCACCTGAGCAATGTCCGGCGCCCCTCTGGTCACCCGGAGGTTTAGCGATCCCGACGTCTAGCAAATCCGTCGTGTCCTGAGAACGAGGTACGCGACTCCTATCGGGATGATCGACACTTCGGGCGACCTTGCTGGATTAGTTTTACCTTTGACGAGATATCTTGTGCATCAGGATTCCGATGATTCTTTGGGTAATCTCAGAGTTGAGGTTTTCCACTAGGGAATCCGACGAGATCGCGAGCTTCGTGATTGAGGATTTCTATGCGGCTTGTGGTAATTTGTGATGGACTAGTTGGAGCACCCGTGCAGGGTTAAATCTTTTTGGAAAGTCGTGCCCGCGGTTATGTGGCAACGTGGAAACTTTGTTTAACACTGGTTCTAGATAACTTGAAGTTAACTTAATTAAAATATGCCAACTGTGTGCGTAACCGTGACTGTCTCTTTCGTGAGTTCTTACTCAAATCGAGGACACGGTAGGATTATGTCTAACGTAGGTAGGTGTTCAGGATCATTCATTTGATCATCAGTAGACACGTCCGTTATGCGTAGATCTTCCCCCTCTTATTTCTTGTACTCATAAGTTTAGCCCCCTCATATATGCTTAGCCGCTGCTGCAACCTCACCACTTAACCATACCTCACCCATTAAGCTTTGCTAGTCTTGATACCTTTGGAAATGAGATTGTTGAATCCCCTATGGCTCATAGATAACTACAACACCAGTTGCAGGTACAGGTAAAGGTTACTCGACGCGAGCGCGTTGATTGTTCATTTGGAGTTGCTTCTTCTTCTTCTTCTTCATCGATCTAGGATGGGTTCCAGGTCGGCAGCCTAGGATAGCAAGGATGGACGTCGTTCTTCTTTTGTCGTTTGTTTTCGTCCGTAGTCGGACCCTGCTCTTACTCTTGATGATTATGTAATGTACTGATGTGACTCTGATGTAGCTTGTGGCGAGTGTAAGCCAATTCTATTAGATATCTCTTCTTTTCAGTACATGTACTTGTAACGATATCCATCCTTGCGACACGACGAGATGCGCTTCTATCCCTGACGAGGCCTTCGTGCCAAATTGAGGATAGGGTCGCATCTTGGGCGTGACAAGTTGGTATCGAGTCCTGGACACCCCAATTTACCTCGTTCCTGCTATTTTTATTTTTGGCACGCACACATAGTTCTTGGGCCGATTTCAGCCATGGGCCATTGCACCATGGTGCAATTCCGTCCATTGTTTTTTTAACGTGGTGTGATTTTCCAATTTCCACGGACTTTGCTAATTTCAGGAAAGCTTTGTGTTTTTTCAAACGAGCATAGTTTCTAAACCGTGCATCGGATCGGAGTGAGTTATATATGGTTTTTGACTAGAATTTTGCGTAGAGTAATAATTTCCAACTCTCATGCATAATCAGAACTATGTAGTGTGTTGTTTGCATCAGTTTGCGTGTCGACGTGTTGAAACGGTTTAGGTCGTAACTATTTGTCCGTAGCTCCGTTGGAGATGTGTCATATATGTAAATGGACCAGAACGACGAGTAGAATCACGTGAACCACTTTGTTTTGACGTTTGACAAACCTAAAATGTGATTAGAACAAATTTGGATAGAATTAGAATTTAACGCGTGGGGTCATTTCGGAGACTAGTAAGCATGCACGTGCAACGCACGTCTAAAAAATCTCGCGCAAAATGCATATAGATATTCATGTATCAAGGACAAAATTGTTTCTCATATATCACATACATGACCTCTTAAATTGTATAACTGATATAATTCACCAGTTATTTCGATCTGAGAGTCGTAATTGTATCCAAACTAAATAAATTTAAGGTGTAATGTTTCCAACCAAAAGAAATACATCCTGTATCAAGGTATTGAGATACAAGGTTGTCCATCTAAGAAACAAAACATTGCTAGTTAGGAAAACAAGATGCAACAATATGACATCCTCACCCCTTGTAGCTGTACCAAGCAAAATCAGGTACACATGAAACCAGCAGAGACAAAGCAGATGCGCAACCACTGAAGGCAGAACCATGATTACTCATAATCTAGAGGCATTTGTGGCCGTTTAGTGTTCATCTTTCCGTGGCAAGGTCCAAAGAAATAAGGGTATTTGCAACCTGGCCTTTTTGTGAAAGCAAAGAAACCAATCTCTAGTATTAACACATATCACTCATGATGAACATAACTCTACAAGGAAAGGTGAGAAGGAGATCAACACATATGGTACATAAATTTGCATCTACTTCTCACCTTGTTCCCGTTCTGCGGTATATTGTCTTGCTCATCCAAACTGAACTGATAGAGAAAGTTCCTTCTAGCACTTTATTTGTGAGGATATAACATGAGTCAGCAACAAATATATCATTTTAATTCACGGCAAGATAATAGATCAGTGTATTTCATTACAAGATAATAGATCATTTATAAATATATATTTTGTTGGCTATTGATTAATTACTGGAAAGTAATACAAATATGGGCTTACAAGTTTGGGCATGTTTCTTTGCAATGACATATGTTAGAAGAATCAATTCCTTCCATGTCCCGAAACATCTCATAGAGCCTCTCCGGCTTTAACTCAACAATTTTGGGTTAGGATAAAATCATGTCTTTACCCCAAAATAAATAAACAAGAACAATAAGAAATAAAAAACTAAGAATTCAAGCCTATCAGACAATCAGGCACTTCCGATGGCATGTCAACAATCATACATACCAAAACCTTTGGTCCTCAATTTTTTCCGCTACAAAATTAAACGTGGAACAACCGTGCATGCGTGCGTGTGAAACAACAAACATAACATTTATGCCAGTAATAAATATTAATATTAGAAGGTCAAAGTGTGTTTCGCTATGTAACATTTCAGTTGCATGTACATACCATGTTATGCATCAGATCCCCCTGTATGAGCTTCCTCTGTCGCAGCCACACTCGTATCCGGCGATAGTGGAGTAGCCTAGGCCGTGGAGCAGAGAAACGGGCACAATACACCACAGACTGATCGACCTCCTCGTCCCCATGATGTTTTAATCATCTTGGATATCTAAAACAAAATGCCAATGAGGGTGTCACTTGTTACAAATTCATGACTTCAAAGGAACACAATAACCGATTAGATGGTTCAGTACAAATCATCTCTTCACTTGCAATACTATGTAAAACATTGAATAGATATGCATCACTCATCATTTCAAAAGACACCGAACAAAAACATTCAACACGTTTGACACCAAAAAGGCTTAAGAAATTAGGGTGCTTCTTTATGCAGAACTGGGAACATGCTAATTGAATATTGTTTCCTTGAAAAGACCAATTCACTCAAAGAAAAAACAGAAAACATGGCATCGGCGTACAATATTCAGTGCAGATTGCAAGAGAAAGCCCATAAAAAGAAAAATGCTCCACTCGAATAGATTGTTGAAGCAAATTTACTTTGCCATACCTGATACTACACTGTTAGTGCTATATATATAAACATTAGTAGCATTAGAGATTGCTCAAAAGGGCACAACCACTCACCATGCTACTCTCATACTCCAACATCAGAGAATAATCTCATCTAGAGAATACAGGGAAAGCCAAACATGACAAGAAACAACATACGGGGAGCAAATCACCATCTAGCCGACATAGAAATTAGTCTGCTACTTCTCTTTGTCGGCTCAACATTACCAATGTTCTTCTGTGTTATCTACAGAAAAAAGTACCGAGAGAGTTGAAATTCAGTTTGGATCCAAAACTCTCTCCATTCCCCACGGCTGGAGGTCTCCCCGTCCCCAAAACATGCCCCCGCCAACAAAGCACCCGTGCTCCCCGTTCCTCACAGTCGAAGCTCCCGGCTTCCGGCGAGTCCACAGTAACGGGCTCAATTTAAATTGCCGAAACATTATATATATATATATATATATATATATATATATATATATATATATATATATATATATATATATATATATATATATATGAACAAATTTAGTACAAGACAATCGTCCATAAACAACTGCAATCCAATTCTCAAACATTTACGAGAAATCCAAGTCCGTCGCCACCCATGAAAAATGCAAAAATAAGATAAACACCAGCACGAGCACAACATATGCAGAACAGTAATACAATGATCAGAGTATGAGTACAGAAAAACTGCAAAGGAACTGAGATGTGAAAATTCTCACCATGCAAGACTGCAGAAAGGCTCCCCATGGGCATGAAGTCGTACACAAGCAGCTTCTCATCTTTGCTGTAATAGTAAGCACGGAGAGGCACGATGAACTCGTGCTGGAGCTCGCCAATGTCAGCGATGCGGTCACGGAACTCTGGTTCATACATGGTGACATCCTTGAGCCCCTTCACCGCCACGGTAGCGCTGGATTCAAGCACAACCTTGTAGGTCATCCTGATGGCACCTTTGCCAAGGACCTCGGCCGACACGCGCAGCAGGTCCTCGAGGTCGAAGGGTTGGACGGCAGCCGCTGTCCTGAAGAAGACCAGCTTCTTCCCTGAAGTCGATTGACCCGCAGGGTGGCCGACAGTGGCCATATGAGCCACGACCGAGACACTGGGCAACTCGGGAGGTTTTCGGCCGCCGGGGATGACGGCGGAGGACGGAGACGGAGTCGGCATCTCCAGAGCCCGCGTTTTGGTCCGCCCGACCTGCGACAGAGGCAGATGAGGAGGAACAGGAGAAGCGCGGCACCCACGACGGAGGCTATGGCGATCCCGGCAATGGCGCCGCCGGAGAGCTTGTTCCCCTTCTTGTCAGTTTGTTCGTCGTTTCCGCCATTGGGGACGTTCGTCGCCGGTGTTGTCGACGAGGGCGTCGTCCCCATGGGAGCCGGAGAAGGAGGAGGGGCCTCGCCAGGGCAAGGGCCGAGGGGCCCGCCGCAGAGGGCCGACATCCCGAGGAACGCCGCTCGTGGCCTGGAGCGGAGCGAGGCGGGGATGGATCCATTGAGGCGGTTGAAGGAGACGTTGAACTCGCGCAGCTGCGGCAGCGGGAGGTCGGGAGTCTCCCCGACGAAGCGGTTCTCCTCGAGGAGCAGGGTCCTGAGGCGGGTGAGGTTGGCGAGGGCCGGCGGGATGGCGCCCGAAAGGCCGTTCCCGCCGAGCGAGAGGTGGAGGAGGTCGGGCTGCGCGAGGAGCGGTGCCGGGAAGTTCCCCGAGAGTCGGTTCCCGTTGAGGAAGACGTTGCGCGGCGCGGCGAGCGGGGTAGGAGGCACGGCACGGCATGGCGAGCGGGGTAGGAGGCACGGCGTGGCGAGCGGGGGAGGCCCGGCGCGGCGAGCGGGGCGAGCAGGCCAGTGGCGCGGCGCGGCGAGCGGGAGGAGGAGGCGCGGCGCGGCATGGTGAGCGGGGGAGGAGGCGCGGCGTGGCGAGCGGGGCCGAGCGGCGCAGCGTGGCGAGCGGGGGAAGCGCGGCGAGCGGGGGTAGCGGGGCCGAGCGTCGCGATCAGGCCAGCGGCACGGCGCGGTGAGCGGGGGACGCGCGGCGCGGCGAGCGGGGGGAGCTGGGGCGAGCGGCGGTGGCGGCGATGGCGGCTGGCTGGCCGGGGATTGGGGCAGATCTCGGGCACCCAGCACGGCTTGTAGTTGGTTGGTGGAGTATGTTCAGCCAATTGTAATTTCTAAGTCCACCCAGGAGACGGTGGATTAACGAGGACTATTAGATTAAGATCTGTGGGATTAACCGTGGGGTGCTGATTGGTTATTTTTTTGTGGGGCGTTTGATGGGGTGTCTGTAGTGTAATTCTTGTTGGATTGTTTAATAGTAGTATAGATGTTATATGTCGTTTTCGGTCTCATTTAAAATGCCTAGATAGGTAGTTTAATTTGTGCTTCACCCCTTGCCATGTTAACAACATTTTAAATATTTTCGTGTAAATTAACGGGAGTGAACTAAACAATTAAATGTTGAGTTTCGTCGATATGCAACCCGTTGCATATCGAGCTTCACTTAATGTGTAGTGTTTGATTGTTGTGATTGTCATGCCTTGCATTAGACCGTTCATGCATCATCTGTGTATTGCATCTTGTGGTGTATATCATGTGTTGATGTTTGTTTTCGGTTTGCTCCGTCTCGATAGAGTTCCGCAAGCGTGTCAGAATGTGAGGACCCGTTCGACTATGTCGGTTCGTCTGCTTCACGGAGCCATTCTTCTTCCAAGCGGGATCTCAGGCAAGATGACCATTTCCCCAGATACCATTACTATCATTGCCATGCTAGTTTTATCGTGTCCATCGTTTATGTCTCGTTGCCTACCACATGTTAAATATCAGCCTCTCAACAATGCCATGATTACCTTCAACCTGTTCGACCTAGCAAACCACTGTTTGGCTATGTTACTGCTTGCTTAACCATGTTGTAGCGTTGCTAGTTGCAGGAGTAGTTGCTTCCATGTGATAACATGGGTTCCTTGTCTTATCACCATATTTTAAATGCTATTTAATTTAATGCACCTATATACTTGGTAAAAGGTGGAAGGCTTGGCCTTTTCTAGCCTGGTGTTTTGTTCCATCTTTGCCCCCTTAGTTTTCGGCTACCGGTGTTATGTTCCATAAATGAGCGCTCCTAACACGATCGGGGTTGTTATGGGGACCCCCTTGATAATTCGTTTTAGATTAAAGCTGGTCTGGCAAGACCAAACTTTGGTACTACATTTGCCTAATAACTTATGAACTGCATAGGGAGTAATTAACCCCAGGAAATTTAATCAACCCCCGGGCCAGTGCTCCTCATGAGTGTTTCTCCCACCAGAGCGATGTCCGACGCCCCTCTGGTCACCCGGAGGTTTAGCGATCCCGACGTCTAGCTCATCCGTCGTGTCCTGAGAACGAGGTACGCGACTCCTAGCGGGATCGTCGACACGTCGGGCGGCCTTGCTAGATTAGTTTTACCTTTGACGAAATATCTTGTGCATCGGGATTCCGGTGATGCTTTTGGTAATCTCAGAGTTGAGGTTTTCCACTAGGGAATTCGACGAGATCGCGAGCTTCGTGATTGAGGATTTCTATGCGGCTTGTGGTAATTTGTGATGGACTAGTTGGAGCACCCCTGCAGGGTTAAATATTTTCGAAAAGCCGTGCCCGCGGTTATGTGGCAACGTGGAAGTTTTGTTTAACACTGGTTGTAGATAACTTGAAGTTAACTCAATTAAAATATGCCAACTATGTGCGTAACCGTGACTGTCTCTTTCGTGAGTTCCTTCTCCGATCGAGGACACGGTGGGGTTATGTCTGACGTAGGTAGGTGTTCAGGATCATTCATTTGATCATCAGTAGTTCACGTCCGCTATGCATAGATCATTCCCCCTCTTATTTCTTGTACTCGTGAGTTTAGCCACCAAATATATGCTTAGCCGCTGCTGCAACCTCACCACTTAACCGTGCCTCACCCATTAAGCTTTGCTAGTCTTGATACCTTTGGAAATGAGATTGCTGAGTCCCGTGTGGCTCACAGATTACTACAACACCAGTTGCAGGTACAGGTAAAGGTTATTTGACGTGAGCGCGTTGATTGTTCATTTGGAGTTGCTTCTTCTTCTTCTTCTTCATAAATCTAGGATGGGTTCCAGGCCGGCAGCCTCGGATAGCAAGGATGGACGTCGTTCTTCTTTTGTCGTTTGTTTTTGTCCGTAGTCGGACCTTGCTCTTACTCTTGATGATTATGAAATGTACCGATGTGACTCTGATGTAGCTTGTGGCGAGTGTAAGCCAATTCTATATATATATATATCTCTTCTTTTCAGTACATGTACTTGTAACGATATCCATTCTTGCGACACGATGAGATGCGCTTCTATCCCTGACGAGGCCTTCGTGCCAAATTGAGGATAGGGTCACATCTTGGGCGTGACAAGTTGGTATCAGACCTAGGAATTGTCACGTCCAAGATGCGACCCTATCCTCAATTTGGCACGAAGGCCTCGTCAGGGATAGAAGCCCATCTCGTCATGTCGCAAGAATGGATATCGTTACAAGTACATGTACTGGAAAAAAAGATATGTATAGAATTGGCTTACACTCGCCACAAGCTACATCAGTGTCACATCAGTATATTACATAATCATCAAGAGTAAGAGGAGGGTCCGACTACGGACGAAATCAAACGAGAAAAATAAGAACGACGTCCATCCTTGCTATCCCAGGTTGCCGGCCTAGAAACCCATCCTAGATCGATGAAGAAGAAGAAGAAGATGCAACTCCAAATGATCAATCAACACGCTCGCGTCAAGTAATCTTTACATGTACCTGCAATAGGTGTTGTAGTAATCTGTGAGCCACAGGGGACTCTGCAATCTCATTTCCAAAGGTATCAAGACTAGCAAAGCTTAATGGGTGAGGTATGGTTAAGTGGTGAGGTTGCAGCAGGGGCTAAGCATTTATTTGGTGGCTAAACTTAGGAGTACAAGAAGTAAGAGGGGGAAGATCTACGCATAACGGACGTGAACTACTGTTGATCAAATGAATGATCCTGAACACCTACCTACGTCTGACATAACCCCACCATGTCCTCGATCAGAGAAGGAACTCACGAAAGAGACAGTCACGGTTACGCACACCGTTGGCATGTTTTAATTAAATTAACTTCAAGTTATCTACAACCAGTGTTAAACAAAGTTTCCACGTTGCCACATAACCGCGGGCACGGCTTTCCAAAAGATTTAACCCTGCAGGGCTGCTCCAACTAGGCCATCACAAATTACCACAAGCCGCATAGAAATCCTCGATCACGAAGCTCGCAATCTCGTCGGATTCCTTAGTGGAAAACCTCAACTCTGAGATTACCCAAAGCATCACCGGAATCCCGATGCACAAGATATCTCGTCAAAGGTAAAACTAATCCAGCAAGGCCGCCCGGCGTGTCGACGTTCCCGATAGGAGCCGCGTATCTCGTTCTCAGGACACGACGGATAAGCACAGTGTACGGTGGCCTGATAGAAATCTTCCGGGTTGCCCCGGGTTGGCCCCGCAAACGGCTCTAGTTTTGGACCAGCACCAACAGCACTGGCCTCCCTGTATTATGTAGAATTACTCCTCGGGTAGCGCTAACTCCCTATGCATTTTAGTATTATCAAAATTATTATGTTGGGCAAATAGTACCAATGTTGGGCCTTGCCAGACCAGCTTCAATCTAAAACGAATTATCAAGGGGGTCCCCATAACAACCTCGATCGTGTTAGGAGCGCTCAATTATGGAACATAACACCGGTAGCCGAAACTAAGGGGACAAAGGTGGAACAAAACACCAGGCTAGAAAGGCCGAGCATTCCACCTTTTACCAAGTATATAGGTGCATTGAATTAAATAGCATCAATATGGTGATATGACAAGGAACCCATGTAATCACATGGAAGCAACTGCACCTCCAACTAGCAACGCTAACACAGGGTTAAGCAAGCAGTAACATAGCCAATCAGTGGTTTGCTAGGTCGAACAGGTTGAAGGTCATCATGGCATTGTTGAGAGGCTGATATTTAACATGTGGTAGGCAACGAGACATAGTCGATAGAAATGGTAAAACTAGCATGGCAATGATAGTAATGGTATCTGGGGAAATGGTCATCTTGCCTGAGATCCCGCTTGGAAGAAGAATGCCTCCGTGAAGCAGACGAACCAACGTAGTCGAACGGGTCCTCACAATCCGGCAAGCTTGCGGAACTCTATCGAGACGAAGCAAACCGGAAACAAGAATCAACACATGAGATGCACCACACGATGCACAAGACATATGATGCATGAGCAGCTGTATACATGCAAGACACGGCATGGCAAATCACACACTCAAACACTACACATTAAGTGGAGTTCAATATGCAACGAGTTGCATATTGACGAAACTTCACGTTTATTTATTTAGTTCTATCCGGATTAGATACACGGCAAGATTAAATGTGATTAAAACATGGCAAGAGGTGAAGCGTAATTAAACTATCTATCTATGCATTTCAAATGAGGTCGGAAATGACATATAGCACCTCCGAGACGACCTCACATGTTAATTTACAATTCTGTCCAGATCTGAACTAACACATTTAATTGGTTGTTAAACAGCAAAACAAATAGGTTCACATGATTCTACGCGTCATTTCAAGCAATTTACACATAGAGATCATCTCCAACGGAGCTACGGATCAAAAGATACGGACACCGTAAGATATGATGGCATGAATGCAATATGTGTGCAACGCTGGTCACGAGCATTTCAAAACATACAACCAGCAAGAGAAAATGAAACTACACGAGATTCTAAGCAAGTTTCATGTAGGACACGATCAAAACGGAGCTACGGTTCAAAAACTACGAGCAAAACAAGAAATCACTACAATATGCCAAAATCAGCCACATATCATTTTCTACGCCCCACAAGTACGAGCTACACTACTCCGATAAACTCAAGCAAGGCATGACACAAAAGAGGGCAAGAAACACTACTACAAACAACTAACAACAACTAGCATGGCAGCAAGGAACACTAGGAAAAGAAGTCACAAAATGGCTTCCCACACACTATTTTCAGACTTAGTGAAAATAGCAGTTTTTGAAGCTGAAGTTTTCGATCTGAAGGCATATTGACAGCATCAAAACCTATATCTATAGGACTCCAAATGGCATGAAAACTCACAGCATGCTAGAGAAACACAAGGGCTACAACTAAATCCATTGGACCAATCTCAAAAGAGCTACAGAGCAAAAGATACAAGCAAGACAAGACAGCAACAAAATATAACAGATTCCAGACTTGGAAATATTTCAGCACCTCCAAATCAGCACTATTTCTAGCAACTTGAGAGCAAGCAAACCACGCCTAAACATGCATATCTATTGCTACCAAAAATACCAGGGGCTAGACAAAACACCCAAGAATAACTCCCTAGTTGACAACTTAATCAAACGAAGCACGACGATCCCGATAGGAGCCGCGTATCTCATTCTCAGGAGACGACGGATAAGCACAGCGTACGGTGGCCTGATAGAAATCTCCTGGGTTGCCCCGGGTTGGCCCCGCAAATGGCTCTAGTTTTGGACCAGCACCAACAGCACTGGCCCCCCTGTATTATGTAGAATTACTCCTCGGGTAGCGCTAACTCTCTATGCATTTCAGTATTATCAAAATTATTATGTTGGGCAAATAGTACCAATGTTCGGCCTTGCCAGACCAGCTTTAATAAAAAACGAATTATCAAGGGGGTCCCCATAACAACCCCGATCGTGTTAGGAGCGCTCAATTAGGGAACATAACACCGGTAGCCGAAACTAAGGGGGCAAAGGTGGAACAAAACACCAGGCTAGAAAGGCCGAGCCTTCCACCTTTTACCAAGTATATAGGTGCATTGAATTAAATAGCATCAATATGGTGATATGACAAGGAACCCATGTAATAACATGGAAGCAACTGCACCTCCAACTAGCAACGCTAACACAGGGTTAAGCAAGGAGTAACATAGCCAATCAGTGGTTTGCTAGGTCGAACAGGTTGAAGGTTATCATGGCATTGTTGAGAGGCTGATATTTAACATGTGGTAGGCAACAAGAAATATTCGATAGAAACGGTAAAACTATCATGGCAATGATAGTAATGGTATCTCGGGAAATGGTCATCTTGCCTGAGATCCCGCTTGGAAGAAGAATGCCTCTGTGAAGGAGACGAACCGACGTAGTCGAACGGGTATCACGAGATTCGTGATAGAGGATGCCTTTGCGGCATGTGTACGTTTGTGATGGACTAGTTGGAGCACCCCTGCAGGGTTTAATCTTTCGGAAAGCCATGCCCGCGGTTATGTGGCAACTTGGAAATCTGGAATTTCACTAAGTCTGAGAATCTGGAAACATTTTCTTCTCCTGTAGATGAGGTTGTGCTGGTCATTGTGTTGTGATCTAGCCTTAGTTCAGTGCTAGGAATTTGGACCTGATATGTTTGTGAAGCTCCCTGTCAAATTTCATCCCATTTGGAGTCTTGTAGGTTATGTTGTGGTTGCTGTCAAAAAGGCTTCAGAGCAAAGACAGAAGGTCAGGTGCAGGAATTTTCACTAAGTCCCCGAGACCTAATGATTTTGGGAAAGTTTGTAGCCTTGTATCTTCCTGTGTTTAATTCCTTTTTGTGTGATTCTTTCTTGTGCTGGTAGTATTCTTGGCTAGCTACAGCCATTCATATTATTTGTCATATTTGGAGGGCTGTAGCTATGTTGCATGTAGCTCACAAAGTGCTAAGATGCAGATTATGGCAGATTGTGTAGAATTGTCATTTTGATGTTTGAGAGTACTTAGTTGATGTTGAGGTGTTCTTACTTGCTCCAATGCATTCATGTTGGGTTGTTATATGTTTTGGCAACCTGGGAAAACCAGATTTTTGCCATTTGAGCGAGTGGTGAAGATTTTGACACGTAGGGCTTAATATCTTGTTTCGTTGATTCCCGTTGATCCGTAGCTCCGATTGTATTGTTCTTTATATGGTTTTTCATCGATTTCTCGAGATGCATATGATCATGTCATTCTCATGCATGTCAATATAGCTTAGGATACAGTACTGTCCAGGAACTTTTATTAGCTTCTTTTGCTTGTGCTAGTGGTAGAAATAGTGATGCATGCTCATTTTTCATCTCATGCATCATGTGCTTGTTGCATCTTGAGGTGCTGTTGTTCATTGGATGTTATTCTTTTGTTGGGTAGCACCGGGATCGGAGAACGAGTACGTGGATTCGGGAGAGTACGTGCAGGACGAACAAGAACCATTCCAAGCTGAGGATATCACACGCAAGATGATATGACCTTGATTCCATCTCTAGACTTGTTATGCTAGTTTGCGTATCCATGTCATATTGCTCGCTGCCTACCACTGAACTAAATTGCCTCTTGAGATGTCATGAACCCATACACTCTCCCTACCTAGCAAAACTTGAATGCTAAGTAGGCTTTGCTTAGCTACTAATGTTAGCGTTGCTAGATGCAAGTGCTTTGACTCATGTGATAACATGAGCTGGATATCATTATCTTAAATTATGTTATTTAATTAAATCACCTATATACTTGGTAAATGACGGAAGGCCTAGCCTTTTGCCGGGTGCTTTGTTCCGTTATTGCCCCCTATCTTAGCGTAACGCGAGTCGAGGCGGAGGTCGTCGCGGTAGCGACGACGAACGCCGAGATGAGCCCGTTGCACCACTTCCCTCCTGTCTTACATTATGGCGAGTCAAGGCGGACGTCGCCGCTGACGCGACGACGGACGCCGAGACGAGCCCGTGACACCACTGCCCCCATGTCTTAGCGTAACGCGAGTCGATCCGGGCGTCGTCGCGGTAGCAACGACGGCCGCTGAGACGAGCATGTGACACCACTGCCCCCCTGTCTTAGCGTAACACGAGTCGAGGCAGACGTTGTCGCCGTAGTGACGCCGTACGCCGAGACGAGCCCGTGACACCATCGCCCCCTTGTCTTACCGTAACACGAGTCGAGGCGGACGTCGTCACGGTAGCAACGACGGACGCCAAGACAAGCACATGACACCACTGCCCCCTTGTCTAAGCGTAATGCGAGTCGAGGAGGACGTCGTCGCGGTAGCCACGACTGACGCCGAGACGACCCCGTGACAGCACTGCCCCCTGTCTTAGCGTAACGCGAGTCGAGGCGGACGTCGTCGCTGTAGCAACGACGGACGGTGAGACGAGCCCGTGACATCAGTGCCCCCGTGTCTTAGTGTTACGCAAGTCGAGGCGGACGTCGTCGCGGTAGCGATGACGAACTCCGAGACTAGCCCATGACACCACCGCCCCCCTGTCTTAGCGTAATGGAAGTCCAGGCGGACGTCTTTGCGGTAGCGATAACGGACGCCGAGACGAGCCCATGACACCACTTCCCCACTTTCTTAGCGTAACGCGAGTCGAGGCGGACGCCGAGAAGAGCCCGGGACACCATTGCCCTCTGTCTTAGCATAACGCGAGTTGAGGCGGACGTCGTCGCGGTAGCGACGACGGACGCCGAGACGAGCACGTGACACATGTGCCCCCTATCTTAGAATAATGCGAGTCGAGGCGGACGTCGTCGCTGTAGCGACGACGGACGAGGAGAGGAGCCCGTGACACCACTGCCCCCTGTCTTAGTGTAACGCGAGTCGAGACGGACGTCGTCGCGGTAGCAACGATGGACGCCGAGACGAGCCCGTGACACCACAGGCCTCTGTCTTACCGTAACACGAGTCGACGACGGACGCCGTCGCAGTAGCGACGACGGACGCCGAGACGAGCCCGTGACACCGCTGCCCCCTGTCTTAGCGTAACGCGAGTCGAGGCGGACGTCGTTGTTGTAGCAACGACGGACGCTGAGATGAGCCCGTGATACTGTTGGGTAACGTAGCATAAATTCAAAAATTATCCTACGCATATTTAGATCTTCCTATGGAAAGACCAGCAACAAGAGAGGGGTGACTGCATCTTCATACCTTTGAAGATCACTAAGCGGAAGCGTTGCTAGAACGCGGTTGATGGAGTCGTACTCGCGGTGATTCAGATCACGGTGTGATTCCGATCTAGTGCCGAACCACGGCACCTCCGCGTTCAACACACGTGCAGCCCGGTGATGTCTCCTGCACCTTGATCCAGCCAGGAGGAGGGAGAGGTTGGGGAAGATCTCTGGAAGCACGACGGCTGGTGTCGATGGAGAGACGAGGTCTCCCGGCAGGGCTTCGCCAAGCACCGGCAGAGAGGAGGAGAAAGAAGAGCAGGGCTGCGCCGAGGGAGAGGAAGATTGGTGTCCCCAACAGCCCAAAGTGCCCACTATATATAGGGGATGGAGGGGCTGCGCCCCCCTTGAGGGTTTCCCTCTCCTAGGAGGGGCGCCAACCCTAGATGAGGGGGGGAGGTGCGGTGGGCAGGAGGGGAGGAGGGGTGGCGCACCCTTCTGGTGGGCCTTAGGTGTTGGGGAACGTCGCATGGGAAACAAAAAATTTCCTACGCGCACGAAGACCTATCATGGTGATGTCCATCTACGAGAGGGGATGAGTGATCTACGTACCCTTGTAGATCGTACAGCAGAAGCGTTAGTGAACGCGGTTGATGTAGTGGAACGTCCTCACGTCCCTCGATCCGCCTCGCGAACAATCCCGCGATCAGTCCCACGATCTAGTACCGAACGGACGGCACCTCCGCCTTCAGCACACGTACAGCTCGACGATGATCTCGGCCTTCTTGATCCAGCAAGAGAGACGGAGAGGTAGAAGAGTTCTCCGGCAGCGTGACGGCGCTCAGGAGGTTGGTGATGACCTTGTCTCAGCAGGGCTCCGCCCGAGCTCCGCAGAAATGCGATCTAGAGGAAAAACCGTGGAGGTATGTGGTCGGGCTGCCGTGGAAAAGTCGTCTCAAATCAGCCCTAAAACCTCCGTATATATAGGTGGGAGGGAGGGGAGTAGGCAGCCTCAAAATCTAAAGGTTACGCCGATATTGGAGGTGGAGGAGTCCTACTCCAATCCTACTTGGAGTAGGATTCCACCTTCCCACTTGGAAACTCTTTCCACCTTGTGTTTTTTCCTTCTCAAACCTTATGGGCCTTAGTGGGAACTTATTCCAGCCCACTAGGGGCTGGTTTATCTCTTCACATAGCCCATGAGACCCCTTGGGGCGTGACACCCCTCCCGATGGTCCCCGGCACCCCTCCCGGCACTCCCGGTACACTACCGATGAGCCCGAAACTTTTCCGGTAATGCACGAAAACCTTCCGGTAACCAAATGAGGTCATCCTATATATCAATCTTCGTTTCCGGACCATTCCGGAAACCCGCGTGACGTCCGTGATCTCATCCGGGACTCCGAACAACATTCGGTAACCAACCATATAACTCAAATACGCATAAAACAACGTCGAACCTTAAGTGTGCAGACCCTGCGGGTTCGAGAACTATGTAGACATGACCCGAGAGACTCCTCGGTCAATATCCAATAGCGGGACCTGGATGCCCATATTGGATCCTACATATTCTACGAAGATCTTATCGTTTGAACCTCAGTGCCAGGGATTCATATAATCCCGTATGTCATTCCCTTTGTCCTTCGGTATGTTACTTGCCCGAGATTCGATCGTTAGTATCCGCATACCTATTTCAATCTCGTTTACCGGCAAGTCTCTTTACTCGTTCCGTAATACAAGATCCCGCAACTTACATTAAGTTACATTGCTTGCAAGGCTTGTGTGTGATGTTGTATTACCGAGTGGGCCCCGAGATACCTCTCCGTCACACGGAGTGACAAATCCCAGTCTCGATCTATACTAACTCAACGAACACCTTTGGAGATACCTGTAGAGCATATTTATAGTCACCCAGTTACGTTGCAACGTTTGATACACACAAAGCATTCCTCCGGTGTCCGTGAGTTATATGATCTCATGGTCATAGGAACAAATACTTGACACGCAGAAAACAGTAGCAACAAAATGACACGATCAACATGCTACGTCTATTAGTTTGGGTCTAGTCCATCACATGATTCTCCTAATGATGTGATCCCGTTATCAAGTGACAACACTTGCCTATGGCCAGGAAACCTTGACCATCTTTGATCAACGAGCGAGTCAACTAGAGGCTTACTAGGGACAGTGTTTTGTCTATGTATCCACACAAGTATTGTGTTTCCAATCAATACAATTATAGCATGGATAATAAACGATTATCATGAACTAAGAAATATAATAATAACTAATTTATTATTGCCTCTAGGGCATATTTCCAACAGTCTCCCACTTGCACTAGAGTCAATAATCTAGTTCACATCCCCATGTGATTCCAACGAATCCAACACCCATATAGTTATGGGGTCTGATCACGTCTTGCTCGTGAGAGAGGTTTTAGTCAACGGTTCTGAAACTTTCAGATTCGTGCGTTCTTTACAAATCTTTATGTCATCTTATAGATGCTGCTACTACGTGCTATTCGGAAATGCTCCAAATATCTACTCTACTATACGAATCCGTTTCACTACTCATAGTTATCCGGATTAGTGTCAAAGCTTGCATTGACGTAACCCTTTACGACAAACTCTTTAACCACCTCCATAATCGAGAAAAATTCCTTAGTCCATTAGTTACTAAGGATAAATTTCGACCGCTGCTAGTGATTCAATCATGGATCACTCTCTGTACCTCTCAACATACTTTGAGTCAAGGCACACTTCAGGTGCGGTACACAGCATGGCATACTTCAGATTCTACGGCTAAGGCATAGAAGACGACCTTCGTCTATTCTCTTTATTCTGCCGTGGTCGGGTTTTGAGTCTTACTCAAATTCACACCTCACAACGCAACCAAGAACTCCTTCTTTGCTGGTCTATTTTGAACTCTTTCAAAAACTTGTCAAGGCATGCATCTTGTTGAAACTTCCATTAAGCGCTTTTCGATCTATCTCCATAGATCTTTGATGCTCAACGTTCAAGTAGCTCAATCCAGGTATTCCTTTGAAAACTCCTTTCAAACAACCTTGTATGTTTTACAGAAATTCTACATTACTTCTGATCCACAATATGTCAACCACATATACTTATCAGAAATTCTATAGTGCTCCCACTCACTTCTTTGGAAATACAAGTTTCTCATAAACCTTGTACAAACCAAAAATCTTTGATCATCTCATCAAAGTGTATATTCCAGCTCCGAGATGCTTGCACCAGTCCATTGAAGGATCACTGGAGCTTGCATACTTGCTAGTATCTTTAGGATCGACAAAACCTTCTGGTTGTATCACATACAATGTTTGCTCAAGGAAACCGTCGAGAAAACAATGTTTTGACATCCTACGTGCAATATTTCATAAATAATGCATCAACAACTAACATAATTCTAACAGACTTTTAGCATCGCTACGAGTGAGAAAGTCTCATCATAGTCAACTGTTTGATCTTATCGAAAACATCTTTGCGACAAGTCGAGCTTTTCTTAATAGTGACTTATCACCATCATCGTCTGTCTTCTTTTAAAAATCCATTTTTACTCAATAGTCCTATGACCATCAAGTAGTTCTACCAAAGTCTACACTTTGTTTTCACACATGGATCCTCTCTCGGATTTCATGGCTTCCAGCCATTTGTCGGAATCTGGGCCCACCATCGCTTTCTCCATAACTCGTAGGTTCACTGTTGCTCAACAACATGACCTCCAAGACAGGGTTACCGTACTACTCTGCAGCAGTACGCGACCTTGTCGACCTACGAGGTTTGTAGTAACTTGATTCGAAGCTCAATGATCATCATCATCAGCTTCCACTTCAATTGGTGTAGGCGCCACATGAACAACTTCCTGCGCCCTGCTACACACTGGTTGAAGTGATGGTTCAATAACCTCATCAAGTTCTACTACCCTCCCACTCAATTCTTTCGAGAGAAACCTTTCCTCGAGAAAGGATCCGTTTCTAGAAACAAACACTTTGCTTTCGGATCTGAGATAGGAGATGTACCCAACTGTTTTGGATATCCTATGAAGATGCATTTATCCGCTTTGGGTTCGAGCTTATCAGACTGAAACTTTTTCACATAAGTGTCGAAACCCCAAACTTTCAAGAAACGACAGTTTAGATTTCTCTAAACCTCAGTCTATACTGTGTCATCTCAATGGAAATACGCGGTGCCCTATTTAAAGTGAGTGCGGTTGTCTCTAATGCATAACCCATAAACGATAGTGGTAATTTCGATAAGAGACATCATAGTATGCACCATACCAAATAGTGCGTGGCTATGACGTTCAGACACATCATCACACTATGATGTTCCAGGTGGCATGAACTGCGAAACAATTTCCACATTGTCTTAACTGTGTACCAAAACTCGTAACTCAGATATTCATTTCCATGATCATATCGTAGACAGTTTATCCTCTTGTTACGACGAACTTCACTCTGAAACGGAATTGAACTTTTCAACATTTTAGACTTGTGATTCATTAAGTAAATACTCCTGTATCTACTCAAATTGTCAGTGAAGTAAGAACATAATGATATCCACTGCGTGCCTCAGCACCCATTGGACTGCATACATCAAAATGTATCACTTCCAACAAGTTACTATCTTATTTCATCTCAATGAAAACAAGGCCTTGCTCATGTGGTATGATTCGCATGTCACTAGTGATTCGAAATCAGGTGAGTACAAAGATCCATCAGCATGGAGCCTCTTCATGCAATTTATACTAACATGACTCAAGCGGCAGTGCCACAAGTAAGTGGTACTATCATCATCAACTCGTATCTTTTGGCACCAATATCATGAACATGTGTAACACTACGATCGAGATTCAATAAACCATTGAAGGTGATTATTCAAGAAAATAGAGTAACCATTATTCTCTTTAAATGAATAATCGTATTGCAATAAACACGATCCAATCATGTTCATGCTTAACGCAAGCACCAAATAACAATTATTTAGGTTTAACACCAATCCCGATGGTAGAGGGAGCGTGCGACGTTTGATCATATCAACCTTGGAAACACTTCCAACACGTATCGTCACCTTGCCTTTAGCTAGTCTCCGTTTATGCCGTAGCTTTCATTTCGTGTTACTAATCACTTAGCAACCGAACCGGTATCCAATACCCTCATGCTACTAGGAGTACTAGTAAAGTACACATCAATATTATGTATATCAAATATATTTCTCCCGACTTTTGCCAGCCTTCTTATCTACCAAGTATCTAGAGTTGCTCCGCCTCAGTGACTGTTCCCCTCATTACAGAAGCACTTAGTCTCGGGTTTGGGTTTAGTCTTGGGTCTCTTCATTAGCGCAGCAACTGTTTTGCCGTTTTCACGAAGTATCCCTTCTAGCCCTCGCCTTTCTTGAAACTTAGTGGTTTTACTAACCATCAACTATTGATGCTCCTTTTTGATTTCTACATTCGCAGTGTCAGAACATCACGAATCGCTCAAGGATCATTGTATCTATCCTTGATATGTTATAGTTCATCACGAAGCTCTCACAGCTTGGTGGCAGTGACTTTGGAGAACCATCACTATCTCATCTGGAAGATTAACTCCCACTTGATTCAAGTGATTGTTGTACTCAGACAATCTGAGCACACGCTCAACGATTGAGCTTTTCTCCTTTACTTAGTGGACAAAGAATCTTGTTGGAGGTCTCGTACCTCTTAACAAGGGCACAAGCATGAAATCACAATTTCATCTCTTTAGAACATCACCTATGTTCCGTGACGTTTTACAATGTTTTCGGCGCCTTGCTTCTAAGCCATTAAGTATTTTGCACTGAACTATCGTGTAGTCATCAGAAACGTGTATGTCGGATGTTCATAGCATCCACAGACGACGCTCGAGGTGCAGCACACCGAGTGGTGCATTAAGGACATAAGCCTTCTGCGTAGCAACGAGGACAATCCTCGGTTTTACAGACTTAGTCTGCAAAGTTTGCTACTATTAACTTTCAACTAAATTTTCTCTAGGAACATATTAAAACAGCAGAGCTATATCGCAAGCTACATCATAATTCGCAAAGACCATTAGACTATGTTCATGACAATTAGTTCAATTAATCATATTACTTAAGAACTCCCACTCAAAAAGTACATCTCTCTAGTCATTTGAGTGGTACATGATCCAAATCCACTATCTCAAGTCCGATCATCACGTGAGTCGAGAATAGTTTCAGTGGTAAGCATCTCTATGCTAATCATATCAACTATACGATTCATGCTCGACCTTTCAGTCTCATGTGTTCCGAGGCCATGTCTGCACATGCTAGGCTCGTCAAGCTTAACCCGAGTGTTCCGCGTGTGCAACTGTTTTGCACCCGTTGTATGTGAACGTTGAGTCTATCACACCCGATCATTACGTGGTGTCTCGAAACGACGAACTGTCGCAACGGTGCACAGTCGGGGAGAACACAATTTCGTCTTGAAATTTTAGTGAGAGATCACCTCATAATGCTACCGTCGTTCTAAGCAAAATAAGGTGCATAAAAGGATTAACATCACATGCAATTCATAAGTGACATGATATGGACATCATTACGTGCTTCTTGATCTTCATCACCAAAGCACCGGCGCGATCTACTTGTCACCGGCGTCACACCATGATCTCCATCATCATGATCTCCATCAACGTGTCGCCATCGGGGTTGTCGTGCTACTCATGCTATTACTACTAAAGCTACGTCCTAGCAAAGTAGTAAACGCATCTGCAAGCACAAACGTTAGTTATAAAGACAACCCTATGGCTCTTGCCGGTTGCCGTACCATCGACGTGCAAGTCGATATTAACTATTACAACATGATCATCTCATACATCCAATATATCACATCACATCGTTGGCCATATCACATCACAAGCATACCCTGCAAAAACAAGTTAGACGTCCTCTAATTTTGTTGTTGCATGTTTTACGTGGTGACCATGGGTATCTAGTAGGATCGCATCTTACTTACGCAAACACCACAACGGAGATATATGAATTGCTATTTAACCTAATCCAAGGACCTCCTCGGTCAATTCCGATTCAACTAAAGTTGGAGAAACTGACACCCGCCAGTCATCTTTGAGCAACGGAGTTACTCGTAGCGATGAAACCAGTCTCTCGTAAGCGTACGAGTAATGTCGGTCCGAGCCGCTTCGATCCAACAATACCGCGGAATCAAGACAAGACTAAGGAGGGCAGCAAAACGCACATCACCGCCCACAAAAACTTTTGTGTTCTACTCGAGAAGACATCTACGCATGAACCTAGCTCTGATACCACTGTTGGGGAACGTCGCATGGGAAACAAAAAATTTCCTACGCGCACGAAGACCTATCATGGTGATGTCCATCTACGAGAGGGGATGAGTGATCTACGTACCCTTGAAGATCGTACAGCAGAAGCGTTAGTGAACGCGGTTGATGTAGTGGAACGTCCTCACGTCCCTCGATCCGCCTCGCGAACAATCCCGTGATCAGTCCCACGATCTAGTACCGAACGGACGGCACCTCCGCGTTCAGCACACGTACAGCTCGACGATGATCTCGGCCTTCTTGATCCAGCAAGAGAGACGGAGAGGTAGAAGAGTTCTCCGGCAGCGTGACGGCGCTCCGGAGGTTGATGATGACCTTGTCTCAGCAGGGCTCCGCCCGAGCTCCACAGAAACGCGATCTAGAGGAAAAACCGTGGAGGTATGTGGTCGGGCTGCCGTGGAAAAGTCGTCTCAAATCAGCCCTAAAACCTCCGTATATATAGGTGGGAGGGAGGGGAGGAGGCAGCCTCAAAACCTAAAGGTTTGGCCGAAATTGGAGGTGGAGGAGTCCTACTCCAATCCTACTTGGAGTAGGATTCCACCTTCCCACTTGGAAACTCTTTCCACCTTGTGTTTTTTCCTTCTCAAACCTTATGGGCCTTAGTGGGAACTTATTCCAGCCCACTAGGGGCTGGTTTATCTCTTCACATAGCCCATGAGACCCCTTGGGGCGTGACACCCCTCCCGATGGTCCCCGGCACCCCTCCCGGCACTCCCGGTACACTACCGATGAGCCCGAAACTTTTCCGGTAATGCACGAAAACCTTCCGGTAACCAAATGAGGTCATCCTATATATCAATATTCGTTTCCGGACCATTCCGGAAACCCTCGTGACCTCCGTGATCTCATCCGGGACTCCGAACAACATTCGGTAACCAACCATATAACTCAAATACGCATAAAACAACGTCGAACCTTAAGTGTGCAGACCCTGCGGGTTCGAGAACTATGTAGACATGACCCGAGAGACTCCTCGGTCAATATCCAATAGCGGGACCTGGATGCCCATATTGGATCCTACATATTCTACGAAGATCTTATCGTTTGAACCTCAGTGCCAGGGATTCATATAATCCCGTATGTCATTCCCTTTGTCCTTCGGTATGTTACTTGCCCGAGATTCGATCGTTAGTATCCGCATACCTATTTCAATCTCGTTTACCGGCAAGTCTCTTTACTCGTTCCGTAATACAAGATCCCGCAACTTACATTAAGTTACATTGCTTGCAAGGCTTGTGTGTGATGTTGTATTACCGAGTGGGCCCCGAGATACCTCTCCGTCACACGGAGTGACAAATCCCAGTCTCGATCTATACTAACTCAACGAACACCTTCGGAGATACCTGTAGAGCATCTTTATAGTCACCCAGTTACGTTGCAATGTTTGATACACACAAAGCATTCCTCCGGTGTCCGTGAGTTATATGATCTCATGGTCATAGGAACAAATACTTGACACGCAGAAAACAGTAGCAACAAAATGACACGATCAACATGCTACGTCTATTAGTTTGGGTCTAGTCCATCACATGATTCTCCTAATGATGTGATCCCGTTATCAAGTGACAACACTTGCCTATGGCCAGGAAACCTTGACCATCTTTGATCAACGAGCTAGTCAACTAGAGGCTTACTAGGGACAGTGTTTTGTCTATGTATCCACACAAGTATTGTGTTTCCAATCAATACAATTATAGCATGGATAATAAACGATTATCATGAACTAAGAAATATAATAATAACTAATTTATTATTGCCTCTAGGGCATATTTCCAACATTAGGCCCACCTGCGCTAGGGTTTCCCGCTTCTCCCCTCTTCTTGCGCCATGGGCTGAGTATGGGGGCACACCAGCCCACCTAGGGGCTGGTTCCCTCCCACACTTGGCCCATCTAGCCTCCCGGGGTCGTGGCCCCCTTCCGGTGGACCCCCGGGGCCACTTCCGGTGGTCCCAGTGGTCCCCGTACGTTACCGGCGACGCCCAAAACACTTCCGGTGTCCAAAACCATCCGTCCTATATATCACTCTTTACCTCCGGACCATTCCGGAGCTCCTCGTGACGTCCGGGATCTCATCCGGGACTCCGAACAAGTTTCGATAACCTCGTATAACAATTCCCTATAACCCTAGCATCATCGAACCTTAAGTGTGTAGACCCTACGGGTTCGGGAGACAGGCAGACATGACCGAGACACCTCTCCGGCCAATAACCATCAGCGGGGTGTGGATACCCATGGTGGCTCCCACTTGCTCCATGATGATCTCATCGGATGAACCACGATGTCAAAGATTCAATCAATCCCTTATGCAATTCCCTTTGTCTGTCGGTATAGAACTTGCCCGAGATTCGATCGTCGGTATACCTATACCTTGTTCAATCTCGTTACCGGTAAGTCTCTTTACTCGTTCCATAGCACGTCATCATGTGACTAACTCCTTAGTCACATTGAGCTCATGATGATGTTCTACCGAGTGGGCCCAGAGATACCTCTCCGTCACACGGAGTGAAAAATCCCGATCTCGATTCGTACCAACCCAACAGATACTTTCAGAGGTACCAGTAATGCACCTATAGTCACCCAGTTACGTTGTGACGTTTGATACACCCAAAGCACTCCTACGGTATCCGGGAGTTGCACAATCTCACGGTCGAAGGAAAGGACACTTGACATTGGAAAAGCTTTAGCATACAAACAATACGATCTAGTGCTATGCTTACGATTGGGTCTGGTCCATCACATCATTCTTCCAATGATGTGATCCCGTTATCAATGACATCCAATGCCCATGATCAGGAAACCATGATCATCTATTGACTAACGAGCTAGCCAACTAGAGGCTTGCTAGGGACACATTGTGATCTATTTATTCACACATGTATTACTATTTCCTGTTAATAAAATTATAGCATGAACAATAGACGATTATCATGAACAAGGAAATATGATAATAACCATTTTATTATTGGCTCTAGGGCATATTTCCAACAGTATCCCACTTGCACTAGAGTCAATAATCTAGTTACATTGTGATGTATCGAACACCCATAGCATTATGGTGTTGATCATGTTTTGCTCGTGGGAGAGGTTTAGTCAACATGTCTGCAACATTCAGATCCGTATGTACTTTACAAATCTCTATTACTCCACTCTAGACATGGTCCTGGACGGAGTTGTAGCGGCGTTTGATGTGCTTCGTCTTCCGGTGAAACCTGGGCTCCTTGGCTATGGCAATGGCCCCAGTGTCATCACAGAAGAGTGTCATTGGACCCGACGCGCTTGGAACCACTCCAAGGTCGGTGATGAGCTCCTTCATCCAAATTCCTTCATGAGCTGCTTCTGAAGCAGCTATGTACTCCGCTTCACATGTAGATGCTGCCACGACTTCTTACTTGGTGCTGCACCAGCTCACTGCCCCACCATTTAAAACATATACGTATCCGGTCTATGACTTAGAGTCATCCGGATCTGTATCGAAGCTAGCATCAACGTAACCCTTAACGACGAGCTCTTCGTCACCTCCATAAACGAGAAACATTTCCTTAGTCCTCTTCAGGTACTTAAAGATATTCTTCACCGCTGTCCAGTGTTCCATACCGGGATCACTTTGGTACCTCCCTACCAAACTTATGGCAAGGTTTATATCAGGTCTGGTACACAGCATGTCATACATAAGAGAGCCTACGGCTGAAGCATTGGGGACAGAACTCATCTTCTCTCTATCCGCTGCCGTGGTCGGCAACTGAGTCTTACTCAATCTCATACCTTGCAAAGCTGGCAGGAACCCTTTCTTTGAGTTTTCCATATTGAACTTCTTCAATATCTTGTCAAGGTATGTACTTTGCGAAAGACCTATGAGGCATCTCGATCTATCTCTATAGATCTTGATGCCTAATATGTATGCAGCTTCTCCATAATATGTCATCCACATACAGTATGAGGAAAGCTATAGAGCTCCCACTCACTTTCTTGTACAGACAGGCTTCTCCATAAACCTGTATGAACCCAAACGCTTTAATCACCTCATTAAAGCGAATGTTCCAACTCCTAGATGCTTGCACCAGCCCATAGATGGAGCGCTGGAGCTTGCACACTTTGTTAGCACCCTTAGGGTCGACAAAACCTTCTGGTTGCATCATATACAACTCTTCCTTAAGGTTCCCGTTAAGGAACGATGTTTTGACGTCCATTTGCCAAATTTCATAATCATAAAAGGCGGCAATTGCTAACATGATTCGGACTGATTTTAGCTTCGCTACGGGAGAGAAAGTCTCTTCGTAGTCAATTCCTTGAATTTGTCGAAAACCCTTTGCGACAAGTCGAGCTTTATAAACGGTTACATTACCGTTTGCATCAGTCTTCTTCTTGAAGATCCATTTATTTTCTATGGCTCGTCGGTCATCGGGCAAGTCCACCAAAGTCCATACTTTGTTCTCATACATGGATCCTATCTCGGATTTCATAGCTTCAAGCCATTTGTTGGAATCTGCGCCCGCCATCGCTTCTTCATAGTTCGAAGGTTCACCGTTGTCTAACAACATGATTTCCATCACAGGGTTGCTGTACCACTCTGGTGCAGAGCGTGCCCTTGTGGACCTTCGCGGTTCAGTAGTAACTTGATTTGAAGCTTCATGATCATTATCATTAACTTCCTCTTCAGTTGGTGCACGCGCCACATGAACAATTTCCCGCGCTGCGCTACTTTCCTGTTCGAGAGGGGGTGTAATTACCTCATCAAGTTCTACTTTCCTCCCACTTACTTCTTTCGAGAGAAACTCTTTCTCTAGAAAGGATCCGTTCTTGGCAACAAAGGTTTTACCTTCAGATCTAAGATAGAAGGTATACCCAATAGTTTCCTTAGGGTATCCTATGAATACGCATTTCTCCGCTTTGGGTTCGAGCTTTTCTGGTTGAAGTTTCTTCACATAAGCATCGCAGCCCCAAACTTTAAGAAACGACAACTTAGGTTTCTTGCCAAACCATAGTTCATACGGTGTCGTCTCAACGGATTTAAACGGTGCCCTATTTAAAGTGAATGCTGCAGTTTCTAATGTGTATCCCCAAAATGATAGCGGTAAGTCGATGAGAGACATCATAGATCGTACCATATCTAATAAGTGCGATTACGACGTTCAGACACTCCGTTGCGTTGCGGTGTGCCAGGCGGCGCCAGTTGTGAAACGATTCCACACTTCCTTAGGTGTGTGCCAAACTCGTGACTCAAATATTCTCCTCCACGATCACATCGTAGACACTTAATTTTATTGTCACGTTGATTCTCGACCTCACTCTGAAATTCCTTGAACTTTTCAAACTTCTCAGATTTGTGCTTCATCAAGTAGATATACCCATACCTACTCAAATCATCGGTGAGAGTGAGAACATAACAATAGCCACCGCGATCTTCAATGTTCATTGGACCACACACATCAGTATGTATTATTTCCAATAAGTCGGTTGCTCTCTCCATTATTCCTGAGAATGGAGTCTTAGTCATCTTGCCCATGAGGCACGGTTCGCATGTGTCAAATGATTCAAAGTCAAGAGACTCTAATAGTCCATCAGTATGGAGCTTCTTCATGCGCTTAACACCGATATGACCAAGGCGGCAGTGCCACAAGTATGTGGGACTATCATTATCAACTTTACATCTTTTGGTACTCACACTATGAATATGTGTAACATGATGATCGAGATTCATCAAGAATAAACCATTCACCAGCGGAGCATGACCATAAAACATATCACACATATAAATAGAACAACCATTATTCTCTGACTTAAATGAGTAGCCGTCTCGCATTAAGCAAGACCCTGATACAATATTCATGCTCAAAGCTGCTACTAAATAACAATTATTAAGTTTTAAAACTAATCCCGATGGTAGATGTAGAGGTAGCGTGCCGACGGCGATCACATCGACCTTGAAGCCATTCCCGACGCGCATCGTCACCTCGTCGTTTGCCAGTCTCCGCTTATTCCGCAGTTCATGCTTTGAGTTGAAAATGTGAGCAACAACACCGGTATGAAATACCCAGGAGCTACTACGAGCGCTGGTAAGGTACACATCAATAACATGTATATCACATATACCTTTAACGTTGTCGGCCTTCTTGTCCGCTAAGTATTTGGGGCAGTTCCGCTTCCAGTGACCCTTTCCCTTGCAATAGAAGCACTCAGTCTCAGGCTTGGGTCCATTCTTTTTCTTCTTCCCACCATCTGGCTTACCGGGCGCGACAACGACTTTGCCGTCTTTCTTGAAGTTCTTCTTACCCTTGCCCTTCTTGAAACTAGTGGTTTTGTTGACCATCAACACTTGATGCTCTTTCTTGATTTCTACTTTTGCAGACTTGAGCATCGAGTACAACTCGGGAATGGTCTTCTCCATCCCTTGCATGTTGTAGTTCAGCACAAAACCTTTGTAGTTTGGTGGGAGAGATTGGAGGATTATGTCAATTATAGCATCATCCGGAAGTTCGACTCCAAGTGAAGTCAGACGACCGTGTAACCCAGACATTTTGAGTATGTGCTCACTGACAGAACTGTTCTCCTCCATCTTAGAGCTAAAGAACTTGTCGGAGACTTCATATCTCTCGACACGGGCATGTGCTTGAAAAACTAGCTTCAGCTCTTGGAACATCTCATATGCACCGTGTTGCTCAAAACACCTTTGGAGCCCCGTTTCCAAACTGTATAACATGCCACACCTAACCAGAGAGTAGTCATCACTCCGCGTTTGCGAGACGTTCAGAATGTCCTGGGCTGCTGCAGGAGCGGGAGGGTCACCTAGCGGCGCATCAAGGACATAAGCCTTTTTAGCTGCTTCAAGGATGAGCTTCAAGTTGCGAACCCAGTCCGCATAGTTGCTACCATCATCTTTCAGCTTGTTTTTCTCTAGGAATGCGTTGAAATTGAGGTTGACGTTGGCCATCTACAATATTTATAAAGACAACTTTTAGACTAAGTTCATGATAATTAAGTTCATCTAATAAAATTAAGTATGAACTCCCACTTAAATCAACATCCCTCTAGTCATCTAACTGATACATGATCCATGTTGACTAACCCGTGTCCGATCATCACGTGAGACGGACTAGTCACCATGGTGAGCAACTTCATGCTGATCGTATTCAACCATACGACTCATGTTCGACCTTTCGGTCTCTTGTATTCGAGGTCATGTCTGTACATGCTAAGCTCGTCGAGTCAACCTAGGTGTTTCGCGTGTGTAAATCTGGCTTACACCCGTTTTATGCGAACGTTAGAATCTATCACACCCGATCATCACGTGGTGCTTCGAGACAACGATCCTTCGCAACGGTGCACACTTAAGGGAATACGTTCTCGAAATTTTAAGAGGGATCATCTTATTATGCTACCGTCTTTCTAAGCAATAAGATGAAAAACATGATAAACATCACAATGCAATCATATAGTGACATGATATGGCCATTATCATCTTTGCTCTTTCGATCTCCATCTTCAGGCATCGCATGATCATCATTGTCACCAGCGTGACACCATGATCTCCATCATCGTGTCTCCGTGAAGTCGTCACGCCAACTACTACTATCACTACTACTATAGCTAACCGTTAGCAATGAAGTAAAAGTAGCAAGCACATGGCGTTGCATCTCATACAATAAATTAAGACAACTCCTATGGCTCGTGCCGGTTGTCATACTCATCGACATGCAAGTCATGAAACCTATTACAATAACATGATCATCTCATACATCATACATGCAACATCACAACTTTGGCCATATCACATCACATGTCAAACCCTGCAAAAACAAGTTAGACGTCCTCTAATTGTTGTTGCAAGTTTTACGTGGCTGATTTGGGTTTCTAGCAAGAACGCTTTCTTACCTACGTGACAGCCACAACGATGATATGCCAAGGCTATTTACCCTTAATAAGGACCCTTTTCATCAAATCCAATCCGACTAGAGTAGAAGAGACAGACACCCGCTAGCTACCTTTATGCACGGTGTGCATGTCTGTCGGTGGAACCAGTCTCACGTAAGCGTACGTGTAATGTCGGTCCGGGCCGCTTCATCCCACAATACTGCCGGAAAAGAATAAGACTAGTAGCGGCAAGCAATTGACAAATCATCGCCCACAACCTTTTGTGTTCTACTCGTGCATAGAATCTACGCATAGAAAACCTGGCTCGGATGCCACTGTTGGGTAACGTAGCATAAATTCAAAAAAATTCCTACGCATATTCACATCTTCCTATGGAGAGACCAGCAACGAGAGAGGGGTGAGTGCATCTTCATACCTTTGAAGATCGCTAAGCGGAAGCGTTGCTAGAACGCGGTTGATGGAGTCGTACTCCCGGCGATTCAGATCGCGGTGTGATTCCGATCTAGTGCCGAACCACGGCACCTCCGCGTTCAACACACGTGCAGCCCGGTGACGTCTCCCGCACCTTGATCCAGCAAGGAGGAGGGAGAGGTTGGGGAAGATCTCCGACAGCACGACGGCGTGGTGTCGATGGAGAGACGAGGTCTCCCGGCAGGGCTTCGCCAAGCACCGGCACACAGGAGGAGAAAGAAGAGCAGGGCTGCGCCGAGGGAGAGGAATATTGGTGTCCCCAACAGCCCAAAGTGCCCACTATATATAGGGGAGGGAGGGGCTTCGCCCCCCTTGAGGGTTTCCCTCACCTGGGAGGGGCATCACCCCTAGATGGGGGGAGGTGCGGCGGCCAGGAGGGGAGGAGGGGTGGCGCACCCTTTTGGTGGGCCTTAGGCCCACCTACGCTAGGGTTTCCCCTCCCCTCTCCCTTCTTCTTGCGCCATGGGCTGAGTGTGGGGGTGCACCAGCCCACCTACGGGCTGGTTCCCTCCCGCACTTGGCCCATCTAGCCTCCCGGGGTCGTGGCCCCCTTCCGATGGACCCCCGGGGCCACTTCCGGTGGTCCCGGTGGTCCCGGTATGTTACCGGCGACGCCCGAAACACTTCCGGTGTCCAAAACCATCCGTCCTATATATCAATCTTTACCTCCGGACCATTCCGGAGCTCCTCGTGACGTCCGGGATCTCATCCGGGACTCCGAACAACTTTCGATAACCTTGTATAACAATTCCCTATAACCCTAGTGTCATCGAACCTTAAGTGTGTAGACCCTACGGGTTCGGGAGACAGGCACACATGACCGAGACACCTCTCCGGCCAATAACCATCAGCGGGGTGTCGATACCCATGGTGGCTCCCACTTTCTCCACGATGATCTCATCGGATGAACCATGATGTCAAAGATTCAATCAATCCCGTATACAATTCCCTTTGTCTGTCGGTATAGAACTTGCCCGAGATTCGATCATCGGTATACCTATACCTTGTTCAATATTGTTACCGGTAAGTCTCTTTACTCGTTCCGTAGCACTTCATCGTGTGACTAACTCCTTAGTCACATTGAGCTCATGATGATGTTCTACCGAGTGGGCCCAGAGATACCTGTCCGTCACACGGAGTGACAAATCCCGATCTCGATTCATACCAACACAACAGTTACTTTCAGAGGTATCTGTAGTGCACCTTTATAGTCACCCAGTTACGTTGTGACGTTTGATACACCCAAAGCACTCCTACGGTATCCGGGAGTTGCACAATCTCACAGTCGAAGGAAAAGACACTTGACATTAGAAAATCTTTAGCATACGAACAATAAGATCTAGTACTATGCTTAGGATTGGGTCTGGTCCATCACATCATTCTTCCAATGATGTGATCCCGTTATCAATGACATCCAATGCCCATGATCAGGAAACCATGATCATCTATTGACTAATGAGCTAGCCAAGTAGAGGCTTGCTAGGGACACATTGTGATCTGTTTATTCACACATGTATTACTGTTTCCTGTTAATACAATTATAGCATGAACAATAGACGATTATCATGCACAAGGAAATATGATAATAACCATTTTATTATTGCCTCCAGGGCATATGTCCAACAGACACCACTACCCCCCTATCTTAGCGTGATGCGAGTCGAGGTGGACGTCGTCGCGGTAGCAACGACGGACACCGAGACGAGCATGTGACACCACTGCCCTGTGTCTTAGCATAACACGAGTCGAGGCGGACGTCGTCGCGGTAGCGACGACGGACGCCGAGGCGAGCCCGTGACACCACTACCCCCGTGTCTTAGTGTAACGCGAGTCGAGGCATACGTCGTCGCGGTAGCAACGACGGACGCCGAGACAAGCCCTTGACACCACTGCCCCCGTGTCTTAGCATAACGCGATTCGAGGCGGACGTCGATGCAGTAGCGACGACGGACACTGAGACGAGCCCGTGACACCAGTGCCCCCTTGCTTAGCGTAACGCGAGACGAGGCGGACGTCGTCGTGGTAGCGACGACAGACAACGAGAAGAGCCCGTGACACACTGCCCCTGTCTTAGCATAACGCGAGTCGAGGCAGACATCGTCGCGGTAGGGACGACGGACAACGAGACGAGCCCGTGACACCCCTTCCCCCCTATCTTAGCATAATGCGAGTCGATCGAGGCAGATGTCGTCGCGGTAGCGACGACGGACGTCGAGCCGAGCCCGTTACACCACTGCCCCCTGTCTTAGCGTAATGCGAGTCGAGGCGGACGTTGTCGCGGTAGCGACGCAGGACGTCGAGACAAGACCGTGGCACCACTTCCCTCCTGTATTAGCATAACGCGAGTCGAGGTGGACGTCGCCGATGTAGCATCGACGGACGCCGAGACGAGCCCGTGACACCACTGCCCACATGTCTTAGCGTAACGCGAGTCGAGGCGGGCGTCGTCGCGGTAGAGACGACGGCCGCCGAGACAAACATGTGACACCACTGCCCCCCTGTCTTAGCGTAACACGAGTCAAGGCATACTTCGTCGCCGTAGCAACGACGGACGCCGAGACGAGCCCGTGACACTACTGCCCCCTGTCTTACCGTAACGCGAGTCGAGGCAGACGTCGTCGCGGTAGCAACGACGGACGCCGTGATGACCCCGTGACGAGCTTGTGACAACACTGCACCCTGTCTTAGGTAGTGCGAGTCAAGGCAGACGTCGTCGCGGTAGCGAGGACGGACGCCCAGACGAGCTCGTGACAACACTGCCCCTTGTCTTAGCGTAACGCGAGTCGAGGCAGACATCATTGGAGTAGCGATGACGGACGCCCAGACGAACCCGTGACAACACTGCCCCCTGTCTTAGCGTAACACGAGTCGAGGCGGACGTCGTCGCGGTAGCGATGACGGACGCCGAGACGAGCATGTGACACCACTTCCCCCCTGTCTTAGCGTAACGTGAGTCGAGGCGGATGTCGTAGCGGTAGCTACAACGGACGCCGAGACGAGACCGTAACACGAGTGCCCCCCCTGTCATAGCGTAACACGAGTCGAGTCGGACTTCATCGCGGTAGCGACGACGGACGCCGAGACGAGCCCGTGACACCACTGCCCCCCCTGTCTTACCGTAATGGGAGTCGAGGCAGACGTCGTCGTGATAGCGACGACGGACGCCGAGATGAGCCCGTGACACCACTGGCCCCCTATCTTACCGTAATGCGAGTCGATGCGTACGTCGTCGCGGTAGCGACGTCGGACACTGAGGCGAGCACGTGACACCACTGCCCCCCTGTCTTAGCGTAACGTCAGTCGAGACGGATGTCGTTGCTGTAGCGATGACGGACCGCGAGACGAGCCCGTGACATCAGTGCCCCCTGTCTTAGCGTTACGCGAGTCGAGGCGGATGTCATCGCGGTAGCGAAGACGGACGTCGAGACTAGCCCGTGACACCATCGCCCCCTTGTCTTAGCGTAATGGAAGTCGAGGCGGACGTCTTCGCAGTAGCGACGATGGACGCCGAGACGATCCCATGACACCACTTCTCCACTTTCTTAGGTAACGCGAGTCGGTAGTGACGACGGACGCCGATACGAGCCCGTGACACCACTGCCCTTTGTCTTAGCGTAACGCGAGTCGAGCTGGATGTCATCATGGTAGCGACGATGGACGCTGAGACGAGCACGTGACACCTCTGCCCCCTGTCTTAGCATAACGCGAGTCGAGGCAGACGTCGTCGCGGTAGCGACGACGGACGGCGAGACGAGCCCGTGACACCACTGCCCCCCCCCCTGTCTTAGCGTAACGCGAGTCGAGGCGGATGTCGTCATGGTAGCGACGACGGTTGCCAAGACTAGCCCGTGACACAACCGACCACCTGTCTTAGCGTAATGGAAGTCAAGGCTGACGTCTTCGCGATAGCGACGACGGACGCCGAGACGAGCCCATGCCACCACTTCCCCACTTTCTTAGCGTAACGCGAGTCGAGGTGGACATCGTCGCGATAGCGACGACGGACGCCGAGACGAGCCCGTGACACCACTGCCCTGTGTCTTAGCGTAACGAGAGTCGAGCGGAGGTCGTCGCGGTAGCGACGACGGACGCCGAGACGAGCCTGTGACACCACTGCCCCCTGTCTTAGCGTAACGCGAGTCGAGGCGGATGTCGTCGCGGTAGCGACGACGGACCCCGAGACGAGCCCATGACACCACTGGCCCCTGTCTTAGCTTAACGCAAGTCGAGGTGCACGTCGTCGCGGTAGCGACGACGGACGCAGAGGCGAGCCCGTGACACCGCTGCCACCTGTCTTACCATAACGCGAGTCGAGGCGGACGTCGTCGCGGTAGCGACGACGGACGCCGAGACGAGCCTGTGACACCGCTGCCCCCTGTCTTTGCGTAACGCGAGTCGAGGCGGACGTCGTCGCGGTAGCGACGACGGACGGCCGAGACGAGTCCGTGACACTGCTGCCCCCTCTCTTAGCGTAACGCGAGTCGAGGCGGATGTCGACGCGGTAGCGACGACGGACGCCGAGACGAGCCCGTGACACCGCTGCCCCTCTCTTAGCGTAACGCGAGACGAGCACGTGACACCAAATTGACACAAGAAAAAATTAAGTTCTAAAAATTGTACACAGTTTAGAAAAATGTTCTTGATTTGCAAAAGAAAAGGTCAAATTTAGTTCATTATTTTTGAAATATTGTGACACAAAGTTAACAAAATCAATTATTTTACATTTTTTTAAAATTATGACGAATTCCAAAATTGTTCATGATTTGTAATAGAAAAAAATCATGATTTGTTCTTAATTTTGAAATTTTGTTTCTCGCTATGGATTATTTCTCGTTAGTTCTAAGAAAATCATATTAAATTAATTCAATGAACATTCCCGATTCAATCAAAAAGCTCTAGATTAATTTAATGGAGGATGATATTTCTTTTATACAAATATTTTCTGTTAGAGTTTTAATCCAAAAGGAATAGTCGATTAGGCTAATTTATTTTTTAGGGGGCAAAAGTACGAATTGAGTTTAGTTGGAAGTGTTAGCTTTTTAAAATTAAAAGTGCAATTTCCCGCCCACTAGTATCCCTGAAAAACTCAATTTTTCTGAAACAAATGCTTGCAATCACGTCGTCGTTGCCCTCTCAGTCGCACGAGTCTCCATCGTTCCAAACTCTCTTTTTCTGAAACAAATGCTCAGTTATAGAAAAAACATAGACACAAAAAAGCTTACTCACGACTGTACAATCAAAAGCCAATCGAAAACCAATCCAACGGACGCGAAGGTGGCGGACGCCCGCAAGCTATCTGCCAGCTGAAGGTAAGAGTTTAACTATTTTTTATGTCATTTCATACAAAGATTCGGTATTTATAAAATCCTATTCCGACAATGTTTTGATGTTCTTGTCATGTTAATCCTATCTAGTTATGATATTGTCTCATAAAGCTTGTCAGTGCTTATAAAATTCCAGTTGTCACAGTTTTTTTTGTGTTGTTGTCACTTTGTTTCTACCTAGTTGCCATACAGTCTCATGCAACTTGTGAGAATTTTTATTTTTTGAAAAACTAATAGTAGTAGCCCAGATTTTTATATACTTTCCTTCATAGCGAAGTACATATATATCTTTCTACAAACTACAATCACGTTTGGCACACACGTTCATGGCGTATATTATTTGCTATTCGTAGCAACACACAGATTTTTAACTAGTCGTTATTAAACAACATTGCAAGAAAATACAGAATCTAGAGTATTACCAACACAACACAACAGAACTAAAATATCGTGTTTGTATTTGCATGGAAAAGGTACACGGTGTTCGAACATATACTACTCAAGTAAATATTGTGAATTTACAAGGAATATATACATCATGCATCACTAAGAGAACCAGCTATCGGCATATATCTTTCTACAAACTATAATCATGTTTGACACACACGTTCATGGCGTATATTATTTGCTGTTCGTAGCAATGCAGAGATTTTTAGCTAGTTGTTATCAAACAACATTGTAAGAATTTGCACGGAAAAGGTACACAGTGTTTGAACATACTACTCAAGTAAATATTGCAAATTATCTTCTGAACTAGTACTACAATTAACCATGACATCATAGCTTTGGATTGCAGAAAAGATCACTCCAATTTTAGCCAAGAAACAAAACACTACAGCAAAGAAACATAAATTAGATTTGGAAAAGCAGTACGACATTAAGGTGAAGTATACCAGAGTGTGGAAAGCAAAGTAGAGGGCAATGAAAGAACTATATGGTGATTGGGCAAATACTTTTAGGATGCTTTATAACTTCAAAGCAGAGGTGGAGAAGAGGTCACCTGGCAGTATTGTGGAGATAGATACTGAGGTAACAGAGGATGGTAGAGTTCTTTTCTCCAAGTTCTTTATGGCTTTAAAGCCTTGCATAGATGGCTTCAAAGCAGGGTGCCGTCCATATTTGAGCATAGACTTATCTTTTTGACTGGAAAATAGAATGGTCAATTGGCAGCATGCAGTGCTTTAGATGGACACAACTAGATTTTCCTTGTTGCTATTGGTTTGTTTCAGTCAGAGACAGAGGTTTTATGGACATGGTTCATGATGCAATTGAAAAGATGCATAGGGCCAGTGTCACCTTTGGCAGTACATACAGCTGCATATAAAGGGCTAGAAAATGCCGTGAAGAATGTTTTCCTCATTATGAGCAAAGGGAGTGCTTCGGCCATATGTGGATGAATATGATATGTTTTCAACGTTAACTTTTTTCGCGGATAGATCTTCTTAACTAGATCCAAGTCGACATGCTCCGAGATTTTTTTTTCCTGGCCATAATTACCACATTCTTTCACTCACTTACCATATTATTAACCACTTACTTGCCGAATAAAATAAACTTAATTGCCATATTTTTAGGGCATCGCTACGCGTCCTCCGGTAGATGTTTAGTAAACATCCGTCACCAAAATAGTCGTCAGATCTCCACGTGCATAGTCGTCCACGGTTGTCCAATCTCATTACTAGCACACAGCTCGGTCGCTTCCTGAAACAACAAGATAGTTACAGAATCAACCGACCGATCTGTTTCCCGTGCGCGTGCCAAATCATTTTTTCTTTAAAACTAGACCTATGTTTCTGAAACAAGAACGCTGTTGCAGAAATGGTAGCCGTAGGATCACGAGCTCGACGACCGTCTGATATTCTTCCCGTACGTGTGTTGTTTTTTCTTTAAAACAAGTCCTATGTTTCTGAAATAAGAATGCTGCTGCAGAAAAAAAGATCCACACTCATTCGGCAGAATGGCATCTTTCATCACTGTAACAAAGTGGTTGTTGCAGAAAATATTTTGCAATATATGTCTTGTTGCAGAAATCTTTGCAACCCATGTCTTGTTGCAGAAATCTTTGCAACCCATGTCTTGTTGCAGAAATCTTTGCAACCCATGTCTTGTTGCAGAAATTAGGCTTGAAATCCTCGTCATCTTTGCCCTCACAGCCGCACGAGCCTCCGTCGCTGCAAACTCTCTTTTTCTGAAACAAATGCTCAGTTACAGGAAAAACATGGACACAAAGAAGCTTGCTCACGACCGTACAATCAAAAACCAATCCAACGCACGCGGAGGTGGCGGACGTCCGCAAGCTATCCGCCGGCTGAAGGTAAGAGTTTTCCTATTTTTTATGCCGTTTCATACAAAGATTCGATATTTATAAAATCCAATTCCCACAATGTTTTGATGTTCTTGTCATGTTAATCCTACCTAGTTGTCATATTGTCTCATAAAGCTTGTCGGTGCTGATAAAATTCTAGTTGCCACAGTTTTTTTTGTGTTCTTGTCACTTTGTTTCTACCAAGTTGCCATATGGTCTCATGCAAGTTGTGAGTTATTGTAAAAAATATTTTTCACGGTGTTTTGCTGTATTTATTTGTTTCATTCTACCTGATTGTTGTGTTGTATCATAAAATGTCATTCGATTGTTCTAAGACCTAGTTGTCATGGTGTTTGTTTTTCTTATGAAATTAGTTTGACTCTGTTGTCTATATAAGCTTGTTATGTGTATTAAATATCAATTCTCGCATTATTTTGCAGCGTTTTCCATTTAAATTATACCTAGGGGCCAGTTATTTCATATGTACCAGTACATTATATGGATAAAAGTATACCCGGTTACCTATATAAGCTTGTCAGTTATTATAAATACAGTTGTCTTGTTATTATTTTGCAATGCTTGCCACTTAAGTATATCTGAGGGCCAATTATTTCATATGTATTAGTATATTATATACAAATAAAAAATGTTTATAATGGTTGCCTAGCCTGCAATGTCCTACACCCCCTACTACGTGTTTACTAGGAATAGTAGGAGTAGTAAAAACGTAGACCAAACAAGCATGCTAGCATGATGTGTCATTTAAAAAAGGTAGACACATGCATGCTACTAGCATGCTTGTTTCGGGTTTGACTGGGACATTAAAAAAGAAACAGTCACTACTACTAATGTCTTGCACATCGGTTACCCTCTTTCTCGCGTGTCCCATGTCGCCGCACGGGACGACGTCCGTGTGCACACTGCTAGATATATATTCCCATATATCTTTCTACAAACTACAATCATGTTTGACACACACGTTCATGGCGTATATAATTTTCTATTCGTAGCAACGCACAGATTTTGAGCTAGTACATATATATCTTTCTACAAACTACAATCACGTTTGGCACACACGTTCATGGCGTATGTTATTTGCTATTCGTAGCAACACATAGATTATTAGCTAGTCGTTATCAAACAACAATGTAAGAAAATACAGAATCTAGCTAGTATTACCAACACAACACAACAGAACTAAAATATTGTGTTTGTATTTGCATGGAAAAGGTACACGGTGTTTGAACATACTACTCAAGTAAATATATATATATATATCTTTCTACAAACTACAATCACGTTTGGCACACACGTTCATGGCGTATGTTATTTGCTGTTCGTAGCAACCCACAGATTTTTAGCTTGTCGTTATCAAATAACATTGTAAAAAAATACAGAATCTAGCTAGTATTACCAACACAACACAACGGAACTAAAATATTGTGTTTGTATTTGCATGGAGAAGGTACACGGTGTTTGAACATACTACTCAAGTAAATATATATATATCTTTCTACAAACTACAATCACGTTTGGCACACACGTTCATGGCGTATGTTATTTGCTGTTCGTAGCAACGCACAGATTTTTAGCTTGTCGTTATCAAATAACATTGTAAAAAAATACAGAATCTAGCTAGTATTATCAACACAACACAACGGAACTAAAATATTGTGTTTGTATTTGCATGGAAAAGGTACACGGTGTTTGAACATACTACTCAAGTAAATACTCCAATTAACCAGCTGTCGGCATCAGTCCGTTGCACATTCGAATTCTCGATCAGCATTGTTCGTGTCTGACCGACCGCGTCGAACTCGAACTAGTAGTGCAGGCCCTGAAGCAGACCTCGGAACCTCTCCACGTTGCCGCCAAACTCCCCGTGCTTCAATATCCTGAAGGCCAGAAGCGCGCGCACGCCGGCGGCGCCTGCGAGGCGAGGGCTCCCCCACGGCGGATGGATGCCCATGTGCGCGGCGATGCGGTCCAACCCCACCGGCATGCTTGGGCAGTCGACCGCCATCGTCGCTACATCGTAGACCTTCTGGCCGAGGTAACAATGCATGGCGGCGACAAACCCGGCCACGTTGTGCGGCAGCTGGGCGCCGTTGGTGATTACCTTGAGCAGGTAGGCTATGTGGTAGGCACCGTCGTAGGTGATCCACGACGGCCGCCCGTGTCCGGCGCCGACGAGGCCGGAGCCCAACAGCAGCGCGCCAAGAATGTATGCGTCCACGCCGTGATTACGGAGCGTGTCGACGTACAGGCCGCGTCGAGCAAGGTACTCGAGCGCCTTCTCCTCGTGCGGGTCGGCCTGGCGGCAGAAGTCGCGGAGATTGAACTCCCACGCGAGCTGCTGCCCTTGATGGTCACAGACGGCGACGCCGACCTGGAGCGGCTTCAGCTCGTCCACGTTGGCCTTCATGAGCGCGTAGCGCTCCTCCACCGTCATACTCTTATGATCCTGGCCGGCGGCGTGTACAACTCCAGGGTAGTGCACGTCGAAGGCAACGTAGCGTGCGCCCGCGGCGAAGTTCTCGAGGTAGGCCCACTCATCGGCGAAGTTCCACGCCCATACAGGGCGCACGAGGACCGGCAGCTGCGGCTGTACCGGCGGCAGGGGAAACGCGTGGTAGGCAAACGGCGGGGGCTGCACCTGCACGGGAAACATGGTGGTGAAACGCGGCGGCGTTGGCTGTGGAAACATGGCGAACGACATGCCGGCGGCCGGGCTCACGCCGATGCGTCCACGCTGCATATATATCGAATTGTTTGGTCAATTCGATCGCTTGTTGTGCTATTTTGTTGCTCTAAGCGGTGCGGAGGTCCTTTATATATACGGAAGAATCGAGCTGAGGTCGGACAAGGAGAGGAGCCGCACGCGGACTCGGAATACGAATCGGCCAGTAATTCGGCGAAGATGACGTACCACTGATTTTCGAGTTGAATACGGTGGGCCCTCTTTACGTGCAATACCCTCTAGAAAGGAAAACACAATAGCTATATGCAAATCAGGAGCATTTAGAATTTGAGTCCGTCATATTTTCTCCCTTGAAAAAGCAGCTCGTCAAAGAAGTCGGCGTTTGGGGGACGTCATGTTTTTGCACCCGAGCTCACACGGGAGAACAGTAAATTCAAAAAATTATTATAATATTTTGAAAAATTATTATAAAGGTAAAAACAGGGGGTCAAACTAATCAGTGCATCTGGTGGTGGGTCCCACTTGGCAGTGCATCGATTCCCTGCGTGACTGAACGCGTGCTTCTCCCCGCTTCTCCCTGCTGCTCTCATCATCGTCAGCGGCGGAGCTTTAGTTCACAGCCGCGGCTGCACATTTGGTGTGTATTTGGCACCATCCCCCTCCGTCTTGGGTTAGATCTGACAAAGTGAGCCTCTGTTTGCCCCTGTCTTCCATGGGATCCAGATCGTGGAGGTGGGTGGGACTGGGGAGCGGCGGCGGGGCGGCGTTGGGATGAACGAGATGGAGCCACCAGAGACAACGTCGATCAGGTAATCACCCTGTCCAACCTCTTCAACCCTGCGATGTGTGCCTCGTCGGCTTTTGCTGCCTCAAGGTGCCCGCCATTGATAAACAGGGGCAATGTTGCTCGGACCTTCGACTTCAGTGTTGAATTATTACCATCTAAAGCAAAGCAAGTTGATGGTAGCGTGCGAGACATAGATAGAGATACAATTGTAAAATGAGAGGTTGAATTTGAAGAGATTGATCCACAGGAAATACAGAGCATGGAAGATAGGGCCGTGAGGAATGTTGTGGAGAAAATTGGGGGAATCATTTTTTGGGGTCCAGAGCAAGAGGTATCATTGTTATGGTTTGACAATTGGAAGGGTGAGTATGTGATAATTCAGAATAGTGAAGAGATGGTTGATGAAATCGATCGGCAAGACGGCTGGGCAAGCAAATAGACTAGCTTTCCTCAGAACTCGTTGATCTAAAATCAGATTCTAAGGTTGGATATGTGCCCTCAAAGTTGTCTTCGCACATGGTAGATGATGATTGGGCTTCACAAAGATAGATAACGCCCATGTGTATGGGTGAAGTGACAGTAGTATAGGGGGCTGATCAAGATGCAAAAGAGGGCTGTGATGGTCCTCTGATACGTCTCCAACGTATCTATAATTTTTGATGGTTTCATGCTATTATCTTGTCAAACTTTGGATGTTTTGCATGCCTTTTATATATTTTTTGGGACTAACTTATTAACTCAGTGCCAAGTGCCAGTTCCTGTTTTTTCCATTTTTTTACCCCTTTCAGAGGAGGATTTTGAACGGAGTCCAAACGGAATGAAACTGCCAAAAAGATTTTTTCCGTAACAGAAAAAGATCGAAGTGCCGGAGAATCAGGGCAGGGGGCCACCAGGGACCCCACAAGCCCTCATGGCGCGGCCAGGGGGCCCGCAGCCCCCTGGCTTGTGGGCTCCCTAAGGCCCCTTTGCCCTAGGTTTTGCGCCTATATATCCCCAAAAATTCCACAAAAAATCAGGAGATCAACGAAAGTACTTTTCCGCCGCCGCAAGCTTCTGTCTCCGCAAGATCCCATCTGAGGCACGTTCTAGTGCCCTGCCGGAGGGGGGATTCGAATACGGAGGGCTTCTTCATCAACACCATGACCTCTCCGATATTGCGTGAGTAGTTCACCATAGACCTACGGGTCCATAGCTAGTAACTAGATGGCTTCTTCTCTCTCTTGGATCTTCAATACAAAGTTCTCCATGATCTTCATGGAGATCTATCCGATGTAATCTTCTTTTGCGGTGTGTTTGTCGAGATCCAATGAATTGTGGATTTATGATCAGATTATCTATGAATCTTATTTGAGTTTCTTCTGATCTCTCTTATGCATGATTTCATATCCTTGTAATTCTCTTCGAGTTTTGAGTTTTGTTTGACCAACTAGATCTATGATTCTTGCAATGGGAGAAGTGCTTGGTGTTGGGTTCATACCGTGCGGTGACCTCACCTAGTGAAAGAAGGGGTAGCGAGGCACGCATCGTGTTGTTGCCATCAAGGGTAACTCTGCTCGTGATGAACTCAATACACTAGATGCATGCTGGATAGCGGTCGATGTGTGGAGTAATAGTAGTAGATGCAGAAAGTATCGGTCTACTTGTCTCGGACGTGATGCCTATATGTATGATCATTGTCTTAGGTATCGTCATGACTTTGCGCGGTTCTATCAATTGCTCGACAGTAATTTGTTCACCCACCGTGATATTTGCTATTTTGAGAGAAACCTCTAGTGAACACTATGGCCCCCTGGTCTACTCCACACCATATTTTCAGCCTTACACTTTTTACTTCGTTGCATTTTCCGCCTTCAGATCTCACTTTGCAAACAATCTTGAAGGGATTGAAACCCCTTTATAGCGTTGGGTGCAAGCTCGTTTGTGTTTGCGCAGGTACTCTGGACTTGACAAGATTCTCCTACTCGATTGATACCTTGGTTCTCAAACTGAGGGTAAGACTTACTGCTCATGTGCTGCATCACCCTTTCCTCTTCAAGGGAAAACCAACGCAAGCAAGTCTCTGTCAACGTGTCAATTTCTGGCACTGTTGTTTGAGAAGTAGCAAGAAGAATTTCTGGCGCCGTTGTCGGGGAAGGACTTTTGTTGCCGTAGCAGAAGAATTTCTGGCGCCGTTGCCGGGGAGGATCAAGTCAAGAACTCATCCAAGTAAGTGTTGCAAACTCATATTTTGCATTTACTTTGTTTGCGAGTTGCCTCTCGTTTTCCTCTCCCCCACTTCACCAATTTGCCTTTTTCGTTTGCCTTTTCGTTCGCCCTTTTTCTCGCTTGCTCTTTGTTCGCTTGTGTGCTTGCTTGCTTGCTGAAGTCACCATGAATGAAAACACCAAACTTTGTGACTTCTCGAATACTAATAATAATGACTTTATTAGTACTCCGATTGCTCCCGCCACTAGTGCGGAGTCATACGAAATCAATGCCGCTTTGCTGAATCTTGTTGTGAAAGAGCAATTCTCCGGCATTCCTAGTGAAGATGCCGCATCCCATCTCAATACCTTCATTGAGCTTTGTGATATGCAAAACAAGAAAGATGTGGATAATGACGTGATTAAATTGAAGCTTTTTTTCCTTTCTCGTTGCGATATCGCGCAAAAACTTGGTTTTCTTCTTTGCCCAAAAATAGTATCGATTCTTGGGATAAGTGCAAAGATGCTTATATATACAAGTATTTTCCACCGGCTAAGATCATCTCTCTCCGTAATAATATCATGAATTTCAAGCAACTTGATCATGAACATGTTGCACAATCTTGGGAGAGAATGAAATTAATGATTAGAAATTGTCCCGCTCATGGCTTGAGTCTTTGGATGATTATTCAAATCTTTACGCTGGCTTGAATTTCGCTTCTAGAAATATCTTGGACTCCGCCTCAGGTGGAACGTTCATGGAAATCACGTTAGGGGAAGCCACAAAGCTACTAGACAACATCATGACGAACTACTCTCAGTGGCACACTAAAAGGTCACCTACTAGTAAGAAGGTACACGCTATAGAAGAAATTAACTCGTTAAGCGCTAAGATGGATGAGTTAATGAATTTGGTTGCTAGTAGAAGTGCTCCTTTAGATCCTAATGATATTCCCTTGTCTTCTTTGATTGAGAGTAGCAACGCTAGCTTGGACGTTAATTTTGTTGGTAGGAATAACTTTGGCAACAACAATGCTTTTAGAGGAAACTATGTTCCTAGGCCCTTTCCTAGTAACTCCTCTAATAATTTTGGCAACTCCTACAACAATACTCATGGAAATTACAATAGATTACCCTCTGATCTAGACAGTAATATCAAAGAGTTCATCAACTCTCAAAAGATTTTCAATGCGTCCATACAGGTAAAACTACTCAAAATTGATGATTTGGCTAAGAGCATTGATAGAATGTCTAGTGATGTTGATGGGGTCATATTCCTAGGGTAGGGTCATAGGCCTGCCCTACAGGTCCTACCCAAGGACTACCCCACACAAAGGACAAGACCCTAAGTCTGCCCCGACTGAATTAAGGAGTCCCCATCATCTAGTCGGTAACAGGTCCTGAATCATCCAGTCGGAGACTAGCATTCAGAGGATACCAGGCTAACCGACTGGATACACTCGGTACATCGTAACCTCTCTGGAGAGAAACTATCATACGTTTCCGGGTGCATTTATTAGCATTTAGGGCATACGTTACCTGTAACGTACGCATTCAACCCCCGTTACTCCACCCCTGTACCGGAACCGTTGCGGAGGGCAGCGGACTCTATATAAGCCGCCCTCCCCCACTGGTAGAGGGGTTAGCAAATAGTTGTATTCCATATTCCACTCGACAACAAGCTCCGAGAGCGCTGAGACGTAGGGCTGTTACCTCCACCGCAGAGGGGCCCGAACTCATACAACCTCGCCGTAGCTAGGACTCTGCCCATCTCATTCGTACCCTACACATCTACTGTCAGGCTTATACCCACGACAGATGTCGATGCTTTGAAAGTTAGATGTGCTCCTCCCAAGATCAATATGGATGAAACTTTGAAAGCTATGCATGTTTCCATGATTGTGAGCCAAGAAAGAGCCACCCAAATTCGTGCTAGACATGAATGGCTTAAAAGGCGTGTTCTCGTGATAAGAATCACGAAGATCTTAAAGTGCTTGGTGTGACTCCCATTGAATCTTTGTTTTCTTGTGTCAAACCTAATGATTATGGGGCTGGATATGAATCAACTTTGGTTGAAAAGTGCCCCAATGATTCGGAGTCCATCTATCTTGATGCTAAAAGCATTGAAAGTGGAGTAGAAGATTTTAAAACTTTGAGTAGTATTGAAATTACTACTATGGGTTTCAAGGAATTCCATTATGATAGTTTATCCTTGATTGAATGCATTTCCTTGATGCAATCCATGTTAAACTCTCCACACGCTTATAACCAAAACAAGGCCTTTACCGATCATATCGTCAAAGCTATGATAAAATATCTTGAAGAGAAACTTGAATTGGAAGTCTCTATCCCTAGAAAGCTTCATGATGAGTGGGAACCTACCATCAAAATCAAAGTCAAAAACTATGAATGCAATGCTTTGTGTGATTTGGGTGCTAGTGTTTCCGCGATTCCAAAGTCTTTATTTGATGTTCTGGATTTTAATGAGATTGAAGAGTGTTCTCTTAATTTGCATCTTGCTGATTCTACTGTCAAGAAACCCATGGGAAGAATCAGCGATGTTCTTATTATTGCAAATAGGAACTATGTACCCGTGGATTTCATTGTGCTTGACATTGATTGCAATCCTACATGCCCTATTATTCTTGATAGACCTTTCCTAAGGACTATCGGTGCTATAATCGATATGAAGGAAGGGAATATTAGATTTCAATTTCCTTTAAGGAAGGGCATGGAAAACTTTCCTAGAAAGAAAATAAGATTGCCTTATGAATCCATGATGAGGGCCACTTGTGGTTTGAGCACCAAAGACGACGATACGTGATTCTATCGCTTTTATGCCTAGCTAAGGGCGTTAAACAATAGCGATTGTTGGAAGGCAACCCAATGAATTTATCTTTTTCTTTCTGTTTTATTGCGTCTGCGCCATCATAATTCTGTTGTGATTGTGTTTTTTGTGTTTCTTTTCGTGTTTGAGCTAAGCAAAACCTTTATGACTAATCTTGGTAATGGTTGTTTAATCCTGCTGGAAAAAGACAGAAACTTTTCGATCACGAGATGATTTTTCATTTTTATTCAGAAAGAGATTTTGAGTTGATTCTTTTTGCTGCTGGTTGATATGCCTTTTCCGTAGTCAGTCGTAATGTTTCAGATTTTTTGAGGTACCAGAAGTATACGAAGTATACAGATTGCTACAGACTGGTCTGTTTTTGACAGATTCTGTTTTTCTTGAGTTGGTTGCTTGTTTTGATGAAACTATGGTTAGTATCGGGGGGTACTAGCCAAGGAAAAGTGAGAATACAGTAGCCCAACACCAATATAGATAGAATTCAAGTTTGCTACAGTACCAAAAGAAGTGGTAGTTTGTTTTCTTGTGCTAATATTATCATGAGTTTCTGTTTAAGTTTTGTGTTGTGAAGTTTTCAAGTTATGTATGATGTTCTTATGGACAAAGAGATAAGGAGTGGAAAGAGCTCAAGCTTGGGGATGCCCAAGGCATCCCAAGCCAAATTCAAGGACACCAAAAAGCCTAAGCTTGGGGACGCCCCGGGAAGGCATCCCCTCTTTCGTCTTCAATCCATCGGTAACATTACTTTGAGCTATATTTTTATTCACCACATGATATGTGTTTTGCTTGGAGCGTCTTGTATCTTACGAGTCTTTTATTTTTGTTGGGTCACAATCATCCTTGCTGCACACCTTTTGAGAGAGAGATATGCACTCATCGTGATTTTTCTAAAATGCTCATAGTGCTTCACTTATATCTTTTGAGCTAGATACTTTTGCTCTATGTGCTTCACTTATATCTTTTAGAGCACGGCGGTGCGTGACTTGGTAGTTGGCTTATGCTATGAAAGTAGTCCCAAAGGTGTTAGGTACCCAAATAGGATGCAAAAACCTCCATCTTCATGTGCATTGAGTAGAAAGAGAAGTCTTGATTCCTCTCAATTAGTTTTGAGACGTGGATTTGGTAATATTAAGAGTTAGGTTAGTAGGGTGTTGTGAATCTAGAAATACTTGTGTTGAAGTTAGTGATTCTTGTAGCATGCACGTATGGTGAACCGCTATGTTAGGAAGTCGGAGCATAATTGATCTATTGATTGTCATCCTTTGTGTTGAGGTCGCGGTCGCGCGATGGTTAACACCTACCAACCCTTCCCCTAGGAGTATGAGTTTAGCACTTTGTTTTGATTACTAATAAAAACTTTCACAACAAGTATGTGAGTTCTTCATGACTAATGTGAGTCCATGGTATAGATGCACTTTCACCTTCCACCATTGCTAGCCTCCCTAGTGTCGTGCAATTCTCGCCGGTACACAAACCCACCATATGCCTTCCTCAAAACAGCCACCATACCTACCTACTATGGCATTTTCATAGCCATTCCAAGATATATTGCCATGCAACTCCCACCGTTCCGTCTCATGACTTGTGCCGTCACTCTCATATTGGCATTGCATGATCGTAAGATAGGTAGCGAGATGTTTTCAACATCATACGCCAAGCTAGATCGTTGCACATCCCAGTACACTGCCGGAGGCATTTCCTATAGAGTCATCATAATTTTGAGCTTTGAGGTGTGAGTAAATAAAAGTGTGATGATCATCATTATTAGAGCATTTTCCCAAGTGAGGAATTAAAAAAAAGAGGCCAAAGAGCCCAAATAAAAAAAACGAGAAAAGAGAAAAAAGAGGGCCAAGTACCAAAATAAATAAATAAAAGAGAGAAAAAGAGAGAAGGGAAATGCTACTATCCTTTTCCACACTTGTGCTTCATAATAGCACCATGTTCTTCATGATTGAGAGCTTCTTGCTTTGTCACTACCATATGCTAGTGGGAATCTTCATTATATAACTTGGCTTGTATATTCCAATGATGGGCTTCCTCAAAAATGCCCTAGGTCTTCGTGAGCAAGCAAGTTGGATGCACACCCACTAGTTCTCCTTTTGAGCTTTCACATACTTATAGCTCTAGTGCATCTCTTGTATGGCAATCCCTACTCATTCACATTGATATCTATTAATGGGCATCTCCATAGCCCTTTGATACGCCGAGTCAATGTGACCATCTCCTCCTTTTTGACTCACAACCACCACCACACTCTATTCCACCTATAGTGATATATCCATGGCTCACGCTCATGTATTGCGTGATAGTTATAAAAGTTTGAGAAAGTAAGAGTGCGAAAACAATTACTTAGCCAATACCGGGGTTGTGCATGATTTACATTAGTTGTGTGAGGATGATGGAGCATAGCCAGAATATATGATTTTTTAGGGATAACTTTCCTTGGCTTTGTTATTTTGAAAGTTCATGATTACTTTGCTAGTTTGCTTGAAGTATTATTGTTTTCATGTCAATAGCAAACTGTTGTTTCCAATCTTACGGATCTGAACATTCATGTCACACGAAAGAAGTTGCAAATGACAACTATGCTAGGTAGCATTCCACATCAAAAAATCATTCTTTATCACTTCCCTACTCGAGGACGAGGAGGAGTTAAGCTTGGGGATAATGGATACGTCTCCAACGTATCTACAATTTTGATGGTTTCATGCTATTATCTTGTCAAACTTTGGATGTTTTGCATGCCTTTTATATGTTTTTGGGGACTAACTTATTAACTCAGTGCCAAGTGCCAGTTCCTGTTTTTCCATATTTTTGACCCCTTTCAAAGCAGGATTTTGAACGGAGTTCAAACGGAATGAAACTGCTAAAAAGATTTTTTCCAGAACATTAAAAGATCGGAGAATCAGGACAGGGGGCCACCAGGGACCCCACAAGCCCTCATGGCGCGACCAGGGGGCCCGCGGCCCCTGGCTTGTGGGCTCCCTCAGGCCGCTTTGCCCTAGGTTTTGCGCCTATATATCCCCAAACATTTCACCAAAAATCAGGAGATGATCGAAAGTACTTTTCAGCAGCCGCAAGCTTCTCTCTCCGCAAGATCCCATCTGGAGCACGTTCTGGTGCCCTGCCGATGATGCGTTAGTAGTTCACCATAGACCTACGGGTCCATAGCTAGTAACTAGATGGCTTCTTCTCTCTCTTGGATCTTTAATACAAAGTTCTCCATGATCTTCATGGAGATCTATCCGATGTAATCTTCTTTTGCGGTATGTTTGTCGAGATCCGATGAATTGTGGATTTATGATCAATTATCTATGAATCTTATTTGAGTTTCTTCTGATCTCTCTTATGAATGATTTCATATCCTTGTAATTCACTTCGAGTTGTGGGTTTTGTTTGGCCAACTAGATCTATGATTCTTGCAATGGGAGAAGTGCTTGGTTTTGGGTTCATACCGTGCGGTGACCTCATGTGACACCCCGATGCCGACGTTCCTGAAGATACCCCTTCTATTCCGTTTTTGTTGTGTGGTTCTTTTTATTTGTTGCATCATCATCGCATCATGCGCATCATCGGCATTGCATCGGCATCTCCGTTGCCGCCAATTTTGAAACTTGCATCCGTTGTTAGTTGCCGGTTCTCGTGTTGTTCATTCTCAGCCCTTTCCCACATGCACACGCACGCGGCATCGTCAAACCCTGTTTTAAAAGTGTGTTGAAAATTTTCTCTGATCGGGTTGAGATTTGACGTGCGGTGTTATTTATATATAGCTAGGCCGCCTGTCGAATTTCGTCGCGATCGGAGTTCGTCTGGTAACCGAACGGTCGACCGTAGCGGCACCGTATTCGGTCTACCGTCGGACGTTTGTCGGTGTTTTAAAATTTGTTGCCGCGCCGCCCGTTCTCCCTCTCGTCCCCGGATATCCACTCTACACGGCCTCGTAACAATTCCCGCATTCGGAATCGTCCGAATCCGACCGCACGGTTGGATCCGGAACGCGATTCCGGTTAACCGAGCCCCTCTTTTCTCTATAAATACCCCTCCACCATATTTTTTAGACAACCCCCTCTCTCTCTCCCTCGAAATTTGTGCCTCCCCTAACCCTAATCCTCTCTCTCTCCTCCCTGTCCCCCTCCTCCAGACGCCGGGCCCGCCCGAGCCCGGGTCAGGCCCGCCCCAAGCCCATCTGACCCGAGCTCCTCCCGCGCGCGCCTCTTGACGAGTGAGCCAAGGTGCCTCCTCTCTCCGGCCGCCGCCGGCGAGCCACCGGAGTGCCGCCCCTTGCAGGTACTGGCCGCGTCGTCCCTTTTCCTCTCTTCTTCCTCCCTCTCACCCTTCTTCTCTCCCTCTTCCCGCAGGAACCGCCATGGAAGCGCCGCCGATCTCCTCCAACAGCCACCGGCTTGAGCTGCCACCGGCGGGAATGGGACCGGAGTTCCCGGATCTGCCCGGATCCGTCGCCTCCCGGCCCTCCCCGCGCATTGGTCGTCCGCCGCCTCCATGGCTGCATGCAGCCTGTGCACGAGGAGGACGACGACCGCCCGAGCGCAGCAGCCAGCCGCGTGGGCCTTGCTCGCCAGCGCCCGGCTGGGCCTGCTCCAGCTGCAGCCCAGCACGAGCAGCATCGGCCTGCCCCTAGGCCCACCTCCGGGCCTTTGGCCCAAGGTGAGATCCCCGGCCTTCTAATCTTTCACCTAGGTGACGTCTTAGCTAAGCTGGGCCCACCTGTTCGGCCCATTAGAATAATTAGGTTAATTTTTTTCGGAATTAATAAATTCTAGAAAAATGACGATATTAAAACGTCCATAGTTTTCAACTTGTGTGTCGGATCGCGACGTGTAACATATGTATCTTGTGTAACTTTTCGCGTAGATCACGAATTTACAACTTGCATATTTGTATGACGATGTTTAGCGTGTCGAATGCATAGATTAGCGTGCTGTTTAGATAGGATAAACGTCGTAGTTATTTTTCGCGCAAGTCCGGATTGATCGTATGCCGTAGATTAAATGTCCATGTTTTAGGAACCTATTTTCCATGTATTTTAGAGTAGCCGTCGGTATTTTTGCGCATAGAGATTTGCCGCTAGTTTATTTTCCGTGTATAGGTTTTTATCTCGCATTTATGAGTGGCATTATTTTTTTTGTGCAACCCCAGATATTTTATATGTTAAATCCATGGATTTTTCTATGCAATTAGTTTTAGCTTTAGAGTAAGTTAGTTCGCGCGATATTTTGCCGTGATGCCCTTTTGTTTATTTCGTAGGATTTATTCCGTGCTTCGTTTATCGGAGTTGTCAACTAGGAACTTGTTCTTTGATGTTTTGTCTAGCCCCTGGTATTTTTAGTTGCAATAGAAATGCATGTTTAGGTGTGGTTTGCTTGCTCTCAAGTTGCTATAAATAGTGCTGATTTGGAGGAGCTGAAATATTTCTAAGTCTGGAATCTGTTATTATTTTGTTGCTGTCTTGTCTTGCTTCTATCTTGTGATCTGTAGCTCTTTTGAGGTTGGTCCAATGGAGTTAGTTGTAGCCCTTGTGTTTCTCTAGCATGCTGTGAATTGTCATGCCATTTGGAGTCATGTAGCTTATGGTTTTGCTGCTGTCAATATTGCTTCAGATCGAAAACTGCACTCTCATGAGGTGTAATTTTCACTAAGTCTGAAATAGTGTGTGGGATGCCATTTTGTATCTTCTTTCCCTAGTGACCCATGATGCCATGCTAGTTGTTGTTAGTTATTTGTAGTAGCGCTTCTTGCCCTCTTTCGTGTCATGCCTTGCTTGAGTTTATCGGAGTTGTGTAGCTCCTAGTTGTGGGGCGTAGAAAATGCTATGTGGCTCATGATTTTGGCAGATTGTAGTCATTTCTTGTTTTGCCCGTATCTTTTGATCCGTAGCTCCGATTTGAACGTGTCCTACATGAAACTTGCTTAGAATCTCGTGTAGTTTCATTTTCTCTTGCTGGTTGTATGTTTTGAAGTGCTTGTGTCCGTCGTTGCACACATATTGTATTCATGCCATCATATCTTGCGGTGCTTGTATCTTTTGATCCGTAGCTCCGTTGGAGACGTTCTCTATGTGTAGATTGCTTGAAATGACGCGTAGAATCACGTGAACCTATTTGTTTTGATGTTTAAGAACTAATTAAGTGTGTTAGTCAGATCTGGATAGAATTGTAAATTAACATGTGAGGTCGTCTCGGAGGTGCTATATGTCATCTCCGACCTCATTTGAAATGCCTAGATAAGTAGTTTATTTACGCTTCACCTCTTGCCATGTTTAATCGCATTTAATATTGCCAAGTATCTAATCGTCAATATGCAACTCGTTGCATATTGATCTTCACTTAATGTGTAGTGTTTGATTGTGTGAATTGTCATGCCGTGACTTGCATTTATTCAGCTGCTCATGCATCATTTGTATTGTGCATCGTGTGGTGAATTCCGTGTGTTGATTTGTGTTTCTGGTTTACTTCATCTCGATAGAGTTCCGCAGTGTGCCGGATTGTGAGGACCCGTTCGACTACGTCGGTTCGTCTGCTTCACGGAGGCATTCTTCTTCCAAGCGGGATCTCAGGCAAGATGACCATTTCCCAGATACCATTACTATCATTGCCATGCTAGTTATTTCGATGCTATCGATTTTGTCTCGTTGCCTACCACATGTTAAATCTCAGCCTCTCAACAATGGCATGAAAACCTTCTACCTGTTCAACCTAGCAAACCACTGATTGGCTATGTTACTGCTTGCTTAACCCTGTGTTAGCGTTGCTAGTTGCAGGTGCAGTTGCTTCCATGTGAAAACATGGGTTCCTTGTTATATCACCCTGTTAAATGCTATTTAATTTAAGGCACCTATGTACTTGGTAAAAGGTGGAAGGCTCGGCCTTTCTAGCGAGTGTTTTATTCCACCTTTGCCCCCTTAGTTTCCGGCTCCCGGTGTTATGTTCCATAATTGAGCGCTCCAAACACGATCGGGGTTGTTATGGGGACCCCCTTGATAATTCGTTTTAGATTAAAGCTGGTCTGGCAAGGCTCAACATTGGTACTACATTTGCCTAATCACCTAATAAAATTGCATAGGGACTTTCCGGACCCCGGGGATAATTTAATCAACCCCCGGGCCAGTGCTCCTCATGAGTGTTGGTCCCACCTGAGCAATGTCCGGCGCCCCTCTGGTCACCCGGAGGTTTAGCGATCCCGACGTCTAGCAAATCCGTCGTGTCCTGAGAACGAGGTACGCGACTCCTATCGGGATGATCGACACTTCGGGCGACCTTGCTGGATTAGTTTTACCTTTGACGAGATATCTTGTGCATCAGGATTCCGATGATTCTTTGGGTAATCTCAGAGTTGAGGTTTTCCACTAGGGAATCCGACGAGATTGCGAGCTTCGTGATTGAGGATTTCTATGCGGCTTGTGGTAATTTGTGATGGACTAGTTGGAGCACCCCTGCAGGGTTAAATCTTTTTGGAAAGTCGTGCCCGCGGTTATGTGGCAACGTGGAAACTTTGTTTAACACTGGTTCTAGATAACTTGAAGTTAACTTAATTAAAATATGCCAACTGTGTGCGTAACCGTGACTGTCTCTTTCGTGAGTTCTTACTCAAATCGAGGACACGGTGGGATTATGTCTAACGTAGGTAGGTGTTCAGGATCATTCATTTGATCATCAGTAGACACGTCCGTTATGCGTAGATCTTCCCCCTCTTATTTCTTGTACTCATAAGTTTAGCCCCCTCATATATGCTTAGCCGCTGCTGCAACCTCACCACTTAACCATACCTCACCCATTAAGCTTTGCTAGTCTTGATACCTTTGGAAATGAGATTGTTGAATCCCCTATGGCTCATAGATAACTACAACACCAGTTGCAGGTACAGGTAAAGGTTACTCGACGCGAGCGCGTTGATTGTTCATTTGGAGTTGCTTCTTCTTCTTCTTCTTCATCGATCTAGGATGGGTTCCAGGTCGGCAGCCTAGGATAGCAAGGATGGACGTCGTTCTTCTTTTGCCGTTTGTTTTCGTCCGTAGTCGGACCCTGCTCTTACTCTTGATGATTATGTAATGTACTGATGTGACTCTGATGTAGCTTGTGGCGAGTGTAAGCCAATTCTATTAGATATCTCTTCTTTTCAGTACATGTACTTGTAACGATATCCATCCTTGCGACACGACGAGATGCGCTTCTATCCCTGACGAGGCCTTCGTGCCAAATTGAGGATAGGGTCGCATCTTGGGCGTGACAAGTTGGTATCGAGTCCTGGACACCCCAATTTACCTCGTTCCTGCTATTTTTATTTTTGGCACGCACACATAGTTCTTGGGCCGATTTCAGCCATGGGCCACTGCACCATGGTGCAATTCCGTCCATTGTTTTTTTAACGTGGTGTGATTTTCCAATTTCCACGGACTTTGCTAATTTCAGGAAAGCTTTGTGTTTTTTCAAACGAGCATAGTTTCTAAACCGTGCATCGGATCGGAGTGAGTTATATATGGTTTTTGACTAGAATTTTGCGTAGAGTAATAATTTCCAACTCTCATGCATAATCAGAACTATGTAGTGTGTTGTTTGCATCAGTTTGCGTGTCGACGTGTTGAAACGGTTTAGGTCGTAACTATTTGTCCGTAGCTCCGTTGGAGATGTGTCATATATGTAAATGGACCAGAACGACGAGTAGAATCACGTGAACCACTTTGTTTTGACGTTTGACAAACCTAAAATGTGATTAGAACAAATTTGGATAGAATTAGAATTTAACGCGTGGGGTCATTTCGGAGACTAGTAAGCATGCACGTGCAACGCACGTCTAAAAAATCTCGCGCAAAATGCATATAGATATTCATGTATCAAGGACAAAATTGTTTCTCATATATCACATACATGACCTCTTAAATTGTATAACTGATATAATTCACCAGTTATTTCGATCTGAGAGTCGTAATTGTATCCAAACTAAATAAATTTAAGGTGTAATGTTTCCAACCAAAAGAAATACATCCTGTATCAAGGTATTGAGATACAAGGTTGTCCATCTAAGAAACAAAACATTGCTAGTTAGCAAAACAAGATGCAACAATATGACATCCTCACCCCTTGTAGCTGTACCAAGCAAAATCAGGTACACATGAAACCAGCAGAGACAAAGCAGATGCGCAACCACTGAAGGCAGAACCATGATTACTCATAATCTAGAGGCATTTGTGGCCGTTTAGTGTTCATCTTTCCGTGGCAAGGTCCAAAGAAATAAGGGTATTTGCAACCTGGCCTTTTTGTGAAAGCAAAGAAATCAATCTCTAGTATTAACACATATCACTCATGATGAACATAACTCTACAAGGAAAGGTGAGAAGGAGATCAACACATATGGTACATAAATTTGCATCTACTTCTCACCTTGTTCCCGTTCTGCGGTATATTGTCTTGCTCATCCAAACTGAACTGATAGAGAAAGTTCCTTCTAGCACTTTATTTGTGAGGATATAACATGAGTCAGCAACAAATATATCATTTTAATTCACGGCAAGATAATAGATCAGTGTATTTCATTACAAGATAATAGATCATTTATAAATATATATTTTGTTGGCTATTGATTAATTACTGGAAAGTAATACAAATATGGGCTTACAAGTTTGGGCATGTTTCTTTGCAATGACATATGTTAGAAGAATCAATTCCTTCCATGTCCCGAAACATCTCATAGAGCCTCTCCGGCTTTAACTCAACAATTTTGGGTTAGGATAAAATCATGTCTTTACCCCAAAATAAATAAACAAGAACAATAAGAAATAAAAAACTAAGAATTCAAGCCTATCAGACAATCAGGCACTTCCGATGGCATGTCAACAATCATACATACCAAAACCTTTGGTCCTCAATTTTTTCCGCTACAAAATTAAACGTGGAACAACCGTGCATGCGTGCATGTGAAACAACAAACATAACATTTATGCCAGTAATAAATATTAATATTAGAAGGTCAAAGTGTGTTTCGCTATGTAACATTTCAGTTGCATGTACATACCATGTTATGCATCAGATCCCCCTGTATGAGCTTCCTCTGTCGCAGCCACACTCGTATCCGGCGATAGTGGAGTAGCCTAGGCCGTGGAGCAGAGAAACGGGCACAATACACCACAGACTGATCGACCTCCTCGTCCCCATGATGTTTTAATCATCTTGGATATCTAAAACAAAATGCCAATGAGGGTGTCACTTGTTACAAATTCATGACTTCAAAGGAACACAATAACCGATTAGATGGTTCAGTACAAATCATCTCTTCACTTGCAATACTATGTAAAACATTGAATAGATATGCATCACTCATCATTTCAAAAGACACCGAACAAAAACATTCAACACGTTTGACACCAAAAAGGCTTAAGAAATTAGGGTGCTTCTTTATGCAGAACTGGGAACATGCTAATTGAATATTGTTTCCTTGAAAAGACCAATTCACTCAAAGAAAAAACAGAAAACATGGCATCGGCGTACAATATTCAGTGCAGATTGCAAGAGAAAGCCCATAAAAAGAAAAATGCTCCACTCGAATAGATTGTTGAAGCAAATTTACTTTGCCATACCTGATACTACACTGTTAGTGCTATATATATAAACATTAGTAGCATTAGAGATTGCTCAAAAGGGCACAACCACTCACCATGCTACTCTCATACTCCAACATCAGAGAATAATCTCATCTAGAGAATACAGGGAAAGCCAAACATGACAAGAAACAACATACGGGGAGCAAATCACCATCTAGCCGACATAGAAATTAGTCTGCTACTTCTCTTTGTCGGCTCAACATTACCAATGTTCTTCTGTGTTATCTGCAGAAAAAAGTACCGAGAGAGTTGAAATTCAGTTTGGATCCAAAACTCTCTCCATTCCCCACGGCTGGAGGTCTCCCCGTCCCCAAAACATGCCCCCGCCAACAAAGCACCCGTGCTCCCCGTTCCTCACAGTCGAAGCTCCCGGCTTCCGGCGAGTCCACAGTAACGGGCTCAATTTAAATTGCCGAAACATTATATATATATATATATATATATATATATATATATATATATGAACGAATTTAGTACAAGACAATCGTCCATAAACAACTGCAATCCAATTCTCAAACATTTACGAGAAATCCAAGTCCATCGCCACCCATGAAAAATGCAAAAATAAGATAAACACCAGCACGAGCACAACATATGCAGAACAGTAATACAATGATCAGAGTATGAGTACAGAAAAACTGCAAAGGAACTGAGATGTGAAAATTCTCACCATGCAAGACTGCAGAAAGGCTCCCCATGGGCATGAAGTCGTACACAAGCAGCTTCTCATCTTTGCTGTAATAGTAAGCACGGAGAGGCACGATGAACTCGTGCTGGAGCTCGCCAATGTCAGCGATGCGGTCACGGAACTCTGGTTCATACATGGTGACATCCTTGAGCCCCTTCACCGCCACGGTAGCGCTGGATTCAAGCACAACCTTGTAGGTCATCCTGATGGCACCTTTGCCAAGGACCTCGGCCGACACGCGCAGCAGGTCCTCGAGGTCGAAGGGTTGGACGGCAGCCGCTGTCCTGAAGAAGACCAGCTTCTTCCCTGAAGTCGATTGACCCGCGGGGTGGCCGACAGTGGCCATATGAGCCACGACCGAGACACTGGGCAACTCGGGAGGTTTTCGGCCGCCGGGGATGACGGCGGAGGACGGAGACGGAGTCGGCATCTCCAGAGCCCGCGTTTTGGTCCGCCCGACCTGCGACAGAGGCAGATGAGGAGGAACAGGAGAAGCGCGGCACCCACGACGGAGGCTATGGCGATCCCGGCAATGGCGCCGCCGGAGAGCTTGTTCCCCTTCTTGTCAGTTTGTTCGTCGTTTCCGCCATTGGGGACGTTCGTCGCCGGTGTTGTCGACGAGGGCGTCGTCCCCATGGGAGCCGGAGAAGGAGGAGGGGCCTCGCCAGGGCAAGGGCCGAGGGGCCCGCCGCAGAGGGCCGACATCCCGAGGAACGCCGCTCGTGGCCTGGAGCGGAGCGAGGCGGGGATGGATCCATTGAGGCGGTTGAAGGAGACGTTGAACTCGCGCAGCTGCGGCAGCGGGAGGTCGGGAGTCTCCCCGACGAAGCGGTTCTCCTCGAGGAGCAGGGTCCTGAGGCGGGTGAGGTTGGCGAGGGCCGGCGGGATGGCGCCCGAAAGGCCGTTCCCGCCGAGCGAGAGGTGGAGGAGGTCGGGCTGCGCGAGGAGCGGTGCCGGGAAGTTCCCCGAGAGTCGGTTCCCGTTGAGGAAGACGTTGCGCGGCGCGGCGAGCGGGGTAGGAGGCACGGCACGGCATGGCGAGCGGGGTAGGAGGCACGGCGTGGCGAGCGGGGGAGGCCCGGCGCGGCGAGCGGGGCGAGCAGGCCAGTGGCGCGGCGCGGCGAGCGGGAGGAGGAGGCGCGGCGCGGCATGGTGAGCGGGGGAGGAGGCGCGGCGTGGCGAGCGGGGCCGAGCGGCGCGGCGTGGCGAGCGGGGGAAGCGCGGCGAGCGGGGGTAGCGGGGCCGAGCGTCGCGATCAGGCCAGCGGCACGGCGCGGCGAGCGGGGGACGCGCGGCGCGGCGAGCGGGGGGAGCTGGGGCGAGCGGCGGTGGCGGCGATGGCGGCTGGCTGGCCGGGGATTGGGGCAGATCTCGGGCACCCAGCACGGCTTGTAGTTGGTTGGTGGAGTATGTTCAGCCAATTGTAATTTCTAAGTCCACCCAGGAGACGGTGGATTAACGAGGACTATTAGATTAAGATCTGTGGGATTAACCGTGGGGTGCTGATTGGTTATTTTTTTGTGGGGCGTTTGATGGGGTGTGTGTAGTGTAATTCTTGTTGGATTGTTTAATAGTAGTATAGATGTTATATGTCGTTTTCGGTCTCATTTAAAATGCCTAGATAGGTAGTTTAATTTGTGCTTCACCCCTTGCCATGTTAACAACATTTTAAATATTTTCGTGTAAATTAACGGGAGTGAACTAAACAATTAAATGTTGAGTTTCGTCGATATGCAACCCGTTGCATATCGAGCTTCACTTAATGTGTAGTGTTTGATTGTTGTGATTGTCATGCCTTGCATTAGACCGTTCATGCATCATCTGTGTATTGCATCTTGTGGTGTATATCATGTGTTGATGTTTGTTTTCGGTTTGCTCCGTCTCGATAGAGTTCCGCAAGCGTGTCAGAATGTGAGGACCCGTTCGACTATGTCGGTTCGTCTGCTTCACGGAGCCATTCTTCTTCCAAGCGGGATCTCAGGCAAGATGACCATTTCCCCAGATACCATTACTATCATTGCCATGCTAGTTTTATCGTGTCCATCGTTTATGTCTCGTTGCCTACCACATGTTAAATATCAGCCTCTCAACAATGCCATGATTACCTTCAACCTGTTCGACCTAGCAAACCACTGTTTGGCTATGTTACTGCTTGCTTAACCATGTTGTAGCGTTGCTAGTTGCAGGAGTAGTTGCTTCCATGTGATAACATGGGTTCCTTGTCTTATCACCATATTTTAAATGCTATTTAATTTAATGCACCTATATACTTGGTAAAAGGTGGAAGGCTTGGCCTTTTCTAGCCTGGTGTTTTGTTCCATCTTTGCCCCCTTAGTTTTCGGCTACCGGTGTTATGTTCCATAAATGAGCGCTCCTAACACGATCGGGGTTGTTATGGGGACCCCCTTGATAATTCGTTTTAGATTAAAGCTGGTCTGGCAAGACCAAACTTTGGTACTACATTTGCCTAATAACTTATGAACTGCATAGGGAGTAATTAACCCCAGGAAATTTAATCAACCCCCGGGCCAGTGCTCCTCATGAGTGTTTCTCCCACCAGAGCGATGTCCGACGCCCCTCTGGTCACCCGGAGGTTTAGCGATCCCGACGTCTAGCTCATCCGTCGTGTCCTGAGAACGAGGTACGCGACTCCTAGCGGGATCGTCGACACGTCGGGCGGCCTTGCTAGATTAGTTTTACCTTTGACGAAATATCTTGTGCATCGGGATTCCGGTGATGCTTTTGGTAATCTCAGAGTTGAGGTTTTCCACTAGGGAATTCGACGAGATCGCGAGCTTCGTGATTGAGGATTTCTATGCGGCTTGTGGTAATTTGTGATGGACTAGTTGGAGCACCCCTGCAGGGTTAAATATTTTCGAAAAGCCGTGCCCGCGGTTATGTGGCAACGTGGAAGTTTTGTTTAACACTGGTTGTAGATAACTTGAAGTTAACTCAATTAAAATATGCCAACTATGTGCGTAACCGTGACTGTCTCTTTCGTGAGTTCCTTCTCCGATCGAGGACACGGTGGGGTTATGTCTGACGTAGGTAGGTGTTCAGGATCATTCATTTGATCATCAGTAGTTCATGTCCGCTATGCATAGATCATTCCCCCTCTTATTTCTTGTACTCGTGAGTTTAGCCACCAAATATATGCTTAGCCGCTGCTGCAACCTCACCACTTAACCGTGCCTCACCCATTAAGCTTTGCTAGTCTTGATACCTTTGGAAATGAGATTGCTGAGTCCCGTGTGGCTCACAGATTACTACAACACCAGTTGCAGGTACAGGTAAAGGTTATTTGACGTGAGCGCGTTGATTGTTCATTTGGAGTTGCTTCTTCTTCTTCTTCTTCATAAATCTAGGATGGGTTCCAGGCCGGCAGCCTCGGATAGCAAGGATGGACGTCGTTCTTCTTTTGTCGTTTGTTTTTGTCCGTAGTCGGACCTTGCTCTTACTCTTGATGATTATGAAATGTACTGATGTGACTCTGATGTAGCTTGTGGCGAGTGTAAGCCAATTCTATATATATATATATATATCTCTTCTTTTCAGTACATGTACTTGTAACGATATCCATTCTTGCGACACGATGAGATGCGCTTCTATCCCTGACGAGGCCTTCGTGCCAAATTGAGGATAGGGTCACATCTTGGGCGTGACAAGTTGGTATCAGACCTAGGAATTGTCACATCCAAGATGCGACCCTATCCTCAATTTGGCACGAAGGCCTCGTCAGGGATAGAAGCCCATCTCGTCATGTCGCAAGAATGGATATCGTTACAAGTACATGTACTGGAAAAAAAAGATATGTATAGAATTGGCTTACACTCGCCACAAGCTACATCAGTGTCACATCAGTATATTACATAATCATCAAGAGTAAGAGGAGGGTCCGACTACGGACGAAATCAAATGAGAAAAATAAGAACGACGTCCATCCTTGCTATCCCAGGTTGCCGGCCTAGAAACCCATCCTAGATCGATGAAGAAGAAGAAGAAGATGCAACTCCAAATGATCAATCAACACGCTCGCGTCAAGTAATCTTTACATGTACCTGCAATAGGTGTTGTAGTAATCTGTGAGCCACAGGGGACTCTGCAATCTCATTTCCAAAGGTATCAAGACTAGCAAAGCTTAATGGGTGAGGTATGGTTAAGTGGTGAGGTTGCAGCAGCGGCTAAGCATTTATTTGGTGGCTAAACTTAGGAGTACAAGAAGTAAGAGGGGGAAGATCTACGCATAACGGACGTGAACTACTGTTGATCAAATGAATGATCCTGAACACCTACCTACGTCTGACATAACCCCACCATGTCCTCGATCAGAGAAGGAACTCACGAAAGAGACAGTCACGGTTACGCACACCGTTGGCATGTTTTAATTAAATTAACTTCAAGTTATCTACAACCAGTGTTAAACAAAGTTTCCACGTTGCCACATAACCGCGGGCACGGCTTTCCAAAAGATTTAACCCTGCAGGGCTGCTCCAACTAGGCCATCACAAATTACCACAAGCCGCATAGAAATCCTCGATCACGAAGCTCGCAATCTCGTCGGATTCCTTAGTGGAAAACCTCAACTCTGAGATTACCCAAAGCATCACCGGAATCCCGATGCACAAGATATCTCGTCAAAGGTAAAACTAATCCAGCAAGGCCGCCCGGCGTGTCGACGTTCCCGATAGGAGCCGCGTATCTCGTTCTCAGGACACGACGGATAAGCACAGTGTACGGTGGCCTGATAGAAATCTTCCGGGTTGCCCCGGGTTGGCCCCGCAAACGGCTCTAGTTTTGGACCAGCACCAACAGCACTGGCCTCCCTGTATTATGTAGAATTACTCCTCGGGTAGCGCTAACTCCCTATGCATTTTAGTATTATCAAAATTATTATGTTGGGCAAATAGTACCAATGTTGGGCCTTGCCAGACCAGCTTCAATCTAAAACGAATTATCAAGGGGGTCCCCATAACAACCTCGATCGTGTTAGGAGCGCTCAATTATGGAACATAACACCGGTAGCCGAAACTAAGGGGACAAAGGTGGAACAAAACACCAGGCTAGAAAGGCCGAGCATTCCACCTTTTACCAAGTATATAGGTGCATTGAATTAAATAGCATCAATATGGTGATATGACAAGGAACCCATGTAATCACATGGAAGCAACTGCACCTCCAACTAGCAACGCTAACACAGGGTTAAGCAAGCAGTAACATAGCCAATCAGTGGTTTGCTAGGTCGAACAGGTTGAAGGTCATCATGGCATTGTTGAGAGGCTGATATTTAACATGTGGTAGGCAACGAGACATAGTCGATAGAAATGGTAAAACTAGCATGGCAATGATAGTAATGGTATCTGGGGAAATGGTCATCTTGCCTGAGATCCCGCTTGGAAGAAGAATGCCTCCGTGAAGCAGACGAACCAACGTAGTCGAACGGGTCCTCACAATCCGGCAAGCTTGCGGAACTCTATCGAGACGAAGCAAACCGGAAACAAGAATCAACACATGAGATGCACCACACGATGCACAAGACATATGATGCATGAGCAGCTGTATACATGCAAGACACGGCATGGCAAATCACACACTCAAACACTACACATTAAGTGGAGTTCAATATGCAACGAGTTGCATATTGACGAAACTTCACGTTTATTTATTTAGTTCTATCCGGATTAGATACACGGCAAGATTAAATGTGATTAAAACATGGCAAGAGGTGAAGCGTAATTAAACTATCTATCTATGCATTTCAAATGAGGTCGGAAATGACATATAGCACCTCCGAGACGACCTCACATGTTAATTTACAATTCTGTCCAGATCTGAACTAACACATTTAATTGGTTGTTAAACAGCAAAACAAATAGGTTCACATGATTCTACGCGTCATTTCAAGCAATTTACACATAGAGATCATCTCCAACGGAGCTACGGATCAAAAGATACGGACACCGTAAGATATGATGGCATGAATGCAATATGTGTGCAACGCTGGTCACGAGCATTTCAAAACATACAACCAGCAAGAGAAAATGAAACTACACGAGATTCTAAGCAAGTTTCATGTAGGACACGATCAAAACGGAGCTACGGTTCAAAAACTACGAGCAAAACAAGAAATCACTACAATATGCCAAAATCAGCCACATATCATTTTCTACGCCCCACAAGTACGAGCTACACTACTCCGATAAACTCAAGCAAGGCATGACACAAAAGAGGGCAATAAACACTACTACAAACAACTAACAACAACTAGCATGGCAGCAAGGAACACTAGGAAAAGAAGTCACAAAATGGCTTCCCACACACTATTTTCAGACTTAGTGAAAATAGCAGTTTTTGAAGCTGAAGTTTTCGATCTGAAGGCATATTGACAGCATCAAAACCTATAGCTATAGGACTCCAAATGGCATGAAAACTCACAGCATGCTAGAGAAACACAAGGGCTACAACTAAATCCATTGGACCAATCTCAAAAGAGCTACAGAGCAAAAGATACAAGCAAGACAAGACAGCAACAAAATATAACAGATTCCAGACTTGGAAATATTTCAGCACCTCCAAATCAGCACTATTTCTAGCAACTTGAGAGCAAGCAAACCATGCCTAAACATGCATATCTATTGCTACCAAAAATACCAGGGGCTAGACAAAACACCCAAGAATAACTCCCTAGTTGACAACTTAATCAAACGAAGCACGACGATCCCGATAGGAGCCGCGTATCTCATTCTCAGGAGACGACGGATAAGCACAGCGTACGGTGGCCTGATAGAAATCTCCTGGGTTGCCCCGGGTTGGCCCCGCAAATGGCTCTAGTTTTGGACCAGCACCAACAGCACTGGCCCCCCTGTATTATGTAGAATTACTCCTCGGGTAGCGCTAACTCTCTATGCATTTCAGTATTATCAAAATTATTATGTTGGGCAAATAGTACCAATGTTCGGCCTTGCCAGACCAGCTTTAATAAAAAACGAATTATCAAGGGGGTCCCCATAACAACCCCGATCGTGTTAGGAGCGCTCAATTAGGGAACATAACACCGGTAGCCGAAACTAAGGGGGCAAAGGTGGAACAAAACACCAGGCTAGAAAGGCCGAGCCTTCCACCTTTTACCAAGTATATAGGTGCATTGAATTAAATAGCATCAATATGGTGATATGACAAGGAACCCATGTAATAACATGGAAGCAACTGCACCTCCAACTAGCAACGCTAACACAGGGTTAAGCAAGGAGTAACATAGCCAATCAGTGGTTTGCTAGGTCGAACAGGTTGAAGGTTATCATGGCATTGTTGAGAGGCTGATATTTAACATGTGGTAGGCAACAAGAAATATTCGATAGAAACGGTAAAACTATCATGGCAATGATAGTAATGGTATCTCGGGAAATGGTCATCTTGCCTGAGATCCCGCTTGGAAGAAGAATGCCTCCGTGAAGGAGACGAACCGACGTAGTCGAACGGGTATCACGAGATTCGTGATAGAGGATGCCTTTGCGGCATGTGTACGTTTGTGATGGACTAGTTGGAGCACCCCTGCAGGGTTTAATCTTTCGGAAAGCCATGCCCGCGGTTATGTGGCAACTTGGAAATCTGGAATTTCACTAAGTCTGAGAATCTGGAAACATTTTCTTCTCCTGTAGATGAGGTTGTGCTGGTCATTGTGTTGTGATCTAGCCTTAGTTCAGTGCTAGGAATTTGGACCTGATATGTTTTTGAAGCTCCCTGTCAAATTTCATCCCATTTGGAGTCTTGTAGGTTATGTTGTGGTTGCTGTCAAAAAGGCTTCAGAGCAAAGACAGAAGGTCAGGTGCAGGAATTTTCACTAAGTCCCCGAGACCTGATGATTTTGGGAAAGTTTGTAGCCTTGTATCTTCCTGTGTTTAATTCCTTTTTGTGTGATTCTTTCTTGTGCTGGTAGTATTCTTGGCTAGCTACAGCCATTCATATTATTTGTCATATTTGGAGGGCTGTAGCTATGTTGCATGTAGCTCACAAAGTGCTAAGATGCAGATTATGGCAGATTGTGTAGAATTGTCATTTTGATGTTTGAGAGTACTTAGTTGATGTTGAGGTGTTCTTACTTGCTCCAATGCATTCATGTTGGGTTGTTATATGTCTTGGCAACCTGGGAAAACCAGATTTTTGCCATTTGAGCGAGTGGTGAAGATTTTGACACGTAGGGCTTAATATCTTGTTTCGTTGATTCCCGTTGATCCGTAGCTCCGATTGTATTGTTCTTTATATGGTTTTTCATCGATTTCTCGAGATGCATCTGATCATGTCATTCTCATGCATGTCAATATAGCTTAGGATACAGTACTGTCCAGGAACTTTTATTAGCTTCTTTTGCTTGTGCTAGTGGTAGAAATAGTGATGCATGCTCATTTTTCATCTCATGCATCATGTGCTTGTTGCATCTTGAGGTGCTGTTGTTCATTGGATGTTATTCTTTTGTTGGGTAGCACCGGGATCGGAGAACGAGTACGTGGATTCGGGAGAGTACGTGCAGGACGAACAAGAACCATTCCAAGCTGAGGATATCACACGCAAGATGATATGACCTTGATTCCATCTCTAGACTTGTTATGCTAGTTTGCGTATCCATGTCATATTGCTCGCTGCCTACCACTGAACTAAATTGCCTCTTGAGATGTCATGAACCCATACACTCTCCCTACCTAGCAAAACTTGAATGCTAAGTAGGCTTTGCTTAGCTACTAATGTTAGCGTTGCTAGATGCAAGTGCTTTGACTCATGTGATAACATGAGCTGGATATCATTATCTTAAATTCTGTTATTTAATTAAATCACCTATATACTTGGTAAATGACGGAAGGCCTAGCCTTTTGCCGGGTGCTTTGTTCCGTTATTGCCCCCTATCTTAGCGTAACGCGAGTCGAGGCGGAGGTCGTCGCGGTAGCGACGACGGACGCCGAGATGAGCCCGTTGCACCACTTCCCTCCTGTCTTACATTATGGCGAGTCAAGGCGGACGTCGCCGCTGACGCGACGACGGACGCCGAGACGAGCCCGTGACACCACTGCCCCCATGTCTTAGCGTAACGTGAGTCGATCCGGGCGTCGTCGCGGTAGCAACGACGGCCGCTGAGACGAGCATGTGACACCACTGCCCCCCTGTCTTAGCGTAACACGAGTCGAGGCAGACGTTGTCGCCGTAGTGACGCCGTACGCCGAGACGAGCCCGTGACACCATCGCCCCCTTGTCTTACCGTAACACGAGTCGAGGCGGACGTCGTCATGGTAGCAACGACGGACGCCAAGACAAGCACATGACACCACTGCCCCCTTGTCTAAGCGTAATGCGAGTCGAGGAGGACGTCGTCGCGGTAGCCACGACTGACGCCGAGACGACCCCGTGACAGCACTGCCCCCTGTCTTAGCGTAACGCGAGTCGAGGCGGACGTCGTCGCTGTAGCAACGACGGACGGTGAGACGAGCCCGTGACATCAGTGCCCCCGTGTCTTAGTGTTACGCAAGTCGAGGCGGACGTCGTCGCGGTAGCGATGACGAACTCCGAGACTAGCCCATGACACCACCGCCCCCCTGTCTTAGCGTAATGGAAGTCCAGGCGGACGTCTTTGCGGTAGCGATAACGGACGCCGAGACGAGCCCATGACACCACTTCCCCACTTTCTTAGCGTAACGCGAGTCGAGGCGGACGCCGAGAAGAGCCCGGGACACCAGTGCCCTCTGTCTTAGCATAACGCGAGTTGAGGCGGACGTCGTCGCGGTAGCGACGACGGACGCCGAGACGAGCACGTGACACATGTGCCCCCTATCTTAGAATAATGCGAGTCGAGGCGGACGTCGTCGCTGTAGCGACGACGGACGAGGAGAGGAGCCCGTGACACCACTGCCCCCTGTCTTAGTGTAACGCGAGTCGAGACGGACGTCGTCGCGGTAGCAACGACGGACGCCGAGACGAGCCCGTGACACCACAGGCCTCTGTCTTACCGTAACACGAGTCGACGACGGACGCCGTCGCAGTAGCGACGACGGACGCCGAGACGAGCCCGTGACACCGCTGCCCCTTGTCTTAGCGTAACGCGAGTCGAGGCGGACGTCGTTGTTGTAGAAACGACGGACGCCGAGATGAGCCCGTGATACTGTTGGGTAACGTAGCATAAATTCAAAAATTATCCTACGCATATTTAGATCTTCCTATGGAAAGACCAGCAACAAGAGAGGGGTGACTGCATCTTCATACCTTTGAAGATCACTAAGCGGAAGCGTTGCTAGAACGCGGTTGATGGAGTCGTACTCGCGGTGATTCAGATCACGGTGTGATTCCGATCTAGTGCCGAACCACGGCACCTCCGCGTTCAACACACGTGCAGCCCGGTGATGTCTCCTGCACCTTGATCCAGCCAGGAGGAGGGAGAGGTTGGGGAAGATCTCTGGAAGCACGACGGCTGGTGTCGATGGAGAGACGAGGTCTCCCGGCAGGGCTTCGCCAAGCACCGGCAGAGAGGAGGAGAAAGAAGAGCAGGGCTGCGCCGAGGGAGAGGAAGATTGGTGTCCCCAACAGCCCAAAGTGCCCACTATATATAGGGGATGGAGGGGCTGCGCCCCCCTTGAGGGTTTCCCTCTCCTAGGAGGGGCGCCACCCCTAGATGAGGGGGGGAGGTGCGGTGGGCAGGAGGGGAGGAGGGGTGGCGCACCCTTCTGGTGGGCCTTAGGTGTTGGGGAACGTCGCATGGGAAACAAAAAATTTCCTACGCGCACGAAGACCTATCATGGTGATGTCCATCTACGAGAGGGGATGAGTGATCTACGTACCCTTGTAGATCGTACAGCAGAAGCGTTAGTGAACGCGGTTGATGTAGTGGAACGTCCTCACGTCCCTCGATCCGCCTCGCGAACAATCCCGCGATCAGTCCCACGATCTAGTACCGAACGGACGGCACCTCCGCGTTCAGCACACGTACAGCTCGACGATGATCTCGGCCTTCTTGATCCAGCAAGAGAGACGGAGAGGTAGAAGAGTTCTCCGGCAGCGTGACGGCGCTCAGGAGGTTGGTGATGACCTTGTCTCAGCAGGGCTCCGCCCGAGCTCCGCAGAAATGCGATCTAGAGGAAAAACCGTGGAGGTATGTGGTCGGGCTGCCGTGGAAAAGTCGTCTCAAATCAGCCCTAAAACCTCCGTATATATAGGTGGGAGGGAGGGGAGTAGGCAGCCTCAAAATCTAAAGGTTACGCCGATATTGGAGGTGGAGGAGTCCTACTCCAATCCTACTTGGAGTAGGATTCCACCTTCCCACTTGGAAACTCTTTCCACCTTGTGTTTTTTCCTTCTCAAACCTTATGGGCCTTAGTGGGAACTTATTCCAGCCCACTAGGGGCTGGTTTATCTCTTCACATAGCCCATGAGACCCCTTGGGGCGTGACACCCCTCCCGATGGTCCCCGGCACCCCTCCCGGCACTCCCGGTACACTACCGATGAGCCCGAAACTTTTCCGGTAATGCACGAAAACCTTCCGGTAACCAAATGAGGTCATCCTATATATCAATCTTCGTTTCCGGACCATTCCGGAAACCCGCGTGACGTCCGTGATCTCATCCGGGACTCCGAACAACATTCGGTAACCAACCATATAACTCAAATACGCATAAAACAACGTCGAACCTTAAGTGTGCAGACCCTGCGGGTTCGAGAACTATGTAGACATGACCCGAGAGACTCCTCGGTCAATATCCAATAGCGGGACCTGGATGCCCATATTGGATCCTACATATTCTACGAAGATCTTATCGTTTGAACCTCAGTGCCAGGGATTCAAATAATCCCGTATGTCATTCCCTTTGTCCTTCGGTATGTTACTTGCCCGAGATTCGATCGTTAGTATCCGCATACCTATTTCAATCTCGTTTACCGGCAAGTCTCTTTACTCGTTCCGTAATACAAGATCCCGCAACTTACATTAAGTTACATTGCTTGCAAGGCTTGTGTGTGATGTTGTATTACCGAGTGGGCCCCGAGATACCTCTCCGTCACACGGAGTGACAAATCCCAGTCTCGATCTATACTAACTCAACGAACACCTTTGGAGATACCTGTAGAGCATATTTATAGTCACCCAGTTACGTTGCAACGTTTGATACACACAAAGCATTCCTCCGGTGTCCGTGAGTTATATGATCTCATGGTCATAGGAACAAATACTTGACACGCAGAAAACAGTAGCAACAAAATGACACGATCAACATGCTACGTCTATTAGTTTGGGTCTAGTCCATCACATGATTCTCCTAATGATGTGATCCCGTTATCAAGTGACAACACTTGCCTATGGCCAGGAAACCTTGACCATCTTTGATCAACGAGCGAGTCAACTAGAGGCTTACTAGGGACAGTGTTTTGTCTATGTATCCACACAAGTATTGTGTTTCCAATCAATACAATTATAGCATGGATAATAAACGATTATCATGAACTAAGAAATATAATAATAACTAATTTATTATTGCCTCTAGGGCATATTTCCAACAGTCTCCCACTTGCACTAGAGTCAATAATCTAGTTCACATCACCATGTGATTCCAACGAATCCAACACCCATATAGTTATGGGGTCTGATCACGTCTTGCTCGTGAGAGAGGTTTTAGTCAACGGTTCTGAAACTTTCAGATTCGTGCGTTCTTTACAAATCTTTATGTCATCTTATAGATGCTGCTACTACGTGCTATTCGGAAATGCTCCAAATATCTACTCTACTATACGAATCCGTTTCACTACTCATAGTTATCCGGATTAGTGTCAAAGCTTGCATTGACGTAACCCTTTACGACAAACTCTTTAACCACCTCCATAATCGAGAAAAATTCCTTAGTCCATTAGTTACTAAGGATAAATTTCGACCGCTGCTAGTGATTCAATCATGGATCACTCTCTGTACCTCTCAACATACTTTGAGTCAAGGCACACTTCAGGTGCGGTACACAGCATGGCATACTTCAGATTCTACGGCTAAGGCATAGAAGACGACCTTCGTCTATTCTCTTTATTCTGCCGTGGTCGGGTTTTGAGTCTTACTCAAATTCACACCTCACAACGCAACCAAGAACTCCTTCTTTGCTGGTCTATTTTGAACTCTTTCAAAAACTTGTCAAGGCATGCATCTTGTTGAAACTTCCATTAAGCGCTTTTCGATCTATCTCCATAGATCTTTGATGCTCAACGTTCAAGTAGCTCAATCCAGGTATTCCTTTGAAAACTCCTTTCAAACAACCTTGTATGTTTTACAGAAATTCTACATTACTTCTGATCCACAATATGTCAACCACATATACTTATCAGAAATTCTATAGTGCTCCCACTCACTTCTTTGGAAATACAAGTTTCTCATAAACCTTGTACAAACCAAAAATCTTTGATCATCTCATCAAAGTGTATATTCCAGCTCCGAGATGCTTGCACCAGTCCATTGAAGGATCACTGGAGCTTGCATACTTGCTAGTATCTTTAGGATCGACAAAACCTTCTGGTTGTATCACATACAATGTTTGCTCAAGGAAACCGTCGAGAAAACAATGTTTTGACATCCTACGTGCAATATTTCATAAATAATGCATCAACAACTAACATAATTCTAACAGACTTTTAGCATCGCTACGAGTGAGAAAGTCTCATCATAGTCAACTGTTTGATCTTATCGAAAACATCTTTGCGACAAGTCGAGCTTTTCTTAATAGTGACTTATCACCATCATCGTCTGTCTTCTTTTAAAAATCCATTTTTACTCAATAGTCCTATGACCATCAAGTAGTTCTACCAAAGTCTACACTTTGTTTTCACACATGGATCCTCTCTCGGATTTCATGGCTTCCAGCCATTTGTCGGAATCTGGGCCCACCATCGCTTTCTCCATAACTCGTAGGTTCACTGTTGCTCAACAACATGACCTCCAAGACAGGGTTACCGTACTACTCTGCAGCAGTACGCGACCTTGTCGACCTACGAGGTTTGTAGTAACTTGATTCGAAGCTCAATGATCATCATCATCAGCTTCCACTTCAATTGGTGTAGGCGCCACATGAACAACTTCCTGCGCCCTGCTACACACTGGTTGAAGTGATGGTTCAATAACCTCATCAAGTTCTACTACCCTCCCACTCAATTCTTTCGAGAGAAACCTTTCCTCGAGAAAGGATCCATTTCTAGAAACAAACACTTTGCTTTCGGATCTGAGATAGGAGATGTACCCAACTGTTTTGGATATCCTATGAAGATGCATTTATCCGCTTTGGGTTCGAGCTTATCAGACTGAAACTTTTTCACATAAGTGTCGAAACCCCAAACTTTCAAGAAACGACAGTTTAGATTTCTCTAAACCTCAGTCTATACTGTGTCATCTCAATGGAAATACGCGGTGCCCTATTTAAAGTGAGTGCGGTTGTCTCTAATGCATAACCCATAAACGATAGTGGTAATTTCGATAAGAGACATCATAGTATGCACCATACCAAATAGTGCGTGGCTATGACGTTCAGACACATCATCACACTATGATGTTCCAGGTGGCATGAACTGCGAAACAATTTCCACATTGTCTTAACTGTGTACCAAAACTCGTAACTCAGATATTCATTTCCATGATCATATCGTAGACAGTTTATCCTCTTGTTACGACGAACTTCACTCTGAAACGGAATTGAACTTTTCAACATTTTAGACTTGTGATTCATTAAGTAAATACTCCTGTATCTACTCAAATTGTCAGTGAAGTAAGAACATAATGATATCCACTGCGTGCCTCAGCACCCATTGGACTGCATACATCAAAATGTATCACTTCCAACAAGTTACTATCTTATTTCATCTCAATGAAAACAAGGCCTTGCTCATGTGGTATGATTCGCATGTCACTAGTGATTCGAAATCAGGTGAGTACAAAGATCCATCAGCATGGAGCCTCTTCATGCAATTTATACTAACATGACTCAAGCGGCAGTGCCACAAGTAAGTGGTACTATCATCATCAACTCGTATCTTTTGGCACCAATATCATGAACATGTGTAACACTACGATCGAGATTCAATAAACCATTGAAGGTGATTATTCAAGAAAATAGAGTAACCATTATTCTCTTTAAATGAATAATCGTATTGCAATAAACACGATCCAATCATGTTCATGCTTAACGCAAGCACCAAATAACAATTATTTAGGTTTAACACCAATCCCGATGGTAGAGGGAGCGTGCGACGTTTGATCATATCAACCTTGGAAACACTTCCAACACGTATCGTCACCTTGCCTTTAGCTAGTCTCCGTTTATGCCGTAGCTTTCATTTCGTGTTACTAATCACTTAGCAACCGAACCGGTATCCAATACCCTCATGCTACTAGGAGTACTAGTAAAGTACACATCAATATTATGTATATCAAATATATTTCTCCCGACTTTTGCCAGCCTTCTTATCTACCAAGTATCTAGAGTTGCTCCGCCTCAGTGACTGTTCCCCTCATTACAGAAGCACTTAGTCTCGGGTTTGGGTTTAGTCTTGGGTCTCTTCATTAGCGCAGCAACTGTTTTGCCGTTTTCACGAAGTATCCCTTCTAGCCCTCGCCTTTCTTGAAACTTAGTGGTTTTACTAACCATCAACTATTGATGCTCCTTTTTGATTTCTACATTCGCAGTGTCAGAACATCACGAATCGCTCAAGGATCATTGTATCTATCCTTGATATGTTATAGTTCATCACGAAGCTCTCACAGCTTGGTGGCAGTGACTTTGGAGAACCATCACTATCTCATCTGGAAGATTAACTCCCACTTGATTCAAGTGATTGTTGTACTCAGACAATCTGAGCACACGCTCAACGATTGAGCTTTTCTCCTTTACTTTGTGGACAAAGAATCTTGTTGGAGGTCTCGTACCTCTTAACAAGGGCACAAGCATGAAATCACAATTTCATCTCTTTAGAACATCACCTATGTTCCGTGACGTTTTACAATGTTTTCGGCGCCTTGCTTCTAAGCCATTAAGTATTTTGCACTGAACTATCGTGTAGTCATCAGAAACGTGTATGTCGGATGTTCATAGCATCCACAGACGACGCTCGAGGTGCAGCACACCGAGTGGTGCATTAAGGACATAAGCCTTCTGCGTAGCAACGAGGACAATCCTCGGTTTTACAGACTTAGTCTGCAAAGTTTGCTACTATTAACTTTCAACTAAATTTTCTCTAGGAACATATTAAAACAGCAGAGCTATATCGCAAGCTACATCGTAATTCGCAAAGACCATTAGACTATGTTCATGACAATTAGTTCAATTAATCATATTACTTAAGAACTCCCACTCAAAAAGTACATCTCTCTAGTCATTTGAGTGGTACATGATCCAAATCCACTATCTCAAGTCCGATCATCACGTGAGTCGAGAATAGTTTCAGTGGTAAGCATCTCTATGCTAATCATATCAACTATACGATTCATGCTCGACCTTTCGGTCTCATGTGTTCCGAGGCCATGTCTGCACATGCTAGGCTCGTCAAGCTTAACCCGAGTGTTCCGCGTGTGCAACTGTTTTGCACCCGTTGTATGTGAACGTTGAGTCTATCACACCCGATCATCACGTGGTGTCTCGAAACGACGAACTGTCGCAACGGTGCACAGTCGGGGAGAACACAATTTCGTCTTGAAATTTTAGTGAGAGATCACCTCATAATGCTACCGTCGTTCTAAGCAAAATAAGGTGCATAAAAGGATTAACATCACATGCAATTCATAAGTGACATGATATGGCCATCATTACGTGCTTCTTGATCTTCATCACCAAAGCACCGGCGCGATCTACTTGTCACCGGCGTCACACCATGATCTCCATCATCATGATCTCCATCAACGTGTCGCCATCGGGGTTGTCGTGCTACTCATGCTATTACTACTAAAGCTACGTCCTAGCAAAATAGTAAACGCATCTGCAAGCACAAACGTTAGTTATAAAGACAACCCTATGGCTCTTGCCGGTTGTCGTACCATCGACGTGCAAGTCGATATTAACTATTACAACATGATCATCTCATACATCCAATATATCACATCACATCGTTGGCCATATCACATCACAAGCATACCCTGCAAAAACAAGTTAGACGTCCTCTAATTTTGTTGTTGCATGTTTTACGTGGTGACCATGGGTATCTAGTAGGATCGCATCTTACTTACGCAAACACCACAACGGAGATATATGAATTGCTATTTAACCTCATCCAAGGACCTCCTCGGTCAATTCCGATTCAACTAAAGTTGGAGAAACTGACACCCGCCAGTCATCTTTGAGCAACGGAGTTACTCGTAGCGATGAAACCAGTCTCTCGTAAGCGTACGAGTAATGTCGGTCCGAGCCGCTTCGATCCAACAATACCGCGGAATCAAGACAAGACTAAGGAGGGCAGCAAAACGCACATCACCGCCCACAAAAACTTTTGTGTTCTACTCGAGAAGACATCTACGCATGAACCTAGCTCTGATACCACTGTTGGGGAACGTCGCATGGGAAACAAAAAATTTCCTACGCGCACGAAGACCTATCATGGTGATGTCCATCTACGAGAGGGGATGAGTGATCTACGTACCCTTGAAGATCGTACAGCAGAAGCGTTAGTGAACGCGGTTGATGTAGTGGAACGTCCTCACGTCCCTCGATCCGCCTCGCGAACAATCCCGTGATCAGTCCCACGATCTAGTACCGAACGGACGGCACCTCCGCGTTCAGCACACGTACAGCTCGACGATGATCTCGGCCTTCTTGATCCAGCAAGAGAGACGGAGAGGTAGAAGAGTTCTCCGGCAGCGTGACGGCGCTCCGGAGGTTGATGATGACCTTGTCTCAGCAGGGCTCCGCCCGAGCTCCACAGAAACGCGATCTAGAGGAAAAACCGTGGAGGTATGTGGTCGGGCTGCCGTGGAAAAGTCGTCTCAAATCAGCCCTAAAACCTCCGTATATATAGGTGGGAGGGAGGGGAGGAGGCAGCCTCAAAACCTAAAGGTTTGGCCGAAATTGGAGGTGGAGGAGTCCTACTCCAATCCTACTTGGAGTAGGATTCCACCTTCCCACTTGGAAACTCTTTCCACCTTGTGTTTTTTCCTTCTCAAACCTTATGGGCCTTAGTGGGAACTTATTCCAGCCCACTAGGGGCTGGTTTATCTCTTCACATAGCCCATGAGACCCCTTGGGGCGTGACACCCCTCCCGATGGTCCCCGGCACCCCTCCCGGCACTCCCGGTACACTACCGATGAGCCCGAAACTTTTCCGGTAATGCACGAAAACCTTCCGGTAACCAAATGAGGTCATCCTATATATCAATATTCGTTTCCGGACCATTCCGGAAACCCTCGTGACATCTGTGATCTCATCCGGGACTCCGAACAACATTCGGTAACCAACCATATAACTCAAATACGCATAAAACAACGTCGAACCTTAAGTGTGCAGACCCTGCGGGTTCGAGAACTATGTAGACATGACCCGAGAGACTCCTCGGTCAATATCCAATAGCGGGACCTGGATGCCCATATTGGATCCTACATATTCTACGAAGATCTTATCGTTTGAACCTCAGTGCCAGGGATTCATATAATCCCGTATGTCATTCCCTTTGTCCTTCGGTATGTTACTTGCCCGAGATTCGATCGTTAGTATCCGCATACCTATTTCAATCTCGTTTACCGGCAAGTCTCTTTACTCGTTCCGTAATACAAGATCCCGCAACTTACACTAAGTCACATTGCTTGCAAGGCTTGTGTGTGATGTTGTATTACCGAGTGGGCCCCGAGATACCTCTCCCTCACACGGAGTGACAAATCCCAGTCTCGATCCATACTAACTCAACGAACACCTTCAGAGATACCTGTAGAGCATCTTTATAGTCACCCAGTTACGTTGCGACGTTTGATACACACAAAGCATTCCTCCGGTGTCCGTGAGTTATATGATCTCATGGTCATAGGAACAAATACTTGACACGCAGAAAACAGTAGCAACAAAATGACACGATCAACATGCTACGTCTATTAGTTTGGGTCTAGTCCATCACATGATTCTCCTAATGATGTGATCCTGTTATCAAGTGACAACACTTGCCTATGGCCAGGAAACCTTGACCATCTTTGATCAACGAGCTAGTCAACTAGAGGCTTACTAGGGACAGTGTTTTGTCTATGTATCCACACAAGTATTGTGTTTCCAATCAATACAATTATAGCATGGATAATAAACGATTATCATGAACTAAGAAATATAATAATAACTAATTTATTATTGCCTCTAGGGCATATTTCCAACATTAGGCCCACCTGCGCTAGGGTTTCCCGCTTCTCCCCTCTTCTTGCGCCATGGGTTGAGTATGGGGGCACACCAGCCCACCTAGGGGCTGGTTCCCTCCCACACTTGGCCCATCTAGCCTCCCGGGGTCGTGGCCCCCTTCCGGTGGACCCCCGGGGCCACTTCCGGTGGTCCCAGTGGTCCCCGTACGTTACCGGCGACGCCCAAAACACTTCCGGTGTCCAAAACCATCCGTCCTATATATCACTCTTTACCTCCGGACCATTCCGGAGCTCCTCGTGACGTCCGGGATCTCATCCGGGACTCCGAACAAGTTTCGATAACCTCGTATAACAATTCCCTATAACCCTAGCATCATCGAACCTTAAGTGTGTAGACCCTACGGGTTCGGGAGACAGGCAGACATGACCGAGACACCTCTCCGGCCAATAACCATCAGCGGGGTGTGGATACCCATGGTGGCTCCCACTTGCTCCATGATGATCTCATCGGATGAACCACGATGTCAAAGATTCAATCAATCCCGTATGCAATTCCCTTTGTCTGTCGGTATAGAACTTGCCCGAGATTCGATCGTCGGTATACCTATACCTTGTTCAATCTCGTTACCGGTAAGTCTCTTTACTCGTTCCATAGCACGTCATCATGTGACTAACTCCTTAGTCACATTAAGCTCATGATGATGTTCTACCGAGTGGGCCCAGAGATACCTCTCCGTCACACGGAGTGACAAATCCCGATCTCGATTCGTACCAACCCAACAGATACTTTCAGAGGTACCAGTAATGCACCTATAGTCACCCAGTTACGTTGTGACGTTTGATACACCCAAAGCACTCCTACGGTATCCGGGAGTTGCACAATCTCACGGTCGAAGGAAAGGACACTTGACATTGGAAAAGCTTTAGCATACAAACAATACGATCTAGTGCTATGCTTACGATTGGGTCTGGTCCATCACATCATTCTTCCAATGATGTGATCCCGTTATCAATGACATCCAATGCCCATGATCAGGAAACCATGATCATCTATTGACTAACGAGCTAGCCAACTAGAGGCTTGCTAGGGACACATTGTGATCTATTTATTCACACATGTATTACTATTTCCTGTTAATAAAATTATAGCATGAACAATAGACGATTATCATGAACAAGGAAATATGATAATAACCATTTTATTATTGGCTCTAGGGCATATTTCCAACAGTATCCCACTTGCACTAGAGTCAATAATCTAGTTACATTGTGATGTATCGAACACCCATAGCATTATGGTGTTGATCATGTTTTGCTCGTGGGAGAGGTTTAGTCAACATGTCTGCAACATTCAGATCCGTATGTACTTTACAAATCTCTATTACTCCACTCTAGACATGGTCCTGGACGGAGTTGTAGCGGCGTTTGATGTGCTTCGTCTTCCGGTGAAACCTGGGCTCCTTGGCTATGGCAATGGCCCCAGTGTCATCACAGAAGAGTGTCATTGGACCCGACGCGCTTGGAACCACTCCAAGGTCGGTGATGAGCTCCTTCATCCAAATTCCTTCATGAGCTGCTTCTGAAGCAGCTATGTACTCCGCTTCACATGTAGATGCTGCCACGACTTCTTACTTGGTGCTGCACCAGCTCACTGCCCCACCATTTAAAACATATACGTATCCGGTCTATGACTTAGAGTCATCCGGATCTGTATCGAAGCTAGCATCAACGTAACCCTTAACGACGAGCTCTTCGTCACCTCCATAAACGAGAAACATTTCCTTAGTCCTCTTCAGGTACTTAAAGATATTCTTCACCGCTGTCCAGTGTTCCATACCGGGATCACTTTGGTACCTCCCTACCAAACTTATGGCAAGGTTTATATCAGGTCTGGTACACAGCATGTCATACATAAGAGAGCCTACGGCTGAAGCATTGGGGACAGAACTCATCTTCTCTCTATCCGCTGCCGTGGTCGGCAACTGAGTCTTACTCAATCTCATACCTTGCAAAGCTGGCAGGAACCCTTTCTTTGAGTTTTCCATATTGAACTTCTTCAATATCTTGTCAAGGTATGTACTTTGCGAAAGACCTATGAGGCATCTCGATCTATCTCTATAGATCTTGATGCCTAATATGTATGCAGCTTCTCCATAATATGTCATCCACATACAGTATGAGGAAAGCTATAGAGCTCCCACTCACTTTCTTGTACAGACAGGCTTCTCCATAAACCTGTATGAACCCAAACGCTTTAATCACCTCATTAAAGCGAATGTTCCAACTCCTAGATGCTTGCACCAGCCCATAGATGGAGCGCTGGAGCTTGCACACTTTGTTAGCACCCTTAGGGTCGACAAAACCTTCTGGTTGCATCATATACAACTCTTCCTTAAGGTTCCCGTTAAGGAACGATGTTTTGACGTCCATTTGCCAAATTTCATAATCATAAAAGGCGGCAATTGCTAACATGATTCGGACTGATTTTAGCTTCGCTACGGGAGAGAAAGTCTCTTCGTAGTCAATTCCTTGAATTTGTCGAAAACCCTTTGCGACAAGTCGAGCTTTATAAACGGTTACATTACCGTTTGCATCAGTCTTCTTCTTGAAGATCCATTTATTTTCTATGGCTCGTCGGTCATCGGGCAAGTCCACCAAAGTCCATACTTTGTTCTCATACATGGATCCTATCTCGGATTTCATAGCTTCAAGCCATTTGTTGGAATCTGCGCCCGCCATCGCTTCTTCATAGTTCGAAGGTTCACCGTTGTCTAACAACATGATTTCCATCACAGGGTTGCTGTACCACTCTGGTGCAGAGCGTGCCCTTGTGGACCTTCGCGGTTCAGTAGTAACTTGATTTGAAGCTTCATGATCATTATCATTAACTTCCTCTTCAGTTGGTGCACGCGCCACATGAACAATTTCCCGCGCTGCGCTACTTTCCTGTTCGAGAGGGGGTGTAATTACCTCATCAAGTTCTACTTTCCTCCCACTTACTTCTTTCGAGAGAAACTCTTTCTCTAGAAAGGATCCGTTCTTGGCAACAAAGGTTTTACCTTCAGATCTAAGATAGAAGGTATACCCAATAGTTTCCTTAGGGTATCCTATGAATACGCATTTCTCCGCTTTGGGTTCGAGCTTTTCTGGTTGAAGTTTCTTCACATAAGCATCGCAGCCCCAAACTTTAAGAAACGACAACTTAGGTTTCTTGCCAAACCACAGTTCATACGGTGTCGTCTCAACGGATTTAGACGGTGCCCTATTTAAAGTGAATGCTGCAGTTTCTAATGCGTATCCCCAAAATGATAGCGGTAAGTCGGTGAGAGACATCATAGATCGTACCATATCTAATAAAGTGCGATTACGACGTTCAGACACTCCGTTGCACTGCGGTGTGCCAGGCGGCGTCAGTTGTGAAACGATTCCACACTTCCTTAGGTGTGTGCCAAACTCGTGACTCAAATATTCTCCTCCACGATCGGATCGTAGACATTTAATTTTTTTTTGTCACGTTGATTCTCAACCTCACTCTGAAATTCCTTGAACTTTTCAAACTTCTCAGATTTGTGCTTCATCAAGTAGATATACCCATACCTACTCAAATCATCGGTGAGAGTGAGAACATAACAATAGCCACCGCGATCTTCAATGTTCATTGGACCACACACATCAGTATGTATTATTTCCAATAAGTCGGTTGCTCTCTCCATTATTCCTGAGAATGGAGTCTTAGTCATCTTGCCCATGAGGCACGGTTCGCATGTGTCAAATGATTCAAAGTCAAGAGACTCTAATAGTCCATCAGTATGGAGCTTCTTCATGCGCTTAACACCGATATGACCAAGGCGGCAGTGCCACAAGTATGTGGGACTATCATTATCAACTTTACATCTTTTGGTACTCACACTATGAATATGTGTAACATGATGATCGAGATTCATCAAGAATAAACCATTCACCAGCGGAGCATGACCATAAAACATATCACACATATAAATAGAACAACCATTATTCTCTGACTTAAATGAGTAGCCGTCTCGCATTAAGCAAGACCCTGATACAATATTCATGCGCAAAGCTGCTACTAAATAACAATTATTAAGTTTTAAAACTAATCCCGACGGTAGATGTAGAGGTAGCGTGCCGACGGCGATCACATCGACCTTGAAGCCATTCCCGACGCGCATCGTCACCTCGTCGTTTGCCAGTCTCCGCTTATTCCGCAGTTCATGCTTTGAGTTGAAAATGTGAGCAACAACACCGGTATGAAATACCCAGGAGCTACTACGAGCGCTGGTAAGGTACACATCAATAACATGTATATCACATATACCTTTAACGTTGTCGGCCTTCTTGTCCGCTAAGTATTTGGGGCAGTTCCGCTTCCAGTGACCCTTTCCCTTGCAATAGAAGCACTCAGTCTCAGGCTTGGGTCCATTCTTTTTCTTCTTCCCACCATCTGGCTTACCGGGCGCGGCAACGACTTTGCCGTCTTTCTTGAAGTTCTTCTTACCCTTGCCCTTCTTGAAACTAGTGGTTTTGTTGACCATCAACACTTGATGCTCTTTCTTGATTTCTACTTTTGCAGACTTGAGCATCGAGTACAACTCGGGAATGGTCTTCTCCATCCCTTGCATGTTGTAGTTCAGCACAAAACCTTTGTAGTTTGGTGGGAGAGATTGGAGGATTATGTCAATTATAGCATCATCCGGAAGTTCGACTCCAAGTGAAGTCAGACGACCGTGTAACCCAGACATTTTGAGTATGTGCTCACTGACAGAACTGTTCTCCTCCATCTTAGAGCTAAAGAACTTGTCGGAGACTTCATATCTCTCGACACGGGCATGTGCTTGAAAAACTAGCTTCAGCTCTTGGAACATCTCATATGCACCGTGTTGCTCAAAACACCTTTGGAGCCCCGTTTCCAAACTGTATAACATGCCACACCTAACCAGAGAGTAGTCATCACTCCACGTTTGCGAGACGTTCAGAATGTCCTGGGCTGCTGCAGGAGCGGGAGGGTCACCTAGCGGCGCATCAAGGACATAAGCCTTTTTAGCTGCTTCAAGGATGAGCTTCAAGTTGCGAACCCAGTCCGCATAGTTGCTACCATCATCTTTCAGCTTGTTTTTCTCTAGGAATGCGTTGAAATTGAGGTTGACGTTGGCCATCTACAATATTTATAAAGACAACTTTTAGACTAAGTTCATGATAATTAAGTTCATCTAATAAAATTAAGTATGAACTCCCACTTAAATCAACATCCCTCTAGTCATCTAACTGATACATGATCCATGTTGACTAACCCGTGTCCGATCATCACGTGAGACGGACTAGTCACCATGGTGAGCAACTTCATGCTGATCGTATTCAACCATACGACTCATGTTCGACCTTTCGGTCTCTTGTATTCGAGGTCATGTCTGTACATGCTAAGCTCGTCGAGTCAACCTAGGTGTTTCGCGTGTGTAAATCTGGCTTACACCCGTTTTATGCGAACGTTAGAATCTATCACACCCGATCATCACGTGGTGCTTCGAGACAACGATCCTTCGCAACGGTGCACACTTAAGGGAATACGTTCTCGAAATTTTAAGAGGGATCATCTTATTATGCTACCGTCTTTCTAAGCAATAAGATGAAAAACATGATAAACATCACAATGCAATCATATAGTGACATGATATGGCCATTATCATCTTTGCTCTTTCGATCTCCATCTTCAGGCATCGCATGATCATCATTGTCACCAGCGTGACACCATGATCTCCATCATCGTGTCTCCGTGAAGTCGTCACGCCAACTACTACTATCACTACTACTATAGCTAACCGTTAGCAATGAAGTAAAAGTAGCAAGCACATGGCGTTGCATCTCATACAATAAATTAAGACAACTCCTATGGCTCGTGCCGGTTGTCATACTCATCGACATGCAAGTCATGAAACCTATTACAATAACATGATCATCTCATACATCATACATGCAACATCACAACTTTGGCCATATCACATCACATGTCAAACCCTGCAAAAACAAGTTAGACGTCCTCTAATTGTTGTTGCAAGGTTTACGTGGCTGATTTGGGTTTCTAGCAAGAACGCTTTCTTACCTACGTGACAGCCACAACGATGATATGCCAAGGCTATTTACCCTTAATAAGGACCCTTTTCATCAAATCCAATCCGACTAGAGTAGAAGAGACAGACACCCGCTAGCTACCTTTATGCACGGTGTGCATGTCTGTCGGTGGAACCAGTCTCACGTAAGCGTACGTGTAATGTCGGTCCGGGCCGCTTCATCCCACAATACTGCCGGAAAAGAATAAGACTAGTAGCGGCAAGCAATTGACAAATCATCGCCCACAACCTTTTGTGTTCTACTCGTGCATAGAATCTACGCATAGAAAACCTGGCTCGGATGCCACTGTTGGGTAACGTAGCATAAATTCAAAAAAATTCCTACGCATATTCACATCTTCCTATGGAGAGACCAGCAACGAGAGAGGGGTGAGTGCATCTTCATACCTTTGAAGATCGCTAAGCGGAAGCGTTGCTAGAACGCGGTTGATGGAGTCGTACTCCCGGCGATTCAGATCGCGGTGTGATTCCGATCTAGTGCCGAACCACGGCACCTCCGCGTTCAACACACGTGCAGCCCGGTGACGTCTCCCGCACCTTGATCCAGCAAGGAGGAGGGAGAGGTTGGGGAAGATCTCCGACAGCACGACGGCGTGGTGTCGATGGAGAGACGAGGTCTCCCGGCAGGGCTTCGCCAAGCACCGGCACACAGGAGGAGAAAGAAGAGCAGGGCTGCGCCGAGGGAGAGGAATATTGGTGTCCCCAACAGCCCAAAGTGCCCACTATATATAGGGGAGGGAGGGGCTTCCGCCCCCTTGAGGGTTTCCCTCACCTGGGAGGGGCATCACCCCTAGATGGGGGGAGGTGCGGCGGCCAGGAGGGGAGGAGGGGTGGCGCACCCTTTTGGTGGGCCTTAGGCCCACCTACGCTAGGGTTTCCCCTCCCCTCTCCCTTCTTCTTGCGCCATGGGCTGAGTGTGGGGGTGCACCAGCCCACCTAGGGGCTGGTTCCCTCCCGCACTTGGCCCATCTAGCCTCCCGGGGTCGTGGCCCCCTTCCGATGGACCCCCGGGGCCACTTCCGGTGGTCCCGGTGGTCCCGGTATGTTACCGGCGACGCCCGAAACACTTCCGGTGTCCAAAACCATCCGTCCTATATATCAATCTTTACCTCCGGACCATTCCGGAGCTCCTCGTGACGTCCGGGATCTCATCCGGGACTCCGAACAACTTTCGATAACCTTGTATAACAATTCCCTATAACCCTAGTGTCATCGAACCTTAAGTGTGTAGACCCTACGGGTTCGGGAGACAGGCACACATGACCGAGACACCTCTCCGGCCAATAACCATCAGCGGGGTGTCGATACCCATGGTGGCTCCCACTTGCTCCACGATGATCTCATCGGATGAACCATGATGTCAAAGATTCAATCAATCCCGTATACAATTCCCTTTGTCTGTCGGTATAGAACTTGCCCGAGATTCGATCATCGGTATACCTATACCTTGTTCAATATTGTTACCGGTAAGTCTCTTTACTCGTTCCGTAGCACTTCATCGTGTGACTAACTCCTTAGTCACATTGAGCTCATGATGATGTTCTACCGAGTGGGCCCAGAGATACCTCTCCGTCACACGGAGTGACAAATCCCGATCTCGATTCATACCAACACAACAGTTACTTTCAGAGGTATCCGTAGTGCACCTTTATAGTCACCCAGTTACGTTGTGACGTTTGATACACCCAAAGCACTCCTACGGTATCCGGGAGTTGCACAATCTCACAGTCGAAGGAAAAGACACTTGACATTAGAAAATCTTTAGCATACGAACAATAAGATCTAGTACTATGCTTAGGATTGGGTCTGGTCCATCACATCATTCTTCCAATGATGTGATCCCGTTATCAATGACATCCAATGCCCATGATCAGGAAACCATGATCATCTATTGACTAACGAGCTAGCCAAGTAGAGGCTTGCTAGGGACACATTGTGATCTGTTTATTCACACATGTATTACTGTTTCCTGTTAATACAATTATAGCATGAACAATAGACGATTATCATGCACAAGGAAATATGATAATAACCATTTTATTATTGCCTCTAGGGCATATGTCCAACAGACACCACTACCCCCCTATCTTAGCGTGATGCGAGTCGAGGTGGACGTCGTCGCGGTAGCAACGACGGACACCGAGACGAGCATGTGACACCACTGCCCCGTGTCTTAGCATAACACGAGTCGAGGCGGACGTCGTCGCGGTAGCGACGACGGACGCCGAGGCGAGCCCGTGACACCACTACCCCCGTGTCTTAGTGTAACGCGAGTCGAGGCATACGTCGTCGCGGTAGCAACGACGGACGCCGAGACAAGCCCTTGACACCACTGCCCCCGTGTCTTAGCATAACGCGATTCGAGGCGGACGTCGATGCAGTAGCGACGACGGACACTGAGACGAGCCCGTGACACCAGTGCCCCCTTGCTTAGCGTAACGCGAGACGAGGCGGACGTCGTCGTGGTAGCGACGACAGACAACGAGAAGAGCTCGTGACACACTGCCCCTGTCTTAGCATAACGCGAGTCGAGGCAGACATCGTCGCGGTAGGGACGACGGACAACGAGACGAGCCCGTGACACCCCTTCCCCCCTATCTTAGCATAATGCGAGTCGATCGAGGCAGATGTCGTCGCGGTAGCGACGACGGACGTCGAGCCGAGCCCGTTACACCACTGCCCCCTGTCTTAGCGTAATGCGAGTCGAGGCGGACGTTGTCGCGGTAGCGACGCAGGACGTCGAGACAAGACCGTGGCACCACTTCCCTCCTGTATTAGCATAACGCGAGTCGAGGTGGACGTCGCCGATGTAGCATCGACGGACGCCGAGACGAGCCCGTGACACCACTGCCCACATGTCTTAGCGTAACGCGAGTCGAGGCGGGCGTCGTCGCGGTAGAGACGACGGCCGCCGAGACAAACATGTGACACCACTGCCCCCCTGTCTTAGCGTAACACGAGTCAAGGCATACTTCGTCGCCGTAGCAACGACGGACGCCGAGACGAGCCCGTGACACTACTGCCCCCTGTCTTACCGTAACGTGAGTCGAGGCAGACGTCGTCGCGGTAGCAACGACGGACGCCGTGATGACCCCGTGACGAGCTTGTGACAACACTGCACCCTATCTTAGGTAGTGCGAGTCAAGGCAGACGTCGTCGCGGTAGCGAGGACGGACGCCCAGACGAGCTCGTGACAACACTGCCCCTTGTCTTAGCGTAACGCGAGTCGAGGCAGACATCATTGCAGTAGCGATGACGGACGCCCAGACGAACCCGTGACAACACTGCCCCCTGTCTTAGCGTAACACGAGTCGAGGCGGACGTCGTCGCGGTAGCGATGACGGACGCCGAGACGAGCATGTGACACCACTTCCCCCCTGTCTTAGCGTAACGTGAGTCGAGGCGGATGTCGTAGCGGTAGCTACAACGGACGCCGAGACGAGACCGTAACACGAGTGCCCCCCTGTCATAGCGTAACACGAGTCGAGTCGGACTTCATCGCGGTAGCGACGACGGACGCCGAGACGAGCCCGTGACACCACTGCCCCCCTGTCTTACCGTAATGGGAGTCGAGGCAGACGTCGTCGTGATAGCGACGACGGACGCCGAGATGAGCCCGTGACACCACTGGCCCCCTATCTTACCGTAATGCGAGTCGATGCGTACGTCGTCGCGGTAGCGACGTCGGACACTGAGGCGAGCACGTGACACCACTGCCCCCCTGTCTTAGCGTAACGTCAGTCGAGACGGATGTCGTTGCTGTAGCGATGACGGACCGCGAGACGAGCCCGTGACATCAGTGCCCCCTGTCTTAGCGTTACGCGAGTCGAGGCGGATGTCATCGCGGTAGCGAAGACGGACGTCGAGACTAGCCCATGACACCATCGCCCCCTTGTCTTAGCGTAATGGAAGTCGAGGCGGACGTCTTCGCAGTAGCGACGATGGACGCCGAGACGATCCCATGACACCACTTCTCCACTTTCTTAGGTAACGCGAGTCGGTAGTGACGACGGACGCCGATACGAGCCCGTGACACCACTGCCCTTTGTCTTAGCGTAACGCGAGTCGAGCTGGATGTCATCATGGTAGCGACGATGGACGCTGAGACGAGCACGTGACACCTCTGCCCCCTGTCTTAGCATAACGCGAGTCGAGGCAGACGTCGTCGCGGTAGCGACGACGGACGGCGAGACGAGCCCGTGACACCACTGCCCCCCCCCCTGTCTTAGCGTAACGCGAGTCGAGGCGGATGTCGTCATGGTAGCGACGACGGTTGCCAAGACTAGCCCGTGACACAACCGACCACCTGTCTTAGCGTAATGGAAGTCAAGGCTGACGTCTTCGCGATAGCGACGACGGACGCCGAGACGAGCCCATGCCACCACTTCCCCACTTTCTTAGCGTAACGCGAGTCGAGGTGGACATCGTCGCGATAGCGACGACGGACGCCGAGACGAGCCCGTGACACCACTGCCCTGTGTCTTAGCGTAACGAGAGTCGAGCGGAGGTCGTCGCGGTAGCGACGACGGACGCCGAGACGAGCCTGTGACACCACTGCCCCCTGTCTTAGCGTAACGCGAGTCGAGGCGGATGTCGTCGCGGTAGCGACGACGGACCCCGAGACGAGCCCATGACACCACTGGCCCCTGTCTTAGCTTAACGCAAGTCGAGGTGCACGTCGTCGCGGTAGCGACGACGGACGCCGAGGCGAGCCCGTGACACCGCTGCCACCTGTCTTACCATAACGCGAGTCGAGGCGGACGTCGTCGCGGTAGCGACGACGGACGCCGAGACGAGCCTGTGACACCGCTGCCCCCTGTCTTTGCGTAACGCGAGTCGAGGCGGACGTCGTCGCGGTAGCGACGACGGACGGCCGAGACGAGTCCGTGACACTGCTGCCCCCTCTCTTAGCGTAACGCGAGTCGAGGCGGATGTCGACGCGGTAGCGACGACGGACGCCGAGACGAGCCCGTGACACCGCTGCCCCTCTCTTAGCGTAACGCGAGACGAGCACGTGACACCAAATTGACACAAGAAAAAATTAAGTTCTAAAAATTGTACACAGTTTAGAAAAATGTTCTTGATTTGCAAAAGAAAAGGTCAAATTTAGTTCATTATTTTTGAAATATTGTGACACAAAGTTAACAAAATCAATTATTTTACATTTTTTAAAAATTATGACGAATTCCAAAATTGTTCATGATTTGTAATAGAAAAAAAATCATGATTTGTTCTTAATTTTGAAATTTTGTTTCTCCCTATGGATTATTTCTCGTTAGTTCTAAGAAAATCATATTAAATTAATTCAATGAACATTCCCGATTCAATCAAAAAGCTCTAGATTAATTTAATGGAGGATGATATTTCTTTTATACAAATATTTTCTGTTAGAGTTTTAATCCAAAAGGAATAGTCGATTAGGCTAATTTATTTTTTAGGGGGCAAAAGTACGAATTGAGTTTAGTTGGAAGTGTTAGCTTTTTAAAATTAAAAGTGCAATTTCCCGCCCACTAGTATCCCTGAAAAACTCAATTTTTCTGAAACAAATGCTTGCAATCACGTCGTCGTTGCCCTCTCAGTCGCACGAGTCTCCATCGTTCCAAACTCTCTTTTTCTGAAACAAATGCTCAGTTATAGAAAAAACATAGACACAAAAAAGCTTACTCACGACTGTACAATCAAAAGCCAATCGAAAACCAATCCAACGGACGCGAAGGTGGCGGACGCCCGCAAGCTATCTGCCAGCTGAAGGTAAGAGTTTAACTATTTTTTATGTCATTTCATACAAAGATTCGGTATTTATAAAATCCTATTCCGACAATGTTTTGATGTTCTTGTCATGTTAATCCTATCTAGTTATGATATTGTCTCATAAAGCTTGTCAGTGCTTATAAAATTCCAGTTGTCACAGTTTTTTTTGTGTTGTTGTCACTTTGTTTCTACCTAGTTGCCATACAGTCTCATGCAACTTGTGAGAATTTTTATTTTTTGAAAAACTAATAGTAGTAGCCCAGATTTTTATATACTTTCCTTCATAGCGAAGTACATATATATCTTTCTACAAACTACAATCACGTTTGGCACACACGTTCATGGCGTATATTATTTGCTATTCGTAGCAACACACAGATTTTTAACTAGTCGTTATTAAACAACATTGCAAGAAAATACAGAATCTAGAGTATTACCAACACAACACAACAGAACTAAAATATCGTGTTTGTATTTGCATGGAAAAGGTACACGGTGTTCGAACATATACTACTCAAGTAAATATTGTGAATTTACAAGGAATATATACATCATGCATCACTAAGAGAACCAGCTATCGGCATATATCTTTCTACAAACTATAATCATGTTTGACACACACGTTCATGGCGTATATTATTTGCTGTTCGTAGCAATGCAGAGATTTTTAGCTAGTTGTTATCAAACAACATTGTAAGAATTTGCACGGAAAAGGTACACAGTGTTTGAACATACTACTCAAGTAAATATTGCAAATTATCTTCTGAACTAGTACTACAATTAACCATGACATCATAGCTTTGGATTGCAGAAAAGATCACTCCAATTTTAGCCAAGAAACAAAACACTACAGCAAAGAAACATAAATTAGATTTGGAAAAGCAGTACGGCATTAAGGTGAAGTATACCAGAGTGTGGAAAGCAAAGTAGAGGGCAATGAAAGAACTATATGGTGATTGGGCAAATACTTTTAGGATGCTTTATAACTTCAAAGCAGAGGTGGAGAAGAGGTCACCTGGCAGTATTGTGGAGATAGATACTGAGGTAACAGAGGATGGTAGAGTTCTTTTCTCCAAGTTCTTTATGGCTTTAAAGCCTTGCATAGATGGCTTCAAAGCAGGGTGCCGTCCATATTTGAGCATAGACTTATCTTTTTGACTGGAAAATAGAATGGTCAATTGGCAGCATGCAGTGCTTTAGATGGACACAACTAGATTTTCCTTGTTGCTATTGGTTTGTTTCAGTCAGAGACAGAGGTTTTATGGACATGGTTCATGATGCAATTGAAAAGATGCATAGGGCCAGTGTCACCTTTGGCAGTACATACAGCTGCATATAAAGGGCTAGAAAATGCCGTGAAGAATGTTTTCCTCATTATGAGCAAAGGGAGTGCTTCGGCCATATGTGGATGAATATGATATGTTTTCAACGTTAACTTTTTTCGCGGATAGATCTTCTTAACTAGATCCAAGTCGACATGCTCCGAGATTTTTTTTTCCTGGCCATAATTACCACATTCTTTCACTCACTTACCATATTATTAACCACTTACTTGCCGAATAAAATAAACTTAATTGCCATATTTTTAGGGCATCGCTACGCGTCCTCCGGTAGATGTTTAGTAAACATCCGTCACCAAAATAGTCGTCAGATCTCCACGTGCATAGTCGTCCACGGTTGTCCAATCTCATTACTAGCACACAGCTCGGTCGCTTCCTGAAACAACAAGATAGTTACAGAATCAACCGACCGATCTGTTTCCCGTGCGCGTGCCAAATCATTTTTTCTTTAAAACTAGACCTATGTTTCTGAAACAAGAACGCTGTTGCAGAAATGGTAGCCGTAGGATCACGAGCTCGACGACCGTCTGATATTCTTCCCGTACGTGTGTTGTTTTTTCTTTAAAACAAGTCCTATGTTTCTGAAATAAGAATGCTGCTGCAGAAAAAAAGATCCACACTCATTCGGCAGAATGGCATCTTTCATCACTGTAACAAAGTGGTTGTTGCAGAAAATATTTTGCAATATATGTCTTGTTGCAGAAATCTTTGCAACTCATGTCTTGTTGCAGAAATCTTTGCAACCCATGTCTTGTTGCAGAAATCTTTGCAACCCATGTCTTGTTGCAGAAATTAGGCTTGAAATCCTCGTCATCTTTGCCCTCACAGCCGCACGAGCCTCCGTCGCTGCAAACTCTCTTTTTCTGAAACAAATGCTCAGTTACAGGAAAAACATGGACACAAAGAAGCTTGCTCATGACCGTACAATCAAAAACCAATCCAACGCACGCGGAGGTGGCGGACGTCCGCAAGCTATCCGCCGGCTGAAGGTAAGAGTTTTCCTATTTTTTATGCCGTTTCATACAAAGATTCGATATTTATAAAATCCAATTCCCACAATGTTTTGATGTTCTTGTCATGTTAATCCTACCTAGTTGTCATCTCTCATAAAGCTTGTCGGTGCTGATAAAATTCTAGTTGCCACAGTTTTTTTTGTGTTCTTGTCACTTTGTTTCTACCAAGTTGCCATATGGTCTCATGCAAGTTGTGAGTTATTGTAAAAAATATTTTTCACGGTGTTTTGCTGTATTTATTTGTTTCATTCTACCTGATTGTTGTGTTGTATCATAAAATGTCATTCGATTGTTCTAAGACCTAGTTGTCATGGTGTTTGTTTTTCTTATGAAATTAGTTTGACTCTGTTGTCTATATAAGCTTGTTATGTGTATTAAATATCAATTCTCGCATTATTTTGCAGCGTTTTCCATTTAAATTATACCTAGGGGCCAGTTATTTCATATGTACCAGTACATTATATGGATAAAAGTATACCCGGTTACCTATATAAGCTTGTCAGTTATTATAAATACAGTTGTCTTGTTATTATTTTGCAATGCTTGCCACTTAAGTATATCTGAGGGCCAATTATTTCATATGTATTAGTATATTATATACGAATAAAAAATGTTTATAATGGTTGCCTAGCCTGCAATGTCCTACACCCCCTACTTCGTGTTTACTAGGAATAGTAGGAGTAGTAAAAACGTAGACCAAACAAGCATGCTAGCATGATGTGTCATTTAAAAAAGGTAGACACATGCATGCTACTAGCATGCTTGTTTCGGGTTTGACTGGGACATTAAAAAAGAAACAGTCACTACTACTAATGTCTTGCACATCGGTTACCCTCTTTCTCGCGTGTCCCATGTCGCCGCACGGGACGACGTCCGTGTGCACACTGCTAGATATATATTCCCATATATCTTTCTACAAACTACAATCATGTTTGACACACACGTTCATGGCGTATATAATTTTCTATTCGTAGCAACGCACAGATTTTGAGCTAGTACATATATATCTTTCTACAAACTACAATCACGTTTGGCACACACGTTCATGGCGTATGTTATTTGCTATTCGTAGCAACACATAGATTATTAGCTAGTCGTTATCAAACAACAGTGTAAGAAAATACAGAATCTAGCTAGTATTACCAACACAACACAACAGAACTAAAATATTGTGTTTGTATTTGCATGGAAAAGGTACACGGTGTTTGAACATACTACTCAAGTAAATATATATATATATATCTTTCTACAAACTACAATCACGTTTGGCACACACGTTCATGGCGTATGTTATTTGCTGTTCGTAGCAACCCACAGATTTTTAGCTTGTCGTTATCAAATAACATTGTAAAAAAATACAGAATCTAGCTAGTATTACCAACACAACACAACGGAACTAAAATATTGTGTTTGTATTTGCATGGAAAAGGTACACGGTGTTTGAACATACTACTCAAGTAAATATATATATATCTTTCTACAAACTACAATCACGTTTGGCACACACGTTCATGGCGTATGTTATTTGCTGTTCGTAGCAACGCACAGATTTTTAGCTTGTCGTTATCAAATAACATTGTAAAAAAATACAGAATCTAGCTAGTATTATCAACACAACACAACGGAACTAAAATATTGTGTTTGTATTTGCATGGAAAAGGTACACGGTGTTTGAACATACTACTCAAGTAAATACTCCAATTAACCAGCTGTCGGCATCAGTCCGTTGCACATTCGAATTCTCGATCAGCATTGTTCGTGTCTGACCGACCGCGTCGAACTCGAACTAGTAGTGCAGGCCCTGAAGCAGACCTCGGAACCTCTCCACGTTGCCGCCAAACTCCCCGTGCTTCAATATCCTGAAGGCCAGAAGCGCGCGCACGCCGGCGGCGCCTGCGAGGCGAGGGCTCCCCCACGGCGGATGGATGCCCATGTGCGCGGCGATGCGGTCCAACCCCACCGGCATGCTTGGGCAGTCGACCGCCATCGTCGCTACATCGTAGACCTTCTGGCCGAGGTAACAATGCATGGCGGCGACAAACCCGGCCACGTTGTGCGGCAGCTGGGCGCCGTTGGTGATTACCTTGAGCAGGTAGGCTATGTGGTAGGCACCGTCGTAGGTGATCCACGACGGCCGCCCGTGTCCGGCGCCGACGAGGCCGGAGCCCAACAGCAGCGCGCCAAGAATGTATGCGTCCACGCCGTGATTACGGAGCGTGTCGACGTACAGGCCGCGTCGAGCAAGGTACTCGAGCGCCTTCTCCTCGTGCGGGTCGGCCTGGCGGCAGAAGTCGCGGAGATTGAACTCCCACGCGAGCTGCTGCCCTTGATGGTCACAGACGGCGACGCCGACCTGGAGCGGCTTCAGCTCGTCCACGTTGGCCTTCATGAGCGCGTAGCGCTCCTCCACCGTCATACTCTTATGATCCTGGCCGGCGGCGTGTACAACTCCAGGGTAGTGCACGTCGAAGGCAACGTAGCGTGCGCCCGCGGCGAAGTTCTCGAGGTAGGCCCACTCATCGGCGAAGTTCCACGCCCATACAGGGCGCACGAGGACCGGCAGCTGCGGCTGTACCGGCGGCAGGGGAAACGCGTGGTAGGCAAACGGCGGGGGCTGCACCTGCACGGGAAACATGGTGGTGAAACGCGGCGGCGTTGGCTGTGGAAACATGGCGAACGACATGCCGGCGGCCGGGCTCACGCCGATGCGTCCACGCTGCATATATATCGAATTGTTTGGTCAATTCGATCGCTTGTTGTGCTATTTTGTTGCTCTAAGCGGTGCGGAGGTCCTTTATATATACGGAAGAATCGAGCTGAGGTCGGACAAGGAGAGGAGCCGCACGCGGACTCGGAATACGAATCGGCCAGTAATTCGGCGAAGATGACGTACCACTGATTTTCGAGTTGAATACGGTCGCAGTCAAGGTGGGGAGGGGCATCCGGCATCCACTCCGGGAGCCTCTGTCGTATCCCTCCAAAGCCGTCCGGCCAGTGTGGATCCGTTGGAGAGAAAGCTCATCCATGTCGGCCAAGGCGGAGCCGTAGCTGCAGACCAGGCTGGTGTAGGCGAACGGCAGGAGGAGGGGGGCATAGACCAGCGACTGGCGCGGCGGCTGGGGAAGGGCGGCCGCCATGGACCGGCCAGGGGTGGGTGTTCGTCTCGCCGCCGGTGGGGATGCAGTGGAAGAGGGGCGGTCGTGTTCTGTGAGGGAGAGAGGAGCTTAGAGCATGTCTAGTAGTGTCCTCAAACCCAAAGGGTTCGAGAGGAGGAGCCCCGATGTCCACCTCCGCTTCTTCAAGAAGCCCCATGAACGATGTTGACGGGGCAGGCATTCCGTCGAGCACCTCGTGCACGACGGGCAGAGGTGCGGGAGACGAGGCGGGCAGGGCGGCCGGGGCGGGTGTCGGCTTCTTTCTGGAGGTCGTCTTCTTCACCTTCGGCGCCGCTGCCCCCTTCGGCCCAAGTGAGGGCTTCTTCCTCACCTTCGGCGCCGTTGCGACCGGGGCGACAGAGGCGACGGCCGGGGCGGGCTGGGGGAGGACGACGTGCTGGCCAGCACGCCGACGGCCGGGGTGGCCGGGGCGACGGCCGGCGCGGGCGGAGGGAGCGCGGCCGCGGGCGGGGCGGCTGGGGCGACGAACGAGGCCGGTGGGCGGAGCTGCGGGGGCGGGGTGATGGGCGGAGGGAGGAAGGACGCGGGCGGGGCGGCCGGGGCGACGAAGGAGGCCGGCTGCGACGACGGGAGCTACGAGGGCGGGGCGGGCGGCAGGAACTTTCCCTCCCGCGCAACGAACTGTCGACTGTGGGTTGGAGCTGGGGTTCCCTCTCCAATCCTCACTTTTACAGATTGGGAGGGCAATCCCAGATCGAATCCGTAAAAAAAATTAAGGATTTAGGAGTTCTAGTCTACGCGTTTTTTTCGTCCAACCCGTAAAAAAAACAGTTATTTCTGTTTATTTGAGGGTTTGAGGGCTCTACTAGACATGCTCTTATCGACATGTGCAGTGAGCGAGTGGAGTGTTTGCTCTGGTTGTTCAATTTCTTTTTTTGATCGGGGCACGTGTCCGCCTGTGTGCTGAGTTCTATGTGGTTGTGACCTTTTCTACGGTAAATTCTTACATTCGTATGTTTATGTACATTCCTATGTAATTTGTTAATAAAATATTTAAAAAAACTTATATGTAAAAACGGAAGGAATATTTAATAGCATCATTCGATCATATAACAAATTTTATAACAAAACTAGATGCCATTTAGTGGACTCGAAATTGGATGATGATAATATAAGGGATCAAGACTTAGAACATGACAAAATCAATACTGATCCCATGGATTGTGTGATTCTGAATAGAGTCCCTAATAATTTGAAATCAAACACATCATCAAAACTTGAGCTCCACTAAGGTGGCAAATTTTGGACATATTTTAAAGTACCAAGTGAATGAAGCTCTAACAATATCTCAACCATGGAACAAAGCATTATTGATTGTATAAACAAATGGAAATTTAAAGATAATAATCATCAAAAAACAAATAGTAGATATTGTTTCTCAGTTGTTTTTTAATATTTTTGTAACTAATGATAGTACATTTATGTGATTGTGAATTATATGTGAAGACATGTCTTCGGATCGTGTTACACGCGCGCTCACATCATGGGCATGAGACACATTTAAATGGCATGACAAAGAATTGATAAATAAGATTAAGTAATGTTTTATTATAGATTGTGATACGTACGTTGCACATGCAAACTTACTAGTTACGTAGAAAGGAGACCACAATAGCTATATGTAAATCGAATTTAGAATTTAATTCGTCATATTTCGCTTGAAAAAAGGAGCTCGCCAAAGAAGTCGTCTGGATCTATCTTAGGGTGACAAACAACCTCAATATCTATTTTGGATGACCGGCAATATCATTAGAGCAACGTTGCGCGCCGGCGCGGCGGTCCAATGCTTAGGTCGGTTGCATCCCATTTGTTGTATGTGAGCGGCGCGGCTGCTGGATCCTGGGAAAAACGATTTGCTCTGCACCTTCTTCTTTTTGAAGAAAAAACAAATACCCCTGCACCTTCTTCTTCTTCAGTATGCATCCACATCTTGTCCCTACCAGTGGCCATCCTCATCGCTGGTCCCCATCCTCGTCGTCGGTCCCCTTGCCAACCGTCCTCGTCGCCGCCCCCACCCTTGTCGGACTTACTCGTCGGCGCCGGCACACACGCAAGAGATATACCTGTGGTTGCAGCTCTCAACGGCGATGGTTGAATCAAATGACACAACTGGTTGAAGGAAAAATGTTGCACTGTGACAATGGTTGCAACAAACATGCATGGTGGCCGGTTCCAGCAATTCGAAATGCCAGTTGTAGCAAATCTTGAAGCCGGTTCCAACATTATCACGGCTGCCACGCGTCCAGCCGCCCACTACATGGGTTGACTCTCCCCGGGGGATGTAGCAAATTTTCATCACCGTAGTAGCAAAAAAGAGAAGTCGTGTTGGACGAGAAGTCGTGCACGGCTCTGAAGGAGAAGGACAAAAAGAAGAAGGACAGGCAAAAGGCCCGAGAGGGTCTTTGGTTGAAGGGTCCACATGACACAAGGTGCGAGGACATGTTTGCTCCCTCTCATCTGGAGGGAGAGGGGGAAGAAGACGAGGAGGAGGAGAGAGGCTCCACCTACACAAAGAAGAGAGCGACGTCCAAAGACACCGAGGGAGATCTAGCTCCCTTTGCTCCAAAGGGCCAATGCAGGGCCCCCGCGGCCCTCTTTGATGATGTCCCAGGTTCCAGCGAGAAATCCGAGAATTATGAACTGGTCCCTTGAAGGACCCTCAGGGTGAAACCCTGAGCGCAAAGGTAATTATCAAAGATCCGAACATACTACAATTCTGAGATGTTGTTGTTTAACGGTTAAGGCCCTTTTTCTGCATTGTAGCCCACCGCGTGACTTCCTCGCTAATCAGATTTCATAGGGGGACTCTTTGCCGGTGGATCTGGCAGAAAGCGGGACCGGTTCACACAACCATCGATGAGATCGGAGAGTTAGCATCTCGACAAAATCTCCCGGAATTGGAAACCAAGGTCGGAGGTGACGATATCATGGACGAGGCTAATACCTCGCCCGCAAAGGACCAGGAGGATGAATCCCTCGTGGCAAGAAAGGAGGGAGAGCCCGAACATTCCGGGTCTTCTCCGAAGATAATTCTGAAGGCCTCTCAGCCTTCGGAACCATCTGCAATAGTTTCTCCGCAGAGGGAGACTGCCATTTCGCACCCAGAACCGTTCACAACAGAGCGGACCCAAATTGGGTGGTCGGTCAAGATGGAGGAGGGTCTAAATGACTCTTCCATCCCTGGAGAAGATTGTGCTCACCTGAGAGCGGTTCTAATAAGTATTTGGTCCGTTGACAGCGGACTGAAAGAGGCTTTCGACGACCTCTTAACATGTTTCAAGGTAATGTGTGCTCCTTTTTTACAAGTAATTGTGTTTTATAGGTTTATAAGCAAACCCTATATCCAGTAGCCCCCGTGCCTTGTGTGAGTTTGAAAAACTCATGCGGGGGTCATGGATTATCCTCTTGGATGCCTTCCTTTGTAATTTCCTTCTGCGCCTCGTTTGCGCTACATGTACTTGTACCTAGTGTCAAGTCACTTTCGAGCTGGAATATAACAAGAGGTGGGGTTTTTGCCCCCCTTTCAATCTCGAAAAAAACTCAGTCGCCTCAGTCGATGCTATATTTCCGCGATCTTACATTGAGAAGCGGTCAAAATTTTATTTTCAATTTTTTCTTTGTTTTCTTTTATTTTACGTCATTTAACTGAGATCTAGCGACATCCATAAGAATATGTGTCGCGTGGGACTCAACCTTTGAACTCAGATTGGGGGCAAGAATAACTCAACAACTATCCATATTTTCTTATGTATTTCTCACAACATCCAACATAATTGTGAATATGCGCAGCAACATCCAACATGTTTGAGGCTGTCAGCATAGCATCGACCTGCTCGCTCGTCACCGACGTATTCACATGCAGGTACCTCGTATGGCTCCAAGCCCTCAATTATGACAGCAAACGAGTCGACTCCGAATGAGTTGGGTTAGGTTTAGTCCAAGTCATACTAAAATATGAATGAGCTCAAACTTGCGAAGCTCAAGATCGAGTTGTAGAAAGTGATTTGTTTTTAGCTTGTAACGATTTCGAGTCTACCTCAAGCTAAATAAGATGATTCTTTTTAAACAACCTATGGCAATATTCAAACAAGATAGGCCCCAAAAGACAACATAGGAAACCATGTAAAATATTATTCCAATAGAAACAATGATAATAAACAATTAATGTATTTCGACTTATATTCCAATCGGAGCAATTTTAGAGTAGAGAGAATAAGTCATGGAGGAGAATGAAAAGCTTGAAAAAAAAGTGATTCGTTTTTAGCTTGTAACGATTTTGAGTCTACCTCAAGCTAAATAAGATGATTCTTATTTAAACAACCTATGACAGTTTTCAGACCAGATAGGTCGCAAAAGACAACATAGAAAACAATGTAAAATATTATTCCAATCGAAACAATGATACTATCTCCGTCACGGTTTAGAAGACACAGTTAAATTTACGTGCATTTTTATAATAAATAAGGTTTAAGGCGCATTGCATTTATTCTTAGTAGTAGAGAGAAAAAATGGGAAAAATGAAGAAAAAAAAAGTTGCGACGCCTGAGAGATTCGAACTCTCGCGGGGAAACCCCATGTACTTAGCAGGCACACGCCTTAACCACTCGGCCAAAGCGTCACATTGTTGTTCAGAAAGGTACTTTTTGTCTGAAAAAGGGATGTGATATCTAAACCCGACTCGCTCCCTGAAATCCCACCAGCCAAGGCCCCTAACACAGCAGTCAGACCATGGACGGCGGCGGCGGCGGCGGCGGCGGGAGGAGCCTCCGGCCCGGACGAGCCTTGCGACGCGCGCGTGGTGCGCGAGCTCCTCCGGTCGACGGGGCTCGGCGAGGGCGAGGGCGAGCCGCGCGTCGTGCACCAGTTCCTGGACCTGGCCTATCGCTACGTCGGGGACGTGCTCGGCGATGCCCAGGTCTACGCCGACCACGCAGCCAAGCCCCAGCTCGACGCCGACGACGTTCGTCTCGCAATCCAGGCTAGGGTCAACTTCTCCTTCTTCCAGCCGCCGCCACGCGAGGTACGACTTCGAATCTCACCCAAAAAAAAAAACCTAGAGCTTATATATCTTCGTTAAGATTCGGACGAATTTACTAGGATTCGTAGCTTCATCCAATTTGTGAATGACGAGGGCAAGGGGCCACTTTAAACTCTAGACCGAGGACCGACTTTCCTATGAAACTATCAGATTATTGATGAGGATAAGGGTGTATTGTTGTGGACTCCAATTTTGGGAAAATCTTAAATTTCAAATAAGGGGCAACTTCTCGACTAAATGAATATTTCAGCAGTCAACCAAAGCTTCAGACATGGTAGATTGGTAGTTACTGGTTAGAAGCCACCATCCGCAACGGACATTGCGGTTTTGAGTCCTTCAGCTCACGAAATGTCATTTTGTCTATTAGCCATCCGGGGACCAACATATCGGTCAGTGTTAGCCTGTCAGGCCCTGTTTGGATTGACGTTTTCTTTTTAACACCTGTAAAAAATACTGGACTCGGCTCATCGTTTTGTTTCTGGCCGAAAATTGCTGAGTGGCCGGAGATGATGCAAGGATAGTTAAATTGGGGAAGAAGATTGACGTCCAATTTAATCCATGTGTTGTTAGGAATATTCAGCCGAGCCCATATCTTGTTTGGAAAGTTGAATGCTTATTTGCTAAAGGGTCCAAACTCTTACGAATCATGTGCAACTAGTTCCATACAAACAATGTAACCTTTGAGATCCAAGGAAGAAATAAATAGCCTCTTCATTTATTGCAGGGACGCTGCTGGTAATTTAGCAGCCATCTTACAGTTGAAATTGGAAATGAGACTACTCAGGTTCTTGATGAGTTGGCTTTACTCTTTAGATATATTAGGTACATTATCGATAACTTTTCTTAGATTTTAATGCTCTTCATGGGATGGTTCATGTCGAGTAATCGCATGGAAGGGAGATGATCTGTTATAGCTTCTAGACCGGAGGGTATGCCTTTGGCCAGGATGCGCTAGAGGGCTAACAAGGTATCAGCAAGGAGGCACTGTATCCAGCGCAGATCAGAATGGTAACCGGGTAGTGGGGAATAGAAATTAGGGGAAGACTTGTCGATTAAATGAATGCGTTCCACAATAAGCACACATCAATCAAAGCTTCAGACATGGTGGTTAGAAGGCACCATCTGCAACAGCAGAGATTGCGGTTTTGAGTGCTTGAGCTTACGAAATGTCGTTTTCTTGTACACTTATAGCCATTTGAGGGACCAACATATCAGTCAGTGTCATACTGAAATTATAAGGAGAAAAGAACAAGAATACTTATTACGAATGTTCAGCTGAGCCCATGTCTTGTTTGGAAAGTTGAATGCTTATATACTGAAGGGTTCAAAATTTTAGGAATTATGTGCAGCTAGTTCCATATAAACAATGTAACATTTGAGAAGCAAGCAAGAAGTTAATAACCTCTTCTGTTAGCGCAGAGATCCCGCTTGTACTGTAAGCAGACGCCTTTACTGTTGGACTTGGAAACAAGAATACTCGGTGTCTTTATTACTCTCTCCATTCCTAAATGTATGTCTTTTTAGAGGTTTCAACAAGGACTACAAAAGAATGTATATAGCCATATTTTAGTGTATAGATCCGTTCATTTTGCTCCGTATGTAGTACCCACTGGAAAATGTTACAGCTTGCTTGCTGATGCTTGTGCCCTTTGTGCCTAGCGCCCTGCTATTTCACAATGAAAAATGCTGGTTACTGAGGGAAGGAAGCAGCCTTGCAAATAGTGTGAGGTGTCCTGTAGGAAACTAATTAACCCGAGAGTTGCACGTAGTAGAGATGAATATTTACTGTCAGATGCACTCATTTTGTTTTTAGAACAGTGTGTGTAAAGATACCTTCTGTGGGTGCAGGATGAACAGTTTATGGCAAATGGAAAAAGAAAACAAGAGCCCGTCTAGCTCAGTTGGTAGAGCGCAAGGCTCTTAACCTTGTGGTCGTGGGTTCGAGCCCCACGGTGGGCGACCATTTTTTTTATTGTTCCTTTTTCTACTTTCCAGGAACCGATTTCCATGTGCAGTGAATGATGGACGGCCATTGCGTTGCAAAGGGCATGTGGTTGCTTTCAGATTCGTTTTACTTTCTTTGTTGTTGTCAAAGTTTATCTCGATTCAAAATGTTCCACTCAGGTTTTTGCCTTCTTTCAACCTGGGAGGGAGAGATTCGGGTTGCTGCTTGGCCATTGTTGCCTCTTGAGCCTTGCGCTACCACTGTCTCCTTGTGTGGCTCGTCGCCTTCCCCTCTATCTCCCAATATCGTCTCGAGCCATAGTCGTCGAGCACCCCCATGACCGATCATATCACAACAACCGTCGATGATGTACCGCGACGTGAGGCTCTAGCCGCAGGGCAAGTGGGGAGGAGATCCTTAACCTGAATGTAGTGGTGTGGGTGTGACTTAGCACATTCACCACAGCAAAGGAGGTGGCGCGCGCCTGTGACACCGCCAAGCTTTGCTTTTTCGAGAGATGGGCAAAGGTAAACATGTCCAGCGACGCCGCAACCGCGACTGCGATAACGCTTCCTATGCCGAGGAGAAGGAGTATCATGAGGTCGAACGCACCGATACCACCTTTGTGGCTACACTCCTCGAGGAGGACCCATGGACCCTCACCGAGGACCATACATTCTTCAAGTCCCGGGAGAAAACACACATGATTGAGCTTCAAGAGGGGGCAGGGGTGTGCAAAATCGCGCACCCTGAGGCTGAGCTTGAGGAGATGTCCGAGGAGCTCGTCGACGACGAGAAGGGGAAGGATAACTTGATGCTGTAGCTTCGGCTTACTGCTAGAGACCACGATGACACACCCTCCAGCGGGCGGTGATCCCCATCTACTCTGAGTTAGACATTTTTTACTCTTCAAGGAACATGAGTAGAGCTCATCCTTTATTCTAGTTCTATTTTTAGTATTATGAATTATCTTGATGATTTAGCTAGGTCGAGGTCGATGTAGTGTCAGTTGGTAGTGGACTGTTTAATCAAGTTATGTAGGATGTTAATATGCTATTCTTGTTTAATTATACAATGAAGCAGTTCAAATTTATGTTTGAAATGAACTCATGTGCAAAAAAATGTGTTTACTTAAGTTTTGACGGGTTGTCCAACAGAAGTTTAATAAAAGCCGCAATTAAAGGTTGAAAGCTTAAGTTCTGGGAGGTTCACCTGCAAAAGAAAATAAAATCAAGAGGTTTGGCTCTTAGGCCCCGTTTGGATTTGATGTAAATTTATATATCCGGATTTAGTTTACATGTGTAAAATATAGGTCGCAGTGTGATTTCTGTCGGAAATAAAAACAACGGCCAAAGATCTGTATTTTCTACGAAGGTATTTGCGAGGCAAGCGCCAAACGACAATCCAACCGATGCCTTAGAAGTCTTCGCTTCCATGGCGTACACGCAGCAAGAAACAAGATTACGATGCTTAATAAACTCCGTGGGTGCATATGCTTATATAGATGTAACAGATATGATGTTCTCTTTCCCGTTCCCGTTACCAAATTGGAAGTGAGCCTTCGGTGTAGAAAATGTTCCGTAAAATGGAAGTAGAAGAAAAAACAGCAGCCCGCCTAGCGCGTGCGCGTATATATGGATTTGTGGTATGTGCGTGTAGCACGAAACAGTTTCTGTCAAATGGAAAAAGAATTCAACAGCCCGTCTAGCTCAGTTGGTAGAGCGCAAGGCTCTTAACCTTGTGGTCGTGGGTTCGAGCCCCACGGTGGGCGATCTTCTTCTTTTTTCTCGTAGTTAAACTGGTTTGGCGTGCCACAGGTTAGAGAAACCAATAACCATGCTCTATCTGGTGAAGACGACTTCGTGGTACACATTGACCTGCTGACACATCCCACCATTTGGTTACCTGCTTGGTTTTTGACCTTTTTGCATATTTGTTTCACATGAACACATGGAGTCCATGAACCATCCTTCTAGCTTTCAGGTGGCGAAACGGAAGACATGTTGTTTGGTCGTGGCCTAGTTTGAGAGAAAACACAAGTCCGGTTGTTTGTTTACATCCATGATAATAGCGTGTTAATCTCCTTCGATATGTTGAGGTTATCAAAGGCATATAACTAGAGCAATAAAAACCAACACATAACATAGTCTTAAACTTACATCAAACACGGAACTAGGAACCAGAGCTCATCTACGCGCTCACGGTGAAGGCGTCATTGTGCTTCTTGCACTTGGTGACCACCTCCACGTTGTCGTCGTTGAAGACGCTCACCTTCATGGTGTTCAGGGTGAGCAACTTGAACGTCATCATGTACCCGATCCTGACCTCGTAAACGGCGGCGAAGGTGGGCCAACCCTGATCAAAGGTGACCCTACCGTTGACCACCTTCACTGTGACCCTCCACGAGCAGTCGTTGCTCCAATTACGCGTGACGGCGCTCCCGGCTGCTGCTTCCCGCCCCACCACTGTAGCTGGCCATTGCTCCAATTACGGAAGGGAACGCGGCTAGGGTTTGGTGGAGGCGCACGATGGAGAAAGCTGTGGGGCGGCTATTGGGCGACGAGGGGAGGGGAGGGGATTGGGACACGTGTGGGTGAACGCGGATGGGTCGTGTTGCTATAAAATGCATTAACAGACGCCTAGCAGCCACGCCGGCAACACAACTCCTTGCATGAGAAGCCGTGTGGTGTGAAAATGCCGATGTGACTACACATGCATCCGGGCATGCCCGGCCGATTGTGAGAGTGCTACATGGCACGGTGTGTCTCACTCGTAAGCAACAGCGACGACTAACAGTCAACTTCCTTGACCAATGACAAACACCCGTTTGGGCACTAGTGAGTGTGGGTGCCGCGGCAGAGGGGAAAAGTGAGCAAAAACGTTGGCTTGGCCAAACCAAGGAGGGCAATGAGGGGCACAACAAAATAACTTTCTTCACATGCACGTACTCTTTTCAAGTTCGTGTAATTTTTCAAATTAATGAAATTTTCCCAAAAATATAAGCATATTTTCAAAAGTAAGTGAATTTCAAAACTAGATCCCATGTTAATATATTTTGATGACCTTTTTTTAGATAGAAGTTGTCATGATGTTTACACTAAAGTTGTCATAGGGTTTACAATAAAGTTGTCACTACATGTTTCATCTAGTTTTTTTAGATTTAAATCCAGCACTATATTTCAACTACTTTTCATGATATTTTTTTATTAATTGACCATGGTAAATTCTAGTAATTAACCACATCAAATTTATTCATGGATCATAGCATTTTTTTAGTAATTCATTGGCAAATTGAGTTTATAGATCATGGGAATTTTCGTATTTTGACCATGGCAATTCTAGTATTTTGAACATGAAAACTATATTTTGTATGAACCGTGGCAAATTTTGATGCAGGTATCAGGGAAAATTGAAGTAATTCACCGTGGCAATTTTAGTTTATGGTTCATGGCAAATTTGACCATTAACCATGTCAAAATTACTTCATAGATGATGGTAAATTTTAGCAATTCACCATAACAAGTTTAGTTTCTTAATTCCTTTGTTATAACAGGTAAAATTTACTTTAAACATGCAAGAAATATTAGTTGAAATATAACATGACAACTTTAATGTAATCATGATGGCAATTTATATGCAATAGACATGTCAACTTTTAATAAAAAAAAGTCATTGAAAAATATCGATATGAGATCTAGTTTCGGGGAACTCGTCGCGATGGATTTAGTGATGATTTTTTTTCATTCGGATTTTCATTTTAGGGATAAAGCACTTTAAAAACTGAAAAGACGAAACATTCCTCCTAACATCATTAGTTTCGTCATTTGTGCATGTATACGGTGACATGATCCAATCTATGATCATGAGACGTGTGGTCCGGTGTTGCTTTCACCATACATGTGATGGTTATTGACGTTCAAAATATATTGTATTTCTGTTTTTTTTTGTTATTGGTTTGTTGATATATATCGTAAAAACTGAAATTTAAAACGGTATAAAAGGTTCGGACCATACTGAAACGAGAAATGATAGAAACCGTAAAATTCACTAGTGGAAAACGGGCCTTTGGCCGGGACCCTTTAGTCCCGGCCTGCCTCTGGGTCGGGACTAAAGGCCCGGCCACGTCGCCCCAATTCTCAATGCCTTCCTCGAGGCTTTAGTCCCGGCCCGTAAGGAGCCTTTAGTCCCGGTTCGTGTCCCAAACCGGGACTAAAGGGCTACGCGGTGGGCAGCCCGCATGTGCGTCACCTTTAGTCCCGGTTTATGTCTCAAACCGGGACTAAAGTCCTCTGCCTATATATAGCACAACCCCCCTCTCCCCTCTTCCTTGCATTTTTCTTGGATGGAGGATTGTGGGTGTGTGCTAGCTCTCCACTTTTTTTTGATGCACTAGAGGTGTTTGTTGAAATGTGTGTTAGAGCGATGCCGCTTCAGTTCACCGAACACAACTACGATATGAGATGCCTGAGCCATGCTTAAACCTCTTCCTCTTTATTTCTACTTACTCTAAAAGGTTAGCAACTATATTTCCTCGTTTAGACCGTGCGGTACTAATTTTTAGGATCGTGATTGTATTTGATATACTGTCGTATAACACAGATGAGCCATCCATGGATGTACGGTGATCGACGCACAACCGCTTACAGAGAAGGCATGCATTCTTTTCGAGATGCAGCCGATCCGAACAAGCATGGTGGTGGATATATGTTTTGTCCATGTGTTGAATGTCGGAATGAGAAGGATTACACTTCCTCAAGAGTCATTCAGAGCCACCTGCTTCGGTCTGGTTTTATGTCGGGCTATAATGTTTGGACCAAGCACGGAGAAAGAGGGGTTATGATGGAAGACGACGATGAAGAAGAAGAGAACGATGATGACAACTACCGATCTATGTTCCCTGAGTATGCTGATACTGCAATGGAAGACAATGAAGAAGAAGATCAGGATGAAGAACGGGAACCAGATGAGCCCGCTGATGATCTTGGCCGTGTCATTTCTGATGCACGGCGAGGTTGCGACACAGAAAAGGAGAGGTTGCAGTTCGAGCAGATGTTACAGGACCACAACAAATTGTTGTACCCAACTTGTGAAGATGGCCAGAAGAAGCTGGGTAGCACACTGGAATTGCTGAAGTGGAAGGCAGAGACCGGTGTGACTGACTCGTCATTCGAAAAGTTGCTGGTACTGATGAAGAAGATGCTTCCAAGAAAGAATGAATTGCCCGCCAGCACGTACGAAGCAAAGAAGCTTGTCTGCCCTCTAGGATTAGACGTGCAGAAGATACATGCATGCCCTAATGACTGCATCCTCTACCGCGGTGAGAAGTACGAGAATATGGATAAATGCCCGGTATGCACTGCATTGCGGTATAAGATCAGAAAAGATGACCCTGGTGATATTGAGGGCGAGCCACCCAGGAAGAGGGTTCCTGCCAAGGTGATGTGGTATGCTCCTATAATATCACAGTTGAAACGTCTGTTCAGAAATAAAGATCATGCGAAGTTGTTGCGATGGCACATGGAAGATCGTATGAAAGACGATAAGTTGAGGCACACCGCTGATGGTCGGCAGTGGAGAAAAATCGAGAGAGAGTTCCCGAGATTTGCAGCTGACGCAAGGAACTTATGTTTAGGTATGAGTACAGATGGCATGAATCCTTTTGGGGAGCAGAGTTGCAGTCACAGCACCTGGCCCGTTACTCTATGTATCTACAACCTTCCTCCTTGGTTGTGCATGAAGCGGAAGTTCATTATGATGCCAGTGCTTATCCAAGGTCCAAAGCAACCCGGCAACGATATTGATGTGTACCTAAGGCCATTAGTTGATGAACTTTTACAGCTGTGGGCCGAACCAGGTGTACGTGTGTGGGACGAGCACAAACAAGAGGAATTTTAGCTTCGAGCGTTGCTTTTCGTAACCATCAATGATTGGCCTGCTCTTAGTAACATTTCAGGACAGTCAAACAAGGGATACAATGCATGCACGCACTGTTTGGATCAGACGGAAAGTATATATCTGGACAAATGTAGGAAGAATGTGTACCCATACAATCGTCATTTTCTTCCGCCCAAGCATCCCTTAAAGAAAAAAGGCAAGCATTTCAATGGCAAGGCAGAACCCCGGGGGAAGCCTGTCATCCGTACTAGTGCTGAAGTATTTGATATGGTCAAAGATTTAAAAGTAATCTTTGGAAAGGGTCCTGGCAGCCAACCTGTTCCTAACGGCCGTGATAAGCGCGTACCCATGTGGAAGAAGAAATCTATATTTTGGGAGCTACCCTACTGGGAAGTCCATGAGGTCCGCTCGGCAATCGACGTGATGCACCTGACGAAGAATCTCTGCGTGAATATTCTAGGCTTCCTGGGCTTGTATGGGAAGTCAAAAGATACACCGGATGCACGGGAGGACCAGGAACGTCATAAAGGAAGAGATGGCATGCATCCAGGGCAGTTTCAAGGGCGTGCCAGCTACGCTCTTACTAAGGAAGAGAAGGAAATCTTCTTTGAAGTCCTTTTCAGTATCAAGGTCCCGACTGGCTTCTCGTCGAATATAAAGGGAATCGTAAATATGAAAGACAAAAAATTCCAAAACCTAAAGTCTCATGACTGCCACGTGCTTATGACGCAATTGCTTCCGGTTGCATTGAGGGGAATTCTACCGAAAAATGTTTGCTGGCAATTGTGAAGGTATGTGCATTCCTCAATGCAATTTCTCAGAAGGTAATCGATCGAGAAAGTCTATCAGGGTTACAGATTGATGTGGTCCAATGTCTGGTCAGCTTTGAGTTGTTGTTCCCGCCATCCTTCTTCAATATAATGACACACCTCCTAGTTCACCTAGTCGAAGAGATTAGAATTCTCGGTCCTGTGTTTCTACACAATATGTTCCCCTTCGAGAGGTTCATGGGAGTCTTAAAGAAATATATTCGTAACCGTGCTAGGCCAGAAGGAAGCATCTCCAAGGGCTATGGAACAGAGGAGGTCATTGAGTTTTGTGTGGACTTTCTTACTGACCTTAAGCCGATTGGTGTTCCTGAATCTCGGTATGAGGGTAGGCTGACAGGAATAGGCACACTAGGAAGAAAAGCAAAAGTATGTATGGACGGGCATTCTTTCTCTCAAGCACACTACACAGTTCTACACAATTCCACCGTGGTGGCTCCGTATATCGTGAGACACAAGAATATTCTACGCTCCGAAAACCCAGGGAAGGCTGACTCTTGGATTAAAGGGGAACACGAGAAGACTTTCGGCAGTTGGTTGCAGACACATCTCATGAATGACGACACCGTTGGAGATCAGCTGTACTGTGTGGCCAGGCCACCATCTTTGACTATATATACTTTCCAAGGATATGAGATAAATGGGAATACATTTTACACGGTTTCCCAAGATAAAAAGAGCACCAACCAAAATAGTGGTGTCCGCTTTGATGCAACAGACGAGAATGGGCACTGTTTGGAAACATATTACGGGTACATAGAGGAGATATGGGAACTTGACTATGGACCTACTTTTAAGATCCCTTTGTTTCGGTGAAAATGGGTGAAGCTGACAGGAGGCGGGGTAGTTGTAGACCAAAAGTACGACATGACAACAGTGGATCTCAACAATCTTGCGTACATGGACGAACCATTTGTCCTAGCCAATGATGTCGCTCAGGTTTTCTATGTGAAGGACATGTCTAGAAAAACGAGAAAAAGAAATCAGCAAAAGAAGATATCGTCCGATGAGCCAAAACGCCACATAGTTCTTTCAGGGAAAAGAAACATCATGGGAGTAGATGACAAGACAGACATGTCAGAAGATTATAATAAGTTTCATAAAATTCCGCCCTTCAAAGTGAAAACTGACCCAAGCATCCTACTGAATGATGAAGATTCTCCATGGCTACGACCGAGAAGAAAACAGAAATAATAGATAGGAATATTGGTGCAATAATGTAATAATGTATTAAACCTTTTATGTAATGCATGTATGGAATGTACTAAATTTCAAACACTTTTCATTTTCATAGTTTTTTCAAATTCTCAAATACGCAAAAAGAATTTTAATAAACCTTTTGTAAGAGATGAGTTCTCGTTCGAAACCCTGATACTTCGAGAGAGATTGTCCGTTTTGTACACGAAGTGCATCCAGTTTTTGTCTTAGCCCTCTCAACTTTTTAACACATGCTATGTGGGTGAAATGATGATAGCATGCCAACTTTCAACATTTTCAGAGTTCATTTGTAGTGATTTTCAATTTCAGGGTCAACTAGCTCAAAAAAAAGTAAATGCACGAAGAATACCAAATGAAGTCAGGAATTGTTGAAATTTTGTGATGTGCCTTTGAATGGTGCATTTTGAACACACAAAAAGTATGGAGTTCAAATAAGTTCAAAAAAAATGAAATCCCTTTGTAAGAGATGAGTTCTCGTTCGAAACACTGATACTTCGAGAGAGATTGTCCGTTTTGTACACGAAGTGCATCCAGTTTTGTCGTAGCACTCTCAACTTTTTAACACATGCTATGTGGGTGAAATGATGATAGCATGCCAACTTTCAACATTTTCAGAGTTCATTTGTACTGCTTTTCAATTTCAGGGTCAACTAGCTCAAAAAAATAAGTAAATGCACGAAGAACACCAAATGAAGTCAGAAATTGTTGAAACTTTGTGATGTGCCTTTGAATGGTGCATTTTGAACACACAAAAAACTATGGAGTTCAAATAAGTTCTCAAAAAAATGAAATCCCTTTGTAAGAGATGAGTTCTCGTTCGAAACCCTCATACTTCGAGAGAGATTGTCCGTTTTGTACACGAAGTGCATCTAGTTTTTGTCGTAGCCTTCTCAACTTTTTAACACATGCTATGTGGGTGAAATGATGATAGCATGCCAACTTTCAACATTTTTAGAGTTCATTTGTAGTGCTTTTCAATTTCAGGGTCAACTAGTTCAAAAAAAAGTAAATGCACGAAGAATACCAAATGAAGTCAGAAATTGTTGAAATTTTGTGATGTGCCTTTAAATACATAAAGTTCTCTCATAAAACAACATACAACTATGTAAAACATTTAAATAAAACAAAAAATGCGATCAAAATCGTAACTAAGGTAACAATTGACCCAACAGCATAATGATACCAAGCCTCTTTATCAATGGCATATTTTCTAATATTCCTAATCTTCAAGCGCATTTCATCCATCTTCAAGCGCATTGCATCCATCTTCAACCGCATCGCATCGATCTTCATCTTGCGATCATCGATGACATCGGCGACATGCAACTCCAGTTCCATATTCTTATCCTCAATTATTTTCAATTTTTTCTTCAAGTATTTGTTTTCTTTTTCAACCAAATTTAACTTCTCGACAAGAATTTCTATGTGGGTTGGAATTTTCGGTTCACATACCTTCTAGATTAAAAAATATATGTCACGTTGGTCGTCATAATTGTCATAAACACTAAATAAAACAAATAGTTATAAAAGATAATATATACCACATCCGAATCATAGACAGGACGAGGGCCAACGGAGGGGGATACCAAAACCATCGCACTATATAATAACAAAAAATAATGAAAGTGAGTAATTTATACAAGTATGTATCTAAATCATACAAGTAAGATTTTTTTTCTTTTAAAAAGAAGATAAGAACAAGAGGCTCACCACGGTGGTGCTCGCGACGAGATCGGCGCGGGGCGATCGACAATGGTGAGGACGGGCACGTGACGACACCCTACGCATGTGCAGACTCTAAGAAGTTAATTTGAGCATTTGAAATGAGCTACACTAGAAGTGACAAATGAAAGGATGAAGTAGCTAACCTTTTAAAACACTTGTGCAGTTGGTGCACGGCCAAACCTAGACAAATATTAAGGAAAATGGAGCTTGGAGGTCGAGCTTGTAGAGGAGAAAGCTTAAGTAGAGTGGCTCGGGCATTTCATCGAACACGTCATGTGCATGAATTAGAGTGGCAAGAGCATGGCATGGTCACACTTCAACAACCAAAAAACAGGGGAGAGGGTGGGCACGGGCGAGGGTTTATATAGGCAACACTTTAGTCCCGGCTTTTGTCTAAAACCGGGACTAATAGCCTAACCTTTAGTCCCGGTTCTTGTCACAAACCGGGACTAATGCTCCGCGGCACGCCCCTGCTTCCCGCCTTTTGGTCTGCCGAAAAAGGGCCTTTAGTCCCGGATCGTGGCTCCACCCGGGACTAAAGGGGGTCTTTAGTTCCGGATCGAGCCCCGAACCGGGACTAAAGATCCACCTATATAAGCGGGAGTTAGAAAATTTCCAACCCAAATTGCATTTCCTTCTCTCTTTCTTCCTCGTTCTCCTGCCCGGCGCGGCACAGCGACGAACTCGACGACGCCGTCAGGCTGCCCCGCCGTCCAACTCGCCGCCGCCTGCCGTCCTCCTCGCCGCCGCCGTCCTCCTTGCCGCGCGCCACCCTCCTTGCCGCGCGCCGCCGTCCTCCTCGCGGCGCGCCGTCGACACCTCCGGCCGGTAAGCCCCCCGCCCCCTCCTCCCCAACACTCCGGTCGGTAGAAGAAAAGAAGAAAAAGGATAAGAAAAGAAGAAAAAGGAGAAGAAAGGAAGAAAAAGGAGAAGAAAAGAAGAAAAAGGAGAAGAAAGGAAGAAAAAGGAGAAGAAAGGAAGAAAAGGGAGAAGAAAGGACGAAAAAGGAGAAGAAAGGAAGAAAAAGGGAAGGAGAAGAAAAGAAGAAAAAGGAGAAGAAAGGAAGAAAAAGGAGAAGAAAGGAAGAAAAAGGAGAAGAAAGGAAGAAAAAGATTTTTTTGTCATTTAATTCCTATTGTTATTAGGTTTGTGCTAGATTATTAGGGTTAGTAATATGTAGAATTAGGAAAAAGGAAAATAAGAAGAGGAGGAGAAGAAAAGAAGAAAAAGGAGAATAAGAAGAGGAGGAGAGGAGAAGAAGAGGAAAAATAGAAGAAGAGGAGAAGTAGAAGAAGAGAAAAAATTAGAAGAGGAGGAGAGGAGAAGTAGAAGAAGAGAAGAGGAGAAGTAGTAGAAGAAGAGGAGAAGTATAAGTAGAAGAAGAAGTAGAAGAAGAGGAGAAATAGAAGAAGAGGAAAAATTAGTTTACGGTTACAAGAAGAAGAAATATATTTTTTGTCATTTAATTTTGCTATTGTATAGTGTATATGCTTAAGTGTTAATAGTGTTTCTTAGAATATTGCTTAATTTTGCTATTGTATATGCTTAAGTGTTAATAGTTTAATTTTGCTATTGTATATGCTTAAGTGTTAATAGTTTATTTTTAGCAAGAAAATTAATAGAACTAGTTTAGTTATGCTATTGTATATGCTTAAGTGTCCGGGACTGGGCTCCGCCCGGCTGGTATTTTAGAGTTTAGGTTCTAGCCAAGACCCGGGACTAAAGGTCCTCCTATATAAAACGACACTTCGAAGTTTCCAACCCCTCTTATATAGTTTGTTAGTTTATTAGTTAATCAAATGTCCGTTTTTTGCAGAACTATGGATCCACATATCAGGAACCTCGAAGAGGAAGAACTTCTCGAAGATATAATCAAAGACGGCCCCGACGTTAAACCAGCTGAATCTTCGTCGTCATATCTAAACCCCTCCGTATATCGAATGGAGGTCGAGCGACACGAAGATGAAGCCGATGGGGCATGAGATAGGTCCAATGACGGAGAAGGTGATAGCTCCACTAATGGAGAAGCCGGTGGAGAAGCTGGTGAAGAAATAATAAAGTCCGGCGAGGTATACATATGAAGTTCTACAATCACTTGTAATATGTGAAAAATATTGGAGATAGCTCTATATTGTATACATATATATTCATTTGACGAATGTTTCTCCCTCTTAGGCCTCCATATCGAGTAAAGCTACGAAACGAGGCTCGACTAGAAAGTTGGATGCACGGACGCATTACACCTTTGAGGTGATATTGCCTACGGGCGAACCCAAGCTTTCTAAGAATGCTGCTGACACATTCAAGAAGCAATGCGGAGTTCTCGTTAGGGATCACGTCCCGATGAGCATTCGGGAGTGGAACAAGCGCAAAGGGGCAGCCGATAGTGACTATGCCGCCGAAAGGTACAAAGATAATCTTTGGAATGATCTCATGTCACATTTCAACCTGCCAGAATGTGAGAATGAAGACGCCGCAGAAAAACTGAGGGCCAAAGTCAAGCAGTGGACTCTAAAGAAGATGGCCGAACTGTTCCGTAGCTGGAAGAAGAAGCTATGGAAAAACTATCTGAAGACAAAGAAAGTGCCAGTATTCGAGGGGTATCTAGCCAAGCAGGCGAATCACTCAAAGGCATTTCAAGAGTACAAGGAGTCAGAAGATGCCCAGGCATTATCAGAAAAGAACAAGATAAATGCCGACAAGAAGAAATATCACCACAAGCTGGGGCCAGGGGGCTATGAGACTGCCATCCCAAAGTGGGATAAGAAAGAGCAAGATCTGCTAGATAAAGGCATCGTACCTGAACCACTCCGTGATGAGTGGGAATTGAGAACAAGAAATTGGTTCCTTGCGCATGGTGGTTCGTACGACGAAGAAACAGGGGACCTCATCTGCAGTGATGGTCTTAGGATACCCAGGGAGAATTGGAAAAGGATAGTGAAATAAATTAAGGAGGGAAAAAGAAAGTTCACTGCAGATAGAGATAAAGATTTGCTCACACTGGTCCTCGGCAATGACGAACATGGAGGACGAACGCGAGGCTTCGGTCCTTCTTACCCGTGGTGGCTTGGGTTTGCCAGAGACCAAGACACTTACAGAAGCCGAGAGAGAGCAAAGAAGCGGCAGCAGGATGAGGGGAATGACAAGTTCAACCAGTTGCTTGCCAAGATTAACGAGCAACAGAAGCAGATTGATGAGCTTAGAGGAGTACCGCGCCAGGAAGATCCTGCACTTGATATTACCGACGCCCCATCTAAGCGGAAAAGCAGCGTGGCTGAATCTGAGGCCCCGCCCGACGATGCACGAAGAATGATAGAGGGCGGTTCCGGCTACCCCGTGGATGGAATCAAGGAGTCAACATCATGTGAACTCCATCAGAAATTCAAGAACATATCCATGAAGGTGGCCGTCGGACAAGCTTTACCTTCTAGCCCTGATGCACGCTGGGATGGCCGTGAGATTCCAGCTGGCTTTGCTAAAGTCGGGGTGGATGAAATCATGACGGGGTTTCATGATATGGAGCTCGACATAGCTGGACCCGAAGATGAGAGGACACTCGGAGAAGTACTGGGTGGAGTCATCCTATGGGACAAGAACAACATCAAGGTTCCAGGCTCGGCCCCAAGGACAACACCGCCTTCGAGTCGTCGCAGGTCACCTACACCTCCATTACCTCCAAGCCCTCCACATGACGTCGGCCAACACAACACGAGTCCATCTCGATCACCGCCGCCGGACTTGGGTCGTCCGTCTCCGCCGTCGCCCGCTCCGGATACTAAGCGGGAGCATGCCACCAAGAACGCTCCGCCGACGATTTCTAAGCGACGGAGCCCCCCAGAGCGCAAACGGTCGCCCCTCCCAAAGGTACCTCATGCTAATCTTCCTATCAGACCTTATGATCGTACCCCCAAGGAAAATGCCAGGATAGCAAAGGAACATCATGATGCGCAGATGAAAAAGAAGGAACCCGAGCCCCTCCCGGAATACACCGAGAAGCAAATAGCATTTGCAAAATACTTCACGACCCTTCCATCACAGTATGACTTACACCATAAGCCTGATGACTATACACGCACATTGCAGAAGGAAGTGAAAAAGAGCAGATCACGTGCAAGTGCAAGTGGGAGCAAATCAAGTTCAACTACAAGCAAGAAAAAATCAGACGTTCCTCAGCTTGGACAACAGGCCAAACAGTCGATCCCACCCCTCAAGGTGTTAACCGAGAATGTTCCCCCTCCGGTGCAGGGGCAAGATTTTGAATTAGCAAAGAAGTGGGCGGCTGAATGGGGTGTCTCGGTTGAAGATGTTCTGGCTTCCCAATACGACAGGTTACACAAGGCTGTGGTAGCCCCTAAGCCACAGTTTGTCATGGGAGAGCCTTTGGTCAACAAAGATGATCTCCCAACAAATATGCGTTACTTGCATACATGGTACTTAAGTGAATCAAAGAATGAGAGAACGATGATCGTGGTGAGTGTCCCACTGGAGTACTACGGCCGCCCCGAAGAAATCCATATCGACTTTGATGAACTCTTCCAGATGTACAATGGCGACGCCCTCGACAAATCGCTTATGAGTTGCTATTGTCTGTAAGTTTTTCAATTCATTGTCTACATATAACTTGTTTAGTTATTTCAATTCATTGTCTATATATAACTTGTACTCTATTATGCAGAATGAAGATTCTGGATTGTAAAAAAAAAGAACATCATAAATATTGGGTTTATTGACCCAGATAAAATACATATAGCGACGCTAACTGATAAACCCAAGGAGACGGAGGAAAACCTTCTAAGATTTCTAACAGATCAAAATTTCTGTGACCACATACTGTTTCCATACAACTTCAGGTGAGGGTCTTTACTCTGTTGTGTCCATTCACTTATAAGTGTAATTGACAAGTTACTGACACACACACACACACACACACACATATATATATATATGTATATATATATATATATGTATGTATATATATATATATACATGTGCAGCTTCCATTGGATTCTGTTGGACATTCAAATTGATAAGGGAAGAGTTGATGCCTTCGACCCATTATCGAGACCCTTGGAACAGTTCCAGGACATGCTTCAAGGGTAATTTCAATCATTCCTGTGCTCTATCGGTCTCTTTCGATGATTTTCTGATATATCAATTAATGAAAAACTTAGCAAATCATTATCCTTGTCAGGCAAAGTTTGGAAGCGGTTCAAGTGCGTGACTCCCGGTATCGAGTCTGAGAAGCTGACCTTTAGAGCGGCTCAGGTAAGTAGTAGTATGATATACTTCTATTTTTAATACATCTATGATGCTAGATTATTATTTTGATTATATATATTCTATTCTCGTAAAGTGCGACCAGCAGCCACGGGGAACGCATCTATGCGGATACTATGTTTGCGAGACCATTCGCACGTTTACCTTTGAGCACAAGGATCACAGATTCGACGTAAGCAATGAACATTTACACCTCTATTTTTACCCGTCATTCTTTGTTATCATGATTGATATTCATATTCATCTCCTCTTCTTATATAGTACACGGCCATGAGGACGAAGGTCCTCCCAGAGCAACGCGCGATTGCTGTTGCATAGGAGCTTGCGACCTTTCTGAAGACTAAAGTTATAGATGACAAAGGAGAATTTAGTGCAGCTAGGGGCCATACTGATGTTCGTCCATGTAATCGAATAGACGGGCTCTAGTCCCGATAATTCAGATCTGCATATAATTGTATATATATGCTCGCTTGTAAGATAAGTTAATCTTATATATATATGCATATTTATTTCTATTTAAATTATATGAAAACTAATTCTTGAACACCAAACGAGGCATCACGTTAATCTCCCGAACACCTAAACCCTAAAACCCAAAAATAACTTCATTAAAAAAACCCAAAAATAAGCAAAATCTGAAACTCTTTAGTCCCGGTCCGTGTAACGAACCGGAACTAAAGGGCCTGCCCCTGGGACGCTACGAGGCGCCCACGTGGAGCACCTTTAGTCCCGGCTTGTAACAGGGCCTGGACTAAAGGTTAGGCCTTTAGTCCCGCCCCTTTAGTCCCGGTTGGTGAACCGGGACTAAAGCCCATTACGGGCCGGGGCTAAAGGATCCGTCCCCACTAGTGATTGCTTCGGTTTGGTTTATTTTCAATATGGTTTTTCTGTTCAGTTTTGAGTTGCTAGGTGGACTATGGATATGGATGTAATTTTTGCTACTTCTGGATTGTTTGTAGTGTTATGTTGTTTGATGAATAGATCGAAAGATTCTCTGAAACAAAAGTAGAAAAAAAATCAGGGACTACAGTTCCAAAAAAACAAAATGCATCTACAACTGCGGATAACGGATCATTCTTTTGTTTTTGATAAATTCTCCATCCAACGGCTCTGGCATGAAATTTCCAAAGCTGCCAATCAAGGCATGCAAAATTTCCACCATCAACCCGGTTTACAGCCAACCTAAAAACCATGTGCAGCTCACTACGTACCGATCGGGAACTCCTGTACCCGCAAACAAAATCGTCAGTCACGATTCTCTAGATGTTGCTTGATTGGCGATGGCGTGCACGGGAAAACTCCTCGTCGGCGCGATCTGTGAGGAGGTCAATGCATCTCATCGAAGCACCTTCCCAACATGAATGGACAGATAGATAGAACATGGGTTTCTCCCCATCAGATCACGCCCATGCATACCTTCCCCAGTACGCCGCAGCACGATCCGACACCGCGGCAGGCCAATACGATTTAACTAGTCCTCACCGTCGACGGGAGCCCGCCATTAATTCCGGTGCCGAGACATCTCAGCTCCAGCCTCCAGTAGTATATAAACAAGGGCGCACCCACCGACAGAATGCCACGCTCCACTCGGTAAGTCGCGAGTGAACAGTTCATCACCACACTTTTCCGGCGGTTGGCACGCGGAAGCTAGCTACCTAGAAACCTAGTACGTAGAAAGAAAGATGGCAGCACGGCTCCTCCCCCTCCTCGTCCTGGCCGTGTCGCTGGCGTGGCCGGCGTCGTGCAAGCCTCTCCCGGTGCTCGTTCCGGTCACCAAGGATCCCGCCACCCTACTCTACACCATCCCCTTCCATTACGGCAACGACCTCGTCGTCGACACCGCCGGCCCGCTCGTCTGGTCCACGTGCCAGCCCGGTCACCTGCCGGCGGAGTTCCCCTGCAACAGCGACACCTGCCGGAAGGCCAACGCCTTCCACGTCCCGGGCTGCCACGCGCCCGGCTGCGGCCGCGACGGGCGCAAGGGCAGCACGTGCACCGCTTACCCGTACAACCCCGTCACCGGCGCGTGCGCGGCCGGGGACCTGGTGCACACCAGGCTCGTCGCCAACACCACCGACGGCGTTCACCCGGTGAGCCAGGTGAGCGTGCGGGCCATCGCGGCGTGCGCGCCGAGCAGTCTCCTCAAGTCGCTGCCGCGGGGCGCCTCGGGCGTGGCCGGGCTCGCGGGCTCCGACCTCGCGCTGCCGGCGCAGGTGGCGTCCGCGCAGAATGTCTCCAACAAGTTCCTCCTCTGCCTCCCCCGCGGCGGCTTCTCCGGCGACACCGGCGTGGCCATCTTCGGCGGTGGCCAGTTCCAGGTCACCGCGCAGCCGGGGAGGGACTTCACGCAGGAGCTGCTCTACACGCCGCTCGTCACCAAGCAGGGCATGCCGCCCGCGCACTACGTCTCGATCCAGTCCATCGCCGTGGAGAACACCCGGGTGCGCGCCACCGGCGGCGCGGTGGTCTGCACGAAGGTGCCATTCACCCTGCTCCGCCCCGACGTGTACCGCCCGTTCGTGTACGCGTTCGCCAGGGCCCTGACGGCGCAGGGAGCGCAGGGCGGGCCCGTGGCGCGCCGGGTGAAGCCAGTGCCGCCCTTCGAGCGGTGCTACGACGCGCGGTCGCTGGCCAACACGCGGATCGGCTACCTGGTGCCGGGCGTGACGCTGACGCTCGGCGGCGGCAAGAACTGGACCATGAACGGGCTGAGCTCAATGGTGGACATCAAGCCCGGGACGGCGTGCCTGGCGTTCGCGCGGATGGAGGGGGTCAAGGGTCGGGACCTCGCCGCGCCGGCGGTGCTCATCGGAGGGTTCCAGATGGAGAACACCCTGCTGGAGTTCGACATGGCCAAGAAGCGGCTCGGGTTCGTCAGGCTGCCCTTCTTCACCCAGTGCGGCCACTTCAATTTCACCAAGACCGGCTACTAGGCCGTTTGCTATGCTGCCTTTTCTTTGGATAATAATAATAATAGTAATAAATATGTTCTTCCTCCACTGAACTAAACTAAGTGCTACGTACTGATGCTAAAACTGTTGTTTTTCAAAGACATTCAAACGCTCTTGATCATGACGCGCGGTTTAACCTCGTTAAGATTTTATTTCTTCTAAATATTTTGCTTTGGTAGATAGTAACACAAAGATGATTGAGATCACACGATGCCCCTTCATTTTTTTTAAAAGGAGGTTAAACCGTCGTTCTTTGCATCAATCGATGCATGCAACCATCTTTATTAATTATTATTCCACACAGGTCTTACAAGAATATACATCAATCCACCCAAATTCATCACTCACACCTACAAATTCGATAATGTGGAGTGCTCTTACTCAACATATCTAAAACCAGTGTTGTCGTCAATCCATCCACATAACGTATCGGGAACAACAGCCGGTGCAGCACACCTAAAACGCACACCTCACACACACATTTTAGAAGCCACCATCATCATCGGACCACAGACCCATTTTCAGGAAAGAGATCCGCATCATCCTTGCCAGTCCAAGCATCCGTCTACGCCACCACGACGCACCGCCCTGCGCTCATCCGTCCAAATGCGAAAACTCAGGAAGATCTGTCGTGCGTAGCACCTGCCAACTAGGCATGACTCGGCGTAGCTTCTGTCGGCCAGGCATGACTTGACAGCTTCACCGAAATTCCGTGCAAGACGAAGCCGCTCCACCTCCTGCCTCAGTCTGCCAGCGATGCTCCATAAACGATGCTCCCAAGAGAGAAACATCACCGCAGTACCACCATCCTCCAATCTGGAAGACCAGATCCTAGGGTTTCCCCTGAAGCAGTGCCCACCACGAGCAACCGTCCAGGACCCACACAGTGTCCACCACCATTCAGCCCTCAAGGCGGCGCCTTTAGGAAGGTCACGGCGTCAAGGACGCCGCGGCCGCCCACCGGAGTTAGGGTTTGCACCCGAGAGGCAAGGAGGGGGGAGCACAGGAGCAGATGTAGACCGACGTCTCCAAGAAGAAAAATGGCGCCCTTGAGCGTCATCGTCGGCGCGGCCGTCCTGGGCCAACCAAGGGGTTTCCCCCAATCTGAATCTCCTCCACCAGCTTCACCCGCAGCCAGGGCCCCGGCTACCTCGCCGGCACAGCCAAGAACCCGCACGAGAGAGGCCCACAGATCAGGGTCGGAGGATAGCGGCTAGATCTGGCGCCGCCGGCCGCCACAGCAGCCACGCGACGCCGGCCTCATGCGGCGGCAAGGGAGGCACCCCCGAGCCACCACCGCGTAGATCCGCGACCTCCAGCACCGGATCCCGCGCCACCGAGTCGTCGCATGCAATGGCCAAAGAGCCTCGCGTGAAGCCGCCACACAACGAGTCCGCGCGCATGGCGTCGTCGCATGCGCCTCCGAGCACGCCATCACCACCCGTGCGCCACCGGCCCCTCACGAGCGCGGCGCCCTAGCCTGACCAGATCGGCCCGCGCCAACCCCGGGCCGAGTAAAGGGGGAGAAGCTTCCCGCCGACGGGCCATGGCCTTCTAGCCACAGGCGGTCGACATGTACCGTCACGACATCCCCGTGCGACTGTCATCCCACCTAGCGCACGGGTGGCACGTCACCACCGACGGCTATGCCATGCCAGGCCCCGCCCAACCAGGCCCGTGAAATCCCGAAGGTCGTCGAAAGTATTGGGAAGGCCGTGACTTCGACACCGTCATCACCTTCTACAAAACCTGTGACATCCGCACCGACACACCAAACGCGCCTATGGCGTCCCCTACCGTACCGCCCCCGCAGGCACGTGCGGTTCGTCGTATACGTGCCCCCAGCAACGCCCGCGCCACTCCAGATTCAGGGCCCGTCAGAACTGGCCGCGGTGCAGGAGGAGAACGATCCCTTGGAGTCGTGAGGTTTAATCCGCACAATCCGAGACTCAATAAGGGAGACAACTTGGGTTCCACCCGCGTAGTTGGTTGTCCCAAGGGACCCGATGGACGAGCCGGGGTACTAGCAAATGATAAGGGATTCGACCGAGACGCTAGCACAATAGTGCACCCCAAGAGGTGAATTTTTTTTGCGCACTTCGGCAGCTCCTATGACTCTCACAGTGGCGAAGACAGCGGCGAGAACGGCGGCGATGCGTAAGTTTGATCTAGTCGATAAAGACGAGGAGTAGTTAGGTTTTATTTCGTCGTTTTTAATTTTGAATGCAAAATTTAGTTGAAGAAATGATGTAAGATATCCTAAAATCTGAACATTTTTTTTTACTTTTATGAATTATATAATGTTTGAATGTTTATTGGTAGTTTATTAACTAATTTTAGTTTGTTTTGTCTAGATTTTTATTGAGTTGAATTAAAAAGTATAGAAAAACATCACCATAAATTTAGTAAAATTTAGTAAAAAAAGATGAAAATCAACGATTGTTTCTAACAAAAATAAAGTTTTCTTTAAAAAACTTACGATTTTTCATTTAAAATTCAAACGTTCTAAATTATTAACAAAGAGAATATTGTATGTTTGTTTGTTAAGTTTATATGATATATCATGTTGGAATATTCTTATCATGATGCTACCAACATGGGTATGTGTAACATAGTCCCACATGGAAGTAACTTTGAATTCGAACATCGAACGCAAATTAAGAAGTATGTTACAGAAAATCATAGAAAATGCATGTAATGTAAGAAATCATTGAAAATTGATATGCATGCTTATCATGATGATACTAGACTGTAGAAGAAATATGAGTCCGTTTAAAGAATGTCGAAAGAAAACATCCTTCGAGACGGACCCTTTCATCTTACCCGAGTGACCTCCAGTTAAGATGGTATTTTTTGATCATCTTTAGAATGACATCAAAATTTTCCATCTTCTTTGCATGCCCAATTTAGACCTGCATGCAAGATTAACGAATTCGGGCACCAAACTTACGTTGTGTCTCAATACGAGAGCTTGAAGAAATCTTGACCTGGTCAAAATTAGACGACTTAATTCTAATTGAAGATCTCAATTGAATATGTGCTTTTTACGACTAAGAAGGTAATGTTATACATGATGAAGAATAGCCTGATGCATCAGACTAATTAGACTTTAGTATCTTCACTCTCACACGAGAATGACATGGGGCTTCTTGGTGTGAAAACAAGCAAAACAAACAAATAATACATTCCTAGCTCACACTAGAAAACAAGCCTAAAAAGAGCCTCAAATAAGAAACCTATTTAAATCATGCCTCATGACAAACAGATTGGAGAATTTTGACGGGTGCTCATAGGAAACACAAAACAATCCTAGGGTAAATCATATGTATATTGTATTCCAATCAAAAGCAACAAACACAAAAATGAGGTAGATTATTATCTCTTCGAAGAGGCCGAACCTTGGTAAACCTTGAGGCCCTATTACCATCGTGTCTAATTGTCCAGCTCGGGATTCCTTACCTCGAGATTGATGCCTGCAAGCCAAACAGGTTTGTGTAGAATTTTCATGCAAGTATTACAATAAGTTATTGTCCCAACTAAGAGCAGATGAGAGTTGAGAGTATTTATATTGGTGCTTCTGTCACACATAAGGTGTCATCGTTTTTGTGTGAAGTAACTGCTTGAGCTTCTACAAATATTGTTACTGTCCTGGCGGATGAATAAACCAAAGTGACAAGGATAAAAGATTGATATTGATGAAGGTAGAAACTAGTGATGGTAAATATCGCGAATAAAAGTAGAACTAGAATTGTGTTTCCTGCAATGAAGTGATTGTTGGGGATCGTAGTAATTTCAAAATTTTCTACGCCATACAAGGATCTATCTATGGAAAAAACCAGCAACGACAGAGGTTGTAGAGCATCTTCATACATTTGAAGATCGCTAATCTGAAGCATTACTATGAACGCGGTTGATGGAGTCGTACTCGCAGCGATTCAGATCGCGATTGATTTCGATCTATGTGCCGAGTCACGACACCTCCGCGTTCAACACACGTACAACCCGGTGTCGTCTCCTCCTTCTTTATCCAACAAGGAGAGAGGAGAAGTTGAGGGAGAGCTCCGCCAGAACGATGGCATGATGGCGGTGGAGCTATGTGGTTCTTCGGCAGGGCTTCGCCAAGCGTTGCGGAGGACGAGGACGAGGAGGAGTAGGGCTACACCGTGAGAGATGAATTGTGTGTCTCCAAAAGGCCAAAATCCTCCACTATATATAGGAGGAGGAAGAGGGAGGCTGCCTTGGCCCCTCATCCAAGGAGGAGGAGCTTCGGCCGAAGCTAGGGAGGTGTCCACCTCCCACAAGGGAGGTGGACTATCTTGGTAGGACTCTTCTTCCTTTTCCTTTTAAGCCTTTTGCCTTATCTCCTCTATCCCTATGCGCATAGGCCTTTAGGGAAGGCCTTGGCCAGCCCAATAAGGGCTGGTCCACCTCCTCTAACAGCCCATGCACCTCTTTGATCGTCACACCCTCTCGGGGGTCCTCCAGCACCCTCTCGGCACTCCCGGTACACTACCGATGAGCCCAAAACTTTTCCGGCGACCAAAACATGACTTTCTATATATCAATCTTTACCTCCGGGCCATTTTGGAGCTCCTCGTGACGTTCGGGATCTCATCTGGGACTCCGAACAACCTTCGGTAACCACATACCATTCTCTTTACAACTCTAGCATCATCGAACCTTAAGTGTGTAGACCCTACGGGTTCGGGAGACATGCAGACATGACCGAGACATCTCTCCAGCCAATAACCAACAACGGGGTCTGGATATCCATGTTGGTTCCCACATGTTCCACGATGATCTCATCGGATGAACCACAGTGTCAAGGATTCAATCAATCCCGTATGCAATTCCCTTTGTCTACCGGTATGATACTTGCCCGAGATTCGATCATCGGTATCCCTATACCTTGTTCAATCTCGTTACCGAGAATTCTCTTTACTTGTTCCGTAACACATCATACCGTGGCTAACTCGTTAGACACACTGAGCTCAATATGATGATGGATTACCGAGTGGGCCCAGAGATACCTCTCCGTCGCACGAAGTAACAAATCCCGGTCTCGATTCGTACAACTCAACAAACACTTTCGGAGATACCCGCGGTGCACCTTATAATCACCCGGTTACGTTGTGACGTTTGGTACACCCAAAGCACTCCTACGGTATCTGGGAGTTGCACAATCTCACGGTCTAAGGAAATGATACTTGACATTAGAAAAGCTTTAGCAGACGAACAACACGATCTAGTGTCATGCTTAGGATTGGGTCTTGTCCATCACGTCATTCCCCAATGACGTGATCCCGTTATCAATAACATCCAATGTCCATGATCAAGAAATCATGATCATCTATTGAGCAACGAGCTAGCCAAGTAGAGGCTCACTAGGGACACATTGTGACCTATATATATTCACACATGTATTACGGTGTCTGGTTAATACAATTATAGCATGAATAATAGACAATTATCATGAACTGAAAATATAATAATAGCAACTTTATTATTGCCTCTAGGGCATATTTCCAACAGAGATTAGGCGCGAAGAGAATTCGGTTCATTGTCAGAATATATAAAGTGAGCCAGTGCAGTGATAATACGAGTTACCTTATATCATACTCATAGTATTTGATATGCGTGTTGTGTAGGCGGTTCCCCCATGATATGAAACTCCTCGCGGGATTGTATTTCATTCCATGGTTCTGTTTTGTCGTTTCCACAGTTAAGGTCCTTAGACCGAAACCAAGCATTAAGTTTTGTGGTTCATCGTTATCTCATATTGTCCTTGATCCTCAAAGGTATCTCCACCTATCATGTCAGAGGTCACATATTTCCTAAATAATATATGTTACTTGTGTAGGTCTTGAGACCATGTTACCTGGTCCCTTAAATTGGACAACACACATAATTCGCCATAGTATAAAGACATACTAGACAAATCATACTACTACAAATATAAATGACGACATATAGATTAGACACAAATGAATCGTACCACTCTCCTACATCTCACACTCCTATGAGGAATTACTCACACATCATAAGAAAGAAACCAATCACACAAAACATATCGATAATACCAGAAAGATCCACAATAAGATGAAATGGATAATTAAAATAGTCTTGGTCTCTAAATGAGATTGAATAAAGTCATAATTGTTCTCACAAATTGTAATTCCTCATACACTGAAGGGTGAAATGATAATGGAGATGAAAGAACCAAAACTAAGAAGAACCAAATACATACATACTAACGTATATCAGTCAAATATACACTAGATACTTCAGATTGTATCGGTCGTTGGGGAGGTAGTCCCCCCGTCTCCGCCCCTGTATGCACCCGACTGCGTCCCGGAATAACGTTATCTCGTGCGCGTATGGTGTATACAATTGCAAGGGGTACATCGTTCGTACGTACCTCTCGATTGCTGTGCTTTGGACCTCAAGTGGACTTAGATTTGTAAATCAAACCAATTGGACTTGCATATAATCATAACTGAACCAATGCAGGAAGCATCATTAGCATGTTCCACTACTTGTAAGCACCTATATATATTTGTGTCTCGTTGAGGAGAGGTGTTTTGGCTCCCGGGTGCATATGCACCGGGATGAACAGTACCACGAAAAGTAATAGTAAATGTTTTTAAAAAATTCTAATTATTTTTGTAGAAGATTGTATTAGTGTCGCAAACATGCATGATAATTTTCGTGCGATAAGGAGCAGCGGTGTTTCATCAGCAAAAAAGACAAATTTATGATGACATCTTGGGGTAACTTTTGGTGTTCAATTTGTTTTTGTTTTGCACAAGCTAAAATGTTTTATCTTTTTGTCTTAAAATTTACAGGTAGCATTTGGATGTAACAAAATACACAAACAAATTTTGTTTTGATTTTTTTTATTTCAAACTTTTTTTTTGGCCCCGGAAGCACGAATTGCATTTCCGCGTCTCGTTGTAGCAAGTTTACGCAGCAAGAGGAAAAAGCAAAAGGACAACTTTTTTTTTTGAACCAGCAGCAAAAGGACAACTTGAGCACGGACACAACTCTAGTTCTCCGGGAAAACAAGCTCAGCTTGTTTCTTGCCCCCACGCCCAGAGCTATACCTTGTGCTTAATAATTCCTTTAGCTAGCCCGATCGAGATCCAGAGCAGAGCATTCACCAATGGCTTCTCGCGTTGACCCCGCCCACGCCGACCGCTTCGATGTCTCCGGGCTGATGCATATGATTTCTTCGGGAACGACGATTGACTGGTACGTCTATATACAATTCTGATGTCCAATGTTTAAATATGGCAAACCGAACGTTTTCTATGACATATTATGTGTCGTGGGGCCAGCAATTCCTTTCAGCAAACATGATAAATCCTAACATGTTCAGAATTTGCCAGAGGGGAATTGCCATGCTCGCGGATTTGCATAAAAACCATTCGATTTGCCATGCTTAAAATTTAACGTCAGATTTTTATCATATATGTTTAGTTACATACAAAATTCAACATTTCATGAATCGTAATCAATCAAACTAAGCCTTATATTCCCATAAAAAATCCATATATCATGTATTTTCTCTATAAACTATTTTTTTTATAGAATACTAAAATAGTGAGCTAAACGCGGTGATGGAGTCCTAATCAATCAAACTAAGTCGTGTATTCCCCGCCAAAAACAAATATCCATATATCATGTATTTTCTTTATAAACTAATATAAAAACGTTTAAATACTAAAATAATGATCTATATATTTTTATATTAATTTACGGAGGGGCTATCTATATTCAGTTATTCACTGCAGGGACAAGGAGGAGTATCGGCGTTGCATCGCCGCCTGCCTCGTCAAGGGGACCTACGTCCTCGAGAACGACAGGACACTGTGCAGGATGGAGTCGAAAGCGCTGGCGCCGACGTGGTGGAAGAGCTTCCACTTCCGCCTCGTGGACGTGCTCACAGACCGCTCGTTCATGCACATGTGTGACCAGTTCATCTTCGGCGCCATTTTTCTACGAGCACGTGGCCCTGCCTCCTCGCCACCCCGCGCTACATCGTCGCCTTCCGAAGGACCATGCCGCTGTTGGAATTATGTGTCCTGAAACTATATTCAAATAATAGGAATTGCTAATATTCGGAATACCTTATTATGGAATTATACATGGAATTACTTCACATGATTATCATGGAATTATTACTTGTTGGAATACTTAAGTTATATACTTAAGGAAGCTGGTCGATCATCAGTGGAATACAATATACCATTTATATTGAAAAGACTACCCGGATACATTGATGATTGGAAGGAGCTAGATCGTATAGTTAGATTACAGCCCTAATATGTTGATCTACATAATTAGAGGAAATTATACTCTATTATGACGCGTTGCTCACAAGCGTGTGCTCCAGGGACATAACGGGTAGAATCCGTTGACAGACAAATATGATCATGGTTGGTAATTTGATCTGGACTCTATCCCGGAAAACTAGTTAAAAAGACTAGGAATCTTATCTGTATAAGAGGTGGACTCTTTGAAAAGACAGTATAAGAATGTCGTTACCCCCTAACCTCAGATATGTCATTGTGAACGGCAGGACGGATAAACGCAAAGGAATAGGGGTAGACCAGAAATCCTAAATTAGTAACAGCCGCTGCATCCCAAGACGGTGCACGCGCGAGCACGACTTGTGCCTCGACTTCAAGGTCATCTTCAACACCCTGCCCGACTCAAAGCGCTGCAAGCGCGCGCGCCTCGAGGTGGAGAGGTCTCCTGGCGACCCTCCTCCCCGCCAACGGCGACGCCGCCTCCGACGTCTGGCTCACGGGACACTCTCTCGGCGCCTCGGTGGCGCTGGACGCGGGGCGGGCCATGATGCTGGACGGCAAGCAGGGGCACAAGAACCTGCCGACCTTCCTCTTCAACCCGCCTCAGGTGTCGTTGGCTCCGGTGATCAACAAGCTGCTCCTGTCGGACAAGGACGTCAACTGGCACTGGCTCCACCGGCCGTTCCACGCGCACGAGCTGCAGCAGTGGTGGAGAACGGACGCCGATCGACCTTGGCTTAAGTCCCAGCAGCTATAGCTACCATGCAACTTCTTATGATAAATCCACAAACTAGCTGGAAAAAAGGTAGATTTAGCAGATATGTTGACATTTCTGCCTGGCTATCATTCAAAGTGTTAGCAGATATGTCGCCGCTGCCGGAGCCGGTGTAGAGATTAGGCTGGAGGAGATCCTTCATTGTGGTCTATATATTTCCCACGTGAAAATATTGATACTCAGGCTTGTTAGATAGTACTCCCTCTGTAAAGGAAGTATTTCCTAAATGTCAGCTTTAAAATATTTATAAAGGTTATAACAAATTGGTTGAATGGGATGGCTGATCATGTGGTGGAACCCACTCAAACATCGTTAATGAAAAGGACGCAGCATACTAGATGAAGTGGTCTTGCGCTGCATGAAGTTGTATATTTACAGTAAAAAGTTGAGTGAAGAAAATTGACTTTAAAAAGGCCTATGATAAAGTAAAATGACCCTCTCTCTTGCAAACTTTACGCATGAAGGGGTTTTCGTCAAAATGGTGCCAATGAATAGAGAGTTTTATCTCTAAAGGTAGTGTGGGTATCAAAGTCAACGATGATGTTGGCAACTATTTTCAGACCAAGAAGGGTCTTAGCCAAGGGGACCCCATATGGGAAATACACTTTAGTTCCTGGTTGTATATGCACCATATATGATGATTTTTTTAATAATTAATTAAAAGGTTAAAATAGTTTCGAAGTATTTTTAGATTAAACCTAACTTTGTGTTGCACTAGTATATAAATTTTCATGAAAAAAGGTCAACATTGACTTCTGAATAAAAAAGACAAAAAATATTTGCTATTATAGGTCACTATTCTCACTATTTTGATTAAAAAATTATCTTTTTTAAAAGAAGTCAAAGTGTAATTTTTTTTTGTGGAAAAGTACAATGGAAGGTCAAGTTTATTTCAAAAATATTTTTAGATTTTTTTAACTTTTTATTGAATTGCTATTTTTTTACATATAGGGTGTATAAACACCCAGGTTCCAAAAGTTACCCTCCGACCCCATATATCCCTTATTTTGTTGAACATCTCGACCGATATGTTAGCTATCCTAGCGACTCAGGGGAAACCCTAGCACCGCCACCGCCGCGTTTTCCCCCTCTCTCCCTCTCCTCCGCCGTTGCCAGAGGGAGCCACGGCACTAGCTTGTGGCCTTGATAAAGGTGGCGGCGGGGACCCTGCGTCTGGACGGTGGCGGTTCCCGGGGCGGCGGGGATCTTGCGCCTGACGGCGGCGGTTCCCGTGGCGGCGGTTACCGGAGCGGCAGCTTCGTTCCAGGGGCGGCGGCTACCGGTGGCGGCGGGGATCTCAGGCCTGGACGACGGCCCACGGGACGGCGGTGGCTTCGGCCGGCGGCTCGTGGTGGCGGCGGGGGTCCAGAGCCTGGACGGCAGCGCCCGGGGTGGCAGCGGCTTCGGCTCCTGGGGCCGGGTCGCCTGGTAATCCAGCCTGATCCACCGCGCCAGCCTGGTTCCGGGTGCCTTCTCCTGGTGCTTGCTGGCCGGATCTAATCTGGTCTTGGCGGTGCCGACGGTGACGGCTTACCTGGGACCATGGTGGTGGCGGCGTCCCCTCCGCCGGGGATGACGGGTCTGATGGTGGGAAGACATGGTTGCCGGTGAAAACCGTGCCGACGGCGAATGATGGCGGCTTTTTGAGCCGTTACCTTGATGAAGGCTTCGTTCTGTAACTACCGTTGATCCACTCGTCCTGCTCCGGGGGAAACCCTAGGATCTGGTTTTCCAGATCGGACGATGGCGGCATTGCGGTGTCATTCCTCTCTAGGGAGCATCATTTGTGGAGCAGTGCTGGAAGACGGTGGCAGGAGGTGGAGCGTCTTCGTCCTGCACGGAGCTTCAGTGGTGATGTCAGGTCATGCCTGGCCGACAGGTGCTACGCTTTCTCATGCCTGGTCGGCAAGTGCTACGCATGACAGATCTTACCGAGCCTTCACGTTTGGATGGACGAGCGCGGGGAGGTGGTGTCGTTGGGCGCCGTGGTGGCGTCGACGGATGGCTGGACTGACAAGGATTATGCGGATCTCTCTCCTGAAGATGGTTCAACGGTTCGAAGATGATGACGGCTTCTAAAACGTGTGCATGTGGTGTACGCTTTAGGTCTGCTGCACCGGCTATGAGTTCCGATACGTTATGTGGATGGATCGGAGACAACACCGGATTTAGATATGGGGAGTGAGAGCACTCCACATTATCACGGTATGTAGGTGTGAGAGGGGGCTTCGGATGGTTTGATGTATGTACTTGTCAGACCTTTGTTGAATAAGTAATAAAATGAATGCATGCATCACTCAATGCAGAGGCCTCGGCTCAGCCTCCTTTTCTAAAAAAAATGTTAGCTATCCTTGTTGAGAGGGCTAAGGTGGCCGCTTAGATTAGTGGCGTTATTTCCCATCTGGTAAAAGAAGGTCTGTCTATTTTACAATATGCGGATGACACTTTTTTATGGATAATGACCTATATAAAGCAAGAAACCTCAAGTTGCTTTTATACGCATTTGAGGAGCTCTTTGGTCTCAAAATTTAATTTTATAAGAGCGAGCTTTTTTGATTCGGTGACACTCTAGAATCTGTGGCTGAGTATGCTTACATTTTTGACTGCCAGCTCGGACAGTTCCCGATTCGGTATCTCGATATTCCGATTCACAACCGACGCTTAACTATCGCTGAGTGGAAGTATGTGGAATAGAGAATTTAAAGGCAGCTAGCCAGCTGGAAGGTCAAAATCTTGATATATGGGGGGGGGACTGATTTTGATCAATTCCGTCTTAGCAATATGGTTATATACATGTTCTCTTTCTTCCACTTACCAAAAGGGATTCTTCAGCATCTAGATTACTTTAGATCCAGAATTTTTTGGCAATGCAATAATGAATCCAAAAAATATCGGCTGGCTAGATGGACTGTATTAAGCCTCCCTAAAAGTCAAGGGGGCGTTGGAATTGAAGATCTTGAGATTAAAAACATTGCTCTTCTGAGTAAATGAGTTTACAAATTACTCACTGAAAATGGAGTGTGGCAGGTAATCATTTGTAACAAATACGTGGGGTCCAAAGCCATTTCTCAAGTTCATTGAAAACCTGATGATTCACATTTTTGGTATGGTGTCACGAAGGCCAAGGAATTCTAATTTTGTACTTTCTCAGTCAGGGATGGTTCTCAAGTTCGATTCAAGGAAGATACCTGACTAGGCATCAGCCCACTTATGGTGCAGTACTCTAGCTTGTACAGAATTGTCACACATAAATTTGTCATGATCAAACAAGTTTTGGGACAAGATAATGTTGGGTAACGTAGCATAAATTTAAAATTTTCCTACGCATATTCAGATTTTCCTATGGAGAGGCCAGCAACGAGAGAGGGGTAAGAGCATCTTCATACCTTTGAAGATCGCTAAGCGGAAGCGTTTCTAGAACGCGGTTGATGGAGTCGTACTCGCAGCGATTCGGATCGCGGTGTGATTCCGATCTAGTGCCGAACTATGGCACCTCCGCGTTCAACACACGTGCAGCCCGGTGATGTCTCCCGCACCTTGATCCAGCAAGGAGGAGGGAGAGGTTGGGGAAGAACTCCAGCAGCACGACGGCGTGGTGTCGATGGAGAGAAGAGGTCTCCCGGCAGGGCTTCGCCAAGCACCGGCAGAGAGGAGGAGAAAGAAGGACACGGCTGCGCCGAGGGAGAGAGAGAAGTCTGTGTCCCAAGGGCCAAAACCCCTCTCTATTTATAGGAGGAGGGGGAGGGGGGTGCACCACCCCTAGGGTTCCCCCCTAGGTGGTGCGGCAGCCACCAGAAGGGAAAGGAGGCGGCGGCTAGGGTGGGAGGGGGTGGCGCACCACCTAGTGGGCCTAAGGCCCACCTATGCCTAGGGTTTGCCCCCTTCCCTCTCCCCTGCGCATTGGGATGAGTGGGGAGGCACACCAGCCCACCTAGGTGCTGGTTCCCTCCCCCACTTGGCCCACCTTACCTCCCGGGGTTGTTGCCCCCCTTCGGTGGACCCCCGGGACCACCTCCGGTGGTCCCGGTGGCCCGGTACGTTACCGGTGATGCCCGAAACTCTTCCGGTATCCGAAACCATCCGTCCTATATATCAATATTTACCTCCGGACCATTCCAGAGTTCCTCGTGACGTCCGGGATCTCATCCAGGACTCCGAACAACTTTCAGTAACCTCATATATCAATTCCCTATAACCCTAGCGTCACCGACCCTTAAGTGTGTAGACCCTACAGGTTCGGACGACAAGCAGACATGACCGAGACACCTCTCCGGCCAATAACCATCAGCGGGGTCTGGATACCCATGGTGGCTCCCACTTGCTCCATGATGATCTCATCAGATGAACCACAATGTCAAGGATTCAATTAATCCCGTATACGATTCCCTTTGTGTGTCGGTATAGAACTTGCCCGAGATTCGATCGTCGGTATACCTATACCTTGTTCAATCTCGTTACCGGTAAGTCTCTTTACTCGTTCCGTAGCACGTCATCGTGTGACTAACTCCTTAGTCACATTGAGTTCATGATGATGTTGTACCGAGTGGGCCCAGAGATACCTCTCCGTCACACGGAGTGACAAATCCCGATCTCGATTCGTACCAACCCAACAGACACTTTCGGAGGTACCCGTAGTGCACCTTTATAGTCACCCAGTTACGTTGTGACGTTTGATACACCCAAAGCACTCCTACGGTATCCGGGAGTTGCACAATCTCACGGTCGAAGGAAAAGATACTTGACATTAGAAAAGCTTTAGCATACGAACAATACGATCTAGTGCTATGCTTAGGATTGGGTCTTGTCCATCACATCATTCTCACAATGATGTGATCCCATTATCAATGACATCTAATGCCCATGATCAGGAAACCATGATCATCTATTGACTAACGAGCTAGCCAACTAGAGGCTTGCTAGGGACACATTGTGATCTATTTATTCACACATGTATTACTGTTTCTTGTTAATACAATTATAGCATGAACAATAGACGATTATCATGAACAAGGAAATATGATAATAACCATTTTATTATTGCCTCTAGGGCATATTTCCAACAGTCTCCCACTTGCACTAGAGTCAATTATCTAGTTACATTGTGATGTATCGAATACCCATAGCATTATGGTGTTGATCATGTTTTGCTCGTGGAAGAGGTTTAGTCAACGGGTCTGCAATATTCAGATCCGCTTGTACTTTACAAATATCTATCACTCCACTCTGGACATGGTCCTGGATGGAGTTGTAGCGGCGTTTGATGTGCTTCGTCTTCCGGTGAAACCTGGGCTCCTTGGCTATGGCAATGGCCCTAGTGTTATCACAGAAGAGTGTCATTGGACCCGACGTGCTTGGAACCACTCCAAGGTCGGTGATGAGCTCCTTCATCTAAATTCCTTCATGAGCTGTTTCTGAAGCAGCTATGTACTCCGCTTCACATGTAGATGCTGCCACGACTTCTTGCTTGCTGCTGCACCAGCTCACTGCCCCACCATTCAACACATATACGTATCCGGTCTGTGACTTAGAGTCATCCGGATCTGTGTCAAAGCTAGCGTCGACGTAACCCTTTACGACGAGCTCTTCGTCACCTCCATAAACGACAAACATTTCCTTAGTCATTTTCAGGTACTTAAGGATATTCTTGACCGTTGTCCAGTGTTCCATACCGGGATCACTTTGGTAACTCCCCACCAAGCTTATGGCAAGGTTTATATCAGGTCTGGTACACAGCATGGCATACATTAGAGAGCCCACGGCTGATGCGTAGGGGACACAACTCATCTTCTCTCTATCTGCTGCCGTGGTCGGCGACTGAGTCTTACTCAATCTCACACCTTGCAAAACTGGCAAGAATCCTTTCTTTGAGTTTTCCATATTGAACTTCTTCAATATCTTGTCAAGGTATGTACTTTGCGAAAGACCTATGAGACGTCTTGATCTATCTCTATAGATCTTGATGCCTAATATGTATGCAGCTTCTCCAAGGTCCTTCATAGAAAAACTTTTGTTCAAATAGGCCTTTATGCTCTCCAACATCTCTATATTATTCCCCATCAATAATATGTCATCCACATACAGTATGAGGAAAGCTACAGAGCTCCCACTCACTTTCTTGTACAGACAGGCTTCTCCGTAAACCTGTATGAACCCAAACGCTTTAATCACCTCATTAAAGCGAATGTTCCAACTCCGAGATGCTTGCACCAGCCCATAGATGGAGCGCTGGAGCTTCCACACTTTGTTACCCTTAGGGTCGACAAAACCTTCTGGTTGCATCATATACAACTCTTCCTTAAGGTTCCCGTTCAGGAACGCTGTTTTGACGTCCATTTGCCAAATTTCATAATCATAAAAGGCGGCAATTGCTAACATGATTCAGACTGATTTCAGCTTTGCTACGGGAGAGAAAGTCTCTTTGTAGTCAACTCCTTGAATTTATTGAAAACCCTTTGCGACAAGTCGAGCTTTGTAAACGGTTACATTATCGTTTGCATCAGTCTTCTTCTTGAAGATCCATTTATTTTCTATGGCTCGCCGGTCATTGGGCAAGTCCACCAAAGTCCATACTTTGTTCTCATACATGGATCCTATCTCGAATTTCATAGCCTCAAGCCATTTGTTGGAATCCGGGCCCGCCATCGCTTCTTCATAGTTCGAAGGTTCACCGTTGTCTAACAACATGATTTCCATCGCAGGGTTGCCGTACCACTCTGGTGCGGAGCGTGCCCTTGTGGACCTTTGCGGTTCAGTAGTAACTTGATCCGAAGCTTCATGATCATTATCATTAACTTCCTCTTCAGTTGGTGTAGGCGCCACAGGAACAACTTCCCGCGTTGCGCTACTATCCTGTTCGAGAGGGGGTGTAATTACCTCATCAAGTTCTACCTTCCTCCCACTTACTTCCTTCGAGAGAAACTCTTTCTCTAGAAAGGATCCGTTCTTGGCAACAAAGGTTTTACCTTCGGGTCTAAGATAGAAGGTATACCCAATAGTTTCCTTAGGGTATCCTATGAACACGCATTTCTCCGCTTTGGGTTCGAGCTTTTCTGGTTGAAGTTTCTTCACATAAGCATCGCAGCCCCAAACTTCAAGAAACGACAACTTAGGTTTCTTGCCAAACCATAGTTCATACGGTGTCGTCTCAACGGATTTAGACGGTGCCCTATTTAAAGTGAATGCTACAGTTTCTAATGCGTATCCCCAAAATGATAGCGGTAGGTCGGTAAGAGACATCATAGATCATACCATATCTAATAAAGTGCGATTACGACGTTTAGACACTCCGTTGCGTTGCGGTGTGCCAGGCGGCGTCAGTTGTGAAACGATTCCACACTTCCTTAGGTGTGTGCCAAACTCGTGACTCAAATATTCCCCTCCACGATCAGATCGCAGACATTTAATTTTTTCTGCCACGTTGATTCTCAACCTCACTCTAAAATTCCTTGAACTTTTCAAACGTCTCAGATTTGTGCTTCATTAAGTAGATATACCCATACCTACTCAAATCATCGGTGAGAGTGAGAACATAACGATAGCCACCGCGAGCTTCAACGTTCATTGGACCACACACATCCGTATGTATTATTTCCAATAAGTCGGTTGCTCTCTCCATTATTCCTGAGAATGGAGTCTTAGTCATCTTGCCCATGAGGCACGGTTCGCATGTGTCAAATGATTCAAAGTCAAGAGACTCTAATAGTCCATCAGTATGGAGCTTCTTCATGCGCTTAACGCCGATATGACCAAGGCGGCAGGGCCACAAGTATGTGGGACTATCATTATCAACTTTACATCTTTTGGTACTCACACTATGAATATGCGTAACATCACGATCGAGATTCATCAAGAATAAACCATTCACCAGCGGAGCATGACCATAAAACATATCACTCATATAAATAGAACAACCATTATTTTCTGACTTAAATGAGTAGCCGTCTCGCATTAAGCAAGACCCTGATACAATATTCATGCTCAAAGCTGGTACTAAATAACAATTATTAAGGTTTAAAACTAATCCCGACGTTAGATGTAGAGGTAGCATGCCGACGGCGATCACATCGACTTTGGAACCATTCCCCACGCGCATCGTCACCTCATCCTTGGCCAGTCTCCGCTTATTCCGCAGTTCCTGCTTTGAGTTGCAAATGTGAGCAACAGCACCGGTATCAAATAGCCACGAGCTACTACGAGCGCTGGTAAGGTACACATCAACAACATGTATATCACATATACCTTTAACGTTGTTTGCCTTCTTGTCCGCTAATTATTTGGGGCAGTTCCGCTTCCAGTGACCTTTTCCCTTGCAATAGAACCACTCAGTCTCAGGCTTGGGTCCATTCTTTTTCTTCTTCCCGTCATCTGGCTTACCGGGCGCGGCAACAGCTTTGCCGTCTTTCTTGAAGTTCTTCTTACCCTTGCCTTTCTTGAAACTAGTGGTCTTGTTGACCATCAACACTTGATGCTCTTTCTTGATTTCTACTTCTGCAGAGTTGAGCATCGAGTACAACTCGGGAATGGTCTTTTCCATCCCTTGCATGTTGTAGTTAAGCACAAAGCCTTTGTAGCTTGGTGGGAGAGACTGGAGGATTTTGTCGATTATAGCATCATCCAGAAGTTCGACTCCAAGTGAAGTCAGACGACCGTGTAACCCAGACATTTTGAGTATGTGCTCACTGACAGAACTGTTCTCCTCCATCTTACAGCTAAAGAACTTGTCGGAGACTTCATATCTCTCGACACGGGCATGAGCTTGAAAAACTAGCTTCAGCTCCTGGAACATCTCATATGCTCCGTGTTGCTCAAAACGCCTTTGGAGCCCCGTTTCTAAATTGTATAACATGCCACACCTAACTAGAGAGTAGTCATCACTCCGCGTTTGCCAGACGTTCAGAATTTCCTGGGCTGCTGCGGGAGCAGGAGGGTCACCTAGCAGCGCATCAAGGACATAAGCCTTTTTAGCTGCTTCAAGGATGAGCTTCAAGTTGCGAACCCAGTCCGCATAGTTGCTACCATCATCTTTCAGCTTGTTTTCTCTAGGAATGCGTTGAAATTGAGGTTGACGTTGGCCATTTACAATATTTATAAAGACAACTTTTAGACTAAGTTCATGACAGTTAAGTTCATTTAATCAAATTAAGTATGAACTCCCACTTAAGTCGACATCCCTCTAGTCATCTAAGTGATACATGATGCATGTTGACTAACCCGTGTCCGATCATCACGTGAGACGGACTAGTCACCATGGTGAGCAACTTCATGCTGATCGTATTCAACCATACGACTCATGTTCGACCTTTCGGTCTCTTGTATTCGAGGTCATGTATGTACAAGCTAAGCTCGTCGAGTCAACCTAGGTGTTTTGCGTGTGTAAATCTGACTTACACCCGTTGTATGCGAACGTTAGAATCTATCACACCCGATCATCACGTGGTGCTTCGAGACAACGAACCTTCGCAACGGTGCACACTTAGGGGAATACGTCCTCGAAATTTTAAGAGGGATCATCTTATTATGCTACCGTCGTTCTAAGCAATAAGATGTAAAACATGATAAACATCACAATGCAATCATATAGTGACATGATATGGCCATTATCATCTTTGCTCTTTCGATCTCCATCTTCAGGCATCACATGATCATCATCGTCACCGGCGCGACACCATGATATCCATCATCATGATCTCCATCATCGTGTCTCCGTGAAGTCGTCACACCAACTACTACTATCACTACTACTATAGCTAACCGTTAGCAATGAAGTAAAAGTAGTAAGCACATGGCGTTGCATCTCATACAATAAATTAAGACAACTCCTATGGCTCCTGCCGGTTGTCATACTCATCGACATGCAAGTCGTGAAACCTATTACAATAACATGATCATCTCATACATCATACATGCAACATCACAACTTTGGCCATATCACATCACATGTCAAACCCTGCAAAAACAAGTTAGACGTCCTCTAATTGTTGTTGCAAGTTTTACGTGGCTGATTTGGGTTTCTAGCAAGAACGTCTTCTTACCTACGTGACAGCCACAATGATGATATGCCTAAGCTATTTACCCTTCATAAGGACCCTTTTCATCAAATCCAATCCGACTAGAGTAGGAGAGACAGACACCCGCTAGCCACCTTTATGCACGGTGTGCATGTCTGTCGGTGGAACCAGTCTCACGTAAGCGTACGTGTAAAGTCGGTCCGGGCCGTTTCATCCCACAATACCGCGGGAAAAGAATAAGACTAGTAGCGGCAAGAAAATTGACAAATCATCGCCCACAACTTTTGTGTTCTACTCATGCATAGAATCTACGCATAGAAAACCTGGCTGTGATACCACTGTTGGGTAACGTAGCATAAATTCAAAATTTTCCTACGCATATTCAGATCTTTCTATGGAGAGACCAGCAACGAGAGAGGGGTAAGAGCATCTTCATACCTTTGAAGATCGCTAAGCGGAAGCGTTTCTAGAACGCGGTTGATGGAGTCGTACTCGCAGCGATTCGGATCGCGGTGTGATTCCGATCTGGTGCCGAACCACGGCACCTCCGCGTTCAACACACGTGCAGCCCGGTTACGTCTCCCGCACCTTGATCCATCAAGGAGGAGGAAGAGGTTGGGGAAGAACTCCAGTAGCACGACGGCGTGGTGTCGATGGAGAGACGAGGTCTCCCGGCAGGGCTTCGCCAAGCACCGGCAGAGAGGAGGAGAAAGAAGGGCAGGGCTGCGCCGAGGGAGAGGGAGAAGTCTGTGTCCCAAGGGCCAAAACCCCTCTCTATTTATAGGAGGAGGGGGAGGGGGGTGCGCCACCCCTAGGGTTCCCCCTAGGTGGTGCAGCAGCCACCAGATGGGAAAGGAGGCGGCGGCTAGGGTGGGAGGGGGTGGTGCACCACCTGGTGGGCCTAAGGCCCACCTGTGCCTAAGGCCCACCTATGCCTAGGGTTTGCCCCCCCTTCCCTCTCCCCTGCGCATTGGGCTGAGTGGGGAGGCGCACCAGCTCACCTAGGGGCTGGTTCCCTCCCCAACTTGGCCCACCTTACCTCCCGGGGTCGTTGCCCCCCTTCGGTGGACCCCCGGGGCCACCTCCGGTGGTCCCGGTACGTTATCGGTGATGCCCGAAACACTTACGGTATCCGAAACTATCCGTCTTATATATCAATCTTTACCTCCGGACCATTCCGGAGCTCCTCGTGACGTCCGGGACTCCGAACAACTTTTGGTAACCTTGTATAACAATTCCCTATAACCCTAGAGTCACCGAACCTTAAGTGTGTAGACCCTACGGGTTCGGAAGACAGGCAGACATGACCGAGACACCTCTCCGGCCTATAACCATCAGCGGGGTCTGGATACCCATGGTGGCTCCCACTTGCTCCACGATGATCTCATCGGATGAACCACAATGTCAAGGATTCAATTAATCCTGTATACGATTCCCTTTGTTTGTCGGTATAGAACTTGCCCGAGATTCGATCGTCGGTATACCTATACCTTGTTCAATCTCGTTACCGGTAAGTCTCTTTACTCGTTCCGTATCACGTCATCGTGTGACTAACTCCTTAGTCACATTGAGCTCATGATGATGTTCTACCGAGTGGGCCTAGAGATACCTCTCCGTCACACGGAGTGACAAATCCCGATCTCGATTCGTACCAACCCAACAGACACTTTCGGAGGTACCCATAGTGCACCTTTATAGTCACCCTGTTACGTTGTGACGTTTGATACACCCAAAGCACTCCTACGGTATCCGGGAGTTGCACAATCTCACGGTCGAAGGAAAAGATACTTGACATTAGAAAAGCTTTAGCATACGAACAATACGATCTAGTGCTATGCTTGGGATTGGGTCTTGTCCATCACATCATTCTCCCAATGATGTGATCCCGTTATCAATGACATCTAATGCCCATGATCAGGAAACCATGATCATCTATTGACTAACGAGCTAGCCAACTAGAGGCTTGCTAGGGACACATTGTGATCTATTTATTCACACATGTATTACTGTTTCTTGTTAATACAATTATAGCATGAACAATAGACGATTATCATGAACAAGGAAATATGATAATAACCATTTTATTATTGCCTCTAGGGCATATTTCCAACAGATAACCCCGATATTCCTTTTCGTAGGGACCTCTTTGGCTGTCGCCTGGAAGCATGGAATGAATTACTATCTCGTCTGGAGGACATTCAACTGACAAGCAAGCCGGATAAGTTTCGATGGAAGCTGCATTAGAATGGTGGTTTCTCACTAAAGTCCTTGTATGATGCAATGGCTCATAGTGATGTTCCTGTTGATAACAAAAAATAGTGGAAGCTAAAAATACCTCCAAGAGTGAAGATATTCCTCTGGCTTTTAAGGAGAGGGGTAATCTTAACTAGAGATAACCTGGCGCGACATGACAAGTCTATTGAACGCTTATTTGTGAGTGTAAGTTCACTCCAGCAGTATGGTCCATTGTTTAAGTAGCTTCAAATCTATACCCCCATGTAGTACATGTAACATGTTCGGTAACTGGTTGTCGGGTACTGATAAATAATTTTCTGCACATATATACTTGTGGGGCGGCTGCCTTATGCTGGGCATTGTGGCTTACCATGAAAGATGTGGTTTATAATAATAAATGTGTTTCTTTTCATGTGAAAGTTATTCATGTATGTATGTGATGGCTCCGTACTTGGTCTATCCTCCAGAGGCCGGAGGACAGAGACTTTTTTTACGAATGGCGTCTACACGGCTGGAACGTATAGTTAGGGAGGTTTTCTCCCTCCATGGATGACGGTGTAACCTCTCGATATGATCTACCCCACCCTAGGCTGGATTGATTTCTTTTTGCTGCAAAACAATGTTTTTTTGGTCAATTGGACTTGTTGGCTGTGTGCATCATGCTATGCAGAGGCCGGATATTCTTTCGATACGGTTGTATCACCTTGATAGATCAATTCAATGAAGTGTCCTTTATCAAAGAAAAAAAAAGGTTTGCTACATCCATTCCGACATACATATTTCAGTGGTCCAACATCAATCATGTCCGATGTAAATCTTACACTCATCATATTCTAGATTTTGATAAAATTTGATTTAGTTCAAGTATGAGTAGGGGAAAGCAAGGTAAGTTTTTCTTTATGTAAGGTTTTGGTAAGATTTAGTTTGATTTGAGTATGGATAGGGAAAGGTATTTCTTTTTTACTTAGTTTAGGTTTTGGTAAAAAAATGATTTGATTGAGTTAAGGCGGGACGTGGGGAGGTGCGTGAGGAGTGGATGGAGGGGGGAATGCAAACGTGGTCAATTCCCCTTTAATAATACAGATTAACTAGATCATTGATGGCGCGCGTTGCCGCGCCCGTCTATTTTTCAATAGAATGATAAGAATTTCAATAACTATATGGAGGCATGTAGAAATTTCCATACATGCTAAATAAATACATATATTGTTAGTAGTTGATAGACGAATACGTAATGGAGAACACTACATTTGAGAGAAGATACATGATAAAAGTAGAGGCCTTGTAATCATCATTCTATAAATGCAAGCAAATAAAATCTAGAGCTATACCATGGATTCAGTGTTGTGATTTTTAGAAAAATATATCTAATCATATATTGCTCTGTTTATATACAAATCACTAAGAGAAAATTCCGATCACAATATAACCCGCAGTTAGACTGCATATGAATCATTTTGACTTTAATATGTACACAGGTTCCCAAGCAACGGACTGAACCTCTTCGTTCATCTTTTCCTTTTCACAGATTATGAATGTAACTTCGCAGGGTATAACATAAGCTCTATGCTGCAGAACCTGCAAAAATGAATAATTCAAAAATAAAATAAAATCATATAAGCACATTGCTTATATTGTGCAAACATCAGGTGGATCAAGATAATTCAAAGCATTGGTGATTGAGTCTGTATCTAGTGGATAGACAACATCTGAACAGAATCAAATTATTTGATGTATGTAGTACACAAAGACGGCCATGGTATGTACTACATCGAACAGACCACCAATATGTTTAATTCGAATCATTAGTGATTGAAGTCTGTATTATGAGCAACCTGCAACAAGACATGGACAAACTAAAAGGATAATGCATGCGATAAACAATAGAAAACTGGGCAAACCATGCATAGAGAGACAATAGACCTCACTAACATAACAATATATACTTCGTTGAGAGGAGATTCAAGCCAAGCAGAGTTGTGTACTCCTCACAACATAACCGTCCCTGCAAATAACACGAAACAACATGCAAGAATACTCCAATGACACACATCACGCGAACCAGACCAAATTTCTGGGAATATGAAAATATGTAGTTTGCAGGTTCATAGTCACAACAAGTAGGAAATGATGATCCTTACATCAGTAAAAATACAATTGTTAAACAAACCAGCATCAGCTCTATTTATCAGTCAAACGAGCGCAACTCTTACTTATATATCAAACAATCATAGGGTCAGTGGAAGCCCAGATTCTCTCCATGGTGGTGGGCAGAATTGTGCGGCGGCCGACTTGGCCTGGATATTGCACATCGTCCTGGTGAGGAAGAGCAGCTCTACCGCAAGAGTAACAGAGGTGATGTTGTTTACGCTAACACGTTGTCATCGCCGTACTGGTAGAAAGATCTTCGAAGGTTGATAGGCAGATAGGAAAGGGGAGGGGAGGGGATGCGCACACTCGTACATCCAATTAGATGCAACATATATATGGAGAGATGGCGGGACGTGCGCATTAGCTGCCATGAATGGGTACCAAAAACTGATGCTTCAGTTTCCATGCCCGGCGCATATATCGAATTGAATTTCCACTCAACAGCTGTATTTGATGCTTTCCATATCTCCCTGTCGCATCAACTGGGGTAACCCACATGATTAGGCAGTTTCCCATCGCCTCGCGCTCGCCTCGCTGAGCGCATCACCTCCGTTCTCTGTCTCGAATCGGTTCGTTGACCTTCCTATGCAACGACAGGGCGATAGATCGTACATTTTTCTTCTTGAGTAGGTTAGCTATCCATTTAGGCCGTTTCTCGCTTGGAGATTCTCCAAATGGGCCTGGAGAAACGGCCCAACGTACCACAAATCACGGTTTTTTCTTCTGGAGTAGAGGCCCTTTAGGACAGCTGGCCCAGGTAAAAGAAATGCAGTGGTGGACCGAATTGACAGTAGATCTGACGGCTCAGATTGGGCAGATCACGTGAACGGACGGCCAAAAAGTATCAGGTCGTGAGATGGCTTGGTTTAGGTTCAGTTTTACTGTCCTAAATGGTAGTTCATTTTGTGCATCCATGAATATTTCACCACACCACGAGGTGTAGTTTACATAATGAAGTAGTCATACATTGTTGCCTCAGATAAAGCTACTGCTCAATCTCATCAGCTGTGATGTAACTTACTGTGGACGTACCCTTAATGTATCTGACCGTCATGCCTTTGCAAGGGATATGGCCAACATAGCATAAGGGCCTAACAAGTTGCCCTCCAGGCCCCAGTGACGCTCCGCGGCGCTCACGAATTCATACATGACATCTCCAAAATGTTGGACTAATATCGGCTCACATAAAGCTCTCAGGAGATTGACGAACTTGCTTGGGGTGCTAAGAGCATTGTTCATATCGGTTGTAGGGTCATGCAGCTGCATCTCATGGATGGAAAAGGAGCCCTCTTCTTGGATGATCTCTCTCACCTCTTTACTGGAAGGTTCATACACCGGCACATAAAAAGAATCAAACTTTTCTTTGTCGATCACACCCTATTAATAATACCATAAAACACGAGGTCAAAAGTTCGCGCTCAATTGCAAAAGATAAGAGGCTATATTATAATACATGAAGAAATGTACCTCGGAGACCATGTCACTTAGAATCTGAGATATAGTTCTTGAAAGGTAAGAGAATTTGGTGGAGGTTACATCAGAACGCCTCCCTACCAGGGAAACAACCATTCGTCCTTTTGGGACCAATTCTTTGGCTCTCAGCTTCAGGAAGAGTGTGAAATCTTTCCTAAACTGTCTTGCATAAGCCTCAAGCACTATATGTTGCCTTTGACGCCTAGCATCCTCGTTTATGTCGTATGCTGGGATGAGATTCCTGGACAGATCTTCAGGAGCCTGCATAGATAATGTTTTGCTTACAAAGTCGACTAGTAATGTAATGGATTGATCGATCTAGCAGTATCAGACTCAAACCTTTGAGAGCCAGTGCAAACTGTTTGAAGAGCAGACAAGATGCAAAGAGCCGCTAGTATAGAGGCGCTCGTAAAATGACCCCGATGTGATACCAGTCACGACGACATGCTCGTTGCTTTGACGGAGCATGACTAGGCTCTTGACCACCGTGTTGAAGTCGTTGGTAGGGAGATCATTGAGGAGCAAACACACTTCCGGTGGTGGTCGTTGGACCTGAAAACAGTGATCTTGGATGGCCTTGACGGCAATTGATACGAGTGTGAGCGCGTTTGGACCAGTGGAGCAGCCCATGTCCGCGATCACCATCTTACCAGGCACCAAGGTGCTAGTGCTACTGATTAATTCAATGATGGCCGCTTCAATTAGGGGTTTCATCCTCGTCTGCTCGGCTATCTGCAGTTTACTTGCACTTGTTAAGAAAATCTTTTTTACTCGAAAACGGAGGGCATATCCTCGACGCACCCATATTTAAGAAAATCTGGTCTAATATGATCGACAGTATGAGCCGGTGAAATAAAATCAAAATTTTATATAAGTTGTTGATGAGATAGTTTCAAGAAGCCGGTTGTCAACGCCAGTCCAAAGCATAACTTGCGAGACAATCAAGATATGAGGGGAAGGTACCTGAATACCAGAATTGTGAGCATAGCTTGTTTCCCCTTGTCCTTGATTCATATGCAGCATCTGCTTCATCTGCTTGGAGGCCATTGCTTTTGTGGGATTAGGACTAAACCTCACCTCCAGATTTTATACTTGCAAGAACAAGATTAGCAGGACAATGCTGAAAACGTGCTACTATACTAGTGGGAAAGACCTACCAGTGCTATCCACACAAGTCATTTAGCACGTTGTACTGTTGCATGCAGTGTCCTTGGTGGCATGTGAAGCAGAGGAATCCATCATCTTCCTGGCTCTTGGTGCATCGAAAAGACTGGAAGCTGTGGTGGAAAAAAAACCAGAAAGTAAAAAAAAAGAGTTCCAGGTAGTTATTGTTGAAAAAATTGACTCACGGTGCAGTTTTGTTTTACAGGAGAAAACTGTGCAGTTGAACATGGATCTGAAGTGGTGCAAACGAGCATTTCGCCCTTGTTTTTACACACATTTTCATTGCCGTTACTGGGGCTGCACAGTTTCATCATCAAGTTTTGGACTGTTTTTCGTCAATGTATATGCATATGCAGACTGCAGTGAACTCCTTTCTAAAGCAGAAACACAATGGATACGACTTTTCGTCAATGCGTGCGCGCGTGTTTCTCCAAAGAAATGTGTGAAGCAAGCAGAAACAAACGAACATACTGTACACATAGCAGCAAGAAGAAGATAAGGGGTGAAGCGTCGTGCTATTTGGCCGGCGGCCCTAGCCCTGTCTGCATCGTGCTCCAGAGAACCCCAACTTGGCGCCAACACAAACGGCTCCGTGTGCAGGCCGGCGTCCCAGTAGTCAATCGGAATACTGTTGCTTCAGCTTAAACAGACACCACACAAAGGGATGTGCTTTAACTACATGGTGAATTTGACACACATTGTGTCCTTGAAACGTAGAACGAATCATACTTTGCTTTGCCAATCGCGCCCTGCCAATAATGCCACGAGACCGAGAGTTCAAGTACGCACCGTTCAGTAGGAATAACCGAGATAATAACTGTAGGAAAAACAGTAAAGAAATGTACCTCCAAGGCCACGACACTTAGAATTTAAGCAAAGATTTCCCACATGTGAGAATTTTGGAGCGCGGTCATCGGAACGCCTTCCTGTGAAGGATACAACCATCCGGCCTCCTGGGACTAGTTCTTTGGCTCTAAGCTCCAAAAAAAGTGTGAAATCTTTCCTGAACTGTCGTGCATAGGCCTCAAGAACCACAGGGAGCCTTTCACGCCTAGCATGCTCATCGACGTCGTACGCCGGAAACCAGTTCCTCATTAGATCTTCGGGAGCCTGCAAGGATAAGATTCTGCATACAGAAACGAGGAGTTGATGGAAATGGCGATCATGTAGATGTTAATCATGTTGCTCATGTAGGATTAGGAAAGAAAGCCAAACCGAGTCCTAGTAGTATTAGGATTCCTAGTCCTAGTCTATTTCCATAGTCCCTTGTGGACGTGTATAAAAGACACCCTAGGGGTGTTGATTGTAACACCAGAAAAACGAAAAGCAATACAAAGCAAAGGCTCGACACGGGCCTTTAGCCATCAAATCCATCGATCAGTTTTATTCGTGTCGCTAGTTACGCAAGTTCCGTCAAGTAGACGGCCGAAGCAAGAATCGCGTAGGCACGCCTGTACAGCTGCATACGCACGTTCAAAAGCCAACAATTGGTATCTAGAGCCTCGACGATCTACGATCTACGATGACGGACAACGACGCTGAGTCGGTCAAGTCCGACAGCGGCGGTGCCAAGGCGAACAAGAATGGCGACAAGGTGAAGAAGGGCGTCAAGTCAGCAACCAGTGGTGGAGGAACGAGCGGCGCTAACGTCCAGGCGCATCGCAACATCCCCATCCAGTACCCGATGCTCACCGACGCCAACTACGGCGTGTGGGCGGTGAAGATGAAGATTATTCTTCGATCCCTTCGAGTGTGGGAGGCCATCACGGACGACGACGTCGACGAGGAGCGCGACGAAGGTGCCATGGCCGCCATAGCCCAGTCTGTGCCGGATTCCGTGCTGATGACATTGGCGGAGTTCGAGACGGCAAGAGAGGCGTGGAACGCACTCAAGAAGATGAGGATCGGAGAAGATCGCGTCACCAAGGCTCGGGCACAAGTGCTGAAGCGCCAATTTCACAAGTTGCAGATGGAGGAAACTGAATCTGTGAATGACTACGCCATGCGCCTTACTACTTTGGTGGGAGAGATCCGCGCGCTTGGTGCAAAGCTCGATGAGACCGAGATCGTGGAGAAATTTTTCAGTTCTGTCACTGATAAATTCACGTACATCATCGGCACGCTCGAGCAGCTTTACGACATCGACGACATGACCATAACGGAGGCGATCGGACGATTGCGGACATGGGAAGAGAATGCTCGTGGCTGTCGGAAAGGCAAAGGAGGAGGTAGTGACCAACTCATGTACTCGCGCACAGATTGGGAGGCCCCAAGTAGCAAAGGAAGGCGTGACGGTGGCGAAGGCTCAAGCAACACGAAGGGCGATGGACAAAATGGAAAAGGCAAAGGAAAAGGCAAACCACAAGGTCGTGGTAAGGCGGGCCAATCTAAAGAGCAGAAACCACGGAACTTGGACTTGTCCGAGGTCAAGTGCTATAACTGCAATAAGATGGGTCACTTTGCGAAGGATTGTCCAAAGCCTAACAAGCGGGAGATCAAGGCAAATTTGGCAAAGCAGGAAGACGAAGGTCCAGGTCTTCTGATGGCCGAAGTTTGTGATCTCGCTGAAACAGTGGTTGTGAAACCAAGCCAGAAGGCGCTACTTCATGAGAAGAATGTGACACCTAAGTTATCCGGGGATCACAACGTGTCGTGGTATCTCGACACGGGTGCCAGTAACCACATGATGGGATGCAAGGAGAAATTTCTCGAGCTGGAATATGATGTTGAAGGCTCGGTCAAGTTTGGTGATGGTTCAAATGTGGAGATTTGTGGGCAAGGATCTGTCCTCTTCGAGGGTCTCACAGGCGAACATCGCATACTCACCGGAGTGTACTACATCCCACGGCTGCGCAACAACATCATCTCTATTGGGAAGCTTGACGAGAATGGATGCAAGGTGAATATAGAGAGCGGAGTGATGACGATCTTCGACAACCTCCGAAACGTGCTAGCTCGTGTTAATCGCACACGGAATAGGCTCTATATCCTCAACTTTGATCAATCTCAACCGGAGTGTTGGCTCGCCAAGAGTGATGATGATTCGTGGTTATGGCATGCTAGATTTGGACACGTTAACTTCTACGCCTTGAAGAAGATGTCAAAGATGGAGATGGTATCCGGGATGCCAGTTATCGACCATGTTGATCGAGTATGTGACGGGTGCTTGGTTGGAAAACAGCACCGCAGGCCATTCCCTGCTCAGTCTACCTATCGTGCAAGTGATGCACTCGAGCTGCTCCATGGTGATCTATGTGGCCCTATCACCCCGGCAACTCATGCTGGAAAGAAGTATTTCTTCCTTATGGTAGACGACTACTCGAGATATATGTGGGTCGTTCTCCTACGGTCTAAAGATGAGGCGTTTCAAACGTTCAAGAAGCTGAAGGCTGCAACGGAGATGGAACACAAGCTGAAGGTTCGCGCTCTACGGACAGATCGCGGCGGAGAGTTTACGTCGAATGAGTTCAACGACTACTGCGAGAAGATTGGCATAAAGAGGTTCCTCACGGCACCTTACACGCCGCAGCAGAATGGGGTCGTTGAAAGGCGCAATCGAACCGTCGTTGACATGGCAAGGAGTTTACTCAAGAGCAAGAACCTGCCGGGGATTTTTTGGGGAGAAGCTGTCTCGAGGGCGGTCTATCTTCTCAATCGGGCTCCAACGAAGGCGGTGATCGGCAAGACTCCATATGAAGCAATTTACGGACGTAAGCCGAATGTGTCTCATCTACGGACGTTCGGGTGCGTGGCACATGTGAAGACGGCGGAGCCACATCTCTCAAAGCTTGCCGATCGTAGCACCAAGATGGTGTTCATCGGATACGAGAGCAGTTCTGGCACCAAGGCATACCGTTTCTACGATCCACAAACCAAGCGTCTACGGATTTCACGCGACGTCGTGTTTGAAGAAAATCAAGCATGGAATTGGAGCGCTGCAGCCGACGATGCTCCAAACAGTAACATATTTGCAGTTGAATTTCCAACTGATGATGATGCAGGGGAGGATGTCCAGGTGATTGGCAAGACGCCCAACCAAGGTGACCACAATGGTAGTGATCATCATGGTGCCGACACCGACGACGACGCACATAGGTCGCAAGGAGATAGCGACAACGCCGCGCACGACACAGGCGGAGATCTCGACGACAACATCGACAACGAGGCGCATAGTGACGACGACAATCAAGATGATGGTCACGGTCACGACGACTACGCCGACGACACGGATGTCGATGACACACCAAGGTCTCAGCCGTCTTCCTCAAGTGCATCAACACCGACACAATTTGTGTCGCCTCCTTCGCAAGCCACAACGGACTCCTCAGGGCCTCGTCGCTACAAGACCCTCAAGAAAGTCTACAAGTACACAAAGCCAGTTACGCTCGAGTACTCCAGACTATGTCTGTTCGGAGTTGAGGAGCCGGCGAACTTCGTAGAGGCGAGAAAAAGTCCTAGCTGGACGCACGCCATGGATGAGGAGATGAAGGCAATTGAGAGCAATGGCACGTGGACTTTGGTAACCCGACCTCCAAACCAAAAGACGATAGGTTTGAAGTGGGTTTACAAGTTAAAGAAGGACGCGGAGGGTGCCATTGTGAAGTACAAGGCAAGACTCGTTGCAAAGGGCTACGTTCAACGTCAAGGAGTTGACTATGATGAGGTGTTTGCACCGGTTGCTCGAATCGAGACGGTGAGAGTGCTCCTAGCTTTGGCAGCACAAGAGGATTGGAAGGTTCATCATATGGATGTTAAATCCGCTTTCCTCAACGGCGATCTCACAGAAGAAGTGTACGTGGAACAACCCCTCGGCTACGAGAAGAAAGGCGAAGAAGGGAAAGTTTACAAGCTCAAGAAGGCACTTTACGGGTTGAAGCAAGCGCCAAGAGCTTGGAACTCAAAGTTAGACCGAAGTCTGGTCTCGCTCGGGTTCAAGAGATGTCTCCTCGAGCACGCAGTCTATACAAAGAACTCCAAAGGCTCAAACCTGCTAGTTGGAGTTTATGTCGACGATCTGATTATCACCGGAGATAGCGTACAAGAAATTGAACGTTTCAAGGCGCAAATGAAGAACAAGTTTAGCATGAGTGATCTGGGATTACTCAGCTATTACTTGGGCATCGAAGTGAAGCAAAGCTCCGGGGAGATTTCCCTATGTCAATCGGCTTACGCGGTCAAGTTATTGGACAAGTGTGGCATGTCAGATTGCTACACGACACAAGTTCCAATGGACCAACGTCACAAGTTGAGCAAGCGTAGCTCAAATCCGCCAGTGGACACCACAATGTATCGAAGCGTTGTGGGTAGCCTAAGATACTTGGTGCATACCCGACCTGACTTGGCTTATTCAGTCGGGATCGTGAGTCGTTTCATGGAGAATCCGACAACCGAACACATGAGCGCGGTCAATCAAATTCTACGCTATGTGAAAGGCACAATTAATCTTGGCTGCACGTACAGAAAGGGAAAGGAAGGATTGATCCTTCGTAGATATTCAGATAGTGACATGGCAGGTGATGTTGATGACCGAAAGAGCACAACGGGCATGGTTTTCTACCTTGGCCCGAATCCGATTAGCTGGAATTCTCAGAAGCAAAAGGTGGTGGCACTGTCTTCATGCGAGGCAGAATACATAGCGACAAGCACGGCGGCTTGTCAAGCAGTGTGGCTGAGAAGACTCCTAGCTATTCTTGCAAAGCGGGAGGTGCAGAAGGTGTCACTGAAGATCGATAACCAAGCTGCAATCTCGTTGTGCAAAAATCCGGTTCATCACGAAAGGAGCAAGCACATAGATACCCGGTTCCACCATATCCGGGAGTGCATTGAAGAAGGGTTGATCGAGGTTCAACATGTGAACACGAAAGACCAACTTGCCGATATTTTCACCAAGTCCCTCGGTCGACAGAAGTTCATCGAGATGAGGAGGAAAGTCGGAGTGCAAGAAGTGAAGTCAAGCAACAAGATTAAGGAGGTGAATGTAGATGTTAATCATGTTGCTCATGTAGGATTAGGAAAGAAAGCCAAACCGAGTCCTAGTAGTATTAGGATTCCTAGTCCTAGTCTATTTCCATAGTCCCTTGTGGACGTGTATAAAAGACACCCTAGGGGTGTTGATTGTAACACCAGAAAAACGAAAAGCAATACAAAGCAAAGGCTCGACACGGGCCTTTAGCCATCAAATCCATCGATCAGTTTTATTCGTGTCGCTAGTTACGCAAGTTCCGTCAAGTAGCCGGCCGAAGCAAGAATCGCGTAGGCACGCCTGTACAGCTGCATACGCACGTTCAAAAGCCAACAGATCAGAGCTAACCTCCAGAGACTTGAACCTGAGAAAGCAATATTAGGAAGGAGATGGTGACCATGTACAGGAAGTTCAGCTCTTGTTTTTTTTTACCCTAACTGTGGATGGATCTTCTGGCTGCTTACTGTGTGAAACCGATGAGTCAACGTGCTTATCAATCATAGAGCAGCTAATAGAAATGTTGAATGAAAGATTAGGTAAAATTCAAATCAGGGTATAATGCATCAGTAACCTATCATTACTAGAGTTTGATTTATACCATCATATTTTTTTTTTCTATGCTCAACATGGATGACTGTTTTGGCTGCTTATTGGGGGCAATAATATGATCGGTCTGCCTCTCCACCGGTCACTACTACAACTATAGAGGATATTTGTTTAGACCAGCAGAATCGTTATCTGACATCGTAATTTCTACTCCCTCCGTTCCTAAATATAAGACCATTAAGAGTTTTTAATATGGACTACATATGGAGCAAAATAAGTGAATGTATATTTTAAATTACGTCTATATACATTCGTATGTAGTTCATACTAAAATCTTTAAAATGTCTTATATTTAAGAACAAAGGGAATAGTACAGCATTTAATTCGTTGCAAAAAAAAAAGAATAGTACAGTATTAGCATTAAGAAAAGCACCATGAGCTTACTGAACAAGAACAATAAACTGGAGTACTCACATATTGTCCTATCTCAAGCAGTTTGGTCAACTACCTCTGATGGACAGACCTCTCACTGACCCCTAGGTCTGGCGGTTGGGTAAACCGCACTAATGTTTTTTTTTTTTGAGCTGCTAGAGATGGCATGTTCTGTACAATATGAACAAAGGGAAATGGACCCCAAATACTTTGAAAATGAAACCTGTTGCACGCATGGGTGATGCACAAATCAACTCGGTATCAGATCTTATCAATAATGAGATGTGGACATGGAAATCTAAGATCATCAGGAAACCTTTCATCCCTCCGGATGCTGACGCGATCCTCAATATTCCTTTGAGGTCGGGAGAGGGGGGGGGGGATATTACTTCGCATGGGCGCCTGAGGGGTCCGGGATATACTCCCTCTGTTCCAAAATATAAGACCTTTTAGGCATTTCAATAAAAGACTACATACGGAGCAAAATGAGTGAATGTATACTCTAAAATATGTCTATGTACATCCGTATGTAGTTTATAGTACAATCTCTAAAATGTCTTATATTTAGAAACGAAGGGAGTATATTGTAAAGTCAGCGTATCGCTCTCTAATGAGTCAGAACGAGCATAATGCTCTAAAAGAAGGGACGGTTACGGATACGTCAGAGATGGAAAAACAGTTGTGGTCTTGGTTATGGAAAATCAAAGTTCTACCCAAAGTACGCGTCTTATGGTGGCGCGTGATGCGAGGGATTCTTCCCTCGAAAGTACACTAAAACACCAACATATATCCAACGACGACAAGTGCAAAATCTGAATGTCCGCGGAGGAGGATATGATGCATGCCTTACTGAACTGTCCCCATGCGAGAAGGTTCTGGAATGAAGCACGAGAATGGGTACATGTAAAACGACCAGACCTGCACCCTCTCACCTGGGTCAAGGATGTCCTGTGGGAATCCTTGTTTTCAGACTCTGACAGAGCAAAATTAGTGTCCATTATGTGGGCTATCTAGACCTCGTGCAGCAACATCACACATGATAAAGGTATTCCTGATCCTGTCCACACTATGAAGAAAATCCAGGAAGCTCTTGCAATTCTTGAGTTGCCTCAAGATCATGCGCGTATCTTGCCTAGACATGGGTGGCGGCCGCCGGATAATGGTTGGATAAAAATCAACACAGATGGTAGCACTGCCATGGAGGCCCGTCGAGGGGGTGTTGGAGGAGTGGCACGATGTTCGTCTGCTCTCAAGGCAGCATGGTGTAAGCCATACGCTGGAATCATGGACCCCTTGGTGGCGGAAGCGTTGGCTCTTCGAGATGGCATAATTTTTGCAAAGCTTCGAGGATATGACCGAGTCATCTTGGAGACCGATTGCCAAGGGATTGTAAATCTCTGACACTCACATCACGATCGATCGGTGGTGGCGTCGATTCTTACCGAGATCGGGGAGCTCGCCTCTTGTTTTAAATTTTTCTTGTTCAGCATGTATTGAGATCATCAAACTTTTCTGCTCACCTTTGTGCTAAGCAAGCTAGTACGCTCGATGTAAGAGTTTGCTGGTTAGACTCTACTCCTGGTTTCCTTGTAACTAGTCTCTTGGCAGATTCTACCGGCGTGATTTCTGTTGAATAAAGCTCCGCAATTTCCCCGCAAAAAAATCAATAGAACTTGAACCTCCAAATCGAGTGAAACATCAAATAATCGGTACGCGGCTAAAATTCAAATACGAAGTAGGTATGGGCTTAACCTTGACCACCTTCACACAAATAGGGACGTGGCTGTGTTTCTTATGACGAGCTCTTCAAAACTAGATCCCATATGGATAGGTTTCGACGAACTTTCTTTAGCAACTTTATGTGCTAGATGAGGCAACTTTAGTGCTATAGGCAAGCAACTCCTTTTCCCCCTTAGTATGACTATCTATGAGCGAAGAATCTTCTAGTTGGTTACCACGACCAACAGTTGACTAGATTCACCTCGCTTTACATAATTAAACAATGATGATCACTTGCCTATGATTGATGCTCATTTGCCTACAAATACTGTAAAATTGCTCAATTTTGATGCTCAATTGCCTATAAAATACTGTGAAATTGCTCAATTTTGATGCTTGAGTGCCTATTACTGATGGTCAATTGCCTACGTTTGATGTTCAATTGCCTGCCATCAATGCTTAGTTGTCTGCTATTTGTGAATAGTTGTCATAATTGCACTCGAGTATCACAAAAAGTTAACAATTTTTAGTGTGTTTTTTGCGCAACTCCAGTGTACTAAAAAAGCAACTCATGTGTATACACACGATGCAGTTCATCTAGCATCAAAGTTGCTTGTGTTTAACACTAAAGTTGCCTCATATAGCATCGAAGTTGCTTTTGAAAAAAATCCGACGCATGCAGAGCTAAGCATGCACATTCGACGCATAATTTAACCATTTTAGTTTGGAAATAGTTGACCACATTTTTCATTTGGTTGCTAAGGGGTGAAGTTATTTGACCTTCTAGTAATGATAGATAACTTTAAAGGAATTTTCGTTGATAGTCGATCATAATACGCACACTAATAAAAAGTTGCTTTTCTTTAGCACTAAAGTTGCCTAAATATCATTCCACGGTTGCTAAAAAAAAGTTTGTCGAAACCTATCCATATGAGATTTAGTTTTGAAGAGTTCGTCGTAAGAAACATAGCCGTAAAAACAGATCGACGTTCCGAGGCTTGTTTCAAAAGTTATAGTATTTTTTAAAAATAAAACGAAATAAAATGAAATGACTTACTGCATATTTTCGCGTGAGGGTACGCTCGTTCGTTCGAACCAAATAATGCAGCTGCCTTTTTTAGTATTTGGACAGAAATAGAGGCAAGCCCAGCCCGTTTAAGCCCAGTCCAAATGCATTTCTGATGTTTCTCCACGAGAGAGTGAGATAATTGCCTAAAACGAAACGAGAGAGTGAGAGAAGCCTTCCTCTAGGTCTTCCTCTCTCCGCCGCCGTCACCCACTCCACCACTCCGAGGACGAATCGCTCGCCTCCCCGCCGGCGACCATGGCGGAGGAGGCCGCAACCGCAGAAGGAGCTACGCCTCTTCTCCCTGGACTCCCGGATGAGATCGTCATCTGGGAGGTCCTCGTCCGCCTGCCCCCCAAAGCCCTCCTCCGCTGCCGCGCCGTCTGCCGCGCCTGGCGCCGCGCCACCTCCACCCGCGACGTCCTCGTCGCCCACCACGCCCGCCAGCCCGTCCTCCCGCTCCTCTGCGTCTACAACTACAACTTCGTCGGCGACATCATCGAGTCCATGGACATCATCCCCTTCGACCGCCGGGCAGGGGCCGCGGCCGACGACCAGCTCCGGCCAGTCGCGCGGCTTGGCCAGCCCCCCTTCCGCGCGATCGCCTCCTGCGACGGCCTCCTCATCCTCTCCTCCATGGACGACTGCCGCTTCGTCCTCTGCAACCCGGCGACTCGTCAGTATGCTCGCCTCCCGATGCCCCTTGGCGTCGTGCCCTTGGGGATGTACTCGCACAGCCCGACCGGCGAGTACCGACTATTGCTGTACAAGTTCTCCCTTGGACCGGCGTCCGATGCTCAATGGGGCTGCTATGTGTCCGTATTGGGATCCGACCAGCCGCCACGGTACATAGGGTGCCCTGATGCCAGGGAACTGGTGTTCGTCTCATCCATCCTGCTCCGTGGTGGCCTGCACTGGCACAGAGAGCAGCATGAGACGATAGTGGTATTCGACACCACCACTGAGTTGTTCCGGCACATGCGCGCTCCCATTGTTTCTCGCTGCACCAACCTGTTTGAGATGGATGGAATGCTCGGCGTGTCCAGCTTTAATTATACAGCGGCAACCATCGATATCTGTATGATGCAGGACTATGAGGGCGAGGTATGGTCCAACAAATACCACATTGAGTTGCCGGTTGCAGAGCTCACCATGCAATTTGGAAGGTTTAACAAACATGGGTTTGGGGTAGTCGCTCCTTCGGATGGTCACTTGCTCATGCTGCTCAAATTTAGCGACTGGCTACTTCAGGTTGATATGGATGGCAAGTTGGTCGCTAGTTTCCATCGCAAGGACCTTGCTTATACTCGATTTTGGCTCAAACAAACTTTAGTTTCGCATACCTTCTTTCCGTCACTAGAGCGTTATGTTGTGAATGCTCCGCCGTTCATCTGATCTAATAGCTTTTGAGTGATGGGGTGCTTCTGAACGGCCTAAACTGTCAGCGTGACCCGCCATATCAAGTTTGACCCGCAGGCCTCTCTGTTGATGCATATCAAGTTGTGATCAAGAAGCTCTCGCTGTCATGTGGGTTGTATGAAATTTATGCTTGTTTCGATACCAAAACTACCAAGTCATTTTGGTGTGTGTTTGAAAAGATGTGCTAGCTAGTCTGCCTCATGTCTCTGTTTTCTTGAACTGGAGAATTATTTTGCAATCTACAAATTTAGCAGTCCATTTTATCTATGTCCCGTTTTTATTCTGAGAGATTATCTAGTGCTCTTCTCAATATGCTGAATACTCATTATTTAGCAGTCCACATGTGTTTCCAGTTTGTGAGTTTTGTTCTACCTGACGATAAATGTGGCAGATTATCCTCTCAATTTGGTCACTTGCTAGTTTCACCTGACTGTTTTTCTTTTTGACAATTTCACCTGATTGTTAGTAGTGCTTGGAGCAGAACCTGTTACATCGGGTGGAATGCTTTATCTGCCATATGAAGTTTATCTGAAGTGTTAGCCATGCTGAGGTTGATTTGGATTATATCCATTTCTTGTACCGAAGATTAAACATTCTACATAAAACGTGTTCCTGTTGCCTCATGGGTAGATTGCAAGTTTATTCTTTGTACTAAATTCTGTATGCATCAATATATGAGCCTTTATTCAATACCAGAGTCCGGCATGGCTGTGGTACCACTTGGTTAGTCCGGCATGGCTATGTGGTACCACTTGGTTAGTCCTGCAGTAACATACTCATGCTCAGGTTTTTTCATTTGATCTGATAGTTCAATCCCACTTCTTGTCTTTTTACAGCTACATCAGGATCCCTTTGACCAGTTTTGCCTCCAGTTTTTGCATTCTTCTGCATTGTATCATGTTCCTCCTATGGTGTAACTGCTAGCTGGGGATAATAACTTGGCCAAAAGACAAGAGTTGCCTGCTTTGCAGTGAAGATGAAACCTGATAACATATGTTCTCGGATTGTGATGTTACCAAGCTAGTTTAGCAACATTTGGCTCGCATTGTCTCTGGGTCTGATTTAGCCAATTATGAATCTGCTGTTAGAATTTGGATCAGTAATAGTAAGTAAGAAACATGCTGCTGTGAATATGCTCACATATTGGTTGTAATAACATCTTATATTATGGGACGGAGGGAGTATAATCTTTGCTTGCATCGCTTGGGCTGGTCTATAAGGTACTCTGGGAGAGGCTGCTACATTTCCTAAAATGTTGGCGAGCAGCAAACACTGCTCCAGGAAGGCTCTGGTGACTCCCCAGCTCAGCTTAAACTATAGAACGGCTTCCTTGATTGCCCCGAGACGCAAGAAATCAGGGATACGCGATCGTCTCTGTAGTTTCTATCCTGGCGTGTTTTCAGTTATGCTGATGTGATGCTGGCTGTAAGAACAATAATTCATGACTACTATATGTCGAGGTTTTGAGATGTGGCCTATTTAAAAGGTCTGTAATGGTCTTAACTGTTGTGAAACTGTTTTCATTTCGTTTCAAATGGAACAGGGCGAAGAGCCTTTTTATCTAAATAATTCAAAATCTATTCAGTTACACTGGATTTATTTTCTTTATTTGGATAGCGATTGCGGTTGTTGCCGTGGGAAAAAAATTGGGCTGTGACATAAAAAAGAGGTTGCTGGTTCTATCTGAAAAATTACCAAGCCATGTTTTCTGTTGTACTTTATTAAATTTATAATGGAGGGAAACTAAATCCAATTGTTACGGAATGTATTACAGTATGTGTGGTTGCAAGATAACTGGCCATTTGTTAGAGCATCTCTAGTAGAGCCCTCAAACCCTTAAAAATAACCGTTTTTTTTTACAGTTTTCATCGAAAAAACGGCGTAGAATAGAACCCTTAAACCCTTAAAATCGTAAAAAAATTTAGAGGTCGAACCCTCAAACCCCTTCCCAGCCTGTAGAAGTGAGGGTTGGGGGGGGGGGGGGGAACTGCTCCCAACCCGCACTCCTCTCCCCAAATTGCGTGGGAGGCAAAATTGCCTCGCCTTCCCAGCTCGTCCCGCGCCGTCACCGCCATGGAGGGTTCCGCCGCGCCCGCCCCGCCCGCCCCCGGCCCCGTCCTGCAGCCGACCGTGGCCGACGTGGTGGCGGCGACCCACGTCGGGGCCAGGCGGCGGGTGGGCCTCGCCTCGCCTCCTGCCGCCTCCCCGGCTCCCGCCCCGGCCGTCGCGCCCGCCCCGGCCACCGTCTCCGCCCCGGCCGTCGCGCCCGCCCCGACCACCGTCCCTGCCCCGACCGCCGTCAAGAAGAGCCGGCCGAAGGTCTCCTCCCGTGGGCCGCGAGGGGCTTCCTCCAAGGCCGCCGGCGCGTCCCCGAACCGGAAGAAGGTCGCAGGGCAGAAGAAGCCCGCGGCCCCGGCCGCCGCCGTCGCCGAACCTCCTCCCGCCGCGCACCCGGTGTTCGAGGAAATGGCAACCCCATCCTCGTTCATGGACCTCCTTCAAGACGCGGAGGTGGACCTCGAGGCTCCGCCTCTAGAACCCTTTCGTGAGGAGGTTGAGGAAGATGAGGAGGATGAAGGGGATGACGAGGAGGAGGTGGCCGAGATAGGGGAGGAGGCATTCACCGCCGCTTCCCGCCCACACGCGCGGTCGACAAACTACACCGAAGCGGAAGATATCCTCTTGGTTCGTGCTTGGGCATCTGTGGGGATGGATGCGACCACCGGCACCGATCAAACCGGTAAAAGGCATTGGCACAGGATCGAGGACAACTATTGTAGGATCAAGCCGAAGAATAGTGGGCTCATCTCTTGCAGTTACCGGTCGCTTCAAGGCCGGTGAGAGTTGATGAAGCCCGCTTGTGCTCGTTGGAGTGCGGCCATGGACCAAGTGAGGGATGCACCACCTAGCGGAACCGTGGAGAGTGACTATGTGAGTACATATCTCTTCACTATTTTGATTATGTGTGTGTACTATGCTATTGGTGGGTTCTTATGTGATTATGTGTGGTTGATAGGAGACAATTGCCGGCATGAGGTACAAGGAGATGGCCGCTTCCAAGGGCAAGCCATTCCCATTTAAGCATGCTTGGGCAATTCTTCAAACCTTAGACAAGTGGAAGTTGAGGGATCAAGAGACCGCACCCAAGAAGTCGACAATGCTTAGGATGGATGATAGTGAAGATGAGGAGAAGGAGAGGAACTTGGGCAAGCCCGAGGGAACCAAGAAGGGCAAGCAAAGGGTGAAGATGGAAGGAGAGGCATCAAGCCTAAGGGAGAAGATGGAGCAAATGATGAAGGCAAGAGAGGAATTGACAAGGAAGACATTGGAGACGAAGATTCTTATCACCGAGAAGAAGAAAGAGGTCAAGCTTGCACAAGGAAGCAAAACGTGAAGAAGCAAAGTGCAAGGCCGACTTGGAGGAGAGGATGATCAAGGTGAAAGAGGCAAAGGTATGGAAAGAACTCATGGTGGAAGAGAAGGAGCACATGATGATGTCCAAGAAGGACATGGATCAAGAACAATTGCAATGGTGGAAGGACTACAAGGAGGACATCGCAGAGAGGAAGAGGATATTTCGTGGCGCGTCCTCTACTCTTCGAGGTGACACTCCGATGAGTGGTGGTGGCGATGACGGTGTGGATGACTCCACCACCGGCGACAATGGAGGTGCTTGATGGACGTGAAGTGGTCTAGGAAATGGCGCCAAGTGCAATTTCTTGGTGATGGTGCCGATGAGAGGGGGAAGATGATGATTGTGTGATGTAAAAACTATTAAACCATGCATCAATGATCTTTATTTCCGTGTTTGTTTGAAGGTTTATTATGTTTTTCTAGTGAAAATTATGCAATGCCAAAAGACAGTTTTAACGGTTGGGGTTGGGGCAAAGACTAGAACCCTCAAACCCAACCCTTATTATAAGGGTTGTGTTTGAGGGTTCTAGTCTTTGCCCCTATTTTTCAATCCTTAAAAGTGTCAAAAATGGGCAATTCTCAACCCTTAAAACTGGTTTTAGATTTAAGGGTTTGAGGGTTCTACTAGAGATGCTCTTGCTGCAGTTGCAGCCAATCGCTCAACTTCTCAGATTTAGGCTACTTATATGTACTACTGTATGACCCTTTGAGTTCCTCTTTACATTTGGCCCCATCTATATTCATTCTACAAGTTCAACATCTAGATTACCAATACATTCCAGCGTGTCTGTCTGCGATACAAAATGTCTCGTTAGTTGTCTTGAGCTTAGTTTTGTGCGCTTGGGTGCGTAGTTGCAGTTCTACCAGAGCTAAGCATAGCACCGCAACAAATCAGCGGCTGTGCACTCAAATCCACCACAATTTTAGGCAGAGTTTCGACCAGACGCAATAGCTGCAGGAAGAAAACTGGATTATAGCATAACACTCCATCGAGTAAGAACTTACAGCCTGAAATTGGATAATCCTGTGGTAACATACACATGCTCAGGTTTTCTCATTTGATCTGATAATTCAATCCCACTTCTTGTCTTTTACAGCAACATCACATCAGGATCAAAATTGTAGCATCATACATAACTGCAATCATAAGTCTTAAGAAGTTACAGCCCAATCTTCTAAACCAATTGTTACTTGCTAGCATCACTAACCCCTCTATGATTCCTGAGGTTTACATTACTGGGCCTCCCCAACCCGATCATCCGGGCACATGTATATCCATGCCGGCAGGTGGAGCCAGGTTTACCGGTATGGGTGTACATAGTTGAAGATTTTACTACTCCCTCCGTCCCAAAATAACTGTCTTGACTTTGTACTAGGTCTAATACAAAGTTGTACTAAGCTCAAGACAGTTATTTTGGGACGGAGGGAGTATTTTCTAGGTATTTTATGTGCCTAGTTTATGCATCTTTATCAGAATTAATGGGTGTCATATGTACACCCAAGTCCCCTTGTGGCTCCGTCCATGGCAGGAGAAACAGCTGGTAAGCTAAACTATTGCTACACAAGAGCTCAAACTGAAGCACCATTTCTTCTTCAGAGAACAGAGAACTGTCGATCCATGAATCACGTGTGGTTAGAATGTGACCCTCACCAATTTCCTCAAAGTTCCAGCAAAAGTAAAACGCCTGTCCAGCAAAAATATGTAAACATCTGAATCTTGTGTCAGGATTTTTTTTTAATAAGCAAAGCACGTGTTATGTTCTTAGCAGGCATAAGAAGCTGCAAAGCACAACTTCAGTTCCCAACAGCAATTGTGCTGCAAACTGTGTCCGTTCTGCAGCATTGCCCAGAAATCTAACAGCGACATGGGGTGAATCATAGACACCAGGGAACATTACAAAAAATAAATGAGCAGTCATACTGTTTTCTAGGTTAGAACAAAGATACTGCAGAATAAACAAAGGTTACTGAAAACAACAGAGCACGGCACATATTCAACAATTCAGGTTTCAGGGCTAAATTCAGAAAATGAAGGAAAAGGTTGAGTCAACATTATCCACTGCAGAAATTAAGAACCACATTGCACACAAGATCTCATCATGCTGGGTACATATGTATCATGTCCTAATTATGGTAGCAAACAGTAATCCCATCACAGAAACACAACCTTGAGCCAAAAGTAATTCGGGACTGCCATCGGGTCAGAAGACGATGTTACAAAAGGAAGGAGTACATGGGGTGAATCATAAACGCCAGGGAACATGCATTATAAAAAATAGATGAGCACTCATACCATTTTCGAAGTCACCAGCAAGAAAAATATAATCTGTTTCTAGCCTAGAACAACGATATTGCAGAAGTAACAAAGCTTATGGAGAACAAACAGGACGAAGACTGCATAAACTACAAGCAGGTTGCACACAAGATAGCATCAAACTTTAACAGTGTAGCATCAGATAACACATCATGTTCTAAGTATGATTAAAAACAAACAGAGATCAAAAGTAATTCCAAAACTGAGTCATGCATGATGTATCGCTGTAGAGCAAGTATACGCTAGAGTGTAATGCTTAGTGGAAGCAGTATGATCTATGATGAGATTTCAGCTGTTGAGAGGAGTCACCATCAGTATCAGGTATCAGCCCTTTGGATAACTGGAGAAGAAGAGATGAGGTGGACATCTTCAGGGCCTGAGCAACTGCTATGCCCACTGACTTCCATGGCTGGATCCTAGCAGAGTCGGCGCCGCTGCCGTCATTGAGCAGGGCCGGAGAGCAGAGGTCTCTTCCAAGGTCCAGTTCAACTCTGGATCTGCAAGAATGTGCGCCCAGGCGTCGTCTTGGGCCGTCAGAATTGGTGCGGCAAGAGGGGGCGGAGCAAACGGGATGGGCGACAGTGGATTTGATGGAGGAAACAGGAGCTGCCGCTTGACGGCGGATGGTTCGTCCGCGGCGGACTTGCTCTTGCGCACAGGCGCGGACGGGGATGTCGGAGAAAGGTGAGGGCGGTCGTCCGGCGGCGCCGCCTTCCTCTTGCGCGCGGCGGATGCGGAGTTCTTGGAGGCGGACTTGAGGAACCGCGGGCTCTGGTAGATCTTGCAGAGGCAAAGAACCGGCCTCGGTTGGCAGCCGTCTTGCTGATCGACCTCGACGCTGAACTCCCTCATGAGCCACTCCGGCGGCTTCTTGTCTTCCTTGGGGTGGGGTGTGTAGGTGAACTTCTCCACGCGCCCGACGGTGCGGCCCTCGGCGTCGGCGACGTCGTTCCCTCGCTCTTGTTTCCATGAGCCCTTGCCTTCTCCGACGATCCGACGCTTGCGGCTGTCCTGGGCGCTCCTGGGCTTGACGAGGCTGAAGAAGTACCAGTTCTTGCTCTCGCCTTGAGCCTTCGCCGGGCCTGGCAGGTAGCCGGCGACGAGGGAAGCGGGGTCGGTGGCGTACACGTCTGCCTCGTGGAGGAACTGCTTGGTGGCGTCTGGGAGGGGCTTGCCGGAGATTCTTGGGCGGAGGTAGAAGCTGACGAGCTCGCTGTCGCTTGGGCAGAAGGCAAAGCCTGGCGCGGGATCAGCAGGAGGAGGGGGAGGCGGCTCGATGGGCGGAGGCGAGGTGGGCGACGCGCTAGGAGGCAGGAGGGAGGCGGAGGCGACGCCATGGGCTAGGGTTTGCGGCGGCGGCGAGTGGTAGGGAGAGAGGAGGCGGCGACCGGTTCCCGGCCATTCGGACCACGAGTTCGGGAAGGAGGCGAGCTCGTCCTCGCTTGAGTGGAAGGAGGAAGAGCCGGGCGGCCAAGGCGGCGACGCCATGGGCGGGCTAGGGTTTGAGGGGGACGCCGGAGGCAGGGAGAGGCGGCGGCGGCGGCGGATCCCAGTCTTAAGGACGCGCGAGTTGTGTTGTGCTCGGAGTCCCGACCTTGCGCGTTTTCTGGGGAACTTCTACCCGGCAGGGGATCGCTCCCACGCATAGGGGTGGCGCCCGACTGGACGGGCCCAGTGTTCTTTTCCTACAAAAATCGGATTATTATTTTTTTCGGCTTTTGTGTTTTTTGGCTCCTTTTTCTTTCTGTTTTCCTTTTTTTTTCTTTTTCTATCAAAACGAACAAGAGTTGATTTTTTCAATCATTTTTCAAAAACATGAATGTTTCTAAATCAGAGAACAAATATGAAAGCACGAACAATTTTTTAAAGCAAGAACATTTTTTAAATATTGAGAACAAATTTCAAAATCAAGAACTATGAGAAATACTGAACAAATTTGGGACCACGAACAATTTTTTAAAGCACAAACATTTTTTAATATTGAGAACAAAATTTTGAAATGGAGATTTTTTTTAAAAACCCCGAATTTTTTTGGAAGCGTGAACAATTTTTAAAAATCACGAACGTTTTTTGAATTTTGAGAACAATTTTTTTGGTTCGTTTTATTTCCTTTTTCCTTTTCTTTTTGTATTTGAAGCACAAACATTTTTCGGTTTTGAATTACATTTTATAAAAATCGTGAACAAATGTGGAAGCGCGAACAAATTTTTAAAGCATGAAGATTTTTTGAATCTTGAGAACAAAATTTTAAAAAGGAGAACAATTTTGAGAAACACCAAACAAATTTGAAAGCGCGAACAAATTTTTAAAGCACGAACATTTTTAAAATTTGAGAATTTTTTGAAATCGAGAACATTTTTAAAAAACATGAACAAATTTGGAGGTGCGAAGAATTTTTTAAAGCAGGAACATTCTTTGAATCTTGAGAAAAAATTTACGAAAAGGAGAATTTTTTTGAAAAACCCCGAACAAATTTGAAAGCGTGAACAAATTTTTAAAGCATGAACATTTTTTGAATTTTGAGAACAAATTTTGAAAAAACAAGAACAAATTTGGAGGCGCGAACAAGTTTTTAAAGCATGAACATTTTTTGAATCTTGAGAACAAAATTTTGAAATGGAGAACAATTTTAAAAAAAGGACAAATTTGGAAGTGCAAACAAATTTTTAAAGCATGAACATTTTTTGATTTTTGAGAACAAATTTTGAAACCGAGAACAATTTTGAAAAATCCTGAACAAATTTGGAAGTGTGGACAGTTTTTTAAAGCATGGATATTTTTTGAGTTTTAAGAACAAATTTGGAACCGAAAATAAATTTGAATCTTACTAACAGATTTGGAAAACAAGAACAATTTTTCAAAAATCTAGAACAATTTTTCAAAATCAAGAATATTTTTTAAAATCTAAAAACATTTTTTTGAAATCTAGAACATTTTTTGAAATAGAAAATAAAAGAATAAATAAAATGAAAAAGAAAAAATCCGATTTAGGGAACCTTCTAAAAGTTTTCCAAAACCGGAAAAACCAGCTGGAAATCTCTAGAAGGTTCCCAAAAGCGAATGCTGCAACCCTGCTAAATGGGCTAGCCCATTTGAAATCGACCCCTCCCGCTCTGTGAGAAGCCCCGACACCACTTCACAAAGAGCGACAAATAGGGTTTTCTCGTTTTTTGTCGTCACGCGCGCCTCTCGTGGGCCTCAAGCCAATGTCGGTAACTCGGTTTTGAAGCGAACTAGTACCATGAAACATAGTTTTTTATATATTTTTCGAGGAGAGCCATGCAACACAGCTAAATTGGTGCATTGGTGCATTTGTCTCAAAAAAGAAGAAGCTAAATTGGTGCATTCCTCTAAAAATAAGGTAAATTGATGCGAGTGAAACAAGAACATAAGAGAAAAGCAACCAAGACTATTGAAAAGGAAGAGGGCTTGCCACCAAAGGAAATCATGAGATCCCGTAGCCCTCATCACACCAAGGTGTAGCCAGAGAGGGGCCCCTGCCCTCCCGCTCCAGATCATGGAGCCCGAGCCTTCCCGCGGACGAGGACCGGGAGAGACGCCAAGAAGGACCCATGTAAAAAATAAGGAGGGAAATACCCGTCGTCTCTAGAATCCAGGATCAGAAAATGCCCGTCGATGATGGTGCAACATGACACTGGAAATTTGGGCTGCACGACGGGACCCTCAAGAGGGATACGACGCGGCAAATTTCCTTCGTTGAGAACGAGGAGATGGTCAAGGGTTTTCACCCGGAGCCCTGGCTCGAGGAACCCCAAGCACCTGTCCACCCCAAGGGAACATATGCGGCCACCAAACAAGACCTTCATGGCACAGTTTAGGAGCCGCCACCACAAAGGCACCACCGCCACCAGGATCACCAAGAGCTACATCCTGTGCCGTCCACGCGACTAAAAGATGCACCCATCGCCGCCGCGAAGACGCATGTTGAAAAGCTAATCTGATGGACCGCCACTTGAGGTCGTCACCCTAACGTCCAGATTCCCGGTGTGTGCCTTGTGGAAGAATTTGTTGGTGGCATCTCGGAGGGACTGGCCAGAGATTTTGGGGCAGAGGTAGAAGGAGACGAGCTCACTATGTTCGGGCAGAAGGAAAAGCCTGGGCCAGCCTAAGGAGGAGGTGATGACGTAGTCAGTAGAGACGATGTGAGAGGGGGGGGGGGGGAGGGCTAGGAATTACGAGAGAGAAGACGACGATGACATGGACTATGGTATGGGATGGAGGCGGGTGATAGGGAGAGAGGCCGTAGCTGACTCCCCCCATTTGAACCATGGGTTAGGGAAGGAGGCGACCTTGTTCTCGCTTGAGTAGAAGGAAGAGCTGGGCGGCAGCGGCACATGGGTTGGCTAGGGTTTGAGGCAATGAGGGGGACATGCTGGAGTCAAGGAGAAGCGATGGCAGCGGCGCGCGTTTCCTGTCAAGTGTGCCTTTGGAGGCCCTCCCAAACTCAAAACCAATGGCGGAAGTAGGGTGTTTTTATATGAATCGGTAACAAGGTTTTGAAGTGAGCTAGTACTATGCTTGGAATGTTTTCTTGGGAAATGGAATTCGGCTCCTAAGTCCACGTGCTCCCGTGCACCAAAAATGATGTTTTTTCAATTGTGAAACAAATCAAAAGAGATATGTTTATGGTCACGTCAAAATGCTATCTGTACTTTTTTACGTGAAAAGCTTTAGCATTTTTTACATGTGCAAAGAAAAAGTCAAACAACAAATGTTATCTTCAAATGTTGCACTTCGTATGTATTGCTATCTCATTTCGTATGAAAGTTTATTCGCTGACAAAGCATTGCTATCTCATTTCGTATGAAAGTTTCCATGCACGCTTGTTACACTAACATGAATATCTACAAACAATAAATATAATTATCAATTTATTTTGAATTTTCTATTTATTCGGGAGCATGGACTCACCTGAGCCAAAATGACCCTTCCAGTTTTGTTGCCGGAAAGAGCCATTGTTCATGTGAATCATAATTATCTGTTGTTAGGTTTTAAGATAGCTCACTGATCATGTCAGGCAGTGAGAAGAGTCATTTGTTGAACACATAATCCATGTTTGTCTACCATCACGGTACATGTTATCTCATTTGAACCATCCTGTTGTGAGAGTGCCACACAGATTTCGGAATTCCACACAAACTCGAACATGTAGTATATTGTTTGGCACAAAAAAACTTAGGATAACAAATTAATGAATGGAAAGTAGAAGTGTATGTAATTTGTTGAAGAATAACGACTTCGATATCTAAAATCTGACCATAAAAGAGCTAATTGACCTTCAAATCCGTTTGGCACAAAAAAAAAGATAAACCAATGAATAGAAATACAAGTTTAAGTAATTTGTTAGAAGGTCGATTAGCCGATTAATATGTGTTTGGAATAGCATGGATCTACCACAGATGACGGCGAGGCTATGTATATAAGGAGTTTATATTTGTGTTTGTTTCATGACTTAGTATCAAAGGGAGCTAGGGTGAACTGCAATGATAAGAAGGAAGCATAACATGGGAATATTGCACATGTGTAAGGAGAATGAAAGAAGGGTGTGGGACATCTTGAGTTAGAGGAACAAACAATATATAGTTGTTCAGTTAATTGGTGCGCTAAAAGAATTAATCCCTTGAGGCATGGTTGTTCGATTAGTTGGTTTGTTGTTGTTCGCTATAGGTGTCTCTTACCCTATCTTCATTTGTGAGCGTTTGACAGTCGTATCTTCGGTTCTAGCTGGCAGTTTCAATCCAACTATCAATATGCATTGGGGCGCCTGCCTCGCAGATTTGGTCTTCCCCTAAATCCCACCGTTCATGTTGGGTGATATATAGTTGTGAAGACATCAACTAGGAAGTTTCATCTACATATATTCGGAAACGCCATCTCTTGTTGTTCATGACCATGTTCATGGTTCTAACTTTTATATGTTTGTAACTAGTTTGGCGGAGGCCTTGACTCAGTAATCTTGTCGTTATCTTTTTGTCCTTCGCCTTCAGAGATTATCCTTGTGTGCATCTTTTTGGCAACTGATTGTTTCAAAGATGTTGATTCTACTTTATGGTGAATGATTCAATTCCAAGTAAGCACTAAATCCAAGTGGTGAACCATGAGAAACATTATATTTTGTCTATTTTTTACATGGCGAATTTGTTGGAAATATGCCCTAGAGGCAATAATAAAACGGTTATTGTCATACTTCCTTGTTCATGATAATCGTCTATTGTTCATGCTATAATTGTATTAACAGGAAATATTAATACATGTGTGAATAAATAGATCATAATGTGTCCCTAGCAAGCCTCTAGTTGGCTAGCTCGTTCATCAATGGATGATCATGGTTTCCTGATCATGGGCATTAGATGTCATTGATAACGGGATCACATCATTGGGAGAATGATGTGATGGACAAGACCCAATCCTAAACATAGCACTAGATCGTATTGTTCGTATGCTAAAGCTTTTCTAATGTCAAGTGTCTTTTTCTTCGACCGTGAGATTGTGCAACTCCCGGATACCGTAGGAGTGCTTTGGGTGTATCAAACGTCACAACGTAACTGGGTGACTATAAAGGTGCACTACAGGTACCTCTGAAAGTGTCTATTGGGTTGGTACGAATCGAGATCGGGATTTGTCACTCGGCGTGACGGAGAGGTATCTCTGGGCCCACTCGGTAGAACATCATCATGAGCTCAATGTGACTAAGGAGTTAGTCACACGATGACGTGCTATGGAACGAGTAAATAGACTTACCGGTAACGAGATTGAACAAGGTATAGGTATACCGACGATCGAATCTCGGGCAAGTTCTACACCGACACACAAAGGGAATTGTATACGGGATTGATTGAATCCTTGACATCGTGGTTCATCCGATAAGATCATCGTGGAGCAAGTGGGAGCCACCATGGGTATCTAGACCCCGCTGATGGTTACTGGCCGGAGAGGTGTCTCGGTCATGTCTGCATGTCTCCCGAACCCGTAGGGTCTACACACTTAAGGTTCGACGACGCTAGGGTTATAGGGAATTGTTATACGAGGTTACCGAAAGTTGTTCAGAGTCCCGGATGAGATCCCGGATGTCACGAGGAGCTCCGAAATGGTCCGGAGGTAAAGATTGATATATAGGATGGATGGTTTTGGACACCGGAAATGTTTCGGGCGTCACCGGTAATGTACCGGGACCACCGGGACCACCGGAAGTGGTCCCGGGGGTCCACTGGGAGGGGCCACCAGCCCCAAGAGGTAGCATGGGCCAAAAGAGGGAGGGCAACCAGCCCAAAGTGGGCTAGCGCGCCTCCCACAAGGAGGCCCAAGGCGCAGGAGGTGGAGAAGGGGGGAAACCCTAGGCGCTGGTGGGCCTAAGGCCCACCTAGGGGTGCGCCACCCCTCCCCCTGCCCTGGCCGCCGCACCTCCCATCTAGGGGGGGCTGCCTCACCACCTAGGGTGGGAACCCTAGAGGTGGCACCCCCTCCCCTCCTCCTATATATAGTGGGGGTTTTGGGGCTGTTTGACACACAGTTTTTCATCTCCCTCGTCGCAGCCCTGCCCCCCTTCTTCCTCCTCTCCCACGGTGCTTGGCGAAGCCCTGCCCCCCTTCTTCCTCCTCTCCCACGGTGCTTGGTGAAGCCCTGCCGGGAGACCTTGTCTCTCCATCGACACCACGCCGTCGTGCTGCCGGAGATCTTCCCCAACCTCTCCCTCCTCCTTGCTGGATCCAGGTGCGGGAGACGTAATCGGGCTACACGTGTGTTGAACGTGGAGGTGCCGTGGTTCGGCACTAGATCGGAATCACACCCCGATCTGAATCGCCGTGAGTACGACTCCATCAACCGCGTTCTAGCAACGCTTCCGCTTAGCGATCTTCAAAGGTATGAAGATGCACTCATCCCTCTCTCGTTGCTGGTCTCTCCATAGGAAGATCTGAATATGCGTAGGATTTTTTTTGAATTTATGCTACGTTACCCAACAGTGGCATCCGAGCCAGGTTTTCTATGCGTAGATTCTATGCACGAGTGGAACGCAAAAGGTTGTTGGGGATGATCTGTCAATTGCTTGCCGCTACTAGTCTTATTCTTTTCCGGCGGTATTGTGGGATCAAGCGGCCCGGACCGACATTACACGTACGCTTACGTGAGACTGGTTCCACCGACAGACATGCACACCGTGCATAAAGGTGGCTAGCGGGTGTCTGTCTCTCCTACTCTAGTCGGATTGGATTTGATGAAAAGGGTCCTTATGAAGGGTAAATAGCTTTGGCATATCATCGTTGTGGCTGTCACGTAGGTAAGAAAGCGTTCTTGCTAGAAACCCAAATCAGCCACGTAAAACTTGCAACAACAATTAGAGGGCGTCTAACTTGTTTTTGCAGGGTTTGACATGTGATGTGATATGGCCAAATTTGTGATGTTGCATGTATGATGTAAGAGATGATCATGTTATTGTAATAGGTTTCACGACTTGCATGTCGATGAGTATGACAACCGGCAGGAGCCATAGGAGTTGTCTTAATTTATTGTATGAGATACAACGCCATGTGCTTACTACTTTTACTTCATTGCTAATGGTTAGCTATAGTAGTAGTGATAGTAGTAGTTGGCGTGACGACTTCACGGAGACACGATGATGGAGATCATGGTGTCACGCCGGTGACAATGATGATCATGCGATGCCTGAAGATGGAGATCGAAAGAGCAAAGATGATAATGGCCATATCATGTCACTATATGATTGCATTGTGATGTTTATCATGTTTTTCATCTTATTGCTTAGAACGACGGTAGCATAATAAGATAATCCCTCTTAAAATTTCGAGAACGTATTCCCCTAAGTGTGCACTGTTGAGAAGGATCGTTGTCTCGAAGCACGACGTGATGATCGGGTGTGATAGATTCTAACATTCGCATACAACGGGTGTAAGCCAGATTTACACACGCAAAACACCTAGGTTGACTCGACGAGCTTAGCATGTACAGACATGACCTCAAATAGAAGAGACCGAAAGGTCGAACATGAGTCGTATGGTTGAATACGATCAGCATGAAGTTGCTCACCATGATGACTAGTCCGTCTCACGTGATGATCGGACACGGGTTAGTCAACATGGATCATGTATCACGTAGATGACTAGAGGGATGTCGATTTAAGTGGGAGTTCATACTTAATTTGATTAAATGAACTTAATTGTCATGAACTTAGTCTAAAAGTTGTTTTTATAAATATTGTAGATGGTCAACGTCAACCTCAATTTCAATGCATTCCTAGAGAAAAACATGCTGAAAGATGATGGTAGCAACTATGCGGATTGGGTTCGCAACTTGAAGCTCATCCTTGAAGGAGCTAAAAAGGCTTATGTCCTTGATGCGCCGCTAGGTGACCCTCCCGCTCCCGCAGCAGCCCAAGACATTCTGAACGTCTGGCAAACGCGGAGTGATGACTACTCTCTGGTTAGGTGTGGCATGTTATACAGTTTGGAAACGGGGCTCCAAAGGCGTTTTGAGCAACACGGTGCATATGAGATGTTCCAAGAGCCGAAGCTAGTTTTTCAAGCTCATGCCCGTGTCGAGAGATATGAAGTCTCCGACAAGTTCTTTAGCTGTAAGATGGAGGAGAACAGTTCTGTCAGTGAGCACATACTCAAAATGTCTGGGTTACACGGTCGTCTGACTTCACTTGGAGTCGAACTTCCGGATGATGCTATAATGGACAGAATCCTCTAGTCTCTCCCACCAAGCTACAAAGGTTTTGTGCTGAACTACAACATGCAAGGGATGGAGAAGACCATCCCCGAGTTGTACTCAATGCTCAAGTCTGCAGAAGTAGAAATCAAGAAAGAGCATCAAGTGTTGATGGTCAACAAGACCACTAGTTTCAAGAAGGGCAAGGGTAAGAAGAACTTCAAGAAAGACGGCAAAGCCGTTGCCGCGCCCGGTAAACCAGATGCCGGGAAGAAGAAAAGAATGGACCCAAGCCTGAGACTGAGTGCTTCTATTGCAAGGGAAAAGGTCACTGGAAGCGGAACTGCCCCAAATACTCAGCGGACAAGAAGGCCGGCAACGTTAAAGGTATATGTGATATACATGTTATTGATGTGTACCTTACCAACGCTCGTAGTAGCTCCTGGGTATTTGATACCGGTGTTGTTGCTCACATTTGCAACTCAAAGCAAGAACTGCGGAATAAGCGGAGACTGGCCAAGGACAAGGTGACGATGCGCGTCGGGAATGGCTCCAAGGTCGATGTGATCGCCGTCGGCACGCTACCATTACATCTACCGTCGGGATTAGTTTTAAACCTTAATAATTGTTATTTAGTACCAGCTTTGAGCATGAATATTGTATCAGGGTCTTGCTTAATGCGAGACGGCTACTCATTTAAGTCAGAGAATAATGGTTGTTCTATTTATATGAGTGATATGTTTTATGGTCATGCTCCGCTGTTGAATGGTTTATTCTTGATGAATCTCGACCGTGATGTTACACATATTCATAGTGTGAGTACCAAAAGATGTAAAGTTGATAATGATAGTACCACATACTTGTGGCACTGCCACCTTGGTCATATCGGTGTTAAGCGCATGAAGAAGCTCCATACTGATGGACTATTAGAGTCCCTTGACTTTGCATCATTTGACACATGCGAACTGTGCCTCATGGGCAAGATGACTAAGACTCCATTCTCAGGAATAATGGAGAGAGCAACCGACTTATTGGAAATAATACATACTGATGTATGTGGTCCAATGAACGTTGAAGCTCGCGGTGCCTATCGTTATGTTCTCACTCTCACCGATGATTTGAGTAGGTATGGGTATATCTACTTAATGAAGCACAAATCTGAGATGTTTGAAAAGTTCAAAGAATTTCAGAGTGAGGTCGAGAATCAACGTGACAGAAAAATCAAGTGTCTACGATCTGATCGTGGAGGAGAATATTTGAGTCGCGAGTTTGGCACACACCTAAGGAAGTGTGGAATCATTTCACAACTGACGCCGCCTGGCACACCGCAACGTAACGGAGTTTCTGAACGTCGTAATCGCACTTTATTAGATGTGGTACGATCTATGATGTCTCTTACCGACTTACCGCTATCATTTTGGGGATACGCATTAGAAACTGCAGCATTCACTTTAAATAGGGCACCGTCTAAATCCGTTGAGACGACACCGTATGAACTATGGTTTGGCAAGAAACCTAAGTTGTCGTTTCTTGAAGTTTGGGGCTGCGATGCTTATGTGAAGAAACTTCAACCAGAAAAGCTCGAACCCAAAGCGGAGAAATGCGTATTCATAAGATACCCTAAGGAAACTATTGGGTATACCTTCTATCTTAGATCCGAAGGTAAAACCTTTGTTGCCAAGAACCGGTCCTTTCTAGAGAAAGATTTTCTCTCGAAAGAAGTAAGTGGGAGGAAGGTGGAACTTGATGAGGTAATTACACCCCCTCTCGAACAGGAAAGTAGCACAGCGCGGGAAATTGTTCGTGTGGCGCATGCACCAACTGAAGAGGAAGTTAATGATAAGGATCATGAAGCTTCGGATCAAGTTACTACTGAACCGCGAAGATCCACAAGGGCACGCTCCGCACCAGAGTGGTACGGCAACCCTGTGATGGAAATCATGTTGTTAGACAACGGTGAGCCTTCGAACTATGAAGAAGCGATGGCGGGCCCGGATTCCAACAAATGGCTTGAAGCTATGAAATCCGAGATAAGATCCATGTATGAGAACAAAGTATGGACTTTGGTGGACTTGCCCGATGACCGACGAGCCATAGAAAATAAATGGATCTTCAAGAAGAAGACTGATGCAAACGGTAATGTAACCGTTTATAAAGCTGGACTTGTCGCAAAGGGTTTTAGATAAATTCAAGGAATTGACTACGAAGAGACTTTCTCTCCCGTAGCGAAGCTGAAATCAGTCAGAATCATGTTAGCAATTGTCGCCTTTTATGATTATGAAATTTGGCAAATGAACGTCAAAATAGCGTTCCTTAACGGGAACCTTAAGGAAGAGTTGTATATGATGCAACCAGAAGGTTTTGTCGACCCTAAGGGTGCTAACAAAGTGTGCAAGCTCCAGCGCTCCATCCATGGGCTGGTGCAAGCATCTCGGAGTTGGAACATTCGCTTTAATGAGGTGAGTAAAGCGTTTGGGTTCATACAGGTTTACAGAGAAGCCTGTCTGTACAAGAAAGTGAGTGGGAGCTCTGTAGCTTTCCTCATACTGTACGTGGATGACATATTATTGATGGGGAATGATATAGAGATGTTGGAGAGCTTAAAGGCCTATTTGAACAAGAGTTTTTCAATGAAGGACCTTGGAGAAGTTGCATACATATTAGGCATCAAGATCTATAGAGATAGATCGAGACGCCTCATAGGTCTTTCGCAAAGTACATACCTTGACAAGATATTGAAGAAGTTCAATATGGAAAATTCAAAGCAAGGGTTCTTGCCAGTTTTGCAAGGTATGAGATTGAGTAAGACTCAGTCACCGACCACGGTAGCAGATAGAGAGAAGATGAGTACTGCCCCCTACGCTTAAGCCGTAGGCTCCCTAATGTATGCCATGCTGTGTACCAGACCTGATATAAACGTTGCCATAAGTTTCGTAGGGAGGTACCAAAGTGATCCCGGTATGGAACACTGGACAGCGGTCAAGAATATCCTTAAGTACCTGAAGAGGACTAAGGAGATGTTTCTCGTTTATGGAGGTGACGAAGAGCTCGTCGTAAAGGGTTATGTCGACGCTAGCTTCGACGCAGATCCGGATGACTCTAAGTCACAGACCGGATACGTATATGTTTTGAATGGTGGGGCAGTGAGCTGGTGCAGCAACAAGCAAGAAGTCGTGGCAGCATCTACATGTGAAGCGGAGTACATAGCTGCTTCAGAAGCGGCTCATGAAGGAATTTGGATGAAGGAGCTCATCACTGACCTTGGAGTGGTTCCAAGCGCGTCGGGTCCAATGACGCTCTTCTGGGATAACACTGGGGCCATTGCCATAGCCAAGGATCCCAGGTTTCACCGGAAGACCAAGCACATCAAACGCCGCTACAACTCCATCCTGGACCATGTGGAGAGTGGAGTAATAGAGATTTGTAAAGTACATACGGATCTGAATGTTGCAGACCCGTTGACTAAACCTCTTCCACGAGAAAAACATGATCAACACCATAATGCTATGGGTGTTCGATACATCACAATGTAACTAGATTATTGACTCTAGTGCAAGTGGGAGACTGTTGGAAATATGCCCTAGAGGCAATAATAAAATGGTTATTATCATATTTCCTTGTTCATGCTATAATTGTATTAACAGGAAACAGTAATACATGTGTGAATAAATAGATCATAATGTGTCCCTAGCAAGCCTCTAGTTGGATAGCTCGTTGATCAATGGATGATCATGGTTTCCTGATCATGGGCATTAGATGTCATTGATAACGGGATCACATCATTGGGAGAATGATGTGATGGACAAGACCCAATCCTAAGCATAGCACTAGATCGTATTGTTCGTATGCTAAAGCTTTTCTAATGTCAAGTGTCTTTTCCTTCGACCGTGAGATTGTGCAACTCCCGGATACCGTAGGAGTGCTTTGGGTGTATCAAACATCACAACGTAATTGGGTGACTATAAAGGTGCACTACGGGTACCTCTGAATGTGTCTGTTGGGTTGGTACGAATCGAGATCGGGATTTGTCACTCCGCGTGACGGAGAGGTATATCTGGGCCCACTCGGTGGAACATCATCATGAGCTCAATGTGACTAAGGAGTTAGTCACACGATGACGTGCTACGGAACGAGTAAAGAGACTTACCGGTAACGAGATTGAACAAGGTATAGGTATACCGACGATCGAATCTCGGGCAAGTTCTATACCGACAAACAAAGGGAATTGTATATGGGATTGATTGAATCCTTGACATCGTGGTTCATCCGATAAGATCATCGTGGAGCAAGTGGGAGCCACCATGGGTATCCAGACCCCGCTGATGGTTATTGGCTGGAGAGGTGTCTCGGTCATGTGTGCCTGTCTCCTGAACCCGTAGGGTCTACACACTTAAGGTTCGATGACGCTAGGGTTATAGGGAATTGTTATACGAGGTTACCGAAAGTTGTTCGATGTCCCGGATGAGATCCCGTACATCACGAGGAGCTCCGAAATGGTCCGGAGGTAAAGATTGATATATAGGATGGATGGTTTTGGACACCGGAAATGTTTCGGGCGTCACCGGTAATGTATGGGTGAAAAGACCTCGATGATGCCTAGAGGAGGGGGTGAATAGGCTATTTAAAAACTTCTTCGGATTTGGCTTGAAACTAATGCGGAAATAAACTAAGAGGGTACTTGTCAAGCACAAATCCTAAATGCACTAGGCACTGCAACGTGTATCAACAACACGATCTACCAAGATGGACACAATACAGTTACTAACAAGCACAAGTAAGTTACACAAACTTACTTGAGCTATATCACACGACAAGTAGGTGAACAACACAAGATACTAGATCACACTATATCACACGATATATCAAGGGCTGCAAGTATGAACGTGTGGATATAGAGGGTATGCTTGAATGATTAATCTTGTACAAGAAATAGCCAACACAATATAATGAGCACAAACAATATGCAATGTATGTATGCTCAAGTAACACAAGTAAACCACAAGTAAGGAGTTAGGGTTAAGGATAACCAAGGTCACTGAGACGAAGATGTATCCCGATGTTCAATTCCTTGGAGGGAAGCTAGTCACCGTTAGAGAGGTGGATGTTACCACGAAGGCACACCAACGCCACGAAGGCTCACCCTATTCTCCCTTTGAGATAACACCACGAAGGCGTTTCTCAACCACTAGTGGTAAGCCTTTGAGGTGGCTTCCAAACCCTCACAAACTTTTTCGGGGGATAATCACACGAATTGATTCCTCTCCGAAGGACTCCTACCGCCTAGGAGTCTCCAACCTCCAAGAGTAACAAGATCACGGGGAATGCTCAAAACTTGCTCAAATCTCAAATAGCTTGGGTTGGAGGAGGAGAGGGAGACGATCTATCTTTTGATTGCAACAACTCTCAAAGGGGCTCACAAATGCTCTTGGGATATAATATTTGGTGTGAGCAAATGTGTGTGAGGTAGAAGTGTGTTCTTATGAGGATAAGGCTGTGTTGGGCTGCCCTCTCACGAAGTGGGAGGGGCGTATTTATAGTGGGGAGAGAAAAACAGCCATTGGGGACACTTTAAGTCACACAGGGTCCGGACGTCCGACAGTTTCCGAAAGTCTGGGCGTCCGCGAGGTGTCGGGCGTCCGACACGGGTCGGTCGTCCGAGGCCTGTAGATATCACTGAAAATATTGTGAATTGAACAGCGACCGGACGTCCGGCGGGAGACCGGAAATCCGAGTTATTCGACTCAACTGCTTCTGGTGGGAGGTTTCGGATTTCCGAAAGGGGACGGACGTCCGGCCCTCGGACGTCCGGCCCTCGGACGTCCGGAGGGAGCCGGAAATCCAAGTTATAGAGCTCATGTTCTTCTGGAGCAGGGCTCCGGATTTCCGAAGTTGGTCGGTCGTCCGACCCTTGACCGGCCCTCGGTCGTCCGGAGGGAGTCGGAAGTCCGAGTTATATGGCTCAAGTTTCTCTGGTGCATAGTTCCGGAATTCCGAAGCTGGTCGGATATCCGGGCCTCGGACGTCCGGAGGGAGCCGGAAGTCCGAGTTATATGGCTCTGATTTCTCTGGTATAGGATTCCGGATTTCCGAAGCTGTCGGTCGTCCGACCCTCGGACGTCCTGAGGAAGCCGGATGTCCGAGGCACTAGTTCTGTTTTCAGATAACAGCAGAGCAGTGGAGATGTGGTCTGAGCAAAACAGTGGAGATGTAGTTTGAGCAAGTTCATCGCAAAACATGTGATCCCCTCTTAATAGTGCGGGATCCCTAAAGACTCAAGAATCATAAAAGGGGTACTGATGATCCATACTTGAGTGTATACTTTTATTCGCTAATCATCACTCCGCACAACTAACGTCAAAGGAACTAATACCTTTGAGTTAGCCCTTTCACTTGAGCTTGATGTTGTTGTTCCTTCTTGGCTCAAGTTGAAAGCAAGACATGATGAAGTCTTCAAGTAGCTCTCCCCTACACAATGTGGAAAGCCTAGCTTATGTATCAATCTTCATTTGTCCACCATGTGAACATCCACAAGAATCAAGCATGTAGTGCTCAGGAATGCTTATCTTGATCTTGTCCTTGTTAGCACATGAGCTTGTCCTTATCAACACATGATCATTGACAATAGTTTCAATGATATATTCGTGCTGATCCACTTGAACTTGCACACCACAGTCTTGATGACGATCGCCACTTGACGTCATCCTTCATGGGTTGTATGATATCTTCCTTTTGACGCAAGCCCATGGAAGCACACCTAACCCCCACATTGGACTCTCACAAAGACCATGGGTTAGTACACAAACACGTAATGGACAATGCTTACCGTACCATGGGATCACTTGATTCCTCTCGGTACATCTTATACGCTTTGTGTGTTGATCATCTTGATTTACTCTTTGTCTAAGATCTTGATCAACCTAGTGTATCTATGACCATTCTTTGGATAATACCTTGGATACCATCTTGGTCATCATATAAACTCCTTGAACCCAACAGATGGACTTCAAGAAGTGCCTATGGACAAATCCTATAAATATAACTTAAGGCAACCATTAGTCCATAGGAATTGTCATCAATTACCAAAACCACATATGGAGATATATGCTCTAACAATCTCCCCCATTTTGGTAATTGAAGACAACCACTTCAAGAGAGTTTATATAAGGAAATAAGCATAACCAAGCGCACACATACAAGGTAATAATGCATGCGTGAAGACGTAAATGCTTACGCAATAAGAGCAAAACCCTCTAAACATATCCAAAGTAAACTCTCTAAACTTCTCCCCCATTGGCATCGATTGCCAAAATGGACAAAAAGTTTAGAAAGTCAATATAGTAGGTGGTCCTCCAAAAGGTGTGTACTTCTCAGCAAATGAGTGCAGAGAAATACACAAATACAATGATAAGTAGTTGGAGGGAAACAAACTATATTGAGGACCCAAAGATTGCAAATAAAAGGATCATATGCCACAAAGACATACAAAAATAGAGGCAAGCAATCAAAAGATTCCTGATGGAACAAACAATCATATGGTCCTTCGAACCACATGAATAGAAGATATTATGAGAAAGGCAACAGAGTGTTTTATCAAAAAACTAGAGAAGCTCCCCATGATTTGTGCACTAATACGAGATTTTTGTATTTGATACAGGTGCACAAAATAGGATCGTTGCTCCCCCAAAATTAATAAAAACACACAACGAGTGCAAGAAGATAGATGAGACAATAAGCATATCGATTGCACAAAACAAATGGTTGAGCAACATGTAAAAGAAGCAACTTAAGAATAGGCTCAACCAAAGTAATGTGTGTGAGTCATGGCAAAGCACTTGAGAAGACTAAGATAAGGATGAGCATTACTCATCAACATAGTCTTGATGAAATGAGATACAAAGTGCAAGACATATCATTCCCACACACACATACTAGAAAATGGGTTCACAAGCTTACTAATAAACAAAATAAGAACCAACGCTTGTGGCAACCCATTGTGAAGATAGGAAGTAAGAAACTTATCAAGAGCAGGGATACTAATTGAAATGGCAAAACCCTCATCAAGACAAGCATAAGGAAAAATAATCTTCACGGCCAAAGAGTGCATCAAGATGTAGGAAAATAAGATACACACTCAAAACAAATCTTTTCACGAAGCCATCAAAAACTGAAAAAGGAAATGTAACGATGGACGTGAAAGAAAAAGAGGATATCAATTAGAGATGTAACTTCTCTTATGTGTAAAAGATTCTAAGTAGAAGACAATCATGATGATATATATCCACAAAGAAGGATATACACACAAAATGGTTACAAGAAGGAACAAACTAGATATCCAAAAAGGAAGTCATAAATATATCAATGAGATCTTTTGCTTGGAAGCATAGCACATGGCCTAATATTTTCTTATTGTATAATATGAACTTCCAACATACGAACATCAAAGACATCCCAACTAGCAGTAAGACATCATCGTTCGGATGCTTTGAGAAAGAAAACAAGTACTACGAGAACAAATCAAGAGATTCATGCCATGATGCAACCTGGAAAAGAAAAGACAGGTTGGGTCCTTTGCAAGAAAAGAATGCATGAAGTGGATACTTGTTACCGAGACAACATTGGATTGATGTAGTAGATAGTTGTTCTTTGATCATCCTAACTTGGCTCCAATAATCACATGGTCTCAACATCTTCCTTATAGGTGAGCCGAGCATCCAATGCATCTCCAGTTGTTCCTGGAACAACAAAACAAACAAAATGGTGCCCAAACTCATTGGGACCAAAGAGTTAGAAAACCAGCAATACATAGGACAAACTCCACACACATATGTGCATATAGATATGAATTTGAATTTCATGCACACTTTAGCCAATTTATGACAGGGTGGAGTTTCCCTTATATATTGGGTCAAAGGAGGAAAGCAAGCAAAAGAAGTTGTATATAGTAGCTAGATACGCATGCTCAAGACTCTCAAGAATCAACACAAAGTTGATAAGTCATCAAAAGACAAGGTATCAAGTGATAATAAGATCCTAAAACAAAAGAACTATCACTTGAAGGATATCAATTAAAAGATACCTCAAGGAATGAGATATCCATTGACACATGCCAAATAGAAGGCAACAAGAAACCAATTGAAGGAAAACAAACACGAGGTATCTAGTTTCCAAGAGAGAGCTAGGTTCCAACAAACCAAGCCCTCTACAAATTATCATGATGGCACAAAGCATCATAAAGAGCAAGACTTGCCTACCATCAACACACACTTGATGGGGATCAAACGATTTTATGATGGGTGAATAAAGAGAGTGTTTTAAAGAAAATAGGATATCTCCCCCAAGGGACGTGCATTATATAGAATTTGCATTTAAATACAAAACGCACACGGTGGGATCATCACTTTATCTTATATCTATACACACACTGGAGGAGTTAAAATAGATTCATAAGAGGCAAGGAAGACAAACGAAACACAAAATCCAATGTAGAGTTGATTAGCAATTCCTATCACATGATGGGAATACCAATTGTCAAGGACAAGAAGTATTTTCGAAGTGATACTCATTGGTAGATCACAAATATATCCAAGATCATCTTTACCCATAAAACGCAAGCAAATGACACTTGTAGAGCTAACATGCCACCTAGGAACAAGATAATTTACAATATCAACACTAGGTGGCAACACGTCAAATGTACACATTTTCTAGGTTTGTAATATGCACATAGCATATTACTCCCCCATAATGTGATAAACCATCAATATTAACAAGTGGCAAATTAAAACCAACAAGAGATACTTAATGGACCATATAGAATTTGAATTTCTCATGAGTAAGACATACCACATAGAAACTAGATAATCTTGAAATATCAAAACTAAGTGGTATTCCCATGCATACACATTTATAGGATTGTGAGGTGTGCAAAGCACATCACTCCCCACAATGGGATAATCCATTAATCTCTCACAAGAGCCAACAAAAATACAAACAAGACGCAAAAAGGCTCAATACAAGACTCACATGTACATGATATGCAAACCAACATACCCATACTCGATTACTCATGATAAGCAAGTTGGAAGCACAACATATACAAACGCATGCAAGGTACAAAACCACAACATGCAAAGGGGCAAGCACCTAACAATGTAAACAGTTTAAGTATAAGTTACCGTAAGGAGGCACATTGGATATAAGATAGAAACTCGATAATCCAAATGACTTGGCTTGAGATAATATGAATGATGAAGGCCCCTTAATTCTTCATTATGTATCCAAGTCTCTAATGTCCTCCATAGTCACCTATTGATCAAGTTTGAGCTTGTTGGTCCCCAACTACGTTGGGTCCTAAGAGGTTAATCACAATAGGCTTGGCAACCCAAATGGTTCTTTTCTTGACACCATTTTGAGTACCAACAAACTTGGCAAACACATTGCCAACCTTATCCTTCCCAAGGGAATAGATATCATCAATAGTGATTGGGTTGGATAAGTTACCTCTTGTGCAAGACGAAGCGACGTGACCCTTCTCACGACATAAGTAGGAACATCTACCCTTTGCTTTCTTCCCAGTTGATTTCTCACCTCGGGGAGTGTTGGCTTGGGTCTTATTGGGAAGAGGCCTTCCTTCAACTTGTAGTTGAATATGTGATTGAGTTTGTGGCCGCTTCCCTTGTTGCTTGTGACTTTGAGACTTCGTCTTCAGAGGGCAAGATCTAACATGATGCCCTTTAACTTTGCACTTGAAGCAAATGATTTTGGCCGAATTCTTGACTTGTTCTAGGCCCCTCTTGTTCTTGTTTGAGTTTATTCCAACATCATTTTTGTCATTCAGAGATGTTTGCTCACACAGTACGTTGTTGAGTGTGGACATCCCTTCATGACACTGTCCCAAGTCTTTCTTCAAAGAAGTGACTTGGGCCTTGAGCTCTTCGATTTCCTCTGCACGGTTAGTATCAATGCAAGTACTAGAGGAAGTGTAAGCTTCAATGTTAGAGCAACAGGGCAAGGAAAGTAATTCATCACACGAGGTAGCAACATTATGAGTAGACGAATTACGAGGACTAGCACATGGAAATATAGTACTTTGACTAGAAGTAGTGCCATTGTCCACATGAGGCTCACTTGATGTTACCTTGGTGATGATAGCCTCATGAGCTAACTTTTGCACATTATGGGATGTTAGGAGATTGGCATGAGAGCTTGTGAGCATTACATGGTTTTCTTCCAACTTCCCATAATTGCTAGTTAGTAAATCAAGTTGAGCACGTAGCTCAACATTCTCCTTCAATGTTGATACTTCAAAAGAGATGGGGTTAGATGTACAAGTATCATCAACAATATGAGATGAGTAAGTAGCGATTAGAGACTTCTCATGAGTAGATTGAAGCTCCTCAAATATTTTAGAGGTTTTGACGAGCTCGCCCTTGACATTCTTGCATTCAAGGAGAAGGACCTCAAAATCCCTTTTAAGTTTATCATGAGCAACTTCAATCTCTCCTTTTGAAGATCTTAAGTCTCTACATGCTTGATGACTCTTCTCAAGTTCATGTTCAAGTTGTTCACTTTTAGCTTGTTCATGATTAAGTGAATCATTACAATTTTCAAAGTAAGCAAGAACATCTTGGAACCTTTGAAGAGCGTTATTTTTAGCTTTATGAAGAATTTTACTGATCACATAGATATTTTCAGTCAAGTCATCATCATCATCCTCATCGCAAATATCATCGTTATTGCACAGGAAAGATGATACCTCATTATTACCTCTTGCCATGAGGCACATGTGAACTCGAGGAGTTGATGATGATTCTTTTGGTGAATCAGATTCTTCATTAGTCAAAAGTACTTCATATCTATTGTTTTCCCCTAAATGATTAGTCATAGAGCAACTAGGGAGAAACACGATATTTTGATCAAGAGGACACGAGGAAGCAGGCATATCACCACAAACATTTGTCGAGGGATCTTTAGGTGAAATGCATGGCCTATCAGCACAATAATTTACACTATGTGTGGTGCTAGATATGCTCGTGTCCATAGAGGCTATGACATTTTCATCAACATATATTTCTTCACTCACCATGTCATTACCTTGTGAGATTGAAGATGCTGAGGTGTGCAAGCAATCGGATATGGAAGTAGTGGTGGACTCTTTAAGATCGAAAAGAGTGAAGAGCTCATGCACCAACTCCTTCATCATAATACCGTCTTCATCAAGATTGGACCCACTATATATATCTTCAAGTTTAGTCCAAACTTCATGAGCTGACTTGCAAGTCGAGATAGACTTAAACACTTCAGGACTTATGGTTCGATGAATGGCAAGAAAAGCCTCACAATCAAGATACATCTCATTAGTAGATGAAGATGCATCATCCTTTTTGTCGGCAATCCCTACAAGAACAATTCGTAAAGTATTTGGGCCCGTGGCCCGAAAGTGATGAAGCATACGAATCCTCCATAGGGTATAATTTCTGCCATCAAAGTCAAAGATGCCATTGTGCACTAATCCAATAGTCGACATCGATACTCTCTAGGTCCTGAAACCTAATTACAGAGAGACCTAGCTCTGATACCAATTGAAAAGACCTCGATGACGCCTAGAGGGGGGGTGAATAGGCTATTTAAAAACTTCTTCGGATTTGGCTTGAAACTAATGCGGAAATAAACTAAGAGGGTACTTGTCAAGCACAAATCCTAAATGCACTAGGCACTGCAACGTGTATCAACAACACGATCTACCAAGATGGACACAACACAATTACTAACAAGCACAAGTAAGTTACACAAACTTACTTGAGCTACATCACACGACAAGTAGGTGAACAACACAAGATACTAGATCACACTATATCACACGATATATCAAGGGCTGCAAGTATGAACGTGTGGATATAGAGGGTATGCTTGAATGATTAATCTTGTACAAGAAATAGCCAACACAATATAATGAGCACAAACAATATGCAATGTATGTATGCTCAAGTAACACAAATAAACCACAAGTAAGGAGTTAGGGTTAAGGATAACCAAGGTCACTGAGACGAAGATGTATCCCGATGTTCACTTCCTTGGAGGGAAGCTAGTCACCGTTAGAGAGGTGGATGTTACCACGAAGGCACACCAACGCCACGAAGGCTCACCCTATTCTCCCTTTGAGATAACACCACGAAGGCGTTTCTCAACCACTAGTGGTAAGCCTTTGAGGTGGCTTCCAAACCCTCACAAACTTTTCCGGGGGGTAATCACACGAATTGATTCCTCTCCGAAGGACTCCTACCACCTAGGAGTCTCCAACCTCCAAGAGTAACAAGATCACGGGGAATGCTCAAAACTTGCTCAAATCTCAAATAGCTTGGGTTGAGAGGAGGAGAGGGAGATGATCTATCTTTTGATTGGAACAACTCTCAAAGGGGATCACAAATGCTCTTGGGATCTAAGATTTGGTGTGAGCAAATGTGTGTGAGGTAGAAGTGTGTTATTATGAGGATAAGGCTGCGTTGGGCTGCCTCTACAAGGAATATGCTAGTACACGACGCTATTTTTTCGTCGCTACATCATCACGGTTTTTCATTTACGACGATCGCACGACGAAAAACCAAGCGACGAAAACGGAGCGTCAGAAATGAACAGCAACGATGTTTTGGTCAAAATCGTCGTAACTTTACGACGATTCCTGGATTGTCGTAACCTTTACGACGATCCTAAATCATCGTTGACAATCAAACCTAGTCCTACGTGGCAGTCCTACGTGGAAAAATTACGACGACATCAAAACGTCATGGCTGAAATCAGCCCAACCCATTTCAATTGATCACATGGGCTGATTTTATTTTTTTGGGCTTTTCTTATTGGGCTTCTTTTGGGCCTTGGCCTATTTTCAGCCACTTTTAGTTTTTCTTTTTCAAATTTTTTTGGGCCCTGGCCTTTTAGTGTCCAAATACATTTGGTCCAGTTTCAGTTTTGGCCTTTTTTTTCATTTTTGAATTCAGCAACTTTTTTTTCAAGAACTTGGTTTCGTTTCTATTTATTAGGCCTTTTCAACCAATTATTTGTCCAATATTAAATGCAGCACTATTTCATATTCAAATTAAGAAAATTCCAAGTCGAATTAAAATCATCCATCATATAACATCACATAATACATCTCCCAGGTTTACATAACACAATAACTCATCTGGTTCACAGTTGACAATCAAATACGAGTTTTCACAGCTGAAGCATCAAGCCAGAAGAATCTCAAAAGAAAATACAGAAATTAGCACTCGCTGTGAAGAAGTCATCCTGCTCTTGCTTCCCCACTCCTAGTTTTGCATCCCTGATACCAACTTTTATGTGCTCTAGTATACCTGCATCCAAACAAAGTAATGTATTGTTGAGGCCCAGGAACTAGATGGCAATGCTAAATTGTAAAACGTCTTTCGAAGAACAAAATATCATCTAAAGTGAAACTGTAGCGTAAGTTTAAACAAAATATGAGGCAGAAATAAAAGAAAATGTTCAGATCTTCAGTAATATGAAGTAACAGATATACTCTCGTTACCAAAGTTGGCGAGAAAACTGCTGCGGATTAATCTTCTCTGGGTTCTTTTAGAGTAGAATAAAGCTACATTAATTAATTTTAGAGTAGAATAAAGCTACAGTATGTGTACACAGCAGCACTACACCAATTAATTTGTAAGCATTGTCTGCTATTGGATTGATAGCCACTATTAGATTGATAGCCACTACAAATTAATTTGTACTACAAAAAAAACTAGGCTCATACAGGACCTCCACGGGTAGGAACCACTCATCCATCATACGCGAACTAAAGGATGTCTTCATGCAAAACAATGTCTATCCAACACCAAGCAAATTTATTTTAGGTAACAATAACAGTGAGTAGCTAGATGAGGTGCAAGCTAGCTGAAACACCATTCTATAAGTACCAAAACTACTCCCTTGAATAATAAGTGACCAAACTACTCCCTTGGATAATAAGTGACCACCAGGAACTACCCATACATATATTCAACAAGTTTGTATCAGGTAGGCCAGTGTTAGCAAACATGGTAAGCAGAAAAACGAGCAAACTTAAAAACAAACAGTGGCATGATGATTATGAAAGGACTCTAGCAGCCTAACCAGACAGCCATGGAACGATGGCCATAGACCCACACCATAACTGTGGCTCGAAGGCCACGAGGATCATCAGAGCAACCGGGGATAGGAGGCACGGAGCAGAGGAGGGGGAGGAGCTCACTGTGCCGATGCCAAACAGCATCGCCGGTAGCAGCGGGGCAATCCAATGGAAGACGCGGAAGTTGAGCCTACCTCCATGCACCTTGCCTGTAAGAGATGGTAAAGTAGTTTCAGATATCACATTATTGAATTTCTTGCAGTGCGACAAGAGCTAGCCAAAAGTATGTAAGGGACTAAAAAGTTTTAGGAGTCTAGAATCATATATGCCCCTAGCATGCATCTCTCAAATAGTTAATTAATCAGACTTGCACTGTTGTACTAACAAGCATGAGCGTTTAATTTGTACTCAAAACTGAACCTAGAGGATATATATGATAAATCTCACTCACAGCTAGCCAAATCAACAACTAGAAATTGGTAGTGTGCTATTTAGAAGGTCAACAATGAAGACATGTTTGTGTCTTTCAAAAGAAACATGTGTGTGGTGTTTTTCCCAACAAGATATAATTAAGCGGTCCAAGTAAATATACTGAAGCAATAATTATCTGAAAAAATGATGTTTTCCTGCTGCACTTAGCCTCATTGTACAAAAACAAATGTGACTGAGAGAAGTAGGAGAAGTAGGCTGTGATCCTATATGAATGATCTCAACTTCAAATATGGCAGCACAGACCATCCATCCATCCATCATAAACACTAGAAATCAGGGAATCAGTGCTACAAAATTGAACAAAAAGTTGCCTCTCCAGGACGTCACTTTAACTCGGGTGCTAAGCTAGGAAACAAAAATTCCTACTCTCCAGGACCGTTATCCGATACGAGCATTTCATTTGTACTTTGGATTAAACCTGGAGCACAAATCTGAGACTACCAGGTCAACAATACTTGTTAACTAGCAATAAATGGTGATGTGGTACAATATGTTCTCTCCTGCATGAAAGGATTAACTAAAAGTTGATTTAGGAAAATATCTGCTCAGATGAAATTTCTTGGTCTCATCAAGTGAACCTATATATAAGATTAACTTTGCGAACACCCCATGTCTATAAGTAAATAGACTTCAAGAATTTATAAATGTTATCTTTAAGAAATATAAGATTTTAGGTATTCCGGGCTTTTTCTGATCTTAGGACCGGGCTTCACGCAGAAAACTGGAGCCCAGGCAAGGCTTAAGCTCCAGGCTTCGGCTTCGAACCAAATTTCGGTTGGTGTGCTTAAAGCTCGAAATTTCAAGTTAGATTCGAACCAAAGTTATGCTAGGGAAAAAGATTCATTAAAATCCGGTGAATTCTGACCAGCATACTTGCCGAACAGTGGGGTCCTGATCAGAGAGCACCAGAATCTGGATTAAGTACCTAACCGAATGGAGGAAAGGGTAACCATGGGGGTGGTCTGCCGGTGGCTGGCCCTGCAGACTGACGACGATGGTGGTGAAGGAGCGCACGATCTCTGGGTCCTCGCTATAGCTCTCGTAGCATCTCCCCCACCTCGAATCCCTACATACCTATACATACATCACCCACCACCAGACATCAGTCCTTTTTCTTGCAGCTCAAGGGACAGCCGGCCGGAAGGTTTCTGAGTTTGACTCACGGCGACGCAGGGGGCGAAGGTCCAGTGCATGCCGGTGGCCCGAACCTCGAGCGCCGTCGCCTCACCGATCTTTCGGACAAGCTCCGGATCCCTGCATCAATTCAACGTAGTATGCATGTAGGCCTTGCCACTACTAAAATGTCAACATGGTCGATCGGGATGTAAATGTAACGTGCCTGGAAGCTCCGAGGCCGACGTTGTGGGGGAAGATGGTGGCGCCGATGACGTTTTTGTGGTCGTGGACGGCATCGACGCCGTAGATGATGAGGACGGAGAGACGGGACGAGAGGGCGAGGCGCTGCATGCTGTCGACTATGCCGGCCCAGTCGGACGGCGAGGCGCCGTCGAAGGGCGGCCTGTCGCCGCCGTTGAGGAGGCTGCCGACGCCGAGCTCCGCGAGGGCGCGGGGCGACGCCACGGAGAGCTCGATCTGGGCCATCTGGCCCGCCTTCTCCTGCAGCGTCATGCGGCCGAGCAGGTCACGCACGTACCGCTGGCGCACCACCTCCGGTGACTTCGCGCTTGGTATCGTGTCGAACTCCTCGTCCAGCTCCTCCCTGTCAGGCGCCTCCACCATGGACGCGCGCACGCACGGGTGCGGCGCCGGCGCGCGCGGCCTGTGCTGGTACTTCCAGATGCCGACGGCCGCGACGTGGAGCGTGAGCGTCGGCACGATGAGATCCGGGTGCCACGCCAGGAGCACGAGCACGGCGCGCGCCATGGTCGTAGCCGTCGGGTTCTGCTGGTGGGTAAGGGAGCCATGGGGGAGGCCATGGGTAAGAGGAGGAGGACGGCGGCGAGCTCGTGACGGCGTGGATCTGGAAGGGAGGTGGCGGCGTGGATCTGGAAGGGGGAGGGGTTCGTGGGGAGGGAGACTGGGAGAGCGAGGGGTTGGGTTGACCCCGTACACTGCTCGCTGACCGGTGGGCTGGGCTGGGATCTGTGGTGGATGTGGGGTATGGATCTGTCCGCCACGTCATCGATCCAGGAGAGTTCTATTCCATATAATAGAAAAGCTTCAAACAATTTGTGTTTCTTTAGACTATTACTTTTATCAAAATAAACATGTTAAAAATTAGTAAAAAAATTCACAAATTTTCCACGCCTTCTAGAGACTATAAACCAATACCACACCAAATTTCATAAACATGAGAGCTTGTTTACATTTTCAAATAATATGAATGGCCATACCCGTCATTTTGACCGCATTTTGAAATGGCCATTTTGACCGTAGTCGCGCCGGTCAAGCCGCCTCCGGTTGTCGCGCCCGTGTCCGCGTCGCCGCCCGTCGTGACGCCTCCTCCCGTGTCACCACCGCCCGTGAAGGCGCCTCCTCCCGTGACGCCGCCACCGGTCACCGCGCCTCCGCACGCGACGCCGCCACCGTTATTTTTTTGTTAGAGAAGAGCGACAGCAACTAATGGCGATCGAATGAACGTTTCTGAATTTGTTCTTGGTGCAGAGCGGGAGCGGCCGGCAGTACGGGCGCTGGGGGATCGTCGTGCAGACCGCCGCCATGGTTCCTTTTCCACTGGAGCTGATGTACGTACATACATATCCCTGGTTATTTGCGAGTTTCTTTGCTCTGTCTGTGATTACTCTCCTTTTGCACGTACATCATCCATGGTGGTGCAAATTTGAGTTTATGTGCTGATGCATTACTTTTATGTCCAGGTTCTGGCCTACAAAAGCCAACCGAAGGATGAGATAGATTGCTACCGAGGTCGAGAGCATCCTCAAGGGCATCATCGCGAAAAGAGAGAACGCCTTGAGGGCCGGCAAAGCCACAAGCGACGATCTCCTCAGACTGCTGTTGGAGTCCAACATGGCACACAGCAGGGAGGGCGGCAACTCCAAGGCATGACAAGGCACGATCTCCTCGGTTCATGTTGTGGGCACGACTATGGATGGATGTAAATTCTTTGAAAAATCAAACAACAATAATATATGAAGCATAACCATCTTCTTGTAACTTGACATGTAAAACCTATGCCATATTTTCTAAAATACTATGCCATATTCAATGAACGGTCATACCCGCTGTTTTGACTGCGTTTTGAAATGACCATGAAAAATTCAAAACAAATTCAAAAAAATGGAAAACCATTGCATTTTGTCATTATATGTGACAAAGTTACCAGGAAAAATAATAAACTAGTAATACGACAATTATTTTAAATAAGTGTTCTTAGAAATGGGCTATCATGTGTGAAGATTCATGGCTTTCAAGCCAAATGATCAATCTTATGGCCACATTCATGACATAGTTTGTTGAAATGATATAATATTATGCACAAGGGTGCATATTGGAATGACAAACAATGTTGATTAAGGAAGTTTTCATTTTCCTTGTATGAAAAATTCATTTTCCATTTTTCAAGTGACCAAAATGAGTTTTTTTGTGAAGGATCTACCATATATTTGTTTCAAAATTGGATCAAATCATTCTTATAAGATACTAGTCCATATTTAATGTACAATTGACAAAATGGTTGGGTGTTAAAAGATTTTATCCATCTCTCGTGAAAAAGACAAATTTATGTCGATTCAGCTGGAAGCGGGTTAAATTTGAACTGCAGCTGCATTATAGTTTGCTCTTTATTTTTCCCAAAAATCATTTATAGGTATATAAGTATCTATTTAATCAGAAATACATGGTGTGGTGCCTTGACGTCGAGGTTTGGATGGTGGTCGAGGGCCCCAACTCCAGAGCGCGTGAACTTGCATGCCAGTCGCATGGTCATCGCCTAACCGTTGCATTGCCACCCGTTCTAGGTGGAATAGTCATGTCTGGTTAGTTGGAAAATCCCTCGATAGGTGTTAGCAAGAATAATACAATAGAATAATCTCATGTGGAGACTGAACTAAGCACAAACATGAATTAGCAGCCAAGTGTTTGATTAGCGGTGCGGGTAATTCACATAGACAATGGGCCTAAATTTTGGCTGAGGATGATCATCTACTAAGGAGACTCTCTTGGCAAATTTTTATCTCAAATGGATGAATCTAGGTGGCACTTGCTTTGCAAAGTAACACATTGTGCAGAAATATGGATGTTGAAGCTAGGATCAAATGGATGAATGGATTGAGCTGAAATTTGGTGTATGATATTAATTTGGGCATATGAAGGCACTGTATAAAAATTATACCATTTGGACATGCCAAAGTGACACTTCCTTCACAATGTGCCAATCTGGACAGAAAATGGTAACTAAAACTAGGCTCACATAGATGATTGGATTGAGCTTAAATTTGGAGGAGGATGATAATTTGGGCACATTAAGGTACTGTAAAAAATTCATAAAATTTGGATAAAAAAATTGTACTTCCTTCACAATGCTCTCTACTGAACAGAATATTGGAAAAAATATTGAGAGAAACTGGCTGAATTAAATGAGCTAAAATTTGGTGCAGTGAGGTTATATGGTCAGTATCATCCCGTGGTAATTTTTTCATCAACTATAAAGCAATATAAAACATAGTTGCTTCACAAAATGAAAATATTACCAAAAACAAAGATTGGATGATGAGCTCACATGAATTGTTAGATGTGGCTAAAATTTTATGGAGAGCTATGTTTTGGGCACATAGATGATGTGGAAAAAATTCAACTCATGAGGATATTCCTATCTAGTACTTCCTTCACAAATCTGTTAGCTGAACACAAACTTTGAAAATTTGTTGAGAAAGATTTAGTAGGCAAATCGTTACGAAAGTTTTCATGAGGCAATGATTTGGATAGGAAAGAGTGCCCAAACAATATGAGGGTAATCAAAGAAATAGAAATAGCACTTCCTTCACAAAGTGCTATTATGAACAGAATAGGAAAATGAATATTTTTGGATTATTTTTGTACTATGGAAGGGAGGGTTTTCACATATTTGAAAAATATATAGTCCAAAGTATTTATGAGAATTTTTTGAGAATTTTCGGAATGATAGAATAGTAGGTTGCTTCACAAACTAGGATCAGGTGGGATAGAATGGACCCACGAGTGACATGTCAACATAGTTAGAACATGTTACGACATTTTTACAATCGTCGTAAAAGTTATGATGATCTCATCTTATGCGGTTACGACGTTTTGACTCACATCGTTTTAATTTATATGTAGATTTGATCCCCTCAAACGGTTTACGACGATCTCGGATGAAATCGTCATAGATTTATGATGAATTCGTCAACGACATTTTAAAAAACACCACATATGAGCATATTTCTTGTAGTGTGCCTTCTCACGAAGTGGGAGGGGGTATTTATAGTGGGGAGAGAAAAACAGCCGTTGGGGACACCTTAAGTCACACAGGGTCCGGATGTCTGACAGTTTCCGAAAGTCCGGGCGTCCGCGAGGGGTCGGGCGTCCGACAGGGGTCGGTCGTCCGAGGCGTGTAGATATCACTGAAAATACTGTGAATTCAACAGCGACCGGACGTCCGGCGGGAGGCCGGAAATCCGAGTTATTCGACTCAACTGCTTCTGGTGGGAGGTTCCGGATTTCCGAAAGGGGGCGGACGTCCGGCCCTCGGACGTCCGAAGGGAGCCGGAAATCCGAGTTATAGAGCTCATGTTCTTCTCGAGCAGGGCTCCGGATTTCCGAAGCTGGTCGGTCGTCCGACCCTTGACCGGCCCTCGGTCGTCCGGAGGGAGCCGGAAGTCCGAGTTATATGGCTCAAGTTTCTCTGGTGCATAGTTCCAAAATTCCGAAGCTGGTCGGATATCCAGGTCTCGGACGTCCGGAGGGAGCCGGAAGTCCGAGTTATATGGCTCTCATTTCTCTGGTATAGGATTCCAGATTTCCGAAGCTGTCGGTCGTCCGGCCCTCGGACGTCTGGAGGAAGCCGGATGTCCGAGGCACTTGTTCTGTTTTCAGATAACAACAGAGCAGTGGAGATGTAGTTTGAGGAAGTTCATCGCAAAACCTGTGATCCCCTCTTAATAATGCGGGATCCCTAAAGACTCAAGAATCATAAAAGGGGTACTGATGATCCATACTTGAGTGTATACTTTTATTCGCTGATCATCACTCCGCACAACTAACGTCAAAGGAACTGATACCTTTGAGTTAGCCCTTTCACTTGAGCTTGATGTTGTTGTTCCTTCTTGGCTCAAGTTGAAAGCAAGACATGATGAAGTCTTCAAGTAGCTCTCCCATACACAATGTGGAAAGCCTAGCTTATGTATCCATCTTCATTTGTCCACCATGTGAACATCCACAAGAATCAAGCATGTAGTGCTCAGGAATGCTTATCTTGGTCTTGTCCTTGTTAGCACATGATCTTGTCCTTATCAACACATGATCATTGACAACAGTTTCAATGATATATTCATGCTGATCCACTTGAACTTGCACACCACAATCTTGATGATGATCGCCACTTGACGCCATCCTTCATGGGTTGTATGATATATTCCTTTTGACGCAAGCCCATGGAAGCACACCTAACCCCCACATAGGACTCTCACAAAGACCATGGGTTAGTACACAAACACGTAATGTACAATGCTTACCGTACCATGGGATCACTTGATTCCTCTCGGTCCATCTTATACGCTTTGTGTGTTGATCATCTTGATTTACTCTTTGTCTAAGATCTTGATCAACCTAGTGTATCTATGACCATTCTTTGGATAATAAGTTGAATACCATCTTGGTCATCATATAAAGTCCTTGAACCCAACAGATGGACTTTTAGAAGTGCCTATGGACAAATCCTATAAATATAACTTAAGGCAACCATTAGTCCATAGGAATTTTCATCAATTACCAAAACCACATATGGAGATATATGCTCTAACAACCGAGACCACCGAAAGTGGTCCCGGGGGTCCACCGGGAGGGGCCACCAGCCCCAAGAGGTAGCATGGGCCGAAAGAGGGAGGGCAACCAGCCCAAAGTGGGATGGTGCGCCTCCCGCAAGGAGGCTCAAGCCGCAGGAGGTGGAGAAGGGGGGAAACCCTAGGCGCTGGTGGGCCTAAGGCCCACCTAGGGGTGCGCCACCCCCTCCCCCTGCCCTGGCCGCCGCACCTCCCTTCTGGGGGGCTGTCGCACCACCTAGGGTGGGAACCCTAGGGGTGGCACCCCCTCCCCTCCTCCTATATATAGTGGGGTTTTTGGGGCTGTTTGGCACACAGTTTTCCATCTCCCTCGGCGCAGCCCTGCCCCCCTTCTTCCTCCTCTCCCACGGTGCTTGGCGAAGCCCTGCCAGGAGGCCTCGTCTCTCCATTGACACCACGCCGTCGTGCTGCCGGAGATCTTCCCCAACCTCTCCCTCCTCCTTGCTAGATCAAGGTGCGGGAGACGTCACCGGGCTGCACGTGTGTTGAACGTGGAGGTGCCGTGGTTCAGCACTAGATCGGAATCACACCGCGATCTGAACCGCCGCGAGTACGACTCCATCAACCGCGTTCTAGAAACGCTTCCACTTAGCGATCTTCAAAGGTATGAAGATGCACTCACCCCTCTCTCGTTGTTGGTCTCTCCATAGGAAGATCTGAATATGCGTAGGATTTTTTTTTGAATTTATGCTACGTTACCCAACAGAATTATCTTCGGTTTTACTAGATGCATGTAAAATTTACAGCCTAATAACAATACTAATTTTACTGAAGAAGTAATTTGTTTTTGATGAAAATAGTGATAGACCTCTTTTTAAGATGCACCTTCATCTAAACCTTCATAATTAGTTATGTACTAGATTTTTCTTATAATTTCTAGCCGCCGGATGGGATAGAGAACACTACTTTTCTTCCTCGGATGATAAATCTTGACGGAGCTGCCACCTCCAACCGATAGAATTCAAAGCCATCGTCCTCCCCAACACCAAGTCATCATTAATGGACCCCCATCCAGTCCATCATCATCTTCATCGACAACACCAACCCCCATTTCCATCTTCATAATTGTCTATGTACAATCAGTTAAGGTTGGTTACTTTGATCACTTCACATGTTAATTATTGTTTATTATTTGACGCCTTGTGTTTTATAGTGAAATATTTATACTTCCAGAATGTTAAACATAATGTATTCATATCCCACTAGTCATGTTCATAAGTTCATTTGAGGTCTTTAGGCATGGGGTAAATCCGTTATTAAGATCACAAGAATTAGTAATAATGATTAATGTTTGGTTAATATTGATATGCAAACTTTGATTATGCATCACTTCACCATTATGGGCCCACAGAAGAGAATTGTGTTATAATAAGTCTAAGAGGGAGGCTGAAGTGCCACAATATACCTAAGTTTATTGTAATAGCATGGGAGTTGAAAACATACCCTATATCTTAGGTCACTGATCGAACTTGTCTTTGTTATCATTTGTATTTGCGAATGCTCGCTATGGCTTTAATCATAAATATATGAGAGCTAATGTTTCTACAACATATAAGATAGGATCTATCCACATGAAAACAATCGAGCAAAAAAAATCATACAAATACTTATGATCTATAAGAACTAGGTGACATTCCTGTCGCCATCGAGAACAATCTAGTCAATATAAGAAACACAACTTGCTTGTCCTTAGAACAATTAAGAATAGATCCACTTGTTGCACTCATTTAATCTCATTTGATCATTATTTTCCCGACCATCCAAACACACATCTAGCACTCTGTCCATCTTTTTAAGTGATTCCTAGCAAATTTCCATAGGCTAATTCACTCCGGTCTTCATTGGGTTCGACACTTTACTTATCAAACACCCCTGCACCCTACCTTCTACATTACTTGTTAAATATAGCGTCACGCCACCCTATCCCTCTTGCACACTCACCAATTTTTCAATAGAAAATTGAATGATTTCAAAGCGATGTGAATATGTGTATAAAAAACCAAGCCTTCCGATATGAAAAATGGGTTCAATAGAGTAAAGAGAAAAAAAATAATTGCAGTTGCTTCTGAAGGAAATAATAAGACACTTTACCATCAGGAATGAACACAAACAATGATTTATACAAACATCATAGAGTTCACTACTCATAACATCAATCTCGTTGAACAATAGGGTTTCCTATTCACCCTCCAATAGTTGTTTCTCATATCTCATCTCTTACGGTGAGCGGGCATATGTTTCCCATTTTAATCATCAGTGCAATATAATTATTGAAGAAGTCATTTTGGCTACCGGAGAACGTGTGAACATTCGGCGTTGTGGTCGCCATGGATATAGGGTCAGATAGGATTGACTGGTTCAGAGGGAGTGGGGTGCAGCCGCACAAGAGTTTGTCATATTACTTGTGGTAGAAGACGTCAAGTTGAGCTTCACCGACATTTATTTGTCCTGACCGACAGTACAGTTTGTTGCCTGAACTGGCACTATGCCCACACAACGGTGTGAGATCCTTGGAGGGCGACATGTTAGTGTCTTCGGGGCCCAAGTTTCCGAACTTCTCTTACAGCATCTCCAGGGAGTCGAAGAGGCTCGCGATATTGTTAGTGCTCTCGATATTGTTGGTTGTACCATGACGCCGCCCCAATGACACACTCCAGCGTTGTCCTCCAGCTAGCCCAACAATGATTTGTGTGGCAAGAGTGAGAGTGTTGGTGAAAGACACCATGCCAGGGGCATGCGTTCTCGAGTGTGCGCTTGATGATATCTCGATCACCATGAGGTCTTTGTCCAATAAAAGTGATCCATAAAATCCATGAATAGATCATTCATAGAAGTAGAGACAAATGAGGCTGACCGGGATGCCCATGTCGGTGGGTCGGGCATTCTAGACACATCGGAAAATGTCACACGCACTGGGGAAACAATTGTCATAGAAGGATAAGAACAACCCGACAGGGGAACTGCCATGGCTATGGGTTCGACGACTAATTACAAGCAACTAATGAGCAAGAGGTTACACCATTGGAGCAAGCAACTAATGACAAGCTAGAGGAGGTGGCCATGTGCACTACTAGATGTTCAGAAGGAGGCCAGGGAAGGCGACACATTGGGCTCATGCTGACACCCCATGGCCCTGAAGGAGGGGGCATGGGCCCAGATGACTCCCCTTTGGCCCTCCTTTTGGCAGACATATTCTTTTGAAGTTGAGAAGATCCCGAAATGAAAGACACAACAACTTACCCGCTTTCTGTTATTTTAGTAATAGGTTGTTCTAAATAGATATAAGACTGCATGTTTTGATGAGGCAATGACATAGATATTTTATTAAAAGGTACGTGGTTCCATGACATGTCATTCTTTGGCGATGATCCTCCATAAGATCTCATTCAATGATGGTAAAGTGATATGAATATGATATAAAAAATGATCATCTTTTTTTTGCGGGTTATCCAGCATGACAAGAATGGTTTCACCAAAATCACGTGTGGGGAATAAAAAGGAATATTTACATTTTTTTGCAAAGAAAATAATAACAAAATGCTTTATAGTTAGAATGGATTACACAAGAACTACAAGTTCACAACTCATAACATCAATCTCATTCGTCAATACAATTTTCTGTTCACCTTTCGGCAGTTGTTCCTAGTCTCCCAGCCCTTCCGATCAATGGGCTTATGTTCCCCATTTTGACCATCGAAGCCGCGAAATTCTTGAAGAAGTCCTTATGTCTACCAGAGAACCTGTGAACAATCGGTGCGGTGGTCGCAGCGGCACCAGCAACAGACAACATTACCTGGTACGAAGGGAGAGGGGCGCGGCCACACAAGAGGTTTCTATAGTACTTGTTGTCGAAAACATCGGCGGTGACTGTGTCGAGGTTCACTAGGGTCTCCTAATCCTGCTTGGTGCTGCAGTTCCGCTGTGTGAACTGGCATTACACCCACCCAAAGGTGTGCGCTCGTTGAAGGGCGACAAGGTCAGTGTGTCGTTGAGGCCCAAATTTCTAAAGTTTTCCTAGAGCATCTCTAGAGAGTCAAAGGGGCTCGGGAGATTGTTGGCATTCTCGATATGGGTGGTTGTGCCGAGTCAATTGCAAAAAACCGCCACATTTGTGGCTAGGTTTGCATGAAACTAACAACCCGTTAATCTGTTATAGAAAACACCGAAAAATCTCTTAAGTCGTTACAAAAAGCACTGATTGACCGATTAGGCTCGTTTGATCACTTTTTCGATCGATGGGCCCAGAAAATGCCGACGTGGCCTAACGGCTCGACACACGGCGCCGTTTCGACAAAAACGGTCTGGACGCCACACCGCTCGCTCTTGGTCAGACAGTCCCCCCCCCCCCGCCCCTCTCCAACTCGTCTCTCTCTCTCGCCCTGCACCCCTCTCCTCTCTTGCACTGATCGCCGCCGGACACCAGCGTGCTCACTGCCTGCCGCTGTCACCATGGTTTTGAATGGGGAATTTTTTGGTGTGGCTCGATTTGAACTTGCATGTTGAATCTAGATCCCAGCTACAATCGAGGAACCTAACTACGCTCGGTTGATGATGATTTGATGGTGATGTGTGAGCATGGCAAGCCGGCCGAGAAGTTGGTTGCATTCGAAGGGATTACCACTCGGAGGAGGTTCGTGGCTTGTTCACTTGATGTAAGTTGATGCTAATTTATGTACTGTTTCAGTTAGTAGCCAAGATTTTTAGCAAAACAGTTGGAGTGTTCATGTGCACTTTTCAGTGTTCATTTTTACTGTCATTGTTCAACTTTACTGTTCATTGTTCATATTTACTGTGATGTATAGTATAAATTTATAGTTTAAATTTCATACATGAAATAAGCTTCAATTTTAGTATTGAATTGAATTGAATTTAAAATAGGTGGCCATAGCTAGAAATTATTCTGAATTGAAAAAATAGTAAGTAAATTCCTATTGTTTGTTTTGTAGCAAGCAAGAAGTTGTGGTATAGTTTAGTGGGTAGATGAGGAGTGGCTAGAGCACTTACATAATCCTCTTCACAAACTGTGGCTTATGTACGAGCAAAGCAAGCATGATAATAGGATGGCATGCGTGGATCATTCATTTGCATTCCATAATCTCATAGATCAGAAAAACAAGTTGCAGGAGATTTATGAGAAGCTTGTAGAAGATGTGAACAACCTCCTTAATTCACAGGATAACCTACCACATCCAGATCACCAGAAGGATGTTGAGAACATTACAATTAGTGTGGACATCATCATTGGAAACATGAATGAACAACTCGTTGCAAAGGATGTTGAGATCACTAAATTGAAGGCTGGTGTTTACCAGTTGAAGTTCATTCATGTTGGTCAAGGCAATTGCATTAGAAATATGAAGCACAATCATCTTAAAGACAAGGAAAACATGAGAACTGGTAATAGAACTCTGAAGTTTTGCTGGGCTAACCTAAAGAAAGAGAAGGAGAAGCTGGATGGATGCATTGGTGAGCTCATGAAAGACAAGGAGAAGTGGAGCATTGAGAAGAGTGCTATGTAGTGCTGCATTGCTGACCTGAAGAAAGCAGGTGAAAATAACAAGAGGAAGCTGAAGAACATCAAGTGTATTTGTGATTAAGAATAAATTGGCATGTGACATGACCATGTGGGTCATTATCTTTATTTAAGCTTTGAACTATGGCTTGCAATGTTTGAACTTTTGAATCTCATCATGGGTTACTTTGTAGCTTTGAGCCATGGCTTATATGTTGTTTGTTAAGGTCAGTTTGTAGTGTTATGTGATGAATTGTGGAGTTAATTGTGTGTGATGAATTGTGCGATGAATTGGAGCCACACATATTACCATACAGTAAAAAAATAGGAAGCACACATATTAGGTCCATCAAACCCATTAGGTACCTTGCATGAATGGTCTCATGACAACCAAAAGCAAATAAGTCTCAACATCAACAACACAACACAAGCATTAGCCAAAATAAAGATATTTTGAACATCATAAGCTCGCTGCAAGCAACATACAATTTTGATCACAACCCAATACAAATTAACACAACTTCACTTTCTCCCCTTAGAACAGTTGAATCACTCAGACATCTTATAGGATGGCTTCCTCACTCTTCCACTACCTGCAGCTCTTGGGGCATGAACTTGTTTCTTCCTCTTGACCAAACAGCAGTAGAAGAACTTGGAGCACCAACAACAATAGAAGTAGCAGCCCCTGTTGATGCCATTGTTGTTTTAGCTTTTTTCTTGCCCTTGTAGAAGGAGCAGCTCTAGCTGCAGCAGGAGCAGAAGGAGGTCTCCTTGCTACCCTCGGAGAAGCAGCAGGAGCTGCAGGAGTTGTCCTAGCTGGCGTGGGAGGAGCAACATGAGCTGTCCTAGCTGGCCTTGGAGCATGAGTTGTAGTTGGAGGGGCAGCAGGACCTGTCCTAGCTGGCCTTGGAGCAGGAGCTGTACTTGAAGGAGCAACAGGAGATGTCGTAGCTAGCCTTGGAGCAGGAGTCGTAGTTGGATGAGCAGCAGGAGCTATCCTAGCTGGCCTTGGAATAGGAGTTGTGTAGATGTCCTAACTAGTGGGTATGCACATGTAAATTACAAACAAAATAATGGGTAATACCTATGAATGGGATGCAACCATTAGGAAACCCTCTTTGCAAGCATTGAGGCACATGAAGAAGCCATGGAATCTTGGGTTCATGCTGGGATGTTGTTTTAGATGCTTTGTTGTCATAATGCATGTACTTTGTGGATTGGTTTCTAACACAACTTCTAGGTAATCCCTTACCTGTGGTATTCTGCCTTGTGATCTCCTAGGACTACATTTTTATCTATCTTTCTTTCCCTATCGGCCATATGTATAGATACTTATATTCCATGCTTTTGCTTCAAGTTTGAAATTATAGTCTGGACAAGTGTGTTAGGGTCTGTCCTCAACTGTTGCTCACATTCATGTGCCAACTACTTAGCAGTCACTTTTGTGCTTTCCCCTACTACTGGGCAGCTCTGGTGCAAGTTTAGCTTCTTTATACAGAAAGTCCTCTCATGTGCAATCTGAGAAGTTGCAATGGAAAATGGAAAATCCTCAAATTGTGCAGACTACCATAATCCTGTCTGAACAGTTCCTGTGAAAGGCATAATTCCTATTTTGTGAGATGTGAAAAGTAAGAAGTGCCCTCCTGAACTGGGTGTCACGTCTAGGAAACAAAGTTTCTTCATAAATTGCTCTTCTAGGTTCTCCCTTTCATCATCATACCAAACTTTGGGCTTCATATTTTTAGCCATGCTCTTCCTATCATCTGGAAGCTTAACAAATGGTTTTTGAGCCCCATCCTTTCCCTCCTCACTTAGATCGCCAGGGTTGCTCTCCTCATGAGATGAAGGCAACCAATCCTCCTCAACAATTTCATCTAAACTAGCATGAGATCTTGTGGTTGGCCCCTTTCTTTTTATTCCTCTACTACTTCCTCCTATGCTGCTCTCTTCCTCCTCCTCCTCTGTTGCCTCCTCCTCCTCCTTCAAACCACTAGGTCTTGGAGCATTACTTCTGATGACTGTTATGTTCACCACCTTCTCACCTTTGACAACTAGGTCATCCAACATTTCCTCCACCTTATCATCATCTGTCAGTTTTTCCATTCCTGAAACCTCAACACCTAGATTTCTAACATAGTACATAAAGTTTGTCATCGTATATCCTTCAAGCTCTATTAGTGCACACTAGTGGGGACGGGGCCTTTAGCCTCGGCCCGTAAGGGGCTTTAGTCCCGGTTCATCAACTGGGACTAAAGGGGCGGGACTAAAGGCCTAACCTTTAGTCCACGTGGGCGCCTCGTAGCGCCCCAGGGGCAGGCCCTTTAGTCCTGGTTCGTTACACGGACCGGGACTAAAGATTTCCAGATTTTGCTTATTTTTGGGTTTTTTTTTGAATGAAATTATTTTTGGGTTTTAGGGTTTAGGTGTTCAGAAGATTAACGTGATGCCTCGTTTGGTGTTCGGGTATTAGTTTTCATATAATTTAAATAGAAATAATTATGCATATATATATATATATATATATATATATATATATATATATATATATATATAAGATTAACTTATCTTACAAGCGAGCATATATATACAATTATATGGAGATCTGAATTATCGGGACTAGAGCCCGTCTATTCGATTACATGGACGAACATCAGTAATGGCCCATAGCTACACTAAATCGTCCTTTGTCATCTATAGCTTCCGTCCTCAGAAATCCCGCAAGCTCCTGTGCAACAGCAATCGCGCGTTGCTCTAGTAGGACCTTCGTCCTCATGGCCGTGTGCTATATAAGAAGAGGAGATGAATATGAATATCAATCATGATAACAAAGAATGACGGGTAAAAATAGAGGTGTGAATGTTCATTGCTTACGTCGAATCTGTGATCCTTGAGCTAAGAGGTAAACGTGCGAATGGTCTCGCACACATAGTATCCGCATAGATGCGTTCCCCATGGCTGCTGGTCGCACTTTACGAGAATAGAATATATATAATCAAAATAATAATCTAGCATCATAAATGTATTGAAAATTAATAGAAGTATATCATACTACTACTTACCTGAGCCGCTCTAAAGGTCAGCTTCTCAGGAAAGTTACCGGGAGTCACGCACTTGAACCGCTTCCAAACCCTGCCCGACAAGGATAATGATTTGCTAAGTTTTTCATTAATTGATATATCAGAAAATTATCGAAAGAGACCGATAGAGCGCAAGAATGATTAAAATTACCCTTGGAGCATGTCCTGGAGGCTTTGGAACTGTTCCAAGGGTCTCGATAATGGGTCGAAGGCATCAACTCTTCCCTTATCAACTTGAATGTCCAACAGAATCCAGTGGAAGCTGCACATGTATATATATATATATATATATATATATATGTGTGTGTGTGTGTGTGTGTGTGTGTGTGTGTGTGTGTGTGTGTGTCAGTAACTTATCAATTACACTTATAAGTGAATGGACACAACAGAGTAAAGACCCTCACCTGAAGTTGTATGGAAACAGTATGTGGTCACAGAAATTTTGATCTATTAGAAACCTTAGAAGGTTTTCCTCCATCTCCTTGGGTTTATCAGTTAGCGTCGCTATATGTATTTTAGCTGGGTCAATAAACCCAATATTTAGGATGGTCTTACTTTTACAATCCAGAATCTTCATTCTGCATAATAGAGTACAAGTTATATATAGACAATGAATTGAAATAACTAAACAAGTTATATGTAGACAACGAATTGAAAAACTTACAGACAATAGCAACTCATAAGTGATTTGTCGAGGGTGTCGCCATTGTACATCTGGAAGAGTTCATCAAAGTTGATATGGATTTCTTCGGAGCGGCCGTAGTACTCCCGTGGGACACTCAGCACGATCATCGTTCTCCCATTCGTTGATTCACTTAAGTACCATTGATGCAAGTAACGCATATTTGTTTGGAGATCATCTTTGCTGACCAAAGGCTATCCCATGACAAACTGTGGCTTAGGGGCTACCACAGCCTTGGGTATCCCGTCGTCTTGGGAAGCCAGAAAATCTTCAACCGAGATACCACATTCAGCCGCCAACTCCTTTGCTCTTTCAAAAGCTTTCCCCTGCACCGGAGGGGGAACATTCTCGGTTAACACCTTGAGGGGTGGGATCGACTGTTTGGCCTGTTGTCCAAGCTGAGGAACGTCTGATTTTTTCTTGCTTGTAGTTGAACTTGATTTGCTCCCACTTGCACTTGCACGTGAGATGCTCTTTTTCACTTCCTTCTGCAATGTGCGTGTATAGTCATCAGGCTTATAGTGTAAGTCATACTGTGATGGAAGGGTTATGAAGTCTTTTGCCCATGCTATTTGCTTCTCGGTGTATTCCGGGCGGGGCTCGGGTTCCTTCTTTTTCATCTGCGCATCATGCTGTTCCTTTGCTATCCTGGCGTTTTCCTCGGGGGTACGGTCATAAGGTCTGATAGGAAGATTAGCATGAGGTACCTTTGGGAGGGGCTACCGTTTGCGCTTTGGGGGGCTCCGTCGCTTAGGAATCGTCGGCGGAGCGTTCTTGGTGGCACGCTTCCGCTTACTATCCTGTGCGGGCGGCGGCGGAGACGGACGACCCAAGTCCGGCGGCGGTGATCGAGATGGACTCGTGTTGTGCTGGCCGACGTCATGTGGAGGGCTTGGACGTAATGGAGGTGTAGGTGACCTGCGACGACTCGGAGGCGGTGTTGTCCTTGGGGCCGAGCGTGGAAGCTTGATGTAGTTCTTGTCCCATAGGATGACTCCACCCAGTACTTCTCCGAGTGTCCTCTCATCTTCGGGTCCAGCTATGTCGAGCTCCATATCATGAAACCCCGTCATGATTTCATCCACCCCGACTTTAGCAAAGCCAGCTGGAATCTCACGACCATGCCAGCGTGCATCAGGGCCAGAAGGTAAAGCTTGTCCGACGGCCACCTTCATGGATATGTTCTTGAATTTCTGATGGAGTTCACATGATGTTGACTCCTTGATTCCATCCACGGGGTAGCCGGGACCGCCCTCTATCATTCTTCGTGCATCGTCGGGCGGGGCCTCAGATTCAGCCACGCTGTTTTTCCGCTTAGATCGGGCGCCGGTAATATCAAGTGCAGGATCTTCCTGGCACGGTACTCCTCTAAGCTCATCAATCTGCTTCTGTTGCTCGTTAATCCTGGCAAGCAACTGGTTGAACTTTTCATTCTCCTTATCCTGCTGCCGCTTCTTTGCTCTCTCTCAGCTTCTGTAAGTGTCTTGGTCTCTGGCAAACTCAAGCCACCACGGGTAAGAAGGACCGAAGCCTCGCGTTCGTCCTCCATGTTCGTCATTGCCGAGGACCAGTGTGAGCAAATCTTTATCTCTATCTGCAGTGAACTTTCTTTTTCCCTCCTTAATTTCTTTCACTATCCTTTTCCAATTCTCCTTGGGTATCCTAAGACCGTCATTGCAGATGAGGTCCCCTATTTTTTCTTCGTACGACCCACCATGCGCAAGGAACCAATTTCTTGCTCTCAATTCCCACTCATCACGGAGTGGTTCAGGTACGATGACTTTATCTAGCAGATCTTGCTATTTCTTATCCCACTTTGGGATGGCAGTCTCATAGCCCCCTGGCCCCAGCTTGTGGTGATATTTCTTCTTGTCGGCATTTATCTTGTTCTTTTCTGATAATGCCTGGGCATCTTCTGACTCCTTGTACTCTTGAAATGCCTTCCAGTGATTCGCCTGCTTGGCTAGATACCCCTCGAATACTGGCACTTTCTTTCTCTTCAGATAGTTTTTCCATAGCTTCTTCTTCCAGCTACGGAACAGTTCGGCCATCTTCTTTAGAGTCCACTGCTTGAATTTGACCCTCAGTTTGTCTGCGGCGTCTTCATTCTCACATTCTGGCAGGTTGAAATGTGACATGAGATCATTCCAAAGATTATCTTTGTACCTTTCGGCGACATAGTCACTATCGGTTGCCCCTTTGCGCTTGTTCCACTCCCGAACGCTGATCGGGACGTGATCCCTAATGAGAACTCCGCATTGCTTCTTGAATGTGTCAGCAGCATTCTTAGGAAGCTTGGGTTCGCCCGTAGGCATTATCACCTCAAAGGTGTAATGCGTCTGTGCATCCAACTTTCTAGTCGGCCTCGTTTCATAGTTTTGCTCGATGTGGAGGCCTAAGAGGGAGAAACATTCGTCAAATGAATGTATATGTATACAATATAGAGCTATCTCCAATATTTTTCACATATTACAAGTGACTGTCGAACTTCATATGTATACCTCGCCGGACTTTATTATTTCTTCACCGGCTTCTCCATCAGTGGAGCTATCACCTTCTCCGTCATTGGACCTATCTCCTGCCCCATCGGCTTCATCTTTGTGTCGCTCGACCTCCATTCCAACGTTGTGGTTTAGATATGACGACGGAGATTCAGCTGGTTCAACGTCGGGGCCATCTTTGATTATATCTTCGAGAAGTTCTTCCTCTTCGAGGTTCCTGATATGTGGATCCATAGTTCTGCAAAAAACGGATTCTCTTAACCTTTGTACCAAAAAAGAATTATTCTATCAGGAACTCCGTTCCAAAACAACTTTAGTCCCGGGTCGTGGCTCCACACGGGACTCCTAGATTTCTGCATAGTATTCAAAGTAGGAGTACTTTTCCAATTTGAGCATTCAATAAGCAAAACCAAATCGTAAAATAAAGTAGTATTCAAATTAGCATGCATTCAATTATAAGCAAATACATCATCCCTTTTGTCCGTACATCATAGAATATTATGACTAATACTCCTCGAATACTATCATACATATAGCATCACTGATACATCTAGAACCGTAGTGCCCGACGGGTATCGGCGCGGGCGATGGACACCCAAAGAGAAGGAACCATCACAGGATCATAGGTCCAGTGAGATCCCCGAAGAACCTGCCAGGTATGCTCGAACCTGCCCTCCAACGCAACCATGTAGCGACGGACGTGCTCATCCTCCTCGCTGACACGGTGACGTACCACCTCCGCGGTGTCCGGAAGCCTCGGCACCCTCACTGGCCCACGCGACCGCCACCAAACAAGGATCGGGTCAACGACGAGCTGGCTCCTCACCAACCTACGCCCCCCGGAAGGTAGCACCTCCCAATACCAGCCGGGCGGAGCCCAGTCCCGGACACGGCCCCTCTGATCAAGCAGGTGTCCTCCGCCGAGTCGACGACGAGGATGCGGGATAGGCATCGTAAAATGAACTAAAAAAATAAACTAGTTCTATTAATTTTCTTGCTAAAAATAAACTATTAACACTTAAGCATATACAATAGCAAAATTAAACTATTAACACTTAAGCATATACAATAGCAAAATTAAGCAATAATCTAAGAAACACTATTAACACTTAAGCATATACACTATACAATATTTCTTCTTCTTGTAACCCTAAACTAATTCTAAATATTACTAACCCTAATAATCTAGCACAAACCTAATAACAATAGGAATTAAATGACAAAAAAAATATTTTTCTTCTTTTCTTCCCTTTTTCTTCCTTTCTTCTCCTTTTTCTTCCTTTCTTCGCCTTTTTCTTCCTTTCTTCTCCTTTTTCTTCTTTTCTTCTCTTTTTTCTTCTTTTCTTCTACTGGCCGGAGTGTTGAGGAGGAGGGGGCAGGGGGCTTACCGGCCGGAGGTGTCGACGGCACACAGCGAGGAGGACGGCGCGGCGCGCGGCGAGGAGGGCGGCGCGCGGCGAGGAGGACGCCGGCGACGGCGAGGAGGACGGCAGGCGGCGGCGAGCAGGACGGCGGGCAGCCTGACGGCGTCATTGAGTTTGTCGCTGTGCCGCGCCGGGCAGGAGAACGAGGAAGAAGGAGAGAAGGAAATGCGATTTGGGTTGGAAATTTTCTAACTCCCGCTTATATAGGCGGAGCCACGACCCGGGACTAAAGACCCTTTTTCGACAGACCAGAAGGCGGGAAGCAGGGGCCTTTAGTCCCGGGGTGGCGCTCCAACCGGGACTAAAGGGTGTCTTTAGTCCCGGGGCGTGGCTCCACCCGGGACTAAAGCCCCTCCTCGGCTGCACGATAAGTTTAGTCCCACCTCGCCCAGCGAGGGGGACTAACACTTGTTTATAAGCCCCGTCGCAGCTTCTCCATCGAGCTCCTCTCTAAAGCAGGCTTACGGGACTAAACTCACTGAAAATTTTGACTATATGAGTTTCTCTATGAATTCTCATATAGTTTCAATTTTTTTCTATTTTCATAATTAATAATTTTGACTATCCAAACTATTATCTATTTTGTTATTTTCAATTAAAAACTATGTTTATTAAAAATTCTTTTTGCATATTTGAGAATTTGACAAAACTATGATAATGAAAAGTGTTTGAAATTGATAAATAATGCAAAACTATTTTCAATTTTCAAAAGTAATTATTTTGACTATCCAAACTATTATCTATTTTGTTATTTTCAATTAAAAACTATGTTTATTAAAATTCTTTTTGCATATTTGAGAATTTGACAAAACTATGATAATGAAAAGTGTTTGAAATTGAATAAATAATGCAAAACTATTTTCAATTTTCAAAAGTAATTATTTTGACTATCCAAACTATTTGAACTTATTTTTTGAACTTAATTGAACTCCATACTTTTTGTATGTTCAAAATGCACCATTCAAAGGCACATCACAAAATTTCAACAATTTCTGACTTCATTTGATATTCTTCGTGCATTTACTTATTTTTTTTGAGCTAGTTGACCCTGAAATTGAAAAGCACTACAAATAAACTGTGAAAATGTTGAAAGTTGGCATGCTATCATCATTTCACCCACATAGCATGTGTTAAAAAGTTCAGAGGGCTACGACAAAAACTGGATGCACTTCATGTACAAAACGGAGAATCTCTCTCGAAGTATCAGGGTTTCCAACGAGAACTCATCTCTTACAAAGGGATTTCATTTTTTTAAACTTATTTGAACTCCATACTTTTTGTGTGTTCAAAATGCACCACTCTAAGGCACATCACAAAATTTCAACAATTTCTGACTTCATTTGGTATTCTTCGTGCATTTACTTATTTTTTTGAGCTAGTTGACCCTGAAATTGAAAAGCACTACAAATGAACTCTGAAAATGTTGAAAGTTGGCATGCTATCATTATTTCACCCACATAGCATGTGTTAAAAAGTTGAGAGGGCTACGACAAAAACTGGATGCACTTCGTGTACAAAACGGACAATCTCTCTCGAAGTATCAGGGTTTCGAACGAGAACTCGTCTCTTACAAAGGGATTTCATTTTTTTGAACTTATTTGAACTCCATACTTTTTGTGTGTTCAAAATGCACCATTCAAAGGCACATCACAAAATTTCAACAATTTCTGACTTCATTTGATATTCTTCGTGCATTTACTTTTTTTTGAGCTAGTTGACCCTAAAATTGAAAAGCACTACAAATGAACTATGAAAATGTTCAAAGTTGGCATTCTATCATCATTTCACCCACATAGCATGTGTTAAAAAGTTCAGAGGGCTACGACAAAAACTGGATGCACTTCGTGTACAAAACGGACAATCTCTCTCGAAGTATCAGGGTTTCGAACGGGAACTCATCTCTTACAAAGGGATTTCATTTTTTTAAACTTATTTGAACTCCATACTTTTTGTGTGTTCAAAATGCACCATTCTAAGGCACATCACAAAATTTCAACAATTTCTGACTTCATTTGGTATTATTCGTGCATTTACTTTTTTTTGAGCTAGTTGACCCTGAAATTGAAAAGCACTACAAATAAACTATGAAAATGTTGAAAGTTGGCATGCTATCATCATTTCACCCACATAGCATGTGTTAAAAAGTTGAGGGGGCTATGACAAAAACTGGATGCACTTCGTGTACAAAACGGACAATCTCTCTCGAAGTATCTGTGTTTCGAACGAGAACTCATCTCTTACAAAGGGATTTCATTTTTTTGAACTTATTTGAACTCCATACTTTTTGTGTGTTCAAAATGCACCATTCAAAGGCAGATCACAAAATTTCAACAATTTCTGACTTCATTTGGTATTCTTCGTGCATTTACTTAATTTTTTTTGAGCTTGTTGACCCTGAAATTGAAAAGCACTACAAATGAAGTGTGAAAATGTTGAAAGTTGGCATGCTATCATCATTTCACCCACATAGCATGTGCGAGAAAGTTGAGAGGGTTACGTTAAAAACTGGATGCACTTCGTGTAGAAAATGGACAATCTCTTGGGAAGTAGAAGCGACCCCCACAATAAGAGACGTCATTCTTCTTCTCTCATATATGATGGACACTAGCTCACCTGATTTTTCAACCGTCGATGATGGTCGCTACTCCTACTTCCCCTAGTGCATAACCAATATCTAGCACAAGGAGAAGAAGGAGAAACGACCCCCCACAACAATAGTCGACATTCTTCTTCTCTCATGTATGGTGGACACTCCCTCACCTGATTTTTCGACCGTCAATGATGGTCGCTACTCCTTCTTCCCCTAGTGCATAACAAATATCTAGCACAAAGAGAAGGAGAAGCAACCCCCACAACAACAGTCGGCATTCTTCTTCTCTCATGTATGGTGGACACTCCCTCACCTGATTTTTTGACCGTCGATGAGGGTCGCTATTCCTTCTTTCCCTAACGCATAACAAATATCTAGCACAAGGAGAAGAAGGAAAAGCGACCCCCACAACAAAAGTGGTTCCGCAGCACGCCACGTGGTTCCGCTGCACGCCATGTGGGACTAATGGTCTTTCATTTTTAAATGACTGTTTTAATCAAAAACAGATCTGTTACAAAAGGGATTTCATTTTTTGAACTTATTTGAACTGAAGACTTTTTATATATATATGTGGTCGAAATGCGTGATACCATGAAGTTAGAAAGGGATAAACCATTCAAAAGTAGCAAATGAAGTTAGAAAGGGCTAAACCATTCAAATTTGGAAACTATAATGGCACAAACAGAAACTAGATATATATAAATTGGTCCAAGCAGTACATGATACTAGTCCAAACAGCACATAATAATAGCTACCATAGATATATATACAAGTGTTCGACGTTGAGAACACTACTCGTCTGAATCAGAATGTCCACCTTCCTCGAGGTGACGCTGGCCATAGTTGACGACTCGAATCTTGTGGTACAACTCGTATGAAATGTATGCATCTTTTGCTGCATACTCAATGTTGATAGGATCAAGTGGGGCCTTCTCCCAAAGTTTGTGCTGAGACTTTGGGAAAGTGGTCTTCATATCACCATATTCCTCGTCGATCAAGGCAACTGCCATATGAGCCATCGAAGTCCTGACATGTCAAAGCCTGAATACCGTTTGGAGATCAATGAGGCAACCAGTTGGTATCTCAATACCGAAGCTCTACCTCATCTTCAGCTTGTCGTTCATTATGTCAACGGTAGCAAAACTGATGCCGCTGCGAAGGAAGTCCATGAGTTCTGGACAATGCTTGTCACTCCTGCAACAGAAACAAATTAAAATGGAACAAATGTTACATACTACTGCAATAGGGAAACATGTTTTACTACAACTAAAGAGAAAATTATCTTTAGGATTCAAATAGAACATGTGCAATGGAACCTAGAGAGATCACTATAGCTATCCAATGGAACCTAAAGAGATCACTAGCTATATGCAATTTTCATGACTATGACATATCATATTGCTATCCAATGGAACCTAGAGAGATCACTAGCTATATGCAATTTTCATAACCTTGGATCAAAGAACACCGCATAAAATTGTATCACTACAACTATGATTTCAATGGAACATATTGAACCAATCAGATTTTTCAGATTGTGGAACACTATTCCAATCAGATTGTGTTCCCTTCAACTAATCAAAATTGTTTCACTACAACTATTTGAAGCGAACCAACTATGATTCCAATGGAACATATTAAACACTAGTTGATTCTAATACGATTTTTCAGATTATGGAACACTATTCCAATCAGATTGTGTTCCCCTTCAACTAATCAAAAAAATTTCACTACAACTATTTGAAGGGAACCAACTATGATTCCAATGGAACATATTAAACACTAGTTGATTCTAATACGATTTTTCAGATTGTGGAACACTATCCCAATTAGATTGTGTTCCCCTTCAACTAATCAAAATTGTTTCACTACAACTATTTGAAGGGAACCAACTATGATTGAAACAAATAAACTTACAATGTCATTATCTTGGATCAAAGAAAGCCTCAAAACTTACCTCACCCATTGGAAGATCAAGACATGGCGTGCGAAGCATAGTTGGATGACGGCAACACCGCGTTGATCGGCCGTATACTCCAGATCAAGCCCCAAGAACTTCTCATGATCCATTGCGGTGTCAAGCCATTTTTCCTTCAACTGTTCAAGAAAAACGGCACCTCCCTGCTCTCGTTCGTGTACACGACATCGAGCATGGTCGTGCCATGTGCGAGCACCTTATGAAAGCGAGTTGGCATGGTGGAAGAAGAGAAGGGAAGAAGAGAGGAGAAGAATAGAGAGGGAGAGCGAGAGAGAAGAAGAAACAGAGAAATGGCGACTGTGCTTCGGTTCGTGCTTTTCATCGCCCGAAACGACGCGGGATGCAAACCGTTTGGGTCTTTAGTCCCGGGTTGAGCCACCAACCGGGACTAAAGGGGGATACGAACGGTTGTCACCACTACGGCAGGCCACGTGTTAGTCCTTTAGTCCCGGGTTGAGCCACCAACCGGGACTAAAAGGGGATACGAACGGTTGCCACCACCACTGCCCGCCGCGTAGCCCTTTAGTCCCGGTTTGGGACACGAACCGGGACTAAAGGCTCCTTACGGGCCGGGACTAAAGCCTCGAGGGAGGCATTGAGAATTGGGGTGACGTGGTCGGGCCTTTAGTCCCGGCCTTTGGGCCGGGACTAAAGGGTCCCGGCCAAAGGCCCGTTTTCCACTAGTGGCAATCAGATTATAAAATGTTATATCAACCACATTTAGGCTTCTTTCAAGATTATCTCTATCATGGAAATGAAATCTGACTTCCCACACTTCATCATTCGATCTACAAATCAAATAAAAGTTAATATTTAGTTAACGATTTAGTTAAACTAAACAAGAAGTACAAGTTTCAGTTCAAAAATGAGTTAAAATTCATTTAAAATTCTGAATAAAGTTTCAGTTAAAAAATTAGTTAAAACTTCACTATAAAGTTTCAGTTACAAAATTAGTTAAAACTTCATTTGAAAATTCAGTAAAAGTTTGAGTTGTAGTTACCAATTCAGTCAAAGTTCCGTAAAAAGATTCAGTTAGCAAATTGTAATACACTTAAAACCCTACAACCATAATTAGTTAACTTCATACACTTAAAACCATAACGCTAGAAAGCAAATCAGCATAGGGAAAAAGAAAACTTACGAGACACCGTCGAAGAAGGATGCGTAGTGATGGCTCCCCTCTGGATCTTCCTTCACCGCCTTGGCGAATGCCCTCACTGCCGCGTATTAAAGATAGTAAGCCGGGGACGGCGGATGCGGAGGAGGAGCCTAAGATGGGTTCAAACTACCGCAGACCTCTGCTGCATCTGCAGGAGAACCATCAGCACCAAATGCATCTCCAACACTGCCGCCGCCACCATCGTCACCGCCACACGAGGTGGCCATCATCGGCGGCGGGCAGGGGCGAGAGAGAAGAGGGACACGGGGGAGAAAGGATTGGGGTGGCAGGGATGGGGGACTGTCTGACCAGGTGCGGCGTCCCGACCGTTTTTGTTAAAATGACGCTGTTTGTCGAGCCGATAGGCCACGTCGGCATTTTCCGGGCCCAACTATCGGAAAAGAGGTCAAACAAGCCTAATCGACCAATCAATGCTTTTTGCAATGACTCAAGAGATTTTTTCAGTGTTTTCTCCAACAGATTAACGAGTTCATAGTTTCCTACAAATCTAGCCATAAATGTGATGATATTTTGCAATTGACTCGGTTGTGCCATCATGGCGGCTTAGTAGCACACTCCAGCATGGCCCTCCAGCCAGCTCGACGGAGATCGCGAAGGCAAGGGTCAGGATGTCGGCGCATGAGACGATACTAGGGCATGCATTCTCCAATGCACGCTTGATGTCGTCAACCACCTAAACCCACTCGCCGACCTGTTGTTTGTTGGAACTCGCAGACGGATTGATCACATCGAATCACGACAAACACACACACAAAATCATGTAGCCAAGCCTAGCTATTGTATCGATCTTTGTAGTCACGTACAAAAGCTAGCTAACAATACCAGCGATCGAACTTTCGGCCGTCCTCAAGTACACGAGATCATATATCTTCCCCCCCCCCCCTTAGCCCGTAGCTACCCTGGGGCCTTTTGTTCTTTATTTATAATAGCTAATTACATGACATGTATTTACACAGACACAAAACCGACTAACCTACAACCTAACTCCAACTAGGACTCGTACTAACTCACGTCTACCATTAAAACTCTAATTGACGTTTGGAATATCTAACAATCTTCCCTAGTCCAAACTCTTCTACTTACCAACTCGACCACGATAAGTCTAACTGACAGGCCAGATTGCTTACCACAATCTCTCCCTAATTACAACTTGCCGACTTATAGACTCAACTCAACGTATGATCCAGACTCCCAGTCACGCTACCAGGCGACACCATCGGCCACCCCTAACGCAATACATGCCAACGGATCACACATTGTCCCATGTAGAGACATGTCCTCATTGAAGAGGCTCCCCTTCACTGGTCATCGTCTCACTATACGCTTGAGCTTGATCTTCACTTCATGTCTCCGCCCTCGGTGATACACCACACCGGACAACCCATCGACCATGACATGCTTCATCTTCAACCGAACCTCACAGAGACGAGTACTAGCACATGACGACGACGACTCACTGACACGATGACGACTGAGATGTGCCAACCTGCACGACTCCTTGACTCATCTAACTCTCTGGGACGATGATCTTGACGACTTTTCGGTACTGTGCCTCGGCACCACCGCTCCCCGTCAACGATCATCTTCCACCGCCTTGCCGAAGACAGCCCGCCGCCTCTCCTTGTCGCTTCGCCGAACGAAGATCTCCTCAACCTCCTCATCTGCCGCTCCACGAACGACTATTGCCCGCCGCTCCTCGTCGCTGCACCACCTAACAACCATATCGCCCTCCCCAAGGCGCTAGTCGGGTCGCCTCTCCGGGGCAAGCGCAGCTTCACCTCGACCTTGCTCTAATACCAATTGTTGAAACTCGCTCACGGATCGATCACATCAAATCACGACAAACACACACTCAAAATCATGTAGCCAAGTCTAGCTGATGTATCGATCTTCGTAGTCACGTACAAAAGCTAGCTAACAATACGAGCGATCGAACTTTCGGCCGTCCTCAAGTACACGAGATCGTATATCTTTTTCCCCCTCAGCCCGTAGCTACCCTGGGGCCTTTTGCTCTTTATTTATAATAGCTGATTACATGACCTGTATTTACACGGACACAAAACCGACTAACCTATAACCTAACTCCAACTAGGACTCGTACTAACTCACGTGTACGATTAAAACTCTAACTGACATTTGGAAGATCTAACATTGTTGGCAGGGACCTCCTTTTCGGTCATGATCGCCGGGGGGGGGGGGGGGGGGGGGGTCTGTTGTCGAGCAAAAGCGAGCCATCACAGCCTTGAAAAAAGCAGTCGTGGAACTGGAGGCGTCGACAACGCGGGCTCTGTGCACTAGTGGAGAAAGGGGTATTAGAACCGGTTGGTAAGGGCCTTTGGACCCGGATACACATCCGGTGCTACGTATCCGGGACTAAAGGCCCCCCCCCTTTAGCACCGGTCTCTTACAAACCGGTGCTAAAGGCCTCCACGTGGGCGCCGAAGAGTGCGCGCAGGCGGAGGACCTTTAGAACCGGTTGGTAACACCAACCGGTCCTAATGCTTTTTTTTCTTTTTTTTTTCCTTTTCTTTTCAGGGTTTCCGATTCCGTATTTCGGTGTTTCCGTGTTCCGTATTTTTAGGGTTTTCGTTTACGTGTTTCCGGTTCCGTATTTCCGTTTACGTCTTTCCGATTCCGTGTTTCCGATTCCGTGTGTCCGTGTTCCGTTTTTTACGAACACGTAATCGGAAACACGTATCCGGAAACACCGATTCCGTGTTTGCGGTTAAGTGTTTTCGATTTCGTGTTTGCGGTTAAATGTTGATGCACCAAATAAAAGTACATATATACATGTAACACGAAGTACTGGACCGATTATCATTACATAATTTGAAGTTCGTTTCCTATAGCTGTATACTTGCATAGAGAAGGGAGCTGGCTATTGGTTCATAGGATGGAAAAATTCTCCGCCTTCATCTATGACTTGCGTGAGGAGAAATCCTGCCAATTCCTCTGCAACTGCCTTGCAACGTTGGATTGGTCTTAGCATCGCCCACTTTCGTTGCAGCTTTAAAAGAAGTAGATGAAAACAATTAAGTTATGAACAAAACTAACATAATTGATGGCAACATAAATAAAGTTGTGAAGATCCGGTTACGTACCTCTAGATTTCTGGAAGTACGGGATTTCTCATTGATAATCCTGTGAATGTACTCGCAAACGTAGTATCCACAATGATCAGTGCCCTGTGGTTGTTGCAGACGCCCTATATACGAGAACATAATTCAGTCAAATTAATAATAATCAAGAGAATGGTAATGGTATTGAAACCAGGGTACGTAGTACTACTTACTTTGTTAATCTGAAAGTGGAGCTTGTCTGCCCATGTACCGGGTTCTTCCTTGATGAACATTTGCCAAACTCTGGCCAACAAAGAAAAATGAATACAAGAGTTAATTATTACTTACTTGATATCAGGAAATGAACGAAAAAGAGGCCGATGAACGAAAGAGGCCGATATATATATACCTTTGAAGCATCTGATGCGCGCTCTTCCATTTGTCAGCGTCCCAGGTTAACGGGTCCCAGACTTCAACTTGTCCTTGATCGATTCTAATGATGAACAATATGAAGTGGGACCTGCGCACGTGTACACACGCAGTCATGCATACTCATCAATTACACTTAACATCAGGTAAGCAAAATGGAATGTGTACAAGACAGTAACACTCACTTGAATCCGTAGGGCCAAAGTATTTCTTTTTTGGTACTTTGTCGCTTCAAAAACCTTAGCAAATCATCCGGTGTATCCTTGTTGAACTTTTCTATTGTCTCTTGATGAAACGAATACGGGTCAATGAACCCAAAGTCCCAGATTCCTGCCAGCCTGCATTCACGAATCTTCATTCTGCATAGTAGCGTACAAAAAGAATGTCTCGTGAGTGATAATTATACGGGCAATGAACGCGACCTTAACTAAATAATTAAATTACACAAATAAATCACTTACAAACAGTAGCAGCTGACGATAGCTTTGTCGAGGGCACGTTGATTGTACATCTGGAAAAAATCTCGAACCCAACCTCCACACCGTACTCTCCGAAGTAGTGTTGATCCTGAACTGCCGCCATGATACAGTCTCTCTTTTTCCTTGCGGCCTCCAAGTACCAACCATGTAAATTCCATAGTTGGGTTGTTAGAGCACTAGGATTTTCGACCAGAGGGTGCTCGGGCTTATATTTATATACCACATCAGCAATAGCGTAACCTACGTCGCCCATGCGTGGACCGGACACTGAAGCCTGGTCAGATAACACCTTGAGCGGGGCAATTGACTGTGCTTCTTGTTGTCCGAGCTGGGGAACTTGTTTACCGCATTTCGTCTGCTCCGCCTGCTTCATCTGCTCCGCCTGCTTCATCTGTGCGGTGTGCATCTTTTCAATGAACCGTTCATAGTCTGAAAGGGGCGGCGGTGGCGGCGGTTTAGGATAATATAAGTTGTCGATGGTGCGCTCAATTTTCCACTTTGGTACGTTCTTCAGAGTTTCCTTCCAGATGTCTGGAGGGGGCTTCAGGGGAAACCGTGCGAACCATGCTTTGTTTTTGGCTTTCACGGCCTCGTCTAGTTCCTCCGGAGTCATCAGGCCTGGTAACTTCGGGGGAGTCTTGACTTTATTGGGTTTCCTTTCTCTCTTCTTGGGAGGAGTCCCGTTTCTTCTGAACTGCACCTTCCGCTTTGCCGTACCCGTAGTGGGCGCATCCGTCGGCTCACTGGAGTGCACGGGCGATGGACTCTCGGCCTCGGGCTCCCTATCTTCGTTGTGGGGTGGACTTGGAGGTGCGTTGGGGGGTGGACTTGGAGGTGCATTGGGGGGTGGACTTGGAGGTCGTGCATTCTCTGTACGAAGTGAAAAAACTATTAAAAATAGGCTTACATGTGGTGCAACATTCAGTAAATGTTGGAGGTGGTGCATTTGTACCTGGAGGAGTCGGTGGCCTTGGCGCCGCGTTAGGAAACACGATGTGTTTCTTCTTCCACAAGATGATACCAAGCTCCATTTCTCCCAGTGTCTTCTCGCCTTCACCTCCAGGAATATCAATCTCAATTGACTGGCATCCCGACGTAATTGTTGACAACCCGACACGAGCATGGGATGTTGGAATCTGACCATCATGGTAGGTTGCTCCAGGTTGATTCGGTAAAGCATAGCCTGACGCCACCATGAAGGATATGTTCCCCATTGGCATATGTATCTCACAGTTTGTCTTCTCCGTGACATCATCCACGGGGTAGTGAGGCGCCGACGGTTCGACTGCAGGACCGTCTTCTAGCTGCAGCTGCGTGGAACCCACGCTGCTTCTATGCTGAGATGGGACGGCATCTGCTACTGGATCGTCTTCTAATTGCTGCTGATCAGCGTCAGGTGCAGGATCTTCTTCCTCCTCTTCAGTGTCAGGTACAGGGTGTCCCCCTTTCTTCAAGAGAAATGCCACCTTTTCTTCTAATGTCGCTATCCGTTCCAGCGCCTTCCTCTTGCTTCTACCACGGCTTCTGTAAGTGCCAACGTCCGCCGGAAACCCTTGGTTCCACGGGGTAGTGGCTCCAAAGCCTCGTGTTCGTCCCCACTTTTCGGGGTTCCCGAGTGCCTTCGTCAACTCGTCGTTCTCTCTATCGGGAACAAAAGTTCCTTTTCGAACAGCTTCTATTGCCTTCTCTAGATCTGATACGACTTGTGTTATTTTTTCCGACCATGGTCCCTCCGCAACAATCATCCCAGTCTGAGTGTCCAACGTTGCCCCATGTGCGAACAACCAGAACTTGGACCTATCGGGGCAGTCATGTGTCTGTGGAATGATATTTCTTTTCAGAAGCGCATCTTCATAGCATCGCCACCTAGGCAGGGCAGTCATGTAGCCACCTGACCCCAAAATATGGTGATATTTCTTCTTCTTCGCATTCTCCGTATTTGTGGCTGATCGGGATGTAAAGACACCCGATTTCTTGTACGCCTTAAAATCAGGCCAAGCGTCTCTTATCTTCACTAGGTGCCCAGTGAAAACTGGATCTTCGTCCTTATATTTCTTCCACAAGTCTTTCTTCCACCTCTGGAATTGTGTGGCCATCTTCTTCAAAGCCCACTCCTCGACTTTCTTCTTCTTATCTTCCGCTACGCTGAAATTTAGCCAGACCGTGTCGCAAAGCACTCTTTTCAATCTATCATCGACATAAGTAGCTCCAACGTTGGCGCCGGTCTTCGGCTTATTCCATTCTATTAAGTTGATCAGGACCAGGTCTCTTACAACAACTCCGCACTGATTTACAAATTTGCGATAAGTTTCTGGGGGTTCCAGTGGTTTGCCATCAGCAGCAACTTTATCGATCGAGTACCTTGCAGTATCTTTCAACCTTGCGGCCGGGCCTCGTTTCGACTTTGTCTCAGTACTTGCGCTAGGTGTTCCGGAGGGCACCTAAACAGGAAAATAATGATTCGTTAGTAAGTGCAATACAAATTAATTGTTGCGTCAACAGTGACTTGAGATATACATTGGCAGAGTTTGTTCCGGAGGGCACTTCTGCATCTACTACATCTTCTATATTCTCAGCTCCGTCACCGGAGTCGTTCAAAAATTGATTGCTAAACGCATGCCCACCGTCGTCATCATGATATATGGCCGTTGCATCTTCAAAAATCATCTGGCACATGTATCTTTCCTTCTCCGCCTCACCCATTCCCGCGAGCTGATCGGCGTGCTGATCATGTGGTTCTTGGGGATCCATAGCTCAACACCTGCTAGTAACAAGAATTTAACTTAGCAAAATTATTTACGGAAAAGTTTTACGGAACCGGAAATTTTACGGAAAAGTTTTACGGAATCGTCGGAGTCGTAATCGTCGCAAAGTTTTACGGAATCATCGGAAAGTTTTACGGAATCGTCGGAATCGTCAGAAACTTTCCCCGCAGTTATGGAATCGTCGGAATCGTAGGAAAGTTTTACGGAATTGTAATCGTCGGAAAGTTTTACGAAATCGTCGGAATCTTCGGTTTAGGGTTTTACGGAATTGTCGGAATCGTCGGTTTAGGGTTTTACGGAATCGTCGGAATCGTCGGTTTAGGGTTTTACGGAATCGTCGGAATCGTCGGAGTCACCTCACGTTGCACGAATGTTGACCGACTTCGTCTATAGGATTTGTACGTCGGAAAGTTTCGAATGTTGACTCAAAAAGTGAGTCTACTAGAATCATCTTCCTCGCTTTAGCGACATAAATGATGAAGGCGGCTTCAAATCGAGCCGTGAGAGCATCTCTAGCAGGTACGATTTGTACGTCGATAGAACAAATCCCGTAACTTTTTTTAGCCGTGAGAGCCGTGAGAGCCGTGAGAATATGCATGATCACGTAACTTTTTTTTATAGGATGTCCTATTCGGGCCGGAAAAAAACTAATATCGACGGTTATAATTACAAGCATACAACAATATGGATATACGAAAATATGGATATACCGTACGTGAAGAAGACGAAGTGGGGCGGCGAGGAGGCGGCGTGGGGCGGCGCTCGAGGAGGCGGCGAGGAGGCGTCGCGAGGAGGCGTCGAGGAGGCGACGGCGCGGCGAGGAGGCGGCGCGAGGATCGGCGAGGAGGCGGCGCGAGGAGGCCGCGCGCGAGGAGGCGGCGAGGATCGGCGAGGAGGCGGCGGCGCGGCGAGGAGGCGACGGCGCGGCGAGGAGGCGGCGAGGATCGTCGGCCGGCGAGGCGGCGCGAGGAGGCCGCGCGCGCGAGGAGGCGGCGGCGCGAGGAGGCGGCGGCGCGAGGAGGCGGTGGCGCGGCGAGGAGGCGACGGCGCGGCGAGGAGGCGGCGCCGAGGATCGTCGGCCGGCGAGGCGGCGCGAGGAGGCCGCGCGCGCGAGGAGGCGGCGGCGCGGCGAGGAGGTGACGGCGCGGCGAGGAGGCGGCGCCGAGGATCGTCGGCCGGCGAGGCGGCGCGAGGAGGCCGAGTCGGCGAGGAGAGAGGCGGCGAGGAGAGAAAGCGAGGAGAGACGCGCGGGAAGGCAAGAAGTTGGCGACCCCGGAGAGGTCTAGAACCTTTAGCACCGGTCTGTGTTAACAACCGGTGCTAAAGACCCTTTAGCACCGGTTGTTAACACAGACCGGTGCTAAAGGGTCCAAAAATTGGGCGCGAACCGAACCCACCTTTAGGACCGGTTGTTGTTACACACCGGTCCTAAAGGTTTTTTTCCTTTTTCTTTTTTCCTTTTTTGTGTTTCCTGTTTTCTTTTTCTTTTTGTTTCCTTTTTCTTTTTCCTGTTTCTTCTTTTATTTTTATTTTTTCCTTTTTTCTGTTTCCTGTTTTCTTTTTCTTTTTGTTTCCTTTTTCTTTTTCCTGTTTCTTCTTTTATTTTTCTTTTTTCCTTTTTTCTGTTTCCTGTTTTCTTTTTCTTTTTGTTTCCTTTTTCTTTTTCCTGTTTCTTCTTTTATTTTTCTTTTTTGTTTCCCTTTTCTGTTTTCTTTTACATTTATTTACAAATTGTCAAAATGTCAGTTTAACACTTAAAAAATAAAAATGATATTTATCAAAATGGTCAAATTTAGTGGAAACTGGTCAAATTTTTAATATTTATCAAAATGGTCAACACAATTACATAAAAGGTTTAATACATTATTACACATCACCAACAACACCCCCTATCTATTTTTCTTCTTGCCTTTCTTCTGATTGCGCCGTAACCATGGACTATCTTCATCATTTAACGGGATGCTTGGATCATCTTTGACTTTGAAGGGAGGAATTTCATCAAATTTATTGTAATCTTCTGATATGTCTGTCTTGTCCTCGACTCCCACGATGTTTCTTTTCCCTGAAAGAACTATGTGGCGCCTTGGCTCATCGTCTGATGTATTCGCTTCCTTATCTTTTCTATTTCTCGGTCTGCTAGACATGTCCTTCACATAGAAAACCTGAGCCACATCATTGGCTAGGACGAATTGATCATTGCCGTACCCAAGATTCTTCTGATCCACTGTTGTCATTCCGTACTTCGGGTCTACCTTCACGCCTGACAGGTTGAACCATTTGCACCAGAACAAAGGGATCTTAAAGGAAGGTCCGTAGTCAAGTTCCCATATCTGCTCTATGTAACCATAGTATGTGACCCTTTGCCCGTTGTCGTCTTTTGCATCAAACCGGACGCCACTGTTTTGGTTGGTGCTCTTTTTATCTTGGTCTGCCGTGTAAATGTGTTACCATTTATCTCGTACCCTTTAAAGTTCAATACAGTCGAAGATGGTTGCTTGGCCAACAAGTATAGCTCATCTTCAACAATGTTGTCATTAATGAGACGTCTTTGCAACCAACCGCCGAAAGTCTTCGCGTGTTCTTTAGCAATGAAATCTTCAGGTTGCTCCGGGTATTCCGAGCGTAAAATATCCTTGTGTTCCTGGATATATGGAGCCGCCAAGCTGGAATTAACTAAAACTGTGTAGTGTGCTTGAGTGAAAGATTGCTCGTCCATACATGTTGTTGATTTCTTTCCTAGCGTGCCTTTTCCATGCAGTCTCCCCTCATGGCGCGACTGAGGAACACCGATCGGGTTCAGGTCAGGAATAAAGTCAACACAAAACTCAATGACCTCCTCTGTTCCATAGCCCTTGACCATGCTTCCTTCTGGCCTAGCACGGTTTTTAACATAATTCTTCAAGACTCCCGTGAACCTCTCAAAGGGGAACATATTGTGTAAGAATACAGGACCGAGAACGGAAATCTCTTGGACTAGGTGAACTATGAGGTGCGTCATAATATTGAAGAAGGTTGGTGGGAACACCAACTCGAAGCTGACAAGACATTGGACCACGTCCTTCTGTAAACTTGGTAGAGTTGCTGGATCGATTGCCTTCTGAGAAATTGCGTTGAGGAATGCACATAGCTTCACAATGGGTACTCGCACGTTCTCTGGCAGAAGCCCCCTCAATGCAATCGGAAGTAACTGGGTCATGATCACGTGGCAGTCATGAGACTTTAGGTTTTGGAACTTTTTCTCTTCCAGATTTAGTATTCCTTTTATGTTCGACGAGTATCCAGACGGGACCTTGATACTGCTCAGGACTTGGAAAAAGATCTCCTTCTCTTCCTTGGTAAGAGCGTAGCTGGCAGGACCTTTGAAATTCTCTCGATTCATCAGGTCGTCTCGTTCGTGCATACGTTGGTGGTGCAGCCGTGCTTTTGGTGTATCTCTCGACTTCTTACCATGCACGCCTAATAAGTTTAGCAGGTTCACGCAAATATTTTTCGTCACGTGCATCATGTCGATCGCAGAGCGAACCTCTAGGAATTTCCAATAGGGTAGTTCCCAGAATATAGATTTCTTCTTCCACATGGCTACGTGGTTGTCGGCGTCATTCGGAACAGATTGTGCGTCAGGACCCTTACCAAAGATTACTTTTATATCTTTGACCATGTCATATATATCAGTACCTTTAGGGAGGGTTGGCTTCCTCCGTGTATCTGCCTCGCCTTTGAAATGCTTTCCTTTCTTTCTTACGGGATGCCTGTCTGGAAGAAATCGACGATGCCCCGGGTACACATTCTTGCCTATATGTATACTTTCAGTCTCGCCTAAACAGTGTGTGCATGCGCTGTATCCCTTGTGTGACTGTCCTGAGATGTTACTAAGAGCGGGCCAATCATTGATGGTTACAAACAGCAACCCTCGTAGGTCAAATTCCTCCTGTTTGTACTCGTCCCACACACGTACACCTTCATCAGCCCATAACTCTAAAAGTTCATCAACCAGTGGCCTCAGGTACACATCAATGTTGTTGCCGGGTTGCGACGGGCCTGGGATAAGCACTGGCATCATAATGAACTTACGCTTCATGCATAACCAAGGAGGAAGGTTATAGATACATAGAGTCACGGGCCAGGTGCTATGACTGCTACTCTGCTCCCCAAACGGATTCAGGCCATCTGTACTTAGACCAAACCTTAAGTTTCTTGGGTCACGTGCAAAGTCCTCGTACTTATCGTCGATGTTTCTCCACTGCGACCCATCAGCGGGTTGTCTCAGCATATCGTCTTCCTTACGGTCTTCTTTGTGCCATCGCAGCAACTTGGCATGCTCTTTGTTTCGGAACAAATGTTTCAACCGTGGTATTATAGGAGCATGCCACATCACCTTGGCAGGAACCCTCTTCCTGGGGCGATCGTCGCCCTCAACATCACCAGGGCCATCTCGCCTGATCTTATACCGAAATGCACCGCATACCGGGCAGGCATTTAAATTCTCGTGCTGACCGCGGTAGAGGATGCAGTCATTGATGCATGCATGTATCTTATGCACTTCCAATCCTAGAGGGCAGACAACCTTCTTTGCTTCGTACGTACTGCAGGGCAGCCCGTTATCTCTTGAAAGCATCTTCTTCATTATTTTCAGCAGCTTTTCAAATCCCTTGTCAGATATTCCATTCTCTGCCTTCCATTGCAGCAATTCCAGGGTGATGCCCAGCTTTTTCTGGCCATCTTCGCAATTTGGGTACAACAATTTTTTGTGATCTTCTAACATGCGCTCCAACTTCAACCTCTCGTTTTCACTTCCGCAGTTTATCTGTTCTTCACGAATGACCCGACGAAGATCATCATCAGACTCATCAACAATGTCCTCAAGTTCAGGCTCGTCTTCCCCCATTTCAGTATCACCGTGTTCACCGAACATAGGATAGTTATCATTATCCTCTTCTTCTTCATTGTCTTCCATTACAACCCCTCTTTCTCCGTGCTTGGTCCAACAAAAATAACTGGGCATGAAGCCTTCTTGCAACACGTGGGTGTGTATGGTTCTTGAGTTAGGGAAATTCCTCTTATTCTGGCATTTTTTACATGGACAAAAAATAAATCCATTCTGTCTGTTTTTCTCAGCCACATTGAGAAAACTATGCATGCCATTAAGGAATTCGGGACGACGTCGATCACTGTACATCCATTGCCGGTTCATCTGCATTATATAAATTTATCAAAAACCATTATGCTAAATCATCATGACTAAATTAATTAATTAATACAAAAAGTTCATCACACGTTAAAACCAAAGTAGCGTAGTGACCATACATATATAGTTCTCATAAAAACACACACTGAAACCAACCATAAAAACTCTCTCTAATTAATGCATTTAAAAACAACAACAAATGCGATCAAAATCGCAACAAAGGTAACAATTGACCCGACGGCATAATGATACCAAGCCTCTTTACTAATTGCATATTTTCTAATCTTTCTGATCTTCAGACGCATTGCGTCCATCTCGCTCTTGTGACCATCGACGACACCGGCAAGAACCTTTTCCAAGGTCATCTTCTCTCTTTCAGTTTTTTCCAACCTTTCTTCAGTTTTTTTCAATCTTTCTTTCAGGCCAACATTTTCTTGTTCAACTAAGTGTAACTTCTCAACAATAGGGTCGATTGGCATTTCCGGTTCCATTACCTCCTAGATAAAAATATCTATGTCAAGTTGGTCGGCGTAATTAATTGTCATATAATCAGAAAATGAAAATATGTAGTTATAAAAGATAATATACCACATCCGAATCATAGACTGGACGAGGGCCAACGGGGACGGATATCAAAACCATGGCGCTATACATATAAAAAAAATCTTACACAATAAGAAAATTATATACAAGTAAATATGTAAATCATACAAATCAAAATTTGTTTTGGTAAATAAAAACAATAGGCTCACCAAGGTTGTGTCGGTGATGGGGCGATCGACGGCGGTGAGGAAGGGGACAAGGCGCGCGACACAAAAAAACCACAAATCATAATTAAATTTGAGCTCAAATTGCATATGTATACATAACAAATGATGAACTCTCTCTAGCTTAGGCATTTCATCAAACACCTAGCTAGCACAACAAAAATGAAATGAGCAAGAAAACGAGCAAAACTTGCAAAACCGGAAGAGGGAATGTTGATGCTAACCGTAGGACGATGGGTGCCAACAATCTTGACAAATGGTGGAGAAAAATGGGGATGGATTAGAGCTCCCAAGAGGAAGGAGAGAGCAAAAATGGAGTTGAGCTCGAGCTAGAAAAAATGGAGCTAGAAAAAATGGGGTGGAATATAGGGGTGCTCGGGGAGGAAGGAGAGGAGGGCTTTAGGACCGGTTTGTGTCAAAAACCGATGCTAAAGGGTCTGACAGCGGGGCCCCGCAGTTGCTGCAAAAATGAGAAAACCTTTATCACCGGTTTGTGATACAAACCGGTTCTAAAGGGTCTGTCCACTCGGCCCCCCTCCCTGCAGCAAACGGTCCAAAAACCTTTAGGACCGGTTTGTGTTACAAACCGGTCCTAAAGGCCTTGCGGCCATTTGCTGCAGGGAGGGGGCCCAGCGGACAGACCCTTTAGAACCGGTTTATATCCAATCCGGGTTCAATATGGTTGGCTCAATGCCCTGTTTTCTACTAGTGCTGGATGATGCGTCGAACAATGTTGTACACACCAGGGCACGAGTCGTGTAGAAGGACGAGCTCAACCCGGCACGGGCACCGCCATGACCATGGGCTCCGTGGCTCATCGCTAGGACGAGCGCTGCCGTGAGCAAGAGGCTGCAGTGAGCAGCTAACGGGAAGAAAGAGGAAGCAGCCATGTGCATGACTGCACGTTCAGAAGGAGAAAGTAACACCAAGCTGCTGCTGCTGCTGCTGCTGCTGCTGCTTAATTAATTTGCTACTGATGGATGGATTGGAAAGCTAGCTACTCGAGATGGATGTGAGGGAAACGGTAACGGGATGGAAGCTATATATAGTCTAGCCATTTTGCAGGATGCATGGTGAACTTCTTGGTATGATTTTTGTGGAAGCGCTTTTGATATGTTCCACATGCCGTTGTCAACTTGAGTATTAGCGCTGCCGTACCCGTACGTCGCCTACCGCCTACAGCAGCTTTCCTTTGCTACACAATGCTGCTCATATTATTTTATATGATTGATCAGCGCGAGCAAGTTGGAAGAGGTCGTCTGATGATCTAAGAGAAGAGGTCCTCCTCATGAAATATTGCGTGTGGCGGCGGCGTTGAGGACGGATTGCGTCAGACAGAGTTTAATTTTCCTTAATCAACATGTGATATATCGTGACATTGCATGCAGTTGCCACTTGCCAGGAATGGGCCGAGAGACTGGAGATCCTTACACCACCTCCATCCTTCTCCCATTTCTTTATTTTCTTTAGACAAGGAGAAAGACCTTTTCCTTCTATTTTATATACACGGGAAGTCTTCAACAAGCAACACTATTAGTTTGTCCATTTCTTTTATGGGAATTGATTTGTTTCTCTTATAAAAAACAAGAGACATAATTTTTTTGCCTCATTGCTATCACTTTGTTAATAGGTTCTTTCAAATAGATATAAAAATATGCATGTTTTAAGACGACAATTATATGAAGACTTCAACAAAAAAGGATACACAGTTCAATGACATGTCATTATGTAGCTGTGATCTTACACAATATTTGATTGAATGATTATAAAGTGATATGCATATGTCTACTCGACAACAAGTCATATGGTATGAAAATAATAGGTTCATGACAATCATGTGTACTGAAGAAAAAAGAACATTTACATTTTTTTACACAAAATAACAATAAGATAAAACTTTACAGTTGAATGAACTAAAAGAATGATTTACACAAGGATTACGAGTTCACAACTCATAACATCAATCTCATTCATCAATAGGCTTTTTTGTTCACCCTCCGACAATTGTTCCTAATCTCCCCAGCCCTTCCGGTCAACGGGCTTAGGTTCCCCATTTTGACCATCGAGGTCGCGAAATTTTTGAAGAAGTCCTTCTGACTCACGGAGAACCTGTGAACAATCGGAGCGGTGGTCGTGACGGCACGATCATCAGACAACATTACCTGGTCCGAAGGGAGAGGAGCATGGCCGCGCAAGAGGTTGCCATAGTACTTGTTGTCGAAGACGTCGGGGGTGACTGTGTCGAGGTTCACCAGCGTCTCCTCATCTTGCCCAGCGCTGCAGTTCTGTTGCGTGAACTGGCATTGCGCCCGCCCAAAGGTGTGTGCTCCTTGGAGGGCGACAAGGTCAGTGTCGTCGAGGCCCAAGTTTCTAAACTTCTCCTGGATCGTCTCCAGAGAGTCGAAGGGGCTCGGGAGATTGTTGGCGCTCTCGATATTTGTGGTTGTGCCATCACGGCGGCCTAGCGGCACACTCCAGCGCGGCCCTCCAGCCATCTTGACAGAGATCTCGGAGGCAAGGGCGAGGATGTCGGCACAGGACACGATGCCAGGGCATGCGTTCTCCAATGCACGCTTGATGTCGTCAACCACCTCAAACCCACGCGCTGACCTGTCGTTGGCAGGGACCTCCTTCTCGGTCATGATCGCCGGAAGGTCGTTGTCCAGCAAAAGCGAGCCGTCACAGCCCTGAACAAAGCAGTCGTGGAAGTGAAGGCGGATGAGGCTGGCTGGGATGCGCGCGTCAACAACGCGGGCTCTTTGGATGACGCGCCGAACAATGTCGTGCACGCCGGGGCACGAGTCGTCGTAGAAGGACGAGCTCAACCCGACACCGGCACCGCCATGACCCTGGGCTCCGTAGCTCAGCGCTAAGACCAGTGCTCCCATGAGCAAGAAGCTGCAGCGAGCAGCTAATGGGAAGCAAGACGAAGCGGCCATGTGCACTACTGCACGTTCAGAATCAGAAGGAGAAGGCTAGAATTAAGCTTCTTAATTTGCCACTAATGGATGGATTGACAAGCTAGCTGCTCGAAGGAAATGAAGGAATATCGCTGAGATGGATGTGAGGGAAATGGGAACGGTTTGGAAGCTATATATAGTCTAGCGCCATTGTGCACGGTGTTTGAACTTCTTGATAGGATTTTGTGGAAGCGCGTTTGACATGTTCCACATGCCGTTGTCAACTTAGATTTAGCAGTGCAGTACGTCGCCTACCGCCTACCGCAGCTTTCCTTTGCTGCACGAGGCTGCTCATATTATTTTATATGAATGATTAGGCGAACAAGTTGGAAGAGGTCTTTCTGGCGATCTAAGAGAAGAGGTCCTCCTCACCAAATATTATGGTGTACTCACTCCGTTCTTAAAGTTTTTTTTAAGGTTTCACCGGTGAACTACATGCGGATGTATATAGACATATTTTAGAGTCTAGATTCATTCAGTTTACTCCGTATGTAGATCTTTAATGACATTTTTTAATAGATTTATATTTAAAAAGGATGGAGTATATGTCAGCGACGATGGATTGCATCAGATAAAGTTTAATTCTACTTAATCAACATACGATATGTGGTGACATTGCATGTACGTACTTGCCAGGAATGGTCTGAGAGACCGGACCAGCCCCACGTGTGATCCTTACATTTCTTCTATCCTTCTCCCATTTCTTTATTTTCTTTAGACAATGGGAGAGACTTTTTCCTTCTATTTTATACACGGGAAATCTTCAGCAAGCAACACTTTTGCTTTGGAATACCATTATCCATTCCGCGGAAAGTCTTTTAAGATTTTGTATATGGCGGGTAAAAGAACCGCGTGCTAATTTTGTGACTAATTAATTGGTCGCTATCTAGGTTGTCATCTTTTCGTTTGCATTTCCCCTTTTGACGTTCCTAATTATGCATCTCGCACATGTCACTACCACGACACGAGTAGCTGGTATGGTTGTTGTGTGTAGTTACTGTTGAACTAGTAGAAAAAAGGCATCAGTCCCGGTCCGAGAGCGTCTTTAGTCCCGGTTGAGCAACCGGGACAAAACTATCGGGACTAATGCCGATCACTTTTAGTCCTGGTTAGCTTACGACGCGGGACCAAAGGAGCTTCACGTGGCCGCTGCGGGGTGCCCAGGCAAAAGGACCTTTAATTTAGTCCCGGTTGGTAACACCGACCGGGATCAAAAGACGGCCACGCGTCAGCAGCTCGCAGGCGCTGCGATTTGTCTTTTTGAAAGGGGGGAGCTTAGGGGTTTTGAAGGGTTGTAGGGGTTTCATAATGTGTTAGCTAGCTACTACATATAGAGAGAAGTGACTTCTCTTTTTTCGTGTTTGGTCGACCGTAGCTACTACATATAGAGAGAACTCGCCGCTAGCTAGTAAGTAAATGAAGGAACCATTAATTACGCAACAGCTCCATTTTGTTGAGGTGTGTATGTCGCCAAGAACTCATGTGAGATACCTTCTTCGTCAAGAAAAGTATCCATATTAGTGTTCTTGAACTCCGTTCCGTTGTCGCTTCGAACCTTCTTGATCTTCACTTCAAACTAATTTTGAGCTTTTCGAGCAAAGTTCTTGAAGATCTTTTGTACCTGCGACAAATCATCAAGAAAGAATACCCACGCAAATTTGGAAAAATCACCAACAATGACTAGACCATAAGAATTTCCACCGAGGCTCTTATAAGCATTGGGACCAAAGAGATCCATGTGAAGCAGCTCAAGTGGTCTTCTTGTAATCATGATGTTCTTCACGGGATGACTTCCACCAACTTGCTTTCCTGCTTGACAAACACTATAAAGTCTATCTTTGTCAAAGATAACATCTTTAACACCAAGAATATGATCACCTTTGATAAGTTTGTCAAAATTACGCATCCCTACATGTCCTAACCTTCTATGCCATAACCCACCTTTAGAAGATTTAGCAATAAGACATGTACGGGGTTTGGATATTTTAGAGAAATCGACAATGTATAGATCACCTCTACGAAAACTTGCAAAGACAGTTTTATGGTTGTCGCTACGATACACTCGGTAGTCAACTTTCGTAAATAGCACATCGAAACCAAAGTCTGCTAGTCTAGATACAGAAAGAAGATAGTAGCCAAGGTGAGCCCCTACGTAACAAAGCGGAACCCACAACGTGGGACCCTGTAACTTATCCAGCTCAGCATTGGTACAAGAGCAATACCGCGACCTTCCCATCCTCGCCCCGCTCCCCGACCGTTGTTGTTCTTCTTCTCCAGCGACGACGGGCAGCAACGCCGTTCGAGGCCGCGACCTAGAAATGTCGAGCTCCGCTTCAGCCTCCCGCCGCTCATGGCCGCGCTATGGCGAAGTGCCCATGACAAGGTGCCCTACATGTCCACGTACCGCACCCCTGAAGCGGCTAGTCACAACGACCGACAAGAATGGCAACCTTGGGCGGGAATTCGTGAAATGTGAGAGCAAACAAGAGCAGGGAAAGGTGAGTTTTTACTTCTCAATATGCCAATTTTGGTTTTTGTCCCCCAATTTCATATTTTTCATCGGATTTGGGATTTAGGGTTCATCTTTCCGATTTTAGAAATTGAAGCAATGCGCCCATTTTGAGTGGCTAGATGAGTACATAGAGCGGATTCAACTGGAGGGTGCATCACGGAAGCTCGATTTACCGTTGGAGGCAGAGAAGTTTGGATCTGGGGCCCCTGGATCTGGCAATTCCATTGGTGCTACTGTGGGGGATGCTGCAGGGACGGCAGAGCTGAAGAAGCTCAACAAGCAGATGAAGAAACTAATCGAATTGAAGAAGCAGGGCAATTTGATGCCCGGATTTTTTTATGTTTGTGTAATTGCTCTCGCATTTGTTTATGTGATGATAATTAGTCGTTAGTGAATAGATTGGGCATCATCTGTAATCGTAATGATATGGATGTTTGAATAAAACTGTTGTGTTGTACGAATTCGGCATGTTTTCTCGTCATCTCCACTCTGTTTCGGTCCCGTTTTTACAGTTCTACAGTTCGTTGTCAGTTTCAGTTTCGATGGTAGAGGGAAAAAAGGAAAAAAAGGTTTCGTCGAGAATTGCCCGAAAAGGCCAGGCCCATATAGAAGGTAGGCAAGGCCGAATAGAACATATTCAGGACAATTGATAAAAGAGGTGTAGCTAGTGCAAAAAAAGTGCACACGGTCATTGGCATTGATATATACAGGCCCATTGATAAAAAAAGTTGTAGCTAGTGCAAAAAAAAAGTGCACATGGCCAAATAGGAAACCGGCGCTGATTATAGTACTCTCTCCGTCACAGTTTACAGGGCGGGCTTCAACAATCTCTGGGACCAAGGTGATTAGCGATTGGACTGAAAATAATATTGATGGTTATACCGTCATACCTAATTATTGAAAAAAATTAACGTGCGGTAACCTTCCGGTCAGTAAACGAACCATCATCGCGCATGCACTGGTGGAGACCCGGCGAACAGAACTGCATGCAGTTATTCCACCCCCCGCATACACATCTGCATGGAGAGAAAATTGTGGTCTTTATTGCGGTTACCACACCCTAATTAATTAAGTATTAAATCAAACACGCCTAAAATCCTTTCGGTGATGAAAATGCATGAGAATGAAAGTGCGTTCTGTAAACTGTGACAAAGGGAGTAGCACATTATAGTAGTACTGCCGCTTGTTTCATCCGGAGTAGTTGCATTCATATTAATTAGATCTCATCTATTAATTGAAGGACCAATGCATGCAGTTTATGCATCATGTTTTTTGGGTTTGAAGAGATCTTCTAATTAATATCATGTTTTTAGTTGAGAGCCCTAGGTTGCAGTTTATGCGTCATGTTTTTTGGGTTTGAAGAGGTCTTCTAATTAATAGCATTGACTAGCAGTGCACCCAATCTCTACGTGCCTAGGTTGTAGTGCACCTTCTAATATGACTAATGCACCGAAATGGAGGGAGTATCATTTCACCGCATACAAGAATAATATGACTAATGCATATAATATGACTTGCATGTCATATACTCCCTCCGTTTCTTTTTAGTCCGCATACAAGAATGTGCACCGGTTGTTACGTGCCTAGGTTGCAGTGTAACTTGCATGTAAAAGTCAAAGTTAGCCTCGAAAAACGCATTTGGGGAGTAGGTTGTTATGGTGTTTTCAAAGTTTGTGCACCGGTGTTTTCAAAGTTTGTGCACCAGTGTTTCCGAGCAGTTCTTTGTTATTTCTATCGGGAGACATTAATATAGTGCATAATGCATAAAATTAATATGTTCCAAGTAGGTTGTTAGGGTTTAGGTTTATGTTAAAAATGTGCTTCCCTCCTCACTCATGGTTCTCCGGCAAAGATAGTCACAATCCAAACAGCCTCTAATATAGTGCATAATGCATAAAACATAAAACATATAATGCATAAAACTAGATAGAAATATTACTATAAAGGGTCATCGGGTACCCTAGTAGCATACAACATATAGAAATACTAGATAAAAATATAAAAAGACGGGCACACACGCCCCGACTACTAGATAAAAATATAAAAAAAACTCCTCGGCCAGCAGAAGACTCATTGGCCCCTCCTTCGCCGGCGCCCCTCACTCGCCGTTCTCCGGGGGCGGCATCTGGTAGGGGAGGGCGTGCATGCCGTTGGGCTCGGGGAAGATGTGGTGGAAGTTGGTAAAGATGTTGTAGGTGGTGAACGCGATGAACTCGCATCCACACCAAAACACCTGGCCGAGGAGGTGGTACGCGTCGTAGCGGTTGGTGAAGGTGACGTAGAGGCCGATGACGAAGCTGTTGGGGTTGCCATCGACCTGCTCGTGGAGGTGGAACATGGGCGGAGTGCTCGGAGGGAGGTGGCGGTAGCCGGCGTGGAGGAAGAAGCTAGACAACTCTCTAGGGCCCCTCCACCTTGAGATGGCTCAAATCCTCAGGCTATTCTCGACGACTTGGCCGGGCGGGAACTGCCTCTCCAGCACGGTGCGAGGGCGATGGTAGGTCGGGCCGTAGAATTGCATGGTGGCTCGAGTGGGGGTTGGATTTCGCTCGGAAAGAAGAAGAAGAGGAGGAGGCTTGAGAGATGAGTGTGAGAGGGATGAGGATATGGTGCCCTTTTATAGCCGCGTTGCAGCCATAGTCAATGTACACGATTGATCGTTTTCTCTCCTTCGCGTGGTAGCATAATTAATGGGCGTGCAAAAAAACGGCAGAGCATCCAAAGAGGCACGGGCAGCACAGGCGAGATGCTTCGTTTTTAATCGGCGTGAGAAACTGTGTCACTGACGCGTCCGTCCCGTGTTCTGAGGTTTGTGCATGCAACTGTTAAAAATAACTTAGATGCGACGTACCGCTGCGCCCCTGCCGCCCGTTTTAATGCGTCGCTGCATGGCGGTTAGGCTATGTTCATTTGGCAGAATAGCTAGGCTGCGACGCCGTTGCATGGCATGCAGGGTGGCCCATCTCGCTGCGACGCAAGCTAGGCTCTGTCGGGCCGATCCGCTCGGCCCAAGGGTCACTGAGATGCTACCCCGCTCAACGCTATCCGCTTGGCCCAACGGTCACTGAGATACTCCCCCACACGTGCGGCCTATCCGACGGCCGCGGTTTGGCGTTAGGGTTAGATCGACGGTGGACGTTTGGCGTTAGGGTTAGATGGGGTTTGGAGGCAGTCAACGGGGTTTTGAAAGGTTTGACCGAACATTCAAATGTGTGTAACTAATTAAAAATAAAATCTAAAAAATGAAAAACTAGCGCATATAGTCTTGTTATGTTACATAGTTATGATATAAAATGATAAACTTGATGTAATGATCTTTGCATGAAAAAACCTTCACAAATTGGACTATCTCGACTGAGGTTGCATAGAGTTAAAAAGAGTGAAAAGAGGGTTTCACGTTTTGAAAATTCAAAAAATCAGAAAACCTCACCTTTTAGCTTCATTTTGGAGTGACTAAGCACGATCTGAAGTTATTTTTGCATTTTGAAATTTTTAAACTTGTTTTGTTGCTGACTTTGTATTAAAGGGTGTTTTTTAAAATAAATTAATAATATGAATACTTATTCAAAAAAAGGTGAGACTTCGTATTGATCCTATATAAGTATAATATAAGCTAAGAAAATCTTTTTGGGTGATTTTGAGAAGGTGTTAGGGTTAGATGGGGTTTGGAGGAAGTCAACGGGGTTTTGAAAGGTTTGACCGAACATTCAAATGTGTGTAACTAATTCAAAAAAAATCTAAAAAATGAAAAACCAGCGCCTATAGTCTTGTTATGTTACATAGTTATGATATAAAATGATAAATTTGATGTAATGATCTTTGCATGAAAAACCTTCACAAATTGGACTATCTTGACTAAGGTTGCATAGAGTTCAAAAGAGTGAGAAGAGGGTTTCAGGTTTTAAAAATTCAAAAAATCAGAAAACCTCACCTTAGCTTCATTTTGAAGTGACTAAGCAGGATCTTAAGTTATTTTTGCATTTAAAATTTTTAAACTTGTTTTGTTGCTGACTTTGTATTAAAGGGTGTTTTTTCAAAAATAAATTAATAATATGAATACTTATTCAAAAAAATGTGAGACTTCGTATTGATCCTATATAGGTATAATATAAGCTAAGAAAATCTTTTTGGGTGATTTTGAGAAGGTTGAAAAAAACTTGCTTAGAAATGCGGTCGTTTTCCCTTACTTTGGAGCCTGTTTGGACAACATTTTCAGTGACTATGAGTTGGACTTCGCAAAAAGGGTTGGATTTATGAAATAAAGTGCATAGTAGTATATAAAACAGTGCAACATCACAGAACAAAACAAATGAACTCCAAAAATATTGGAGATAGGTTCAAATTTGAATGTCGGTTCAAATTTGAATTTTTTCAAGTCAAATCAACATCATAGCACATAAGTTTTACATCAAAGAACATAAGTTTTCACATCAAATGACAACAAATTTAAGTTTTCAAATCAAATCACATTACGTTTGAATGATTTCGACTCTATTTCTTTTGCTTCTTTCTACCACTCGATTTCTTCTCCTTTTTTCCACTGTTTGGTTACACGGCGCACAGTTTGTTGATGCTAATGCTCTTGGTATTCTTGCCAACAACTCCACTAGCCCCCCTCAACTTTTGCACCTGACCATGTCCCACTTCTTCAGTTTGCACTTCTGCAGATTGAGTAGATGGCACACATTGTTCAACTTCTTCAGTTTGCAACTCAACACTTGGCAGCACAACCTCCAAACATGGCAACACAGCTGTCAAAGCAGATTCAGTAACAGTTTCAGTTTTCTCATGTTCAACACTTGGCAGCACAACCTCCAGGCATGGCAGCACAGCAGTTGCTTCATCTGCAACAGTTTCATATTGTCTTAGCGCCTGCAAAAAAGATTCAGTAATAGTTTCAGTTAGCTCATCTTCAGCAGTAATAGTTTCAGTTTGCTCATGTTCAGCAGTAACAGTTTCAGTTAGATCATGTTCAGTAGTAACAGTTTCAGCAGTAATAGTTCTCTTCCTTCTAAAGCCATTGAGTCTTGCTTTTTTCATTGGCCAGCATTGTTCAACAACAAGAGGTGGGCCTTTTTCTGCACGCTTCCTCCTAAAACATAAAGCATTTCACTTGGTTAGATACTAGAACAAGTAGCAAAATCAAAAACTTGCAAAAATAGTAACATAAACATACTTTGGCCTCTGAGGAGTGTAGATGCATTTGGATGAACCAATTTTGTGCCCAAGTACCTCACACAACTTGCACCTATTTTTGTTACCTTGTTGAGCCCTTTTGGGATTTTCATTCTTTTCCTTTTCTTTTTCCTTTTTCCCCTTCCTACTACAACCACCTTTCTCAAACCAAGCTTTGAATCTGCTCTGTTTTGGCCTCCGAGCCTTTCTTCTAGTGACAGGGGGACACAAGGTAAATTCTATTTCCACCTCAGGCCACTGAGATTGGTTAGTAAGTGCAGGAATTGGACTTGCATATGCAGCTTTGAATTTTTGTACTGAATAATACTGATGCAAATATGGGTGCATATTTAACCTGGGTTTAGATGCCAAAAAATGTATTGCATACTCACATGGTTTTCTAGTGTGTTGCCACTCTTGGCAAGTGCACTCATGCAACTCAATATTTACCACATGCCTCTTGCCACTCTTTGTATCTCTAACTTCAGCACCCCACAAGGAAGATTTCTCAACAGATAGATGTGAAAGATTTCTACTCCTGTTGACCACCTACTGTACCACTGCTGGAAGCTTGTCCCCTTCCAAAATAATAGCAATTTTTCCTCTCAACTCCCACAAACGCATGATCATGATCCTTATTTGGTCCACCATGTCATGCACAAGCAAGTCTTTCAAATCCTTCACTTTGTTGTTAAAACTTTCTGCCAAGTTGTTATTGATATGATCACATTTTATGGCAGTATTAAAACCTGATTTGTACCACAACAGAGAATGGTGGTTGTTCAACCATGAAGCAAATTCATTATCACTACATGATGTCAATATCTTACCAAGGTGATAGGAATGTGTCTGTCTGGTGTACGATCTTGCTGCCGGCCACATGCGCCCAAATTCATCTCCTCTGATTTTTTTTATCAGATTCATCCACATATGTCCAAAGCACTCCCTCTGCTCAGCATGGGGGGGGGGGAAATTTATTGCATTTTCCAACCCTTTACATGCATCTGTGTGGATGGCCAAAGGAGAAACTGGCCCTATGCATCTTTTCACTTGTATCATGAACCATATCCATGATGCCTCTGTCTCTGATTGAAACATTCCTATTGCAACTGGGAACATCCAGTTGTGTTCATCTAGAGCATTGCATGCAGCCAACTGACCATTCCACTTTCCAGTCAAAAAAGATGAGTCTATGCTCAAATATGGACGACAAACTGCTTCGAATCCATCTACGCAAGGCTTCAAACACATAAAAAACTTGCTGGAAAAAACCTCGCCATCCTGTGTTACCTCTGTATCTATCTCCACCACACTTCCAGGTGACCTCTTCTCCACCTCTGCTTTAAAACTATACAACATCCTAAATGTATTTGCCCAGTCACCATACAATGATTTCATGGCCCTTTGTTTTGCTTTCCACACTGTGGTATATTGCAGTTGGATGGGGTACAGCTTCTCCAAGTCAAGTTTAAGCCTCTTTGCAGTACCGTTTGGCGTCTTGGCTAAAATAGGAGTAATCTTCTCTGTAATCCAAAGTTGTGATGTCATCTTTGAAACTCTGTGTGAAGTGGTCATACATGTATGTTGGTGTGGTATTTGATTTACCATTATTGTACTTCCATGAGGTTGTAGTGTGGCAGATATGTACCATTTGCAAGCATTGCCACCACCATCATAACCTTTGCACCGAGCATAAAATTTCTTTCGATCAGTCCATATAGTCTTGGCCTCAAACTCTTTTTTCACTGCATAGGTCCTGAAAGACATCCTAAACTCAACCATGCTTGGACACAACTTTCCCACCTCAATAACTGGGTTCTCTTTGTCATACAAACAAACCAGCTCATTATCATTTGTATCATCCACATCATCTGCAGCCATTCTCATCAGCTCTTCTTCATCCTCATTTGCATCTCTAGGGCCTGTGTTACCATCAGCAGGCAAAGAACTGCCATCCTTCTCCTTATCTTTGTCATCAACTTGAATGCCAAACATTTTGGCCATATCAATGTCAGATATTGGTGCAATGACCAAATCTGTTTTTTCATTCATCTCTACTACATTCCAGTCAACAACAATCTTCCTAGCACCATGGGTTCCCTCCTCTCCATCTGCATCAATCCCTGTATCTTCATCTACTACAGTCGGTTCAGTCAACAATGCCAACATACCATTCTTTTGTGAAACCCACACATCATCTTCCAACTGTGCAGCCATCTTTGATGGCACATAACCAACTCTGGAATTAGTTTACAGATCAATTATCTCTGCATAAAATGTTACTTGTTTGCATGCCCACCCTTCTTGCTGATCAATTTCAGCAACCATGGATTCTCCATCTTCAATTCTAACATATTCACCATAATAGTTGTCGAAACGTTGCAGAGATACCTCTTGTTCTGGACCCCAAACAATACTCTCCCCAATTCTCTCCACCAAATTCCCCACGACCTTCTCCTTCATGCTCTCTAATTCTTGGAGATCAACATCTGCAAGTTCGACATCCAACCTCATGGAGGTATCTCTATAAATGTCTTGGACACTGCCATCACTGAGCTTGGCTTTACAGGGGGAAAATCCACTATAATTGCGAATGTGGTGGCAGAACCAGAACCTCCCCTGTTTTGTCAATGGCGGGTAGCGGCAGTGTAAGCTACGGTCACTACCAAATCGAGTTTGATAACAGCTAAAAGAGAAAAGAGGGAGGGGCGGCATTACCGATTTGAAGCACTGTCTCCTCGCCCCATCTAATTCAGCCCCCGCGCTCCTATCCAATCGAGATTCTAAATCGCCAAGAAACAGAGCATGAGGCCACAGATCTATCCAAAATTCTAGGGAATGGGACTAGGGTTTCGAAAATACTCACTCGCAATAGCTATGCCGCTGCCGAGAAAGGCGCTCCACCACCGCGGAGAAGAAACTGTTGTCTCTGCCGGAGAAGATGCACACGGCGGTGTTGCTCGCCCAGTCGTGCACGGTCGAGCCGAGTATGGTCACACAATCACCGGTCGAGTAGTGGACGGTTGACTCTTGATGACGTGGCCCTAGGTGGACCCCACCAGTCAGAGCACATTCCTAACCAAATCTCAGCCTAACTAACAGCCAGCCAACCCCGTAAACGGGTTGTGTTGCTTGAGCTATTTCTGCGCTCGGAGATGACGCATGAGAGCCATTACAACCAACAACGTCGCATGAGAGATAATTCAAATCAACAACGTCGCATGGGAGATAATTCAACTCAATGACGTTGCATGAGAGCCATTACAACCAACGACGTCGCATGAGAGATAATTCAACACAACCAACACTAACACACGCACACGAAAACATGTCGATAATAGCAAAGTCATATAAGACCAAAGCTATGCGTAGGCAAGGAAAAAAAGGTCCAGTGATTAGATCCATGATTGACAAAGTATTACAATAAACATACCCACACCAATCATCTCATGACACCGCACACACGACGAAATTCTTCAACAACAACGCCTTCAAGAAGGGAACGACACTTAAGTGTCGTCGTCACCGAACCCAACCACCATGGCTAGAATTTATCTTTTCACCTTGAAGAATCAACCTGAACATAACCGAGCAATGCCTTCAACAAGATAACGACGTAAAAACATTGCCATTGCCAGGTATAACAAGCTTGAGTCAGACCTAGGCTTTCACCTCAGAGCTCGCGACCTGATGCTAGAGTAACGACATCATCGAAGTCATCGATCTTACTCATACTGGATCCAATGCTCAGGTAGTTTGGCCTGTAGTAGGGCAAGAAATATTGAATGGTGATGTAGATGGGGGTTTATGAGGAATCCAAAAAACTTATGGGTTTTTTCAGCTTTGGTGAGCATCTAGAATAACTAATAGCTTACAACTCTATTATATTGCAATTGGTGCATTGATTTATGAAGTTTAGTGGTGTGGCTGCAGCCCATAGTTGAACGCGGTGTGGCTGCACTCCACAAGTTGCCTAAAAATGGTGTGACGCATATCCATCTCAGAAGGAGGGGAGCAAAGTCGGTGCATGGGCCCACGAAGACAAGCAGTTGGTCTCGAAGAGGGCGGTCCAAGTGGCTCTCCTTTGGCCATCATTTGGCAGGTGCCTTGTCTCCAATGTTACTCTTTAATGTATTTTCTTTTGGTTTTTCGAAGTCCGGAAAATTTTAAAACAAGAGACATAAAATTTTGCCTCATTGTTGTCACTTTGTTAATAGGTTCTCTCAAATAGACATAAAACCATGCATGTCTTGATATGACAATTATATGAAAACTTTAACAAAAACGGATACACACAGTTCACTAACATGTCATTATGTAGCTGTGATCTTACACAATATCTGATTGAATAATGATAAAGTGATATACATATGTCTACTCGACAACAAGTCATCTGGTATGAAAAGAATAGGTTCATGACAATCACGTGTATAGAAGAGAAAATAACATTTACATTTGTTTCAAAAAAAGTATAAGAGAAAACTTTACAGTTAGAATGAATTAGAAGAATAATTTACACAAGGATTACGAGTTCCAACTCATAACATCAATCGCATTCATCAATAGGGTTTTCTGTTCACCCTCCGACAATTGTTCCTAATCTCCCCAGCTCGTCCAGTCAGTGGGCTTAGGTTCCCCATTTTGACCATCGAGGTCGCGAAATTTTTGAAGAAGTCCTTCTGGCTACCGGAGAACCTGTGAACAGTCGGAGTCGTATTTGCGGAGGCACCAGCATCACACAACATTACCTGGTCCGAAGGGAGAGGAGCATGGCCGCGCAAGAGGTTGCCATAGTACTTGTTGTCGAAGACGTCGGGGGTGACTGTGTCGAGGTTCACCAGCGTCTCCTCATCCTGCCCAGCGCTGCAGTTCTGCTGCGTCGACTGGCATTGCGCCCGCCCAAAGGTGTGCGTGATAGATCCCGTGGATCTTAGGCTAGATGTGTTCGGGATGATGTAGTAGATTATTACCTTGTGATGAACTCGATGAGCTCCCTCCAGAGACCGTCGTGAGGTGATGACGACGGTGGGGAAGGAGAGAGAGATGTGGTTGCAGAGGCTGTGGACTTCCCATCGCTTCAGTGCATCCCTCTAGATCGGATTAGGGTTAGAGAGTCGGGAACCAGTGGCGGCGGTGAACCTCTTTCCTTGTGCCATGGTCCCCACCTTCTCTTTATAGCACTGCGCGACAGGGGCCCACCAGCCTTCTTGGGCTGGACGCCCCCGATCAGGGCGTGGGTCAAGGTTCCAATGGGTCGTTGGGCCCATTGAACGAGAGATCAACCTAACATTCTCCCCCTTGATCTCATCATATGCTTTTAACTTTACTCGTTTCGCAAAGATCAATACATAGGGCATGTTTCATCGTCACAGCTCAATTGCCGATGGAATCAGACAGCCACAATGTACCTCTCTATTTTGAGACAAATACTTTAACCTTGGACCCTTTATTGTCCGGAAATATTAGACTATACCATAAAACCCATGTCGACTGTGTGTTCTCTGAACACACTGGGCGGTAAGCCTTTGATAAGCAGATCTGCAAACACTTGTTCGTTGCTTTTATGCTTCAAGCATTTTTCCATAATTCCGGACTTTCTCCTTCACAACACGTAACTCTTTGTCAGTGTGTTTGGCATCAACACTTGACTCGTTGTGACAGGAGCGAAAGAACTTAAAATGGTATTCGTCGTTGTCAGCCATTATCCACTCCGGGTACAGGTAGCCTTAACCATGTTGCCTGTCCCTCAGCCTCATATCAAGCTATAACATATCATTGCATCACATTGATGACAATCGTTTTACTCATTTAGAGATTTTCCACACAAAACTCCGAGTATGAAAGTTAGCGACAATTGTGGATTTTGCTATACATTCCACAAGTCCTGCCTTTGTACTCACAATCTTTTGAGAGCACTTATTTCTTTTAGCATGAGGCCGATATCTTTGACTCCATTCCATTGATTTATCTATGGACTGGACATTGCCAAAACAACCCGGATATATACGTGAACTGTGTCAGGGTAACATCTTGAGCTTCCAACTACTGAAGCATATGGTACCATATTGGTTTACAATCTTTTCTTATTAACTTTTGAAACACCATAGTTTCCAGTTCCATTACCCTTGACTATAAGAACAGGCGTAGGTTTTCTCGTATGCATACTTTAGAGAACTTTCTTAGCATTTTCATGCAACATTCCTAATACCCCCTTTTATTCTTTTGAACTCTGAGGACAAGAACTTCTTCTCTCCTCCTGCACTAGAATTGACATCACCACTAGCAAGTAGGACGTCATCCACATGCACAGGAATTGGGAAACGAATTTCCCATTCTATAACTTTGCATGAATGCAATTGTCCTCTCATTTTCTTTGCACAAAATCTTTCGATTTAAGTCATGTTTTACACCTTTACATATTTCCTTTGGAGTCACATTTGCCTTGTAGACCCTTCATAAAGTCTATGTTAGTGAAATTCAAATGATGGAATTTCACTAACATAGACTTTATAGTAGTCACAAGTATCTGATTTTCACATTCCTAGAGACCATCAAAATCTCAGGTACTGGCACTTCTTTCATATGGGGTTGTCGTTGCTCTGTCATTGCCAAAAGGCAAATTAATTCTATAGTCACCCATTTCCAAAAGGCAATAGGTATTACAGGGACCTGTATCACAAGATCCCTTGTAGAGCTAACAACAAGTGTTGTATAGGTCATACAACATGCTCCCCCAGATTACTCCATCTTCACTGAAGAAATGGCGTATCTTTAAACTTTCTTCTTTGTGGCACTTTAAGCACCACTGTTGTATTCCTTAGTCTGCTTTCGGAACTATAAAAGATCCGAAAATACAACTGTTTCTTTTCTTTAGGGGTATCATAATGACGGTATTCACATGACTATCGTACTCCCCTTGACAATCACATTCTTCATTAATGGATCACTTTAGATGCATAATGTGCATCACATCATCTAAAGTACAGAGGAGTCATGAAATACACTACAATGTATTTCATGTCTCTATCTCCCCCTCGAAATGTGGCAAGAACTTTTCTACCACAATTTCGAAACCCATTCATAGTTCTTGTGAAATGAGGAAACTTCGACTATCTAGCTCATTCATCTTATCACTTCATGTAAAATGAAGTTATAAGTTAACTAGTATGGGAGTACTTTTTCCTCATTTCATTTCAGAAACTCAACAGAGTTCTTTATAGTTGTCACTTTTGCAAGTCACACTTGCATATCATTCTTGTCTTTAGGTTCGTCTGTTACTTTTATCCTTTCTGGATTTAGTGATTGCATAATGACCGTTACACATAAGGTGTACGGTCGATACTAGGAAAGCTTAATAGCTACTCCATACTTTTCTCCCATAGTGGGACATTAACCGCATATGAGTCATCATAACTTTCTCCTGTCATACAGGATAAGGCCTTTGCCAAAATTTCACCCGCCATACACGGATTGTTGACATAATACAATGTCAACTTTACCCGGTTATGCAGGCATTCTTCCCAGACTTTTCCCGCCATGCGGATAATTTCCTGTAAGGGACATAAATGTCATAATTGGCTCTTTTGGCTGCATCAAATTCAGAAATAAATCTGAATTATCTTTGACACACATGTTTGATCCGACGTTGGTCAAATTAAACATGCATGTTGCTTGTTTCATTTCAATCATGTTGACTGAAAAAAGGAGACTTCATCATAGAGAGTACATGAAAGACATTCGTCAACCAAGACTCTCAATGATCTATCTCTTTTCTTTTCTTGAATTAATATCCAAGAGTTCTTTTCTTGTGAAGCCATTCTTTAGAGAGAATTTATTCCCTCAAGTTATGACCTTTCTTTTCCATCTTTCGGGTCACTAGTACCCAAAACATTCGCTTTCATGAGTGAAAGCTTGAATAACTTTTAGTCTGAGAAAACTTAGCCAATAAACAACGGTAATGAGCATAAAAATAACCCTACGTTGTTCTGATTAAAATCATGCATATTAAACCTTTTAAAACTTTCTGGAATATTCTAAATCACCGTGGTGGCAGAATTAGAATAAAACATCATCCTTCTACATTAATTCCATATCACCGTTGGGCAGAAATGGAAATAATGCATATAACTCATAAACAATGTGATGATAGTATTCTTATTGAACAACTGCTAAGAAATAATCATCATCATCATTAACGATATGCATTTCTTTATCTGTGCTCTGAAAATTGATCACTTTGATACAAAATTTATCACAAATTTAAGCTTTGAACATAAGATGACTCATACAATTATAGTACTCTTATCATCAACGTTGGTCAGAAAATAACAATACCATATTTTAAATTTAAAACAAACATTTTTCTTTGTCATAGCGGAAACTGTTTGAATTTTACTTCACCCACAAGGAAAAAACTTTGCTAATAACAGTTCTTCCAATTAAATTTTCCCATTGGTTCCAATTTAATTGGAGGACTAAACCTTTTTACTTTGCAGCGGAAATACGTGAGTATGAAAATTCATACACCTTTACAGAAAAATATTCTGTTAAAATTTAAAAATTCATGAACTTTATAATCTCTTTTATAAAATCCAAAAAAAAATCTTTTTCTGAAAATCTTTCTTTTATTTTCAGAACCTTTTATTTTCCTTTTCAGAAAGAACATGTTACTATTATAGACACGGACCCGTTTAGGTCGTGCCATGCGTGGCCCATGGCGGGCCATGCCGGCAGGTCACGGGCCGGCCTGTTTAGCCCAGCCCGTTTGGCCAACTATAGTTTGGAAGAGGGGCCCTGCGGTCCAAGTGGTTCTCCTCTGGCCGTTCTTTGACAGGTGCCTCATCTTCTCTGTTACTCTTTAATGTATTTGCCTTCTGTTTTTTGAAGTCCGAAAAATCTTGAAACAAGAGTCATAATTTTTTGCCTCATTGCTGTCACTTTGTCAATTGGTTATTTCAAATAGATATAAAAATGTGCATGTTTTGTTACGACAATTATATGAAGTATTTAACAAAAAAAGGATACACAGTTCAATAACAGGTCATTATGTAGCAGTGATCTTACACAATATTTGATTGAATGATGATAACTTGATATGCATATAAGTCTACTCGACAATAAGTCATCTGGTATGAAAAGAATAGGTTCATGACAATCACGTGTACGGAAGAAAAAAATAACATTTACATTTGTTTTCAAAAAACGTATAAAAGAAAACTTTACAGTTATAATGAATTAAAAGAATGATTTACACAAGGATTACGAGTTCACAACTCATAACATCAATCTCATTCATCAATAGGCTTTTTTGTTCACCCTCCGACAATTGTTCCTAATCTCCCCAGCCCTTCCGGTCAACGGGCTTAGGTTCCCCATTTTGACCATCGAGGTCGCGAAATTTTTGAAGAAGTCCTTCTGACTCACGGAGAACCTGTGAACAATCGGAGCGGTGGTCGTGACGGCATGATCATCAGACAACATTACCTGGTCCGAAGGGAGAGGAGCATGGCCGCGCAAGAGGTTGCCATAGTACTTGTTGTCGAAGACGTCGGGGGTGACTGTGTCGAGGTTCACCAGCGTCTCCTCATCTTGCCCAGCGCTGCAGTTCTGTTGCGTGAACTGGCATTGCGCCCGCCCAAAGGTGTGTGCTCCTTGGAGGGCGACAAGGTCAGTGTCGTCGAGGCCCAAGTTTCTAAACTTCTCCTGGATCGTCTCCAGAGAGTCGAAGGGGCTCGGGAGATTGTTGGCGCTCTCGATATTTGTGGTTGTGCCATCACGGCGGCCTAGCGGCACACTCCAGCGCGGCCCTCCAGCCATCTTGACAGAGATCTCGGAGGCAAGGGCGAGGATGTCGGCACAGGACACGATGCCAGGGCATGCGTTCTCCAATGCACGCTTGATGTCGTCAACCACCTCAAACCCACGCGCTGACCTGTCGTTGGCAGGGACCTCCTTCTCGGTCATGATCGCCGGAAGGTCGTTGTCCAGCAAAAGCGAGCCGTCACAGCCCTGAACAAAGCAGTCGTGGAAGTGAAGGCGGATGAGGCTGGCTGGGATGCGCGCGTCAACAACGCGGGCTCTTTGGATGACGCGCCGAACAATGTCGTGCACGCCGGGGCACGAGTCGTCGTAGAAGGACGAGCTCAACCCGACACCGGCACCGCCATGACCCTGGGCTCCGTAGCTCAGCGCTAAGACCAGTGCTCCCATGAGCAAGAAGCTGCAGCGAGCAGCTAATGGGAAGCAAGACGAAGCGGCCATGTGCACTACTGCACGTTCAGAATCAGAAGGAGAAGGCTAGAATTAAGCTTCTTAATTTGCCACTAATGGATGGATTGACAAGCTAGCTGCTCGAAGGAAATGAAGGAATATCGCTGAGATGGATGTGAGGGAAATGGGAACGGTTTGGAAGCTATATATAGTCTAGCGCCATTGTGCACGGTGTTTGAACTTCTTGATAGGATTTTGTGGAAGCGCGTTTGACATGTTCCACATGCCGTTGTCAACTTAGATTTAGCAGTGCAGTACGTCGCCTACCGCCTACCGCAGCTTTCCTTTGCTGCACGAGGCTGCTCATATTATTTTATATGAATGATTAGGCGAACAAGTTGGAAGAGGTCTTTCTGGCGATCTAAGAGAAGAGGTCCTCCTCACCAAATATTATGGTGTACTCACTCCGTTCTTAAAGTTTTTTTTAAGGTTTCACCGGTGAACTACATGCGGATGTATATAGACATATTTTAGAGTCTAGATTCATTCAGTTTACTCCGTATGTAGATCTTTAATGACATTTTTTAATAGATTTATATTTAAAAAGGATGGAGTATATGTCAGCGACGATGGATTGCATCAGATAAAGTTTAATTCTACTTAATCAACATACGATATGTGGTGACATTGCATGTACGTACTTGCCAGGAATGGTCTGAGAGACCGGACCAGCCCCACGTGTGATCCTTACATTTCTTCTATCCTTCTCCCATTTCTTTATTTTCTTTAGACAATGGGAGAGACTTTTTCCTTCTATTTTATACACGGGAAATCTTCAGCAAGCAACACTTTTGCTTTGGAATACCATTATCCATTCCGCGGAAAGTCTTTTAAGATTTTGTATATGGCGGGTAAAAGAACCGCGTGCTAATTTTGTGACTAATTAATTGGTCGCTATCTAGGTTGTCATCTTTTCGTTTGCATTTCCCCTTTTGACGTTCCTAATTATGCATCTCGCACATGTCACTACCACGACACGAGTAGCTGGTATGGTTGTTGTGTGTAGTTACTGTTGAACTAGTAGAAAAAAGGCATCAGTCCCGGTCCGAGAGCGTCTTTAGTCCCGGTTGAGCAACCGGGACAAAACTATCGGGACTAATGCCGATCACTTTTAGTCCTGGTTAGCTTACGACGCGGGACCAAAGGAGCTTCACGTGGCCGCTGCGGGGTGCCCAGGCAAAAGGACCTTTAATTTAGTCCCGGTTGGTAACACCGACCGGGATCAAAAGACGGCCACGCGTCAGCAGCTCGCAGGCGCTGCGATTTGTCTTTTTGAAAGGGGGGAGCTTAGGGGTTTTGAAGGGTTGTAGGGGTTTCATAATGTGTTAGCTAGCTACTACATATAGAGAGAAGTGACTTCTCTTTTTTCGTGTTTGGTCGACCGTAGCTACTACATATAGAGAGAACTCGCCGCTAGCTAGTAAGTAAATGAAGGAACCATTAATTACGCAACAGCTCCATTTTGTTGAGGTGTGTATGTCGCCAAGAACTCATGTGAGATACCTTCTTCGTCAAGAAAAGTATCCATATTAGTGTTCTTGAACTCCGTTCCGTTGTCGCTTCGAACCTTCTTGATCTTCACTTCAAACTAATTTTGAGCTTTTCGAGCAAAGTTCTTGAAGATCTTTTGTACCTGCGACAAATCATCAAGAAAGAATACCCACGCAAATTTGGAAAAATCACCAACAATGACTAGACCATAAGAATTTCCACCGAGGTTCTTATAAGCATTGGGACCAAAGAGATCCATGTGAAGCAGCTCAAGTGGTCTTCTTGTAATCATGATGTTCTTCACGGGATGACTTCCACCAACTTGCTTTCCTGCTTGACAAACACTATAAAGTCTATCTTTGTCAAAGATAACATCTTTAACACCAAGAATATGATCACCTTTGATAAGTTTGTCAAAATTACGCATCCCTACATGTCCTAACCTTCTATGCCATAACCCACCTTTAGAAGATTTAGCAATAAGACATGTACGGGGTTTGGATATTTTAGAGAAATCGACAATGTATAGATCACCTCTACGAAAACCTGCAAAGACAGTTTTATGGTTGTCGCTACGATACACTCGGTAGTCAACTTTCGTAAATAGCACATCGAAACCAAAGTCTGCTAGTCTAGATACAGAAAGAAGATAGTAGCCAAGGTGAGCCCCTACGTAACAAAGCGGAACCCACAACGTGGGACCCTGTAACTTATCCAGCTCAGCATTGGTACAAGAGCAATACCGCGACCTTCCCATCCTCGCCCCGCTCCCCGACCGTTGTTGTTCTTCTTCTCCAGCGACGACGGGCAGCAACGCCGTTCGAGGCCGCGACCTAGAAATGTCGAGCTCCGCTTCAGCCTCCCGCCGCTCATGGCCGCGCTATGGCGAAGTGCCCATGACAAGGTGCCCTACATGTCCACGTACCGCACCCCTGAAGCGGCTAGTCACAACGACCGACAAGAATGGCAACCTTGGGCGGGAATTCGTGAAATGTGAGAGCAAACAAGAGCAGGGAAAGGTGAGTTTTTACTTCTCAATATGCCAATTTTGGTTTTTGTCCCCCAATTTCATATTTTTCATCGGATTTGGGATTTAGGGTTCATCTTTCCGATTTTAGAAATTGAAGCAATGCGCCCATTTTGAGTGGCTAGATGAGTACATAGAGCGGATTCAACTGGAGGATGCATCACGGAAGCTCGATTTACCGTTGGAGGCAGAGAAGTTTGGATCTGGGGCCCCTGGATCTGGCAATTCCATTGGTGCTACTGTGGGGGATGCTGCAGGGACGGCAGAGCTGAAGAAGCTCAACAAGCAGATGAAGAAACTAATCGAATTGAAGAAGCAGGGCAATTTGATGCCCGGATTTTTTTATGTTTGTGTAATTGCTCTCGCATTTGTTTATGTGATGATAATTAGTCGTTAGTGAATAGATTGGGCATCATCTGTAATCGTAATGATATGGATGTTTGAATAAAACTGTTGTGTTGTACGAATTCGGCATGTTTTCTCGTCATCTCCACTCTGTTTCGGTCCCGTTTTTACAGTTCTACAGTTCGTTGTCAGTTTCAGTTTCGATGGTAGAGGGAAAAAAGGAAAAAAAGGTTTCGTCGAGAATTGCCCGAAAAGGCCAGGCCCATATAGAAGGTAGGCAAGGCCGAATAGAACATATTCAGGACAATTGATAAAAGAGGTGTAGCTAGTGCAAAAAAAGTGCACACGGTCATTGGCATTGATATATACAGGCCCATTGATAAAAAAAGTTGTAGCTAGTGCAAAAAAAAAGTGCACAGGGCCAAATAGGAAACCGGCGCTGATTATAGTACTCTCTCCGTCACAGTTTACAGGGCGGGCTTCAACAATCTCTGGGACCAAGGTGATTAGCGATTGGACTGAAAATAATATTGATGGTTATACCGTCATACCTAATTATTGAAAAAAATTAACGTGCGGTAACCTTCCGGTCAGTAAACGAACCATCATCGCGCATGCACTGGTGGAGACCCGGCGAACAGAACTGCATGCAGTTATTCCACCCCCCGCATACACATCTGCATGGAGAGAAAATTGTGGTCTTTATTGCGGTTACCACACCCTAATTAATTAAGTATTAAATCAAACACGCCTAAAATCCTTTCGGTGATGAAAATGCATGAGAATGAAAGTGCGTTCTGTAAACTGTGACAAAGGGAGTAGCACATTATAGTAGTACTGCCGCTTGTTTCATCCGGAGTAGTTGCATTCATATTAATTAGATCTCATCTATTAATTGAAGGACCAATGCATGCAGTTTATGCATCATGTTTTTTGGGTTTGAAGAGATCTTCTAATTAATATCATGTTTTTAGTTGAGAGCCCTAGGTTGCAGTTTATGCGTCATGTTTTTTGGGTTTGAAGAGGTCTTCTAATTAATAGCATTGACTAGCAGTGCACCCAATCTCTACGTGCCTAGGTTGTAGTGCACCTTCTAATATGACTAATGCACCGAAATGGAGGGAGTATCATTTCACCGCATACAAGAATAATATGACTAATGCATATAATATGACTTGCATGTCATATACTCCCTCCGTTTCTTTTTAGTCCGCATACAAGAATGTGCACCGGTTGTTACGTGCCTAGGTTGCAGTGTAACTTGCATGTAAAAGTCAAAGTTAGCCTCGAAAAACGCATTTGGGGAGTAGGTTGTTATGGTGTTTTCAAAGTTTGTGCACCGGTGTTTTCAAAGTTTGTGCACCAGTGTTTCCGAGCAGTTCTTTGTTATTTCTATCGGGAGACATTAATATAGTGCATAATGCATAAAATTAATATGTTCCAAGTAGGTTGTTAGGGTTTAGGTTTATGTTAAAAATGTGCTTCCCTCCTCACTCATGGTTCTCCGGCAAAGATAGTCACAATCCAAACAGCCTCTAATATAGTGCATAATGCATAAAACATAAAACATATAATGCATAAAACTAGATAGAAATATTACTATAAAGGGTCATCGGGTACCCTAGTAGCATACAACATATAGAAATACTAGATAAAAATATAAAAAGACGGGCACACACGCCCCGACTACTAGATAAAAATATAAAAAAAACTCCTCGGCCAGCAGAAGACTCATTGGCCCCTCCTTCGCCGGCGCCCCTCACTCGCCGTTCTCCGGGGGCGGCATCTGGTAGGGGAGGGCGTGCATGCCGTTGGGCTCGGGGAAGATGTGGTGGAAGTTGGTAAAGATGTTGTAGGTGGTGAACGCGATGAACTCGCATCCACACCAAAACACCTGGCCGAGGAGGTGGTACGCGTCGTAGCGGTTGGTGAAGGTGACGTAGAGGCCGATGACGAAGCTGTTGGGGTTGCCATCGACCTGCTCGTGGAGGTGGAACATGGGCGGAGTGCTCGGAGGGAGGTGGCGGTAGCCGGCGTGGAGGAAGAAGCTAGACAACTCTCTAGGGCCCCTCCACCTTGAGATGGCTCAAATCCTCAGGCTATTCTCGACGACTTGGCCGGGCGGGAACTGCCTCTCCAGCACGGTGCGAGGGCGATGGTAGGTCGGGCCGTAGAATTGCATGGTGGCTTTGAGCAAAGGGGGTTACTCGTAACGATGAAACCAGTCTCTCGTAAGCGTACGAGTAATGTCGGTCCAAGCCGCTTCAATCCAACAATACCGCGGAATCAAGAAAAGACTAAGGAGGGCAGCAAAACGCACATCACCGCCCACAAAAACTTTTGTGTTCTACTCGAGAAGACATCTACGCATGAACCTAGCTCATGATGCCACTGTTGGGGAACGTCGCATGGGAAACAAAAATTTTCCTACGCGCACGAAGACCTATCATGGTGATGTCCATCTACGAGAGGGGATGAGTGATCTACGTACCCTTGTAGATCGTACAGCAGAAGCGTTAGTGAACGCGGTTGATGTAGTGGAACGTCCTCACGTCCCTCGATCCGCCCCGCGAACAATCCCGCGATCAGTCCCACGATCTAGTACCGAACGGACGGCACCTCCGCGTTCAGCACACGTACAACTCGACGATGATCTCGGCCTTCTTGATCCAGCAAGAGAGACGGAGAGGTAGAAGAGTTCTCCGGCAGCGTGACGGCGCTCCGGAGGTTGGTGATGATCTTGTCTCAGCAGGGCTCCGCCCGAGCTCCGCAGAAACGCGATCTAGAGGAAAAACTATGGAGGTATGTGGTCGGGCAGCCGTGAGAAAGTCGTCTCAAATCAGCCCTAATACCTCCGTATATATAGGTGGGAGGGAGGGGAGGAGGCAGCCTCAAAACCTAAAGGTTTGGCCGAAATTGGAGGTGGAGGAGTCCTACTCCAATCCTACTTGGAGTAGGATTCCACCTTCCCACTTGGAAACTCTTTCCACCTTGTGTTTTTTCCTTCTCAAACCTTATGGGCCTTAGTGGGAACTTATTCCAGCCCACTAGGGGCTGGTTTATCTCTTCCCATAGCCCATGAGACCCCTTGGGGCGTGACACCCCTCCCGATGGTCCCCGGCACCCCTCCCGGCACTCCCGGTACACTACCGATGAGCCTGAAACTTTTCCGGTAATGCACGAAAACCTTCCGGTAACCAAATGAGGTCATCCTATATATCAATCTTCGTTTCCGGACCATTCTGGAAACCCTCGTGACGTCCGTGATCTCATCCGGGACTCCGAACAACATTCGGTAACCAACCATATAACTCAAATACGCATAAAACAACGTCGAACCTTAAGTGTGCAGACCCTGCGGGTTCGAGAACTATGTAGACATGACCCGAGAGACTCCTCGGTCAATATCCAATAGCGGGACCTGGATGCCCATATTGGATCCTACATATTCTACGAAGATCTTATCGTTTGAACCTCAGTGCCAAGGATTCATATAATCCCGTATGTCATTCCCTTTGTCCTTCGGTATGTTACTTGCCCGAGATTCGATCGTCAGTATCCGTATACCTATTTCAATCTCGTTTACTGGCAAGTCTCTTTACTCGTTCCGTAATACAAGATCCCGCAACTTACACTAAGTTACATTGCTTGCAAGGCTTGTGTGTGATGTTGTATTACCGAGTGGGCCCCGAGATACCTCTCCGTTCACACGGAGTGACAAATCCCAGTCTTGATCCATACTAACTCAACTAACACCTTCGGAGATACCTGTAGAGCATCTTTATAGTCACCCAGTTACGTTGCGACGTTTGATACACACAAAGCATTCCTCCGGTGTCAGTGAGTTATATGATCTCATGGTCATAGGAACAAATACTTGACACGCAGAAAACAGTAGCAACAAAATGACACGATCAACATGCTACGTCTATTAGTTTGGGTCTAGTCCATCACATGATTCTCCTAATGATGTGATCCCGTTATCAAGTGACAACACTTGCCTATGGCCAGGAAACCTTGACCATCTTTGATCAACGAGCTAGTCAACTAGAGGCTTACTAGGGACAGTGTTTTGTCTATGTATCCACACAAGTATTGTGTTTCCAATCAATACAATTATAGCATGGATAATAAACGATTATCATGAACTAAGAAATATAATAATAACTAATTTATTATTGCCTCTAGGGCATATTTCCAACAGTCTCCCACTTGCACTAGAGTCAATAATCTAGTTCACATCACCATGTGATTCCAACGAATCCAACACCCATATAGTTATGGGGTCTGATCGTGTCTTGCTCGTGAGAGAGGTTTTAGTCAACGGTTCTGAAACTTTCAGATTCGTGCGTTCTTTACAAATCTTTATGTCATCTTATAGATGCTGCTACTACGTGCTATTCGGAAATGCTCCAAATATCTACTCTACTATACGAATCCGTTTCACTACTCATAGTTATCCGGATTAGTGTCAAAGCTTGCATTGACGTAACCCTTTACGACAAACTCTTTAACCACCTCCATAATCAAGAAAAATTCCTTAGTCCATTAGTTACTAAGGATAAATTTCGACCGCTGCTAGTGATTCAATCATGGATCACTCTCTGTACCTCTCAACATACTTTGAGTCAAGGCACACTTCAGGTGCGGTACACAGCATGGCATACTTTAGATTCTACGGCTAAGGCATAGAAGACGACCTTCGTCTATTCTCTTTATTCTGCCGTGGTCGGGTTTTGAGTCTTACTCAAATTCACACCTCACAACGCAACCAAGAACTCCTTCTTTGCTGGTCTATTTTGAACTCTTTCAAAACTTGTCAAGGCATGCATCTTGTTGAAACTTCTATTAAGCGCTTTCGATCTATCTCCATAGATCTTTGATGCTCAACGTTCAAGTAGCGTAATCCAGGTACTCCTTTGAAAACTTCTTTCAAACAACCTTGTATGCTTTACAGAAATTCTACATTACTTCTGATCCACAATATGTCAACCACATATACCTATCAGAAATTCTATAGTGCTCCCACTCACTTCTTTGGAAATACAAGTTTCTCATAAACCTTGTACAAACCCAAAATCTTTGATCATCTCATCAAAGTGTATATTCCAACTCCGAGATGCTTGCACCAGTCCATTGAAGGATCACTGGAGCTTGCATACTTGCTAGTATCTTTAGGATCGACAAAACCTTCTGGTTGTATCACATACAATGTTTGCTCAAGGAAACCGTCGAGAAAACAATGTTTTGACATCCTACGTGCAATATTTCATAAATAATGCATCAACAACTAACATAATTCTAACAGACTTTTAGCATCGCTACGAGTGAGAAAGTCTCACCATAGTCAACTGTTTGATCTTATCGAAAACATCTTTGCGACAAGTCGAGCTTTTCTTAATAGTGACTTATCACCATCATCGTCTGTCTTCTTTTAAAGATCCATCTTTACTCAATAGTCTTATGGCCATCAAGTAGTTCTTTCAAAGTCTACACTTTGTTTTCATACATGGATCCTCTCTCGGATTTCATGGCTTCCAGCCATTTGTCGGAATCTGGGCCCACCATCGCTTTCTCCATACCTCGTAGGTTCACTGTTGCTCAACAACATGACCTCCAAGACAGGGTTACCGTACTACTCTGCAGCAGTACGCGACCTTGTCGACCTACGAGTTTTGTAGTAACTTGATTCGAAGCTCAATGATCACCATCATCAGCTTCCACTTCAATTGGTGTAGGCGCCACAGGAACAACTTCCTATGCCCTGCTACACACTGGTTGAAGTGATGGTTCAATAACCTCATCAAGTTCTACTACCCTCCCACTCAATTCTTTCGAGAGAAACCTTTCCTCGAGAAAGGATCCGTTTCTAGAAACAAACACTTTGCTTTCGGATCTGAGATAGGAGATTTACCCAACTATTTTGGATATCCTATGAAGATGCATTTATCCGCTTTGGGTTCGAGCTTATCAGACTGAAACTTTTTCACATAAGTGTCGAAGCCCCAAACTTTCAAGAAACGACAGTTTAGATTTCTCTAAACCTCAGTCTATACTGTGTCATCTCAACGGAAATACGCGGTGCCCTATTTAAAGTGAATGTGGTTGTCTCTAATGCATAACCCATAACCGATAGTGGTAATTCGATAAGAGACATCACAGCATGCACCATACTAAATAGTGCGTGGCTATGACGTTCAGACACATCATCACACTATGATGTTCCAGGTGGCATGAACTGTGAAACAACTTCCACATTGTCTTAATTGTGTACCAAAAACTCGTAACTCAGATATTCATTTCTATGATCATATCGTAGACAGTTTATCCTCTTGTTACGATGAACTTCACTCCGAAACAGAATTGAACTTTTCAATATCTCAGACTTGTGATTCATTAAGTAAATACTCTAGTATCTACTCAAATCATCATTGAAGTAAGAACATAATGATATCCACTACTTGCCTCAGCACCCATTGGACTGCATACATCAAAATGTATCACTTCCAACAAGTTACTATCTTGTTTCATCTCAATGACAACAAGGCCTTGCTCATGTGGTATAATTTGCATGTCACTAGTGATTCGAAATCAGGTGAGTACAAAGATCCATTAGCATGGAGCCTCTTTATGCAATTTATACTAACATGACTCAAGCGGCAGTGCCACAAGTAAGTGGTACTATCATCATTAACTCGTATCTTTTGGCACCAATGTGTAACACTACAATCGAGATTCAATAAATCATTGAAGGTGTTTATTCAAACAAATAGAGTAACCATTATTCTCTTTGAATGAATAATCGTATTGCAATAAACACGATCCAATCATGTTCATGCCTTAACGCAAGCACCAAATAACAATTATTTAGGTTCAACACCAATCCCGATGGTAGAGGGAGCGTGCGACGTTTGATCATATCAACCTTGGAAACATTTCCAACACGTATCGTCACCTTGCCTTTAGCTAGTCTCCGTTTATGTCGTAGCTTTCATTTCGCGTTACTAATCACTTAGCAACCGAACCGGTATCCAATACCCTTGTGCTACTAGGAGTACTAGTAAAGTACACATCAACATTATGTATATCAAATATACTTCTCTTTACTTTTGCCAGCCTTCTTATCTACCAAGTATCTTGAGTTGCTCCGCCTCAGTGATTGTTCCCCTCATTACAGAAGCACTTAGTCTCGGGTTTGGGTTTAATCTTGGGTCTCTTCATTAGTGCAGCAACTGTTTTGCCGTTTCACGAAGTATCCCTTCTAGCCCTTGCCTTTCTTGAAACTTAGTGGTTTTACAAACCATCAACTATTGATGCTCCTTCTTGATTTCTACTTTCGCAGTGTCAAACATCGCGAATCGCTCAAGGATCATTGTATGTATCCTTGATATGTTATAGTTCATCACGAAGCTCTCACAGCTTGGTGGCAGTGACTTTGGAGAACTATCACTATCTCATCTGGAAGATTAACTCCCACTTGATTCAAGCGATTGTCGTACTCAGACAATCTGAGCACACGCTCAACGATTGAGCCTTTCTCCTTTACTTTGTGGACAAAGAATCTTGTCAGAGGTCTCGTACCTCTTAACAAGGGCACAAGCATGAAATCACAATTTCATCTCTTTAGAACATCACTTATGTTCCGTGACGTTTTACAACGTTTTCGGCGCCTTGCTTCTAAGCCATTAAGTATTTTGCACTGAACTATCATGTAGTCATCAGAAACGTGTATGTCGGATGTTCATAGCATCCACAGACGACGCTCGAGGTGCAGCACACTGAGTGGTGCATTAAGGACATAATCCCTCTGTGCAGCAACGAGGACAATCCTCGGTTTTACAGACCCAGTCTGCAAAGTTTGCTACTATCAATTTTCAACTAAATTTTCTCTAGGAACATATAGAAAACAGTAGAGCCATAGCGCAAGCTACATCGTAATTCTCAAAGACCATTAGACTATGTTCATGACAATTAGTTCAATTAATCATATTACTTAAGAACTCCCACTCAAAAAGTACATCTCTCTAGTCATTTGAGTGGTACATGATCCAAATCCACTATCTCAAGTCCGATCATCACGTGAGCCGAGAATAGTTTCAGTGGTAAGCATCTCTATGCTAATCATATCAACTATACGATTCATGTTCGACCTTTCGGTCTCATGTGTTCCGAGGCCATGTCTGCACATGCTAGGCTCGTCAAGCTTAACCCGAGTGTTCCGCGTGTGCAACTGTTTTGCACCCGTTGTATGTGAACGTTGAGTCTATCACACCCGATCATCACGTGGTGTCTCGAAACGAAGAACTGTCGCAACGGTGCACAGTCGGGGAGAACACAATTTCGTCTTGAAATTTTAGTGAGAGATCACCTCATAATGCTACCGTCGTTCTAAGCAAAATAAGGTGCATAAAAGGATTAACATCACATGCAATTCATAAGTGACATGATATGGCCATCATCACGTGCTTCTTGATCTCCATCACCAAAGCACCGGCACGATCTTCTTGTCACCGGCGCCACACCATGATCATCCATCAACGTGTTGCCATCGGGGTTGTCGTGCTACTTATGCTATTACTACTAAAGCTACATCCTAGCAAAATAGTAAACGCATCTGCAAGCACAAACGTTAGTATAAAGACAACTCTATGGCTCCTGCCGGTTGTCGTACCATCGACATGCAAGTCGATATTTCTATTACAACATGATCATCTCATACATCCAATATATCACATCACATCGTTGGCCATATCACATCACAATCATACCCTGCAAAAACAAGTTAGACGTCCTCTAATTTTGTTGTTGCATGTTTTACGTGGTGACCAAGGGTATCTAGTAGGATCGCATCTTACTTACGCAAACACCACAACGGAGATATATGAGTTGCTATTTAACCTCATCCAAGGACCTCCTCGGTCAAATCCGATTCAACTAAAGTTGGAGAAACCGTCACTTGCCAGTCATCTTTGAGCAAAGGGGGTTACTCGTAACGATGAAACCAGTCTCTCGTAAGCGTACGAGTAATGTCGGTCCAAGCCGCTTCAATCCAACAATACCGCGGAATCAAGAAAAGACTAAGGAGGGCAGCAAAACGCACATCACCGCCCACAAAAACTTTTGTGTTCTACTCGAGAAGACATCTACGCATGAACCTAGCTCATGATGCCACTGTTGGGGAACGTCGCATGGGAAACAAAAATTTTCCTACGCGCACGAAGACCTATCATGGTGATGTCCATCTACGAGAGGGGATGAGTGATCTACGTACCCTTGTAGATCGTACAGCAGAAGCGTTAGTGAACGCGGTTGATGTAGTGGAACGTCCTCACGTCCCTCGATCCGCCCCGCGAACAATCCCGCGATCAGTCCCACGATCTAGTACCGAACGGACGGCACCTCCGCGTTCAGCACACGTACAACTCGACGATGATCTCGGCCTTCTTGATCCAGCAAGAGAGACGGAGAGGTAGAAGAGTTCTCCGGCAGCGTGACGGTGCTCCGGAGGTTGGTGATGATCTTGTCTCAGCAGGGCTCCGCCCGAGCTCCGCAGAAACGCGATCTAGAGGAAAAACTATGGAGGTATGTGGTCGGGCAGCCGTGAGAAAGTCGTCTCAAATCAGCCCTAATACCTCCGTATATATAGGTGGGAGGGAGGGGAGGAGGCAGCCTCAAAACCTAAAGGTTTGGCCGAAATTGGAGGTGGAGGAGTCCTACTCCAATCCTACTTGGAGTAGGATTCCACCTTCCCACTTGGAAACTCTTTCCACCTTGTGTTTTTTCCTTCTCAAACCTTATGGGCCTTAGTGGGAACTTATTCCAGCCCACTAGGGGCTGGTTTATCTCTTCCCATAGCCCATGAGACCCCTTGGGGCGTGACACCCCTCCCGATGGTCCCCGGCACCCCTCCCGGCACTCCCGGTACACTACCGATGAGCCCGAAACTTTTCCGGTAATGCACGAAAACCTTCCGGTAACCAAATGAGGTCATCCTATATATCAATCTTCGTTTCCGGACCATTCTGGAAACCCTCGTGACGTCCGTGATCTCATCCGGGACTCCGAACAACATTCGGTAACCAACCATATAACTCAAATACGCATAAAACAACGTCGAACCTTAAGTGTGCAGACCCTGCGGGTTCGAGAACTATGTAGACATGACCCGAGAGACTCCTCGGTCAATATCCAATAGCGGGACCTGGATGCCCATATTGGATCCTACATATTCTACGAAGATCTTATCGTTTGAACCTCAGTGCCAAGGATTCATATAATCCCGTATGTCATTCCCTTTGTCCTTCGGTATGTTACTTGCCCGAGATTCGATCGTCAGTATCCGTATACCTATTTCAATCTCGTTTACTGGCAAGTCTCTTTACTCGTTACGTAATACAAGATCCCGCAACTTACACTAAGTTACATTGCTTGCAAGGCTTGTGTGTGATGTTGTATTACCGAGTGGGCCCCGAGATACCTCTCCGTTCACACGGAGTGACAAATCCCAGTCTTGATCCATACTAACTCAACTAACACCTTCGGAGATACCTGTAGAGCATCTTTATAGTCACCCAGTTACGTTGCGACGTTTGATACACACAAAGCATTCCTCCGGTGTCAGTGAGTTATATGATCTCATGGTCATAGGAACAAATACTTGACACGCAGAAAACAGTAGCAACAAAATGACACGATCAACATGCTACGTCTATTAGTTTGGGTCTAGTCCATCACATGATTCTCCTAATGATGTGATCCCGTTATCAAGTGACAACACTTGCCTATGGCCAGGAAACCTTGACCATCTTTGATCAACGAGCTAGTCAACTAGAGGCTTACTAGGGACAGTGTTTTGTCTATGTATCCACACAAGTATTGTGTTTCCAATCAATACAATTATAGCATGGATAATAAACGATTATCATGAACTAAGAAATATAATAATAACTAATTTATTATTGCCTCTAGGGCATATTTCCAACAGGGCCCCTGGATCTGGCAATTCCATTGGTGCTACTGTGGGGGATGCTGCAGGGACGGCAGAGCTGAAGAAGCTCAACAAGCAGATGAAGAAACTAATCGAATTGAAGAAGCAGGGCAATTTGATGCCCGGATTTTTTTATGTTTGTGTAATTGCTCTCGCATTTGTTTATGTGATGATAATTAGTCGTTAGTGAATAGATTGGGCATCATCTGTAATCGTAATGATATGGATGTTTGAATAAAACTGTTGTGTTGTACGAATTCGGCATGTTTTCTCGTCATCTCCACTCTGTTTCGGTCCCGTTTTTACAGTTCTACAGTTCGTTGTCAGTTTCAGTTTCGATGGTAGAGGGAAAAAAGGAAAAAAAGGTTTCGTCGAGAATTGCCCGAAAAGGCCAGGCCCATATAGAAGGTAGGCAAGGCCGAATAGAACATATTCAGGACAATTGATAAAAGAGGTGTAGCTAGTGCAAAAAAAGTGCACACGGTCATTGGCATTGATATATACAGGCCCATTGATAAAAAAAGTTGTAGCTAGTGCAAAAAAAAAGTGCACAGGGCCAAATAGGAAACCGGCGCTGATTATAGTACTCTCTCCGTCACAGTTTACAGGGCGGGCTTCAACAATCTCTGGGACCAAGGTGATTAGCGATTGGACTGAAAATAATATTGATGGTTATACCGTCATACCTAATTATTGAAAAAAATTAACGTGCGGTAACCTTCCGGTCAGTAAACGAACCATCATCGCGCATGCACTGGTGGAGACCCGGCGAACAGAACTGCATGCAGTTATTCCACCCCCCGCATACACATCTGCATGGAGAGAAAATTGTGGTCTTTATTGCGGTTACCACACCCTAATTAATTAAGTATTAAATCAAACACGCCTAAAATCCTTTCGGTGATGAAAATGCATGAGAATGAAAGTGCGTTCTGTAAACTGTGACAAAGGGAGTAGCACATTATAGTAGTACTGCCGCTTGTTTCATCCGGAGTAGTTGCATTCATATTAATTAGATCTCATCTATTAATTGAAGGACCAATGCATGCAGTTTATGCATCATGTTTTTTGGGTTTGAAGAGATCTTCTAATTAATATCATGTTTTTAGTTGAGAGCCCTAGGTTGCAGTTTATGCGTCATGTTTTTTGGGTTTGAAGAGGTCTTCTAATTAATAGCATTGACTAGCAGTGCACCCAATCTCTACGTGCCTAGGTTGTAGTGCACCTTCTAATATGACTAATGCACCGAAATGGAGGGAGTATCATTTCACCGCATACAAGAATAATATGACTAATGCATATAATATGACTTGCATGTCATATACTCCCTCCGTTTCTTTTTAGTCCGCATACAAGAATGTGCACCGGTTGTTACGTGCCTAGGTTGCAGTGTAACTTGCATGTAAAAGTCAAAGTTAGCCTCGAAAAACGCATTTGGGGAGTAGGTTGTTATGGTGTTTTCAAAGTTTGTGCACCGGTGTTTTCAAAGTTTGTGCACCAGTGTTTCCGAGCAGTTCTTTGTTATTTCTATCGGGAGACATTAATATAGTGCATAATGCATAAAATTAATATGTTCCAAGTAGGTTGTTAGGGTTTAGGTTTATGTTAAAAATGTGCTTCCCTCCTCACTCATGGTTCTCCGGCAAAGATAGTCACAATCCAAACAGCCTCTAATATAGTGCATAATGCATAAAACATAAAACATATAATGCATAAAACTAGATAGAAATATTACTATAAAGGGTCATCGGGTACCCTAGTAGCATACAACATATAGAAATACTAGATAAAAATATAAAAAGACGGGCACACACGCCCCGACTACTAGATAAAAATATAAAAAAAACTCCTCGGCCAGCAGAAGACTCATTGGCCCCTCCTTCGCCGGCGCCCCTCACTCGCCGTTCTCCGGGGGCGGCATCTGGTAGGGGAGGGCGTGCATGCCGTTGGGCTCGGGGAAGATGTGGTGGAAGTTGGTAAAGATGTTGTAGGTGGTGAACGCGATGAACTCGCATCCACACCAAAACACCTGGCCGAGGAGGTGGTACGCGTCGTAGCGGTTGGTGAAGGTGACGTAGAGGCCGATGACGAAGCTGTTGGGGTTGCCATCGACCTGCTCGTGGAGGTGGAACATGGGCGGAGTGCTCGGAGGGAGGTGGCGGTAGCCGGCGTGGAGGAAGAAGCTAGACAACTCTCTAGGGCCCCTCCACCTTGAGATGGCTCAAATCCTCAGGCTATTCTCGACGACTTGGCCGGGCGGGAACTGCCTCTCCGGCACGGTGCGAGGGCGACGGTAGGTCGGGCCGTAGAATTGCATGGTGGCTCGAGTGGGGGTTGGATTTCGCTCGGAAAGAAGAAGAAGAGGAGGAGGCTTGAGAGATGAGTGTGAGAGGGATGAGGATATGGTGCCCTTTTATAGCCGCGTTGCAGCCATAGTCAATGTACACGATTGATCGTTTTCTCTCCTTCGCCTGGTAGCATAATTAATGGGCGTGCAAAAAAATGGCAGAGCATCCAAAGAGGCACGGGCAGCACAGGCGAGATGCTTCGTTTTTAATCGGCGTGAGAAACTGTGTCACTGACGCATCCGTCCCGTGTTCTGAGGTTTGTGCATGCAACTGTTAAAAATAACTTAGATGCGACGTACCGCTGCGCCCCTGCCGCCCGTTTTAATGCGTCGCTGCATGGCGGTTAGGCTATGTTCATTTGGCAGAATAGCTAGGCTGCGACGCCGTTGCATGGCATGCAGGGTGGCCCATCTCGCTGCGACGCAAGCTAGGCTCTGTCGGGCCGATCCGCTCGGCCCAAGGGTCACTGAGATGCTACCCCGCTCAACGCTATCCGCTTGGCCCAACGGTCACTGAGATACTCCCCCACACGTGCGGCCTATCCGACGGCCGCGGTTTGGCGTTAGGGTTAGATCGACGGTGGACGTTTGGCGTTAGGGTTAGATGGGGTTTGGAGGCAGTCAACGGGGTTTTGAAAGGTTTGACCGAACATTCAAATGTGTGTAACTAATTAAAAATAAAATCTAAAAAATGAAAAACTAGCGCATATAGTCTTGTTATGTTACATAGTTATGATATAAAATGATAAACTTGATGTAATGATCTTTGCATGAAAAAACCTTCACAAATTGGACTATCTCGACTGAGGTTGCATAGAGTTAAAAAGAGTGAAAAGAGGGTTTCAGGTTTTGAAAATTCAAAAAATCAGAAAACCTCACCTTTTAGCTTCATTTTGGAGTGACTAAGCACGATCTGAAGTTATTTTTGCATTTTGAAATTTTTAAACTTGTTTTGTTGCTGACTTTGTATTAAAGGGTGTTTTTTAAAATAAATTAATAATATGAATACTTATTCAAAAAAAGGTGAGACTTCGTATTGATCCTATATAAGTATAATATAAGCTAAGAAAATCTTTTTGGGTGATTTTGAGAAGGTGTTAGGGTTAGATGGGGTTTGGAGGAAGTCAACGGGGTTTTGAAAGGTTTGACCGAACATTCAAATGTGTGTAACTAATTCAAAAAAAATCTAAAAAATGAAAAACCAGCGCCTATAGTCTTGTTATGTTACATAGTTATGATATAAAATGATAAATTTGATGTAATGATCTTTGCATGAAAAAACCTTCACAAATTGGACTATCTTGACTAAGGTTGCATAGAGTTCAAAAGAGTGAGAAGAGGGTTTCAGGTTTTGAAAATTCAAAAAATCAGAAAACCTCACCTTAGCTTCATTTTGAAGTGACTAAGCAGGATCTTAAGTTATTTTTGCATTTAAAATTTTTAAACTTGTTGTGGTGCTGACTTTGTATTAAAGGGTGTTTTTTTCAAAAATAAATTAATAATATGAATACTTATTCAAAAAAATGTGAGACTTCGTATTGATCCTATATAGGTATAATATAAGCTAAGAAAATCTTTTTGGGTGATTTTGAGAAGGTTGAAAAAAACTTGCTTAGAAATGCGGTCGTTTTCCCTTACTTTGGAGCCTGTTTGGACAACATTTTCAGTGACTATGAGTTGGACTTCGCAAAAAGGGTTGGATTTATGAAATAAAGTGCATAGTAGTATATAAAACAGTGCAACATCACAGAACAAAACAAATGAACTCCAAAAATATTGGAGATAGGTTCAAATTTGAATGTCGGTTCAAATTTGAATTTTTTCAAGTCAAATCAACATCATAGCACATAAGTTTTACATCAAAGAACATAAGTTTTCACATCAAATGACAACAAATTTAAGTTTTCAAATCAAATCACATTACGTTTGAATGATTTCGACTCTATTTCTTTTGCTTCTTTCTACCACTCGATTTCTTCTCCTTTTTTCCACTGTTTGGTTACACGGCGCATAGTTTGTTGATGCTAATGCTCTTGGTATTCTTGCCAACAACTCCACTAGCCCCCCTCAACTTTTGCACCTGACCATGTCCCACTTCTTCAGTTTGCACTTCTGCAGATTGAGTAGATGGCACACATTGTTCAACTTCTTCAGTTTGCAACTCAACACTTGACAGCACAACCTCCAAACATGGCAACACAGCTGTCAAAGCAGATTCAGTAACAGTTTCAGTTTTCTCATGTTCAACACTTGGCAGCACAACCTCCAGGCATGGCAGCACAACAGTTGCTTCATCTGCAACAGTTTCATATTGTCTTAGCGCCTGCAAAAAAGATTCAGTAATAGTTTCAGTTAGCTCATCTTCAGCAGTAATAGTTTCAGTTTGCTCATGTTCAGCAGTAACAGTTTCAGTTAGATCATGTTCAGTAGTAACAGTTTCAGCAGTAATAGTTCTCTTCCTTCTAAAGCCATTGAGTCTTGCTTTTTTCATTGGCCAGCATTGTTCAACAACAAGAGGTGGGCCTTTTTCTGCACGCTTCCTCCTAAAACATAAAGCATTTCACTTGGTTAGATACTAGAACAAGTAGCAAAATCAAAAACTTGCAAAAATAGTAACATAAACATACTTTGGCCTCTGAGGAGTGTAGATGCATTTGGATGAACCAATTTTGTGCCCAAGTACCTCACACAACTTGCACCTATTTTTGTTACCTTGTTGAGCCCTTTTGGGATTTTCATTCTTTTCCTTTTCTTTTTCCTTTTTCCCCTTCCTACTACAACCACCTTTCTCAAACCAAGCTTTGAATCTGCTCTGTTTTGGCCTCCGAGCCTTTCTTCTAGTGACAGGGGGACACAAGGTAAATTCTATTTCCACCTCAGGCCACTGAGATTGGTTAGTAAGTGCAGGAATTGGACTTGCATATGCAGCTTTGAATTTTTGTACTGAATAATACTGATGCAAATATGGGTGCATATTTAACCTGGGTTTAGATGCCAAAAAATGTATTGCATACTCACATGGTTTTCTAGTGTGTTGCCACTCTTGGCAAGTGCACTCATGCAACTCAATATTTACCACATGCCTCTTGCCACTCTTTGTATCTCTAACTTCAGCACCCCACAAGGAAGATTTCTCAACAGATAGATGTGAAAGATTTCTACTCCTGTTGACCACCTACTGTACCACTGCTGGAAGCTTGTCCCCTTCCAAAATAATAGCAATTTTTCCTCTCAACTCCCACAAACGCATGATCATGATCCTTATTTGGTCCACCATGTCATGCACAAGCAAGTCTTTCAAATCCTTCACTTTGTTGTTAAAACTTTCTACCAAGTTGTTATTGATATGATCACATTTTATGGCAGTATTAAAACCTGATTTGTACCACAACAGAGAATGGTGGTTGTTCAACCATGAAGCAAATTCATTATCACTACATGATGTCAATATCTTACCAAGGTGATAGGAATGTGTCTGTCTGGTGTACGATCTTGCTGCCGGCCACATGCGCCCAAATTCATCTCCTCTGATTTTTTTTATCAGATTCATCCACATATGTCCAAAGCACTCCCTCTGCTCAGCATGGGGGGGGGGAATTTATTGCATTTTCCAACCCTTTACATGCATCTGTGTGGATGGCCAAAGGAGAAACTGGCCCTATGCATCTTTTCAGTTGTATCATGAACCATATCCATGATGCCTCTGTCTCTGATTGAAACATTCCTATTGCAACTGGGAACATCCAGTTGTGTTCATCTAGAGCATTGCATGCAGCCAACTGACCATTCCACTTTCCAGTCAAAAAAGATGAGTCTATGCTCAAATATGGACGACAAACTGCTTCGAATCCATCTACGCAAGGCTTCAAACACATAAAAAACTTGCTGGAAAAAACCTCGCCATCCTGTGTTACCTCTGTATCTATCTCCACCACACTTCCAGGTGACCTCTTCTCCACCTCTGCTTTAAAACTATACAACATCCTAAATGTATTTGCCCAGTCACCATACAATGATTTCATGGCCCTTTGTTTTGCTTTCCACACTGTGGTATATTGCAGTTGGATGGGGTACAGCTTCTCCAAGTCAAGTTTAAGCCTCTTTGCAGTACCGTTTGGCGTCTTGGCTAAAATAGGAGTAATCTTCTCTGTAATCCAAAGTTGTGATGTCATCTTTGAAACTCTGTGTGAAGTGGTCATACATGTATGTTGGTGTGGTATTTGATTTACCATTATTGTACTTCCATGAGGTTGTAGTGTGGCAGATATGTACCATTTGCAAGCATTGCCACCACCATCATAACCTTTGCACCGAGCATAAAATTTCTTTCGATCAGTCCATATAGTCTTGGCCTCAAACTCTTTTTTCACTGCATAGGTCCTGAAAGACATCCTAAACTCAACCATGCTTGGACACAACTTTCCCACCTCAATAACTGGGTTCTCTTTGTCATACAAACAAACCAGCTCATTATCATTTGTATCATCCACATCATCTGCAGCCATTCTCATCAGCTCTTCTTCATCCTCATTTGCATCTCTAGGGCCTGTGTTACCATCAGCAGGCAAAGAACTGCCATCCTTCTCCTTATCTTTGTCATCAACTTGAATGCCAAACATTTTGGCCATATCAATGTCAGATATTGGTGCAATGACCAAATCTGTTTTTTCATTCATCTCTACTACATTCCAGTCAACAACAATCTTCCTAGCACCATGGGTTCCCTCCTCTCCATCTGCATCAATCCCTGTATCTTCATCTACTACAGTCGGTTCAGTCAACAATGCCAACATACCATTCTTTTGTGAAACCCACACATCATCTTCCAACTGTGCAGCCATCTTTGATGGCACATAACCAACTCTGGAATTAGTTTACAGATCAATTATCTCTGCATAAAATGTTACTTGTTTGCATGCCCACCCTTCTTGCTGATCAATTTCAGCAACCATGGATTCTCCATCTTCAATTCTAACATATTCACCATAATAGTTGTCGAAACGTTGCAGAGATACCTCTTGTTCTGGACCCCAAACAATACTCTCCCCAATTCTCTCCACCAAATTCCCCACGACCTTCTCCTTCATGCTCTCTAATTCTTGGAGATCAACATCTGCAAGTTCGACATCCAACCTCATGGAGGTATCTCTATAAATGTCTTGGACACTGCCATCACTGAGCTTGGCTTTACAGGGGGAAAATCCACTATAATTGCGAATGTGGTGGCAGAACCAGAACCTCCCCTGTTTTGTCAATGGCGGGTAGCGGCAGTGTAAGCTACGGTCACTACCAAATCGAGTTTGATAACAGCTAAAAGAGAAAAGAGGGAGGGGCGGCATTACCGATTTGAAGCACTGTCTCCTCGCCCCATCTAATTCAGCCCCCGCGCTCCTATCCAATCGAGATTCTAAATCGCCAAGAAACAGAGCATGAGGCCACAGATCTATCCAAAATTCTAGGGAATGGGACTAGGGTTTCGAAAATACTCACTCGCAATAGCTATGCCGCTGCCGAGAAAGGCGCTCCACCACCGCGGAGAAGAAACTGTTGTCTCTGCCGGAGAAGATGCACACGGCGGTGTTGCTCGCCCAGTCGTGCACGGTCGAGCCGAGTATGGTCACACAATCACCGGTCGAGTAGTGGACGGTTGACTCTTGATGACGTGGCCCTAGGTGGACCCCACCAGTCAGAGCACATTCCTAACCAAATCTCAGCCTAACTAACAGCCAGCCAACCCCGTAAACGGGTTGTGTTGCTTGAGCTATTTCTGCGCTCGGAGATGACGCATGAGAGCCATTACAACCAACAACGTCGCATGAGAGATAATTCAAATCAACAACGTCGCATGGGAGATAATTCAACTCAATGACGTTGCATGAGAGCCATTACAACCAACGACGTCGCATGAGAGATAATTCAACACAACCAACACTAACACACGCACACGAAAACATGTCGATAATAGCAAAGTCATATAAGACCAAAGCTATGCGTAGGCAAGGAAAAAAAGGTCCAGTGATTAGATCCATGATTGACAAAGTATTACAATAAACATACCCACACCAATCATCTCATGACACCGCACACACGACGAAATTCTTCAACAACAACGCCTTCAAGAAGGGAACGACACTTAAGTGTCGTCGTCACCGAACCCAACCACCATGGCTAGAATTTATCTTTTCACCTTGAAGAATCAACCTGAACATAACCGAGCAATGCCTTCAACAAGATAACGACGTAAAAACATTGCCATTGCCAGGTATAACAAGCTTGAGTCAGACCTAGGCTTTCACCTCAGAGCTCGCGACCTGATGCTAGAGTAACGACATCATCGAAGTCATCGATCTTACTCATACTGGATCCAATGCTCAGGTAGTTTGGCCTGTAGTAGGGCAAGAAATATTGAATGGTGATGTAGATGGGGGTTTATGAGGAATCCAAAAAACTTATGGGTTTTTTCAGCTTTGGTGAGCATCTAGAATAACTAATAGCTTACAACTCTATTATATTGCAATTGGTGCATTGATTTATGAAGTTTAGTGGTGTGGCTGCAGCCCATAGTTGAACGCGGTGTGGCTGCACTCCACAAGTTGCCTAAAAATGGTGTGACGCATATCCATCTCAGAAGGAGGGGAGCAAAGTCGGTGCATGGGCCCACGAAGACAAGCAGTTGGTCTCGAAGAGGGCGGTCCAAGTGGCTCTCCTTTGGCCATCATTTGGCAGGTGCCTTGTCTCCAATGTTACTCTTTAATGTATTTTCTTTTGGTTTTTCGAAGTCCGGAAAATTTTAAAACAAGAGACATAAAATTTTGCCTCATTGTTGTCACTTTGTTAATAGGTTCTCTCAAATATACATAAAACCATGCATGTCTTGATATGACAATTATATGAAAACTTTAACAAAAACGGATACACGCAGTTCACTAACATGTCATTATGTAGCTGTGATCTTACACAATATCTGATTGAATAATGATAAAGTGATATACATATGTCTACTCGACAACAAGTCATCTGGTATGAAAAGAATAGGTTCATGACAATCACGTGTATAGAAGAGAAAATAACATTTACATTTGTTTCAAAAAAAGTATAAGAGAAAACTTTACAGTTAGAATGAATTAGAAGAATAATTTACACAAGGATTACGAGTTCCAACTCATAACATCAATCGCATTCATCAATAGGGTTTTCTGTTCACCCTCCGACAATTGTTCCTAATCTCCCCAGCTCGTCCAGTCAGTGGGCTTAGGTTCCCCATTTTGACCATCGAGGTCGCGAAATTTTTGAAGAAGTCCTTCTGGCTACCGGAGAACCTGTGAACAGTCGGAGTCGTATTTGCGGAGGCACCAGCATCACACAACATTACCTGGTCCGAAGGGAGAGGAGCATGGCCGCGCAAGAGGTTGCCATAGTACTTGTTGTCGAAGACGTCGGGGGTGACTGTGTCGAGGTTCACCAGCGTCTCCTCATCCTGCCCAGCGCTGCAGTTCTGCTGCGTCGACTGGCATTGCACCCGCCCAAAGGTGTGCGTGATAGATCCCGTGGATCTTAGGCTAGATGTGTTCGGGATGATGTAGTAGATTATTACCTTGTGATGAACTCGATGAGCTCCCTCCAGAGACCGTCGTGAGGTGATGACGACGGTGGGGAAGGAGAGAGAGATGTGGCTGCAGAGGCTGTGGACTTCCCATCGCTTCAGTGCATCCCTCTAGATCGGATTAGGGTTAGAGAGTCGGGAACCAGTGGCGGCGGCGAACCTCTTTCCTTGTGCCATGGTCCCCACCTTCTCTTTATAGCACTGCGCGACAGGGGCCCACCAGCCTTCTTGGGCTGGACGCCCCCGATCAGGGCGTGGGTCAAGGTTCCAATGGGTCGTTGGGCCCATTGAACGAGAGATCAACCTAACATTCTCCCCCTTGATCTCATCATATGCTTTTAACTTTACTCGTTTCGCAAAGATCAATACATAGGGCATGTTTCATCGTCACAGCTCAATTGCCGATGGAATCAGACAGCCACAATGTACCTCTCTATTTTGAGACAAATACTTTAACCTTGGACCCTTTATTGTCCGGAAATATTAGACTATACCATAAAACCCATGTCGACTGTGTGTTCTCTGAACACACTGGGCGGTAAGCCTTTGATAAGCAGATCTGCAAACACTTGTTCGTTGCTTTTATGCTTCAAGCATTTTTCCATAATTCCGGACTTTCTCCTTCACAACACGTAACTCTTTGTCAGTGTGTTTGGCATCAACACTTGACTCGTTGTGACAGGAGCGAAAGAACTTAAAATGGTATTCGTCGTTGTCAGCCATTATCCACTCCGGGTACAGGTAGCCTTAACCATGTTGCCTGTCCCTCAGCCTCATATCAAGCTATAACATATCATTGCATCACATTGATGACAATCGTTTTACTCATTTAGAGATTTTCCACACAAAACTCCGAGTATGAAAGTTAGCGACAATTGTGGATTTCGCTATACATTCCACAAGTCCTGCCTTTGTACTCACAATCTTTTGAGAGCACTTATTTCTTTTAGCATGAGGCCGATATCTTTGACTCCATTCCATTGATTTATCTATGGACTGGACATTGCCAAAACAACCCGGATATATACGTGAACTGTGTCAGGGTAACATCTTGAGCTTCCAACTACTGAAGCATATGGTACCATATTGGTTTACAATCTTTTCTTATTAACTTTTGAAACACCATAGTTTCCAGTTCCATTACCCTTGACTATAAGAACAGGCGTAGGTTTTCTCGTATGCATACTTTAGAGAACTTTCTTAGCATTTTCATGCAACATTCCTAATACCCCCTTTTATTCTTTTGAACTCTGAGGACAAGAACTTCTTCTCTCCTCCTGCACTAGAATTGACATCACCACTAGCAAGTAGGACGTCATCCACATGCACAGGAATTGGGAAACGAATTTCCCATTCTATAACTTTGCATGAATGCAATTGTCCTCTCATTTTCTTTGCACAAAATCTTTCGATTTAAGTCATGTTTTACACCTTTACATATTTCCTTTGGAGTCACATTTGCCTTGTAGACCCTTCATAAAGTCTATGTTAGTGAAATTCAAATGATGGAATTTCACTAACATAGACTTTATAGTAGTCACAAGTATCTGATTTTCACATTCCTAGAGACCATCAAAATCTCAGGTACTAGCACTTCTTTCATATGGGGTTGTCGTTGCTCTGTCATTGCCAAAAGGCAAATTAATTCTATAGTCACCCATTTCCAAAAGGCAATAGGTATTACAGGGACCTGTATCACAAGATCCCTTGTAGAGCTAACAACAAGTGTTGTATAGGTCATACAACATGCTCCCCCAGATTACTCCATCTTCACTGAAGAAATGGCGTATCTTTAAACTTTCTTCTTTGTGGCACTTTAAGCACCATTGTTGTATTCCTTAGTCTGCTTTCGGAACTATAAAAGATCCGAAAATACAACTGTTTCTTTTCTTTAGGGGTATCATAATGACGGTATTCACATGACTATCGTACTCCCCTTGACAATCACATTCTTCATTAATGGATCACTTTAGATGCATAATGTGCATCACATCATCTAAAGTACAGAGGAGTCATGAAATACACTACAATGTATTTCATGTCTCTATCTCCCCCTCGAAATGTGGCAAGAACTTTTCTACCACAATTTCGAAACCCATTCATAGTTCTTGTGAAATGAGGAAACTTCGACTATCTAGCTCATTCATCTTATCACTTCATGTAAAATGAAGTTATAAGTTAACTAGTATGGGAGTACTTTTTCCTCATTTCATTTCAGAAACTCAACAGAGTTCTTTATAGTTGTCACTTTTGCAAGTCACACTTGCATATCATTCTTGTCTTTAGGTTCGTCTGTTACTTTTATCCTTTCTGGATTTAGTGATTGCATAATGACCGTTACACATAAGGTGTACGGTCGATACTAGGAAAGCTTAATAGCTACTCCATACTTTTCTCCCATAGTGGGACATTAACCGCATATGAGTCATCATAACTTTCTCCTGTCATACAGGATAAGGCCTTTGCCAAAATTTCACCCGCCATACACGGATTGTTGACATAATACAATGTCAACTTTACCCGGTTATGCAGGCATTCTTCCCAGACTTTTCCCGCCATGCGGATAATTTCCTGTAAGGGACATAAATGTCATAATTGGCTCTTTTGGCTGCATCAAATTCAGAAATAAATCTGAATTATCTTTGACACACATGTTTGATCCGACGTTGGTCAAATTAAACATGCATGTTGCTTGTTTCATTTCAATCATGTTGACTGAAAAAAGGAGACTTCATCATAGAGAGTACATGAAAGACATTCGTCAACCAAGACTCTCAATGATCTATCTCTTTTCTTTTCTTGAATTAATATCCAAGAGTTCTTTTCTTGTGAAGCCATTCTTTAGAGAGAATTTATTCCCTCAAGTTATGACCTTTCTTTTCCATCTTTCGGGTCACTAGTACCCAAAACATTCGCTTTCATGAGTGAAAGCTTGAATAACTTTTAGTCTGAGAAAACTTAGCCAATAAACAACGGTAATGAGCATAAAAATAACCCTACGTTGTTCTGACTAAAATCATGCATATTAAACCTTTTAAAACTTTCTGGAATATTCTAAATCACCGTGGTGGCAGAATTAGAATAAAACATCATCCTTCTACATTAATTCCATATCACCGTTGGGCAGAAATGGAAATAATGCATATAACTCATAAACAATGTGATGATAGTATTCTTATTGAACAACTGCTAAGAAATAATCATCATCATCATTAACGATATGCATTTCTTTATCTGTGCTCTGAAAATTGATCACTTTGATACAAAATTTATCACAAATTTAAGCTTTGAACATAAGATGACTCATACAATTATAGTACTCTTATCATCAACGTTGGTCAGAAAATAACAATACCATATTTTAAATTTAAAACAAACATTTTTCTTTGTCATAGCGGAAACTGTTTGAATTTTACTTCACCCACAAGGAAAAAACTTTGCTAATAACAGTTCTTCCAATTAAATTTTCCCATTGGTTCCAATTTAATTGGAGGACTAAACCTTTTTACTTTGCAGCGGAAATACGTGAGTATGAAAATTCATACACCTTTACAGAAAAATATTCTGTTAAAATTTAAAAATTCATGAACTTTATAATCTCTTTTATAAAATCCAAAAAAAAATCTTTTTCTGAAAATCTTTCTTTTATTTTCAGAACCTTTTATTTTCCTTTTCAGAAAGAACATGTTACTATTATAGACACGGACCCGTTTAGGTCGTGCCATGCGTGGCCCATGGCGGGCCATGCCGGCAGGTCACGGGCCGGCCTGTTTAGCCCAGCACGTTTGGCCAACTATAGTTTGGAAGAGGGGCCCTGCGGTCCAAGTGGTTCTCCTCTGGCCGTTCTTTGACAGGTGCCTCATCTTCTCTGTTACTCTTTAATGTATTTGCCTTCTGTTTTTTGAAGTCCGAAAAATCTTGAAACAAGAGTCATAATTTTTTGCCTCATTGTTGTCACTTTGTCAATTGGTTATTTCAAATAGATATAAAAATGTGCATGTTTTGTTACGACAATTATATGAAGTATTTAACAAAAAAAGGATACACAGTTCAATTACAGGTCATTATGTAGCAGTGATCTTACACAATATTTGATTGAATGATGATAACTTGATATGCATATAAGTCTACTCGACAATAAGTCATGTGGTATCACTGGTGGAAAAACAGGCTTCCGTCCAGCCCCATAAGTCGCGAAGCTGTAGGAACCGCGACTAATGGGACCTTTAGTCGCGGTTCTGGAGGTGAACCGCGACCAAAGGCCTGGGCCCAGGGCGCTCGGTGGCCAGCTGGTGCACGTGAGGGGCTTTAGTCGCGGTTGGCCAGGACAACCGCGACTAAAGGCCTTCGGGCACCTTTAGTCACGGTTTGCCAGGCCAACCGCAACTAAAGCCCCTCCCCTATATATACCCATCCAGCAGCCAACACTTAGCCATTTAGAGCCATTCTCTTCACACTTAGGGTTTAGGTTTGCTTTTGGTTCCTCTTATGCACATAAGGTGTTTGATGAAATGCCCCAAGAGCATGAAACAAACATGACATGAAGTGTTGGAGCCACACTCCTCGATCGCGGTTAGCAACTTGATGAACCTTTGATGTGTCATTGATAAAATATGCATGTGTGTAGTTCATTGTTTAATTTATATTGTTTGTAGCTAGTTAGTTTAACAAATGCATGATGGTTAATTATATATTTTATATTATAATAATGCAGATGAATCGGCAATGGATGTACGTTAACCGACTCTCCGGCGAGTTCACTACGGGTTTGAAAGATTTCCTCGTAGTGGCTAATGCGAACAAGCGAGGGGGTTTTGTTATCTGTCCATGTGTTAACTGTAAGAATCAGAAGGGTTACTCTTCCTCAAGAGATGTTCACATGCATCTGCTTCGGCACGGTTTCATGCCAAGCTATAATTGTTGGACCAAGCATGGAGAAAGAGGGGTTATAATGGAAGAAGATGAAGAAGGGGATGATTTCATCGATGAAAGCTATCTTGCTCATTTCGGTGATACTTTCATGGAGGATGCTGAAGGTGAAGGGGAAGGTGAAGAAGAGGCACGTGATGATCCCGTTGATGATCTTGGTCGGACCATTGCTGATGCACGGAGACGCTGCGAAACTGAAAAGGAGAGGGAGAATTTGGATCGCATGTTAGAGGATCACAGAAAGGCGCTGTACCCCGGATGCGATGATGGTCTTAAAAAGCTGGGCTGCACACTGGATTTGCTGAAATGGAAGGCAGAGGCAGGTGTAGCTGACTCGGCATTTGAAAACTTGCTGAAAATGTTGAAGAATATGTTTCCAAAGGATAACGAGTTGCCCACCAGTACGTACGAAGCAAAGAAGGTTGTCTGCCCTCTAGGTTTAGAGGTTCTGAAGATACATGCATGCATCAACGACTGCATCCTCTACCGCGGTGAATACGAGAATTTGAATGAATGCCCGGTATGCACTGCATTGCGTTATAAGATCAGAGGCGATGACCCTGGTGACGATGTTGAGGGCCAGAAACCCAGGAAGAGGGTTCCCGCCAAGGTGATGTGGTATGCTCCTATAATACCACGGTTGAAACGTCTGTTCAGGAACAAAGAGCATGGCAAGTTGTTGCGATGGCACAAAGAGGACCGTAAGTCGGACGGGGAGTTGAGACACACCGCAGATGGAACGCAATGGAGAAAGATCGACAGATGGTTCAAAGATTTTGCAGCTGACGCAAGGAACATAAGATTTGCTCTAAGTACGGATGGCATGAATCCTTTTGGCGAGCAGAGCTCCAGCCATAGCACCTGGCCCGTGACTCTATGCATCTACAACCTTCCTCCTTGGTTGTGCATGAAGCGGAAGTTCATTATGATGCCAGTGCTCATCCAAGGTCCGAAGCAACCCGGCAACTACATCGATGTGTACCTAAGGCCATTAGTTGATGAACTTTTACAGCTGTGGGGTGGTGTCCGTGTGTGGGATGAGCACAAACAAGAGGAATTTGACCTACGAGCGTTGCTTTTCGTAACCATCAACGATTGGCCTGCTCTTAGTAACCTTTCGGGACTGTCAAATAAGGGATACAATGCATGCACGCACTGCTTACATGAGACTGAAAGTGTACATTTGCCAAATTGTAAGAAGAACGTGTACCTTGGGCATCGTCGATTTCTTTCGAAAATTCATCCAGTAAGAAAGAAAGGCAAGCATTACAACGGCAAGGCAGATCACCGGCCGAAGCCTGCGGAACGCACTGGTGCTGAGGTATTTGATATGGTCAAGGATTTGAAAGTCATCTTTGGAAAGGGTCCTGGCGGACAATCAGTTCCGAAGGGAGCTGACGGGCACGCAGCCATGTGGAAGAAGAAATCTATATTCTGGGAGCTAGAATATTGGAAAGTCCTAGATGTCCGCTCTGCAATCGACGTGATGCACGTTACGAAGAATATTTGCGTGAACCTCCTAAGCTTCTTGGGCGTGTATGGGAAGACAAATGATACAAAGGAAGCACGGCAGGACCAGCAACGTTTGAAAGACCCTGATGACCGGCATCCGGAATGGTTTCAAGGTCGTGCCAGCTACGCTCTGACCAAAGAAGAGAAGGTCATCTTTTTTGAATGCCTGAGCAGTATGAAGGTCCCGTCTGGATTCTCGTCCAATATAAAGGGAATAATAAACATGGCGGAGAAAAAGTTCCAAAACCTGAAGTCTCACGACTGCCACGTGATTATGACGCAATTGCTTCCGATTGCTTCGAGGGGGCTCCTGCCGGAAAATGTTCGAGTAGCCATTGTGAAGCTATGTGCATTCCTCAATGCAATCTCTCAGAAGGTAATCAATCCAGAAGTTCTACCACGGTTACAGAACGATGTGATCCAATGTCTTGTCAGTTTCGAGTTGGTGTTCCCGCCATCCTTCTTCAATATTATGACGCACCTCCTGGTTCACCTAGTCGAAGAGATTTTCGTTCTCGGTCCTGTATTTCTACACAATATGTTCCCCTTCGAGAGGTTCATGGGAGTATTAAAGAAATATGTTCGTAACCGTGCTAGGCCAGAAGGAAGCATCGCCAAGGGCTATGGAAATGAGGAGGTAATTGAGTTTTGTGTTGACTTTGTTCCTGACCTTAAGCCGATTGGTCTTCCTCGATCGCGGCACGAGGGGAGACTAAGTGGAAAAGGCACGATCGGAAGGAAATCAACGATATGTATGGACGGCCATTCTCTGACTGAAGCACACCACACTGTACTGACCAATTCCAGCTTGGTGGCTCCGTACTTTGAGAAACACAAGAATATTTTACGCTCTGACAACCCGGGGAAGCCTGAATCCTGGATTAGGAAGGCCCACATGGAGACTTTCGGCAGTTGGTTGAGAAAACATTTAATGAATGACAATGATGTTGTAGATCAGCTGTACATGTTGGCCAAGACACCATCTTCGACTATAACGACTTTCCAAGGGTACGAGATAAATGGGAATACATTTTACACGATCGCCCAAGATAAAAAGAGCACCAACCAAAACAGTGGTGTCCGCTTTGATGCAGCAACCGAGAATGGGCAAGAGGTCACATATTATGGTTACATAGAGGAGATATGGGAACTTGACTATGGACCCTCCTTTAAGGTCCCTTTGTTCCGGTGCAAATGGTTCAAGCTAACAGGAGGTGGGGTAAAGGTGGACCAGCAATACGGAATGACAATGGTGGATTTCAACAATCTTGGTTACCTTGACGAACCATTCGTCCTAGCGAAAGATGTCGCTCAGGTTTTCTATGTGAAGGACATGAGTAGCAAACCGAGGAAACGGAAAGATAAGAAAACGATCAGTACATCATGCGATGATCCAAAGCGCCACATTGTTCTTTCAGGGAAAAGAAACATCGTGGGAGTGGAGGACAAGACAGACATGTCAGAAGATTATAATATGTTTGCTGAAATTCCGCCCTTCAAAGTGAACACCGACCCAAGCATTAAGTTAAATGATGAGGATGCTCCATGGATACGGCACAATCGTAAGCAAGCAGGGACACAAGGGAAGAAATGATGTGTAATAATTTATTGTACCAAACTTTGTTGAATGGATCATGTGAATTATATTACCCGTGATGTGTTTGGTGTCCATTTTCGAATGATTCGAGATACCACTGATGATACATGAAATTTGGAGTGATTTAGTCATACTCCTGCCTAGGCGTATAATATGCATACTCGTAGTCTTCATAGCCGCTGTCGTCGTTGTACTGGTAGTCGTCGCCTTCTAAGTTGCCGCCGTCGTCGTCGCTGCTGTCGTCGCTGTCGTCGGGCGGCGCTCGTGGCTCGAACTGAGGGTAGCGGAGGCGGGGGATATCGCCGGCCGTGATGTAGTCCATGACGCTCTGCAGAGTCCGGCCGTACCACCATAGCCGACGGCCGGCCTCGTGGAAGTTCCCAGGAGGCAGACCGTCCTCCTCATACCTGGCGAGCGCCCTCTCACGCCGATTGATGAAGAAGGCGTCCCAAGTATGCTAGTTATCGGGATGCCAGCGGGGATTCATCCGCTGCTCCGGCGTGAGGTCGAGGTAGTAGTGGTTCGTGATGGCCGCCCGGCGCGCAGTACCCTGAGGGACGGGAGGGACCGGCACGCCGCCGGCGCTTAGGCTCCAGCCGGTGGGGACGCGGTAGCCCGGTGGACAAGGGTAGTTCGAGGCGCAAAGCTCCTCCACCTGCTGGTAGGTTAGAGTGGGTGCGGTGGAAGCCATGAGAGAGTGATGAGAGATTGTAGAGATGTGATAATGCTGGCCAAGCCGGGCTACATATATGTAGTGAGAAATGGCGGGAAAAATGGGAGCGGGAAGACAGGAGGCGGGAAGACAGGAGGCGGGAAGAAAGTGGCGGGAAGAAAGAGGCGGGAAGACAGGGAAGAAATGGCGGGAAGAAGAGGAATCCAGAGCTGGTCATCTAACCTTTAGTCCCGGCTGGTTGGTGCAACCGGGACTAAAGGCCAGACCAACCGCGACTAAAGGTCGTTGCGCGCGGGGCGGATAGGAGAAGAAAGGGGCGGCGCGCTCACGGCTCGGGCGAGAGGCCTCTCAGCGGGGCATCACAGCCACCTGATGATTTTTCCTACGAAAATATGCTTAGAAAACAGAAAATAAAATGTTTGAAGTTTCTATAAAAGCAATGATGATTTTTCTGAAAAGAAAAAGATAAAAGGTTCTGAAAATAAAAGAAGATTTGGGGGGGGCCTTTAGTCGCGGTTGGTCTGGCAAACCGCGACTAAAGGTTACCCTTTAGTCGCGGGTCGCCTCCCCAACCGCGACTAAAGGGGGGGGGCGCGGGAACGCAAAAAACCCGCCAAAAAACCTTTAGTCGCGGTTGGGGAGGCGACCCGCGACTAAAGGGTACCCTTTAGTCGCGGGTCTCGTCCCCAACCGCGACTAAAGGGGGGGCTATAAATACAAGTGAACCTCTCGTCTTCTCCGTCCCTCTCGTCTTCTCCGATTCCAACCGTCGCGCGCGCGCCGAAGGCCTGCCGCCGCCGTCGCCCTCGCCCTCGTCGACGCCGCCCGCCGTCGCCCTCGCCGTCGTCGCCGCCGTCGCCGCCCTCGCCGTCGCGGTTGGTTCACCCCTATCCTTTCATCTTTCCCGCGCCGCGCCCGCCTTCCTCGCTTCCTGTCGCCGCCTTCCTCGCTAGCTTCCTCCGCTCGAAGCATTGCCTCGTCGCTGCGCTCATAGCCGCCCTCGTCCCCGCGCCCATCGATGCCGACAGGGCTCGCAGAAAAAGAACGTCTTGGAAGAACGTCTTGGAAGAAAAAGAACGTCTTGGAAGAACGTCTTGGAAGAAAAAGAACGTCTTGGAAGAACGTCTTGGAAGAACGTCTTGGAAGAAAAAGAACGCCTTGGAAGAACGTCTTGGAAGAAAAAGAACGTCTTGGAAGAACGTCTTGGAAGAAAAAGAACGTCTTGGAAGAACGTCTTGGAAGAAAAAGAACGTTTTGGAAGAACGTCTTGGAAGAAAAAGAACGTCTTGGAAGAACGTCTTGGAAGAACGTCTTGGAAGAAAAAAACGTCTTGGAAGAACGTCTTGGAAGAACGTCTTGGAAGAAAAAGAACGTCTTGGAAGAACGTCTTGGAAGAACGTCTTGGAAGAAAAAGAACGTCTTGGAAGAACGTCTTGGAAGAAAAAGAACGTCTTGGAAGAACGTCTTGGAAGAAAAAGAACGTCTTGGAAGAACGTCTTGGAAGAAAAAGAACGTTTTGGAAGAACGTCTTGGAAGAAAAAGAACGTCTTGGAAGAACGTCTTGGAAGAACGTCTTGGAAGAAAAAAACGTCTTGGAAGAACGTCTTGGAAGAAAAAGAACGTCTTGGAAGAACGTCTTGGAAGAAAAAGAACGTCTTGGAAGAACGTCTTGGAAGAAAAAGAACGTCTTGGAAGAACGTCTTGGAAGAAAAAGAACGTCTTGGAAGAACGTCTTGGAAGAACGTCTTGGAAGAAAAAGAACGTCTTGGAAGAACGTCTTGGAAGAAAAAGAACAGAGACTATCTATTTAAAAGTTTCATCGAATATAAAAAGTTTCGCCACCGCCACCGCCACCGCCCCCCTTCTTCACTTAATTAATTTGTTTTTACTACATGTTTTCAGGACTGACATAATGGCGGACGATAGAGCTGACCCGATTATGGACAACTATGATCCGGACGGTGAAGCACATATGTTCGGCATCATAAACGGCGATATTCTATATGTGCCGACCGGAGAAGAAGAAGATGATATCTCTTCTTATCTGAACCTTGACGGTGAAGATGAAGGGCGCCGTCAGCAAGATGATGCCGAACAAACGTCGATAAACGACGATCTTCAAATGGAAGTAGCAACCACCTCCGGCGCCGAGGTATATATATACATTGAGCCTCTGGTGATACAAACTAACTGATTTGAATAAATATGTGTGTACTAACGCGCGCGACTCTCTTTCTTATTTTAGCCCTCGGCCGGATCGTCGAAACAATCGAGTATGTCGTCAAAGCGTGGCGCAACCAAGACGATGAAACAAGGAGAAACATGCACCATCGAGGTTGTCGACAGTGCAACCGGCAGGCCGCTGGAGCCCCGCAAGAACGCCACCAAGTTTGTCAGCCAATGCGGAGCCGTTGTTAGAGACAACGTCTCGATCACCGTCCAGGAGTGGAATGAGCCAAAGAAGGCACGAATTGCTGCAGGTTTCACTTTTGTCGATAAGAGAACAAAAAAAGATTGCTTCAAGAAGCTTATGGAACATTTCGTTCTACCTCCGGAATACAACAAATTCGATGAGGAGGGTAACAAGATTGAGGAAAACAAGGAGAGGAGGAGGCTAGTCAAACAGTTCGCTCTTCATAAGATGGCCGACGCATTCCGGAAATTCAAGCAAAATCTAGCCCATGACTTTGTCAAGCAGAACAAGACTCCGGATTTCAAAGGACAATATGAGAAACTGAAACATGATTGGCCAGAATTTGTGAAGCAAAAGAAATCGGAGCAGTTCATTCAAATATCGAAAAAAAATAAGGAAAATGCGGCTAAGAAGGAGTACAATCATATTATGGGGCCAGGAGGGTATCGCATTTTGTTGCCTAGGTTGGAGAAGATGGAGAACGAGCTGAGGGCGCGAGGAATCCGTCCAGGTACGGAGGGATGGGACCCAAGGGCCAAAAGCTGGTGGTACGGGCATGGGGGAACGCTGAACCCGGAGACAGGGGAGTGTGTTTACCGGGGCAAATTAATTAAACCCACCCAAGCCCTTATTGACGCAATGAGGGATGCTCAAGAGGGGAAGATCAAGTTCAACAGAGAGAACGACGCGCTGACAAAAGCCCTCGGGAATCCTGAACACGGAGGACGTGTACGAGGCATGGGGCACATTCCGTGGAAAATAGGGTTCCCCCAGAACGATGACCCGTACGGTTACAGAAGCCGTAAGAGAAAGATGGATCGGGAAGCAGATGTTGTGGCGCGGTTGGCATCGGAAATGGATGTGATGAAGAAAACCATGAGTGTACTAGTAGCCGAAAGAGATGCAGCTCGGGTGCAGCATGAAGATCATCCAGCGGATCTCGGAAGCCAGCAGCGGAGAAGCAGCGTGGCTTCCACGGAGGCCCCACCGGCTGGTGCAGATGCACCGACGATCGAAATTAATGCACCGGAGCCTCTGGTGGTCGAAATTACTGCACCGGAGCCTCTGGTGGTCGAAATTACTGCACCGGAGCCTCCTCGCTACCCCGTGGACGATATAAAGGAGATGAAAGAATGTCATCTGTATTATCCTATCGGGAACATGTCCATGAAGGTAGCCATCGGCAGTGCTTTACCATGTTTACCTGGAGCACTCCACCACAACAACCCCATTCAAGATGGCTATGCTCGTGTCACGGTGGAGGACATAGTCCAAGGGTTTGAGGACCTGGAGATTGACATTGCTACACCTGAAGGGGAGAAAAGACTTGGAGATGTCAAGCGCCATTTCATTCTATGGCAAAAGAAGTTTATCAAGTTTCCAGGCGAGGCGCCAAGGACAACAAGTCCACCCCCCTACGGTGGTGGTGGTGGCGGTGGCGGTGGTGGTGGTGGTGGTGGTGGTGGCGGTTCACCTACACCTCCGTCACGTCAGCCGACGCCCCCCAGTCCACAACGTCCGGCGGGTGATCAGACGCCGCCCCCCAGTCCTCGTCCGGCGGGTGATCAGACGCCGCCCCCCAATCCACCTCCGGCAAAGAAGCAGAAGCAGAAGCAGTCCTGGATTATTAACCCGGACCCTTATGTACCTAAGACCACAAAGGTACCGGAGCCATCACTGAAGCCTCTCCCCACAAGGCCTTGGGAACGTAGTGCCGAGGAAGTCGACGCGGCCGCGGCTGCTGATTTGGAGAAATGGAAGGCGGACTGCAAGAAGAAAAGAGAGCCCGAGCCCAAGCCAGTATTTTCTGATGAGCAAAAGAAGTGGGCTAAGTCATTTTTGAGCACACCGTCCCAAGCCGCGAAGAATCTGCCTGACGACTATGCACGTGAACTTCGCAGGCAGGCACTCATGTTCAAGGAGAACAAAGAGCGGGAGAAGGCCGAAAGTAAAAAAAGCGGGAAACAAGTTGCCCAGCTCGGGGAACAAAGTAAACAATCGATTGCCCCGCTTATAGTGGAAGCCGCCGGTCCGGATGCCCCCGAGATCATACAAGCTGCGGCAGCACAGGGATTGACTGCAACGAGTGCCAGAGAACAAGCGGCCAACTTAGGTATTACTCTTCGTGAACTGTTAGGCCTTGATGAGGCGCCAGTGAAGGAGGTAGTAATTACATATGTCAAGAATGGGCCTCTCGTCGAGCCTGCGCAGGAAAAGGATCTACCTCCACAAATGAAAGGTCTGCTGAAATGGTACAAGGGTTACATAAAAAATAAAAGCGCCAAAGATTATATTTATGCGGAAGTTAGACATGAGCATCACTTCAAACATTACTATGTACAAATTGAACTGAGTGAATTGTTCCAGCTTTTCAATCTGCGCGATCTCGACAAATCTATCATCAGTTGCTACGTTCTGTAAGTGATTTATTTCTACCCCATCTCGTTCATATTGCCTGCACTATATATATGTCCTAATTATATTGTTGTGTCCGCTATTATACATGCAGAATGAAGATTAAGGAATGCAGAGTAAGGAACATCCATGATGTTGGGTTCATTGACCCACACATCGTTAATGGACATGTGTTGGAGCATCACCCCGCCGACATGGAGGCAGACCTGTGGCAGTTTCTTACAAAGCAGGAACTCAAAAGTGATATTCTATTTCCTTACCATTTTGGGTGAGTGTTTCTGTCTTGAGCACATTCTCTTTTGTTTACTCCATGCATGGTATGTGGCCGGCTAATCGATGAGTTATGCATGACGTACTGTGCATGTATCGTGTCCGCAGGTTCCACTGGATTCTGCTAGTAATTAAAGTTAACACCTCAGAATGTCTCGTCCACGACTCTCTGAATATGGATCCAAAGCTTTGGGGCAGCATGAGAAGAATGCTGCAGAAGTAATTATTTTCATTCATTTGCGCTCTATATCGATCGGCCTATTTCGTTCATTTCCTAATATCAAGTAACTAATAACTCTCTTGTTCATTTAATTTTCTTTGCCTCGTAGGGTTTGGAGACGGTTCGTAGATACAAAGGTCGGTGAATTCAAAAAAGAGCTAGAATTCAAAAGGTCAAAGCCGAAGAATGCTGGGGATATTCAGCCAGCGGGGACCAATCTATGTGGATACTATGTCTGTGAGATGATCCGGAGATACACCTCTGAGCGGGTTCCGAGTGATACCAATGCTAAGAGGAATAACCTCCGGATGATGCTTAGTCCAGAAGCTCGCTTCCGACCACTTCAAGAGGAACTAGCTGGATGGTTCAGCAGGGAAGTCCTCCATCCTAAAGGAGAACACCATTACGAGGACGTAGAACTTTATATGCATTAAATTATGTATGGAAACTTGTTCAAAATTGTATATGGTCATCCGATGATATTGAATATATATTGTATATTCCTCTTGAATTCTTTTTGGTTCTAATTTCAAATTTGTTTGAAATTGTACATTCATATGCATGTATGTAGTACCGTAGAATATATGAAATTCCTTCAAAATTAAAATAAAGCACAAAAGAAATAAAACAATACAAATTAAACAGAAAACAGGTTTAGGGGGGGGGCGCGCGCGCTAAAACCCTAAACCTGTGGCGGCCTTTAGTCGCGGTTGGACAGAAGAACCGCGACTAAAGGTCCTCCGCCCCGACGGCCGCCTGGCGCCCACGTGGACGGGCCTTTAGTCGCGGTTCTTAAGCAACCGCGACTAAAGGTGGGGGGCTTTAGTCGCGCTTAGTTGGTCGTGGTTGCGCAACCGCGACTAATGGCAGTTGCGAACCACGACCAAAGGCCTTTTTTCCACCAGTGTATGAAAAGAATAGGTTCATGACAATCACGTGTACGGAAGAAAAAAATAACATTTACATTTGTTTTCAAAAAACGTATAAAAGAAAACTTTACAGTTATAATGAATTAAAAGAATGATTTACACAAGGATTACGAGTTCACAACTCATAACATCAATCTCATTCATCAATAGGCTTTTTTGTTCACCCTCCGACAATTGTTCCTAATCTCCCCAGCCCTTCCGGTCAACGGGCTTAGGTTCCCCATTTTGACCATCGAGGTCGCGAAATTTTTGAAGAAGTCCTTCTGACTCACGGAGAACCTGTGAACAATCGGAGCGGTGGTCGTGACGGCATGATCATCAGACAACATTACCTGGTCCGAAGGGAGAGGAGCATGGCCGCGCAAGAGGTTGCCATAGTACTTGTTGTCGAAGACGTCGGGGGTGACTGTGTCGAGGTTCACCAGCGTCTCCTCATCTTGCCCAGCGCTGCAGTTCTGTTGCGTGAACTGGCATTGCGCCCGCCCAAAGGTGTGTGCTCCTTGGAGGGCGACAAGGTCAGTGTCGTCGAGGCCCAAGTTTCTAAACTTCTCCTGGATCGTCTCCAGAGAGTCGAAGGGGCTCGGGAGATTGTTGGCGCTCTCGATATTTGTGGTTGTGCCATCACGGCGGCCTAGCGGCACACTCCAGCGCGGCCCTCCAGCCATCTTGACAGAGATCTCGGAGGCAAGGGCGAGGATGTCGGCACAGGACACGATGCCAGGGCATGCGTTCTCCAATGCACGCTTGATGTCGTCAACCACCTCAAACCCACGCGCTGACCTGTCGTTGGCAGGGACCTCCTTCTCGGTCATGATCGCCGGAAGGTCGTTGTCCAGCAAAAGCGAGCCGTCACAGCCCTGAACAAAGCAGTCGTGGAAGTGAAGGCGGATGAGGCTGGCTGGGATGCGCGCGTCAACAACGCGGGCTCTTTGAATGACGCGCCGAACAATGTCGTGCGCGCCGGGGCATGAGTCGTCGTAGAAGGACGAGCTCAACCCGACACCGGCACCGCCATGACCCTGGGCTCCGTAGCTCAGCGCTATGACCAGTGCTCCCATGAGCAAGAAGCTGCAGCGAGCAGCTAATGGGAAGCAAGACGAAGCGGCCATGTGCACTACTGCACGTTCAGAAGAATCCTAGAATTAAGCTTTTTAATTTGCCACTAATGGATGGGTTGGCAAGCTAGCTGCTAGAAGGAAATGAAGGAATATCGCTGAGATGGATGTGAGGGAAACGGGAACGGTATGGAAGCTATATATAACCTAGCGCCATTGTGCACGGCGCCTGAACTTCTTGATAGGATTTTGTGGAAGCCCGTTTGACATATTCCACATGCCGTTGTCAACTTGAGTATCCCCGCAAAAAAAAAAAAAAACTTGAGTATTGGCACTGCCATACGTCGCCTACCGCAGCTTTCCTTTGCTGCACGTGGCTGCTCGTATTATTTTACTCCTAGAATAAATATTTTAAATTTAATATAATTTTATACTAAAGATATTATAAAGTAAGATAGTTATTTTGAAATAAAGGGAGTACTATTTTACTACTCTCTTCGTTCTTAAATATAAGTCTTTTTAAAGGTTTTTTAAAAAACTACATTACAGATGTACACAAACATAGTTTAAAATATAAATTTATTTATTTTGTTTTGTATGTAGTTTTATAATAAAAAATTTACAAAGACTTATATATATAGGAACGGAGGGAGTATATAACTACGTACCGTCTAGCGTGAATAAGTTGGAGGAGGTCGTCCTGATGATCTAAGAGAAGAGGTCTTCCTTAGGAAAAAATTTGTTGTATATGTTGCGTGTGGCGGCGACGACGGATTGCGTCAGACAGGGAGTTTGATTAATCAACAAGTGATATGTCGTGACTTTGCATGTAGTTGCCAGGAGGGACCGGATCAGCCACCCACAGTGTGATTCTTACATTTCTTCTATCCTTCTCCTATTTTTCTATTTTACTTGTTGCATTAGTATGCACGAAAGATAGTTAGTAATGTTCTGAATTGAATATCTTCTGTGAATAGTAAGCTGGATAAAGAACGTAGTGCTTTAAAAGGTAAAGCTTTATTAGGGTATCTTTAACGCTGACCCGTAAACACTGCATCCGAGTTGTAGGGGACCGGTCTACGGACACTTATGCAAGAGCCGATCATAAAAAGCTATATGCATACATTTTACATATAAATCAGATGAATCTCCAGCGGATAACTCTTACGCATCGGTTGCCTCGTACGTCTTGGCCCACATATCATCTTCCAGCCACGTATCACATCCAAACCATCCACACACACAACCTTATTTTCTCCCTTGCCCCATCCATCGTTTTCCTGCCCCATCTATTGTCTTCCTCCATCACTTCATGTACGCATTTGCATCTACCAAATCAGTCTTTCTTAACAGCTCACGACTACATGATGTGGCTGCTGCCATAACCCTCGGCACCACAACCAAAGGTGTGCATGCCGTGGAGATCTATCCCTCTCCTTCCTCTCCCTCTCCTCTAACCCCGCAACCATCTATCCCTCTCCGGATCGCTCTTCCCCTCTCCTCCCTCTCCATCTCCTCTAACCTCGCAGCCATCTGTCCCTCTTCATTTTCTACTACGTGAACGTTGTTTCAGGAGTTGCATAAATTGTTTCTGTAACGCGGCGGTTGTTTCAACAATTGTTTCTGCAACACGACCATTGTTTCTTCAATGCGCATGTTGTTTCAGGAATTAATGAGTGGGTGAGGGACAAGCGACGCGTGCTTGGAGATCGGTCGACGGTTGTTTCTGTAACTGATTTGTTGTTTCATAAATTAAAGTGTCGAGGGAGGCGACCGTGCCGCGTGTCAGGAGTTAGATCAGACAGATGTGCACATGGAGATCCGACAGCTATCGAGGTGACAGATGTTTACTAGACATCTGACGGAGGACGCGTACCGGTGCCCACTGAGGAGTGCTCATTTTAAAGATTTTCTTGGGCAGGCCTCATGATGGGCTTCTCGTGTTGGGAAACGTAGCATAAATTCAAAAAAAATCCTACGCATATTCAAATCTTCCTATGGAGAGACCAGCAACGAGAGAGGGGTGAGTGCATCTTCATACCTTTGAAGATCGCTAAGCGGAAGCGTTGCTAGAACGCGGTTGATGGAGTCGTACTCGCGGCGATTCAGATCGCGGTGTGATTCCGATCTAGTGCCGAACCACGGCACCTCCGCGTTCAACACATGTGCAGCCCGGTGACGTCTCCCGCACCTTGATCCAGCAAGGAAGAGGGAGAGGGTGGGGAAGATCTCTGGCAGCACGACGGCGTGGTGTCGATGGAGAGACGAGGTCTCCCGGCATGGCTTCGCCAAGCACCGTGGGAGAGGAGGAAGAAGGGGGGCAGGGCTCCGCCGAGGGAGAGAGAAAAGTGTGTGCAAAACAGCCCCAAAACCCCCACTATATATAGGAGGAGGGGAGGGGGGTTCCACCCCTAGGGTTCCCACCCTAAGTGGTGCGGCAGCCCCCCCAGATGGGAGGTGCGGCGGCCAGGGCAAGGGGAGGGGGTGGCGCACCCCTAGGCGGGCCTTAGGCCCACCAGCGCCTAGGGTCCCCCCCCCTCTCCACCTCCTGCGCCTTGGGCCTCCTTGTGGGAGGCGCACCAGCCCACTTTGGGCTGGTTGCCCTCCCTCTTTTGGCCCATGCTACCTCTTGGGGCTGGTGGCCCCTCCCGATGGACCCCGGGACCATTTCCGGTGGTCCCGGTACATTACCGGTGACGCCCGAAACATTTCCGGTGTCCAAAACCATCCGTCCTATATATCAATCTTTACCTCCGGACCATCCCGAAGCTCCTCGTGACGTCCGGGATCTCATCCGGGACTCCGAACAACTTTCGGTAACCTCGTATAACAATTCGCTATAACTCTAGCGTCATCGAACCTTAAGTGTGTAGACCCTGCGGGTTCGGGAGTCAGGCAGACATGACCGAGACACCTCTCCGACCAATAACCATCAGCGGGGTCTGGATACCCATTGGTGGCTCCCACTTGCTCCACTATGATCTCATCGGATGAACCATGATGTCAAGGATTCAATCAATCCCGTATACAATTCCCTTTGTCTGTCGGTATAGAACTTGCCCGAGATTCGATCGTCGATATACCTATACCTTGTTCAATCTCGTTACTGGTAAGTGTCTTTACTCATTCCGTAGCACGTCATCGTGTGACTAACTCCTTAGTCACATTGAGCTCATGATGATGTTCTACCGAGTGGGCCCAGAGATACCTCTCCGTCATGCGGAGTGACAAATCCCGATCTCAATTCGTACCAACCCAACAGACACTTTGAGAGGTACCCGTAGTGCACCTTTATAGTCACCCAGTTACATTGTGACGTTTGATACATCCAAAGCACTCCTACGGTATCCGGGAGTTGCACAATCTCACGGTCGAAGGAAAAGACACTTGATATTAGAAAAGCTTTAGCATACGAACAATACGATCTAGTGCTATGCTTAGGATTGGGTCTTGTCCATCATATCATTCTCCCAATGATGTGATCCCGTTATCAATGACATCTAATGCACATGACCAGGAAACCATGATCATCTATTGACTAACGAGCTAGCCAACTAGAGGCTTGCTAGGGACACATTGTGATCTATTTATTCACACATGTATTACTGTTTCCTGTTAATACAATTATAGTATGAACAATAGATGATTATCATGAACAAGGAAATATGATAATAACCATTTTATTATTGCCTCTAGGGCATATTTTCAACAGTCTCCCACTTGCACTAGAGTCAATAATCTAGTTATATTGTGATGTATCGAATACCCATAGCATTATGGTGTTGATCATCTTTTGCTCGTGGAAGAGGTTTAGTCAACGGGTCTGCAACATTCAGATCCGTATGTACTTTACAAATCTCTATTACTCCACTCTGGACATGGTCCTGGATGGAGTTGTAGCGGCATTTGATGTGCTTCGTCTTTCGGTGAAACCTGGGCTCCTTGGCTATGGCAATGGCCCTAGTGTTATCACAGAAGAGTGTCATTGGACCCGACGCGCTTGGAACCACTCCAAGGTCGGTGATGAGCTCCTTCATCCAAATTCCTTCATGAGCTGCTTCTGAAGCAGTTATGTACTCCGCTTCACATGTAGATGCTGCCACGACTTCTTGCTTGCTGCTGCACCAGCTCACTGCCCCACCATTCAAAACATATACGTATTCGGTCTGTGACTTAGAGTCATCCGGATATGTGTCGAAGCTAGCGTCGACGTAACCCTTTACGACGAGCTCTTCGTCACCTCCATAAACGAGAAACATTTCCTTAGTCCTCTTCAGGTACTTAAGGATATTCTTGACCGCTGTCCAGTGTTCCATACTGGGATCACTTTGGTACCTCCCTACCAAACTTATGGCAAGGTTTATATCAGGTCTGGTACACAGCATGGCATACATTAGAGAGCCTACGACTGAAGCGTAGGGGACAATACTCATCTTCTCTCTATCTGCTCCCGTGGTCGGTGACTGAGTCTTACTCAATCTCATACCTTGCAAAACTGGCAACATCTCTATAGATCTTGATGCCTAATATGTATGCAGCTTCTCCAAGGTCCTTCATTGAAAAACTCTTGTTCAAATAGGCCTTTATGCTCTCCAACATCTCTATATTATTCCCCATCAATAATATGTCATCCACATACAGTATGAGGAAAGCTACAGAGCTCCCACTCACTTTCTTGTACAGACAGGCTTCTCCATAAACCTGTATGAACCCAAACGCTTTAATCACCTCATTAAAGTGAATGTTCCAACTCCGAGATGCTTGCACCAGCCCATAGATGGAGCGTTGGAGTTTGCACACTTTGTTAGCACCCTTAGGGTCGACAAAACCTTCTGGTTGCATCATATACAACTCTTCCTTAAGGTTCCCATTAAGGAACGCTATTTTGACGTACATTTGCCAAATTTCATAATCATAAAAGGCGGCAATTTCTCACATGATTTGGAATGATTTCAGCTTCGCTACGGGAGAGAAAGTCTCTTCATAGTCAATTCCTTGAATTTGTCGAAAACCCTTTGCGACAAGTCGAGCTTTATAAACGGTCACATTACCGTTTGCATCAGTCTTCTTCTTGAAGATCCATTTATTTTCTATGGCTCGCCGGTCATCGGGCAAGTCCACCAAAGTCCATACTTTGTTCTCATACATGGATCCTATCTCAGATTTCATAGCTTCAAGCCATTTGTTGGAATCCGGGCCCGCCATTGCTTCTTCATAGTTCGAAGGTTCACCGTTGTCTAACAACATGATTTCCATCACAGGGTTGTCGTACCACTCTGGTGCGGAGCGTGCCCTTGTGGACCTTCGCGGTTCAGTAGTAACTTGATCTGAAGCTTCATGATCATTATCATTAACTTCCTCTTCAGTTGGTGCAGGCGCCACAGGAACAATTTCCCGCGTTGCGCCACTTTCCTGTACGAGAGGGGGTGTAATTACCTCATCAAGTTCTACTTTCCTCCCACTTACTTCTTTCGAGAGAAACTCTTTCTCTAGAAAGGATCCGTTCTTGCCAACAAAGGTTTTACCTTTGGATCTAAGATAGAAGGTATACCCAATAGTTTCCTTAGGGTATCCTATGAATACGCATTTCTCCGCTTTGGGTTCGAGCTTTTATGGTTGAAGTTTCTTCACATAAGCATCGCAGCCCCAAACTTTAAGAAACGACAACTTAGGTTTCTTGTCAAACCATAGTTCATACGGTGTCGTCTCAACGGATTTAGACGGTGCCCTATTTAAAGTGAATGCTACAGTTTCTAATGCGTATCCCCAAAATGATAGCGGTAGGTCGGTAAGAGACATCATAGATCATACCATATCTAATAAAGTGCGATTACGACGTTTAGACACTCCGTTGCGTTGCGGTGTGCCAGGCGGCGTCAGTTGTGAAACGATTCCACACTTCCTTAGGTGTGTGCCAAACTTGTGACGCCCTCGGCTTAATCGTGCGCTAATCATACACGCAAATGCGTACGATCAAACCCAAGGACTCACGGGGAGATATCACAACACAACTCTAGACACAAATAAAATAACATCAGCTTCATATTACAAGCCAGGGGCCCCGAGGGCTAGAATACGAAAGCTCGATAAGCACACGAGTCAGCGGAAGCAACAAATATCTGAGTACAGACATAAAACATGGGGGTGCCTTAGAGAAGGCTAGCACAAAAGATACAACGATCGAACGAGGCGAGGCCTCCTGCCTGGGAACCTCCTAACTACTCCTGATCATCAGCGGCCTCCACGTAGTAGTAGGCACCGTCGGGGTAGCAGTCGTCGGCGGCGGGGACCTCCATCTCCTGGGCTTCATCATCTGGTCGCAGCAAACGGATCAAGGGGACAAGGGGGGAGCAAAGCAGCGGTGAGTACTCATCCAAAGTACTCGCAAGTCTTACATCAGAACTATTCTAATAATGCATCAGTATCAAAGAAGGGGGTTATATGTGGACTGACTGCAGCAATGCGAGAATAGAGAGAGAAAGCCTAGTCCTATCGAAGACTAGCATCTTCAGGGTCTTGCAGCAATAGACGAGAGTAGAACAGGGGTAACACAATAATAGTCATATTGTTGCAGCAATATTAAAGTGAGGTCACGCCTAAAGATCCTCCCTCGACTCCCTGCGAGGAAGCAATCCCGAGGCAAACTAATTCCAGTTACGTAACAATTGTAGTTGTATAAGATCGGGGCACAACTCCAAGTCGTCCTGTAACCGTGGACACGGCTATCCGAATAGTTAATTTCCATCCCTGCAGGGGTGCACCACATGTCCCGTCACGCTCGATAACACTCTGGCCGGACATACTTTTCTGGGTCCTGCCCGGCCTCGGAATATCGACACGTCGCAGCCCCACCTAAGACTAATCAGAGAGGCCAGCCCGCCGGTCTAAAACCTAAGCACAAAGGGTTCATGGGCCCAGTTCCCCTTCACGCTCCTGCACGTGGCGTGGGCGGCCGACGTCAGTCCTAGCATCCCTTAATCACAAGCGCGATGCATCTCGGGACCACTCGGGCGCGCGCCGCTACACTGCTGGCATCTGAAAAGCTTCGGCTGATACCGCGACGCCGAGTACCCATAATTCTTCCCGCGTAGCCGGTTAGTGCGAAAAGGTCTCCGACCAACCCAGATCAAATACCCAAATCCATTAGCATTTTAATTAGGCCAACAACACAGTCTCACGGGAATCCACCCGGCTTACAACTAATCACCAATGATCCCAGTAACATGGTCGAGTAACTGTGTGGTCGTAACATCGGAGGGAATCCGAGGTATCACCCTCATTGGATCCCGAACGATGTACCCGTCAAGGTGGGCTTAGAGGAATCACCCTCGGAGGTCCCACACTCGCGGGGTGGCACGACAGAGACGTCATCGGGAATGGTGAAAGAGGAATCACCCTCGATAACCACGACCGACTAGCTATACTACAGAGATATCATCAGGAGTACTTAGCGAGGTGTCACCCTCGGTACCCGACAGTATCCCTGTAGCGTCGTACAACGAAGGGGGGGGTGAACGTGCTGTGTCGGGTCTGGCTCGTCGATCAGAGATCGAGATTTGAAAACAAGCGGGGCAACTGATCTACGGGGTCAGAGGGGATGACTGCTCCACCTATACTAAACAGATTAAAGGTACAGGACTGAAAGTAGCAGTTCATCAAAAACAGGCTATGCATCAGATATAGGAGCTAACTACAACAGTAGCAAAATACTAATGCAAGCAGTAGGAAGAAAGACATAGACCATATAGGAATGATCAAGGGGAGTTTGCTTGCCTTGCTGCTCTGCGGCAAAGGGCTGATCGGCAGGGTCGTAGATGTACCCGGCAGCAGCGTCAGTCTCGGGGTCTACCGGTAAGAAGAGGGGGAAGAAACAATAAATAATAGCACCGATGCAACACAAAACATGATATCAAAAGATGCAGGCTAGACATGAGCTAACGCAGCAACATCCGTCATAGACGGGTCGGAAGAATATCTGACGATATTTTCCGGGTCTCGGGCTACTACCGGTTATACTGGAAACGATGGAAAAGTTCCATGTTTGTTATGCTAGGGACGCGTGACAGACGAACGGGCCGTGTATCCGGGTTCGTCTCGCTTTGCTGATCAACTTTCATGTTGAAAAAATTTTGATTTGACTTACGGATTATTTAATATTAATTTTCAAAGGTTTATTAATTATTTAGGAATTAAAAACAGATTTAAAAGATTTAATAAAATCCTATTATGACATCATCGCGATGTCAGGCTGACATCACATTTGACCGGTCAACTGACCAGCGGGTCCCGAACGTCATAGGCACAAGTTTTTATTAAGATTAATTATTTATTAATCAGATTAATTCAACGAGGGACCCACGTGTCATACTCTAATTATGTTAATTAATTATTTTAACTAATATATCTATTTATTTATTTAATAAAACATTATTATTATTATTATTATTTATATTAACTACCGCGTGGGGCCTCCCTGTCATAGACAGCGGTGCACTGGCCCCACCGGTAAGTGACCTAAGGCCAAATTCACATTTTAATCACAATAAATAGACATACAAATGTCGTATCCCTCCACATGCCTATATACGCAAATACATACATAATAGGGTATCGAATACATACATACATACATACATACATACATACGGCATCTAATACATCTCTTATTTTTATTTCTTTTCTCTCAAAAACTCTCAACACTCATCTCTCTGTTAACAGAGACAGAGAAGTTCTTTTGCTACTCCACCTAGAAGAACACAAACTTCGAATCCTTCTACCGGAGTCCACCGTCGACGGATCGAGGCCCCGTTTGCCGGAACGGAACCGTGACGTCGAGGGGAACGACAAGTTGGGAGGAGCCCGAGGAGGGGCTCACCGACGGTGACGTGACGGCCCGGTGAAGCCGGAGTTCGCACGTAGTTGACGGTGGAGACGGACGTGGAGGCGGTGACGGTGACGGTGACGATGGTGGTGACGGGTGTGTCGGCGAGGAGGAGCCGGTGAGGAGGGCCCCCCGGAGATGGAGCCGCCGATGGTGAGGGGCTCGGCCGGCGGGGCTCCCGGGGTCGGCCGACGGGATGGGGAGGGCCCCGGCCGCCGGGCCTGGAGGGGGGGGCCGAGGTGGCCGGCGCCCCTGCCGGCGTGGTGGAGACCGAGAGGGGGCTCGCCGCGGAGAGAGGGGAGGAGCCGCCGGGGGGTGAGGGGGATGAGGGGCCGCCGGGGGTGAGGGGGATGAGGGAGGCGGCCGTGGGGAGAGGAGGCCGCCGGCGTGGTGAGGGGGACCGAGGGGGGGCCGCCGGTGGGAGGAGGAGTGGCCGCCGGGGGGGGAGGCCGCCGGCGGGAGGAGTGGCCGCCGGTTGGGGAGGGAGAGGGGCGAGGTGGAGGCGACGTGGGAGGGAGAGGCGAGAGGGCAGAGGGGGGCGACGGGATCTCGGGGGTGGGGGGGCTCGGTCGTGGGAGGGAGCCACGGGAGGGGGTGGGGCCCTCGTGGGGTGGGGCCCCCCACGAGGGGGGGCTGGCGGCGGCGGCGCACAGGGGAGGGGAGGGAGCAGCGAGGGGAGGGTGGCGCCCAGGAGGGCGTTAGGGTTTGGGGGGGGGGGGGTCGGCTCGGCCACTTGGCCCAGTTTGGGCCGGCTGGGAGGGGGGCTTTCTCTTTTTTTTTTGATTTGTTTTATTTTGTTTTCTCTTTTCCCTCTTCTTTTTATTATTTCTTTCTTTCAGTTTTCTTTCTTTCTTTTATCATTATTATTTCTTTAATACTTTCCTCTTTTTTACATATATATTCTTTTAATATTTGCAATGAACTCATAACGTACTCTACTTTTGTTTTCAAATTTGAAATCCGGACAAACTCGAATCAACGCGGGTCTGAGATGGAAATCCGATGACGTGGCATCATTAACGGTTGATCACTGTAGCTTAATTACAATTACTACTGTAGCAAAAGTCAAGGATGTCACAATTCTCCCCTACTAACAAGAATTCTCGTCCCGAGAATTAAGAGGTAGATGGAAAGAGCCCGGGGTATTCATCACGAAGATGATCCTCGCGTTCCCAAGTGGCTTCATCTTCAGAGTGATTTGACCACTGCACCTTAAGGAACTTGGTGACCTTGCGACGAGTTTTACGTTCAGCTTGGTCGAGAATGCGGACCGGATGGTCTTTATAAGAGAGGTCTTGTTGTAGCTCAAGCATATCGTGATCCACTGCTCGAATAGGATCCTTGAAGCAGCGACGGAGTTGAGAAACATGGAAGACATCGTGAACCTGAGAAAGGTTCGCCGGCAGTTCCAATTGATAAGCCACTCTTCCACGCCTTTCGAGAACAGTGAAAGGACCAATATAACGAGGAGCTAACTTGCCCTTGATTCCGAAACGGTGTGCACCTCTCATTGGTGTGACACGAAGATAAGCCTTTTCGCCAGGTTGATAGACCATATCTTGATGATGACGGTCATACTGACTTTTCTGACGAGACTGAGCAGCCTTCAGATTCTCATGAATAATGCGGACTTGATCTTCGGCATGTTGAATAATATCCGGACCGAAGAGTGATCGTTCCCCAGTTTCTGACCAATTCAGAGGAGTCCGACACCTTCGCCCATACAATACTTCGAAAGGGGCCATCTTCAGGCTAGCTTGATAGCTATTGTTGTAAGAGAACTCGGCATACGGGAGAGATTCCTCCCATTTCTTACCGAAAGAAATGACACAAGCTCGAAGCATGTCCTCGAGAATTTGGTTGACTCGTTCAACTTGTCCCTGGGATTGAGGATGAAATGCAGTGCTGAAGGACAGATGAGTCCCCATAGCCTTCTGAAAACTTTCCCAGAATTTTGAAGTAAACAAGCTGCCACGGTCCGAACTGATTACCAACGGAATACCGTGAAGTGAAACAACTCTTGACATATAAAGATCTGCCAGCTGACTAGCATTAATCGTTTCTTTGACGGCCAGGAAATGTGCAACTTTGGACAGTCGATCAATGACGATAAGAATAGCATCATTACCTTTCTGAGACCTGGGAAAACCAGTGACGAAGTCCATTTCAACGTGATCCCATTTCCACTCGGGAATAGAGATAGGTTGCAGAGTTCCAACAGGCTTTTGGTGTTCTGCTTTGATACGCCGGCATATATCACATTCTGCCACATAGCGTGCAATGTCTTGTTTCATATTGGGCCACCAGAATCTTTGCCGGATGTCTTGGTACATCTTGGTACTACCCGGGTGAATAGACAATGGTGTGTCATGAGCTTCTTCCATCACCTTCCCAGTCATCCTAAGATTTTCCTTCTTATTTGGGACGAATAGTCGACCCTTGAAATACAAGGCGCCACCTTCATCAACAGTGAAAAAGGAGGGTTTACCCTTTGCAATATAGCTCTTAATCCTGTCGACATCATCGTCAAAGTTTTGTATATTCTTTATGGAGCTCACAAGATCTGGTTCAACCACTAGGTTACTGAGGGAACCCTGATTAACAACACGAAGGTTCATCTTTTGATACTCTTCAGGAGGGGGAACAAGGTAACCCTGAGGAACAATGTGGAGGTTCAGCTTACGGAATTCCTCTTGCAGACGATCGTGAACCTGATGAACCTGGAGGTGGTTGCAGTATGACTTGCGACTTAAGGCATCAGCCATTACGTTAGCCTTGCCAGGGGTATATGATATACTACAGTCAAAATCTGCTATACGCTCCATCCATCTTTGTTGACGCAGGTTCAGCTCCGGTTGAGTGAACAAGTACTTCAAACTTTGATGGTCGGTGTAGATTTCACAGCGATTACCGACTAGGTATTGTCGCCATTCCTTCAATGCATGAATGACTGCGGCAAGCTCGAGATCATGAACTGGGTAGTTCTCTTCATGAGCACGCAGTTGACGTGAAGCATAAGCGATCACCTTGCGATCCTGCATTAGGACACAACCTATTCCTTGACGAGAAGCATGACAGTATATGATGAAATCCCTTTTTGTATCTGGAGGAGCAAGTACTGGAGCGGACGTCAGTTTGTCCTTGAGCGCCTGGAAACTTTCCTGACATTTATCAGTCCATTCATACTTAACACCTTTGTGAAGCAGGTTGGTTAAGGGCTTTGCAATCTTGGAGAAGTTCTCGACGAATCGACGGCAATAGCTGGCGAGTCCAAGAAAACTTCTGACTTGCTTGACATTCTTCGGGGGAGTCCAATCAAGAATAGCTTGAATTCGTTCGGGGTTGACCGCAATACCATCCTTGGAAATCACATGACCAAGGTAAGTCACTTCGTCTAGCCAGAACTCACATTTGGAATACTTCGCATAGAGTTTATGCTCCCGAAGCTTATCCAGTACAAGACGAAGATGTTCAGCATGCTCTTCTTTGTTCTTTGAAAACACCAGAATATCATCCAGATATACCACGACAAATTTGTCGAGGTAGTCCATGAATATATAATTCATCAATCGAGAGAAAGTTGCCGGTGCATTGGTTAAGCCGAAGGACATGACGGTGTACTCGTATGATCCATATCGAGTAACAAAGGCGGTCTTTGGAATATCCTCCTTGCGAACACGGATCTGGTGGTATCCCAATCTCAAGTCGAGCTTAGAGAAAACGGTGGAACCAGCAAGTTGATCATACAAATCATTTATCCGAGGGAGAGGATATTTGTTTTGAATAGTGGCCTGGTTGATAGGACGATAGTCTTGAACCAATCGATTTGTCCCATCCTTCTTCTTAACAAAGAGAGAAGGTGCTCCCCAAGCAGAGGAACTCGGACGGATGAAACCCAGACGGAGCGAGTTGTCAATTTCTTGCTTAAGTTCAAGGAGTTCATGTGGTGGCATTTTATAAGGACGCTTGGCAATAGGAGTGGTACCGGGTACCAAGTCAATGACAAACTCGACAGCTCGAGCAGGGGGAATCCCCGGAAGTTCTTCTGGAAAGACATCTTGGAACTCTCGGACCACTGGAATGTTTTCAATCCCTTCAAGAGGCGACGCATTTAATGCATTCAAGGCATACAGCCGTGCCTCAGCATTACGGACGAGATGAGCATGGTAGCTTACTAGTTCAATTGAAGGGTGTAGGAGGTGGACGGTTTTGGTGGCACAAACGATCGATGCCGTATGAGCTTTCAACCAGTCCATCCCCAATATGAGATCAATGTTGGATGACTTTAGTAGGATGGGGTTGGCAAGGAATTCTAATCCTTCAATTTCAACTGGAACATGGGGGCAAACCACAGAGGTTCGGCATTCGCCCCCAGGGGTGTTTACCACTATCGGGATGTTCATCTCTTCGCTCCTAATGTCATGCATGTATGCAAAATTTTCCGACATAAAGGAATGCGATGCTCCTGTATCAAACAATACAGAAGCAGGTACTGAGTTAACGAGAAGTGTACCCATCACGGTAGCAGGCTGGTCTTGAGCTTGACCCATATCAATGTTGTTGGCCTGACCACGAACATAAGCAGGCTTAGTGTTGAAGTTGCGGTTCTGGTTGTTGCCACGGCCAGTTGCGGAAAGTGCCAGCTGATTCTGATTCTGCCTGCAGTCTCTAGCACGGTGACCTGGACGGCCACACTTGAAGCACAGCCCGTCCTCAGGACGGGATGGAGGAACTCGAGGTGGTGGAGCTGGAAGCCTCGGCTGCCTAGGTGGTGGAGGAGGCAGGCGAGGTGCAGCATAGGACGGCCTCGGAGTAGGAGCAGGTGCATGGTACATGTTGTTGGGAATCCAGATCTTCCGCTTCTGTGCAGATGAGCCCGAAGATGAGCCCATGTCACGGTTGCGCTTGTTGCTATCTTTGTATTCCTGCAGACCAGTCTCAACCTGTATAGCCTTGTTCACGAGGGTGGCGAATTCAGCATAGTCCTGAACGAGGAGTGTCAGCTTGATATCAGGGTGGAGGCCTTCACGGAACTTCTCCTGCCTGCGTGCATCAGTCGTAATGTCTTCTTCAGCATAACGAGATAATTCCAGAAATTCCCGCTGATAAGCATCCACAGTCTTGTTGCCCTGGACTAAGTTGCGGAACTCACGCTTCTTCCGATCCATGATTCCCTGGGGAATGTATCGAGCACGGAAAGCAGCCTTGAACTCTGCCCAAGTGATGATAGTTCCATCGGGCTGAGAGCGCCTGTGGCTGTCCCACCATTGAGCAGCAGGACCCTTCAGAAAGTAGGCGGCAAAGTTGACATAGCTCGCCAGGGGCACATTGGCAGACTCTAGCTCATAAGAAATGTCACGGAGCCAGTCATCAGCATCAAGAGGCTGAGTTGAGCTGCGGTAGATCGCAGGGTTGAGACGGCAGAAGTCTTGCAGCGTCACGCCTTGTGGTTGGTTCATGTTCGGCCTTTGGAACTGATCCATGAGCCCTTGCATAAACTGGCGGTTCAGCTCAAACTGTTGGATCATCCCCGCCATATACTCAGGAGGCGGGGGTGGTGCATCGTTGGCAGGGCCACGCGGACGGCCAACTGGTCTAACCATCCTGTTAAATATTTAGCAGGGGTATTTTAGCTTAAAGTAATCGAAAGGCATCGCATGCATTCATGAAGTAATCAAGCATAATGAAAGGGAAATGCGATAGATACCCCATAGTAGTTGAGTTCGACATACAGACCCATACATAAGTTCGATCACAGACTAACGATTAAAAACTCGAAATTTGGCGATAGCCCGGACGCATTTGACGATACCCTGGACTCACTAGGCGGCGCGCAGGCACGCGGTGGAAGAGTACCACAACGAGATGTAGCGATAAGGCTATATCAACGTCGGAGAGGACGATCGAATCCTGGTAGCTGGCGGTGATAGAAGGTAGGGACAGGACCCTGTGTCCCATTGTGACTCTGGTGAGGGTACCGCATCCAGTCGAGCAGCTGAGGTCCAAGTGCAGGGGTTCTACCCCCAACATCAGTCCACTCGAGAGCTGATGGTAGCTCTGTCCTGCTCGGCTCGCGGATGCGCATAGGCGGAACCCTCGGACAGTGTGATGGCTGCAGCTCTGTCAACGCGTCGTAAAGACGAGCACGCGTAGCATACAACTCCACAGTCAGAGCTCGGAAAGCACGATCCATTGCCTCAGTGTACTGCACCAGAATCCGCGCGTCGTAGCGACGCGTCACGTAGGGGGCGCAGACAGCGACGTAGGAACGGTCGCTGCGCTCCCGAACGTCAGAAGCGTAGGCAGTGAGATCAGACCCAGTCTCATCCCCAGCAGGAGCATGCGGGATGTATCTGAAAGGGCTCTCCTCCAGGTGAGGGTACGCTCCACGGAGACGGGTGATGGCGATGTAGGCCGCATCATGGACGGCCATCTCGACCGACACTCCAATACCACAGAACACGTGGCGCTCGAGGGTCTCGCCGCCCCTCTGGTCGAAGATGCGAACCTCAGCCTGGTACTGGCACTGGTTGTACTCGCGGAAATCCTCGAACACGGTGTACTCGGGGTACCAGCGATATCCCAGCCTGGTCAGGAGATCGACCAAAATGGCCGGGAACCCAGTCGTCTCGGTGGCCTGTGTCAGGCGCACGTGCTGTCTTGCGGGACGCATCTGAAAATAAGATTGACGAATGTCAATGACAGTGTGTGTAATACATATTCAGGAGAAAAAGAGTAGATAGTCCAGCGCTCCGGATTGATGTGATTCGAGAACCTAATGTTAGAGTTAGTAAAATCTTTGACCCGAAAGAGAAGAGAAAGTAGAGCCCAGAGTATAGGAAAGGAGTAAAAGATACTAATACCACCCAATTGAGATGTGGGCTCGTAAGCCACAACATCAGTGTTAGTAAAGTTTTTCAAACACTAGACTCAACTTCGGCCAAGGAGTTGGAAAGGGGGCTACCTACAGGCAGTTGGCTCTGATACCAACTTGTGACGCCCTCGGCTTAATCGTACGCTAATCATACACGCAAATGCGTACGATCAAACCCAAGGACTCACGGGGAGATATCACAACACAACTCTAGACACAAATAAAATAACATCAGCTTCATATTACAAGCCAGGGGCCCCGAGGGCTAGAATACGAAAGCTCGATAAGCACACGAGTCAGCGGAAGCAACAAATATCTGAGTACAGACATAAAACATGGGGGTGCCTTAGAGAAGGCTAGCACAAAAGATACAACGATCGAACGAGGCGAGGCCTCCTGCCTGGGAACCTCCTAACTACTCCTGATCATCAGCGGCCTCCACGTAGTAGTAGGCACCGTCGGGGTAGCAGTCGTCGGCGGCGGGGACCTCCATCTCCTGGGCTTCATCATCTGGTCGCAGCAAACGGATCAAGGGGACAAGGGGGGAGCAAAGCAGCGGTGAGTACTCATCCAAAGTACTCGCAAGTCTTACATCAGAACTATTCTAATAATGCATCAGTATCAAAGAAGGGGGTTATATGTGGACTGACTGCAGCAATGCGAGAATAGAGAGAGAAAGCCTAGTCCTATCGAAGACTAGCATCTTCAGGGTCTTGCAGCAATAGACGAGAGTAGAACAGGGGTAACACAATAATAGTCATATTGTTGCAGCAATATTAAAGTGAGGTCACGCCTAAAGATCCTCCCTCGACTCCCTGCGAGGAAGCAATCCTGAGGCAAACTAATTCCAGTTACGTAACAATTGTAGTTGTATAAGATCGGGGCACAACTCCAAGTCGTCCTGTAACCGTGGACACGGCTATCCGAATAGTTAATTTCCATCCCTGCAGGGGTGCACCACATGTCCCGTCACGCTCGATAACACTCTGGCCGGACATACTTTTCTGGGTCCTGCCCGGCCTCGGAATATCGACACGTCGCAGCCCCACCTAAGACTAATCAGAGAGGCCAGCCCGCCGGTCTAAAACCTAAGCACAAAGGGTTCATGGGCCCAGTTCCCCTTCACGCTCCTGCACGTGGCGTGGGCGGCCGACGTCAGTCCTAGCATCCCTTAATCACAAGCGCGATGCATCTCGGGACCACTCGGGCGCGCGCCGCTACACTGCTGGCATCTGAAAAGCTTCGGCTGATACCGCGACGCCGAGTACCCATAATTCTTCCCGCGTAGCCGGTTAGTGCGAAAAGGTCTCCGACCAACCCAGATCAAATACCCAAATCCATTAGCATTTTAATTAGGCCAACAACACAGTCTCACGGGAATCCACCCGGCTTACAACTAATCACCAATGATCCCAGTAACATGGTCGAGTAACTGTGTGGTCGTAACATCGGAGGGAATCCGAGGTATCACCCTCGTTGGATCCCGAACGATGTACCCGTCAAGGTGGGCTTAGAGGAATCACCCTCGGAGGTCCCACACTCGCGGGGTGGCACGACAGAGACGTCATCGGGAATGGTGAAAGAGGAATCACCCTCGATAACCACGACCGACTAGCTATACTACAGAGATATCATCAGGAGTACTTAGCGAGGTGTCACCCTCGGTACCCGACAGTATCCCTGTAGCGTCGTACAACGAAGGGGGGGGGTGAACGTGCTGTGTCGGGTCTGGCTCGTCGATCAGAGATCGAGATTTGAAAACAAGCGGGGCAACTGATCTACGGGGTCAGAGGGGATGACTGCTCCACCTATACTAAACAGATTAAAGGTACAGGACTGAAAGTAGCAGTTCATCAAAAACAGGCTATGCATCAGATATAGGAGCTAACTACAACAGTAGCAAAATACTAATGCAAGCAGTAGGAAGAAAGACATAGACCATATAGGAATGATCAAGGGGAGTTTGCTTGCCTTGCTGCTCTGCGGCAAAGGGCTGATCGGCAGGGTCGTAGATGTACCCGGCAGCAGCGTCAGTCTCGGGGTCTACCGGTAAGAAGAGGGGGAAGAAACAATAAATAATAGCACCGATGCAACACAAAACATGATATCAAAAGATGCAGGCTAGACATGAGCTAACGCAGCAACATCCGTCATAGACGGGTCGGAAGAATATCTGACGATATTTTCCGGGTCTCGGGCTACTACCGGTTATACTGGAAACGATGGAAAAGTTCCATGTTTGCTATGCTAGGGACGCGTGACAGACGAACGGGCCGTGTATCCGGGTTCGTCTCGCTTTGCTGATCAACTTTCATGTTGAAAAAATTTTGATCTGACTTACGGATTATTTAATATTAATTTTCAAAGGTTTATTAATTATTTAGGAATTAAAAACAGATTTAAAAGATTTAATAAAATCCTATTATGACATCATCGCGATGTCAGGCTGACATCACATTTGACCGGTCAACTGACCAGCGGGTCCCGAACGTCATAGGCACAAGTTTTTATTAAGATTAATTATTTATTAATCAGATTAATTCAACGAGGGACCCACGTGTCATACTCTAATTATGTTAATTAATTATTTTAACTAATATATCTATTTATTTATTTAATAAAACATTATTATTATTATTATTATTTATATTAACTACCGCGTGGGGCCTCCCTGTCATAGACAGCGGTGCACTGGCCCCACCGGTAAGTGACCTAAGGCCAAATTCACATTTTAATCACAATAAATAGACATACAAATGTCGTATCCCTCCACATGCCTATATACGCAAATACATACATAATAGGGTATCGAATACATACATACATACATACATACATACATACGGCATCTAATACATCTCTTATTTTTATTTCTTTTCTCTCAAAAACTCTCAACACTCATCTCTCTGTTAACAGAGACAGAGAAGTTCTTTTGCTACTCCACCTAGAAGAACACAAACTTCGAATCCTTCTACCGGAGTCCACCGTCGACGGATCGAGGCCCCGTTTGCCGGAACGGAACCGTGACGTCGAGGGGAACGACAAGTTGGGAGGAGCCCGAGGAGGGGCTCACCGACGGTGACGTGACGGCCCGGTGAAGCCGGAGTTCGCACGTAGTTGACGGTGGAGACGGACGTGGAGGCGGGTGACGGTGACGGTGACGATGGTGGTGACGGGTGTGTCGGCGAGGAGGAGCCGGTGAGGAGGGCCCCCCGGAGATGGAGCCGCCGATGGTGAGGGGCTCGGCCGGCGGGGCTCCCGGGGTCGGCCGACGGGATGGGGAGGGCCCCGGCCGCCGGGCCTGGAGGGGGGGGCCGAGGTGGCCGGCGCCCCTGCCGGCGTGGTGGAGACCGAGAGGGGGCTCGCCGCGGAGAGAGGGGAGGAGCCGCCGGGGGGTGAGGGGGATGAGGGGCCGCCGGGGGTGAGGGGGATGAGGGAGGCGGCCGTGGGGAGAGGAGGCCGCCGGCGTGGTGAGGGGGACCGAGGGGGGGCCGCCGGTGGGAGGAGGAGTGGCCGCCGGGGGGGGAGGCCGCCGGCGGGAGGAGTGGCCGCCGGTTGGGGAGGGAGAGGGGCGAGGTGGAGGCGACGTGGGAGGGAGAGGCGAGAGGGCAGAGGGGGGCGACGGGATCTCGGGGGTGGGGGGGCTCGGTCGTGGGAGGGAGCCACGGGAGGGGGTGGGGCCCTCGTGGGGTGGGGCCCCCCACGAGGGGGGGCTGGCGGCGGCGGCGCACAGGGGAGGGGAGGGAGCAGCGAGGGGAGGGTGGCGCCCAGGAGGGCGTTAGGGTTTGGGGGGGGGGGTCGGCTCGGCCACTTGGCCCAGTTTGGGCCGGCTGGGAGGGGGGCTTTCTCTTTTTTTTTTTGATTTGTTTTATTTTGTTTTCTCTTTTCCCTCTTCTTTTTATTATTTCTTTCTTTCAGTTTTCTTTCTTTCTTTTATCATTATTATTTCTTTAATACTTTCCTCTTTTTTACATATATATTCTTTTAATATTTGCAATGAACTCATAACGTACTCTACTTTTGTTTTCAAATTTGAAATCCGGACAAACTCGAATCAACGCGGGTCTGAGATGGAAATCCGATGACGTGGCATCATTAACGGTTGATCACTGTAGCTTAATTACAATTACTACTGTAGCAAAAGTCAAGGATGTCACAATTCTCCCCTACTAACAAGAATTCTCGTCCCGAGAATTAAGAGGTAGATGGAAAGAGCCCGGGGTATTCATCACGAAGATGATCCTCGCGTTCCCAAGTGGCTTCATCTTCAGAGTGATTTGACCACTGCACCTTAAGGAACTTGGTGACCTTGCGACGAGTTTTACGTTCAGCTTGGTCGAGAATGCGGACCGGATGGTCTTTATAAGAGAGGTCTTGTTGTAGCTCAAGCATATCGTGATCCACTGCTCGAATAGGATCCTTGAAGCAGCGACGGAGTTGAGAAACATGGAAGACATCGTGAACCTGAGAAAGGTTCGCCGGCAGTTCCAATTGATAAGCCACTCTTCCACGCCTTTCGAGAACAGTGAAAGGACCAATATAACGAGGAGCTAACTTGCCCTTGATTCCGAAACGGTGTGCACCTCTCATTGGTGTGACACGAAGATAAGCCTTTTCGCCAGGTTGATAGACCATATCTTGATGATGACGGTCATACTGACTTTTCTGACGAGACTGAGCAGCCTTCAGATTCTCATGAATAATGCGGACTTGATCTTCGGCATGTTGAATAATATCCGGACCGAAGAGTGATCGTTCCCCAGTTTCTGACCAATTCAGAGGAGTCCGACACCTTCGCCCATACAATACTTCGAAAGGGGCCATCTTCAGGCTAGCTTGATAGCTATTGTTGTAAGAGAACTCGGCATACGGGAGAGATTCCTCCCATTTCTTACCGAAAGAAATGACACAAGCTCGAAGCATGTCCTCGAGAATTTGGTTGACTCGTTCAACTTGTCCCTGGGATTGAGGATGAAATGCAGTGCTGAAGGACAGATGAGTCCCCATAGCCTTCTGAAAACTTTCCCAGAATTTTGAAGTAAACAAGCTGCCACGGTCCGAACTGATTACCAACGGAATACCGTGAAGTGAAACAACTCTTGACATATAAAGATCTGCCAGCTGACTAGCATTAATCGTTTCTTTGACGGCCAGGAAATGTGCAACTTTGGACAGTCGATCAATGACGATAAGAATAGCATCATTACCTTTCTGAGACCTGGGAAAACCAGTGACGAAGTCCATTTCAACGTGATCCCATTTCCACTCGGGAATAGAGATAGGTTGCAGAGTTCCAACAGGCTTTTGGTGTTCTGCTTTGATACGCCGGCATATATCACATTCTGCCACATAGCGTGCAATGTCTTGTTTCATATTGGGCCACCAGAATCTTTGCCGGATGTCTTGGTACATCTTGGTACTACCCGGGTGAATAGACAATGGTGTGTCATGAGCTTCTTCCATCACCTTCCCAGTCATCCTAAGATTTTCCTTCTTATTTGGGACGAATAGTCGACCCTTGAAATACAAGGCGCCACCTTCATCAACAGTGAAAAAGGAGGGTTTACCCTTTGCAATATAGCTCTTAATCCTGTCGACATCATCGTCAAAGTTTTGTATATTCTTTATGGAGCTCACAAGATCTGGTTCAACCACTAGGTTACTGAGGGAACCCTGATTAACAACACGAAGGTTCATCTTTTGATACTCTTCAGGAGGGGGGAACAAGGTAACCCTGAGGAACAATGTGGAGGTTCAGCTTACGGAATTCCTCTTGCAGACGATCGTGAACCTGATGAACCTGGAGGTGGTTGCAGTATGACTTGCGACTTAAGGCATCAGCCATTACGTTAGCCTTGCCAGGGGTATATGATATACTACAGTCAAAATCTGCTATACGCTCCATCCATCTTTGTTGACGCAGGTTCAGCTCCGGTTGAGTGAACAAGTACTTCAAACTTTGATGGTCGGTGTAGATTTCACAGCGATTACCGACTAGGTATTGTCGCCATTCCTTCAATGCATGAATGACTGCGGCAAGCTCGAGATCATGAACTGGGTAGTTCTCTTCATGAGCACGCAGTTGACGTGAAGCATAAGCGATCACCTTGCGATCCTGCATTAGGACACAACCTATTCCTTGACGAGAAGCATGACAGTATATGATGAAATCCCTTTTTGTATCTGGAGGAGCAAGTACTGGAGCGGACGTCAGTTTGTCCTTGAGCGCCTGGAAACTTTCCTGACATTTATCAGTCCATTCATACTTAACACCTTTGTGAAGCAGGTTGGTTAAGGGCTTTGCAATCTTGGAGAAGTTCTCGACGAATCGACGGCAATAGCTGGCGAGTCCAAGAAAACTTCTGACTTGCTTGACATTCTTCGGGGGAGTCCAATCAAGAATAGCTTGAATTCGTTCGGGGTTGACCGCAATACCATCCTTGGAAATCACATGACCAAGGTAAGTCACTTCGTCTAGCCAGAACTCACATTTGGAATACTTCGCATAGAGTTTATGCTCCCGAAGCTTATCCAGTACAAGACGAAGATGTTCAGCATGCTCTTCTTTGTTCTTTGAAAACACCAGAATATCATCCAGATATACCACGACAAATTTGTCGAGGTAGTCCATGAATATATAATTCATCAATCGAGAGAAAGTTGCCGGTGCATTGGTTAAGCCGAAGGACATGACGGTGTACTCGTATGATCCATATCGAGTAACAAAGGCGGTCTTTGGAATATCCTCCTTGCGAACACGGATCTGGTGGTATCCCAATCTCAAGTCGAGCTTAGAGAAAACGGTGGAACCAGCAAGTTGATCATACAAATCATTTATCCGAGGGAGAGGATATTTGTTTTGAATAGTGGCCTGGTTGATAGGACGATAGTCTTGAACCAATCGATTTGTCCCATCCTTCTTCTTAACAAAGAGAGAAGGTGCTCCCCAAGCAGAGGAACTCGGACGGATGAAACCCAGACGGAGCGAGTTGTCAATTTCTTGCTTAAGTTCAAGGAGTTCATGTGGTGGCATTTTATAAGGACGCTTGGCAATAGGAGTGGTACCGGGTACCAAGTCAATGACAAACTCGACAGCTCGAGCAGGGGGAATCCCCGGAAGTTCTTCTGGAAAGACATCTTGGAACTCTCGGACCACTGGAATGTTTTCAATCCCTTCAAGAGGCGACGCATTTAATGCATTCAAGGCATACAGCCGTGCCTCAGCATTACGGACGAGATGAGCATGGTAGCTTACTAGTTCAATTGAAGGGTGTAGGAGGTGGACGGTTTTGGTGGCACAAACGATCGATGCCGTATGAGCTTTCAACCAGTCCATCCCCAATATGAGATCAATGTTGGATGACTTTAGTAGGATGGGGTTGGCAAGGAATTCTAATCCTTCAATTTCAACTGGAACATGGGGGCAAACCACAGAGGTTCGGCATTCGCCCCCAGGGGTGTTTACCACTATCGGGATGTTCATCTCTTCGCTCCTAATGTCATGCATGTATGCAAAATTTTCCGACATAAAGGAATGCGATGCTCCTGTATCAAACAATACAGAAGCAGGTACTGAGTTAACGAGAAGTGTACCCATCACGGTAGCAGGCTGGTCTTGAGCTTGACCCATATCAATGTTGTTGGCCTGACCACGAACATAAGCAGGCTTAGTGTTGAAGTTGCGGTTCTGGTTGTTGCCACGGCCAGTTGCGGAAAGTGCCAGCTGATTCTGATTCTGCCTGCAGTCTCTAGCACGGTGACCTGGACGGCCACACTTGAAGCACAGCCCGTCCTCAGGACGGGATGGAGGAACTCGAGGTGGTGGAGCTGGAAGCCTCGGCTGCCTAGGTGGTGGAGGAGGCAGGCGAGGTGCAGCATAGGACGGCCTCGGAGTAGGAGCAGGTGCATGGTACATGTTGTTGGGAATCCAGATCTTCCGCTTCTGTGCAGATGAGCCCGAAGATGAGCCCATGTCACGGTTGCGCTTGTTGCTATCTTTGTATTCCTGCAGACCAGTCTCAACCTGTATAGCCTTGTTCACGAGGGTGGCGAATTCAGCATAGTCCTGAACGAGGAGTGTCAGCTTGATATCAGGGTGGAGGCCTTCACGGAACTTCTCCTGCCTGCGTGCATCAGTCGTAATGTCTTCTTCAGCATAACGAGATAATTCCAGAAATTCCCGCTGATAAGCATCCACAGTCTTGTTGCCCTGGACTAAGTTGCGGAACTCACGCTTCTTCCGATCCATGATTCCCTGGGGAATGTATCGAGCACGGAAAGCAGCCTTGAACTCTGCCCAAGTGATGATAGTTCCATCGGGCTGAGAGCGCCTGTGGCTGTCCCACCATTGAGCAGCAGGACCCTTCAGAAAGTAGGCGGCAAAGTTGACATAGCTCGCCAGGGGCACATTGGCAGACTCTAGCTCATAAGAAATGTCACGGAGCCAGTCATCAGCATCAAGAGGCTGAGTTGAGCTGCGGTAGATCGCAGGGTTGAGACGGCAGAAGTCTTGCAGCGTCACGCCTTGTGGTTGGTTCATGTTCGGCCTTTGGAACTGATCCATGAGCCCTTGCATAAACTGGCGGTTCAGCTCAAACTGTTGGATCATCCCCGCCATATACTCAGGAGGCGGGGGTGGTGCATCGTTGGCAGGGCCACGCGGACGGCCAACTGGTCTAACCATCCTGTTAAATATTTAGCAGGGGTATTTTAGCTTAAAGTAATCGAAAGGCATCGCATGCATTCATGAAGTAATCAAGCATAATGAAAGGGAAATGCGATAGATACCCCATAGTAGTTGAGTTCGACATACAGACCCATACATAAGTTCGATCACAGACTAACGATTAAAAACTCGAAATTTGGCGATAGCCCGGACGCATTTGACGATACCCTGGACTCACTAGGCGGCGCGCAGGCACGCGGTGGAAGAGTACCACAACGAGATGTAGCGATAAGGCTATATCAACGTCGGAGAGGACGATCGAATCCTGGTAGCTGGCGGTGATAGAAGGTAGGGACAGGACCCTGTGTCCCATTGTGACTCTGGTGAGGGTACCGCATCCAGTCGAGCAGCTGAGGTCCAAGTGCAGGGGTTCTACCCCCAACATCAGTCCACTCGAGAGCTGATGGTAGCTCTGTCCTGCTCGGCTCGCGGATGCGCATAGGCGGAACCCTCGGACAGTGTGATGGCTGCAGCTCTGTCAACGCGTCGTAAAGACGAGCACGCGTAGCATACAACTCCACAGTCAGAGCTCGGAAAGCACGATCCATTGCCTCAGTGTACTGCACCAGAATCCGCGCGTCGTAGCGACGCGTCACGTAGGGGGCGCAGACAGCGACGTAGGAACGGTCGCTGCGCTCCCGAACGTCAGAAGCGTAGGCAGTGAGATCAGACCCAGTCTCATCCCCAGCAGGAGCATGCGGGATGTATCTGAAAGGGCTCTCCTCCAGGTGAGGGTACGCTCCACGGAGACGGGTGATGGCGATGTAGGCCGCATCATGGACGGCCATCTCGACCGACACTCCAATACCACAGAACACGTGGCGCTCGAGGGTCTCGCCGCCCCTCTGGTCGAAGATGCGAACCTCAGCCTGGTACTGGCACTGGTTGTACTCGCGGAAATCCTCGAACACGGTGTACTCGGGGTACCAGCGATATCCCAGCCTGGTCAGGAGATCGACCAAAATGGCCGGGAACCCAGTCGTCTCGGTGGCCTGTGTCAGGCGCACGTGCTGTCTTGCGGGACGCATCTGAAAATAAGATTGACGAATGTCAATGACAGTGTGTGTAATACATATTCAGGAGAAAAAGAGTAGATAGTCCAGCGCTCCGGATTGATGTGATTCGAGAACCTAATGTTAGAGTTAGTAAAATCTTTGACCCGAAAGAGAAGAGAAAGTAGAGCCCAGAGTATAGGAAAGGAGTAAAAGATACTAATACCACCCAATTGAGATGTGGGCTCGTAAGCCACAACATCAGTGTTAGTAAAGTTTTTCAAACACTAGACTCAACTTCGGCCAAGGAGTTGGAAAGGGGGCTACCTACAGGCAGTTGGCTCTGATACCAACTTGTGACGCCCTCGGCTTAATCGTACGCTAATCATACACGCAAATGCGTACGATCAAACCCAAGGACTCACGGGGAGATATCACAACACAACTCTAGACACAAATAAAATAACATCAGCTTCATATTACAAGCCAGGGGCCCCGAGGGCTAGAATACGAAAGCTCGATAAGCACACGAGTCAGCGGAAGCAACAAATATCTGAGTACAGACATAAAACATGGGGGTGCCTTAGAGAAGGCTAGCACAAAAGATACAACGATCGAACGAGGCGAGGCCTCCTGCCTGGGAACCTCCTAACTACTCCTGATCATCAGCGGCCTCCACGTAGTAGTAGGCACCGTCGGGGTAGCAGTCGTCGGCGGCGGGGACCTCCATCTCCTGGGCTTCATCATCTGGTCGCAGCAAACGGATCAAGGGGACAAGGGGGGAGCAAAGCAGCGGTGAGTACTCATCCAAAGTACTCGCAAGTCTTACATCAGAACTATTCTAATAATGCATCAGTATCAAAGAAGGGGGTTATATGTGGACTGACTGCAGCAATGCGAGAATAGAGAGAGAAAGCCTAGTCCTATCGAAGACTAGCATCTTCAGGGTCTTGCAGCAATAGACGAGAGTAGAACAGGGGTAACACAATAATAGTCATATTGTTGCAGCAATATTAAAGTGAGGTCACGCCTAAAGATCCTCCCTCGACTCCCTGCGAGGAAGCAATCCCGAGGCAAACTAATTCCAGTTACGTAACAATTGTAGTTGTATAAGATCGGGGCACAACTCCAAGTCGTCCTGTAACCGTGGACACGGCTATCCGAATAGTTAATTTCCATCCCTGCAGGGGTGCACCACATGTCCCGTCACGCTCGATAACACTCTGGCCGGACATACTTTTCTGGGTCCTGCCCGGCCTCGGAATATCGACACGTCGCAGCCCCACCTAAGACTAATCAGAGAGGCCAGCCCGCCGGTCTAAAACCTAAGCACAAAGGGTTCATGGGCCCAGTTCCCCTTCACGCTCCTGCACGTGGCGTGGGCGGCCGACGTCAGTCCTAGCATCCCTTAATCACAAGCGCGATGCATCTCGGGACCACTCGGGCGCGCGCCGCTACACTGCTGGCATCTGAAAAGCTTCGGCTGATACCGCGACGCCGAGTACCCATAATTCTTCCCGCGTAGCCGGTTAGTGCGAAAAGGTCTCCGACCAACCCAGATCAAATACCCAAATCCATTAGCATTTTAATTAGGCCAACAACACAGTCTCACGGGAATCCACCCGGCTTACAACTAATCACCAATGATCCCAGTAACATGGTCGAGTAACTGTGTGGTCGTAACATCGGAGGGAATCCGAGGTATCACCCTCGTTGGATCCCGAACGATGTACCCGTCAAGGTGGGCTTAGAGGAATCACCCTCGGAGGTCCCACACTCGCGGGGTGGCACGACAGAGACGTCATCGGGAATGGTGAAAGAGGAATCACCCTCGATAACCACGACCGACTAGCTATACTACAGAGATATCATCAGGAGTACTTAGCGAGGTGTCACCCTCGGTACCCGACAGTATCCCTGTAGCGTCGTACAACGAAGGGGGGGGTGAACGTGCTGTGTCGGGTCTGGCTCGTCGATCAGAGATCGAGATTTGAAAACAAGCGGGGCAACTGATCTACGGGGTCAGAGGGGATGACTGCTCCACCTATACTAAACAGATTAAAGGTACAGGACTGAAAGTAGCAGTTCATCAAAAACAGGCTATGCATCAGATATAGGAGCTAACTACAACAGTAGCAAAATACTAATGCAAGCAGTAGGAAGAAAGACATAGACCATATAGGAATGATCAAGGGGAGTTTGCTTGCCTTGCTGCTCTGCGGCAAAGGGCTGATCGGCAGGGTCGTAGATGTACCCGGCAGCAGCGTCAGTCTCGGGGTCTACCGGTAAGAAGAGGGGGAAGAAACAATAAATAATAGCACCGATGCAACACAAAACATGATATCAAAAGATGCAGGCTAGACATGAGCTAACGCAGCAACATCCGTCATAGACGGGTCGGAAGAATATCTGACGATATTTTCCGGGTCTCGGGCTACTACCGGTTATACTGGAAACGATGGAAAAGTTCCATGTTTGCTATGCTAGGGACGCGTGACAGACGAACGGGCCGTGTATCCGGGTTCGTCTCGCTTTGTTGATCAACTTTCATGTTGAAAAAATTTTGATCTGACTTACGGATTATTTAATATTAATTTTCAAAGGTTTATTAATTATTTAGGAATTAAAAACAGATTTAAAAGATTTAATAAAATCCTATTATGACATCATCGCGATGTCAGGCTGACATCACATTTGACCGGTCAACTGACCAGCGGGTCCCGAACGTCATAGGCACAAGTTTTTATTAAGATTAATTATTTATTAATCAGATTAATTCAACGAGGGACCCACGTGTCATACTCTAATTATGTTAATTAATTATTTTAACTAATATATCTATTTATTTATTTAATAAAACATTATTATTATTATTATTATTTATATTAACTACCGCGTGGGGCCTCCCTGTCATAGACAGCGGTGCACTGGCCCCACCGGTAAGTGACCTAAGGCCAAATTCACATTTTAATCACAATAAATAGACATACAAATGTCGTATCCCTCCACATGCCTATATACGCAAATACATACATAATAGGGTATCGAATACATACATACATACATACATACATACATACATACGGCATCTAATACATCTCTTATTTTTATTTCTTTTCTCTCAAAAACTCTCAACACTCATCTCTCTGTTAACAGAGACAGAGAAGTTCTTTTGCTACTCCACCTAGAAGAACACAAACTTCGAATCCTTCTACCGGAGTCCACCGTCGACGGATCGAGGCCCCGTTTGCCGGAACGGAACCGTGACGTCGAGGGGAACGACAAGTTGGGAGGAGCCCGAGGAGGGGCTCACCGACGGTGACGTGACGGCCCGGTGAAGCCGGAGTTCGCACGTAGTTGACGGTGGAGACGGACGTGGAGGCGGTGACGGTGACGGTGACGATGGTGGTGACGGGTGTGTCGGCGAGGAGGAGCCGGTGAGGAGGCCCCCCCGGAGATGGAGCCGCCGATGGTGAGGGGCTCGGCCGGCGGGGCTCCCGGGGTCGGCCGACGGGATGGGGAGGGCCCCGGCCGCCGGGCCTGGAGGGGGGGGCCGAGGTGGCCGGCGCCCCTGCCGGCGTGGTGGAGACCGAGAGGGGGCTCGCCGCGGAGAGAGGGGAGGAGCCGCCGGGGGTTGAGGGGGATGAGGGGCCGCCGGGGGTGAGGGGGATGAGGGAGGCGGCCGTGGGGAGAGGAGGCCGCCGGCGTGGTGAGGGGGACCGAGGGGGGGCCGTCGGTGGGAGGAGGAGTGGCCGCCGGGGGGGAGGCCGCCGGCGGGAGGAGTGGCCGCCGGTTGGGGAGGGAGAGGGGCGAGGTGGAGGCGACGTGGGAGGGAGAGGCGAGAGGGCAGAGGGGGGCGACGGGATCTCGGGGGTGGGGGGGGCTCGGTCGTGGGAGGGAGCCACGGGAGGGGGTGGGGCCCTCGTGGGGGAGGGCTGGCGACGTGGGGTGGGGCCCCCCACGAGGGGGGGGCTGGCGGCGGCGCACAGGGGAGGGGAGGGAGCAGCGAGGGGAGGGTGGCGCCCAGGAGGGCGTTAGGGTTTGGGGGGGCCGGCTGGGCCACTTGGCCCAGTTTGGGCCGGCTGGGAGGGGGGCTTTCTCTTTTTTTTTTTGATTTGTTTTATTTTGTTTTCTCTTTAACCTCTTCTTTTTATTATTTCTTTCTTTCAGTTTTCTTTCTTTCTTTTATCATTATTATTTCTTTAATACTTTCCTCTTTTTTACATATATATTCTTTTAATATTTGCAATGAACTCATAACGTACTCTACTTTTGTTTTCAAATTTGAAATCCGGACAAACTCGAATCAACGCGGGTCTGAGATGGAAATCCGATGACGTGGCATCATTAACGGTTGATCACTGTAGCTTAATTACAATTACTACTGTAGCAAAAGTCGAGGATGTCACAGCTACCGTCGTTCTAAGCAATAAGATCAAAAACATGATAAACATCATAATGCAATCATATAGTGACATGATATGGCCGTTATCATCTTTGCTCTTTCGATCTCCATCTTCAGGCATCGCATGATCATCATTGTCACCGGTGTGACACCATTATCTCCACCATCGTGTCTTCGTGAAGTCGTCACGCCAACTACTACTATCACTACTACTATAGCTAACCGTTAGCAATGAAGTAAAAGTAGTAAGCACATGGCGTTGCATCTCATACAATAATTTAAGACAACTCCTATGGCTCCTGCCGGTTGTCATACTCATCGACATGCAAGTCGTGAAACCTATTATAATAACATGATCATCTCATACATCATACATGCAACACCACAACTTTGGCCATATCACATCACATGTCAAACCCTGCAAAAACAAGTTAGACGTCCTCTAATTGTTGTTGCAAGTTTTACGTGGCTGATTTGGGTTTCTAGCAAGAACGCTTTCTTACCTACGTGACAGCCACAACGATGATATGCCAAAGCTATTTACCCTTCATAAGGACCCTTTTCATCAAATCCAATCCGACTAGAGTAGGAGAGACAGACACCTGCTAGCCACCTTTATGCACGGTGTGCATGTTTGTCGGTGGAACCAGTCTCACGTAAGCGTACGTGTAATGTCGGTCCGGGCTGCTTCATCCCACAATACCGCCGGAAAAGAATAAGACTAGTAGCGGTAAGCAATTGACAAATCATCGCCCACAACCTTTTATGTTCTACTCGTGCATAGAATCTACGCATAGAAAACCTGGCTCTGATACCACTGTTGGGAAACGTAGCATAAATTCAAAAAAATTCCTACGCATATTCAGATCTTCCTATGGAGAGACCAGCAACGAGAGAGGGCTGAGTGCATCTTCATACCTTTGAATATTGCTAAGCGGAAGCGTTGCTAGAACGTGGTTGATGGAGTCGTACTCGCGGCGATTCAGATTGTGGTGTGATTCTGATCTAGTGCCGAACCACGGCACCTCCGCGTTCAACACACGTGCAGCCCGGTGACGTCTCCCGCACCTTGATCCAACAAGGAAGAGGGAGAGGTTGGGGAAGATCTCCGGCAGCACGACGGCGTGGTGTCGATGGAGAGATGAGGTCTCCCGGCAGGGCTTCGCCAAGCACCGTGGGAGAGGAGGAAGAAGGGGGGCAGGGCTGCGCCGAGGGAGGGAGAAAACTATGTGCAAAAGAACCCCCAAAACCCCCACTATATATAGGAGGAGGGGAGGGGGGTGCCACCCCTAGGATTCCCACCCTAAGTGGTGCGTCAGCCCCCCCCAGATGGGAGGTGCGGCGACCAGGGCAAGGGGAGGGGGTGGCGCACCCCTAGGTGGGCCTTAGGCCCAACAGCGCCTAGGGTTTCCCCCCCTCTCCACCTCCTGTGCCTTGGGCCTCCTTGTGGGAGGCGCACCAGCCACTTTGGGCTGGTTGCCCTCCCTCTTTTGGCCCATGCTACCTCTTGGGGCTGGTGGCCCTTCCCGGTGGACCCCCGGGACCATTTCCGGTGGTCCCGGTGGTCCCGGTACATTACCGGTGATGCCCGAAACATTTCCGGTGTCCAAAACCACCCATCCTATATATCAATCTTTACCTCCGGACCATCCCGGAGCTCCTCGTGACATCCGCGATCTCATCCGGGACCCCGAACAACTTTCAGTAACCTCGTATAACAATACCCTATAACCCTAGCGTCATCGAACCTTAAGTGTGTAGACCCTGCGGGTTCGGGACACATGCAGATATGACCGAGACACCTCTCCGGCCAATAACCATGAGCGGGGTCTAGATACCCATGGTGGCTCCCACTTGCTCCACGATGATCTCATCGGATGAACCACGATGTCAAGGATTCAATCAATCTCGTATACAATTCCCTTTGTCTGTCGGTACAGAACTTGCCCGAGATTCGATCGTCGGTATACCTATACCTTGTTCAGTCTCGTTACCGGTAAGTCTCTTTACTCGTTCCGTAGCACGTCATCGTGTGACTAACTCCTTAGTCACATTGAGCTCATGATGATGTTCTACCGAGTGGGCCTAGAGATACCTCTCCGTCACGCGGAGTGACAAATCCCGATCTCGATTCGTACCAACCCAACAAACACTTTCAGAGGTACCCGTAGTGCACCTTTATAGTCACCCAGTTACGTTGTGACGTTTGATACACCCAAAGCACTCCTACGGTATCCGGGAGTTGCGAAATCTCACGGTCGAAGGAATGAAAAGGATCGAGATGGACCTAGAGGGGGGTGAATAGGTACAGTTCCAAATTTTAATAACTACTAAGCAATTTTAGGCAAAAGTGCGGAATATGAGTGTAGGCCTAATAATTGCAACAACAAGGAGTAAGCTATTTAGAGTGAAGTAAGGCAAGCGGTAAACAATAATCAAATACAAGTACGTAATAAGGATTAACACAAGTAGAGAGTTAGGGTTAGGAATAACCGAAACTCCAAGAGAGACAAGGATGTATCCCGATGTTCACTTCCTTGGAGGGAAGCTACGTCACCGTTAGAGGGGCGGATGTTACCACGAAGGCACACCAACGCCACGAAGGCTCACCCTATTCTCCCTTTGAGATAACTCCACGAAGGCGTTTTTCAACCACTAGTGGTAAGCCTTGAGGTGGCTTCCAAACCTTCACAAACTTTCCAGGGGAAATCACAATGGTTTGATTCCTCTCCGAAGACTCCTACCGCCTAGGAGTCTCCAACATCCAAGAGTAACAAGATCACGAGGATTGCTCAAAGCTTGCTCAAATCACAAATCACTTTGGTGGGAAGGAGGAGAGGGAGACGATCTATCTTTTGATTGGAACAACACTCAAAGGGACTCACAAATGCTCTTGGGATCTAAGATTTGGTGTAGACAATAGTGAGTGAGAAGAAATGTGTTCTTGGATATGTTCGAGCTGTGTTGGACACCCTCTCACGAAGTGGGTGAGGGGTATATATAGTGGGGAGTGTAAAACAGCCGTTGGGGACACTTTAAGTCACACAGGGTCCGGACGTCCGGAAGTTTACGGAAGTCCGGGCGTCCGCAAGGGGTCGGACGTCCGACAGGGTCGGTCGTCCGAGGGCTGTAGATATGACTGGGAACACTGTGAATTGAACAGCGACCGGACGTCCGGAGAAGGCCGGAAATCCGAGTTATTCGACTCAACTTCTTCTGGTGGGAGGTTCCGGATTTCCGAAAGGGGACGGACGTCCGACCCTCGGACGTCCGGAGGGAGCCGGAAATCCGAGTTATAGAGCTCATGTTCTTCTGGTGCAGGGCTCCGAATTTCCGAAGCTGGTCGGACGTCCAGCCCTCGGATGTCCGGAGGGAGCCGGAAATCCGAGTTATATGACTCAAATACTTCTGGTGGAGGGCTCCGGATTTCCGAAGCCTGTCGGTCGTCCGGCCCTCGGAGGTCCGGAGGGAGCCGGAAGTCCGAGGCAATACACCTGTTTTGAGATAGGAGCAGATAAGAGAATATGTGGTATTGGGTAGGATAGTGAAGATGTGGTATGAGCAAGTTCATCGCAAAACCTGTGATCCCCTCTTAATAGTGCGGGATCCCTATACTCAATAATAGTAAACTCGAAAGGATAGTCTACATCATCTTTTCTCAATCCCGAGCCTTCTTGAAATATAAATCCCGATCTTCTCAGACCACCTTTGGCACATAATTCTCAATCTACTAAAGTACTTGCCATCCTGAGATACACTCAACAAATAGGATTAGTTTCCTATGTATGTGTTGTCATTAACACCAAAAGTCGATTAGGGGCATAGCATGCACTTTCAATCTCCCCCTTTTTGGTAGTTGATGACAACATATACATAGGTGTGACAGCCCGAGACCGACTCTCCAGAAGATTTCCCTTTTGTTCCATTGTCGCCCTATGATTATTTGTTTGTCACATTCATCATGTCATCGTGCCATCATGTCACTAATTTGTTTCGGCACCCCAAATAAATAAATTGCATAGATCTTGGATCTATTTAAATTAAGGGATTCACATGGTGATTTCTCTATATAACATATCCTCCCAATATTATTAGGGGGCTATAATGAAATATTCTAATCATAACACACTTGCAATTTAACTCCATTCTTTCCTATCTTAATTCTTGCCTTCAACTTTGCCCATAATTCTTTTGCTTTATGTCCAGTCACCCTCTCAAATTCACCCCATCCATAGTTTGTTTAAAAGGGAGATTGAAGTCAAACATAACGAATTTAATTCATTATGTTTGGTATTTTTTTACTTCCTTCTTAAATGTTCATATTATTCCCATAAATCATATTAATTATGTAGGGTGACCCTCCAAAATTTATTCCCATTTGACATTGGTTTGGTTAGGTTTCAAATTCAGGCAAGCATGAGTTTAAATCAAACTTGTTTAAATTTGTTTCCTGTAAAAATATCCAAACCGATTTTATGAAATAGAGTATATTTTTATGGTTCCACAAAAATATTTCTCCAACTCTATTTCTCTCTCTACCTCTCGTTTTCTTTTTCTCCAAATCTGTTCGTTGAATTATTGGCTAAGGAAGAATATAAATAGAGCAGGCCCAACTCTTACCTGTTTGACCTCAGCCCATCAAGCCCACCACACCTTCTTCTTCCTATGTCACCTCCTGTACGAACCAGGGGATCACCATTGATATCCTGGAGCTAGATCAGATGGCCATCCCTTCCTCCTCGAGACGTATAAGAGAGATCGTTATGCCTAGGGTTCCCTGCTAGCTCCGTTTTCCCCTTCTCCTCCCTCTCCCGCCTCCAAGCTAAGCTCCAGCCAGTGCCCGAGCCACCCGCGGGATGGATCGGGATTTCCCCCGAGCGGCACTCCTCTGTGTCCGAGCTGCAGCTCCACCGCCGATCCGGGTCGCCCCATGCTCTGCTCCTTCTCCCTTCCCTCTTCCCTCTCTCACCTCGTCTCTCTCTCTCTGTGACCAACACGAGCAGCACCACCCCGCCATGGAACGGGAGCTCGCAGCTCATGATCTGGTCGTCCCCAACTCCGAATCGAGCTCCGAAGGCGGGAATGGATGCCCCAGTCCTGGAACAGCCCATCCCTGCTCTCGGTATGGATCGCCTCACCCTGGATCCGCCGACCGTCGCTCTGTTCATCGCGTCGCGCAGCTGGACCTGCATCTCCAGTGACAAGTTCCAGTTTCCTTCAGTTAGCGACAGGGTATGATTCATCTACGCCAAAACCCATTTTTATACCACAAGTTGTTTGTAGCCGAGTTGGTCAACCGCGCTAGCATAGACAGAGAGATCGTGGGATCAAATCTGAGTGCCTGCTATTTTTCTTAGTTGTTTTCTCTGTTTTAGACATCCTGTGTGCACACATTCATGTAAGCTCTGCACCCAGATCTAGCAATAACACACATCTAGCTTAGTGGCTTGGCATTAAGCCATCCAACCAGCAGGTCTCTGGTTCGAATCACAGCTTAGCCATGTTCCATATATATTTTTGCACACCACATTCCTGTCCACTTGGGCCTGATCTACCCCTGGGCGACTGCACCATGATGCTTCGGGCCCATGCATGTTTTTTTTGGCTGAGTAGATTTTGGGCATTTTTTTCTAGCTCTTGCATATTTCAGAAAAGAGCAGTTTTCAAACGCCCGTAGATTCTATTCCACGCATCAGATTGCGATGAGTTATATATGTAACTTGGCTAGAATTTTACGTAGATTAATATTTTCCAACTCTCATGCATAATCAGAACTATTTAGTGTGTTGTTTGCATTGGTTTGCGTGTCGATATGTTGAAGACGGTTTAGGTCGTAACTATTTGTCCGTAGCTCCGTTGGAGATGAGCCATATATGTAAATGGACTAGAACGGCGTGTAGTTTAACGTGCACCACTTTGTTTTTCCCTTTAACAAACATAAAATGAGATTAGGACTAATCTGGACAGATTTAGGAATTAACGCATGGGGCCATTTCGGAGATGCTATATGTTGTATCCGGCCTCATTTAAAATGGCTAGATAGGTAGTTTAATTTGTACTTCACCCCCTTGCCATGTTAACAACATTTTAATATTGTCGTGTTAATAAACGGGAGTGAACTAAATAATTAAACGTGGAGTGTCGTCAATATGCAACTCGTTGCATATCGAGCTTCACTTAATGTGTAGAGTTTGTGTGAGGTGAATTGCCATGCCATCCCTTGCATCATTGAACTGATCACGCATCATAGTAGGTTGTGCATCATGTTGTGCATCGTGTGGTGAATATCTGTGTTGATGTTTGTTTCCGGTTTGCTCTGTCTCGATAGAGTTCCGCAAGCGTGTCGGAGTGTGAGGACCCGTTCGACTATGCTGGTTCGCCTGCTTCTCGGAGTTGTTCTTCTTCCAAGCGGGATCTCAGGCAAGATGACCATTTCCCCAGATACCATTACTATCATTGCCATGCTAGTTTTATCGCTTCTATCGATTATGTCTCGTTGCCTACCACTGGTTAAATATCAGCCTCTCAACAATGCCATGAAACCTTCAACCTGTTCAACCTAGCAAACCACTGATTGGCTATGTTACTGCTTGCTTAACCCTGTGTTAGCGTTGCTAGTTGCAGGTGCAGTTGCTTCCATGTGAAAACATGGGTTCCTTGTCATATCACCATATTAAATGCTATTTAATTTAATGCACCTATATACTTGGTAAAAGGTGGAAGGCTCGGCCTTTCTACCCTGGTGTTTTGTTCCACCTTTGCCCCCTTAGTTTTCGGCTACCGGTGTTATGTTCCATAAATGAGCGCTCCTAACATGATCGGGGTTGTTATGGGGACCCCCTTGATAATTCGTTTTAGATTAAAGCTGGTCTGGCAAGGCCCAACTTTGGTACTACATTTGCCTAACAACTAATTCGTTTCTCGAAAGTTAGGGGCTTCGACACTTATGTGAAAAAGTTTCAGTCTGATAAGCTCGAACCCAAAGTGGATAAATGCTTCTTCATAGGGTATCCAAAACAGTTGGGTACATCTCCTATCTCAGATCCGAAAGCAAAGTGTTTGTTTCTAGAAACGGATCCTTTCTCGAGGAAAGGTTTCTCTCGAAAGAATTGAGTGGGAGGGTAGTAGAACTTGATGAGGTTATTGAACCATCACTTCAACCAGTGTGTAGCAGGGCGCAGGAAGTTGTTCCTGTGGCGCCTACACCAATTGAAATAGGAAGCTGATGATGGTGATCATTGAGCTTCGAATCAAGTTACTACAAACCTCGTAGGTCGACAAGGTCGCGTACTGTTGCAGAGTAGTACGGTAACCCTGTCTTGGAGGTCATGTTGTTGAGCAACAGTGAACCTACGAGTTATGGAGAAAGCGATGGTGGGCCCAGATTCCGACAAATGGCTGGAAGCCATGAAATCCGAGAGAGGATCCATGTATGAAAATAAAGTGTAGACTTTGAAAGAACTACTTGATGGTCATAAGACTATTTGAGTAAAGATGGATCTTTAAAAGAAGACAGACGATGATGGTGATAAGTCACTATTAAGAAAAGCTCGACTTGTCGCAAAGATATTTTCGACAAGATCAAACAGTTGACTATGATGAGCCTTTCTCACTCGTAGCGATGCTAAAGGTCTGTTAGAATTATGTTAGTTGTTGATGCATTATTTATGAAATATTGCACGTAGGATGTCAAAACATTGTTTTCTCGACGGTTTCCTTGAGCAAACATTGTATGTGATACAACCAGAAGGTTTTGTTGATCCTAAAGATACTAGCAAGTATGCAAGCTCCAGTGATCCTTCAATGGACTGGTGCAAGCATCTCGGAGTTGGAATATACACTTTGATGAGATGATCAAAGATTTTGGGTTTGTACAAGGTTTATGAGAAACTTGTATTTCCAAAGAAGTGAGTGGGAGCACTATAGAATTTCTGATAAGTATATGTGGTTGACATATTGTGGATCAGAAGTAATGTAGAATTTCTGTAAAGCATACAAGGTTGTTTGAAAGAAGTTTTCAAAGGAGTACCTGGATTACGCTACTTGAAGTTGAGCATCAAAGATCTATGGAGATAGATCAAAAGCGCTTAATAGAAGTTTCAACAAGATGCATGCCTTGACAAGTTTTTGAAAGAGTTCAAAATAGATCAGCAAAGAAGGAGTTCTTGGTTGCGTTGTGAGGTGTGAATTTGAGTAAGACTCAAAACCCGACAACGGCAGAATAAAGAGAATAGACGAAGGTCGTCTTCTATGCCTTAGCCGTAGAATCTAAAGTATGCCATGCTGTGTACCGCACCTGATGTGTGCCTTGACTCAAAATCTGTTGAGAGGTACAGAGAGTGATCCATGATTGAATCACTAGCAGCGGTCAAAATTTATCCTTAGTAACTAATGGACTAAGGAATCTTTCTCGATTATGGAGGTGGTTAAAGAGTTCGTCGTAAAGGGTTACGTCGATGCAAGCTTTGACACTAATCCGAATAACTATGAGTAGTGAAACGGATTCGTATAGTAGAGTAGATATTTGGAGCATTTCCGAATAGCACGTAGTAGCAGCATCTATAAGATGACATAAAGATTTGTAAAGAATGCACGGATCTGAAAGTTTCAGAACCGTTGACTAAAACCTCTCTCACGAGCAAGACGTGATCAGACCCCATAACTATATGGGTGTTGGATTCGTTGGAATCACATGGTGATGTGAACTAGATTATTGACTCTAGTGCAAGTGGGAGACTGTTGGAAATATGCCCTAGAGGCAATAATAAATTAGTTATTATTATATTTCTTTGTTCATGATAATCGTTTATTATCCATGCTATAATTGTATTGATTGGAAACACAATACTTGTGTGGATACATAGACAAAACACTGTCCCTAGTAAGCCTCTAGTTGACTAGCTCGTTGATCAAAGATGGCCAAGGTTTCCTGGCCATAGGCAAGTGTTGTTACTTGATAACGGGATCACATCATTAGGAGAATCATGTGATGGACTAGACCCAAACTAATAGACGTAGCATGTTGATCGTGTCATTTTGTTGCTACTGTTTTCTGCGTGTCAAGTATTTGTTCCTATGACCATGAGATCATATAACTCACTGACACCGGAGGAATGCTTTGTGTGTATCAAACGTCGCAACGTAACTGGGTGACTATAAAGATGCTCTACAGGTATCTCCGAAGGTGTTAGTTGAGTTAGTATGGATCAAGACTGGGATTTGTCACTCCGTGTGACGGAGAGGTATCTTGGGGCCCACTCGGTAATACAACATCACACACAAGCCTTGCAAGCAATGTAACTTAGTGTAAGTTGCGGGATCTTGTATTACGGAACGAGTAAAGAGACTTGCCGGTAAACGAGATTGAAATAGGTATGCGGATACTGACGATCGAATCTCGGGCAAGTAACATACCGAAGGACAAAGGGAATGACATACGGGATTATACGAATCCTTGGCACTGAGGTTCAAACGATAAGATCTTCGTAGAATATGTAGGATCCAATATGGGCATCCAGGTCCCGCTATTGGATATTGACCGAGGAGTCTCTCGGGTCATGTCTACATAGTTCTCGAACCCGCAGGGTCTGCACACTTAAGGTTCGACGTTGTTTTATGCGTATTTGAGTTATATGGTTGGTTACCGAATGTTGTTCGGAGTCCCGGATGAGATCACGGACGTCACGAGGGTTTCCGGAATGGTCCGGAAACGAAGATTGATATATAGGATGACCTCATTTGATTACCGGAAGGTTTTCGGAGTTACCGGGAATGACGAATGGGTTCCGGGAGTTCACCGTGGGGGGGGGGGCAACCCACCCCGGGGAAGCCCATAGGCTTTGGGGAGACACACCAGCCCTTAGTGGGCTGGTGGGACAGCCCCAAGGGGGCCTATGCGCCAAGAATAAAGAATCAAAGGAAAAAGAAAAAAAAGAGGGAAGAAGTGGGAAGGGAGGGGGACTCCTCCCACCAAACCAAGTCCAACTCGGTTTGGGGGGGAGTCCTCCCCCCCTTGGCTCGGCCGACCCCTTGAGGGTCCCTTGGACCCCAAGGCAAGGTCCCCCTCCCTCCTCCTATATATATGGGGCTTTTAGGGCAGATTTGAGACGACTTTCTCACGGCTGCCCGACCACATACCTCCATAGTTTTTCCTCTAGATCGCGTTTCTGCGGAGCTCGGGCGGAGCCCTGCTGAGACGAGATCATCACCAACCTCCGGAACGCCGCCACGCTGCCGGAGAACTCTTCTACCTCTCCGTCTCTCTTGCTGGATCAAGAAGGCCGAGATCATCGTCGAGCTGTACGTGTGCTGAACGCGGAGGTGCCGTCCGTTCGGTACTAGATCGTGGGACTGATCGCGGGATTGTTCGCGGGGCGGATCGAGGGACGTGAGGACGTTCCACTACATCAACCGCTTTCTCTAACGCTTCTGTTGTACGATCTACAAGGGTACGTAGATCACTCATCCCCTCTCGTAGATGGACATCACCATGATAGGTCTTCGTGCGCGTAGGAAAAATTTTGTTTCCCATGCGACGTTCTCCAACAGTGGCATCATGAGCTAGGTTCATGCGTAGATGTCTTCTCGAGTAGAACACAAAAGTTTTGTGGGCGGTGATGTGCGTTTTGCTGCCCTCCTTAGTCTTTTCTTGATTCCGCGGTATTGTTGGATTGAAGCGGCTTGGACCGACATTAGTCGTACGCTTACGAGAGACTGGTTTCATCGTTACGAGTAACCCCCTTTGCTCAAAGATGACTGGCAAGTGACGGTTTCTCCAACTTTAGTTGAATCGGATTTGACCGAGGAGGTCCTTGGATGAGGTTAAATAGCAACTCATATATCTCCGTTGTGGTGTTTGCGTAAGTAAGATGCGATCCTACTAGATACCCTTGGTCACCACGTAAAACATGCAACAACAAAATTAGAGGACGTCTAACTTGTTTTTGCAGGGTATGATTGTGATGTGATATGGCCAACGATGTGATGTGATATATTGGATGTATGAGATGATCATGTTGTAATAGAAATATCGACTTGCACGTCGATGGTACGGCAACCGGCAGGAGCCATAGGGTTGTCTTTATAACTAACGTTTGTGCTTGCAGATGCATTTACTATTTTGCTAGGATGTAGCTTTAGTAGTAATAGCATGAGTAGCACGACAACCCCGATGGCGACACGTTGATGGAGATCATGATGATGGAGATCATGGTGTGACGCCGGTGACAAGAAGATCGTGCCGGTGCTTTGGTGATGGAGATCAAGAAGCACGCGATGATGGCCATATCATGTCACTTATGAATTGCATGTGATGTTAATCCTTTTATGCACCTTATTTTGCTTAGAACGACGGTAGCATTATGAGGTGATCTCTCACTAAAATTTCAAGACGAAATTGTGTTCTCCCCGACTGTGCACCGTTGCTACAGTTCGTCGTTTCGAGACACCACGTGATGATCGGGTGTGATAGACTCAGCGTTCACATACAACGGGTGCAAAACAGTTGCGCACGCGGAACGCTCGGGTTAAGCTTGACGAGCCTAGCATGTGCAGACATGGCCTCGGAACACATGAGACCGAAAGGTCGAGCATGAATCGTATAGTTGATATGATTAGCATAGAGATGCTTACCACTGAAACTATTCTCGACTCACGTGATGATCGCACTTGAGATAGCGGATTTGGATCATGTACCACTCAAATGACTAGAGAGATGTACTTTTTGAGTGGGAGTTCTGAAGTAATATGATTAATTGAACTAATTGTCATGAAAATAGTCTAATGGTCTTTGCGAATTACGATGTAGCTTGCGCTATAGCTCTACTGTTTTTATATGTTCCTAGAGAAAATTTAGTTGAAAATTGATAGTAGCAAACTTTGCAGACTGAGTCTGTAAAACCGAGGATTGTCCTCGTTGCTACGCAGAAGGCTTATGTCCTTAATGCACCACTCGGTGTGCTGCACCTCGAGCGTCGTCTGTGGATGCTATGAACATCCGACATACACGTTTCTGATGACTACACGATAGTTCAGTGCAAAATACTTAATGGCTTAGAAGCAAGGCGCCGAAAACGTTGTAAAACGTCACGGAACATAAGTGATGTTCTAAAGAGATGAAATTGTGATTTCATGCTTGTGCCCTTGTTAAGAGGTACGAGACCTCCAACAAGATTCTTTGTCCACAAAGTAAAGGAGAAAAGCTCAATCGTTGAGCATGTGCCCAGATTGTCTGAGTACGACAATCACTTGAATCAAGTGGGAGTTAATCTTCCAGATGAGATAGTGATGGTTCTCCAAAGTCACTGCCACCAAGCTGTGAGAGCTTCGTGATGAACTATAACATATCAAGGATACATACAATGATCCTTGAGCGATTCGCGATGTTTGACACTACGAAAGTATAAATCAAGAAGGAGCATCAATAGTTGATGGTTTGTAAAACCACTAAGTTTCAAGAAAGGCAAGGGCTAGAAGGGATACTTCGTGAAACGGCAAAACAGTTGCTGCACTAATAAAGAGACCCAAGATTAAACCCAAACCCGAGACTAAGTGCTTCTGTAATGAGGGGAACAGTCACTGAAGCGGAGCAACTCTAGATACTTGGTAGATAAGAAGGTTGGCAAAAGTCGAAAGAAGTATATTTGATATACATGATGTTGATGTGTACTTTACTAGTACTCCTAGTAGCACGAGGGTATTGGATACCGGTTCGGTTGCTAAGTGATTAGTAACACGAAATGAAAGCTACGGCATAAACGGAGACTAGCTAAAGGCGAGGTGACGATACGTGTTGGAAGTGTTTCCAAGGTTGATATGATCAAACGTCGCACGCTCCCTCTACCATCGGGATTGGTGTTAAACCTAAATAATTGTTATTTGGTGCTTGCGTTAAGCGTGAACATGATTGGATCGTGTTTATTGCAATACGATTATTCATTTAAGGAGAATAATGGTTACTCTATTTTCTTGAATATTCACCTTCAATGGTTTATTGAATCTCGATCGTAGTGTTACACATGTTCATGATATTGGTGCCAAAAGATACGAGTTAATGATGATAGTACCACTTACTTGTGGCACTGCCGCTTGAGTCATGTTAGTATAAATTGCATGAAGAGGCTCCATGCTGATGGATCTTGGTACTCACCTGATTGCGAATCACTAGTGACATGCAAATCATACCACATGAGCAAGGCCTTGTTTTCATTGAGATGAAATAAGATAGTAACTTGTTGGAAGTGATACATTTTGATGTATGAAGTCCAATGGGTGCTGAGGCACGTAGTGGATATCATTATGTTCTTACTTCACTGACGATTTGAGTAGATACAGGAGTATTTACTTAATGAATCACAAGTCTGAAATGTTGAAAAGTTCAATTCCATTTCAGAGTGAAGTTCGTCGTGACAAGAGGATAAACTGTCTACGATATGATCATGGAGATGAATATCTGAGTTACGAGTTTTGGTACGCAGTTAAGACAATGTGGAAATTGTTTCGCAGTTCATGCCACCTGGAACATCATAGTGTGATGATATGTCTGAACGTCTTAGCCACGCACTATTTGGTATGGTGCATACTATGATGTCTCTTATCGAATTACCACTATCGTTTATGGGTTATGCATTAGAGACAACCGCACTCACTTTAAATAGGGCACCGCGTATTTCCGTTGAGATGACACAGTATAGACTGAGGTTTAGAGAAATCTAAACTGTCGTTTCTTGAAAGTTTGGGGCTTCGACACTTATGTGAAAAAGTTTCAGTCTGATAAGCTCGAACCCAAAGTGGATAAATGCTTCTTCATAGGGTATCCAAAACAGTTGGGTACATCTCCTATCTCAGATCCGAAAGCAAAGTGTTTGTTTCTAGAAACGGATCCTTTCTCGAGGAAAGGTTTCTCTCGAAAGAATTGAGTGGGAGGGTAGTAGAACTTGATGAGGTTATTGAACCATCACTTCAACCAGTGTGTAGCAGGGCGCAGGAAGTTGTTCCTGTGGCGCCTACACCAATTGAAATAGGAAGCTGATGATGGTGATCATTGAGCTTCGAATCAAGTTACTACAAACCTCGTAGGTCGACAAGGTCGCGTACTGTTGCAGAGTAGTACGGTAACCCTGTCTTGGAGGTCATGTTGTTGAGCAACAGTGAACCTACGAGTTATGGAGAAAGCGATGGTGGGCCCAGATTCCGACAAATGGCTGGAAGCCATGAAATCCGAGAGAGGATCCATGTATGAAAACAAAGTGTAGACTTTGAAAGAACTACTTGATGGTCATAAGACTATTTGAGTAAAGATGGATCTTTAAAAGAAGACAGACGATGATGGTGATAAGTCACTATTAAGAAAAGCTCGACTTGTCGCAAAGATATTTTCGACAAGATCAAACAGTTGACTATGATGAGACTTTCTCACTTGTAGCGATGCTAAAGGTCTGTTAGAATTATGTTAGTTGTTGATGCATTATTTATGAAATATTGCACGTAGGATGTCAAAACATTGTTTTCTCGACGGTTTCCTTGAGCAAACATTGTATGTGATACAACCAGAAGGTTTTGTTGATCCTAAAGATACTAGCAAGTATGCAAGCTCCAGTGATCCTTCAATGGACTGGTGCAAGCATCTCGGAGTTGGAATATACACTTTGATGAGATGATCAAAGATTTTGGGTTTGTACAAGGTTTATGAGAAACTTGTATTTCCAAAGAAGTGAGTGGGAGCACTATAGAATTTCTGATAAGTATATGTGGTTGACATATTGTGGATCAGAAGTAATGTAGAATTTCTGTAAAGCATACAAGGTTGTTTGAAAGAAGTTTTCAAAGGAGTACCTGGATTACGCTACTTGAAGTTGAGCATCAAAGATCTATGGAGATAGATCAAAAGCGCTTAATAGAAGTTTCAACAAGATGCATGCCTTGACAAGTTTTTGAAAGAGTTCAAAATAGATCAGCAAAGAAGGAGTTCTTGGTTGCGTTGTGAGGTGTGAATTTGAGTAAGACTCAAAACCCGACAACGGCAGAATAAAGAGAATAGACGAAGGTCGTCTTCTATGCCTTAGCCGTAGAATCTAAAGTATGCCATGCTGTGTACCGCACCTGATGTGTGCCTTGACTCAAAATCTGTTGAGAGGTACAGAGAGTGATCCATGATTGAATCACTAGCAGCGGTCAAAATTTATCCTTAGTAACTAATGGACTAAGGAATCTTTCTCGATTATGGAGGTGGTTAAAGAGTTCGTCGTAAAGGGTTACGTCGATGCAAGCTTTGACACTAATCCGAATAACTATGAGTAGTGAAACGGATTCGTATAGTAGAGTAGATATTTGGAGCATTTCCGAATAGCACGTAGTAGCAGCATCTATAAGATGACATAAAGATTTGTAAAGAATGCACGGATCTGAAAGTTTCAGAACCGTTGACTAAAACCTCTCTCACGAGCAAGACGTGATCAGACCCCATAACTATATGGGTGTTGGATTCGTTGGAATCACATGGTGATGTGAACTAGATTATTGACTCTAGTGCAAGTGGGAGACTGTTGGAAATATGCCCTAGAGGCAATAATAAATTAGTTATTATTATATTTCTTTGTTCATGATAATCGTTTATTATCCATGCTATAATTGTATTGATTGGAAACACAATACTTGTGTGGATACATAGACAAAACACTGTCCCTAGTAAGCCTCTAGTTGACTAGCTCGTTGATCAAAGATGGCCAAGGTTTCCTGGCCATAGGCAAGTGTTGTTACTTTGATAACGGGATCACATCATTAGGAGAATCATGTGATGGACTAGACCCAAACTAATAGACGTAGCATGTTGATCGTGTCATTTTGTTGCTACTGTTTTCTGCGTGTCAAGTATTTGTTCCTATGACCATGAGATCATATAACTCACTGACACCGGAGGAATGCTTTGTGTGTATCAAACGTCGCAACGTAACTGGGTGACTATAAAGATGCTCTACAGGTATCTCCGAAGGTGTTAGTTGAGTTAGTATGGATCAAGACTGGGATTTGTCACTCCGTGTGACGGAGAGGTATCTTGGGGCCCACTCGGTAATACAACATCACACACAAGCCTTGCAAGCAATGTAACTTAGTGTAAGTTGCGGGATCTTGTATTACGGAACGAGTAAAGAGACTTGCCGGTAAACGAGATTGAAATAGGTATGCGGATACTGACGATCGAATCTCGGGCAAGTAACATACCGAAGGACAAAGGGAATGACATACGGGATTATACGAATCCTTGGCACTGAGGTTCAAACGATAAGATCTTCGTAGAATATGTAGGATCCAATATGGGCATCCAGGTCCCGCTATTGGATATTGACCGAGGAGTCTCTCGGGTCATGTCTACATAGTTCTCGAACCCGCAGGGTCTGCACACTTAAGGTTCGACGTTGTTTTATGCGTATTTGAGTTATATGGTTGGTTACCGAATGTTGTTCGGAGTCCCGGATGAGATCACGGACGTCACGAGGGTTTCCGGAATGGTCCGGAAACGAAGATTGATATATAGGATGACCTCATTTGATTACCGGAAGGTTTTCGGAGTTACCGGGAATGTACCGGGAATGACGAATGGGTTCCGGGAGTTCACCGGGGGGGGGGCAACCCACCCCGGGGAAGCCCATAGGCTTTGGGGAGACACACCAGCCCTTAGTGGGCTGGTGGGACAGCCCCAAGGGGGCCTATGCGCCAAGAATAAAGAATCAAAGGAAAAAGAAAAAAAAGAGGGAAGAAGTGGGAAGGGAGGGGGACTCCTCCCACCAAACCAAGTCCAACTCGGTTTGGGGGGGGAGTCCTCCCCCCCTTGGCTCGGCCGACCCCTTGAGGGTCCCTTGGACCCCAAGGCAAGGTCCCCCTCCCTCCTCCTATATATATGGGGCTTTTAGGGCAGATTTGAGACGACTTTCTCACGGCTGCCCGACCACATACCTCCATAGTTTTTCCTCTAGATCGCGTTTCTGCGGAGCTCGGGCGGAGCCCTGCTGAGACGAGATCATCACCAACCTCCGGAGCGTCGCCACGCTGCCGGAGAACTCTTCTACCTCTCCGTCTCTCTTGCTGGATCAAGAAGGCCGAGATCATCGTCGAGCTGTACGTGTGCTGAACGCGGAGGTGCCGTCCGTTCGGTACTAGATCGTGGGACTGATCGCGGGATTGTTCGCGGGGCGGATCGAGGGACGTGAGGACGTTCCACTACATCAACCGCGTTCTCTAACGCTTCTGCTGTACGATCTACAAGGGTACGTAGATCACTCATCCCCTCTCGTAGATGGACATCACCATGATAGGTCTTCGTGCGCGTAGGAAAATTTTTCTTTCCCATGCGACGTTCTCCAACACTTCCCCCTCTTATTTCTTGTACTCGTAAGTTTAGCCACCAAATATATGCTTAGCCGCTGCTGCAACCTCACCACTTAACCATACCTCACCCATTAAGCTTTGCTAGTCTTGATACCTTTGGAAATGAGATTGCTGAGTCCCCTGTGGCTCACAGATTACTACAACACCAGTTGCAGGTACAGGTAAAGGTTACTTGATGCGAGCGCGTTGATTGTAAATTTGGAGTTGCTTCTTCTTCTTCTTCTTCTTCATCGATCTAGGATGGGTTCCAGGCCCGCAGCCTGGGATAGCAAGGATGGACGTCGTTCTTCTTTTGTCGTTTGTTTTCGTCCGTAGTCGGACCCTGCTCTTACTCTTGATGATTATGTAATGTACTGATGTGACTCTGATGTAGCTTGTGGCGAGTGTAAGCCAATTCTATGTATCTCTTCTTTTCAGTACATGTACTTGTAACGATATCCATTCTTGCGACACGACAAGATGCGCTTCTATCCCTGACGAGGCCCTCGTGCCAAATTGAGGATAGGGTCGCATCTGGGCGTGACAATAGGTCTCAAAAAGATTTAACATACATTATAGCCTAGGAGATATTTAGTACGGAGCTCCCCCTTAGTATGTGCATGATAAAATATCGGAGCTCCCTTTTAATGTGTTTATCGAACATATAATGGATCATCATGTAAAGATAATAGATCATCATAGAAAGACAATAGATCATCATAGAAGTAGTGGAGCAAAACATAATAGTCTATGATGATATCATAGCAATCCATAGAAATCACAATCATTCATAAGTAGCCATACATGATTTTATCCATTACATTAAATCTCTAAAGACTAAAAACTACGATACATTACTCCCCCTTTGGCACCAAGTACCAAAAAGGGAGGCACCAACAGCACCAATCATGCTCAGAGCTCATCAGCATCATCATCAGCATCATCACCATCGTCAGGCAAGCCACTGCCACCAGCCTCGTCAAGGAAATCAGCCCACTCAGGACCAGATGGGAAGCCAAAGTCAGAAGGAGGAGCAGCAGGAGGGGCCTCATCATCACTCACATCAAGAGCGCCCAAGGCTCTCAGACGAGCCTTGAGGGCATTCTTGGAGGAGACTAGGCGAGAAACCACATCATGGGTTTGACCACACTGGAAAGAGACGACCTTCATCATAGCAGAATGTGCCTTGCCAAGGAATTTGGCAATGCGACTGAGCGGAGCGGAGCTAGATGAGGGGGTGGCTGACCGGGCAGCAGTGCGGCGAGTGGATGTGGAGGATGGGCTTTCTTGGGAGCATAGTTATCCGCCATGTGAGCGGGAATGACCCACTTGCGATGTGTGTGAGTGACAGCAACAGAGAAATCAGGAACATGATTAATAAGAGCCTGGATGAAGGGGGCATGAGGAAAGGCTCGCTTGTACTGAAAGCTAGCAAGCCGAATCTCATGCCATAGAAAGTGAGGCACATTAATTTTTCTCTTGGGGTGCTCGTACAAGTGAGAATGATGTCAATACAATAGCCACTGCAAGAGCCCTTATCACCCATCTTGGGATAGATGGTGCGGATGAGACACTGAAAGATGATGAAGTAAGGTGAGCGCCAGATGGATACCTAGTTAAGATCCTTCATGCGTTCATCTGCATCAAGCTCACTGAGTGGTTTGAGAAGATACCCACACGCCTCAATGGACTTAGGTGCATGGTTAGGATCATTCCTTTGTATTTTGAGGCCGGAGTTGGGGAAACCAAGTGCGGCAACAAATGTATCATAAGAAGCTGTGAAGCGAACGTCAGAGGTGATCCAGCTGACAGTGTGGTTTGGAGCAAAGTAGCATGTGGCATAGAACTGGTGAATGGCAGCAGCATTAAAATCGCGATGAAAAGCAAACGGGGCGGAAAGCCCCGATGCCTCAATAAGCTCAATGGCACCCGGGTATTTCGCCAGGTGCATGCGAATATGCTCAAGATCTATGTAGAGATGAACAGACAGACCCTTAGGAACTATGACTGTAGTAAAAATGTCCGCCTAGACGTGTGTGCGGAAACGTGAATCCGTAGAGTCACGTACGACAGCGAATTGATCAATGTCGCGGCGGAAAGTGAGGTATGAAGACTTGGCAAGTGTGGTGAAGTTCGTGATTGCACGATCTAAGGTAGCAGGGGGTTCTAGTGAGATGCGACGAGCTTCACCTGCGGGCTGAGCAGGAGGAGGTGGTGGCATGTAGGACGCCCTGCGAGTCCCGGGCTTTGGCTTGGATCTCCGATCGGCGGGCTGGTCAGCAAGGTCCTCGACGGCAAGCTCATCCTCGAAGTCGGAGTCATCACCATCAGACGACGAGGGGAGTTGTGGAGACGGAGAACGCCGGGCAGTCCATTTGAAGGGACGATGTGGCCCTTCCGAGTCCGACCCCGTGCTAGTAGGGGCGCGAGAGGATGACCCATCAATGTTCTTCCGTGCGGCGTGCTTGGTCTTGGGCATGGTGCACAACAACCTATACGGATGGAAACCCCAAATGAGGAACGAACATGGTCAAACCATAGGAACAAACATGGAGACTTGGGAGAGAGGGAACCAAACGCGAGGGGAAACGGAGGAGATACCTGTAGACGGATCCCACGGAGGAAGAAGAGGAAGAAGAGAAGGATCCGCGGAGGAGATCGGGCAGATCTCGGGAGGGGCGGCGCTGGCGAGCGCTCCTGGAGCTGGCGTCGGCGGCGGTAGGGGAAAAAGGGGGCGCGTGAGGGCTAGGGCAAAGCCCAGCCTCGCGCCCAGCTATTTATAGGCCCCGAAGCGTCGGACGTCCAACAAGCATCGGACGTCCGGAGAGGATTGTGCCATCGGACAACCGACACTGGTCGGACGACCGGAGTGAGATTTGCCGCCGGACGTCCGAGACACGTCGGACGTCCGAGAGAGAGAGGAGGAGGCAAAGGCTGATTCTGGATTTTTTGATGATGAGATGATGATTTTTCATGGTTTCTCACAAAAAGTACGAACATAGTTGCCTACAAGCATTACATATACTACTTGTGGACAGAAATTGATGTATGCGTACTTTGTAAGCTCAAAAACAGAAAATTAAGACTCACTCCCCCTAAATGCATGCCCACATCAAGACATAAACATAATGTGAGTGTGTGTATGTGTGCAAGGTTTCAAGTTATGTTGTCAAGCTCCAAGATACCAAGTTCACGCCTAAGTTGACAGAACCTAGCTACGCTAAGTGGCTTGGTGAAAATGTCGGTTAGCTGGGTAATATCAATGTCACCCTTTTGCACATGGTCTCTCAAGAAATGATACCTAATATCAATATGTTTTGTGCGAGGGTGATCAATGGGGTTCTCGGAGATCTTTATGGCACTTTCATTATCACAGAGAAGAGGAACGTGTCGATACGTGATACCATAATCCTTTAGTGTTTGCCTCATCCATAGCAGTTGGGTTGCACAGCTTGCGGCTGCAATATATTCGGCCTCGGCCGTGGAGAGAGAAACACAGTTCTGCTTTTTCGAGGACCAACTTACCAAGGAGCGTCCAAGAAACTGACATGCACCGGAAGTGGATTTCCGTCCCACTTTGTCACCGGCCCAATCCGCATCGGAGTACCCAATAAGATCGAACTTTGCATCCTTAGGGTACCATAAGCCTAACTTTGGGGTGTGAACAAGGTATCTAAGAATATGCTTAACCGCCGTATGATGGCTTTCCCTAGGGGAAGCTTGAAATCTAGCACATATGCCTACACTTAACATGATGTCCGGTCTAGATGCGCAAAGATAAAGTAGCGAACCAATCATGGAGCGGTAAGTAGATGGGTCAAAAGGAATACCGTTTGTGTCTTCATTTAGAACTACATCTGTGGCCATGGGTGTCTTCATTGGTTTAGCATTTTTCATATCAAAATTTTCAAGAATGTCCTTGAGATACTTAGTTTGAGACAAGAAAATCCCTTCTTGAAATTGTTGTATTTGAAACCCAAGAAAGAACTTCAAGTCCGTGTTGAGTGACATCTCAAAGGTCTTGGTCATGGAGGCCGCAAACTTCTTGCATAAATGGATGTTAGGAGAACCAAAAATGATGTCATCTACATAGATTTGGCATAGGATCAAGTCACCATTTTCCCTCTTAGTAAAAAGAGTTGGATCGATCACCCCCACCACAAAGCCATCATCGAGTAGGAACTTCTTAAGATGATCGTACCAAGCACGGGGTGCTTGTTTGAGGCCATACAGAGCCTTGTGAAGTTTGTATACATGGTCTTTGTGGTGAGGGTCAACAAACCCAGGTGGTTGTGATACATATACCTCTTCTTGTAGAGGACCGTTAAGAAAAGCACTTTTCACATCCATTTGATGCAAAGTAAAACCATTGAAAGCAGCATAGGCCAATAAAATGCGAATGGATTCAAGACGAGCAACATGGGCGAAAGTTTCACCAAAGTCCAAACCTTCAACTTGGGAGTACCTCTGTGCTACTAACCTTGCCTTGTTGCATAGGACAGTCCCATTCTCATCTTCCTTGTTCTTGAAAATCCATTTAGTTCCAATGACATTATGTTCCTCAGTTGGTCGTTCTACCAATGACCATACTTCGTTGCGTGTAAAACTGTTTAACTCCTCTTGCATAACAAGGAGCCAGTCATTGTCACACAATGCATCTTGAACCCTGTGTGGCACAGTACTAGAGACAAACGAAAAGTGAGCACAAAAGTTTGTTAATTGTTTACGAGTCACTCTACCTTCCGACACGCCGGTGAGGATTTGATCAATATCAACACGATCGGCCACACGTGGCATGATGGAGGTCAGGGTTTCACGAGGTTCGACTTCGTTTCCATCATCAACGTCCTCAACATATGGATCATTTATGTGCGGAGGAAGATATTCCTCTTCGCGTTGCACCTGTTGAGGTTCATCATCAAACATACCCATACTTTGGTCTAGCTCTTGAAGATCAACTTGTTCTTGAGTGTGATCAGAGTGAGAGACATGTTCTCCCACTTGATCCTCAACAACTGGCATGATGTGTGTGCTAGTATCCTGTGGAGGTACGGGCAGTGAACTGTCTTGAGGATGAGGAGTACTCTCATCATCTTCATCATCATCATGGGGTCTTTGTTCCATGGGAAGAAGTGCACCTACACCCATGTTCAAGATATCTTGTGAGGAGTCTTCTTCACCTGCATCATTTAGATCAACTTGCTCCCCATGGGAGCGGTTAAATTCATCAAACGTCACGTCACAGGTTTCTATAACACATCCAGTGGATTTGTTGTAGACTCTCTAGGCGTGAGAGTTTGATCCATAGCCAACAAAAATCCCTTCAGTTGTTTTGGATTGAAATTTTCCTAACCGTTCCCGTTTGTTGAGGATGAAACACTTGCATCCAAACACACGAAAGTACTTAACATTGGGCTTGTTCCCAGTTAGGAGCTCATATGGAGTCTTCTCCAATATTGATCGAAGGAAGAGCCGGTTTGATGCATGACATGCTGTGTTGACGGCCTCAGCCCAAAAACTATGTGATGACTTGTATTCGTCTAACATGGATCTTGCCATTTCCACAAGTGTCCGGTTCTTCCTCTCTGCCACACCATTTTGCTGAGGGGTGTAAGGTGCGGAGTACTGATGTTCAATTCCCTCGTCACTAAGAAATTCTTCTAGGGTGTAGTTCTTGAACTCAGAGCCACTATCACTTCTTACTGCCTTGATGTACTTGTCAAACTTCCGCTGGGCTTGTTTGGCAAAATCAATGAAGATGATCTTCGTCTCGTCCTTGGACTTGAGAAAGAACACCCATGTATATCTTGAGTAATCATCAACAATGACTAGGCCATACTTTTTCCCTCCAAGACTTGCCCATGAAGGAGGCCCAAACAGATCCACATGAAGGAGCTCTAACGGCCTCGAAGTGGATACAATGTTCTTGGGTGGATGTTTTGATTGATGTTGTCTCCCAGCTATGCATGCACTGCACACACAATCTTTTTTAAAAGATACATTTGTTAGTCCAAGGATGTGATTGCCGTTTAAGAGATTTTGAAGATTTCTCATGCCGACATGGGCGAGCCGGCGATGCCACAACCATCCCATGTCGGCCTTGGCCATTAGACAAGTTGTATGGAAGGTGCTCTCTTTTGAGAAATCAACCGTGTAAAGGTTGCCATCCAACTCTCCAACAAAGGCCACTTCGAGAGTGTCTCTCTTAAAGACTTTCACATCCGTTAGTCCAAATAATGTGTCATAACCGATGGAAGCCAATTGGCAAACTGGAAGTAAATGATATTGAAGAGATTGGACAAGCATGACATTTGCAATAGACATGTCATTAGTGATTGCCACCTTGCCCAACCCAATTACCTGCCCTTTCGACCCTCCACCAAATACAATGCTCATGTATGGTCGAATGGCTTGCATGAAGTCATAGAGCAAGTTACTATCTCCGGTCATATGATTGGTGCATCCACTGTCGATCACCCATTTGGCTCCTCCGGAGAAAACAGCCTGTAACGAATTAAGACTTGGTTTGAGGTACCCATTTCGTCATGGGGCCTTTCACATTAGTTACAAGAGTCTTAGAGACCCAAATAGCATAGAATCGGAATGCATTACGGGGACCAACGAATTTAGCATAAACCTCTCCTTCCTTTGATTTGCGTAGTACATAGGATGGAGGCATGAATTTGGTTGTCTTGTTGTGGGTAGGCGAACCCCTAGTGGCCGACCCACTCACAACCTTACCTTTCTCCTTGTGTCCCTCTCGTACAAATATTTCTTTAAGCGGAGTGGTACACTTGAGAGGAGATGCACTTTTCTTGGCGGTGCTTGGGTTGAACCCAAGCCCTTCCTTGGCAATGCCTCCATTGTGTCGACTTAAGATCTCATTGAGAGTCTTTTGTCCTTGTGCACATGTCATGAGACCTCTGTCTAGCTGTGCCTTTAGCGAACAGTTTTCCTCAAGGATAGATGTCAGTTCACTACTAGAGTTAGTAGTGCAGGTATCAACATTAATAATAGGTGAGGAGTAGGCCTTAGCTAAAGTGTCAAGATAAGTAACCTTGAGTGCCTCAAAGCTCTTTGTAAGAACAGTGAGTTTCTCTTCCTTGTCTTTGAGAGACAAGGATAGACGCTCACAGTCCTTAGAAAGGGAAGCATGAGAGTTCACTAGTCGGTTTTTATCATTTAGTAACTCTTTGCACACAGATTCAGCCTTTTTCAAGGAGGCAAGATCATTAGCATGTTTATCAAGGTTTTCACCTACTTTTGAGCATAATGCATCATTTTGTGCTTCCTCATACAGGACTTTCTGCTCAAGGATTTCATTTCTTTCCTTCTCCTAAGTGACGAGGGTTTGGAGTTCCTTGATGGTATTGGTGTGCTTACTCACCATTTCCATAAGTATGCGAAACATAGTGAGCTTCTTTCCTTTAAGAGAGCACATAAATTTGTTTATTTTAGCAAACATGGGATGATCTAAGTCATTATCCTCATAGTGATCTTCCGCATCAAGATACTCATCAGATGGGGTAGAAGCTAGACTAAAGGAGTTTAACCGTGGAGTTACCTTAACCTTATCATGAGAGCTTTGGTCTTCCTCATCTCCCATGGCAGTCTTTGCCATCAAACACTTGTGAGCGTTTCCCTTGTAGTCCTTCATATAGTTGTAGTGAACAACATCACCACTTTTGTTGACTAGCCTCAAGGTGTTTTGTGTATCCTGAGCTACTCCGGCAACCCCACCAACATCTTCTGGATTTGATTCTTCTTGTGCAACCATTGCTCTTCCATCTGTCCTCTTGAGCTTGGAGTTCGTAGGGTTTGGCAACTTCTTCTTTACAAAGGTCTTTGGAAACCTTGGTTTGTCTTCTCTCTTCTCATAAGGGCAGTCATTGGAGAAGTGGTTGGTTTCCTCATATTTGTAGCATTTCCTTACCTTCTTCTTTGGGAATCTTCCCTTGAATTTTCCTGCACTGAACTTCTTTACAAAGAGAGCAATGTCCTCATAAGATGGGCTTTCATCAGAGTCAACATCATCACCATCTTTGCAGTCATCATCACCCTCTTCTTCTTCACTTTCTTCTTCGTCAAATTCATGCTTGGCTTTCAAAGCAAGATTGATCTTTGATGTTGAAGTGCCATGCATGGCAAGGTGCTTTGTTGCATTTGCCTTTGACTCTTCAAATAATTGGAAAGTGGATATGATGTCATCTGGAGTCATTTCTTTGAAACCATGGTGCTGCCTCATGTCCCATACCATTTGATGGTGATACGGAGCAAGAGCATGAAGTAACTTGTCCACGAGAAATCTCTTGGTCAGATTGAAACCATCTTGCGTCTTGTCATAGTCACATGACTCAATGTCTGCGGCGAGAGTCATGATCCGTTCTAGTAGTTGCTTGGGAGATTCACCCTTTTCCATACAGAAATTCTATAATTGCCCCTTGGCAATTTCATATTGAGCAAGCCGAAGAGTGGAGGTACCGGTCTTGGTCCTTATAATGCTATCCCAGAGTTCCTTGGCACTTGTGATGTGAATGTAAGGTCTCCGTTGCTTGTCATTCATTCCTTTTCTTATGCACATGATCGCAGTGTCATTGAGATGCTTGTCGTAAGTTTCTCTGGGAGTGAGGCACCTTGGATCTACAGGATTGTACCCATGCTCGAGGATGTCCAACATCTCATCATTGGCGTACCTAAGATGATCCTGCATACCAACTCTCCACAAAGAAAAATCGGAATTGACATCAAGCAAGGGAGGTTTTCCTCCAGGATTGTACTTAGGTTTCTCAATTTGAGATCTAGCATAAAGCCATGGAACACTGGTTTGGTTCCTTTCCGGAGGTTGTTGGCCAAATGAAGAACCGTGCACATGTGGCCCTGAGGCCCTCGGGGACGTGGTTGTCCCCATGGTTAGTGATGCCAGTCTCATTTGGACCATGGCCTCAAGAGAAGCATCATGCTCCTCTTTTTGCTTGGCAAGGGCCCGTTCCAGGTCCTCAGAGGTGAAAGACTTGACTTCCGTGGAAGTCCCGTCCCTCTGCACTGGAGCTACCGTAGCTGGAACCCCGTCCATCTCGCTCTAGGGCGGTTAAGCCACAAGAATAGAGCACGAGGCTGTGATACCAATTGAAAAGGATCGAGATGGACCTAGAGGGGGGGTGAATAGGTACAGTTCCAAATTTTAATAACTACTAAGCAATTTTAGGCAAAAGTGCGGAATATGAGTGTAGGCCTAATAATTGCAACGACAAGGAGTAAGCTATTTAGAGTGAAGTAAGGCAAGCGGTAAACAATAATCAAATAAAAGTACGTAATAAGGATTAACACAAGTAGAGAGTTAGGGTTAGGAATAACCAAAACTCCAAGAGAGACAAGGATGTATCCCCATGTTCACTTCCTTGGAGGGAAGCTACGTCACCGTTAGAGGGGCGGATGTTACCACGAAGGCACACCAACGCCACGAAGGCTCACCCTATTCTCCGTTTGAGATAACTCCACGAAGGTGTTTCTCAACCACTAGTGGTAAGCCTTGAGGTGGCTTCCAAACCTTCACAAACTTTCCGGGGGAAATCACAATGGTTTGATTCCTCTCCGAAGACTCCTACCACCTAGGAGTCTCCAACCTCCAAGAGTAACAAGATCACGGGGATTGCTCAAAGCTTGCTCAAATCACAAATCACTTTGGTGGGAAGGAGGAGAGGGAGACGATCTATCTTTTGATTGGAACAACACTCAAAGGGACTCACAAATGCTCTTGGGATCTAAGATTTGGTGTAGACAGTAGTGAGTGAGAAGAAAGGTGTTCTTGGATATGTTCTAGCTATGTTGGACACCCTCTCACGAAGTGGGTGAGGGGTATATATAGTGGGGAGTGTAAAACAGCCGTAGGGGACACTTTAAGTCACACAGGGTCCGGACGTCCGGAAGTTTACGGAAGTCCGGGCGTCCGCAAGGGGTCGGACGTCCGACAGGGTCGGTCGTCCGATGGCTGTAGATATGACTGGGAACATAGTGAATTGAACAGCGACCGGACGTCCGAAGAAGGCCGGAAATCCAAGTTATTCGACTCAACTTCTTCTGGTGGGAGGTTCCGGATTTCCGAAAGGGGACGGACGTCCGGCCCTCGGACGTCCGGAGGGAGCCGGAAATCCGAGTTATAGAGCTCATGTTCTTCTGGTGGAGGGCTCCGGATTTCCGAAGCTGGTCGGACGTCCGACCCTCGGATGTCCAGAGGGAGCCAGAAATTCGAGTTATATGACTCAAATACTTCTGGTGGAGGGCTCCGGATTTCCGAAGCCTGTCGGTCGTCCGGCCCTCGGACGTCCGGAGGGAGCCGGAAGTCCGAGGCAATTGACCTGTTTTGAGATAGGAGCAGATAAGAGAATATGTGGTATTGGGTAGGATAGTGAAGATGTGGTATGAGCAAATTCATCGCAAAACCTGTGATCCCCTCTTAATAGTGCGCGATCCCTATACTCAATAATAGTAAACTCGAAAGGATAGTCTACATCATCTTTTCTCAATCCCGAGCCTTCTTGAAATATAAATCCCAATCTTCTCAGACCACCTTTGGCGCATAATTCTCAATCTACTAAAGTACTTGCCATCCTGAGATACACTCAACAAATAGGATTAGTTTCCTATGTATGTGTTGTCATTAACACCAAAAGTCGATTAGGGGCATAGCATGCACTTTCGAGGAAAAGACACTTGACATTAGAAAAGCTTTAGCATACGAACAATACGATCTAGTGCTATGCTTAGGATTGGGTCTTGTCCATCACATCATTCTCCCAATGATGTGATCCCGTTATCAATGACATCTAATGCACATGACGAGGAAACGATGATCATCTATTGACTAACGAGCTAGCCAACTAGAGGCTTGCTAGGGACACATTGTGATCTATTTATTCACAGATGTATTACTGTTTCCTGTTAATACAATTATAGCATGAACAATAAACGATTATCATGAATAAGGAAATATGATAATAACCATTTTATTATTGCCTCTAGGGCATATTTCCAACATCTCGGCCCATCACGCTTTCTGGCCGCCACACCATGACCCATATTGCAGCAGGCTGAGGTCCTATTGGACGCTTCTGCGTCCAATAGATGCAGCTTCGCATAGGAGGAGCCTACTAGCGGCGTATTTTCTGTTTGTTCTACTGTTTTACTGTTTTTGCTGGTTCAGCTGTTCCAAAAATACTACCAGGTATTTCACTGTTTCATACAAAAGTGCTACAAGGAGTTTCACTGTTTGTTGGAAAAAAAATCAATTTTTAAACAAATTTATGAAACCGTGAACTTTTCTGAATTATGAACAAATTTTGAAATATGAACAAAATTCAAACTAGTGAATAAAATTATAAAATTACGAATATTTTTAAATTGTAAACAAATTTTGAAACCATAAACATTTTTGAAAATAAGAACATTTTGTAAAATGTAGAACAAATTTTTAAAGCATGGAAATTTTTTAATATTGAGAACAAATTTTAAATCTGGAGATTTTTCTTGAGAAGGAGAACAATTTTGAAAAACCCAGAACAAATTTAAAGCATGATCAATTTTTGAACCTTGAGAACAAATTTTGAAACCGAGAACAATTTTGAAAAATCCTGAACAAATTTGGGAGTGAAAAAAAAATTTAAAGCATGAACAAGTTTTGAATTTTGATAACAAAATTTTGAAATGAAGAACAATTTGAAAAAAACCCGAACTAATTTGAAAGCGCGAACAAGTTTTCAAAGCACGGACATTTTTTGAATCTTGAGAACAAATTTTGAAACAGAGAATTTTTTTGAAAAAACCCGAACAAGTTTGGAAGCGTGAATTTATTTAAAGCATGAACATTTTTTGAGTCTTGAGAAGAAATTTTTGAAACGGAGAACAATTTCAAAAACCTCAAAGAAATTTGGAAGCGCAAACAATTTTCAACATTTTTTAAAACAGAGAACAATTTTGAAAGCGTGAACAAAATTTTAAAGCACGAACATTTTTTAAATCTTCAAAACAAATTTTCAAACAGAAAACAATTTTAGAAATGTGAACAAATTTGGAAGCGTGAACATTTTTTTAATGCACGAACATTTTTAGAATCTTGAGAATAAAATTTTGAAACGAAGAATAATTTTTAAAAACCGCAAACAAATTTGGAAGCGCAAACAATTTTGAAATTTTTTGAAAACAGAAAATATATTTGGAAGCACGAACATTTTTTGAATCTTAAGAATAAATTTTTAAACCAAGAACTTTTGAAAAAATGTGAACAAATTTGGAAACACGAACATTTTTTTATACATTTTTCAATCGAGAACAAAATTTTAAATCAACAAGAATTTTCAAACCTTTTCGAATTTGAAGAATAATAACTGAAAATGCAAAACATTTTTTAAAAAACAAAACATTTTTCCAAGTTGAAGAATAATTTTTGAAAATTCTAAACATTTTTCGAAAATCCAGAACAATTTTTGAAAATGCAAAACATTTTTTCAAATGGCGGAACTTTTTTTGAAAATCAAGAATATTTTTTATACATCAAGAACATTTTTTAATATGAAGAACATTTTTTTAAAATCCAAAACATTTTTTAAAACTGAAACAGAAAAGAGAAAAAAAAAGAAAAAAAAGAAAAAAGGAAACAGAAAAAAATAGGTTCTGGAAAAGTTTTCCAAAACCCGAAAAACCAATTGAAACCTGTAGAAGGTTCGTAAAACCGGAGCGTTGGAACAGTTATATGGGCCGGCCCGTCGCTCGCCTGTGCGAAGCACCGACAGCTTGACGCAAGGAGCGGCAAATAGCATATTCCGGCTAACCATTGTAGGCAAAGCTAGCCAGCTGACCCCCTTCCCCAATTCCGGCGACTCGAAAATGTCGGAGATTGCCGGCGACGAGACCCCGCCGCTGCCTTCGTCTTCCGGCGCCGAGGAGTCCTCTCTCCTCTCGTCCCCTCCCTCGCCCACCGCCACCAACGGGGACAAGCCACCACCGCGCACGAGGAAGCCCGGCACGAAGCGCCTCGTCCTCACCGCCTCAGTCCTCCTCTCCTTCCTCGTCGGTACTACTCCTACCTCCCCAAATCTACCATAATTTAGGGATTTTCTCTTCTCTTCTCCGTGTAACCCGCGCGCATCTCGCTTTCTCTCTCCATAGGACTGCCCTTGCTGCTCAAATCCACCGAGATCCACCGGTCGCCGCTGCCCTCCGACGCAATCGCCGACCTGTCCCGCCGCCTCCAATCTCACCCGCCCTCCTTTCCCTGTGGTCTCCACGCGGTCTTCCTCCACTCCGGCCCTGGCTCCCCCGTCGCGTCCCTTGCCGATCAGCTAGGACTGGCAATCTCGACCCAGCACCACCTCCTCCCCGCGTCTTCTACTGCTGGGAACATCTCAGTGTCAGTCACCGTCCAGTCGGATGGCGGCTGCACCAGCAGCACGGCTACCGCTTCGCCTTGGCGATGTGGGTCCGTGACCGCTGTAGACTCGCTCCGCGGTGACGAGGTGTTCGATGAATTGCTTCACTCTGCATTGGGTGGTGGTGATGAGGATGGGATGAAGGTTTACACCATTGTCATTGCTGAAAACGATGATGGGAAGGGAACGAGGGTTGTGATCGGAAAACACCGTCATGCTTGGGTTGTTGGGAAGGTTGATGACGCCAAGGCTGTGTCACTTATTAGCAAGGTATTCATCAAGTATTTCATGAATGGCGGTATTGAAGAGGGTGAAACAGGCATTGGGAAAGGAGAGTTCATGCCAGTTGGTTCAGATGGGAATGTTGTTCTTTCATTCAGCTTGTTGAATGCTGATCCAAATGATTGGGTCTATGATTGGTAAGAACAGAAACTTTACAATATGGTTTTAATGTTATTGCTGCATGTCTGCGATGGGTTCAAAATATAACTTTGTCCTGTGATGTGATAGATTGTTTAAGTAAAGTACATGACAGTAATATTACTGAGGAATTATGGGAACACATGTCAGCACTGACTATAGACATCTGTTAGCTCCCTCATTTAGAATCAGTTACACTTTATTTAAATTATTTGGTTGTAGTTAGCTAGTACTCCCTCCGTTCAATAATTCTTGTCGTGCTTTTAGAATTCTTGTCGTGCTTTTAGTTCAAATTTGAACTAAAACCACGACAAGAATTATGGACCGGGGGGAGTACATGCTATTATTGCTTCTGCTGTTAGAAACTTCACTTTACACTTAGGCCTCCCACATGCAGGGAGTTCAAAAATATTGGCGAGAGAATCCTTACTCCTGTGGTTGAGGCCCTGCGACCAATTGCCGATATCAATATAGAGAGTCAGGTGCATATTTTGCCTTCTTTGGGCCAAGCTTACTTCCTCTATCTCTTCTAAATGTGTCAATATTATTAAGTACTGTACAACTTCTGCTTTCTTTCCAGGTTCTGTACCACACTCCAAAGTCGTCCTATTCTTATTCTGACGATAAATTGGGGGGCAATGTCCTTAGTATGGGAGACATTCCTTTCTTTGTATGTTTCTGACTTACTCTTTATATGAAATCTAGTCTTGCTCATTGCTGCATTAAGTGTCAGCTGTACTAATTTAGCGGTGCAATCAAATTGATAGGTAAACTCAAATGAGTGGCACTTGGATACATCAATTTCAGCTACAGGACGATCAAAAGTTCTTCAGTTTGTGGTGTATGTTTGTTTAGATCACATCCGCATCATTGAACCTTTTCTGTTCTTCACTTTGCAAGGCATGTCATGATATGGTCAACGTTCTTAAGCATATTACAGAAAAATACAAGTAGGACAATGCTGGCTTGCTACTCTGAATTTGCTTCATTTTGTGATCATACTCACTTTTCATCTGCCAAACTGCTGGTAGATATATGTGATCCCATTGTCTTCTGATGATGCTCTGTCTCCATTGCTTGATGGTTATTTTTTTCTGTTTCAGTAAACAGCACCCGTTGCAGAATATGTCGTATTTTACTCCAGTATTCTAGTTTTCCAAGCATACACAGACATAGGATAATATATTAAAAGTTTCTGAATACTAAGTGTAATATAGGGAGTATATTTTATGAACTTTATGGATGGTCATTAGTCGTCTGAACTGCTTGTTCTGTAATGGACAGGTATATTCCATCTGCAAGGGAATGCCCTTTGTATTTGCAGCTTCCAGATGGGGAGCTTTCAAAAACTAATGCATTTATTTCCCCAGTAAGTACTATGCACCTTTCTTGTGCTGTTCATCTTACCATGTTTCTTGACAGTGTTATCCTGTTATGTAGATGTGGGGAGGTGTTGTTATTTGGAACCCACCGGGCTGTTCACTTGGTTCAAAAGAGGTGCATGGGACTCGGAGACAAATGTCATCACAGGTATGTAGAATTCGTCATCTTTTGTCTTTGCCTTCTTATATGTTTGCAAGTTCATTGTACGCTGAAGCATTCATGTGCAACAGGAACTTATGGAGACTCTGGAAATCTTCATTGGGCAGCTAAGACAGTTATTTGGTCTAAAACCAAACTACCATGCACAAGGCATGGATGTCGCAACTAAATTCCTAGTTAGTGAAAAGGGGTTTGCACAATGGTGAGAATAACCCCCTGCTTGTTTAATAGGATACCATGACACAAAATCATGCTGTTATGACAGCCCGATTTTACAAAATCTGGATTGCATATTTTGTTTATCTGCAGTCACATCGGACTTGAGAACATATTTGGCATCATTATTATCAAATTCTTGTTACAACAGTTTTCAGATCTCCAAATCATCGGCATTGTAGTATGCATAATATCAGGGAACACATTCATCAAGTTCTGTTCTTGTCTAAATATCATTTCTAGAATTATGTGATTACTTTGTAATTGGTGTGAGAAAGTCTTTGTACTTACTCTATAGCTACATGGTTCAAGGTCACAGCTGTAGTGAGTTCAGACACTTAGTTTTAGTTAACTTTTGAACCTGTTTATCTCTAAGTTCTTTTACAGGAGTTATCTTTGAAGGCTCTAACAGTTATTATTGGGTTTCTTATTTCATAACTCTTACAGGGAATTGGATTTACTATACAGACATCATGCATGTTCCAACCTTTTGTCATGTGTCGCCACCTTGGAATCTCTTTCGAGCTTGGTACATCAGAAGTTCTAAATGAGATAATATAAAATGTTCTTCTTCATACCAACAGCTGCTCACTGATTTTATTTCTGTTGGTAGGTCCAATCGCTCCCAAGAATGATCGTTATGGATGAAATTGGGAGGCAGGTTTGTTCCCCTACCACTCTTGCTAAATGGATAATTCACGGCCATGTGTAGCAGTGCTTCTTCTTTTTCCGCTACTGTTTTTGACTCAGAGTAAGCAGCAGAATATTCAGACAAAACTCCACATGCCTCATAATTCATAACCCTGAACATTCATGCCTTCATGCCGTCCTTGTTATTACTTTGTTATGCCTTCCTGTGTATATTTACACACTTGTATATTGTTGTGTTTTTTTTTTTTTGAAAGAAAGGGGTTTCCCCCCTGCTCCATTTATAGAATGAAGCAACAACAGTTCACAGGGTCCGGATCTGCCAAAGTGGTCAGACCAGGGAGAATGAAAATAAAGTTCTATCATACTTTTTTTTATTACAAAGAGTACTGCTGGGAGGAGACGCAACAAAGAACTACAACATCCTACAGCTCAACACCTCCCAGCACATCGATCATCTCCAGGCCATCCTGAGCAGCTCTCCCTTGCATTTGTCCAGCAGAAGGATACACCGCTGAAGAAGCATCGATTGTGTGGCGTCGCAGAGTGCACTCCATTGTTGAAGGAAGCCCCTTAGCCGAGCAAACACGCAGCCCATGCCTCTCCAGCTTCTCCCCTGAAAACAAAAGTCATTCCTTAGTGTCCATAAGCTCCATAAGGAGGCCGCCACGACCATATTCAGTACTTTTTTGGTTTTATGCAATTGCCACATAGCAACAATATCATCAAAATGAACAGGAATATCAATGTCAAAACATACAGCTACAAACTTCTGTACATGCTTAGCTACAATGCAGTCCAAAAATAAGTGTTGGACTGATTCATTCTCCAAACAAAATAGACAAGTAAGGTCATCTACGTTCCTCCTTTTATTCAGATTGTCTCGGGTAAGTACTTTGTTATACATAAGCAACCATATAAAAACATGAATTTTTTTAGGGCAAAGGATTTTCCAGAATTTGTCCCCAAATTCCGATTTCACCCCTCCAAAGTTGATGACCTTATAAAAGGATTTAACAGAGTATCTTCCATTAGCCTCCAAAGTCCATATAGGACAATCAGGAGCATCAGAGAGCTGCACTTGTCTAACACAGGCAACCAACTGATGCCAAAGAGCAAGTCCTTCCTGGTCAACACTTCTTCTAAAAGATAGCTTAAGCTCCTCACCATCCCAGACCTGTGCTACATAGCACTCTTGTTGATTGCAGATGGAGAATAACCTCCAGAATTGTACTTTGAGGGAACATTCCCCCAACCAAACATCATGCCAAAAACTAATGTTACGACCATTACCAAATTTCCATTTGTAAAACACTTTCGCGGCCGAGATTGCCCATGTAAATCCCTTCCAAAAGGGGGATTCCACATTGCTCCTAGCCCACAACACATTTGGACTGTTAGTATTGTATGTGTAGTCTAACAACTTCTTCCATTCTCTGTCTCCTGCCTCAAAGTATCTTTTCCCCCAAGAGGCAAACAAAGCCATATTAAAGTCTCTCATGTTAGGAACACCAACTTCTCCAAAGCTCTTGTTCCTGGAGACCAGGCCCCAATTGGCTAGGTGGTATTTATGTTCTCCTCCAAGGTTACCCCAAAAGAAGGACACGCCTAAAGCTATGTGCAAGGGCCTCGCCACGGCAACCCTCCTCACAGCATGGATGCTTTGGAAGCACCGCAACTCATGTGTGTTCGACGGCGAACGGCCCTCCACTGCCGTGCTTTCGACAAAGATCAGAGAGGAAGCCTCCCTTTGGGTTCGGGCTGGGGCCACCGGCCTTGGGACGATTGTGCCGCCTACCTGGGATGTGCACTAGTCTTGTGCAGGCCTTTCTTTCCTTTTCCTTTTCTTTTCTTTCTTTTGAGCCCCTGTAGCCTCCTTCTCGAAGGCATGTACTGTACATATTCTCTCCCTTTTCAATGAAAAGAAACGCAAGCCTTTGCGTTTTCCCGAAAAAGAAGTGTGTCATCTGTGAGTTTATGGCCTTAATAGCCCACTTGGGAAATTTAATAATGGCCATGAGATAGGCAGGAATGCTAACAATACAAGCACAAAGGAGTATAAGCTTCCCTCTGAAAGAAAGAGTTCTACCCATCCATCCAGAAATCCCTTTAATAATTCTATTAATAATAGGTTGCAGATCTTTTCTCCTAAGCTTGTCAAAATGCAATGGCACCCCCAGATACTTAATAGGGAAAGACCCCAATTGACAGCAAAAAAATTGTGCAAAGGATCTTGCAGTTTCATCATCCATGTTAATCGTCATGAGATCACTTTTATGAAAATTATTTCTCATCCCAGAAAGGTTTTAAAAACAGGACAAAATCCACTTGAAATTGCTGGCCTTCTCAACAGAGTTTTCAAGAAATAGGAGGGTATCATCTGCGTATTGCAAGCTGATGACCCCTCCCTGGATCACATTGGGCAGGAGCCCTGTGATCAAGTTATGTCTCTCTACTTCAATCAACATCTTAGTGAAAACGTCAGCCACTAAGTTAAATAGCAGGGGTGAGAAGGGGTCGCCCTGCTTCAATCCTTTTTTACTAATAAAGTAAGGACCATTGGTATCATTAATCCTAACACAGGAAGAACCCTGGATTAAAGTACTTTTGATCCAACTAATCCACTTACTACCAAAGCCTCAAGATGCCAGCATTTCAAAAAGAAATTCCCAACTGACTCTGTCATAAGCTTTTTCATAATCCAGTTTGAGAATCAGACCCTCGGTGCCTGATTTTTGAACCTCGTGGATAACCTCATGTGCCATAACCACACTCTCCAAAATAAACCTACCTTTAATAAAGGCAGTTTGATTAGGGGAGATCAGTCTGTTACCAAGAGGTGATCATCTATTATTCATAGCTTTGGAGAGAATTTTCACCCCACAATTGCTAAGACTGATAGGGTTTGAACTTCTTCATCTCTCTAGCATTGGGTTCCTTGGGGATCAGAATATTGTTGTTGTTGTTGTTGTATTTTATCTCTAGTTCTTTACTTGGTTGCGGTATAGAATCACTAGATAAGTTCACAGCGAGGTCAAGTTTGTTCTGACTTCTGACAAGTAATGTTTTCCAGGTTGAGCTTTCTCTTGAAGCCGCAAGTTTAGCCCAAAGGAACGCCACTCTTGGTATAGGCGACTCTTCAGCAGGCAAGTTTAGGACACATTTTGTTGCGCATGTTACATAGAGGCTGGAAAGATTTTGTTAACATTATGTTGCTCTGCAGTGTCTGCAACGAGGGCGAGGGCATTGGCCGAGGATGCATTCTTCCATCCGTCGATTATGTCAATCAGTTATGCTTCGGTGGAGCACTACTTCGCGATCTACATGGTTAGTACTCACTGAATTATAGACCTCAGTCAAGTTTAGAATTGGCAGGTTGGTATGTTCGAATTGATTGTCCTAAACAAAAACAAAAAAACTAAGTCAGCATCATGGTACCTCCGAATCATTTGTCTCCAACCGTGGATTTTAAACCAAAGGTTACAGCATCGTAGTCAGCAGCGACAGCAACAACAATCCCCTCTTATTTGAGTTGTGTAATGCTGCATGAAAAGCTGTGCTCATCAATAACTCTCATGGTGCATGGTCCTTCCTTGCTACGTATGTACTCCCTCCGTTCCTAAATACTCCTACAGTATAAGTCTTTTTAGAGGTTTCATTAGAAGACTTCATATGGATGTATATAGACATACTTTAGAGTGTAGGTTCATTTATTTTGCTTCGTATGTAGTCCACTAATGAAATCTTTAAAAAGACTTATATATTTAGGAATGGAGGAAGTATAATGGAATCCCTAAAAAGAATTATATTTAGAAACGAAGGGGGCACGACCGTGCACCACTCATTCTGCCTTTCAATGTTGACAGGACTGCACTGTAAATTGACATGATTTCTTTAATCTTTTGGCAGCCATTCTTTGCGCCGGTGTGTTTGCATGTGCTGCTGGCGGCGATCAAAGAGCTGAAACGCTACAAGGTGGAGCGGGCCAAGCACTCGGCGTTCCTTGCTTCCCAATCCCAGGCGACGACCTCCTCCTGATCCATCCATCCATCCATCATCGGAGACAGGCGGCAAAGCATCGCTGGGTGCGCGCTTCACGGCTGGCATCGTCATCCCACGGAGTTGGACAGGTGACGGAAGGCAGAGTAGGTAATGGTGATCTGTAATGGCATCCTAGGCAGAGGAGTAGGGCTTGCGTGCATGTACATCTGTAACTCACAGTATACGGTAGATTTTGCCTAGTCCGGGCGGAGGACCCACATTTTGTTCCTGGAAGTAGAGCCTAGCGCTCTCTCTCTCTCTCTCTCGCATCAAATACGTGTCAATTTCCAAGTGGGAACGGTACCATTTTGTTCTTCCTTTTTTGTTGAATCAGCAGCAATGAAAATAAAACCGGCGCTTTTGTTACGCCGAAAAATGGTAGGAATACATTTTCTTTATTAGTAGGGGAAAAGAAAAGGTAAAACGGCACCAGTGGTCGCCGTTACGTTCTTTTTGGAATGACCGTGACTGAGAGTATGCAGTATGCAGTTCTCCGCGAAGGCCCCAACCAACCGCGTGCGAGAAGTTAGTTACCGACTTACCGCGCCGGTGCGCCGGTGCACATTCACAGTGACAGACAGACAGACGGACGAATCAACGACTCGAGTTCCGTCCACAGGCCACGGCGAACCGCTGCGGCAGCGGTTCGGCAAAAGCGCGCAGGCTTTACTTTCTTTCCACGCCTCCCTTCGCCTTCCCTTCCTTCCTCTGCGCTCTCCGCGCAAACCCCCGGGGCCCCAAAACGGCAAAACCTCTCCTCTCCTCTCCTCTCCTCTGCCCCAATGCGCCTGTAGCATCGGAGCGGAAACCGCACACCGAGCGCGATGCCGTCGTCATCGTCGCCGCCGCCGCCGCACGGGGCGGCGGGCGACGGGGTGCCACCGTGGCTGAAGGCCCTGCCGCTGGCGCCGGAGTTCCACCCCACGGCGGCCGAGTTCGCCGACCCCGTCGCCTACATCCTCAGGATCGAGCCCGCCGCGGCGCCCTTCGGCATCTGCAAGGTCGTGCCGCCCTGGCCCCGCCCGCCCCGCAAGGCCACGCTCGCCAGCATCGCCCGCTCCCTCGCCGCCAACGCCAAGCCCGACGCCGCCGACGCGCAGGCCCCGCCGTCCTTCCCCGTCCGCCACCAGTACCTGGGCCGCTGCCCGCGCGCCCCGCGCCCTGCGCTCCAGCCCGTCTGGCTCTCCGCGCGCCGCTACACGCTCCCGCAGTTCGAGGCCCGGGCCGCCGCGGCCCGCGGCCCGCTCCTCGCCTGCCTCGGCGTCCCCGCCTCCAGCCACGACCGCCTCCCCCCGCTCGACCACGAGGCGCTCTTCTGGCGCGCCGCCTCCGCCGACCGCCCCGTCACCGTCGACTACGCCAGCGACATGCCCGGCTCCGGCTTCCCCCCCTGCCCCGCCGCGCGCTCTGCCCAGGGCCACCAGCCCGCGCACGTCGGGGAGACGGCCTGGAACATGCGCGCCGCCGCCAGGAGCCCCGGGTCGCTGCTGCGGTTCATGCGCGACGAGGTGGCCGGGGTCACCACGCCCATGCTCTACCTCGGCATGCTCTTCAGTTGGTTCGCCTGGCACGTCGAGGACCACGACCTCCACAGCCTCAACTACATGCACCTCGGCGCCGCCAAGACCTGGTACGGGGTGCCCCGCGACGCCGCGCTCGCCTTCGAGGACGTTGTGCGCCTGCACGGCTACGGCGGGGAGGTGAACGCCCTAGGTGAGGACATCCGTTTGTTGTTTCCTGTACTAGTTCAGCCGTGTCCTCTGTTGCTCTGACTGCATGGTGCCTCTATCGAATTGCGGTGCAGAGGCATTCGCGAAGCTGGGGAAGAAAACGACCCTCTTGTCCCCTGAATTGCTCGTTGGCTCGGGAGTACCCTGCTGCAGGTGCTGCTTTCTCCCGATTTTGAACAAGTTGATCTGATGATACGTGTGTGGTTGTTGACGGAGGCCTGGTTCTGTACATGGGTACAGGTTGGTGCAGAATGCAGGGGAGTTCGTGGTCACCTTCCCAGGATCATATCACTGCGGTTTCAGCCATGGTGAGCGCTCGCACCAGTTAACATCACTGAAAATCACCCTTTCGTGCACTGTATTTCTGGTTGATGCATACGCAATTATGCATGTCCAGTGCGTGACAAACTTGTCCAAAACCTACAGGCTCTAGTTGTGTTAAACATAGGTTTGCTAGGTTATTTTTGCAAGCACGACCCTGTCCTGAGTTTGTTTATGCATCTTGATATGGGGCCTTTGTCAATTCATCTCATCTAGGCTGGTTTGCAATATGCAAATGCAAGTTGTGTATTTGTATTTTGTAGTGACTAGTGAACACATGAAGGAACTTTGTTCCTATGGCATGCCATTGGAAAACTGAACTTAACCTGTTACTTGGCCATCACTTTAGATATTTTAGCCTCCTCCGGCCTGGGCGTCGTTGTCCGCCTTGTATCTTTTATTTTCGCACTTTGATTGCTTTCGAATTATTTGTACTCTTTGGAGACTTGATCTACTTTAATATATGGCTGCATGCATCGCTCGATGCAGAGGCCGGGGCTAGGCCTCCTTTTCTAAAAAAAAAACTTGGCCATCACTTTGTTGGTTCTTGCAATTTATAATAACCCCATGTGGACCAATTCGATCTGGGCAGGTTTCAACTGCGGGGAGGCATCAAATATAGCTACTCCTGAATGGTTGAGAGTGGCGAAAGAGGCAGCAGTCAGGAGAGCCTCAATCAATCAACCTCCCATGCTTTCGCACTATCAACTGCTTTACGAACTTGCACTGTCAATGTGCATCAGGTATTTGACACAAATTGCATGCTTTATGACGCACACTGTTCTTATGAGATATTCTGTAAGCTTCCTGCCTCAATACAGAAAATGCCGTTCTTATAATTCCTTTATACCTTATCGTTGTCCAACTTATATCATATTTTCACCTGAAAATAATTGGTCAGCAGCTGTGCAATCTGCAACTTCCACGTGTGTGTTAAATGATAATATATGGTTCTGTGACCAGTGTTTGACAATACTTGATGTTCCACTTTCTGTTTATCTCACCCAGGCAAGGATGTATGTTTTTCATTTCTGTATCTTCCACTAGCCCTGGTTTGCTTTAGTTTGGTAACCATGAAAGGAAGCTGCATATTTTTCACCTCTGTGTTCTGTGTCTTATAGTAGCCATGACTTAATGACAATGCTTTAATCTGTAAACTGTATTCATGTATATATCAATGGAGCTGTTTTCTAATATAGCTCTTTCTGTGCTTGGAATTGGCATCAAACATAAGCAAGTATATTTTTCATTTATGTGTCTCACGGAGCCCTGATTTAGTGATAATGCTTTAGTCTGGTAACCATGAAAGGAAGCTGTATATTTTTCACTTCTGTGTCTTACAGTGTTGCTGTGTCTTACAGTAGCCATGACTTAAGCTTTAATCTGGTAACCGTGTTCACGTATATATCATTGGAGCTGTTTTCTGACATAGCTCTTTCTGTGCTTGGAATTGCCACAAGAACAATGTTCTGTGTATTTTTTGGACTCTTTATTTATTTATTTTCCAACTATTATATTCTAGGGACCCCTCCATTGGGGCAATGGAACCACGCAGTTCTAGATTGAAGGAGAAGAAGAAGAGCGAAGGGGGACAATTGGTCAAGAAGTTATTTGTCCAGAATGTTATTCAAGATAATGAACTGCTTAGTTGTCTTCTGAATGATGGATCTTCTTGTATTATTCTTCCTATAAATGCTCATGATGGTCCTGTTCTTTCAGCTTTGCGCTCAAGATACCAATTAATACCTAAATCCAAGTTGGCAGATTGGCTATGCAATAATGGAGAAACTCTTGAAGCCTCGGCAAGATGTGTGCATGATTGTATAAAGCTGTCTAATTCATCTGAGTCACATAACGCAGAAGGTGACAAGGCGGATGTAATCAGTGCTGCTGGGCTCTTAGATCAGGGCTTATTATCCTGTGTCAGCTGTGGGATTTTAAGTTTCTCGTGTGTGGCTGTCATCAAACCAAGAGAGTGTGCGTCGAAATACCTCATGTCTTCTGATTATAACTCGATTAATGATCAGCTTGTTGGTTCTGGAGGGAGTCATCTGTCAAATGCAGCTGGAAGTGAAGGGACCAATGGTGGCATTCTGCGTAAGTTACACATCTTGCAACATAAACCATCAAGTTTTTAAGTTGACTTATCTTCCCTTTTTACCAACCTGAGCTTCTTTATTGAAAAAATATTCACCGAGTTGCTGATATTTGCGTAAGTTCCAGAACTGGTCAACAGACTATTTATGCTTTTATGGTCTCTTAGAAGTTATAACTAGACTATTCAGATTATAAGAAAGACCCTAGACCATTCGGAATTCAGTGGTTAGGATGCAGATTTGGCCCTCTGATCTTATTTTATTGGAAACATGTAGCCTTCTTTAAACTTCCACAACTAAATAAGAACATAGCCCGCTTCTGCATGCTCTAGTTTTAGTTTCTTGACGCCGGAAATGAAACTTCGATTCTCTGATTATGCCAAGTTGCCTATTTAACTACAGGATAGTGCATGTTATTCTTTTAGAGACAACCAGAATTAAAGGATCCACTGCTTATTGCCTTGGAAAACGGGCCCACTTCATAAACTCGCATTAAGTCATTTTTGGGATTTTTCTTGTTTGGAGTAGTTCCCTCGTGTATTTCTTATGATGGAAGTGAATAATTTGTGATACTTATGACCTACTCGTATTTGATTGCTCATCATGTAATACTTATTAGTTTATGAGCATATATCCTTGGACCAATGGATTATCACATTAATTCCAAACAGAGGACAGTCGCAGCTGTCTTGGATGCTTGTAGAGACAAACATACACGGATGTTACTTGTGTAACTCTAGTTGGATTTCTTATTCATTTGCTATGCAAATGTTCATCTTAGTTTCTTTCTCTTACAGCATTTATTGTGTTATCTGATGCATTGTATGTATTCGTAATCAACATGCAGGGCCTGGTTTTGTACCGTATGGCAATGAAATACTTCCTGATGCTGGGCCTGTCAATAAAAATTCTGGTCTTGATCTTCTGGCATCTGCACATGGAAATCAATCACATTCTGATGAAGATAATCAGAACAAAAAAATTAAAGTCTGTCATGACACCAGTGAATTGAATGGGACGAAGATTTCATTAAGTAGCATCAAATGCGAACAAAGGCCATCATCCCAGAGCTCTCAGTGTAATGGTGGCTTAGGTATTTCGAATGGACCAAGAGGCGTTCGCACAAGAAACAAATATCAACTTAAGATGGCACTGTCTCAAGGTTTTCAGCTAAAGAATAATTGTTGGACAATGGAACAGAAGGTTCAACCTGAACCATCAAGGTCAAAAGAGACTGTGAAGGAGCCACTTGATGCCAGCGGAGCAGATTACGATGCTAGATGTAATAGCACTGCAATTTCTGTGGGTGACCCTAGAAACTCTACAACCACGATCGAGAACTTAAATAAACCAATTGTGAAAATTGATAAGGATTCATCAAGAATGCATGTATTCTGTCTTGAGCATGCTGTCGAGGTTGAGAAGCAACTCCAAGCAATTGGTGGGGCCCATGTTTTTCTTTTATGTCGTCCAGGTCAGCCATCAAGCTGCTTACTCATCATGATCGAGTGCAATGCACCTTTTTATACATCTAATGCTTCTTGAACTTGTGGCGTCCTCTCTAATGCTTCATCTGCTTGGTATGACTGGGCAATTTCTCATTCTGATTGTACTTGAATATGTTAATGCAGTTATTGTTCAAAAGCACATTATACTCCCATCAACGTTGGTAATGTCAAAAAATTAAAATTTAGACCTGTTGTGCTTGAGGTGTTCATAATACTGATTCTTAACTGACTTGTTTGTTATGGTTTGTACAGAATATCTTAAAATAGAAGCAGAAGCAAGGTCGTTAGCTGCAGAAATTGAAGTTGAGAATGACTGGAAGGACATCAAATTCAGGGAAGCCAGCATGGAGGACAGGAAGATGATTGAAGAACTCCTGCAGGATGAGGAATCAATACCAACAAGCAGTGATTGGGCTGTGAAGCTGGGAACCAATCTTTACTACAGCGCAAATCTGGCCAAATCTCCTTCGCATAACAAACAAGTGCCATACAACAGGGTAATCTACAGGGCATTTGGCTGCAGTTCTCCTGATAACTCACCAGTAAAACTGGAAACTTGCGAGAGGAGTCAAGACAGGCAGAAGAAAGTAGCCTTTGCTGGCCGGTGGTGTGGGAAAGCATGGATGTCAAACCAGGTCCATCCATTCCTATCTCAGAGAATTGAAAGCAGTGAACTGGAGGAGGCTGACAAGTCTAGTGGAGTGGAAGCCTCCAAAAGAAAGAGTAGCACCATAACAGATGTACCGAAATCAAGCAAGAAAAGGGAGAACATGGCTGTGGAGGTAACAACAGACACCAAGAGGCCCAGACTAGCTGAGGGGCACAGCACCAAAGCATTAAAAGGTGTTGCTGATGTGTCGCACCCCTCACCAACTGCAGTGGTTCCCCGTGTTAGCTCTAGGATTGCCGATAGAGCAAACAAGGTGAAAACAGAGATGACAGAAGAGGATGATGATCCTGCTTGCCGTCCGAAGCCAAAGGTCACTTCCCATTCGCGAACAGGGCCACCAAAGAAGATTGTGGCTGAAGCAAAGAAGCAGATGAAGACGAGCAAAGGAGACAGCAAGATGATGGCTCCAGCTGCTCCAAAGAATGATGAGGAACACCCATCTGCTGCCAAGGGGGGTCCTTCTGTGGGCCCTGCCACTAAGCTGGAGTTGTCTGGGCGTAAGCACATAACCAGAACCAAAACGATGAAGCAACCGAAGAAAGCCACAGGAGAGGAGAGGACTCCAAGAGATGATCCAATGCGTGTCGAAGGGTACACGTGCAGCATCGAGGGCTGTTCGATGAGCTTCGACACGAAGAATGAACTGTTCCTGCATGAGCGCCACATCTGCCCGGTGGAGGGCTGTGGAAAGAAGTTCTTCACGCACAAGTTTCTGCTGCAGCACCGCGAGGTTCACACCGAAACGACGAAGCAACTGAAGAAAGCTACAGGAGAGGAGAGGACTCCAAGAGATCATCCGATGCGCGTCGAGGGGTACACTTGCGGCATTGAGGGCTGCTCGATGAGCTTCGACACGAAAAAGGAACTGTCCCTGCATGAGTGCGACATCTGCCCGGTCAAGGGCTGCAGGAAGAAGTTCTTCACGCACAAGTATCTGCTGCAGCACCGCAAGGTCCACACTGACGACCGTCCGCTCAAGTGCCCGTGGGAGGGCTGCAACGTGGCGTTCAAGTGGGCATGGGCCAGGACGGAGCACCTCAGGGTTCATACCGGCGACAGGCCCTACGTTTGCCATGAGCCAGGGTGTACAGAGACGTTCAGGTTTGTTTCAGATTCCAGCCGCCACAAGCGCGAGACAGGCCACTCAACCAAGCAGGCGAAAACAACAAAGGCATGAAGCAGGAGCAAAAGTCATGGTATATCAGAAGCGACAGGGGTAAGTGTAAGTTTGTATATAGTGCGCGGGTACCCGCAGCGCACGGTAGTCTGCTCCTCGCGATTATCTTAATTTAGCGAATTCTGTTAGCTAAGCACCACAATGAGTGTGCTTTGTATCTAATTTCGATCATTGGTCATTTCTACGATGGTTACTAATTTAGCTAGTTTAGCGGGTTAGCACTGATGTTATGTCTCATGTATTGACGTTGTCACTTATAAATGTCATGTTTAAACATGATCACTCTCTTTTGGCTGGCATGGACGATAAATTTGCTGCGGTGATTATCATTTCTTGAATAAAAGAAGGGAAACCATCTGATCCAAAGCATCATACTTTTGCTGCGGTGATGCCGCAATGGTATGGTGATACCGTAGTTGTGAGCTTGTTGGAGGGTGCACAGAAACAAAGCATAGATTTTTTGCGGCTTGTGGACTGTGGCCGATCAAGGAGCGGGCTATGAAGGCGGGGCGTTGGTACTTTAGATTTTTTTTTTTTGTAAGTTAGATTTTTGAACAGTCTGGACAGTGCGGCCGGACCCGGCCCGCCCCTTGTCAATATTTTCCATATACCCCGCTCCCTTTTGCTTGTGCGCCTGCCGTCTGGACATCCAAGGTTTGTAGCCGGCTAGGGTTAGGCCATCGAGGAGGAGGGGCTATACTACTTTACCGAGTTGGGGTGGGGATTGGGTGAGCCAGCAGTCCTTGGGTTGGCTGAGCCGACTCGGGGGCAGCCGACACGGGAGAAAATCTTCGTAGTTAAGGTGGAAAGGTAGTCCCCGAGTCCCCAATGCATCGGGCCCGATGACTCTCTTCTGTGACAACACTGGAGCTATTGCTATTGCCAAGGAGCCCGGGTTTCACAAGAAGACCAAGCACATCAAGCGTCACTTCAACTCCATTCGTGGTTACATTCAGGATGAAGTTATAGATATTTGTAAAGTACATACGGATCTGAATGTCGCAGATCCGTTGACTAAACCTCTTCCACGAGCGAAACATGATCAACACCAGAACTCTATGGGTGTTCGATTCATAACAATGTAACTAGATTATTGACTCTAGTGCAAGTGGGATACTATTGGAAATATGCCCTAGAGGCAATAATAAAATGGTTATTATTATATTTCCTTGTTCATGATAATTGTCTATTGTTCATGCTATAATTGTATTACACAGAAATTGTAATACATGTGTGAATACATAGACCACACCATGTCCTCAGTGAGCCTCTAGTTGACTGGCTCGTTGATCAATAGATGGTCATGGTTTCCTGACCATGGACATTGGATGTCGTTGATAACGGGATCGCATCATTAGGAGAATGATGTGATGGACAAGACCCAACCCTAAGCATAGCACAAGATCGTGTAGTTCGTTTGCTAGAGCTTTTCTAATGTCAAGTATCATTTCCTTAGACCATGAGATTGTGCAACTCCCGGATACCGTAGGAATGCTTTGGGTGTATCAAACGTCACAACGTAACTGGGTGACTATAAAGGTGCACTACAGGTATCTCCGAAAGTGTTTGTTGGGTTGGTACGAATCGAGACTGAGATTTGTCACTCCGTGTGACGGAGAGGTATCTCTGGGCTCACTCGGTAATACATCATCATAATGAGTTCAATGTGACTAAGGAGTTAGCCACATGATCATGTGTTACGGAACGAGTAAAGAAACTTGCCGGTAACGAGATTGAACAAGGTATAGGGATATCGACGGTCGAATCTTGGGCAAGTAATATACCGATTGACAAAGGGAAATTGTATACGAGATTAATAGAATCCCCGACATCGTGGTTCATCCAATGAGATCATCGTGGAACATGTGGGAGCCAATATGGGTATCCACATCGTCCCGCTATTGGTTATTGGACGGAGAGGTGTCTCGGTCATGTGTGGATAGTTCCCGAACCTGTAAGGACTACACACTTAAGGTTCGGTGACGCTAGAGTTGTAATGGGAAATTGTATGTGGTTACCGAAAGTTATTCGGAGTCCCGGATGAGATCCCAGACGTCACGAGGAGTTCTGGAATAGTCTCGAGGTGAAGATTTATATATGGGAAGTCCAGTTTCAGTCACCGGAAAGGTTTCGAGGTTTATCAGTTTTGTACTGGGACCACCGAAAGGGTTTCGGGGGTCCACCGGGAGGGGCCACCTGTCCCGGAGGGCCACGCGGGCTGAAGGTGGGTGGTAACCAGCTCCCCGGTGGGCTAGTGCGCACCACCCAAGGGACCAAGGTGCCTAGGGTTAGGACCCCTAGGGCGTGGGGGCTGCCTCCCACCAACTTGGGAGGCAAGCCAACCCTTGGCCGCCGCTGCCACCTCCTGGGGATCTAGGGCCGGCCCCCTCTCCCCTTCCCCCTATAAATAGAGGAGGGATGAGAGGGTTGCGGCACACCTGAACCCTCTCCCCTGGTGCAGCCCTACGCCCTACACCTCCTCCTCCGTTGAGCTTAGCGAAGCTCTACCGGAGAACCACGAGCTCCATCGCCACGACGCCGTCGTGCTGTCGGAGCTCTCCCTCAACTTCTCCTCCCCCCTTGCTGGATCAAGAAGGAGGAGACGTCCCTGGGCTGTACGTGTGTTGAACGCGGAGGCGTCGTTCTTTCGGTGCTTGGATCGGATCTTCCGCGATTTGAATCGCCGCGAGTACGACTCCATCAACCACGTTCTTTGCAACGCTTCCGCTTAGCGATCTTCAACAGTATGAAGATGCTCTCCCTCTCTCTCTCTCTCTCTCTCTCGTTGCTAGCATCTCCTAGATTGATCTTGGTGAAACGTAGGAAATTTTTGAATTATTACTACGTTCCCCAACAATAGGTGTCGACGATGACCGTGACGTAGACGCGGTGTGAGCCGAAGGCAATGATGGAGCCATCAATGGGGAAGTCCGCTTCCTCTAGACGATGGGCGTTGTCGTTGACGCAGTCGAGCGCGCCGTAGCGCACGCCCAAGTCGTGCGCCACGCGCTCGCTAGAAGCGGTGAAGGGTCCCGCCCGGAACGTCACTCCATCCGGCGTCACTGCCGGGCCCATGGTGGGCGCCAAATGTCGTGGTATTTTTGGGACAGATGCCATGGGGTGGCTTAACTCGTGGTTTGGGGCCGATGGGTGCCGACGGCGTCTGGGAGCAGGTGTAGGTGCAATACACATGACGCCGGTTTACCAGGTTCAAGGCCCGCCGATGAGGTAAAACCCCTAGTCCTGCTTGTGTGACTATATGAGAATCATAGTACAAAGGTGCTCCTTGAGCTGTTCGTGAGGAGGGAGACGGAGCTCTGGCTGCCGATCTCGCTACCTCAATGGTGTTCTATGCGTGTGTCTCTCTCTGTGTCGATCTCTAAGTGAATGTGAGTGTGCCTCTCCTGGAACCTGCCTCTCTCGATGGGCGGAGGTGAGGCTTTATAGTGTAGCCAGGAGGTACAATGGTAAGGGTAGGACAAGAGGTGGGGGGCGGCTGCGAGCCTCTCGGGCCGGCCGCGGGGCCCACCTGTTGTGGAGTCTTGCCGCGGGGTCCGCCGGCCGTGTGCATCAGCGGTCGGCGCGTCGAGTCGTCAGGGCGCACGTGAGGGGGGGGGGGAGGCTGCGAGCCTCTCGGGACGGCCGCGGGGCCCACCTGCTGTGGAGTCTTGCCGCGGGGTCCGCCGGCCGTGTGCATCAGCGGTCGGCGCGTCGAGTCGTCAGGGCGCACGTGAGGGGGGGGAGGCGTGGCTACATGACCGTCTCGCCCGGTCAGTGTCGATGGCGACGGGGGCCTGTAGCCTCGCTGACCCTCCCATCATCACGCCGCAATCATGCCGAGGGTGTCACGCGCGTACTGTTGCCGTGATAGCCTCTAATCATTCGTCTTGTCTTGTGTGCGTACGATGGTACGGTCGGATGAGACGGGAGCCGGCGAGCCGGCGTGCCGGACCCCGCCAGCCGGCCAGACATGTGTTGGGTAAGTGGGTCGGCTATCGCCAGCCGACCGGGCATGTACGGCCCAAAGGGGCCAGCTATCGATAGCTGGCTGGACTTGCGTTGGCTGAATGGGTTACCTATCGTCAGCCGATCGGATTTGTGTAGTATCCCCGTCACATCGCATCAGGGTTCAAGTTATAATGCTTGCATTATTTCTGATCTTATTTCAGAATTTTTGTCGATGTACATTTAGTGTGAGGAGACGTTCTCGTCAACGAGAGACGAGTAAAATGACTTCATAAATCTGAAGATGACATTGCCGCTTCAGTTTCTAAAAAATGTTCATAGAAATAGGTTGCATGGGTGTGCGTGAGTGCATACCCGTTCATACGAACACTAGCGTCCGTAGTGTGTTGAAAAAAATCGCCAAAAATATATATTCAAAATGCACATGCGGTCCGTCGTCCCCTACCGGGAACGACCGCCCGTACACGTACGGAGTGGTGTGGCTCGTACGTACCACCGCTCCCCCACCTGCACGAGTTTGCTAGTACTCCTACACGACCGGCGCCGTGCACGACCGACATGGAAGATAAGATACACTATACGAGTAGGAGTACTTAACTTGTGTCTTAATTCATGCGCACTTCCATTTGATGATGATCCTTCGTACCCACGCGACCAGTACAGCAGTAGTACTAGTAGTACTCCCATAGAATATACTCCAAAAAAACAAGAAAGAAAAGGGCGAGCCTGCCTGGAACACTCTCTCGGTTAAAGCTGACTTTCTGCCTCTCCACTCCAGAAAAGGGTCTCCGCTCCAGAAACGCCCAAAACGAAGGACGCCACCCGACCAGCGGCCGCCGCTCATTGCTCCCTCCGCCCGCGCCACGGGAGCCGGCCCGGTTTCCCCGCGCGGCGGCGGCGGACGACGAGTGTTCCTCTGTTTCTTGGCTGGCGGGGCGAGGAGAGGAGAGGGGGCGGCTCGGCCGAGGCGATGTGGGGTTCCAAGGGGGAGGAGAAGCCCGGCGGCGCATGCGAGGAGTGGAGCTACCAGCTTGGAAACAAGGTGAGATTTGAGATTTGTACCTCTCGTACTGTATTGATAATAGATCTCTTCGGGTGAACGCTCTTCTTCTCCGCCTTCCCTTCGCTTATTAAGGGGGGAGGGATTATTTTGGGTGGCCTGCAAGTCCGCTTTGGGCGTCATCTCAGTTTCAGCCGCCCCTACCTTCCGGCCGGCGCAGTTCATCCAGTTTGGCTTGATGCTTCATTCATCACTTCCCCTTACACGCCGCGCCTCTTGCCATTAAACTTCAAATATCGCGGATCGATCTCGCCGCCTCCAGAATCCAAAAGAGAAGCGCTTTTTCTCACTGGTTGACGGCGGGCGATGCGGGCAGATCCAAAACCCAAAATAGTTTTCAAGTTCTCCTCCCCCCTTTTAACTTTGCATATACAGCTGAGCCTTTTCTCCGACATTCCGTTTCTTCTTTTTGGACCAAGTTTTCTTAGTTGTGCATCTTGTTCCATTCAATACAGTTATGTACTCTCCAGACGTTTTTGTTTGTGACCAAGTTAGGAAATCTGTACTACTACTTCTCCTGTTTAATTTCCGTATTCATTGCACAAGTTAGGAGTAGTTCGGTTGGCTAAACTAGGTAGCCGTTTATTTTGCCATCCATGGCTATCCGTTCCTACATCTCAGGTCCGATCTGATTGTTCTTCGTTTTTTTTGTGTGTGTGTGTGTGTGGGGGGGGGGGGGGGGGGGGCTGCGTGTTCTGCGTGCAGCAAGTGGGAGTAGCGATTGATCATGGTTGCGGTCGTACTTTTGCTGGTATGCCAAACAAGTTTTACTCCTATAAGAGCAACTCTAGCAGACCCTGTATATTCACGACCTGCAAACGCGTTTTGCAGGTCGTCGAAGTGGGGTTTTGTGGGACAAAAAGTTGCGCTGCAGAACAGAACCCGCATAATGAAACTGCATAATTTGAAAAATAAACATTCACGGGCATGTTCAGAACCACAGTCATGATCATACAACACTACATTCATGATCATACAACACTGTTTGGTTTGAGGACCGAAAGTTATGGAATGTCATGGTTCCATCCTAAAGTCATGGGTTGGTTCCATCCTTGTGTTCAGTTGATGATAAAAAATGTCATGGGTTGGTTCCGTCCCGGTGTTTAGTTGGAGAGATGAAATGAGAAGAATCTGATGCCACTCACCTCTTCGATATAAATGATGAGATTACATCTATGAACAAATAGAGTTATTTCCATTTGACAAGCCTATAATTTAAATGTTCAGCAACATTTTATTTCTATTTTCAACACATGCAAATAAAAATATATGATAATAAGTACATACCAAATATTTATGAAAAATAATCACGAAAATGAAAAAATAACCACGAAAAAATAACCACAAAAACTTTTGTTCGGGTGCGGAGGTGAGCGCGGTGAGAATTGCTTGGTTATTTCTTCTTTTTATTTGCTTTCACGGAGGAATAACGAGTCAATTCCTTCAAATCGGTGGAATCACTTGGTGAAGCATCTGGAGGGAATAATCCCTGCATGCGGATGACCCAATTCCGGTTCCTAACCCAACTAAACACGAGAACGGCTGCTAGGGATGGAACCAACCCGTCCGATTCCACCTCATCCTGAAACCAAACACACCCTACATTCATCAGTACTAGAGGGGGCATCACCTACTGGAGCTACTACCGCACTACGCAAAATGGAGCTCACCGGAGTCGAGCTCGTGCAGTAGTAGATAGCCTACGTTCAGTCATCGTCCTCGTCGTTCTCGTCGGAGGAGAGCTCGACGTAGATGCGCTTCTGCGCAGTAGCTTCGCGGCGCCACTCCTCCACCTTGTGGCCGAAGGTGATGGCCGAAGCGACACCCTGCTCGTAGAGCACGGTGTCGATCTCCTCCTCCCTCCGGCGGCGCTGCTGGTCCTCTTCGGCCTCCCGTGCACTCTGCGCCAGCAGCACGGGTAGGAGGCTATCCGCCTCCGTCGGAGGGAGGAAGTCCTCCGGTCCGACGACGGCCCCGGCACGTCGCTCCGGCACCGCCTCGGCCTCCGGCTCCATCTTCACCGACGGGAGCTCTTCGAGCTCCCTCTTCACCGGTGGGACGGAGGAGGACGAGCGGGAGCTCGACGCGATTGAGCTTGTACCGGAGAAGAGGCGGCCGCACGCGCGGTCGTACTCCTCTGTCTCGCGACGGAGGAGCGACGACGGCGGCGTCAGGCCCCAACGCGTGTACCGGCGGGCGGCGCGCTTACGGGCGGCGTCGGATCTAACGCGACGAGCCCTTTCGGGGTCGTCGTCCCTACGGCTACCGGAGCTGGCCATGCGCGGCGGTGGATTGGAGCGGCTACGCTGCGTAATGGAGGCGCGCGGCGGTGGATTGGAGGCGCCGGCGGCGAGGTGGGGGGGGGGGGGGCTTTTCGCGGCGGCGGAGGGATAGGATTTCCGACCACAGTTATACCGGTCGAGGGGTCGCGTGTACGGGCCGCCGCAAAACATTTCCAGGTCGGGCCGCGTTTGCAGTGTCTGTTCTGGCAGGAAAATGAGCCCAAGCCCGTATAGTCGCTGGATTTTTTGCGGGCCGGCCGTTTTGCGGGGTCTGCTAGAGTTGCTCTAGGGCCAGGATTTACCGGGGTTAGTACGCACACGGTGTTAGTTTCAGGGATCGGGAGTTCAGGGTTCCGATTCTGACTGCCTCCACGAGTTCAAGGTTTAAAATAGACTTCACTCTAGTACATCCTGTCCTTTTTTTTTATCAACTGAAATTGATATTTTCTGAGGTCATAATTTTTGTTGATTGTTACTATATTGCTTATTCCTGTGAAGGATATACTTCCTCTGTTCCATAATGTAAGGCGTTTTTTTAACACTACGCTAGTGTTAGAAAAACGTCTTACATTATGGGACGGAGGGAGTAGTTACGACAGGAGAACTGTTGGATTTGGAATCCTAATAGCTTTGGTTAGCTATTAAATTTGTTTTAAACTTGTGCTGATTGGGACTTATTTACAGGATACACTGAGTTTGAAAGCTCCAAAGAAATCACCCCTCGCGTTGAGGATGGTTGTTCTCATTATGACTATGATCTGTGGGGTGTTTATTTGCTCAATGTGTATGAAGCAACTAGGAAGCGACAGCTGGTCAAGGATAGTGAAGATTCAAGTTGCAGAACAGTCCTGTAATAAGTCTTTAGTTCCTCCTTCTGAGGTTCAGTTTGTGCATTATCCACAACCACTAAATTACAGCAGGTGATACTTGTGCTAATGCTCGTTTGAGCTGTCTACATTGGCTTGCATAATGATGCCTGATGGTAATTTTATTTTGTAGGAAAGAATGCATCTGTACCCCTGTTCGGTTGTTTGCAATTATCTCATCGCAGCGATCTGGAAGTGGCTGGTTCGAAACCCTTCTAAACAGTCACATAAATGTTAGCTCTAATGGAGAAATCTTCTCAAATAAAGAAAGGAGGAGTAACATTTCATCTATAATAAAGACAATGGACATGGTGTATAACTTGGATTGGAATAGTAGTGCTTCCAAGAATGAGTGCACTGCTGCTGCTGGATTCAAATGGATGCTTAATCAGGTGTTTGATCAGTTCCTTCTTTTTTGCTTCATTCTTTTTATTTGTAGACATCCTTGTAGGTCGCTGTCAAAAGCAATATCCACATGTTTTTATATCTGTTTAGGGTATTCATCTTCAGCAAGAAACCTAGTATGATCTGCTTGCTAGTTAAAAATTTCCTCTTGCATTCCGTGAATCCACTGTTATGTGCACATTGCACTCATAAATATATCTGTTTTCTTCCTGATTTTTGCATCCTCTTCCTCTTCTCAGGGAATCAGGAATATGTTGGCCTTGAATATCATTAGCATAGGTCTCCCTGAGTCATTTTTTATAGTGTACTAACATATCTTTTCTATATATAAAAAGACAATTCTGATACTAATTTCTCTTTATTTGCTTCCACTACTCCGTAGCTACCTCGGTGAAGCACATGAATTACATTTAATTTTAGACAGTTTATAACCCTATGCATGGTTACTTGTATGGCTGTTAATTTCACTAAAATATTGGTCCTCTTTTGTGTGGAGATCTGGATGAGGTCACACAATTCTGATTTAAAAAAAATATAGAATACTTTAGGTCTAATTCATTGAAGTTGTGATGCTGGTATCTTCAGACTGATAAGAGGGAGCATCAAAATTGCTATCAATTTTTTATAGCATTTTGATTGTCTGTAACCTTTTGAAGATATCAGCATTCTGGGAATTGGCGTCCATCTAGATTCTCTATGAAAAGAATATGTACGACTGATGTTATCTGAGATTTTCAAGTGGTATGCATATGTACATTCTTACTATCTCCATGCTATCTAATTTCCTTCAAGACTTCAACATATCAGTACAATTAGTGTTCTTGGGTAGATTGGACTCATGCACACAGCTTAACTCTTAAGCAGATTAAACATTCTTCTGACAATATGTCTTCAGGGTCTTGTGGCAAATCACGCTGATGTAGTTGATTACTTCAACCAAAGAGGAGTCTCTGTGATATTTCTGTTCAGAAGGAATCTCCTCCGTCAGATGGTATCGCAACTAGCAAACGATCATGACAGATACCTTAAGCAATTAAATGGAAAACACAAGGCCCATGTGCACACAAAAGATGAGGTGGTTCTTGATAGCATATCTTTCAAATCCCACTAGATTTTTTTTTTTTTTTTTTTTTTTTTGCAGTTTGTGAGTGAAGATGTATCTTTTATTTCGCAGGCGAATATACTTGCAAAATTCAAGCCCAGGCTCAACACAACAACATTAATGTGGAGACTGAAAAAGGCAGATGACTACACTCGCAAAGCTCTTGAAAACCTTAAGAGCGTCCGCCACATTACATTGTACTATGAGGATCTCATCCAAAACAGAACAGTGAGTTACACCTAATTAATCTGTTGCATGTCGGCATGGTTTTGTTATTGTTTTTTTTAGGAATATTGATTTTGTTTTTCAGGAATGTTGTTGTTGCTTTTCCTCAGCTTGCTTATTCATGCTACGTTGACTTGTACTTGCAGATGCTTGTTGAGGTGCTGGATTTTCTCAAAGTGCCAGCAAGGAAACTAGTCAGCCGGCATGTGAAGATACACACGAAACCACTGCCAGATCAAATTGAAAACTGGGACGAAGTCTATAATGCCCTGAATGGCACCATGTTTGAAAGTTTCTTGAATGCTGACTACAGAACATGACATTATTCTGTCTACACATTTCTTGTTTAGATATTGGCTCTAGTGTGTTTCTTTTCTTTTCTTTCTTTCTTTGTTAAAAAGCTAGTCTAGGAAGTGCCTGGCAGAAGTTTTGACATGGGGAATGGCGGGGTTTGCACGGTAGCTCAGAAAGCACAAGTTCTTTGATAGCTTCCACTAATTGTCTTTTATTTTCGTATTTTCTTCTTTGAAACTGATCAACAAGCTTCTAACCGCTTGCATTCCATTTCTCATCATCACTTCTGCAGTCTTGCACGGAGTTTTCTTTTATGATTCTCCCTTGCATGGATAGATGACTCCAGCAGGTTCTGAAGACAGGCATCAGGGAGGTTTTTGATGCTGATTCGTCTCTTTTCCCATGTTAATTTAGACATGCTGAAATCTAGCGAGTTGCTTTCCTAAGTCCACTTTGAGAAATACAAGTACAAATCGTTTGGAAAAAGAAATACAAGTACACATCATTTGGAAAAAGAAATACAAGTACAATGTAGACGGTGAATATTCCGGTCTAAATGAGGCACATATGGTGTCAGATTTGTGGTTTGATGATTGATTCCTGCTGGGCCGGATGTTATCAACCTCCAAACCGTAGGATCTTGATATCCAACCATAGGCTGGTTCTTGATATTTAGGACATGTTGTTTCATGACTAGTTTGCTACAACTAACTTTAGGTAAACCGTGACCGCTACAAAAAGTGTGGTCAACAAAATGGCTACCACACGTGTACCTTGTTGTATACAAAGGAGTTTTTATTTAGTTAGTTTTGATATCATAGTTGGTTTTAACATTGTGGCTTGTGGCATGAACTATCTCGACCATGTTTTTTCCACACACACATAGACAAATATTTAATGATGTTCATACTGAAAGTGTAAATACATTTTCATCAAAATATATTTTGGACATACAGTGAAGAATTCCTAACAACAGCAAAGTGGTTTTGTTACCTATTCCGTTGGGAACCGTGGTGTTCAGAATCCATTTATCTTTGTATTGCAAAATGCACGCAGTCTCTAGGTTGCAAAGCTCTTTGTTGTATGCAATTTGTTCATATTGCACATCTTAAATAAGATACCAGAAGAAACTGAAAAGTAGCTTAACATACAACAAGAAGATGAATGTCGGATCATATCAGGTGTGCAGAGAACATCAACAGAACCAGGAAACTTCTCAAAAGAGTACAGACGTTTTGCATCCCTCCGAGGAGAACACTTATCTGGCTAACATTATGCTTTTTTAAAATGTTGGAGGAAGAGCTGTCAATTCATTGATTATAAAGAGGTATTACAAACACACACCCAAACAAGGAACCTGTCATATAAAAGGCGGGTGTCAAAAAAGAAGGAAGGAAAAAGGGTTGCTTGGTTTATTTGAGGAAAACCGTGGGCGAAAACCTAAACAAGCTCAGATCAAGTGGGCACTAAGATTCCTTGCCGTCCTCCGGGAAAAGCAAAACCAGAGCTACTCCCTCCATCCACGCCCTGAATTCATCCTTTTATTTCCTCTTTGATCCTTTAGACCATTCATGTCTTAGAAGCTATAACTTTATTTTTGAAACTTTTTATATATTTGAATTGGTGCCAAGATCGATAGATCAAGAGCAATCTTGAATACATTTCAAGCACATTTAAATTTAACCGTTTCATTTCACTTATCCACTCACTCTATTTGTATAACTATTGTGTGAATCTGAATTTTGTGAAATACTCTATATACAGAAATATAAGAGCGTTTAGGTCACTAAAGTAGTAATCTAAACACTCTTATATTTCCTTACAGAGGGAGTATAACTGAAACTGAAATATATGAAATCAATCAAATTTCAAAAATATATTTCACTAATTTCACTCGGAATGAATGAAATTATTCTTTTGAACTGAGTGAAATCGGTTTCACATATTTTTGTAAGATGTTGGTTTTCACTTAATTTGTAAGATATCTCTCCCACTCACTCTAATGTGAAGTAATATTTTTCACATATGTTGCAAGATACCGGTTTCACACATTTCAATATTTTTTTTTGAACCTCAATAAAGGTGTTTTTTATTTTCTATTACAACTGATGTTTCACATCTTCACATCACTAAAACACATATATTTGAAGAGAAATCAGTTTCACATGTTTAAAGAGATATCTATTTCACACTTTGAGACAATGTGTTTTGCATTTTTAAAATAACCAGTTTCACCATCTAAAACAAAATAAATATAAAAAATTGGAAAAGATATCTGTTTCACACACTAAAATAATACAAAATGATTTAGTTTTAAATCGTGAAACTGGTTATTTTCACAATTTTAAACATGATATCATATTTAAATTAAATATTTAATATATTTAATTTCACACTAAATTTAGTCTTCTGACGGGACTGAGCTGCTTTATATAAAAATTTGTATGCTTTATATATTAAAAAAATACCACCTTCACATATTAAATTCACAATTTTAATAAATCGTGGTATCTGTTTCACAAATTTAACAGATTCGATGTACTTCTATTTCACAGCTAATTCGTTTCACACATTTCAAATTAGTCAAAACTATCAAAGATTGGTCTTGATTTAAAGGTCTATTGACGTTGGATTCAAATAAGAAATTTCATAAAACATAATTTTAGTTCAAAAGTCATGAGTAATACAAAGTGCAACAATAAAATAAAATGCTAGCCTTTAGTTTGAAGAGAGGGTCTTCTATAGAACTACACGCACTGGTCAGTTCATTTATACATCAGCACCCCCTCACACGTGGCTCCCTTAAGCCTAAACATGGATAAAAAATGGACTCAAATTTTTATCTTTAAATTGCGCCGACTGGTCTTGAACTCAAGACTACTTAACTTTGGTACCATGTAGAACTATACGCACCGGTCAGCTCAACCAAAATCTCAAACTGATGGAAAAATATGTATTATGCATTTATACATTAACAAAAATGCATGCCAGCGCATATTACCATGTATATCTACAGAAAATGATTCACATATTTATTCTCAAACTAACCACACTAATCTTGATGCCGACCCGACTCTGCTTGCTGGTTTGCGCCTCTCATAGCAGATATGACTTCTTCTCTTTTGGCGTTGAATGTGTTCTTTTTGTCTATTTTTCATTAGTTAACAAACGAAAATTTACGAATCAACTTATGATTGGATGGTTAGAAGGACAGTAGTATCCATGTCCATCGGAGTTCAAATCTCAAATTTGACATTGGTGTTCACATTTTTTTTCTCTATTTATTTCAGACCTTCTCCCCCTCTCTATTTTCCCCTATGTAAAATTTCACCTCTTCCTTTCCCTTTGAAAATAATGCCCATGTTTTAGCTAGAATTGTGGTGGATGAGAGATGTGAGTTGCTGGTTTTGATTGGGTGTTTATAGGTGCATATAAAATTACAAAACATATCAAACTATTGCTGTTTTGTAAAATATCTACTTGCTCCTAAATTCTTGTTCTGATTTTTATAAAGTAGGATTGGGTTTTCCAAGTCCAGGGATGTTCTTGTGATATTTTTTAATCATGTGTATACACCCATGGGCATTTCTTTCTTCCCTATTTATTCCTGTAAATAGGAGACTGCTTAGGGTGGTTTATTCCTTATCTGCCGCCATGTTGGGCTGGTTCCCGCGCAGGCGTGGCCCATCTACACCCTCCCTCGCGCGTAGAGGCCCAGTCCCACGACGCCTCCTTCCTCCTCTCACGCCGTGTCTTTTCCCCTGCATTATTTCCGTCAGACTGTGAGTGCGCTTGTTGACGCCGTGAGGGCGCCAACGTCGAGGGGGGCCCTTATAACCTGGGCGTCCGTGCCTCCCCCCTCCTCCTAGGGTTCCTCCTCTTCCCAGTTCGCCGCCGCCACCTCTCCTCCTTCCCTTCTCTCACCTCCCCTCGACAGGTGAGTTTCTGTAGGGTTAGACCGAGAGTGAGAAGCTCCTCGCCGGCGGACGCCACGCTCCCGTCTCCGTTCGCCGCCGTCGCCATGTCCGGGAGCTCGGGGTGGATCCCCGCGATCCATTCCCGGCGTAGGAGCCCCGGGGACCGATTACTCCGCCGGATCCGACCATGTCTACGGCGAGTTCCCAGTGCTCCTTCCCCTGCATCGGTTCTTCAGTTCAGGAACATCTACGTCGACGGCCTTCTTCCTCTCCGGCGCTTCTCCCGTCACAGATCGGCGCCCCCTCTTCCGGCTCTAGGTGACGACCGCCCCTCCTTCCTTCTCCTCGGTTGGATCTGCAGGTGTAGAGGTGGTGCTTCTCTGTTCATAGGAGAGGGCGACAGGAGGACGTGTGGTGTGTTAGCAGGGGTAGAACGCTCGGTGTGGGGAGTTCCCGTGTAGAACGCAGGTGCTTCTTTCCCTTCCCGCAGGCGTGGTAGAGGCGTGGTAGGGAATACCATCTCCGGTGACCTCCCTGTCACCGGATCGCAGGTGCAGGCCAGCGAGTAGGTTCGAGGCATGTTAGGTTGCGTTAGATCCCTCCTCCGTCAGTCGTTGCAACGTAGCGCAGTGGTTGGTTGTGCGTGTGTCTTCGTCAGGTGTAGGGATCGATTCCCAGTACGAACACCCCTCCTTTTTGTTTTTCCTTTTCCTGTTTCATCAGTAGGGCAGCGCAGTAAGTAGTTCCCCTGCTTTGGTCCTCCTATGTCGAGTACCTAGAGCCTAGCAGAGTGGTAGGACTGCAGTTTGCACTCCAGCAGGTCTGGGGTTCGACCCCAGCACCTCTCCTTTTGTCTGACCCTTGTTTTTTTCGTTTTTCTCTCTCTTCCTTGCTGTTTGATAGCTAAACAGCCCTGTTAATTTGTATTTGGTATTTCTTTTCTTCCTTGGCATTTTTTCCTTTCCTGCATAGTGTGTGTATGTGATAGGCTTGGTGAAGGTTGGTGATGGAGTGTGTGCATGGTGGCACACACACAAGGGGTGTTTTGTGCATAAGAGTGTGTGTGTGTGTGTATGATTTTGCCCCACACACCTTGCAAAGATGTTGGTGTAGGGTGCTTGCAAGCATGTGTGTGTAATTGCACTAGGGGTGCTTATGTAGCTAAAATCAGGTGTAGGAGTTCATGTGGCCTTATCATGCTTAGAAGTGCATTTTTTTTGTTGTTGGATGCAAGTAAGTAAAGAGTTGCTAGATCCTATGGTGTGTGTATGTTTGTTGTGTGGTGCAAGCTATGTGTAGCATGTGTAGGTGGAGTTTGCTAGTTAAGCATGGGTATATTCTTATGGGGGTTGCACCTTGAGGGTGACATGACTCCAAGGGTGTTCCTTGTGGTGCATGTGAGCGTGTGTACCATCACATGCCCATATGTGAGGGTGTGCATACTCTCTTGTAGCATAGGAGTTATATTTTGTGATGTGCTCGATACTAGTAATATTGTGATATGGGTGTGGGTGTTGTTGATGTGCATGACACAAACATGGGGTACAAACCGCCATGTCACTTTGTCATTGTGCACATAAGATTCACCTATGTAATTGTCATCTTATAAGCATACCTTATGGAGTTGCATTTTCATTTTGTTGAAAGTTTGGGCTTTGTTTCCATGGTATAGATGGAGCCCAAGGGCATGAATTTTGTGTGTTAGTATTAGGGGTTTGTACCCAACACCATAGTGGTGTCAATCACCTCTTGGTGACATGTGTGTGCAAACTATGCCTAGACAAAGTGGGCATGTGGCTGGAAAATTCCAGATTTTTGAACTCTGAAAATTTCACTAAGTCTGGAATGCTGGAAACATTTTCTTCCCCTGTAGATGAGGATGTGCTGGTCATTCTGTTGAGAACTGGACTTAGTTCAGTGCTAGTGTTTTGAACCTGGTATGTTTGTGAAGCTTCCTGTAAATTTTCAAATCATTTGGAGTCCAGTAGATTGTGTTTTGATTGCTGTGATTCTTGCTGGGACTTGTAGTGTTATTGGTTGGCAACAGCCACATATATTATTTGTCATATTTGAAGACCTGTAGCTATGTTGCATGTTGCTCACAAACAGCTAAGATGCAGAAACTGGCAGATTATGTAGTTTTGCCATTTTGTTCAAAGTTTGTGTTTAATTGTTGTTGGGGTGTTCTAACTTGATCCATTTCATTCATGTTGGGTTAATATATGTCTTGGCAACCTGGGAACACCAGATTTGTGCCAATTGTGTGTGTGGTGATGAATCTTTCACGTAGAGCTTCATATCGTGTTTCGTTGATTCCCGTTGATCCGTAGCTCCGTTTGCAAAGTTCTTTATATGGTTTGGCACCGTTTTTACGAGATGCATCTGTTCATTACATTTCCATGCATGTCCAGATAAGTTAGTGCAAAGTTCTGCCCAGAAACTTGTTGTAGTTTATTGTGCTTGTGCTAGTGATGGAAATAGTAGTGCATGCTCAACTTTCATCTCATGCATCATGTGATTGTTGCATTTTGTGGTGCTGCTGTTCATTGGCTGTTATTCTTGTGTTGGGTAGCACCGGGAGTGGAGAACGAATACGTGGAGTCAGGAGAGTACGTGCAGGACGATCCAGAACCATTCCAAGCTGAGGATATCACAGGCAAGATGACATGACCTTGATCCCATATCTAGACTTGTTATGTTAGTTTCGATTCCACGTCATATTGCTCGCTGCCTACCACTAAAAATATCTTGCCTCTTCATATGCCATGAGCCTTAACACCTTACTCTTTCCTAGCAAACGTGCATGGCTAGGTAGGCTTGCTCAGCTACTAATGTTAGCGTTGTTAGTTGCAGGTGTGTTAAACTCATGTGATGACATGAGCCTGATATCATTATATTAATTTCTGTTATTTAATTAATGTAACTATATACTTGGTAAATGACGGGAGGCCTAGCCTTTTGCCCGGTGTCTTGTTCCGTTGTTGCCGCCTTAGTTACCGGTTACCGGTGTTTGATTCCATATTGACCGCTCCTAACACGTTCGGGGTTGTTATGGGGACCCCCTTGATAAATCGCGTTGTGTTAAGGCTTGTCCGACAGGACCCAATTTTGGTACTATTTGCTAATCACCTGATAATAAACTGCATAGGGAATAGCTACCCCGAGGAAATTTAATCAACAACCCGGGCCAGTGCTCCTCATGAGTGTTGGTCCAAATTAGAGCACTGTGCGGGGCCAACTCAAGGCAACTTGAGAGATTTCTATCAGGCCACTGTACGCGTCGCTCATCAGTCGTGTCCTGAGACTGAGATACGCGGCTCTTATCAGGGTCGTCGACACGTCGGGAGGTCCTGCTGGTCTTGTCTTACCTTAGCGGTATATCTTGCGTATAGGAATCCCAGTGAAGCTTTGGTTTCCCCAGAGTTGAGGTTTTCCTCTAAGGAATCCGACGAGATCACGAGATTCGTGATAGAGGATGCCTTTGCGGCCTGTGTTCGTTTGTGATGGACTAGTTGGAGCACCCCTGCAGGGTTTAATCTTTCGGAAAGCCGTGCCCGCGGTTATGTGGCAACTTGGAATATTTTGTTAACATCTGGTATTAGAGAACTTAAAGATAAACTAATAAAATATGCCAACTGTGTGCGTAACCGTGTCTGTCCCTTCGAAGACCTCTCTTCGATCGGGACCACGGTGGGGTTATGAATGCCGTAGGTAGGTGTTCAGGATCACTTTCTGATCAAGTATTCTCGATCGTTAGCATAGACCACTCTCACTCCATTTTTTGCCTAAGTTAGCCAATTATTCATTCTTAGGTTGCAACAGCCTGAAACACTTCACCCCTTCCTTACCCACATAACGTGACTAGATTTGGCACCAAGGTCCTAGATTGCTGAGTCCCCGTGGCTCACGGATTCCTTCGAAACTTCCAGCAGGTACAGGTACCCCAGAGACAGATGATCCCGATGGCACCCAGCTGGCGTGGCAGTACGATGATGAGACAGATCGCCTTTACGTGAACTATCCAGAGGACTGAGTCGTGGTCGTGATCGTGGGCCTGCAGCGGGTAGCATAGCATTTTCCTTGTTTTGTAGTCCGTACCGGAACTACCTTGTTTGTATCTGCGTTGTACTCTGTATTATTAATAAGAAGACAGTTGAATCCCAGATTGTCTACTGTATGTATTATTATGTGCTATGTTTACTTGCTTGCGAAGCGCTTAGATGCGCTTCTTTCCTATTCGGGGGCCTCGACCCCCAGATCGGAAAGGACCGCATCTTGGTCGTTACAAGTTGGTAATCAGAGCCTTACGACCGTAGGAGCCTTTGTGTGATCGTATTTGGCCGAGTCGAGTCTAGTAAATGTTTTGAGTCTTAGTTATATGGGAGAGTAGGTTTCATTTTTCTCCTCTTCTTTGCTCTGGTGAGGCTTCCGTCTTAGGAAATCTTTAACTCTACTCCTTTTCTCGTTCAAATTTTTTTTAGGATCACGCGGGTGTTTGCGAAATCTATATGATTTTGATGTGACGGAATCATGTCCTGGTGCCTCCTATCTGCTCTAAGTATCAGGGGAGTTGAGCTCCAGGGATTATCGCGCACATCGCCATCATTCAGATTTCTGAGTACCTAAGAACGGAGGGTGTTCGTTATTGCTTCAATACGGGTAGTGGTGAGATAACCCCGACGTCCCCAGTACTGGTGTAGATTGTCCGGGGGTACTACCACACTTTGTATCGTTGTGATCACGAGGATCTGTGGTAGACGAAGGTCCGAGATAGGAGGCGCGCCCGCTGGAGCTGCCGCCGCGTCGCGCGCGCGCTAAATACAGCCTTTTTTACGACGCGGCGCTTGTATAGTGCGGCTGTTGGAGATTCTCTTAAGCCTCGAGGGACGGGCAAATTCATGGTTTTGACCATTTTTGCTAACTTTAGCCTAATTTGATTCCGTTTGTAGTTTTTTTAGATTTGACCCTTTTTCCTACCGTCATCGGCTGTGACGGTAGGCATACACACCCTATCGTCACAGTCAGTGACGGTAAGGGTCAGGTCGATGCAGATGGTTCCTTCGGGTCAACGGAGTCAAACTACCCTACCGCCACTGTGTTTGGCGGTAGGATGTGTATGCCTACCGCCACATCCTATGACGGTAGGCAAAAGGGTCAGATCCGATTTTTTTTTCCCGCAAACGGGGTTAGATCAGACTAAACTATGTAAAAGGGGTCAAAACAGTGAAGTCGTCGTCCAAGAACAGACGAAGCAGGTGTTTTGGATTGGCTTTTCAGCGTTGTGTTGGTCCGTGTGGACCACTAGAAACAAGTTTCTGATAGAGCATATTTTTCCTAACAAGACGGCTGATTGCATGTTCAAAATATCCATCTTTTTATAGCAGTGGAGACTATTGATTAGAGAAAGTGATCGGGACGCGATGAATGTGCTCATCTCCAAGGTCTGAGACTCGACTTTCTCACTCTAGCGGTAGGTTGCTGGTGGCTCGACGTAATCTTCACGGAGCGCTTCCTTTATGTATTGAAGTAGGTTGCGGCTTGCGTGCAGTTTGTTATGTGAACTATTTGTGGCATGTGTGTCCTTTGTTATGTGATGTTGTACTTTGTTCTTAAGGTCGGTGTGCCGAGTGCTTTGGACGTGGTTGACTCTGTCTAATGGTTTTATTTATGCGGTTCTGTTAAAACACATCTAGATGTGAGAGCATCTCTAGCAGATCCCGCATTTTCGCAAAATCTGTAAAATAACTGTCGTTTTGCCGTTACGGGCCGAAAACGCACGCAGACCAGATCCCGCAAAAAATGATCGGCCTGCAAAAATTTGAGGGGCGCGCCAGTTTTCCCTGCGGAACTGTCAAAATCGCGTTTTGTGTGGTCGACCCGGCGGCGACCTCTATTCTAGGTCGATTTGGCGGGAGGGACATTTCACTGCGGCAGTTCATCTTTCCTCTTCCCCGCCACCGAGGATCTTCACCTCCCCGCTCCGGCCGAGCTCCCGGTGGCCCTCCAGCGCGGCCATGGATACCCCCGACCCCACGCCCGTTCCCGCCGCCACCGTTGCCGCCACCAAGGGGGCCGGTCGCCCTAAAGCTCGCCCTCCCGCTCGGTATAGGGATGCCGGCAATGTTGGTGAAACTGAGGCGGCGGAGGCAGCGAAGAACAAGGTTGTGCTCAAACGCAAGCGGACGCCTCCGGCCAACAAGGCACCAGCGAGTTCTACGCCTGCCACCGCCGCCGTCCCACCGGTGTTCGACGGAATAACCGAAAGGTACATACGACCAAATTGCGTCTTCTTCTTCGCCGTCGTTGGGGTTTTTCGCTCAACAATTCACCGTCTCTTTTCTGGGTCCGAGTACGCATCTATCCTCGAGGAAAACGCGGTGAACACTGAGGATGCACCGCTTGGGGACTATGGATACAACAACATGGACGGCGGGGTACACGGTGGCGGCAAAGAAGAAGAAGAGGAGGAGGAGCTGGAGGAGATTGGATGGGAGGTCTTCGAGGCATCGCAATCCATGATAGGCTATAGCAAGAGGAAGAAGGGTTATACCCAATTGGAGGATGAAGTGTTGATCCGGGCTTGGGAGGTTGTGTCACTTGATGGCATCCACGTCACCGACAAAACTGGGAAGAGTTATTGGCAAAGGATAGAAGACAAGTTCTTTCGGTTGATGCCAAACAATGTCGACAAAACACCACGCACCTATAGATCACTCCAAGGTCGTTGGGATGTGATCAAGCCGGCGGTTAGCTGGTGGTGTGGATGTTTGGAGCAAGTCTACAATGCTCCTCCAAGTGGAACCAATGAAGCCGATTGGGTGAGTGTTTTATCCGCAACCATCATATTGTTTGCAAATGATAGTGCTTTGACATAGTTCCTTTGGTTGTAGGAGAAAATTGCAGACGCAAGGTATAGAGACGTGCCGGCATCCAAGGGCAAGCCCTTTGCATTTGAGCATTGTTGGGTGATGCTTAAAAATAGTGAGAAATGGAAGGTGAGGGACAAAGAAGCACCGCCGAAGAAAGGTGCCTTCACCTTGTTGGATGATGAGGATGATGATGAAGAAGAGAGGAACAAGGGTAGGCCGGATGGCACCAAGAAGGCCAAGGACAATATGAGGAAGGATTCGGAGGCATCAAGTTTGAGAGAGAAGATAGACCATATGGTGAAGCCAAATGAGTTAATGGTCACCATGACTATTGAAGCAAAAAAAAAGAGTTGGCAATGAAGAGGTCTCAAGAGAAAAATGAGAAGTGGTACCAAATCAAGGAGAGCAAGTTGTGGAAGGTGGCCATTGAGGACAAAAGAGCCCAAGCCGAGAAAACTAAAGCTCTCGCCAAGCTCATTGTCGAGGAGAACAAGATCATGACCATGAACCGCAATGAGATGGATGAGATAACCTTGGAGTGGCATGATTTGATGAGAAAGGGGATCTTGGAGCGAAGGAGGACGGCTGCCATCGGTGGTGTTGTTGTTGTTGTTGGTGGTGGTGGTGTTTGATGGTTCTTGATCATGGTTTCGCCACTTTAATGTGGTTCTTTTGATGCAAAAAATGATCTATTCGGTTGTTTGGATGCTTAAAACTATATTGTTTGCTATTTGTATGTGAGAACTATGTTGGATTTTCGAAATTTTCATGTTAATTGTTGAAATTTCTTTTTATTTGTGCAATTCTGTTTTTGCGGTTTGCATGTCCAGTTTTGGCTGCGGCAGAACAGACACCGCAATGCCGAACTGCAAAACAGAATTGCGGTGTCTGTTCTGCCGCAGCCAAAAATGAACCGGCAAACCCGTTTTTCACGCCGCGCATGGCAGGTTTGCAGGCTGGCGGAATGCGGTGTCTGCTAGAGATGCTCTGAGATAAGTATTGCGTATCTAAGTCTTACATCATTAATCTTACGTGGAGACTTGTATGAATATTTTTTAATGTTTAATTTAATCATTTAGATATGTAATAACTATGTCACATCTATATGCCCTAGCCACACCCTTATTTACCTTTCCTTTAAAAATAAAAAAGCATCCGCCGAGCCGCCGGCCGGTCGACCGGTGCCGTTAATACAGTGGCGGAGCACCTTGGCCTCTTCAACCGCCATCAATACCGTGACTGATCCAATGATCCTCTCGACAGACTCAACGGCCACCCCAAGCACGACATCAGTAGGGGTGCGTACGTATGCCATGGAGCATTCACCAGTAACTGCATCTGCCACTTCTACGGCGTAGCATCCATGGAACCGCACACCTACGACCAGCAGGCTATCTCGGCCCGGCGGTGATCCAGTAACCCAACATAGGAATGAATCGTGCCTGCGCCCCGTCCGTCGGCGATGAATCTTCGCCGCCTCCCAAATACCGCCGCCGCACGCAACTCGGGCGCAAGCTGCAACCACCTCGAGCAGATTCTGACACCGCTCCGCTCAGCTTTCTGTTGCCGCCATTTAAAGTTTTAAACCTCCTCGTGTCTTTCCCGCCGCAAAGCAGATCGCCGGAGCTGCACCGTTCTGCCTCTAGCTAACTCCCTGCTTGCTTGCATGCAAAGCTTCTCCACACTCCTGTCCTCGGTGCTCGATCGATCGATCGATCGGACGACCACTCCACCTATAAATACGCCTCCCCACTTCTCTTCCACCATCATCGATCCATCTCACACTCCAAGCAAGCTAGCCCCCAAGCAGCTGCTAGCTAGCTCTGCGGTACAGCACTGCATACAAAGGTATACTGCTAGTGCTAGAGCACAGCACGATGGGGCTGCTTAGCAAGAAGCTTCTGATCGCGTCCATGGTGGCGGCGGTGCTGGCCGTGGCGGCGGTGGAGCTGTGCGGCGCCGTCCCGCTCGAGGACAACGACCTGGAGTCGGAGGAGGCGCTCTGGGACCTGTACGAGAGGTGGCAGACCGCGCACCGCGTGCCCCGCCACCACGCCGAGAAGCACCGCCGCTTCGGCACGTTCAAGTCCAACGTCCGCTTCATCCACGCCCACAACAAGCGCGGCGACCGCCCCTACCGCCTCCACCTCAACCGCTTCGGCGACATGGACCAGGCCGAGTTCCGAGCCACCTTCGCCGGCTCCCGCGTCAAGGACCACCGCCGCGATGGCCCCGCCGGGCCACAGTCCGTGTCAGTCCCGGGGTTCATGTACGCCGCCGTGAACGTGTCGGACCTGCCGCGGTCCGTGGACTGGCGCCAGAAGGGCGCGGTGACCGGCGTCAAGAACCAGGGCAAGTGCGGCAGCTGCTGGGCCTTCTCCACGGTGGTGTCCGTGGAAGGCATCAACGCCATCCGGACCGGCAAGCTGGTGTCGCTGTCGGAGCAGGAGCTCATCGACTGCGACACGGCGGACAATGACGGGTGCGAGGGCGGGCTCATGGACAACGCCTTTGAGTACATCCAGAAAAACGGCGGGCTCACCACCGAGGCCGCCTACCCGTACCGGGCCGCCAACGGCACCTGCAAGGCAGCGAGGGTGGCCAAGAGCTCCCCCGTGGTGGTGCACATCGACGGGCACCAGGACGTGCCGGCCAACAGCGAGGAGGCGCTGGCCAAGGCCGTGGCGAACCAGCCCGTGTCCGTGGCCCTCGATGCCAGCGGGAAGGCGTTCATGTTCTACTCCGAGGGGGTGTTCACCGGTGACTGTGGAACAGAACTGGACCACGGCGTGGCGGTGGTCGGGTACGGGGTGGCAGAGGACGGCAAGGCGTACTGGACGGTGAAGAACTCGTGGGGGCCGTCGTGGGGGGAGCAGGGCTACATCAGGGTGGAGAAGGATTCCGGCGCCGCGGGCGGGCTCTGCGGCATCGCCATGGAGGCGTCCTACCCCGTCAAGACGGAGAGCAAGCCTAAGCCCATGCCCAGGCGCGCGCTCGGCGCGTGGGAGTCGCAGTGATCGACCCGTCTGCGTGCCTGAATTATTTCTACTATCCTTCCTAGTTAAATTAGGGTGAAAATAAATTACAACTGAATTAAGTGGTTCTCCGTCCACATGCCTAGAATTAGACGTGTGTAAGGTGGGACCAGGACGATCGACATTTGTTTGGATTTATGGATGTAATGTAAAATGTAATGATGCAATTGGTAATGTTTGTAAGCTTGCTAGTATGTTGTGTTTTACTTCAAGCATTCCGTTTCATAATTCTTGTCGTGTTTTAGTTCAACTTCATTTAGACTAGACGAGACGATACTGCGCATTGCCATAGAATTAGATATATATAGTTTCTAAATGTTACATAAAATATTAAATCCATCGGTATAATTTAGCACAAAATGCTAAAAAATTAACGTCAAATTTTTAGATATGACAAATTAAACGTTTTTAATGGTAATTTTTGTTGGTGCAAGGATGTTAAATTTAGTTGACAAGCACAACAATTCTCTGACAAAGAATGAACATAGGCGGATTTGTCATGCTCACAAATCAAACTTGCCACTCTCGATAAACATAATTTGCCTAGAAAAATCGTTTGATTTGTCATGCCTAATAAACTCACATCTGCTGGATATTTCTGTCCGTAATTTAAACTATGTGAGATATATCTGCATATGGAAAAAATCGTAACATAAAAAATTACGGATGTCACAATATAATGTAATGAAATTTAAAACTTAGGATGCACTAATTCATATTGGACCATAGAGAACTCTCATGCGTAGATCACACAAATACTAGTGGGTTGGGCTAGTAATTTTAACGGCTACAACAATTTTGATGATATGGAAGCACGTGTGTTGAAAAAACTAGAACTAGAGGAAATCAATATCTTGAATATATAAAATTCGAACTACATATTATGCTACAAAATTTTATCCGGAAATCTTTCTAAAGAATTCATCAAGCAAAACACAATTTGTCTATTCCATCGATCCCAACCTTTGCTTAGTGCCGCATAAGAATTGACTTCTTGAACATATACCGACATTGGGCATCGAAGGCTTGGCACTTCTCAAGTGAAGTGTATACACGAAATCCGTTGAGCAAGAAAGCGGTGATCCCATAAAATCAAGTGATACATATGATGTGTTTAAAATTAGGCTTAATTAATAGATGTGAATATAGTGGAAAAGACTCCCCTAGCGACAGCTAGGGTTTTGTCTCCTTACGTCGATTCCCTCGCCGTAAGTCCACCCTCGTCCGACGATCGGTGCCCATACCCCGTGACCTAACTACGGCCGCGCTCTCCCTTCATCACGACGCCCCCCCCCGGGTTGTTCCTGGTGTAGGTCCTTACCCCATTATCGTGACCATGGCGGCGGCTTCAGATGCGTTCTCATCAACGAACCCATGTTCCCATGGAAAACCAGATGAGGATCTCAGTGACTTCTTCGAGAAGCTGGATCTCCACGAGGAAGAGTTCGACGATGTGGTGGTTGAAGAGGAGGCACCTGACTTAGTAGATGAGATCCCATGGCTAGACCTAGCGAGGGTTCAGACAAGTAAAAACTTCAGTCAGGCAACCTTCTTCAAAGACATGAGGGCTGCATGGAACACCGTGAAACCCGTGTGTTTCTGCCCCATTGGTGCCAACCTGTTTGTGGTTCAGGCTCGCTGCCTTGGCGATTGGGATCGCACCATGTCCGAAGGTCCTTGGTTGTTTCGTAACATGGCCGTGGTGCTTGCTCCTTATGATGGCTATTCTGAGGCTGACGAAGTTCCTTTGGTGCATATGCCTATTTGGATGCAGATTCATAAGCTGTCAGATGGATATTGCAGAGAGGACATCATCGGAAAACTGCTTAGATCGGCTAGTGAGATCCTGGATACGAGAATCGCCGGTAACTCCAGAGGAGATTACATTCGTGTCCGGGTTAGGCATAACATCAGGAAACCTCTAACCAAGTTTGTTAGCATTGTAAAAGAAAAAGTTCGGAAAGTCTATGATGTCAGGTATGAGAAGTTAGCAAGATTCTGTAAGGCTTGTGGTATTATCGGACATGAACATAAAGAATGCGACAATGAGTGCATTCACAGAAGGACCTCAAGTTTGGAGACTATCTATACGTTGATCCACCTGTGAACTTCAGGGCTGACTGGGAGTCTGCTCGTACTAAGAAAAACTTCCTGGAGACTCCTGCAGCTAAAGCTTCGGCAAGGAAGGGGGAGACAACTATTGACAGGGAGCTCAGAGATACAGCTTCCAGCCCAGTTAAACATTCCCTTCCGTTGGCGATGAATGTGGATAAATCAGCCCGTAAAAGATTAATGGTGGAGGATGGAGGGGTGGGAGTCCCTAACCAGGCGAAGGAACTGTTACTGATCACAGAAGGGAAGGAGGCCCTAGGTTTGGGCTCGCCAACAACTAGCTCTGGTAGTAAACGTGCAAACAAGGATGATGAACATTCTGATTCAGGCAACCTTTCGGCGGGCTCCGTGTTGGAGCGCCGCCAATCCCAATGAGTCACCTAATTTGGAACTCCCGGGGGGCGGGGAACCGCCGGACACTTCACGAAGTTGGGGCTCTTGTAAAAGCCCATTCCCCAAGCTTTGTCTTCCTAGCTAAAACGAGACAAACATGTGCAAAGATTGAACGTCTACGATGGAGATTAGGCCTCAAAGGCTTTAGTGGTATTGACTATGTAGGCCATGGTGGTGGCCTGACTTTGTTTTGGGACGAAGCTTTTCAAGTCACGGTGCTTGACCTGTGCCAAAGATACATTGATGTAAGCATAGTGGATCAAGGATCAGGCAAGCAATGGAGATCAACCTTTGTCTATGGGGAACCCCGTGTTGAGAATAGGCAACAGATGTGGGATCATCTCATTCGACTAAAGGGCGTCTCTCATTTGCCCTGGATTGTATGTGAGGATTTCAATGAGGCCCTCTGGCAACATGAGCATTTTTCAAGAACAACTAGAAGAGAGAGCCATATGGAATCTTTCCGGGAAGCCCTGGAGATCTGTGAGCTCGTAGATCTGGGATTCTCCGGAGTGCCCTACACATACGATAATGGTCAACTGGGGGCACGGCAACATCCGAGTCCGCTTGGACAGAGTATGTGCATCAGATGATTGGAGGGAGTTTTTTCCTTATGCTAGAGTTCAACACCTTGTCTCTCCTCGATCAGATCACTGTCCAGTTTTCTTGCACCTTGATGAGACGCAGGATGGTGATGACCCACAAGTATAGGGGATCAATCGTAGTCCTTTCGATAAGTAAGAGTGTCGAACCCAACGAGGAGCAGAAGGCTCTGATAAACGGTTTTCAGCAAGGTAATAACTGCAAGCACTAAAAGTAGCGGTAACAAGTGATGGTGTAGTGAGGTGAAATGTAGCAAGCAAAAAAGTAACAAGTAACAAGTAGTAGCAACGGTGCAGCAAGTGGCCCAATCCCTTTTGTAGCAAGGGACAAGCCTTAACAAAGTCTTATAGGAGGAAAAGCGCTCCCGAGGACACACGGGAATTTCTGTCATGCTAGTTTCATCATGTTCATATGATTCGCGTTCGTTACTTTGATAGTTTGATATGTGGGTGGACCGACGCTTGGGTACTGCCCTTACTTGACAAGCATCCCACTTATGATTAACCTCTCTCGCAAGCATCTGCAACTACAAAAGAAGAATTAAGACAACGTCTAACCATAGCATTAAACTAGTGGATCCAAATCAGCCCCTTACGAAGCAACGCATAGACAGGGGTTTAAGCTTCTGTCACTCCAGCAACCCATCATCTACTTACTACTCCCCAATGCCTTCCTCTAGGCCCAAATATGGTGAAGTGTTATGTAGTCGACGTTCAAATAACACCACTAGAGGAAAAGACAACATACAACATATCAAAATACCGAACGAATATCAAATTCACATGACTATTATCAGCATGCCTTATCCCGTGTCCTCAGGAACAAAAGTAACTACTCACAAAGCATAATCATAATCATGATCAGAGGTGTAATGAATAGCATCAAGGATCTGAACATAAACTCTTCCACCAAGTAATCCAACTAGCATCAACTACAAAGAGTAATCAACACTACTAGCAACCTTACAAGTACCAATCGGAGTCGTGAGACGGAGATTGATTACAAGAGATGAACTAGGGATTGGAGAGGAGATGGTGCTGATGAAGATGTTGATGAAGATGCCTCCCCTCCGACGAGAGGAGTGTTGGTGATGACGACGGTGACGATTTCCCCCTCCGGGAGGGAAGTTTCCCCGGCAGGATCGTCCTGCCGGAGCTCTGGATTGGATCTGCTCAACTTCCGCCTCGTGGCGGCGGCGAAACCACGAAAGAGCTCCCGAATGATTTTTTTCTGGACCAAAACCCTTCATATAGCAAAAGAGGGGGCTAGTGGGCCGTCGGGGAGCCCACAAGCTTGCCCTCCGCCACCTGGGGGTGGCGATGGCATGGCTTGTGGCGCCCTGGTGGCCCCCCTCCGGTACTTCTTTCGCCCAGTATTTTTTATATAATCCCGAAAAATTCCACGTAACTTTTCAGAGCATTTGGAGGTGTGCAGAATAGTGGACTAAGATTTGCTCCTTCTCCTTTTCCAGTCCAGAATTCCAGCTGCCTGAATTCCCCCTCTTTAAATAAACCTTGCAAAATAAGAGAGAAAAGGCATAAAAATGGTACCACAAAGTAATATAACAACCCATAAGACAATAAATATCAACACGAAAGCATGATGCAAAATGGACGTATCAACTCCCCCAAGCTTAGACCTCGCTTGTCCTCAAGCGAAAACCAAGTTCCATAAACATGTCCACATGTTTAGGGATGAAGGTGTCGAAAAAACATAATACGAACATGAGGGCATCATGATCACACATATAACAGCAATACATCATAAAGATTCTTATGGGAAAGTAACAATTCCTTCACAAAGCAAAGCATGAAGCAAAAACCTTACCGATAAGTAACCAACAATAGTCCATAGTCATTGAAGCAATTGCAATTTATCACAACATCAGAAAGAGTCAAATAAGAGCTTGTAAGGCAAACCCGCATACTCAATCATCTCTTTTGTTTTCCACAATTGTTACAACTCACGTGGTACTCATGGTGTCAAAGTTTTAGCTGGACACAGAGGAAGATAGGGGCTTATAGTTTTGCCTCCCAACGATTTACCCCAAGGGTAAAGTCAACAATAATAAAGCATAAGTACTCAACTCCAAGTTGATATATGAATATAGATCTTTCCCAAGCATGTGACGGTAGCCAAGACAAAGGCAAAAATAGGGAATTGGTGAAGATCACCATGACTCTTACAAGGGCAAAAAGTAAAGGTACAAGATAGGCCCTTCGCAGAGGGAAGCAGAGGTTGTCATGCGCTTTTGAGGTTTGAATGCGTGTCCTCTTAGTGCGGAGGAACGTCACTTTATATTGCCTCCTGTGATAAAGAACTTTATTATGCAGTCTGTCGCTTTTATGTCTTCCTCATCACAGGTTCGTACAAAGCTTATTTTCCACACACTAATAGATCATACATATTAGAGAGCAATTTTTATTGCTTGCACCGATGACAACTTACTTGAAGGATCTTATTCAATCCATAGGTAGGTATGGTGGACTCTCATGGCAAAACTGGGTTGAAGGTTTACGGATGCACAAGTAGTATTTCTACTTGGTGCGGGAGTTTTGGCTAATATGAGGTGGAAGCAATCGTCACATGCTAAGGGATCTCTAATCATATAACATTGTTTGGAACCAAGCAAACACAATTCATTATGTTGTCTTCCTTGTCCAACATCTACTCCTAAGCATGTAATAGTTTGGTGAGTGCTCACAATTGTAAAAAGTGTCTAAGATGATATATTTATATGTGAACCTCTCTTTCCTTATTACTTCTTATCAATTGCAACAATGACTGAGGTCTATGTTGATTTATTCTCAACAAGTTTCAATCATCATACGTGTCATAAGTGAAGTTATCACTTTCCATAAGATCGTCTCATGATCTTTCATGCTATCGTTCTTTTCATACTATTGATCATGGCACAAAGCAAAGCCCTTGACTAAGATACTCTTTATTATATAGCTCATAAGCTCGAATACATCGGGGGAGAGACAAAAGCAAAAGACTCAAACTAAACACTAAAGACTTATTCCTCTAAGAGAAGAAATAAAAACTGAAAAGGAAAGAAATAAAATAAAGGTAAAAGCAAAAGATATAAAGGTGATACGATACCAGGGCAACTCCCCCAAGCTTGGCACAAGCCAAGGGGATTGCCCGTACCAATGCTTAGTTGTCTTCCTTTGGTGGTGAAGGTGGTGGAGTTGTTGAAGCAGACTTATCCTCCGTCTTCCAAGGCATAGTTGCTCCATCATGGCAGGATGAACGAGTCGCCGGAATCCTCAAATCTGCAGCGAACCTTATTGATTTAAATCTGTACTCATACTCACAGTTTTGGTTCTACAGGTCATAGATCTGGCCCTGAAGTTGATCAACCCTGTCATAGAGCCTGGAGAGGTTTTTCCCAATGTCAATGGCATCCATCTTGTGATTGCTGGTGAACTCCGTGATCATCGTGTGGTTGGCGTTGAGTCCACGCTCCACCATCCCTTGGCACTTGAAGACTTGTTGCTCCATTGCTTCGAGCCTCGTCTCCATGCTTCCGGTCTTCTTAGTCCCCTCAACATCACGGATGTGCAACATCCCCTCACTCATCTTGATAGATTGAGGGTGTTTCAGCACTTCCGTGAGGTAGGGATTGATGACCTTCTCGAAGATCTTGTCCTTAGGAGCGTTTGGCGAAGTCATGATGATCTAGATCTGTCACAGAAACAGGCTCGAAATGAAAACAGAGGAAAACTGCACGATACGTCGATCAAAACCTTCGGGCGAGTATATATTGATTTTTTCTGGACCAGAAGGAGTGCTCTGCAAGAAAACGGAGTCCGGGAGGCACACGAGGTGCCCACAAGCCCTCCCTCCGCCACCAGGGGGGTAGGGGCGGTGTCCAAGCTTGTGGCCACCTCGTGCGCTCTCCAGACTGCTTTTTATTTTTCTAATTTTCCAAAAATTCCAAAACGGAGGAAATTTCCTATTGGGAAAGCATAGGAGTCCAATTTCTTACCGAAACAGATACTTCTTCGTTTTTAGGGTCTGAAACACGCTGCTAAACATCCCTTATGTACTCCTCTGGAGTTATGACATTGATGATATTGGTCTCAACATTTATGGTAGTACCAGAGATGTAATGCTTGATTCTTTGCCCATTTACCACTCTAGGAAAATTTCCTTCCATGTTATTGATTTTGATGGCACCGGAACGATATACTTCCTCGATAACATAAGGACCTTCCCATTTAGAGAGAAGCTTAAACGAGAATTGTATAACAGGACATAATCACCTACATTGAACTCTCGTTTCTGTATTCGTTTGTTGTGCCATCTCTTAAACTTTTCCTTGAACAACTTGGCATTCTCATATGCCTGGGCCCTCCATTCATCTAACGAGGTGATATCAAACAACCGCTTCTCACCGGCAAGTTTGAAATCGAAGTCGAGCTCTTTGATTGCCCAATAAGCTTTGTGTTCCAGCTCAAGAGGTAAATGACAGGCCTTACCGTAGACCATTTTATACGGTGACATGCCCATGGGATTCTTATAAGCAGTCCTATAAGCCCATAGTGCATCGTCAAGTTTGCTAGACCAGTTCTTTCGAGATCTATTGATGGTCTTTTGTGGGATCAATTTGATCTCCATATTACTCAACTCCACTTGACCACTAGACTGAGGATGATAAGGAGATGCAACTCTATGGTTGACATCATACTTAGCGATCATCTTACGGAAAACACCATGAATGAAGTGTGAACCGCCATCAGTCATCAGATATCTAGGGACTCCAAATCTTGAAAATGACTTTTTAAGCATCTTAATAGAGGTGTGGTGATCATCATTTTTAGTGGGAATAGCTTCTACCCACTTAGTGACGTAATCCACAGCAACTAAGATGTGAGTGTATCCATTGGAACTTGGGAAGGGTCCCATATAATCAAAGCCCCAGACATCAAATGGTTCAATGACAAGTGAATAGTTCATAGGCATTTCCTGACGCTTACTGATATTCCCTATTCTTTGGCATTCGTCACAAGACAAGACAAACTTACGGGCATCCTTGAAGAGAGCGGGCCAATAGAAACCTGATTGCAATACCTTATGGGCAGTTCTATCTCCAGCATGGTGTCCTCCGTAGGCTTCGGAATGACACTTCTGCAAGATCTGTCCCTGTTCATGTTCAGGCACACAACGTCTAATAACACCATCTACTCCTTCCTTATAAAGGTGAGGATCATCCCAAAAGTAGTGTCTCAAATCAAAGACGAATTTCTTCTTTTGCTGATAGGTGAAGCTGGGTGGTATGTATTTGGCTACGATATAATTTGCATAATTGGCATACCACGGTGCACTATGTGAAGTGAGGATGACACTTAGTTGCTCATCAGGAAAGTTGTCATCAATAGGTAGTGGGTCATCAAGGACATTCTCTAGCCTAGACAAGTTATCTGCTACGGGGTTATCAGCACCCTTTTGGCCAACGACGTGCAAATCAAATTCCTGTAGCAGGAGAACCCATCTGATCAGCCTAGGCTTAGCGTCCTTCTTCTCCATAAGGTACTTAATAGCAGCATTATCTGAGTGAATAGTGACTTTGTGGGATTAGTTCATCCTTATCATTAGGAACGACGGTGATACCTCCCTTCTTAGGTACGGAATCTACCGGACTTACCCAATCACTATGAGCAACAGGGTAAATGATTCCTGCTTCGAGAAGCTTTAATATTTCTTTTCTAACGACCTCTTTCATCTTAGGATTTAATCTCCTTTGATGATCAACAACTGGTTTAAAGTCAGGATCGGTTTTAATCTTGTGCTGACATAGAGTGGGACTAATACCCTTAAGATCATCAAGAGTATATCCAATAGCAGCACGGTGCTTCCTCAGAGTTCTTAGTAACTTCTTCTCTTCGTGCTCTGAGAGGAGAGCACTAATAATAACAGGATATATCTCCTTCTCATCAAGATAGGCATACTTAAGAGTATCAGGCAACTGTTTAAGCTCGAAAACAGGATCACCCTTTGGTGGGGGAGGATCCCCAAGCAGTTCAACATGCAGATTATTCTTGAGAATAGGATATTGTTCTAAGACAATATTATCTATCTCATCTCTCTCCTCCATATGCATATCATTTTCATGCTCAAGCAGATATTGCTCTAAAGGATCCGTAGGAGGTACGACAATAGAGGCAAGAGCAATAATTTCATCCCTTCCAGGCGACTCTTTTTCATGGGGTTGTCTTCCAAACTTAGAGAAGTTAAATTCACGAGACACACCCTCGAAACTAACTGTGACAGTGCGCTTAATGCAATCAATGTGAGCATTGATAGTGTTGAGAAAGGGTCTACCAAATATGATGGGACAAAAGTTATCTTGCACAGTACCAAGGACGAGGAAATCAGTAGGATACTTCGTCTTACCACAGAGGACTTCTACGTCTCTCACAATTCCTAGAGGGCAGATAGTGTCTTTATTAGCTAGCGTAATAGTGACATCAATGGGTTCTAACTCAGCAGGTGCAATCTCATCTTTGATTTCATCATATAGAGAACGGGGTATTGCACTAACACTAGCTCCCATGTCACATAAACCATGGTAACAGTGATCTCCTATCTTGACAGAAACAACGGGCAGGCCAACTACAGGTCTGTGTTTGTCTTTCGCGTGAGGTTTAGCAATTCTAGCGGAGTCCTCACAGAATTTGATAACATGCCCATCTACGTCTTCGGCTAAGAGATCTTTGATAATAGCAACACTAGGTTCAACTCTAATTTCCTCACAGGGTGCAAGTGGTCTAATGTAACCCCTACGTATCACAGTTGGAGCTTTAGAATAATCCTTTATCCTAGCAGGGTATGGTGGTTTCTCAGTGTAAGCACAAGGAACAACAGGATCACTAAAAGCAATGACTTTCTCCTCAACTAGATTGGTTTTGGCTATGTTGCTTTCTAAAGGAGGATGATATTTAAACCACTTCTCTTTGGAAAGATCAACATGAGCAGCAAAAGATTCACATAGAGAAGCTACTATCTCAGAGTCAAGTCCATACTTAGCGCTAAAATCTCTAAAAGATTTTGTCTCAACAAAAGATTTAACGCAATCAAACTGGAAATTCATACCTGACTCCTTACCTTCCTCCAGCTCCCAATCTTCAGAGTTGCGTTTGAGTCTTTCCAATAAATTCCACTTGTGATCAATATCCTTCTTCATAAAAGAACCGGTACAAGAAGTGTCAAGCATGGTACGATCTTCATGAGAAAGCCGAGCATAAAAGTTTTGAGTGATGATTTCTCTCGAGAGCTCGTGACTGGGGCATGAATATAGCATTGGTTTAAGCCTCCCCCAAGCTTGAGCTATGCTTTCCCTGTCACGAGGCCAAAAGTTATAAATAAAGTTCCGATCACGATGTACTAAATGCATAGGATAGAACTTTTGATGAAATTCCAATTTCAACCGATTGTAGTCCCATGATCCAGTTTCATCACATAGCCTACACCATGTCAAGGCCTTATCCTTCAAAGATAAAGGAAAGACTTTCTTCTTTACCTCATCCTCGGGCAAACCTGCAAGCTTAAATAAACCACAAACTTCATCTACATAGATCAGATGCAAGTCTGGATGTGAAGATCCATCTCGTGTGAATGGATTAGCCAGCAGTTTCTCAAGCATACCCGAAGGAATTTCATAAAAGATATTTTCAGTAAGTACCTCAGGTCGAGGAACAACTCCTCGTGCTTCCGTTCGTGGTGAAGATACCCCGAACAAACTCCTCAAAGGAACAGTTTCCATAGTGACAAGTGACAATAAATTTCAGCAGAGTATAAATTTTTTTCCTTACCAATTTCCACTTACCACAGGCGCTTCACTCCCCGACTACGGTGCCAGAAAAGAGTCTTGATGACCCACAAGTATAGGGGGTCAATCGTAGTCCTTTCAATAAGTAAGAGTGTCGAACCCAACGCCAGAAAAGAGTCTTGATGACCAGGGGGGTGGCGGTGGCACGGCTTGTGGCGCCCTGGTGGCCCCCCTCCAGTACTTCTTTCGCCCAGTATTTTTTATATAATCCCAAAAAATTCCACGTAACTTTTCAGAGCATTTGGAGGTGTGCAGAATAGTGGACTAAGATTTGGTCCTTTTCTAGTCCAGAATTCCAGCTGCCTGAATTCTCCCTCTTCAAATAAACCTTGCAAAATAAGAGAGAAAAGGCATAAATATGGTACCACAAAGTAATATAACAGCCCATAAAGCAATAAATATCAACATGAAAGCATGATGCAAAATGGACGTATCAGATGGTCGTAGGAAAGGTGTTGCCAAGTATGAGATCGTGTGGGAAAGGGAATGCAGGTTATCAGAGGTTATTGCGGTGACATGGGCGAGAGTCAAGCCGTACGGAGACCTAGGAAACGATGCAGGCTCGCTGAAGTCAGTTATGGCTGATCTCCGGAAGTGGAGTAGAGAGAATTTTGGACATGTTGAAAAACAGATTAACAACCTTCGAACAGAGCAGGAGTCCCTGCAGCTTAACAATTCCAACCGCTTACTAATCAAACAAAAAATGGAGGGTTTGGATGAGTTGTTATACAGGGAGGAAATGATGTGGCTCCAACGCAGTCGTATCACCTGGCTGAAGGAAGGTGATCGTAATACCCAATACTTTCATCATCGGGCTGTGTGGCGGGCAAGGAGGAACAATATAAGGAGGCTTCAGAAAGAGGATGGATCATGGTGCGTTGTTCCAACTGAGATGGAACGCATGGCGACTTCTTACTTTAAGGAGGTGTATACTAAGGATCCCACCTTAGTGCCGGATGTTATGTTAGACAAGATCACGCCCAAGGTTACGACTGCTATGAATGAACGCTTGCTGGCACCCTACTCAGAGAAAGAAATCTTGAATGCGCTCTTTCAAATTGGACTGATGAAGGCACCTGGGTCGGACGGGTTCTGTCGTGGTTTTGTCACGGCAGATGTCCTCGTGAAAGGACTTAGTGCTGGAGCCATCGCACCTTGGTGGCGACTCAAAGGGGTTAAACGGGAGGAACACGGCGATTTACCCAGGTTCGGCCCCTCGAGAGGAGGTAATAGCCTACGTCCTGCTTTGTGTGTATTGATGTGGATTCGATTACAAGGGAGGCGTAACTCGCCTAACCTAGCACTCGATGATTTTCTACCCCCCTCCTCCTTAGGACTCGCCTTTATATATAGGTCGAGGCCTTAGGATTTACAAGAGTCCCTTCCTTCTTACAATTCGTGACCATTGTGGTCTCTAAGTCGCCGTCCTTCAAAACCTGGAGACCTTCCAGAAATCATAACCGTCCCGCGGCCTTGAACCGGCCAGGCTGAAGCCCGAGTAACCTAGAGGATGAATCGCCTTACTGGTAACCCGGCCCATCTTGGGCGGGTCACTTAATAAGCAATATCCCCAACATTAGGCCCCAGATTGACTTGAACTTTCACGCCAATGCTTCCGCTCAGTTGAAGGTGATTCACTCCTTCGTCTTTCTCCATACGTCAGAAATTGTAACTCGCCATCTGGCACCGAAAAAATCTTTGAGTCGCCAAACCATTTCCCGTTGGCATCTTCTTATCCCTCGATTCTCGGGAAAACTAACATAATCCCAACGGATCTTTAGTGCATCGTTATCCCAAAATCTTCGGACGTCATCATGGCGAATCTTTTTATTCCCCAGCGGTTCCCGCTCACGGCGCCTCGATTCCAGCGCCCGTCCTGATAAATAGACGGAGGGGACAGGGCTGGCGCTTCCCACCTACCAGTCTCGTCAGTCCCCCCCCCATTATCACAGCAAAAGGCCTCATCGCTTCCCGAGGGCTCCGCCGCCGGCCGCACCTTCCGCCCTCGTCGGAGAAGCTTCAGCGCCGCCCATAAGCCGTTGCCGTCGTCAAGCTTTGCACCTCGGACGATCCGTCCGCCGCCATTGACCATCGCATCATCACCGACCACCTCGTTGCTCACCTCGAACTCTGCCGCCGCCGAAGATCTCTTCGTTCGTCGGGACCCCCGCGCTTCTTTAACGATCTCCGTCACCGTCGGCCTTCTTCGATCGAGAGCATCAGGTTAGGCCTTCATTCACCTTCTTAGGAGTAGGTTCATTCCTTGCTTGAGCTTTCGCCATTGCCGTAGCTTTGAAGCTTTTCGCTCATAGTTGCTTATCTTCCTCGAATCGATTAGCACGAGCACCGACAGGGTAGCCAGTGCCCTGAATAATTTTAATTATCCGCTGTACTCGCGAATCTTTGAACACAATGTCTTCACCAAACGAGGGGCGTCACTTGATAATAAATTGTTCGTGCCCAGTTATATTTGTAGGTTTTCACATCTGTTTGGTAGATCCATTCCTCATTTACTGTTTGCGAAAAGCCGTTTGTAGCCTTCATCCCCCGTTAGTGCTTCGGAACGAATAGATTTTACCATCCGCAGAAACGTAGCCTTTGGGAATAACCCTACTTCCATAAGTTGCCATAGCAACCCAACCCGGCCTCTTGGTCTAGCGGGTTAAATGAACCGATTCCATCCCATATAGTAGATGTCCAAGACATGTAATATCATACTTTTACCTACTTGTAGCATGGGCGCCGTCTTCAAGAGTGACTGGCTTCCTACCAAGGTCGATGACGCTGTGTTAGCTAATTATGTGAAAGCGGGCTGTTTGGATCCTCAAGATGTCATTGGATGGCGCACCGGGTTGGGAGAAGATCTCCTTAACCCCAAAGAAGGGGAAATAGTAGTTTTTGTTGAACATTTGGAACGGGGTTTTAAGCCGCCCGGATCGAAATTTCTTAGGGACGCTTTGACCTTCATGAACGTCCGACTCCAGGATCTGGGACCCAATTCCATAAGCAATTTGAGCGAGTTCCAAGTTCTTTGTGAAGCTTATCTGCGGATCGAGCCTTCGGTCCCTCTATTCTGGCATTTTTTTCATCTGAATCGCCAGGCGGAATTCCACAATGGCCCCAGTTTGGAACTCGGCGGCGTCAACGTCCAGCGCCGTAGGGATAGTCCGTTCCCTTCACTCATCATGCCTAGCCATCCCAAGGGCTGGGGCGAATCTTGGTTTTATTGCCAAGAGACGTCTCCTGCTGGTGAGAATAAGCTTCTGGGTTACAGGCCAACCCGCCTTCCGGTCAACTTCAAGCTCCCAGACAAGCTCACCGAGGAAGAAGAGTCGGAGTTCATCCCAATATTATCTGAGCTGAGATCCCTGACGATCAATGGTCTTACCGGGGTTGACCTGATCCGCTGCTGGGTCGAATGGCGGATTCTTCCTCTGAGCCGCCGAGATGGTCTGATGTGTGAGTTTGATGGCACTCTGGATCATCCTCAATGCTACTTTCACACAGTATTAACAGAAAAGGACATTGTTGCCATCATCAAAAAGTTGACCGGCGAGCCTGCGGGAAAGTGCGGCCAAATCGGCCTTAAGCCCTTTTGCAAGATTAACCCGGCGCCCAAGGTAACCAAAACTGACCTGCCCTCGGTATTTATCCCTTCTGTTTCATTGCCGTCATGATTTCATAATATATACCTTTTCAGAAAGGCGATAAGTTCTGGTCCAGGAGACCTAAAAAGCAAGCCATGAAAACTGCTAAGCCGCCCTCTAAGAAAGCCAAGGGCAAAGGAAAATCTGCTGCGGCTGAGCCATCCGAAGTCGACGAATCTCAAGTCGGTGATGCACTTTCAGAGGTACAAATCCGTCCTCTTTTCACTCGCCACCTATCACTTTTGACCTTTTATTTATATCTTTCTCTCTCCTTGTAATAGAATGAAGATAACGAAAGCCAAGAAGACTCTGTTGAGGTAATTTCTGTTTCCTCCGATTCATCTCCTTCTCCACCTAAGCCGGCCCGGCGAATATGTGGGAAAGTCCCCTTCTCACATCCAAATGCTTATTTGGACCCAAATTTCTTACTGAAGAAAGCACAGCACGCCTCAAACCGGAAAACACGAAGTCACTCTGGCGATTTGGTATCTGGTTTACCAGCAACGAACAAAAGAAAGCCAAGCGAGGTACTTTTATGAGTAACCATTATTCGTGCTTCTTTGGATCACATTTGTAACCCGCCTGTATTATTGATATATAAATCTTGCAGAACTCTCCTCCCACTTCCGGCGACTAAGTGATGTCAACACTTCCACCAATGATTCGAGTTCCGGGGTAAGTCTTTTGATAACCTTGCCTCGTCTTTTGAGAATAACGATCTTTTCAATTCCTTAACGTGTTTATTCCCTTTTGTTAGGGCACAAGCCAAGAAAAGGAAAACCAGTGGATCAATTCCTGATGCAACTTCAGAACCCCCAAAGAAATCAACTCCGACTCAAAATGATCCGGATTATGCTGAGCCTGCGATTCAAGTGGATCTTCCTGAGTCGCCGAAGGAAACAATGGATGCCTCTAAATCGCCGAACCCATTGATGACAACAGAAGACCCAGATGCTGTAGTTATTACTGGCTCTGGCTTTTCTAAGCTGGCAGCGACAGTTTTGTCCAAACATGTAGCATCCTCCTCTCAGGCCATTCCCGAGTCTGGGCTCTCCAAGGCGAAACTTTCCGACTATGCAAATCTGGAGTTTAAGGAACTCTATTCTGGCTTTGCAAGTCGCCTGGAGGCGAGCTATGAGATGGAGAAAAACCTGCTGAAGATGTTAAACAACAAACATGAGGTAAATTTTGTTATACTTATATTATTCCCAGTAACCCCCAAGGGCCGGGTCATCAGTAAAAAGAAGAGCCGGGTATTGAAAATTAAAATAAAAAACTTCGCGACCAGTAACCCCCAAGGGCCGGGTCATCAGTAAAAAGATGAGCCGGGTCTTGAAAATTTAGAAAAAACTTCGCGACGAGTCTTGATTTCTGTATAATTTCTCCTGAAAAAATTATACATTAGCCCCCAAGTATCAGGGATATTGCTTTGCAGTAATTCTGAGACTTGTCCTTATTTTAAACTTTCAATAGGAAAACCTTGCTCAGACCGAATTGGCACTGGGTGATTTAAGGAAAAACTTAGCTAAACAACAAGACGCCCGAACTCAGTCGGAGGAGAAGTGTAAATTGGCTCTGGCCGAACTGGAAAAACTCAAAGCCGAGTTAGAAAAAACTCAAGCTGACCAAAATGCCGCTTTGAAGAGAGTAGAGAAAGCTGAAGCGAAGCTGGTGACTGTTCAACATGAGTTATCCGGCTTAAAACGTCATATCTCTAACATGACGCAAGCCATCTTTGGTAAGCCTTACCTAAATCTTCAACCTTATCCCCCCTTTTTTTTACTCAAATTTCTGATGTTAAGTCACTAATCATCATATTTCAGGTCCAAGAGTCGCCAACCTGCAAGAAGACTGTGTGTTGATGCTGAAGGCGATTTATACGCTGATAGAGCAGCTGTACACAGGCAGTGTGTTGACCGTCAAAGCTGTGATGGGTGCCAAAGAGTCTATTACTTCCATCAAGAAGGTACTTGGATGTTTGTCCACACTTCCTCCCCAGATTGGCGAGTTAACTCGGTCAGCCGCCCGGAAAGGTGTCCTGATTGCCCTGAGTCGCTGCTTAGCGTATGCCCCAGAGATCAATTTAGAAGAAGTAGCCGCTGGCTTCCCTCAGCTTAAGGACGATGGATCGGAATTTTTGAAGAGGATTACCAAAAAGTTGTCAAGGATTCTCGGCTGGCTGCAACTCGACTCGCCGCAAGCCTTGATTTAACGAAGTACCAGGCGGCTTATGACAGTAGGAATAAGAAAGTCAGCCCGCCAACCTTCGTGGTGACCAACCTAATTCCTCGGCGACCCAAGAATCCTTTCGACTAGGAAGCAGACTTGGCATCAATTTTGACCGACGAAGACGACTTTGCTGCTTTGGCCAGGTGCAATTGGGTATTGGGCGATTTACAAATCGAAGTTGGTCAGAGCTCACGCCAGGATTTAGCGAAGTAGACTTTCCTAAATTTGGCCTGCGAGCCATGTAATAGTCAGTACTGTTTTTTGATGATATCTTCTGCGAGAAAAAAACCTTATATCGCTTTTTAAGGCGATTTGAAATATTTGGCCCGCCTTTATAAGAGTCTTCTATAATGCTTTAATCCGCCAAGGATGAAACAAATCTTAGCACCCTGTCTTAAACTTTGAAAACATCATCTGTGAAAACAAATGAACTATGGATAGTTTCAACAAGTATGTAGAAAGGAAAAAAAGGTTTAAAACCTTCAAGATTAAATTATAATAAAGGTAACTTCGTCGGCTCATATGGTCGCGACTGGGGGAGGCGAGTCAGAAAGCTCGTGCGCCCACCCTAAATGCAGGTTTCGTCGTCTCATACGGTCGCGACAGGGGGAGGCGAGTCAGAAAGCTCGTGCACCCACCCTAAATGCAGGTTTCGTCGGCTCATACGGTCGCGACAGGGGGAGGCGAGTCAGAAAGCTCGTGCACCCACCCTAAATGCAGGTTTCGTCGGCTCATACGGTCGCGACAGGGGGAGGCGAGTCAGAAAGCTCGTGCACCCACCCTAAATGCAGGTTTCGTCGGCTCATACGGTCGCGACAGGGGGAGGCGAGTCAGAAAGCTCGTGCACCCACCCTAAATGCAGGTTTCGTCGGCTCATAAGGTCGCGACAGGGGGAGGCGAGTCAGAAAGCTCGTGCACCCACCCTAAATGCAGGTTTCGTCGGCTCATAAGGTCGCGACAGGGGGAGGCGAGTCAGAAAGCTCGTGCACCCACCCTAAATGCAGGTTTCGTAGGCTCATAAGGTCGCGACAGGGGGAGGCGAGTCAGAAAGCCCGTGCACCCACCCTAAATGCAGGTTTCGTCGGCTCATAAGGTCGCGACAGGGGGAGGCGAGTCAGAAAGCTCGTGCACCCACCCGAAATGCATGTTCTGTCGGCTCATAAGGTCGCAACAGGATGACACAATTTGCACTTTTTAATGAAGAAGCCCCCAAGTCGGAGAGTGTTTTATTACTTCATAATGAAACTGAAAAACTTACAAAACGTGGAGCTTTAAGAGCTCAAGTGTAGTAAGGCCACAAATGAGCAATATTCCAGGGGCGAGTTGACTCAACCTCTGTAGTCGGTCGATTAGGCCGAAGACCCATCAAATAATAAGAGCCATTGCGGAGGTTCTTGCTGACGACGAACGGCCCTTCCCAAGGGGGTGATAGCTTGTGCATGCCTGCCCGATCTTGTATCAGACGAAGTACTAAGTCGCCCTCCTGAAAAGTCCGACTCTTAACCCGACGACTATGATAACGCCGTAGATCTTGCTGGTAGATAGCCGAACGAGCCGCAGCCAGGTCACGCGCCTCTTCCAAGGCATCCAAGGAATCCTGACGCGCCAGCTCATTATCTTGCTCCACATATGCAGCGACTCTAAGAGAATCGTGTCTTATGTCAGTAGGGAGGACAACCTCTGCTCCATAGACCAAAAAGAAGGGAGTGAACCCCGTGGATCGATTCGGGGTGGTCCGAATACTCCACAGTACCGAAGGTAACTCTTCAACCCAACACCCTGGAGTCCTTTCCAGGGGAACCATGAGCCGAGGTTTAATCCCTCGCAAGACTTCCTGATTCGCCCGCTCTGCTTGCCCGTTGGACTGCGGGTGAGCAACTGCAGAAACATCAAGCCGGATATGTTCTCGACGACAAAAATCCAGCATCGCTCCTTGGGACAAGTTAGTACCATTGTCCGTGATAATACTGTGCGGATATCCAAAACGGAAAATCAGCTTTTTCAGAAATTTGACCGCTGTCTCTGCATCGCAAGCTCCAACAGGTTCCGCCTCAACCCATTTAGTGAACTTATCAACTGCTACCAATAAGTGAGTTTTCTTGTTAGAGGACATTTTAAAGGGACCGACCATGTCCAGCCCCCAGACCGCGAAGGGCCAAGTAATGGGAATCATCCTCAATTCTTGAGCCGGCACATGAGCCTGTTTCCCATATCGTTGCCATCCCTCGCACCGCCGTACTATGTCTTCCGCATCTGCATGAGCCGTCAGCCAAAAGAAACCATGTAGAAAAGCCTTTGATACCAAAGAACGTGACCCGGCGTGATGCCCGCAGTCTCCAGAATGAATGTCATTTAGGATCACGCATCCTTCCTCGGAGGAAACACACCGCTGAAAGACCCCAGAAGCACTCCGTTTATATAACTCGCCATTAATGATGACCATGGATTTGCTACGTCGAACGATCTGGCGAGCCAAAACTTCGTCGGTGGGTAATTCGCCGCGAGTGAGATAAGCCAGATAAGGAAGAACCCAGTCCGGAGTGACATGGAGAGCCGCCACGAGATGAGACTCGGGATCTGGTATCGCCAACTCCTCCTCCGTGGGTAAAGCCACAGACGGTTTATGCAAGATATCCAAAAAAACATTAGGGGGGACCGGTTTTCTTTGTGAGCCGAGTCGTGAGAGAGCATCAGCTGCTTCGTTGAGTCGCCGATCAACGTGATCCACCTGATATCCATGAAAATAGCCCGCCACATCAGACACAGCTCGTCTGTAAGCCGCCATCATAGGATCCCGAGAGTCCCAGGTACCCGAAACCTGTTGCGCCACCAAATCTGAATCACCAAAACATCTGACTCGGGTTAGGTTCATCTCTTTTGCCAGTCTCAAACCGTGAAGCAGAGCTTCATATTCCGCCGCATTATTAGTGCAGGGAAACATGAGTCGGAGAACATAACAGAACTTATCTCCTTGAGGGGATATCAGCACCACACCAGCCCCCGAGCCCTCCAACTACCTGGATCCATCAAAGTAAATAGTCCAATAGGTAAGGTCAGGCCGATCTTCCGGAGCCTGAAGTTCCGTCCAATCGTTAACAAAATCAACTAGTGCCTGGGATTTGATGGCTGTGCGGGGGGTGTATTGTATGTGATGAGAACCAAGCTCTATCGCCCATTTGGTGATTCGCCCTGTTGCCTCCCGATTTTGGATGACGTCACCGAGGGGAGCGGAACTGACCACAGTAATCGGGTGCTCCTGGAAATAATGTTTAAGCTTTCGACTCGCCATAAACACCCCATAGACCAGTTTTTGCCAATGCGGGTATCGCTGTTTGGAAAGAGTTAACACCTCACTGATAAAATATACCGGACGTTGCACCGGGTATTCCTTTCCTTCCTCCTTTCTTTCGACGACCACAGCCACGCTGACTGCCTTGGAATTTGCCGCGATATACAGGAGCATAGGCTCCTTTTCAGTTGGGGCTGCCAGGACCGGCGGGTTAACCAATTGATGTTTCAAGGCCTGAAGCGCCTCGTCTGCCTCATCTGTCCATACGAATCGGTCGGATTTCCTCAACAATTGATAAAGAGGAATCGCCTTTTCCCCAAGGCGGCTCACGAAACGACTTAGAGCCGCAATGCGGCCCGCCAGTCGCTGAACTTGATTAACATTCGTCGGCTTCCCGAGAGAGGTAACCGCTTCAATTTTGTCCGGGTTAGCCTCGATGCCGCGCTCCGATACCAAGAAACCTAGTAATTTTCCTGCAGGTACACCAAAAACGCACTTGGTAGGATTTAGCTTCATCTGATATACTCGTAAATTATCAAAGGTTTCCTTAAGGTCTTCCAAAAGTGTCTCCCCCTGGCGGGTCTTGATCACAATGTCGTCGACGTAAGCATGGACGTTGCGGCCAATTTGGTTATGAAGACAATTCTGGATGCAGCGTTGATAAGTCGCCCCTGCGCTCTTGAGTCCGAACGGCATGGACACATAGCAAAAGGCCCCAAAGGGGGTTATGAAGGCCGTCTTCTCCTGATCTTCCACGGCCATCTTGATCTGATGATAACCTGAATAGGCGTCCAAAAAGCACAATCGTTCGCATCCCGCCACCGAGTCAATGATTTGATCGATGCGGGGAAGAGCGAAAGGATCTTTGGGACAAGCTCTGTTGAGATCCGTATAGTCAATACACATACGGAAAGTGCCATTCTTCTTGAGTACTAACACCGGGTTAGCCAGCCATTTGGGGTGAAAAACTTCCACGATGAACCCGGCGGCTAAAAGACGGGCGACTTCTTCTCCAATCGCCTTGCGTCGCTCCTGTTAAATCTGCGAAGGTACTGCTGGACAGGTTTGCATTTTGGGTCAACATTAAGATGGTGCTTAGTGAATTCTCTCGGTACACCCGGCATGTCAGAGGGCTTCCATGCAAAGATGTCCCGATTCTCACGGATGAATTCGATGAGCGCGCTTTCCTATTTGGGGTCCAGACCCGTCCCAATGGTGTGCTTGGATGAATCGCCAGGCACGAAATCGATTGTCTTAGTATCATCCGTCGGTTTGAACTTGAGGGGCGACTCAGAATCTGTAGTCGGCTTCTTGAGTGGTCACATGTCTGCCAGGTCAACATTGGCCCGATGATGTTTGAGCTCTTCCGCCGCACAGGCGACTTCCGCATAAGCCGCATCCCCTTCCTCACACTCCTTTGCGATTCTTCTATCTCCATCAACTGTGATGGGTCCTTTAGGACCAGGCATTTTGAGCTTGAGGTAGACGTAGCACGGGCGGGCCATGAAGCGGGCGTAAGCCGGTCGCCCGAACATCGCATGGTACGGGCTTTTCAGCTTGACCACCTCGAAGATTAGAGACTCCGACCTGTAATTCTGCGCAGTTCCAAACGCTACTGAGAGCCTGACCCGGCCTATGGGATAAGCCGACTTGCCCGGGACAATGCCGTGGAAAACCGTGGTTGAAGGCATCAAGTCTTTCTCCGATAGATTCATCCTCCGGAAGGTGTCGAAGTGTAGGATATTAATGCTGCTGCCACCATCCATTAATACCTTTGACAGGGTGTAACCCCCCACTTGGGGAGCCACGACTAATGCCAGGTCGCCCGGGTTATCTATTCTTGGCGGGTGATCCTCTCTGCTCCATGTTATGGTCTGCTCGGACCAGTGGAGATATCTGGGAGTCGCTGGCTCAGTTACACTGTACGCCCGGTGATTTACCTTTTTATCACGCCTACAAGCATTAGTGGTGAAAACGTGGTACTGCCCATTACTTAGCTGTTTGGGATTGCTGCGGAAGCCCCCATTGTCATCCTGGTCCTGTGGAGCCCCCTGTGGGGGCGGCTGCTGGAAAACTCCCGGCGGGTTGTACCGCCGCTGGTGGTGCACCGGGTACTGGCCGCCGCCTGGTTGCGGGCCTCCCCGAGCCCCCTGTTCGGGAAAGCCGCCGAAGGGGTTCTGCCTTTGGTTGGACGCGGCGAGTTGGTCCTGGCGCCGGTTCAGATCTTCGTTTTGGCTCTTCTTGATTGCCTCCGTCCGAAATTCTCGCAGCACGAAACAGTTCTCCCAAGAGTGGCCCGCCGGGCCGTCGGCCGTGGCGTGGTGCGGGCAAGGGCCTTTGAGCAGCTGTTCATAGTTACGCAGCCTTTTCCCACTGAAACCTCGATTCTTCTTTTTGCCGTCATTGGCGTTGGTGTTGGCAACCAAGTCTGAGGGCTCCTCCTGTGGCCTACGCTTGCCGTTGGTCCCCTGATTGTGACGGTTGCGGCCCTGGAAACGGGTGTGATTTTTTGTCGAATCGCCCTTTTTGGGCGTGTTACCCTTACCGTCCTCGCCGGGATCCTTGGTATCATCGGCCTCGGCATACCTAGTGAGGGTGTCCATCAGTTCGCCCATGTCGTGAACTTTTCGTTTGAGTCGCCCCAATTTCTGGACCAACGGTTCATAGTGGCAGTTCTGTTCGAGGATAAGCACAGCTTGTGCTGCCGTGATACCATCTGACGAATGAATACTTTCTGCGACCCGCCGTGACCAATGGTGTGCCGACTCATCCGGGCGTTGTACGCAGTGTTGTAAGTCGACGATCGTCATCGGTCGTTTACAGGTTCCCCGGAAGTTTTTGATGAAATGCTCTTTCAGCTCGGCCCAGGACTGGATAGAATTGGGAGGTAAGTTTTTCAGCCAAGTGCGCGCCGATCCCTCGAGCATCATGGTGAAATATCTGGCGCAAACCGCCTCATTTACGTCGAGCATGTCCATGGCAATCTCGTAACCCTCGATCCATGACGTTGGTTCGAGGTCTGGTGTATAATTAGGCACTTTCCTTGGTCCCTTAAAGTCTTTGGGCATCCTTTCGTTCCGAAGGGCCGGGGATAAGCATGGTACCCCAACTCGCCCTCCGCCACCTGCGAGGGGGGCTGGGGCGTCTTGGATATTAGGGAGATCTCGGCCCGGCGGGTTCCGCTCGGGCGGGTTGTCCTGCGTGAAGTGTCGCGGCCCACTGTTTACGGCAGGTTGGTCCTCTGGCCTGCTCCTGGTATAGCTTGCCTGAGGGGTGGAGTGCAACCTCTCGAGGCTATGTGAGAACTGGGCGTTTTGAACCACCGCTGTTTTCAACATCTCGATGGCGTTCCTCGCTTCAATCTCAGCTGGGGTGTTGCCGTGAATCGGAAGGGACTCCAGGTGGCGATTTGCGGCAAGCACGTTATCCACCGGATTGGAGAAGTGGCCTTGAGGGGTCCGGAAACGAGGAATTTGACCCTCAGTCGGCTGAACCGGCGGGTTAGGTTGGCGGCCCGGTCCTCCTGCTGGGGCGGCTCCCATCCCAGGGGTTCGAGGGGTGTCGAACAGACGGGTCGGGTTGAGGTCATGGGGCAGGCGACCCTGGTGTCTCCGCTAATGGACGGCGTCGGACGCGCGCTGCTGTCTTTCGAGCCGCCAGTTGTCAGTGTTCAATCGCATCCTTTCGGCCGTGATTTGGGCTTGTCGAGTCTCGATCCTGGCGGACTCCATCTCAGCCTCCTGATGGGCCTTTGCCACCGCCTCTGTGAGCTTTGCTAACTCTGCATTTATCTCCTATTGGTTCTCTGGCGTGATGGGAGTCGCCATTAGTCTCGTGATTTCCGCCGCTAAATCAACCAGGACCGCGGATGCACTTCTGGATGTCCCGCCGGTCCCATCGCCTCCGGTAGGGTTTTGTGCGGGTTGAGTTGCCCCAGCCATGTAAATGGCGATCTGGCGGCGGGTTCGATCAAGGATTTCCGGATCCATGGCCAGTGACAAGCCTCCGAGACCTTCCCCATGGAGAGACCGGATGGAATCTGAATCGCCCATGGATGACTCATCGTCAGAGTTGATCGGGGTAACTTCCTGAGTCGCCAAGTGTTCTGGTTCCTCCGATCCCTGCGTGAACCCCACAAAGACCGGGCGAGTTAGATTCTGTGTTGTGACTGGGCGGACGTACCTGGCCGGCTCGACGATGTCGGTGGAGATGTCCGGCTCAGGGACGGATGATCCGATCATGCCGATGAAGATGTTGATCTTGCCGAAGGGGACCCTGTAGCCCGATTCGATCGAATTCGCTTCAGGTCCCCATCGCTGGTTGTCGATGTAGGTTATCCCGCGGCGGCTCCGAGTCATGAGCGCCGTCGCATAACTCCCAAACCCTGGTAGGGCTCCCTTTGAGAACTCAACTCCACCGTGCGTAGGCCCCACGGTGGGCGCCAACTGTCGTGGTTTTGTCACGGCAGATGTCCTCGTGAAAGGACTTAGTGCTGGAGCCATCGCACCTTGGTGGCGACTCAAAGGGGTTAAATGGGAGGAACACGGCGATTTACCCAGGTTCGGCCCCTCGAGAGGAGGTAATAGCCTACGTCCTGCTTTGTGTGTATTGATGTGGATTCGATTACAAGGGAGGCGTAACTCGCCTAACCTAGCACTCGATGATTTTCTACCCCCCTCCTCCTTAGGACTCGCCTTTATATATAGGTCGAGGCCTTAGGGTTTACAAGAGTCCCTTCCTTCTTACAATTCGTGACCATTGTGGTCTCTAAGTCGCCGTCCTTCAAAACCTTGAGACCTTCCAGAAATCATAACCGTCCCGCGGCCTTGAACCGGCCAGGCTGAAGCCCGAGTAACCTAGAGGATGAATCGCCTTACTGGTAACCCGGCCCATCTTGGGCGGGTCACTTAATAAGCAATATCCCCAACAGGTTCCCTGCAAGGTTCTACCAAAGGAATTGGGGAGTGCTGAAGGATGATATGGTGAAGGCGGTGCAACTATTCTTTACGTCGGGTTGATGCCAGAAGGGGTTAATGACACCTCTATCGTGTTAATACCCAAGGTTCAACATCCCTCCTCCCTAAAGGACTTTCGACCTATCTCATTATGCAATGTAATTTATAAGATAGTTTCAAAGTGCATGGTAAATCGTCTTCGACCGCTTCTTACAGAGCTCATCTCTGAGAATCAAAGTGCGTTCATCCCGGGAAGATTGATCTCTGATAACTCCATCATCGCCTTCGAGTGCATACATCATATTCAAACCGGTGCTAGAAGCAATGAATTATGCGCTTACAAGCTGGATCTATCCAAATCTTATGATCGGGTTGATTGGGCTTTCCTCGAGCGTGCACTTTTAAAATGGGGATTTGCTAGTGAATGGGTCGTCCGGGTCATGGAGTATGTGCGCTCTATAAAGTTTTCAGTGAATCTTAATGGAAAATCTCTGGACCAGTTCTCACCTTCCCGAGGTCTATGTCAAGGTGATCCACTATCACCATTCCTGTTTCTCTTTGTCGCTGATGCATTATCCGCTCTACTTCATGGGGTTGTTTTAGAAAGAGGTCTTGAGGCGGTGAAAATATGCCGGGGTGCTCTAGCTATCTCACACTTATTGTTTGCGGATGACTCACTTCTCTTCTTTCGGGCTTCCTCGTGTCAAGAGGTGATTTTCATGGATGTTTTGAACACCTATGCCTCAGCTACGGGTCAACTTATAAATCCTTCAAAGTTTTCCATTATGTTTGCTGATAGCCGCTCTCCTTTGGTTGTTGAAGAGGTGAAGGGTATTCTGCAAGTCATTCAACACGAGTTTGAGCCCAAATACCTTGGTCTCCCTATACCGGACGACCATATGCATAAGGGCCGGTTCGAGTCTCTACAGTCCAGTCTAAACAAAAGGTTAATTGAGCGGAGCGAAAGGTACTCCTCGCAAGCCAGCAAAGAAGTGTTAATCAAGGCGGTTGCGCAAGCTATACCAGTTTATGTCATGAGTATATTTAAGCTCCCTTATTCCGTGAGCGATGATCTCACCAAAATGATGTGTCAATATTGGTGGGGAGTGGAGAATGGCAGAAGCAAAATGGCATGGACTCCATGGGACAAGCTAATTCTACCAAAGTCTAAAGGGGGTCTTGGCTTCCGGGATATGAGGGCTTATAACCAAGCGCTCCTAGCCAAGCAAGCTTGGCGTCTTCTGGCGACACCAAACTCTCTGTGTGCTAGACTCCTTCGAGCTAAATATTTCCCAAACGGCAGTTTGGTTGATACAGTGTTTGCTGGGAACGCATCCGCAGTGTGGAAAGGAATTGAGCATCGCTTAACTCTTGTGAAGAAAGGTATGTTATGGCGTGTTGGCAATGGTGCTGCTATCCGGGTTTGGAGAGATCCATGGATTCCTCGTGGCCCGCCGTTCATACCCATCACCCCAAGAGGAACTGTTGCCTCAACAGAGTTAGTGACTTCCTGGATGATCGCGGTTACTGGAAGGTGGAGTTGCTTCAACAACACTTTTGGCAGCCGGATGTGGACTACATCCTCGAAATGAGAACATCTATGAGACTTCGTGATGATTTCATCTCTTGGCCGTGGGAGAAATCAAGTATGTTGACAGTTAAAAGCACTTACCATGTGGCAATGGTGGACCACTATGACCAATTATGTCCAGGTTCATCCAGTGTTAATCCTTTGGGAGATAGATCTATCTCGCGGCTAGTGTGGAATGCCGAGGTTCCCCCCAAACTCAAGAATTTTGCTTGGCAAGTGGCCTCTGGTGCCCTTCCAATGGACGCTGAAAAAAGGAGACGGCATTTTGATCTAAACGGGTATTGTAGGCTTTGTGACAGGGAACATGAATCCTCCTTTCATGCACTAGTTTCCTGTCGAAATGCTGCTACCCTTTGGGTATTGATGCAGACTCAATGGCCTATGCCAAACAGATCGTCGATCAAGTGGATGGGGACTGAATGGCTCTTTCATCTCCTTGCAGAGTCACAGGAATCTATAAGAAGCAGAATTATCATGGTCCTTTGGAGAATATGTCACCTAAGGAATGAGCTGGTTCACGGCAAAGTTATACCACCCCTAGATGTATCTTGTTCCTTCCTTCAAAGCTACTACAATACCTTTAGTCAGATCTCAAGAGGTGTGGATGAAATTCTCAAGGGCAACTCGCTGGTGCTCAGTGAACCACTTGCGGTGACTAAGAACCGCGTAAACCCCATGCCCCATACGCCTTGGCCACCGCCTCAGTCAGGAGCGGTGGCTTTGTCAGTTGATGGATCCTATAGTGCTACAGATGGTTCGGCCGGCTCGGGCATGATATTGAGGAACACAACATGTGAGGTGATCTTTGCTGCTTACCGCAAGTTATTTCATTGCAACGATGCCCTTGAAGCGGAACTACATGTTGTTCTAGAAGGCATTAAACTGACCATTGAGCATTACAGTTCCACAATCATGTTGCAATCAGATTATGCTGCTGCTGTTAAAGCTATGTGTGATGCATCCTTGGATAGATCTGTCTATGGTCATATGATCCAGGAGATTAAATTTCTCTTAAGTGATAGGGTTTTTGTTCCTGTAAAAATTTCTCATGATCAAAATAGGGTTGCAGATTGTTTAGCAAACTATGGACAGTGTGGAGATAGCACAGCATGTTGGCTGGGGCAAGCTCCTCCGTGTGCGAGTGATCTAGTCGCTGAGGATTGTAACTCTGTTATTTTGGAACAAATCCCTGTGACTTCCCACAACAAAAAATAGATGTGCATATAGTAATACACATATTTGTTGTGAAATATATTTTTCAAGTAAAACATATTCGGTAGAGGAGTATTGGAAATGGACCAAAGGGTTCAAAATTTCAAATTGATTTTCTTTTTGCCGATAAGATCATGTACATGGGTTGATCTAGAGAGATTGGGTCGTGTCTACTATTTTGCTTGGTGAGTTCTTATAGCGTTAGGAGGTTCTTTTCTTCCATCCACTAACTACCACTACGGGGATAAATGCGTCGACCCGTCCCCCGCGTCGCTCCTCCAGGGGCGACATGGGCGGAAGCCCTAGATCCCGCCGCCGACGCCCCTTCCTCCCTGCCCTCTCCCCTTGTCACCGTTCAATGACATGGTCGGGCGAAGCCCGTCGCCTGGACGGCGGTGGCGGGGCTCCCTCTTCTCGCGGTGGCGCAGGTATGGCTGATCTGGTGCGGCGGCCATGGCGGTTGTCCTCGGTGCATTTTCGCACGCGGGGCTGGCGTGGCGTCCCCGGGACGAGCTGGCCGACGTGCCTCTGGTGGTGGTGGCGGTTGCTGTGGCGTTCATGCTCGGCAGGGCGCGGATCCGGGGCCATTCCGCCCAGATCTGGCGTGTGATGGGCGCGTCGGGGGCTCTTAGTGGGGTCGGGCTGGCGACGAGGGTGGTGAGGCTCGGCCGGTGCTGGCCGGTGCGTGGTGATGTGCACGCTGGTCGGGGCCAGGTTTGGAGCTGCTGCTCCCGCCTTTCCTGGCCGGAGGCGACCTCCTTGGTCGGATCGACGACTTGTTCTATCAAGGTTTATGATGTGCTCCGGCCGGCGTGGTGGTGGTTGGAGCTGCTAGTCTTCCTGGTGCAGTGACCTCTACATGGTGTAGGTGGTCCTGCCGGTGGTATGTCTGGCTGCGCCACCCTTTCTCAAATTCGGTTCATTGGTGGATGGTGGTGGTGGTCAGGTTGTGTTGTTAACCGACGACTGCTCATCTCCTTGGTGATGTGTGGCTCGATCGATGATTCCTGGTACCGACGTCTTTGGTCTGCTTCTGTCGTAGATCGCTCTCTGTTGGCAGTGACTGAGCTCCTCCCCCGGTGCTTGTAATAGGTGGAGGGGCTTAGGGCTCTGGGCGAAAGCGATGGTTCGATGGGGATCGAAGGATACCGGTGGCATTTCTTCTTGAAGTTGTCGTCGAAGAGTTCCTCCTCTTCACTAGACCGTGGTTTGCCAGTTCTAGGGTTGTCGTGTAGGCTGTTTGGTGTGGCTGGACTTTCCCGAGGTCCGACGGAGTTGTTGTGGATGACTCTGGGCAAAAGCCTTGGTTCGATGGGGGTCGAAGGATACCGGCGACGATGCTTCTTGAAGGCGTCGCCGAAGAGTCCTCACACCCCTTCAGGTTTGTGGGCGTGTTGGTGGTGGAGTTTGAGTTGTCGATTTCGGCAAGGGTTGGGTTGTTGCACGATTGTCCTCTGTTTCAATCGTGTGTCGTAAGGTTTTTTGGCCTAGTTTTCCTTATAAACAGGGCCACTCTGTTCTCTTTTTTTCCTCTCTTAATGAAAATCGACAATGCTCCTGCCTTGCACGTAAAAAAAAGTTCTTATAGCAATTTAGGCCCAGTTGTAGAATTTTCATTTACCAAGCTTGTGCAATAGATGTAGTTTATTTAAGGATTAATTTGGTACTCCCTCTATTCCATAATAACTAAAAGCACAACACTTATTATGGAACGGATGGAGTATATGCCACTGCAATTCTGGATACTCATAAAAATGCCATTACGATTTCGTTCTTTTGGAAAATGCCACTTCAACTTTGCAATACTTCTCTATATGCAACTCCTTCTGTATCTAAATAATTATAGTTATAAAAAATTAGTGTAATTCTTTTTAACTATAATTATTTAGATACAAAGGAAGTATATTATACATAGTTTTAGAACAAAATGCCCCCCTCTCTTTATTAGAGCAATCACTTCATGGTCGATCAGACATTGAACGCCAATGTGCTCCCCCTCTCTCTCCCTTCCCCCTCCCTCCCTCTGCTCGCGCGCTATCACTTCATTGCTCATCAACTTCAATGTTAATGCCTACAAAGGTCCTCTACTATTGGTTGTTGGACTGTTTCGTCCACTCGAATAAGTTCATGAATGAATATATCTTTCCTAACAAACCTGTTGGTTGTCTTTACAAAATTTTGATCTTTTACGGCAGTGGAAGTCATTGGTTAAGGAGTAAGATAAAGAGGCCACCTATTTGCTAATCTCTCATGTTCATGCTAGGACGTCTTTCATTTCGCATCAAGATCAGGTTGGGGTGCCTTTGGCTTGGTTGTGGCCGTCCTTTGTTGTGTTTTGCTCATGGGTAGCTGGTCTGTGTGTGGTCAAACTCTGTCCATTGTTGCTGTTGCACTTCTAAAAATTTGCTTGTTCTTGTATTTAGCCATTGTGGGATGTGATTTACTGGTGTGACATTGTCTTCATTTATAAAATTGGTTGTATGTCTTTTATTTAGAATAAAATAAAAAATAAAAAATAATGTAACACCCTAAAGAAAGATAAAATTGTTAAAATTTTAAAACAAAGGGTGTGTCTAAGGCACATGATGTGACATAGTTATTGCACATCTAAATAACGAAATCAAGCATAAAAAGAAAAAAAATATCCACACAAATCTTTACATAAGATCAATGATATAAAATTTAGATGTGCAACATTTATGTCGCATTTAAATGTGCTTTAGCAAAACGATAAAACATACTACTCCCTCCGTTCCTAAATATAAGTCTTTGTAGAGATTTCACTAGTGGACTACATACGGATGTATATAGACATACTTTAGAGTATAGATTCAATCATTTTGCTTCGTTTGTAGACCCTTAATAAAATCGCTTAAAAGACTTATATTTAGGAACGGAGGGAGTAGCATTGAACCAACAATGGAAGATGGATCCACGGTATGTCGGTGCATTGATAAAATGTCAATGCACCAACTACAGTGTCTATTGACACTTGGGAGCAGCCACACCTTTCTCTTGAGAGAGGCGAGTGTGAAAGCGGGCAATACCGCCGCAGACTACCCCGCCGGCGGCGAACGGCTAGGCGGCCAGCCGGTGCAGTTACGATCGAGCACCCCGCCCCCGCGACTGCCATTAATACCCGTGTTCGATCCTCTCGACCGGCTCAACGGCCATGGTCGTCATCCGCCAGGCACTACGCACGTACGTGATCGATCAAGTATCACCAGTAACTGCATCTACCCCGATTCTACGGCGGCGTAGCATCCATACATAGAACGGCACACCTACGGTCAGCAGACTATCACGGCGACCCGATCCAACGACGTACAGTACGTAGGAATGAATCAGGCCTGCACCTCGGCCACGAACCGGGGATGGTCACTGAATCTGCCCCTGAATCTCTGTCGCCGCCCAATACCAGCGCCGCACGCAACTCGGGAGCAAGCTGCAACCACTTCGAGCAGAATCTGACACCAGCATTCTGTTACCGCCATTTAAACCTCCTCGTGTTTTTCCCGCCGCAAAGCAATCGATCTCTCTGCTTTACCAAGCTTCTCAGTGCTGCTCGATCGAGCTGACAAGCGACGATCCGACCTATAAATACGCCCCCTACCTTCTCCTCCACCCTCATCGATCTCACACTCCAAGCAAGCTAGCCACCAAGCAGTAGCAGCTTGGTGATCAGCAGTGCTGCGCAGTACCAAGGTACCTCGATACAACAACTCGATCGTGGTACTGAACTACACGATGGGGCTGCTTAGCAAGAAGCTTCTGGTGGCATCCATGGTGGCTGCCGTGCTGGCCGTGGCGGCCGTGGAGCTCTGCAGCGCCATCCCGATGGAGGACAAGGACCTGGAATCGGAGGAGGCGCTATGGGACCTCTACGAGCGGTGGCAGTCGGCGCACCGCGTGCGCCGACACCACGCCGAGAAGCACCGCCGCTTCGGCACCTTCAAGTCCAACGCCCACTTCATCCACTCCCACAACAAGCGCGGCGAGCACCCCTATCGCCTCCACCTCAACCGCTTCGGCGACATGGACCAGGCCGAGTTCCGCGCCACCTTCGTCGGCGACCTCCGCCGCGACACCCCGTCCAAGCCGCCGTCCGTCCCCGGATTCATGTACGCCGCCCTGAACGTGTCCGACCTGCCGCCGTCCGTGGACTGGCGGCAGAAGGGCGCCGTGACGGGCGTCAAGGACCAGGGCAAGTGCGGCAGCTGCTGGGCATTCTCCACGGTGGTGTCCGTGGAAGGCATCAACGCCATCCGCACGGGCAGCCTCGTGTCCCTCTCGGAGCAGGAGCTCATCGACTGCGACACGGCGGACAACGACGGGTGCCAGGGCGGGCTCATGGACAACGCCTTCGAGTACATCAAGAACAACGGCGGGCTAATCACCGAGGCCGCCTACCCGTACCGCGCCGCCAGGGGCACCTGCAACGTCGCGAGAGCGGCCCAGAACTCGCCCGTGGTGGTGCACATCGACGGGCACCAGGACGTGCCGGCCAACAGCGAGGAGGACCTGGCCAGGGCGGTGGCGAACCAGCCCGTGTCCGTGGCCGTCGAGGCCAGCGGGAAGGCGTTCATGTTCTACTCCGAGGGGGTCTTCACCGGTGAATGTGGAACAGAGCTGGACCACGGCGTGGCGGTGGTCGGGTACGGGGTGGCGGAGGACGGCAAGGCGTACTGGACGGTGAAGAACTCGTGGGGGCCGTCGTGGGGGGAGCAGGGCTACATCAGGGTGGAGAAGGATTCCGGCGCCTCGGGCGGGCTCTGCGGCATCGCCATGGAGGCGTCCTATCCCGTCAAGACCTACAGCAAGCCCACGCCCATGCCCAGGCGCGCGCTTGGCGCCTGGGAGTCGCAGTGATCGACCCTCTGCGTGTCTGAATTATTTCTACTATCCTTCCTAGTTAAATTAGGGTGAAAATAAATTACAACTGAATTAAGTGGTTCTCCGTCCACATGCCTAGAATTAGACGTGTGTAAGGTGGGACCAGGACGATCGACATTTGTTTGGATTTATGAAATGTAATGTAAAATGTAGTGATGCAATTGGTAATGTTTGTAAGCATGCTAGTATGTTGTGTTTTACTTCAAGCCTTCCGTTTCATAATTCTTGTCGTGTTTTAGTTCAACTTTATTTAGACTAGACGAGACGATACTGTGCATTGCCATAGAATTAGATATATATAGCTTCTAAATGTTACATAAAATATTAATTCAATCAGTATAACTTAGCAAAAAATGCTAAAAAAAATAACGTAAGATTTTTAGATATGGAAAACTCAACGTTTTTCATGGTAATTTTTGTTGGTGTAAGGATGTAAAGTTTAGTTGATGAGCACAACAATTCTCTGACAAAGAATGAACATAGGCGGATTTGTCATGCTCACAAATCAAACTTGCCACTCTCGATAAACATAATTTGCCTAGAAAAATCGTTTGATTTGTCATGCCTAATAAACTCACATCTGCTGGATATTTCTGTCCATAATTTAAAATGTGTGAGATATATCTGCATATGGAAAAAATCGTAACATAAAAAATTACGGATGTCACAATATAATGTAATGAAATTTAAAACTTAGGATGCACTAATTCATATTGGACCATAGAGAACTCTCATGCGTAGATCACACAAATACTAATGGGTTGGGCTAGTAATTTTAACGGCTACAACAATTTTGATGATATGGAAGCACGTGTGTTGAAAAAACTAGAACTAGAGGAAATCAATATCTTGAATATATAAAATTCGAACTACATATTATGCTACAAAATTTTATCCGGAAATCTTTCTAAAGAATTCATCAAGCAAAACACAATTTGTCTATTCCATCGATCCCAACCTTTGCTTAGTGCCGCATGAAAATTGACTTCTTGAACATATACCGACATCGGGCATCGAAGGCTTGGCACTTCTCAAGTGAAGTGTATACACGAAATCCGTTGAGCAAGAAAGCGGTGATCCCATAAAATCAAGTGATACATATGATGTGTTTAAAATTAGGCTTAATTAATAGATGTGAATATAGTGGAAAAGACTCCCCTAGCGACAGCTAGGGTTTTGTCTCCTTACGGCGATTCCCTCGCCGTAAGTCCACCCTCGTCCGGCGATCGGTGCCCATACCCCGTGACCTAACTACGGCCGCGCTCTCCCTTCATCACGACCGCCCCCCCCCCCCCCGGGTTGTTCCTGGTGTAGGTCCTTACCCCATTATCGTGACCATGGCGGCGGCTTCAGAGGCGTTCTCATCAACGAACCCATGTTCCCATGGAAAACCAGATGAGGATCTCAGTGACTTCTTCGAGAAGCTGGATCTCCACGAGGAAGAGTTCGACGATGTGGTGGTTGAAGAGGAGGCACCTGACTTAGTAGATGAGATCCCATGGCTAGACCTAGCGAGGGTTCAGACAAGTAAAAACTTCAGTCAGGCAACCTTCTTCAAAGACATGAGGGCTGCATGGAACACCGTGAAACCCGTGTGTTTCTGCCCCATTGGTGCCAACCTGTTTGTGGTTCAGGCTCGCTGCCTTGGCGATTGGGATCGCACCATGTCCGAAGGTCCTTGGTTGTTTCGTAACATGGCCGTGGTGCTTGCTCCTTATGATGGCTATTCTGAGGCTGACGAAGTTCCTTTGGTGCATATGCCTATTTGGATGCAGATTCATAAGCTGTCAGATGGATATTGCAGAGAGGACATCATCGGAAAACTGTTTAGATCGGCTAGTGAGATCCTGGATACGAGAATCGCCGGTAACTCCAGAGGAGATTACATTCGTGTCCGGGTTAGGCATAACATCAGGAAACCTCTAACCAAGTTTGTTAGCATTGTAAAAGAAAAAGTTCGGAAAGTCTACGATGTTAGGTATGAGAAGTTAGCAAGATTCTGTAAGGCTTGTGGTATTATCGGACATGAACATAAAGAATGCGACAATGGAGTGCATTCACAGAAGGACCTCAAGTTTGGAGACTATCTATACGTTGATCCACCTGTGAACTTCAGGGCTGACTGGGAGTCTGCTCGTACTAAGAAAAACTTCCTGGAGACTCCTGCAGCTAAAGCTTCGGCTAGGAAGGGGGAGACAACTATTGACAGGGAGCTCAGAGATACAGCTTCCAGCCCAGTTAAACATTCCCTTCCGTTGGCGATGAATGTGGATAAATCAGCCCGTAAAAGATTAATGGTGGAGGATGGAGGGGTGGGAGTCCCTAACCAGGCGAAGGAACTGTTACTGATCACAGATGGCAAGGAGGCCCTAGGTTTGGCCTCGCCAACAACTAGCTCTGGTACTAAACGTGCAAACAAGGATGATGAACATTCTGATTCAGGCAACCTTTCGGCGGGCTCCGTGTTGGAGCGCCGCCAATCCCAATGAGTCACCTAATTTGGAACTGCCGGGGGGCGGGGAACCGCCGGACACTTCACGAAGTTGGGGCTCTTGTAAAAGCCCATTCCCCAAGCTTTGTCTTCCTAGCTAAAATGAGACAAACATGTGCAAAGCTTTGTCTTATGCTAGAGTTCAACACCTTGTCTCTCCTCGATCAGATCACTGTCCAGTTTTCTTGCACCTTGATGAGACGCAGGATGGTGATGACCCACAAGTATAGGGGATCAATCGTAGTCCTTTCGATAAGTAAGAGTGTCGAACCCAACGAGGAGCAGAAGGCTCTGATAAACGGTTTTCAGCAAGGTAATAACTGCAATCACTGAAAGTAGCGGTAACAAGTGATGGTGTAGTGAGGTGAAATGTAGCAAGCGAAAAAGTAACAAGTAACAAGTAACAAGTAGTAGCAACGGTGCAGCAAGTGGCCCAATCCCTTTTGTAGCAAGGGACAAGCCTTAACAAAGTCTTATAGGAGGAAAAGCGCTCCCGAGGACACACGGGAATTTCTGTCATGCTAGTTTCATCATGTTCATATGATTCGCGTTCGTTACTTTGATAGTTTGATATGTGGGTGGACCGGCGCTTGGGTACTGCCCTTACTTGGACAAGCATCCCACTTATGATTAACCTCTCTCGCAAGCATCTGCAACTACAAAATAAGAATTAAGACAACGTCTAACCATAGCATTAAACTAGTGGATCCAAATCAGCCCCTTACGAAGCAACGCATAGACAGGGGTTTAAGCTTCTGTCACTCCAGCAACCCATCATCTACTTACTACTCCCCAATGCCTTCCTCTAGGCCCAAATATGGTGAAGTGTTATGTAGTCGACGTTCAAATAACACCACTAGAGGAAAAGACAACATACAACATATCAAAATACCGAACGAATATCAAATTCACATGACTATTATCAGCATGCCTTATCCCGTGTCCTCAGGAACAAAAGTAACTACTCACAAAGCATAATCATAATCATGATCAGAGGTGTAATGAATAGCATCAAGGATCTGAACATAAACTCTTCCACCAAGTAATCCAACTAGCATCAACTACAAAGAGTAATCAACACTACTAGCAACCTTACAAGTACCAATCGGAGTCGTGAGACAGAGATTGATTACAAGAGATGAACTAGGGATTGGAGAGGAGATGGTGCTGATGAATATGTTGATGAAGATGCCTCCCCTCCGACGAGAGGAGTGTTGGTGATGACGATGGCGACGATTTCCCCCTCCGGGAGGGAAGTTTCCCCGACAGGATCGTCCTGCCGGAGCTCTGGATTGGATCTGCTCAAGTTCCGCCTCGTGGCGGCGGCGAAACCACGAAAGAGCTCCCGAATGATTTTTTCTGGACCAAAACCCTTCATATAGCAAAAGAGGGGGGCTAGTGGGCCGTCAGGGAGCCCACAAGCTTGCCCTCCGCCACCAGGGGGTGGCGATGGCACGGCTTGTGGCGCCCTGGTGGCCCCCCTCCGGTACTTCTTTCGCCCAGTATTTTTTATATAATGCCGAAAAATTCCACGTAACTTTTCAGAGGATTTGGAGGTGTGCAGAATAGTGGACTAAGATTTGCTCCTTCTCCTTTTCCAGTCCAGAATTCCAGCTGCCTGAATTCCCCCTCTTTAAATAAACCTTGCAAAATAAGAGAGAAAAGACATAAAAATGGTACCACAAAGTAATATAACAACCCATAAGGCAATAAATATCAACATGAAAGCATGATGCAAAATGGACGTATCAACTCCCCCAAGCTTAGACCTCGCTTGTCCTCAAGCGAAAACCAAGTTCCATAAACATGTCCACATGTTTAGGAACGAAGGTGTCGAAAAAACATAATACGGACATGAGGGCATCATGATCACACATAGAACAAAAATACATCATAAAGATTCTTATGGGAAAGTAACAATTCCTTCACAAAGCAAAGCATGAAGCAAAAACCTTACCGAGAAGTAACCAACAATAGTCCATAGTCATTGAAGCAATTGCAATTTATCACAACATCAGAAAGAGTCAAATAAGAGCTTGTAAGGCAAACCCGCATACTCAATCATCTCTTTTGTTTTCCACAATTGTTACAACTCACGTGGTACTCATGGTGTCAAAGTTTTAGCTGGACACAGAGGAAGATAGGGGCTTATAGTTTTGCCTCCCAATGATTTACCCCAAGGGTAAAGTCAACAATAATAAAGCATAAGTACTCAACTCCAAGTTGATATATGAATATAGATCTTTCCCAAGCATGTGACGGTAGCCAAGAAAAAGGCAAAAATAGGGAATTGGTGAAGATCACCATGACTCTTACAAGGGCAAAAAGTAAAGGTACAAGATAGGCCCTTCGCAGAGGGAAGCAGAGGTTGTCATGCGCTTTTGAGGTTTGAATGCGTGTCCTCTTAGTGCGGAGGAACGTCACTTTATATTGCCTCCTGTGATAAAGAACTTTATTATGCAGTCTGTCGCTTTTATGTCTTCCTCATCACAGGTTCGTACAAAGCTTATTTTCCACACACTAATAGATCATACATATTAGAGAGCAATTTTTATTGCTTGCACCGATGACAACTTACTTGAAGGATCTTATTCAATCCATAGGTAGGTATGGTGAACTCTCATGGCAAAACTGGGTTGAAGGTTTACGGATGCACAAGTAGTATTTCTACTTGGTGCGGGAGTTTTGGCTAATATGAGGTGGAAGCAATCGTCACATGCTAAGGGATCTCTAATCATATAACATTGTTTGGAACCAAGCAAACACAATTCATTATGTTGTCTTCCTTGTCCAACATCTACTCCTAAGCATGTAATAGTTTGGTGAGTGCTCACAATTGTAAAAAGTGTCTAAGATGATATATTTATATGTGAACCTCTCTTTCCTTATTACTTCTTATCAATTGCAACAATGACTGAGGTCTATGTTGATTTATTCTCAACAAGTTTCAATCATCATACGTGTCATAAGTGAAGTTATCACTTTCCATAAGATCGTCTCATGATCTTTCATGCTATCGTTCTTTTCATACTATTGATCATGGCACAAAGCAAAGCCCTTGACTAAGATACTCTTTATTATATAGCTCGTAAGCTCGAATACATCGGGGGAGAGACAAAAGCAAAAGACTCAAACTAAACACTAAAGACTTATTCCTCTAAGAGAAGAAATAAAAAATGAAAAGGAAAGAAATAAAATAAAGGTAAAAGCAAAAGATATAAAGGTGATACGATACCAGGGCAACTCCCCCAAGCTTGGCACAAGCCAAGGGGATTGCCCATACCAATGCTTAGTTGTCTTCCTTTGGTGGTGAAGGTGGTGGAGTTGTTGAAGCAGACTTATCCTCCGTCTTCCAAGGCATAGTTGCTCCATCATGGCAGGATGAACGAGTCGCCGGAATCCTCAAATCTGCAGCGAACCTTATTGATTTAAATCTGTACTCATACTCACAGTTTTGGTTCTGCAGGTCATAGATCTGGCCCTGAAGTTGATCAACCCTGTCATAGAGCCTGGAGAGGTTTTTCCCAATGTCAATGGCATCCATCTTGTGATTGCTGGTGAACTCCGTGATCATCGTGTGGTTGGCGTTGAGTCCACGCTCCACCATCCCTTGGCACTTGAAGACTTGTTGCTCCATTGCTTCGAGCCTCGTCTCCACGCTTCCGGTCTTCTTAGGCCCCTCAACATCACGGATGTGCAACATCCCTGTTGGGGAACGTCGCATGGGAAACAAAAATTTTCCTACGCGCACGAAGACCTATCATGGTGATGTTCATCTACGAGAGGGGATGAGCGATCTACGTACCCTTGTAGATCGTACAGCAGAAGCGATTAGAGAACGCGGTTGATGTAGTGGAACGTCCTCACGTCCCTCGATCCGCCCCGCGAACAATCCCGCGATCAGTCCCACGATCTAGTACCGAACGGACGACACCTCCGCGTTCAGCACACGTACAGCTCGACGATGATCTCGGCCTTCTTGATCCAGCAAGAGAGACGGAGAGGTAGAAGAGTTCTCCGGCAGCGTGACGGCGCTCCGGAGGTTGGTGATGACCTTGTCTCAGCAGGGCTCCGCCCGGGCTCCGCAGAAACGTGATCTAGAGGAAAAACTATGGAGGTATGTGGTCGGGCAGCCGTGAGAAAGTCGTCTCAAATCAGCCCTAAAACCTCCGTATATATAGGTGGGAGGGAGGGGAGGAGGCAGCCTCAAAACCTAAAGGTTTGGCCGAAATTGGAGGTGGAGGAGTCCTACTCCAATCCTACTTGGAGTAGGATTCCACCTTCCCACTTGGAAACTCTTTCCACCTTGTGTTTTTTCCTTCTCAAACCTTATGGGCCTTAGTGGGAACTTATTCCAGCCCACTAGGGGCTGGTTTATCTCTTCCCATAGCCCATGAGACCCCTTGGGGCGTGACACCCCTCCCGATGGTCCCCGGCACCCCTCCCGGCACTCCCGGTACACTACCGATGAGCCCGAAACTTTTCCGGTAATGCACGAAAACCTTCCGGTAACCAAATGAGGTCATCCTATATATCAATCTTCGTTTCCGGACCATTCCGGAAACCCTCGTGACGTCCGTGATCTCATCCGGGACTCCGAACAACATTCGGTAACCAACCATATAACTCAAATACGCATAAAACAACGTCGAACCTTAAGTGTGCAGACCCTGCGGGTTCGAGAACTATGTAGACATGACCCGAGAGACTCCTCGGTCAATATCCAATAGCGGGACCTGGATGCCCATATTGGATCCTACATATTCTTGTTGGGGAACGTCGCATGGGAAACAAAATTTTTCCTACGCGCACGAAGACCTATCATGGTGATGTCCATCTACGAGAGGGGATGAGTGATCTACGTACCCTTGTAGATCGTACAGCAGAAGCGTTAGAGAACGCGGTTGATGTAGTGGAACGTCCTCACGTCCCTCGATCCGCCCCGCGAACAATCCCGCGATCAGTCCCACGATCTAGTACCGAACGGACGGCACCTCCGCGTTCAGCACACGTACAACTCGACGATGATCTCGGCCTTCTTGATCCAGCAAGAGAGACGGAGAGGTAGAAGAGTTCTCCGGCAGCGTGACGGCGCTCCGGAGGTTGGTGATGATCTTGTCTCAGCAGGGCTCCGCCCGAGCTCCGCAGAAACGCGATCTAGAGGAAAAACTATGGAGGTATGTGGTCGGGCAGCCGTGAGAAAGTCGTCTCAAATCAGCCCTAAAACCTCCGTATATATAGGTGGGAGGGAGGGGAGGAGGCAGCCTTAAAACCTAAAGGTTTGGCCGAAATTGGAGGTGGAGGAGTCCTACTCCAATCCTACTTGGAGTAGGATTCCACCTTCCCACTTGGAAACTCTTTCCACCTTGTGTTTTTTCCTTCTCAAACCTTATGGGCCTTAGTGGGAACTTATTCCAGCCCACTAGGGGCTGGTTTATCTCTTCCCATAGCCCATGAGACCCCTTGGGGCGTGACACCCCTCCCGATGGTCCCCGACACCCCTCCCGGCACTCCCGGTACACTACCGATGAGCCCGAAACTTTTCCGGTAATGCACGGAAACCTTCCGGTAACCAAATGAGGTCATCCTATATATCAATCTTCATTTCCGGACCATTCCGGAAACCCTCGTGACGTCCGTGATCTCATCCGGGACTCCGAACAACATTCGGTAACCAACCATATAACTCAAATACGCATAAAACAACGTCGAACCTTAAGTGTGCAGACCCTGCGGGTTCGAGAACTATGTAGACATGACCCGAGAGACTCCTCGGTCAATATCCAATAGCGGGACCTGGATGCCCATATTGGATCCTACATATTCTACGAAGATCTTATCGTTTGAACCTCAGTGCCAAGGATTCATATAATCCCGTATGTCATTCCCTTTGTCCTTCGGTATGTTACTTGCCCGAGATTCGATCGTTAGTATCCGCATACCTATTTCAATCTCGTTTACCGGCAAGTCTCTTTACTCGTTCCGTAATACAAGATCCCGCAACTTACATTAAGTTACATTGCTTGCAAGGCTTGTGTGTGATGTTGTATTACCGAGTGGGCCCCGAGATACCTCTCCGTCACACGGAGTGACAAATCCCAGTCTTGATCCATACTAACTCAACTAACACCTTCGGAGATACCTGTAGAGCATCTTTATAGTCACCCAGTTACGTTGCGACGTTTGATACACACAAAGCATTCCTCCGGTGTGAGTGAGTTATATGATCTCATGGTCATAGGAATAAATACTTGACACGCAGAAAACAGTAGCAACAAAATGACACGATCAACATGCTACGTCTATTAGTTTGGGTCTAGTCCATCACATGATTCTCCTAATGATGTGATCCCGTTATCAAGTGACAACACTTGCCTATGGCCAGGAAACCTTGACCATCTTTGATCAACGAGCTAGTCAACTAGAGGCTTACTAGGGACAGTGTTTTGTCTATGTATCCACACAAGTATTGTGTTTCCAACTAATACAATTATAGCATGGATAATAAACGATTATCATGAACTAAGAAATATAATAATAACTAATTTATTATTGCCTCTAGGGCATATTTCCAACAATTCTACGAAGATCTTATCGTTTGAACCTCAGTGCCAAGGATTCATATAATCCCGTATGTCATTCCCTTTGTCCTTCGGTATGTTACTTGCCCGAGATTCGATCGTTAGCATCCGCATACCTATTTCAATCTCGTTTACCGGCAAGTCTCTTTACTCGTTCCGTAATACAAGATCCCGCAACTTACATTAAGTTACATTGCTTGCAAGGCTTGTGTGTGATGTTGTATTACCGGCAAGTCTCTTTATTCTGCCGTGGTCGGGTTTTGAGTCTTACTCAAATTCACACCTTACAACGCAACCAAGAACTCCTTCTTTGTTGATCTATTTTCAACTCCTTCAAAAAACTTGTCAAGGCATGCATCTTGTTGAAACTTCTATTAAGCACTTTCGATCCATCTCCATAGATCTTTGATACTCAACGTTCAAGTAGCGTAATCCAGGTAGTCCTTTGAAAACTTCTTTCAAACAACCTTGTATGCTTTACAGAAATTCTACATTACTTCTGATCCACAATATGTCAACCACATATACCTATCAGAAATTCTATAGTGCTCCCACTCACTTCTTTGGAAATACAAGTTTCTCACAAACTTTGTACAAACCCAAAATCTTTGATCATCTCATCAAAGTGTATATTCCAACTCCGAGATGCTTGCACCAGTCCACTGAAGGATCGCTGGAGCTTGCATACTTGCTAGTATCTTTAGGATCGACAAAACCTTCTGGTTGTATCACATACAATGTTTGCTCAAGGAAACCGTCGAGAAAACAATGTTTTGATATCCTACGTGCAATATTTCATAAATAATGCATCAACAACTAACATAATTCTAACAGACCTTTAGCATCGCTACGAGTGAGAAAGTCTCATCACAGTCAACTGTTTGATCTTGTCGAAAACATCTTTGCGACAAGTCGAGCTTTTCTTAATAGTGACTTATCACCATCATCGTCTGTCTTCCTTTAAAGATCCATTTTTACTCAATAGTCCTATGACCATCAAGTAGTTCTACCAAAGTCTTCACTTTGTTTTCACACATGGATCCTCTCTCGGATTTCATGGCTTCCAGCCATTTGTCGGAATCTGGGCCCACCATCGCTTTCTCCATAACTCGTAGGTTCACTGTTGCTCAACAACATGACCTCCAAGACAGGGTTACCGTACTACTCTGCAGCAGTATGCGACCTTGTCGACCTACGAGGTTTGTAGTACCTTGATTCGAAGCTCAATGATCACCATCATCAGCTTCTACTTCAATTGGTGTAGGCGCCACAGGAACAACTTCCTACGCCCTGCTACACACTAGTTGAAGTGATGGTTCAATAACCTCATCAAGTTCTACTACCCTCCCACTCAATTCTTTCGAGAGAAACCTTTCCTCGAGAAAGGATCCGTTTCTAGAAACAAACACTTTGCTTTCGGATCTGAGATAGGAGATGTACCCAACTGTTTTGGATATCCTATGAAGATGCATTTATCCGCTTTGGGTTCGAGCTTATCAGACTGAAACCTTTTCACATAAGTGTCGAAACCCCAAACTTTCATGAAACGACAGTTTAGATTTCTCTAAACCTCAGTCTATACTGTGTCATCTCAACGGAAATACGCGGTGCCCTATTTAAAGTGAGTGCGGTTGTCTCTAATGCATAACCCATAAACGATAGTGGTAATTCGATAAGAGACATCACAGTATGCACCATACTAAATAGTGCGTGGCTATGATGTTCAGACACATCATCACACTATGATGTTCCAGGTGGCATGAACTGTGAAACAATTTCCACATTGTCTTAACTGTGTACCAAAAACTCGTAACTCAGATATTCATTTCTATGATCACATCGTAGACAGTTCATCTTCTTGTTACGACGAACTTCACTCTGAAACAGAATTGAACTTTTCAATATTTCAGATTTGTGATTCATTAAGTAAATACTTCTGTATCTACTCAAGTCGTCAGTGAAGTAAGAACATAATGATATCCACTGCGTGCCTCAGCACTCACTGGACTGCATACATCAAAATGTATCACTTTCCAACAAGTTACTATCTTGTTTCATCTCAACGAAAACAAGGCCTTGCTCATGTGGTATGATTTGCATGTCACTAGTGATTCGAAATCAGGTGAGTACAAAGATCCATCAGCATGGAGCCTCTTCATGCAATTTATACTAACATGACTCAAGCGGCAGTGCCACAAGTAAGTGGTACTATCATTATTAACTCGTATCTTTTGGCACCAATGTGTAACACTACAATCGAGATTCAATAAACCATTGAAGGTGTTTATTCAAGCAAATAGAGTAACCATTATTCTCTTTGAATGAATAATCGTATTGCAATAAACACGATCCAATCATGTTCACGCTTAACGCAAACACCAAATAACAATTATTTAGGTTCAACACCAATCCCGATGGTAGAGGGAGCGTGCGACGTTTGATTATATCAACCTTGGAAACACTTCCAACACATATCGTCACCTCGCCTTTAGCTAGTCTCCGTTTATGCCGTAGCTTTCATTTCGCGTTACTAATCACTTAGCAACCGAACCGGTATCCAATACCCTCGTGCTACTAGGAGTACTAGTAAAGTACACATCAACATTATGTATATCACATATATACTTCTCTCGACTTTTCCAGCCTTCTTATCCACCAAGTATCTAGAGTTGCTCCGCCTCAGTGATTGTTCCCCTTATTATAGAAGCACTTAGTCTCGGGTTTGGGTTTAATCTTGGGTCTCTTCATTAGTGCAGCAACTGTTTTGCCGTTTCACGAAGTATCCCTTCTAGCCCTTGCCTTTCTTGAAACTTAGTGGTTTTACTAACCATCAACTATTGATGCTCCTTCTTGATTTCTACTTTCGCAGTGTCAAACATCGCGAATCACTCAAAAGATCATAGTATCTATCCTTGATATGTTATAGTTCATCACGAAGCTCTCATAGCTTGGTGGCAGTGACTTTGGAGAACCATCACTATCTCATCTGGAAGATTAACTCCCACTTGATTCAAGCGATTGTCGTACTCAGACAATCTGAGCACACGCTCAACGATTGAGCTTTTCTCCTTTACTTTGTGGACAAAGAATCTTGTTTGGAGGTCTCGAACCTCTTAACAAGGGCACAAGCATGAAATCACAATTTCATCTCTTCGGAACATCACTTATGTTCCGTGACGTTTTACAACGTTTTCGGCGCCTTGCTTCTAAGCCATCAAGTATCTTGCACTGAACTATCGTGTAGTCATCAGTAACGTGTATGTCGGATGTTCATAGCATCCACAGACGACGCTCGAGGTGCAGCACACCGAGTGGTGCATTAAGGACATGAGCCTTCTGCGTAGCAACGAGGACAATCCTCGGTTTTACAGACTCAGTCTGCAAAGGTTGCTACTATCAATTTTCAACTAAATTTTCTCTAGGAACATGTAAAAACAGTAGAGCTATAGCGCAAGCTACATCGTAATTCGCAAAGACCATTAGACTATGTTCATGACAATTAGTTCAATTAATCATATTACTTAAGAACTCCTACTCAAAAAGTACATCTCTCTAGTCATTTGAGTGGTACATGATCCAAATCCGCTATCTCAAGTCCGATCATCACGTGAGTCGAGAATAGTTTCAGTGGTAAGCATCCCTATGCTAATCATATCAACTATACGATTCATGCTCGACCTTTCGGTCTCATGTGTTCCGAGGCCATGTCTGCACATGCTAGGCTCGTCAAGCTTAACCCGAGTGTTCCGCGTGTGCAACTGTTTTGCACCCGTTGTATGTGAACGTTGAGTCTATCACACCCGATCATCACGTGGTGTCTCGAAACGAAGAACTGTCGCAACGGTGCACAGTCGGGGAGAACACAATTTCGTCTTGAAATTTTAGTGAGAGATCACCTCATAATGCTACCGTCGTTCTAAGCAAAATAAGGTGCATAAAAGGATTAACATCACATGCAATTCATAAGTGACATGATATGGCCATCATCACGTGCTTCTTGATCTCCATCACCAAAGCACCGGCACGATCTTCTTGTCACCGGCGTCACACCATGATCTCCATCATCATGATATCCATCAACGTGTCGCCATCGGGGTTGTCGTGCTACTCATGCTATTACTACTAAAGCTACGTCCTAGCAAAATAGTAAACGCATCTGCAAGCACAAACGTTAGTTATAAAGACAACCCTATGGCTCCTGCCGGTTGCCGTACCATCGACGTGCAAGTCGATATTATCTATTACAACATGATCATCTCATACATCCAATATATCACATCACATCGTTGGCCATATCACATCACAAGCATACCCTGCAAAAACAAGTTAGACGTCCTCTAATTTTGTTGTTGCATGTTTTACGTGGTGACCATGGGTATCTAGTAGGATCGCATCTTACTTAAGCAAACACCACAACGGAGATATATGAGTTGCTATTTAACCTCATCCAAGGACCTCCTCGGTCAAATCCGATTCAACTAAAGTTGGAGAAACCGACACTTGCCAGTCATCTTTGAGCAACGGGGTTACTCGTAGCGATGAAACCAGTCTCTCGTAAGCGTACGAGTAATGTCGGTCCAAGCCGCTTCAATCCAACAATACCGCGGAATCAAGAAAAGACTAAGGAGGGCAGCAAAACGCACATCACCGCCCACAAAAACTTTTGTGTTCTACTCGAGAAGACATCTACGCATGAACCTAGCTCATGATGCCACTGTTGGGGAACGTCGCATGGGAAACAAAATTTTTCCTACGCGCACGAAGACCTATCATGGTGATGTCCATCTACGAGAGGGGATGAGTGATCTACGTACCCTTGTAGATCGTACAGCAGAAGCGTTAGAGAACGCGGTTGATGTAGTGGAACGTCCTCACGTCCCTCGATCCGCCCCGCGAACAATCCCGCGATCAGTCCCACGATCTAGTACCGAACGGACGGCACCTCCGCGTTCAGCACACGTACAACTCGACGATGATCTCGGCCTTCTTGATCCAGCAAGAGAGACGGAGAGGTAGAAGAGTTCTCCGGCAGCGTGACGGCGCTCCGGAGGTTGGTGATGATCTTGTCTCAGCAGGGCTCCGCCCGAGCTCCGCAGAAACGCGATCTAGAGGAAAAACTATGGAGGTATGTGGTCGGGCAGCCGTGAGAAAGTCGTCTCAAATCAGCCCTAAAACCTCCGTATATATAGGTGGGAGGGAGGGGAGGAGGCAGCCTTAAAACCTAAAGGTTTGGCCGAAATTGGAGGTGGAGGAGTCCTACTCCAATCCTACTTGGAGTAGGATTCCACCTTCCCACTTGGAAACTCTTTCCACCTTGTGTTTTTTCCTTCTCAAACCTTATGGGCCTTAGTGGGAACTTATTCCAGCCCACTAGGGGCTGGTTTATCTCTTCCCATAGCCCATGAGACCCCTTGGGGCGTGACACCCCTCCCGATGGTCCCCGACACCCCTCCCGGCACTCCCGGTACACTACCGATGAGCCCGAAACTTTTCCGGTAATGCACGGAAACCTTCCGGTAACCAAATGAGGTCATCCTATATATCAATCTTCGTTTCCGGACCATTCCGGAAACCCTCGTGACGTCCGTGATCTCATCCGGGACTCCGAACAACATTCGGTAACCAACCATATAACTCAAATACGCATAAAACAACGTCGAACCTTAAGTGTGCAGACCCTGCGGGTTCGAGAACTATGTAGACATGACCCGAGAGACTCCTCGGTCAATATCCAATAGCGGGACCTGGATGCCCATATTGGATCCTACATATTCTACGAAGATCTTATCGTTTGAACCTCAGTGCCAAGGATTCATATAATCCCGTATGTCATTCCCTTTGTCCTTCGGTATGTTACTTGCCCGAGATTCGATCGTTAGTATCCGCATACCTATTTCAATCTCGTTTATCGGCAAGTCTCTTTACTCGTTCCGTAATACAAGATCCCGCAACTTACATTAAGTTACATTGCTTGCAAGGCTTGTGTGTGATGTTGTATTACCGAGTGGGCCCCGAGATACCTCTCCGTCACACGGAGTGACAAATCCCAGTCTTGATCCATACTAACTCAACTAACACCTTCGGAGATACCTGTAGAGCATCTTTATAGTCACCCAGTTACGTTGCGACGTTTGATACACACAAAGCATTCCTCCGGTGTGAGTGAGTTATATGATCTCATGGTCATAGGAATAAATACTTGACACGCAGAAAACAGTAGCAACAAAATGACACGATCAACATGCTACGTCTATTAGTTTGGGTCTAGTCCATCACATGATTCTCCTAATGATGTGATCCCGTTATCAAGTGACAACACTTGCCTATGGCCAGGAAACCTTGACCATCTTTGATCAACGAGCTAGTCAACTAGAGGCTTACTAGGGACAGTGTTTTGTCTATGTATCCACACAAGTATTGTGTTTCCAACTAATACAATTATAGCATGGATAATAAACGATTATCATGAACTAAGAAATATAATAATAACTAATTTATTATTGCCTCTAGGGCATATTTCCAACAATTCTACGAAGATCTTATCGTTTGAACCTCAGTGCCAAGGATTCATATAATCCCGTATGTCATTCCCTTTGTCCTTCGGTATGTTACTTGCCCGAGATTCGATCGTTAGCATCCGCATACCTATTTCAATCTCGTTTACCGGCAAGTCTCTTTACTCGTTCCGTAATACAAGATCCCGCAACTTACATTAAGTTACATTGCTTGCAAGGCTTGTGTGTGATGTTGTATTACCGAGTGGGCCCTGAGATACCTCTCCGTCACACGGAGTGACAAATCCCAGTCTTGATACATACTAACTCAATGAACACCTTCGGAGATACCTGTAGAGCATCTTTATAGTCACCCAGTTACGTTGCGACGTTTGATACACACAAAGCATTCCTCCGGTGTCCGTGAGTTATATGATCTCATGGTCATAGGAACAAATACTTGACACGCAGAAAACAGTAGCAACAAAATGACACGATCAACATGCTACGTCTATTAGTTTGGGTCTAGTCCATCACATGATTCTCCTAATGATGTGATCCCGTTATCAAGTGACAACACTTGCCTATGGCCAGGAAACCTTGACCATCTTTGATCAACGAGCTAGTCAACTAGAGGCTTACTAGGGACAGTGTTTTGTCTATGTATCCACACAAGTATTGTGTTTCCAATCAATACAATTATAGCATGGATAATAAACGATTATCATGAACTAAGAAATATAATAATAACTAATTTATTATTGCCTCTAGGGCATATTTCCAACAGTCTCCCACTTGCACTAGAGTCAATAATCTAGTTCACATCACCATGTGATTCCAACGAATCCAACACCCATATGGGGTCTGATCACGTCTTGCTCGTGAGAGAGGTTTTAGTCAACGGTTCTGAAACTTTCAGATCCGTGCGTTCTTTACAAATCTTTATGTCATCTTATAGATGCTGCTACTACGTGCTATTCGGAAATGCTCCAAATATCTACTCTACTATACAAATCCGTTTCACTACTCATAGTTATTCGGATTAGTGTCAAAGCTTGCATCGACGTAACCCTTTACGACGAACTCTTTAACCACCTCCATAATCGAGAAAAATTCCTTAGTTCATTTGTTACTAAGGATAAATTTTGACCGCTGCTAGTGATTCAAACATGGATCACTCTCTGTACCTCTCAACATACTTTGAGTCAAGGCACACTTCAGGTGCGGTACACAGCATGGCATACTTTAGATTCTACGGCTAAGGCATAGAAGACGACCTTCATCTATTCTCTTTATTCTGCCGTGGTCGAGTTTTGAGTCTTACTCAAATTCACACCTCACAACGCAACCAAGAACTCCTTCTTTGCTGGTCTATTTTGAACTCTTTCAAAAACTTGTCAAGGCATGCATTTTATTGAAACTTTCATTAAGCGCTTTTGATCTATCTCCATAGATCTTTGATGCTCAATGTTCAAGTAGCGCAATTCAGGTATTCCTTTGAAAACTCCTTTCAAACAACCTTATATGCTTTACAGAGATTCTACATCACTTCTGATCCACAATATGTCAACCACATATACTTATCAGAAATTCTATAGTGCTCCCACTCACTTCTTTGGAAATACAAGTTTCTCATAAACCTTGTACAAACCCAAAATCTTTGATCATCTCATCAAAGTGCTTATTCCAACTCCGAGATGCTTGCACCAGTCCATTGAAGGATCGCTGGAGTTTGCATACTTGTTAATATCTTTAGGATCGACAAAACCTTCTGGTTGTATCACATACAATGTTTGCTCAAGTAAACCATCGAGAAAACAATGTTTTGACATCCTACGTGCAATATTTCATAAATAATGCATCAACAACTAACATAATTCTAACAGACTTTTAGCATCACTACGAGTGAGAAAGTCTCATCATAGTCAACTGTTTGATCTTGTCGAAAACATCTTTGCGACAAGTCGAGCTTTTCTTAATAGTGACTTATCACCATCATCGTCTGTCTTCTTTTAAAGATCCATCTTTACTCAATAGTCTTATGACCATCAAGTAGTTCTTTCAAAGTCTACACTTTGTTTTCATACATGGATCCTCTCTCGGATTTCATGGCTTCCAGCCATTTGTCGGAATCTGGGCCCACCATCGCTTTCTCCATAACTCGTAGGTTCACTGTTGCTCAACAACATGACTTCCAAGACAGGGTTATCGTACCACTCTGTAGTAGTACGCGACCTTGTCAACCTACGAGGCTTGTAGTAACTTGATCTGATGCTCGATGATCACCATCATCAGCTTCCACTTCAATTGGTGTAGGCGCCACAGGAACAACTTCCTGCGCCCTGCTACACACTGGTTGAAGTGATGGTTCAATAACCTCATCAAGTTCTACCACTCTCCCACTCAATTCTTTCGAGAGAAACCTTTCCTCGAGAAAGGATCCGTTTCTAGAAACAAACACTTTGCTTTTGGATCTGAGATAGGAGATGTATCCAACTGTTTTGGATATCCTATGAAGATGCATTTATCCACTTTGGGTTCGAGCTTATCAGACTGAAACTTTTTCACATAAGTGTCGAAGCCCCAAACTTTCAAGAAACGACAGTTTAGATTTCTCTAAACCTCAGTCTATACTGTGTCATCTCAACGGAAATACGCGGTGCCCTATTTAAAGTGAGTGCGGTTGTCTCTAATGCATAACCCATAAACGATAGTGGTAATTCGATAAGAGACATCATAGTATGCACCATACCAAATAGTGCGTGGCTATGATGTTCATACACATCATCACACTATGATGTTCCAGGTGGCATGAACTGCGAAACAATTTCCACATTGTCTTAACTGCGTACCAAAACTCGTAACTCAGATATTCATTTCTATGATCATATCGTAGACAGTTTATCCTTTTGTTACGACGAACTTCACTCTGAAACAGAATTGAACTTTTCAATATTTCAGACTTGTGATTCATTAAGTAAATACTCTTGCATCTACTTAAATCGTCATTGAAGTAAGAACACAATGATATCCACTGCGTGCCTCAGCACCCATTGGACTGCATATATCAAAATGTATCACTTCCAACAAGTTACTATCTTGTTTCATCTCAATGAAAACTAGGCCTTGCTCATGTGGTATGATTTGCATGTCACTAGTGATTCAAAATCAGGTGAGTACAAAGATCCATCAGCATGGAGCCTCTTCATGCAATTTATACTAACATGACTCAAGCGGCAGTGCCACAAGTAAGTGGTACTATCATCATTAACTCGTATCTTTTGGCACCAATATTATGAACATGTGTAACACTATGATCAAGATTCAATAAACCATTGAAGGTGAATATTCAAGAAAATAGAGTAACCATTATTCTCTTTAAATGAATAATTGTATTGCAATAAACACGATCCAATCATGTTCATGCTTAACGCAAGCACCAAATAACAATTATTTAGGTTTAACACCAATCCCGATGGTAGAGGGAGCGTGCGACGTTTGATCATATCAACCTTGGAAACACTTCCAACACGTATCGTCACCTCGCCTTTAGCTAGTCTCCGTTTATGCCGTAGCTTTCATTTCGTGTTACTAATCACTTAGCAACTGAACCGGTATCCAATACCCTCGTGCTACTAGGAGTACTAGTAAAGTACACATCAACATCATGTATATCAAATACACTTCTTTCGACTTTTGCCAGCCATCTTATCTACCAAGTATCTTGAGTTGCTCCGCCTCAGTGATTGTTCCCCTCATTACGGAAGCACTTAGTCTCGGGTTTGGGTTTAATATTGGGTCTCTTCATTAGTGCAGCAACTGTTTTGCCGTTTCACGAAGTATCCCTTCTAGCCCTTGCCTTTCTTGAAACTTAGTGGTTTTACAAACCATCAACTATTGACGCTCCTTCTTGATTTCTACTTTCGCAGTGTCAAACAACACGAATCGCTCAAGGATCACTGTATCTATCCTCAATATGTTATAGTTCATCACGAAGCTCTCACAGCTTGGTGGTAGTGTCTTTTGGAGAACCATCACCATCTCATCTGGAAGATTAACTCCCACTTGATTCAAGTGATTGTCGTACTCAAACAATCTGAGCACACGCTCATCGATTGAGCTTTTCTCTTTTACTTTGTGGACAAAGAATCTTGTTGGAGGTCTCATACCTCTTAACAAGGGCACAAGCATGAAATCACAATTTCATCTCTTTAGAACATCACTTATGTTCCGTGACGTTTTACAACGTTTTCGGCGCCTTGCTTCTAAGCCATTAAGTATTTTGCACTGAACTATCGTGTAGTCATCAGAAACGTGTATGTCGGATGTTCATAGCATCCACAGACGACGCTCGAGGTGCAGCACACCGAGTGGTGCATTAAGGACATAAGCCTTCTGCGTAGCAACGAGGACAATCCTCGGTTTTACAGACTTAGTCTGCAAAGTTTGCTACTATCAACTTTCAACTAAATTTTCTCTAGGAACATATAAAAACAGTAGAGCTATAGCGCAAGCTACATCGTAATTCGCAAAGACCATTAGACTATGTTCATGACAATTAGTTCAATTAATCATATTACTTAAGAACTCCCACTCAAAAAGTACATCTCTCTAGTCATTTGAGTGGTACATGATCCAAATCCACTATCTCAAGTCCGATCATCACGTGAGTCGAGAATAGTTTCAGTGGTAAGCATCTCTATGCTAATCATATCAACTATACAATTCATGCTCGACCTTTCGGTCTCATGTGTTCCGAGGCCATGTCTGCACATGCTAGGCTCGTCAAGCTTAACCCGAGTGTTCCGCGTGCGCAACTGTTTTGCACCCGTTGTATGTGAACGTTGAGTCTATCACACCCGATCATCACGTGGTGTCTCGAAACGACGAACTGTAGCAACGGTGCACAGTCGGGGAGAACACAATTTCGTCTTGAAATTTTAGTGAGAGATCACCTCATAATGCTACCGTCGTTCTAAGCAAAATAAGGTGCATAAAAGGATTAACATCACATGCAATTCATAAGTGACATGATATGGCCATCATCACGTGCTTCTTGATCTCCATCACCAAAGCACCGGCACAATCTTCTTGTCACCGGCGCCACAGCATGATCATCCATCAACGTGTTGCCATCGGGGTTGTCGTGCTACTCATGCTATTACTACTAAAGCTACATCCTAGCAAAATAGTAAACGCATCTGCAAGCACAAACGTTAGTTATAAAGACAACCCTATGGCTCCTGCCGGTTGCCGTACCATCGACGTGCAAGTCGATATTATCTATTACAACATGATCATCTCATACATCCAATATATCACATCACATCGTTGGCCATATCACATCACAAGCATACCCTGCAAAAACAAGTTAGACGTCCTCTAATTTTGTTGTTGCATGTTTTACGTGGTGACCATGGGTATCTAGTAGGATCGCATCTTACTTACGCAAACACCACAACGGAGATATATGAGTTGCTATTTAACCTCATCCAAGGACCTCCTCGGTCAAATCCGATTCAACTAAAGTTGGAGAAACCGACACTTGCCAGTCATCTTTGAGCAAAGGGGGTTACTCGTAACGATGAAACCAGTCTCTCGTAAGCGTACGAGTAATGTCGGTCCAAGCCGCTTCAATCCAACAATACCGCGGAATCAAGAAAAGACTAAGGAGGGCAGCAAAACGCACATCACCGCCCACAAAACCTTTTGTGTTCTGCTCGAGAAGACATCTACGCATGAACCTAGCTCATGATGCCACTGTTGGGGAACGTCGCATGGGAAACAAAAATTTTCCTACGCGCACGAAGACCTATCATGGTGATGTTCATCTACGAGAGGGGATGAGCGATCTACGTACCCTTGTAGATCGTACAGCATAAGCGATTAGAGAACGCGGTTGATGTAGTGGAACGTCCTCACGTCCCTCGATCCGCCCCGCGAACAATCCCGCGATCAGTCCCACGATCTAGTACCGAACGGACGGCACCTCCGCGTTCAGCACACGTACAGCTCGACGATGATCTCGGCCTTCTTGATCCAGCAAGAGAGACGGAGAGGTAGAAGAGTTCTCCGGCAGCGTGACGGCGCTCCGGAGGTTGGTGATGATCTTGTCTCAGCAGGGCTCCGCCCGAGCTCCGCAGAAACGCGATCTAGAGGAAAAACTATGGAGGTATGTGGTCGGGCAGCCGTGAGAAAGTCGTCTCAAATCAGCCCTAAAACCTCCGTATATATAGGTGGGAGGGAGGGGAGGAGGCAGCCTTAAAACCTAAAGGTTTGGCCGAAATTGGAGGTGGAGGAGTCCTACTCCAATCCTACTTGGAGTAGGATTCCACCTTCCCACTTGGAAACTCTTTCCACCTTGTGTTTTTTCCTTCTCAAACCTTATGGGCCTTAGTGGGAACTTATTCCAGCCCACTAGGGGCTGGTTTATCTCTTCCCATAGCCCATGAGACCCCTTGGGGCGTGACACCCCTCCCGATGGTCCCCGGCACCCCTCCCGGCACTCCCGGTACACTACCGATGAGCCCGAAACTTTTCCGGTAATGCACGAAAACCTTCCGGTAACCAAATGAGGTCATCCTATATATCAATCTTCGTTTCCGGACCATTCCGGAAACCCTCGTGACGTCCGTGATCTCATCCGGGACTCCGAACAACATTCGGTAACCAACCATATAACTCAAATACGCATAAAACAACGTCGAACCTTAAGTGTGCAGACCCTGCGGGTTCGAGAACTATGTAGACATGACCCGAGAGACTCCTCGGTCAATATCCAATAGCGGGACCTGGATGCCCATATTGGATCCTACATATTCTACGAAGATCTTATCGTTTGAACCTCAGTGCCAAGGATTCATATAATCCCGTATGTCATTCCCTTTGTCCTTCGGTATGTTACTTGCCCGAGATTCGATCGTTAGCATCCGCATACCTATTTCAATCTCGTTTACCGGCAAGTCTCTTTACTCGTTCCGTAATACAAGATCCCGCAACTTACATTAAGTTACATTGCTTGCAAGGCTTGTGTGTGATGTTGTATTACCGAGTGGGCCCCGAGATACCTCTCCGTCACACGGAGTGACAAATCCCAGTCTTGATACATACTAACTCAACGAACACCTTCGGAGATACCTGTAGAGCATCTTTATAGTCACCCAGTTACGTTGCGACGTTTGATACACACAAAGCATTCCTCCGGTGTCCGTGAGTTATATGATCTCATGGTCATAGGAACAAATACTTGACACGCAGAAAACAGTAGCAACAAAATGACACGATCAACATGCTACGTCTATTAGTTTGGGTCTAGTCCATCACATGATTCTCCTAATGATGTGATCCCGTTATCAAGTGACAACACTTGCCTATGGCCAGGAAACCTTGACCATCTTTGATCAACGAGCTAGTCAACTAGAGGCTTACTAGGGACAGTGTTTTGTCTATGTATCCACACAAGTATTGTGTTTCCAATCAATACAATTATAGCATGGATAATAAACGATTATCATGAACTAAGAAATATAATAATAACTAATTTATTATTGCCTCTAGGGCATATTTCCAACAATCCCCTCACTCATCTTGATAGATTGAGGGTGTTTCAGCACTTCCGTGAGGTAGGGATTGATGACCTTCTCGAAGATCTTGTCCTTAGGAGCATTTGGAGAAGTCATGATGATCTAGATCTGTCACGGAAACAGGCTCGAAATGAAAACAGAGGAAAACTGCACGATACGGAGATCAAAACCTTCGGGCGAGTATATATTGATTTTTTCTGGACCAGAAGGAGTGCTCTGCAAGAAAACGGAGTCGGGGAGGCACACGAGGTGCCCACAAGCCCTCCCTCCACCACCAGGGGGGTAGGGGCGGTGTCCAAGCTTGTGGCCACCTCGTGCGCTCTCCGGACTGCTTTTTATTTTTCTAATTTTCCAAAAATTCCAAAACGGAGGAAATTTCCTATTGGGAAAGCATCGTAGTCCAATTTCTTACCGAAACAGATACTTCTTCGTTTTTAGGGTCTGAAACACGCTGCTAAACATCCCTTATGTACTCCTCTGGAGTTATGACATTGATGATATTGGTCTCAACATTTATGGTAGTACCAGAGATGTAATGCTTGATTCTTTGCCCATTTACCACTCTAGGAAAATTTCCTTCCGTGTTATTGATTTTGATGGCACCGGAACGATATACTTCCTCGATAACATAAGGACCTTCCCATTTAGAGAGAAGCTTAAACGAGAATTGTATAGCAGGACATAATGACCTACATTGAACTCTCGTTTCTGTATTCGTTTGTCGTGCCATCTCTTAAACTTTTCCTTGAACAACTTGGCATTCTCATATGCCTGGGCCCTCCATTCATCTAACGAGCTGATATCAAACAACCGCTTCTCACCGGCAAGCTTGAAATCGAAGTCGAGCTCTTTGATTGCCCAATAAGCTTTGTGTTCCAGCTCAAGAGGTAAATGACAGGCCTTACCGTAGACCATTTTATACGGTGACATGCCCATGTGATTCTTATAAGCAGTCCTATAAGCCCATAGTGCATCGTCAAGTTTGCTAGACCAGTTCTTTCGAGATCTATTGACGGTTTTTTGTAGGATCAATTTGATCTCCCTATTACTCAACTCCACTTGACCACTAGACTGAGGATGATAAGGAGATGCAACTCTATGGTTGACATCATACTTAGCGAGCATCTTACGGAAAACACCATGAATGAAGTGTGAACCGCCATCAGTCATCAGATATCTAGGGACTCCAAATCTTGGAAAAATGACTTTTTAAGCATCTTAATAGAGGTGTGGTGATCATCATTTTTAGTGGGGATAGCTTCTACCCACTTAGTGGCGTAATCCACAGCAACTAAGATGTGAGTGTATCCATTGGAACTTGGGAAGGGTCCCATATAATCAAAGCCCCAGACATCAAATGGTTCAATGACAAGTGAATAGTTCATAGGCATTTCCTGACGCTTACTGATATTCCCTATTCTTTGGCATTCGTCACAAGACAAGACAAACTTACGGGCATCCTTGAAGAGAGTGGGCCAATAGAAACCTGATTGCAATACCTTATGGGCAGTTCTATCTCCAGCATGGTGTCCTCCGTAGGCTTCGGAATGACACTTCTGCAAGATTTGTCCCTGTTCATGTTCAAGCACACAACGTCTAATAACACCATCTACTCCTTCCTTATAAAGGTGAGGATCATCCCAAAAGTAGTGTCTCAAATCAAAGAAGAATTTCTTCTTTTGTTGATAGGTGAAGCTGGGTGGTATGTATTTGGCTACGATATAATTTGCATAATTGGCATACCACGGTGCACTATGTGAAGTGCGGATGACACTTAGTTGCTCATCAGGAAAGTTGTCATCAATAGGTAGTGGGTCATCAAGGACATTCTCTAGCCTAGACAAGTTATCTGCTACGGGGTTATCAGCACCCTTTCGGCCAACGACGTGCAAATCAAATTCCTGTAGCAGGAGAACCCATCTGATCAGCCTAGGCTTAGCGTCCTTCTTCTCCATAAGGTACTTAATAGCAGCATTATCTGAGTGAATAGTGACTTTGTGGGATTAGTTCATCCTTATCATTAGGAACGACGGTGATACCTCCCTTCTTAGGTACACAATCTACCGGACTTACCCAATCACTATGAGCAATAGGGTAAATGATTCCTGCTTCGAGAAGCTTTAATATTTCTTTTCTAACAACCTCTTTCATCTTAGGATTTAATCTCCTTTGATGATCAACAACTGGTTTAAAGTTGGGATCGGTTTTAATCTTGTGCTGACATAGAGTGGGACTAATACCCTTAAGATCATCAAGAGTATATCCAATAGCAGCACGGTGCTTCCTCAGAGTTCTTAGTAACTTCTTCTCTTCGTGCTCTGAGAGGAGAGCACTAATAATAACAGGATATATCTCCTTCTCATCAAGATAGGCATACTTAAGAGTATCAGGCAACTGTTTAAGCTCGAAAACAGGATCACCCTTTGGTGGGGGAGGATCCCCAAGCAGTTCAACAGGCAGATTATTCTTGAGAATAGGATATTGTTCTAAGACAATATTATCTATCTCATCTCTCTCCTCCATATGCATATCATTTTCATGCTCAAGCAGATATTGCTCTAAAGGATCCGTAGGAGGTACGGAAATAGAGGCAAGAGCAATAATTTCATCCCTTCCAGGCGACTCTTTTTCATGGGGTTGTCTTCCAAACTTAGAGAAGTTAAATTCATGAGACACACCCTCGAAACTAACTATGACAGTGCGCTTAATGCAATCAATGTGAGCATTGACAGTGTTGAGAAAGGGTCTACCAAATATGATGGGACAAAAGTTATCTTGCGCAGTACCAAGGACGAGGAAATCAGTAGGATACTTCGTCTTACCACACAGGACTTCTACGTCTCTCACAATTCCTAGAGGGCAGATAGTGTCTTTATTAGCTAGCGTAATAGTGACATCAATGGGTTCTAACTCAGCAGGTGCAATCTCATCTTGGATTTCATCATATAGAGAACGGGGTATTGCACTAACACTAGCTCCCATATCACATAAGCCATGGTAACAGTGATCTCCTATCTTGACAGAAACAACGGGCAGGCCAACTACAGGTCTGTGTTTGTCTTTCGCGTGAGGTTTAGCAATTCTAGCGGAGTCCTCACAGAATTTGATAACATGCCCATCTACGTCTTCGGCTAAGAGATCTTTGATAATAGCAACACTAGGTTCAACTCTAATTTCCTCACACGGTGCAAGTGGTCTAATGTAACCCCTACGTATCACAGTTGGAGCTTTAGAATAATCCTTTATCCTAGCAGGGTATGGTGGTTTCTCAGTGTAAGCACAAGGAACAACAGGATCACTAAAAGCAATGACTTTCTCCTCAACTAGATTGGTTTTGGCTATGTTGCTTTCTAAAGGAGGATGATATTTAAACCACTTCTCTTTGGGAAGATCAACATGAGCAGCAAAAGATTCACATAGAGAAGCTACTATCTCAGAGTCAAGTCCATACTTAGCGCTAAAATCTCTAAAAGTGTTTGTCTCAACAAAAGATTTAACGCAATCAAACTAGAAATTCATACCTGACTCCTTACCTTCCTCCAGCTCCCAATCTTCAGAGTTGCGTTTGAGTCTTTCCAATAAATTCCACTTGTGATCAATATCCTTCTTCATAAAAGAACCGGTACAAGAAGTGTCAAGCATGGTACGATCTTCATGAGAAAGCCGAGCATAAAAGTTTTGAGTGATGATTTCTCTCGAGAGCTCGTGACTGGGGCATGAATATAGCATTGGTTTAAGCCTCCCCCAAGCTTGAGCTATGCTTTCCCTGTCACGAGGCCAAAAGTTATAAATAAAGTTCCGATCACGATGTACTAAATGCATAGGATAGAACTTTTGATGAAATTCCAATTTCAACCGATTGTAGTCCCATGATCCAGTTTCATCACATAGCCTACACCATGTCAAGGCCTTATCCTTCAAAGATAAAGGAAAGACTTTCTTCTTTACCTCATCCTCGGGCAAACCTGCAAGCTTAAATAAACCACAAACTTCATCTACATAGATCAGATGCAAGTCTGGATGTGAAGATCCATCTCGTGTGAATGGATTAGCCAGCAGTTTCTCAAGCATACCCGAAGGAATTTCATAAAAGATATTTTCAGTAAGTACCTCAGGTCGAGGAACAACTCCTCGTGCTTCCGTTCGTGGTGAAGATACCCCGAACAAACTCCTCAAAGGAACAGTTTCCATAGTGACAAGTGACAATAAATTTCAGCAGAGTATAAATTTTTGATGACCAGGGGGGTGGCGGTGGCACGGCTTGTGGCGCCCTGGTGGCCCCCCTCCAGTACTTCTTTCGCCCAGTATTTCTTATATAATCCCAAAAAATTCCACGTAACTTTTCAGAGCATTTGGAGGTGTGCAGAATAGTGGACTAAGATTTGGTCCTATTCTAGTCCAGAATTCCAGCTGCCTGAATTCTCCCTCTTCAAATAAACCTTGCAAAATAAGAGAGAAAAGGCATAAATATGGTACCACAAAGTAATATAACAGCCCATAAAGCAATAAATATCAACATGAAATCATGATGCAAAATGGACGTATCAGATGGTCGTAGGAAAGGTGTTGCCAAGTATGAGATCGTGTGGGAAAGGGAATGCAGGTTATCAGAGGTTATTGCGGTGACATGGGCGAGAGTCAAGCCGTACGGAGACCTAGGAAACGATGCAGCCTCGCTGAAGTCAGTTATGGCTGATCTCCGGAAGTGGAGTAGAGAGAATTTTGGACATGTTGAAAAACAGATTAACAACCTTCGAACAGAGCAGGAGTCCCTGCAGCTTAACAATTCCAACCGCTTACTAATCAAACAGAAAATGGAGGGTTTGGATGAGTTGTTATACAGGGAGGAAATGATGTGGCTCCAACGCAGTCGTATCACCTGGCTGAAGGAAGGTGATCGTAATACCCAAAACTTTCATCGTCGGGCTATGTGGCGGGCAAGGAGGAACAATATAAGGAGGCTTCAGAAAGAGGATGGATCATGGTGCGCTGTTCCAACTGAGATGGAACGCATGGCGACTTCTTACTTTAAGGAGGTGTATACTAAGGATCCCACCTTAGTGTCGGATGTTATGTTAGACAAGATCACGCCCAAGGTTACGACTGCTATGAATGAACGCTTGCTGGCACCCTACTCAGAGAAAGAAATCTTCAATGCGCTCTTTCAAATTGGACCGATGAAGGCACCTGGGCCGGACGGGTTCCCTGCAAGGTTCTATCAAAGGAATTGGGGAGTGCTGAAGGATGATATGATGAAGGCGGTGCAACTAGTCTTTACATCGGGGTTGATGCCAGAAGGGGTTAATGACACCTCTATCGTGTTAATACCCAAGGTTCAACATCCCTCCTCCCTAAAGGACTTTCGGCCTATCTCATTATGCAATGTAATTTATAAGATAGTTTCAAAGTGCATGGTAAATCGTCTTCGACCGCTTCTTACAGAGCTCATCACTGAGAATCAAAGTGCGTTCATCCCGGGAAGATTGATCTCTGATAACTCCATCATCGCCTTCGAGTGCATACATCATATTCAAACCGGTGCTAGAAGCAATGAATTATGCGCTTACAAGCTGGATCTATCCAAATCTTATGATCGGGTTGATTGGGTTTTCCTCGAGCGTGCGCTTTTAAAATGGGGATTTGCTAGTGAATGGGTCGTCCGGGTTATGGAGTATGTGCGCTCTATAAAGTTTTCAGTGAATCTTAATGGAAAATCTCTGGACCAGTTCTCACCTTCCCGAGGTCTATGTCAAGGTGATCCACTATCACCATTCCTGTTTCTCTTTGTCGCTGATGCATTATCCGCTCTACTTCATGGGGTTGTTTTAGAAAGAGGTCTTGAGGCGGTGAAAATATGCCGGGGTGCTCTAGCTATCTCACACTTATTGTTTGCGGATGACTCACTTCTCTTCTTTCGGGCTTCCTCGTGTCAAGAGGTGATTTTCATGGATGTTTTGAACACCTATGCCTCAGCTACGGGTCAACTTATAAATCCTTCAAAGTGTTCCATTTTGTTTGCTGATAGCCGCTCTCCTTTGGTTGTTGAAGAGGTGAAGGGTATTCTGCAAGTCATTCAACACGAGTTTGAGCCCAAATACCTTGGTCTCCCTATACCGGACGACCGTATGCATAAGGGCCGGTTTGAGTCTCTACAGTCCAGTCTAAACAAAAGGTTAATTGAGTGGAGCGAAAGGTACTCCTCGCAAGCCAGCAAAGAAGTGTTAATCAAGGCGGTTGCGCAAGCTATACCAGTTTATGTCATGAGTATATTTAAGCTCCCTTATTCCGTGAGCGATGATCTCACCAAAATGATGTGTCAATATTGGTGGGGAGTGGAGAATGGCAGAAGCAAAATGGCATGGACTCCATGGGACAAGCTAATTCTACCAAAGTCTAAAGGGGGTCTTGGCTTCCGGGATATGAGGGCTTATAACCAAGCGCTCCTAGCCAAGCAAGCTTGGCGTCTTCTGGCGACACCAAACTCTCTGTGTGCTAGACTCCTTCGAGCTAAATATTTCCCAAACGGCAGTTTGGTTGATACAGTGTTTGCTGGGAACGCATCCGCAGTGTGGAAAGGAATTGAGCATCGCTTAACTCTTGTGAAGAAAGGTATGTTATGGCGTGTTGGCAATGGTGCTGCTATCCGGGTTTGGAGAGATCCATGGATTCCTCGTGGCCCGCCGTTCATACCCATCACCCCAAGAGGAACTGTTGCCTCAACAGAGTTAGTGACTTCCTGGATGATCGCGGTTACTGGAAGGTGGAGCTGCTTCAACAACACTTTTGGTAGCCGCATGTGGACTACATCCTCGAAATGAGAACATCTATGAGACTTCGTGATGATTTCATCTCTTGTCCGTGGGAGAAATCAAGTATGTTGACAGTTAAAAGCACTTACCATGTGGCAATGGCGGACCACTATGACCAATTATGTCCAGGTTCATCCAGTGTTAATCCTTTGGGAGATAGATCTATCTCGCGGCTAGTGTGGAATGCCGAGGTTCCCCCCAAACTCAAGAATTTTTCTTGGCAAGTGGCCTCTGGTGCCCTTCCAACGGACGCTGAAAAAAGGAGACGGCATTTTGATCTAAACGGGTATTGTAGGCTTTGTGACAGGGAACATGAATCCTCCTTTCATGCACTAGTTTCCTGTTGAAATGCTGCTACCCTTTGTGTCTTGATGCAGACTCAATGGCCTCTTCCAAACAGATCGTCGATCAAGTGGATGGGGACTGAATGGCTCTTTCATCTCCTTGCAGAGTCACAGGAATCTATAAGAAGCAGAATTATCATGGTCCTTCGGAGAATAAGGCACCTAAGGAATGAGCTGGTTCACGGCAAAGTTATACCACCCCCAGATGTATCTTGTTCCTTCCTTCAAAGCTACTACAATACCTTTAGTCAGATCTCAAGAGGTGTGGATGAAACTCTCAAGGGCAACTCGCTGGTGCTCAGTGAACCACTTGCGGTGACTAAGAACCGCGTAAACCCCATGCCCCATACGCCTTGGCCACCGCCTCAGTCAGGAGCGGTGGCTTTGTCAGTTGATGGATCCTATAGTGCTACAGATGGTTCGGCCGGCTCGGGCATGATATTGAGGAACACAACATGTGAGGTGATCTTTGCTGCTTACCGCGAGTTATTTCATTGCAACGATGCCCTTGAAGCGGAACTACATGTTGTTCTAGAAGGCATTAAACTGACCATTGAGCATTACAGTTCCACAATCATGTTGCAATCAGATTATGCTGCTGCTGTTAAAGCTATGTGTGATGCATCCTTGGATAGATCTGTCTATGGTCATATGATCCAGGAGATTAAATTTCTCTTAAGTGATAGGTACATTCCCGGTAACTCCGAAAACCTTCCGGTAATCAAATGAGGTCATCCTATATATCAATCTTCATTTCCGAACCATTCCGGAAACCCTCGTGACCTTCGTGATCTCATCCGGGACTCCGAACAACATTCGGTAACCAACCATATAACTCAAATACGCATAAAACAACGTCGAACCTTAAGTGTGCAGACCCTGCGGGTTCGAGAACTATGTAGACATGACCCGAGAGACTCCTCGGTCAATATCCAATAGCGGGACCTGGATGCCCATATTGGATCCTACATATTCTACGAAGATCTTATCGTTTGAACCTCAGTGCCAAGGATTCGTATAATCCCGTATGTCATTCCCTTTGTCCTTCGGTATGTTACTTGCCCGAGATTCGATCGTCAGTATCCGCATACCTATTTCAATCTCGTTTACCGGCAAGTCTCTTTACTCGTTCCGTAATACAAGATCCCGCAACTTACACTAAGTTACATTGCTTGCAAGGCTTGTGTGTGATGTTGTATTACCGAGTGGGCCCCGAGATACCTCTCCGTCACACGGAGTGACAAATCCCAGTCTTGATCCATACTAACTCAACTAACACCTTCGGAGATACCTGTAGAGCATCTTTATAGTCACCCAGTTACGTTGCGACGTTTGATACACACAAAGCATTCCTCCGGTGTCAGTGAGTTATATGATCTCATGGTCATAGGAATAAATACTTGACACGCAGAAAACAGTAGCAACAAAATGACACGATCAACATGCTACGTCTATAAGTTTGGGTCTTGTCCATCACGTGATTCTCCCAATGACGTGATCCAGTTATCAAGCAACAACACCTTGTTCATAATCAGAAGACACTGACTATCATCGATCAACTGGCTAGCCAACTAGAGGCATGCTAGGGACGGTGTTTTGTCTATGTATCCACACATGTAAATGAGTCTTCATTCAATACAATTATAGCATGGATAATAAACTATTATCTTGATACAGGAATTATAATAATAACTATATTTATTATTGCCTCTAGGGCATAATTCCAACAGTCTCCCACTTGCACTAGAGTCAATAATCTAGCCCTCACATCACCATGTGAATTACATTGTGATAAATCTAACACCCATACAGTTCTGGTGTCGATCATGTTTTGGCCGTGGAAGAGGTTTAGTCAGCGGGTCTGCTACATTCAGATCTGTGTGCACCTTGCATATATTTACGTCCTCTTCCTCGACGTAGTCGCGGATGAGGTTGAAGCGTCGTTTGATGTGTCTGGTCTTCTTGTGAAACTGTGGCTCCTTTGCTAAGGCAATGGCACCAGTGTTGTCACCGAACAAGGTTATTGGATTCAGTGCGCTTGGCACTACTCCAAGATCCGTCATGAACTGCTTCATCCAGACACCCTCCTTAGCTGCTTCCGAGGCAGCCATGTACTCCGCTTCACATGTAGAATCTGCTACGACGCTTTGCTTGGAACTGCACCAGCTTACTGCACCCCCATTAAGAATAAATACGTATCCGGTTTGCGACTTAGAGTCGTCCGGATCTGTGTCAAAGCTTGCATCGACGTAACCTTTTACGGCGAGCTCTTCGTCACCTCCATACACGAGAAACATCTCCTTAGTCCTTTTCAGGTACTTCAGGATATTCTTGACCGCTGTCCAGTGATCCACTCCTGGATTACTCTGGAACCTACATGCCATACTTATGGCTAGGCTAACATCCGGTCTAGTGCACGGCATTGCATACATGATAGAACCTATGGCTGAAGCATAGGGGACGGAGCACATATGCTCTCTATCTTCATCAGTTGCTGGGCACTGAGTCTTACTCAATCTCGTACCTTGTAAAACTGGCAAGAACCCTTTCTTGGACTGTTCCATTTTGAACCTCTTCAAAACTTTATCAAGGTATGTGCTTTGTGAAAGTCCTATCAGGCGTTTTGATCTATCCCTATAGATCTTAATGCCTAGAATGTGAGCAGCTTCTCCTAGGTCCTTCATAGAGAAACTTTTATTCAAGTAACCTTTTATGCTCTCCAAAAGCTCTACGTTGTTTCCAATCAGCAATATGTCATCCACATATAATATCAGAAACGCCATAGAGCTCCCACTCACTTTCTTGTAAATACAAGATTCTCCAACCACTTGTATAAACTCAAATGCTTTGATCACCTCATCAAAGCGTTTGTTCCAACTCCGAGATGCTTGCACCAGTCCATAAATGGATCGCTGGAGCTTGCACACCTTGTCAGCATTTTTAGGATCGACAAAACCTTCGGGCTGCATCATATACAACTCTTCCTTAAGGAAACCGTTAAGGAACGCCGTTTTGACATCCATCTGCCAGATTTCATAATCGAAAAATGCAGCTATTGCTAACATGATTCTGGCGGATTTAAGCATCGCTACGGGTGAGAAAGTCTCATCTTAGTCAACTCCTGGAACTTGTGAAAAACCCTTTGCCACAAGTCGAGCTTTATAAACGGTCACATTACCGTCAGCGTCCGTCTTCTTCTTAAAGATCCATTTGTTCTGAATAGCCTTACGGCCCTCAGGTAGTATCTCCAAAGTCCATACTTTCTTCTCATACATGGATCCTATCTCGGATTTCATGGCTTCTAGCCATTTGTTGGAATCTGGGCCCACCATTGCTTCTTCATAACTTGCAGGTTCATTGTTGTCTAACAACATGATTGATAAGACGGGATTACCGTACCACTCTGGAGCAGCACGTGATCTCGTCGACCTGCGTGGTTCAATAGAAACTTGAACTGGAGTTTCATGATCATCATCATTAACTTCCTCCTCAATCGGCGTCGCAACGACAGAGGTTTCCCCTTGCCCTGCGCCACCATCCAGAGGGATGAGAGGTTCGACAACCTCGTCAAGTTCTATCTTCCTCCCACTCAATTCTCTCGAGAGAAACTCCTTCTCGAGAAAAGCTCCGTTCTTAGCAACGAACACTTTGCCCTTGGATTTGAGATAGAAGGTGTACCCAACTGTCTCTTTTGGGTAACCTATGAAGACGCACTTTTCCGCTTTGGGTTCCAGCTTTTCAGGCTGAAGCTTTTTGACATAAGCATCACATCCCCAAACTTTAAGAAACGACAACTATGGCCTTTTGCCATACCACAGTTCGTATGGTGTCGTCTCAACGGATTTTGATGGTGCCCTATTTAAAGTGAATGCAGCTGTTTCTAATGCATAACCCCAAAATGATAACGACAAATCAGTAAGAGACATCATAGATCGCACCATATCCAACAAAGTACGATTACGACGTTCGGACACACCATTACGCTGTGGTGTTCCAGGCGGTGTTAACTGCGAAACAATTCCACATTGTCTTAAGTGAGCACCAAACTCGAAACTCAGATATTCACCCCCACGATCAGACCGTAGGACCTTGATCTTCTTCTTACGATGATTTTCCACTTCACTCTGGAATTGCTTGAACTTTTCAAATGTTTCAGACTTGTGCTTCATCAAGTAGACATAACCATATCTACTTAAATCGTCAGTGAAGGTGAGAAAATAACGATATCCGCCGTGTGCCTCTACGCTCATTGGACCACACACATCGGTATGTATGATTTCCAACAAGTCACTTGCACGCTCCATTGTTCCGGAGAACGGAGTCTTAGTCATCTTGCCCATGAGGCATGGTTCGCACGTGTCAAGTGAATCAAAATCAAGTGACTCCAAAAGTCCATCAGCATGGAGTTTCTTCATGCGCTTTACACCAATATGACCCAAGCGGCAGTGCCACAAAAATATGGCGCTATCATTGTTTACTCTAACTCTTTTGGTCTCAATGTTATGTATATGCGTATCGCTATCAAGATTCAATATGAACAATCCTCTCACATTCGGTGCATGACCATAAAAGATGTTACTCATAGAAATAGAACAACCATTATTCTCAGACTTAAAAGAGTAACCGTCTCGCAATAAACAAGATCCAGATATAATGTTCATGCTCAACGCAGGCACTAAATAACAATGATTTAAGTTCATCACTAATCCCGATGGTAGCTGAAGTGACACTGTGCCGACGGCGATTGCATCAACCTTGGAACCATTTCCTACGCGCATCGTCACTTCATCTTTCGCCAGCCTTCGCGTATTCCGCAGTTCCTGTTTCGAGTTGCAAATATGAGCAACAGAACCGGTATCAAATACCCACGCACTACTACGAGAGCCGGTTAAGTACACATCAATAACATGTATATCAAATATACCTGATTTTTCTTTGCCCGCCTTCTTATCTGCCAGATACTTGGGGCAATTGCGCTTCCAGTGACCCATACCCTTGCAATAGAAGCACTCTGTTTCAGGCTTAGGTCCAGCCTTGGGTTTCTTCGGCGGATTGGCAACAAGCTTGCCGCTCTTCTTCGAATTGCCCTTCTTGCCTTTGCCGTTTCTCTTGAAACTAGTGGTCTTGCTCACCATCAACACTTGATGTTCTTTACGGAGTTCAGACTCTGCGACTTTTAGCATCGCGAACAACTCGCCGGGAGACTTGTTCATCCCTTGCATGTTGTAGTTCAACACAAAGCCTTTATAGCTTGGCGGCAGTGATTGAAGGATTCTGTCAGTGATAGCTTCTTGCGGGAGTTCAATCCCCAGCTCAGCTAGACGGTTTGAGTACCCAGACATTTTGAGCACATGTTCACTGACAGACGAGTTTTCCTCCATCTTGCAAGCATAGAATTTATCAGAGGTCTCATACCTCTCGATTCGGGCGTTCTTATGGAAGATAAACTCCAACTCCTGGAACATCTCAAATGCTCCATGACGCTCAAAGCGACGTTGAAGTCCCGGTTCTAAGCCATACAAGACTGCACATTGAACTATTGAGTAGTCCTCCTTACGTGCTAACCAAGCGTTCTTAACATCCTGATCAGCCGTAGCGGGTGGTTCATCTCCTAGCGCAGCATTAAGGACATAATCCTTCTTCCCAGCTTGTAAGATTAGCTTAAGATTACGAGCCCAGTCTACAAAGTTGCTTCCATCATCTTTCAACTTAGCTTTCTCTAGGAACGTATTAAAATTCAGGATGACTGTCGCGTGAGCCATGATCTACAACACAAATATATTCAAAGTGGACTTAGACTATGTTCAAGATAATTAGAGTTCAACTTAATCAAATTATGTGCTAAACTCCCACTCAAAAAGTACATCTCTCTGGTCATTTGAGTGGTTCATGATCCACTTATACTATCTCAAGTCCGATCATCACGTGAGTTGAGTATAGTTTCAGTGGTAAGCATCCCTATGCTAATCATATCAACTATATGATTCATGATCGACCTTTCGGTCTCATGTGTTCCGAGGCCATGTCTGCACATGCTAGGCTCGTCAAGCTTAACCCGAGTGTTCCGCGTGCGCAACTGTTTTACACCCGTTGTATGTGAACGTTGAGTCTATCACACCCGATCATCACGTGGTGTCTCGAAACGACGAACTGTAGCAACGGTGCACAGTCGGGGAGAACACAATTTCGTCTTGAAATTTTAGTGAGAGATCATCTCATAATGCTACCGTCGTTCTAAGCAAAATAAGGTGCATAAAAGGATTAACATCACATGCAATTCATAAGTGACATGATATGGCCATCATCACGTGCTTCTTGATCTCCATCACCAAAGCACCGGCACGATCTTCTTGTCACCGGCGCCACACCATGATCATCCATCAACGTGTTGCCATCGGGGTTGTCGTGCTACTTATGCTATTACTACTAAAGCTACATCCTAGCAAAATAGTAAACGCATCTGCAAGCACAAACATTAGTATAAAGACAACCCTATGGCTCCTGCCGGTTGCCGTACCATCGACGTGCAAGTCGATATTTCTATTACAACATGATCATCTCATACATCCAATATATCACATCACATCGTTGGCCATATCACATCACAATCATACCCTGCAAAAACAAGTTAGACGTCCTCTAATTTTGTTGTTGCATGTTTTACGTGGTGACCAAGGGTATCTAGTAGGATCGCATCTTACTTACGCAAACACCACAACAGAGATATATGAGTTGCTATTTAACCTCATCCAAGGACCTCCTCGGTCAAATCCGATTCAACTAAAGTTGGAGAAACCGACACTTGCCAGTCATCTTTGAGCAAAGGGGGTTACTCGTAACGATGAAACCAGTCTCTCGTAAGCGTACGAGTAATGTCGGTCCAAGCCGCTTCAATCCAACAATACCGCGGAATCAAGAAAAGAGTAAGGAGGGCAGCAAAACGCACATCACCGCCCACAAAAACTTTTGTGTTCTACTTGAGAAGACATCTACGCATGAACCTAGCTCATGATGCCACTGTTGGGGAACGTCGCATGGGAAACAAAAAATTTCCTACGCGCACGAAGACCTATCATGGTGATGTCCATCTACGAGAGGGGATGAGTGATCTACGTACCCTTGTAGACCGTAAAGCAGAAGCGTTAGAGAACGCGGTTGATGTAGTGGAACGTCCTCACGTCCCTCGATCCGCCCCGCGAACAATCCCGCGATCAGTCCCACGATCTAGTACCGAACGGACGGCACCTCCGCGTTCAGCACACGTACAGCTCGACGATGATCTCGGCCTTCTTGATCCAGCAAGAGAGACGAAGAGGTAGAAGAGTTCTCCGGCAGCGTGACGGCGCTCTGGAGGTTGGTGATGACCTTGTCTCAGCAGGGCTCCGCCCGAGCTCCGCAGAAACGCGATTTAGAGGAAAAACCGTGGAGGTATGTGGTCGGGCTGCCGTGGAAAAGTCGTCTCAAATCAGCCCTAAAACCTCCGTATATATAGGTGGGAGGGAGGGGGCCTTGCCTTGGGGTCCAAGGACCCTCAAGGGGGTCGGCCGAGCCAAGGGGGAGGACTCTCCCCCCCAAACCGAGTTGGACTAGGTTTGGTGGGAGGGAGTCCCCCTTCCTTCCCACCTCTTCCTTTTTTTTTCTTTCTCTCTTGATTTTCTTCTCCTTGGCGCATAGGGCACTTGTGGGCTGTCCCACCAGCCCACTAAGGGCTGGTGTGTCTCCCCCAATGCCTATGGGCTTCCCCGGGGTGGGTTGCCCCCCCCCCCAGTGAACTCCCGGAACCCATTCGTCATTCCCGGTACATTCCCGGTAACTCCGAAAACCTTCCGGTAATCAAATGAGGTCATCCTATATATCAATCTTCGTTTCCGGACCATTCCGGAAACCCTCGTGACGTCCGTGATCTCATCCGGGATTCCGAACAACATTCGGTAACCAACCATATAACTCAAATACGCATAAAACAACGTCGAACCTTAAGTGTGCAGACCCTGCGGGTTCGAGAACTATGTAGACATGACCCGAGAGACTCCTCGGTCAATATCCAATAGCGGGACCTGGATGCCCATATTGGATCCTACATATTCTACGAAGATCTTATCGTTTGAACCTCAGTGCCAAGGATTCGTATAATCCCGTATGTCATTCCCTTTGTCCTTCGGTATGTTACTTGCCCGAGATTCGATCGTCAGTATCCGCATACCTATTTCAATCTCGTTTACCGGCAAGTCTCTTTACTCGTTCCGTAATACAAGATCCCGCAACTTACACTAAGTTACATTGCTTGCAAGGCTTGTGTGTGATGTTGTATTACCGAGTGGGCCCCGAGATACCTCTCCGTCACACGGAGTGACAAATCCCAGTCTTGATCCATACTAACTCAACTAACACCTTCGGAGATACCTGTAGAGCATCTTTATAGTCACCCAGTTACGTTGCGATGTTTGATACACACAAAGCATTCCTCCGGTGTCAGTGAGTTATATGATCTCATGGTCATAGGAATAAATACTTGACACGCAGAAAACAGTAGCAACAAAATGACACGATCAACATGCTACGTCTATAAGTTTGGGGCTTGTCCATCACGTGATTCTCCCAATGACGTGATCCAGTTATCAAGCAACAACACCTTGTTCATAATCAGAAGACACTGACTATCATCGATCAACTGGCTAGCCAACTAGAGGCATGCTAGGGACGGTGTTTTGTCTATGTATCCACACATGTAAATGAGTCTTCATTCAATACAATTATAGCATGGATAATAAACTATTATCTTGATACAGGAATTATAATAATAACTATATTTATTATTGCCTCTAGGGCATAATTCCAACACTTTCCTGGTCGGAGGCGACCTCCTTGGTCGGACCGATGACTTGTTCTATCAAGGTTTATGATGTGCTCCGGCCGGCGTGGTGGTGGTTGGAGCTGCTAGTCTTCCTGGTGCAGTGACCTCTACATGGTGTAGGTGGTCCTGCCGGTGGTATGTCTGGCTGCGCCACCCTTTCTCAAATTCGGTTCATTGGTGGATGGTGGTGGTGGTCAGGTTGTGTTGTTAACCGACGACTGCTCATCTCCTTGGTGATGTGTGGCTCGATCGATGATTCCTGGGTCCGACGTCTTTGGTCTGCTTCTGTCGTAGATCGCTCTCTGTTGGCAGTGACTGAGCTCCTCCCCCGGTGCTTGTAATAGGTGGAGGGGCTTAGGGCTCTGGGCGAAAGCGATGGTTCGATGGGGATCGAAGGATACCGGTGGCATTTCTTCTTGAAGTTGTCGTCGAAGAGTTCCTCCTCTTCACTAGACCGTGGTTTGCCAGTTCTAGGGTTGTCGTGTAGGCTGTTTGGTGTGGCTGGACTTTCCCGAGGTCCGACGGAGTTGTTGTGGATGACTCTGGGCAAAAGCCTTGGTTCGATGGGGGTCGAAGGATACCGGCGACGATGCTTCTTGAAGGCGTCGCCGAAGAGTCCTCACACCCCTTCAGGTTTGTGGGCGTGTTGGTGGTGGAGTTTGAGTTGTCGATTTCGGCAAGGGTTGGGTTGTTGCACGATTGTCCTCTGTTTCAATCGTGTGTCGTAAGGTTTTTTGGCCTAGTTTTCCTTATAAACAGGGCCACTCTGTTCTCTTTTTTTCCTCTCTTAATGAAAATCGACAATGCTCCTGCCTTGCACGTAAAAAAAAGTTCTTATAGCAATTTAGGCCCAGTTGTAGAATTTCCATTTACCAAGCTTGTGCAATAGATGTAGTTTATTTAAGGATTAATTTGGTACTCCCTCTATTCCATAATAACTAAAAGCACAACACTTATTATGGAACGGATGGAGTATATGCCACTGCAATTCTGGATACTCATAAAAATGCCATTACGATTTCGTTCTTTTGGAAAATGCCACTTCAACTTTGCAATACTTCTCTATATGCAACTCCTTATGTATCTAAATAATTATAGTTATAAAAAATTAGTGTAATTCTTTTTAACTATAATTATTTAGATACAAAGGAAGTATATTATACATAGTTTTAGAACAAAATGCCCCCCTCTCTTTATTAGAGCAATCACTTCATGGTCGATCAGACATTGAACGCCAATGTGCTCCCCCTCTCTCTCCCTTCCCCCTCCCTCCCTCTGCTCGCGCGCTATCACTTCATTGCTCATCAACTTCAATGTTAATGCCTACAAAGGTCCTCTACTATTGGTTGTTGGACTGTTTCGTCCACTCGAATAAGTTCATGAATGAATATATCTTTCCTAACAAACCTGTTGGTTGTCTTTACAAAATTTTGATCTTTTACGGCAGTGGAAGTCATTGGTTAAGGAGTAAGATAAAGAGGCCACCTATTTGCTAATCTCTCATGTTCATGCTAGGACGTCTTTCATTTCGCATCAAGATCAGGTTGGGGTGCCTTTGGCTTGGTTGTGGCCGTCCTTTGTTGTGTTTTGCTCATGGGTAGCTGGTCTGTGTGTGGTCAAACTCTGTCCATTGTTGCTGTTGCACTTCTAAAAATTTGCTTGTTCTTGTATTTAGCCATTGTGGGATGTGATTTACTGGTGTGACATTGTCTTCATTTATAAAATTGGTTGTATGTCTTTTATTTAGAATAAAATAAAAAATAAAAAATAATGTAACACCCTAAAGAAAGATAAAATTGTTAAAATTTTAAAACAAAGGGTGTGTCTAAGACACATGATGTGACATAGTTATTGCACATCTAAATAACGAAATCAAGCATAAAAAGAAAAAAAATATCCACACAAATCTTTACATAAGATCAATGATATAAAATTTAGATGTGCAACATTTATGTCACATTTAAATGTGCTTTAGCAAAACGATAAAACATACTACTCCCTCCGTTCCTAAATATAAGTCTTTGTAGAGATTTCACTAGTGGACTACATACGGATGTATATAGACATAATTTAGAGTATAGATTCAATCATTTTGCTTCGTTTGTAGACCCTTAATAAAATCGCTTAAAAGACTTATATTTAGGAACGGAGGGAGTAGCATTGAACCAACAATGGAAGATGGATCCACGGTATGTCGGTGCATTGATAAAATGTCAATGCACCAACTACAGTGTCTATTGACACTTGGGAGCAGCCACACCTTTCTCTTGAGAGAGGCGAGTGTGAAAGCGGGCAATACCGCCGCAGACTACCCCGCCGGCGGCGAACGGCTAGGCGGCCAGCCGGTGCAGTTACGATCGAGCACCCCGCCCCCGCGACTGCCATTAATACCCGTGTTCGATCCTCTCGACCGGCTCAACGGCCATGGTCGTCATCCGCCAGGCACTACGCACGTACGTGATCGATCAAGTATCACCAGTAACTGCATCTACCCCGATTCTACGGCGGCGTAGCATCCATACATAGAACGGCACACCTACGGTCAGCAGACTATCACGGCGACCCGATCCAACGACGTACAGTACGTAGGAATGAATCAGGCCTGCACCTCGGCCACGAACCGGGGATGGTCACTGAATCTGCCCCTGAATCTCTGTCGCCGCCCAATACCAGCGCCGCACGCAACTCGGGAGCAAGCTGCAACCACTTCGAGCAGAATCTGACACCAGCATTCTGTTACCGCCATTTAAACCTCCTCGTGTTTTTCCCGCCGCAAAGCAATCGATCTCTCTGCTTTACCAAGCTTCTCAGTGCTGCTCGATCGAGCTGACAAGCGACGATCCGACCTATAAATACGCCCCCTACCTTCTCCTCCACCCTCATCGATCTCACACTCCAAGCAAGCTAGCCACCAAGCAGTAGCAGCTTGGTGATCAGCAGTGCTGCGCAGTACCAAGGTACCTCGATACAACAACTCGATCGTGGTACTGAACTACACGATGGGGCTGCTTAGCAAGAAGCTTCTGGTGGCATCCATGGTGGCTGCCGTGCTGGCCGTGGCGGCCGTGGAGCTCTGCAGCGCCATCCCGATGGAGGACAAGGACCTGGAATCGGAGGAGGCGCTATGGGACCTCTACGAGCGGTGGCAGTCGGCGCACCGCGTGCGCCGACACCACGCCGAGAAGCACCGCCGCTTCGGCACCTTCAAGTCCAACGCCCACTTCATCCACTCCCACAACAAGCGCGGCGAGCACCCCTATCGCCTCCACCTCAACCGCTTCGGCGACATGGACCAGGCCGAGTTCCGCGCCACCTTCGTCGGCGACCTCCGCCGCGACACCCCGTCCAAGCCGCCGTCCGTCCCCGGATTCATGTACGCCGCCCTGAACGTGTCCGACCTGCCGCCGTCCGTGGACTGGCGGCAGAAGGGCGCCGTGACGGGCGTCAAGGACCAGGGCAAGTGCGGCAGCTGCTGGGCATTCTCCACGGTGGTGTCCGTGGAAGGCATCAACGCCATCCGCACGGGCAGCCTCGTGTCCCTCTCGGAGCAGGAGCTCATCGACTGCGACACGGCGGACAACGACGGGTGCCAGGGCGGGCTCATGGACAACGCCTTCGAGTACATCAAGAACAACGGCGGGCTAATCACCGAGGCCGCCTACCCGTACCGCGCCGCCAGGGGCACCTGCAACGTCGCGAGAGCGGCCCAGAACTCGCCCGTGGTGGTGCACATCGACGGGCACCAGGACGTGCCGGCCAACAGCGAGGAGGACCTGGCCAGGGCGGTGGCGAACCAGCCCGTGTCCGTGGCCGTCGAGGCCAGCGGGAAGGCGTTCATGTTCTACTCCGAGGGGGTCTTCACCGGTGAATGTGGAACAGAGCTGGACCACGGCGTGGCGGTGGTCGGGTACGGGGTGGCGGAGGACGGCAAGGCGTACTGGACGGTGAAGAACTCGTGGGGGCCGTCGTGGGGGGAGCAGGGCTACATCAGGGTGGAGAAGGATTCCGGCGCCTCGGGCGGGCTCTGCGGCATCGCCATGGAGGCGTCCTATCCCGTCAAGACCTACAGCAAGCCCACGCCCATGCCCAGGCGCGCGCTTGGCGCCTGGGAGTCGCAGTGATCGACCCTCTGCGTGTCTGAATTATTTCTACTATCCTTCCTAGTTAAATTAGGGTGAAAATAAATTACAACTGAATTAAGTGGTTCTCCGTCCACATGCCTAGAATTAGACGTGTGTAAGGTGGGACCAGGACGATCGACATTTGTTTGGATTTATGAAATGTAATGTAAAATGTAGTGATGCAATTGGTAATGTTTGTAAGCATGCTAGTATGTTGTGTTTTACTTCAAGCCTTCCGTTTCATAATTCTTGTCGTGTTTTAGTTCAACTTTATTTAGACTAGACGAGACGATACTGTGCATTGCCATAGAATTAGATATATATAGCTTCTAAATGTTACATAAAATATTAATTCAATCAGTATAACTTAGCAAAAAATGCTAAAAAAAATAACGTAAGATTTTTAGATATGGAAAACTCAACGTTTTTCATGGTAATTTTTGTTGGTGTAAGGATGTAAAGTTTAGTTGATGAGCACAACAATTCTCTGACAAAGAATGAACATAGGCGGATTTGTCATGCTCACAAATCAAACTTGCCACTCTCGATAAACATAATTTGCCTAGAAAAATCGTTTGATTTGTCATGCCTAATAAACTCACATCTGCTGGATATTTCTGTCCATAATTTAAAATGTGTGAGATATATCTGCATATGGAAAAAATCGTAACATAAAAAATTACGGATGTCACAATATAATGTAATGAAATTTAAAACTTAGGATGCACTAATTCATATTGGACCATAGAGAACTCTCATGCGTAGATCACACAAATACTAGTGGGTTGGGCTAGTAATTTTAACGGCTAGAACAATTTTGATGATATGGAAGCACGTGTGTTGAAAAAACTAGAACTAGAGGAAATCAATATCTTGAATATATAAAATTCGAACTACATATTATGCTACAAAATTTTATCCGGAAATCTTTCTAAAGAATTCATCAAGCAAAACACAATTTGTCTATTCCATCGATCCCAACCTTTGCTTAGTGCCGCATAAAAATTGACTTCTTGAACATATACCGACATCGGGCATCGAAGGCTTGGCACTTCTCAAGTGAAGTGTATACACGAAATCCGTTGAGCAAGAAAGCGGTGATCCCATAAAATCAAGTGATACATATGATGTGTTTAAAATTAGGCTTAATTAATAGATGTGAATATAGTGGAAAAGACTCCCCTAGCGACAGCTAGGGTTTTGTCTCCTTACGGCGATTCCCTCGCCGTAAGTCCACCCTCGTCCGGCGATCGGTGCCCATACCCCGTGACCTAACTACGGCCGCGCTCTCCCTTCATCACGACGCCCCCCTCCCCCCCCCCCCCGGGTTGTTCCTGGTGTAGGTCCTTACCCCATTATCGTGACCATGGCGGCGGCTTCAGAGGCGTTCTCATCAACGAACCCATGTTCCCATGGAAAACCAGATGAGGATCTCAGTGACTTCTTCGAGAAGCTGGATCTTCACGAGGAAGAGTTCGACGATGTGGTGGTTGAAGAGGAGGCACCTGACTTAGTAGATGAGATCCCATGGCTAGACCTAGCGAGGGTTCAGACAAGTAAAAACTTCAGTCAGGCAACCTTCTTCAAAGACATGAGGGCTGCATGGAACACTGTGAAACCCGTGTGTTTCTGCCCCATTGGTGCCAACCTGTTTGTGGTTCAGGCTCGCTGCCTTGGCGATTGGGATCGCACCATGTCCGAAGGTCCTTGGTTGTTTCGTAACATGGCCGTGGTGCTTGCTCCTTATGATGGCTATTCTGAGGCTGACGAAGTTCCTTTGGTGCATATGCCTATTTGGATGCAGATTCATAAGCTGTCAGATGGATATTGCAGAGAGGACATCATCGGAAAACTGTTTAGATCGGCTAGTGAGATCCTGGATACGAGAATCGCCGGTAACTCCAGAGGAGATTACATTCGTGTCCGGGTTAGGCATAACATCAGGAAACCTCTAACCAAGTTTGTTAGCATTGTAAAAGAAAAAGTTCGGAAAGTCTACGATGTTAGGTATGAGAAGTTAGCAAGATTCTGTAAGGCTTGTGGTATTATCGGACATGAACATAAAGAATGCGACAATGGAGTGCATTCACAGAAGGACCTCAAGTTTGGAGACTATCTATACGTTGATCCACCTGTGAACTTCAGGGCTGACTGGGAGTCTGCTCGTACTAAGAAAAACTTCCTGGAGACTCCTGCAGCTAAAGCTTCGGCTAGGAAGGGGGAGACAACTATTGACAGGGAGCTCAGAGATACAGCTTCCAGCCCAGTTAAACATTCCCTTCCGTTGGCGATGAATGTGGATAAATCAGCCCGTAAAAGATTAATGGTGGAGGATGGAGGGGTGGGAGTCCCTAACCAGGCGAAGGAACTGTTACTGATCACAGATGGCAAGGAGGCCCTAGGTTTGGCCTCGCCAACAACTAGCTCTGGTAGTAAACGTGCAAACAAGGATGATGAACATTCTGATTCAGGCAACCTTTCGGCGGGCTCCGTGTTGGAGCGCCGCCAATCCCAATGAGTCACCTAATTTGGAACTGCCGGGGGGCGGGGAACCGCCGGACACTTCACGAAGTTGGGGCTCTTGTAAAAGCCCATTCCCCAAGCTTTGTCTTCCTAGCTAAAATGAGACAAACATGTGCAAAGCTTTGTCTTATGCTAGAGTTCAACACCTTGTCTCTCCTCGATCAGATCACTGTCCAGTTTTCTTGCACCTTGATGAGACGCAGGATGGTGATGACCCACAAGTATAGGGGATCAATCGTAGTCCTTTCGATAAGTAAGAGTGTCGAACCCAACGAGGAGCAGAAGGCTCTGATAAACGGTTTTCAGCAAGGTAATAACTGCAATCACTGAAAGTAGCGGTAACAAGTGATGGTGTAGTGAGGTGAAATGTAGCAAGCGAAAAAGTAACAAGTAACAAGTAGTAGCAACGGTGCAGCAAGTGGCCCAATCCCTTTTGTAGCAAGGGACAAGCCTTAACAAAGTCTTATAGGAGGAAAAGCGCTCCCGAGGACACACGGGAATTTCTGTCATGCTAGTTTCATCATGTTCATATGATTCGCGTTCGTTACTTTGATAGTTTGATATGTGGGTGGACCGGCGCTTGGGTACTGCCCTTACTTGGACAAGCATCCCACTTATGATTAACCTCTCTCGCAAGCATCTGCAACTACAAAATAAGAATTAAGACAACGTCTAACCATAGCATTAAACTAGTGGATCCAAATCAGCCCCTTACGAAGCAACGCATAGACAGGGGTTTAAGCTTCTGTCACTCCAGCAACCCATCATCTACTTACTACTCCCCAATGCCTTCCTCTAGGCCCAAATATGGTGAAGTGTTATGTAGTCGACGTTCAAATAACACCACTAGAGGAAAAGACAACATACAACATATCAAAATACCGAACGAATATCAAATTCACATGACTATTATCAGCATGCCTTATCCCGTGTCCTCAGGAACAAAAGTAACTACTCACAAAGCATAATCATAATCATGATCAAAGGTGTAATGAATAGCATCAAGGATCTGAACATAAACTCTTCCACCAAGTAATCCAACTAGCATCAACTACAAAGAGTAATCAACACTACTAGCAACCTTACAAGTACCAATCGGAGTCGTGAGACAGAGATTGATTACAAGAGATGAACTAGGGATTGGAGAGGAGATGGTGCTGATGAAGATGTTGATGAAGATGCCTCCCCTCCGACGAGAGGAGTGTTGGTGATGACGATGGCGACGATTTCCCCCTCCGGGAGGGAAGTTTCCCCGACAGGATCGTCCTGCCGGAGCTCTGGATTGGATCTGCTCAAGTTCCGCCTCGTGGCGGCGGCGAAACCACGAAAGAGCTCCCGAATGATTTTTTCTGGACCAAAACCCTTCATATAGCAAAAGAGGGGGGCTAGTGGGCCGTCAGGGAGCCCACAAGCTTGCCCTCCGCCACCAGGGGGTGGCGATGGCACGGCTTGTGGCGCCCTGGTGGCCCCCCTCCGGTACTTCTTTCGCCCAGTATTTTTTATATAATGCCGAAAAATTCCACGTAACTTTTCAGAGCATTTGGAGGTGTGCAGAATAGTGGACTAAGATTTGCTCCTTCTCCTTTTCCAGTCCAGAATTCCAGCTGCCTGAATTCCCCCTCTTTAAATAAACCTTGCAAAATAAGAGAGAAAAGGCATAAAAATGGTACCACAAAGTAATATAACAACCCATAAGGCAATAAATATCAACATGAAAGCATGATGCAAAATGGACGTATCAACTCCCCCAAGCTTAGACCTCGCTTGTCCTCAAGCGAAAACCAAGTTCCATAAACATGTCCACATGTTTAGGAACGAAGGTGTCGAAAAAACATAATACGGACATGAGGGCATCATGATCACACATAGAACAACAATACATCATAAAGATTCTTATGGGAAAGTAACAATTCCTTCACAAAGCAAAGCATGAAGCAAAAACCTTACCGAGAAGTAACCAACAATAGTCCATAGTCATTGAAGCAATTGCAATTTATCACAACATCAGAAAGAGTCAAATAAGAGCTTGTAAGGCAAACCCGCATACTCAATCATCTCTTTTGTTTTCCACAATTGTTACAACTCACGTGGTACTCATGGTGTCAAAGTTTTAGCTGGACACAGAGGAAGATAGGGGCTTATAGTTTTGCCTCCCAACGATTTACCCCAAGGGTAAAGTCAACAATAATAAAGCATAAGTACTCAACTCCAAGTTGATATATGAATATAGATCTTTCCCAAGCATGTGACGGTAGCCAAGACAAAGGCAAAAATAGGGAATTGGTGAAGATCACCATGACTCTTACAAGGGCAAAAAGTAAAGGTACAAGATAGGCCCTTCGCAGAGGGAAGCAGAGGTTGTCATGCGCTTTTGAGGTTTGAATGCGTGTCCTCTTAGTGCGGAGGAACGTCACTTTATATTGCCTCCTGTGATAAAGAACTTTATTATGCAGTCTGTCGCTTTTATGTCTTCCTCATCACAGGTTCGTACAAAGCTTATTTTCCACACACTAATAGATCATACATATTAGAGAGCAATTTTTATTGCTTGCACCGATGACAACTTACTTGAAGGATCTTATTCAATCCATAGGTAGGTATGGTGGACTCTCATGGCAAAACTGGGTTGAAGGTTTACGGATGCACAAGTAGTATTTCTACTTGGTGCGGGAGTTTTGGCTAATATGAGGTGGAAGCAATCGTCACATGCTAAGGGATCTCTAATCATATAACATTGTTTGGAACCAAGCAAACACAATTCATTATGTTGTCTTCCTTGTCCAACATCTACTCCTAAGCATGTAATAGTTTGGTGAGTGCTCACAATTGTAAAAAGTGTCTAAGATGATATATTTATATGTGAACCTCTCTTTCCTTATTACTTCTTATCAATTGCAACAATGACTGAGGTCTATGTTGATTTATTCTCAACAAGTTTCAATCATCATACGTGTCATAAGTGAAGTTATCACTTTCCATAAGATCGTCTCATGATCTTTCATGCTATCGTTCTTTTCATACTATTGATCATGGCACAAAGCAAAGCCCTTGACTAAGATACTCTTTATTATATAGCTCGTAAGCTCGAATACATCGGGGGAGAGACAAAAGCAAAAGACTCAAACTAAACACTAAAGACTTATTCCTCTAAGAGAAGAAATAAAAAATGAAAAGGAAAGAAATAAAATAAAGGTAAAAGCAAAAGATATAAAGGTGATACGATACCAGGGCAACTCCCCCAAGCTTGGCACAAGCCAAGGGGATTGCCCATACCAATGCTTAGTTGTCTTCCTTTGGTGGTGAAGGTGGTGGAGTTGTTGAAGCAGACTTATCCTCCGTCTTCCAAGGCATAGTTGCTCCATCATGGCAGGATGAACGAGTCGCCGGAATCCTCAAATCTGCAGCGAACCTTATTGATTTAAATCTGTACTCATACTCACAGTTTTGGTTCTGCAGGTCATAGATCTGGCCCTGAAGTTGATCAACCCTGTCATAGAGCCTGGAGAGGTTTTTCCCAATGTCAATGGCATCCATCTTGTGATTGCTGGTGAACTCCGTGATCATCATGTGGTTGGCGTTGAGTCCACGCTCCACCATCCCTTGGCACTTGAAGACTTGTTGCTCCATTGCTTCGAGCCTCGTCTCCACGCTTCCGGTCTTCTTAGGCCCCTCAACATCACGGATGTGCAACATCCCCTCACTCATCTTGATAGATTGAGGGTGTTTCAGCACTTCCGTGAGGTAGGGATTGATGACCTTCTCGAAGATCTTGTCCTTAGGAGCATTTGGAGAAGTCATGATGATCTAGATCTGTCACAGAAACAGGCTCGAAATGAAAACAGAGGAAAACTGCACGATACGGAGATCAAAACCTTCGGGCGAGTATATATTGATTTTTTCTGGACCAGAAGGAGTGCTCTGCAAGAAAACGGAGTCCGGGAGGCACACGAGGTGCCCACAAGCCCTCCCTCCACCACCAGGGGGGTAGGGGCGGTGTCCAAGCTTGTGGCCACCTCGTGCGCTCTCCGGACTGCTTTTTATTTTTCTAATTTTCCAAAAATTCCAAAACGGAGGAAATTTCCTATTGGGAAAGCATCGGAGTCCAATTTCTTACCGAAACAGATACTTCTTCGTTTTTAGGGTCTGAAACACGCTGCTAAACATCCCTTATGTACTCCTCTGGAGTTATGACATTGATGATATTGGTCTCAACATTTATGGTAGTACCAGAGATGTAATGCTTGATTCTTTGCCCATTTACCACTCTAGGAAAATTTCCTTCCGTGTTATTGATTTTGATGGCACCGGAACGATATACTTCCTCGATAACATAAGGACCTTCCCATTTAGAGAGAAGCTTAAACGAGAATTGTATAGCAGGACATAATGACCTACATTGAACTCTCGTTTCTGTATTCGTTTGTCGTGCCATCTCTTAAACTTTTCCTTGAACAACTTGGCATTCTCATATGCCTGGGCCCTCCATTCATCTAACGAGCTGATATCAAACAACCGCTTCTCACCGGCAAGTTTGAAATCGAAGTCGAGCTCTTTGATTGCCCAATAAGCTTTGTGTTCCAGCTCAAGAGGTAAATGACAGGCCTTACCGTAGACCATTTTATACGGTGACATGCCCATGGGATTCTTATAAGCAGTCCTATAAGCCCATAGTGCATCGTCAAGTTTGCTAGACCAGTTCTTTCGAGATCTATTGACGGTCTTTTGTAGGATCAATTTGATCTCCCTATTACTCAACTCCACTTGACCACTAGACTGAGGATGATAAGGAGATGCAACTCTATGGTTGACATCATACTTAGCGAGCATCTTACGGAAAACACCATGAATGAACTGTGAACCGCCATCAGTCATCAGATATCTAGGGACTCCAAATCTTGGAAAAATGACTTTTTAAGCATCTTAATAGAGGTGTGGTGATCATCATTTTTAGTGGGGATAGCTTCTACCCACTTAGTGGCGTAATCCACAGCAACTAAGATGTGAGTGTATCCATTGGAACTTGGGAAGGGTCCCATATAATCAAAGCCCCAGACATCAAATGGTTCAATGACAAGTGAATAGTTCATAGGCATTTCCTGACGCTTACTGATATTCCCTATTCTTTGGCATTCGTCACAAGACAAGACAAACTTACGGGCATCCTTGAAGAGAGTGGGCCAATAGAAACCTGATTGCAATACCTTATGGGCAGTTCTATCTCCAGCATGGTGTCCTCCATAGGCTTCGGAATGACACTTCTGCAAGATTTGTCCCTGTTCATGTTCAAGCACACAACGTCTAATAACACCATCTACTCCTTCCTTATAAAGGTGAGGATCATCCCAAAAGTAGTGTCTCAAATCAAAGAAGAATTTCTTCTTTTGCTGATAGGTGAAGCTGGGTGGTATGTATTTGGCTACGATATAATTTGCATAATTGGCATACCACGGTGCACTATGTGAAGTGCGGATGACACTTAGTTGCTCATCAGGAAAGTTGTCATCAATAGGTAGTGGGTCATCAAGGACATTCTCTAGCCTAGACAAGTTATCTGCTACGGGGTTATCAGCACCCTTTCGGCCAACGACGTGCAAATCAAATTCCTGTAGCAGGAGAACCCATCTGATCAGCCTAGGCTTAGCGTCCTTCTTCTCCATAAGGTACTTAATAGCAGCATTCTCTGAGTGAATAGTGACTTTGTGGGATTAGTTCATCCTTATCATTAGGAACGACGGTGATACCTCCCTTCTTAGGTACGCAATCTACCGGACTTACCCAATCACTATGAGCAACAGGGTAAATGATTCCTGCTTCGAGAAGCTTTAATATTTCTTTTCTAACAACCTCTTTCATCTTAGGATTTAATCTCCTTTGATGATCAGCAACTGGTTTAAAGTTGGGATCGGTTTTAATCTTGTGCTGACATAGAGTGGGACTAATACCCTTAAGATCATCAAGAGTATATCCAATAGCAGCACGGTGCTTCCTCAGAGTTCTTAGTAACTTCTTCTCTTCGTGCTCTGAGAGGAGAGCACTAATAATAACAGGATATATCTCCTTCTCATCAAGATAGACATACTTAAGAGTATCAGGCAACTGTTTAAGCTCGAAAACAGGATCACCCTTTGGTGGGGGAGGATCCCCAAGCAGTTCAACAGGCAGATTATTCTTGAGAATAGGATATTGTTCTAAGACAATATTATCTATCTCATCTCTCTCCTCCATATGCATATCATTTTCATGCTCAAGCAGATATTGCTCTAAAGGATCCGTAGGAGGTACGGAAATAGAGGCAAGAGCAATAATTTCATCCCTTCCAGGCGACTCTTTTTTATGGGGTTGTCTTCCAAACTTAGAGAAGTTAAATTCATGAGACACACCCTCGAAACTAACTGTGACAGTGCGCTTAATGCAATCAATGTGAGCATTGACAGTGTTGAGAAAGGGTCTACCAAATATGATGGGACAAAAGTTATCTTGCGCAGTACCAAGGACGAGGAAATCAGTAGGATACTTCGTCTTACCACACAGGACTTCTACGTCTCTCACAATTCCTAGAGGGCAGATAGTGTCTTTATTAGCTAGCGTAATAGTGACATCAATGGGTTCTAACTCAGCAGGTGCAATCTCATCTTTGATTTCATCATATAGAGAACGGGGTATTGCACTAACACTAGCTCCCATATCACATAAACCATGGTAACAGTGATCTCCTATCTTGACAGAAACAACGGGCAGGCCAACTACAGGTCTGTGTTTGTCTTTCGCGTGAGGTTTAGCAATTCTAGCGGAGTCCTCACAGAATTTGATAACATGCCCATCTACGTCTTCGGCTAAGAGATCTTTGATAATAGCAACACTAGGTTCAACTCTAATTTCCTCACACGATGCAAGTGGTCTAATGTAACCCCTACGTATCACAGTTGGAGCTTTAGAATAATCCTTTATCCTAGCAGGGTATGGTGGTTTCTCAGTGTAAGCACAAGGAACAACAGGATCACTAAAAGCAATGACTTTCTCCTCAACTAGATTGGTTTTGGCTATGTTGCTTTCTAAAGGAGGATGATATTTAAACCACTTCTCTTTGGGAAGATCAACATGAGCAGCAAAAGATTCACATAGAGAAGCTACTATCTCAGAGTCAAGTCCATACTTAGCGCTAAAATCTCTAAAAGTGTTTGTCTCAACAAAAGATTTAACGCAATCAAACTGGAAATTCATACCTGACTCCTTACCTTCCTCCAGCTCCCAACCTTCAGAGTTGCGTTTGAGTCTTTCCAATAAATTCCACTTGTGATCAATATCCTTCTTCATAAAAGAACCGGTACAAGAAGTGTCAAGCATGGTACGATCTTCATGAGAAAGCCGAGCATAAAAGTTTTGAGTGATGATTTCTCTCGAGATCTCATGATTGGGGCATGAATATAGCATTGGTTTAAGCCTCCCCCAAGCTTGAGCTATGCTTTCCCTGTCACGAGGCCAAAAGTTATAAATAAAGTTCCGATCATGATGTACTAAATGCATAGGATAGAACTTTTGATGAAATTCCAATTTCAACCGATTGTAGTCCCATGATCCAGTTTCATCACATAGCCTACACCATGTCAAGGCCTTATCCTTCAAAGATAAAGGAAAGACTTTCTTCTTTACCTCATCCTCGGGCAAACCTGCAAGCTTAAATAAACCACAAACTTCATCTACATAGATCAGATGCAAGTCTGGATGTGAAGATCCATCTCGTGTGAATGGATTAGCCAGCAGTTTCTCAAGCATACCCGAAGGAATTTCATAAAAGATATTTTCAGTAAGTACCTCAGGTCGAGGAACAACTCCTCGTGCTTCCGTTCGTGGTGAAGATACCCCGAACAAACTCCTCAAAGGAACAGTTTCCATAGTGACAAGTGACAATAAATTTCAGCAGAGTATAAATTTTTGATGACCAGGGGGGTGGCGGTGGCACGGCTTGTGGCGCCCTGGTGGCCCCCCTCCAGTACTTCTTTCGCCCAGTATTTTTTATATAATCCCAAAAAATTCCACGTAACTTTTCAGAGCATTTGGAGGTGTGCGGAATAGTGGACTAAGATTTGGTCCTATTCTAGTCCAGAATTCCAGCTGCCTGAATTCTCCCTCTCCAAATAAACCTTGCAAAATAAGAGAGAAAAGGCATAAATATGGTACCACAAAGTAATATAACAGCCCATAAAGCAATAAATATCAACATGAAATCATGATGCAAAATGGACGTATCAGATGGTCGTAGGAAAGGTGTTGCCAAGTATGAGATCGTGTGGGAAAGGGAATGCAGGTTATCAGAGGTTATTGCGGTGACATGGGCGAGAGTCAAGCCGTACGGAGACCTAGGAAACGATGCAGCCTCGCTGAAGTCAGTTATGGCTGATCTCCGGAAGTGGAGTAGAGAGAATTTTGGACATGTTGAAAAACAGATTAACAACCTTCGAACAGAGCAGGAGTCCCTGCAGCTTAACAATTCCAACCGCTTACTAATCAAACAGAAAATGGAGGGTTTGGATGAGTTGTTATATAGGGAGGAAATGATGTGGCTCCAACGCAGTCGTATCACCTGGCTGAAGGAAGGTGATCGTAATACCCAAAACTTTCATCGTCGGGCTATGTGGCGGGCAAGGAGGAACAATATAAGGAGGCTTCAGAAAGAGGATGGATCATGGTGCACTGTTCCAACTGAGATGGAACGCATGGCGACTTCTTACTTTAAGGAGGTGTATACTAAGGATCCCACCTTAGTGTCGGATGTTATGTTAGACAAGATCACGCCCAAGGTTACGACTGCTATGAATGAACGCTTGCTGGCACCCTACTCAGAGAAAGAAATCTTCAATGCGCTCTTTCAAATTGGACCGGTGAAGGCACCTGGGCCGGACGGGTTCCCTGCAAGGTTCTATCAAAGGAATTGGGGAGTGCTGAAGGATGATATGATGAAGGCGGTGCAACTAGTCTTTACGTCGGGGTTGATGCCAGAAGGGGTTAATGACACCTCTATCGTGTTAATACCCAAGGTTCAACATCCCTCCTCCCTAAAGGACTTTCGGCCTATCTCATTATGCAATGTAATTTATAAGATAGTTTCAAAGTGCATGGTAAATCGTCTTCGACCGCTTCTTACAGAGCTCATCACTGAGAATCAAAGTGCGTTCATCCCGGGAAGATTGATCTCTGATAACTCCATCATCGCCTTCGAGTGCATACATCATATTCAAACCGGTGCTAGAAGCAATGAATTATGCGCTTACAAGCTGGATCTATCCAAATCTTATGATCGGGTTGATTGGGCTTTCCTCGAGCGTGCGCTTTTAAAATGGGGATTTGCTAGTGAATGGGTCGTCCGGGTTATGGAGTATGTGCGCTCTATAAAGTTTTCAGTGAATCTTAATGGAAAATCTCTGGACCAGTTCTCACCTTCCCGAGGTCTATGTCAAGGTGATCCACTATCACCATTCCTGTTTCTCTTTGTCGCTGATGCATTATCCGCTCTACTTCATGGGGTTGTTTTAGAAAGAGGTCTTGAGGCGGTGAAAATATGCCGGGGTGCTCTAGCTATCTCACACTTATTGTTTGCGGATGACTCACTTCTCTTCTTTCGGGCTTCCTCGTGTCAAGAGGTGATTTTCATGGATGTTTTGAACACCTATGCCTCAGCTACGGGTCAACTTATAAATCCTTCAAAGTGTTCCATTTTGTTTGCTGATAGCCGCTCTCCTTTGGTTGTTGAAGAGGTGAAGGGTATTCTGCAAGTCATTCAACACGAGTTTGAGCCCAAATACCTTGGTCTCCCTATACCGGACGACCGTATGCATAAGGGCCGGTTTGAGTCTCTACAGTCCAGTCTAAACAAAAGGTTAATTGAGTGGAGCGAAAGGTACTCCTCGCAAGCCAGCAAAGAAGTGTTAATCAAGGCGGTTGCGCAAGCTATACCAGTTTATGTCATGAGTATATTTAAGCTCCCTTATTCCGTGAGCGATGATCTCACCAAAATGATGTGTCAATATTGGTGGGGAGTGGAGAATGGCAGAAGCAAAATGGCATGGACTCCATGGGACAAGCTAATTCTACCAAAGTCTAAAGGGGGTCTTGGCTTCCGGGATATGAGGGCTTATAACCAAGCGCTCCTAGCCAAGCAAGCTTGGCGTCTTCTGGCGACACCAAACTCTCTGTGTGCTAGACTCCTTCGAGCTAAATATTTCCCAAACGGCAGTTTGGTTGATACAGTGTTTGCTGGGAACGCATCCGCAGTGTGGAAAGGAATTGAGCATCGCTTAACTCTTGTGAAGAAAGGTATGTTATGGCGTGTTGGCAATGGTGCTGCTATCCGGGTTTGGACAGATCCATGGATTCCTCGTGGCCCGCCGTTCATACCCATCACCCCAAGAGGAACTGTTGCCTCAAGAGAGTTAGTGACTTCCTGGATGATCGCGGTTACTGGAAGGTGGAGCTGCTTCAACAACACTTTTGGCAGCCGCATGTGGACTACATCCTCGAAATGAGAACATCTATGAGACTTCGTGATGATTTCATCTCTTGGCCGTGGGAGAAATCAAATATGTTGACAGTTAAAAGCACTTACCATGTGGCAATGGCGGACCACTATGACCAATTATGTCCAGGTTCATCCAGTGTTAATCCTTTGGGAGATAGATCTATCTCGCGGCTAGTGTGGAATGCCGAGGTTCCCCCCAAACTCAAGAATTTTGCTTGGCAAGTGGCCTCTGGTGCCCTTCCAACGGACGCTGAAAAAAGGAGACGGCATTTTGATCTAAACGGGTATTGTAGGCTTTGTGACAGGGAACATGAATCCTCCTTTCATGCACTAGTTTCCTGTTGAAATGCTGCTACCCTTTGGGTCTTGATGCAGACTCAATGGCCTCTTCCAAACAGATCGTCGATCAAGTGGATGGGGACTGAATGGCTCTTTCATCTCCTTGTAGAGTCACAGGAATCTATAAGAAGCAGAATTATCATGGTCCTTTGGAGAATATGGCACCTAAGGAATGAGCTGGTTCACGGCAAAGTTATACCACCCCCAGATGTATCTTGTTCCTTCCTTCAAAGCTACTACAATACCTTTAGTCAGATCTCAAGAGGTGTGGATGAAATTCTCAAGGGCAACTCGCTGGTGCTCAGTGAACCACTTGCGGTGACTAAGAACCGCGTAAACCCCATGCCCCATACGCCTTGGCCACCGCCTCAGTCAGGAGCGGTGGCTTTGTCAGTTGATGGATCCTATAGTGCTACAGATGGTTCGGCCGGCTCGGGCATGATATTGAGGAACACAACATGTGAGGTGATCTTTGCTGCTTACCGCGAGTTATTTCATTGCAACGATGCCCTTGAAGCGGAACTACATGTTGTTCTAGAAGGCATTAAACTGACCATTGAGCATTACAGTTCCACAATCATGTTGCAATCAGATTATGCTGCTGCTGTTAAAGCTATGTGTGATGCATCCTTGGATAGATCTGTCTATGGTCATATGATCCAGGAGATTAAATTTCTCTTAAGTGATAGGGTTTTTGTTCCTGTAAAAATTTCTTGTGATCAAAATAGGGTTGCAGATTGTTTAGCAAACTATGGACAATGTGGAGATAGCACAGCATGTTGGCTGGGGCAAGCTCCTCCGTGTGCGAGTGATCTAGTCGCTGAGGATTGTAACTCTGTTATTTTGGAACAAATCCCTGTGACTTCCCACAACAAAAAATAGATGTGCATATAGTAATACACATATTTGTTGATAAATATATTTTTCAAGTAAAACATATTCGGTAGAGGAGTATTGGAAATGGACCAAAGGGTTCAAAATTTCAAATTGATTTTCTTTTTGCCGATAAGATCATGTACATGGGTTGATCTAGAGAGATTGAGTCATGTCTACTATTTTGCTTGGTGAGTTCTTATAGCGTTAGGAGGTTCTTTTCTTCCATCCACTAACTACCACTACGGGGATAAATGCGTCGACCCGTCCCCCGTGTCGCTCCTCCAGGGGCGACATGGGCGGAAGCCCTAGATCCCGCCGCCGACGCCCCTTCCTCCCTGCCCTCTCCCCTTGTCACCGTTCAACGACATGGTCGGGCGAAGCCTGTCGCCTGGACGGCGGTGGCAGGGCTCCCTCTTCTCGCGGTGGCGCAGGTATGGCTGATCTGGTGCGGCGGCCATGGCGGTTGTCCTCGGTGCATTTTCGCACGAGGGGCTGGCGTGGCATCCCCGGGACGAGCTGGCCGACGTTCCTCTGGTGGTGGTGGCGGTTGCTGTGGCGTTCATGCTCGGCAGGGCGCGGATCCGGGGCCACTCCGCCCAGATCTGGCGTGTGATGGGCGCGTCGGGGGATCTTAGTGGGGTCGGGCTGGCGACGAGGGTGGTGAGGCTCGGCCGGTGCTGGCCGGTGCGTGGTGATGTGCACGCTGGTCGGGGCCGGGTTTGGAGCTGCTGCTCCCGCCTTTCTGTTGGGGAACGTCGCATGGGAAACAAAAATTTTCCTACGCGCACGAAGACCTATCATGGTGATGTCCATCTACGAGAGGGGATGAGTGATCTACGTACCCTTGTAGACCGTACAGCAGAAGCGTTAGAGAACGCGGTTGATGTAGTGGAACGTCCTCACGTCCCTCGATCCGCCCAGCGAACAATCCCGCGATCAGTCCCACGATCTAGTACCGAACGGACGGCACCTCCGCGTTCAGCACACGTACAGCTCGACGATGATCTCGGCCTTCTTGATCCAGCAAGAGAGACGAAGAGGTAGAAGAGTTCTCCAGCAGCGTGACGGCGCTCCGGAGGTTGGTGATGACCTTGTCTCAGCAGGGCTCCGCCCAAGCTCCGCAGAAACACGATCTAGAGGAAAAACCGTGGAGGTATGTGGTCGGGCTGCCGTGGAAAATTCGTCTCAAATCAGCCCTAAAACCTCCGTATATATAGGTGGGAGGGAGGGGGCCTTGCCTTGGGGTCCAAGGACCCTCAAGGGGGTCGGCCGAGCCAAGGGGGAGGACTCTCCCCCCCCCCAAACCGAGTTGCACTAGGTTTGGTGGGAGGGAGTCCCCCTTCCTTCCCACCTCCTCCTTTTTTTTTCTTTCTCTCTTGATTTTCTTCTCCTTGGCGCATAGGGCACTTGTGGGCTGTCCCACCAGCCCACTAAGGGCTGGTGTGTCTCCCCCAATGCCTATGGGCTTCCCCGGGGTGGGTTGCCCCCCCCCCCCCGGTGAACTCCCGGAACCCATTCGTCATTCCCGGTACATTCCCGGTAACTCCGAAAACCTTCCGGTAATCAAATGAGGTCATCCTATATATCAATCTTCATTTCCGAACCATTCCGGAAACCCTCGTGACGTCCATGATCTCATCCGGGACTCCGAACAACATTCGGTAACCAACCATATAACTCAAATACGCATAAAACAACGTCGAACCTTAAGTGTGCAGACCCTGCGGGTTCGAGAACTATGTAGACATGACCCGAGAGACTCCTCGGTCAATATCCAATAGCGGGACCTGGATGCCCATATTGGATCCTACATATTCTACGAAGATCTTATCGTTTGAACCTCAGTGCCAAGGATTCGTATAATCCCGTATGTCATTCCCTTTGTCCTTCGGTATGTTACTTGCCCGAGATTCGATCGTCAGTATCCGCATACCTATTTCAATCTCGTTTACCGGCAAGTCTCTTTACTCGTTCCGTAATACAAGATCCCGCAACTTACACTAAGTTACATTGCTTGCAAGGCTTGTGTGTGATGTTGTATTACCGAGTGGGCCCCGAGATACCTCTCCGTCACACGGAGTGACAAATCCCAGTCTTGATCCATACTAACTCAACTAACACCTTCGGAGATACCTGTAGAGCATCTTTATAGTCACCCAGTTACGTTGCGTCGTTTGATACACATAAAGCATTCCTCCGGTGTCAGTGAGTTATATGATCTCATGGTCATAGGAATAAATACTTGACACGCAGAAAACAGTAGCAACAAAATGACACGATCAACATGCTACGTCTATAAGTTTGGGTCTTGTCCATCACGTGATTCTCCCAATGACGTGATCCAGTTATCAAGCAACAACACCTTGTTCATAATCAGAAGACACTGACTATCATCGATCAACTGGCTAGCCAACTAGAGGCATGCTAGGGACGGTGTTTTGTCTATGTATCCACACATGTAAATGAGTCTTCATTCAATACAATTATAGCATGGATAATAAACTATTATCTTGATACAGGAATTATAATAATAACTATATTTATTATTGCCTCTAGGGCATAATTCCAACAGTCTCCCACTTGCACTAGAGTCAATAATCTAGCCCTCACATCACCATGTGAATTACATTGTGATAAATCTAACACCCATACAGTTCTGGTGTCGATCATGTTTTGGCCGTGGAAGAGGTTTAGTCAGCGGGTCTGCTACATTCAGATCCGTGTGCACCTTGCATATATTTACGTCCTCTTCCTCGACGTAGTCGCGGATGAGGTTGAAGCGTCGTTTGATGTGTCTGGTCTTCTTGTAAAACCGTGGCTCCTTTGCTAAGGCAATGGCACCAGTGTTGTCACCGAACAAGGTTATTGGATTCAGTGCGCTTGGCACTACTCCAAGATCCGTCATGAACTGCTTCATCCAGACACCCTCCTTAGCTGCTTCCGAGGCAGCCATGTACTCCGCTTCACATGTAGAATCTGCTACGACGCTTTGCTTGGAACTGCACCAGCTTACTGCACCCCCATTAAGAATAAATACGTATCCGGTTTGCGACTTAGAGTCGTCCGGATCTGTGTCAAAGCTTGCATCGACGTAACCTTTTACGGTGAGCTCTTCGTCACCTCCATACACGAGAAACATCTCCTTAGTCCTTTTCAGGTACTTCAGGATATTCTTGACCGTTGTCCAGTGATCCACTCCTGGATTACTCTGGAACCTACATGCCATACTTATGGCTAGGCTAACATCCGGTCTAGTGCACAGCATTGCATACATGATAGAACCTATGGCTGAAGCATAGGGGACGGAGCACATATGCTCTCTATCTTCATCAGTTGCTGGGCACTGAGTCTTACTCAATCTCGTACCTTGTAAAACTGGCAAGAACCCTTTCTTGGACTGTTCCATTTTGAACCTCTTCAAAACTTTATCAAGGTATGTGCTTTGTGAAAGTCCTATCAGGCGTTTTGATCTATCCCTATAGATCTTAATGCCTAGAATGTGAGCAGCTTCTCCTAGGTCCTTCATAGAGAAACTTTTATTCAAGTAACCTTTTATGCTCTCCAAATGCTCTACGTTGTTTCCAATCAGCAATATGTCATCCACATATAATATCAGAAACGCCACAGAGCTCCCACTCACTTTCTTGTAAATACAAGATTCTCCAACCACTTGTATAAACTCAAATGCTTTGATCACCTCATCAAAGCGTTTGTTCCAACTCCGAGATGCTTGCACCAGTCCATAAATGGATCGCTGGAGCTTGCACACCTTGTCAGCATTTTTAGGATCGACAAAACCTTCGGGCTGCATCATATACAACTCTTCCTTAAGGAAACCGTTAAGGAACGCCGTTTTGACATCCATCTGCCAGATTTCATAATCGAAAAATGCAGCTATTGCTAACATGATTCTGGCGGATTTAAGCATCGCTACGGGTGAGAAAGTCTCATCGTAGTCAACTCCTGGAACTTGTGAAAAACCCTTTGCCACAAGTCGAGCTTTATAAACGGTCACATTGCCGTCAGCGTCCGTCTTCTTCTTAAAGATCCATTTGTTCTGAATAGCCTTACGGCCCTCAGGTAGTATCTCCAAAGTCCATACTTTCTTCTCATACATGGATCCTATCTCGGATTTCATGGCTTCTAGCCATTTGTTGGAATCTGGGCCCACCATTGCTTCTTCATAATTTGCAGGTTCATTGTTGTCTAACAACATGATTGATAAGACGGGATTACCGTACCACTCTGGAGCAGCACGTGATCTCGTCGACCTGCGTGGTTCAATAGAAACTTGAACTGGAGTTTCATGATCATCATCATTAACTTCCTCCTCAATCGGCGTCGCAACGACAGAGGTTTCCCCTTGCCCTGCGCCACCATCCAGAGGGATGAGAGGTTCGACAACCTCGTCAAGTTCTATCTTCCTCCCACTCAATTCTCTCGAGAGAAACTCCTTCTCGAGAAAAGCTCCGTTCTTAGCAACGAACACTTTGCCCTTGGATTTGAGATAGAAGGTGTACCCAACTGTCTCTTTTGGGTAACCTATGAAGACGCACTTTTCCGCTTTGGGTTCCAGCTTTTCAGGCTGAAGCTTTTTGACATAAGCATCACATCCCCAAACTTTAAGAAACGACAACTATGGCCTTTTGCCATACCAAAGTTCGTATGGTGTCGTCTCAACGGATTTTGATGGTGCCCTATTTAAAGTGAATGCAGCTGTTTCTAATGCATAACCCCAAAATGATAACGACAAATCAGTAAGAGACATCATAGATCGCACCATCTCCAACAAAGTACGATTACGACGTTCGGACACACCATTACGCTGTGGTGTTCCAGGCGGTGTTAACTGCGAAACAATTCCACATTGTCTTAAGTGAGCACCAAACTCGAAACTCAGATATTCACCCCCACGATCAGACCGTAGGACCTAGATCTTCTTCTTACGATGATTTTCCACTTCACTCTGGAATTGCTTGAACTTTTCAAATGTTTCAGACTTGTGCTTCATCAAGTAGACATAACCATATCTACTTAAATCGTCAGTGAAGGTGAGAAAATAACGATATCCGCCGCGTGCCTCTACGCTCATTGGACCACACACATCGGTATGTATGATTTCCAACAAGTCACTTGCACGCTCCATTGTTCCGGAGAACGGAGTCTTAGTCATCTTGCCCATGAGGCATGGTTCGCACGTGTCAAGTGAATCAAAATCAAGTGACTCCAAAAGTCCATCAGCATGGAGTTTCTTCATGCGCTTTACACCAATATGACCCAAGCGGCACTGCCACAAAAATATGGCGCTATCATTGTTTACTCTAACTCTTTTGGTCTCAATGTTATGTATATGCGTATCGCTATCAAGATTCAATATGAACAATCCTCTCACATTCGGTGCATGACCATAAAAGATGTTACTCATAGAAATAGAACAACCATTATTCTCAGACTTAAAAGAGTAACCGTCTCGCAATAAACAAGATCCAGATATAATGTTCATGCTCAACGCAGGCACTAAATAACAATGATTTAAGTTCATCACTAATCCCGATGGTAGCTGAAGTGACACTGTGCCGACGGCGATTGCATCAACCTTGGAACCATTTCCTACGCGCATCGTCACTTCATCTTTCGCCAGCCTTCGCGTATTCCGCAGTTCTTGTTTCGAGTTGCAAATATGAGCAACAGAACCGGTATCAAATACCCAGGCACTACTACGAGAGCCGGTTAAGTACACATCAATAACATGTATATCAAATATACCTGATTTTTCTTTGCCCGCCTTCTTATCTGCCAGATACTTGGGGCAATTGCGCTTCCAGTGACCCATACCCTTGCAATAGAAGCACTCTGTTTCAGGCTTAGGTCCAGCCTTGGGTTTCTTCGGCGGATTGGCAACAAGCTTGCCGCTCTTCTTCGAATTGCCCTTCTTGCCTTTGCCGTTTCTCTTGAAACTAGTGGTCTTGCTCACCATCAACACTTGATGTTCTTTACGGAGTTCAGACTCTGCGACTTTTAGCATCGCGAACAACTCGCCGGGAGACTTGTTCATCCCTTGCATGTTGTAGTTCAACACAAAGCCTTTATAGCTTGGCGGCAGTGATTGAAGGATTCTGTCAGTGATAGCTTCTTGCGGGAGTTCAATCCCCAGCTCAGCTAGACGGTTTGAGTACCCAGACATTTTGAGCACATGTTCACTGACAGACGAGTTTTCCTCCATCTTGCAAGCATAGAATTTATCGGAGGTCTCATACCTCTCGATCCGGGCGTTCTTATGAAAGATAAACTCCAACTCCTCGAACATCTCAAATGCTCCATGACGCTCAAAGCGACGTTGAAGTCCCGGTTCTAAGCCATACAAGACTGCACATTGAACTATTGAGTAGTCCTCCTTACGTGCTAACCAAGCGTTCTTAACATCCTGATCAGCCGTAGCGGGTGGTTCATCTCCTAGCGCAGCATTAAGGACATAATCCTTCTTCCCAGCTTGTAAGATTAGCTTAAGATTACGAGCCCAGTCTACAAAGTTGCTTCCATCATCTTTCAACTTAGCTTTCTCTAGGAACGTATTAAAATTCAGGATGACTGTCGCGTGAGCCATGATCTACAACACAAATATATTCAAAGTGGACTTAGACTATGTTCAAGATAATTAGAGTTCAACTTAATCAAATTATGTGCTAAACTCCCACTCAAAAAGTACATCTCTCTGGTCATTTGAGTGGTTCATGATCCACTTATACTATCTCAAGTCCGATCATCACGTGAGTTGAGTACAGTTTCAGTGGTAAGCATCCCTATGCTAATCATATCAACTATATGATTCATGATCGACCTTTCGGTCTCATGTGTTCCGAGGCCATGTCTGCACATGCTAGGCTCGTCAAGCTTAACCCGAGTGTTCCGCGTGCGCAACTGTTTTACACCCGTTGTATGTGAACGTTGAGTCTATCACACCCGATCATCACGTGGTGTCTCGAAACGACGAACTGTAGCAACGGTGCACAGTCGGGGAGAACACAATTTCGTCTTGAAATTTTAGTGAGAGATCATCTCATAATGCTACCGTCGTTCTAAGCAAAATAAGGTGCATAAAAGGATTAACATCACATGCAATTCATAAGTGACATGATATGGCCATCATCACGTGCTTCTTGATCTCCATCACCAAAGCACCGGCACGATCTTCTTGTCACCGGCGCCACACCATGATCATCCATCAACGTGTTGCCATCGGGGTTGTCGTGCTACTTATGCTATTACTACTAAAGCTACATCCTAGCAAAATAGTAAACGCATCTGCAAGCACAAACATTAGTATAAAGACAACCCTATGGCTCCTGCCGGTTGCCGTACCATCGACGTGCAAGTCGATATTTCTATTACAACATGATCATCTCATACATCCAATATATCACATCACATCGTTGGCCATATCACATCACAATCATACCCTGCAAAAACAAGTTAGACGTCCTCTAATTTTGTTGTTGCATGTTTTACGTGGTGACCAAGGGTATCTAGTAGGATCGCATCTTACTTACGCAAACACCACAACGGAGATATATGAGTTGCTATTTAACCTCATCCAAGGACCTCCTCGGTCAAATCCGATTCAACTAAAGTTGGAGAAACCGACACTTGCCAGTCATCTTTGAGCAAAGGGGGTTACTCGTAACGATGAAACCAGTCTCTCGTAAGCGTACGAGTAATGTCGGTCCAAGCCGCTTCAATCCAACAATACCGCGGAATCAAGAAAAGAGTAAGGAGGGCAGCAAAACGCACATCACCGCCCACAAAAACTTTTGTGTTCTACTCGAGAAGACATCTACGCATGAACCTAGCTCATGATGCCACTGTTGGGGAACGTCGCATGGGAAACAAAAAATTTCCTACGCGCACGAAGACCTATCATGGTGATGTCCATCTACGAGAGGGGATGAGTGATCTACGTACCCTTGTAGACCGTAAAGCAAAAGCGTTAGAGAACGCGGTTGATGTAGTGGAACGTCCTCACGTCCCTCGATCCGCCCCGCGAACAATCCCGCGATCAGTCCCACGATCTAGTACCGAACGGACGGCACCTCCGCGTTCAGCACACGTACAGCTCGACGATGATCTCGGCCTTCTTGATCCAGCAAGAGAGACGAAGAGGTAGAAGAGTTCTCCGGCAGCGTGACGGCGCTCCGGAGGTTGGTGATGACCTTGTCTCAGCAGGGCTCCGCCCGAGCTCCGCAGAAACGCGATCTAGAGGAAAAACCGTGGAGGTATGTGGTCGGGCTGCCGTGGAAAAGTCGTCTCAAATCAGCCCTAAAACCTCCGTATATATAGGTGGGAGGGAGGGGCCTTGCCTTGGGGTCCAAGGACCCTCAAGGGGGTCCGCCGAGCCAAGGGGGAGGACTCTCCCCCCCCCAAACCGAGTTGGACTAGGTTTGGTGGGAGGGAGTCCCCCTTCCTTCCCACCTCTTCCTTTTTTTTTCTTTCTCTCTTGATTTTCTTCTCCTTGGCGCATAGGGCACTTGTGGGCTGTCCCACCAGCCCACTAAGGGCTGGTGTGTCTCCCCCAATGCCTATGGGCTTCCCCGGGGTGGGTTGCCCCCCCCCCCCCGGTGAACTCCCGGAACCCATTCGTCATTCCCGGTACATTCCCGGTAACTCCGAAAACCTTCCGGTAATCAAATGAGGTCATCCTATATATCAATCTTCGTTTCCGGACCATTCTGGAAACCCTCGTGACGTCCGTGATCTCATCCGGGACTCCGAACAACATTCGGTAACCAACCATATAACTCAAATACGCATAAAACAACGTCGAACCTTAAGTGTGCAGACCCTGCGGGTTCGAGAACTATGTAGACATGACCCGAGAGACTCCTCGGTCAATATCCAATAGCGGGACCTGGATGCCCATATTGGATCCTACATATTCTACGAAGATCTTATCGTTTGAACCTCAGTGCCAAGGATTCGTATAATCCCGTATGTCATTCCCTTTGTCCTTCGGTATGTTACTTGCCCGAGATTCGATCGTCAGTATCCGCATACCTATTTCAATCTCGTTTACCGTCAAGTCTCTTTACTCGTTCCGTAATACAAGATCCCGCAACTTACACTAAGTTACATTGCTTGCAAGGCTTGTGTGTGATGTTGTATTACCGAGTGGGCCCCGAGATACCTCTCCGTCACACGGAGTGACAAATCCCAGTCTTGATCCATACTAACTCAACTAACACCTTCGGAGATACCTGTAGAGCATCTTTATAGTCACCCAGTTACGTTGCGACGTTTGATACACATAAAGCATTCCTCCGGTGTCAGTGAGTTATATGATCTCATGGTCATAGGAATAAATACTTGACACGCAGAAAACAGTAGCAACAAAATGACACGATCAACATGCTACGTCTATAAGTTTGGGTCTTGTCCATCACGTGATTCTCCCAATGACGTGATCCAGTTATCAAGCAACAACACCTTGTTCATAATCAGAAGACACTGACTATCATCGATCAACTGGCTAGCCAACTAGAGGCATGCTAGGGACGGTGTTTTGTCTATGTATCCACACATGTAAATGAGTCTTCATTCAATACAATTATAGCATGGATAATAAACTATTATCTTGATACAGGAATTATAATAATAACTATATTTATTATTGCCTCTAGGGCATAATTCCAACAGTCTCCCACTTGCACTAGAGTCAATAATCTAGCCCTCACATCACCATGTGAATTACATTGTGATAAATCTAACACCCATACAGTTCTGGTGTCGATCATGTTTTGGCCGTGGAAGAGGTTTAGTCAGCGGGTCTGCTACATTCAGATCCGTGTGCACCTTGCGTATATTTACGTCCTCTTCCTCGACGTAGTCGCGGATGAGGTTGAAGCGTCGTTTGATGTGTCTGGTCTTCTTGTGAAACCGTGGCTCCTTTGCTAAGGCAATGGCACCAGTGTTGTCACCGAACAAGGTTATTGGATTCAGTGCGCTTGGCACTACTCCAAGATCCGTCATGAACTGCTTCATCCAGACACCCTCCTTAGCTGCTTCCGAGGCAGCCATGTACTCCGCTTCACATGTAGAATCTGCTACGACGCTTTGCTTGGAACTGCACCAGCTTACTGCACCCCCATTAAGAATAAATACGTATCCGGTTTGCGACTTAGAGTCGTCCGGATCTGTGTCAAAGCTTGCATCGACGTAACCTTTTACGGCGAGCTCTTCGTCACCTCCATACACGAGAAACATCTCCTTAGTCCTTTTCAGGTACTTCAGGATATTCTTGACCGCTGTCCAGTGATCCACTCCTGGATTACTCTGGAACCTACATGCCATACTTATGGCTAGGCTAACATCCGGTCTAGTGCACAGCATTGCATACATGATAGAACCTATGGCTGAAGCATAGGGGACGGAGCACATATGCTCTCTATCTTCATCAGTTGCTGGGCACTGAGTCTTACTCAATCTCGTACCTTGTAAAACTGGCAAGAACCCTTTCTTGGACTGTTCCATTTTGAACCTCTTCAAAACTTTATCAAGGTATGTGCTTTGTGAAAGTCCTATCAGGCGTTTTGATCTATCCCTATAGATCTTAATGCCTAGAATGTGAGCAGCTTCTCCTAGGTCCTTCATAGAGAAACTTTTATTCAAGTAACCTTTTATGCTCTCCAAAAGCTCTACGTTGTTTCCAATCAGCAATATGTCATCCACATATAATATCAGAAACGCCACAGAGCTCCCACTCACTTTCTTGTAAATACAAGATTCTCCAACCACTTGTATAAACTCAAATGCTTTGATCACCTCATCAAAGCGTTTGTTCCAACTCCGAGATGCTTGCACCAGTCCATAAATGGATCGCTGGAGCTTGCACACCTTGTCAGCATTTTTAGGATCGACAAAACCTTCGGGCTGCATCATATACAACTCTTCCTTAAGGAAACCGTTAAGGAACGCCGTTTTGACATCCATCTGCCAGATTTCATAATCGAAAAATGCAGCTATTGCTAACATGATTCTGGCGGATTTAAGCATCGCTACGGGTGAGAAAGTCTCATCGTAGTCAACTCCTGGAACTTGTGAAAAACCCTTTGCCACAAGTCGAGCTTTATAAACGGTCACATTGCCGTCAGCGTCCGTCTTCTTCTTAAAGATCCATTTGTTCTGAATAGCCTTGCGGCCCTCAGGTAGTATCTCCAAAGTCCACACTTTGTTCTCATACATGGATCCTATCTCGGACTTCATGGCTTCTAGCCATTTGTTGGAATCTGGGCCCACCATTGCTTCTTCATAATTTGCAGGTTCATTGTTGTCTAACAACATGATTGATAAGACGGGATTACCGTACCACTCTGGAGCAGCACGTGATCTCGTCGACCTGCGTGGTTCAATAGAAACTTGAACTGGAGTTTCATGATCATCATCATTAACTTCCTCCTCAACCGGCGTCGCAACGACAGAGGTTTCCCCTTGCCCTGCGCCACCATCCAGAGGGATGAGAGGTTCGACAACCTCGTCAAGTTCTATCTTCCTCCCACTCAATTCTCTCGAGAGAAACTCCTTCTCGAGAAAAGCTCCGTTCTTAGCAACGAACACTTTGCCCTCGGATTTGAGATAGAAGGTGTACCCAACTGTCTCTTTTGGGTAACCTATGAAGACGCACTTTTCCGCTTTGGGTTCCAGCTTTTCAGGCTGAAGCTTTTTGACATAAGCATCACATCCCCAAACTTTAAGAAACGACAACTATGGCCTTTTGCCATACCATAGTTCGTATGGTGTCGTCTCAACGGATTTTGATGGTGCCCTATTTAAAGTGAATGCAGCTGTTTCTAATGCATAACCCCAAAATGATAACGACAAATCAGTAAGAGACATCATAGATCGCACCATCTCCAACAAAGTACGATTACGACGTTCGGACACACCATTACGCTGTGGTGTTCCAGGCGGTGTTAACTGCGAAACAATTCCACATTGTCTTAAGTGAGCACCAAACTCGAAACTCAGATATTCACCCCCACGATCAGACCGTAGGACCTTGATCTTCTTCTTACGATGATTTTCCACTTCACTCTGGAATTGCTTGAACTTTTCAAATGTTTCAGACTTGTGCTTCATCAAGTAGACATAACCATATCTACTTAAATCATCAGTGAAGGTGAGAAAATAACGATATCCGCCGCGTGCCTCTACCCTCATTGGACCACACACATCGGTATGTATGATTTCCAACAAGTCACTTGCACGCTCCATTGTTCCGGAGAACGGAGTCTTAGTCATCTTGCCCATGAGGCATGGTTCGCACGTGTCAAGTGAATCAAAATCAAGTGACTCCAAAAGTCCATCAGCATGGAGTTTCTTCATGCGCTTTACACCAATATGACCCAAGCGGCACTGCCACAAAAATATGGCGCTATCATTGTTTACTCTAACTCTTTTGGTCTCAATGTTATGTATATGCGTATCGCTATCAAGATTCAATATGAACAATCCTCTCACATTCGGTGCATGACCATAAAAGATGTTACTCATAGAAATAGAACAACCATTATTCTCAGACTTAAAAGAGTAACCGTCTCGCAATAAACAAGATCCAGATATAATGTGCATGCTCCACGCAGGCACTAAATAACAATGATTTAAGTTCATCACTAATCCCGATGGTAGCTGAAGGGACACTGTGTCGACGGCGATTGCATCAACCTTGGAACCATTTCCTACGCGCATCGTCACTTCATCTTTCGCCAGCCTTCGCGTATTCCGCAGTTCTTGTTTCGAGTTGCAAATATGAGCAACAGAACCGGTATCAAATACCCAGGCACTACTACGAGAGCCGGTTAAGTACACATCAATAACATGTATATCAAATATACCTGATTTTTCTTTGCCCGCCTTCTTATCTGCCAGATACTTGGGGCAATTGCGCTTCCAGTGACCCATACCCTTGCAATAGAAGCACTCTGTTTCAGGCTTAGGTCCAGCCTTGGGTTTCTTCGGCGGATTGGCAACAAGCTTGCCGCTCTTCTTCGAATTGCCCTTCTTGCCTTTGCCGTTTCTCTTGAAACTAGTGGTCTTGCTCACCATCAACACTTGATGTTCTTTACGGAGTTCAGACTCTGCGACTTTTAGCATCGCGAACAACTCGCCGGGAGACTTGTTCATCCCTTGCATGTTGTAGTTCAACACAAAGCCTTTATAGCTTGGCGGCAGTGATTGAAGGATTCTGTCAGTGATAGCTTCTTGCGGGAGTTCAATCCCCAGCTCAGCTAGACGGTTTGAGTACCCAGACATTTTGAGCACATGTTCACTGACAGACGAGTTTTCCTCCATCTTGCAAGCATAGAATTTATCAGAGGTCTCATACCTCTCGATTCGGGCGTTCTTATGGAAGATAAACTCCAACTCCTGGAACATCTCAAATGCTCCATGACGCTCAAAGCGACGTTGAAGTCCCGGTTCTAAGCCATACAAGACTGCACATTGAACTATTGAGTAGTCCTCCTTACGTGCTAACCAAGCGTTCTTAACATCCTGATCAGCCGTAGCGGGTGGTTCATCTCCTAGCGCAGCATTAAGGACATAATCCTTCTTCCCAGCTTGTAAGATTAGCTTAAGATTACGAGCCCAGTCTACAAAGTTGCTTCCATCATCTTTCAACTTAGCTTTCTCTAGGAACGTATTAAAATTCAGGATGACTGTCGCGTGAGCCATGATCTACAACACAAATATATTCAAAGTGGACTTAGACTATGTTCAAGATAATTAGAGTTCAACTTAATCAAATTATGTGCTAAACTCCCACTCAAAAAGTACATCTCTCTAGTCATTTGAGTGGTTCATGATCCACTTATACTATCTCAAGTCCGATCATCACGTGAGTTGAGTATAGTTTCAGTGGTAAGCATCCCTATGCTAATCATATCAACTATATGATTCATGATCGACCTTTCGGTCTCATGTGTTCCGAGGCCATGTCTGCACATGCTAGGCTCGTCAAGCTTAACCCGAGTGTTCCGCGTGCGCAACTGTTTTACACCTGTTGTATGTGAACGTTGAGTCTATCACACCCGATCATCACGTGGTGTCTCGAAACGACGAACTGTAGCAACGGTGCACAGTCGGGGAGAACACAATTTCGTCTTGAAATTTTAGTGAGAGATCATCTCATAATGCTACCGTCGTTCTAAGCAAAATAAGGTGCATAAAAGGATTAACATCACATGCAATTCATAAGTGACATGATATGGCCATCATCACGTGCTTCTTGATCTCCATCACCAAAGCACCGGCACGATCTTCTTGTCACCGGCGCCACACCATGATCATCCATCAACGTGTTGCCATCGGGGTTGTCGTGCTACTTATGCTATTACTACTAAAGCTACATCCTACCAAAATAGTAAACGCATCTGCAAGCACAAACATTAGTATAAAGACAACCCTATGGCTCCTGCCGGTTGCCGTACCATCGACGTGCAAGTCGATATTTCTATTACAACATGATCATCTCATACATCCAATATATCACATCACATCGTTGGCCATATCACATCACAATCATACCCTGCAAAAACAAGTTAGACGTCCTCTAATTTTGTTGTTGCATGTTTTACGTGGTGACCAAGGGTATCTAGTAGGATCGCATCTTACTTCCGCAAACACCACAACGGAGATATATGAGTTGCTATTTAACCTCATCCAAGGACCTCCTCGGTCAAATCCGATTCAACTAAAGTTGGAGAAACCGACACTTGCCAGTCATCTTTGAGCAAAGGGGGTTACTCGTAACGATGAAACCAGTCTCTCGTAAGCGTACGAGTAATGTCGGTCCAAGCCGCTTCAATCCAACAATACCGCGGAATCAAGAAAAGACTAAGGAGGGCAGCAAAACGCACATCACCGCCCACAAAAACTTTTGTGTTCTACTCGAGAAGACATCTACGCATGAACCTAGCTCATGATGCCACTGTTGGGGAACGTCGCATGGGAAACAAAAAATTTCCTACGCGCACGAAGACCTATCATGGTGATGTCCATCTACGAGAGGGGATGAGTGATCTACGTACCCTTGTAGACCGTAAAGCAAAAGCGTTAGAGAACGCGGTTGATGTAGTGGAACGTCCTCACGTCCCTCGATCCGCCCCGCGAACAATCCCGCGATCAGTCCCACGATCTAGTACCGAACGGACGGCACCTCCGCGTTCAGCACACGTACAGCTCGACGATGATCTCGGCCTTCTTGATCCAGCAAGAGAGACGAAGAGGTAGAAGAGTTCTCCGGCAGTGTGACGGCGCTCCGGAGGTTGGTGATGACCTTGTCTCAGCAGGGCTCCGCCCGAGCTCCGCAGAAACGCGATCTAGAGGAAAAACCGTGGAGGTATGTGGTCGGGCTGCCGTGGAAAAGTCGTCTCAAATCAGCCCTAAAACCTCCGTATATATAGGTGGGAGGGAGGGGGCCTTGCCTTGGGGTCCAAGGACCCTCAAGGGGGTCCGCCGAGCCAAGGGGGAGGACTCTCCCCCCCCCAAACCGAGTTGGACTAGGTTTGGTGGGAGGGAGTCCCCCTTCCTTCCCACCTCTTCCTTTTTTTTCTTTCTCTCTTGATTTTCTTCTCCTTGGCGCATAGGGCACTTGTGGGCTGTCCCACCAGCCCACTAAGGGCTGGTGTGTCTCCCCCAATGCCTATGGGCTTCCCCGGGGTGGGTTGCCCCCCCCCCCCCCCCGGTGAACTCCCGGAACCCATTCGTCATTCCCGGTACATTCCCGGTAACTCCGAAAACCTTCCGGTAATCAAATGAGGTCATCCTATATATCAATCTTCGTTTCCGGACCATTCCGGAAACCCTCGTGACGTCCGTGATCTCATCCGGGACTCCGAACAACATTCGGTAACCAACCATATAACTCAAATACGCATAAAACAACGTCGAACCTTAAGTGTGCAGACCCTGCGGGTTCGAGAACTATGTAGACATGACCCGAGAGACTCCTCGGTCAATATCCAATAGCGGGACCTGGATGCCCATATTGGATCCTACATATTCTACGAAGATCTTATCGTTTGAACCTCAGTGCCAAGGATTCGTATAATCCCGTATGTCATTCCCTTTGTCCTTCGGTATGTTACTTGCCCGAGATTCGATCGTCAGTATCCGCATACCTATTTCAATCTCGTTTACCGGCAAGTCTCTTTACTCGTTCCGTAATACAGGATCCCGCAACTTACACTAAGTTACATTGCTTGCAAGGCTTGTGTGTGATGTTGTATTACCGAGTGGGCCCCGAGATACCTCTCCGTCACACGGAGTGACAAATCCCAGTCTTGATCCATACTAACTCAACTAACACCTTCGGAGATACCTGTAGAGCATCTTTATAGTCACCCAGTTACGTTGCGACGTTTGATACACATAAAGCATTCCTCCGGTGTCAGTGAGTTATATGATCTCATGGTCATAGGAATAAATACTTGACACGCAGAAAACAGTAGCAACAAAATGACACGATCAACATGCTACGTCTATAAGTTTGGGTCTTGTCCATCACGTGATTCTCCCAATGACGTGATCCAGTTATCAAGCAACAACACCTTGTTCATAATCAGAAGACACTGACTATCATCGATCAACTGGCTAGCCAACTAGAGGCATGCTAGGGACGGTGTTTTGTCTATGTATCCACACATGTAAATGAGTCTTCATTCAATACAATTATAGCATGGATAATAAACTATTATCTTGATACAGGAATTATAATAATAACTATATTTATTATTGCCTCTAGGGCATAATTCCAACAGTCTCCCACTTGCACTAGAGTCAATAATCTAGCCCTCACATCACCATGTGAATTACATTGTGATAAATCTAACACCCATACAGTTCTGGTGTCGATCATGTTTTGGCCGTGGAAGAGGTTTAGTCAGCGGGTCTGCTACATTCAGATCCGTGTGCACCTTGCATATATTTACGTCCTCTTCCTCGACGTAGTCGCGGATGAGGTTGAAGCGTCGTTTGATGTGTCTGGTCTTCTTGTGAAACCGTGGCTCCTTTGCTAAGGCAATGGCACCAGTGTTGTCACCGAACAAGGTTATTGGATTCAGTGCGCTTGGCACTACTCCAAGATCCGTCATGAACTGCTTCATCCAGACACCCTCCTTAGCTGCTTCCGAGGCAGCCATGTACTCCGCTTCACATGTAGAATCTGCTACGACGCTTTGCTTGGAACTGCACCAGCTTATTGCACCCCCATTAAGAATAAATACGTATCCGGTTTGCGACTTAGAGTCGTCCGGATCTGTGTCAAAGCTTGCATCGACGTAACCTTTTACGGTGAGCTCTTCGTCACCTCCATACACGAGAAACATCTCCTTAGTCCTTTTCAGGTACTTCAGGATATTCTTGACCGTTGTCCGGTGATCCACTCCTGGATTACTCTGGAACCTACATGCCATACTTATGGCTAGGCTAACATCCGGTCTAGTGCACAACATTGCATACATGATAGAACCTATGGCTGAAGCATAGGGGACGGAGCACATATGCTCTCTATCTTCATCAGTTGCTGGGCACTGAGTCTTACTCAATCTCGTACCTTGTAAAACTGGCAAGAACCCTTTCTTGGACTGTTCCATTTTGAACCTCTTCAAAACTTTATCAAGGTATGTGCTTTGTGAAAGTCCTATCAGGCGTTTTGATCTATCCCTATAGATCTTAATGCCTAGAATGTGAGCAGCTTCTCCTAGGTCCTTCATAGAGAAACTTTTATTCAAGTAACCTTTTATGCTCTCCAAAAGCTCTACGTTGTTTCCAATCAGCAATATGTCATCCACATATAATATCAGAAACGCCACAGAGCTCCCACTCACTTTCTTGTAAATACAAGATTCTCCAACCACTTGTATAAACTCAAATGCTTTGATCACCTCATCAAAGCGTTTGTTCCAACTCCGAGATGCTTGCACCAGTCCATAAATGGATCGCTGGAGCTTGCACACCTTGTCAGCATTTTTAGGATCGACAAAACCTTCGGGCTGCATCATATACAACTCTTCCTTAAGGAAACCGTTAAGGAACGCCGTTTTGACATCCATCTGCCAGATTTCATAATCGAAAAATGCAGCTATTGCTAACATGATTCTGGCGGATTTAAGCATCGCTACGGGTGAGAAAGTCTCATCGTAGTCAACTCCTGGAACTTGTGAAAAACCCTTTGCCACAAGTCGAGCTTTATAAACGGTCACATTGCCGTCAGCGTCCGTCTTCTTCTTAAAGATCCATTTGTTCTGAATAGCCTTGCGGCCCTCAGGTAGTATCTCCAAAGTCCACACTTTGTTCTCATACATGGATCCTATCTCGGACTTCATGGCTTCTAGCCATTTGTTGGAATCTGGGCCCACCATTGCTTCTTCATAATTTGCAGGTTCATTGTTGTCTAACAACATGATTGATAAGACGGGATTACCGTACCACTCTGGAGCAGCACGTGATCTCGTCGACCTGCGTGGTTCAATAGAAACTTGAACTGGAGTTTCATGATCATCATCATTAACTTCCTCCTCAACCGGCGTCGCAACGACAGAGGTTTCCCCTTGCCCTGCGCCACCATCCAGAGGGATGAGAGGTTCGACAACCTCGTCAAGTTCTATCTTCCTCCCACTCAATTCTCTCGAGAGAAACTCCTTCTCGAGAAAAGCTCCGTTCTTAGCAACGAACACTTTGCCCTCGGATTTGAGATAGAAGGTGTACCCAACTGTCTCTTTTGGGTAACCTATGAAGACGCACTTTTCCGCTTTGGGTTCCAGCTTTTCAGGCTGAAGCTTTTTGACATAAGCATCACATCCCCAAACTTTAAGAAACGACAACTATGGCCTTTTGCCATACCACAGTTCGTATGGTGTCGTCTCAACGGATTTTGATGGTGCCCTATTTAAAGTGAATGCAGCTGTTTCTAATGCATAACCCCAAAATGATAACGACAAATCAGTAAGAGACATCATAGATTGCACCATCTCCAACAAAGTACGATTACGACGTTCGGACACACCATTACGCTGTGGTGTTCCAGGCGGTGTTAACTGCGAAACAATTCCACATTGTCTTAAGTGAGCACCAAACTCGAAACTCAGATATTCACCCCCACGATCAGACCGTAGGACCTTGATCTTCTTCTTACGATGATTTTCCACTTCACTCTGGAATTGCTTGAACTTTTCAAATGTTTCAGACTTGTGCTTCATCAAGTAGACATAACCATATCTACTTAAATCGTCAGTGAAGGTGAGAAAATAACGATATCCGCCGCGTGCCTCTACGCTCATTGGACCACACACATCGGTATGTATGATTTCCAACAAGTCACTTGCACGCTCCATTGTTCCGGAGAACGGAGTCTTAGTCATCTTGCCCATGAGGCATGGTTCGCACGTGTCAAGTGAATCAAAATCAAGTGACTCCAAAAGTCCATCAGCATGGAGTTTCTTCATGCGCTTTACACCAATATGACCCAAGCGGCAGTGCCACAAAAATATGGCGCTATCATTGTTTACTCTAACTCTTTTGGTCTCAATGTTATGTATATGCGTATCGCTATCAAGATTCAATATGAACAATCCTCTCACATTCGGTGCATGACCATAAAAGATGTTACTCATAGAAATAGAACAACCATTATTCTCAGACTTAAAAGAGTAACCGTCTCGCAATAAACAAGATCCAGATATAATGTTCATGCTCAACGCAGGCACTAAATAACAATGATTTAAGTTCATCACTAATCCCGATGGTAGCTGAAGTGACACTGTGTCGACGGCGATTGCATCAACCTTGGAACCATTTCCTACGCGCATCGTCACTTCATCTTTCGCCAGCCTTCGCGTATTCCGCAGTTCTTGTTTCGAGTTGCAAATATGAGCAACAGAACCGGTATCAAATACCCAGGCACTACTACGAGAGCCGGTTAAGTACACATCAATAACATGTATATCAAATATACCTGATTTTTCTTTGCCCGCCTTCTTATCTGCCAGATACTTGGGGTAATTGCGCTTCCAGTGACCCATACCCTTGCAATAGAAGCACTCTGTTTCAGGCTTAGGTCCAGCCTTGGGTTTCTTCGGCGGATTGGCAACAAGCTTGCCGCTCTTCTTCGAATTGCCCTTCTTGCCTTTGCCGTTTCTCTTGAAACTAGTGGTCTTGCTCACCATCAACACTTGATGTTCTTTACGGAGTTCAGACTCTGCGACTTTTAGCATCGCGAACAACTCGCCGGGAGACTTGTTCATCCCTTGCATGTTGTAGTTCAACACAAAGCCTTTATAGCTTGGCGGCAGTGATTGAAGGATTCTGTCAGTGATAGCTTCTTGCGGGAGTTCAATCCCCAGCTCAGCTAGACGGTTTGAGTACCCAGACATTTTGAGCACATGTTCACTGACAGACGAGTTTTCCTCCATCTTGCAAGCATAGAATTTATCGGAGGTCTCATACCTCTCGATCCGGGCGTTCTTATGAAAGATAAACTCCAACTCCTGGAACATCTCAAATGCTCCATGACGCTCAAAGCGACGTTGAAGTCCCGGTTCTAAGCCATACAAGACTGCACATTGAACTATTGAGTAGTCCTCCTTACGTGCTAACCAAGCGTTCTTAACATCCTGATCAGCCGTAGCGGGTGGTTCATCTCCTAGCGCAGCATTAAGGACATAATCCTTCTTCCCAGCTTGTAAGATTAGCTTAAGATTACGAGCCCAGTCTACAAAGTTGCTTCCATCATCTTTCAACTTAGCTTTCTCTAGGAACGTATTAAAATTCAGGATGACTGTCGCGTGAGCCATGATCTACAACACAAATATATTCAAAGTGGACTTAGACTATGTTCAAGATAATTAGAGTTCAACTTAATCAAATTATGTGCTAAACTCCCACTCAAAAAGTACATCTCTCTGGTCATTTGAGTGGTTCATGATCCACTTATACTATCTCAAGTCCGATCATCACGTGAGTTGAGTATAGTTTCAGTGGTAAGCATCCCTATGCTAATCATATCAACTATATGATTCATGATCGACCTTTCGGTCTCATGTGTTCCGAGGCCATGTCTGCACATGCTAGGCTCGTCAAGCTTAACCCGAGTGTTCCGCGTGCGCAACTGTTTTACACCCGTTGTATGTGAACGTTGAGTCTATCACACCCGATCATCACGTGGTGTCTCGAAACGACGAACTGTAGCAACGGTGCACAGTCGGGGAGAACACAATTTCGTCTTGAAATTTTAGTGAGAGATCATCTCATAATGCTACCGTCGTTCTAAGCAAAATAAGGTGCATAAAAGGATTAACATCACATGCAATTCATAAGTGACATGATATGGCCATCATCACGTGCTTCTTGATCTCCATCACCAAAGCACCGGCACGATCTTCTTGTCACCGGCGCCACACCATGATCATCCATCAACGTGTTGCCATCGGGGTTGTCGTGCTACTTATGCTATTACTACTAAAGCTACATCCTACCAAAATAGTAAACGCATATGCAAGCACAAACATTAGTATAAAGACAACCCTATGGCTCCTGCCGGTTGCCGTACCATCGACGTGCAAGTCGATATTTCTATTACAACATGATCATCTCATACATCCAATATATCACATCACATCGTTGGCCATATCACATCACAATCATACCCTGCAAAAACAAGTTAGACGTCCTCTAATTTTGTTGTTGCATGTTTTACGTGGTGACCAAGGGTATCTAGTAGGATCGCATCTTACTTCCGCAAACACCACAACGGAGATATATGAGTTGCTATTTAACCTCATCCAAGGACCTCCTCGGTCAAATCCGATTCAACTAAAGTTGGAGAAACCGACACTTGCCAGTCATCTTTGAGCAAAGGGGGTTACTCGTAACGATGAAACCAGTCTCTCGTAAGCGTACGAGTAATGTCGGTCCAAGCCGCTTCAATCCAACAATACCGCGGAATCAAGAAAAGACTAAGGAGGGCAGCAAAACGCACATCACCGCCCACAAAAACTTTTGTGTTCTACTCGAGAAGACATCTACGCATGAACCTAGCTCATGATGCCACTGTTGGGGAACGTCGCATGGGAAACAAAAAATTTCCTACGCGCACGAAGACCTATCATGGTGATGTCCATCTACGAGAGGGGATGAGTGATCTACGTACCCTTGTAGACCGTAAAGCAAAAGCGTTAGAGAACGCGGTTGATGTAGTGGAACGTCCTCACGTCCCTCGATCCGCCCCGCGAACAATCCCGCGATCAGTCCCACGATCTAGTACCGAACGGACGGCACCTCCGCGTTCAGCACACGTACAGCTCGACGATGATCTCGGCCTTCTTGATCCAGCAAGAGAGACGAAGAGGTAGAAGAGTTCTCCGGCAGCGTGACGGTGCTCCGGAGGTTGGTGATGACCTTGTCTCAGCAGGGCTCCGCCCGAGCTCCGCAGAAACGCGATCTAGAGGGAAAACCGTGGAGGTATGTGGTCGGGCTGCCGTGGAGAAGTCGTCTCAAATCAGCCCTAAAACCTCCGTATATATAGGTGGGAGGGAGGGGCCTTGCCTTGGGGTCCAAGGACCCTCAAGGGGGTCCGTCGAGCCAAGGGGGAGGACTCTCCCCCCCCCCCAAACCGAGTTCTCCGAAAACTCCCGGTACATTCCCGTTACATTCCCGGTAACTCCGAAAACCTTCCGGTAATCAAATGAGGTCATCCTATATATCAATCTTCGTTTTCGGACCATTCCGGAAACCCTCGTGACGTCCGTGATCTCATCCGGGACTCCGAACAACATTCGGTAACCAACCATATAACTCAAATACGCATAAAACAACGTCGAACCTTAAGTGTGCAGACCCTGCGGGTTCGAGAACTATGTAGACATGACCCGAGAGACTCCTCGGTCAATATCCAATAGCGGGACCTGGATGCCCATATTGGATCCTACATATTCTACGAAGATCTTATCGTTTGAACCTCAGTGCCAAGGATTCGTATAATCCCGTATGTCATTCCCTTTGTCCTTCGGTATGTTACTTGCCCGAGATTCGATCGTCAGTATCCGCATACCTATTTCAATCTCGTTTACCGGCAAGTCTCTTTACTCGTTCCGTAATACAAGATCCCGCAACTTACACTAAGTTACATTGCTTGCAAGGCTTGTGTGTGATGTTGTATTACCGAGTGGGCCCCGAGATACCTCTCCGTCACACGGAGTGACAAATCCCAGTCTTGATCCATACTAACTCAACTAACACCTTCGGAGATACCTGTAGAGCATCTTTATAGTCACCCAGTTACGTTGCGATGTTTGATACACACAAAGCATTCCTCCGGTGTCAGTGAGTTATATGATCTCATGGTCATAGGAATAAATACTTGACACGCAGAAAACAGTAGCAACAAAATGACACGATCAACATGCTACGTCTATAAGTTTGGGGCTTGTCCATCACGTGATTCTCCCAATGACGTGATCCAGTTATCAAGCAACAACACCTTGTTCATAATCAGAAGACACTGACTATCATCGATCAACTGGCTAGCCAACTAGAGGCATGCTAGGGACGGTGTTTTGTCTATGTATCCACACATGTAAATGAGTCTTCATTCAATACAATTATAGCATGGATAATAAACTATTATCTTGATACAGGAATTATAATAATAACTATATTTATTATTGCCTCTAGGGCATAATTCCAACACTTTCCTGGTCGGAGGCGACCTCCTTGGTCGGACCGATGACTTGTTCTATCAAGGTTTATGATGTGCTCCGGCCGGCGTGGTGGTGGTTGGAGCTGCTAGTCTTCCTGGTGCAGTGACCTCTACATGGTGTAGGTGGTCCTGCCGGTGGTATGTCTGGCTGCGCCACCCTTTCTCAAATTCGGTTCATTGGTGGATGGTGGTGGTGGTCAGGTTGTGTTGTTAACCGACGACTGCTCATCTCCTTGGTGATGTGTGGCTCGATCGATGATTCCTGGGTCCGACGTCTTTGGTCTGCTTCTGTCGTAGATCGCTCTCTGTTGGCAGTGACTGAGCTCCTCCCCCGGTGCTTGTAATAGGTGGAGGGGCTTAGGGCTCTGGGCGAAAGCGATGGTTCGATGGGGATCGAAGGATACCGGTGGCATTTCTTCTTGAAGTTGTCGTCGAAGAGTTCCTCCTCTTCACTAGACCGTGGTTTGCCAGTTCTAGGGTTGTCGTGTAGGCTGTTTGGTGTGGCTGGACTTTCCCGAGGTCCGACGGAGTTGTTGTGGATGACTCTGGGCAAAAGCCTTGGTTCGATGGGGGTCGAAGGATACCGGCGACGATGCTTCTTGAAGGCGTCGCCGAAGAGTCCTCACACCCCTTCAGGTTTGTGGGCGTGTTGGTGGTGGAGTTTGAGTTGTCGATTTCGGCAAGGGTTGGGTTGTTGCACGATTGTCCTCTGTTTCAATCGTGTGTCGTAAGGTTTTTTGGCCTAGTTTTCCTTATAAACAGGGCCACTCTGTTCTCTTTTTTTCCTCTCTTAATGAAAATCGACAATGCTCCTGCCTTGCACGTAAAAAAAAGTTCTTATAGCAATTTAGGCCCAGTTGTAGAATTTTCATTTACCAAGCTTGTGCAATAGATGTAGTTTATTTAAGGATTAATTTGGTACTCCCTCTATTCCATAATAACTAAAAGCACAACACTTATTATGGAACGGATGGAGTATATGCCACTGCAATTCTGGATACTCATAAAAATGCCATTACGATTTCGTTCTTTTGGAAAATGCCACTTCAACTTTGCAATACTTCTCTATATGCAACTCCTTCTGTATCTAAATAATTATAGTTATAAAAAATTAGTGTAATTCTTTTTAACTATAATTATTTAGATACAAAGGAAGTATATTATACATAGTTTTAGAACAAAATGCCCCCCTCTCTTTATTAGAGCAATCACTTCATGGTCGATCAGACATTGAACGCCAATGTGCTCCCCCTCTCTCTCCCTTCCCCCTCCCTCCCTCTGCTCGCGCGCTATCACTTCATTGCTCATCAACTTCAATGTTAATGCCTACAAAGGTCCTCTACTATTGGTTGTTGGACTGTTTCGTCCACTCGAATAAGTTCATGAATGAATATATCTTTCCTAACAAACCTGTTGGTTGTCTTTACAAAATTTTGATCTTTTACGGCAGTGGAAGTCATTGGTTAAGGAGTAAGATAAAGAGGCCACCTATTTGCTAATCTCTCATGTTCATGCTAGGACGTCTTTCATTTCGCATCAAGATCAGGTTGGGGTGCCTTTGGCTTGGTTGTGGCCGTCCTTTGTTGTGTTTTGCTCATGGGTAGCTGGTCTGTGTGTGGTCAAACTCTGTCCATTGTTGCTGTTGCACTTCTAAAAATTTGCTTGTTCTTGTATTTAGCCATTGTGGGATGTGATTTACTGGTGTGACATTGTCTTCATTTATAAAATTGGTTGTATGTCTTTTATTTAGAATAAAATAAAAAATAAAAAATAATGTAACACCCTAAAGAAAGATAAAATTGTTAAAATTTTAAAACAAAGGGTGTGTCTAAGGCACATGATGTGACATAGTTATTGCACATCTAAATAACGAAATCAAGCATAAAAAGAAAAAAAATATCCACACAAATCTTTACATAAGATCAATGATATAAAATTTAGATGTGCAACATTTATGTCACATTTAAATGTGCTTTAGCAAAACGATAAAACATACTACTCCCTCCGTTCCTAAATATAAGTCTTTGTAGAGATTTCACTAGTGGACTACATATGGATGTATATAGACATACTTTAGAGTATAGATTCAATCATTTTGCTTCGTTTGTAGACCCTTAATAAAATCGCTTAAAAGACTTATATTTAGGAACGGAGGGAGTAGCATTGAACCAACAATGGAAGATGGATCCACGGTATGTCGGTGCATTGATAAAATGTCAATGCACCAACTACAGTGTCTATTGACACTTGGGAGCAGCCACACCTTTCTCTTGAGAGAGGCGAGTGTGAAAGCGGGCAATACCGCCGCAGACTACCCCGCCGGCGGCGAACGGCTAGGCGGCCAGCCGGTGCAGTTACGATCGAGCACCCCGCCCCCGCGACTGCCATTAATACCCGTGTTCGATCCTCTCGACCGGCTCAACGGCCATGGTCGTCATCCGCCAGGCACTACGCACGTACGTGATCGATCAAGTATCACCAGTAACTGCATCTACCCCGATTCTACGGCGGCGTAGCATCCATACATAGAACGGCACACCTACGGTCAGCAGACTATCACGGCGACCCGATCCAACGACGTACAGTACGTAGGAATGAATCAGGCCTGCACCTCGGCCACGAACCGGGGATGGTCACTGAATCTGCCCCTGAATCTCTGTCGCCGCCCAATACCAGCGCCGCACGCAACTCGGGAGCAAGCTGCAACCACTTCGAGCAGAATCTGACACCAGCATTCTGTTACCGCCATTTAAACCTCCTCGTGTTTTTCCCGCCGCAAAGCAATCGATCTCTCTGCTTTACCAAGCTTCTCAGTGCTGCTCGATCGAGCTGACAAGCGACGATCCGACCTATAAATACGCCCCCTACCTTCTCCTCCACCCTCATCGATCTCACACTCCAAGCAAGCTAGCCACCAAGCAGTAGCAGCTTGGTGATCAGCAGTGCTGCGCAGTACCAAGGTACCTCGATACAACAACTCGATCGTGGTACTGAACTACACGATGGGGCTGCTTAGCAAGAAGCTTCTGGTGGCATCCATGGTGGCTGCCGTGCTGGCCGTGGCGGCCGTGGAGCTCTGCAGCGCCATCCCGATGGAGGACAAGGACCTGGAATCGGAGGAGGCGCTATGGGACCTCTACGAGCGGTGGCAGTCGGCGCACCGCGTGCGCCGACACCACGCCGAGAAGCACCGCCGCTTCGGCACCTTCAAGTCCAACGCCCACTTCATCCACTCCCACAACAAGCGCGGCGAGCACCCCTATCGCCTCCACCTCAACCGCTTCGGCGACATGGACCAGGCCGAGTTCCGCGCCACCTTCGTCGGCGACCTCCGCCGCGACACCCCGTCCAAGCCGCCGTCCGTCCCCGGATTCATGTACGCCGCCCTGAACGTGTCCGACCTGCCGCCGTCCGTGGACTGGCGGCAGAAGGGCGCCGTGACGGGCGTCAAGGACCAGGGCAAGTGCGGCAGCTGCTGGGCATTCTCCACGGTGGTGTCCGTGGAAGGCATCAACGCCATCCGCACGGGCAGCCTCGTGTCCCTCTCGGAGCAGGAGCTCATCGACTGCGACACGGCGGACAACGACGGGTGCCAGGGCGGGCTCATGGACAACGCCTTCGAGTACATCAAGAACAACGGCGGGCTAATCACCGAGGCCGCCTACCCGTACCGCGCCGCCAGGGGCACCTGCAACGTCGCGAGAGCGGCCCAGAACTCGCCCGTGGTGGTGCACATCGACGGGCACCAGGACGTGCCGGCCAACAGCGAGGAGGACCTGGCCAGGGCGGTGGCGAACCAGCCCGTGTCCGTGGCCGTCGAGGCCAGCGGGAAGGCGTTCATGTTCTACTCCGAGGGGGTCTTCACCGGTGAATGTGGAACAGAGCTGGACCACGGCGTGGCGGTGGTCGGGTACGGGGTGGCGGAGGACGGCAAGGCGTACTGGACGGTGAAGAACTCGTGGGGGCCGTCGTGGGGGGAGCAGGGCTACATCAGGGTGGAGAAGGATTCCGGCGCCTCGGGCGGGCTCTGCGGCATCGCCATGGAGGCGTCCTATCCCGTCAAGACCTACAGCAAGCCCACGCCCATGCCCAGGCGCGCGCTTGGCGCCTGGGAGTCGCAGTGATCGACCCTCTGCGTGTCTGAATTATTTCTACTATCCTTCCTAGTTAAATTAGGGTGAAAATAAATTACAACTGAATTAAGTGGTTCTCCGTCCACATGCCTAGAATTAGACGTGTGTAAGGTGGGACCAGGACGATCGACATTTGTTTGGATTTATGAAATGTAATGTAAAATGTAGTGATGCAATTGGTAATGTTTGTAAGCATGCTAGTATGTTGTGTTTTACTTCAAGCCTTCCGTTTCATAATTCTTGTCGTGTTTTAGTTCAACTTTATTTAGACTAGACGAGACGATACTGTGCATTGCCATAGAATTAGATATATATAGCTTCTAAATGTTACATAAAATATTAATTCAATCAGTATAACTTAGCAAAAAATGCTAAAAAAAATAACGTAAAATTTTTAGATATGGAAAACTGAACGTTTTTCATGGTAATTTTTGTTGGTGTAAGGATGTAAAGTTTAGTTGATGAGCACAACAATTCTCTGACAAAGAATGAACATAGGCGGATTTGTCATGCTCACAAATCAAACTTGCCACTCTCGATAAACATAATTTGCCTAGAAAAATCGTTTGATTTGTCATGCCTAATAAACTCACATCTGCTGGATATTTCTGTCCATAATTTAAAATGTGTGAGATATATCTGCATATGGAAAAAATCGTAACATAAAAAATTACGGATGTCACAATATAATGTAATGAAATTTAAAACTTAGGATGCACTAATTCATATTGGACCATAGAGAACTCTCATGCGTAGATCACACAAATACTAATGGGTTGGGCTAGTAATTTTAACGGCTACAACAATTTTGATGATATGGAAGCACGTGTGTTGAAAAAACTAAAACTAGAGGAAATCAATATCTTGAATATATAAAATTCGAACTACATATTATGCTACAAAATTTTATCCGGAAATCTTTCTAAAGAATTCATCAAGCAAAACACAATTTGTCTATTCCATCGATCCCAACCTTTGCTTAGTGCCGCATGAAAATTGACTTCTTGAACATATACCGACATCGGGCATCGAAGGCTTGGCACTTCTCAAGTGAAGTGTATACACGAAATCCGTTGAGCAAGAAAGCGGTGATCCCATAAAATCAAGTGATACATATGATGTGTTTAAAATTAGGCTTAATTAATAGATGTGAATATAGTGGAAAAGACTCCCCTAGCGACAGCTAGGGTTTTGTCTCCTTACGGCGATTCCCTCGCCGTAAGTCCACCCTCGTCCGGCGATCGGTGCCCATACCCCGTGACCTAACTACGGCCGCGCTCTCCCTTCATCACGACCGCCCCCCCCCCCCCCCCCCGGGTTGTTCCTGGTGTAGGTCCTTACCCCATTATCGTGACCATGGCGGCGGCTTCAGAGGCGTTCTCATCAACGAACCCATGTTCCCATGGAAAACCAGATGAGGATCTCAGTGACTTCTTCGAGAAGCTGGATCTCCACGAGGAAGAGTTCGACGATGTGGTGGTTGAAGAGGAGGCACCTGACTTAGTAGATGAGATCCCATGGCTAGACCTAGCGAGGGTTCAGACAAGTAAAAACTTCAGTCAGGCAACCTTCTTCAAAGACATGAGGGCTGCATGGAACACCGTGAAACCCGTGTGTTTCTGCCCCATTGGTGCCAACCTGTTTGTGGTTCAGGCTCGCTGCCTTGGCGATTGGGATCGCACCATGTCCGAAGGTCCTTGGTTGTTTCGTAACATGGCCGTGGTGCTTGCTCCTTATGATGGCTATTCTGAGGCTGACGAAGTTCCTTTGGTGCATATGCCTATTTGGATGCAGATTCATAAGCTGTCAGATGGATATTGCAGAGAGGACATCATCGGAAAACTGTTTAGATCGGCTAGTGAGATCCTGGATACGAGAATCGCCGGTAACTCCAGAGGAGATTACATTCGTGTCCGGGTTAGGCATAACATCAGGAAACCTCTAACCAAGTTTGTTAGCATTGTAAAAGAAAAAGTTCGGAAAGTCTACGATGTTAGGTATGAGAAGTTAGCAAGATTCTGTAAGGCTTGTGGTATTATCGGACATGAACATAAAGAATGCGACAATGGAGTGCATTCACAGAAGGACCTCAAGTTTGGAGACTATCTATACGTTGATCCACCTGTGAACTTCAGGGCTGACTGGGAGTCTGCTCGTACTAAGAAAAACTTCCTGGAGACTCCTGCAGCTAAAGCTTCGGCTAGGAAGGGGGAGACAACTATTGACAGGGAGCTCAGAGATACAGCTTCCAGCCCAGTTAAACATTCCCTTCCGTTGGCGATGAATGTGGATAAATCAGCCCGTAAAAGATTAATGGTGGAGGATGGAGGGGTGGGAGTCCCTAACCAGGCGAAGGAACTGTTACTGATCACAGATGGCAAGGAGGCCCTAGGTTTGGCCTCGCCAACAACTAGCTCTGGTACTAAACGTGCAAACAAGGATGATGAACATTCTGATTCAGGCAACCTTTCGGCGGGCTCCGTGTTGGAGCGCCGCCAATCCCAATGAGTCACCTAATTTGGAACTGCCGGGGGGCGGGGAACCGCCGGACACTTCACGAAGTTGGGGCTCTTGTAAAAGCCCATTCCCCAAGCTTTGTCTTCCTAGCTAAAATGAGACAAACATGTGCAAAGCTTTGTCTTATGCTAGAGTTCAACACCTTGTCTCTCCTCGATCAGATCACTGTCCAGTTTTCTTGCACCTTGATGAGACGCAGGATGGTGATGACCCACAAGTATAGGGGATCAATCGTAGTCCTTTCGATAAGTAAGAGTGTCGAACCCAACGAGGAGCAGAAGGCTCTGATAAACGGTTTTCAGCAAGGTAATAACTGCAATCACTGAAAGTAGCGGTAACAAGTGATGGTGTAGTGAGGTGAAATGTAGCAAGCGAAAAAGTAACAAGTAACAAGTAACAAGTAGTAGCAACGGTGCAGCAAGTGGCCCAATCCCTTTTGTAGCAAGGGACAAGCCTTAACAAAGTCTTATAGGAGGAAAAGCGCTCCCGAGGACACACGGGAATTTCTGTCATGCTAGTTTCATCATGTTCATATGATTCGCGTTCGTTACTTTGATAGTTTGATATGTGGGTGGACCGGCGCTTGGGTACTGCCCTTACTTGGACAAGCATCCCACTTATGATTAACCTCTCTCGCAAGCATCTGCAACTACAAAATAAGAATTAAGACAACGTCTAACCATAGCATTAAACTAGTGGATCCAAATCAGCCCCTTACGAAGCAACGCATAGACAGGGGTTTAAGCTTCTGTCACTCCAGCAACCCATCATCTACTTACTACTCCCCAATGCCTTCCTCTAGGCCCAAATATGGTGAAGTGTTATGTAGTCGACGTTCAAATAACACCACTAGAGGAAAAGACAACATACAACATATCAAAATACCGAACGAATATCAAATTCACATGACTATTATCAGCATGCCTTATCCCGTGTCCTCAGGAACAAAAGTAACTACTCACAAAGCATAATCATAATCATGATCAGAGGTGTAATGAATAGCATCAAGGATCTGAACATAAACTCTTCCACCAAGTAATCCAACTAGCATCAACTACAAAGAGTAATCAACACTACTAGCAACCTTACAAGTACCAATCGGAGTCGTGAGACAGAGATTGATTACAAGAGATGAACTAGGGATTGGAGAGGAGATGGTGCTGATGAATATGTTGATGAAGATGCCTCCCCTCCGACGAGAGGAGTGTTGGTGATGACGATGGCGACGATTTCCCCCTCCGGGAGGGAAGTTTCCCCGACAGGATCGTCCTGCCGGAGCTCTGGATTGGATCTGCTCAAGTTCCGCCTCGTGGCGGCGGCGAAACCACGAAAGAGCTCCCGAATGATTTTTTCTGGACCAAAACCCTTCATATAGCAAAAGAGGGGGGCTAGTGGGCCGTCAGGGAGCCCACAAGCTTGCCCTCCGCCACCAGGGGGTGGCGATGGCACGGCTTGTGGCGCCCTGGTGGCCCCCCTCCGGTACTTCTTTCGCCCAGTATTTTTTATATAATGCCGAAAAATTCCACGTAACTTTTCAGAGGATTTGGAGGTGTGCAGAATAGTGGACTAAGATTTGCTCCTTCTCCTTTTCCAGTCCAGAATTCCAGCTGCCTGAATTCCCCCTCTTTAAATAAACCTTGCAAAATAAGAGAGAAAAGACATAAAAATGGTACCACAAAGTAATATAACAACCCATAAGGCAATAAATATCAACATGAAAGCATGATGCAAAATGGACGTATCAACTCCCCCAAGCTTAGACCTCGCTTGTCCTCAAGCGAAAACCAAGTTCCATAAACATGTCCACATGTTTAGGAACGAAGGTGTCGAAAAAACATAATACGGACATGAGGGCATCATGATCACACATAGAACAAAAATACATCATAAAGATTCTTATGGGAAAGTAACAATTCCTTCACAAAGCAAAGCATGAAGCAAAAACCTTACCGAGAAGTAACCAACAATAGTCCATAGTCATTGAAGCAATTGCAATTTATCACAACATCAGAAAGAGTCAAATAAGAGCTTGTAAGGCAAACCCGCATACTCAATCATCTCTTTTGTTTTCCACAATTGTTACAACTCACGTGGTACTCATGGTGTCAAAGTTTTAGCTGGACACAGAGGAAGATAGGGGCTTATAGTTTTGCCTCCCAATGATTTACCCCAAGGGTAAAGTCAACAATAATAAAGCATAAGTACTCAACTCCAAGTTGATATATGAATATAGATCTTTCCCAAGCATGTGACGGTAGCCAAGAAAAAGGCAAAAATAGGGAATTGGTGAAGATCACCATGACTCTTACAAGGGCAAAAAGTAAAGGTACAAGATAGGCCCTTCGCAGAGGGAAGCAGAGGTTGTCATGCGCTTTTGAGGTTTGAATGCGTGTCCTCTTAGTGCGGAGGAACGTCACTTTATATTGCCTCCTGTGATAAAGAACTTTATTATGCAGTCTGTCGCTTTTATGTCTTCCTCATCACAGGTTCGTACAAAGCTTATTTTCCACACACTAATAGATCATACATATTAGAGAGCAATTTTTATTGCTTGCACCGATGACAACTTACTTGAAGGATCTTATTCAATCCATAGGTAGGTATGGTGAACTCTCATGGCAAAACTGGGTTGAAGGTTTACGGATGCACAAGTAGTATTTCTACTTGGTGCGGGAGTTTTGGCTAATATGAGGTGGAAGCAATCGTCACATGCTAAGGGATCTCTAATCATATAACATTGTTTGGAACCAAGCAAACACAATTCATTATGTTGTCTTCCTTGTCCAACATCTACTCCTAAGCATGTAATAGTTTGGTGAGTGCTCACAATTGTAAAAAGTGTCTAAGATGATATATTTATATGTGAACCTCTCTTTCCTTATTACTTCTTATCAATTGCAACAATGACTGAGGTCTATGTTGATTTATTCTCAACAAGTTTCAATCATCATACGTGTCATAAGTGAAGTTATCACTTTCCATAAGATCGTCTCATGATCTTTCATGCTATCGTTCTTTTCATACTATTGATCATGGCACAAAGCAAAGCCCTTGACTAAGATACTCTTTATTATATAGCTCGTAAGCTCGAATACATCGGGGGAGAGACAAAAGCAAAAGACTCAAACTAAACACTAAAGACTTATTCCTCTAAGAGAAGAAATAAAAAATGAAAAGGAAAGAAATAAAATAAAGGTAAAAGCAAAAGATATAAAGGTGATACGATACCAGGGCAACTCCCCCAAGCTTGGCACAAGCCAAGGGGATTGCCCATACCAATGCTTAGTTGTCTTCCTTTGGTGGTGAAGGTGGTGGAGTTGTTGAAGCAGACTTATCCTCCGTCTTCCAAGGCATAGTTGCTCCATCATGGCAGGATGAACGAGTCGCCGGAATCCTCAAATCTGCAGCGAACCTTATTGATTTAAATCTGTACTCATACTCACAGTTTTGGTTCTGCAGGTCATAGATCTGGCCCTGAAGTTGATCAACCCTGTCATAGAGCCTGGAGAGGTTTTTCCCAATGTCAATGGCATCCATCTTGTGATTGCTGGTGAACTCCGTGATCATCGTGTGGTTGGCGTTGAGTCCACGCTCCACCATCCCTTGGCACTTGAAGACTTGTTGCTCCATTGCTTCGAGCCTCGTCTCCACGCTTCCGGTCTTCTTAGGCCCCTCAACATCACGGATGTGCAACATCCCTGTTGGGGAACGTCGCATGGGAAACAAAAATTTTCCTACGCGCACGAAGACCTATCATGGTGATGTTCATCTACGAGAGGGGATGAGCGATCTACGTACCCTTGTAGATCGTACAGCAGAAGCGATTAGAGAACGCGGTTGATGTAGTGGAACGTCCTCACGTCCCTCGATCCGCCCCGCGAACAATCCCGCGATCAGTCCCACGATCTAGTACCGAACGGACGACACCTCCGCGTTCAGCACACGTACAGCTCGACGATGATCTCGGCCTTCTTGATCCAGCAAGAGAGACGGAGAGGTAGAAGAGTTCTCCGGCAGCGTGACGGCGCTCCGGAGGTTGGTGATGACCTTGTCTCAGCAGGGCTCCGCCCGGGCTCCGCAGAAACGTGATCTAGAGGAAAAACTATGGAGGTATGTGGTCGGGCAGCCGTGAGAAAGTCGTCTCAAATCAGCCCTAAAACCTCCGTATATATAGGTGGGAGGGAGGGGAGGAGGCAGCCTCAAAACCTAAAGGTTTGGCCGAAATTGGAGGTGGAGGAGTCCTACTCCAATCCTACTTGGAGTAGGATTCCACCTTCCCACTTGGAAACTCTTTCCACCTTGTGTTTTTTCCTTCTCAAACCTTATGGGCCTTAGTGGGAACTTATTCCAGCCCACTAGGGGCTGGTTTATCTCTTCCCATAGCCCATGAGACCCCTTGGGGCGTGACACCCCTCCCGATGGTCCCCGGCACCCCTCCCGGCACTCCCGGTACACTACCGATGAGCCCGAAACTTTTCCGGTAATGCACGAAAACCTTCCGGTAACCAAATGAGGTCATCCTATATATCAATCTTCGTTTCCGGACCATTCCGGAAACCCTCGTGACGTCCGTGATCTCATCCGGGACTCCGAACAACATTCGGTAACCAACCATATAACTCAAATACGCATAAAACAACGTCGAACCTTAAGTGTGCAGACCCTGCGGGTTCGAGAACTATGTAGACATGACCCGAGAGACTCCTCGGTCAATATCCAATAGCGGGACCTGGATGCCCATATTGGATCCTACATATTCTTGTTGGGGAACGTCGCATGGGAAACAAAATTTTTCCTACGCGCACGAAGACCTATCATGGTGATGTCCATCTACGAGAGGGGATGAGTGATCTACGTACCCTTGTAGATCGTACAGCAGAAGCGTTAGAGAACGCGGTTGATGTAGTGGAACGTCCTCACGTCCCTCGATCCGCCCCGCGAACAATCCCGCGATCAGTCCCACGATCTAGTACCGAACGGACGGCACCTCCGCGTTCAGCACACGTACAACTCGACGATGATCTCGGCCTTCTTGATCCAGCAAGAGAGACGGAGAGGTAGAAGAGTTCTCCGGCAGCGTGACGGCGCTCCGGAGGTTGGTGATGATCTTGTCTCAGCAGGGCTCCGCCCGAGCTCCGCAGAAACGCGATCTAGAGGAAAAACTATGGAGGTATGTGGTCGGGCAGCCGTGAGAAAGTCGTCTCAAATCAGCCCTAAAACCTCCGTATATATAGGTGGGAGGGAGGGGAGGAGGCAGCCTTAAAACCTAAAGGTTTGGCCGAAATTGGAGGTGGAGGAGTCCTACTCCAATCCTACTTGGAGTAGGATTCCACCTTCCCACTTGGAAACTCTTTCCACCTTGTGTTTTTTCCTTCTCAAACCTTATGGGCCTTAGTGGGAACTTATTCCAGCCCACTAGGGGCTGGTTTATCTCTTCCCATAGCCCATGAGACCCCTTGGGGCGTGACACCCCTCCCGATGGTCCCCGACACCCCTCCCGGCACTCCCGGTACACTACCGATGAGCCCGAAACTTTTCCGGTAATGCACGGAAACCTTCCGGTAACCAAATGAGGTCATCCTATATATCAATCTTCATTTCCGGACCATTCCGGAAACCCTCGTGACGTCCGTGATCTCATCCGAGACTCCGAACAACATTCGGTAACCAACCATATAACTCAAATACGCATAAAACAACGTCGAACCTTAAGTGTGCAGACCCTGCGGGTTCGAGAACTATGTAGACATGACCCGAGAGACTCCTCGGTCAATATCCAATAGCGGGACCTGGATGCCCATATTGGATCCTACATATTCTACGAAGATCTTATCGTTTGAACCTCAGTGCCAAGGATTCATATAATCCCGTATGTCATTCCCTTTGTCCTTCGGTATGTTACTTGCCCGAGATTCGATCGTTAGTATCCGCATACCTATTTCAATCTCGTTTACCGGCAAGTCTCTTTACTCGTTCCGTAATACAAGATCCCGCAACTTACATTAAGTTACATTGCTTGCAAGGCTTGTGTGTGATGTTGTATTACCGAGTGGGCCCCGAGATACCTCTCCGTCACACGGAGTGACAAATCCCAGTCTTGATCCATACTAACTCAACTAACACCTTCGGAGATACCTGTAGAGCATCTTTATAGTCACCCAGTTACGTTGCGACGTTTGATACACACAAAGCATTCCTCCGGTGTGAGTGAGTTATATGATCTCATGGTCATAGGAATAAATACTTGACACGCAGAAAACAGTAGCAACAAAATGACACGATCAACATGCTACGTCTATTAGTTTGGGTCTAGTCCATCACATGATTCTCCTAATGATGTGATCCCGTTATCAAGTGACAACACTTGCCTATGGCCAGGAAACCTTGACCATCTTTGATCAACGAGCTAGTCAACTAGAGGCTTACTAGGGACAGTGTTTTGTCTATGTATCCACACAAGTATTGTGTTTCCAACTAATACAATTATAGCATGGATAATAAACGATTATCATGAACTAAGAAATATAATAATAACTAATTTATTATTGCCTCTAGGGCATATTTCCAACAATTCTACGAAGATCTTATCGTTTGAACCTCAGTGCCAAGGATTCATATAATCCCGTATGTCATTCCCTTTGTCCTTCGGTATGTTACTTGCCCGAGATTCGATCGTTAGCATCCGCATACCTATTTCAATCTCGTTTACCGGCAAGTCTCTTTACTCGTTCCGTAATACAAGATCCCGCAACTTACATTAAGTTACATTGCTTGCAAGGCTTGTGTGTGATGTTGTATTACCGGCAAGTCTCTTTATTCTGCCGTGGTCGGGTTTTGAGTCTTACTCAAATTCACACCTTACAACGCAACCAAGAACTCCTTCTTTGTTGATCTATTTTCAACTCCTTCAAAAAACTTGTCAAGGCATGCATCTTGTTGAAACTTCTATTAAGCACTTTCGATCCATCTCCATAGATCTTTGATACTCAACGTTCAAGTAGCGTAATCCAGGTAGTCCTTTGAAAACTTCTTTCAAACAACCTTGTATGCTTTACAGAAATTCTACATTACTTCTGATCCACAATATGTCAACCACATATACCTATCAGAAATTCTATAGTGCTCCCACTCACTTCTTTGGAAATACAAGTTTCTCACAAACTTTGTACAAACCCAAAATCTTTGATCATCTCATCAAAGTGTATATTCCAACTCCGAGATGCTTGCACCAGTCCACTGAAGGATCGCTGGAGCTTGCATACTTGCTAGTATCTTTAGGATCGACAAAACCTTCTGGTTGTATCACATACAATGTTTGCTCAAGGAAACCGTCGAGAAAACAATGTTTTGATATCCTACGTGCAATATTTCATAAATAATGCATCAACAACTAACATAATTCTAACAGACCTTTAGCATCGCTACGAGTGAGAAAGTCTCATCACAGTCAACTGTTTGATCTTGTCGAAAACATCTTTGCGACAAGTCGAGCTTTTCTTAATAGTGACTTATCACCATCATCGTCTGTCTTCCTTTAAAGATCCATTTTTACTCAATAGTCCTATGACCATCAAGTAGTTCTACCAAAGTCTTCACTTTGTTTTCACACATGGATCCTCTCTCGGATTTCATGGCTTCCAGCCATTTGTCGGAATCTGGGCCCACCATCGCTTTCTCCATAACTCGTAGGTTCACTGTTGCTCAACAACATGACCTCCAAGACAGGGTTACCGTACTACTCTGCAGCAGTATGCGACCTTGTCGACCTACGAGGTTTGTAGTACCTTGATTCGAAGCTCAATGATCACCATCATCAGCTTCTACTTCAATTGGTGTAGGCGCCACAGGAACAACTTCCTACGCCCTGCTACACACTAGTTGAAGTGATGGTTCAATAACCTCATCAAGTTCTACTACCCTCCCACTCAATTCTTTCGAGAGAAACCTTTCCTCGAGAAAGGATCCGTTTCTAGAAACAAACACTTTGCTTTCGGATCTGAGATAGGAGATGTACCCAACTGTTTTGGATATCCTATGAAGATGCATTTATCCGCTTTGGGTTCGAGCTTATCAGACTGAAACCTTTTCACATAAGTGTCGAAACCCCAAACTTTCATGAAACGACAGTTTAGATTTCTCTAAACCTCAGTCTATACTGTGTCATCTCAACGGAAATACGCGGTGCCCTATTTAAAGTGAGTGCGGTTGTCTCTAATGCATAACCCATAAACGATAGTGGTAATTCGATAAGAGACATCACAGTATGCACCATACTAAATAGTGCGTGGCTATGATGTTCAGACACATCATCACACTATGATGTTCCAGGTGGCATGAACTGTGAAACAATTTCCACATTGTCTTAACTGTGTACCAAAAACTCGTAACTCAGATATTCATTTCTATGATCACATCGTAGACAGTTCATCTTCTTGTTACGACGAACTTCACTCTGAAACAGAATTGAACTTTTCAATATTTCAGATTTGTGATTCATTAAGTAAATACTTCTGTATCTACTCAAGTCGTCAGTGAAGTAAGAACATAATGATATCCACTGCGTGCCTCAGCACTCACTGGACTGCATACATCAAAATGTATCACTTTCCAACAAGTTACTATCTTGTTTCATCTCAACGAAAACAAGGCCTTGCTCATGTGGTATGATTTGCATGTCACTAGTGATTCGAAATCAGGTGAGTACAAAGATCCATCAGCATGGAGCCTCTTCATGCAATTTATACTAACATGACTCAAGCGGCAGTGCCACAAGTAAGTGGTACTATCATTATTAACTCGTATCTTTTGGCACCAATGTGTAACACTACAATCGAGATTCAATAAACCATTGAAGGTGTTTATTCAAGCAAATAGAGTAACCATTATTCTCTTTGAATGAATAATCGTATTGCAATAAACACGATCCAATCATGTTCACGCTTAACGCAAACACCAAATAACAATTATTTAGGTTCAACACCAATCCCGATGGTAGAGGGAGCGTGCGACGTTTGATTATATCAACCTTGGAAACACTTCCAACACATATCGTCACCTCGCCTTTAGCTAGTCTCCGTTTATGCCGTAGCTTTCATTTCGCGTTACTAATCACTTAGCAACCGAACCGGTATCCAATACCCTCGTGCTACTAGGAGTACTAGTAAAGTACACATCAACATTATGTATATCACATATATACTTCTCTCGACTTTTCCAGCCTTCTTATCCACCAAGTATCTAGAGTTGCTCCGCCTCAGTGATTGTTCCCCTTATTATAGAAGCACTTAGTCTCGGGTTTGGGTTTAATCTTGGGTCTCTTCATTAGTGCAGCAACTGTTTTGCCGTTTCACGAAGTATCCCTTCTAGCCCTTGCCTTTCTTGAAACTTAGTGGTTTTACTAACCATCAACTATTGATGCTCCTTCTTGATTTCTACTTTCGCAGTGTCAAACATCGCGAATCACTCAAAAGATCATAGTATCTATCCTTGATATGTTATAGTTCATCACGAAGCTCTCATAGCTTGGTGGCAGTGACTTTGGAGAACCATCACTATCTCATCTGGAAGATTAACTCCCACTTGATTCAAGCGATTGTCGTACTCAGACAATCTGAGCACACGCTCAACGATTGAGCTTTTCTCCTTTACTTTGTGGACAAAGAATCTTGTTTGGAGGTCTCGAACCTCTTAACAAGGGCACAAGCATGAAATCACAATTTCATCTCTTCGGAACATCACTTATGTTCCGTGACGTTTTACAACGTTTTCGGCGCCTTGCTTCTAAGCCATCAAGTATCTTGCACTGAACTATCGTGTAGTCATCAGTAACGTGTATGTCGGATGTTCATAGCATCCACAGACGACGCTCGAGGTGCAGCACACCGAGTGGTGCATTAAGGACATGAGCCTTCTGCGTAGCAACGAGGACAATCCTCGGTTTTACAGACTCAGTCTGCAAAGGTTGCTACTATCAATTTTCAACTAAATTTTCTCTAGGAACATGTAAAAACAGTAGAGCTATAGCGCAAGCTACATCGTAATTCGCAAAGACCATTAGACTATGTTCATGACAATTAGTTCAATTAATCATATTACTTAAGAACTCCTACTCAAAAAGTACATCTCTCTAGTCATTTGAGTGGTACATGATCCAAATCCGCTATCTCAAGTCCGATCATCACGTGAGTCGAGAATAGTTTCAGTGGTAAGCATCCCTATGCTAATCATATCAACTATACGATTCATGCTCGACCTTTCGGTCTCATGTGTTCCGAGGCCATGTCTGCACATGCTAGGCTCGTCAAGCTTAACCCGAGTGTTCCGCGTGTGCAACTGTTTTGCACCCGTTGTATGTGAACGTTGAGTCTATCACACCCGATCATCACGTGGTGTCTCGAAACGAAGAACTGTCGCAACGGTGCACAGTCGGGGAGAACACAATTTCGTCTTGAAATTTTAGTGAGAGATCACCTCATAATGCTACCGTCGTTCTAAGCAAAATAAGGTGCATAAAAGGATTAACATCACATGCAATTCATAAGTGACATGATATGGCCATCATCACGTGCTTCTTGATCTCCATCACCAAAGCACCGGCACGATCTTCTTGTCACCGGCGTCACACCATGATCTCCATCATCATGATATCCATCAACGTGTCGCCATCGGGGTTGTCGTGCTACTCATGCTATTACTACTAAAGCTACGTCCTAGCAAAATAGTAAACGCATCTGCAAGCACAAACGTTAGTTATAAAGACAACCCTATGGCTCCTGCCGGTTGCCGTACCATCGACGTGCAAGTCGATATTATCTATTACAACATGATCATCTCATACATCCAATATATCACATCACATCGTTGGCCATATCACATCACAAGCATACCCTGCAAAAACAAGTTAGACGTCCTCTAATTTTGTTGTTGCATGTTTTACGTGGTGACCATGGGTATCTAGTAGGATCGCATCTTACTTAAGCAAACACCACAACGGAGATATATGAGTTGCTATTTAACCTCATCCAAGGACCTCCTCGGTCAAATCCGATTCAACTAAAGTTGGAGAAACCGACACTTGCCAGTCATCTTTGAGCAACGGGGTTACTCGTAGCGATGAAACCAGTCTCTCGTAAGCGTACGAGTAATGTCGGTCCAAGCCGCTTCAATCCAACAATACCGCGGAATCAAGAAAAGACTAAGGAGGGCAGCAAAACGCACATCACCGCCCACAAAAACTTTTGTGTTCTACTCGAGAAGACATCTACGCATGAACCTAGCTCATGATGCCACTGTTGGGGAACGTCGCATGGGAAACAAAATTTTTCCTACGCGCACGAAGACCTATCATGGTGATGTCCATCTACGAGAGGGGATGAGTGATCTACGTACCCTTGTAGATCGTACAGCAGAAGCGTTAGAGAACGCGGTTGATGTAGTGGAACGTCCTCACGTCCCTCGATCCGCCCCGCGAACAATCCCGCGATCAGTCCCACGATCTAGTACCGAACGGACGGCACCTCCGCGTTCAGCACACGTACAACTCGACGATGATCTCGGCCTTCTTGATCCAGCAAGAGAGACGGAGAGGTAGAAGAGTTCTCCGGCAGCGTGACGGCGCTCCGGAGGTTGGTGATGATCTTGTCTCAGCAGGGCTCCGCCCGAGCTCCGCAGAAACGCGATCTAGAGGAAAAACTATGGAGGTATGTGGTCGGGCAGCCGTGAGAAAGTCGTCTCAAATCAGCCCTAAAACCTCCGTATATATAGGTGGGAGGGAGGGGAGGAGGCAGCCTTAAAACCTAAAGGTTTGGCCGAAATTGGAGGTGGAGGAGTCCTACTCCAATCCTACTTGGAGTAGGATTCCACCTTCCCACTTGGAAACTCTTTCCACCTTGTGTTTTTTCCTTCTCAAACCTTATGGGCCTTACTGGGAACTTATTCCAGCCCACTAGGGGCTGGTTTATCTCTTCCCATAGCCCATGAGACCCCTTGGGGCGTGACACCCCTCCCGATGGTCCCCGACACCCCTCCCGGCACTCCCGGTACACTACCGATGAGCCCGAAACTTTTCCGGTAATGCACGGAAACCTTCCGGTAACCAAATGAGGTCATCCTATATATCAATCTTCGTTTCCGGACCATTCCGGAAACCCTCGTGACGTCCGTGATCTCATCCGGGACTCCGAACAACATTCGGTAACCAACCATATAACTCAAATACGCATAAAACAACGTCGAACCTTAAGTGTGCAGACCCTGCGGGTTCGAGAACTATGTAGACATGACCCGAGAGACTCCTCGGTCAATATCCAATAGCGGGACCTGGATGCCCATATTGGATCCTACATATTCTACGAAGATCTTATCGTTTGAACCTCAGTGCCAAGGATTCATATAATCCCGTATGTCATTCCCTTTGTCCTTCGGTATGTTACTTGCCCGAGATTCGATCGTTAGTATCCGCATACCTATTTCAATCTCGTTTACCGGCAAGTCTCTTTACTCGTTCCGTAATACAAGATCCCGCAACTTACATTAAGTTACATTGCTTGCAAGGCTTGTGTGTGATGTTGTATTACCGAGTGGGCCCCGAGATACCTCTCCGTCACACGGAGTGACAAATCCCAGTCTTGATCCATACTAACTCAACTAACACCTTCGGAGATACCTGTAGAGCATCTTTATAGTCACCCAGTTACGTTGCGACGTTTGATACACACAAAGCATTCCTCCGGTGTGAGTGAGTTATATGATCTCATGGTCATAGGAATAAATACTTGACACGCAGAAAACAGTAGCAACAAAATGACACGATCAACATGCTACGTCTATTAGTTTGGGTCTAGTCCATCACATGATTCTCCTAATGATGTGATCCCGTTATCAAGTGACAACACTTGCCTATGGCCAGGAAACCTTGACCATCTTTGATCAACGAGCTAGTCAACTAGAGGCTTACTAGGGACAGTGTTTTGTCTATGTATCCACACAAGTATTGTGTTTCCAACTAATACAATTATAGCATGGATAATAAACGATTATCATGAACTAAGAAATATAATAATAACTAATTTATTATTGCCTCTAGGGCATATTTCCAACAATTCTACGAAGATCTTATCGTTTGAACCTCAGTGCCAAGGATTCATATAATCCCGTATGTCATTCCCTTTGTCCTTCGGTATGTTACTTGCCCGAGATTCGATCGTTAGCATCCGCATACCTATTTCAATCTCGTTTACCGGCAAGTCTCTTTACTCGTTCCGTAATACAAGATCCCGCAACTTACATTAAGTTACATTGCTTGCAAGGCTTGTGTGTGATGTTGTATTACCGAGTGGGCCCTGAGATACCTCTCCGTCACACGGAGTGACAAATCCCAGTCTTGATACATACTAACTCAATGAACACCTTCGGAGATACCTGTAGAGCATCTTTATAGTCACCCAGTTACGTTGCGACGTTTGATACACACAAAGCATTCCTCCGGTGTCCGTGAGTTATATGATCTCATGGTCATAGGAACAAATACTTGACACGCAGAAAACAGTAGCAACAAAATGACACGATCAACATGCTACGTCTATTAGTTTGGGTCTAGTCCATCACATGATTCTCCTAATGATGTGATCCCGTTATCAAGTGACAACACTTGCCTATGGCCAGGAAACCTTGACCATCTTTGATCAACGAGCTAGTCAACTAGAGGCTTACTAGGGACAGTGTTTTGTCTATGTATCCACACAAGTATTGTGTTTCCAATCAATACAATTATAGCATGGATAATAAACGATTATCATGAACTAAGAAATATAATAATAACTAATTTATTATTGCCTCTAGGGCATATTTCCAACAGTCTCCCACTTGCACTAGAGTCAATAATCTAGTTCACATCACCATGTGATTCCAACGAATCCAACACCCATATGGGGTCTGATCACGTCTTGCTCGTGAGAGAGGTTTTAGTCAACGGTTCTGAAACTTTCAGATCCGTGCGTTCTTTACAAATCTTTATGTCATCTTATAGATGCTGCTACTACGTGCTATTCGGAAATGCTCCAAATATCTACTCTACTATACAAATCCGTTTCACTACTCATAGTTATTCGGATTAGTGTCAAAGCTTGCATCGACGTAACCCTTTACGACGAACTCTTTAACCACCTCCATAATCGAGAAAAATTCCTTAGTTCATTTGTTACTAAGGATAAATTTTGACCGCTGCTAGTGATTCAAACATGGATCACTCTCTGTACCTCTCAACATACTTTGAGTCAAGGCACACTTCAGGTGCGGTACACAGCATGGCATACTTTAGATTCTACGGCTAAGGCATAGAAGACGACCTTCATCTATTCTCTTTATTCTGCCGTGGTCGAGTTTTGAGTCTTACTCAAATTCACACCTCACAACGCAACCAAGAACTCCTTCTTTGCTGGTCTATTTTGAACTCTTTCAAAAACTTGTCAAGGCATGCATTTTATTGAAACTTTCATTAAGCGCTTTTGATCTATCTCCATAGATCTTTGATGCTCAATGTTCAAGTAGCGCAATTCAGGTATTCCTTTGAAAACTCCTTTCAAACAACCTTATATGCTTTACAGAGATTCTACATCACTTCTGATCCACAATATGTCAACCACATATACTTATCAGAAATTCTATAGTGCTCCCACTCACTTCTTTGGAAATACAAGTTTCTCATAAACCTTGTACAAACCCAAAATCTTTGATCATCTCATCAAAGTGCTTATTCCAACTCCGAGATGCTTGCACCAGTCCATTGAAGGATCGCTGGAGTTTGCATACTTGTTAGTATCTTTAGGATCGACAAAACCTTCTGGTTGTATCACATACAATGTTTGCTCAAGTAAACCATCGAGAAAACAATGTTTTGACATCCTACGTGCAATATTTCATAAATAATGCATCAACAACTAACATAATTCTAACAGACTTTTAGCATCACTACGAGTGAGAAAGTCTCATCATAGTCAACTGTTTGATCTTGTCGAAAACATCTTTGCGACAAGTCGAGCTTTTCTTAATAGTGACTTATCACCATCATCGTCTGTCTTCTTTTAAAGATCCATCTTTACTCAATAGTCTTATGACCATCAAGTAGTTCTTTCAAAGTCTACACTTTGTTTTCATACATGGATCCTCTCTCGGATTTCATGGCTTCCAGCCATTTGTCGGAATCTGGGCCCACCATCGCTTTCTCCATAACTCGTAGGTTCACTGTTGCTCAACAACATGACTTCCAAGACAGGGTTATCGTACCACTCTGTAGTAGTACGCGACCTTGTCAACCTACGAGGCTTGTAGTAACTTGATCTGATGCTCGATGATCACCATCATCAGCTTCCACTTCAATTGGTGTAGGCGCCACAGGAACAACTTCCTGCGCCCTGCTACACACTGGTTGAAGTGATGGTTCAATAACCTCATCAAGTTCTACCACTCTCCCACTCAATTCTTTCGAGAGAAACCTTTCCTCGAGAAAGGATCCGTTTCTAGAAACAAACACTTTGCTTTTGGATCTGAGATAGGAGATGTATCCAACTGTTTTGGATATCCTATGAAGATGCATTTATCCACTTTGGGTTCGAGCTTATCAGACTGAAACTTTTTCACATAAGTGTCGAAGCCCCAAACTTTCAAGAAACGACAGTTTAGATTTCTCTAAACCTCAGTCTATACTGTGTCATCTCAACGGAAATACGCGGTGCCCTATTTAAAGTGAGTGCGGTTGTCTCTAATGCATAACCCATAAACGATAGTGGTAATTCGATAAGAGACATCATAGTATGCACCATACCAAATAGTGCGTGGCTATGATGTTCATACACATCATCACACTATGATGTTCCAGGTGGCATGAACTGCGAAACAATTTCCACATTGTCTTAACTGCGTACCAAAACTCGTAACTCAGATATTCATTTCTATGATCATATCGTAGACAGTTTATCCTTTTGTTACGACGAACTTCACTCTGAAACAGAATTGAACTTTTCAATATTTCAGACTTGTGATTCATTAAGTAAATACTCTTGCATCTACTTAAATCGTCATTGAAGTAAGAACACAATGATATCCACTGCGTGCCTCAGCACCCATTGGACTGCATATATCAAAATGTATCACTTCCAACAAGTTACTATCTTGTTTCATCTCAATGAAAACTAGGCCTTGCTCATGTGGTATGATTTGCATGTCACTAGTGATTCAAAATCAGGTGAGTACAAAGATCCATCAGCATGGAGCCTCTTCATGCAATTTATACTAACATGACTCAAGCGGCAGTGCCACAAGTAAGTGGTACTATCATCATTAACTCGTATCTTTTGGCACCAATATTATGAACATGTGTAACACTATGATCAAGATTCAATAAACCATTGAAGGTGAATATTCAAGAAAATAGAGTAACCATTATTCTCTTTAAATGAATAATTGTATTGCAATAAACACGATCCAATCATGTTCATGCTTAACGCAAGCACCAAATAACAATTATTTAGGTTTAACACCAATCCCGATGGTAGAGGGAGCGTGCGACGTTTGATCATATCAACCTTGGAAACACTTCCAACACGTATCGTCACCTCGCCTTTAGCTAGTCTCCGTTTATGCCGTAGCTTTCATTTCGTGTTACTAATCACTTAGCAACTGAACCGGTATCCAATACCCTCGTGCTACTAGGAGTACTAGTAAAGTACACATCAACATCATGTATATCAAATACACTTCTTTCGACTTTTGCCAGCCATCTTATCTACCAAGTATCTTGAGTTGCTCCGCCTCAGTGATTGTTCCCCTCATTACGGAAGCACTTAGTCTCGGGTTTGGGTTTAATATTGGGTCTCTTCATTAGTGCAGCAACTGTTTTGCCGTTTCACGAAGTATCCCTTCTAGCCCTTGCCTTTCTTGAAACTTAGTGGTTTTACAAACCATCAACTATTGACGCTCCTTCTTGATTTCTACTTTCGCAGTGTCAAACAACACGAATCGCTCAAGGATCACTGTATCTATCCTCAATATGTTATAGTTCATCACGAAGCTCTCACAGCTTGGTGGTAGTGTCTTTTGGAGAACCATCACCATCTCATCTGGAAGATTAACTCCCACTTGATTCAAGTGATTGTCGTACTCAAACAATCTGAGCACACGCTCATCGATTGAGCTTTTCTCTTTTACTTTGTGGACAAAGAATCTTGTTGGAGGTCTCATACCTCTTAACAAGGGCACAAGCATGAAATCACAATTTCATCTCTTTAGAACATCACTTATGTTCCGTGACGTTTTACAACGTTTTCGGCGCCTTGCTTCTAAGCCATTAAGTATTTTGCACTGAACTATCGTGTAGTCATCAGAAACGTGTATGTCGGATGTTCATAGCATCCACAGACGACGCTCGAGGTGCAGCACACCGAGTGGTGCATTAAGGACATAAGCCTTCTGCGTAGCAACGAGGACAATCCTCGGTTTTACAGACTTAGTCTGCAAAGTTTGCTACTATCAACTTTCAACTAAATTTTCTCTAGGAACATATAAAAACAGTAGAGCTATAGCGCAAGCTACATCGTAATTCGCAAAGACCATTAGACTATGTTCATGACAATTAGTTCAATTAATCATATTACTTAAGAACTCCCACTCAAAAAGTACATCTCTCTAGTCATTTGAGTGGTACATGATCCAAATCCACTATCTCAAGTCCGATCATCACGTGAGTCGAGAATAGTTTCAGTGGTAAGCATCTCTATGCTAATCATATCAACTATACAATTCATGCTCGACCTTTCGGTCTCATGTGTTCCGAGGCCATGTCTGCACATGCTAGGCTCGTCAAGCTTAACCCGAGTGTTCCGCGTGCGCAACTGTTTTGCACCCGTTGTATGTGAACGTTGAGTCTATCACACCCGATCATCACGTGGTGTCTCGAAACGACGAACTGTAGCAACGGTGCACAGTCGGGGAGAACACAATTTCGTCTTGAAATTTTAGTGAGAGATCACCTCATAATGCTACCGTCGTTCTAAGCAAAATAAGGTGCATAAAAGGATTAACATCACATGCAATTCATAAGTGACATGATATGGCCATCATCACGTGCTTCTTGATCTCCATCACCAAAGCACCGGCACAATCTTCTTGTCACCGGCGCCACAGCATGATCATCCATCAATGTGTTGCCATCGGGGTTGTCGTGCTACTCATGCTATTACTACTAAAGCTACATCCTAGCAAAATAGTAAACGCATCTGCAAGCACAAACGTTAGTTATAAAGACAACCCTATGGCTCCTGCCGGTTGCCGTACCATCGACGTGCAAGTCGATATTATCTATTACAACATGATCATCTCATACATCCAATATATCACATCACATCGTTGGCCATATCACATCACAAGCATACCCTGCAAAAACAAGTTAGACGTCCTCTAATTTTGTTGTTGCATGTTTTACGTGGTGACCATGGGTATCTAGTAGGATCGCATCTTACTTACGCAAACACCACAACGGAGATATATGAGTTGCTATTTAACCTCATCCAAGGACCTCCTCGGTCAAATCCGATTCAACTAAAGTTGGAGAAACCGACACTTGCCAGTCATCTTTGAGCAAAGGGGGTTACTCGTAACGATGAAACCAGTCTCTCGTAAGCGTACGAGTAATGTCGGTCCAAGCCGCTTCAATCCAACAATACCGCGGAATCAAGAAAAGACTAAGGAGGGCAGCAAAACGCACATCACCGCCCACAAAACCTTTTGTGTTCTGCTCGAGAAGACATCTACGCATGAACCTAGCTCATGATGCCACTGTTGGGGAACGTCGCATGGGAAACAAAAATTTTCCTACGCGCACGAAGACCTATCATGGTGATGTTCATCTACGAGAGGGGATGAGCGATCTACGTACCCTTGTAGATCGTACAGCATAAGCGATTAGAGAACGCGGTTGATGTAGTGGAACGTCCTCACGTCCCTCGATCCGCCCCGCGAACAATCCCGCGATCAGTCCCACGATCTAGTACCGAACGGACGGCACCTCCGCGTTCAGCACACGTACAGCTCGACGATGATCTCGGCCTTCTTGATCCAGCAAGAGAGACGGAGAGGTAGAAGAGTTCTCCGGCAGCGTGACGGCGCTCCGGAGGTTGGTGATGATCTTGTCTCAGCAGGGCTCCGCCCGAGCTCCGCAGAAACGCGATCTAGAGGAAAAACTATGGAGGTATGTGGTCGGGCAGCCGTGAGAAAGTCGTCTCAAATCAGCCCTAAAACCTCCGTATATATAGGTGGGAGGGAGGGGAGGAGGCAGCCTTAAAACCTAAAGGTTTGGCCGAAATTGGAGGTGGAGGAGTCCTACTCCAATCCTACTTGGAGTAGGATTCCACCTTCCCACTTGGAAACTCTTTCCACCTTGTGTTTTTTCCTTCTCAAACCTTATGGGCCTTAGTGGGAACTTATTCCAGCCCACTAGGGGCTGGTTTATCTCTTCCCATAGCCCATGAGACCCCTTGGGGCGTGACACCCCTCCCGATGGTCCCCGGCACCCCTCCCGGCACTCCCGGTACACTACCGATGAGCCCGAAACTTTTCCGGTAATGCACGAAAACCTTCCGGTAACCAAATGAGGTCATCCTATATATCAATCTTCGTTTCCGGACCATTCCGGAAACCCTCGTGACGTCCGTGATCTCATCCGGGACTCCGAACAACATTCGGTAACCAACCATATAACTCAAATACGCATAAAACAACGTCGAACCTTAAGTGTGCAGACCCTGCGGGTTCGAGAACTATGTAGACATGACCCGAGAGACTCCTCGGTCAATATCCAATAGCGGGACCTGGATGCCCATATTGGATCCTACATATTCTACGAAGATCTTATCGTTTGAACCTCAGTGCCAAGGATTCATATAATCCCGTATGTCATTCCCTTTGTCCTTCGGTATGTTACTTGCCCGAGATTCGATCGTTAGCATCCGCATACCTATTTCAATCTCGTTTACCGGCAAGTCTCTTTACTCGTTCCGTAATACAAGATCCCGCAACTTACATTAAGTTACATTGCTTGCAAGGCTTGTGTGTGATGTTGTATTACCGAGTGGGCCCCGAGATACCTCTCCGTCACACGGAGTGACAAATCCCAGTCTTGATACATACTAACTCAACGAACACCTTCGGAGATACCTGTAGAGCATCTTTATAGTCACCCAGTTACGTTGCGACGTTTGATACACACAAAGCATTCCTCCGGTGTCCGTGAGTTATATGATCTCATGGTCATAGGAACAAATACTTGACACGCAGAAAACAGTAGCAACAAAATGACACGATCAACATGCTACGTCTATTAGTTTGGGTCTAGTCCATCACATGATTCTCCTAATGATGTGATCCCGTTATCAAGTGACAACACTTGCCTATGGCCAGGAAACCTTGACCATCTTTGATCAACGAGCTAGTCAACTAGAGGCTTACTAGGGACAGTGTTTTGTCTATGTATCCACACAAGTATTGTGTTTCCAATCAATACAATTATAGCATGGATAATAAACGATTATCATGAACTAAGAAATATAATAATAACTAATTTATTATTGCCTCTAGGGCATATTTCCAACAATCCCCTCACTCATCTTGATAGATTGAGGGTGTTTCAGCACTTCCGTGAGGTAGGGATTGATGACCTTCTCGAAGATCTTGTCCTTAGGAGCATTTGGAGAAGTCATGATGATCTAGATCTGTCACGGAAACAGGCTCGAAATGAAAACAGAGGAAAACTGCACGATACGGAGATCAAAACCTTCGGGCGAGTATATATTGATTTTTTCTGGACCAGAAGGAGTGCTCTGCAAGAAAACGGAGTCGGGGAGGCACACGAGGTGCCCACAAGCCCTCCCTCCACCACCAGGGGGGTAGGGGCGGTGTCCAAGCTTGTGGCCACCTCGTGCGCTCTCCGGACTGCTTTTTATTTTTCTAATTTTCCAAAAATTCCAAAACGGAGGAAATTTCCTATTGGGAAAGCATCGTAGTCCAATTTCTTACCGAAACAGATACTTCTTCGTTTTTAGGGTCTGAAACACGCTGCTAAACATCCCTTATGTACTCCTCTGGAGTTATGACATTGATGATATTGGTCTCAACATTTATGGTAGTACCAGAGATGTAATGCTTGATTCTTTGCCCATTTACCACTCTAGGAAAATTTCCTTCCGTGTTATTGATTTTGATGGCACCGGAACGATATACTTCCTCGATAACATAAGGACCTTCCCATTTAGAGAGAAGCTTAAACGAGAATTGTATAGCAGGACATAATGACCTACATTGAACTCTCGTTTCTGTATTCGTTTGTCGTGCCATCTCTTAAACTTTTCCTTGAACAACTTGGCATTCTCATATGCCTGGGCCCTCCATTCATCTAACGAGCTGATATCAAACAACCGCTTCTCACCGGCAAGCTTGAAATCGAAGTCGAGCTCTTTGATTGCCCAATAAGCTTTGTGTTCCAGCTCAAGAGGTAAATGACAGGCCTTACCGTAGACCATTTTATACGGTGACATGCCCATGTGATTCTTATAAGCAGTCCTATAAGCCCATAGTGCATCGTCAAGTTTGCTAGACCAGTTCTTTCGAGATCTATTGACGGTTTTTTGTAGGATCAATTTGATCTCCCTATTACTCAACTCCACTTGACCACTAGACTGAGGATGATAAGGAGATGCAACTCTATGGTTGACATCATACTTAGCGAGCATCTTACGGAAAACACCATGAATGAAGTGTGAACCGCCATCAGTCATCAGATATCTAGGGACTCCAAATCTTGGAAAAATGACTTTTTAAGCATCTTAATAGAGGTGTGGTGATCATCATTTTTAGTGGGGATAGCTTCTACCCACTTAGTGGCGTAATCCACAGCAACTAAGATGTGAGTGTATCCATTGGAACTTGGGAAGGGTCCCATATAATCAAAGCCCCAGACATCAAATGGTTCAATGACAAGTGAATAGTTCATAGGCATTTCCTGACGCTTACTGATATTCCCTATTCTTTGGCATTCGTCACAAGACAAGACAAACTTACGGGCATCCTTGAAGAGAGTGGGCCAATAGAAACCTGATTGCAATACCTTATGGGCAGTTCTATCTCCAGCATGGTGTCCTCCGTAGGCTTCGGAATGACACTTCTGCAAGATTTGTCCCTGTTCATGTTCAAGCACACAACGTCTAATAACACCATCTACTCCTTCCTTATAAAGGTGAGGATCATCCCAAAAGTAGTGTCTCAAATCAAAGAAGAATTTCTTCTTTTGTTGATAGGTGAAGCTGGGTGGTATGTATTTGGCTACGATATAATTTGCATAATTGGCATACCACGGTGCACTATGTGAAGTGCGGATGACACTTAGTTGCTCATCAGGAAAGTTGTCATCAATAGGTAGTGGGTCATCAAGGACATTCTCTAGCCTAGACAAGTTATCTGCTACGGGGTTATCAGCACCCTTTCGGCCAACGACGTGCAAATCAAATTCCTGTAGCAGGAGAACCCATCTGATCAGCCTAGGCTTAGCGTCCTTCTTCTCCATAAGGTACTTAATAGCAGCATTATCTGAGTGAATAGTGACTTTGTGGGATTAGTTCATCCTTATCATTAGGAACGACGGTGATACCTCCCTTCTTAGGTACACAATCTACCGGACTTACCCAATCACTATGAGCAATAGGGTAAATGATTCCTGCTTCGAGAAGCTTTAATATTTCTTTTCTAACAACCTCTTTCATCTTAGGATTTAATCTCCTTTGATGATCAACAACTGGTTTAAAGTTGGGATCGGTTTTAATCTTGTGCTTACATAGAGTGGGACTAATACCCTTAAGATCATCAAGAGTATATCCAATAGCAGCACGGTGCTTCCTCAGAGTTCTTAGTAACTTCTTCTCTTCGTGCTCTGAGAGGAGAGCACTAATAATAACAGGATATATCTCCTTCTCATCAAGATAGGCATACTTAAGAGTATCAGGCAACTGTTTAAGCTCGAAAACAGGATCACCCTTTGGTGGGGGAGGATCCCCAAGCAGTTCAACAGGCAGATTATTCTTGAGAATAGGATATTGTTCTAAGACAATATTATCTATCTCATCTCTCTCCTCCATATGCATATCATTTTCATGCTCAAGCAGATATTGCTCTAAAGGATCCGTAGGAGGTACGGAAATAGAGGCAAGAGCAATAATTTCATCCCTTCCAGGCGACTCTTTTTCATGGGGTTGTCTTCCAAACTTAGAGAAGTTAAATTCATGAGACACACCCTCGAAACTAACTATGACAGTGCGCTTAATGCAATCAATGTGAGCATTGACAGTGTTGAGAAAGGGTCTACCAAATATGATGGGACAAAAGTTATCTTGCGCAGTACCAAGGACGAGGAAATCAGTAGGATACTTCGTCTTACCACACAGGACTTCTACGTCTCTCACAATTCCTAGAGGGCAGATAGTGTCTTTATTAGCTAGCGTAATAGTGACATCAATGGGTTCTAACTCAGCAGGTGCAATCTCATCTTGGATTTCATCATATAGAGAACGGGGTATTGCACTAACACTAGCTCCCATATCACATAAGCCATGGTAACAGTGATCTCCTATCTTGACAGAAACAACGGGCAGGCCAACTACAGGTCTGTGTTTGTCTTTCGCGTGAGGTTTAGCAATTCTAGCGGAGTCCTCACAGAATTTGATAACATGCCCATCTACGTCTTCGGCTAAGAGATCTTTGATAATAGCAACACTAGGTTCAACTCTAATTTCCTCACACGGTGCAAGTGGTCTAATGTAACCCCTACGTATCACAGTTGGAGCTTTAGAATAATCCTTTATCCTAGCAGGGTATGGTGGTTTCTCAGTGTAAGCACAAGGAACAACAGGATCACTAAAAGCAATGACTTTCTCCTCAACTAGATTGGTTTTGGCTATGTTGCTTTCTAAAGGAGGATGATATTTAAACCACTTCTCTTTGGGAAGATCAACATGAGCAGCAAAAGATTCACATAGAGAAGCTACTATCTCAGAGTCAAGTCCATACTTAGCGCTAAAATCTCTAAAAGTGTTTGTCTCAACAAAAGATTTAACGCAATCAAACTAGAAATTCATACCTGACTCCTTACCTTCCTCCAGCTCCCAATCTTCAGAGTTGCGTTTGAGTCTTTCCAATAAATTCCACTTGTGATCAATATCCTTCTTCATAAAAGAACCGGTACAAGAAGTGTCAAGCATGGTACGATCTTCATGAGAAAGCCGAGCATAAAAGTTTTGAGTGATGATTTCTCTCGAGAGCTCGTGACTGGGGCATGAATATAGCATTGGTTTAAGCCTCCCCCAAGCTTGAGCTATGCTTTCCCTGTCACGAGGCCAAAAGTTATAAATAAAGTTCCGATCACGATGTACTAAATGCATAGGATAGAACTTTTGATGAAATTCCAATTTCAACCGATTGTAGTCCCATGATCCAGTTTCATCACATAGCCTACACCATGTCAAGGCCTTATCCTTCAAAGATAAAGGAAAGACTTTCTTCTTTACCTCATCCTCGGGCAAACCTGCAAGCTTAAATAAACCACAAACTTCATCTACATAGATCAGATGCAAGTCTGGATGTGAAGATCCATCTCGTGTGAATGGATTAGCCAGCAGTTTCTCAAGCATACCCGAAGGAATTTCATAAAAGATATTTTCAGTAAGTACCTCAGGTCGAGGAACAACTCCTCGTGCTTCCGTTCGTGGTGAAGATACCCCGAACAAACTCCTCAAAGGAACAGTTTCCATAGTGACAAGTGACAATAAATTTCAGCAGAGTATAAATTTTTGATGACCAGGGGGGTGGCGGTGGCACGGCTTGTGGCGCCCTGGTGGCCCCCCTCCAGTACTTCTTTCGCCCAGTATTTCTTATATAATCCCAAAAAATTCCACGTAACTTTTCAGAGCATTTGGAGGTGTGCAGAATAGTGGACTAAGATTTGGTCCTATTCTAGTCCAGAATTCCAGCTGCCTGAATTCTCCCTCTTCAAATAAACCTTGCAAAATAAGAGAGAAAAGGCATAAATATGGTACCACAAAGTAATATAACAGCCCATAAAGCAATAAATATCAACATGAAATCATGATGCAAAATGGACGTATCAGATGGTCGTAGGAAAGGTGTTGCCAAGTATGAGATCGTGTGGGAAAGGGAATGCAGGTTATCAGAGGTTATTGCGGTGACATGGGCGAGAGTCAAGCCGTACGGAGACCTAGGAAACGATGCAGCCTCGCTGAAGTCAGTTATGGCTGATCTCCGGAAGTGGAGTAGAGAGAATTTTGGACATGTTGAAAAACAGATTAACAACCTTCGAACAGAGCAGGAGTCCCTGCAGCTTAACAATTCCAACCGCTTACTAATCAAACAGAAAATGGAGGGTTTGGATGAGTTGTTATACAGGGAGGAAATGATGTGGCTCCAACGCAGTCGTATCACCTGGCTGAAGGAAGGTGATCGTAATACCCAAAACTTTCATCGTCGGGCTATGTGGCGGGCAAGGAGGAACAATATAAGGAGGCTTCAGAAAGAGGATGGATCATGGTGCGCTGTTCCAACTGAGATGGAACGCATGGCGACTTCTTACTTTAAGGAGGTGTATACTAAGGATCCCACCTTAGTGTCGGATGTTATGTTAGACAAGATCACGCCCAAGGTTACGACTGCTATGAATGAACGCTTGCTGGCACCCTACTCAGAGAAAGAAATCTTCAATGCGCTCTTTCAAATTGGACCGATGAAGGCACCTGGGCCGGACGGGTTCCCTGCAAGGTTCTATCAAAGGAATTGGGGAGTGCTGAAGGATGATATGATGAAGGCGGTGCAACTAGTCTTTACATCGGGGTTGATGCCAGAAGGGGTTAATGACACCTCTATCGTGTTAATACCCAAGGTTCAACATCCCTCCTCCCTAAAGGACTTTCGGCCTATCTCATTATGCAATGTAATTTATAAGATAGTTTCAAAGTGCATGGTAAATCGTCTTCGACCGCTTCTTACAGAGCTCATCACTGAGAATCAAAGTGCGTTCATCCCGGGAAGATTGATCTCTGATAACTCCATCATCGCCTTCGAGTGCATACATCATATTCAAACCGGTGCTAGAAGCAATGAATTATGCGCTTACAAGCTGGATCTATCCAAATCTTATGATCGGGTTGATTGGGTTTTCCTCGAGCGTGCGCTTTTAAAATGGGGATTTGCTAGTGAATGGGTCGTCCGGGTTATGGAGTATGTGCGCTCTATAAAGTTTTCAGTGAATCTTAATGGAAAATCTCTGGACCAGTTCTCACCTTCCCGAGGTCTATGTCAAGGTGATCCACTATCACCATTCCTGTTTCTCTTTGTCGCTGATGCATTATCCGCTCTACTTCATGGGGTTGTTTTAGAAAGAGGTCTTGAGGCGGTGAAAATATGCCGGGGTGCTCTAGCTATCTCACACTTATTGTTTGCGGATGACTCACTTCTCTTCTTTCGGGCTTCCTCGTGTCAAGAGGTGATTTTCATGGATGTTTTGAACACCTATGCCTCAGCTACGGGTCAACTTATAAATCCTTCAAAGTGTTCCATTTTGTTTGCTGATAGCCGCTCTCCTTTGGTTGTTGAAGAGGTGAAGGGTATTCTGCAAGTCATTCAACACGAGTTTGAGCCCAAATACCTTGGTCTCCCTATACCGGACGACCGTATGCATAAGGGCCGGTTTGAGTCTCTACAGTCCAGTCTAAACAAAAGGTTAATTGAGTGGAGCGAAAGGTACTCCTCGCAAGCCAGCAAAGAAGTGTTAATCAAGGCGGTTGCGCAAGCTATACCAGTTTATGTCATGAGTATATTTAAGCTCCCTTATTCCGTGAGCGATGATCTCACCAAAATGATGTGTCAATATTGGTGGGGAGTGGAGAATGGCAGAAGCAAAATGGCATGGACTCCATGGGACAAGCTAATTCTACCAAAGTCTAAAGGGGGTCTTGGCTTCCGGGATATGAGGGCTTATAACCAAGCGCTCCTAGCCAAGCAAGCTTGGCGTCTTCTGGCGACACCAAACTCTCTGTGTGCTAGACTCCTTCGAGCTAAATATTTCCCAAACGGCAGTTTGGTTGATACAGTGTTTGCTGGGAACGCATCCGCAGTGTGGAAAGGAATTGAGCATCGCTTAACTCTTGTGAAGAAAGGTATGTTATGGCGTGTTGGCAATGGTGCTGCTATCCGGGTTTGGAGAGATCCATGGATTCCTCGTGGCCCGCCGTTCATACCCATCACCCCAAGAGGAACTGTTGCCTCAACAGAGTTAGTGACTTCCTGGATGATCGCGGTTACTGGAAGGTGGAGCTGCTTCAACAACACTTTTGGTAGCCGCATGTGGACTACATCCTCGAAATGAGAACATCTATGAGACTTCGTGATGATTTCATCTCTTGTCCGTGGGAGAAATCAAGTATGTTGACAGTTAAAAGCACTTACCATGTGGCAATGGCGGACCACTATGACCAATTATGTCCAGGTTCATCCAGTGTTAATCCTTTGGGAGATAGATCTATCTCGCGGCTAGTGTGGAATGCCGAGGTTCCCCCCAAACTCAAGAATTTTTCTTGGCAAGTGGCCTCTGGTGCCCTTCCAACGGACGCTGAAAAAAGGAGACGGCATTTTGATCTAAACGGGTATTGTAGGCTTTGTGACAGGGAACATGAATCCTCCTTTCATGCACTAGTTTCCTGTTGAAATGCTGCTACCCTTTGTGTCTTGATGCAGACTCAATGGCCTCTTCCAAACAGATCGTCGATCAAGTGGATGGGGACTGAATGGCTCTTTCATCTCCTTGCAGAGTCACAGGAATCTATAAGAAGCAGAATTATCATGGTCCTTCGGAGAATAAGGCACCTAAGGAATGAGCTGGTTCACGGCAAAGTTATACCACCCCCAGATGTATCTTGTTCCTTCCTTCAAAGCTACTACAATACCTTTAGTCAGATCTCAAGAGGTGTGGATGAAACTCTCAAGGGCAACTCGCTGGTGCTCAGTGAACCACTTGCGGTGACTAAGAACCGCGTAAACCCCATGCCCCATACGCCTTGGCCACCGCCTCAGTCAGGAGCGGTGGCTTTGTCAGTTGATGGATCCTATAGTGCTACAGATGGTTCGGCCGGCTCGGGCATGATATTGAGGAACACAACATGTGAGGTGATCTTTGCTGCTTACCGCGAGTTATTTCATTGCAACGATGCCCTTGAAGCGGAACTACATGTTGTTCTAGAAGGCATTAAACTGAACATTGAGCATTACAGTTCCACAATCATGTTGCAATCAGATTATGCTGCTGCTGTTAAAGCTATGTGTGATGCATCCTTGGATAGATCTGTCTATGGTCATATGATCCAGGAGATTAAATTTCTCTTAAGTGATAGGTACATTCCCGGTAACTCCGAAAACCTTCCGGTAATCAAATGAGGTCATCCTATATATCAATCTTCATTTCCGAACCATTCCGGAAACCCTCGTGACCTTCGTGATCTCATCCGGGACTCCGAACAACATTCGGTAACCAACCATATAACTCAAATACGCATAAAACAACGTCGAACCTTAAGTGTGCAGACCCTGCGGGTTCGAGAACTATGTAGACATGACCCGAGAGACTCCTCGGTCAATATCCAATAGCGGGACCTGGATGCCCATATTGGATCCTACATATTCTACGAAGATCTTATCGTTTGAACCTCAGTGCCAAGGATTCGTATAATCCCGTATGTCATTCCCTTTGTCCTTCGGTATGTTACTTGCCCGAGATTCGATCGTCAGTATCCGCATACCTATTTCAATCTCGTTTACCGGCAAGTCTCTTTACTCGTTCCGTAATACAAGATCCCGCAACTTACACTAAGTTACATTGCTTGCAAGGCTTGTGTGTGATGTTGTATTACCGAGTGGGCCCCGAGATACCTCTCCGTCACACGGAGTGACAAATCCCAGTCTTGATCCATACTAACTCAACTAACACCTTCGGAGATACCTGTAGAGCATCTTTATAGTCACCCAGTTACGTTGCGACGTTTGATACACACAAAGCATTCCTCCGGTGTCAGTGAGTTATATGATCTCATGGTCATAGGAATAAATACTTGACACGCAGAAAACAGTAGCAACAAAATGACACGATCAACATGCTACGTCTATAAGTTTGGGTCTTGTCCATCACGTGATTCTCCCAATGACGTGATCCAGTTATCAAGCAACAACACCTTGTTCATAATCAGAAGACACTGACTATCATCGATCAACTGGCTAGCCAACTAGAGGCATGCTAGGGACGGTGTTTTGTCTATGTATCCACACATGTAAATGAGTCTTCATTCAATACAATTATAGCATGGATAATAAACTATTATCTTGATACAGGAATTATAATAATAACTATATTTATTATTGCCTCTAGGGCATAATTCCAACAGTCTCCCACTTGCACTAGAGTCAATAATCTAGCCCTCACATCACCATGTGAATTACATTGTGATAAATCTAACACCCATACAGTTCTGGTGTCGATCATGTTTTGGCCGTGGAAGAGGTTTAGTCAGCGGGTCTGCTACATTCAGATCTGTGTGCACCTTGCATATATTTACGTCCTCTTCCTCGACGTAGTCGCGGATGAGGTTGAAGCGTCGTTTGATGTGTCTGGTCTTCTTGTGAAACTGTGGCTCCTTTGCTAAGGCAATGGCACCAGTGTTGTCACCGAACAAGGTTATTGGATTCAGTGCGCTTGGCACTACTCCAAGATCCGTCATGAACTGCTTCATCCAGACACCCTCCTTAGCTGCTTCCGAGGCAGCCATGTACTCCGCTTCACATGTAGAATCTGCTACGACGCTTTGCTTGGAACTGCACCAGCTTACTGCACCCCCATTAAGAATAAATACGTATCCGGTTTGCGACTTAGAGTCGTCCGGATCTGTGTCAAAGCTTGCATCGACGTAACCTTTTACGGCGAGCTCTTCGTCACCTCCATACACGAGAAACATCTCCTTAGTCCTTTTCAGGTACTTCAGGATATTCTTGACCGCTGTCCAGTGATCCACTCCTGGATTACTCTGGAACCTACATGCCATACTTATGGCTAGGCTAACATCCGGTCTAGTGCACGGCATTGCATACATGATAGAACCTATGGCTGAAGCATAGGGGACGGAGCACATATGCTCTCTATCTTCATCAGTTGCTGGGCACTGAGTCTTACTCAATCTCGTACCTTGTAAAACTGGCAAGAACCCTTTCTTGGACTGTTCCATTTTGAACCTCTTCAAAACTTTATCAAGGTATGTGCTTTGTGAAAGTCCTATCAGGCGTTTTGATCTATCCCTATAGATCTTAATGCCTAGAATGTGAGCAGCTTCTCCTAGGTCCTTCATAGAGAAACTTTTATTCAAGTAACCTTTTATGCTCTCCAAAAGCTCTACGTTGTTTCCAATCAGCAATATGTCATCCACATATAATATCAGAAACGCCATAGAGCTCCCACTCACTTTCTTGTAAATACAAGATTCTCCAACCACTTGTATAAACTCAAATGCTTTGATCACCTCATCAAAGCGTTTGTTCCAACTCCGAGATGCTTGCACCAGTCCATAAATGGATCGCTGGAGCTTGCACACCTTGTCAGCATTTTTAGGATCGACAAAACCTTCGGGCTGCATCATATACAACTCTTCCTTAAGGAAACCGTTAAGGAACGCCGTTTTGACATCCATCTGCCAGATTTCATAATCGAAAAATGCAGCTATTGCTAACATGATTCTGGCGGATTTAAGCATCGCTACGGGTGAGAAAGTCTCATCTTAGTCAACTCCTGGAACTTGTGAAAAACCCTTTGCCACAAGTCGAGCTTTATAAACGGTCACATTACCGTCAGCGTCCGTCTTCTTCTTAAAGATCCATTTGTTCTGAATAGCCTTACGGCCCTCAGGTAGTATCTCCAAAGTCCATACTTTCTTCTCATACATGGATCCTATCTCGGATTTCATGGCTTCTAGCCATTTGTTGGAATCTGGGCCCACCATTGCTTCTTCATAACTTGCAGGTTCATTGTTGTCTAACAACATGATTGATAAGACGGGATTACCGTACCACTCTGGAGCAGCACGTGATCTCGTCGACCTGCGTGGTTCAATAGAAACTTGAACTGGAGTTTCATGATCATCATCATTAACTTCCTCCTCAATCGGCGTCGCAACGACAGAGGTTTCCCCTTGCCCTGCGCCACCATCCAGAGGGATGAGAGGTTCGACAACCTCGTCAAGTTCTATCTTCCTCCCACTCAATTCTCTCGAGAGAAACTCCTTCTCGAGAAAAGCTCCGTTCTTAGCAACGAACACTTTGCCCTTGGATTTGAGATAGAAGGTGTACCCAACTGTCTCTTTTGGGTAACCTATGAAGACGCACTTTTCCGCTTTGGGTTCCAGCTTTTCAGGCTGAAGCTTTTTGACATAAGCATCACATCCCCAAACTTTAAGAAACGACAACTATGGCCTTTTGCCATACCACAGTTCGTATGGTGTCGTCTCAACGGATTTTGATGGTGCCCTATTTAAAGTGAATGCAGTTGTTTCTAATGCATAACCCCAAAATGATAACGACAAATCAGTAAGAGACATCATAGATCGCACCATATCCAACAAAGTACGATTACGACGTTCGGACACACCATTACGCTGTGGTGTTCCAGGCGGTGTTAACTGCGAAACAATTCCACATTGTCTTAAGTGAGCACCAAACTCGAAACTCAGATATTCACCCCCACGATCAGACCGTAGGACCTTGATCTTCTTCTTACGATGATTTTCCACTTCACTCTGGAATTGCTTGAACTTTTCAAATGTTTCAGACTTGTGCTTCATCAAGTAGACATAACCATATCTACTTAAATCGTCAGTGAAGGTGAGAAAATAACGATATCCGCCGTGTGCCTCTACGCTCATTGGACCACACACATCGGTATGTATGATTTCCAACAAGTCACTTGCACGCTCCATTGTTCCGGAGAACGGAGTCTTAGTCATCTTGCCCATGAGGCATGGTTCGCACGTGTCAAGTGAATCAAAATCAAGTGACTCCAAAAGTCCATCAGCATGGAGTTTCTTCATGCGCTTTACACCAATATGACCCAAGCGGCAGTGCCACAAAAATATGGCGCTATCATTGTTTACTCTAACTCTTTTGGTCTCAATGTTATGTATATGCGTATCGCTATCAAGATTCAATATGAACAATCCTCTCACATTCGGTGCATGACCATAAAAGATGTTACTCATAGAAATAGAACAACCATTATTCTCAGACTTAAAAGAGTAACCGTCTCGCAATAAACAAGATCCAGATATAATGTTCATGCTCAACGCAGGCACTAAATAACAATGATTTAAGTTCATCACTAATCCCGATGGTAGCTGAAGTGACACTGTGCCGACGGCGATTGCATCAACCTTGGAACCATTTCCTACGCGCATCGTCACTTCATCTTTCGCCAGCCTTCGCGTATTCCGCAGTTCCTGTTTCGAGTTGCAAATATGAGCAACAGAACCGGTATCAAATACCCACGCACTACTACGAGAGCCGGTTAAGTACACATCAATAACATGTATATCAAATATACCTGATTTTTCTTTGCCCGCCTTCTTATCTGCCAGATACTTGGGGCAATTGCGCTTCCAGTGACCCATACCCTTGCAATAGAAGCACTCTGTTTCAGGCTTAGGTCCAGCCTTGGGTTTCTTCGGCGGATTGGCAACAAGCTTGCCGCTCTTCTTCGAATTGCCCTTCTTGCCTTTGCCGTTTCTCTTGAAACTAGTGGTCTTGCTCACCATCAACACTTGATGTTCTTTACGGAGTTCAGACTCTGCGACTTTTAGCATCGCGAACAACTCGCCGGGAGACTTGTTCATCCCTTGCATGTTGTAGTTCAACACAAAGCCTTTATAGCTTGGCGGCAGTGATTGAAGGATTCTGTCAGTGATAGCTTCTTGCGGGAGTTCAATCCCCAGCTCAGCTAGACGGTTTGAGTACCCAGACATTTTGAGCACATGTTCACTGACAGACGAGTTTTCCTCCATCTTGCAAGCATAGAATTTATCAGAGGTCTCATACCTCTCGATTCGGGCGTTCTTATGGAAGATAAACTCCAACTCCTGGAACATCTCAAATGCTCCATGACGCTCAAAGCGACGTTGAAGTCCCGGTTCTAAGCCATACAAGACTGCACATTGAACTATTGAGTAGTCCTCCTTACGTGCTAACCAAGCGTTCTTAACATCCTGATCAGCCGTAGCGGGTGGTTCATCTCCTAGCGCAGCATTAAGGACATAATCCTTCTTCCCAGCTTGTAAGATTAGCTTAAGATTACGAGCCCAGTCTACAAAGTTGCTTCCATCATCTTTCAACTTAGCTTTCTCTAGGAACGTATTAAAATTCAGGATGACTGTCGCGTGAGCCATGATCTACAACACAAATATATTCAAAGTGGACTTAGACTATGTTCAAGATAATTAGAGTTCAACTTAATCAAATTATGTGCTAAACTCCCACTCAAAAAGTACATCTCTCTGGTCATTTGAGTGGTTCATGATCCACTTATACTATCTCAAGTCCGATCATCACGTGAGTTGAGTATAGTTTCAGTGGTAAGCATCCCTATGCTAATCATATCAACTATATGATTCATGATCGACCTTTCGGTCTCATGTGTTCCGAGGCCATGTCTGCACATGCTAGGCTCGTCAAGCTTAACCCGAGTGTTCCGCGTGCGCAACTGTTTTACACCCGTTGTATGTGAACGTTGAGTCTATCACACCCGATCATCACGTGGTGTCTCGAAACGACGAACTGTAGCAACGGTGCACAGTCGGGGAGAACACAATTTCGTCTTGAAATTTTAGTGAGAGATCATCTCATAATGCTACCGTCGTTCTAAGCAAAATAAGGTGCATAAAAGGATTAACATCACATGCAATTCATAAGTGACATGATATGGCCATCATCACGTGCTTCTTGATCTCCATCACCAAAGCACCGGCACGATCTTCTTGTCACCGGCGCCACACCATGATCATCCATCAACGTGTTGCCATCGGGGTTGTCGTGCTACTTATGCTATTACTACTAAAGCTACATCCTAGCAAAATAGTAAACGCATCTGCAAGCACAAACATTAGTATAAAGACAACCCTATGGCTCCTGCCGGTTGCCGTACCATCGACGTGCAAGTCGATATTTCTATTACAACATGATCATCTCATACATCCAATATATCACATCACATCGTTGGCCATATCACATCACAATCATACCCTGCAAAAACAAGTTAGACGTCCTCTAATTTTGTTGTTGCATGTTTTACGTGGTGACCAAGGGTATCTAGTAGGATCGCATCTTACTTACGCAAACACCACAACAGAGATATATGAGTTGCTATTTAACCTCATCCAAGGACCTCCTCGGTCAAATCCGATTCAACTAAAGTTGGAGAAACCGACACTTGCCAGTCATCTTTGAGCAAAGGGGGTTACTCGTAACGATGAAACCAGTCTCTCGTAAGCGTACGAGTAATGTCGGTCCAAGCCGCTTCAATCCAACAATACCGCGGAATCAAGAAAAGAGTAAGGAGGGCAGCAAAACGCACATCACCGCCCACAAAAACTTTTGTGTTCTACTTGAGAAGACATCTACGCATGAACCTAGCTCATGATGCCACTGTTGGGGAACGTCGCATGGGAAACAAAAAATTTCCTACGCGCACGAAGACCTATCATGGTGATGTCCATCTACGAGAGGGGATGAGTGATCTACGTACCCTTGTAGACCGTAAAGCAGAAGCGTTAGAGAACGCGGTTGATGTAGTGGAACGTCCTCACGTCCCTCGATCCGCCCCGCGAACAATCCCGCGATCAGTCCCACGATCTAGTACCGAACGGACGGCACCTCCGCGTTCAGCACACGTACAGCTCGACGATGATCTCGGCCTTCTTGATCCAGCAAGAGAGACGAAGAGGTAGAAGAGTTCTCCGGCAGCGTGACGGCGCTCTGGAGGTTGGTGATGACCTTGTCTCAGCAGGGCTCCGCCCGAGCTCCGCAGAAACGCGATTTAGAGGAAAAACCGTGGAGGTATGTGGTCGGGCTGCCGTGGAAAAGTCGTCTCAAATCAGCCCTAAAACCTCCGTATATATAGGTGGGAGGGAGGGGGCCTTGCCTTGGGGTCCAAGGACCCTCAAGGGGGTCGGCCGAGCCAAGGGGGAGGACTCTCCCCCCCAAACCGAGTTGGACTAGGTTTGGTGGGAGGGAGTCCCCCTTCCTTCCCACCTCTTCCTTTTTTTTTCTTTCTCTCTTGATTTTCTTCTCCTTGGCGCATAGGGCACTTGTGGGCTGTCCCACCAGCCCACTAAGGGCTGGTGTGTCTCCCCCAATGCCTATGGGCTTCCCCGGGGTGGGTTGCCCCCCCCCCCCCCAGTGAACTCCCGGAACCCATTCGTCATTCCCGGTACATTCCCGGTAACTCCGAAAACCTTCCGGTAATCAAATGAGGTCATCCTATATATCAATCTTCGTTTCCGGACCATTCCGGAAACCCTCGTGACGTCCGTGATCTCATCCGGGACTCCGAACAACATTCGGTAACCAACCATATAACTCAAATACGCATAAAACAACGTCGAACCTTAAGTGTGCAGACCCTGCGGGTTCGAGAACTATGTAGACATGACCCGAGAGACTCCTCGGTCAATATCCAATAGCGGGACCTGGATGCCCATATTGGATCCTACATATTCTACGAAGATCTTATCGTTTGAACCTCAGTGCCAAGGATTCGTATAATCCCGTATGTCATTCCCTTTGTCCTTCGGTATGTTACTTGCCCGAGATTCGATCGTCAGTATCCGCATACCTATTTCAATCTCGTTTACCGGCAAGTCTCTTTACTCGTTCCGTAATACAAGATCCCGCAACTTACACTAAGTTACATTGCTTGCAAGGCTTGTGTGTGATGTTGTATTACCGAGTGGGCCCCGAGATACCTCTCCGTCACACGGAGTGACAAATCCCAGTCTTGATCCATACTAACTCAACTAACACCTTCGGAGATACCTGTAGAGCATCTTTATAGTCACCCAGTTACGTTGCGATGTTTGATACACACAAAGCATTCCTCCGGTGTCAGTGAGTTATATGATCTCATGGTCATAGGAATAAATACTTGACACGCAGAAAACAGTAGCAACAAAATGACACGATCAACATGCTACGTCTATAAGTTTGGGGCTTGTCCATCACGTGATTCTCCCAATGACGTGATCCAGTTATCAAGCAACAACACCTTGTTCATAATCAGAAGACACTGACTATCATCGATCAACTGGCTAGCCAACTAGAGGCATGCTAGGGACGGTGTTTTGTCTATGTATCCACACATGTAAATGAGTCTTCATTCAATACAATTATAGCATGGATAATAAACTATTATCTTGATACAGGAATTATAATAATAACTATATTTATTATTGCCTCTAGGGCATAATTCCAACACTTTCCTGGTCGGAGGCGACCTCCTTGGTCGGACCGATGACTTGTTCTATCAAGGTTTATGATGTGCTCCGGCCGGCGTGGTGGTGGTTGGAGCTGCTAGTCTTCCTGGTGCAGTGACCTCTACATGGTGTAGGTGGTCCTGCCGGTGGTATGTCTGGCTGCGCCACCCTTTCTCAAATTCGGTTCATTGGTGGATGGTGGTGGTGGTCAGGTTGTGTTGTTAACCGACGACTGCTCATCTCCTTGGTGATGTGTGGCTCGATCGATGATTCCTGGGTCCGACGTCTTTGGTCTGCTTCTGTCGTAGATCGCTCTCTGTTGGCAGTGACTGAGCTCCTCCCCCGGTGCTTGTAATAGGTGGAGGGGCTTAGGGCTCTGGGCGAAAGCGATGGTTCGATGGGGATCGAAGGATACCGGTGGCATTTCTTCTTGAAGTTGTCGTCGAAGAGTTCCTCCTCTTCACTAGACCGTGGTTTGCCAGTTCTAGGGTTGTCGTGTAGGCTGTTTGGTGTGGCTGGACTTTCCCGAGGTCCGACGGAGTTGTTGTGGATGACTCTGGGCAAAAGCCTTGGTTCGATGGGGGTCGAAGGATACCGGCGACGATGCTTCTTGAAGGCGTCGCCGAAGAGTCCTCACACCCCTTCAGGTTTGTGGGCGTGTTGGTGGTGGAGTTTGAGTTGTCGATTTCGGCAAGGGTTGGGTTGTTGCACGATTGTCCTCTGTTTCAATCGTGTGTCGTAAGGTTTTTTGGCCTAGTTTTCCTTATAAACAGGGCCACTCTGTTCTCTTTTTTTCCTCTCTTAATGAAAATCGACAATGCTCCTGCCTTGCACGTAAAAAAAAGTTCTTATAGCAATTTAGGCCCAGTTGTAGAATTTCCATTTACCAAGCTTGTGCAATAGATGTAGTTTATTTAAGGATTAATTTGGTACTCCCTCTATTCCATAATAACTAAAAGCACAACACTTATTATGGAACGGATGGAGTATATGCCACTGCAATTCTGGATACTCATAAAAATGCCATTACGATTTCGTTCTTTTGGAAAATGCCACTTCAACTTTGCAATACTTCTCTATATGCAACTCCTTATGTATCTAAATAATTATAGTTATAAAAAATTAGTGTAATTCTTTTTAACTATAATTATTTAGATACAAAGGAAGTATATTATACATAGTTTTAGAACAAAATGCCCCCCTCTCTTTATTAGAGCAATCACTTCATGGTCGATCAGACATTGAACGCCAATGTGCTCCCCCTCTCTCTCCCTTCCCCCTCCCTCCCTCTGCTCGCGCGCTATCACTTCATTGCTCATCAACTTCAATGTTAATGCCTACAAAGGTCCTCTACTATTGGTTGTTGGACTGTTTCGTCCACTCGAATAAGTTCATGAATGAATATATCTTTCCTAACAAACCTGTTGGTTGTCTTTACAAAATTTTGATCTTTTACGGCAGTGGAAGTCATTGGTTAAGGAGTAAGATAAAGAGGCCACCTATTTGCTAATCTCTCATGTTCATGCTAGGACGTCTTTCATTTCGCATCAAGATCAGGTTGGGGTGCCTTTGGCTTGGTTGTGGCCGTCCTTTGTTGTGTTTTGCTCATGGGTAGCTGGTCTGTGTGTGGTCAAACTCTGTCCATTGTTGCTGTTGCACTTCTAAAAATTTGCTTGTTCTTGTATTTAGCCATTGTGGGATGTGATTTACTGGTGTGACATTGTCTTCATTTATAAAATTGGTTGTATGTCTTTTATTTAGAATAAAATAAAAAATAAAAAATAATGTAACACCCTAAAGAAAGATAAAATTGTTAAAATTTTAAAACAAAGGGTGTGTCTAAGACACATGATGTGACATAGTTATTGCACATCTAAATAACGAAATCAAGCATAAAAAGAAAAAAAATATCCACACAAATCTTTACATAAGATCAATGATATAAAATTTAGATGTGCAACATTTATGTCACATTTAAATGTGCTTTAGCAAAACGATAAAACATACTACTCCCTCCGTTCCTAAATATAAGTCTTTGTAGAGATTTCACTAGTGGACTACATACGGATGTATATAGACATACTTTAGAGTATAGATTCAATCATTTTGCTTCGTTTGTAGACCCTTAATAAAATCGCTTAAAAGACTTATATTTAGGAACGGAGGGAGTAGCATTGAACCAACAATGGAAGATGGATCCACGGTATGTCGGTGCATTGATAAAATGTCAATGCACCAACTACAGTGTCTATTGACACTTGGGAGCAGCCACACCTTTCTCTTGAGAGAGGCGAGTGTGAAAGCGGGCAATACCGCCGCAGACTACCCCGCCGGCGGCGAACGGCTAGGCGGCCAGCCGGTGCAGTTACGATCGAGCACCCCGCCCCCGCGACTGCCATTAATACCCGTGTTCGATCCTCTCGACCGGCTCAACGGCCATGGTCGTCATCCGCCAGGCACTACGCACGTACGTGATCGATCAAGTATCACCAGTAACTGCATCTACCCCGATTCTACGGCGGCGTAGCATCCATACATAGAACGGCACACCTACGGTCAGCAGACTATCACGGCGACCCGATCCAACGACGTACAGTACGTAGGAATGAATCAGGCCTGCACCTCGGCCACGAACCGGGGATGGTCACTGAATCTGCCCCTGAATCTCTGTCGCCGCCCAATACCAGCGCCGCACGCAACTCGGGAGCAAGCTGCAACCACTTCGAGCAGAATCTGACACCAGCATTCTGTTACCGCCATTTAAACCTCCTCGTGTTTTTCCCGCCGCAAAGCAATCGATCTCTCTGCTTTACCAAGCTTCTCAGTGCTGCTCGATCGAGCTGACAAGCGACGATCCGACCTATAAATACGCCCCCTACCTTCTCCTCCACCCTCATCGATCTCACACTCCAAGCAAGCTAGCCACCAAGCAGTAGCAGCTTGGTGATCAGCAGTGCTGCGCAGTACCAAGGTACCTCGATACAACAACTCGATCGTGGTACTGAACTACACGATGGGGCTGCTTAGCAAGAAGCTTCTGGTGGCATCCATGGTGGCTGCCGTGCTGGCCGTGGCGGCCGTGGAGCTCTGCAGCGCCATCCCGATGGAGGACAAGGACCTGGAATCGGAGGAGGCGCTATGGGACCTCTACGAGCGGTGGCAGTCGGCGCACCGCGTGCGCCGACACCACGCCGAGAAGCACCGCCGCTTCGGCACCTTCAAGTCCAACGCCCACTTCATCCACTCCCACAACAAGCGCGGCGAGCACCCCTATCGCCTCCACCTCAACCGCTTCGGCGACATGGACCAGGCCGAGTTCCGCGCCACCTTCGTCGGCGACCTCCGCCGCGACACCCCGTCCAAGCCGCCGTCCGTCCCCGGATTCATGTACGCCGCCCTGAACGTGTCCGACCTGCCGCCGTCCGTGGACTGGCGGCAGAAGGGCGCCGTGACGGGCGTCAAGGACCAGGGCAAGTGCGGCAGCTGCTGGGCATTCTCCACGGTGGTGTCCGTGGAAGGCATCAACGCCATCCGCACGGGCAGCCTCGTGTCCCTCTCGGAGCAGGAGCTCATCGACTGCGACACGGCGGACAACGACGGGTGCCAGGGCGGGCTCATGGACAACGCCTTCGAGTACATCAAGAACAACGGCGGGCTAATCACCGAGGCCGCCTACCCGTACCGCGCCGCCAGGGGCACCTGCAACGTCGCGAGAGCGGCCCAGAACTCGCCCGTGGTGGTGCACATCGACGGGCACCAGGACGTGCCGGCCAACAGCGAGGAGGACCTGGCCAGGGCGGTGGCGAACCAGCCCGTGTCCGTGGCCGTCGAGGCCAGCGGGAAGGCGTTCATGTTCTACTCCGAGGGGGTCTTCACCGGTGAATGTGGAACAGAGCTGGACCACGGCGTGGCGGTGGTCGGGTACGGGGTGGCGGAGGACGGCAAGGCGTACTGGACGGTGAAGAACTCGTGGGGGCCGTCGTGGGGGGAGCAGGGCTACATCAGGGTGGAGAAGGATTCCGGCGCCTCGGGCGGGCTCTGCGGCATCGCCATGGAGGCGTCCTATCCCGTCAAGACCTACAGCAAGCCCACGCCCATGCCCAGGCGCGCGCTTGGCGCCTGGGAGTCGCAGTGATCGACCCTCTGCGTGTCTGAATTATTTCTACTATCCTTCCTAGTTAAATTAGGGTGAAAATAAATTACAACTGAATTAAGTGGTTCTCCGTCCACATGCCTAGAATTAGACGTGTGTAAGGTGGGACCAGGACGATCGACATTTGTTTGGATTTATGAAATGTAATGTAAAATGTAGTGATGCAATTGGTAATGTTTGTAAGCATGCTAGTATGTTGTGTTTTACTTCAAGCCTTCCGTTTCATAATTCTTGTCGTGTTTTAGTTCAACTTTATTTAGACTAGACGAGACGATACTGTGCATTGCCATAGAATTAGATATATATAGCTTCTAAATGTTACATAAAATATTAATTCAATCAGTATAACTTAGCAAAAAATGCTAAAAAAAATAACGTAAGATTTTTAGATATGGAAAACTCAACGTTTTTCATGGTAATTTTTGTTGGTGTAAGGATGTAAAGTTTAGTTGATGAGCACAACAATTCTCTGACAAAGAATGAACATAGGCGGATTTGTCATGCTCACAAATCAAACTTGCCACTCTCGATAAACATAATTTGCCTAGAAAAATCGTTTGATTTGTCATGCCTAATAAACTCACATCTGCTGGATATTTCTGTCCATAATTTAAAATGTGTGAGATATATCTGCATATGGAAAAAATCGTAACATAAAAAATTACGGATGTCACAATATAATGTAATGAAATTTAAAACTTAGGATGCACTAATTCATATTGGACCATAGAGAACTCTCATGCGTAGATCACACAAATACTAGTGGGTTGGGCTAGTAATTTTAACGGCTAGAACAATTTTGATGATATGGAAGCACGTGTGTTGAAAAAACTAGAACTAGAGGAAATCAATATCTTGAATATATAAAATTCGAACTACATATTATGCTACAAAATTTTATCCGGAAATCTTTCTAAAGAATTCATCAAGCAAAACACAATTTGTCTATTCCATCGATCCCAACCTTTGCTTAGTGCCGCATAAAAATTGACTTCTTGAACATATACCGACATCGGGCATCGAAGGCTTGGCACTTCTCAAGTGAAGTGTATACACGAAATCCGTTGAGCAAGAAAGCGGTGATCCCATAAAATCAAGTGATACATATGATGTGTTTAAAATTAGGCTTAATTAATAGATGTGAATATAGTGGAAAAGACTCCCCTAGCGACAGCTAGGGTTTTGTCTCCTTACGGCGATTCCCTCGCCGTAAGTCCACCCTCGTCCGGCGATCGGTGCCCATACCCCGTGACCTAACTACGGCCGCGCTCTCCCTTCATCACGACGCCCCCCTCCCCCCCCCCCCCCCCCCCGGGTTGTTCCTGGTGTAGGTCCTTACCCCATTATCGTGACCATGGCGGCGGCTTCAGAGGCGTTCTCATCAACGAACCCATGTTCCCATGGAAAACCAGATGAGGATCTCAGTGACTTCTTCGAGAAGCTGGATCTTCACGAGGAAGAGTTCGACGATGTGGTGGTTGAAGAGGAGGCACCTGACTTAGTAGATGAGATCCCATGGCTAGACCTAGCGAGGGTTCAGACAAGTAAAAACTTCAGTCAGGCAACCTTCTTCAAAGACATGAGGGCTGCATGGAACACTGTGAAACCCGTGTGTTTCTGCCCCATTGGTGCCAACCTGTTTGTGGTTCAGGCTCGCTGCCTTGGCGATTGGGATCGCACCATGTCCGAAGGTCCTTGGTTGTTTCGTAACATGGCCGTGGTGCTTGCTCCTTATGATGGCTATTCTGAGGCTGACGAAGTTCCTTTGGTGCATATGCCTATTTGGATGCAGATTCATAAGCTGTCAGATGGATATTGCAGAGAGGACATCATCGGAAAACTGTTTAGATCGGCTAGTGAGATCCTGGATACGAGAATCGCCGGTAACTCCAGAGGAGATTACATTCGTGTCCGGGTTAGGCATAACATCAGGAAACCTCTAACCAAGTTTGTTAGCATTGTAAAAGAAAAAGTTCGGAAAGTCTACGATGTTAGGTATGAGAAGTTAGCAAGATTCTGTAAGGCTTGTGGTATTATCGGACATGAACATAAAGAATGCGACAATGGAGTGCATTCACAGAAGGACCTCAAGTTTGGAGACTATCTATACGTTGATCCACCTGTGAACTTCAGGGCTGACTGGGAGTCTGCTCGTACTAAGAAAAACTTCCTGGAGACTCCTGCAGCTAAAGCTTCGGCTAGGAAGGGGGAGACAACTATTGACAGGGAGCTCAGAGATACAGCTTCCAGCCCAGTTAAACATTCCCTTCCGTTGGCGATGAATGTGGATAAATCAGCCCGTAAAAGATTAATGGTGGAGGATGGAGGGGTGGGAGTCCCTAACCAGGCGAAGGAACTGTTACTGATCACAGATGGCAAGGAGGCCCTAGGTTTGGCCTCGCCAACAACTAGCTCTGGTAGTAAACGTGCAAACAAGGATGATGAACATTCTGATTCAGGCAACCTTTCGGCGGGCTCCGTGTTGGAGCGCCGCCAATCCCAATGAGTCACCTAATTTGGAACTGCCGGGGGGCGGGGAACCGCCGGACACTTCACGAAGTTGGGGCTCTTGTAAAAGCCCATTCCCCAAGCTTTGTCTTCCTAGCTAAAATGAGACAAACATGTGCAAAGCTTTGTCTTATGCTAGAGTTCAACACCTTGTCTCTCCTCGATCAGATCACTGTCCAGTTTTCTTGCACCTTGATGAGACGCAGGATGGTGATGACCCACAAGTATAGGGGATCAATCGTAGTCCTTTCGATAAGTAAGAGTGTCGAACCCAACGAGGAGCAGAAGGCTCTGATAAACGGTTTTCAGCAAGGTAATAACTGCAATCACTGAAAGTAGCGGTAACAAGTGATGGTGTAGTGAGGTGAAATGTAGCAAGCGAAAAAGTAACAAGTAACAAGTAGTAGCAACGGTGCAGCAAGTGGCCCAATCCCTTTTGTAGCAAGGGACAAGCCTTAACAAAGTCTTATAGGAGGAAAAGCGCTCCCGAGGACACACGGGAATTTCTGTCATGCTAGTTTCATCATGTTCATATGATTCGCGTTCGTTACTTTGATAGTTTGATATGTGGGTGGACCGGCGCTTGGGTACTGCCCTTACTTGGACAAGCATCCCACTTATGATTAACCTCTCTCGCAAGCATCTGCAACTACAAAATAAGAATTAAGACAACGTCTAACCATAGCATTAAACTAGTGGATCCAAATCAGCCCCTTACGAAGCAACGCATAGACAGGGGTTTAAGCTTCTGTCACTCCAGCAACCCATCATCTACTTACTACTCCCCAATGCCTTCCTCTAGGCCCAAATATGGTGAAGTGTTATGTAGTCGACGTTCAAATAACACCACTAGAGGAAAAGACAACATACAACATATCAAAATACCGAACGAATATCAAATTCACATGACTATTATCAGCATGCCTTATCCCGTGTCCTCAGGAACAAAAGTAACTACTCACAAAGCATAATCATAATCATGATCAAAGGTGTAATGAATAGCATCAAGGATCTGAACATAAACTCTTCCACCAAGTAATCCAACTAGCATCAACTACAAAGAGTAATCAACACTACTAGCAACCTTACAAGTACCAATCGGAGTCGTGAGACAGAGATTGATTACAAGAGATGAACTAGGGATTGGAGAGGAGATGGTGCTGATGAAGATGTTGATGAAGATGCCTCCCCTCCGACGAGAGGAGTGTTGGTGATGACGATGGCGACGATTTCCCCCTCCGGGAGGGAAGTTTCCCCGACAGGATCGTCCTGCCGGAGCTCTGGATTGGATCTGCTCAAGTTCCGCCTCGTGGCGGCGGCGAAACCACGAAAGAGCTCCCGAATGATTTTTTCTGGACCAAAACCCTTCATATAGCAAAAGAGGGGGGCTAGTGGGCCGTCAGGGAGCCCACAAGCTTGCCCTCCGCCACCAGGGGGTGGCGATGGCACGGCTTGTGGCGCCCTGGTGGCCCCCCTCCGGTACTTCTTTCGCCCAGTATTTTTTATATAATGCCGAAAAATTCCACGTAACTTTTCAGAGCATTTGGAGGTGTGCAGAATAGTGGACTAAGATTTGCTCCTTCTCCTTTTCCAGTCCAGAATTCCAGCTGCCTGAATTCCCCCTCTTTAAATAAACCTTGCAAAATAAGAGAGAAAAGGCATAAAAATGGTACCACAAAGTAATATAACAACCCATAAGGCAATAAATATCAACATGAAAGCATGATGCAAAATGGACGTATCAACTCCCCCAAGCTTAGACCTCGCTTGTCCTCAAGCGAAAACCAAGTTCCATAAACATGTCCACATGTTTAGGAACGAAGGTGTCGAAAAAACATAATACGGACATGAGGGCATCATGATCACACATAGAACAACAATACATCATAAAGATTCTTATGGGAAAGTAACAATTCCTTCACAAAGCAAAGCATGAAGCAAAAACCTTACCGAGAAGTAACCAACAATAGTCCATAGTCATTGAAGCAATTGCAATTTATCACAACATCAGAAAGAGTCAAATAAGAGCTTGTAAGGCAAACCCGCATACTCAATCATCTCTTTTGTTTTCCACAATTGTTACAACTCACGTGGTACTCATGGTGTCAAAGTTTTAGCTGGACACAGAGGAAGATAGGGGCTTATAGTTTTGCCTCCCAACGATTTACCCCAAGGGTAAAGTCAACAATAATAAAGCATAAGTACTCAACTCCAAGTTGATATATGAATATAGATCTTTCCCAAGCATGTGACGGTAGCCAAGACAAAGGCAAAAATAGGGAATTGGTGAAGATCACCATGACTCTTACAAGGGCAAAAAGTAAAGGTACAAGATAGGCCCTTCGCAGAGGGAAGCAGAGGTTGTCATGCGCTTTTGAGGTTTGAATGCGTGTCCTCTTAGTGCGGAGGAACGTCACTTTATATTGCCTCCTGTGATAAAGAACTTTATTATGCAGTCTGTCGCTTTTATGTCTTCCTCATCACAGGTTCGTACAAAGCTTATTTTCCACACACTAATAGATCATACATATTAGAGAGCAATTTTTATTGCTTGCACCGATGACAACTTACTTGAAGGATCTTATTCAATCCATAGGTAGGTATGGTGGACTCTCATGGCAAAACTGGGTTGAAGGTTTACGGATGCACAAGTAGTATTTCTACTTGGTGCGGGAGTTTTGGCTAATATGAGGTGGAAGCAATCGTCACATGCTAAGGGATCTCTAATCATATAACATTGTTTGGAACCAAGCAAACACAATTCATTATGTTGTCTTCCTTGTCCAACATCTACTCCTAAGCATGTAATAGTTTGGTGAGTGCTCACAATTGTAAAAAGTGTCTAAGATGATATATTTATATGTGAACCTCTCTTTCCTTATTACTTCTTATCAATTGCAACAATGACTGAGGTCTATGTTGATTTATTCTCAACAAGTTTCAATCATCATACGTGTCATAAGTGAAGTTATCACTTTCCATAAGATCGTCTCATGATCTTTCATGCTATCGTTCTTTTCATACTATTGATCATGGCACAAAGCAAAGCCCTTGACTAAGATACTCTTTATTATATAGCTCGTAAGCTCGAATACATCGGGGGAGAGACAAAAGCAAAAGACTCAAACTAAACACTAAAGACTTATTCCTCTAAGAGAAGAAATAAAAAATGAAAAGGAAAGAAATAAAATAAAGGTAAAAGCAAAAGATATAAAGGTGATACGATACCAGGGCAACTCCCCCAAGCTTGGCACAAGCCAAGGGGATTGCCCATACCAATGCTTAGTTGTCTTCCTTTGGTGGTGAAGGTGGTGGAGTTGTTGAAGCAGACTTATCCTCCGTCTTCCAAGGCATAGTTGCTCCATCATGGCAGGATGAACGAGTCGCCGGAATCCTCAAATCTGCAGCGAACCTTATTGATTTAAATCTGTACTCATACTCACAGTTTTGGTTCTGCAGGTCATAGATCTGGCCCTGAAGTTGATCAACCCTGTCATAGAGCCTGGAGAGGTTTTTCCCAATGTCAATGGCATCCATCTTGTGATTGCTGGTGAACTCCGTGATCATCGTGTGGTTGGCGTTGAGTCCACGCTCCACCATCCCTTGGCACTTGAAGACTTGTTGCTCCATTGCTTCGAGCCTCGTCTCCACGCTTCCGGTCTTCTTAGGCCCCTCAACATCACGGATGTGCAACATCCCCTCACTCATCTTGATAGATTGAGGGTGTTTCAGCACTTCCGTGAGGTAGGGATTGATGACCTTCTCGAAGATCTTGTCCTTAGGAGCATTTGGAGAAGTCATGATGATCTAGATCTGTCACAGAAACAGGCTCGAAATGAAAACAGAGGAAAACTGCACGATACGGAGATCAAAACCTTCGGGCGAGTATATATTGATTTTTTCTGGACCAGAAGGAGTGCTCTGCAAGAAAACGGAGTCCGGGAGGCACACGAGGTGCCCACAAGCCCTCCCTCCACCACCAGGGGGTAGGGGCGGTGTCCAAGCTTGTGGCCACCTCGTGCGCTCTCCGGACTGCTTTTTATTTTTCTAATTTTCCAAAAATTCCAAAACGGAGGAAATTTCCTATTGGGAAAGCATCGGAGTCCAATTTCTTACCGAAACAGATACTTCTTCGTTTTTAGGGTCTGAAACACGCTGCTAAACATCCCTTATGTACTCCTCTGGAGTTATGACATTGATGATATTGGTCTCAACATTTATGGTAGTACCAGAGATGTAATGCTTGATTCTTTGCCCATTTACCACTCTAGGAAAATTTCCTTCCGTGTTATTGATTTTGATGGCACCGGAACGATATACTTCCTCGATAACATAAGGACCTTCCCATTTAGAGAGAAGCTTAAACGAGAATTGTATAGCAGGACATAATGACCTACATTGAACTCTCGTTTCTGTATTCGTTTGTCGTGCCATCTCTTAAACTTTTCCTTGAACAACTTGGCATTCTCATATGCCTGGGCCCTCCATTCATCTAACGAGCTGATATCAAACAACCGCTTCTCACCGGCAAGTTTGAAATCGAAGTCGAGCTCTTTGATTGCCCAATAAGCTTTGTGTTCCAGCTCAAGAGGTAAATGACAGGCCTTACCGTAGACCATTTTATACGGTGACATGCCCATGGGATTCTTATAAGCAGTCCTATAAGCCCATAGTGCATCGTCAAGTTTGCTAGACCAGTTCTTTCGAGATCTATTGACGGTCTTTTGTAGGATCAATTTGATCTCCCTATTACTCAACTCCACTTGACCACTAGACTGAGGATGATAAGGAGATGCAACTCTATGGTTGACATCATACTTAGCGAGCATCTTACGGAAAACACCATGAATGAACTGTGAACCGCCATCAGTCATCAGATATCTAGGGACTCCAAATCTTGGAAAAATGACTTTTTAAGCATCTTAATAGAGGTGTGGTGATCATCATTTTTAGTGGGGATAGCTTCTACCCACTTAGTGGCGTAATCCACAGCAACTAAGATGTGAGTGTATCCATTGGAACTTGGGAAGGGTCCCATATAATCAAAGCCCCAGACATCAAATGGTTCAATGACAAGTGAATAGTTCATAGGCATTTCCTGACGCTTACTGATATTCCCTATTCTTTGGCATTCGTCACAAGACAAGACAAACTTACGGGCATCCTTGAAGAGAGTGGGCCAATAGAAACCTGATTGCAATACCTTATGGGCAGTTCTATCTCCAGCATGGTGTCCTCCATAGGCTTCGGAATGACACTTCTGCAAGATTTGTCCCTGTTCATGTTCAAGCACACAACGTCTAATAACACCATCTACTCCTTCCTTATAAAGGTGAGGATCATCCCAAAAGTAGTGTCTCAAATCAAAGAAGAATTTCTTCTTTTGCTGATAGGTGAAGCTGGGTGGTATGTATTTGGCTACGATATAATTTGCATAATTGGCATACCACGGTGCACTATGTGAAGTGCGGATGACACTTAGTTGCTCATCAGGAAAGTTGTCATCAATAGGTAGTGGGTCATCAAGGACATTCTCTAGCCTAGACAAGTTATCTGCTACGGGGTTATCAGCACCCTTTCGGCCAACGACGTGCAAATCAAATTCCTGTAGCAGGAGAACCCATCTGATCAGCCTAGGCTTAGCGTCCTTCTTCTCCATAAGGTACTTAATAGCAGCATTCTCTGAGTGAATAGTGACTTTGTGGGATTAGTTCATCCTTATCATTAGGAACGACGGTGATACCTCCCTTCTTAGGTACGCAATCTACCGGACTTACCCAATCACTATGAGCAACAGGGTAAATGATTCCTGCTTCGAGAAGCTTTAATATTTCTTTTCTAACAACCTCTTTCATCTTAGGATTTAATCTCCTTTGATGATCAGCAACTGGTTTAAAGTTGGGATCGGTTTTAATCTTGTGCTGACATAGAGTGGGACTAATACCCTTAAGATCATCAAGAGTATATCCAATAGCAGCACGGTGCTTCCTCAGAGTTCTTAGTAACTTCTTCTCTTCGTGCTCTGAGAGGAGAGCACTAATAATAACAGGATATATCTCCTTCTCATCAAGATAGACATACTTAAGAGTATCAGGCAACTGTTTAAGCTCGAAAACAGGATCACCCTTTGGTGGGGGAGGATCCCCAAGCAGTTCAACAGGCAGATTATTCTTGAGAATAGGATATTGTTCTAAGACAATATTATCTATCTCATCTCTCTCCTCCATATGCATATCATTTTCATGCTCAAGCAGATATTGCTCTAAAGGATCCGTAGGAGGTACGGAAATAGAGGCAAGAGCAATAATTTCATCCCTTCCAGGCGACTCTTTTTTATGGGGTTGTCTTCCAAACTTAGAGAAGTTAAATTCATGAGACACACCCTCGAAACTAACTGTGACAGTGCGCTTAATGCAATCAATGTGAGCATTGACAGTGTTGAGAAAGGGTCTACCAAATATGATGGGACAAAAGTTATCTTGCGCAGTACCAAGGACGAGGAAATCAGTAGGATACTTCGTCTTACCACACAGGACTTCTACGTCTCTCACAATTCCTAGAGGGCAGATAGTGTCTTTATTAGCTAGCGTAATAGTGACATCAATGGGTTCTAACTCAGCAGGTGCAATCTCATCTTTGATTTCATCATATAGAGAACGGGGTATTGCACTAACACTAGCTCCCATATCACATAAACCATGGTAACAGTGATCTCCTATCTTGACAGAAACAACGGGCAGGCCAACTACAGGTCTGTGTTTGTCTTTCGCGTGAGGTTTAGCAATTCTAGCGGAGTCCTCACAGAATTTGATAACATGCCCATCTACGTCTTCGGCTAAGAGATCTTTGATAATAGCAACACTAGGTTCAACTCTAATTTCCTCACACGATGCAAGTGGTCTAATGTAACCCCTACGTATCACAGTTGGAGCTTTAGAATAATCCTTTATCCTAGCAGGGTATGGTGGTTTCTCAGTGTAAGCACAAGGAACAACAGGATCACTAAAAGCAATGACTTTCTCCTCAACTAGATTGGTTTTGGCTATGTTGCTTTCTAAAGGAGGATGATATTTAAACCACTTCTCTTTGGGAAGATCAACATGAGCAGCAAAAGATTCACATAGAGAAGCTACTATCTCAGAGTCAAGTCCATACTTAGCGCTAAAATCTCTAAAAGTGTTTGTCTCAACAAAAGATTTAACGCAATCAAACTGGAAATTCATACCTGACTCCTTACCTTCCTCCAGCTCCCAACCTTCAGAGTTGCGTTTGAGTCTTTCCAATAAATTCCACTTGTGATCAATATCCTTCTTCATAAAAGAACCGGTACAAGAAGTGTCAAGCATGGTACGATCTTCATGAGAAAGCCGAGCATAAAAGTTTTGAGTGATGATTTCTCTCGAGATCTCATGATTGGGGCATGAATATAGCATTGGTTTAAGCCTCCCCCAAGCTTGAGCTATGCTTTCCCTGTCACGAGGCCAAAAGTTATAAATAAAGTTCCGATCATGATGTACTAAATGCATAGGATAGAACTTTTGATGAAATTCCAATTTCAACCGATTGTAGTCCCATGATCCAGTTTCATCACATAGCCTACACCATGTCAAGGCCTTATCCTTCAAAGATAAAGGAAAGACTTTCTTCTTTACCTCATCCTCGGGCAAACCTGCAAGCTTAAATAAACCACAAACTTCATCTACATAGATCAGATGCAAGTCTGGATGTGAAGATCCATCTCGTGTGAATGGATTAGCCAGCAGTTTCTCAAGCATACCCGAAGGAATTTCATAAAAGATATTTTCAGTAAGTACCTCAGGTCGAGGAACAACTCCTCGTGCTTCCGTTCGTGGTGAAGATACCCCGAACAAACTCCTCAAAGGAACAGTTTCCATAGTGACAAGTGACAATAAATTTCAGCAGAGTATAAATTTTTGATGACCAGGGGGGTGGCGGTGGCACGGCTTGTGGCGCCCTGGTGGCCCCCCTCCAGTACTTCTTTCGCCCAGTATTTTTTATATAATCCCAAAAAATTCCACGTAACTTTTCAGAGCATTTGGAGGTGTGCGGAATAGTGGACTAAGATTTGGTCCTATTCTAGTCCAGAATTCCAGCTGCCTGAATTCTCCCTCTCCAAATAAACCTTGCAAAATAAGAGAGAAAAGGCATAAATATGGTACCACAAAGTAATATAACAGCCCATAAAGCAATAAATATCAACATGAAATCATGATGCAAAATGGACGTATCAGATGGTCGTAGGAAAGGTGTTGCCAAGTATGAGATCGTGTGGGAAAGGGAATGCAGGTTATCAGAGGTTATTGCGGTGACATGGGCGAGAGTCAAGCCGTACGGAGACCTAGGAAACGATGCAGCCTCGCTGAAGTCAGTTATGGCTGATCTCCGGAAGTGGAGTAGAGAGAATTTTGGACATGTTGAAAAACAGATTAACAACCTTCGAACAGAGCAGGAGTCCCTGCAGCTTAACAATTCCAACCGCTTACTAATCAAACAGAAAATGGAGGGTTTGGATGAGTTGTTATATAGGGAGGAAATGATGTGGCTCCAACGCAGTCGTATCACCTGGCTGAAGGAAGGTGATCGTAATACCCAAAACTTTCATCGTCGGGCTATGTGGCGGGCAAGGAGGAACAATATAAGGAGGCTTCAGAAAGAGGATGGATCATGGTGCACTGTTCCAACTGAGATGGAACGCATGGCGACTTCTTACTTTAAGGAGGTGTATACTAAGGATCCCACCTTAGTGTCGGATGTTATGTTAGACAAGATCACGCCCAAGGTTACGACTGCTATGAATGAACGCTTGCTGGCACCCTACTCAGAGAAAGAAATCTTCAATGCGCTCTTTCAAATTGGACCGGTGAAGGCACCTGGGCCGGACGGGTTCCCTGCAAGGTTCTATCAAAGGAATTGGGGAGTGCTGAAGGATGATATGATGAAGGCGGTGCAACTAGTCTTTACGTCGGGGTTGATGCCAGAAGGGGTTAATGACACCTCTATCGTGTTAATACCCAAGGTTCAACATCCCTCCTCCCTAAAGGACTTTCGGCCTATCTCATTATGCAATGTAATTTATAAGATAGTTTCAAAGTGCATGGTAAATCGTCTTCGACCGCTTCTTACAGAGCTCATCACTGAGAATCAAAGTGCGTTCATCCCGGGAAGATTGATCTCTGATAACTCCATCATCGCCTTCGAGTGCATACATCATATTCAAACCGGTGCTAGAAGCAATGAATTATGCGCTTACAAGCTGGATCTATCCAAATCTTATGATCGGGTTGATTGGGCTTTCCTCGAGCGTGCGCTTTTAAAATGGGGATTTGCTAGTGAATGGGTCGTCCGGGTTATGGAGTATGTGCGCTCTATAAAGTTTTCAGTGAATCTTAATGGAAAATCTCTGGACCAGTTCTCACCTTCCCGAGGTCTATGTCAAGGTGATCCACTATCACCATTCCTGTTTCTCTTTGTCGCTGATGCATTATCCGCTCTACTTCATGGGGTTGTTTTAGAAAGAGGTCTTGAGGCGGTGAAAATATGCCGGGGTGCTCTAGCTATCTCACACTTATTGTTTGCGGATGACTCACTTCTCTTCTTTCGGGCTTCCTCGTGTCAAGAGGTGATTTTCATGGATGTTTTGAACACCTATGCCTCAGCTACGGGTCAACTTATAAATCCTTCAAAGTGTTCCATTTTGTTTGCTGATAGCCGCTCTCCTTTGGTTGTTGAAGAGGTGAAGGGTATTCTGCAAGTCATTCAACACGAGTTTGAGCCCAAATACCTTGGTCTCCCTATACCGGACGACCGTATGCATAAGGGCCGGTTTGAGTCTCTACAGTCCAGTCTAAACAAAAGGTTAATTGAGTGGAGCGAAAGGTACTCCTCGCAAGCCAGCAAAGAAGTGTTAATCAAGGCGGTTGCGCAAGCTATACCAGTTTATGTCATGAGTATATTTAAGCTCCCTTATTCCGTGAGCGATGATCTCACCAAAATGATGTGTCAATATTGGTGGGGAGTGGAGAATGGCAGAAGCAAAATGGCATGGACTCCATGGGACAAGCTAATTCTACCAAAGTCTAAAGGGGGTCTTGGCTTCCGGGATATGAGGGCTTATAACCAAGCGCTCCTAGCCAAGCAAGCTTGGCGTCTTCTGGCGACACCAAACTCTCTGTGTGCTAGACTCCTTCGAGCTAAATATTTCCCAAACGGCAGTTTGGTTGATACAGTGTTTGCTGGGAACGCATCCGCAGTGTGGAAAGGAATTGAGCATCGCTTAACTCTTGTGAAGAAAGGTATGTTATGGCGTGTTGGCAATGGTGCTGCTATCCGGGTTTGGACAGATCCATGGATTCCTCGTGGCCCGCCGTTCATACCCATCACCCCAAGAGGAACTGTTGCCTCAAGAGAGTTAGTGACTTCCTGGATGATCGCGGTTACTGGAAGGTGGAGCTGCTTCAACAACACTTTTGGCAGCCGCATGTGGACTACATCCTCGAAATGAGAACATCTATGAGACTTCGTGATGATTTCATCTCTTGGCCGTGGGAGAAATCAAATATGTTGACAGTTAAAAGCACTTACCATGTGGCAATGGCGGACCACTATGACCAATTATGTCCAGGTTCATCCAGTGTTAATCCTTTGGGAGATAGATCTATCTCGCGGCTAGTGTGGAATGCCGAGGTTCCCCCCAAACTCAAGAATTTTGCTTGGCAAGTGGCCTCTGGTGCCCTTCCAACGGACGCTGAAAAAAGGAGACGGCATTTTGATCTAAACGGGTATTGTAGGCTTTGTGACAGGGAACATGAATCCTCCTTTCATGCACTAGTTTCCTGTTGAAATGCTGCTACCCTTTGGGTCTTGATGCAGACTCAATGGCCTCTTCCAAACAGATCGTCGATCAAGTGGATGGGGACTGAATGGCTCTTTCATCTCCTTGTAGAGTCACAGGAATCTATAAGAAGCAGAATTATCATGGTCCTTTGGAGAATATGGCACCTAAGGAATGAGCTGGTTCACGGCAAAGTTATACCACCCCCAGATGTATCTTGTTCCTTCCTTCAAAGCTACTACAATACCTTTAGTCAGATCTCAAGAGGTGTGGATGAAATTCTCAAGGGCAACTCGCTGGTGCTCAGTGAACCACTTGCGGTGACTAAGAACCGCGTAAACCCCATGCCCCATACGCCTTGGCCACCGCCTCAGTCAGGAGCGGTGGCTTTGTCAGTTGATGGATCCTATAGTGCTACAGATGGTTCGGCCGGCTCGGGCATGATATTGAGGAACACAACATGTGAGGTGATCTTTGCTGCTTACCGCGAGTTATTTCATTGCAACGATGCCCTTGAAGCGGAACTACATGTTGTTCTAGAAGGCATTAAACTGACCATTGAGCATTACAGTTCCACAATCATGTTGCAATCAGATTATGCTGCTGCTGTTAAAGCTATGTGTGATGCATCCTTGGATAGATCTGTCTATGGTCATATGATCCAGGAGATTAAATTTCTCTTAAGTGATAGGGTTTTTGTTCCTGTAAAAATTTCTTGTGATCAAAATAGGGTTGCAGATTGTTTAGCAAACTATGGACAATGTGGAGATAGCACAGCATGTTGGCTGGGGCAAGCTCCTCCGTGTGCGAGTGATCTAGTCGCTGAGGATTGTAACTCTGTTATTTTGGAACAAATCCCTGTGACTTCCCACAACAAAAAATAGATGTGCATATAGTAATACACATATTTGTTGATAAATATATTTTTCAAGTAAAACATATTCGGTAGAGGAGTATTGGAAATGGACCAAAGGGTTCAAAATTTCAAATTGATTTTCTTTTTGCCGATAAGATCATGTACATGGGTTGATCTAGAGAGATTGAGTCATGTCTACTATTTTGCTTGGTGAGTTCTTATAGCGTTAGGAGGTTCTTTTCTTCCATCCACTAACTACCACTACGGGGATAAATGCGTCGACCCGTCCCCCGTGTCGCTCCTCCAGGGGCGACATGGGCGGAAGCCCTAGATCCCGCCGCCGACGCCCCTTCCTCCCTGCCCTCTCCCCTTGTCACCGTTCAACGACATGGTCGGGCGAAGCCTGTCGCCTGGACGGCGGTGGCAGGGCTCCCTCTTCTCGCGGTGGCGCAGGTATGGCTGATCTGGTGCGGCGGCCATGGCGGTTGTCCTCGGTGCATTTTCGCACGAGGGGCTGGCGTGGCATCCCCGGGACGAGCTGGCCGACGTTCCTCTGGTGGTGGTGGCGGTTGCTGTGGCGTTCATGCTCGGCAGGGCGCGGATCCGGGGCCACTCCGCCCAGATCTGGCGTGTGATGGGCGCGTCGGGGGATCTTAGTGGGGTCGGGCTGGCGACGAGGGTGGTGAGGCTCGGCCGGTGCTGGCCGGTGCGTGGTGATGTGCACGCTGGTCGGGGCCGGGTTTGGAGCTGCTGCTCCCGCCTTTCTGTTGGGGAACGTCGCATGGGAAACAAAAATTTTCCTACGCGCACGAAGACCTATCATGGTGATGTCCATCTACGAGAGGGGATGAGTGATCTACGTACCCTTGTAGACCGTACAGCAGAAGCGTTAGAGAACGCGGTTGATGTAGTGGAACGTCCTCACGTCCCTCGATCCGCCCAGCGAACAATCCCGCGATCAGTCCCACGATCTAGTACCGAACGGACGGCACCTCCGCGTTCAGCACACGTACAGCTCGACGATGATCTCGGCCTTCTTGATCCAGCAAGAGAGACGAAGAGGTAGAAGAGTTCTCCAGCAGCGTGACGGCGCTCCGGAGGTTGGTGATGACCTTGTCTCAGCAGGGCTCCGCCCAAGCTCCGCAGAAACACGATCTAGAGGAAAAACCGTGGAGGTATGTGGTCGGGCTGCCGTGGAAAATTCGTCTCAAATCAGCCCTAAAACCTCCGTATATATAGGTGGGAGGGAGGGGGCCTTGCCTTGGGGTCCAAGGACCCTCAAGGGGGTCGGCCGAGCCAAGGGGGAGGACTCTCCCCCCCCCCCAAACCGAGTTGCACTAGGTTTGGTGGGAGGGAGTCCCCCTTCCTTCCCACCTCCTCCTTTTTTTTTCTTTCTCTCTTGATTTTCTTCTCCTTGGCGCATAGGGCACTTGTGGGCTGTCCCACCAGCCCACTAAGGGCTGGTGTGTCTCCCCCAATGCCTATGGGCTTCCCCGGGGTGGGTTGCCCCCCCCCCCCCCCGGTGAACTCCCGGAACCCATTCGTCATTCCCGGTACATTCCCGGTAACTCCGAAAACCTTCCGGTAATCAAATGAGGTCATCCTATATATCAATCTTCATTTCCGAACCATTCCGGAAACCCTCGTGACGTCCATGATCTCATCCGGGACTCCGAACAACATTCGGTAACCAACCATATAACTCAAATACGCATAAAACAACGTCGAACCTTAAGTGTGCAGACCCTGCGGGTTCGAGAACTATGTAGACATGACCCGAGAGACTCCTCGGTCAATATCCAATAGCGGGACCTGGATGCCCATATTGGATCCTACATATTCTACGAAGATCTTATCGTTTGAACCTCAGTGCCAAGGATTCGTATAATCCCGTATGTCATTCCCTTTGTCCTTCGGTATGTTACTTGCCCGAGATTCGATCGTCAGTATCCGCATACCTATTTCAATCTCGTTTACCGGCAAGTCTCTTTACTCGTTCCGTAATACAAGATCCCGCAACTTACACTAAGTTACATTGCTTGCAAGGCTTGTGTGTGATGTTGTATTACCGAGTGGGCCCCGAGATACCTCTCCGTCACACGGAGTGACAAATCCCAGTCTTGATCCATACTAACTCAACTAACACCTTCGGAGATACCTGTAGAGCATCTTTATAGTCACCCAGTTACGTTGCGTCGTTTGATACACATAAAGCATTCCTCCGGTGTCAGTGAGTTATATGATCTCATGGTCATAGGAATAAATACTTGACACGCAGAAAACAGTAGCAACAAAATGACACGATCAACATGCTACGTCTATAAGTTTGGGTCTTGTCCATCACGTGATTCTCCCAATGACGTGATCCAGTTATCAAGCAACAACACCTTGTTCATAATCAGAAGACACTGACTATCATCGATCAACTGGCTAGCCAACTAGAGGCATGCTAGGGACGGTGTTTTGTCTATGTATCCACACATGTAAATGAGTCTTCATTCAATACAATTATAGCATGGATAATAAACTATTATCTTGATACAGGAATTATAATAATAACTATATTTATTATTGCCTCTAGGGCATAATTCCAACAGTCTCCCACTTGCACTAGAGTCAATAATCTAGCCCTCACATCACCATGTGAATTACATTGTGATAAATCTAACACCCATACAGTTCTGGTGTCGATCATGTTTTGGCCGTGGAAGAGGTTTAGTCAGCGGGTCTGCTACATTCAGATCCGTGTGCACCTTGCATATATTTACGTCCTCTTCCTCGACGTAGTCGCGGATGAGGTTGAAGCGTCGTTTGATGTGTCTGGTCTTCTTGTGAAACCGTGGCTCCTTTGCTAAGGCAATGGCACCAGTGTTGTCACCGAACAAGGTTATTGGATTCAGTGCGCTTGGCACTACTCCAAGATCCGTCATGAACTGCTTCATCCAGACACCCTCCTTAGCTGCTTCCGAGGCAGCCATGTACTCCGCTTCACATGTAGAATCTGCTACGACGCTTTGCTTGGAACTGCACCAGCTTACTGCACCCCCATTAAGAATAAATACGTATCCGGTTTGCGACTTAGAGTCGTCCGGATCTGTGTCAAAGCTTGCATCGACGTAACCTTTTACGGTGAGCTCTTCGTCACCTCCATACACGAGAAACATCTCCTTAGTCCTTTTCAGGTACTTCAGGATATTCTTGACCGTTGTCCAGTGATCCACTCCTGGATTACTCTGGAACCTACATGCCATACTTATGGCTAGGCTAACATCCGGTCTAGTGCACAGCATTGCATACATGATAGAACCTATGGCTGAAGCATAGGGGACGGAGCACATATGCTCTCTATCTTCATCAGTTGCTGGGCACTGAGTCTTACTCAATCTCGTACCTTGTAAAACTGGCAAGAACCCTTTCTTGGACTGTTCCATTTTGAACCTCTTCAAAACTTTATCAAGGTATGTGCTTTGTGAAAGTCCTATCAGGCGTTTTGATCTATCCCTATAGATCTTAATGCCTAGAATGTGAGCAGCTTCTCCTAGGTCCTTCATAGAGAAACTTTTATTCAAGTAACCTTTTATGCTCTCCAAATGCTCTACGTTGTTTCCAATCAGCAATATGTCATCCACATATAATATCAGAAACGCCACAGAGCTCCCACTCACTTTCTTGTAAATACAAGATTCTCCAACCACTTGTATAAACTCAAATGCTTTGATCACCTCATCAAAGCGTTTGTTCCAACTCCGAGATGCTTGCACCAGTCCATAAATGGATCGCTGGAGCTTGCACACCTTGTCAGCATTTTTAGGATCGACAAAACCTTCGGGCTGCATCATATACAACTCTTCCTTAAGGAAACCGTTAAGGAACGCCGTTTTGACATCCATCTGCCAGATTTCATAATCGAAAAATGCAGCTATTGCTAACATGATTCTGGCGGATTTAAGCATCGCTACGGGTGAGAAAGTCTCATCGTAGTCAACTCCTGGAACTTGTGAAAAACCCTTTGCCACAAGTCGAGCTTTATAAACGGTCACATTGCCGTCAGCGTCCGTCTTCTTCTTAAAGATCCATTTGTTCTGAATAGCCTTACGGCCCTCAGGTAGTATCTCCAAAGTCCATACTTTCTTCTCATACATGGATCCTATCTCGGATTTCATGGCTTCTAGCCATTTGTTGGAATCTGGGCCCACCATTGCTTCTTCATAATTTGCAGGTTCATTGTTGTCTAACAACATGATTGATAAGACGGGATTACCGTACCACTCTGGAGCAGCACGTGATCTCGTCGACCTGCGTGGTTCAATAGAAACTTGAACTGGAGTTTCATGATCATCATCATTAACTTCCTCCTCAATCGGCGTCGCAACGACAGAGGTTTCCCCTTGCCCTGCGCCACCATCCAGAGGGATGAGAGGTTCGACAACCTCGTCAAGTTCTATCTTCCTCCCACTCAATTCTCTCGAGAGAAACTCCTTCTCGAGAAAAGCTCCGTTCTTAGCAACGAACACTTTGCCCTTGGATTTGAGATAGAAGGTGTACCCAACTGTCTCTTTTGGGTAACCTATGAAGACGCACTTTTCCGCTTTGGGTTCCAGCTTTTCAGGCTGAAGCTTTTTGACATAAGCATCACATCCCCAAACTTTAAGAAACGACAACTATGGCCTTTTGCCATACCAAAGTTCGTATGGTGTCGTCTCAACGGATTTTGATGGTGCCCTATTTAAAGTGAATGCAGCTGTTTCTAATGCATAACCCCAAAATGATAACGACAAATCAGTAAGAGACATCATAGATCGCACCATCTCCAACAAAGTACGATTACGACGTTCGGACACACCATTACGCTGTGGTGTTCCAGGCGGTGTTAACTGCGAAACAATTCCACATTGTCTTAAGTGAGCACCAAACTCGAAACTCAGATATTCACCCCCACGATCAGACCGTAGGACCTAGATCTTCTTCTTACGATGATTTTCCACTTCACTCTGGAATTGCTTGAACTTTTCAAATGTTTCAGACTTGTGCTTCATCAAGTAGACATAACCATATCTACTTAAATCGTCAGTGAAGGTGAGAAAATAACGATATCCGCCGCGTGCCTCTACGCTCATTGGACCACACACATCGGTATGTATGATTTCCAACAAGTCACTTGCACGCTCCATTGTTCCGGAGAACGGAGTCTTAGTCATCTTGCCCATGAGGCATGGTTCGCACGTGTCAAGTGAATCAAAATCAAGTGACTCCAAAAGTCCATCAGCATGGAGTTTCTTCATGCGCTTTACACCAATATGACCCAAGCGGCACTGCCACAAAAATATGGCGCTATCATTGTTTACTCTAACTCTTTTGGTCTCAATGTTATGTATATGCGTATCGCTATCAAGATTCAATATGAACAATCCTCTCACATTCGGTGCATGACCATAAAAGATGTTACTCATAGAAATAGAACAACCATTATTCTCAGACTTAAAAGAGTAACCGTCTCGCAATAAACAAGATCCAGATATAATGTTCATGCTCAACGCAGGCACTAAATAACAATGATTTAAGTTCATCACTAATCCCGATGGTAGCTGAAGTGACACTGTGCCGACGGCGATTGCATCAACCTTGGAACCATTTCCTACGCGCATCGTCACTTCATCTTTCGCCAGCCTTCGCGTATTCCGCAGTTCTTGTTTCGAGTTGCAAATATGAGCAACAGAACCGGTATCAAATACCCAGGCACTACTACGAGAGCCGGTTAAGTACACATCAATAACATGTATATCAAATATACCTGATTTTTCTTTGCCCGCCTTCTTATCTGCCAGATACTTGGGGCAATTGCGCTTCCAGTGACCCATACCCTTGCAATAGAAGCACTCTGTTTCAGGCTTAGGTCCAGCCTTGGGTTTCTTCGGCGGATTGGCAACAAGCTTGCCGCTCTTCTTCGAATTGCCCTTCTTGCCTTTGCCGTTTCTCTTGAAACTAGTGGTCTTGCTCACCATCAACACTTGATGTTCTTTACGGAGTTCAGACTCTGCGACTTTTAGCATCGCGAACAACTCGCCGGGAGACTTGTTCATCCCTTGCATGTTGTAGTTCAACACAAAGCCTTTATAGCTTGGCGGCAGTGATTGAAGGATTCTGTCAGTGATAGCTTCTTGCGGGAGTTCAATCCCCAGCTCAGCTAGACGGTTTGAGTACCGAGACATTTTGAGCACATGTTCACTGACAGACGAGTTTTCCTCCATCTTGCAAGCATAGAATTTATCGGAGGTCTCATACCTCTCGATCCGGGCGTTCTTATGAAAGATAAACTCCAACTCCTCGAACATCTCAAATGCTCCATGACGCTCAAAGCGACGTTGAAGTCCCGGTTCTAAGCCATACAAGACTGCACATTGAACTATTGAGTAGTCCTCCTTACGTGCTAACCAAGCGTTCTTAACATCCTGATCAGCCGTAGCGGGTGGTTCATCTCCTAGCGCAGCATTAAGGACATAATCCTTCTTCCCAGCTTGTAAGATTAGCTTAAGATTACGAGCCCAGTCTACAAAGTTGCTTCCATCATCTTTCAACTTAGCTTTCTCTAGGAACGTATTAAAATTCAGGATGACTGTCGCGTGAGCCATGATCTACAACACAAATATATTCAAAGTGGACTTAGACTATGTTCAAGATAATTAGAGTTCAACTTAATCAAATTATGTGCTAAACTCCCACTCAAAAAGTACATCTCTCTGGTCATTTGAGTGGTTCATGATCCACTTATACTATCTCAAGTCCGATCATCACGTGAGTTGAGTATAGTTTCAGTGGTAAGCATCCCTATGCTAATCATATCAACTATATGATTCATGATCGACCTTTCGGTCTCATGTGTTCCGAGGCCATGTCTGCACATGCTAGGCTCGTCAAGCTTAACCCGAGTGTTCCGCGTGCGCAACTGTTTTACACCCGTTGTATGTGAACGTTGAGTCTATCACACCCGATCATCACGTGGTGTCTCGAAACGACGAACTGTAGCAACGGTGCACAGTCGGGGAGAACACAATTTCGTCTTGAAATTTTAGTGAGAGATCATCTCATAATGCTACCGTCGTTCTAAGCAAAATAAGGTGCATAAAAGGATTAACATCACATGCAATTCATAAGTGACATGATATGGCCATCATCACGTGCTTCTTGATCTCCATCACCAAAGCACCGGCACGATCTTCTTGTCACCGGCGCCACACCATGATCATCCATCAACGTGTTGCCATCGGGGTTGTCGTGCTACTTATGCTATTACTACTAAAGCTACATCCTAGCAAAATAGTAAACGCATCTGCAAGCACAAACATTAGTATAAAGACAACCCTATGGCTCCTGCCGGTTGCCGTACCATCGACGTGCAAGTCGATATTTCTATTACAACATGATCATCTCATACATCCAATATATCACATCACATCGTTGGCCATATCACATCACAATCATACCCTGCAAAAACAAGTTAGACGTCCTCTAATTTTGTTGTTGCATGTTTTACGTGGTGACCAAGGGTATCTAGTAGGATCGCATCTTACTTACGCAAACACCACAACGGAGATATATGAGTTGCTATTTAACCTCATCCAAGGACCTCCTCGGTCAAATCCGATTCAACTAAAGTTGGAGAAACCGACACTTGCCAGTCATCTTTGAGCAAAGGGGGTTACTCGTAACGATGAAACCAGTCTCTCGTAAGCGTACGAGTAATGTCGGTCCAAGCCGCTTCAATCCAACAATACCGCGGAATCAAGAAAAGAGTAAGGAGGGCAGCAAAACGCACATCACCGCCCACAAAAACTTTTGTGTTCTACTCGAGAAGACATCTACGCATGAACCTAGCTCATGATGCCACTGTTGGGGAACGTCGCATGGGAAACAAAAAATTTCCTACGCGCACGAAGACCTATCATGGTGATGTCCATCTACGAGAGGGGATGAGTGATCTACGTACCCTTGTAGACCGTAAAGCAAAAGCGTTAGAGAACGCGGTTGATGTAGTGGAACGTCCTCACGTCCCTCGATCCGCCCCGCGAACAATCCCGCGATCAGTCCCACGATCTAGTACCGAACGGACGGCACCTCCGCGTTCAGCACACGTACAGCTCGACGATGATCTCGGCCTTCTTGATCCAGCAAGAGAGACGAAGAGGTAGAAGAGTTCTCCGGCAGCGTGACGGCGCTCCGGAGGTTGGTGATGACCTTGTCTCAGCAGGGCTCCGCCCGAGCTCCGCAGAAACGCGATCTAGAGGAAAAACCGTGGAGGTATGTGGTCGGGCTGCCGTGGAAAAGTCGTCTCAAATCAGCCCTAAAACCTCCGTATATATAGGTGGGAGGGAGGGGCCTTGCCTTGGGGTCCAAGGACCCTCAAGGGGGTCCGCCGAGCCAAGGGGGAGGACTCTCCCCCCCCCAAACCGAGTTGGACTAGGTTTGGTGGGAGGGAGTCCCCCTTCCTTCCCACCTCTTCCTTTTTTTTTCTTTCTCTCTTGATTTTCTTCTCCTTGGCGCATAGGGCACTTGTGGGCTGTCCCACCAGCCCACTAAGGGCTGGTGTGTCTCCCCCAATGCCTATTGGCTTCCCCGGGGTGGGTTGCCCCCCCCCCCCCGGTGAACTCCCGGAACCCATTCGTCATTCCCGGTACATTCCCGGTAACTCCGAAAACCTTCCGGTAATCAAATGAGGTCATCCTATATATCAATCTTCGTTTCCGGACCATTCCGGAAACCCTCGTGACGTCCGTGATCTCATCCGGGACTCCGAACAACATTCGGTAACCAACCATATAACTCAAATACGCATAAAACAACGTCGAACCTTAAGTGTGCAGACCCTGCGGGTTCGAGAACTATGTAGACATGACCCGAGAGACTCCTCGGTCAATATCCAATAGCGGGACCTGGATGCCCATATTGGATCCTACATATTCTACGAAGATCTTATCGTTTGAACCTCAGTGCCAAGGATTCGTATAATCCCGTATGTCATTCCCTTTGTCCTTCGGTATGTTACTTGCCCGAGATTCGATCGTCAGTATCCGCATACCTATTTCAATCTCGTTTACCGTCAAGTCTCTTTACTCGTTCCGTAATACAAGATCCCGCAACTTACACTAAGTTACATTGCTTGCAAGGCTTGTGTGTGATGTTGTATTACCGAGTGGGCCCCGAGATACCTCTCCGTCACACGGAGTGACAAATCCCAGTCTTGATCCATACTAACTCAACTAACACCTTCGGAGATACCTGTAGAGCATCTTTATAGTCACCCAGTTACGTTGCGACGTTTGATACACATAAAGCATTCCTCCGGTGTCAGTGAGTTATATGATCTCATGGTCATAGGAATAAATACTTGACACGCAGAAAACAGTAGCAACAAAATGACACGATCAACATGCTACGTCTATAAGTTTGGGTCTTGTCCATCACGTGATTCTCCCAATGACGTGATCCAGTTATCAAGCAACAACACCTTGTTCATAATCAGAAGACACTGACTATCATCGATCAACTGGCTAGCCAACTAGAGGCATGCTAGGGACGGTGTTTTGTCTATGTATCCACACATGTAAATGAGTCTTCATTCAATACAATTATAGCATGGATAATAAACTATTATCTTGATACAGGAATTATAATAATAACTATATTTATTATTGCCTCTAGGGCATAATTCCAACAGTCTCCCACTTGCACTAGAGTCAATAATCTAGCCCTCACATCACCATGTGAATTACATTGTGATAAATCTAACACCCATACAGTTCTGGTGTCGATCATGTTTTGGCCGTGGAAGAGGTTTAGTCAGCGGGTCTGCTACATTCAGATCCGTGTGCACCTTGCGTATATTTACGTCCTCTTCCTCGACGTAGTCGCGGATGAGGTTGAAGCGTCGTTTGATGTGTCTGGTCTTCTTGTGAAACCGTGGCTCCTTTGCTAAGGCAATGGCACCAGTGTTGTCACCGAACAAGGTTATTGGATTCAGTGCGCTTGGCACTACTCCAAGATCCGTCATGAACTGCTTCATCCAGACACCCTCCTTAGCTGCTTCCGAGGCAGCCATGTACTCCGCTTCACATGTAGAATCTGCTACGACGCTTTGCTTGGAACTGCACCAGCTTACTGCACCCCCATTAAGAATAAATACGTATCCGGTTTGCGACTTAGAGTCGTCCGGATCTGTGTCAAAGCTTGCATCGACGTAACCTTTTACGGCGAGCTCTTCGACACCTCCATACACGAGAAACATCTCCTTAGTCCTTTTCAGGTACTTCAGGATATTCTTGACCGTTGTCCAGTGATCCACTCCTGGATTACTCTGGAACCTACATGCCATACTTATGGCTAGGCTAACATCCGGTCTAGTGCACAGCATTGCATACATGATAGAACCTATGGCTGAAGCATAGGGGACGGAGCACATATGCTCTCTATCTTCATCAGTTGCTGGGCACTGAGTCTTACTCAATCTCGTACCTTGTAAAACTGGCAAGAACCCTTTCTTGGACTGTTCCATTTTGAACCTCTTCAAAACTTTATCAAGGTATGTGCTTTGTGAAAGTCCTATCAGGCGTTTTGATCTATCCCTATAGATCTTAATGCCTAGAATGTGAGCAGCTTCTCCTAGGTCCTTCATAGAGAAACTTTTATTCAAGTAACCTTTTATGCTCTCCAAAAGCTCTACGTTGTTTCCAATCAGCAATATGTCATCCACATATAATATCAGAAACGCCACAGAGCTCCCACTCACTTTCTTGTAAATACAAGATTCTCCAACCACTTGTATAAACTCAAATGCTTTGATCACCTCATCAAAGCGTTTGTTCCAACTCCGAGATGCTTGCACCAGTCCATAAATGGATCGCTGGAGCTTGCACACCTTGTCAGCATTTTTAGGATCGACAAAACCTTCGGGCTGCATCATATACAACTCTTCCTTAAGGAAACCGTTAAGGAACGCCGTTTTGACATCCATCTGCCAGATTTCATAATCGAAAAATGCAGCTATTGCTAACATGATTCTGGCGGATTTAAGCATCGCTACGGGTGAGAAAGTCTCATCGTAGTCAACTCCTGGAACTTGTGAAAAACCCTTTGCCACAAGTCGAGCTTTATAAACGGTCACATTGCCATCAGCGTCCGTCTTCTTCTTAAAGATCCATTTGTTCTGAATAGCCTTGCGGCCCTCAGGTAGTATCTCCAAAGTCCACACTTTGTTCTCATACATGGATCCTATCTCGGACTTCATGGCTTCTAGCCATTTGTTGGAATCTGGGCCCACCATTGCTTCTTCATAATTTGCAGGTTCATTGTTGTCTAACAACATGATTGATAAGACGGGATTACCGTACCACTCTGGAGCAGCACGTGATCTCGTCGACCTGCGTGGTTCAATAGAAACTTGAACTGGAGTTTCATGATCATCATCATTAACTTCCTCCTCAACCGGCGTCGCAACGACAGAGGTTTCCCCTTGCCCTGCGCCACCATCCAGAGGGATGAGAGGTTCGACAACCTCGTCAAGTTCTATCTTCCTCCCACTCAATTCTCTCGAGAGAAACTCCTTCTCGAGAAAAGCTCCGTTCTTAGCAACGAACACTTTGCCCTCGGATTTGAGATAGAAGGTGTACCCAACTGTCTCTTTTGGGTAACCTATGAAGACGCACTTTTCCGCTTTGGGTTCCAGCTTTTCAGGCTGAAGCTTTTTGACATAAGCATCACATCCCCAAACTTTAAGAAACGACAACTATGGCCTTTTGCCATACCAAAGTTCGTATGGTGTCGTCTCAACGGATTTTGATGGTGCCCTATTTAAAGTGAATGCAGCTGTTTCTAATGCATAACCCCAAAATGATAACGACAAATCAGTAAGAGACATCATAGATCGCACCATCTCCAACAAAGTACGATTACGACGTTCGGACACACCATTACGCTGTGGTGTTCCAGGCGGTGTTAACTGCGAAACAATTCCACATTGTCTTAAGTGAGCACCAAACTCGAAACTCAGATATTCACCCCCACGATCAGACCGTAGGACCTTGATCTTCTTCTTACGATGATTTTCCACTTCACTCTGGAATTGCTTGAACTTTTCAAATGTTTCAGACTTGTGCTTCATCAAGTAGACATAACCATATCTACTTAAATCGTCAGTGAAGGTGAGAAAATAACGATATCCGCCGCGTGCCTCTACGCTCATTGGACCACACACATCGGTATGTATGATTTCCAACAAGTCACTTGCACGCTCCATTGTTCCGGAGAACGGAGTCTTAGTCATCTTGCCCATGAGGCATGGTTCGCACGTGTCAAGTGAATCAAAATCAAGTGACTCCAAAAGTCCATCAGCATGGAGTTTCTTCATGCGCTTTACACCAATATGACCCAAGCGGCACTGCCACAAAAATATGGCGCTATCATTGTTTACTCTAACTCTTTTGGTCTCAATGTTATGTATATGCGTATCGCTATCAAGATTCAATATGAACAATCCTCTCACATTCGGTGCATGACCATAAAAGATGTTACTCATAGAAATAGAACAACCATTATTCTCAGACTTAAAAGAGTAACCGTCTCGCAATAAACAAGATCCAGATATAATGTTCATGCTCAACGCAGGCACTAAATAACAATGATTTAAGTTCATCGCTAATCCCGATGGTAGCTGAAGTGACACTGTGCCGACGGCGATTGCATCAACCTTGGAACCATTTCCTACGCGCATCGTCACTTCATCTTTCGCCAGCCTTCGCTTATTCCGCAGTTCTTGTTTCGAGTTGCAAATATGAGCAACAGAACCGGTATCAAATACCCAGGCACTACTACGAGAGCCGGTTAAGTACACATCAATAACATGTATATCAAATATACCTGATTTTTCTTTGCCCGCCTTCTTATCTGCCAGATACTTGGGGCAATTGCGCTTCCAGTGACCCATACCCTTGCAATAGAAGCACTCTGTTTCAGGCTTAGGTCCAGCCTTGGGTTTCTTCGGCGGATTGGCAACAAGCTTGCTGCTCTTCTTCGAATTGCCCTTCTTGCCTTGGCCGTTTCTCTTGAAACTAGTGGTCTTGCTCACCATCAACACTTGATGTTCTTTACGGAGTTCAGACTCTGCGACTTTTAGCATCGCGAACAACTCGCCGGGAGACTTGTTCATCCCTTGCATGTTGTAGTTCAACACAAAGCCTTTATAGCTTGGCGGCAGTGATTGAAGGATTCTGTCAGTGATAGCTTCTTGCGGGAGTTCAATCCCCAGCTCAGCTAGACGGTTTGAGTACCCAGACATTTTGAGCACATGTTCACTGACAGACGAGTTTTCCTCCATCTTGCAAGCATAGAATTTATCGGAGGTCTCATACCTCTCGATCCGGGCGTTCTTATGAAAGATAAACTCCAACTCCTCGAACATCTCAAATGCTCCATGACGCTCAAAGCGACGTTGAAGTCCCGGTTCTAAGCCATACAAGACTGCACATTGAACTATTGAGTAGTCCTCCTTACGTGCTAACCAAGCGTTCTTAACATCCTGATCAGCCGTAGCGGGTGGTTCATCTCCTAGCGCAGCATTAAGGACATAATCCTTCTTCCCAGCTTGTAAGATTAGCTTAAGATTACGAGCCCAGTCTACAAAGTTGCTTCCATCATCTTTCAACTTAGCTTTCTCTAGGAACGTATTAAAATTCAGGATGACTGTCGCGTGAGCCATGATCTACAACACAAATATATTCAAAGTGGACTTAGACTATGTTCAAGATAATTAGAGTTCAACTTAATCAAATTATGTGCTAAACTCCCACTCAAAAAGTACATCTCTCTGGTCATTTGAGTGGTTCATGATCCACTTATACTATCTCAAGTCCGATCATCACGTGAGTTGAGTATAGTTTCAGTGGTAAGCATCCCTATGCTAATCATATCAACTATATGATTCATGATCGACCTTTCGGTCTCATGTGTTCCGAGGCCATGTCTGCACATGCTCGGCTCGTCATGCTTAACCCGAGTGTTCCGCGTGCGCAACTGTTTTACACCCGTTGTATGTGAACGTTGAGTCTATCACACCCGATCATCACGTGGTGTCTCGAAACGACGAACTGTAGCAACGGTGCACAGTCGGGGAGAACACAATTTCGTCTTGAAATTTTAGTGAGAGATCATCTCATAATGCTACCGTCGTTCTAAGCAAAATAAGGTGCATAAAAGGATTAACATCACATGCAATTCATAAGTGACATGATATGGCCATCATCACGTGCTTCTTGATCTCCATCACCAAAGCACCGGCACGATCTTCTTGTCACCGGCGCCACACCATGATCATCCATCAACGTGTTGCCATCGGGGTTGTCGTGCTACTTATGCTATTACTACTAAAGCTACATCCTAGCAAAATAGTAAACGCATCTGCAAGCACAAACATTAGTATAAAGACAACCCTATGGCTCCTGTCGGTTGCCGTACCATCGACGTGCAAGTCGATATTTCTATTACAACATGATCATCTCATACATCCAATATATCACATCACATCGTTGGCCATATCACATCACAATCATACCCTGCAAAAACAAGTTAGACGTCCTCTAATTTTGTTGTTGCATGTTTTACGTGGTGACCAAGGGTATCTAGTAGGATCGCATCTTACTTCCGCAAACACCACAACGGAGATATATGAGTTGCTATTTAACCTCATCCAAGGACCTCCTCGGTCAAATCCGATTCAACTAAAGTTGGAGAAACCGACACTTGCCAGTCATCTTTGAGAAAAGGGGGTTACTCGTAACGATGAAACCAGTCTCTCGTAAGCGTACGAGTAATGTCGGTCCAAGCCGCTTCAATCCAACAATACCGCGGAATCAAGAAAAGACTAAGGAGGGCAGCAAAACGCACATCACCGCCCACAAAAACTTTTGTGTTCTACTCGAGAAGACATCTACGCATGAACCTAGCTCATGATGCCACTGTTGGGGAACGTCGCATGGGAAACAAAAAATTTCCTACGCGCACGAAGACCTATCATGGTGATGTCCATCTACGAGAGGGGATGAGTGATCTACGTACCCTTGTAGACCGTAAAGCAAAAGCGTTAGAGAACGCGGTTGATGTAGTGGAACGTCCTCACGTCCCTCGATCCGCCCCGCGAACAATCCCGCGATCAGTCCCACGATCTAGTACCGAACGGACGGCACCTCCGCGTTCAGCACACGTACAGCTCGACGATGATCTCGGCCTTCTTGATCCAGCAAGAGAGACGAAGAGGTAGAAGAGTTCTCCGGCAGCGTGACGGCACTCCGGAGGTTGGTGATGACCTTGTCTCAGCAGGGCTCCGCCCGAGCTCCGCAGAAACGCGATCTAGAGGAAAAACCGTGGAGGTATGTGGTCGGGCTGCCGTGGAAAAGTCGTCTCAAATCAGCCCTAAAACCTCCGTATATATAGGTGGGAGGGAGGGGGCCTTGCCTTGGGGTCCAAGGACCCTCAAGGGGGTCCGCCGAGCCAAGGGGGAGGACTCTCCCCCCCCCCCAAACCGAGTTGGACTAGGTTTGGTGGGAGGGAGTCCCCCTTCCTTCCCACCTCTTCCTTTTTTTTTCTTTCTCTCTTGATTTTCTTCTCCTTGGCGCATAGGGCACTTGTGGGCTGTCCCACCAGCCCACTAAGGGCTGGTGTGTCTCCCCCAATGCCTATGGGCTTCCCCGGGGTGGGTTGCCCCCCCCCCCCCCCGGTGAACTCCCGGAACCCATTCGTCATTCCCGGTACATTCCCGGTAACTCCGAAAACCTTCCGGTAATCAAATGAGGTCATCCTATATATCAATCTTCGTTTCCGGACCATTCCGGAAACCCTCGTGACGTCCGTGATCTCATCCGGGACTCCGAACAACATTCGGTAACCAACCATATAACTCAAATACGCATAAAACAACGTCGAACCTTAAGTGTGCAGACCCTGCGGGTTCGAGAACTATGTAGACATGACCCGAGAGACTCCTCGGTCAATATCCAATAGCGGGACCTGGATGCCCATATTGGATCCTACATATTCTACGAAGATCTTATCGTTTGAACCTCAATGCCAAGGATTCGTATAATCCCGTATGTCATTCCCTTTGTCCTTCGGTATGTTACTTGCCCGAGATTCGATCGTCAGTATCCGCATACCTATTTCAATCTCATTTACCGGCAAGTCTCTTTACTCGTTCCGTAATACAAGATCCCGCAACTTACACTAAGTTACATTGCTTGCAAGGCTTGTGTGTGATGTTGTATTACCGAGTGGGCCCCGAGATACCTCTCCGTCACACGGAGTGACAAATCCCAGTCTTGATCCATACTAACTCAACTAACACCTTCGGAGATACCTGTAGAGCATCTTTATAGTCACCCAGTTACGTTGCGACGTTTGATACACATAAAGCATTCCTCCGGTGTCAGTGAGTTATATGATCTCATGGTCATAGGAATAAATACTTGACACGCAGAAAACAGTAGCAACAAAATGACACGATCAACATGCTACGTCTATAAGTTTGGGTCTTGTCCATCACGTGATTCTCCCAATGACGTGATCCAGTTATCAAGCAACAACACCTTGTTCATAATCAGAAGACACTGACTATCATCGATCAACTGGCTAGCCAACTAGAGGCATGCTAGGGACGGTGTTTTGTCTATGTATCCACACATGTAAATGAGTCTTCATTCAATACAATTATAGCATGGATAATAAACTATTATCTTGATACAGGAATTATAATAATAACTATATTTATTATTGCCTCTAGGGCATAATTCCAACAGTCTCCCACTTGCACTAGAGTCAATAATCTAGCCCTCACATCACCATGTGAATTACATTGTGATAAATCTAACACCCATACAGTTCTGGTGTCGATCATGTTTTGGCCGTGGAAGAGGTTTAGTCAGCGGGTCTGCTACATTCAGATCCGTGTGCACCTTGCATATATTTACGTCCTCTTCCTCGACGTAGTCGCGGATGAGGTTGAAGCGTCGTTTGATGTGTCTGGTCTTCTTGTGAAACCGTGGCTCCTTTGCTAAGGCAATGGCACCAGTGTTGTCACTGAACAATGTTATTGGATTCAGTGCGCTTGGCACTACTCCAAGATCCGTCATGAACTGCTTCATCCAGACACCCACCTTAGCTGCTTCCGAGGCAGCCATGTACTCCGCTTCACATGTAGAATCTGCTACGACGCTTTGCTTGGAACTGCACCAGCTTACTGCACCCCCATTAAGAATAAATACGTATCCGGTTTGCGACTTAGAGTCGTCCGGATCTGTGTCAAAGCTTGCATCGACGTAACCTTTTACGGCGAGCTCTTCGTCACCTCCATACACGAGAAACATCTCCTTAGTCCTTTTCAGGTACTTCAGGATATTCTTGACCGCTGTCCAGTGATCCACTCCTGGATTACTCTGGAACCTACATGCCATACTTATGGCTAGGCTAACATCCGGTCTAGTGCACAGCATTGCATACATGATAGAACCTATGGCTGAAGCATAGGGGACGGAGCACATATGCTCTCTATCTTCATCAGTTGCTGGGCACTGAGTCTTACTCAATCTCGTACCTTGTAAAACTGGCAAGAACCCTTTCTTGGACTGTTCCATTTTGAACCTCTTCAAAACTTTATCAAGGTATGTGCTTTGTGAAAGTCCTATCAGGCGTTTTGATCTATCCCTATAGATCTTAATGCCTAGAATGTGAGCAGCTTCTCCTAGGTCCTTCATAGAGAAACTTTTATTCAAGTAACCTTTTATGCTCTCCAAAAGCTCTACGTTGTTTCCAATCAGCAATATGTCATCCACATATAATATCAGAAACGCCACAGAGCTCCCACTCACTTTCTTGTAAATACAAGATTCTCCAACCACTTGTATAAACTCAAATGCTTTGATCACCTCATCAAAGCGTTTGTTCCAACTACGAGATGCTTGCACCAGTCCATAAATGGATCGCTGGAGCTTGCACACCTTGTCAGCATTTTTAGGATCGACAAAACCTTCGGGCTGCATCATATACAACTCTTCCTTAAGGAAACCGTTAAGGAACGCCGTTTTGACATCCATCTGCCAGATTTCATAATCGAAAAATGCAGCTATTGCTAACATGATTCTGGCGGATTTAAGCATCGCTACGGGTGAGAAAGTCTCATCGTAGTCAACTCCTGGAACTTGTGAAAAACCCTTTGCCACAAGTCGAGCTTTATAAACGGTCACATTGCCGTCAGCGTCCGTCTTCTTCTTAAAGATCCATTTGTTCTGAATAGCCTTGCGGCCCTCAGGTAGTATCTCCAAAGTCCACACTTTGTTCTCATACATGGATCCTATCTCGGACTTCATGGCTTCTAGCCATTTGTTGGAATCTGGGCCCACCATTGCTTCTTCATAATTTGCAGGTTCATTGTTGTCTAACAACATGATTGATAAGACGGGATTACCGTACCACTCTGGAGCAGCACGTGATCTCGTCGACCTGCGTGGTTCAATAGAAACTTGAACTGGAGTTTCATGATCATCATCATTAACTTCCTCCTCAACCGGCGTCGCAACGACAGAGGTTTCCCCTTGCCCTGCGCCACCATCCAGAGGGATGAGAGGTTCGACAACCTCGTCAAGTTCTATCTTCCTCCCACTCAATTCTCTCGAGAGAAACTCCTTCTCGAGAAAAGCTCCGTTCTTAGCAACGAACACTTTGCCCTCGGATTTGAGATAGAAGGTGTACCCAACTGTCTCTTTTGGGTAACCTATGAAGACGCACTTTTCCGCTTTGGGTTCCAGCTTTTCAGGCTGAAGCTTTTTGACATAAGCATCACATCCCCAAACTTTAAGAAACGACAACTATGGCCTTTTGCCATACCATAGTTCGTATGGTGTCGTCTCAACGGATTTTGATGGTGCCCTATTTAAAGTGAATGCAGCTGTTTCTAATGCATAACCCCAAAATGATAACGACAAATCAGTAAGAGACATCATAGATCGCACCATCTCCAACAAAGTACGATTACGACGTTCGGACACACCATTACGCTGTGGTGTTCCAGGCGGTGTTAACTGCGAAACAATTCCACATTGTCTTAAGTGAGCACCAAACTCGAAACTCAGATATTCACCCCCACGATCAGACCGTAGGACCTTGATCTTCTTCTTACGATGATTTTCCACTTCACTCTGGAATTGCTTGAACTTTTCAAATGTTTCAGACTTGTGCTTCATCAAGTAGACATAACCATATCTACTTAAATCATCAGTGAAGGTGAGAAAATAACGATATCCGCCGCGTGCCTCTACCCTCATTGGACCACACACATCGGTATGTATGATTTCCAACAAGTCACTTGCACGCTCCATTGTTCCGGAGAACGGAGTCTTAGTCATCTTGCCCATGAGGCATGGTTCGCACGTGTCAAGTGAATCAAAATCAAGTGACTCCAAAAGTCCATCAGCATGGAGTTTCTTCATGCGCTTTACACCAATATGACCCAAGCGGCACTGCCACAAAAATATGGCGCTATCATTGTTTACTCTAACTCTTTTGGTCTCAATGTTATGTATATGCGTATCGCTATCAAGATTCAATATGAACAATCCTCTCACATTCGGTGCATGACCATAAAAGATGTTACTCATAGAAATAGAACAACCATTATTCTCAGACTTAAAAGAGTAACCGTCTCGCAATAAACAAGATCCAGATATAATGTGCATGCTCCACGCAGGCACTAAATAACAATGATTTAAGTTCATCACTAATCCCGATGGTAGCTGAAGGGACACTGTGTCGACGGCGATTGCATCAACCTTGGAACCATTTCCTACGCGCATCGTCACTTCATCTTTCGCCAGCCTTCGCGTATTCCGCAGTTCTTGTTTCGAGTTGCAAATATGAGCAACAGAACCGGTATCAAATACCCAGGCACTACTACGAGAGCCGGTTAAGTACACATCAATAACATGTATATCAAATATACCTGATTTTTCTTTGCCCGCCTTCTTATCTGCCAGATACTTGGGGCAATTGCGCTTCCAGTGACCCATACCCTTGCAATAGAAGCACTCTGTTTCAGGCTTAGGTCCAGCCTTGGGTTTCTTCGGCGGATTGGCAACAAGCTTGCCGCTCTTCTTCGAATTGCCCTTCTTGCCTTTGCCGTTTCTCTTGAAACTAGTGGTCTTGCTCACCATCAACACTTGATGTTCTTTACGGAGTTCAGACTCTGTGACTTTTAGCATCGCGAACAACTCGCCGGGAGACTTGTTCATCCCTTGCATGTTGTAGTTCAACACAAAGCCTTTATAGCTTGGCGGCAGTGATTGAAGGATTCTGTCAGTGATAGCTTCTTGCGGGAGTTCAATCCCCAGCTCAGCTAGACGGTTTGAGTACCGAGACATTTTGAGCACATGTTCACTGACAGACGAGTTTTCCTCCATCTTGCAAGCATAGAATTTATCAGAGGTCTCATACCTCTCGATTCGGGCGTTCTTATGGAAGATAAACTCCAACTCCTGGAACATCTCAAATGCTCCATGACGCTCAAAGCGACGTTGAAGTCCCGGTTCTAAGCCATACAAGACTGCACATTGAACTATTGAGTAGTCCTCCTTACGTGCTAACCAAGCGTTCTTAACATCCTGATCAGCCGTAGCGGGTGGTTCATCTCCTAGCGCAGCATTAAGGACATAATCCTTCTTCCCAGCTTGTAAGATTAGCTTAAGATTACGAGCCCAGTCTACAAAGTTGCTTCCATCATCTTTCAACTTAGCTTTCTCTAGGAACGTATTAAAATTCAGGATGACTGTCGCGTGAGCCATGATCTACAACACAAATATATTCAAAGTGGACTTAGACTATGTTCAAGATAATTAGAGTTCAACTTAATCAAATTATGTGCTAAACTCCCACTCAAAAAGTACATCTCTCTAGTCATTTGAGTGGTTCATGATCCACTTATACTATCTCAAGTCCGATCATCACGTGAGTTGAGTATAGTTTCAGTGGTAAGCATCCCTATGCTAATCATATCAACTATATGATTCATGATCGACCTTTCGGTCTCATGTGTTCCGAGGCCATGTCTGCACATGCTAGGCTCGTCAAGCTTAACCCGAGTGTTCCGCGTGCGCAACTGTTTTACACCCGTTGTATGTGAACGTTGAGTCTATCACACCCGATCATCACGTGGTGTCTCGAAACGACGAACTGTAGCAACGGTGCACAGTCGGGGAGAACACAATTTCGTCTTGAAATTTTAGTGAGAGATCATCTCATAATGCTACCGTCGTTCTAAGCAAAATAAGGTGCATAAAAGGATTAACATCACATGCAATTCATAAGTGACATGATATGGCCATCATCACGTGCTTCTTGATCTCCATCACCAAAGCACCGGCACGATCTTCTTGTCACCGGCGCCACACCATGATCATCCATCAACGTGTTGCCATCGGGGTTGTCGTGCTACTTATGCTATTACTACTAAAGCTACATCCTACCAAAATAGTAAACGCATCTGCAAGCACAAACATTAGTATAAAGACAACCCTATGGCTCCTGCCGGTTGCCGTACCATCGACGTGCAAGTCGATATTTCTATTACAACATGATCATCTCATACATCCAATATATCACATCACATCGTTGGCCATATCACATCACAATCATACCCTGCAAAAACAAGTTAGACGTCCTCTAATTTTGTTGTTGCATGTTTTACGTGGTGACCAAGGGTATCTAGTAGGATCGCATCTTACTTCCGCAAACACCACAACGGAGATATATGAGTTGCTATTTAACCTCATCCAAGGACCTCCTCGGTCAAATCCGATTCAACTAAAGTTGGAGAAACCGACACTTGCCAGTCATCTTTGAGCAAAGGGGGTTACTCGTAACGATGAAACCAGTCTCTCGTAAGCGTACGAGTAATGTCGGTCCAAGCCGCTTCAATCCAACAATACCGCGGAATCAAGAAAAGACTAAGGAGGGCAGCAAAACGCACATCACCGCCCACAAAAACTTTTGTGTTCTACTCGAGAAGACATCTACGCATGAACCTAGCTCATGATGCCACTGTTGGGGAACGTCGCATGGGAAACAAAAAATTTCCTACGCGCACGAAGACCTATCATGGTGATGTCCATCTACGAGAGGGGATGAGTGATCTACGTACCCTTGTAGACCGTAAAGCAAAAGCGTTAGAGAACGCGGTTGATGTAGTGGAACGTCCTCACGTCCCTCGATCCGCCCCGCGAACAATCCCGCGATCAGTCCCACGATCTAGTACCGAACGGACGGCACCTCCGCGTTCAGCACACGTACAGCTCGACGATGATCTCGGCCTTCTTGATCCAGCAAGAGAGACGAAGAGGTAGAAGAGTTCTCCGGCAGTGTGACGGCGCTCCGGAGGTTGGTGATGACCTTGTCTCAGCAGGGCTCCGCCCGAGCTCCGCAGAAACGCGATCTAGAGGAAAAACCGTGGAGGTATGTGGTCGGGCTGCCGTGGAAAAGTCGTCTCAAATCAGCCCTAAAACCTCCGTATATATAGGTGGGAGGGAGGGGGCCTTGCCTTGGGGTCCAAGGACCCTCAAGGGGGTCCGCCGAGCCAAGGGGGAGGACTCTCCCCCCCCCAAACCGAGTTGGACTAGGTTTGGTGGGAGGGAGTCCCCCTTCCTTCCCACCTCTTCCTTTTTTTTCTTTCTCTCTTGATTTTCTTCTCCTTGGCGCATAGGGCACTTGTGGGCTGTCCCACCAGCCCACTAAGGGCTGGTGTGTCTCCCCCAATGCCTATGGGCTTCCCCGGGGTGGGTTGCCCCCCCCCCCCCCGGTGAACTCCCGGAACCCATTCGTCATTCCCGGTACATTCCCGGTAACTCCGAAAACCTTCCGGTAATCAAATGAGGTCATCCTATATATCAATCTTCGTTTCCGGACCATTCCGGAAACCCTCGTGACGTCCGTGATCTCATCCGGGACTCCGAACAACATTCGGTAACCAACCATATAACTCAAATACGCATAAAACAACGTCGAACCTTAAGTGTGCAGACCCTGCGGGTTCGAGAACTATGTAGACATGACCCGAGAGACTCCTCGGTCAATATCCAATAGCGGGACCTGGATGCCCATATTGGATCCTACATATTCTACGAAGATCTTATCGTTTGAACCTCAGTGCCAAGGATTCGTATAATCCCGTATGTCATTCCCTTTGTCCTTCGGTATGTTACTTGCCCGAGATTCGATCGTCAGTATCCGCATACCTATTTCAATCTCGTTTACCGGCAAGTCTCTTTACTCGTTCCGTAATACAGGATCCCGCAACTTACACTAAGTTACATTGCTTGCAAGGCTTGTGTGTGATGTTGTATTACCGAGTGGGCCCCGAGATACCTCTCCGTCACACGGAGTGACAAATCCCAGTCTTGATCCATACTAACTCAACTAACACCTTCGGAGATACCTGTAGAGCATCTTTATAGTCACCCAGTTACGTTGCGACGTTTGATACACATAAAGCATTCCTCCGGTGTCAGTGAGTTATATGATCTCATGGTCATAGGAATAAATACTTGACACGCAGAAAACAGTAGCAACAAAATGACACGATCAACATGCTACGTCTATAAGTTTGGGTCTTGTCCATCACGTGATTCTCCCAATGACGTGATCCAGTTATCAAGCAACAACACCTTGTTCATAATCAGAAGACACTGACTATCATCGATCAACTGGCTAGCCAACTAGAGGCATGCTAGGGACGGTGTTTTGTCTATGTATCCACACATGTAAATGAGTCTTCATTCAATACAATTATAGCATGGATAATAAACTATTATCTTGATACAGGAATTATAATAATAACTATATTTATTATTGCCTCTAGGGCATAATTCCAACAGTCTCCCACTTGCACTAGAGTCAATAATCTAGCCCTCACATCACCATGTGAATTACATTGTGATAAATCTAACACCCATACAGTTCTGGTGTCGATCATGTTTTGGCCGTGGAAGAGGTTTAGTCAGCGGGTCTGCTACATTCAGATCCGTGTGCACCTTGCATATATTTACGTCCTCTTCCTCGACGTAGTCGCGGATGAGGTTGAAGCGTCGTTTGATGTGTCTGGTCTTCTTGTGAAACCGTGGCTCCTTTGCTAAGGCAATGGCACCAGTGTTGTCACCGAACAAGGTTATTGGATTCAGTGCGCTTGGCACTACTCCAAGATCCGTCATGAACTGCTTCATCCAGACACCCTCCTTAGCTGCTTCCGAGGCAGCCATGTACTCCGCTTCACATGTAGAATCTGCTACGACGCTTTGCTTGGAACTGCACCAGCTTATTGCACCCCCATTAAGAATAAATACGTATCCGGTTTGCGACTTAGAGTCGTCCGGATCTGTGTCAAAGCTTGCATCGACGTAACCTTTTACGGTGAGCTCTTCGTCACCTCCATACACGAGAAACATCTCCTTAGTCCTTTTCAGGTACTTCAGGATATTCTTGACCGTTGTCCGGTGATCCACTCCTGGATTACTCTGGAACCTACATGCCATACTTATGGCTAGGCTAACATCCGGTCTAGTGCACAACATTGCATACATGATAGAACCTATGGCTGAAGCATAGGGGACGGAGCACATATGCTCTCTATCTTCATCAGTTGCTGGGCACTGAGTCTTACTCAATCTCGTACCTTGTAAAACTGGCAAGAACCCTTTCTTGGACTGTTCCATTTTGAACCTCTTCAAAACTTTATCAAGGTATGTGCTTTGTGAAAGTCCTATCAGGCGTTTTGATCTATCCCTATAGATCTTAATGCCTAGAATGTGAGCAGCTTCTCCTAGGTCCTTCATAGAGAAACTTTTATTCAAGTAACCTTTTATGCTCTCCAAAAGCTCTACGTTGTTTCCAATCAGCAATATGTCATCCACATATAATATCAGAAATGCCACAGAGCTCCCACTCACTTTCTTGTAAATACAAGATTCTCCAACCACTTGTATAAACTCAAATGCTTTGATCACCTCATCAAAGCGTTTGTTCCAACTCCGAGATGCTTGCACCAGTCCATAAATGGATCGCTGGAGCTTGCACACCTTGTCAGCATTTTTAGGATCGACAAAACCTTCGGGCTGCATCATATACAACTCTTCCTTAAGGAAACCGTTAAGGAACGCCGTTTTGACATCCATCTGCCAGATTTCATAATCGAAAAATGCAGCTATTGCTAACATGATTCTGGCGGATTTAAGCATCGCTACGGGTGAGAAAGTCTCATCGTAGTCAACTCCTGGAACTTGTGAAAAACCCTTTGCCACAAGTCGAGCTTTATAAACGGTCACATTGCCGTCAGCGTCCGTCTTCTTCTTAAAGATCCATTTGTTCTGAATAGCCTTGCGGCCCTCAGGTAGTATCTCCAAAGTCCACACTTTGTTCTCATACATGGATCCTATCTCGGACTTCATGGCTTCTAGCCATTTGTTGGAATCTGGGCCCACCATTGCTTCTTCATAATTTGCAGGTTCATTGTTGTCTAACAACATGATTGATAAGACGGGATTACCGTACCACTCTGGAGCAGCACGTGATCTCGTCGACCTGCGTGGTTCAATAGAAACTTGAACTGGAGTTTCATGATCATCATCATTAACTTCCTCCTCAACCGGCGTCGCAACGACAGAGGTTTCCCCTTGCCCTGCGCCACCATCCAGAGGGATGAGAGGTTCGACAACCTCGTCAAGTTCTATCTTCCTCCCACTCAATTCTCTCGAGAGAAACTCCTTCTCGAGAAAAGCTCCGTTCTTAGCAACGAACACTTTGCCCTCGGATTTGAGATAGAAGGTGTACCCAACTGTCTCTTTTGGGTAACCTATGAAGACGCACTTTTCCGCTTTGGGTTCCAGCTTTTCAGGCTGAAGCTTTTTGACATAAGCATCACATCCCCAAACTTTAAGAAACGACAACTATGGCCTTTTGCCATACCACAGTTCGTATGGTGTCGTCTCAACGGATTTTGATGGTGCCCTATTTAAAGTGAATGCAGCTGTTTCTAATGCATAACCCCAAAATGATAACGACAAATCAGTAAGAGACATCATAGATTGCACCATCTCCAACAAAGTACGATTACGACGTTCGGACACACCATTACGCTGTGGTGTTCCAGGCGGTGTTAACTGCGAAACAATTCCACATTGTCTTAAGTGAGCACCAAACTCGAAACTCAGATATTCACCCCCACGATCAGACCGTAGGACCTTGATCTTCTTCTTACGATGATTTTCCACTTCACTCTGGAATTGCTTGAACTTTTCAAATGTTTCAGACTTGTGCTTCATCAAGTAGACATAACCATATCTACTTAAATCGTCAGTGAAGGTGAGAAAATAACGATATCCGCCGCGTGCCTCTACGCTCATTGGACCACACACATCGGTATGTATGATTTCCAACAAGTCACTTGCACGCTCCATTGTTCCGGAGAACGGAGTCTTAGTCATCTTGCCCATGAGGCATGGTTCGCACGTGTCAAGTGAATCAAAATCAAGTGACTCCAAAAGTCCATCAGCATGGAGTTTCTTCATGCGCTTTACACCAATATGACCCAAGCGGCAGTGCCACAAAAATATGGCGCTATCATTGTTTACTCTAACTCTTTTGGTCTCAATGTTATGTATATGCGTATCGCTATCAAGATTCAATATGAACAATCCTCTCACATTCGGTGCATGACCATAAAAGATGTTACTCATAGAAATAGAACAACCATTATTCTCAGACTTAAAAGAGTAACCGTCTCGCAATAAACAAGATCCAGATATAATGTTCATGCTCAACGCAGGCACTAAATAACAATGATTTAAGTTCATCACTAATCCCGATGGTAGCTGAAGTGACACTGTGTCGACGGCGATTGCATCAACCTTGGAACCATTTCCTACGCGCATCGTCACTTCATCTTTCGCCAGCCTTCGCGTATTCCGCAGTTCTTGTTTCGAGTTGCAAATATGAGCAACAGAACCGGTATCAAATACCCAGGCACTACTACGAGAGCCGGTTAAGTACACATCAATAACATGTATATCAAATATACCTGATTTTTCTTTGCCCGCCTTCTTATCTGCCAGATACTTGGGGTAATTGCGCTTCCAGTGACCCATACCCTTGCAATAGAAGCACTCTGTTTCAGGCTTAGGTCCAGCCTTGGGTTTCTTCGGCGGATTGGCAACAAGCTTGCCGCTCTTCTTCGAATTGCCCTTCTTGCCTTTGCCGTTTCTCTTGAAACTAGTGGTCTTGCTCACCATCAACACTTGATGTTCTTTACGGAGTTCAGACTCTGCGACTTTTAGCATCGCGAACAACTCGCCGGGAGACTTGTTCATCCCTTGCATGTTGTAGTTCAACACAAAGCCTTTATAGCTTGGCGGCAGTGATTGAAGGATTCTGTCAGTGATAGCTTCTTGCGGGAGTTCAATCCCCAGCTCAGCTAGACGGTTTGAGTACCCAGACATTTTGAGCACATGTTCACTGACAGACGAGTTTTCCTCCATCTTGCAAGCATAGAATTTATCGGAGGTCTCATACCTCTCGATCCGGGCGTTCTTATGAAAGATAAACTCCAACTCCTGGAACATCTCAAATGCTCCATGACGCTCAAAGCGACGTTGAAGTCCCGGTTCTAAGCCATACAAGACTGCACATTGAACTATTGAGTAGTCCTCCTTACGTGCTAACCAAGCGTTCTTAACATCCTGATCAGCCGTAGCGGGTGGTTCATCTCCTAGCGCAGCATTAAGGACATAATCCTTCTTCCCAGCTTGTAAGATTAGCTTAAGATTACGAGCCCAGTCTACAAAGTTGCTTCCATCATCTTTCAACTTAGCTTTCTCTAGGAACGTATTAAAATTCAGGATGACTGTCGCGTGAGCCATGATCTACAACACAAATATATTCAAAGTGGACTTAGACTATGTTCAAGATAATTAGAGTTCAACTTAATCAAATTATGTGCTAAACTCCCACTCAAAAAGTACATCTCTCTGGTCATTTGAGTGGTTCATGATCCACTTATACTATCTCAAGTCCGATCATCACGTGAGTTGAGTATAGTTTCAGTGGTAAGCATCCCTATGCTAATCATATCAACTATATGATTCATGATCGACCTTTCGGTCTCATGTGTTCCGAGGCCATGTCTGCACATGCTAGGCTCGTCAAGCTTAACCCGAGTGTTCCGCGTGCGCAACTGTTTTACACCCGTTGTATGTGAACGTTGAGTCTATCACACCCGATCATCACGTGGTGTCTCGAAACGACGAACTGTAGCAACGGTGCACAGTCGGGGAGAACACAATTTCGTCTTGAAATTTTAGTGAGAGATCATCTCATAATGCTACCGTCGTTCTAAGCAAAATAAGGTGCATAAAAGGATTAACATCACATGCAATTCATAAGTGACATGATATGGCCATCATCACGTGCTTCTTGATCTCCATCACCAAAGCACCGGCACGATCTTCTTGTCACCGGCGCCACACCATGATCATCCATCAACGTGTTGCCATCGGGGTTGTCGTGCTACTTATGCTATTACTACTAAAGCTACATCCTACCAAAATAGTAAACGCATATGCAAGCACAAACATTAGTATAAAGACAACCCTATGGCTCCTGCCGGTTGCCGTACCATCGACGTGCAAGTCGATATTTCTATTACAACATGATCATCTCATACATCCAATATATCACATCACATCGTTGGCCATATCACATCACAATCATACCCTGCAAAAACAAGTTAGACGTCCTCTAATTTTGTTGTTGCATGTTTTACGTGGTGACCAAGGGTATCTAGTAGGATCGCATCTTACTTCCGCAAACACCACAACGGAGATATATGAGTTGCTATTTAACCTCATCCAAGGACCTCCTCGGTCAAATCCGATTCAACTAAAGTTGGAGAAACCGACACTTGCCAGTCATCTTTGAGCAAAGGGGGTTACTCGTAACGATGAAACCAGTCTCTCGTAAGCGTACGAGTAATGTCGGTCCAAGCCGCTTCAATCCAACAATACCGCGGAATCAAGAAAAGACTAAGGAGGGCAGCAAAACGCACATCACCGCCCACAAAAACTTTTGTGTTCTACTCGAGAAGACATCTACGCATGAACCTAGCTCATGATGCCACTGTTGGGGAACGTCGCATGGGAAACAAAAAATTTCCTACGCGCACGAAGACCTATCATGGTGATGTCCATCTACGAGAGGGGATGAGTGATCTACGTACCCTTGTAGACCGTAAAGCAAAAGCGTTAGAGAACGCGGTTGATGTAGTGGAACGTCCTCACGTCCCTCGATCCGCCCCGCGAACAATCCCGCGATCAGTCCCACGATCTAGTACCGAACGGACGGCACCTCCGCGTTCAGCACACGTACAGCTCGACGATGATCTCGGCCTTCTTGATCCAGCAAGAGAGACGAAGAGGTAGAAGAGTTCTCCGGCAGCGTGACGGTGCTCCGGAGGTTGGTGATGACCTTGTCTCAGCAGGGCTCCGCCCGAGCTCCGCAGAAACGCGATCTAGAGGGAAAACCGTGGAGGTATGTGGTCGGGCTGCCGTGGAGAAGTCGTCTCAAATCAGCCCTAAAACCTCCGTATATATAGGTGGGAGGGAGGGGCCTTGCCTTGGGGTCCAAGGACCCTCAAGGGGGTCCGTCGAGCCAAGGGGGAGGACTCTCCCCCCCCCCCCCAAACCGAGTTCTCCGAAAACTCCCGGTACATTCCCGGTACATTCCCGGTAACTCCGAAAACCTTCCGGTAATCAAATGAGGTCATCCTATATATCAATCTTCGTTTTCGGACCATTCCGGAAACCCTCGTGACGTCCGTGATCTCATCCGGGACTCCGAACAACATTCGGTAACCAACCATATAACTCAAATACGCATAAAACAACGTCGAACCTTAAGTGTGCAGACCCTGCGGGTTCGAGAACTATGTAGACATGACCCGAGAGACTCCTCGGTCAATATCCAATAGCGGGACCTGGATGCCCATATTGGATCCTACATATTCTACGAAGATCTTATCGTTTGAACCTCAGTGCCAAGGATTCGTATAATCCCGTATGTCATTCCCTTTGTCCTTCGGTATGTTACTTGCCCGAGATTCGATCGTCAGTATCCGCATACCTATTTCAATCTCGTTTACCGGCAAGTCTCTTTACTCGTTCCGTAATACAAGATCCCGCAACTTACACTAAGTTACATTGCTTGCAAGGCTTGTGTGTGATGTTGTATTACCGAGTGGGCCCCGAGATACCTCTCCGTCACACGGAGTGACAAATCCCAGTCTTGATCCATACTAACTCAACTAACACCTTCGGAGATACCTGTAGAGCATCTTTATAGTCACCCAGTTACGTTGCGATGTTTGATACACACAAAGCATTCCTCCGGTGTCAGTGAGTTATATGATCTCATGGTCATAGGAATAAATACTTGACACGCAGAAAACAGTAGCAACAAAATGACACGATCAACATGCTACGTCTATAAGTTTGGGGCTTGTCCATCACGTGATTCTCCCAATGACGTGATCCAGTTATCAAGCAACAACACCTTGTTCATAATCAGAAGACACTGACTATCATCGATCAACTGGCTAGCCAACTAGAGGCATGCTAGGGATGGTGTTTTGTCTATGTATCCACACATGTAAATGAGTCTTCATTCAATACAATTATAGCATGGATAATAAACTATTATCTTGATACAGGAATTATAATAATAACTATATTTATTATTGCCTCTAGGGCATAATTCCAACACTTTCCTGGTCGGAGGCGACCTCCTTGGTCGGACCGATGACTTGTTCTATCAAGGTTTATGATGTGCTCCGGCCGGCGTGGTGGTGGTTGGAGCTGCTAGTCTTCCTGGTGCGCCACCCTTTCTCAAATTCGGTTCATTGGTGGATGGTGGTGGTGGTCAGGTTGTGTTGTTAACCGACGACTGCTCATCTCCTTGGTGATGTGTGGCTCGATCGATGATTCCTGGGTCCGACGTCTTTGGTCTGCTTCTGTCGTAGATCGCTCTCTGTTGGCAGTGACTGAGCTCCTCCCCCGGTGCTTGTAATAGGTGGAGGGGCTTAGGGCTCTGGGCGAAAGCGATGGTTCGATGGGGATCGAAGGATACCGGTGGCATTTCTTCTTGAAGTTGTCGTCGAAGAGTTCCTCCTCTTCACTAGACCGTGGTTTGCCAGTTCTAGGGTTGTCGTGTAGGCTGTTTGGTGTGGCTGGACTTTCCCGAGGTCCGACGGAGTTGTTGTGGATGACTCTGGGCAAAAGCCTTGGTTCGATGGGGGTCGAAGGATACCGGCGACGATGCTTCTTGAAGGCGTCGCCGAAGAGTCCTCACACCCCTTCAGGTTTGTGGGCGTGTTGGTGGTGGAGTTTGAGTTGTCGATTTCGGCAAGGGTTGGGTTGTTGCACGATTGTCCTCTGTTTCAATCGTGTGTCGTAAGGTTTTTTGGCCTAGTTTTCCTTATAAACAGGGCCACTCTGTTCTCTTTTTTTCCTCTCTTAATGAAAATCGACAATGCTCCTGCCTTGCACGTAAAAAAAAGTTCTTATAGCAATTTAGGCCCAGTTGTAGAATTTTCATTTACCAAGCTTGTGCAATAGATGTAGTTTATTTAAGGATTAATTTGGTACTCCCTCTATTCCATAATAACTAAAAGCACAACACTTATTATGGAACGGATGGAGTATATGCCACTGCAATTCTGGATACTCATAAAAATGCCATTACGATTTCGTTCTTTTGGAAAATGCCACTTCAACTTTGCAATACTTCTCTATATGCAACTCCTTCTGTATCTAAATAATTATAGTTATAAAAAATTAGTGTAATTCTTTTTAACTATAATTATTTAGATACAAAGGAAGTATATTATACATAGTTTTAGAACAAAATGCCCCCCTCTCTTTATTAGAGCAATCACTTCATGGTCGATCAGACATTGAACGCCAATGTGCTCCCCCTCTCTCTCCCTTCCCCCTCCCTCCCTCTGCTCGCGCGCTATCACTTCATTGCTCATCAACTTCAATGTTAATGCCTACAAAGGTCCTCTACTATTGGTTGTTGGACTGTTTCGTCCACTCGAATAAGTTCATGAATGAATATATCTTTCCTAACAAACCTGTTGGTTGTCTTTACAAAATTTTGATCTTTTACGGCAGTGGAAGTCATTGGTTAAGGAGTAAGATAAAGAGGCCACCTATTTGCTAATCTCTCATGTTCATGCTAGGACGTCTTTCATTTCGCATCAAGATCAGGTTGGGGTGCCTTTGGCTTGGTTGTGGCCGTCCTTTGTTGTGTTTTGCTCATGGGTAGCTGGTCTGTGTGTGGTCAAACTCTGTCCATTGTTGCTGTTGCACTTCTAAAAATTTGCTTGTTCTTGTATTTAGCCATTGTGGGATGTGATTTACTGGTGTGACATTGTCTTCATTTATAAAATTGGTTGTATGTCTTTTATTTAGAATAAAATAAAAAATAAAAAATAATGTAACACCCTAAAGAAAGATAAAATTGTTAAAATTTTAAAACAAAGGGTGTGTCTAAGGCACATGATGTGACATAGTTATTGCACATCTAAATAACGAAATCAAGCATAAAAAGAAAAAAAATATCCACACAAATCTTTACATAAGATCAATGATATAAAATTTAGATGTGCAACATTTATGTCACATTTAAATGTGCTTTAGCAAAACGATAAAACATACTACTCCCTCCGTTCCTAAATATAAGTCTTTGTAGAGATTTCACTAGTGGACTACATATGGATGTATATAGACATACTTTAGAGTATAGATTCAATCATTTTGCTTCGTTTGTAGACCCTTAATAAAATCGCTTAAAAGACTTATATTTAGGAACGGAGGGAGTAGCATTGAACCAACAATGGAAGATGGATCCACGGTATGTCGGTGCATTGATAAAATGTCAATGCACCAACTACAGTGTCTATTGACACTTGGGAGCAGCCACACCTTTCTCTTGAGAGAGGCGAGTGTGAAAGCGGGCAATACCGCCGCAGACTACCCCGCCGGCGGCGAACGGCTAGGCGGCCAGCCGGTGCAGTTACGATCGAGCACCCCGCCCCCGCGACTGCCATTAATACCCGTGTTCGATCCTCTCGACCGGCTCAACGGCCATGGTCGTCATCCGCCAGGCACTACGCACGTACGTGATCGATCAAGTATCACCAGTAACTGCATCTACCCCGATTCTACGGCGGCGTAGCATCCATACATAGAACGGCACACCTACGGTCAGCAGACTATCACGGCGACCCGATCCAACGACGTACAGTACGTAGGAATGAATCAGGCCTGCACCTCGGCCACGAACCGGGGATGGTCACTGAATCTGCCCCTGAATCTCTGTCGCCGCCCAATACCAGCGCCGCACGCAACTCGGGAGCAAGCTGCAACCACTTCGAGCAGAATCTGACACCAGCATTCTGTTACCGCCATTTAAACCTCCTCGTGTTTTTCCCGCCGCAAAGCAATCGATCTCTCTGCTTTACCAAGCTTCTCAGTGCTGCTCGATCGAGCTGACAAGCGACGATCCGACCTATAAATACGCCCCCTACCTTCTCCTCCACCCTCATCGATCTCACACTCCAAGCAAGCTAGCCACCAAGCAGTAGCAGCTTGGTGATCAGCAGTGCTGCGCAGTACCAAGGTACCTCGATACAACAACTCGATCGTGGTACTGAACTACACGATGGGGCTGCTTAGCAAGAAGCTTCTGGTGGCATCCATGGTGGCTGCCGTGCTGGCCGTGGCGGCCGTGGAGCTCTGCAGCGCCATCCCGATGGAGGACAAGGACCTGGAATCGGAGGAGGCGCTATGGGACCTCTACGAGCGGTGGCAGTCGGCGCACCGCGTGCGCCGACACCACGCCGAGAAGCACCGCCGCTTCGGCACCTTCAAGTCCAACGCCCACTTCATCCACTCCCACAACAAGCGCGGCGAGCACCCCTATCGCCTCCACCTCAACCGCTTCGGCGACATGGACCAGGCCGAGTTCCGCGCCACCTTCGTCGGCGACCTCCGCCGCGACACCCCGTCCAAGCCGCCGTCCGTCCCCGGATTCATGTACGCCGCCCTGAACGTGTCCGACCTGCCGCCGTCCGTGGACTGGCGGCAGAAGGGCGCCGTGACGGGCGTCAAGGACCAGGGCAAGTGCGGCAGCTGCTGGGCATTCTCCACGGTGGTGTCCGTGGAAGGCATCAACGCCATCCGCACGGGCAGCCTCGTGTCCCTCTCGGAGCAGGAGCTCATCGACTGCGACACGGCGGACAACGACGGGTGCCAGGGCGGGCTCATGGACAACGCCTTCGAGTACATCAAGAACAACGGCGGGCTAATCACCGAGGCCGCCTACCCGTACCGCGCCGCCAGGGGCACCTGCAACGTCGCGAGAGCGGCCCAGAACTCGCCCGTGGTGGTGCATATCGACGGGCACCAGGACGTGCCGGCCAACAGCGAGGAGGACCTGGCCAGGGCGGTGGCGAACCAGCCCGTGTCCGTGGCCGTCGAGGCCAGCGGGAAGGCGTTCATGTTCTACTCCGAGGGGGTGTTCACCGGTGAATGTGGAACAGAGCTGGACCACGGCGTGGCGGTGGTCGGGTACGGGGTGTCGGAGGACGGCAAGGCGTACTGGACGGTGAAGAACTCGTGGGGGCCGTCGTGGGGGGAGCAGGGCTACATCAGGGTGGAGAAGGATTCTGGTGCCTCGGGCGGGCTCTGCGGCATCGCCATGGAGGCGTCCTATCCCGTCAAGACCTACAGCAAGCCCAAGCCCACGCCCAGGCGCGCCCTTGGAGCCAGGGAGTCACTGTGATGACTGATCGATCGATCCATGTGCTTATCCGAATTGTTCTACTATACTATCGTTCGTCGTTAAATTAAGGGTGAAATAAGTTAAGATCGGATTAAATTAGTTCATCGTGCGCACGCGCCAAGGATTAGGCGTGTGTTACGTGGGACAGGTCGATCGATATCTATTTGGATTCTTAATGTAATGTGAAATATAATGTGATGTAATGTACTGCCGGTAACAGTGTATGAAAGATTGCTGATATATTGCGTTCTGTTCAGTGATGGGAGTAAGTGGTTTGAATTTTTTGAATTGATTTCTTTTTTCAGTGGATTGGTTTGGGCTGAAAAGATAGTTGGGCTGTGTGTTTGTCCTTTTTTGGGGGGAGAACTTTCAACGTTTAAAGCCCATTTTGTAGAACTTTCATTGTTGGGCTTGAGCAAATACCATTTAGATTTGTCTAGAAAAGGCAAATACCATTTACGGCCTCGTCCACCCGATGCTAGAAGCTCAAGCATGCAATGAAGCCTTGGCTCTTGCCACTCACTTACATATTGATTCCATCTGTATTGCTTCTCATTGTGCAGAGGTTGTCATGAAAATTGAAACCAGGACTCCGTGCCGCTACACTACCATTCTCCAAAAGATAAATCATCGACGGCCTTCGTTTCAAGCACTCAAGATCATTCATGAGAAGAGAAACCATAATGGAGAAGCTCATTCCCTGGCAAAGGCGGTTTCTTCTTTACCTTTTGGGCGCCATGTGTGTCTTTCTATTTTGCCTGATTTAATTTGTATCCCTATGAACATTGTTACTTAATAAAGGTTACAGATCCTTGAGAAAAAAAATATGCTATTTATGAGGGTAGTTTTCACAAAGAAGTTCCATCTGAAGCTATGATCACTAGGAAAGAAGCTACAATCATCATTGAGGAGCGCATAATCTTGAAGTCATGTTTAGTTACCACGAGGTGTCATACATGTTGATGGAACAGTGGTCCGCTCATTTCAGTGTTGAATGGGGCATGTGCAACTAAGGCCCCGTTCTTTTAAGTTGTAGATTCCCACATAAATGTCATGGAGGGAATCAGTTATGTGTAGAATCCCCCCGAGTTGTCCAATTCTTTTGGCTTTCTGCAATCTGCCTCGTTGCTTGAGTTGTCAGATAAAATGTCTATAATACCTCTAGCAACGACATTCCAAATTCTACAATACCCCTGGAAGAAGCTGCTAGGAGAATATATGGGTGAAACGAGTTCTTTTTATTTTGCGTTTGCAAACAAAAAATCTTCTACAAAAACCGAAAAGAACCGGCTCTATATGTCATTACAAACGTGTATTGAATATTCGGTAAGAATAGACAAAGGAATGCCCTATCTAGCTACTTTCAAAGTTGTTGCCCATAATGAATGCTATCACAAACGCTCTATCTTCACTTAAATTAGGTGCATGTATCATTGGGTTGTCCACATTCATGAATAATACTTGCTTGGGCTCTTAAACCCACATATGTGAGTACGAAGGAAATCAATATGAAGCAACGTGAATTTGGCACGGTGATCTCCAAGCACGAATGGAGAGATATGGATTTTTTAAGCCTACGCTTTGACAAAAGCATCTTCCAACCCTTACATGGGATATCATATGTGGTTTATATGAATCTTACATTGTAGTTATCGTGTATCCACAAACAATGAGATTGAATAAATATCCCCCGATTCCAGAAAAAAGATAAGTGGGTCTTCCACAGAAAAGATATGAGAAGTGAGTTCACGCCCCTTATCGTTATGATGTGTCATGCTACCAATGCTATTTGCAAATGGAAGTACCTAGGACTTTCAGATAATGCGAGTGAGCGGATACCATTCATTGTCTGAAATCCCTAGTTGTTTTTTTTGGGGGGGGGGGGGCTACCAGAGTGAATGCCAAGTTAAAAAGAGATGGAAGATCAACTGTCTGGAAGGCTAAGACTTATTGAAGGCCAAGAATTCAGATATTGATAAAGGTAAAGAAAAAACATCGTATTCATAGTTCTTCTGATGTCCTATATGATGATGTTCTCATTGACAAAGCTAGAAATGCTCGAGTTAAGTTTGATGAATCAGATTTTGGGACCATTCAAAATGTTGAGACCTTTAAAAATGTTCAACTCGAGAGACTAGTCAATTTTCTTTATGAGCACCCTCGTATGTTTATTCCCCCTGATATTGATAACATTGGGGAAGAAAAGATCAATAATTCTTATTTAGAGTGTGATACTACATCACCTATCCCATCACACACTAGTGTGGAGGATGGCAGCTCTTTCACATGGACGGAGGTGTCTAGTAGGATAAAAGGTAGTAGAAAATATGTTTCTAAAAGATTTAAAATGGTAGTTGCATTAATTTGGAATGTGAGGGCATTGAATAGGCCTCGTAAGCTTGATAGGGTCCATGAAGTCATTAGAGAACAATGATCTGATATTGGTAGTCTTGCTTAATTAATCAAAGAAAGATAAATTCTCTTTATCTCAATTAAAAGTTTTAAATAAAGATGGAGTGTTCAACTGGAAGTGGATGTCCGCATCAATACAGATGGGGGCATTTAGTTGGGATTAACATGGAAAACACTGAAGCTGTTGCATGGGAGGTCGAGATTTTCTCAGTCTCTTATATCACTAAAGACAAGAGAGACTTTGTGGTTTGGAGATTTATGTCCGTTTATGGTTCAACCTATGATGAACATAAACTAGAGTTCATTAATGAGCTTCATAATTTCATTAATTGTAGGTCCGGTCTCACTCTTGTTGGAGGGGATGATTTTAACTTAGTCAGAGAATGTAAAGACAGAAGAAATGATGCCAATCAATAGTGGGCTAACCTATTCAATGAATGGACAAATTTGGGTCAACTCACGTGAAGCACTCTTGTAGAAGATACCCTTGGGCCAATGATCAAGACAATCTAATTATGGCTACTCTAGGGAAAAAAACATATCCACATAATGTGAAAATCTATTCCCTAATGTGCTTGTGAAAGCTTTACTTAGAATTGGTAGTGATCATACACCATTGATAGTGTATTCTCGGCATACCACCTTCCTACGTGTGAGCAATTTAGCTTTTAGAAGTGGTTGCTCATGTTGAGGGCTTAGAGAATTAGTTTCTAAAAGCTAGAATGCTAATTGCCCTGTGCAACACCCTATTAAGAGGCGGTAATTCAAAATTATGAGACTTAGAAAAACCCTCTAAGGATGGAATGCTAATATTGAGTCTGCCCAAAAGAACCATAACAAGGTCTTCTCATAATTCTAAGATGATTTTAGGTGAACTCAAGAAGATCTCTCATAGTGAGGAAGTTCATACCTCTGCATTCATAACCTTTTCCAACAAATAGTCCATCTTTCGAAATAACTACTTTATTAGACTGAGGATGAACTTAAACCATTCTCTAGAGAAGGTAGTCACTAACAATATTATTAATTTTTATTACAGACATATTGCATGTTTTCCAGCTACACTATACTTCTCGGAGTAAACTACAGATCAGTCGTGTCAACATCATAAACAGAAGCACTCATGTCATTCTTCATCAATACAGAGCACACTTGCGTGACCTCGTAAGAAGAGAAGAATGAAATAATAGCACACTCATGAAAAATTGCACCTATATCAATCCACAGGTCGATAGACCGACTAACTAAAGATACAATAAATAAATTATCATACTCATATGCCTCATTATCATTGTTGCACATGGTCACATAACAAACTTGAAGTCCTATCATGGCTTCTTAAACTTGTTCAGACACTTGTTGGCCGAGTGACCATAATCACCATAAGTGAAGCAACCATGTTTCTTATTGCTTTCTTGTTGTTCTTCTTACCTTTTTTTTTCTTGAATTTGGTATTCGGTTGGACCCCATTATTTTCCTTGAACTGGTTGGAGTTATTTTGTACATATTGACGCCATAAGTCGAGCTCCTTGACGATACATTATATCTCATGAGGTGTAATCGTTTCTTGAGGAGGGCCACTAACGACCAATAACACACTCATCGTTGTGAGCCACAATGAAGTTTTGGTTTGATATAAGTGTAAGAAGGCATTCGTAAACAAGTTCAATTTCAATGTGGAGTAAAGCCATGAATAAAAATTGCCTACAAAACGTGCTTGTTCACGTTGTGTACCACTTCTTTTTTGAACCCCAAGTAGAATGCAAAAAAAAATATCCTTATAAATTGATCTCAACTCTTCTCCACTTATGAGGTGAGACTAAACTTTTCATCACCATATATCATGACACCCATACTGACACTTAAAGATATTTTTTAAATTTGCTTCATGGGCCCAGGTAGATTTTAACACGAACATTGATCAAAAGCTCATCGAATGCATGTGGGTTCTAGTTATAATCATGAAAAGTCGTCGCATAATCTCGGACGTCCATGACAATGGTCCTAGCAAATCGACGGTCGCGGGCAGATCACATTATGTCCTAACGCGACACAAACAGTTCCGAACCCACGGACTAGCGTCAGAGTGTGTACCCGTCTCGTGATATCCCAAATCCATGGCGAGCCCGCCGCGATCCCCGCAGCCGGCGGAGCTGGAGATCTCGCGCCAGTCCCGTATCCTCGCGGCGGTGAGTACGCCTTCTGCCTTCTCACTCCCTAGCTTTGGCTCCTTGGCCTTTGGCCCATCGTGTCGTCCTGACGCGTCGTTCTTGGGGCGGCCGGTGAGCTCTGCAGCTGTCGAAGAAGGTGATAGATCTCGATGAGCTGCGGATGCTTGCGGCTCAGGGCGTCCCCGACGGCGCCGGTGTCCGGTCGACTGTGTGGAAGGTATCCGATTGGCAGGCTCGTCCTTGCGTTCTTTCGAGATTTGTTCTGTTGTCTCAAGCTGAAGATGTAGTAGATGTTAGTGCAAAGGAGCCTTTCATTTGATGCAGGTCGGCCTTAATTTAGAATTTCAGACAGACGACTGATCTACTGTATGTGCAGCTGATGTTTCTGGTCAATGCGCGTGCATGTCCTTAGTTTGTTTATTTTTGCCTTTTGATGCCAATGTCAGATTAGAAATCGTCTGTCCTTTTGTCCCTTTGTGTTCATCCACGTGCTACTGTTAATCTTTTTTTGATCAGTTGTCCTTATATGGTCAGTGAGAGGGGAAAGAAGCAGTTAAAATTGTTGATTTTTGCCCACTTTGGTCACAGACTCACTCTCACTGTACATGTGTTGGTTGCGCAGCTGCTACTGAGCTATCTGCCCAATGATCGTGCACTTTGGGAGCAGGAGTTGGCAAAAAAGAGGTCACAATATGAAGCCTTCAAAGACGAGTTCCTTACCAACACTGTATGTCACTTCACATTCAGAACCAGATTAGACTGTTTCTATCCCTTTTTTTGCGAGGAAGACTGTTTTTTTATCTTGATTGCACTAATTAATATAGTTATTATACTTATCACATTGGTACGTAGTGTAGTTCCTCAATATGAAACAGGGAGGCTGAATCCTAATTTTGCTAGGTAGGTGGAAATAGCGCGGCTGGAGGATCAGAAGGCCACGGTGGCGGAAATGCAGAGCACGTCGAGAATGGGTTTCTTGACAGGTCGGAGATAGCCCAAGATGATCATCCTTTGAGCCTTGGGAAGACCAGCGAATGGAATCAGTTTGCTGAGGTATGCTCCACTGCATTTGGTATGATGTGGCTGTGTTGCACACTTTGTTCTTTTTGTACTTAAAAATTCTGGTCACCTATTGCATCTGGTGTTCCATATTTTTGGACGCTGTAGTAATATATGCTGGTTACACTGGTGGTTGTGCTTCTGTTTTACAGTATTCCAAGCTGCCATTGGCATGAATTTAGAGCATTTATGTCTTAACAAGCAAAAGGGCAAAGTGCAAGAACGATTGATCTCATTAAGTATGCATTATATTTATGGCCGTTTTCATTATAATTTGGTAAGAAGCACATCAACTGGCGTGTTTTCAGAATAAATTGGCAAAAAAATCCTGGATAACTGTTTGAAGCAGTTGCTGTCAAAGTTCAAACATGTGGATTCTCCTTTTAGTTTCAGAAGCATTAACCTTTTCGATTTGACTGTATGTGCTCTCACAATATTTGCAAATGCATATGGCGTTGGTTGACTATTTTGCATCACCCTAATGTTGATATTTTTTTGTCTTGAATATATCTTCATGCAGTATTCAGAGATAATCGAGCAGGTTGACCGTGATGTAAAACGCACTCACCCTGACATGCATTTCTTCTGTGGAGACTCTTCTTTTGCAAAGTCAAATCAGGTAAATCTTCAGTATCTAAGTGTAAACACTATTTTGCAAGGATACATGGCTGATCATTTGTGTTTTTGACCAGGATTCTCTGAGAAATATATTAATCATCTTTGCCAAGCTGAATGCTGGGATAAGATACGTGCAAGGAATGAATGAAATTTTGGCGCCACTCTTCTTTGTATTTCGGAATGATCCAGATTATAAAAATTCTGTATGGAGTAAGCGATTATTTTGCCATCTGCGTCATACCATTCATTGTTATGACTCTAGGACTATTTATATCATGATGCTATTAGCTGGGATCCTTTGCAGAACTTTGCCGAAGCCGATTCTTTCTTTTGCTTCGTGGAGTTACTTAGTGGTCTTAGAGACAACTTCTGCCAGAAGCTAGACAACAGTGCTGTCGGAATTCGAGGGACGCTGTCCAAATTAATGCAACTCCTGAAGAAGTATGATGGAGAACTTCAGCACCACTTGGAAATAACTACAGAAGTAAGTCTGCAAGTACTCCCTCTACCATAATAACTACAATTATTATGGTACAGAGGGAGTACTAAACAACATGATCTCTAGTGCTGTGTTTATGGTTGACCTTTGACTTGCTATGCCAATTGCTATCGATGACATTATATGTGTTTCATTTGAGGTTAACCTTCTACTGTTCGACATTCTTACAGTAGCTCTGTTATCATGTTTGGATGTGTGGAACATTACAGAAGGAGATGCATACCAATGATCCGCCATGCTTACAGTAGTGAAGAAAGTGCCTGCGGTATTTTACTAACAAAAGCATGCTGTCTACAGGTTAATCCCCAGTTCTACGCGTTCAGGTGGATAACACTGCTGTTAACCCAGGAATTCAACTTTGCCGATACTATTCATATATGGGACACACTGTTAAGTGACCCCGATGGTCCTCAGGTAACAAACAAGCAACACACTCTGGTTTACTCTGCAAATGGTTCTAGGCAGATGCCTGAAGATTTGGCTGCAGGAAACCTTGCTGAGAATATGTTGCGCAATGCTGATCCTCGTCCGGAAACGGCTCCTTGCCGGCGATTTCACCTCCAACCTCAAGCTTCTGCAGAGCTACCCTCCGACGAACATCGGCCACCTCCTCTACGTTGCAAACAAGCTGCAGTGAATGCTCATCTGTTCGCTTAATACTGTAACTGGAGTACCAATATATTTCTTCAGTGAAATCTGTAATATGATTTTGTTGGCACCGCAAAACTGAACTTCTGTAGTAATTGTGTTTTTTTTGTATCGTATGTCCAAGTTCATTAATATGATTTGCCAATGACAATCTGTTGTTTCCCATTTTATTTCTGGTAAGTAGGTTTGACCATGGCTTTCCCCGGCTTGTCCAAGCTAGTACCGTACCTTGGAGTCTTGGTACACTATGAAGTGTTGACAAACTTGACATGCGGCATGCCAAACATGGACATGCCACACATATGTGATGTGAGCATCTGCTCATGCCATTCCCCCAATACGAATATAACTGCTACCATTCTCCGTAGTCGAATCTAACGAGCAGCTCGACTCTACGAGAGACGGGATGGGCGATGCTCCAAAGAAAGAGCAGCGGGTGGCTGGCCGCGTCAGGTGCAGTGATTCGCAATCTCTGCGGCAGAATGTACAAATAGATTAGACCTAGGAGATCCCGTAAACTGGGCCAGCCGACAAAATAATCGTCGGTTTACGGGATGAAGACATTTTGTTGGCCCTAATAGATCCCGTATATTTGATCATCCTGAACTTTTTTTGCGGGAACATGCAAACTCCGGTCCATTTCTGTCATATCTACGGGACTTGCCCTTATTTTTGCCACGAAGAGGAAGCAGTAGGGGAACCACCTCATCCAAGGGGGCGCAGCCGGCGTGGCACCACCCTCTTTCGGCCTTGCTCCGGTTCCTCCCATCAAGGCCGTCGGCCGGAGGAAGAAGACCAACTCCACCAGCCCCATCGTTGCGCTGGGCGAAGCCCCTGAGGAAGAAGGCGACCGCGACAAGAGGTCGGGCTCATCCTCCTCCTTCGGCCGGCCACGGCCTGCCCATTCACGATGACTCCACCGATCACGCACTCACGCCTGGCACATGTTCGTTGAAATGACCGGGAAGTACAAAGCTGCTGGTGGTGGCTTTGGAGGGGATTTTGCTTTCAACAATGTTTGTGGTGGTGCCTTCGACATGGGTGGTGGAGGGTTCGGCAATTGTGGTGGTGAAAGGGGGAGGGTTCGTAATTGGGATCGTGGTGGCTTCGACAATGGTGGTGGAGGTGGGTTTGAAGGTGGTGTTGGTTTTCAGCAATGATGATGGAGGTGGATGGGTGCTTCGGCAAATCACGTGGATGGTGGTGGTAGTGCTCATTGTCCGGTCCAAATTGAAGATGGTTGTGCTCATTCTCTGGCCCAAGTTAATGAAGATGGTGGTGCTCACTCTTCGATCAATGTAAATGATGGCGATGGAGGTGCTAGGGGTGGTGATGGTGGCGACGATCTTCGCAACAATGAAGATGTTGCTTGATTTCTCTATGGCCGGTGGTCATTTGAGCATCTTTTGTTGTGTTTGATCACTCATTTGTAAGGCTAAATTTGTTACCTCATATGTTGCGCGTGATTTTGGATGTGGTCATTTGAGCATCTGTTGTTGTGTTTGATCGCGCATCCATAAGGCTAACTTGTTGCCTCATATGTTGCGCATGATTTTGGATATGATGAACTAGTATGATGATGAAATAGTGATGTATGTATAATAAATTCATATATTCATATGCAAGATCTTGTCAATGTTAGTTCTATGATTTCTTTTACGGTACCGCGAGCCCTCCGCCGCAAAAAAGATTCTGTAAACGCATGCCGCAAAATATTTGCGAAATGAATTTACGGAATCTATTTCACTGAAGGTTTCATAATAACGTAAAAAAGTTTAATACGAGTCCGTAAAAGATTTTGCGTGTTTATTGGATCTGCTAGAGACGCTCTTACTACTTCGTCTGGACGTACCCGGGGTAGTATGCCTGTAGCTAGCTACATACGAGTGAGTAGCTACAACAGCTGCTGGGTTTCGTGATCGATGTGTAAACCAACTTTAAATCATGGGCAATCAGTGCATTGATGCATGCAAACACTAGCTTAAGTTTTTTCCCTCTCTGCCAGCGTTGCATGGTCACACAGGTTCTCCCCATATACAAGCCGACTGTCATGATAGCCTTACAAGGAAGACTCGCCATCAGGGAATATATCTTTGTAGTAAAAATAAGTTGTGTGCCAACCTTTGTGGTGACTCGCCAGTTTGATATAGGGGAAGATGCAGTCTTTTCTCTTCTGAATGGTGAATTGGTGATGGCACCGCATTCTACTGGAGGCCCATTGCTGCATTCAGTTTGCTTAATGCACTAGAAAAAAATTTCTAAGAATAAGCTAACTATTGGCTCCATCTGCAAATAGACTTTGCAGAATGTTTGGAAGTTGCTCAAGTTGAGGATGGTGTTGGGACCCAAATCTTGAAGGTGCAAGTTATAGTGAAGGAGAACATCCCTAAAGAATTTGGAACCCGGTGTTGGGCTAAGTCCCTCCACATGGAGGTGTGTTGGCAGCCCAACATCAGCCCATAAGTCCAACACAAGTCAGTCGTTGATCCTCGCTGCATCCAACGGTTGAGAGTGCTTTCAAGGGAAGGGAAGCAAGAAGAAAACCCTAGCCACTCCACCCCTGCCTGTGGTGGTTGCCATTCTGAGAGTGAGAGAGAACACACGAGAGAAAACACAACCTGTTTCGGAGAGGAAGAAGAAGAAGTGGAGATTCTGTCCAGATTTGGTGCATCTGACTAGACAGTGTTCAAGCTAGTGATTGAAGACTCAAACGTGCTTGGATCGACCCCAAACTTGGTGAGATCATTCCTTACTTTGAGTACTACGATCTGGTTAGCTGGTTTGAGGATTGGGTCAGTGGAGCATCAGATTTGAGAGTGGTTTTGTCAGCTCTGACTGCTGCAGTTTCAGAACAGAGTGGTTTTGGGAGACGAACAACTTGGGTAGTCCAACGGTGTCCGATTGAGATGAAATTTGGACGGGATCTCAGGAACTCGTGTGTCTACTTGACTGCCAAATTTGGTGATGTTTGGTTCAGTGGTTTAAGAGCAGTTTGCAATATAGTGAAGGGGACAGAAGCTGTGTGTACTCTGCTTTGCTGAAATCTTGCCTCTTGTGGTTGTCGTTGCTGTTGCCGGTTGGTAATATGGAAAGTGTGTTGTAAATCTCTCTAGAGGTTCTAGAGAAGACTTTGTACTCATCATTCTCATAGTGAAGTTGTGTGGACCGGTCGGTCCACAGTCGTGGTCTTTTACTCCTCAACTTGAGGAGATTTTTCCACGTTAAGTCCTGTGTCACATGTGCATGTTGTTTGTGTTATTTCGCTGCTTACTTGTTGGTTGAAGCTGTCATCAAAGTTCATCACAAGAGAAGGGGCTGTGTAGTGTGCATATTTTTCGTGTAGGTGAATTTATGTGGGTCATTGTTGTTGTCCAGCACCAACAAAGTGGCATCAGAGCCTTGGTTTGCATGTGCAAATTGCTGAATTTCTCGTGGTGAAAGATGGAAGTGAATACTAGCAGGATGATATCTTTGAATAGTACAAATTACCAAGCATGGAAGGGCAAGATGGAGGACTTGTTATATGTGAAAGAATTCTGGAAGCCAGTGTTCTCCACTGAGATGTCGGAGGGAATTGAGGAAGGTCGGTGGAAGGTACTTCATCGTCAAGCTTGTGGGTTTATTCGACAATGGGTTGATGACAATGTTTTGAACCATATCATTGAGAGACACATGCACACACCTTATGGCAGAAATTGGAAGAGTTGTTTGTCCGAAAAGAAGGTACAAACAAGATGTTCTTGATCAAACAATTGATGTGTTTGAGGTACAAAGAGGGCACTCTAATTGCAGATCATGTGAATACATTCCAAGGCATTACAACTTTCTCCAATGGGAATAACATTTGAAGATGAAGTAAGAGCCTTGCTGCTACTAGGCTCATTACCGGACAGCTAGGAGACCTTTAAGGTCACGGTTTGCAATTCAGCACCTAATGGAGTTGTCACTTGGAATCTTGTGAAAACCAGGGTACTAAATGAAGAATCCAGAAAGGTGGCTGAAGCTAGTTATTCCTCACATTCAGAGGTGCTGGTCACTTAGTCTAGGGGGAGAAGCGAAAGCAGAGGTCCAGGTAAAGGGGCAGAAAGAGGTAGGACCAAATCAAGAGGCAAGTATGCTGATTATGAGTGCCATCACTGCCATCAGAAGGGCCACATTAAGTGACAATGTGACAAGTGGAAGAAATAAAAAAATAAAAAAGAAGAAGCAAGATCAGAAGCAAGCTGACAGTGATAGTGACACAGAGGGTAATCGAGTTACTGCAATAGAAGAGGACATCATGCTTGTTATGCATGAAGAAAATGAGGGCATATTTGGTTCCACTGTTGAGGAGAGGATCACTATTGTTTCTGATGAAACCATCAACCTTGTGGATGGTGACGAGATGATTTGGATACCAGACAGCGGTGCTACCATTCATGCTACATATCGCAGAGAGCTCTTCACAAACTATATATACGGTGATTTTGGTGTTGTGAATTGGAGATGATTACTTGAGAATTTTTGGAAAATGGCAGTACAAGCTCACCAAAGGCAACATGATTGTTGCAAGAGGTAAAATGGTCTCAGTTTTGTATCATGTTCATACTAAGCTCTTTAGTGCTTCTATCAATGCACTAGAGAAGGATGATCATTGTGCTCTATGGCACAAGAGACTTGGGCACATGAGTGAGAAGCGGATGACGGTGCTAGTGAAGAAAAAATTGTTGAAGGGTGTGAAAGGAGTTCACATCAAGAAATGTTGAGATTGTCTAGCAGGGAAGCAACTCAGAGTTGCCTTCAAGACTCTACCCCCTCACAAGAAACCCGAGAAGCTGGACTTGATACATTCCGATGTTTGTAAAATGTCGGTAAGATCTCTTGGTGGTGCAAAGTACTTTGTGACTTTTACTGATGACTTTTCCAGGAAAGTTTGGACCTTCACTTTGAGGACCAAAGATCAAGTACTAGGTATATTCAAGCAATTTCAAGCCTTAGTTGAGAGAGAAACTGAGAAGAAGATCAAGTGCATTCGCACTGATAATGGAGGAGAGTATATTGGGCCATTTGATGCATATTGCAAGCAGCAAGGTATTAGGCATCAATTTACTCCCTCAAAGACACCACAGCTGAATGGTCTTGCTGAGAGGATGAACACGACAATTGTGGAGAGCGTTAGATGTTTGTTGTCAAGTGCAAAGCTACGTAAACACTTTTGGGGTGAGGCTTTGATGACTGCAGTTTATCTTATTAATCTCTCACCAAGTTATCCTTTGCAGGGAGATGTTCCTAACAGGTTTTGGTGTGACAAGGACATCTCATACGACCACCTAAAAGTTTTTGGGTGCAAGGCCTTTGTTCATATTCCTCAAGATGAAAGGTCAAAGCTTGATTCGAACACACGGCAGTGCATCTTTCTTGTCTATGGAGGTGATGAGTTTGGCTACAAGTTGTTTGACCCTATAGCAAGGAAAGTTGTGAGAAGTCGTGATATTGTGTTTGTAGAAGACCAAACAATTGAGGATATTGTGAAGACAAAAGGGCGGGTTCCTTCTCAGCAGCAGCAAGACATGATTGATTCTGACCCAGTTACTGCAGCTCCAGCTCCTATGCAAATTGAAACAGATGCAGAAGATGTACACGATGATGTACATGGTGGTGCAGGTGAAGAAGATGCTCCCCAACAGCAGCAAGAGTATGATGCTGAAGTTGATGATCCGGATCAGCATGAAGCACCAGCACCAGAAAGTCCACGAGCCGCTCCACTCAGAAGATCCAACATGGGTCGAATTCCTTCCAGCAGGTATCCCTCAGATCAATACATGGTTTTATTATCTGACGGTTCAGAACCTGAATGCTTTGCAGACGCAATGGAACATGAGCACAAGGAGGAGTCAAAAAATTATATGCAAGAAGATATGGATTCCTTGCATAAGAATCATACTTATGAGTTGGTGAAGTTTCCCAAAGGCAAGAAAATTTTGAAAAACAAGTGGGTCTACAGAATCAAGCAAGAAGAGCACACACCGCATCCAAGGTACAAGGCCAGGCTAGTTATAAAAAGATTCGGTCAGAGAAAAGGCATTGACTATGATGAGATTTTTTCTCGTGTTGTGAAGATGACATCCATTAGAGTAATCCTTGGCATGGCAGCAAGCCTTCATGGTGAGTTGGAGGAAGAAATATACATGGAGCAACCTGAGGGGTTTCTTGTGAAAGGCAAAGAAGACTATGTGTGCAAGCTAAAGAAAAGTCTATATGGCCTGAAACAAGCACCAAGACAATGGTACATGAAGTTTGAAACTTACATGTGGGAGCAAGGCTTCAATAAGTGTAGCTCAGACCATTGTGTGTTTATTCAGAGGTTCTGAGGTGATGATTTTATCATATTTTTGCTCTGTGTTGATGATATCCTGATTGTTGGCAAGAATGTCTCTAGGATTGCTAAGTTGAAGAAGGAGTTGAGCAAATGTTTTTCCATGGAAGACTTAGGTCCAGCAAAGAACATTCTTGGAATGGGAATTGAGCGAGACAGAAATTCCAACAAGTTGTACTTGTCTCAAGAGAAGTATATTGAGAAGGTACTTCAGAATTTCAGGATGGAGAATGCTAAGGATGTGAGTTGTCCACTAGCAACCCATTTCAAGTTAAGCAAAAGGCAATGTCCTAATAGTGATGAGAACAAAAAGGAAATGCAAAATATTCCTTATGCTTGAGCGGTTGGGAGTTTGATGTATGCTATGGTGTGTACAAGGCCTGACATTGCTCATGCGGTTAGTACTGTGAGCAGATTTATGTCTTATCCAGGAAGACCTCATTGAGAAGCCGTGAAGTGAATTTTGGGACATCTTCAGGGCAGCACAAATCTGAAGCTTTTGCTTTGGTAGTGGTGAGGCAAAGCTGATTGTTTTTTCAGATTCAGACATGGCTGGAGATGTTGACAGAAGGAAGTCTACTTCAGGTTACTTGGTTACCTATGCAGGGGGAGCAGTATCATGACAAAGCAGGCTGCAAAAGTGTGTGGCACTGAATACAACCGAAGCTGAATTCATCACAGTAACAGAGGCGAGCAAAGAGCTATTGTGGCTGAAACGGTTGGCTTGTGATCTTGCTTTTAAGCAAGACAAGTATGTGTTGTTTTGTAACAACCAAAGTGCTATCCAATTGAGTAAGAATGCAAGTTTTCAAAGTGCGCTATCATTGGATTCGAGATGTGTTGTATTCCAAGCAAATGCAACTTGAGAAGGTTCACACCGATGACAATGGGGCTGATATGTTGACTAAAGTGGTGACTAGGAAGAAGCTCGAAGTATGCCGCCGGCTCGCTGACATGGCTTCCGGAAGGCACTAAGACCCTCCATGATGTCAGGAGGAGGAGTTTGTTGGGCCAAGTCCCTCCACATGGAGGTGTGTTGGCAGCCCAACATCAGCCCATAAGTCCAACACATGTCAACCATTGATCATCACTGCATCCAACGGTTGAGAGTGCTTTCAAGGGAAGGGAAGCAAGAAGAAAACCCTATCCACTCCACCCCTGCCTATGGTGGCTGCCATTCTGAGAGTGAGAGAGAGCACACAAGAGAAAACACAACCTGTTTGAGAGAGGAAGGAGAAGAAGTGGAGGTTCTGTCCAGATTTGGTGCATCTGGCTAGACAGTGTTCAAGCTAGTGATTGGAGACTTAAACGTGCTTGGATCGACCCCAAACTTGGTGAGCTCGTTCCTTACTTTGAGTACTTCGATCTGGTTAGCTGGTTTGAGGATTGGGTTAGTGGAGCATCAGATTTGAGAGTGGTTTTGTTAGCTCTGACTGTTGTAGTTTTAGAACAGATTAGTTTTGGGAGTCGAACAGCTTGGGTAGGCATACGGTGTCCGATTGAGCTAAAATTTTGAGATGATCTCAGGAACTCGTGTGTATACTTGTATGCCAAATTTGGTGTTGTTTGGTTCGGCGGTTTAAGAGAAGTTTGCAATATAGTGAAGGGGACATAAGTTATGTGTACTCTGCTTTGCTGAAATCTTGCCTCTTGTGGTTGTTGTTGTTGTTGCCGGTTGGTAATGTGGAGAGTGTGTTGTAAATATCTCTAGAGGTTCTAGAGAAGACTTTGTACTCATCATTCTCATAGTGAAGTTGTGTGGACCGGTAGGTCCACAGCCGTGATTTTTTACTCCTCAACTTGAGGAGGTTTTTCCACGTTAAATCCTGTGTCACATGTGCATGTTGTTTGTGTTATTCCGCTGCTTGCTTGTTGGTTGAAGCTGTCCTCAAAGTTCATCACAAGAGAAGGGGGTTGTGTAGTGTGCATATTTGTCGTGTAGGTGAACTTTTGCAGCTCATTGTTGCTGTCCAAGCCCCAACACCCGATAGTCTGAAACCACGGGTTAGATGACTTCCAAAGTCTACGATTTCACCCTGTTCGGGTTGTGGTCGAATTTAATCTTCATAAGCTCTCTAGTGTATCTGTTCCTGAGCCGGTAGCAATCCTTCTTTCTCTAGTTCTTGAAGTTGGAGTTTGTTCATTTGAGACATAGTCCAATTCACATTTTTCTCTTGGCGCATGGACAGTTCGTCGACCAGCTTACATGCTTTACTCCCCTTAGAAGCCATGCTCTTTGAAAGTATAAGACGACACGACTTCAAGGAAAAGCTAGATAAAATAAGCCGACATGATCTACAACCTGACGAGATAAGGGTGGTCTATAAGGTGTTAACGTGACAATAAGCTGGCCACAGTATGCGAAAGACGACTTGTGGGTGAAGACGTTGGGATTAAGGATAATGACTTAGACATTTTTTTTATCATCAGAGGCAAAAAAAACTATCCGATGGACTGCATAAATTCTATAGATTTATCAAAGATGTTGAAATTATTGAATAAATAAAGGGAAAACCTAGAAACTGGTGGCACTAATTTTGCTTGATTACGACAAGATATATCTACGTCTAAGCATGGATGAACCTCCTTTTGAAACCAAAATGCGGGCTGGTGAGATTCAAACCAACGGAAATAATGATTGATAATCTAAAAGAACCAAAGAACTTGAGGAAAGGTGATGAACTGTGCAAGAACTTGAGAACCGTGAAATCTGACCGAAGCAGGTCGCGGGAACTTATAGATCTGAAGATGACGGCCATGGACGAGCTCCCGGTTGCGGATGGTTCTCGGCTTCACCACGACTTGTGCAAATGAACGGAGAAGATCCCGGTGAGGATTTCTGGTGGCGGTTGCAAGAGATACTCAGAGAGCTCAAGGAGGAAGAAGAAGACGCGTCGCGTGGGAAAATGACCCTAATGTTGGAAATATGCCATAGAGGCAATAATAAAGTGGTTATTGTTATATTTCCTTGTTCATGATAATTGTCTATTGTTCATGCTATGATTGTATTAACCGGAAACCGTAATACATGTGTGAATACATAGAACATACCAAGTCCCTAGTAAACTTCTAGTTGACTAGCTCGTTGATCAATAGATGGTCATGGTTTCGTGATCATGGACATTGGATGTCGTTGATAATGGGATCACATCATTAGGAGAATGATGTGATGGACAAGACCCAATCCTAAGCGTAGCACAAGATCGTGTTGTTCGCCTGCTAAAGCTTTTCTAATGTCAAGTATCATTTCCTTAGACCATGAGATTGTGCAACTCCCGGACACCATAGGAATGCTTTGGGTGTATCAAACGTCACAACGTAACTGGGTGATTATAAAGGTGCACTACAGGTATCTCCGAAAGTGTATGTTGGGTTGGCAAGCATCGAGACTGGGATTTGTCACTCCGTATGATGGAGAGATATCTCTGGGCCCACTCGTTAATACATCATCCTATTGAGCTCAATGTGACTAAGGAGTTGGTCACGGGGTCATGTGTTATGGAACGAGTAAAGAGACTTGCCGGTAACGAGATTGAACAAGGTATGGGGATACCGACGATTGAATCTCGGGCAAGTTATATATCGATAGACAAAGGGAATTGCATACAGGATTGATTGAATCCCCGACATCGTGGTTCATCCGATGAGATCATCGTGGAACATGTGGGAGCCAACATGGATATGCAGATCCCGATGTTGGTTATTGACCGGACAGGTGTGTCAGTCATGTCTGCATGGTTCCCGAACCCGTAGGGTCTACACACTTAAGGTTCGATGACGCTAGAGTTGTAATCAGAATAGTATGTGGTTACCAAAAGTTTTTCGGAGTCCAGGATGATATTCCGGACGTCACGAGGAGCTCCGGAATGGTTCGGAGGTAAAGATTCATATATAGGAAGTGGAGATTTGATCACCAGAAATGTTTTGAGTATCATCAGTATTGTACCGGGACCACCGAAAGGGTTTCGGGGGTCCACCGGGAGGGGACACCCCCCCCAAGGCCCACGTGGGCCAAAAGTGGAAGGGAACTAGCCCCTAGATGGGCTGGTGCGCTACCCACCAAGGCCCAAGGCGCCTAGGGCTGGCAACCCTAGGGCGTGGAGGTGGCCCACCTCCAACTTGGGAGGCAAGCCACCTCCCACCTGGCCGCCGCCCCTCCCATCTAGGGTGGCTGCCGCCCCTCCTAGGGTTTCCTAGGGTGGCCGTCCAGCCCTCCCCCACCTCCTATATATACCCAAGGGTTTTGGGGCTGCAACACACAAGTTTTCCATCCACCTTGGCGCAGCCCTGCCCTCTCTCTTCCTCCTCCTCCATGGTGCTTGGCCAAGCCCTACCGGATAACCACATAGCTCCACCATCACCACATCGTCGTGTTGTCGGAGCTCTCCATCAACTTCCCCTCTGCCCTTGCTGGTTCAAGGTAGAGGAGATGTCACCGGGCTGCACGTGTGTTGAACGCGGAGGCGCCGTTGTTCGGCGCTTTGGATCCCATCTACCGCGATCTGAATCGCTGCGAGTACGACTCCATCACCCGCATTCATAGTAACGCTTCTGCTTAGCGATCTTTAAAGGTATGAAGATGCTCTACCCCTTGCTTGTTGCTAGCATCTCCTAGATTGATCTTGGTGTTTCGTAGGAAAAAAATTGAGTTTCTCCCTCGAGCCCTAACACCTAAGACCCCGTTTGGTATTTATAAGGAGTGGGTGTGAAACCCAAGGCATTGCGGGCGATAGATTTGGGGTATTCCAGATTTAATGGAATACTAATGTCGGGGTCCCCTCACGTATGTCGGGGTTATGTCTGACCTAGGTAGGTGTTCAGGATCATTCATTTGATCATCAATAGTTCACGTCCGCTATGCGTAGAGCTCCCCCCTCTTATTTCTTGTACTCGTGAGTTTAGCCACCAAATATATGCTTAGCCGCTGCTGCAACCTCACCACTTAACCATGCCTCACCCATTAAGCTTTGCTAGTCTTGATACCTTTGGAAATGAGATTGCTGAGTCCCCTGTGGCTCACAGATTCCTACAACACCAGTTGCAGGTACAGGTAAAGGTTACTTGACGCGAGCGCGTTGATTGTACAGTTGGAGTTGCTTCTTCTTCTTCTTCTTCTTCAACGATCTAGGATGGGTTCCAGGCCGGCAGCCTGGGATAGCAAGGATGGACGTCGTTCTTTTTTTCTCGTTTGTTTCCGTCCGTAGTCGGACCCTGCTCTTACTCTTGATGAATATGTAATGTACTGATGTGACTCTGATGTAGCTTGTGGCGAGTGTAAGCCAATTCTATTATATACCTCTTCCTTTCAGTACATGTACTTGTAAAGATATCCATTCTTGCGACACGACGAGATGCGCTTCTATCCCTGACGAGGCCTTCGTGCCAAATTGAGGATAGGGTCGCATCTTGGGCATGACAAGTTGGTATCAGAGTAGTACTGTCGTGGTTTTGTCACAACAGATGTCCTCGTGAGAGAACTTAGGTGTGACGCCATCGCAACCATGTGGCGGCTTGAAGGGGTTGGTCACAATCGAGAGACGCGAGTTTACCCAGGTTTGGCCCCTCCGATGGAGGTAAAAGCCTACGTCCTGTTTTTGCTTCATTGATGAAGATGATGATCTCAATTACAAGGGCGCAGACTCGCCACCTCTAATCTCGTGGGTGTTTGATCTGTCTCATGATTTGTCTTGTCTAGACCTAAGTTGTGAATCTTGTCCCTCTTGGGGCGCCTTACCCCTCCTTATATAGGTGGAAGGGGTAGGATTACATGTAGAGTCCTACTAGGAGTTGGAATACGACTAGTCTCTCTTTAATCCTAATCCGGGTCTTGTTTCCTTCTTGTGGGAGTCCTTCCTCTTCTTGGACCTTCTCTTGTGAGTCGGCCCTCCTGGCCTCTCTATGAGTCGCCTTATGCCAGGGTGCACGCTGGGCCTTGGGCCTTTGTCATTTATCTAAGTCGCCTGTGGGGACAAGTATGAGTCGCCCGCCAGGTCACTGCTGAGTCGCCGATGAATCGCCAAGTCCTTTGGTGGGTCATACTCCAAGCCGGGTTACACTACGGGGTATATCCCCGACATTAGCCCCCAAGGTTAGCTTGATTTTTTTCATGGTAATCTCCTGAAATAAGAATAATAAATAAGTTAAGGGACTGGCTTGCTCCTCTGGCCGGCTTGATTTACTTAAGTGGCTCCTTGAAAAATCCGGGTTTCTTCGAGCCGTCTTCTCAATCATCTTGTTGGTACGTGTCTTTTGTAATAAAATACATATGCCATTGAGTCGACCTCCAATGCTTTGGCTTGATGAAAATTTGGGAAATAAGAAATCCACACAATGTTGAACTAGCTTCTCTTGCTTTGGCGGGTTATGATTGACAATGGCGGGTCATGATTGACAATGGCGGGTCATCATTATTAGTAGTGCCCCGTCAAACAACTGAACTCCAATTGACAAGTTCGTGTGATGTTGAGCCGGTCTTTCAATGCTTCAACTAGATAAAAATATGTTGAACCAGTCTCCCAATACTTCACCTCCATGACAAAATGAAATGTGCTCTTCAATTTTTTGATATATCCATATTATCTGTAGCCCCCAAGGGCCGGGTTGTCTTGCCTGCAGCAACCTGGGACTTTAGAAATTATGATTTGAATAATGTAACCCCCCAAGTGACGGGTCGATTGCTTGCGGCGACTCGGGATTTCCATGTTCTTCTCTTGAATAAAGAGCGGTATGTAGCCTTCCAAGGCCGGCTTATCTCCTTGAGGTAGCCGGGTCTGTTGATGATGTGATGATTTGAAAAGCGGATTGCATTAGCCCCCAAGTGTCATGGTGTATGCTTGCAACGACATGGGACTTTCATACTTTGATGTAATCTTGATTTGAATAATGTAGCCCCCAAGTGTCGGGTTGTGTGCCTGCAGCGACTCAGGGCTATTCCTTCCATTGTAGAATAAAATCATATCCACTCTGTGAGCTGATGATGCCTTTGTGATAAACGAAATCCTTGACCGTGGTTGCAATGTAACCCGGCAAATATATCCTTGAGAAATCCATATGTCGGAGAAATCCATAAGTGTTGTAGTTTACTACAGAACACAAGTTGAAGAAATCCAAGGGTCGGTCAATTAGATGACTCCGCATTATATGTGATAGGGCGGCTCTTTGACAATAATCAATTCTTCCGAGCTGGCTTTAAAAAAACCCCAATCATTTAACACTGGTTATGATAAACCATGATAAAAATCCAGCCAAATTGGCTATTCAAAGATTTATTTGCACCTGCAAGAATTTATGCTTTGACCCGGTTTGAAGACCGGCATGATATGTATGTATGATGTATGATGCAATGCAATATGATGCATGTATATGATATGATAAGTATGGCATCAAGCTCTTTTAAATAAGCCGGCTCAGTGAGTCATGGTGGCTAGCACCTCAGTGAGTAATGGGTGATAATAAATAGCAATCGGCCCAAGATATTTTGAGGCGAGTTAGCAAAAAGCCTGAAAGACCTTGTGGCAGTGCCACGAAGGTAAAAAAAAATAGCAATTTCGTCGGCTCATAAGGTCGCGACAGGATAGGGCGAGTCAAAAAGCTCAAGCGCCATCCAAGATAATGATTTCGTCGGCTCATAAGGTCGCGACAGGATAGGGCGAGTCAGAAAGCTCAAGCACCACCCAAGATAATGATTTCGTAAGCTCATAAGGTCGCGACAGGATAGGCCGAGTCAGAAAGCTCAAGCGCCACCCAAGATAATGATTTCGTCGGCTCATAAGGTCAGGACAGGATAGGGCGAGTCAGAAAGCTCAAGTGTCACCCTAAGATGATGGTTTCGTCGGCTCATAAGGTCGCGACAGGATGGGGCGAGTCAAAAAGCTCAAGCGCCACCCTAAGATGATGGTTTCGTCGGCTCATAAGGTCGCGACAGGATAGGGCGAGTCAGAAAGCTCAAGCGCCACCCTAAGATGATGGTTTCGTCGACTCATAAGGTCGCGACAGGATGGGGCGAGTCAGAAAGCTCAAGCGCCACCCTAAGATGATGGTTTCGTCGGCTCATAAGGTCGCGACAGGATGGGGCGAGTCAGAAAGCTCAAGCGCCACCCTAAGATGATGGCTTTGTCGGCTCATAAGGTCGCGACAGGATGGGGCGAGTCAGAAAGCTCAAGCGCCACCCTAAGATGATGGTTTCGTCGGCTCATAAGGTCGCGACAGGATGGGGCGAGTCAGAAAGCTCAAGCGCCACCCTAAGATGATGGTTTCGTCGGCTCATAAGGTCGCGACAGGATGGGGCGAGTCAGAAAGCTCAAGCGCCAACCTAAGATGATGGTTTCGTCGGCTCATAAGGTCGCGACAGGATGGGGCGAGTCAGAAAGCTCAAGCGCCACCCTAAGATGATGGTTTCGTCGGCTCATAAGGTCGCGACAGGATGGGGCGAGTCAGAAAGCTCAAGCGCCACCCTAAGATGATGGTTTCGTTGGCTCATAAGGTCACGACAGGATGGGGCGAGTCAGAAAGCTCAAGCGCCACCCTAAGATGATGGTTTCGTCGGCTCATAAGGTCGCGACAGGATGGGGCGAGTCAGAAAGCTCAAGCGCCACCCTAAGATGATGGTTTTGTCGGCTCATAAGGTCGCGACAGGATGGGCCGAGTCAGAAAGCTCAAGCGCCACCCTAAGATGATGGTTTCGTCGGCTCATAAGGTCGCGACAGGATGGGGCGAGTCAGAAAGCTCAAGCGCCACCCTAAGATGATGGTTTCGTCGGCTCATAAGATCGCGACAGGATAGGGCAAGTCAGAAAGCTCAAGCACCACCCTAAGATGATGGTTTCGTCGGCTCATAAGGTCGCGACAGGATGGGGCGAGTCAGAAAGCTCAAGCGCCACCCTAAGATGATGGTTTCGTCGGCTCATAAGGTCGTGACAGGATAGGGCGAGTCAGAAAGCTCAAGCGCCACCCAAGAATGATTTCGTCGGCTCATAAGGTCGCGACAGGATAGGGCGAGTCAGAAAGCTCAAGCGCCACCCAAGATAGCAATTTCATATCAAAAGCTCAAGTATTTAGACCGGCTTAATTTTTCTGTAATGACCCGGGGTTCTTGAATTATTCATCCCAGTTGAGTCTGCCGAGCCATGTCCATGTAGCCCCCGAGTCTTAAGTCGACTCAAGGAGGCGGCTTGAGAGTCTCCATACTTGATTGTGGCATAAACCGGCAGAGAAAAGATACTGGTACTCGCTCCATCTCCGAGATATAAAGCCACTGCATCGGCAAGTTGATATTGTCCGGACTGTGAGGGTGGCACTTGCGTCCTTCTGTTGGACGGCTCGTACAGGCGAGCATTGCACCGGCAGGTTGAGAGTTGTTTGGCGATTTGGCACGGACTCAAGAATCGGTTGCGGCGTTGTAAGCCGCCTTGGTTGCACGGACGTGAGAGTTGGCCGCGTCATTGTAAGTCGTCTTGATCGCGCGGTCGTGAGAGTTGGCCGCGTCATTGTAAGCTGGCACCGTGCGACACGGACGAATGCCGTTTTAGTCTGATGTTGGCGCGCCTCCATCTTAGCGGTATCGTGCCGCTTTGTCAATGAATAAATGCCTTGGTATTTTTCGCGGATGATTGTCCGAAAGCTTCTGACATATTAATATAGCCCAGGTCGTGGGATGTGGCTAGCACACATCCATCGCATGGCTCGAGTGAGTAGGCGCAACGCCGGCGTGATGATGTATACCGATCAACAAGGAAAGCATGGGCGTTTATCATATTGCCTAACGCACTCGGACACTGGTGAGATCTTCCGTTTATAAATTATCCTGATGATAATCTTGCCCGATGATGAACGCGCCTGGTGCTGTGCGTACGCCTTCTGATAGACAGCCAAACGCAGGGCCATTGAAGACACGTGCAGCAATATGAAGAACCGCTGTGGTGTATCGAACGCTGGCAAATTCCGTATGCTTGAAAACGAGTTTCCCTTCGTATGGAGCAATATCTTCTTCTTTTTCTGGCAAGTCTCGGCTCTTGTGCTAGTACTAATAGCAACTTTCCTTGTTTCTTGTACGTACTGATAGTCAGCAATCCTCATACCAGCAGGGATTCAGAATTTCACATGGATTGATTTAGTTGATTGGCCACCGTCTCTGTTGTCATGTGCTGCCGTTGCCAATTCTGCTCACGGCTCATCAGATGACTGGCTGACTCACCGGTGAGCCGTTTATACGTTTGGTGGAAGAAAATAAAGGCAGGTGGTGGCCGGCAGCTGGGCTAAAAAGCAGCTGGTTCGTCCGCAGCGGACGTGTATTTGCCCACCAAACGTATATCTGAAGTACCCCGCGGAAGCAATCATGACGACAGTAGGCGCGACTGAGCGTGCGCGGGCCGGGGGCGCGGCGGAGCCAGCGTAGCAGGAGCCGGCCACGATGGAATCGAGGTGCAGCAGGTGGAGCGCAGCACAGCCGGCGTCGGTGCGCGGCGGCGCACGGTGCAGCCGAAGGAGTCAGCTGCCGGAGTGGCGGCTGAGGCGAGGCCGCTTCCGAAGGCCTGCTTAGGACGGGCCAATAGCTCATGTGCGATGTCTTTCCTGGGAATTGGAAGCAGTGCGACATCTTTCTATGAAATAGCTCTCGTGCGACGGTTTGCAGGTAGAAAATAGCTCACGGCCACACATGCGATAAAACCTTAGTCAACTAGTCCAATTTGCGTTAAGTCATGTCTTACCTAATTTGGGCCCAAATTAATTAGCACCGCATCTCGTGAAACTGCCCAACTAGAACTGTCCGAAACTGCCCGACATCTTCAGCTCCGGCGGCGGCTACGGCGGAGGAGCCCTCTTTCTCGGGTAGCCCCCTTTCGGCGGCGGTGGCGGCCATGGTGGTGAGTGAATTCGATACTCTAGTCCCAATCCCCTCCGCCTTATAGATCCGAGCTCTCTGTTTTGCTTGGTGAAATCGATAGAAGGTGAGAAGGGGCGGCGCGGTGAGAGGAGCCCGTGGTCAGGTCGAGAAGCAGCCGCCAGATTCAGCTTCGAACAGGTAATGCGCCTCCCTTCCGCCCATTTTGTGAGTGCGATTGAAGGCAATCTTTGTTGTGTCTCACGCTGCCCGCCCGCCTATAACAGAGGGAATGCTGCTGAAACATTTGAATTTGCAATCAATTTCTTTCCATCGACGGCAAAATTAGTTGATGGTAGCATTGAGAACATCCAGAGAGACACAATTGTGAAATGGGAGGTTGGTTGTGCAGAAATTGATCCCAATGAGATACAGTCGATGGAAGAGAAGGCAGTGAGGAAATTGGTGGAGAAAATTGGGGAAACTGTGCTTTGGGGTCCAGAGCAAGAGGTTTCACTATTGCGGTATGATGATTTCAAAGGAGAGTATGTCAGAATTGAAGATGGTGAAGATATTGTTGTTGAAATCGATAGGCAAGAGGGCTGGGCAAGCCTCAGGGCTGAATTTTTTGCTGAGCTCGTTGATCTGAATATTGACTCGAAGGTAGGTTATGTGCCATCACACTTGGCTATGCAGAAGGCAAATGATGATTGGGCTTCGCAGAGGCATATCGTTCCCATTATTACGGATCTAACAGTAATAGCCTATGGGGCTAATGCACATGCCGAAGAGGGAAATGTTAATGTTGTTGATTGGAATGCAGTTGAGTTGGAGGAGCCTACTGATTTGGTCATTGCACCAATTGCTGACACTGAGATGGCCAAACTATTTGGCATTCCAGTCGATGACAGAGATGAGGAGGAGAGGGATGAAGCTAATACAAGTGATAATGATGACAGAGAATTGAGTGATGTAGATGAATAGTTGATGAAAGATGTTGCAGATGATGTAGATGATGCACATGATGAAGAGCTAGTGCATGTGTATGACAAGGAAAACCCTGTCATTCAAGTGGGGAAGTTGTGGCCAAACATGGATGAGTTCAGGTTGTCTTTCAAGACTTATGCAGTCAAACATCAGTTTGATGCCAAGACAGTTTGGACTGATAGAAAGAAGTTTTATGCTAAGTGGAGAGGTTTTGATGGTAGTGGTAGGAGGGCTTGCAAGTGGTACATATCTTCTAGACTGCAGCCTGATGGAAGTACTGTCAGGGTTAACCAAATCCCTAATAAACATACTTGTCTCACAAGTTCACAGAAAAAATCAAGCATGCCATCACAGATTTGGGTTGCAGAAAAGATAACTCCAATTTTGGCCAAAACACCCAACACTACTGCAAAAAGACTCCAAGTAGACTTGGAAAAGTTGTACCCCATTAAACTGCAGTATACCACAGTGTGGAAGGCTAAACAAAGGGCAATGAAGAATTTGTATGGTGATTGGGCAAACACATTTAGGCTGCTTTTCAATTTCAAAGCAGAGGTGGAGAAAAGGTCACCTGGCAGTGTTGTCGAGATAGATACTGAGGTATCAGAGGATGGCAAGGTTTATTTCTCCAAATTTTTTATGGCTTTAAAGCCTTGCATCGATGGCTTCAAAGCAGGATGTCGTCCATATTTGAGCATAGACTCATCATTTTTGACAAGCAAGTGGAATGGTCAGTTGGCAGCATGTAATGCTCTAGATGGACATAACTGGATGTTTCCAGTTGCTATTGGCTTGTTTCAGTCAGAGACAGAGGCTTCATGGACATGGTTCATGATGCAGTTGAAAAGATGCTTAGGGCCAGTGTCACCTTTGGCAATACACACAGATGCATGCAAAGGTCTGGAAAATGCAGTTAAAAATGTGTTCCCACATGCTGAGCAAAGGGAGTGCTTCGGCCATTTGTGTATGAATTTGATCAAAAAATTCAGAGGAGATGAATTTGGGAGAATGTGGCCAGCAGCAAGATCTTACACTAAACAGACACATTCATATCATCTTAGTAAGGTAATGGCAACATGTGAGGAGTTTGGTACATGGTTGAACATCTACCATTCTTTATTATGGTACAGGTCAGGATTCAACACTGCCATCAAGTGTGACCATATCAACAACATTTTGGCAGAAAGTTTCAACAAGGTGAAGCAGCTAAAAGATTTGCCTATGCATGACATGGTTGATCAAATCAGGATCATGCTCATGCGGCTGTGGGAATTGAGAAAAAGATTGCTGATTGTCTGCAAGGTGATAAACTTCCAGCAGTGGTGCAACAGGTGGTCAACAGAAGCAGAGGTCTTACACATTTGTCTGTTGAAAAGTCATCACTGTGGGGTGCTGAAGTTATAGATAACAAGACTGGAAGGAGGCATGTTGTTAACATTGAATTGCATGATTGCAGTTGCCTCGAATGGCAGGCCACTGGTAAACCATGTGATCATGCCATTCTATTCTTAGCCGGCCAACCAAAGATAAATATGCATCCATATCTGCATGAGTATTATTCGGTAGCAAAATTCAGAGCTGCATATGCAACTCCAATTCCACCTCTTACAGATCAGGAACAGTGTCCAGAAGTGCCGCTTGAATATTCCATGTGTCCTCCTCTAACAAAAAGAAAGGCAGGCAGACCTAAACAGAGTAGATTCAAAGCATGGTTTGAAAAAGGTGTGAGTAGTAAGAAGGGCAAGAAGGACAAGAAAGATGCAAAGCCAAAAAGGGCTCAAAAGGGTAACAAAAACAGATGCAAAAGGTGCCAAATACTTGGGCACAGAGAGGGATCCAGACTATGCATTTTCTTTCCTCCTAATCCGAGAAAGTATTTGCTTGTTTATTTGTGTTTGTTCATATTCTGATTCTGTTTAAATTATAAATATGTGGCATGCTTTGTTGTTTTCGGGAGGAAGCTTCCAAGTGAGCCTATTGTTGTTGAACAGTGTTGGCCAACAAAAAGAGCAAGAATGAGTGGCAGCAGAAGGCAAACAAGTCAGTGGATGGAACAATTTGATGCTGCAAGTGACGAAATTGAAGCTGTGCACACTGTCGAAACTGAAGCTGTGCACACTGTCGAAACTGAAGTTGTGCACACTGTCGAAACTGAAGCTGAAGCTGCGCACACTATCGAAGCTGAAGTTGTGCACACTGTCGAAACTGAAACTGAAGCTGTGCACACTGTCGAAACTGAAGCTGCTATCGAGTTTCATGAGGCAATAGCATCGAGTCCAGTGAAGAAAACCAAGATGATCAGTGAACTTGTGTGTGCAGTACAACCAAAAACAATAAATGCCAAGGCGAAGAAGGGTACACGGCGTGGTGGGAAGAGATAGAACTGTTGATCATTTGAAATTTATGGCATGTAATAAAATTTGTTGGGCACTATGTACCCACATGTTTCCATCAAAACTTGTTTGATTATTATTATTTTCAAACTGAATTTCAAATTTGATGAAAAATAAATTTTTTGGTTTAAATTCAAATTTGGAGTAAGTTGAACTTTTGACTCGGGTATGATGTTTCAATGCTACCACAACAACTCAAATATGGTTGTTATGTCATCATTCTGAGCTCTTTTGTTAAGTTAGAGCCATAGTCATGAAAAATGTGTGACAAACGACCTCATAAGGTAGGGTAAACGCCATCTTCTTAAAGGCATTTTCGTGCAAATGTATATAAACCATGTTTAAATATATTTTTGGTTGCTATGCAACATAATAGGACTATGGGCACAAGTTTTGATTTTTTTTGAATTATTTGTGCTCATTTGAAAAATAGACAACTTTTTCACAAAAACGTTGACCGACTCAAAATCAAAGTTTATATTTTTGTTTGCTAAGTATGTGATGTAAAATGACAAATGTGTGCTGGTTTTATATTTTTTTGATTTTTTTTGAATTAATTATGTTCAACTCTAGCTCATTTCGTCGATATCGTGAACGTGTGAATTTTGGTTTTAAACTTTGCATATAACAAGTTTCCATTTTTTTATAGCAACTCAGTTGAATAAGTACACAATGTGCGCTGGTTTTGTATTTTTTGAATTTTTTTGAATTACTTATGCTCTACCCTAGATCATTCCATCAATAACATGAATTGTATGAATCTTTTTCATTTAAACATGGATATAACATGAATCAATTTTTTTATAGCAACGTAGTTGCATTAGTAGACAGTGGGAGAAAGTTTCATATTTTTTTGATTTTTTTTGAATTTTTTGTGCTCAACGCTAGTTCACTTCAACCCTAAACCCCGAAAACCCCATCCTAAACCCCTCCATAGTACATTGTACATTGTAACAAAATCCCATCTTCTTGAAGGCATTTTCCTACAATTGTATATAAACCATGTTTATATTTTTTTTGATTGTTATGCAACATAATAGGACTATGGGCACAAGTTTTGATTTTTTTTTATTTTTTTTGAATTATTTGTGCTCATTTGAAAAATAGTCAACTTTTTCACAAAAACGTTGACCGACTCAAAATCAAAGTTTATATTTTTGTTTGCTAAGTATGTGATGTAAAATGACAATGTGTGTTGGTTTTATATGTTTTTGATTTTTTGAATTAATTATGTTCAACCCTAGCTCATTTCGTCGATATTGTGAACGTGTGAATTTTGGTTTTAAACTTTGCATATAACAAGTTTCCATTTTTTTTATAGCAACTCAGTTGAATAAGTACACAATGTGCGCTGGTTTTGTATTTTTTGAATTTTTTTGAATTACTTATGCTCTACCCTAGATCATTCAATCAATAACATGAATTGTGTGAATCTTTTTCATTTAAACATGGATATAGCATGAATCAATTTTTTATAGCAACGTAGTTGCATCAGTAGATAGTGGGAGAAAGTTTCATATTCTTTTGATTTTTTTTAATTTTTTGTACTCAACGCTAGCTCACTGCAACCCTAAACCCCATAACCCCGGAAACCCCATCCGAAACCCCGCCATGTTTATAGCCGTCGATCATTGCTGAGTGAGCGGTTGGATTTGACGTCGATCCGCGTTTGTGATCCGCCCGTGATCCGCGTGTGCTGATTGGCTGGCGAGTGGGGGTTTGGATCGAGGGCCCGAGTGAGGGCCTGTCCGTTGGATCTAGTCAGCTCGGTGAAGATCCGACGATTGGAAATGAATCGGTGCATGGATGTGGCGTACGTGCCTCTGACTTCGTGTGCTTCTTTGTTGCATGACACGCGTCGGTTTTTCTACATGCATGCACGCGTCGCATCAGAGCCATTAGCAGCGCATCGAGGACCGCAGTCTGAATGGGCTCTGAATATGAGGGGCGTGCTCGACGCGGTGCACCGACGAAAGTCTGAACGGCGGGCGTGCTCGACGCAGTGTGTGAAATGGCGACGCACCCTTTGATCCAATAAGCAAACGCAAATGGACGGCATCCATTAATTGTGCAACTCAATCGACGAACCGACGCAGCCCAAAACCTGCTATTTAACCCTCCTCTGCCCCGTGCACATCTTCATCTTCCTCCTTGCCCTCCTTCTCCCCAGCCCCCCCTCGCATCACATCCAAGCAACCGCAAGCCCCGACATGGAGTTCCACGGCCCGACGTTCCAAGCGCCCGGCACCAGGCCGGAAAGGATGTACCCCGCTGGGGTCGTCGTGGAGAACCAGCTCCGGGTCTGGGCCATGTCGCGCTAACGGGGTGGACGGGAGTTCGCGGGGCTCTTCCTTCGCCCCCTCTATCGCCACATCCTTGTGGGAACTCCCCAGATGTTCACCATCGACGAGTCTCGCATGGGAGGAACGGGCATGATCGTGCGCTTCCGCAACCCCTACGACGCGTATCACCTCCTCGGCCGTGTCTGGTTTGGGGGGTGCGAGTTCATCTGCTTCACCACCTACAACATCTTCACCGACCTCGACAACATCTGGCCCAACGAGCACGCCATGCACACCCTCCCCTACAACCTCCTGCCGGCCGACGACGAGGAGTGAAGACGTGCGCCCGTCGCCCCTCCATGTCGGGTTTATCGTAGTTTAATCTTTCTTATCTATCGTATATGTAATGTTAAACACTATCTTATCTGTAAGTTTATTGTAATCGCCCGTACTGTTGTGCCCTACGTACTGTTGTGTCAGTTTATGTGATGCCCGTGTTTATATCTTATCTATGTTGTGCACATCTATGTGTTTATCTGTCAGTTTATATATTTATCAGTGACGCAGTGCACCAGGTATTGGGCTGATCCTTTCTTGTCACCATTCATTCTGTGTTTATCTTGTCACCATTCACCAGGAACTAATCTCTCGTCTGGTTGACCCAGGAGCAGCAAGGCAGCAATGGAGGGGGGGCAATGGAGCACAGCCGCAGCGACCAAGGGGCGGGCCAGAAAAGAAGCAGCCAGAACCTGTTCCAGCCGGGCCCGTTCCAGCCAGAACAGGCGATTCTGCAGCGAGTAAGGGCCAGAAAAGAAGCAGTCAGAAGACGTGCCCGACGTTCCTCACGTGTAGTTGCCCCGTGTAGTACTAGCTCTGTAGATTTTACACTTGTATCTTGCAGGCCGCTTAGGCCGTGCTTGGATTGAATGTATTTTAATACAGAGGTGTATAACTTACACCTGTAACATACCGGTCGCTGTGTAAATTTTACTTGGAAATAAAACGACGGCTGCAGGTGTGTATTTTTTACAAGTGTATTTGAAAGACAAACGATGATCCAAACAGGGCCTTAGGCCATGTTTGTAAATAATACAGATCAGATTAGATGTTCAACCCTGTTAAGATAAATGAACTTGGATTGTTGTATATAATCCGTCGTTTTTATTTCCTATTGAAAATCATACATGACCAGTCAAGTAATTTTGGGCCTGGTTATTCCTATTGAAATCAGTAGTACCTTTTGTAAATTACATCTTTGGGCCTGGTTATAATCCGTCGTTTTTATTTTGGGCCCAACATCTATTCGCCAGCCCACGAATAATTTTTTTGTACTGAAACTGAACTTTGTTTGGTCTCGCACTCGGCAGCCCAATTTTGTTTTTTTACTGCAAACTGAATTTGGGTGTGTACTCTGTTAATTGAAGAACAAAAAACAGAGGAAACACAACATGAAAACTGAATAATTTGTATTCTAAATTGCTGATTCATTTAAGATACATGAACTTGTCATGGCGCACAGATCACATCATCTACACTGGACAGACCTAAATGCCCCCTCTAATGACGATGAATAGCAAGTAAAACATAAACAGAGCAATGACACAGCAATAAAAAAACACTGCCATGATATTTGCTTGCTTCTGCAAATCGATCATCTCCCTTTGATTTTTCTTTATCTTCTTCAGTTCATCGGTCAGTTCAGACTCCAAGTACCTCGCCATCGGCACAACTCTGCCCGCCCCTCTGTCCGAGCTCCCCCAATTCTCAATCTGTGGCACCCCGCCCAAATTGAGCTCCCAGGTTGCGGCCACGCTAGAATCAATGTAGCCCTCAGATTTAATCCTCTGAACATATTCATCAATCCACTCGAAATGTTTGCATTTCTTCAGGATCTGCAAACCACAAAATGAACCCTAAATCTCAAATTCGAGGAGAAGCCCAAAAACAAAATATGGAGAAATCAAAGCAAACAACAGCGAAAGAACGGGCTTAGAACCGAGATCTAACCTTGCCATCCCTTCCTGCCATTGGTTTGCTCAAGCATTTCACAAACTCCCGCCCAAGATTGCCATTCTCATCCGTCTTAGTCACCAACCGTTTGAGAGGCTCTCGGCGTGGGCAGTTATGGCACCTTGTGAGCATCACTGGACCATACTGACGCCAGTTTGATTGTGTGGCGGAGGAGGTGGACATCTGCACTAGGTCGCCGGAGACCCGAGGAAGAAGAAGAATGGGGAAAGGGGAAAGCAATGGGCGGCGGCGGACGGACGGGCACGGGCGGAATCGCTTCTAGCCGCGACGAGGTAGGTCCCGCGCTTACTGGACAAGTGGTGGGTCCCGCGCTTACGTGGATACGTTGTGGGTCCAACCCATAACAGCTAATGAGGATATCAGTTCAGCTTAAGGGCTATGTCGCACAGGAGCTATTTACTCGCTCAAAAGTGTCGCTGCCGAGCCATTCTGTCGAACAATGTCTCATTCCATCCAATTCCCAGGAAAGACGTCGCACAAGAGCTATTGGCCCGCTTAGGACGGGGCGACACTGTCCCAGATCAAGGAGAACTCGAAGCGAGGTGGAGGCGCATCAGCAGCGAGGTGAGGCGACTGCGACTCGGACGTAAGATGGCTAAAACCGGTTCGGACAGCATGGATCAAGGCAAGGCGAGGGCGGCTCGAACACGAGATAGCTGAGGCGACTTGCGGCGGGCGGCGGTTCGCGCGCCTCGCAGCTAAGGCGAACGAGTCAGGACGAAGCAAAGCCAGCCACAGCGGCCGAGGTGACACAGAGCTGGGACCGGCTTCGACGCGCACACGCGAGGCAAAGGCCGACTTGGAGTGCAGGCCCGGCGGGCGCAGGCGCGTCGATGGGTCAAAAAGCGTGGCTGGCGCAATACCAGGCCACGGCGGCGGTGTCCTCCCCAGCGCCGGAGTAGTCCTTTTTTCCTTCCTTAATTCCTTCCTTCACGCGGAGGGGTAGCTGACGCGGACACAGGGGAATACACACTATGGCGGTGAGGCGATGGCGGCTCGGTAGCGGGGCGAAGCAATGGCGGTTAGTGGCGGCAGCGGCTCATGACCGGAGCAACAAGGATGCGCAGTGGCGGCTCATGGCGGCTCAGACGGGAAGCACAACAGAGGTGCAGCCGGCTCAGCGGCGGGTTGAAGCGACGGCGGAGCTAGGCGAACCGGCTCAGGGCACGGCCACGACGACGACGCGAGCCATGATGAGCTGGCTCAAAGTGAGACCGCACCCATAGAGGCCGAGGCGGGGTCACCTCCACATCTGTGTTTGCTGCAGAATATCAATACCAAGCTTTAATGATGTAGCAGATTGCCCTTGGCGCAGTGATTTGTCTAATCTTCTCGCGATTGGTTGTCTTCACATGGTGACGTTTTGACATATCAATTCCTTCCTCCGATCAACACACCGATTCGACCCAGAAAACGAGCAAAACCTCGTAAACAGTTTCTCGATCTATTGTTTAGTTTTCCTCAGAACGCGTATGTTGTAGATCCCTTGTGTTCTTGCTTGTCGAGGGAGGAAAAATAATCAGCCAATATCATTGCTTGGTGAGACCTTAGATCGATTCTCTGTCGATCTCGTATGAAACGGCGGTTGTTTCGACATAACCCTAGAAACTCGTCTGCATCTAATCTCGTATTTGCCGCTTTAATCTGCTCGTCATGGCAACAATGTAAATCCTTCCATGCCGGCTCGAACGGATCCGGCGGGTCATAAGCTTCTCGATCCCTAAAAGAGATCCCTTCCAGAACACAATTCCACCGTGCGATCAGCCCCACGGTGGGCGCCAACTTTCGTGGTTTTGTCACGGCAGATGTCCTCGTGAGAGAACTTAGGTGTGAGGCCATCGCAACCATGTGGCGTCTTGAAGGGGTTGGTCGGAATCGAGAGACGTGAGTTTACCCAGGTTCGGCCCCTCCGATGGAGGTAAAAGGCTACGTCCTGCTTGTGCTTCATTGATGAAGATGATGATCTCAATTACAAGGGTGCAGACTCGCCACCTCTAATCTCGTGGGTGTCTGATCTGTCTCATGATTTGTCTTGTCTAGACCTAAGTTGTGAATCTTGTCCCTCTTGGGGGGCCTTACCCCTCCTTATATAGGTGGAAGGGGTAGGCTTACATGTAGAGTCCTACTAGAAGTTGGAATACGACTGGTCTCTCTTTAATCCTAATCCGGGTCTTGTTTCCTTCTTGTGGGAGTCCTTCCTCTTCTTGGACCTTCTCTTGTGAGTCGGCCCTCCTGGCCTCTCTATGGTCGCCTTACGCCAGGGTGCACGCTGGGCCTTGGGCCTTTGTCATTTATCTAAGTCGCATGTGGGAACAAGTATGAGTCGCCCGCCAGGTCACTGCTGAGTCGCCGATGAATCACCAAGTCCTTTGGCGGGGCATACTCCAAGCCGGGTTACACTGCGGGGTATATCCCCGACAAGTACCGATCTAGGAGCCCCCTTGATTGATCGAACTTGGCCGAGTCGAGTCTAGTGAAAAAAACTGCTTTAAGTCTAGTTATATATCGGAGAGTAGGATTCTTTTTTCTCCTCTTATATGCTCTGGTGAGGAATCTTGACGTAATAATTTAATTCTACTTCTCTTCTCACTCAAAAAAAAATTAGGATCACGCGGATATTTTTGGAATCTATATGATGCCGATGTGATGGAGTTCTGTCTTGGTGCCTCCTATCTGCTTTGAGTTTCAGGGGAGTTGAGCTCCACGGGATTCTCGAGCACATCGTTATCATTCAGATTTCTTAGTATCTCAGAACGAAGGATGTTCGTAATTGCTTCAATACTAGTAGTGGCGAGATAACCCTGATGTCCCCAGTACTGGTGCAAATTGTTCGGGAGTACTGCCATACTTTGTATCGTTGTGATCACAAGGGTCTGTTGTAGATGAAGGTCCGAGATTCTGGTTGTGTGTTGACGGATGTGATACAGGTGACGGAGTTGTTGTGATATTACTCCTTGTATCAGTGTACCAGATTGCATGACCAGATATTTTGGGAATTCTTAGGTGGGAATTCAAGTAGTTGCTTATAGGACAATCTTCCAACAAATGCATGATGTTAGGTTGGGGTTCGACATCTAGTGGATTCCTGTCCACGAAAATATCGGATGAAGTCTTTCTCATGAGTTTGTTCTGGCTTGTTTCATAAGCCTCACCCTTTGTTTGTTGGAATATGGTAATTCGAGTTGCTTCGATGTCAAGTGGTGATTTCAGAACTTTCTAGTGGGGTTCTCATATTTTTATGTGAATGCTAATTGTTTTGCTCAAATCAATTCTCTTGTTATTTCTTATCAACCGGAGTCGTCATATCAATTCCTTTCCAACCGGTGTGCTTCTCTTCAGTAATTCCATCCTCTCCAATTTTTTTGCAAGATCATTCTCTCATTTTATTCCGGAGTTCATCTCATCTGTCCCAATTTCTCTTTGTTTTCCCCGCCCTCCCGCCCTTTTCTTCAGTGATTCAATTTTCATCCAAGAGTTTTCTTTTCTTTGTGCTCCCGCTGTCTGTTCTTTTCTCTCTTAGCCGGTGATTCATTGTGAAGATTCTCAGGAGTTGTGTTCATTTGTATTAAGTCTTGTCATCTTTCCGGTGAATCCAATTTAATTATCCGTGTTCACCTTATCCTTTTCATCCTTGTAAATTCTTTCCTATGTTGGGAATTCTTATCAGCCTATGTTGTTATTCATTTCTCTCTTTCTATCCGGAGTGTTAAAGATATTTTAGAAGTTCTGGTTTTCAATCCTTTAGTTATTTCGAGGTGCTAACCTCATGTAGTTTTCATTTGTACCGGTGCATTCAATCTGTCTTTCAATCCTTTCAACGGTGGTTTCTTTGAGTGGGCCCATAACCCACAGGTTCTTTTCCAGGATCTTTCCTGGCTCTTTAATCTTTTCCAGAGATCTTTAATTCTTTTCAACTATGACGTAAGTATGAATTTCATCAGTCATATTGTCACGCCCAAGATGCGACCCTATCCTAAATTTGGCACGAGGGCCTCGTCAGGGATAGAAGCGCATCTCGTCGTGTCGCAAGAATGGATATCGTTACAAGTACATGTACTGAAAAGAAGAGATATAAGGAATTGGCTTACACTCGACACAAGCTACATCAGAGTCACATCAGTACATTAGATAAACATCAAGAGTAAGAGCAGGGTCCGACTACGGACGAAAACAAACGAGAAAAATAAGAACGACGTCCATCCTTGCTATCCGAGGCTGCCGGCCTGGAACCCATCCTAGATCGATGATGAAGAAGAAGAAGAAGCAACTCCAAATGAACAATCAACGCGCTCGCGTCAAGTAACCTTTACCTGTACCTGCAACTAGTGTTGTAGTAATCTGTGAGCCACAGGGGACTCAACAATCTCATTTCCAAAGGTATCAAGACTAGCAAAGCTTAATGGGTGAGGCTTGGTTAAGTGGTGAGCTTGCAGCAGCGGCTAAGCATGTATTTGGTGGCTAAACTTACGAGTACAAGAAAATAAGAGGGGGATGATCTACGCATAACGGACGTGAGTTACTGATGATCAAATGAATGATCCTCAACACCTACCTACGTCAGGCATAACCCCACCGTGTCCTCGATCGGAGAAAGAACTCACGAAAGAGACAGTCACAGTTACGCACACAGTTGGCATGTTTTAATTAAGTTAACTTCAAGTTATCTAGAACCAGTGTTAAACAAAGTTTCCACGTTGCCACATAACCACAGGCACGGCTTTCGGAAAGATTTAACCCTGCAGGGGTGCTCCAACTAGTCCATCACAAATTACCACAAGCCGCATAGAAATCCTCAATCACGAAGCTTGCGATCTCGTCGGATTCCCTAGTGGAAAACCTCAACTCTGAGATTACCCAAAGCATCACCGGAATCCCGATGCACAAGATATTTCGTCAAAGGTAAAACTAATACAGCAAGGCCGCCCGACGTGTCGACGAACCCGATAGGAGCCGCGTATCTCGTTCTCAGGACACGACGGATGGAAAAGCCTACAGGTGCCAAACCTTGAGTTGCCCCGTGGTGGCCCCGCAGTCTGTCCAGTTTGGACCAACACTCATGAGGAGCACTGGCCAGGGGGTTGATTATATTAGTCTGCGGGTGCCGGCGGGTCCCTATGCAATTTTATTAGGTGATTAGGCAAATGTAGTACCAAAGTTGGGCCTTGCCAGACCAGTCTTAATCTAAAACGAATTATCAAGGGGGTCCCCATAACAACCCCGATCGTGTTAGGAGCGCTCATTTATGGAACATAACACCGGTAGCCGAAAACTAAGGGGGCAAAGGTGGAACAAAACACGAGGCTAGAAAGGCCGAGCCTTCCACCTTTTACGAAGTATATAGGTGCATTAAATTAAATAGCATTTAAATATGGTGATATAACAAGGAAGCCATGTTTTCACATGGAAGCAACTGCACCTGCAACTAGCAACGCTAACACATGGTTAAGCAAGCAGTAACATAGCCCATCAGTGGTTTGCTAGGTTGAACAGGTTAAAGGTAATCATGGCATTGTTGAGAGGATGATATTTAACATGTGGTAGGCAACGAGACATAATCGATAGCATCGAAATAGCTAGCATGGCAATGATAGTAATGGTATCTAGGGAAATGGTCATCTTGCCTGAGATCCCGCTTGGCAGAAGAATGCCTCCGTGAAGCAGACGAACCGACGTAGTCGAACGGGTCCTCACAATCTGACACGCTTGCGGAACTCTATCGGGACGAAGCAAACCGGAAACACAAATCAACACACGGAATTCACCACATGATGCACAATGCATATGATGCATGAGCAGTTGAATACATGCAAGTCACGGCATGACAATTCACAAAATCAAACACTACACGTTAAGTGAAGTTCAATATGCAACGAGTTGCATATTGACGAAACTCCACGTTTATTTATTTAGTTCACTCCCGTTCAGGTACACGGCTATGTTAAATATTGTTAAACATGGCCCGAGGGTGAAGCACAAATTAATCTACCTAGCTAGGCATTTTAAATGAGACCGTAAACGACATATAGCATCTCCGAAATGACCCCACGTGTTAAAACTTAATTCTGTCCAGATTTGTCCTAATCACATTTTAGGTTTGTTAAACGGCAAAAAAAAGTGGTTCACGTGGTTCTACTCGTCGTTCTGCTCCATTTACATATATGGCACATCTCCAACGGAGCTACGGACAAATAGTTACGACCTAACCCGTTTCCAACACGTCGACACACAAACCGATGCAAACAGCACACTAAACAGTTCTAATTATGCATGATAGTTGGAAAGTTTTAATCTACGTAAAATTCTACACGTTCTACATATATAACTCGTTCCGGTCCTTTACACGGTTAAAAGATACAGACGGTTGAAAACATGCTATTTCTGCAATCTAGCAAATTCGCTAGTTAATAGCAAAAACGTAGACACCGAAAAAATAGCTATGGGCCGAATTTGAAGACACAGTGCAACCCAGCGACAGATCAGGCCCAAACGTGTGACAACAAATATAAAAAAATACAAGGGAAAAATAAAATAAAATGGGGCAGCTGGGATTTGAACCCAGGACCCCTGGGTCTCAGTAGAAGGCTCAAGCAAGTATGCTAGCGCTGTGATTATGTCCAACATATGAGCACTGGGCTAGTTAAAACTGAATCATGGGCGAACCTAAATCATAAATATATCAAAAGGGAAAATCGGGGTGAGTGGGATTCGAACCCCAGACCTCTTTGTATGCTAGAACGGCTGACTAGTTGGGCTACGAGTTAAGTGTGCAAAACTATGGACGTTTCTGCTGAAGAACTTACCCAGTCGCGAATTCTGACGAAACTGAACACAGACAACTATGTTGTCGTGGCTCAAGGTGCAGATGCAGGTGGGGTCGTCGCCGGTGGGATGGGGCTGCGCTGGGAAGGTCGGGACGGGGAGCAGGCAACGGGATCCGGCGGCGGAGCTCGGCCTCGTCCGATTCCCGGCCGGACATGGAGCACGCAGCGGCGGAGCTTGCTCCTCACACAGCCATGGCTGATATCCTGTGACACAACGAGAGACAGAGAGATGGTGAGAGGAAGAGAGGAAGGAGGAGCAGAGAAAGGAGAGGGAAGGGAGGCAGGAAGGAGAGGGGAACGGGAGAGGAGGAGGAGGAGGGCAATGGAAACCTGCTGCAGCCGGCTTGGCGCGCTGAGGCCGGTCGAGGCAGACGCCTCGGTGCTCTGCACTGCCCACGCGCGGGGTAACCGCCTCGTCAACGCGTGCCGGCGGCTGGGCACACGGGACGAGCGGGAGGTGGGAGCAGGCCGGCGGATGCAGGGAGGCGGCGGAGCAAGATGGCGTGCCGAGCTGCGGTGCTCGGCCTTGGGAGCTCCTGTTGGATGGATTTGGATCGGGAGGGTTCCAGAGGTGGAGGGGAATTGGTCGGGCACGGAATTGGAGACACGGTTGGCGGCGCGGGGAGGAAAACAAGGAGGGTTGTCTGCTTAGGGCTAGGGGGTAGGTGGTCCTTGGGCCGGCTGGGCTAGGATAAGGGTGGCTTGATCCGGATTGCATTTAAAAAAAACTATTACCAATATGGTCTAATCGGACTCTAATCTAAATCGAACGGTTGCGTAAAAAAATAGACTAGGGGGTCCTATTGAAAAACAAAAGACGAATGCGGTAAAGCGGGATTGATTCGGACCCAACGTCACGACCGTCCGGTTCGGGTCCAGGGAAAGTTTCGATCTAGGTTGCGGCCAGGTCGGTGCACTGTGCAGAGGGGCTAGGCGGGGATGAGAGGTAAAACAGGCGGCCCCACAACGATTTTTAAAACACCGACAACCTTCCGACGGTAGTCCGAATACGGTGCCGCTATGGTCGATCGTTCAGGTACCAGACGAACTCCGATTGCGATGAAATTTGACAGGCGGTCTTCCTACATAAAAAATAAGACCCACGCCTAGTTTCAACTCAGTCAAAGAATTTTTTTTAACACGCACTTTTAAAAACTGGTTTTGACGATGCCACGGGCGCATGCGAATGCGGTCAGGCTCAGAACGGACAACGACGAGAACCGGCAACTACAATGGATGCATGTTTTGAAAACTGGCGGCAACGGAATGCCGATGCAATGCTGATGATGCGCATGATGCGATGATGATGCGACAAAAGAAAATAGACACACGACGAAAACGGAAAGAAAAGGGGAATCTTCTGGAACGTCGGCATCGGGGGGTCACACATATCCCTTCTCCAAGATCTATTCAGATTAATTCTCATATTTGGCTGAACCTTTCATTCTTCATTACTCCAGAGTGTCTCAGTATTCTTGGTGATGTTCTTATCGTCATTCTCTCCATTGAAGATTCGAAGGAGTGTTTCTCTCAAATCTTGGTCCATTCTCTTGGAGTTTCATCATTTCAGCCTTGTGTTATCATCTGGAATAGTTCCAATCATGAGTATTCCCTTTCTTGCTATCCGGTGCATTTCTGAATTGTTTTCAGTCTCGATCCTCCGAAGGCCATCATTTCAGATAATTCTTCGTTCTCAGCTTTCAGCTTTCACCCTCAATTCTTCTCAATCGTTGTCTCTTCGTTCGTCTCTCGATTATCCGGTGCCTTGTTTTAGCTCCCTCTCAGGTGGCTCATGATCTCTTCGTTCTCATGTATCTCCATTAATTCTTGGTGTTTCCATTCAATTCTGAATTCTTACCGGTGCTTCCTTCAATTATGCCTCAAGTGGTGCTTATCTCTCTGTCTCATCAAGATTCTTTCAAGAAGAGTAAGTGCTACGCTAAATCCATGCTTGTCATCAATTAAACTTGATGAAGGATAAGCTTAACATAATTCTTATTCTTGTTCGTAGTATTTTGAATTCTTCTTCCGGAGTGGCTCACGATATCAATTCATTTTCTCTAGTGTTCTTATCTTTCTTTTCCGGAGTTCCAAGTTCTTTTGGTATCTCTTGGTGAGGCTTCATCTAAATCTTGGTAAGGTCATAATCTTATTCTTTTCTACCTTCATATCTTTGCATTGTTCATTTGTATATGGAGGTCCTTCATGGTGGTTCATCAAGGTTTCAATTCTTTCTCAAGTGTTCTTCAAGATTCCTGTTGGAATACCTCAAGTATTATTTCTCTTCCATTTTCAGTGCAATTGTTGTTCCTTTATCCTTTGAGGTGGTATTATATTATTCTTTTAGTGTAGGAGCCTCGAAGAGATTTCCTTTCAAGAATGAGATAAATAAAACCACCAATTCTTTGATCATGAGATATTTCAACCCATGATTTCTTCATTGAGCTATATGGTTTGGATTTCACCTAAAGCTTTTCCTATGGATTGTTGCTATCATGGTGCTTGTCATTAATCCAAGTTCTCAATGTATCCTCTTGGTGTAAGAAATTGTTCATATCTTGTTTCTCCCGATAAATCCTTGTTTCTGTCAGTGGTTGGTTTTCACTTCATTAGTTTGAAAAGGTTTCCATAAGCCCACTTCTATCTTGTTCTTTTCGTTGTTGTTTTTCCAACAACTCCGTCCAATTCTTCTTGCAAGGGTGCTTGCCAAGTTCATTTGAGTTAGTAGTTGTCATTCTTTCTTCATTCTCTTCGTCCGTATGAGCTAGTTCCTATTCTATTATTCCGGAGGCATTGTGATGTTGCTCTTTTGGGTCTATTATGTTGTTCTACCAAGATCATGGTGTTCCCTTGTTCTATTTAGTTGTTTGTTATGTATATTGTCTATTTCTTCCATCTTATTGAATTTTTTGTCCCATTTTCCTACCGAAGTGCTGCCGAAATTTTCCGTGAATTCTTGATTCTTTCTCATATCATTCCTCATCGCCTTGCAACCTTCAAGGATCGTTGGTTTCACTCATTTGTCAAAGAAGCGACTAAGTTTTTACCTCTTGTTCTTTCTCATCCTCTCCCCCTTTCATTCTTGGATCTCGGGGGGAGATCCTCTTGTAGTGTAGGAGAGTTGTGACAACCCGATGCCGACGTTCGAGAAGATTCCCCCTTTATTCCGTTTTCGGCGTGTGGTTATTTTTATTTGTCGCATCATCATCGCATCATTCGCATCATCTGCATTGCATCGACATCTCCGTTGCCGCTAGTTTTCAAAACTTGCATCCGTTGTTAGTCGCCGGTTCTCGTCGTTGTTCGTTCTGAGCTCGACCGCACTCGCACGCGCCCGCGGCACCGTCGAATCTTGTTTTTAAAAGTGTGCGTAAAACTTTCTCTGATCGGGGTGAAACTTGGCATGCGGTCGTGATTAGTTATAGGTAGGCTGCCTGTCGAATTTCGTCGCGATCGGAGTCCATCTGGTACCCGAACGGTCGACCGTAGCGGCACCGTATTCGGTCTACCATGGGTCGTTTGTCGGTGTTTTAAAAATCGTTGCCGCGCCGCCCGTTCTCCCTCTCGTCTCCGGATAACCACTCTACACGGCCACTTACCCGTTCCGGCGTGCGGAATTGTCCGATTTCGACTGCACGGTTGGATCCGGAATGAAAAACCGCTAAACCTAGCCCCCCCCCCATTTGTTATGAATGGACCCCCGTGCATATTTTAGGCAGCCACCACCCTCTCCACCTCGAAATCCGTGCCCCCCCATCAAACCCTAGCAGCTCCCTCTCTTTCCTCTCAGATCTGATCCCCTCTCCTCAGATCTCGACGAGCCTCCCATGGCTGCCCCTCGATCCACACGCCCTAGGCCGCCACCGGAGCACCTCTGCGCCGCCTCGTCGCCGCCCCCTCGAGTCGCCGCGCCGTACTCTGCCTCCCGCCGCCGCCGATTTCCCTGCAAGCGCCGCCATGTAAGTCGGCCGCATCCCGCCTCCCCGCTGGATCATGCGGTCTCCTCGGCTTCCCCCCCCCCCCCCGGTCGCGTGCAGCGCAGCTCCGCAAGTCACGCCGTGCGCCGCCCCCGCAGCTTCCCCCAGCCCCGCTGCCGGCTGCAGCCTCGCTAGCCTGCGCGTCGCCGGCCTGCCTCCTCGATCCCATAGGGATCGGGAGCGAGCAGCTGTCGCTCGACGAGGAACTGCTCCAGTCCCAGCTCGCTCGGTCTGGCCAGGCGAGGCCCGGATCTGGGAGCCGCAGCCGGCCCAGCACCACCCCCCGAGGTATTCGACCCAGCTCCCTCCAAGCCGGCCCATCTCCAGGCAGGCCCGAGGTGAGAAGCTCCTTTTCCCTCGCCCCCAGCGCCTTTTCGTTATCTTGCGCTGCCCTTTCGGCCCATTTAGATTTTAGGAATTTTAGGAATTAATAAATTCCAGTAAATAGACGTATATTTAAAACGCGTGTATCTTTTAAACCGTTAGTCGGTTTACGACATGTAGTATATGGATTTCGTGTAGTTTTGCGCGTAGAACATGATTTCACAACTTGCATATTTGTTTGATGTTGTTTGGCATGTCGTATGCCTAGGTTTACGTGATGTCCTAATAGGATATTGCCCGTGTTTAATTTGCGTGCGCGCCCGGATTGCTCGTATGCCGTAGGTTAAATGCCCATGTTTTAGGAACCTATTTTCCAAGTATTTTAGTGCGGTCATTTGTATTTTTGTGTGTAGGGATTTGCCATTAGTTTATTTTCCGTGTATAGGTTATTATCTCGCATTTACGTGTGGTAATATTTTTTTTGCGCAACCCCACATATTTTATATGTTTCCGGGGTAGAAAAATCCATATGATTTTTCTGTGCAATTAGTTTTAGCTTTTGAGCAAGTTAGTTCGCGCGATATTTTGCCATGTTGCTCTCTTGTCATTTTTGTAGGATTTATTCCGTGCTTCGTTTGACGGAGTTGTCAACTAGAGAGTTGTTCTTGGATGTTTAGTCTAGCCCCTGGTATTTTTAGTTGCAATAGAAATGCATGTTTAGGTGTGGTTTGTTGCTCTCAAGTTGCTAGAAATAGTGCTGATTTGGGAGTGCTGAAATATTTCTAAGTCTGAGATCTGTTATATTTTGTTTTTGTCTTGTCTTGCTTCTATCTTTTGATCTGTAGCTCTTTTGAGGTTGGTGCAATGGAGTTAGTTGTAGTCCTTGTGTTTCTCTAGCATGCTGTGAATTTTAATGCCATTTGGAGTCATGTAGCTATTAGTTTTGCTGCTGTCAATATGCCTTCAGACCGAAAACTGCACTTTCATGAGGTGTTATATTCACTAAGTCTGAAATAGTGTGTGAGATGCCATTTTGTGACTTCTTTTCCTAGTGTTCCTTGCTGCCATGTTAGTTGTTGTTAGTTGTTTGTAGTAGTGCTTCTTGCCCTCTTTCGTGTCATGGCTTGGTTGATTATATTTGAGTTGTATAGCTCGTAGTTGTGGGGTGTAGAAAATGCTATGTGGCTGATTTTGGCAGATTGTAGTGATTTCTTGTTTTGCTCGTAGTTGTTGAACCGTAGCTCCGATTTGATCGTGTCCTACATGAAACTTGCTTAGAATCTCGTGTAGTTTCACTTTCTCGTGCTGTTTGTATGTTTTGAAGTGCTCGTAGCTGTCGTTGCACACATATTGCATTCATGCCATCATATCTTGCGGTGCTTGTAACTTTTGATCCGTAGCTCCGTTGGAGATGATCTCTATGTGTAAATTGCTTGTAATGACGCGTAGAATCACGTGAACCTATTTGTTTTTCTGTTTAACAACTAATTAAATGTGTTAGTTCAGATCTGGTCAGAATTGTAAATTAACATGTGAGGTCGTCTCGGAGGTGTTATATGTCATTTCCGACCTCATTTAAAATGTCTAGATAGGTAGTTTAATTACGCTTCACCTCTTGCCATGTTTAACCACATTTAATATTGCCGTGTATCTAATCAGGATAGAACTAAATAAATAAACGTGGAGTTTCGTCAATATGCAACTCGTTGCATATTGAACTTCACTTAATGTGTAGTGTTTGATTGTGTGAATTGTCATGCCGTGACTTGCATGTGTTTAGCTTCTCATGCATCATATGTGTGGTGCATCGTGTGGTGAATTCCGTGTGTTGATTTGTGTTTCCGGTTTGCTTCGTCTCGATAGAGTTCCGCAGCGTGCCGGATTGTGAGGACCCATTCGACTACGTCGGTTCGTCTGCTTCACGGAGGTATTCTTCTTCCAAGCAGGATCTCAGACAAGATGACCATTTCCCCAGATACCATTACTATCATTGCCATGCTAGTTATTTCGTTGATGTCGTTATGTCTCGTTGCCTACCACATGTTAAATATCAACCTCTCAACAATGCCATGAAAACCTTCAACCTGTTCAGCCTAGCAAACCACTGATTGGCTATGTTACTGCTTGCTTAACCCTGTTGATAGCGTTGCTAGTTGCAGGTGCAGTTGCTTCCATGTGAAAACATGGGTTCCTTGTTATATCACCCTATTAATGCTATTTAATTTAATGCACCTATATACTTGGCAAAAGGTGGAAGGCTCGGCCTTTCTAGCCTGGTGTTTTGTTCCACCTTTGCCCCCTTAGTTTCGGCTACCGGTGTTATGTTCCATATTTGAGCGCTCCTAACACGATCGGGGTTGTTATGGGGACCCCCTTGATAATTCGTTTTAGATTAAAGCTGGTCTGGCAAGGCCCAACATTGGTACTACATTTGCCCAACATAATAATTTTGTTAACACTGAAATGCATAGGGAGTTAGCGCTACCCGAGGAGTAATTTTACATAAACAGGGGGGCCAGTGCTGATGGTGTTGGTCCCAAACGGTCTGCCTGCGGGGCCACCGCGAGGAAACTCGAGGTTTGGCACTCGTAGCTAGTTCCATCCGTCGTGTCCTGAGAACGAGATACGCGGCTCCTATCGGGTTCATCGACACGTCGGGCGGCCTTGCTGGATTAGTTTTACCTTTGACGAGATATCTTGTGCATCGGGATTCCGGTGATGCTTTGGGTAATCTCAGAGTTGAGGTTTTCCACTAAGGAATCCAACGAGGTCGCGAGTGTCGTGATCGAGGATTTCTATGCGGCTTGTGGTAATTTGTGATGGACTAGTTGGAGCACCCCTGCAGGGTTAAATATTTCGGAAAGCCGTGCCCGCGCTTATGTGGCAACGTGGAAACTTTGTTTAACACTGCTTCTAGATAACTTGAAGTTAACTTAATTAAAATATGCCAACTGTGTGCGTAACCGTGACTGTCTCTTTCGTGAGTTCCTTCTCCGGTCGAGGACACGCTGGGGTTATGTCTGACGTAGGTAAGTGTTCAGGATCATTCATTTGATCATCAATAGTTCACGTCCGCTATGCGTAGAGCTCCCCCCTCTTATTTCTTGTACTCGTGAGTTTAGCCACCAAATATATGCTTAGCTGCTGCTGCAACCTCACCACTTAACCATGCCTCACCCATTAAGCTTTGCTAGTCTTGATACCTTTGAAAATGAGATTGTTGAGTCCCCTGTGGCTCAAAGATTCCTACAACACCAGTTGCAGGTACAGGTAAAGGTTACTTGACGCGAGCGCGTTTATTGTACAGTTGGAGTTGCTTCTTCTTCTTCTTCTTCTTCTTCGATCTAGGATGGGTTCCAGGCCGGCAACCTGTGATAGCAAGGATGGACGTCGTTCTTTTTTTCTCGTTTGTTTTCGTCCGTAGTCGGACCCTGCTCTTACTCTTGATGAATATGTAATGTACTGATGTGACTCTGATGTAGCTTGTGGCGAGTGTAAGCCAATTCTATTATATATCTCTTCCTTTCAGTACATGTACTTGTAACGATATCCATTCTTGCGACACGACGAGATGCGCTTCTATCCTTGATGAGGCCTTCGTGCCAAATTGAGGATAGGGTCGCATCTTGGGCGTGACACAGACCCATAGCCAGCTTAGGAGGAAACTTACTCCAAATAGGAGTAGATATCGTGCAAGGCACGAGATCATTGTAAAACCGGCGGCTTACCCCAACATATAAGGGGAGGCCCCGGGTCGTTTAGAACGACAGATTCAAGAAAAAGAAACCCTCGAGAGCTAGGTTAGCGATTCCGCACCCTTGCAATTGAGATCATCATCATCAATAACAACCAAGCAGGATGTAGGCTTTACCTCCATTGGAGGGGCCGTACCTGGATAAACTCATGTCCTTTTTTCCCGATCAACCCCATCAAAGCAACCACCTAGTTGTGATGGTTCCTAGACTTAGTATTGTCATGAGGACATCTGCCATGAAAAAACACGATATGTGGCATAACTAGTTGTGAGAGTAGTCAAAGTCAGCAACGAAGCATCTTTACATGTGATGGAGCTTGATGGGATGTCTACATCATGTGTAAACAACAAATCTTAATGAGAACGAGGTCGTTTCATGGTACCCGAATTAAGTCAATGTACACAACGAATGATACTTTTGATTTGTTGTGTGTGCACATCCATATACGTACCTGAAGCCGAACATGAAGGTTGATGAACATTTGTGATATCACCAAGACTGTGTCATGGAAGATTTGCATGTTCGGCGTGTTCAAGTATCATCCCTTCCGTTGGTTCCCTATGCATTCCTAAAGATACTTTTGATTTGTGGTGTGGGTTCAAGTCTGTTAAGGATGATCGATCGCATAAGAACCATACGACAAATGATCCAACAGTTAAGGAGAGTTCTAATTCTTCTTCTACAACCATTGTTAACCTCGCGCTCTACAAAAGCAATTTGCTCTCAGCGGGGATCACAGCCACCAGTTCATTTCAAAACACGGTCAATTTTATGTAGTAGGAGCAGGGTCCATGATTTTGCATTTGTGAACTGAACAATATTTCCATATACTGCTACATACGGATAATGCGTTGAAGAGTCCACACAGGAAAACGAGGAGCACCAAATGTACCTGCCTAAAGCATGTAATGCTACCTAGCTGAACCATTGTCCAAGAATGTGATGTACACACTCCAAAGAGTCATACCATGTTCAGTAGCGAATATGAGGGCACGAATAGAAGTAGACTAAGGTCAGCCGCCGGCTCATGGCAGGAAGACGTACCAGGCGATGTTGTCGTTGTTGCATCCGCCACAACAGTTCGACCTCACTTGCACAAGATGTAGGAAGGTTGATGCAGGAGTCCGAGCTCGCTCCCTCGGTCCATGGCAAGGAGTTCGCGTGGCCTTGCAGTCACGGTGTGCTCCCTTTAGGCATGACGAAGCATGCGGGGCGGAGCTACCACCGAAGGTTCCGCGAGTACCAACGTGGTCACATACGCCTCCTCTTTTTTGGAAGCCAAATCAAGGCGCGACATTATTTTTGGAAGCCTAATCAACGTGATTCTTTATTTTTATAGCCAAATCAAGTCAATTTCCTTTTTGGATGCCACTACAGAGCGGCGCCGCACAGGGGCTCTCTCGTGCGGCGGCCAGCTTTGCCAGCATGGCTTCCACTTTTTGGTATGTACTCCCCGCTTGCCAGCGTGTCTGAATCAGCCATAGTACAAAACAGCATATTCATGTCTCAAGCAACCACCCCTCATCCATAAATATCTCCCCTCCCCCTCTCCCCCCACGCACTACCAATCCCAACAACCCCAGCTCAGATCCCCCACCCCCCACCACCATAATCTCTTCTCCCCTTCTTCTTCCTCCCTCCCCAATACTGCACTGCCATGAACACACACAAATCTGAAGGAAGCATAACAAAACAACCAGCAAGAAGAAGGTGAATTCTGCAGTTTTCTAAGTTATCCAAAGCAGCAAAAAAATAACAGGTACGCAACTGCCCCATACCAGGATCATTCCAACAAAACATGAATCTACTTGCAGAAAAAAAAACTACCAAGAACATGTACAAATTACAGCACAATCAGATCTCTTGTTTCTCCCCCTCAAAAGACAACACCTATCTTTCTCTCTGCACCCACATATTTGCACCTCTCTTTCTCCCTTCTGGATCTTCAGCTTCTGATCCTCTTTTCAATTCCCCTGTCCCAGAACAAAAAAGTCAGAAAAAAACACTGATATATTGTCTCCATCTGGAACAAAAACATGCAGGTGGAGGAAGGGCTTCCCAAAAAGAAAACAACAAGAGAAAGGACACATATATAGATGGATTTTCACTTTGTGGCTGCTCATGACACGGGTTTGTCCCTCCCTCCATGTAGTTACCAATTTAATTGTTGTTTTTGTCGTGTTTTTGCTGCTACCATAATTCCTAAATTTTCCACCTAAAGCACCACCATCTAATTGTGTCATCATATTACAAAAGTACTTTGTTACCAGATTACAAACTGCTTGCTTCCCTGATGCATGTGCATGGTGTTATTACTTAGTTCTCCAATTATAATTGGTTGTTGGCTTGCGCGCTAGTTGCCATATTAACCGTTCTCACTCACCAGATTAACCGTGCTCACTCACCAGGATCTAAGTACTTGCTTATCATTTTAGAAAAAAGCTTATTTCCTAGATTAAGTATTACTTAGTTGTCAGGTTGCTAAAAAGTAGTTGTCATGTTGCCTGATTACCAAAAATTCAGACATGGCCTACCAAATATTTTCACCCCATGGCCTACCTCTAGCTACATGGATGAGTTGACCTATTGTCACTGTATAAAATGTCTACTTGCCAAATTACAAGTAGCTAGTCATCATATTACAAAAAAAGTGCTTTTGTTACCAGATTACAAATGCTTACTTGCCAGATTACAGTTGCTTACTTACCAGATTACAACTGCTTACTTACCAGAGTTGACCTCTTATGTGTGTTATGCATCACAACTGATTACCAGATTAAAACTGCTTAGTTACCAGAATTGACCTCCTATGTGTGTTATGCAGATCGTGAGACTGTCGGTGCATCACACACTGTGTTACAACGACCGGCCAACACGGACCAAACGATGGATGCATCGTCTAATCGCACACCAAATGATGACAATGCAAATGAGGATGAAGGCATGCCGGAGGTGATGTCCACGCCACAGCAACCCACAACCATGATGAGATTTGACACTCTTGAGGATGCTGAAAAACACTACAAAATGTATGCAAGGTAGAAAGGTTTTGGAGTGAGGTACTGTTTCAGAAAAAAGTCGGAGGCTAGTGGTGAACTGATAAGAGCATGCCTTGTGTGCCATAGAGCTAGGTTGAAGATCAAGAAGAAAGTAGACACCCAAAACCCGCAACCTATTGCCCCTGAGAGGTGGAGGAATACAACTGAAAGAACAAACTGCACAGCCCGTATGGTTGTGAACCGGATAGATAATGCCTCGGTTGTTACAGAAATAAATGACGACCATAACCACCCTCTCATCAAGAAGTGGTCGCTGACAGGGTTCCTATGATCACATAGACATATCCCTGAAGAAGAACAATAGTTTGTGAAGTTCCTTCACTCGTGCAATCTGGAACCTTCTAGACAGATGCAGCTGTTGACAGAGTTGCGTGGCCAACGTGAAGCAATTGGATACACTTATAAAGACTTGGCAAACCTGCTGGCAAATTTCGGGCCGAGCACAAATATACTGATATGCAGGACACGATTGAGTACTTCAAGAGCAGTCAACAACTTGATAAAGACTTTTTTTACAAGTACAAGCTTGATGATGATGATGATAAGGTCCAGTGCATTTACTGGATTGATGGTTCAGCGAGAAGGGCATACAAGTTTTTCAGTGATTGTGTCTCTTTTGACACAACCTACTTGACCAATATATACAAGATGCCTTGTGCCCCGTTTATTGGTATAAACAACCATGGACAGTCAATTCAGTTTGGTTGTGGTTTCGTTAGGAACGAGTTATCGACAAGCTTTGTTTGGCTATTTGAGACATTCCTAGAGGCAATGGGTGGTTTGGCTCCAACCAATATCATAACTGATCAAGATTTTGCCATGAGGTCTGCTATTCAGGATGTTTTTCCCAATACAACACACCGAAACTGTCGTTGGCACATAATGCAAAATGCAACTGAGAAGCTTGGTCCGTTCCTAGCGAAACACCTAGAGTTGCAAGCTGAGTTCAATGATTGTGTCAATGACAGCTACGCTCCTGAGAAGTTTGAAGCAAGGTGGCTTGCAATGGTTCAGCAACATGGGGTTGCAGAACACCTAGACTCTGTTTATTTGTATGAGAAACGAACATGCTGGGTTCCTGCCTACTTTATGCACAAGTTCTACCCCTTTCTCCAGACCATGCAAAGGAGTGAAGGCTTCAATGTTGTGCTCAAAAAGTATGTGAACCCACAAAACTCAATCATGGACTTTATTCACCAATATGCTGCCATACAAGAGAAAATAATGTGTGCGGAGAGCAAGCAGGATGCAGACACAACAATCACAACAGCTAGGAAGTGGAGTTACAACCCAATTGAGCTCTAGATGTCAAGTATCTATATGCGCAATATTTTTTTTAGGTTCCTGGGGGAGATGCAGTCACTGTTGTCCTACAGCTGTAAGCAGACGGGTGCCCAATAGTACATGGTTGACTGCATTGCTAAGTTTGTCCCGGGATATGGCAACAAGTCGTTTAAGGTTCATGCAAATGTTGAAGAAGGGTTTTATATGGGTGAATGCTGCAAGTATGAGCGTGATGGGATTGTCTGTTGCCATATACTAAGGGTAAAAACACATCCTGCTTGCTGGGTTTTGTTTTCCATAAATGTCATGCTCCCCCCTTGTTTTCCTACTTGGGAGATTTTTTAGGCTGTTTTGTGGAATTTGTTAGGTTCTCCAAAATGTCTTTTCTTTCCATGACTTATGTATTACCTCCTTGTACATTTTTGCAAATCATGGTCCAGCTTGGTGTTACCACGTTGCCAGCGGCATACATACTCAAGAGATGGACATGGCTTGCAGAGGAAATGCTCGTTGATATGTCATCACAAGTCCCTCGCAAGGTGAATGAGATGCTTGAGAAGTCGGTGATTCTGATGAAAACAACCCTCATGAAGAATGAGTTTGCCTTACTAGCTAAAGTTGGGTGCCGCACGGCTGATGGTCGGAAGATAATAGGTACACACTTAAAGGAGATGAAGAGGGAGCTATCTGCGCTTGCGAAAGAACAGAAAAAAAGAGAATCAAGGGTTGATTTTGCTCCAGCTTCTTCAGCGACTGCTCCGAGTGCACCATCTACGTCAAACTATGCTGCTCAACATGCCTACTCTGCCCAAGTTCATGGCTCCAACAACCAAGCTCATTCTTCATATGGAGCTCCTTTCGAGCACAACGTTATGGGCCAAGGTGCTACAGCAACAGCTGCAAGTACACACACTATGTCAAAGTCTGCTGCTCTAGGTGCATCTTCTGCCCGAAGTGCTTCGGCGGCTGCAACAAGAGCACCGGCTATGTCAAACAGTGCTACTCCGGGAGTCTATATTGCCGAAGCTGCTGCTGGCTCCAACAACCAGGGCATTTCTTCTCATGCAGCAGCTTCCGGCCTCCAAATTCAGGGCCAAAATGCATCCATGAGTGTTATAGGTCCTTATGCTTGGCCAATGGCTTCTGCTACAGATGCTATTTGTACCCCGGTTGATGGCTCGGACAAACAACACCATTCTTCACATGTAGTTGCTCCTAAGCCTATCATTCGTGACCCGGAGAAGTCAAACACGAAAGGGCGCAAGAGGAAGAAGTCGTTCCAGCACCCATTGAACATTGGGAAGAGAGAAAAAAGGACTTGCCAGCTGTGTGGATCAAACACACATGATGCAAGGACATGCTCAACGAGGGATAAACCCGCCCCCACTCCAAACTGAAGAAGAGATGTTTTCCTGAATGCATTGTGTAATTTTTTATTCTAATTATATATAAAACTCTCGATGCTATTTATATATGTAATTCTGAATGCACTATGTTCTACGAGGGGTACTAATGTCATTCTTGGTGCTATTATATATATATGGAGATATATATGCGTGTATTTTCTGTGATATGCAACTAACTTGGTCTTTCTGTAAAAAGGTCTGTTGTAAAACTAAGAATTTTGTAATCTACTCCCTCCATAACGCAGTATTTTGTTATTCAAGAGAACTAGTTTATTTCTTTCCAACAATGGATATTTAGGGAGAGAGGTAGTAGTCAGGTTGCTGAGTAGTCACCAGGATAGTCGGATCTTTTTTGCCTTAGTTGTTCGATGCAAAATACTTAGCTACCAGATTATAAATGCTTACTTGCTAGATTAAGAACTATACTTAGTTTTCAACGCTTAACTGTGAGTCCTAAGCTACCATAACAATACTTGCCACATTGTTCCACTCGCTTGCCATATTATTATGCCAGGTTGCAAGAACTTATCTACAAGTTTTTAAAAAATGAAAAATCTATATTGAAGCGTGCGCACGCTAGTCATCCCGTGCGGCGGGTTCCTAGGCTCCATCTTGTGGCGCACATCGAACCATACAATATACAAAAGTACAAAGCTACGTCTGGCTACAGTTCGCCCTCTTAGTAGGCTGACCTTACAGTATTTTCTAGCATGCTACAGTAGCAGGCTAACCGTGTTTTACGGTGCGTTAGCACTATACCGGTGCACTACTAGTAATAACCGCTGTAGAGATACACATGTGTTTTATACATGTCGATATACTCCTACAAAGCAACTTGTAATCTAGCATGGAAAAAAAGGTTTTTACCTATCAACCAAAGCACATAAGCTAAGTTTTCTGCAACAAAATACATGTGATTTGGCATTTTAGTACGTAATCTGGCAACTAAACATGCTTAACAGTTTGAAAGCAGGTACTATATAATCTGATGAGTAAGCACGGTTAATATGGTAACTAGGTACGTGTAACCCGACAATCAATTTGTAATCTGACAACTAAGTACTGGTACAGAATAATCTCACGAGTAAGCACGGTCAATATGACAACTAGGTACGTGTAACCCGGCAATCAATTATAATCGGGCAACTAAGTAATAACATTATGTACTTACAACTCAACTAATATGAAAGGGTAAGCATATTTTGATATGGCAATTAAGCAGTTGTAATCCGATAACAAAAGTACTAATAATATGATGACTAGCTACTTGTAATTTGGCAAGTAGACATTTTTAAACAGGTCAAGGGGTCAACTTATCCATGTAGCTAGAGCTAGGCCATGTGTGAATATTAGCTATGCCACTAAAAATATATTGTACTAACACTGCCACACATGCTCCTGTTGTTTGCTTTTTGCAATGCCTTGAGCTCATGGGCTCCTTTTTAACAATGCCTTCCATGACTATGCTGCCAGACCACCCGTGAAGATCGACACGCATGTGATAAAGAAGACTACAGGAAAAGTACAACCTGTGCTACCACTGCACACCCGGGGAATACGAGTAGTCATGAGGCTTGTGCTAACGATGAAAATTTGTGGGCTAGTAGTAGCCACCGCACGGGACGTCTTACATACGGCGCCGCTACGTAGTACGGTTCTTTAGAAAAATGCAGATTAGGAACTACTTTCTCTGTTCCTAAAAACATGTATTGGATTTTATCACGAACATCATACCGTTAGAGTGTATAATTATTCATGTTGCTGCATGTACAGTCCAACTTTATTATATGTTCTGTGACTATACAAGTATAACCTATCAATTGTGTACTAAAATGAACAACTACTGGGACAAAAATGGGATATGCAACAGTAACAAAAAAGGAAAAAGTGGAAACTCTTTAAAGAACTGAATACATGAGCAAAAAAGCTGACATAGTTTTAAAAATTTGCTTGATTTCAATGTTTTTACTTACCTCACGTAGAGTTGTTGTCAAGATGCCATTTCCACTTTTGGGTTTTTGTTGAAAGGAGCGCTGAGCCACTTGTTGGCTATTTTCTTCTTTATTTTTTGGATGTCCTCTTTCCGAATGTTAGGCACATTTACACCATCCCACTTATGAAGATACTCCAGCATGTAGAAGCCGCAGTGCACACTCCTATTTTTCATTAAAAAAACTTGTGAGACATAGCTTTTTCCAAAAACTTATGAGTGAAAATGATATTTGCAGTTTGTATTCACAAAAAAAGAAATGAAAAAAGATTCAAAAAACATTTTCTCACTTTGGGGCCTGCTTGGGAACGTCAATGATCTCGAGTTCGTAGTTTTCAATCTGAACCCTGGACTTATAATAATATAACTTCCATGCTTCCTTGATTCTTTTCATTACAGCAGTTGCGTGGCAGATAAGACCCATGTTTGTTTTGCCGCGTAGTGAATCTAATGTCTCAAACCTTTGAGCAGTATTATTGATGCATAAAACATACCAGTGATTTGCTGACACTATATTCACTCCAATTTCTTCAATAACAGGGAACATGATCTACAGGCACACATGAAAAAAAGAAAAAAAACATTAACATATATCACTACCCTGTATCGGCTAAACAGAAATGTTTGGGAAACTCAGTGTAAGAGTACTGTATAATTAAAAGCCACCTAAAATGGCAACTTAATAAAAGCCGACTAAGTGGCAAATTGGCAACTCAGTGCACTAGTACTCTACAATTAAGGAAGTTTACTTTTTTGCAAGTAAGCAATTGTATTATGGCATGTAAGTCTTTTTAAACATGTCAACTGATGACTTGTAGTCCGACACAAACTAAACATGTATATTTCTGACAACTAAAGCAATTGTAATTTGACAACTAAGTAACGCGATTTGCCAGGTGACTAATTTGACGTCCCAGAATGTTTGTGGGAGAAAAAAATAACAACCAAAAAAATTGTCAGGTCAAAAAAGAAAATGATTTACTTACTAAGTTCTGACAGCTAAGAGAAAAGTCCTTCTTCCTTTCGAAAATGTTTGTGACTATCTTCTTAGCATGCTCGCCTTGCAACAAGAACTTGGCCACGAAATGTGAGAGTATCAACTTGCCCTCAACCTTGTTGGTTTCATGCACGTACTCTATCCCAACTTCGGCACAATTAGCAGACAACTCTCGTGTGATGTAGCTTGAATCAGCAAGATCCCATGTGTACGCCCAGCTTTTTTCATACTTGATGATGATCACGCTGCATATTTGCAGAAAAAAGCATACAAAAAAAACAACTTGTTATTCAGGAAAATAAATTTTCTTTAAGGAAAAAATGATATGACATATTTGGAGAGTGAAAAAGGAAAGAAAACAAAAATTGAAAAGCAAAATAAAAAGAAGCGCGCAATTACTTTTTGATCGTTGAATTTCCATTCCTTTTGAATTTGCTGCTCAACATTAGCTTCGCATACACATCTTCCTCTTCATTGCTGACCTTGATCTCATCATCGTATGGTGATAGCTGAAAGCGAGACGGCTTCTTCACCCTTCCCTTATGAGGGTTGGGCTTTGGTGTCACGCTTTGAACACCAGCATCACCTGCCATGTCATTGCTTCTCGCTGCTATAGCTGTTGCTTCCGCTGCACGCTTTTGCTTAAAGAAATCAACGAGATGACTTTCATAATCATCAAGCTCTTCAGCTAGATCAGCATCCATTTCATCTTGGTCTCCGGTGGCTAGAAATGCAGTCAGCTTTTCCGACATTGGATACTGAAACATTTGCGGGCCTGTTTCAACTCCTACATGGAACAAAAAAAAGCAGGACATGCATGATATTAGAGATGAGTGTAAGTGCAGGCATGATATTAAAAAATGAGTTGTTGGACAAAATTGTCGCCTTTTTAAAAATTAGGCAGCTTAGTATTTAAAAATGTGGCGACTAGTTATGTTTTAACCTGGCAACCAGGTGTTTGTATTATGAGAACTAGACACATTTAAAATTTAGGCGACTACGTATTTGAAATACAATAGCTAAGTTATGTTTAAACCTGACAACCAGGTGATTGTATTTTAGATTGCAACTCGGCACAACAAAAAACTCCTAGACTGTTAACTGACAAGTAGAGTGTACTCAGCGCAACAACAACCAACTCCTAGACTGTTAACAAAATTTGACAAGCTATATCAAATAAAAATGGCAACTCAGCACAGTTAAACTGACAAGTAGAGTGTACAATTTGTTATATGTGAAAAGGGTATACATCATGTTTTCGTGTTAGTACCTTCTGGTTTGGCCCATGATAATGGAATAATTTCTAAGGGATTGCCAGCATCTAGTTGCTCAGAATCTATGTTCCCTTCGCTGCTTGGATTCAATAAAATGGGTGACAAACCAAGGGAGAATGAAGGAGGTGTAAATGCCCTAGGCCGGTTATCTCTAGGCTGCACTGATGAAAAAACAGGGCTTCTCTTGTTTGGCTTCGTCGATTGTGTCTTCGCACCTGCTCCTGTTGATTCATATTTGTCGCATTGAAAAATCCTTAGCCTTTTGGCTGATTCTGAAAGATCTTTTATGACATTTAATACATGTTCTGGAATGGGAGCGGAGTTGCCATCATTACACATGCGTTGCAAGAAGCTTTTACGAAGTGGGGATATCCTGGTTGAGCTTGAAGAAGATCCGGACCCAGCATGCACATTTGCATTGACTGCTGACGACGAGACAATAGTTGTGCACTTGCTTTCACCAAATTTCACGCTTGCTTGCGTTGTTGGGCTGATTTTTGGAGAAACTATAATAGCTGTGCTACTGCTGCTTCCATCTTTAACTAATGGGCGCATTCGGATTCTGCCTAAGCGTGTTGTAACCACATCACCTTCTGGTTTGTTTGTGTTGACAGTTGGCGACAAGATAATGGCGGTGCACTTAATTTCCCCAAATCATGTACTTGGTTGCGTTCTCGGGCTGATTTTTGGAGAAATTGTAATAGCTTTGCTGCTGCTACTTCCATTTTGGACTACTGGGTGCATTAGGATTCTGCCTGACCGTGTTGTAGACACAAAACCTGGTCCTTTGTTTCCACTGCTTCCTGATGATGTTTGTTCCATTTGTGCATGAGAGACATCAGCACCCGTGGCATTTGACGGTGATATGCGTGCAAGCCGTGGTGATCTCCTTGTTGCCCGTCGTTTTGGTGAAGGTTGCTTCAATTTTGCAGTAGTTTTTCTGTGAAAAAACATGCAAAAAGAAAAGAAACAGTATGTTAGAAGAAGCTGATACTCAAATGCATTTTGAAACATCTTTAGTTTAAATGTCAAAAACTATACGTGGTTTGCGGAATGAAGTGTTGCTCACCTCTTTATTGCAACTCCAAGTTGTTGTACATATTCAAGCTCCTTCTCCCTATCTTCTTGTGTGGATTCAGCATGCTTCCTGCCAAAAAAAATCTGGTAACTATTCTGGTAATAAAGAGGTGACTATTATCTAGCAATTCTCGAAACTAAGGCCTTTTTATCTAGCAATGCCAGTACAATGCAAATCCTTTTTTGATCTGGAAAAATCATGGCAAGTAGGCATAATTATACTGGAAAGTCGGACATTTTTCATCTGGAAAATATCGTGGCGAAATAGGCACACATTATTCTGGTAACTAGGGCCTTATTTATCTAGCAATACTAGTACAATGTAAATTATTTTTTAATATGGAACATCATGGCAAGTAGGCATAATTATACTGGAAAGTAGGACATTTTTTATCTCAAAACTAGTAGAATGCAAACCATTTTTAAAAAAGATCTAAACATCATGGCAAGTAGGCACATATTATTCTGGTAAGTAGGGCATTTTTATCTGGCAGAACAACTACATTTAAACCCTTTTTTGAAGCTGGACTATCATGGCCAGTACGCACAAAATCATTTTGGTAACTAGAGCGTTTTTTTAGTTGGCAAAACAAGTACAAGGTAACCCCCTTTTTAATGTGGAACATCATAGCAAGTAGGCATAATTATATTGGAAAAGTGGAGCATTTTTTTCTTCAAGCTAGATTGGAAGTAGAAAATATAACCTGACAACTAGTTATGTTACACATTGAAGCTTTTTTCAAAACATGGCAACTAGGCAACTAGATTGGAAGTATTAACCATGTAGCTATAAAAAACAACCGTTGTCCATTCCTATAAAAAACATTGAAGGATATACTACCTCCTCGGCATCTGCTTTATAGGACGTGCATTGATCTTTGTTAAGTCTTTGTGGACATTTCTCTCCTCAAAATGCTCTGTACAAGTTTCTTTTAGCAGCCCGAGCTCTTTTTCAACAATGAGCTTGATCTCTTCATGTGTGATTTCGCTGTCTCGTTCTGTATTAGCCGGTCTTGTGCTTTTCAATTCACACAGTCTATTAGCAAGCCCTGCCGCGCTGCCTCTAATCTTTTGCTCCAACTCGTGGATGTTCACAAGTGTATGTGTGGGGGAATTGTTCTCTAAACTGCACACATCGCTGTCAGATGGAAGGTTCAGTTGTGATGTTGCTCCTGATGGGGACTTGGTGTCAAACTATGCAGATGGATCCCCACTTAATGTTTTGTCACAACTTTCTGTCTCATTCCTCATCAATGATGATTCATCGTTGCCACTGTCGATGTGCTCCTCCCTGCATTAGTGTTTTATAGAAAAACAATATTAGTAAGAGTGAAATTATTCATAAAAGAAAATTGGTTGAATCCCTTCTTTTTATTTTGCTTTTCAATTGTTGTCCAAAGCGTGACAAAAAAAGAAGGGAAAAAAATAATCTGGTTTTTCTAATATGGTACTCCCTCCGTAAACTAATATAAGAGCATTTAGAATACTACTTTAGTAATCTAAACGCTCTTATATTAGTTTATAGAGGGAGTAGTTATTATGTCAGCCACTATTATGACAACTAGGGACTCAATCAATTTGGCAACCTGATTAGATTAATCTGTTAGTTAGGAGTAGCAGTAAAAATCAAGCATGGCAAGCTCTAATCTTTTTTCCTTTTTTGTGAATGAAGCTCAACAGCTCAACAGTTAATCTGACAACCTGATGTAAATAATCTGGAAATTTGATACAGTTTATCTGGGAACTAGGGAGTACGTAAGTACAAAAAATGAAATTTGTGCAGCTTGCATTGTCTTCGTTTTGATATCCACATTACATGTTTAGTTATCACGTTACTTTTACCTTGTGTTCCTCTTCTTTTTTTCGCGTTCGATATCCGCGTCGTCTTCATCTCTGCCATCGTCAGATTCTGATGATGATGAATCTTCAGACAATGTATCTTCCCTTTCTCATGTGTCGGCGCCGCTGTTTATCCTACAATTAGATGAGTTACTTGTCGTAGGAGCCGTCAACCCCTGCACAAGCTCTTTTAGGAGTTTGTCCACCCCTGATTCAAACTTGGTAAGGAGTGTGCCCACCCCTGATACAAACTTGGAGATGATTGTGGTGGCTTTAAGCTTCTTCTGCACATGTGTAAAAAAATATTTTGAGTGTGGATAAAAAGATGATACAGGGTAGATGCCACATCCACATCACACTCATGCCCTTGTCGTAGAAAAAGAAAGGAAAAAGGAAAACAATAAAAAAGGATTCTCCATGTTTACACTTTCAGAGCAGCTTGCATGGATGTTTTGCTTCATCCAGGTTTCAACACCACCGGGTCCCCCGAACAGACCAAATCTGCTATAAGTCTTCTCTCTGAATTCTTCCTTCAGCTACATGTGTGAAAAAAAGTTGATTGTCCATTAGAGCTTTATCCTATGGAAGTACTATTCTAAAAATAAAAGTTATCAACAATACTGTTATGGCAAGAAAAAATTTAGTGAGGGGGAAACAAGAACCTGGAAATTGCCAAAACTGGGTGGATCATGCTCTAGCATGTCCATCTCAGCGACAACATCAACCTATGTCTTGGACCATGCGTTCACTGTGTGCGGGGTGTCGGGTAACTCAAGCTCCATGCCTTCACAATCCAAAGCATCAAGATACCTTAGTTGTGGGTGCAAAAAAGAGATGCACATTGAGTGTGGTTGTCAGATTGGCATATTCCCACATTCAAGTACACACGGTTGCCAAATATATATATAATGATTGTCAGATTTAAACATGCATATTTACAAGGTTTTGGTGAGTGTGGTTACCATATACACATGGTTGTCAGATTTTAGTAACTTTAATTGTCACAAAAATGTACACTCGGAAAACAAAAATGATAGCGTTTAGTTGCACAAAAAAAGGTATTGTATGCAATTATCACTAACCATGTAGTAAAGTAAGCATCCCTTTGTATACTTGCCCTTTGAGAGGTGCTCATGTAGCTGATCCACCACAAATTTGCATAAGTTCAGCCTGTTTGCCTGATTAATGTGTTCCTTACCAAAAGACCAAAAGCAAAAAAAGCGTCAGCAAAAATCAGCGGAAAAAAGAAAACACGTTTGCTGCTATATGAAAACCTCACATAGAAGAGAGCCTTACCAGCATAGGGTAGCAGTTGTTGCTGATCCTTGTATCAGTTGTAGGAGCCAGCACAGTTGACACGATGTAAATAAGCCATAACTTCTTAAATGTAGCATCAGCATTGTTGTTGTTCATGATTTTACTAGCAACTGTCGTGATCTTTGGTCTGCTGCTAACACCTGGGAACAAACAACTTACAATTTCATCTTCATTGTCGTAGTCAGCTTCGTACTTCACATCAATATCTCCACGAGGGATGCCCAAAATCTTATGAACGGACTCCTCGGTAAGCGGGATGAACCCACGTCTATGCACGACAAAACCCCGCCTTCCTGGTTGATACAACCTAGTGAACCATGTCACAACAGTCTTGTGCAGGTATCCACACTTGATGTCGAGGAACGGTCCAGTCCCCATCTCTCTGATAGCAGCACGTTGATCTTCATTGATGTGCTTGTAGAGCTCGCAAATAGCCTGTGGTGATGCTCTGTTTCGCTCAATACCATCAATGGGGACCTGGCAGAAAAAAGGAAACAAAATGGTAACTATGAACTAATATTTAGGAAAGTACTATGGAAAAAAGTGGCAATTGATACGAAACAATGTGACAAAAAAAGAGGAATAATAAAAATATGAAAAAACAGAAAACCTTATTGGTTGCCAGCATGCCACCTGCAGCTGGTTCCGTACGGTTCCTCTTTCTCCTTGGCATTTTCAGAAACACCCCGTTCATTTTAAAAAGAACAAAAATGACAAAGAGTAAGTCAAACATATCTGAAACTCGAAAACACATAGGTTGTAACTGTGCCAATACTAAAATCACCGGCATTCGGTTCCTCTGTCTTTCGATACAGCGGCGAGTAGCAAACCCACGAGTTAAGTATTAAAATTTGATTGTCAATTTAAACATGCTTACTTGCCAAAAAAATATTTATATTTAGTTGTCGTGTAAAGCATTAGTTGTCAGATTGGAGAAAATTTGATTGACAGTTTGAACATACTTACTTGCCGAATTATGTATATTTAGTTGTCATATAAAAGTTGGCACAGTTACAACTTTAATACTTTGGCAAGGAAGCATGTTTAAAATTGACAACCAATAGCAGCAACAGAAGTTGGCTGCACGATGTGGCCTCCCCCCTTGACCTAAATATTTTCTTCAGCACGATGTTGTCGTAAAAGATTTGGACTAATTGGTGGCCATAGGAGCAATCATAGATCATCACGTGTGTTATTGCCAAATTTCCACAACTTGCAAACTGACTGGTAATACCGGTGGTAGTATGAAGGGGAAGGGTTCCACTCCCCTTCCTCCTCCGGATGCAACCTACACATCGACCTCATCAACTTTTTGACATGGTCATGGATGATAACCATCTACGGCTACTCAAAAACCTCCGCCTATCCACCCCCCCCCCCCCCGAGGATCCAGATTCTCTTCCTCCAGAGACCATCCTCATTGACTCGTTCGGCTACCTCAACGACCGCACCAACGCCACGACCACCAAACTGTCCGCAGGACCAGGACCGAAAAGAAGCAGCGTAAAAAAAGTACCATGTTCACCTTGTGGCCAGCTGCCCCGCCGCGGGTCTCCTGTATCACCGTCCGCTGCCCAGATCTGAAGCCCGACGCGTACGGCGAGCATACCCAAAGGTCTGCTACACGGAGGACAGCCTCGCCCCCTGCTCTGCGTCACTATTTGCCCCGAGCACCAGCACACGTACAACAAAAAAACATCCGCTACTTCATCTAACTACAGGCAGTTGGCGGAGCCAAAAAAGGACAACACGCCTCTGTTCTTCAGGCTCGTCCACTCACTGCCCCGACTTCCCCTTTTTCGACCGAGAGGTTGCCCATGCTGCCGCCGTCGCAACCAGGACACCTTCTTCATCGCCATGCTCCCGTAGAGATGCAGTCAGCGGGGGAGGGCACGGCGAGACGCACTGAGTGGATGAGCCTGACGAACGGTATCCTGGTCACCTTCTGGCCGGCTGCCCCACCGCGGGTCTCCTGTTTCACCGTCCGCTGCCCAGATCTGAAGCCCGACGCGTACAGCCAGCATACCCAAAAAGGTTTGCTACACGGAGAATGGCCTTGCCCCTACTCCGCATCACTGTCTACCCCTGAGCAGCCAGCACATGTACAACAAAAAACATCCACTACTTCGTCTAACCACAGGCACGTGGCGGCGCCAAAAGGACAACACGCCACCATTGGTCAGGCTTGTCCACTCACTGCCCGACTTCCCCTTTTTTGACCGAGACGTTGCCCTGCCGCGTCGCCACGACCAGGACACCTTCTTCATCGCCATGCTCCCATAGAGATGCAGTCGCGCGGGGGAGGGCACGGACATGGCGTTGAACCCTGGGCGAGGCCGTCCTCCGTATAGCAGGCCTCAAGTATAACATCTCCCTCTTCTACGCGTCCTGGCTCCTCATCGTGACCGCAATCACCACCCCCCCCCTTCCCCCCGTGTCCACAACCCGCCGCGGTTGTGCCATTTGTGAACGGCCATGTCCACCCCCACTGCAAGGTTCCACTCCCCCTACCACCGTGTCCACCACCCCCGCCCGCGGCTGTGCCATTTGTGAACGGCCATGTCCACCCCCGCCGCAAGCTTCCACTCCCCCTACCACCCTCGAACCGACGGAAATCCGCACCGACGACCAACCCCACTGGCGACGACGACGGCAACGAGGCGAATATTTCCCCACCAACCAGAGCGCCTTCTTGCCGATGGAGGTCTCGGCCATGTTCACCCCCGCCGCAAGCTTTCGCTCCCCCCCTACCACCCCTCGAACAGACAAAAATCCACATCCGACGACCAACCCCACTGGCGACGGCGACGGCAAGGAGGCAAAAATTTCACCAACAACCAGAGCACCTGCCTGCCGATGGAGGTCTCGGCCATGTCCACCCCCGCCGCAAGTTCCACTCCCCCCTGCCACCCTCGAACGAACAAAATCCCGCAGCCGACGACCAACCCGACAAAAAGCGACGCGAGAGAATGCGCTCACCTGGGTTCTCGTCCTCCAGCGCCGGCGCCGGTTGCAGATCCACCCTACTCCGCACCGGATCTGCCCTTTCCTCGCGCCGGATCGACAGTTCGTCACGCGGGGGCTCGCCGGATCCGCCCCTGCTCTCGCGGGACTCCGTTATCGGCAACGGCTTGCGAGAGGAATGGAGCGCGGATAATGGCAAAAAAAAAAGTGAAGGGAAATTTGAACAGTTCCCCGTCTGGGAGCGAAAAAAAAGATGGGTGGGTCGGTGCGATGCTGGCAACCGCAAGATTCTGCACGAATCTTGGCGCGCCGCCCGCCGCACGGGACAGCCACGCTGCGGCGCCTCCCGATAGATTCTCCCTTCTTTTTTTGTAACCAAATGAATGTGCTTCCCTTTTATGGGAGTAAATATTATTGTTTTTGCAAGCCTAATCAAGAAAATTCTTTTTTGGAAGCCAAATCAAGCGTGTCCTTGTTTTTCGAAGCCTAATAACGTGATTCTTTATTTTTTATAGCCAAATCAAGGCGAATCCTTTTCTTGGCAGCCAAATCAATGCTCTTCCCTTTTGTGAGAGTAAATATCCTTATTTTTGGAAGCCTAATCAAGACGATTCTTTACTTTTGATAGCCAAATCAAGATGATTCCTTTTTTCTGGAGTAAATATCGGAAAACTGGCATTCTACGGTTCTTACTCGGGTTTGGTTTTCTAATTACTTGGAGAGAAAAAACGAGTAGGAGGGGGTGATGAGATGTGAGGCGGAACAAAATCGACTCGGAAGGGGTGGTGGGAGGTGAGGCGAAAAAAATATGGACAGCGGCCTACCAACTAAGACTTTAGGAGTAGAGATGGGTGAATTAGATGGACGCATTCTTCTAGGTGAAGAAGAAATCAGATAAGGAACATTGGCTCATGAGAAAAGTCTAATGCCAGCGAATCCAGAAAGCTTCAGTACCGAGCAATTTCCGCGTATGGAAGTCATGGGTATTCCGCACAGCTCGTCAAATTATGCTACTGCAGAATTTCATGAAGCACTTCATCATGGGAGCTCCTATACGGTGTTTCAGCGAAAACCTATATGACGCTTGATACGGCAAATAGTCAGGGCGCCACACAGGAAAATCGATGAGCGTTTGGGTTCCGAGGATTCCGGTTCTCGGAACCTTCCTGCTGGTTCCCACCCGCTTTTTTGGTTTTAGGAACCTTCTAGGAGGTTCCGGAAGCTTTGTTTTTATGTTTCCTTTTCATTTTTTAAATATTTTTTATCCTCTCTTTTTCTATTTTCTTTTCTTTTTTTAGTTTTATTTTAGTTTTTTCTCATTTTTATGTTTCTTTTTAATTTTTCCTTTTCTACTTTTTCCATTTCAGAATTTTATAACTGTTTAAAACCGTTCAAAATATTCCAAATTTGTTTGCATCTAAGAAAATGTGCGGTATTTAAAAAAAATGTTCATAGTTTCAAGAAATGATACGGTTTTCAGGAAAGTTGTTGATGTACTCAAAAATTGTTCAAGTTTCCAAAGTTGGTCGAGATTTGCAAAATGCTTCTCTGTTTCAAAAATTGTTCTAAAATTTTAAAAAGTTTCATGCTTCCAAAAAATCTGTTCTAGTTCTCAGATTTGGTTAACACATTCAAAGAATGTTAAAAATATATCATAATTTGTTTGCATTTAAAAATGTTCGGTATTTTAAAAAAAAATTCAGATTTTGAAACAAATGTTCATAGTTTCAATTGTTTTTACAGTTTTATGAAAAGTTGTTGATGTATTCAAAATTTGTTCACGTTTCCAAAGTTGGCCGATATTTGCGAAATTGTTCTCTATTTCAAAAGATGTTCTTAAATTTATAAATTGTTGTTGCTTCCAAAAGTTTGGTCTGGTTCTCATATTTGGTTAAAAATTCAATGAATGTTAAAAATATTTCCTAATTTGTTTGCGTGTCCAAAAGATATTCGTATTTTTAGTAATCTTTTTGAAGTTTAAAAAAATGTTCGTGTTTAGTCAAAAATGTGCAGAGTTTTCAACACTTTTCCGGTTTTCAAAGTTTGTTCATGTATTAACAGAATGTCACAATTCCAAAATTTCTCATGAATTTCAAAATTATTCTAGATTTCAAAATATGTTCCTAAAATTATAAAAGTGATCGTGCTTTCAAAAATTGCGTCTGTGAAATTGTACACGTTTTCAGACTTTGTTCAAAAATTCAAAAATATTCACGTTGTGGAAAAGGTGCAGGAATTTCAAGACGAGTTCACAATTACAGAAAAATTTAAAACTTATTCGTGATTTTATCAAGGAGATTTAACATTCATACTTTATTAGTTCTTTTAGTTTAGCGATGCACATCTGCCGCGATAGAACTTCGGTCGTATTGGCTTTCCTCGTCGCCAGTTTGACTCGAGGTAACACAATCCATTTTTGCGATTTTTACCCTCGCTCCGCTGCACAGCGCAATGGACCGGCCCAAGTAGACTCACCCCGGTGTGTTTTCCCGACTACTCGCCGCATTAAGCGGCATATAGAATCTCCTGTGTTTCAGGTCCCCGGCATTTGAAAAATGTTCTTCATTTTCCAAAAACTGTTTTCCGTTTAAAAAAAATGTTCGTAATTTTAGAAAATGTTCGTGTTTCACAAAGGGTACATAAGTTGAAAAACTTTCCCGATTTAAAAAATATTTACAAATTTTAAAAAATGTTCTTTTCTACAAATAATTATTCTAAGATTTTAAAATGTTCCTGTTTTCAAATTTATTTGTGTTCTTATAAATTCTTTAGAAAGTCAAAAATATTTTTACTCCCTCCATCCGGAATTACTTGTTGCACAAATGAATTAAAATGGATGTATCTAGAACTAAAATACACCTAGATACATCCATTCTTGTGACAAGTATTTCCGGACGAAGGGAAAATACAAAGGCTATTTAAGTTCCATAAATTCATAAAAAATCTAACCTTTTAGAAAAAATAGAAAGAGAAACACAAAAGAAAATAAGGAAGATGAGAAAAAATGAAAAATAACGCAAAAAAGCAGAAAAAACCGAGCCGGTTAACTGGCCGGCCCAGCCCAGTCGCTTCGTCCCTCCTGTGGGAAGCTATCGCTATTGGACGCAAGATGCGTCCCGTAGGAGGTATCTGTCACCTCTTCCTTCACTCTTTCGCTGTTGACTGGCCGCTGGGTTCGCTGCTGGGTGGTCGTGGTTGACCGTCAACCATTAACTTTCAAAAAAAGAATCATGAAAAAGGACAAAAAAGAGAATTCAAAAATGTTCGTGGTTTTTGAAAACATCAGTTCAAAATATCAAGGATATGAAAAAAAATCTTCAATTTTTTAAAAAGATAATATGTATACGAAAATAATAATTTAAAAAAAACAGTCAGCATATTTTGGAAAAAGGGATTCAAATTCACGAATTTGAAAAAAGTCACTATTTAAAAAAAACTGAAAAATCAAATTTAAAAAAAATCATCGATATTGAGAAAATGTTCATCGGTTTTCGAAAAAAGTTCACAGAAAAATTAAAAATGCAAAATAAAAAAACTTGACGCATTTAGCAAAATATAAGGAAAAGAAAAAATAAAATAAAACCATTCTAAAAAATCGATAAAAAACAACATGAAAAAAGGAAAAATAAAAAAAGAGGGAAATAGAAAAAGGTAAAAATAAAAAAAAACTAAGAAGAGAAGTGTGAAAAAGTGGTAAGTAATCCCATAAAAAGAGGTTGGCTGAATCAAATTTGGGTCGGTCGCACCGTGTATCTCTAATTAAAGCCCTTTTAACCATCGATTCATGATGCTTTCGTCCCCATCATGCCGTTTCTACCTGCAAATCGCATGAGCATGCATAGCGGAAGCGAGTGCCATGGACGAGCGACTAACCACCGCATCTCCACCGCTAGTCGGATGTTCACCACTCCTCGCCTCTGTGTGCAACTCCAATTCACCGTTATCGCTCACCCTCCTCGTCTCCGTCGTTACAACACCCCCCGTCGGATGTAGCTCTGCCAAACGTCGGTTCCAGCAAGTCGCGTCGGCACCACCCATCATAGCACGATGTCGCCGTCATCATCGACCTCCACCACGAAATTCCTGCAAAAAACATATCTTAGCCCCAAAAAGAACTCCGGTGGTTAGTTGCACCAAAACCAAAAACTGGTTCCAGCAAAGAAACAAAGGTTTCCAGCAAAACAAATTGAGCAACTAGCAAACTCACTAAATTGCTTGAAGCAAAAAAATCCTTGATTCCAACAAAATTTAATACGGTCAAGCAAAAATGTATAGTCGCCGCCTAATCATAGCAAATAATCTCAACTAACAACGAACTTCAGAAGTTGTTACTGCATCAAAATCATTTGCCGGTTCTAGCAAAAAAAAGACCGGGGTCGAGCAAAAATTGACGTGGCTCCAAGAAAGAAGATGAATTGAGCTGAGCAGAAACTGGAATCGGTGATTCGAAAAGAACATGGTTGCAGAAAAATTTTCCTCTTCTTGTAACATACCCAACTAGTGCTTGTAGCAAATAATCCAGCTGAAGGGTGACGCTTTATGGAAAAAAATCTTCAGTACTTGGTTGAAGCACAAAAAAATTACCGGTTCGAGCAAAATCGAAAGACAGTGGTAGAAATTTTTAGACTGGTTCTAGTAAAATCAAAACAAGGTGTTAACAAAAGCCGATTCCGGCAAAAAAGAACATGCTTTTAACAAAAATTGTCCCTGCTTTTAACATCCCCAGCGAGTTGTTCCAACAACTCTCTAGTCGAAGGTTGAAACTTTACCAACAAAAATGCTCGCTGTCGGACGTGGTAGTTGTCGTTGTGGCACTAGGATGTCCGATTCCAGCAAATCACGTGGATGTGTGTACATAGCCGTAGCATCACGAGATTCGGGAGGCGGTGAGGGGAGATGCATGGTAGACCAGAAATAAGTAGTGCACCATGGCTACCGAAGGAGTGTACGAAGAGAGGAGGAATCAAGCTCAAGAGGGCTTCCATGCTGACAGGGATTTGAAGAAGAAAGATATATGCGTGTGCGGCTAAGGATAACGTGGGGAAAGGTAGTGGTGTGATGAGTAAAGGTAGCGGTGTGGGGCCATAAGTCAGGTCGTGTCGCGAGTGATCGGCCGACTCGGCCAACGCGCTGCGTGCAAGCGTTTTCCTATGTAAAATGACCTATAACAGGCTCATGAAGCGCCAAATAAGATATGCCCTTTATGATCGAGGTGTCATAGAGCATGGACTCATGGAGCTAACTACCGGGCTTTGGGGCATGGGTCGAGGACAGAAAATACAGTGTGGTTCTTGTTGGGAAACGTTGAATGGGAAATAAAAATTTCCCTACGCACACACAAGATCAATTCATGGTGATGACCATCTACGAGAGGAGATATTGTATCTACATACTATTGTAGATCGTTAAGCGGAAGCGTATATAACGCGGTTGATGTAGTCGAACATCTTCGTGATCCAAATCGCAGTCCGTCCCGTGATCTCATCACGATCCGTCCCACGATCCCATCACTATCCATCCCGATCTAGTGCCGAAAGGATGGCACCTCCGCATTCAGCACACGTACATCTCGATGACGATCTCCGCCTTCTTAATCCAGCAAGAGGGGGCGAAGAGGTAGCTGAGTTCTCTCACAACCTGACGGCATGGCGGTGATGGTGGTGGAACTGATCCGGCACCGTGCACTACTGATACGTCTCCAACTTATCTATAATTTTTGATGGTTTCATGCTATTATCTTGTCAAACTTTGGATGTTTTGCATTCTTTTTATTTATTTTCTGGGACTAACTTATTAACTCAGTGTCAAGTGTCACTTCCTGTTTTTCCCATGTTTTTGACCCCTTTCAGAGGAGATTTTGAAACGGAGTCCAGACGGAAGAAAATCCCCAAAAAGATTTTTTTTGGAACGGAAGAACATCGGAGAACTTGGGAGCCAAGCCAGAGGAGCGCCAGGTGCCTCACAAGCCCCAGCCCGCGGCCAGGGGGCGCGCCATCCAGGCTTGTGGGCCCCCTGGAGGTCCCCTGACCTAGATCTTGCGCCTATATATTCCCAAACATTCCCAAAAAAATCAAGAGACGATCGCAATCACTTTTACGTCGCCGCAAGCTTCTGTCTCCGCAAGATCCCATCTGGGGCACGTCCTGGTGCCCTGCCGGAGGGGGGATTCGGACACGGAGGGCTTCTTCATCAACACCATGACCTCTCCGATGATGCGTGAGTAGTTCACCATAGACCTACGGGTCCATAGCTAGTAACTAGATGGGTTATTCTCTCTCTTGGATCTTCAATACAAAGTTTTCCATGATCTTCATGGAGATCTAAATCTTCTTTTGCGGTGTGTTTGTCGAGATCCGATGAATTGCGGATTTATGATCAGATTATCTATGAATCTTATTTGAGTTTCTTCTGATCTCTCTTATGCATGGTTTCATATCCTTGTAATTCTCTTAGAGTTGTGGGTTTTGTCTGGCCAACTAGATCTATGATTCTTGCAATGGGAGAAGTGCTTGGTTTTGGGTTCATACCGTGCGGTGACCTCACCCAGTGACAGAAGGGGTAGCGAGGCACGCATCATGTTGTTGCCATCAAGGGTAAAAAGATGGGGTTTTCATCATTGGTTTGAGATTATCCCTCTACATCATGTCATCGTGCTTAAAGCGTTACTCTGTTCGTCATGAACTCGATACACTAGATGCATGCTGGATAGCGGTCGATGTGTGCAGTAATAGTAGTAGATGCAGAAAGTATCGGTCTACTTGTCTCGGACGTTATGCCTATATGCATGATCATTGCCTTAGATATCGTCATGACTTTGCGCGGTTCTATCAATTGCTCGACAGTAATTTGTTCACCCACCGTGATATTTGCTATTATGTGAGAAGCCTCTAGTGAACACTATGGCCCCCAGGGTCTACTCCACGCCATATTCTCAGCCTTACACTTTTTACTTCGTTGCTCTTTTCGCCTTCAGATGTCACTTTGCAAACAATCTTGAAGGGATTGACAACCCCTTTGAAGCGTTGGGTGCAAGCTTGTTTGTGTTTGCGCAGGTACTTTGGACTTGACGAGGCCCTCCTTCTGGATCGATATCTTGGTTCTCAAACTAAGGAAAATACCTACTGCTCCTGTGCTGCATCACCCTTTCGTCTTCAAGGGAAAAACCAACGCAAACCAGAGAAGTAACAAGAAGAATTCCTAAGCGCCACGGAAGGACTTTTGTTGCCGTAGCAAAAGAATTTATGGCGCCGTTGCCGCGGAGGAAGATCAAGTCAAGAACTCATCCAAGTAGGTGTCGCAAACTCATCTCTTGCATTTACTTTGTTTGCCAGTTGCCTCTCGTTTTTCTCTCCCCCACTTCACCAATTTGCCTTTTTCGTTCGCCTTTTCGTTCGCCCTTTTTCTCGCCTGCTCTTTATTTGCTCGTGTGCTTGCTTGTTTGTTGAAGTCACCATGAACAAAAACACCAAGCTTTGTGACTTCTTGAATACTAATAATAATGATTTTATTAGTACTCCGATTGCTCCCGCCACTAGTGCGGAGTCATACGAAATCAATGCCGCTTTGCTGAATCTTGTTATGAAAGAGCAATTCTGTGGCCTTCCTAGTGAAGATGTCGCATCCCATCTCAATACCTTCATTGAGCTTTGCGATATGCAAAAGAAAAAAGATGTGGATAATGACGTGATTAAATTGAAGCTTCTTTCCTTTCTCATTGCGAGATCGCGCAAAAACTTGGTTTTCTTCTTTGCCCAAAAATAGTATCGATTCTTGGGATAAGTGCAAAGATGCTTATATATCCAAGTATTTTCCGCCGGCTAAGATCATCTCTCTCCGTAATGATATCATGAATTTCAAGCAACTTGATCATGAACATGTTGCACAAGCTTTGGAGAGAATGAAATTAATGATTAGAAATTGTCCCGCTCATGGCTTGAGTCTTTGGATGATTATCCAAATGTTTTACGTTGGCTTGAATTTCGCTTCTAGAAATATCTTGGACTCCGCCTTAGGTGGAACGTTCATGGAAATCACGTTAGGAGAAGCCACAAAGCTCTTAGACAACATCATGACAAACTACTCTGAGTGGCACACTGAAAGGTCACCTACTAGTAAGAAGGTACACGCTATAGAAGAAATTAACTCGTTGAGTGCTAAGATGGATGAGTTAATGAATTTGGTTGCTAGTAGAAGTGCTCCTTTGGATCCTAATGATATGCCTTTGTCTTCTTTGATTGAGAGTAGCAACTCTAGCTTGGAGGTTAATTTTGTTGGTAGGAATAACTTTAGCAACAACAATGCCTTTAGAGGAAACTATGTTCCTATGCCTTTTCCTAGTAACTCCTCTAATAACTTTGGCAACTCCTACAACAATACTCATGGAAATTACAATAGATTACCCTCTGATCTAGAGAGTAATATCAAATAGTTCATCAACTCTCAAAAGATTTTCAATGTGTCCATAGAGGAAAAACTACTCAAAATTGACGATTTGGCTAATAGCGTTGATAGGATTTCTTGTGATGTTGATGCTTTGAAAGCTAGATGTGCTCCTCCCAAAATCAACATGTATGAAACTTTGAAAACTATGCGTGTTTCCATGATTGAGAGCCAAGAAAGAACCGCCCAAATTCGTGTTAGACATGAATGGCTTAAAAAGGCGTGTTCTCGTGATGAGAATCACGAAGATCTTAAAGTGCTTGGTGTGACTCCCATTGAATCTTTGTTTTCTTGTGTCAACCCTAATGATTATGGGGCTGGATATGAATCCACTTTGGTTGAAAAGTGCCCCAAGGATATGGAGTCCATCTATCTTGATGCTAAAAGCATTAAAAGTGGAGTAGAAGACGTTAAAACTTTGAGTAGTAATGAAATTACTACCGTGGATTTCAAGGAATTCAATTATGATAGTTTCTCCTTGATTGAATGCATTTCTTTGATGCAATCCATGTTGAACTCTCCACACGCTTATAGCCAAAACAAATCCTTTACCGATCATATCGTCGAAGCTATGATAAAAGCTCTTGAAGAGAAACTTGAATTGGAAGTCTCTATCCCTAGAAAGCTTTATGATGAGTGGGAACCTACCATCAAAATCAAAATCAAAAACTATGAGTGCAATGCTTTGTGTGATTTGGGTGCTAGTGTTTCTACGATTCCAAAGTCTTTATGTGATATTCTCGGTTTTAATGAGATTGAAGAGTGTTCTCTTAATTTGCATCTTGCTGATTCTACTATCAAGAAACCCATGGGAAGGATTAATGATGTTCTTATTATTGCAAATAGGAACTATGTACTCGTGGATTTCATTGTGCTTGACATTTATTGCAATCCTACATGCCCTATTATTCTTGGTAGACCTTTCCTAAGGACTATTGGTGCTATCATCGATATGAAGGAAGGGAATATTAGATTCCAATTCACTTTAAGGAAGGGCATGGAACACTTTCCTAGAAAGAAAATAAGATTTTCTTATGAATCCATGATGAGGGCCACGTATGGTTTGACCACCAAAGACGACGATACGCGATTCTGTCGCTTCTATGCCTAGCTAAGGGCGTTAAACAATAGCGCTTGTTGGGAGGCAACCCAATGAATTTAAATTTTTCTTTCTGTTTTGTTGCGTCCACACTTTCACAATTCTGTTGTGATTGTGTTTTTTGTGTTTCTTTTTGTGTTTGAACCAAGCAAAACCTTTATGACTAGTCTTGGTAATGGTTGTTTGATCCTGCTGGAAAAAGACAGAAACTTTTCGCTCACGAGATGATTTTTCATTTTTATTCAGAAAGAGATTTTGAGTTGATTCTTTTTGCTGCTGATTGATATGCGTTTTCCCCAGGCCTTCGTAATTTTTTAGATTTTTTGAGGTACCAGATGTATACGAAGTATACAGATTGCTATAGACTTGTCTGTTTTTGACAGATTCTGTTTTTGTTGAGTTGGTTGCTTGTTTTGATGAAACTATGGTTAGTATCGGGGGGGTACTAGCCATGGAAAAGCGAGAATACAGTAGCCCATCATCAATATAGATGGAATTCAAGTTTGCTACAGTACCAAAAAAAAGTGGTAGTTTGTTTTCTTGTACTAATGTTATCACAAGTTTCTGTTTAAGTTTTGTGTTGTGAAGTTTTCAAGTTTTGGGTGACGTTCTCATGGACAAAGAGATAAGGAGTGGAAAGAACTCAAGCTTGGGGATTGTCGTGGTAACTATTCCGACAATAGAAATAGGGTAGGATAACGGAGCATGATCTATCAAGATGCACATGGGTGACACGGTGGTTTTAGCGAGTTCAGGCCTCTCACAGTGGAGATAACAACCCTACGTCTCGTGCTTCGGAGAGGCTTTGTTTTATCTGTCATGGACATGAGTTACATGGTGTAGAGAGAGCCAGAGCTCGAGGGAAAGAATGCGCCCGAAGGAGGAGGAGAAGAAGATGTCTCTAGCTATGTGGAGGGGGGTGGCTTATATAGAGTGAGCCACCTCCTCACCTCTTATGTTACAAGATGGGGCATTGATGCCATAATATCAGCCCACTACAGATGTCTTGCCGACTGTTGGTATTTGCATGACCGAGTGAGTCATTTGGCCGAGTGGTTGACTGTCATCCGAGTGGATGGAATGTACTTGTCTGAATGGATCTGTACCGAGTGGATTAGATGTTGTCACGATCCAGTAGGAATTTCCCTTGTAGTCCTTAAACTAACAATGAGGTGCCCTTGGGTAGGACGTATTGGTCAGACCTATGACCCTACCCCAGGGCTATATCCCCGTCATTAGCCCCCGAATGGATCAGGGTCCGAGTGGTGAAGGTGTCGATGTAAATCTTGTAGCAGCAGACCGAGCTTGAACGTGCTTCAGGGTCTTGCAAAATTATGCGTTGATTGAAGTCTTCATCATTCGCCCTGATCGATTACGCTGAGTAGTACGTCCGAGTGAACTTAAGAATTGAAGTAGATCCGAGTGACCAACAGGATCTTGAGACTCTGACTGACTGCTGGTACTCGGTTGGAATCTGTTGAATCTGTTGAACTTGGATGTTGTTGGTGGACCTGACCAAGCAGAATGTTTCTTTTTTGTATTTCTCTTCCTGTGGGGGCACGCTCAGTGCACCCAGTGGGTGTAGTCCCCGAGCCTCTGTCGGACTAGATGAGTCTGGCAGAGGGTTTAGACTTCCAGTGCTTGTCATGTTGAATGTTTGTTGAATCTGCATTATATGATTTCTGGATCAAAGTCAAGTCTCCAAGTGTATTTTTTAACTTAGGCGATATGGGGTCGCAGCTAAGTTCCCGAGTGTGGAGCGTGTCTGTACCCGGAGTAGTTTTAACTTAGGCGATACAGAGTCGCAGCTAAGCCTCCGCGTGTGGAGCATGTCCGCACTCGGAATTGTTTTTAACTTAGGCGATACGGAGTCGCAGCTAAGCCCCCGAATGTGGAGCGTGTCCGCACTCGGAGTTGTTTTTAACTTAGGCGATACGGAGTCGCAGCTAAGTCCCCAAGTGTGGAGCATGTCCGTACTCGGAGTTGTTTTTAACTTAGGCGATACGGAGTCGCAGCTAAGCCCCCGAGTGTGGAGCGTGTCCGCACTCGGAGTTGTTTTTAACTTAGGCGATACGGAGTCGCAGCTAAGTCCCCAAGTGTGGAGCGTGTTCGCAGTTGGAGTTGTTTTTAATTTAGGCGATACGGATTCGCAGCTAAGTTCCCGAGTGTGGAGCGTGTCCGCACTCGGAGTTGTTTTTAATTTAGGCGATACGGAGTCGCAACTAAGTCCCCGAGTGTGGAGCGTGTCCGCACTCGGAGTTGCTTTTTAACTTAGGCGATACGGAGTCGCAGCTAAGCCCCCGAGTGTGGAGCGTGTCCGCACTCGGGGTTTCTTTTTAACTTAGGCGATACGGAGTCGCAGCTAAGCCCCCGAGTGTGGAGCGTGTCCGCACTCGGGGTTGCTTTTTAACTTAGGCGATACGGAGTCGCAACTAAGCCCCCGAGTGTGGAGCATGTCCGCACTCGGAGTTGTTTTTAACTTAGGCGATACGGAGTCGCAGCTAAGCCCCCGAGTGTGGAGCATGTCCGCACTCGGAGTTGTTTTTAACTTAGGCGATACGGAGTCGCAGCTAAGTCCCCGAGTGTGGAGCATGTCCGTGCTCGGAGTTGCTTTTTAACTTAGGCGATACGGAGTCGCAGCTAAGCCCCCGAGTGTGGAGCATGTCCGCACTCGGAGTTGTTTTTAACTTAGGCGATACGGAGTCGCAGCTAAGCCCCCGAGTGTGGAGCATGTCCGCACTCGGAGTTGTTTTTAACTTAGGCGATACGAAGTCGCAGCTAAGCCCCCGAGTGTGGAGCATGTCCGCACTCGGAGTTGTTTTTAACTTGGGCGATACGGAGTCGCAGCTAAGTCCCCAAGTGTGGAGCATGTCCGTACTCGGAGTTGTTTTTAACTTAGGCGATACAGAGTCACAGCTAAGTCCCCGAGTGTGGAGCATGTCCGTACTCGGAGTTGTTTTTAACTTAGGCGATACGGAGTCGCAGCTAAGCCCCCGAGTGTGGAGCATGTCCGCACTCAGAGTTATTTTTAACTTAGGCGATACGGAGTCGTAGCTAAGCTGAGCGGTGGCGCGCAGGGCAGCCGAATGATGAAGACGTGCCACACGGAGTGGCGATGCGCATGGCATCCGAGTGAGGTAGACGATTCTGGCTGAGTGGCAACGCATGGGGCGGCCAAGTGATGTACGTCGAGGAGGCGTCCGACAGAACGACGGCACGCGGGGCGGCCGTGTCCACTACGTCATTGAAAGGGCTTCCGAACACGTGAAAACGCATGAATGATCATTGCGGCGACTGAGCCTGAGCAGCGACGAGGATGGCGCACGGATGCGTCGAGTAACCTGTGTATGAAAAATAGCACAATCCAGCATAAATTATTATCAAAGTAATATGATCTTTTCTGAAATAGTTTGTGTAAATTGCACCCATAGACACCCGCTGGGTGTGCCACGTGATTGCTGGTTCGGAACCAGGAAGAGGTTAAAAGAGTGAAGGATCCGGCTGAACTCGTTTGAGTACTGGACCCAAACGAAGCGGAAGTGAAGTGTTCCCACATAAAAATAAACAACCGAGTGCAGAGGTACACTCAGTGGCGTGGCCTCCAAGTGAACGTCATGTGCGACTTCCTCGACACTCGGTAATGTAGAAACGATTATTTAATAGAATGTAGTCTGTGAAAAAATAACTTAGCTGCCTGACGACGCGCGGGGCGGTCGAGCAAAGTAGACACGTCCGGCTGAGTGGCGACGTGTTGGGCGGTCAAGCGATGAAGACGCGTCTTGCTGAGTGGCGACACGCGGGGCGGCCGAGTGACGATGCGCAGAGCAACCAGGTGACGAAGGAGCCTCCAGCCGAGTGACGACACGCGAAGCGAGTGCTGACGACGGATCCGAGTGAGGGACGGCGCGCAGGGCGGCCGTGCGCCGATGACACGTCCGACTGAGTGACAGCATGCAGGGCGGCCGAGTGACGATGCGCAGAGCAACCAGGTGACGAAGGAGCCTCCAGCCGAGTGACGACACGCGAAGCGAGTGCTGACGACGGATCCGACTAAGGGACAGCGCGCAGGGCGGCCGTGCGCCGACGATGCGTCCGACTGAGTGACAGCATGCAGGGCGGCCGAGTGATGATGACGCGCGTTCGACCGAGCGCCGACGCGTAGAGCGGTCGAGTGATGACAGCGCGTCCAGTAGAGTGACGGCGCGCGGAGCGGCCGAGTGACGATGGAGCGTCCGGCTGAGTGGCGATGGAGCGTCCAGCTGAGTGGCGATGCGCGGAGCTGCCGAGTGATGACAGCGCACGTCTAACTCAGCGACAATGTGCAGGGCGGCCGAGTGATGACGACGCGCGTCCGACCGAGCAACGACGTGCGTCCGACCGAGCGGCGACGTGCAGGGCGGCTGAGTGATAACGATGCTTTCGACTGAGCGATGGCATGCAAGGCGACCGAGTGATGATGATGCGTGTGACTCGAATAGACAGTCCGTTCGAATAAACCGTTGTTCGGGGACGATGACGAACGAGTGACCCTGCCAGTTAGTAGTAACCATAGCTACGAATATTTTTTGATGGACTAAGTATCCTGTACGGATGCTCTTTTTGTACGTATTAGATACCATTGATGGTTACATATGTATGCATCCACGATTAATTGGTGCAGAAAACGATCACCTGGTGAGGTGTTTAATGGGCAATTACCTCCACGAAACGGTCAGTCCATCCCATGAATTTTTGCGAGGCTGTGATCCGGTCAGATAGCGTGAAGCTCAGACAGCCATGGAGCAATAAACCTCCGTTAATTAGCTTTAAAGGGGTGTTCCTTGTACTACACGACCACCTGCATGCAAAACACCTTAATTATCGGTAATTAAGCAATACCTTAAATGGGCCCTGCATGTGATGGAAGTTTCCATCTTCTCTGGGCTGTTTATGGCATGCAATTGATTGCCACGTCAAGACGCTTGTGCAGGCGACACTAGAACAGAGCTCTCCGGTGTAAGGGCCGTCGTTGGGAGAGCTCCAGCATGCTGGCCAGCTCGTCTTCGCTAGCTTCTTCTTGGATGGTGCTCTGGTGGCCTCCTTGTTGGATGGTGCTATGGTCCGCAGCCATGTCAAGATTGGTCTCCAATGACCTCGCGAAGTTTTCCATGTCAAGATCGGTCAGCGAGGGATTTGATTTACGATGGCTTATCGTCGCGTTCGCGTGGTGCTGAGGCAGCGGCGCCGACAGGAAAGCCGGTCGCGTCAGAGACAACCGACAGTGCTACGGACAGCAGCAGCAGCAGCAGCGCGGATCCGGTTGGGGCGCGGCGGCTCGGCGATGGGGTTCGCCGGCCGCTTGGCCACCTGCTGGTCATCATGGTCGCAGCCGCCGCGACGCGACGTTTATCAAGGGCACGCGGCGGCGCTGGCTTCCTTGCTTCTTGCGAACACGGCGACGCTGGCCTCCGGATCACCTGCGATTGCCGTGGTTCTTGTGGTGGTCGAGGTGTTTGCTGCTGTCCGGCCACCATCGTGGCATGTGCTCCGACAACTCCACTTCGAGCAAGAAGACTATCCCCTGCTTCAGTTTGCTGGAGCGTGACGGACCCCGGCTTCAAACTAGGCAAGACGTAGACCTTGCAAAGGACGCGCATCTGCATCATGGCTCGATAGACGCCATGCCGCACGGTGGGCGCCAACTATCGTGGTAACGATTCCGACAATAGAAAGAGGGTAGGATAACGGAGCATGATCTATCAAGATGCACATGGGTGACACGGTGGTTTTAGCGAGTTCAGGCCTCTCACAGTGGAGATAACAACCCTACGTCTCGTGCTCCGGAGAGGCTTTGTTTTATCTGTCATGGACATGAGTTACATGGTGTAGAGAGAGCGAGAGCTCGAGGAAAAGAATGAGCCCGAAGGAGGAGAAGAAGAAGATGTCTCTAGCTATGTGGAGGGGGTGGCTTATATAGAGCGCGCCACCTCCTCACCTCTTATGTTACAAGATGGGTCATTGATGCCATAATATCAGCCCACTACAGATGTCTTGTCGACTATTGGTATTTGCATGACCGAGTGAGTCATTTGGCCGAGTGGTTGACTGTCATCCGAGTGGGTGGAATGTACTTGTCTGAATGGATCTGTACCGAGTGGATTAGATGTTGTCACGATCCAGTAGAAATTTCCCTTGTAGTCCTTAAACTAACAATGAGGTGCCCTTGGGTAGGACGTATTGGTCAGACCTATGACCCTACCCCAGGGCTATATCCCCGTCAGGGATGCCCAAGGCATCCCAAGAGAAAATCAAGGACACCAAAAATCCTAAGCTAGGGGATGCCCCGGGAAGGCATCCCCTCTTTCGTCTTCAATCCATCGGTAACATTACTTGGAGCTATATTTTTATTCACCACATGATATGTGTTTTGTTTGGAGCGTCTTGTATCTTAGGATGCTTTTATTTTTGTTGTGTCGCAATCATCCTTGCTGCACACCTTTTTCAGAGAGAGAGATATGCACTCATCGTGATTTTGCTAGAATGCTCATAGTGCTTCACTTATATCTTTTGAGCTAGATATTTTTGCTCTAGTGCTTCACTTATATCTTTTGAGCTAGATACTTTTGCTCTTGTGCTTCACTTATATCTTTAGAGCACGGCGGTGTGTGATTTGGTAGTTGTCTTATGCTATGAAAGTAGTCCCAAATGTGCTAGGTACCCAAAGAGGATGCAAAAACCTCCATCTTCATGTGCACTGAGCAGAAAGAGAAGTTTTGATTCGTCTCAATTAGTTTTGAGACGTGGATTCGGTAATATTGAGAGTTATGTTAGTAGGGTGTTGTGAATCTAGAAATACTTGTGTTGAAGTTAGTGTTTCCCGTAGCATGCACGTATGGTGAACCGCTATGTTAGGAAGTCGGAGCATAATTGATCTATTGATTGTCATCCTTTGTGTTGAGGTCGGGATCGCGCGATGGTTTACACCTACCAACCCTTCCCCTCGGAGTATGCGTTTAGCACTTTGTGTCGATTACTAATAAATACTTCCGCAATAAGTATGTGAGTTCTTTATGACTAATGTGAGCCCATGGTATAGATGCACTTTCACCTTCCACCATTGCTAGCCTCTCTAGTGCCGCGCAATTCTCGCCGGTGCACAAACCCACCAAATTCCTTCCTCAAAACAGCCACCATACCTACCTACTATGGCATTTTCATAGCCATTCCGAGATATATTGCCATGCAACTCCCACTGTTCCGTCTCATGACTTGTGCCGTCACTCTCATATTGCCATTGCGTGATCGTACTAGATCATTGCACATCCTGATACACTGCCGGAGGCATTTCCTATGGAGTCATCATCATTGTGATCTTTGAGCTCTGAGTAAATAAAAGTGTGATGATCATCATTATTAGAGCATTGTCCCATGTGAGGAAATAAAAAAAAAGAGGCCAAAGAGCCCAAAAACAAAAATAAAAGAAAAGAAAAAAAGAGGCCTAAGAGCCCAAATAAAAAAAGAAATGAAAGAAAAAGAGAGAAGGGACAATGCTACTATCTTTTTCCACACTTGTGCTTCATGTTAGCACCATGTTCTTCATGATTGAGAGCTTCTTGCTTTGTCACTACCATATGCTAGTGAGAATCTTCGTTTTATAACTTGGCTTGTATATTCCAATGATGGGCTTCCTCAAAATTGCCCTAGGTCTTCGTGAGCAAGCAAGTTGGATGCACACCCACTAGTTTTCCTCTTGAGCTTTCACATACTTATAGCTCTAGTGCATCTCTTGTATGGCAATCCCTACTCATTCACATTGATATCTATCAATGGGCATCTTCATAGCCTATTGATACGCCGAGTCAATGTGACCATCTCCTCCTTTTTGTCTCACAACCACCACCACACTCTATTCCACCTATAGTGCTATATCCATGTCTCGCGCTCATGTATTGCGTGATAGTTATAAAAGGTTTGAGAAAGTAAGAGTGTGAAAACAATTACATGGCCAATTCTGGGGTTGTGCATGATTTACATTAGTTGTGTGAGGATGATGGAGCATAGCCAGTGTTGGGGCATAGTTTATGCCTAAGTAATTTTGGTGATTGATGACAGTACCGTACAGGACTAATCATGTGTGTCAAGGTTTCAGGTAACACTCGTCAACAGCACAAGACGACACGTCTTCTCTATTCTGGAACGGAAGCACGGCGCTCTCTACGATTCTCTTTATTTGAGTCATAGGAAAGCCGTACTATTAAGAGGGGATCCGTAGTGGAAAGGTTTGGGTGGAATCTATCTTTACACACGCACACTTCACATTCTCCCTTTCCTTATCTTTTTGGAGCGGCCCTTGCCTATTCGTCTCGTTTATCTCTGCAAAATGGTCCCCAGCGGTAGTACCGCTGGTTCCAGCGGTAGTACCGCTGGACTGCCAGCGGTAGTACCGCCCCTGGTCAGCGGTAGTACCGCTCCAGGTGTTTTGTTCAACCTACCTAGCGGTAGTTTGTGGACGGACCCTTTTGCGAAGACTTTCCCGGCGGTAGTAGTGCTTGTGCACTACCAAGGGGCCGGCGGTAGTACCGCTGGTGTCAGCGGTAGTACCGCTGGAGGCTCAGCGGTAGTACCGCTGGTGTCAGCGGTAGTACTGCTGGAGGCCCAGCGGTAGTACCGCTGCAGCCAGCGGTAGTACCGCTCCGGCACAGCGGTAGTACCGCTGGTACTCGGGCAGAGAGTGGGAAAACGGTCTGTTTCCCCCCCCCACTATATAAAGGGTTCTTCTAGCTGAGGAACCCTATCTCTTACCTCTCTAAGCTCCATTGTTGCTCCACAAGCTCTAAAGTGCCCGATCTCTCTCCCTAGCCAATCAAACTTGTTGTTTCTTTAGGGATTGGTTGAGAAGGCCTAGATCCACACTTCCACCAAGAGAAAAGTTGATTCCCCCACCAATCCCTTGCGGATCTTGTTACTCTTGGGTGTTTGAGCATCCTAGACGGTTGAGGTCACCTCGAAGCCATATTCCATTGTGGTGAAGCTTCATGGTTTAGTTGGGAGCCTCCAAGCTTTGTGTGGAGTTGCCCCAACCTTGTTTGTAAAGGTTCGGTCGCCGCCTTCAAGGGCACCTATAGTGGAATCACGGTACCTTGCATCGTGCGAGGGCGTGAGGAGAATACGGTGGCCTTAGTGGCTTTTTGGGGAGCATTGTGCCTCCACACCGCTCCAACGGAGACGTACTTCCTGTCAAAGGGAAGGAACTTCGGTAACACATCCTCGTCTCCATCGGTTCCACTTGTGGTTATCTCTAACCTTTACTTTGTATTTGCTTATGCTTGTGACTATATCTTACTTGTCTTGATAGCTCTAGTTGTTAGCTTCTATAGGGTTCACCTCTTTGTCATATTATTTGTGAACCCGTATAATGTTTACCTTAACTTGTTAAGATTAATTAAAAAGTGGTCGTTGTCTATTCACCCCCCCCTCTAGCCAACCATATCGATCCTTTCAATTGGTATCAGAGCCACGTCTCTTTATTAAGGGTTTAACCACCCGAAGAGTATGGAAGGCGGAGAGGAAGTTAACCATGGGCAACCCGAGGACATGGACTTGACTTCGGTCACAAGGGACGACTTGAATATAGCTATGGCCGCCCTCAAGACGTCTTTGACGAGCGAAGTCAAAACCATGCTTAAAGAATTAATTGATGGTCTTAAAAGTTCACCGAACCGGCTTTAGTGGTTAAACCCACCATTTCCGATTCGGAGGCCAACTCCTCTAAGGAAGCGGCTAAAGGTATGCAACCTGCTTCACCTCACGAAAAGGATGGGACTGGAACATATGCTTCGGTTCCACCTCCCATGACATATGGAGGACCCGTTCTCGCACCTCGTCTTAATCCTGTTGGTCCTCCTCCTAAACTTGTGAAAGGTGACTTTGCTAACTGGGTATTTTCTATTAAGTCTCATTTGAATCACAGCTCAACAAACTTGTGGAGAATTATCGAGCAAGGATATTATCCCCATGACCCAAGCAACCTCACTCCAAGAGAAGATGCAGACAATCAATATAATCACTCTGCGTTGTTTACTCTCCAGTCTGCTGTACCACCTGAAGATCTTCCCCACTTGCGTCCCTTCACATTGGCCAAGGATTGTTGGGAGCATATTATGGTACTGTACAAGGGAAGCTCAAGTATTCAACGATCCAACTATGAAGTGATACTTGATAAGGCCGATGAGTTTGTGATGAAGGAAGACGAGGACCCTCGTGATCTCTATCGGAGGGTGACTGCTATAGCTGTGGCACTAAAGGATCATGGGAGTAAGGATGTGGATGATACATGGGTCAAGCTCAAGTTTCTCAAAGCCATCATGCCTTTCAATAAAGCCATGTCATCTGTCATTCGTCAGCGGCCAGACTTCCACTCCTTGTCTTCCAGTGAAGTGTTGGATGAGTTCATTGCAATGTCAATCATGAACGAAACAGCCGACAATGCACTTGCTCGTGTCCGATCAAAAACCACTTCACCCAACCTTGCGTTGAAAGCAAGAGCAATGCTTGAAGAAGAAGAAGAAGAGGAGGAAGAGGAGAGCTGCCCTGAAGACACAAGGTATGCTTATCATGAGCACATGGCTCTTGCATCAAGGAAATTCTGGGGAAATAAAAGGAACTCAAGACCCACCTTCAACAAGAACAACTCGAGTGGATTCAAACCCAAACAACGAGTGAGGACATGTTATAACTGTGGCAACGTGAGTCACTTCGTGGCAGAATGTCCCTATGAGAAGAGGGAAGACAACGGAGGCAAGCTAATTCGCAAAGACAAAACCAAATCATTTCCAATCAAGAACAACTTTGTGAAGAAACCTCACCCAAAAGGGATGGTGGCCCTGGAGGAGTATCCTTCTGATGATGATGGCGATGAGGATGATACAGTGGCAACGGCAACTGTTGCTATCGCCACTACCTCTTCCCAGAAGGTGTCTCTCTTCAACGCCCCCAACGAGAACCACATCACCAAGTGCCTCATGGCAAAAGGTACCAATCAGGTAACTCCCATCATTAAGACCAACATTGCTTCTTCTCCCTCATTGTTAAATTGTGTAGAAGGTAGTGATGTTGGAGAGCTTAATGAGCATGATCTTGATAAGTTTCTATGCACTATTAAGGGAGAACCCAAGAAAGCACTTTGTTGCTCTCTTGGAACAACTAGGTGAGGCCACTGACCTCATTGAGTCTCATGAGGAGACTATCTCCGAGCTACAGGGACATAGCCGTGACTATGCCGATGAAATTGCCGAATTATCTAGTGCTCTAGAAGAAGAGCGCACTCTTCGTTTGGCTCTTGAGGAGTCATATAACGATGACTGCGCTAAAATGCAAAAGAAACTAGATCATGATGTTGTTCTTACTCGCATGCTTAAATCTGAAAAGTATGCTCTTGAAGTTGGCCGTGACAGACTCAAAGAAGAGTTTGACATACTTGACAAGGCCCACAAAGCCTTGAAAGGTGTTCATTTCTCTCTGAAAGAGTCTCATGATCAACTCCAAGCAAAGCTTACCAAGGAGATCTCTACTTGTCCTCCCTTTGTGTTAATTGATAATACTTGTGCAACTAACCCTTGTTGTGAGCATGTTCATCTTATGGAGGAAAATGCCAAGTTAAAGGAGAAACTTGAGAAGGGCCTTGTGGCATGCAGACAAGGTGAGAAGAGTCTGAACGATCTCTTGAGCACTCAAAAGGGTGTTGTAGGAAAGGAAGGACTTGGACTTACCTCCAAGTCAAAAGGTAAAAGGAAGAACAAGAACAAACGATCTCTCACCCTCATGGACATCTTTGTTAAAGAGGGTGAGGGGACTCATAAGGTGAACATGAACAAGGTGGACTATGGGAACCCCAAGAAGGGCAAAACTGCTCCTACTAACACAGCCGGCAAACTCAATTCTTCTTATGTTTTATGTTGTGCTAGTGATGGGCATGTTTATGCCAGATTTGTTGGTTCCTACGATGAAGATATTGAATGGGATATCTGGGTTCCTAAGACCCTTGTCTCTAACATGAAAGGACCCATTAAAAAATGGGTACCTAAAACCAAGCCTTGATCTTTTGCAGGAGTTTGCTTCCGGTGGGGTGTCATGGTTGCTCGATAGTGGAGCAACAAATAATATGACCGGAAGCAAGAACTTAGTGGTGGATGTGCATCCTTCTCCATCTATGCCCACCCATGTCCAATTCGCCGATGCATCCTCGTCAAAGGTATTGGGATTTGGTAAGGTGGTCGTCTCTCAAGATTTATCTATTGAGAAGGTCATGCTTGTTGAGTCACTTGCCTACAATTTACTTTTAGTTCGTCAACTTGCAATCATGGGTTTTTCCACTTTCTTTAATATTGACACCGTGGTCCTCCTAAGGAGCAAGACTCTTAAAGTAGCCTATGTTGGACATGTCGAAAATGGTCTCTATGTGGTGAACTTCTCAAGGCGACCCACTAAGACTGCGACGTGTTTAATGGCTAAAGTTGACGTGGGCTGGCTTTGGCATCGCCGTTTAGCTCATGTCAATATGAGATCTTTGCAAAGTCTCCTGACAGGGGACCATGTTCGTGGACTAACAAATGTGAGCTTTGCTAAAGATCGTGTTTGCATTGCTTGCATTGAAGGAAAGATTCATGAAACTGCTCATCGTCCAACGACTCTTATCTACACTAAGAGGCCATTGAAACTCCTCCATATGGATCTGTTTGGTCCTCCAACATTTGATAGTCTTGGAGGCAGAAAATATTGCTTAGTGATTGTTGACAACTACTCAAGATATACCTGGGTATATTTCTTCAAAAGGAAGAGTGAAACTCAACAAACAGTCATCAACTTTGCTAATGAAGCGCAACGTCAACATGAAGCAAAGATCTTGATGATTAGGAGTGACAACGGCACCGAGTTCAAGAACTACACCCTAGATGAGTTTCTAGGTGATGAGGGAATAAAGCACCAATATTCTGCACCATATACCCCTCAGCAAAATGGCGTGGCAGAAAGGAAGAACCGGACCTTGATAGACGTTGCAAGAACAATGATGGCAGAATTCAAATCTCCATACAACTTCTGGGCAGAGGCCATCAACACTGCATGTCATGCGTCCAATCGGCTCTACATCCGCAAAGGCTTGAAGAAGACTCCGTATGAGATTCTAACTGGAAACAAGCCCAATCTCAAGTACTTCCGGGTATTCGGTTGTAAGTGTTTCATTCTTAAAAAGGGAGCTCGGTTAGCTAAATTTGATTCTAGAGCACATGAGGGTATCTTTGTTGGTTATGCTACAAACTCTCATGCTTACCGTGTCCTCAACAAGTCCACCGGACTAATTGAGGAGACGTGTAACGTAGAGTTTGACGAAAATAATGGCTCCCAAGTGGAGCAAAGTGGTCTTTGTGATATAGGTGATGAAATTCCTCCCGAAGCCATAGGAAGAATGGGGATTGGTCAAATACTCCCCATTGAGGAACCCCTTGTGGCCGAAGGAGAAGGACAATGCTCTACTCAAGTGGAGCCATCACCCCCACAAGCCCCACACGCTTCCGATGAACAAAGAGAAGACTCTCAACAAGTTGATCAAGCTCACGGTCAAGATCAATTGCCTAACAATGGTGATATGCCCCATGATATTCAAGCACTACTACCAGACCCTGAACCAGCACAAGATCAAGATCAAGAGCAACCACTAATACAAGATCAAACTAGTGAACCTGCTCAAGTCGAAGGACAAAATGATCAGGAGACTGTTTCACAATTCCCGTCTGGAGCTCCAACAACCGGCTCAAGACGCAAGGGCAAACAAAAGATACAAGTCGATGCTCCCCCGTTATCTAATGAAGAACTCTTGGAGCGTCGAGCAGCCAAGAATGCGAACAAGCTGAAAGCCAAGTCACATCTTATGAAGAATGTTCTTGGTAGTTTAAAAAGGGGAGTATCTACCCGTCAACAGCTTTGGAATTATTGTGAGCATCACGCGTTTGTCTCGTATTGTGAACCTCAACAGGTACAGGAAGCGCTCGATGATGAGGATTGGCTTATGGCCATGCACGAAGAACTTAACAACTTCGAGCGCAACCAAGTCTGGGATTTAGTGCCTCGACCAACGAAGGAACATAATGTCATTGGGACCAAATGGATATTTAAGAACAAGCAAGACGCAAATGGAATTGTGATTCGAAACAAGGCGAGATTGGTGGCTCAAGGCTACTCCCAAGTCGAGGGTATCGACTACGGTGAAACCTTTGCCCCTGTTGCTCGTCTAGAATCTATTCACATGTTACTTGCTTTTGCTTCTCATCATAACTTCAAATTACAGCAAATGGATATGAAAAGTGCATTTCTTAATGGTCCTTTAAATGAGTTGGTATATGTCAAACAACCCCCGGGATTCGAACATCCCAAGCTCCCCAATCATGTGTACAAACTCAATAAGGCACTCTATGGCCTTAAACAAGCCCCACGCGCGTGGTATGAGTACCTTACTGAGTTGTTACAAGATAGTGGGTTTGAAATTGGGAAGATTGATCCCACTCTTTTTACTAAGAGGGTTAAAGGGGATTTGTTCATATGCCAACTATATGTTGATGATATTATCTTTGGCTCTCCTAACATTTCATTCAATGAAGAATTTGCTGCGCTAATGACTGAGAAGTTTGAGATGTCCATGATGGGAGAGTTGAAGTTTTTCCTCGGGTTCGAGATTAAACAAGGTCTAGAAGGGACATTCATCAAACAAGCCAAGTACACTCAAACGGTTCGAGCTCGAAGATGTCAAACCGGTCAAGTTCCCCATGCCAACCAGATGCAAGCTTGACAGTGATCCCAATGGTAAAGCAGTGGATCAAAGGTATACCGCTCCATGATTGGATCCCTCCTTTACCTCTGTGCATCTAGACCGGATATTATGTTGAGTGTAGGGATATGTGCACGGTTTCAATCCGCACCAAAAGAAAGTCATTACATGGCTGTCAAACGAATCTTTCGATATTTGGCTCATACCCTGAACTTTGGCCTCTGGTATCCCAAAGGAGCAAACTTCAATCTAGTTGGCTATTCTGACTCAGATTGGGCTGGAGATTGTGTGGAGAGGAAGTCAACATCTGGAGGGTGCCAATTCCTTGGTCGCTCTTTGGTAAGTTGGTCTTCAAAGAAGCAGAACTGTGTCTCCTTATCATCCACCAAAGCTGAGTATGTGGCAGCTGCAAGTTGTTGTGCACAATTGCTATGGATGAGGCAAACTTTAAAGGATTATGGTGTCACTTGTGACAAAGTGCCTCTTCTATGTGACAATCAAAGCACCATCAAGATTTCCCTCAACCCAGTGCAACATAGCAAAACCAAACATATTGATATTCGTCATCACTTCATCCGTGAACATATCAAGCTAGGTGATATTGAGATTCACTTCATCCACACTGAAGAGCAACTTGCAGATATTTTCACCAAGCCACTAGATGAAGCAAGGTTCCGGGAGTTAAGGCATGAGCTAAATATCATTGATTCAAGTAATGTGGATTGAAACTAGGCATGTTGCACCTCACTTTACATTTCATCTTGGTCTAGATGTAGGCATGGACATAGGGGGAGTGTTGTTCTCTCAATGAACTCTCCCTCCCCCCATTATGCGTAAATCAATCTAGTCTTTCACTTTAGCCATTGTCAAATGGCACTTGTGCTTCAAAGACGAGCATTGGTCATGAACCCAAGGATAATTCTTCGTGGTGTCATACCATTGTCTCAAACATAGGTGGCCTCGGCCACCGCCCCTCCATCCTCTCTTGCGTATAAAGGAGAGGATATACAATGACAAGTCAGTACATTTTCTTGGAAGTCATCCATTTTTACTCACTTGTCATGTGCCCAAGTTTCCCGTTTTCCTTAGCCGTGTTGAAACATGTACAGCGATACTAGCACCGGGGTAGCGGTACTACCGCCAGGACCCCAGCGGTACTACCGCCAGGGGTAGCGGTACTACCGCCAGGGGTAGCGGTACTACCGCCAGGACCCCAGCGGTACTACCGCCAGGTATGGCGGTACTACCGCCAGGATTCAAAATCTAACACGACCGGCTAGAATATTTCTAGGGTTTCGAGGGGGAGCGGTACTACCGCCAGGAGGAGTGGTACTACCGCCAGGACCCCAGCGGTACTACCGCCAGGACCCCAGCGGTACTACCGCTGCACCCCAGCGGTACTACCGCCAGGTCAGCGGTACTACCGCTATACCCCAGCGGTACTACCGCTGGCCCATACCCCTTGGGCTATATAAAGGGAGGGGGAGCCCGATTTTCAATCTGTTTCTTCTTCCTCGCGGCTCCTCCCTCCCCTAGCCCGAAAACCCCCTGAGTGGATCTCTCTTCGTGGAGCTCCTTCTCCCCGTTGGTGTGGAAGGGTTGCTTCATCTCTTCTTCCTCCTCCAAAGCCATGAATCCCGGTAAAAAAGGCTCCTCCCTTCTTCTATTTTGTTGTTGGTCGTGTTCTAGGGTTAGGAGCATTGGGGATTGGACTCATATTTTTGATCCTATGGCTAGTTCTTGGATGGCATGAAGGAAATATTTGAGGGGAGTATAGGTCCGATGATTTGTTGTTGTGTTTGCTGCCATGCTCTAGGATTTCATCGTCTTAGATCGAATACTTGAACTTTTGGATTAGATCTAAAACGTGCTCTCTCTTGCCTAGGCATGTTTGTACCTGTTGTTACTAAGTGTTCCTCTTGACAGTAGGGCTGGGGTGTACGTCTTAGTGTTCATATTCAGTCCATGCCCTCGAAAACGAGTTTTATATGTCTAGATCTGAAAGTCAAACCCCCAGCGGTACTACCGCCAGGGGGTAGCGGTACTACTGCTAGGACCCCAGCGGTACTACCGCCAGGGGTAGCCGTACTACCGCTATGACCCCCAGCGGTACTACCGCCAGGGCTGGCGGTACTACCGCCAGGAGCATTCACGGTGTATTTTGTTTTGTTTTGTGCTTAGCAATGCATGTTTTACTTTTTTTGCGTTTTCAAGATTCATTGCCTTGACTTTTCTTGTCGCCTCTTTTTCGCTTTGTGGTCTGTGTCACAGGTGGCTCTGCTCGCCGTTCGAACCCCCCACGGGACACGGCGTCCAAACAGTTTCGCAACACAGAGGCGCCCGAGGGGTCTGCCACGTCTGGTCTGCCTCCCAAGAAGAAGTCCTTCAAGAAGGTCGCTCACAAGGACAAGAGGGTCAATATCCATACTATGTCCCCCAAGGACTTTCTGCAATTTCGCACCAAGAACCTCTATCTCAAGGAAAGGGAAGTGATTGATGGTGTTGAAAATGTCTGGGCACGGGACCAGTGCAGGATCTATCGGGATGTTGTTGCTCACTTCAAGAAGAACTATGTCTCTGTCCAGTGGATTGATCTGGCACATCTTCAGCGGAACATGGACTACTTTGGTGATGCCCTCTCTCTGGTTGACAAACTGGGCATCAAAGACATCATCACCTTCAAGACGGACTTTGATCCCACTGCAGTTGCTCAGTTTTATGTCACAGTCCATTTCTCACCTGATGCACAGCGTTCCATGATATGGATGACTGGGTCACAGAAGATGACCGGTTCCTGGACTGAGTTTGCAGTTCCTTCACATTGACTTTCAGGGTGCTGACACTCCCCTTGGGCTGCGTCCCCATGCTGCAACCTCCACCGATAGGGCCCCCGCAAAGGACAGACTGCAGTCACTGTATCTGAGGAAGGGGTGCTTCCCAAGCACCTGGACATCATGCATCGGATCTTTCGCAACACCCTCTTCCCTCGGAGTGGCAACTTCGATGAGGTCCATGGCTACTTGGCTGAGATGCTGTTACTTTGTGAGGACGCTATGTCTCAGGAGTCTGCTCAGCTGGATATTTCAGATGTGATGTTCACAGAGCTTTGGAACTGCATCATCAATCGTAAGGTTCCTATCTATGGGCCTTACCTGTTCGCATACAGCAGCCATAAGTGGCAACATACTTTTCTGGATGAGCTGCTCTACGCACAGTCTGATTATATTGTGCATGACCCAATCAGGCTTCGCGTCAAGGACAAGTGGGCCAACCCATCTACATCCTCTCAGCATATGGATACTGATACAGAGACCGCTGCTGACAGAGGAACTGCCTCTCAGTCACGCTCGTCTGCCATGCCATCTTGGGCTATCAAGCTGCAGGACAAGATGAAGACTCTTTTCTGTATGCAGGCCAAGGGTCAGTACCAGACACACGTGGCTCAGAAGCAGAGCCTCCAGAGGCATAAGCGTGTTCTCAGGACCTTGGATGTGGACATCTCCAGCGGCTCAGAGGACGACATCACTCCTGAGGCCACTTGGATGCAGGCTCAGGGGTACCAGTGGTCTGGCGATGAGGCAGAAGAGGAGGAGCAGACCAACCAGGAGGGGACAGACGAGTCTGGTGATCCTGAAGACGAGGAGTAGTTACCTGTGGCATTAGGTGTGCCCCCTTTTTGGTGTCTTGTGCCAAAGGGGGAGAGAGTCTAGGATTTGCTTTCATTTCGAACTTTGCATTGCTTTGCTTTATCTCGTATTGTTTGCTTCGAACTTGGTTTGATTCTCGTTTGTTATCTTTTGTGAGACATGATCTTTATGTGAGATTTATTTCCATCATATGTTGTGAGTCATATGTCCCGTATTGTCTTATATATCTATCTTTTTGTTCTCATACTATTCTCTGTGCAAATCCGGTATTGTCATCAATCCACCAAAAAGGGGGAGATTGTTGGGGCATAGTTTATGCCTAAGTAATTTTGGTGATTGATGACAGTACTGTATAGGACTAATCGTGTGTGTCAAGGTTTCAGGTAACACTCGTCAACAGCACAAGACGACACGTCTTCTCTCTTCTGGAACGGAAGCACGGCGCTCTCTACGATTCTCTTTATTTGAGTCATAGGAAAGCCGTACTATTAAGAGGGGATCCATAGTGGAAAGGTTTGGGTGGAATCTATCTTTACACACGCACACTTCACATTCTCCCTTTCCTTATCTTTTTGGAGCGGCCCTCGCCTATTCGTCTCGTTTATCTCTCTCCCTAGCCAATCAAACTTGTTGATTCTTTAGGGATTGGTTGAGAAGGCCTAGATCCACACTTCCACCAAGAGAAAAGTTGATTCCCCCACCAATCCCTTGCGGATCTTGTTACTCTTGGGTGTTTGAGCATCCTAGACGGTTGAAGTCACCTCGAAGCCATATTCCATTGTGGTGAAGCTTCGTGGTTTAGTTGGGAGCCTCCAAGCTTTGTGTGGAGTTGCCCCAACCTTGTTTGTAAAGGTTCGGTCGCCGCCTTCAAGGGCACCTATAGTGGAATCACGGTACCTTGCATCGTGCGAGGGCGTGAGGAGAATACGGTGGCCTTAGTGGCTTTTTGGGGAGCATTGTGCCTCCACACCGCTCCAACGGAGACGTACTTCCTGTCAAAGGGAAGGAACTTCGGTAACACATCCTCGTCTCCATCGGTTCCACTTGTGGTTATCTCTAACCTTTACTTTGTATTTGCTTATGCTTGTGACTATATCTTACTTGTCTTGATAGCTATAGTTGTTAGCTTCTATAGGGTTCACCTCTTTGTCATATTATTTGTGAACCCGTATAGTGTTTACCTTAACTTGTTAAGATTAATTAAAAAGTGGTCGTTGTCTATTCACCCCCCCCCTCTAGCCAACCATATCGATCCTTTCAATTGGTATCAGAGCCACGTCTCTTTATTAAGGGTTTAACCACCCGAAGAGTATGGAAGGCGGAGAGGAAGTTAACCGTGGGCAACCCGAGGACATGGACTTGACTTCGGTCACAAGGGACGACTTGAATACGGCTATGGCCGCCCTCAAGACGTTCTTGACAAGCAAAGTCAAAACCATGCTTAAAGAATTAATTGATGGTCTTAAAAGTTCACCCGAACCGGCTTTAGTGGTTAAACCCACCATTTCCGATTCGGAGGCCAACTCCTCTAAGGAAGCGGCTAAAGGTATGCAACCTGCTTCACCTCACGAAAAGGATGGGACTGGAACATATGCTTCGGTTCCACCTCCCATGACATATGGAGGACCCGTTCTCGCACCTCGTCTTAATCCTGTTGGTCCTCCTCCTAAACTTGTGAAAGGTGACTTTGCTAACTGGGTATTTTCTATTAAGTCTCATTTGAATCACAGCTCAACAAACTTGTGGAGAATTATCGAGCAAGGATATTATCCCCATGACCCAAGCAACCTCACTCCAAGAGAAGATGTACACAATCAATATAATCACTCTGCGTTGTTTATTCTCCAGTCTGCTGTACCACCTGAAGATCTTCCCCACTTGCGTCCCTTCACATTGGCCAAGGATTGTTGGGAGCATATTATGGTACTGTACAACGGAAGCTCAAGTATTCAACGATCCAACTATGAAGTGATACTTGATAAGGCCGATGAGTTTGTGATGAAGGAAGACGAGGACCCTCGTGATCTCTATCGGAGGGTGACTGCTATAGCTGTGGCACTAAAGGATCATGGGAGTAAGGATGTGGATGATACATGGGTCAAGCGCAAGTTTCTCAAAGCCATCATGCCTTTCAATAAAGCCATGTCATCTGTCATTCGTCAGCGGCCAGACTTCCACTCCTTGTCTTCCAGTGAAGTGTTGGATGAGTTCATTGCAATGTCAATCATGAACGAAACAGCCGACAATGCACTTGCTCGTGTCCGATCAAAAACCACTTCACCCAACCTTGCGTTGAAAGCAAGAGCAATGCTTGAAGAAGAAGAAGAAGAGGAGGAAGAGGAGAGCTGCCCTGAAGACACAAGGTATGCTTATCATGAGCACATGGCTCTTGCATCAAGGAAATTCTGGGGAAATAAAAGGAACTCAAGACCCACCTTCAACAAGAACAACTCGAGTGGATTCAAACCCAAACAACGAGTGAGGACATGTTATAACTGTGGCAACGTGAGTCACTTCGTGGCAGAATGTCCCTATGAGAAGAGGGAAGACAACGGAGGCAAGCTAATTCGCAAAGACAAAACCAAATCATTTCCAATCAAGAACAACTTTGTGAAGAAACCTCACCCAAAAGGGATGGTGGCCCTGGAGGAGTATCCTTCTGATGATGATGGCGATGAGGATGATACAGTGGCAACGGCAACTGTTGCTATCGCCACTACCTCTTCCCAGAAGGTGTCTCTCTTCAACGCCCCCAACGAGAACCATATCACCAAGTGCCTCATGGCAAAAGGTACCAATCAGGTAACTCCCATCATTAAGACCAACATTGCTTCTGCTCCTTCATTGTTAAATTGTGTAGAAGGTAGTGATGTTGGAGAGCTTAATGAGCATGATCTTGATAAGTTTCTATGCACTATTAAGGGAGAACCCAAGAAGCCCTTTGTTGCTCTCTTGGAACAACTGGGTGAGGCCACTGACCTCATTGAGTCTCATGAGGAGACTATCTCCGAGCTACAGGGACATAGCCGTGACTATGCCGATGAAATTGCCGAATTATCTAGTGCTCTAGAAGAAGAGCGCACTCTTCGTTTGGCTCTTGAGGAGTCATATAACGATGACTGCGCTGAATGATGAATGGGTTCTGGGACTTCACCGGGGGGGGGGGAACCCACCCCGGGGAAGCCCATAGGGCTTGAGGGTGGCGCATCAGCCCTTAGTGGGCTGGTGGGACAGCCCAAAAGGGCCCTATGCGCATTGGAAGAAAAATCAAAGAGAAAGAAAAAAAAGGAGGAGGTGGGAAGGGAAGGAAGGACTCCCACCCACCAAACCAAGTCCAACTCGGTTTGGGGGGGAGACCTTCCCCCCTTGGCTCGGCCGACCCCCTTGGGGCTCCTTGAGCCCGAAGGCAAGGTCCCCTCTCTCCCACCTATATATACGGAGGTTTTAGGGCTGATTTGAGACGACTTTTCCACGGCAGCCCGACCACATACCTCCACGGTTTTTCCTCTAGATCGCGTTTCTGCGGAGCTCGGGCGGAGCCCTGCTGAGACAAGGTCATCACCAACCTCCGGAGCGCCGTCACGCTGCCGGAGAACTCTTCTACCTCTCCGTCTCTCTTGCTGGATCAAGAAGGCCGAGATCATCGTCGAGCTGTACGTGTGCTGAACGCGGAGGTGCCGTCCGTTCGGTACTAGATCGTGGGACTAATCGCGGGATTGTTCGCGGGGCGGATCGAGGGACGTGAGGACATTCCACTACATCAACCGCGTTCACTAACGCTTCTGCTGTATGGTCTACAAGGGTACGTAGATCACTCATCCCCTCTCGTAGATGGACATCACCATGATAGGTCTTCGTGCGCGTAGGAATTTTTTTGTTTCCCATGCGACGTTCCCCAACAGTGGCATCATGAGCTAGGTTCATGCGGAGATGTCTTCTCGAGTAGAACACAAATTTTTTTTGTGGGCGGTGATGTGCGTTTTGCTGCTTTCCTTAGTCTTTTCTTGATTCCGCGGTATTGTTGGATTGAAGCGGCTTGGACCGACATTACTCGTACGCTTACGGGAGACTGGTTTCATCGCTACGAGTAATCCCGTTGCTCAAAGATGACTGGCAAGTGTCGGTTTCTCCAACTTTAGTTGAATCGGATTTGACCAAGGAGGTCCTTGGATGAGGTTAAATAGCAACTCATATATCTCCGTTGTGGTGTTTGCGTAAGTAAGATGCGATCCTACTAGATACCCGTGGTCACCACGTAAAAACATGCAACAACAAAATTAGAGGACGTCTAACTTGTTTTTCCAGGGTATGCTTGTGATGTGATATGGCCAACGATGTGATGTGATATATTGGATGTACGAGATGATCATGTTGTAATAGATAATATCGACTTGCACGTCGATGGTACGGCAACCGGCAGGAGCCATAGGGTTGTCTTTATACTAATGTTTGTGCTTGCAGATGTGTTTACTATTTTGCTAGGATGTAGCTTTAGTAGTAATAGCATGAGTAGCACGACAACCTCGATGGCAACACGTTGATGGAGATCATGGTGTGGCGCCGGTGACAAGAAGATCGTGTCGGTCCTTTTGGTGATGGAGATCAAGAAGCACATGATGATGGCCATATCATGTCACTTATGAATTGCATGTGATGTTAATCCTTTTATGCACCTTATTTTTCTTAGAACGACGGTAGCATTATGAGGTGATCTCTCACTAAAATTTCAAGACGAAATTGTGTTCTCCCCGACTGTGCATCGTTGCTACAGTTCGTCGTTTCGAGACACCACATGATGATCGGGTGTGATAGACTCAACGTTCACATACAACGGGTGCAAAACAGTTGCGCACGCGGAACACTCGGGTTAAGCTTGACGAGCCTAGCATGTGCAGACATGGCCTCGGAACACATGAGACCGAAAGGTCGATCATGAATCATATAGATGATATGATTAGCATAGGGATTCTTACCACTGAAACTATACTCAACTCACGTGATGATCGGACTTGAGCTAGTGTAAGTGGATCATGAACCACTCAAATGACTAGAGAGATGTACTTTTTGAGTGGGAGTTTAGCGAATAATTTGATTAAGGTAAACTCTAATTATCTTGAACATAGTCTAAGTCCACTTTGAATATATTTGTGTTGTAGATCATGGCTCACGCGACAGTCACCCTGAATTTTAATACGTTCCTAGAGAAAGCTAAGTTGAAAGATGATGGAAGCAACTTTGTAGACTGGGCTCGTAATCTTAAGCTAATCTTACAAGCTGGGAAGAAGGATTATGTCCTTAATGCTGCGCTAGGAGATGAACCACCCGCTACGGCTGATCAGGATGTTAAGAACGCTTGGTTAGCACGTAAGGAGGAGTACTCAGTAGTTCAATGTACAGTCTTGTATGGCTTAGAACCGGGACTTCAACATCGCTTTGAGCGTCACGGAGCATTTGAGATGTTCCAGGAGTTGAAGTTTATCTTTCAGAAGAACGCCCGGATCGAGAGGTATGAGACCTCCGATAAATTCTATGCTCGCAAGATGGAGGAAAACTCGTCTGTCAGTGAACATGTGCTCAAAATGTCTGGGTACTCAAACCGTCTAGCTGAGCTGGGGATTGAACTCCCGTAGGAGGCTATCACTGATAGAATCCTTCAATCACTGCCGCCAAGCTATAAAGGCTTTGTGTTGAACTACAACATGCAAGGGATGAACAAGTCTCCCGGCGAGTTGTTTGCGATGCTGAAAGTCGCAGAGTCTGAACTCCGTAAAGAGCATCAAGTGTTGATGGTGAATAAGACCACCAGTTTCAAGAGAAACGGCAAAGGCAAGAAGGGTAATTCAAAGAAGAGCGGCAAGCCTGTTGCCAATCCGACGAAGAAACCCAAAGCTGGACCTAAGCCTGAAACAGAGTGTTACTATTGCAAGGGTATGGGTCACTGGAAGCGCAATTGCCCCAAGTATCTGGCAGATAAGAAGGCGGCCAAAGAAAAATTAGGTATATTTGATATACATGTTATTGATGTGTACTTAACCGGCTCTCGTAGTAGTGCCTGGGTATTCGATACCAGTTCTGTTGCTCATATTTGCAACTCGAAACAGGAACTGCGGAATAGACGAAGACTGGCGAAAGATGAAGTGACGATGCGCGTAGGAAATGGTTCCAAGATTGATGCAATCGCCGTCGGCATAGTTTCACTTCAGTTACCATCAGGATTAGTTATGAACTTAAATCATTGTTATTTAGTGCCTGCGTTGAGCATGAACATTATATCTGGATCTTGTTTATTGCGAGACGGTTACTCTTTTAAGTCAGAGAATAATGGTTGTTCTATTTCTATGAGTAACATCTTTTATGGTCATGCACCCAATGTGAGAGGATTGTTCATATTGAATCTTGATAGCGATACACACATACATAACATTGAGACCAAAAGAGTTAGAGTTAACAATGATAGCGCCATATTTTTGTGGCACTGCCGCTTAGGTCATATTGGTGTAAAGCGCATGAAGAAACTCCATGCTGATGGACTTTTGGAGTCACTTGACTTTGATTCACTTGACACGTGCGAACCATGCCTCATGGGCAAGATGACTAAGACTCCGTTCTCCGGAACAATGGAGCGTGCAAGTGACTTGTTGGAAATCATACATACCGATGTGTGTGGTCCGATGAGCGTGGAGGCACGCGGCGGATATCGTTATTTTCTCACCTTCACTGACGATTTGAGTAGATATGGTTATGTCTACTTGATGAAGCACAAGTCTGAAACATTTGAAAAGTTCAAGCAATTTCAGAGTGAAGTTGAAAATCATCGTAACAAGAAGATCAAGTTCTTACGGTCTGATCGTGGGGGTGAATATCTGAGTTTCGAGTTTGGTGCTCACTTAAGACAATGTGGAATTGTTTCACAGTTGACACCGCCTGGAACACCACAGTGTAATGGTGTGTCCGAACGTCGTAATCGTACTTTATTAGAGATGGTGCGATCTATGATGTCTCTTACCGATTTGCCGTTATCATTTTGGGGTTATGCATTAGAAACAGCTGCATTCACTTTAAATAGGGCACCATCAAAATCCGTTGAGACGACACCATACGAACTGTGGTATGGCAAAAGGCCAAAGTTGTCATTTCTTAAAGTTTGGGGATGTGATGCTTATGTCAAAAAGCTTCAGCCTCAAAAGCTGGAAACCAAAGCGGAAAAGTGCGTCTTCATAGGTTACCAAAAAAAGACAGTTGGGTACACCTTCTATCTCAAATCCGAGGGCAAAGTGTTTGTTGCTAAAAACGGAGCTTTTCTCGAGAAGGAGTTTCTCTCGAGAGAATTGAGTGGGAGGAAGATAGAACTTGACGAGGTTGTCGAACCTCTTATCCCTCTGGATGGTGGCGCAGGGCAAGGGGAAACCTCTGTCATTGCGACGCCGTTTGAGGAGGAAGTTAATGATGATGATCATGAAACTCCGATTCAAGTTTCTGTCGAACCACGCAGGTCGACGAGACCACGTGCTGCTCCAGAGTGGTACGGTAATCCCGTCTTGTCAATCATGTTGTTGGACAACAATGAACCTGCAAATTATGAAGAAGCAATGGTGGGCCCAGATTCCAACAAATGGCTAGAAGCCATGAAGTCCGAGATACGATCCATGTATGAGAACAAAGTGTGGACTTTGGAGGTACTGCTTGAGGGCCGCAAGGCTATTCAGAACAAATGGATCTTTAAGAGGAAGACGGACGCTGACGGCAATGTGACCGTTTATAAAGCTCGACTTGTGGCAAAGGGTTTTTCACAAGTTCAAGGAGTTGGCTATGATGAGACATTCTCACCCGTAGCGATGCTTAAGTTTGTCAGAATCATGTTAGCAATAGCTGCATTTTTTGATTATGAAATCTAGTAGATGGATGTCAAAACGGCGTTCCTTAACGGTTTCCTTAAGGAAGAAATGTATATGATACAACCCAAAGGTTTTGTCGATCCTAAGAATGCTAACAAGGTGTGCAAACTCCGGCGATCCAATTATGGACTGGTGCAAGCATCTCGGAGTTGGAACAAACGCTTTGATGAGGTGATCAAAGCATTTGGGTTTATACAAGTGGTTGGAGAATCTTGTATTTACAAGAAAGTGAGTGGGAGCTCTGTGGCGTTTCTAATATTATATTTGGATGACATATTGCTGATTGGAAACAACGTGGAGTTTTTGGAGAGCATAAAAGATTACTTGAATAAAAGTTTCTATATGAAGGACCTAGGAGAAGTTGCTTACATTCTAGGCATTAAGATCTATAGGGATAGATCAAAACGCTTGATAGGACTTTCACAAAGCACATACCTTGATAAAGTTTTGAAGAGGTTCAAAATGGAACAGTCCAAGAAGGGATTCTTGCCAGTTTTACAAGGTACGAGATTGAGTAAGACTCAGTGCCCAACAACTGATGAAGATAGAGAGCATATACGCTCCGTGCCCTATGCTTCAGCCATAGGTTCTATCATGTATGCAAAGTTGTGCACTAGACCGGATGTTAGCCTGGCCATAAGTATTGCAGGTAGGTTCCAGAGTAATCCAGGAGTGGATCACTGGACGACGGTCAAGAATATCCTGAAGTACCTGAAAAGGACTAAGGAGATGTTTCTCGTATATGGAGGTGACGAAGAGCTCGCCGTAAAAGGTTACATCGATGCAAGCTTTGACACAGATCCGGACGACTCTAAGTCGCAAACCGGATACGTATTTATTCTTAATGGGGGTGCGGTAAGCTGGTGCAGTTCCAAGCAAAGCGTCGTAGCAGATTCTACATGTGAAGCGGAGTACATGGCTGCCTCGGAGGCGGCTAAGGAGGGTGTATGGATGAAGCAATTCATGACGGATCTTGGAGTGGTGCCAAGCGCACTGAATCCAATAACCTTGTTCTGTGACAACACGGGTGCCATTGCCTTAGCAAAGGAACCACGGTTTCACAAGAAGTCCAAACACATCAAACGACACTTCAACCTCATCCGCGACTACGTCGAAGGGGAGGACGTGAATATATGCAAAGTGCACACGGATCTGAATGTAGCAGACCCGCTGACTAAACCTCCTCCACGGCCAAAGCATGATCAACACCAGAACTGTATGGGTGTTAGATTTATTACAATGTAATTCACATGATGATGTGAGGGCTAGATTATTGACTCTAGTGCAAGTGGGAGACTGTTGGAATTATGCCCTAGAGGCAATAATAAATATAGTTATTATTATAATTCCTGTATCAAGATAATCGTTTATTATCCATGCTAGAATTGTATTGAATGAAGACTCATTTACATGTGTGGATACATAGACAAAACACTGTCCCTAGCAAGCCTCTAGTTGGCTAGCCAGTTGATCAAAGATAGTCAGTGTCTTCTGATTATGAACAAGGTGTTGTTGCTTGATAACTGGATCACGTCATTAGGAGAATCACGTGATGGATTAGACCCAAACTAATAGACGTAGCATGTTGATCGTGTCATTTTGTTGCTACTGTTTTTTGCGTGTCAAGTATCTGTTCCTATGACCATGAGATCGCATAACTCACTAACACCGGAGGAATACACTGTGTGTATCAAACGTCGCAACGTAACTGGGTGACTATAAAGATGCTCTACAGGTATCTCCGAAGGTGTTCGTTGAGTTAGTATGGATCAAGACTGGGATTTGTCACTCCGTGTGACGGGGAGGTATCTCGGGGCCCACTCGGTAATACAACATCACACACAAGCCTTGCAAGCAATGTAACTTAGTGTAAGTTGCGGGATCTTGTATTACGGAACGAGTAAAGAGACTTTCCGGTAAACGAGATTGAAATAGGTATGCGGATACTGACGATCGAATCTCGGGCAAGTAACATACCGAAGGACAAAGGGAATGACATACGGGATTATATGAATCCTTGGCACTGAGGTTCAAACGATAAGATCTTCATAGAATATGTAGGATCCGATATGGGCATCCAGGTCCCGCTATTGGATATTGACCGAGGAGTCTCCCGGGTCATGTCTACATAGTTCTCGAACCCGCAGGGTCTGCACACTTAAGGTTCGACGTTGTTTTATGCGTATTTGAGTTATATGGTTGGTTACCAAATGTTGTTTGGAATCCCGGATGAGATCACGGACGTCACGAGGGTTTCCGGAATGGTCTGGAAACGAAGATTGATATATAGGATGACCTCATTTGATTACCGGAAGGTTTTCGGAGTTACCGGGAATGTACCGGGATTGACGAATGGGTTCCGGGAGTTCACCGGGGGGGGGGGGAACCCACCCCGGGGAAGCCCATGGGCCTTGAGGGTGGCGCATCATCCCTTAGTGGGCTGGTGGGACAGCCCAAAAGGGCCCTATGCGCATTGGAAGAAAAATCAAAGAGAAAGAAAAAAAAAGGAGGAGGTGGGAAGGGAAGGAAGGACTCCCACCCACCAAACCAAGTCCAACTCGGTTTGGGGGGGGGAGACCTTCCCCCCTTGGCTCAAGGCAAGGTCCCCTCTCTCCCACCTATATATACGGAGGTTTTAGGGCTGATTTGAGACGACTTTTCCACGGCAACCCGACCACATACCTCCACGGTTTTTCCTCTAGATCGCGTTTCTGCGGAGCTCGGGCGGAGCCCTGTTCAGACAAGGTCATCACCAACCTCCGGAGCGTCGTCACGCTGCCGGAGATCTCTTCTACCTCTCCGTCTCTCTTGCTGGATCAAGAAGGCCGAGATCATCGTCGAGCTGTACGTGTGCTGAATGTGGAGGTGCCGTCCGTTCGGTACTAGATCGTGGGACTGATCGCGGGATTGTTCGCGGGGCGGATCGAGGGACGTGAGGACGTTCCACTACATCAACCGCGTTCACTAACGCTTCTGCTGTACGGTCTACAAGGGTACGTATATCACTCATCCCCTCTCGTAGATGGACATCACCATGATAGGTCTTCGTGCGCGTAGGAAAATTTTTGTTTCCCATGCGACGTTCCCCAACAGTGACCTCACCCAATGACAGAAGGGGTAGCGAGGCAAGGATCGTGTTTTTGCCATCAAGGTTAAAAAGATGGGGTTTTCATCATTGGTCTGAGATTATCCCTCTACATCATGTCATCTTGCTTAAAGCGTTACTCTGTTCATCTTGAACTCAATACACTAGATGCATGCGGGGTAGCGGTCGATGTGTGGAGTAATAGTAGTAGATGCAGAAAGTATCGGTCTACTTGTCTCGGACGTGATGCCTATATGCATGATCATTGCCTTAGATATCGTCATGAATTTGCGCGGTTCTATCAATTGCTCGACAGTAATTTGTTCACCCACCGTGATATTTGCTATTATGAGAGAAGCCTCTAGTGAACACTATGGCCCCCAGGGTCTACTCCACACCATATTTTCAGCGTTACACTTTTTACTTCGTTGCTCTTTCCGCCTTCAGATATCACTTTGCAAACAATCTTGAAGGGATTGAAAACCCCTTTGAAGCATTGGGTGCAAGCTTGTTTGTGTTTGATCACGTACTTTGGACTTGACGAGGCCCTCCTTCTGGATCGATACCTTGGTTCTCAAACTGAGGGAAATACTTACTGCTCCTGTGCTGCATCACCACTTCCTCTTCAAGGGAAAAACTGACGCAAACCAGAGAAGTAACAAGAAGAATTCCTAAGCGCCAAGGAAGGACTTTTGTTGTCGTAGCAACTGCCGAACCTAGTCTAGAGGAAGAACGAACTAGAGGGAGGTAGAGGGGGTTGCGCCTTGGATTGAGGTGTCGCTGCCCTCTCTCCCCTCCACTATATATAAGAGGGAGGGGGAAGGGGTGGCGCCCTAGGGTTTCCCCTATGGTTGGCCGGCTGCGCCCTAGAGGAGGAGGAGTCCTCCTCCAAGTGGGTTTGGTGGAGGCGCTAGGAGGACTCCTCCTCCTAGTTAAACTCCTCCCCTTCTCCACTATTTCGGCTGCATATGCCCATGAGGCTGGCCGCCCATACCAATAGGGGCTGGTGCGCCACCTGTTAGGCCTATGTGGCTCCCCCAGGTGGTTGTCCCTTCCCGATGAACCCCCAGAACCCATTCGTCACTCCCGATACACTACCAGAAATGCCCAAAACTTTTTCGGAGCCCAAATGCCCTCTTCCTATATATCAATATTCGTCTTCGGAGCATTCAGAAACTCCTCGTGACGTCCGGGATCTCATCCGGGACTCCAAACAACCTTAGGTCACCAACATACTTAACTCAACTATACTGAAACGTCACCGAACCTTAAGTGTGCAGACTCTACGGGTTCGAGAACTATGCAGACATGACCGAGACACTCTTCGGTCAATAACCAATAACGGGACCTCGATGCCCATATTGGCTCCTACATATTCTGCGAGTATCTTTATTGGTCGAACCTCTATGTTAAGGATTCAGTTAATCATGTACACTATTCCCTTTGTCCTTCGGTATGTTACTTGTCCGAGATTTGATCGTCGGCATCTTCATACCTAATTCAATCTCGTTGCCAGCAAGTCTCTTTACTCGTTCTGTAATAAAATATCACATGACTAACTCATTAGTCATATTGCTTGCAAGGCTTGTTGTGATGTTGTATTACTGCGTGGGCCCTGGAGTAACCTCTCCGTCATACAGAGTGACAAATCTCATTCTCAATTCACGCCAACCCAACACACACCCTGGGAGACACCTGTAGAGCACCTTTATAGTCACCCAGTTACGTTGTGACGTTTGATACACACAAGGTATTCCTCCGGTGTTTGGGAGTTGCATGATGTCATGATCGTAGAAACAAATACTTGACACGCAGAAAACAGTACCAATAAACTAACACGATCACATGCTATGTTCATAGTTTGGGTTTTGTCCATCACATCATTCTCCTAATGATGTGATCCCGTTATCAAACGACATCTCATGTCTATGGTTTGAAAACCTTGACCATCTTTGATCAAACTAGAGGCTCACTCGGGACAGTATGTTGTCTATGTATCCACACGTGTATTTGAGTTTCCAATCAATACAATTCTAACATGGATAATGAACGACTATAATGAGCAAGGAAATATAATAATAACTAATTTATTATTGCCTTTAGAGCATATTTCCAACAGTTCCTATGGGCCGGATCTAGCATGGTGTGATAAAGGCATGTGTTCCCGTGTATCATGCATTTTTTCCACTAAAAACAATTTTTATCCTTGTTCTTATATTATTAATTAAGATATTCAGATCCCTAAATTTGAAGCCCTTTGGTGCATCGAGGGCTATGTGGGTCACACGGCCGTACGTGTAACGAACGTGTCTTTTCTTGAGGGTTTTTCCCTTTTTTCTGTCTTTCCTATTTAGTAGTTTTATTTTTGCATGTTTTAATTAACGGACAGTAATTAAATTTGTGAATATTTATAATAAATACATTTTAAAATCCATTAACATTTTGAAATTTGTTAATGTTGTAGGAGTTCAGGAACATTTTAAAAAATAAAGCTGTAAAATTTATTTGAAATTTGCTAAATATTATTTTACATACATAAATATTTCTTCCATTCTAAAAAATGCATGTCTTTTAAATTTACAACCTTTTCTTAATAAAATATGGTTTTATCATCTATGAATTTTTTTATAATTCATAAATATTTTTATAGTTCATGACCATTTCTATTTTATTTTTTAAAATCATGAATATTTTTGGAAATCTTCCTTTTTTAAAAAAAATATTTAATTTTGGAAGTCATAATTTTTGAATTTGCAACATCTTTATAACATAATTTTTGTAATAAATGAACATTTTTATTAACTAAAATTTTCATATGGAAATCATGATAACCGGCTTTTTTATAAAGGTAGTAGTGGATCGAGCAAGAAAAAAGGTCTATCAAGTGGTGTAGGGACCCGAGCTGAGTCGGTGAGAACTTCATGGGTTGGCTCATGTGACATTGCAGGCTTATAGGAGTATTTCCCACGGTTTAAGTGTGGAATAAAAGCTAGCAAGGTGGCTCACACAACGACCACTAGCTCAGAGAAGGCCTAAATGTGTAAAGACACCCTAACGACACACTGAAGAACTACACTCCAATTTCTGTTAGATATATATTTGGAGTTCATGTATTTAAAACAAATGTTTTCTCTAGTAGGAGCTCAAAATGATATACGAAGAATAAAATTCCCTCATAACATGACTAAACACCCATGGCAAACACCCACAAGTAAAAAAAAATAACTGATGCAGTAACATAATGGAGAAATTACCCTGATCGTCAGAGCGGGGTGGGTGGCGTGGGGAGGGAGATGTCAATCCTCCAAAGAAAGAGCAAGGAGGGAGCGGGTGACCGTGTCACGTGGGGGGATTTGCAATCTCTACGACAGAATATACATACACTTACAGAAGGGATCGCTACTTCAAGGACACCTACCAAGGGTAGGTTGCGTGTAGCAAGCTATGATACAAATGAGTAGCTACAGCAACAACAACAACAAAGCTGTTGGGTTTCATGATCGATGTGTAATCCAACATTATCGAACAACACCTTGGGCCAACTTTTGCGTGACAGATGGACACCCCACTTCAATTGAAGTAGATCACTATCACTAAGGGTGAAGCACATGGACGCACTTTCCTAGGTCAATAAGAAATTAGAGAAGGAACATCGGCTCATTAGAAAACTCTCATGCGAGAAGTGAGGCAGTTTCAGTACCGAGCAATTTGTTGTGTATGTAATTCCCAGGAATTTTGTGAGGCACTTCATCATCGAGGGTTGTGGGCCATTCGCGCTAACTACTAGGCTTTCGTGGCCCTATTCGCCACTCTGTACGAAGTGGTGTTCGGGCTTCGCACAGCAAGGGCACGGGAGCGATTTTAAATGGGCTGACCCATTTAGCGGGTTACATAGATCCTCTTGGATTTCCGCTATTGGAAAACTTCTAAAAGGTTCCCAGAACCAAATTTTTGGTTTCTTTCTTCTTTATTCTTTTTTGTTCTTTTCCAAAAAAAATGTTCTAGATTTTGAAAAAATGTTTTATATTTACAAACAATGTTTGAGATTTTCGAAAATCGTTCTTCAAATTCTAAAACTGTTTTTTCTTTTTTCGAAAAATGTTCTCCATTTTCAAAAACTGTTCATGATTTTCAAAAATTGCTCTTCAAATTTGAAAAATGCTTTTTATTTTTAAAAAACAATGTTCTGTATTTTCAAAATATGTTAAGTATTTTTTTTAAATGTTCCTGAAATTCAAAAAATATTTTTTCTTTAACAATGATCTGGAGGTTCAAACAATGTTTGGGATTTTCAACAAATATTCTAAATTTTCAAAAAATGTTCTTGAAATTCGAGAACTGTTTTTGCTTTTAAAAAAGTAATCTAAATTCCAAATAGTTGCCGTTTTTCAAAAACATTAATATCTTCAAAAAACATTCGTGACTTTTAAAAAATGTTAGCTATTTTCACAAATATGATCGATATTTAAAGGAAGTGTTCGGTATTTTGAAAAAATATTCAGAATATCGAAATTTTGTTCAGCTTCTAAACTAAGTTCGTGTTTGAAAATTCTACTTAATTTTCGAAAAATATTCTTACTTCTAAAAAACGTTTAAATTTAAAAACAATTTGTTTTCCGAACTTTAATCATAAATTCAAAAAATATTCTCGAATTTCAAAAACTGTTCTAGATTTTCAAAAATTGTTCCTTTCTTATAATATTTTTCAAGAATTTCTAATATTGTTCCCTTTTTAAAAAACATTGCATTTTTTATAAAATTGTTCAAGGATTAAAAAAATAAATTCCTGTTTTTATAAATTTGTTCAAGTATTTCAAAAATTGTTCCTGTTTTTATAAGAAAATTCAAGGATTTAAAAAATTGACACCTTTTTCAAAACTCATTCCCATTTTTTTAAAATTGGTCAATGATTTAAAATATGTTCACCAATTCAAAAACTGTTCGCATTTTTAATTTTGTTAACAAATTGAAAATGTTTGAGAAATTAAATAAAGTTCATTTTTGAAAAGTTTGTACACAAATCATGTTGGTGGGAATTTTTTTATTTTTTATTTTTGTACGATTGTTCATAATTCGGAAAACGTTCATGTTTTCACTTTTGTTATTTATTTTCGAAAAAATATCTTTCTGCCGAGTTTTTCAGAAATTTAAGAAAAATCTTGCAGATTTTACAACTATAGACTTAAGAAAAATACACTTTTTTGGGGGGAAAATATCACGAGAGTATTTAATTCTCGTTGGCACAATATCTGATACAAACTCGCTAGGTTAATTCTTTAAGTCACGCTCTGCACTACAAACAACAAAATTAGTCTTGTGTAGTGGAGATGAGGTTGTAGTCGTAAGTGACAGGTCTCGGGTTCAAATCTTGACATCCCCATATCCTTCACTATTTTGCTATCATTTTTTATCCCGCGGTGTAGCTTGGTGGGCTGGCGAACCGTTCGTTGATCCTGTGCGAAGCCTTCAGTTTTTGCTTTCATTTTCATCCCACGGTATTGCGTGGTGGACCGGCCTAGCCGTTCGTCGACCCTCTGCAAAGCCTTCACCTTTCGCCGCAGCGAGCGGTGAGTAGGAGCTCCCCATGGGTCGTGGGACAGAAAATATGATTTGTGTTATAATGTAGTTCTGGTGGGCCGGATCGAGCATGGCCTGATAAAGCCATGCATTCTAGAGTATCATGCATTTTTTCACTAAAAACAATTATTATCTTTGTTACTATTTTGTTAGTTATAATATACTCCCTCCGTTTCTAAATATAAGTCTTTTTAGATATTTTACTAAAAGACTATATACGGATCAAAATGAAATAAGCTTGGTGGGCCGGCGAACCGTAAGTTAACCCTGTGCGAAGCCTTCAGTTTTTGCTTTCATTTTCATCCCGCGGTATTGCGTGGTGGACCGGCCTAGCCGTTCGTCGACCCTCTGCAAAGCCTTCACCTTTCGCCGCAGCAAGCGGTGAGTAGGAGCTCCCCATAGGTCGTGGGACAGAAAATATTATTTGTGTTATAATGTAGTTCTGGTGGGCCGGATCGAGCATGGCGTGATAAAGCCATGCATTCTAGAGTATCATGCATTTTTTCACTAAAAACAATTATTATCTTTGTTACTATTTTGTTAGTTATAATATACTCCTTCCGTTTCTAAATATAAGTTTTTTTAGATATTTTACTAAAAGACTATATACAGATCAAAATGAATGAATCTATGCTCTAAAATATGTCTATATACATCCGTATGTATTTTTTTAATGAAACACCTAAAAAAACTTATATTTAGAAACGGAGGGAGTATTAGTCTCCCCGATTTCGAGCCCCCTGGTGCGTCAAGGCTATGGAGGTCGCACAGGGCCTCCTTGTAAGGGAAGTGTCATTGGTTTAGGGTTCTTCAAAAAATATTGTCTTCTCTATTTATTGTTTTGTTTCCATATTTTTACTAATGAACATTAATTAAAATTGTGAATATTTAGAAAACTTATATTTGTCAAATTTCTGAATATTGTAAAAATTGTATATATTTTTTTAAGTTCCGAAATATTTTTAAATTTCTTTTTAAGTTTTAAACTTTAGTTAAATTTTTAGAATATTATTTTAAATACATGAATATTTTTCAATTCTCAAACATATTGAATGCATTTCTAAAACTTGCAATATTTACTTAATCCAAAGTTCTTTTAACACCCACGAACATATGTAAGTTCGTGAATATATTTATAGGCCATGAACATTTCTAAAGGTTTTCTAAAGTTTGTGAATATTTTCTGAAATCAATGGACTTTTTTAAATTCTTAAACATTCCCGAAATGCATGATTTGTTGAATTCATAACATTTTTAAAATTCATTTTCTTAAATACATGAACAATATTATTGAGCAAACATTTTGAAATGAAAAAATGATAACCAACTATTTATAAGATAGTAGTAGCGCCAGAGGGGAAAAAGTGAGCAAGTGGTGCAAAGACCCAAGTTGAGTGGGCGAGAACTTTGTGGTCCGGTTCATGTGAACATTATGGATTTATAGTAGCAATTCCACGATTTTAGGGTTGAATAAAAGCTCCTAAGTGGCTCCCACAACGACAATCGCCTAAATGTAAAGACACCCCAATCACACACCGAACAACTTCACTCTATTCTCAAAACACATATTGTCTCTAGTCGCAGCTCAACACGTTATATGAAGAAAAAATACCATCATAACATAACTAAAGACCCAAGCCAAATACCCACAGATAAAACAAGAAAATTTACCGACCGTAGTAACCTCATTGAGACATTACTGGTAAAAAGGATGTTGTAGAACCAACTACCCTGGGCTCCTTTCGTCCTCATGTCTTGTAAGCCCCTCGTGGCTCGATGTAACCTAATTCCAGCGTTATAAGAGCATCTCTAGTAGTGTCCTTAAACTGATTAAACCCTTAAATTGGCGGTTTTTTCAGGGTTGAGGCCGAAAGTTGACGCGGAACACAACCCTCAAACCTATAAACCCCCAAAAAAAATTGAAGGCCCAACCCTCATTTTCCATTCCAACCTGCACAAACACAGGTTGAAAGGCAAAAACACACGGCCCTTCATTCTAGTCAACGACGCGTCGCGGGAGGGAAAAATCCCTCAACCGCTCTAGACCTCCTCCTTCCCTGCGCTGCCGCCAACCCTCGTCCGTCCCACCGCCGGCCCCTGCCCCAAGCGCCCCCGCCCCGTCGTCGAATCCCGCGCCCGGCCGCGACTCGAGGGCCCCCGCGCAGCCGCCTCCTACCCCCGCCCCGCCGCCGAATCCCGCGCCCGGCCGCGCCTCGAGCGCCCCCACGCAGCCCCCTCCAAACTCGCCGCGGTTGAAGGGTGTTGCGGCCGCCAAGCTCGCCGCGGGAGGGACCCCGGTCGTGAAGAGGACCACCTCCCGGAAGAAGACCGTCCTCGCCCCCTCCAATCGCCGACCTTCCGCCCGTCCTGCACGAGGTGCTCGACGGTATGCCCACAACGACGATGTCGTTCATGGGGCTTCTCCTAGACGCGGAGGTGGAATATTCCGTTATAAGTGTTGGATTTGAGGGTTTTAGTCTTTGCCCCTGTTTTTCAACTCTTAAAAGTGCTAAAAAATGCCAATTCTCAACCATTAAACTGGTTTGAGGGTTTGAGGGTACTGCTAGTGATGCTCTAAACTATCATATATTCTGAAACCCCTGGGGAGCACCCCGAAACAGTTTTTCCACCGCCGCAAGTCTCTGTTCTTCCGTGATGCCATCTGAAGGCCTTTTTTGATATTCTGTCGGAGGGGGAACCGATCATGAAGGTCATCTTCATCAACCTTGTTGCCTCCATAATGATGTGTGAGTAGTCTACCACAGATCTACGGGTCCATATTGATAATCTAGATGGCTTCTTCTCTCTCTTTGATTTTTAATATCATGTTCTCTTCGGATATCTATTCCATGTAATCCTTTTGTGCGGTGTGCCGGTATGTTTGTTGGGATCCGATGAATCGGAGGTTTATGATTAAATTATTCATTGATAGTATGCATATTTTGTGAATTCTTAATTGAATACTCTCTGGATTCTTTTACGTGTGATTTATATAGCGATGTGATGCTTTCTATGTTGGGGAACGTCGCATGGGAAACAAAAAATTTCCTACGCGCACGAAGACCTATCATGGTGATGTCCATCTACGAGAGGGGATGAGTGATCTACGTACCCTTGTAGATCGTACAGCAGAAGCGTTAGAGAACGCGGTTGATGTAGTGGAACGTCCTCACGTCCCTCGATCCGCCCCGCGAACAATCCCGCGATCAGTCCCACGATCTAGTACCGAACGGACGGCACCTCCGCGTTCAGCACACGTACAGCTCGACGATGATCTCGGCCTTCTTGATCCAGCAAGAGAGACGGAGAGGTAGAAGAGTTCTCCGGCAGCATGACGGTGCTCCGGAGGTTGGTGATGACCCTGTCTCAGCAGGGCTCCGCCCGAGCTCCGCAGAAACGCGATCTAGAGGAAAAACCGTGGAGGTATGTGGTCGGGCTGCCGTGGAAAAGTCGTCTCAAATCAGCCCTAAAACCTCCGTATATATAGGTGGGAGGGAGGGGGCCTTGCCTTGGGGCTCAAGGAGCCCCAAGGGGGTCGGCCGAGTCCAAGGGGGAGGACTCTCCCCCCCAAACCGAGTTGGACTAGGTTTGGTGGGAGGGAGTCCCCCTTCCTTCCCACCTCCTCCTTTTTTTTCTTTCTCTCTTGATTTTCTTCTCCTTGGCGCATAGGGCACTTGTGGGCTGTCCCACCAGCCCACTAAGGGCTGGTGTATCTCCCCCAAGGCCTATGGGCTTCCCCGGGGTGGGTTGCCCCCCCGGTAAACTCCCGGAACCCATTCGTCATTCCCGGTACATTCCCGGTAACTCCGAAAACCTTCCGGTAATCAAATGAGGTCATCCTATATATCAATCTTCGTTTCCGGACTATTCCGGAAACCCTCGTGACGTCCGTGATCTCATCCGGGACTCCGAACAACATTCGGTAACCAACCATATAACTCAAATACGCATAAAACAACGTCGAACCTTAAGTGTGCAGACCCTGCGGGTTCGAGAACTATGTAGACATGACCTGAGAGACTCCTCGGTCAATATCCAATAGCGGGACCTGGATGCCCATATTGGATCCTACATATTCTACGAAGATCTTATCGTTTGAACCTCAGTGCCAAGGATTCATATAATCCCGTATGTCATTCCCTTTGTCCTTCGGTATGTTACTTGCCCGAGATTCGATCGTTAGTATCCGCATACCTATTTCAATCTCGTTTACCGGCAAGTCTCTTTACTCGTTCCGTAATACAAGATCCCGCAACTTACACTAAGTCACATTGCTTGCAAGGCTTGTGTGTGATGTTGTATTACCGAGTGGGCCCCGAGATACCTCCCCGTCACACGGAGTGACAAATCCCAGTCTTGATCCATACTAACTCAACTAACACCTTCGGAGATACCTGTAGAGCATCTTTATAGTCACCCAGTTACGTTGCGACGTTTGATACACACAAAGCATTCCTCCGGTGTGAGTGAGTTATATGATCTCATGGTCATAGGAATAAATACTTGACACGCAGAAAACAGTAGCAATAAAATGACACGATCAACATGCTACGTCTATTAGTTTGGGTCTAGTCCATCACGTGATTCTCCTAATGACGTGATCCAGTTATCAAGCAACAACACCTTGTTCATAATCAGAAGACACTGACTATCTTTGATCAACTGGCTAGCCAACTAGAGGCTTGCTAGGGACGGTGTTTTGTCTATGTATCCACACATGTAAATGAGTCTTCATTCAATACAATTATAGCATGGATAATAAACGATTATCTTGATACAGGAATTATAATAATAACTATATTTATTATTGCCTCTAGGGCATAATTCCAACATTCTAATCTATAGGTTTTCTTTGGCCAAGTTGATCAACTGATATTCGATGAAAGTGATGCATAGTAGTGAGTTAAATCTCGCAGTGTCCTCGGTGAGCGCCAAAAGGAGTAGCGAGACACGTATTACATTATTGATACTAAAGATAAAACGATGGGGTTTAGTCATAGTGATTGATTTTATTCTGCCTACATTATATCATCCTGCTTAAAACGTTACTCTATTTGTGAGAACTTAATTACCATATATGCACGCAAGAGTCGTTCGATTGGTGGAGTAATAATAGTAGATGCAGGTAGAAGTCGATATACTTGGCATAGACGTAATTTTTATGTATTTGATCATGCCATGAATAAAGTCATAACTATGCGCTTTTTATCAATCGCTCAACAGTAATTTGTTACCCATTATATGGCATTCTATTAATAGAGAAACCTCTAGTAAAAACTATGTCCTCGGGTATACGTTAATCATATTATAAAAAAAATATTATATTGCTGCAATTTATTTACTTTTATTTTACTTTGCAATTTATCAATCTCTCACTATCATATTTCATCCTTGCCCCTAACGAGTACAAGGGGATTGAGAAACCTCTTGCTCGCGTTGGATGCAAGTATTTGCTCTTTCGTTTGTAGGTGTGATACTCTCCGTCGTATCTATAATTTTTATTATTTCATGACAATATCCTACAACTTTCATAAAACTTTGGGCAACATTTTATATTATTTTGGGGACTAACTTACATTTCCAATGTCCAATGTCACTTCCTGTTTTTTTGTGTTATTTGTTTCACAGAAATTCCGTATCAAACAAAGTCCAAACACGATAAAAATTTACGAAGATTTTTTTGGAATTTATATGAATTTTGGGAAGATAATCAACGCAACACGCTGCTCGAGGGAGGCACAAGCCAACAGGACGCGACGAGGGTGGTTGGCAGCGCCCTGATGGCTTGTGGATCCCCCTTAAGTCTGTTGTGGTCATACTTTCGCCGCAAGAAAGATAGTTTCGCAATAAAAATCCACTCAAAAATTCAGCCCGGTCGGAGTTATGGATCTCCGAATATTTAAGAAACAGTGAAGGGCGAGAAAACTGCCGCGAAAAGCGAAGGGAAACATAGTTCCAATCTCGGAGGGGCTCCTACCCTCCGGGAGCCGTGACGGCCATGGACCAGACGGGAAAGCCTCCTCCCACCTAGGGAGGATGCCGGGGAAGAAGAAGAAGGAGGGGGCTCTCACCCCCTCTCTCCCGATGGCGTCGGAGGCTCGGAGCACCATCGGGGCAACCATCATGACGACGATTTACACCAACAACTTCACCACCGTCACCACAAACCCTCCCCCCTCTATGCAGCAGTGTAAACCCTCTTCTCCCCGCTGTAATATATACTTAAACATCGTGCATAATGTTATATGTTATTACCCAATGATGTGTGGCTATCCTATGATGTTTGAATAAATCTATTTTATCCCACGGGTTAATTGTGGTATGATGTTATTGTCTTATTGATATGAGTTGTATGTCGATATGGTGTTGTCCTAAGGTGCCTTCCGTGAGGCGCACACGTGAAGGATTCACACTGGAGGGTTTGCAATTTGTTCATGATTAGCTTATAGTCGGTGGCTAGAGTGACACAAGCTTACACACCCGAGCAAGGAAGTTGTTTGCGTATGGGAGTAAAGAGGACTCGATGTTTAATGTTATGGTCGGGTTTACCTTAATGATTTCTAGTAGTTGCGGATACTTTCTTGAGGTCCAATCATAAGTGCATATGATCCAGGTATGAAAAATGTTTTAGCGTATGCCTCTCCCTCATTGCATATGACAAGTATCTATCATGTTATATTCAATTGCCCATGGACAATCTTTCTCTTGCATTAGAAAAAAGCTTTCTACTGATCAACTAACTAAACTAATATTTATCTAAAACAATACCTAATTTTTATTTTCGTGTTCTTTATTATCTTACAAAACTATCTATTACACCTACTAAGTACTTCTAGTTTCCTTCCCGCAAAATATTTTCATGCTTGTTCTAGGTAAAATAAGCGTTAGTGTGCGTAGAGTTGTGTGAGTGGTTGAAATAACTTGATAGAATATCAATTCTACCTTTATATCCTCTTGAGTTCGATACTCTTACTTATCGAGAAAGGTACAAACGATCCCTACACTTGCGGGTTATCAAGACCTTTTTCTCGTATCGTTGCTAGGGAGCAATATCACATCGGTTGATATTATTGTGTGTGCTTATTTGCTTTATCACTAAGTAACTTTATTTGCTTTTATAAGTTGTTTTATATCTTTAGTTATGTATATGGAACACAAAATACCAAAAAAATCAGTTATACTTGCTACTCATGGAGATGGGGAACCTCCTAAAACCCTCGATGTTGGTTACGTGAAAAGCATTAAATGCTACTTTGATAATCCTGAGAAATTCACATTCAAATTGATAATGGGAGACATGTTGGATAAACGTGAGTACTTTAGGGATTATTGCTTGTCTCAATAAGAGAAACACTTATGAGATCAAATGAAAATGTTGCGTCAGTATACTTGGGATTTATGTGTGAGATGTGATTATACTTGTTGCTCTAAGATTAAGGGTCTACACCTTCCCTTTTAATGTGTATTTAATGATAATCAAACCTTGTCTTCTTATGCTAAGGGTATATATGATTACTACGATGTGGAACAAATAGAAGAATTTGTTGCTTTTAAGGGTGCTTATGAAATTGAATCGTTCTTTGGAAAGTATGATGACTATGATGATGATGTTTACAGACCTAAAAACTTTGTCGTACTTAAATATTGCTATGAGAATTATGAATACAATGTTGATATTAATGAATTTATTGAGAAAAAGGTTGCTGCCTTGTAAGAGACTAATATTTTGCAGAAATCTATGAAAGAAGAAATTGGTGAAACTGTGAGCTCATTAGATGAAAAATATGAGGAGTAGAGCACAAAACAAAAGGAGAAAGAGCAGATTTAGCTACCCGTGCCCACCTTCTCATGAGAGTAACTCTTCTACTCATACATTGTTTAATTTTCGGCCGCACATACCGAAGCATGAATGCTATGATCCCTTGGATTCGTTTGAAATATCCCATTTTTGATGAACTTGATGCTTGCTATGCAAATCTGTTACCACGTCCTAATCGTATTCATCTGCATCTTTATAGACTGTCCTATTTTTTACAAATTGTTGTTATAGTTGCTTTGTCTCCTTATCTTTGAGTTCTTATTGATCCCCATTGACTTGGGAGCCATAGAATTGTGATAGCATACAGTAGGTAATGTTGGATTATAATTATTCAATAATTTGATGGCAAGACATGATGGGATTTGACGTTATATGTACTAACCTTTCTAATGAAAGTTCTGCTAAGTTTTGCGTGGATGAAGTGTTCGAAGATCGAGGAGGTATTGATATGAGAAGAATAAGGAGAGGCAAGAGCCCAATCTTGGGGATGCCCAAGGCACCCCAAGTAAATATTCAAGGAGAATCAAGCGTCTAAGCTTGAGGATGCCCCGAAAGGCATCCATCTTTCTTCCTCAACAATTATCGGTATATCTCGGTTTTTGTTTTGTTCACATGATATGCATAAATTCTTGGAGTGTCGTGTGCCTTTTATTTTCCTTTTAGCAATGCATCATGTCGGTATGGGAAAGTCCATGGTTGATTTATAGAATGCTCTTTGCACTTCACTTATATCTTTTGAGTATGGCTTTTAGAATGCTTCATGTGATTCACTTATATCGTTTGAAGTTGGATGCCACATTCTCTACATATATACAACCATTATTTTTAGAATGCTCTTTTGCTTCATTTATATTTATTAGAGCGTGGTATTTTGTAGAAATAATTAAACTCTCATGCTTCACTTATACATATTTAGACAGTCAACAGGAACTGGTCACTTATATGGTTAGTCACAAAATCATACATAAAACTTGTAGATTCAGTGAATATGATATGTTTGATTTCCTGCAATAGTTTTATGACATTAAGATAGTAATATGTGGGTTAACTAGTGGATGATTGTGGATTAGTAAGAATACTGATGTTAAGGTTTATGGTTCCCGAAGCATGCACATATAGTCTCTAGTCATGCAATGAGCATAATTTATCCTTGAATGAAATCCCTTATGTTGTTATGACCGGAGGTGCACGATGGTTAACTCCTACCAACCCCCTCCCTAGGGGCATGCGAGTAGTGCTTTGCTTCGAGAGAGCTAATAAAATCTTGCAATAAGTATGTGATTTCTTTATGACTAATGTGACTTCATGGATATACACACTCTCACCTCCACATATTTGCTAGCCTCTTCCATGCCATCCATTGCCCATTCTCACATTGAGGACCGGGGCAACTTTCGTCGGTGCATCCAAACCCAGTGACATGATACGCTCTGTTGCACATAAGCCTCGTTATATCTTCCTCAAAACATCCACCATACCTACCTATCATGGCATTTCTATAGCCATTCTGAGATATATTGTCATGCGATTTCCATCATCATATACATGACTTGAGCATTCATTGTCATATTGCTTTGCATGATCGTAATATAAATAGCATGATATTTCCATGGTTTGTCCATTTTTTGATATCTTTTGCTATACTAGATCATTGCACATCCTGGTACACTTCCAGAGGCATTCATATTGAGTCATATTGTTTCATAGGTTTTCATATCGAGTTGTAAGTAATTAAAAGGGTGATGATCATCATCATTAGAGCATTTTCACGATGAGGAAAGGATGATGGAGACTATTATTTGCCCACAAGTAGGGACGAGACTCCGGATGAAAATGTGAAATGGAGAAGGCCAAATGAGCCCACAAAAAAAGAGAAATGGGGGAGGCGAAAAAGACCCCACCATGAAAATAATAATATAAAAAAACAAATAAATAAATGAGAGAAAAAGAGAGAAGGGACTTTGCTACTATCCTTTACCACACTTGTGCCTCAAAGGGGCACCAGGTTCTTCATATAGAGATCTCTTGTTTTGTCACTTCCATATGCTAGTGGAAAATTTTCATTATAAAACTTGGCTTGTATATTCCATTCACGGGCTTCCTCAAATGCCCGAGGTCTTCATGAGTAAGCAAGTTAGATGCATACCCACTTAGCTTCAGTTGAGCTTTCATACACTTATAGCTCTAGTGCATCCGTTGCATGCCAATCCCTACTCCTCGCATTGATATCTATTGATGGGCATCTCCATAGCCCGTTGATACAACTAGTTGATGCGAGACTTTCTTCACCACTTTTACCCATTTTAAACCTACCATCATATTCTATTCCACCTTTATGCTATATCCATGGTTCACGTTCATGTATTGAGTGAGTAATAAGAAGTTGAAGCACGTTAAAAAGTATGATCCAATTGCTTGGTTTGACACCGGGGTGCTCATGATTTATACTAGTGGAAAATTTTCATTATAAAACTTGGCTTGTATATTCCATTCACGGGCTTCCTCAAATGCCCGAGGTCTTCATGAGTAAGCAAGTTAGATGCATACCCACTTAGCTTCAGTTGAGCTTTCATACACTTATAGCTCTAGTGCATCCGTTGCATGCCAATCCCTACTCCTCGCATTGATATCTATTGATGGGCATCTCCATAGCCCGTTGATACAACTAGTTGATGCGAGACTTTCTTCACCACTTTTACCCATTTTAAACCTACCATCATATTCTATTCCACCTTTATGCTATATCCATGGTTCACGTTCATGTATTGAGTGAGTAATAAGAAGTTGAAGCACGTTAAAAAGTATGATCCAATTGCTTGGTTTGACACCGTGGTGCTCATGATTTATACTTTATGCTAGGAAGACCAAGCATGACATGCTATATGATTTTGTAGGGATGGCGTTCTTTAGCATTGTTATTTTGAAAGGACATAATTGTTTGCTAGTAAATATGAGTATGGATGTCTCTTTTTCAAATGATAGACTATTGCCTTAAATTACTTGTATCTTAATATTCATGCCATGATTAGACATTTGTTCAAGATTATGTTAGGTAGCATTCTGCTGGGTAACGTAGCATAAATTCAAAAAAATTCCTACGCATATTCAGTTCTTCCTATGGAGAGACCAGCAATGAGAGAGGGGTGAGTGCATCTTCATACCTTTGAAGATTGCTAAGCGGAAGCGTTGCTAGAACGCGGTTGATGGAGTCGTACTCGCGGCGATTCACATTGCGGTGTGATTCCTATCTAGTGCCGAACCACGGAACCTCCGCGTTCAACACACGTGCAGCCCGGTGACGTATCCCGCACCTTGATCCAGCAAGGAGGAGGGAGAGGTTGGGGAAGATCTCCGGCAGCACGACGGCGTGGTGTCGATAGAGAGACAAGGTCTCCCGGCAGGGCTTCGCCAAGCACCGTGGGAGAGGAGGAAGAAGGTGTTGGGGAACGTCGCATGGGAAACAAAAAAATTCCTACGCGCACGAAGACCTATCATGGTGATGTCCATCTACGAGAGGGGATGAGTGATCTACGTACCCTTGTAGACCGTACAGCAGAAGCGTTAGTGAACGCGGTTGATGTAGTGGAACGTCCTCACGTCCCTCGATCCGACCCGCGAACAATCCCGCGATCAGTCCCACGATCTAGTACCGAACGGACGGCACCTCCGCGTTCAGCACACGTACAGCTCGACGATGATCTCGGCCTTCTTGATCCAACAAGAGAGACGGAGAGGTAGAAGAGTTCTCCGGCAGCGTGACGGCGCTCCGGAGGTTGGTGATGACCTTGTCTTAAGAGGGCTCCGCCCGAGCTCCGCAGAAATCTAGAGGAAAAACCGTGGAGGTATGTGGTCGGCTGCCATGGAAAAGTCGTCTCAAATCAGCCCTAAAACCTCCGTATATATAGGTGGGAGAGAGGGGACCTTGCCTTGGGGCTCAAGGAGCCCCAAGGGGGTCGGACGAGCCAAGGGGGGAAGGTCTCCCCCCCCAAACCGAGTTGGACTTGGTTTGGTGGGTGGGAGTCCTTCCTTCCCTTCCCACCTCCTTCTTCTTTTTTTCTTTCTCTTTAATTTTTCTTCCAATGCGCATAGGGCCCTTTTGGGCTGTCCCACCAGCCCACTAAGGGCTGATGCGCCACCCTCAAGGCCTATGGGCCTCCCCGGGGTGGGTTGGCCCCCCCGGTGAACTTCCGGAACCCATTCGTCATTCCCGGTACATTCCCGGTAACTCCGAAAACCTTCCGGTAATCAAATGAGGTCATCCTATATATCAATCTTCGTTTCCGGACTATTCCGGAAACCCTCGTGATGTCCGTGATCTCATCCGGGATTCCGAACAACATTCGGTAACCAACCATATAACTCAAATACGCATAAAACAACGTCGAACCTTAAGTGTGCAGACCCTGCGGGTTCGAGAACTATGTAGACATGACCCGAGAGACTCCTCGGTCAATATCCAATAGAGGGACCTGGATGCCCATATTGGATCCTACATATTCTACGAAGATCTTATCGTTTGAACCTCAGTGCCAAGGATTCATATAATCCCGTATGTCATTCCCTTTGTCCTTCGGTATGTTACTTGCCCGAGATTCGATCGTCAGTATCCGCATACCTATTTCAATCTCGTTTACCGAAAAGTCTCTTTACTCGTTCCGTAATACAAGATCCCGCAACTTACACTAAGTTACATTGCTTGCAAGGCTTGTGTGTGATGTTGTATTACCGAGTGGGCCCCGAGATACCTCCCCGTCACACGGAGTGACAAATCCCAGTCTTGATCCATACTAACTCAACGAACACCTTCGGAGATACCTGTAGAGCATCTTTATAGTCACCCAGTTACGTTGCGACGTTTGATACACATAAAGTATCCCTCCGGTGTTAGTTAGTTATACGATCTCATGGTCATAGGAACAAATAGTTGACACGCAGAAAACAGTAGCAACAAAATGACACGATCAACATGCTACGTCTATTAGTTTGGGTCTAGTCCATCACGTGATTCTCCTAATGACGTGATCCAGTTATCAAGCAACAACACCTTGTTCATAATCAGAAGACACTGACTATCTTTGATCAACTGGCTAGCCAACTAGAGGCTTGCTAGGGACAGTGTTTTGTCTATGTATCCACACATGTAAATGAGTCTTCATTCAATACAATTATAGCATGGATAATAAACGATTATCTTGATACAGGAATTATAATAATAACTATATTTATTATTGCCTCTAGGGCATAATTCCAACAGTCTCCCACTTGCACTAGAGTCAATAATCTAGCCCTCACATCATCATGCGAATTACATTGTAATAAATCTAACACCCATACAGTTCTGGTGTTGATCATGCTTTGGCCGTGGAAGAGGTTTAGTCAGCAGGTCTGCTACATTCAGATCCGTGTGCACTTTGCATATATTCACGTCCTCCCCTTCGACGTAGTCGCAGATGAGGTTGAAGCGTCGTTTGATGTGTCTGGACTTCTTGTGAAACCGTGGTTCCTTTGCTAAGGCAATGGCACCCGTGTTGTCACAGAACAAGGTTATTGGATTCGGTGCGCTTGGCACCACTCCAAGATCCGTCATGAATTGCTTCATCCAGACACCCTCCTTAGCCGCCTCCGAGGCAGCCATGTACTCCGCTTCACATGTAGAATCTGCTACGACGCTTTGCTTGGAACTGCACTAGCTTACCGCACCCCCATTAAGAATAAATACGTATCCGGTTTGCGACTTAGAGTCGTCCGGATCTGTGTCAAAGCTTGCATCGACGTAACCTTTTACGACGAGCTCTTCGTCACCTCCATATACGAGAAACATCTCCTTAGTCCTTTTCAGGTACTTCAGGATATTCTTGACCGCCGTCCAGTGATCCACTCCTGGATTACTCTGGAACCTACCTGCCATACTTATGGCCAGGCTAACATCCGGTCTAGTTCACAGCATTGCATACATGATAGAACCTATGGCTGAAGCATAGGGGACGGAGCGCATATGCTCTCTATCTTCATCAGTTGCTGGGCACTGAGTCTTACTCAATCTCGTACCTTGTAAAACTGGCAAGAACCCCTTCTTGGACTGTTCCATTTTGAACCTCTTCAAAACTTTATCAAGGTATGTGCTTTGTGAAAGTCCTATCAGGCGTTTTGATCTATCCCTATAGATCTTAATGCCTAGAATGTAAGCAGCTTCTCCAAGGTCCTTCATAGAGAAACTTTTATTCAAGTAATCTTTTATGCTCTCCAAAAACTCCACGTTGTTTCCAATCAGCAATATGTCATCCACATATAATATTAGAAACGCCACAGAGCTCCCACTCACTTTCTTGTAAATACAAGATTCTCCAACCACTTGTATAAACCCAAATGCTTTGATCACCTCATCAAAGCGTTTGTTCCGACTCCGAGATGCTTGCACCAGTCCATAAATGGATCGCTGGAGCTTGCACACCTTGTTAGCATTCTTAGGATCGACAAAACCTTCGGGTTGTATCATATACAATTCTTCCTTAAGGAAACCGTTAAGGAACGCCGTTTTGACATCCATCTGCCAGATTTCATAATCGAAAAATGCAGCTATTGCTAACATGATTCTGACATACTTAAGCATCGCTACGGGTGAGAATGTCTCATCGTAGTCAACTCCTTGAACTTGTGAAAAACCCTTTGCCACAAGTCGAGCTTTATAAACGGTCAAATTGCCGTCAGCTTCCGTCTTCCTCTTAAAGATCCATTTGTTCTGAATAGCCTTGCGGCCCTCAGGCAGTACCTCGAAAGTCCACACTTTGTTCTCATACATGGATCCTATCTCGGACTTCATGGCTTCTAGCCATTTGTTGGAATCAGGGCCCACCATTGCTTCTTCATAATTTGCAGGTTCATTGTTGTCCAACAACATGATTGACAAGACGGGATTACCCTACCACTCTGGAGCAGCACGTGGTCTCGTCGACCTGCGTGGTTCGACAGAAACTTGAACCGGAGTTTCATGATCATCATCATTAACTTCCTCCTCATCCAGCGTCGCAATGATAGAGGTTTCCCCTTGCCCTGCGCCACCATCCATAGGGATAAGAGGTTCGACAACCTCGTCAAGTTCTATCTTCCTCCCACTCAATTCTCTCGAGAGAAACTCCTTCTCGAGAAAAGCTCCGTTTTTAGCAACAAACACTTTGCCCTCGGATTTGAGATAGAAGGTGTACCCAACTGTCTCTTTTGGGTAACCTATGAAGACGCACTTTTCCGCTTTGGGTTCTAGCTTTTCAGGCTGAAGCTTTTTGACATAAGCATCACATCCCCAAACTTTAAGAAACGACAACTTTGGCCTTTTGCCATACCACAGTTCGTATGGTGTCGTCTCAACAGATTTTGATGGTTCCCTATTTAAAGTGAATGCAGCTGTTTCTAATGCATAACCCCAAAATGAGAACGACAAATCGGTAAGAGACATCATAGATCGCACCATCTCTAATAAAGTACGATTACGACGTTCGGACACACCATTACGCTGTGGTGTTCCAGGCGGTGTCAACTGTGAAACAATTCCACATTGTCTTAAGTGAGCACCAAACTCGAAACTCAGATATTCACCCCCACGATCAGACCGTAGGAACTTGATCTTCTTGTTACGATGATTTTCAACTTCACTCTGAAATTGCTTGAACTTTTCAAATGTTTCAGACTTGTGCTTCATCAAGTAGACATAACCATGTCTACTCAAATCGTCAGTGAAGGTGAGAAAATAACGATATCCGCCGCATGCCTCCACGCTCATCGGACCACACACATCGGTATGTATGATTTTCAACAAGTCACTTGCACGCTCCATTGTTCCGGAGAACGGAGTCTTAGTCATCTTGCCCATGAGGCATGGTTCGCACGTGTCAAGTGAATCAAAGTCAAGTGACTCCAAAAGTCCATCAGCATGGAGTTTCTTCATGCGCTTTACACCAATATGACCTAAGCGGCAGTGCCACAAAAATATGGCGCTATCATTGTTAACTCTAACTCTTTTGGTCTCAATGTTATGTATGTGTGTATCGCTATCAAGATTCAATATGAACAATCCTCTCACATTGGGTGCATAACCATAAAAGATGTTACTCATAGAAATAGAAAAACCATTATTCTCTGACTTAAAAGAGTAACCGTCTCGCAATAAACAAGATCCAGATATAATGTTCATGCTCAACGCAGGCACTAAATAACAATGATTTAAGTTCATAACTAATCCTGATGGTAACTGAAGTGAAACTGTGCCGACGGCGATTGCATCAACCTTGGAACCATTTCCTACGCGCATCGTCACTTCATCTTTCGCCAGCCTTCGTTTATTCCGCAGTTCCTGTTTCGAGTTGCAAAAATGAGCAATAGGACCGGTATCGAATACCCAGGCACTACTGCGAGAGCCGGTTAATTACACATCAATAACATGTATATCAAATATACCTGATTTTTCTTTGGCCGCCTTCTTATCTGCCAGATACTTGGGGCAATTGCGCTTCTAGTGACCCATACCCTTGCAATAGTAACACTCTGTTTCAGGCTTAGGTCTAGCTTTGGGTTTCTTCGTCGGATTGGCAACAGGCTAGCCGCTCTTCTTTGAATTACCCTTCTTGCCTTTGTCGTTTCTCTTGAAACTAGTGGTCTTATTCACCATCAACACTTGATGCTCTTTACGGAGTTCAGACTCTGCGACTTTCAGCATCGCAAACAACTCGCCGGGAGACTTGTTCATCCCTTGCATGTTGTAGTTCAACACAAAGCCTTTATAGCTTGGCGGCAGTGATTGAAGGATTCTTTCAGTGATAGCCTCTTGCGGGAGTTCAATCCCCAGCTCAGCTAGACGGTTTGAGTACCCAGACATTTTGAGCACATGTTCACTGACAGACGAGTTTTCCTCCATCTTGCAAGCATAGAATTTATCGGAGGTCTCATACCTCTCGATTCGGGCGTTCTTCTGAAAGATAAACTTCAATTCCTGGAACATCTCAAATGCTCCATGACGCTCAAAGCGACGTTGAAGTCCCGGTTCTAAGCCATACAAGACTGCACATTGAACTACTGAGTAGTCCTCCTTACGTGCTAACCAAGCGTTCTTAGCATCCTGATCAGCCGTAGCGGGTGGTTCATCTCCTAGCGCAGCATTAAGGACATAATCCTTCTTCCCAGCTTGTAAGATTAGCTTAAGATTACGAGCCCAGTCTACAAAGTTGCTTCCATCATCTTTCAACTTAGCTTTCTCTAGGAACGTATTAAAATTCAGGGTGACTGTCGCATGAGCCATGATCTACAAGACAAATATATTCAAAATGGACTTAGACTATGTTCAAGATAATTAGAGTTTAACTTAATCAAATTATTCGCTAAACTCCCACTCAAAAAGTACATCTCTCTAGTCATTTGAGTGGTTCATGATCCACTTACACTAGCTCAAGTCCGATCATCATGCGAGTTGAGTATAGTTTCAGTGGTAAGCATCCCTATGCTAATCATATCATCTATATGATTCATGATCGACCTTTCGGTCTCATGTGTTCTGAGGCCATGTCTGCACATGCTAGGCTCGTCAAGCTTAACCCGAGTGTTCCGCGTGCGCAACTGTTTTGCACCCGTTGTATGTGAACGTTGAGTCTATCACACCCGATCATCACGTGGTGTCTCGAAACGATGAACTGTAGCAACAGTGCACAGTCGGGGAGAACACAATTTCGTCTTGAAATTTTAGTGAGAGATCACCTCATAATGCTACCGTCGTTCTAAGCAAAATAAGGTGCATAAAAGTATTAACATCACATGCAATTCATAAGTGACATGATATGGCCATCATCAAGTGCTTCTTGATCTCCATCACCAAAAGCACCGGCACGATCTTCTTGTCACCGGCGCCACACCATGATCTCCATCAACGTGTTGCCATCGAGGTTGTCGTGCTACTCATGCTATTACTACTGAAGCTACATCCTAGCAAAATAGTAAACGCATCTGCAAGCACAAACATTAGTATAAAGACAACCCTATGGCTCCTGTCGGTTGCCGTACCATCGACGTGCAAGTCGATATTATCTATTACAACATGATCATCTCATACATCCAATATATCACATCACATCGTTGGCCATATCACATCACAAGCATACCCTGCAAAAACAAGTTAGACGTCCTCTAATTTTGTTGTTGCATGTTTTACGTGGTGACCACGGGTATCTAGTAGGATCGCATCTTACTTACGCAAACACCACAACGGAGATATATGAGTTGCTATTTAACCTCATCCAAGGACCTCCTCGGTCAAATCCGATTCAACTAAAGTTGGAGAAACCGACACTTGCCAGTCATCTTTGAGCAACGGGGTTACTCGTAGCGATGAAACCAGTCTCTCGTAAGCGTACGAGTAATGTCGGTCCAAGCCGCTTCAATCCAACAATACCGCGGAATCAAGAAAAGACTAAGGAGGGCAGCAAAACGCACATCACCGCCCACAAAAACTTTTGTGTTCTACTCGAGAAGACATCTACGCATGAACCTAGCTCATGATGCCACTGTTGGGGAACGTCGCATGGGAAACAAAAAAATTCCTACGCGCACGAAGACCTATCATGGTGATGTCCATCTACGAGAGGGGATGAGTGATCTACGTACCCTTGTAGACCGTACAGCAGAAGCGTTAGTGAACGCGGTTGATGTAGTGGAACGTCCTCACGTCCCTCGATCCGCCCCGCGAACAATCCCGCGATCAGTTCCACGATCTAGTACCGAACGGACGGCACCTCCGCGTTCAGCACACGTACAGCTTGATGATGATCTCAGCCTTCTTGATCCAGCAAGAGAGACAGAGAGGTAGAAGAGTTCTCCGGCAGCGTGACGGCGCTCCGGAGGTTGGTGATGACCTTGTCTCAGCAGGGCTCCGCCCGAGCTCTGCAGAAACGCGATCTAGAGGAAAAACCGTGGAGGTATGTGGTCGGGCTGCCGTGGAAAAGTCGTCTCAAATCAGCCCTAAAATCTCCGTATATATAGGTGGGAGAGAGGGGACCTTGCCTTGGGGCACAAGGAGCCCCAAGGGGGTCGGCCGAGCCAAGGGGGGAAGGTCTCCCCCCCCAAACCGAGTTGGACTTGGTTTGGTGGGTGGGAGTCCTTCCTTCCCTTCCCACCTCCTTCTTTTTTTTTCTTTCTCTTTGAATTCTCTTCCAATGCGCATAGGGCCCTTTTGGGCTGTCCCCCCCCCCCCGGTGAACTCCCGAAACCCATTCGTCATTCCCGGTACATTCCCGGTAACTCCGAAAACCTTCCAGTAATCAAATGAGGTCATTCTATATATCAATCTTCGTTTCCGGACTATTCCGAAAACCCTCGTGACGTTCGTGATCTCATCCGGGATTCCTAACAACATTCGGTAACCAACCAGATAACTCAAATACGCATAGAACAACGTCGAACCTTAAGTGTGCAGACCCTGCGGGTTCGAGAACTATGTAGACATGACCTGGGAGACTCCTCGGTCAATATCCAATAGCGGGACCTGGATGCCCATATTGGATCCTACATAGTCTATGAAGATCTTATCGTTTGAACCTCAGTGCCAAGGATTCATATAATCCCGTATGTCATTCCCTTTGTCCTTCGGTATGTTACTTGCCCGAGATTCGATCGTCAGTATCCGCATACTTATTTCAATCTCGTTTACCGGCAAGTCTCTTTACTCGTTCCATAATACAAGATCCCGCAACTTACACTAAGTTACATTGCTTGCAAGGCTTGTGTGTGATGTTGTATTACCGAGTGGGCCCCGAGATACCTCCCCGTCACACGGAGTGACAAATCCCAGTCTTGATCCATACTAACTCAACGAACACCTTCGGAGATACCTGTAGAGCATCTTTATAGTCACCTAGTTACGTTGCGACGTTTGATACACATAAAGTATCCCTCCGGTGTTAGTGAGTTATACGATCTCATGGTCATAGGAACAAATAGTTGACACGCAGAAAACAGTAGCAACAAAATGACACGATCAACATGCTACGTCTATTAGTTTGGGTCTAGTCCATCACGTGATTCTCCTAATGACGTGATCCAGTTATCAAGCAACAACACCTTGTTCATAATCAGAAGACACTGACTATCTTTGATCAACTGGCTAGTCAACTAGAGGCTTGCTAGGGACAGTGTTTTGTCTATGTATCCACACATGTAAATGAGTCTTCATTCAATACAATTATAGCATGAATAATAAACGATTATCTTGATACAGGAATAATCATAATAACTATATTTATTATTGCCTCTAGGGCATAATTCCAACAGAAGGGGGGCAGGGCTGCACCGAGGGAGATCGAAAACTGTGTGCCCAACAGCCCCAAAACGCCCACTATTTATAGGAGGAGGGGAGGGGGTGCGCCACCCCTAGGGTTCCCACCCTAGGAGGTGCGGCATACCAGATGGGAGAGGGGGGTGGCGGCCAGGGCAGGGAAAGGGGGGGCGGCGCCCTAGGTGGGCCTTGGGCCTCCCCTGCGCCTAGGGTTTCCCCTCCCTCCCTCTCTGGTGCGCATGGGCTGGGTGTGTGGGGGGGGGGGCACCAGCCCACCTAGGGGCTGGTTCCCTCCCACACTTGGCCCATGTAGCCCTCTGGTCCTGGATGGAGTTGTAGCGGCGTTTGATGTGCTTCGTCTTCCGGTGAAACCTAGGCTCCTTGGCTATGGCAATGGCCCGAGTGTTATCACAGAAGAGTGTCATTGGACCCGACGCGATTGGAACCACTCCAAGGTCGGTGATGAGCTCCTTCATCCAAATTTTTTCATGAGCTGCTTCTGAAGCAGCTATGTACTCCGCTTCAGATGTTGATGCTGCCACGACTTCTTGCTTGCTGCTGCACCAGCTCACTTCCCCACCATTCAAAACATATATGTATCAGGTCTGTGACTTAGAGTCATCCGGATCTGTGTCGAAGCTAGCGTCGATGTAACCCTTTACGACGAGCTCTTCGTCACCTCCATAAACGAGAAACATCTCCTTAGTCCTCTTCAGGTATTTCAGGATATTCTTGACCGCTGTCCAGTGTTCCATACCGAGATCACTTTGGTACCTCCCTACCAAACTTATGGCAAGGTTTATATCAGGTCTGGTACACAGCATGGCATACATTAGAGAGCCTACGGCTGAAGCGTAGGGGACAGTACTCATCTTCTCTCTATCCGCTGCCGTGGTTGGTGACTGAGTCTTACTCAATCTCATACCTTGCAAAACTGGCAAGAACCCTTTCTTTGAGTTTTCCATATTGAACTTCTTCAATATCTTGTCAAGGTATGTACTTTGCGAAAGACCTATGAGGCGTCTCGATCTATCTCTATAGATCTTGATGCCTAATATGTATGCAGCTTCTCCAAGGTCCTTCATTGAAAAACTCTTGTTCAAATGGGCCTTTATGCTCTCCAATATCTCTATATTATTCCCCATCAATAATATGTCATCCACATACAGTATGAGGAAAGCTACAGAGCTCCCACTTACTTTCTTGTACAGACATGCTTCTCCATAAACCTGTATGAACCCAAACGCTTTAATCACCTCATTAAAGCGAATGTTCCAACTCCGAGATGCTTGCACCAGCCCATAGATGGAGCGCTGGAGCTTGCATACTTTGTTAGCACCCTTAGGGTCGACAAAACCTTCTGGTTGCATCATATACAACTCTTCCTTAAGGTTCCCGTTAAGGAACGCTGTTTTGATGTCCATTTGCCAAATTTCATAATCATAAAAGGCAGCAATTGCTAACATGATTCAGACTGATTTCAGCTTCGCTACGGGAGAGAAAGTCTCTTCGTAGTCAATCCCTTGAATTTGTCGAAAACCCTTTGCGACAAGTCGAGCTTTATAAACGGTTACATTACCGTTTGCATCAGTCTTCTTCTTGAAGATCCATTTATTTTCTATGGCTCGCCGGTCATCGGGCAAGTTCACCAAAGTCCATACTTTGTTCTCATACATGGATCCTATCTCGGATTTCATAGCTTCAAGCCATTTGTTGGAATCCGGGCCCGCCATTGCTTCTTCATAGTTCGAAGGTTCACCGTTGTCTAACAACATGATTTACATTACAGGGTTGCCGTACCACTCTCGTGCGGAGCATACCCTTGTGGACCTTCGCGGCTCAGTAGTAACTTGATCCGGAGCTTCATGATCATTATCATTAACTTCCTCTTCAGTCGGTGTAGGCGCCACAGGAACAACTTCCCGCACTGCGCTACTATCCTGTTCGAGAGGGGATGTAATTACCTCATCAAGTTCTACCTTCCTCCCACTTACTTCTTTCGAGAGAAACTCTTTCTCTAGAAAGGATCCGTTCTTGGCAACAAAGGTTTTACCTTTGGATCTAAGATAGAAGGTATACCCAATAGTTTCCTTAGGGTATCCTATGAATACGCATTTCTCCGCTTTCGGTTCGAGCTTTTCTGGTTGAAGTTTTTTCACATAAGCATCGCAGCCCCAAACTTTAAGAAACGACAACTTAGGTTTCTTGCCAAACCATAGTTCATACGGTGTCGTCTCAACGGATTTAGACGGTGCCCTTTTTAAAGTGAATGCTGCAGTTTCTAATGCGTGCCCCCAAAATGATAGCGATAAGTCGGTAAGAGACATCATAGATCGTACCATATCTAATAAAGTGCGATTACGATGTTCAGACACTCCACTGCGTTGCGGTGTGCCAGGCGGCGTCAGTTGTGAAACGATTCCACACTTCCTTAGGTGTGTGCCAAATTCGTGACTCAAATATTCTCCTCCACGATCAGATCGTAGACACTTGATTTTTCTGTCACGTTGATTCTCGACCTCACTCTGAAATTCCTTGAACTTTTCAAATGTCTCAGATTTGTGCTTCATCAAGTAGATATACCCATACCTACTTAAATCATCAATGAGAGTGAGAACACAACGATAGCCACCGCGAGCTTCAACGCTCATTGGACCACACACATCAATATGTATTATTTCCAATAAGTCGGTTGCTCTCTCCATTATTCCTGAGAATGGAGTCTTAGTCATCTTGCCCATGAGGCACGGTTCGCATGTGTCAAATGATTCAAAGTCAAGAGACTCTAACAGTCCATCAGTATGGAGCTTCTTCATGCGCTTAATGCCGATATGACCAAGGCGGTAGTGCCACAAGTATGTGGGACTATCATTATCAACTTTACATCTTTTGGTACTCACACTATGAATATGTGTAACATCACGATCTAGATTCATCAAGAATAAACTATTCACCAGCGGAGCATGACCATAAAACATATCACTCATATAAATAGAACAACCATCATTCTCTGACTTAAATGAGTAGCCGTCTCGCATTAAGCAAGACCCTGATACAATATTCGTGCTCAAAGCTGGTACTAAATAACAATTATTAAGGTTTAAAACTAATCCCGACGGTAGATGTAGAGGTAGCGTGCCGACGGCGATCACATCGACCTTGGAGCCATTCCCGACGCGCATCGTCACCTCGTCCTTGGCCAGTCTCCGCTTATTCCGCAGTTCCTGCTTTGAGTTGCAAATGTGAGCAACAACACCGGTATCAAATACCCAGGAGCTACTACGAGCGCTGGTAAGGTACACATCAATAACATGTATATCACATATACCTTTAACGTTGCCGACCTTCTTGTCCGCTAAGTATTTGGGGCAGTTCCGCTTCCAGTGACCCTTTCCCTTGCAATAGTAGCACTCAGTCTCAAGCTTGGGTCCATTCTTTTTATTCTTCCCGGCATCTGGCTTACCGAGCGCGGCAACGGCTTTGCCGTCTTTCTTGAAGTTCTTCTTACCCTTGCCCTTCTTGAAACTAGTGGTCTTGTTGACCATCAACATTTGATGCTCTTTCTTGATTTCTACTTCTGCAGACTTGAGCATCGAGTACAACTCGGGAATGGTCTTCTCCATCCCTTGCATGTTGTAGTTCAGCACAAAACCTTTGTAGCTTAGTGGGAGAGACTGGAGGATTCTGTCAATTATAGCATCATCCGGAAGTTCGACTCCAAGTGAAGTCAGGCGACCGTGTAACCCAGACATTTTGAGTATGTGCTCACTGACAGAACTGTTCTCCTCCATCTTACAGCTAAAGAACTTGTCAGAGACTTCATATCTCTCGACGCGGGCATGAGCTTGAAAAACCAGTTTCAGCTCCTGGAACATCTCATATGCACCGTGTTGCTCAAAACGCCTTTGGAGCCCCGTTTCTAAACTGTATAACATGCCACACCTAACCGGAGAGTAGTCATCACTCCGTGTTTGCCAGACGTTCAGAATGTCATGGGCTGCTGCGGGAGCGGGAGGGTCACCTAGCGGCGCATCAAGGACATAAGCCTTCTTAGCTGCTTCAAGGATGAGCTTCAAGTTGCGAACCCAGTCCACATAGTTGCTACCATCATCTTTCAGCTTGTTTTTCTCTAGGAACGTTTTGAAATTGAGGTTGACGTTGGCCATCTACAATATTTATAAAGACAACTTTTAGACTAAGTTCATGACAATTAAGTTCATTTAATCAAATTAAGTATGAACTCCCACTTAAATCGACATCCCTCCAGTCATCTAAGTGATACATGATCCATGTTGACTAACCCGTGTCCGATCATCACGTGAGACGGACCAGTCATCATGGTGAGCAACTTCATGCTGATCGTATTCAACCATACGGCTCATGTTCGACCTTTCGGTCTCTTGTATTCGAGGTCATGTCTGTACATGGTAAGCTCGTAGAGTCAACCTAGGTGTTTCACGTGTGTAAATCTGGCTTACACCCGTTGTATGCGAACGTTAGAATCTATCACACCCGATCATCACGTGGTGCTTTGAGACAACGATCCTTCGCAACAGTGCACACTTAGGGGAATACGTTCTCGAAATTTTAAGAGGGATCATCTTATTATTTTACCGTCGTTCTAAGCAATAAGATGAAAAACATGATAAACATCACAATGCAATCATATAGTGACATGATATGGCCATTATCATCTTTGCTCTTTCGATCTCCATCTTCAGGCATCACATGATCATCATTGTCACCGGAATGACACCATGATCTCCATCATCGTGTCTCTGTGAAGTCATCACGCCAACTACTACTATCACTACTACTATAGCTAACCGTTAGCAATGAAGTAAAAGTAGCAAGCACATGGCGTTGCATCTCATGCAATATATTAAGACAACTACTATGGCTCCTGCCAGTTGTCATACTCATCGACATGCAAGTCGTGAAACCTATTACAATAACATGATCATCTCATACATCATACATGCAACATCACAACTTTGGCCATATCACATCACATGTCAAACCCTGCAAAAACAAGTTAGACGTCCTCTAATTGTTGTTGCAAGTTTTACGCGGCTGATTAGGGTTTCTAGCAAGAACGCTTTTCTTACCTACGTGACAGCCACAACGATGATATGCCAAAGCTATTTACCCTTCATAAGGACCCTTTTCATCAAATCCAATCCGACTAGAGTAGGAGAGACAGACACCCGCTAGCCACCTTTATGCACGGTGTGCATGTTTGTCGGTGGAACCAGTCTCATGTAAGCGTACGTGTAATTTCGGTCCGGGCCGCTTCATCCCACAATACCGCCGGAAAAGAATAAGACTAGTAGCGGCAAGCAATTGACAAATCATCACCCACAACCTTTTGTGTTCCACTCGTGCATAGAATCTATGCATAGAAAACCTGGCTCGGATGCCACTGCTGGGTAACGCAGCATAAATTCAAAAAATTTCCTACGCATATTCAGATCTTCCTATGGAGAGACCAGCAACAAGAGAGGGGTGAGTGCATCTTCATACCTTTGAAGATCGCTAAGCGGAAGCGTTGCTAGAACGCGGTTGATGGAGTCGTACTCGCGGCGATTCAGATCGCGGTGTGATTCCGATCTAGTGCCGAACCGCGGCACCTCCGCGTTCAACACACGTGCAGCCCGGTGACGTCTCCCACACCTTGATCCAGCAAGGAGGAGGGAGAGGTTGGGGAAGATCTTCGGCAGCACGACGGCGTGGTGTCAATGGAGAGACGAGGTCTCCCGGCAGGGCTTCGCCAAGCACCGTGGGAGAGGAGGAAGAAGGGGGGCAGGGCTGCGCCGAGGGAGATCGAAAACTGTGTGTCCAACAGCCCCAAAACCCCCACTATTTATAGGAGGAGGGGAGGGGGTGCGCCACCCCTAGGATTCCCACCCTAGGAGGTGCGGCAGCCCAGATGGGAGAGGGGGGGGGCGGCGGCCAGGGCAGGGAAAGGGTGGCGACGCCCTAGGTGGGCCTTGGGCCTCCCCTGCGCCTAGGGTTTCCCCTCCCTCCCTCTCTGGTGCGCATGGGCTGGGTGTGTGGGGTGCACCAGCCCACCTAGGGGCTGGTTCCCTCCCACACTTGGCCCATGTAGCGCTCTGGGGCTTGTGGCCCCTCCCGGTGGGCCTCCGGAACCCTTCCGGTGGTCCCGGCACTTTGCCGGTGGTGCCTGAAACATTTCCGGCGTCCAAACCCATCCATCCTACATATCAATCTTTACCTCGGACCATTCCGGAGCTCCTCGTGACATCCGGGATCTCATCCGGGACTCCGAACATCCTTCGGTACCTCATATAACAATTCCCTATAACCCTAGCGTCACTTAAACCTTAAGTGTGTAGACCCTACGGGTTCGGAAGACAGGCAGACATGACCGAGACACCTCTCCGGCCAATAACCATCAGCGGGGTCTGGATACCCATGGTGGCTCCCACTTGCTCCACGATGATCTCATCGGATGAACCACGATGTCAAGGATTCAATCAATCCCGTATACAATTCTCTTTGTCTATCGGTATAGAACTTGCCCGAGATTCGATCGTCGGTATACCTATACCTTGTTCAATCTTGTTACCGGTAAGTCTCTTTACTCGTTCCGTAGCACGTCATCGTGTGACCAACTCCTTAGTCACATTGAGCTCATGATGATGTTCTATCGAGTTGGCCCAGAGATACCTCTCCGTCACGCGGAGTGACAAATCCTGATCTCGATTCGTACCAACCCAACAAACACTTTCAGAGGTACCCATAGTGCACCTTTATAGTCACCCAGTTACGTTGTGACGTTTGATACACCCAAAGCACTCCTACGGTATCCGGGAGTTGCACAATCTCACGGTCGAAGGAAAAGACACTTGACATTTAGAAAAGCTTTAGCATACGAACAATACGATCTAGTGATATGCTTAGGATTGGGTCTTGTCCATCACATCATTCTCCCAATGATGTGATCCCGTTATCAATGACATCCAATGCCCATGATCAGGAAACAATGATCATCTATTGACTAACGAGCTAGCCAACTAGAGGATTGCTAGGGACACATTGTGATCTATTTATTCACACATGTATTATTGTTTCCTGTTAATACAATTATAGCATGAACAATAGACGATTATCATGAACAAGGAAATATGATAATAACCATTTTATTATTGCCTCTAGGGCATATTTCCAACACATTCTACATCAAAAATTATCTTTTTATCATTTACCTACTCAAGGAAGAGCAGGAATTAATCTTGTGGATGTTGATACGTCTCCATTGTATCTATAATTTTTGATTGTTTAATGCCAATGTTCTACAACTTTCATATACTTTTGGCAACATTTTATATTATTTTTGGACTAACTTACTTATCCAGTGCCCAGTGTCAGTTCTTGTATTGTGTGTGTTTTTTGTCTCGCAAAAATTCCATATCAAACAAAGTCCAAACGCGATAAAAAAATTATGGATATTTGTTTGGAACATATGTGAATTTGGGGAAGAAGAATCGACGCAACACGGTGCCTCAGGGAGGCACAAGCCAACAGGGCGCGACCAGGAGGGGTGGTCATGTCTTGATGGCTTGTGACCCCCCTAAGTCGGTTGGGGTCATACTTTCTCCGCAAGAATGATAGTTTCACGATAAAAAAGGACCTCAAAATTTCAGACCGGTCGGAGTTACGGATCTCCAGATATTTAAGAAACAGTGAAGGGCCATAAAACAGTCGTGAAAAGAGAAGAGAAACATAGAGATATATCCAATCTCGGAGGAGCTCATCCCCTCTGGGAGCCATGTCAGCCATGGACCAGAGGGAAAATCCTGCTCCCACCTAGGGAAGGAGCCCAAGGAAGAAGAAGAAGGAGGGGACTCTCCCCCTCTCTCCCGCTGGTGCCGAAGCGCCGTCGGGGCAACCATCATGAGGGCGATATATACCAACAAATTCGTTGCCGTCACCATCAACTCTCCCCCTCTATCCAACGGTGTAAACCCTCTTCTTCCCGCTGCAAACTCTACTTAAACATGGTGCTTAATGCTATATATTATTACCCAATGATGTGTGGCTATTCTATAATGTTTGAGTAGATCTATTTTGTCCCAGGGTTAATTGTTGTATGATGTTATTGATATGAGTTGTATGTTGATATGGCGCCGTCCTAAGGTGCCTTCCGTGAGACGCACACGTGAAGGATTCATGATGGAGGGTTTGCAATATGTTCATGATTCGCTTATAGTGGGTAACTAGAGTAACAAAAGCTTATACCCGAGTAAGGGAGTTGTTTGCGTACTGGAGTAAAGAGGACTTGATGTTTAATTCTATGGTTGGGTATACCTTAAATTGTTGCCCCCTAGAATTAATATTTTTCTTTGGTTGTTAGGTAATAACAAGCTCATGCCCAAAAATAATCTCTTGAAAAGAGGAATTGATGAAAAACGGAATGTCTCCTTTGTTATGGACATGTGTGCATCCATCACTTATTTTTTGTGTGGTGGCTCAAGAGACTTGTAAACGTCTAACTAGCTTGTTTGATTCGCCATTAGGATCTGATTATCTTTCCATAGCTAAATATTGGTCAACTAGTAAGAATCAAGGTCCTCTAAATTCTATACATTCTTGTACTCTTTGGTGCATTTGGAAAACAAAATTCAGTAGTATTGTCCAGTATGATATTAGGCAGATATGATGGCTCATCTTAGTGACTTGAATAAATGGAGGATCCTCCACAAGGATCATGTCAATGAGAGAGTGGAAGCATTTTCTAGAATGCTCTCTGTGCTCATTAAGAGGGTGCTTGGATACGTTTTAGTCCCATGACTAAAAGTAATGAGACTAAAACTTGCTAGCCTCACCCATGCTTGGATCCAAATACTAAAGAGACTAAAATCAAGTTAATGAGCATTTATTATCCTCCAAACCCTCCAAACCAGAACTTGCCTGGGGAGTTAAATGAGGAGAGGGAGGACTAATGCACATTTTAGTAGGGGAACCCTTGACTAAAAGATTTTAGCCTCAAGACTAGTTTTAGCCTCTCTTTAGTCAAGGGTGCTTGAAACTTTAGCCTCTTAAAGAGACTAGTTTTAGTCAGACTAGTTTTAGTCTCTTGGATCCAAGCACCCTCTAAGGCCCCTCATTCTGTCTTGATGAGGTAGCTGAGGCAGAAACAAGCATCTATGGTGCCTTAGATCACGCCACTTTTAATGCATTGGTGCTAAGAGCATGGTTAATAGTATAGCCAACTGCTGGCTATAAGCAGTTTTATAGCCCATCTTATAGCTAGTTTGTACAATAGTTAGCTATAAAAGAGTACTATTTTTATCATATATGGTTCACCTTTCATTCTCACAAAGCATCTAGGAGCACGCGCTAGAGCTCACTCTTCACGAAGAGTCCGCTTCCCTTCTCTCTCCTCTTCTCTCTCATCCAACTCAGCAAAAATATAGTATTTTAATCCTTACACCCTGCTGACTGTACCTTATTGTACTTGCTCTAAGATGAGGTGCTAAGCACATTAAATAGTTTAGCAACTAAAGTCCCCAATGCATAGTTGCTTAGTTTATTGTACTCCCTCCGTTTCAGTTTATAAGTCCGGCACGTGTATCTAGGTCGTCAATTTGACCAACTTAATGAGAGACATATATTACAAAAAATATATCATTAGAAGCTTTAGATGTTCTATTTTCTAATGATATAATTTTTATGTTAAACAATATATTTTATATAAGCTAAATTGACGATCTAGGTACACGCGCATGCCTTATAAACTGTGACGGAGGGAGTAGCTAAGCCTCCTTATTTAATGCTTTCCCAACTAAAGTTGTGCATGCATTGGTGCATTTCTTTCATTTAATTGTTTTACCTAGGTTCACGCGCTCATCATTGTTTTTTCCTGGTGTCACCACACTCATCTCTCTCTTATTAATTAGCTTGCCACATCAGATTTTTTTTGCCTATGTGGCAGCCTTAACACGTGTACAAGGTGGAGCATTGGGTGTAGCCTCATGCATTTTGCTAGCCAAGCTCTCTCTTTCGGGTACTTTGTTTAGAAATGCTCCCCTACCCGCCACTCTGTCATCCCCAAACGCTCAGATTCTTCGCTAGAAGGCTGCTCGTAATGGAAGTATCACAAGTAGTATCATGCATGCCAACTAGGTAATTTTAATGAGATGTCATAGAATTAAATAAAGCAAGAAAGAGTTGAATATCATATCATGATACCGTATCATATTAAATGTTATGCTACTATGTGGCATTCATGTGCAATAAATGAATTGTTCTATGATACTACTAACATATGATAGTATGTATTACATATGTAGTATCAGACACTAGTATCATATGCATGATACTAGCATATGATACTTTCCATTACAACCAGCCGAAAGGAAGGATATCTAGAAAGACAACTACTCTCAATTGTGTTACTCCGCTTGGAACTACTATCATCTCGCGTCAATTTCCTTTGAAAAAGACCGAGAGTGGGGTGGCATCAGTTCTCGATAACGAAGGCCTTGTGAAGGCGATGTAGTATGTTCTTTTAGAGCATCTATAGTCCGATCCTTCAAATGACCCCTCATATGCCCGCGAACACGGCTGGTTAGTGATCGGACAGGAGAGAGAAGGAAAAATGTGACCCAATCGGACCCCTCATATCGTTTCTATATGCCCGGGCTGTCCACGAACTCTCATATCCATCCTAAATATGAGGAGGATATGAGGGCTCACGGACGTGCCCGGGCACGCCCGGTGAGTCCGCCACATAGGACGCGCCCCCATCTGAACCATCTTTTTTTTTATTCATTCGTTTCTTTCTCTCTTCCTCTCCATCAACCACGTACTGTCATCGGACATATGGCGAAGAAAATGAGAAGTGTGACTGCATGAACGGATAAATAGGGGACACATTCGGTCACTGACACTAACCGGACGCGTCCGCGGGTGTTTGGAGCCGAATTTGCAAGGTCTGACTGTAGATGTTCTTAAATCTCTTTCTAAGAAGTGTGCCTTTGTCATAAAACTGTGCTAGCTCACAGTTGGAAGTAATTTGTTTTGGCTTAGGCAACCTGAAGCGTATTTTTTTTTTACTTTTATTAGTTTTTCTTCTTATCGTTTTAAACTATGTCACTCTGATTTCATTATTTCGTACTCATTATTATTAAACTAATATTATCATGTACAACTAAACTGAATTAAAATAGTTGCAACCAATTCTTAGAGCGATCGTGTAGGCCTAGGGTATCACACCTACTTTCTTACTCCCTCCGTTCTTAAATATAAGTCTTTTAAATGATTTCACTAGATGTCTACATACGAAGCAAAATGATTGAATGGACACTCTAAAGTATGTCTATATACATCCGTATGTGGTTCACTAGTGAAATCTCTACAAAGACTTATATTTAGAAACGGAGGAAATATAAGGGAATAAAGCCTTTTATTTCATATTGTAGTACCTATAGATTTTCCGAAAAGTTAAAATCTACAACTTTGATCAGATTTATAGAGAAAACAATACAAATGTACATAGAATACCAAACATACTTCATTAGATACATTATGATACACGCTTTTATATACTCGATACATCCGTTTTTTTAATAAATAATTCCGGACAGAGGAAACGGTACATATTTATTATTTGATATTGCAGATATGAATAGTACATATTTATTATTTGATATTGCAGATATGAATAGTTTTCTCCGTAAATTTCGTAGGGTTTGACTGTCCTAGAATCTATAGGCGCTGTGTTATAAAACAGAGAGAGCGGTAATCAAGAGGTTTTTTTATTCATTTTTACAGCAGAGAGTTGGTTACAGTGAACTTATCCTCAGCAGTGGCAGCAAACAAGAAGATCCGTGGAACATGACACAAGAGCTGTAACAACAAACTCCGGGAATCATCCATGTCTCCCAAAGATCAACACACTCTGGCGTCACAGAAGATCCGGGCCAACAGGACCAGCGTCCAGCGCCATTCCTCACTTCTTCCTCCCTCCCTCCCTCCCTCGACTCCTCCTCCTTCCTGTAGACTTCCAAATAAAAGCCCACCTGCTTTCTTTTCCCGCGACCATTTCCATAAAAAGAGCTCCCCGCCCCTCTCCCTCTCTCTCTCTCTCCTCTTCCCCCCAGCCGTCCGCCCCAGGTACCCCTCCACCCAGCCCCCAGCCCACAGCAAGCAAGAAGAGGGAGAGGAGAGGAGAGGAGGGACCGCTCAAGTACAATTCTAGCCTAGTTTCTGATCGCGGTTTGCAGCCACGACCGGGAATTAATCCCGAGAATGTTCTAGATCTTCCGCCTAGCGCCGCCGGCCGCCGCCGCCGCTCTAATTTGGTCTCTACGTGCCATGGACGGCGTGGGAGGAGGAGGAGGCGGCGGTGGCATGGGTGGCATGCCGGGAGCTCCCCAAAACATCCTGGACGCCGGAGCTCAGGAGTACTACCCTACTGCTGGCGCGCCCTACCCGCCCCCGCCGTTCCTGTCGCTCCAGCACCAGCTCTACTGCCCGCCGCCGTTCCCGGTCATGCCACCGCCGATGGCCATGCCCATGCCCATGCCGCCGCCGCCGCAGATTGGGCTCCCCGTGCCGACGGTAGCCACGACGCCGGTCGACGGTCCGGCGGGCCGCGCGGTCGTGCTCAGCCTGCTGCCCCCGCACACGCCGGAGCTCGAGGTGGCTCGCGCGATGGCGGCCTTTGGCGACGTGCGCACGGTGGACGCGCCGGCGCTGGCGTCCGAGGGCGTGGCCACCGTGCACTTCTTTGACCTCCGCTCCGCCGAGAACGCCGTCACCGCGGTGCGCGAGCAGCACATGCGGCAGCAGTGCCGCCTCAGCCAGCTGTACGCCGCCCCGGCCGCCTGGCCACCCCAGCCGCCGGCGTGGGACTGGCACCAGGACGACTGCCGCGGACTCGTCCTCGGCCAGGCCGTGTGGGCTCACTTCACCGCTGCCTCCACCCTCCCCGACGACGGCGCCAACCGCGGCTCCCTCGTCGTGCTCAATTCCCTCCCGGACGTCTCCGTCTCCGAGCTCCGCCAGGCCTTCGAGGCCTACGGTACGCACCCACCCCGCCGCCGAACAATTCTCGACACAATTCCCATCTTAACGTCTGACTGGTGTTTGTTTGCAGGTCCGTTGAAGGATGTGAGGGAGTCCGCGCAGCGGCCGAACCACAAATTCGTGGAGTTCTTCGACACGCGCGACGCCGCCCGCGCGCTCGCCGAGCTCAACGGCCGGGACTTCTTCGGCCACCGCCTCATCCTCGAGTTCACGCGCCCTTCTATCCCCGGCATACGCAGGTGATTCTTGCGCGCGCGCCGCCATGCCCCTCGCTTGCCCATCCAGTCCGTCGACTAAAATATGTGAATTGCACGCAGGCGCGGGTTCGTGTCGCCGCGACCCACCGCCCCGACGCCGCCCAGGCTGCAAACGGCGTGGCGTCCCTTGCCTGCTCCGGCGAAACAGCCGCCCCCGCCGTCGTCGTCGACGCGCACGGGCAAGGCGAGCGGAGAGGTGGTTACCATCGGCAGGAGCTCCTCCAAGTCTAACGCGGCCGATCGGTGCAAGGGTGGCACAAGCCATGAACGGAAGGGCAAGGGCAAGGGCGGGAAGAAGCCCACAATTGTGGTTGACACGACGTCGTCGACTCCGGCTTCGGCTTGCGAGACAACAGCGACCGCGTCGGCGTCCGGCAAGCAGCAGCTACAGAAGGGAGTCGTCCGCGTGGGGAGCTGGCGAGGGCCCAAGAGCTGGAGAGGCGGGTGGGAGACGCGCTTCGAGTTCAAACAGCAAGGCGCCGCCTCCTCCGACACCAACGCCGCCACCGCCGCCGCCGCCGACACGGACACGCAAGAACCGGAGACGAGGACCACCGTGATGATCAGGAACATACCGAACAAGTACAGGTCGTCGTGCCATCCTCCGCATTTGTCGCAACAATGCTAGCACTAGTACTACTACTACTACTATATTTCATGGGGGGCGCATGCTACTACAATTGTGTCAAGGATTTTGCCTAGGTCGTGCTCTCGGCCTGACCTGGTGATCTCTTGTTCGTCGCAGCCAGAAGCTGCTGCTAAACATGCTGGACAACCACTGCATCGAGTACAACAAGAAGATCGAGGCCGGCGAAGGCGCGGGCGAGCCCTTGTCCTCCTACGATTTCCTCTACCTCCCCATAGATTTCAAGTGAGTCCCCCAACTACAAGCTGCCGCATTCATATTTTATGGAGCTCATTCCCATGAACACACACTCAATTTGCAACCTATAATTGTAAATTGTAGCAGTATGTGAAGTTGGTTCAATCCAAGTAGTAGAAAAATGCGTGTGGGGGGTACAAAATTGGTAGAAACCAGGACAAGCTCTCGGCTAATAGTAATAGGCGGCCGATTGTGCGAGCTTGCTTGTGTGGGGTGGAGGGAGGGAGGGGGCATCTTTTGGTACTGCCTGGTCTGCGCCAGCATTGTTGCGCCATGGTCTTATTAGCCCAAATGGAAAAGAAATTGGATGTGGTGCCGGATCCTTTTCGTTTTGATGCCAATGAATTCTTTTGTTGTTTGCATGCACCGCCTGGCCCGGCTGATCGATCAGAAAGGGGCCTGTGTTCGCCTGCCTTTCTTTTCTCGCACGTCTGCTGCCTCTTCCTCTCTAGGATCCTCCTCCCTCCCTCCCTCCCTCCCTCCCTGCCAATTGCTTTTCTTGCTTTGCACAGCCCTCCCTGCTCATGCTGCATGCGCTTCCATAACAAGGCCAGCACGACAGGATAAAAGCAAACGTCGGGTGAGAGAATCATGGAGTAGCGATGAAAAGTTGCATCCATCCATGTATGTTAATTTGTTTTCAAAGCATGAGAATTGGTGTAGGCTAATTTGAAGCACTTTCTTTTGTGTCTCGTTTGGCTGCCAACTTTCCGCTTGCACGAAGCAAGGCTGAGAAAAGACCTGTGCCATCAGTGCCCAATGACAAGAGGAACTTGGTGCGGCTCTGTGCAAAGGCAGCTTCACATCAATAGTAAAACAATTCTACTGGTAGCTCCAAAAGCTTTTGACCTCTCCAACTAGTATAGGAGTATAAAATAGTGCAACCAGCTCTTGCTCGCCAGATCATTCCATGTTTTTGGTGGTAGTAAGTAGTATCTAAATTAATCAGTGGTGTTATATGATATATATATATATATATCGAAATGAACCTCTGAATTTCGTTGATGGTGTGGCGTGCAGCAACAAGTGCAACGTGGGGTACGGGTTCGTGAACCTCACCACGCCGGAGGCGGCCGTGCGGCTGTACAAGGCGTTCCACAAGCAGCCATGGGAGGTGTACAACTCGCGCAAGATCTGCCAAGTCACGTACGCGCGCGTGCAGGTGCGTACTCTCGTGTACCCGCATGCCATGATGAATCTTGGCAAGTTCCTCCTATGCTATGCCACACCACGTACGTAGCTCCATAACCAATGGGCGTGCAGGGCCTGGAGGCGCTCAAGGACCACTTCAAGAACTCCAAGTTCCCTTGCGACAGCGACGAGTACCTGCCCGTGGTCTTCTCGCCGCCGCGCGACGGCAGGCGGCTCACCGACCCGGAGCTCCTCGTCCCGCGCACGCCCATGCCGTCGCCGTCGCCGTCGCCGTCCTCGCCGCGGAAGGGCCAGGCCGCGAGCGTGGACCCGCTGGCGCTGGAGCTCATGGCCCCGCCCTCGTCGTCCGGCGACGGCGCCTCCTCGACAATGTCCACCCACGCCGACGAGGACGTCCACGGCGCAAGCAGCAACGAAGACGACGACGGTGGGCTCGGCGAGGAGCTACAGCGCCTGGGCTACACCGACTAGCTAGGTATAAGCCTAGCCTAGCATTTGCTTCGAGAAGTGGCGGAGCAGTGATGGTGGCTGCTGCCATGGCATATCTCTGCCGCGGATCTGCAAGCGAAGCGAAGGGTCACCCAACATTTATGGCATGTGAATGGAGATTGAGCGGCGACAGGAGTGTGGGAGATGAAATGACTCGAGAAAAGGAGCGATTTGATGTGTGTCGTGTGGTTTCGATCGAGAGAGGGAGAGAGGTGAAGGAGTATGACTATGACTATGAGTAGTATCATCATCGCCGTCCTCATTCGTCATTCGTACTGCTACTAGCTGGATGCATGCAGGCGGAGCCGTGTTCTGCTTGTTTTTAGATTTGAAGTTTCTCGCTTTTGAAACTTGGACCTAGCTAAGCTTTGCCTAGACTGACTATTCTTCTTCATGCGTTGGTTCCTTCAATTAATTGCAAGCCTTACTAGAACTCCGAATTTCGACAGCTTCTGATGGTAATGGTAGATTTGATCAGATCTCACCATGTCTATTTTTCTTTGTTTAGTTGGCTCTAATTTGCATGCATGATGTTTCCTTAAGATTCTCATGTGCCCATTTACTACTATGAAAATATGTCACGCCGGTAATGTTTCAAGTCAGATCAATGGAAAACATTCGTTGCATGCAGAAGGCTCTTAAAACCAATGAAACTTATGAGTACTCACGACTGTCTGTAATTAAACTATCATGCATGTTAATTAGATGATTTTATCATTTATGTGAACTAAACAATTTTGATAAAATGATTCCAAAATATGTCTTTCTAGAGGTTTCATTAGAAGACTATATACAGATGTATATATAAACATATTTTAGAGTGTGGATTTACTTATTTTGTTTTGTAGTCTTTTAGTAAAATCTTTAAAAAGACTTATGTTTAAAATGAAGGGAGTAATATACTATTATGTGTCTTACATCTCAGCAAATAAGATAATATCATACACTATTATCATATGCGTAATAATTATGATATACATGCAACCTTATTCGTTCCATGAAGTAAGCAAAGTCAACGCTAAACAGTGGGTCCTAAGTGGGTCCTAAAATACTCGGAATGTGTCATAAGAGCATTTCTAGCAGACGTCGTATAATGCCTCAATCCATAAAATAGCCGTCAAAATACGAATCGCGGTGAAAAATGCTGTCAGAACAGACCTCGCAACCGCGTTTGATCCGTAATTTTTTTGCAGGGTATGGTAAAATGTCCATCCCAATCCACGAAAACGCAGCCCCCTCCCCCGCCCCGTCGGTGCCTTGTATATATCTAAAGCGGTTGGTTGATGGAACATTTTAGTCCGTGTTTTTTCCCACCACCGCTTTCGGGTGCCGCCATCGATTCCGGCCATGCCAGTCGTCGGATATATGTTTTTTGCTAATACCTATCTAGATAATAGTTAGCAGAATATTCTTTTATATGGGTCCGTTTTGCGCGGTTTGTTCGCCCGTCGCTCACGCCAACCTGTAAAATCGTTTTTCCACGAATTGCAAACGATCTGCTAGAGATGCTTTAAACCTCGAAGTAGTTGTTTAATGTGGACAAACGCAACAACTGAGTTTATGCCATTTGTGTTCCAAATTATGTTGTAATGCTAATGGTAAGAGATGTCTCATGCTAGAAAAAACAGATTTGCTAATACCTATCTAGATGATAGTTAGCAAAGTCGAGCCTAACTTCTTTGCCATTTAATTACTCAAACAAAAATAAAAAGAAATTTTGTACGAATCTTTGTGTAAAATCAAATAATGTAGGATTATATCTCGTCTCTGTGATAGCTAGCCACACACTGCAAAAATATAAGACACGTGTTTTTTTTTTGGATGGGTGTATTGTGACTTACATTCCTAAAAAAATTGAGCTACAATTTATGATTTCTCAAATTTATAGGTGTAAAGTTTTTTTATTGCTTGGTCGACATTGAAATGGCAATCCATCATTGATATCCAATGCAAGATTCCGTATTTTCTTGTGAGCCTCATGATAATAATATAAGGAACAAGGTTCTTACAACGAAGACGATTTAAATATATATGGGTAAATAAATAAGGCATAGTGGGAAACAAATTTTTTGTTAGTCAATGGAGTATTTGTTCGCACTAGGTTGGAGAAAACATTACAATGCTACAAACACCCAGAGATTAATATACAAATAGATTTGCAGAATTAACCTAAAAATTCATTTGCGGCTAAGATAGTAATTCCCCGTAATTTGGGCATGTTTTTGTTGATAGTGAGAAGCAATATAACTCAACACATATGCACTTCGCACACAAACACATGCACTTTTTTTCAAAAAGGGATAACCCGGCCTATGCTTCATACGATGGACACATGCATTTTATGAAGAGTGAATTCCACTTTCTACTCCATAGTTGTGCATTTATGACACTTATTACCCCATCTACTAGTGAAGTAAAATAAAAAATACGCCATATATTAAAATTTAAACAAGGTTTTACCTAATTTTAACATTCTACATGTTTTATTAGAACAACCCGTGTGTTAGGTCTATGTGGTCCGTCAAAATACGCAAATATTAAAGGGTGTCATCGATGATAGTGTCCATCCTTTTCTTCATCATCTGGCCCATTCCTAATCACTGTGCTGATATTTTTCGGTCTCAATCATCACCTCACACCTTTTCAAATGACATGCATAACAAAAACGGGGTCTAGGTTTTTTAAAATGGGTAATATAAATGATTTTTTTATTAGATGAGGTAATTAGTATAAAAATGCATGACTAGAGGGTAAAAAGTGAAATTCACTCTTTTATTAAATATAAAATAAAATATTCTCAAGTCACCAAGTAACAAATGGTTTACAACGAAACATGACTAAATAGGTGATGAACAAGATTATAAAACTCATCTACATAATCCAGTAATGGCACTAACGATCCAGGTTAAGACGACTACAATGGTCATAAACCCCGTGCAATCGTTTCACACGGTGAAATCCAGAGCTCATAAGACAAATTATAGTGATTGTCATATATAGATTTACAACGTAGCTCTGACGATAATATGCAATGTTTAAAAAAAAGATAATCTACTGAAAACAAACTCATTCCACCAATTCAAACTGCCCAAGAATGGCACAAATTCTCACCCATTTTTGCCCCATCAGATTATGATGAATACCAGCCAACCAAGTACTCCCTAAGTCCCAAAATAACCGTCTCAAGCTTAGTACAATTTTATACTAGAGTTAGTACAAACTTGAGACACTTGTTTTGGGACGGAGGAAGTACCAAACAAATTTTTAGTGCTTGGGGGATAAATTGTGCACCAAACCAATTACTACCAATTTTGTGTACTATATTTATTCTCTCTTTGTTCTCAATAGCCCACTTATTTGCAGAATGTGATATTTTGCTATTTTTACATAGACGCGCAAAAACGGAGTGATTGTGCACCTGTTCTGGCTATATGTACTTGTGCTATATTTCATGTGTCGGACCCTTTGAACGGCAGACTGGCGTCCATTCTTCCACGACACTGGCAAGTGGACCAACACTCACACAACACTTGCGCCGCTTTAACGGCCGGCCGGGGTGGTACTAGCACGAGTGAGCGTTAATATTCTAGTACACGGTCGTGGTGATGCACCAACAGATCTTGAGCTAAAATGAACGGATACCGAGCCGTGCGCGCGTGCGGGTGCGTGTCGGTCCTCGTGCTTTGACCACAAAAATCTACATATATATATATCTGTAGGAGTACGTGCAGACCTTAGTTACAAGTAGTAGTACAAGATTGAACTAGAAATTGCGTGTGTGCTCGTACGGTAGATCAGGGCCCGAGAAGTTGGGCAAAATGGCATGTCGATTTGTTTACTGCGACGTGTCCCCGTGGTCGATGTCATGTGCCACTGCATACGCAGACCGTGTGCGTGCGCTAGTGACAGCAGCAACACGATGCATGCACTCGTGTGCGCGCGCTAGCTTGTGGGCACTGGGCAGAGAAACTGTAGCAGTAGTTTAGTAGCGCGCGACTGATGCAGAGCGTTTTCAGGTAGGATTTTGTCCTGTCAGCGGTAACAAAACTAAGGTCTCCGGCCGGCGGGCGGGGCGGTGGCAAGTTGCGGCGCCGGTCCCGGGGCGAGGCAAGCTGATCAAGCGAGCTTTCGGGGTTCGCCGAGGCAAACATGCACGACGGCTTGTGAATTCCTAGGCGACTCGGTGTGTTTTGACTCGAAAGAGAGTGGGCTCCGGCAATCGCTTGCATGCATGCAAACAACAATGGCTCGTGGCGCTGCTCGCCCGAAAACTTTACCGTGGTCGTCTCGGTCGGTTCCTTCGTCGGTTGCATAAAACAATGGAGAAGGCCCAGCCAGGATTTTTCCTTGGTGGTTCGGCTTCAGGTTGTAGATCGAGGAGGGAATTCGCACGCACGGGGTTAAACCGTGTACGATCAGCCGACCGTAGAAGCCTTAGTTTAGTCTGGGTTTGGAGCGAGTCGCCTGAGATTGTTTTTCCCTGCCATGGAGCGGAGCGGAGTGGACCTCCTGTCTCCTGGAAGGCATCATTAGTGTAGTGCTAGATCTCTCTTCTTGCGCAGCAACGGATTGTTTAGGGTTTGCATCCGTAATGCGCATTGTGGAGTAGGCAGCCTCGCAGTACGTACCGTAGTTGCACGAGACCTTGTAGATACGGCAATACTCTACAATTGTCGAACTTGTCAGGCCGATCCATCTCAGAGGTCAACGTAATTCAATTGTCGAACTGCGCGGAAAAGCTCCGTGTTTAGCTGTCCCGGCCCGGTGCGTAGTTCTTGGATCCAACACACAAATGAATGCCGATTTACCATCGCGACAGCTCGGAATAGTGGAGTCAGTCCAGTAGCTAGTGACGGCCTCGTGGTCATTCAGCAAGTAAGTGTCATGTCGCCACATTTGCACACAAGCAGAAGCAGGCATGATGCGTTTGCGCGTTCCGATGCGCGGTGCAACGCATGCATATCCAAGCTAGCTAGTATAGCTGTAGCTCTAGCTGCATGCTACGCTAGCTGTCGTAGCCTAGCTAGCCTAACTCCACGAAGGCAAGTCTTCGTTTTCCAAGATGAGAAAGAAGAAGAGAAAATGTGGATGCACTCCTAGGGATAGCTAGGCAGGCATGAAAGATTTTGACGAAATCCTCACAAGCCTGTGAAGTCAACTCTATCGCCCACCGTCCCATCCCTGCTATTTGTTCGGCTTCACGCCAGGTAGCAAATCAAATGCGATCGGATCGGTGCATGCATGGACGCATAAGATCACGCTTACGCGTGGGAGCCACGCCCCAGTCGGGAGGTTGTCGTCTACCTTGAGACTCGCGTCGACGGATAGAAGCGAAGAGAGAGAGAGAGGGGGGAAGGAAGGGTGCATGGTATTACCCGGGTAGAAGGGTGCTCCGGCCATGCAAAAGGATGGCGCGCGGGCGGGACGAGGCGACTGTGGTTGAGGCATGCAAGCCCCCCAATAAAAGAGGAGAGAGAGGGAGGAGATGGCGCGAATCGATTTGGTCGAGATCTTGAGGGGGAGGTGGTGGCGCAGCCTCCGAGGCGGAGAGAGAGAGGGGGCCGGGGACGGAGAGGTGGCAGCGGAGGTACGCGCCACGTAGGACGTTCCAACCAATGACATGGCGGTCCGCGCCGTTGACCGCGTCCGTACGTCCACCGCCTGCGCCCTCGTCTTTGTGATGACCTCCCCATGGAGAGAGACAGAGAGAGGGCGGGGGATGGGGGAGGGTTAACAGGATGCTAAGCCTGTCAGTGACTGATGTGTGGGCCCTCGCAGTCACTACTTCTGCTCAGGGCACCTTGTCAGCGGGTCCCGGTTTCATTGACCGTGCTGCTACTAACGTGTAGGTGTGCCTCATTTATTGACACCTACTGCAGTTGAGATGTTTTCCTGGACAAAGGAAAATGCATTTTGGAGCTAGAAATGTACTTTCTCTATTTCATAATATAGTGTGTCCGTGTTTTTCTAGATTCAAATTTGATCATAAATTTAAACAACACGGATGATTGCCACGGAGCAAAAATTATACTACTATTGAAAACTTGTTTTGAATATGAATTCAATGGTATAAATTTTGTTTTCATCGCAGTCGTTTATGCTGGTTTAATTTATGATCAAATTTAAATCTTTAAAAACAAAAACACACTATATTATAAAACGGTTGGCCCAATATTGCACGGACATTCACTAAAAGATCGCTCGAGGGGAGAGCATCGAATGAATGCTGTGATCTGATCGTATTTTTTTTAACCACTACCAACAAACGCTAAAAATTTGTCAGGCTAATACCGATGCTTTTGTAATGTTGTAAAGTAAAAAATATCATGCTAACAAGGAGTTTGTCATGTTGCGGTAGAGTAATGTCATGCATTTTCAAGGATTTGTCATTTCGTAACAAGGAGAATTGCCAGCCTAAAATGAAAAATGTCCAACTTATTCGGGATTTGTTAATGCAAATATGTCCTAAAGGCAATACTGAATATTATTTATTTTCATATTTGTAATTAATATGTATTTTGTGAGCTATAATTGCAATTCTTTTCGAGTCTACAGTATAAACGAGATTCAGATAAAAAACTCGTGTGCATGTGTGAACTAACAAGTACCAAGTAGTTTCTTAGTCTTATTTCTTAGCATTATGATCCTGTTTTTTTTATCACGGCATAGTTAAAGTAACAAGAACGTCATCAGCAGTGGGACCATATTTTTAAAGAACATTTGTAATGGATAGACCCAATCGATTGATATAGCACGAGACATATCATCGCTAGTTTTTTCTGTAATCACATAGATGTTAATGTATGCATAATTTCTTAGACAATGAGAATATCTTTCATACGGAATGGTGTGCTTTGGGATTCCTCAAATGTCACCCTAACAGGATGATCATAACAACAACTTTTAGGTGCATCTAAAATGGCGAGGCACTTGATAGCTCAAGATTGAAATTTGCTCCCAGGACGATGAAGAGATATTTTTAGGACACTATCGGTATAACGGTATCCATCATCATCTCACCAGACACAACATGACATGTTGACGGGCATGCTGAAAAATTGAAACGAAAAAAGAGAACAGTCTTCTATTATGTTTGCATATTTTTCTCATTTCCTACTGAATCAGCTTGATATAGAAGAGTTGCTTCATGTGTATATTGATAGGTCTTACCTCAGATTTTGTAAAGTATCGTGAAGAGATGGGAATGTCATACGTGAGTAACCTGTTCACTCGATAATATTGTGTGAGTGTAGGGTTTAATCTGGATATCCACTTTTCGCTACTGATCATTGACGGGAAGGAGTTTCAGGTTACATACGAGAGCAGCGTTTCTGCTCTCGGGCTCATCTGCATCCATGCTTATAATATTTTTTTTTAAAAGAACTAGATTTTTTTTAAACTATTTTTTATGTGGTAGATAATTTGATGCGTGCGAAACGAATTTCAATTTATTTGAAGATCTGAGCAGGTCTTAGCAAAAAAGACAAATCAGGGTTTGTAAAAAGGTTTATTATTCACGAGCTGTTTTGGCCTGATTTATCTTTTTTGTCGAGAGCTGTTTAGATGTTCAAATAAGTTGAAATTTAGAACACACCTCACACATTAAAATATCTATCATTTTTTTGGAGTTTTTTTTTAAAATAAAAAACTTATTCTTATATTTTTGTCAGCGGGAGCACACGAGTGTGGAAGCAGACTTGGATTTTAGGTTACATCTACACTTTTGCTAAACTTGTGGGGTTACACACTTAATGTTTAGTGGTTTGTTAGACTACGAGATAGAATGAGAGAATGAGCACCGAAAGAGCTTTAGGTAGTTCTAGAAGTATTTTTCATGTCCTAGGAAATGTTCTCGCAATCACTACTTCTGCTTAGGTTGGTTGTAATAGGTAGTATCATATACTAGTATCATGCATATGATATTAGTATACGATACCACATCCGTATGCATAATATTATATGTTAGTATCATATGATAGTTCATTTATTATCATGCAAGACACATAGTAGTATATCATTTAATATGATACGGTATCATGATATGATACCGAACCCCCTCTTTCTTCATTTAATTCCATGCCACCTCATGAAAATTGTCTAGTTGGCATGCATGATACTACCTATGATACTCCCATTACGGGCAGCGTTAGGGCACCTTGTTAGTGGGTCCTGGTTCCATTGACGGTGCTACTCATAACGTGTAGGTGCACCTCTTACTGAGTCGCGCTGCAATTCAGATGATTTTCTAGACAAAAGAAATGCAGTGGATCAAAATATATTGCACTGACATTTCCCCTAGAAGGTCTTTCAAACGAACAAGCGTTTATGTACGTGATGACATCCAAGCGATTGCCCGAAAATCACCATGGTAAAACAGACATATTTGTCATGCTACCATACAAAGATTTGTCATGTTATAAAGAGAAAAATTGGCATGCTAACAAAATATTATCAAGAATTTGCCACACTGCCGTAGAGTAATCGTCATCCATTTTTAGAGATTTGTCATTATGCATCAAGGGGAACTCAAAGCCTAAAAGGAAAAATTCCAACTTGTTCGGTCCATTTTTTTTTGTTAAAATGTGAGGCAATTATAAATATTATTGCAATGCTTGTCCAGTCTACAAATAAACGAAAATCTGAGGAAACTTATGTGCTAGTGTGAAATATAAAGACCAAGTAGATTCCTTGTCTCGTCTGTTAGACTAACTAATTTGTTGTGTGATGCTCTTATTTTTTTAATTGTGGGCATAGTTAAAGTAATAAGGATCGTGTCAACAATGAAAACACATCGTTTGAAGAATAATTGTGTTGAACAGATCCAACTGATTGATATACTACAAGACCACCCCTGAAAAACGATATACGACAATATCATATCATCTCTAATTATTAGTTTAATCACACAGATGTCATAATTTCTTAGACCATGAGAGTATAGATTACCATAAAAGGCAATTTTCAGATGCATCGAAAATGTACAATGAGGGAATTGATAGCTCAAGACTGATATTTGCTCCTCCGGAGATGAGGATATGTGTTTAGGGCCCTCTCGATATTGAGGTATCTACCATCGTGTGGCGAGATACAACATGACATGTTCGCGGGGATGACGGAATACGAAAACGAGTAAAGATAGCAATCTTCTAATTGGTTTGCGTATTTTCTCATATTCAATATGGGTTTGGTAGAGTGATCAAGAGTTGCTTCATGTGGAAACTCGTAATTCTCAGCTTGGGTTTGGTAAAGCATTGCGAAGCAAAAGGAATGGTGCACTAGAACAACATGTTCACTCGATATTAATTTGTGTGAGTGTAGGAATCAATATGGATGTCCATATTCCGCTGCTGATCATTACCTGGAAGGAGTATCAGGTCATGCCTACACTTTACCGAACTTGCAGGGCACACTCTTAACATTTAATTGTTTGTTAGAATATTAGGACATAAAGTAGAATGAGAGAGTGGGCTCCTAAAGAGTTTTGAGTGGTTCTAGAAGAGTTTCAGATAGTTCTATAATTGTTACGAATGTTCCCAAAAATGTTCTGGGAAATCTTGAGAGGCTCCTCAAAACTTATCAAAGTGTCTAGAATGTTCCAGAACCTTTCGTATAAATCCATAGGGTCCCTGGTTCGAGGAAACCCTGTTTGGGCCAAGGGGAAAGGCCTACGTGGCCTTAGGTCAGTGCACCAAGGGATTGATTTTTTTTTGGGGGGGGGGAGGGGAAAACGCCACGGTCTATGACCTTTCTCTCTCGGCCTAACGCCGGGATAGATGGTGTTTCTCTCTCGAGGAGTGCATGTGATCTAACAATGACTGCCACATGTTTTGCTTTGATATTTAGCTGACGTTGGGTCGTTAACTTTTAGAAAAATTTATTTGTTCCTGGTTTACAAGGGTTATTTGATTTTGAGGCTATACTTATGTAAATGAACGTGTCTAGGACACATCTACATGTGATATAGTTATTGTATATTTAAATGATTAAATCAAACATAAAAAGAAAAAAAAATATCCACATGAATCTTCAAACAAGATCAATGATATAGGACTTAGATGTGCAATACTTATCTCACATCTAGATGTTTTTTTAGCAAAACTGTGTATTTAAATTGTACTATGTTTATAAAAATATATTTATATTTGAAACTTTATATAAGTACAATATGAAAATATATAATTCTTGACAGATCTACTAAACGTGCTCGTGGCATAGTCATTAATATTTTTCTTGATAATTTTTATTAAATCTTTTATTTAATTATGGCAAATAAAATGAGTCGAGTAAACTTTGACACAACGAGTATGTAGCAATAGTAGAAAAAGGGGCTTTCGTCCCAGCTCAATTTACACATTAGTCCCGGTTCCATTACGAACTAGGACTAATGTTAGCATTAGTCCCGGTTCGAGCGGCAAGGGCGCTTCTCGGTCATTAGTCCCGGTTCAAATGGGACCTTTAGTCCCGGTTCGTGTCTCGAACCGGGACTAAAGGGTTTGGAGGCTTTAGTCCCGGTTCGTATCTTGAACCAGGACTAAAGGGTAGACCTTTAGTCCCGGTTCGAGACACGAACCGGGACTAAAGGGGGTTTTGAATTTTATTTTTTTTCTGTTATTTTTTCTTTTGTTTGTAGTCTCTGTTTTAAATTGCTTATATCTTTTAGGATATTTAATGTTTTTGAGTGATTCTTTTTGCATTAGATTCAAAATTTTGTCTAGTTTCTGTTTGACCAATTAGTTTTCAAATTTGAATGGTTAAATTTGAATTTGTTCAAATTTGCTTCAAACTCAAATTGTGAATAACTTGAGTTTACAAATAGTTTAATTTAATTATTTTTTCTCCTAGTCATCTGTTAGATTGTTGTCACAGTAAGATTTATTTGGTATTTTTAGAATAATTTAAATTAGGATTTATTTAAAAAAAAAACTGTTTTGCTTATATAGTTGTTTTAGTCATTTAATTGTTGTTTATTATTATTTTTAGTTAGTTCTTTCTGTAGATTTTAACATGTTATAGTATGGTGCATATTGAATGCATAAAAACTCTAGAGTTAAAATAATGTTAATAAAATGCCTTTGTACCAGATGGGTTTTCATCTGAAAATCTTGATACTTTGAAGGATGATCCAGTTTGTATACGAACTGCATCTAGTTTTTCTCGTAACTCTCTCAACCTTTTAGCACATGCCATGTGGGTGAAATGATGATACCATGCTAACTTTCAACCTTTTCAGAGTTCATTTGTAGTGCTTTTCAATTTCAGGGTCAATTAGCTCAAAAAAGTTAGTAAATGCATGAAAAATACCAAATGAAGTTAGAAAATGTTGAAAATTTATGATGTGACTTTGAATGGTGTATTTTGAACACACAAAAAGTATGGAGTTCAAAAAATGAAATCCCTTTGCAAGAGATGAGTTTTCGTTCGAAACCCTCCTATTTCGAAAGAGATTGTCCATTTTGTACACGAAGTGCATCCAGTTTTTGTCGTAACCCTCTCAACTTTTTAGCACAAGCTATGTGGATGAAATGATGATACCATGCCAGGTTTCAACATTTTGAGAGTTCATTATAGTGCTTTTCAATTTCAGGGTCATTTAGCTCAACATAGCAAATAAAGTTAGAAAGGGTTAACTCTCGCTTGGTTATCCTTAGTTGTGACTCTCGCGGGGACAATGCTAGCAAATGTAGTCGACGAGCATGATTGGACTCTTGGCTAAAGGGGGATTCTGAAATTTTCAAACTCTACCCCCCCCCACGTGGACCATCTTTTTTAGTTTTGTAGAAAATAAAAAAAAATGCTAAAATCTTCAAAAAATAATATCCTTTGAGATGTAATTAGGTTTCAGTGCCTAGTTGGTATACGAATTTTGAGATATGAATTTTGACCTTTTTCCAAAAAAGGGAAAAAATGTAAATCGGCCATAACTTTTGCATACGACGTCGAAAAAAGTTTAATATATCAAAAAAAGAGAAAAATTGGGACTCGATTTCATCGGGCTTGCCGGGTGAAGTTTTCTCAGATGCTCAAAATTCCAAATGTAAAAAAAGTTATGACAAAATGAAGTTTTTTCCAGAAAAATAAGAAAAAATAATTTTATTTAAAAATATTAGGTTGTTTTCATTGAAATTCACTATTATTATTACTTATTTTGTTTATTTTAATAATTGTTTGAACTTAAAAAATTAAATCATGTGACATGACATCAAGACCCTAGGTTGTTTAGGATTGATAGCTTATTATTGTGAGGAAAACAACAAGTGGAGACTTGGCAACTAGGGGCGATAGAACCACAAAGTTAAGCGTGCTCGGGGGTGAAGCAGTGAGAGGATGGGTGAACGGTCGAGAAGTTAGATGATTTGGAATGAGTGATCCACGATAGAGCAGTGAGGAGGGTGATTAGTCCCTGTTCCAAACGAACCGGGGCTAAAGGCTCTTTTTCTACTAGTGTAGGTACGCCCAGCCAGTAGAATTCCTAAAATTTGGTTATATATGCTATGTCATCGGCCCCATCAATAATCATGCACGTACGCCCAGCCGGTAGAATTCCTAAAATTTGGTTATATATATGCTATGTCATCGGGCCCCATCAACATGGCCCCATCAATAATCATGCACATTAGAGAATTAATCCTGATGGTGTAGGGGTCCACCAAACTACACACCCAATCAACCATTCCTTCTTCACTTCTACCATCCATCTTGATGTTAAGTACAATAACGTGATGTGTTCGTTGACACCTGATTTTGGCAATGATATAAAACATAATTAAAATGACATCAAATAAAAGGTATTCGACATGAAGAAGTTTCACCGAATGAAACAACTTTGATGTTTAGTCATCGCTCTCCAACCTTCATCTTAAGGGCCAAAATTATACTCAAAGTACGAGAATTTAAGTTCGCGGGTGCTGCTCGGTCGATTACACCTCTAAGACCACCTCACATAAATGAGTTTTCAACATGGATTGTCTTCGTCTCGTCGAAACGATTAATTTTGATATAAAATGATCTCAATCCGAGTTCGTATGCAAAAGTTAAAGGAAACACACTCGAGACCGACCCTAAGTGAAAAAGTGATGCGGGGTATCAAACAACCGCCTAGGTGATGTCTGATGGGTTGCGCGAGCTATTCAGCCCTCAAGAAGGCCTTGAGTGAAAAACTTAGAACAAAAAATGTCTAGGCGATCGATTTTGATACATAAGTCGTCTCAATCTCAGGTCGTATGCAACGTGGAGAGGGAAAACAAGATGAGGCTAAAGTTTGAGTCGTAAAATCCAAGTGAAAAGCTTGCTCGCAAAAATCTTACCGACCGAGTGAAAAACCTTGTCGGCGAAGAGTTGTCATCCATGAGAAAAGCTTGTCGGTGAAAAGCTTGCCAGCGAAGAGGTTGTCGGCTGAAAGAAAAGCTCAGGGGCAAAAATGTTGTCAGCCGAGTGAAAACTTGCTGGCGAAGAAGTTGTCAGTCAATAGAAATGCTTGATGGAGAAAAGCTTCCCGGCGAGGAGGTTATCGGCCGAGTGAGATGCTTGCTGGCGAAAAACTTACGGACCAAGTAGAAACTGTAATTTTTGACCAACCCAATCAGAAGCTGATGATGGGCTCAAAAGATTATCTAGATGACCTGAGATGGAAAAGTGCTCTATACGAAAGTTGCGCGTATCATTGAAATGTTCCACTTTTTATTTTGGAGTCTTCATTATTTGAGATAGTATATGTCCTGCAAAATCGCTAAAACACTCAGACAGCCTAGTCAGCCACATGACCGAATCCGACTAAAAGTTAAAGATGACTTCATCGAATATTCAAGATGGACTTATTTGCAACGGTGGTCAAGAGAAGAATTGTTCATCTCAATGATTGATCGACTTTGATATAAAATCGTCTCAATCGGAGGTCATATATTCTACGATCCGTGCAAGGTGCAAGACAGAAGTTTGGGTCAAATTCGGGTTGAATCCGAGTTTGATTAGAATTAGGAGTTTAAGACTCTAGGACGTGAATTGATGTAATTTTATTGTAAAGAAAGTCTACATGAATCCTTTACTTGTATGGGAAGTCCAGTCGCATCTTATATATATTGGGGGTGACAAGATTGATAGAACGCACAATTGAACAAATAAATATACTACTTTTTCGTCTACGTTTTATCTCTTCATCGCTTTTCCCTCTCATTCTTCGTTGTTCCTCAAGTTTGAGAGCTTTGAGTCCCGAGGCTGTTGGGGAATGTTGCATGGAAAACAAAAGAAATCCTATGCTCACCAAGATCAATCTATGGAGATCAACATCTACGAGAGGGGAGCGCATCTACATACCCTTATAGATCGCTAAGCGGAAGCGTTAAGAAATGCGGTTGATATAGTCAAACGTCTTCGCGATCCAATCACGATTCGACCCGCGTTCCAATCACGAACGTCCCGATCAAGTGCCGAATAGGCGACACCTCCGCGTTCAACACACGTACAGCTCGATGACGCCTTCACCACCTCGATCGAGCAAGTGTGGATGAAGTAGTAGCTGAGTTCTCCGACAGCAGGATGGCATGGTGGTGGTGATGGTGGTGCGACCTCAACACGGCTCTGCCAAGCGCTGTCGCGACGCGATGGAGGAGAAAACAATCTAGCGAGATAGAAGGAGGGTGCCGCCAAGGCTTGGTGTGTTGTCTGTCTCCCTATCCCTCTTTATTTATAGGAGGAAGGGCTAGGTAGGGTGCAACCTTGGTCCCTCCTCCAAGGGAGGGTTGGCTGGCCAAGTGGGGAGGAGTCCACCTCCCAGAAGGGAGGTGGGCGCCCTAGGGGAGAGTCCCTCCTCCACAAGGCACCTCCCCACCTATCACTTGGGCGCATGGGCCTCTTTGAGTGGGTGCTACTGCAACAAAAGACCTTCCAACGGCGCGAGAAACAAGCGTGCTGACGGGAGACTATTCTTGTCTTGATACTCCTCAGCAACGGGACCAGGAATCTTTCTACTATGGCTACGCCTTTAGGGACTTCCTTGGCAAATATGCAAAGGATTCCCCCGTGGCCTTGGAGCCATGTGTTGGTGTTCCCTCGAAGCGGAAAGGGTGATGTAGCACACTGGCGGTAAGTATTTCCCTCAGTTTTGAGAACCAAGGTATCGATCCAGTGAAGGATTGTCCCAAGTACCTGCACAAACACAAAGAGCTTGCACCCAACGCTATGAAGGGGTTGTCAATCCCTTATAGATTGTTTGCCAAGTGAGAACTGAAAGCAAAAAGAAACAAAGCAAAGTAAAAGCGAAAGTGGAAACGATAGGTGTGAATAGACCCGGGGGCCGTAGTGTTCACTAGTGGCTTCTCTCATGAAAGCAAGTAGACGGTGGGTGAACGAATTACTGTCAAGCAATTGATAGAACCGCGCAAAGTCGTGACATTATCTAAGGCAATGATTATATCTATAGGCATCACGTCCAAAACAAGTAGACCGATACTTTCTACATTTACTACTATTACTCCACACGTCCACCGCTATCTAGCATGCATCTAGTGTATTAAGTTCATGAGAACAGAGTAACGCCTTAAACAAGATGACATGATGTAGATGGACAATCTCATATCTACGATAAAAACCCATATTGTTACCCTTGATGGCAACAACACGATGCGTGCTTTGCTGCCCCTTTTGTCACTGGGAAAGGTCACCACACGATATGAACCCAAAACCAAGCACTTCTCCCATTGCAAGAATCATAGATCTAGTTGGCCAAACAAAACCCAAGACTCGGAGAGACTTACAAGGATATCAAATCATGCATAAAAGAAATCAGCAAAGACTCAAATATATATCATACATAATCTGATCACAAACCCACAATTCATCGGATCTCGACAAACACACCGCCGAAGAGGATTACATCGGATAGATCTCCATGAAGATCATGGAGAACTTTGTATTGAAGATCCAAGAGAGAGAAGAAGCCATCTAGCTACTAACTACGGCCCCGTAGGTCCGAAGTGAACTAATCACGAGTCATTGGAGGGGCGATGATGTTGATGTAGAAGCCCTCCAACTCCAAAGTCCCCTCCGGCAGGTCACCGGGAAGGGTCTCCAGATGATATCTTGCGGAAACGGAAGCTTGCGGCGGCGGAAAAGTGTTTTCGTGGATTCCCCTATTTTTTTTTGTATTTTAGGGAATATATATGCTAAGGAGCTAGGTCAGGGGGGCGCCAGGGAGGCCACAAGCTTGGTAGCCGCCGCCCCCCTGGTGGTGGCTACACGGCTTGTGGGCCCCCTGTGGCTCTCCTGCCTTGGCCCTCAAGTCCCCTGATCTTCTTCCGTTCTGGAAAAATTTATTTCGCGGATTTTATTCCGTTTGGACTCCGTTCCAAAATCAGATCTGAAAAGAGTCAAAAACACAGAAAAAACAGGAACTGGCACTTGGCACTGAATTAATAAGTTAGTCCCAAAAAAGATATAAAAGGTACATAAAACATCCAAATTTGAGAAGATAACAACATGAAACCATCAAAAATTATAGATATGTTTGAGACGTATCAAGCATCCCCAAGCTTAACTCCTGCTCGTCCTCGAGTAGGGAAGTGATAAAGAATGAATTTTCGATGCTTTCATGCTACCTAGCATAAATGTCCTTTGTAACTCCTCTTATGTGACGTGAATGTTCAGATCCATTAGATTCAAAACAATAATTTGCTATTGATGTGGAGACAATAATAATTCAAGCAAACTAGCAAGGTAATCATGAACTTTCAAAATAACAAGGCCAAAAGAAAGTTATCCCTACAAAATCATATAGTCTGGCTATGCTCTATCATCATTGCACATCAAATTTAAATCATGCACAACCCCGGTATTGGCCAAGTAATTGTTTTCACACCTTTACTTTCTCAAACCTTTTCAACTCTCACGCAATACATGAGGACGAGCCATGGTTTTAGCACTATAAGTGGAATGGAGTGTGGTGGAGGTTGCAAGGCAAACAAGGAGAAGATGGTCACATTAACTAGGCATATCAATGAGCTGTGGAGATGCTCATCAATAGATATCAATGTGAATAAGTAGGGATTGCCATACAAATGATGCACTAGAGCTAAGAGTATGTGAAAGCTCTTAAAGAAAACTAGTGGGTGTGCATCCAACTTGCTTGCTCACGAAGACCTAAGGCAAATTTGAGGAAGCCTATCATTGGAATATACAAGCCAAGTTATATAATGAAAATTTCCCACTAGCTATATGGTGGTGACAAAAGGAGAGACTCTCAATCATGAAGATCATGGTGCTTAATAAGCACAAGTGTGGAAGGATAGTAGCATTGTCACTTCTCTCTTTTTCTCTCATTTTTTTTGGTGGGCTCTTTGGCCTCTTTTTTTTTTGGTGGGCATCTTTGGCCTCTTTTTGTATATGGGCTTCGCTGGCCTCTTTTATTTCCTCACATGGGACAGTGCTCCATCAATGATGATAATGACACTTACAACTCAAAAACTTAGAACAATGATGACTCTATATGGAATGCCTTCGGTAGCGTGCCGTGACAATGATCTAGCATTGCATGGACATTAATGGAAACATCATGCTAGCTATCTTACGATCATGCAATGGCAATGTAGACGTGGTGGCACGTGTCATGGTGGTAGTTTCATGGGAATATATCTCGGAATGACTTTGAAAAAGCCATAGTAGGTAGGTATGGTGGCTGTTTTGAGGGAGGCTAATGGTGGGTTTTGTGCACCGGCGAAAGTTGCACGGCACTAAGAAGATAGTGATGGTGGAAGGTGAAAGTGCATCTAAACTATGGAATCAACATTAATCATGAAGAACTCATATACTTATTGCAAAAATTTTAGTAGTAATCGAAACAAAGCATTCAACACATACTCCTAGGGGAAGGGTTGGTAGGTATAAACCATCGCGCGATCCCGACCGCCACACAAAGGATGACAATCAATAGACTAATCATGCTCATACTTCATCACATAGCGGTTCACCATACGTGCATGCTACGGGAATCACTAACTTCAACACAAGTATTTCTAGATCCACAACACCTTACTAGCATAACTTCAATATTACCATAACCACAACTCAAAACTAATTGAGATGAATCAAACTTCTCTAACTATTCAATGCACATGAAGGTGGAAGTTTTCATATCCCTTTGGATAACTACCCCTTTTTGAGACTACTTTCAAAGCATAGATCAACTACCAAGCCACGCGCTTCCGTGCTCTAAAAGATATAAGTGAAGCACATAGAGCAAAATCAACTAGCTCCAAAATATATAAGTGAAGCACAAATGAGCCGAATTGTCTACTAAAGGATATAAGTGAAGCTCGACAAAATCACGGTGAGTGCATGTCTCTCTCTCTAGGTGTGCAGCAAGGATGATTGTGACACAACAAAAATAAAAGAATCCTATGATACAAGACGCTCCAAGCAAAACACATAACATGTGGTGAATAAAAATATAGCCCCAAGTAACGTTACCGATGGATTGAAGACGAAAGATGGGATGCCTTCCCGGGGCATCCCCAAGCTTAGGCTTTTACGACATCCTTGAATAATATTGGGGTGCCTTGGGCATCCCCAAGCTTGAGATCTTTCCACTCTTTATCTCTTTGTCCATAAGAACTTCACCCAAAACTTGAAAACTTCACAACACGAAACTTAAACAGAAACTCGTGATATCATTAGTATAAGAAAGCAAACCACCACTTCCTTAGGTACTGTAGCAAACTTAAATTCTACTTATCTTGTTGTTGGGTTACTGTATTTTCAAGCTTACATGGCTAGTTCCCCCGATACTATCCATAGTTTCATCAAAATAAGCAACCAACTCAACAAAAACAGAATCTGTTAACAGCAGACCAGTCTGTAGCAATCTGTATACTTCGTATACTTCTGGTACTTCAAAAATTCTGAAAAATTAGGACAGTCTGAAAAATTTGCGTAGCAATCAGCAGAAAAAAGAATTAACTCAAAAGCTCTTACAGAAAAAAATAAAAATTCCTTTCGTGAGCAGAAAGTTTCTGTCTTTTCCAGCATGACCAAATGATCATCCCCAAGACTAATCATAAAGGTTTTTCTTGGCACAAACGCAAAAAGAAACACAAAAAAACACAATCATAACAGAATTATGAAAGTGTGGAAAACACAAAACATAAAGAAAAAGGATAGATTTGTTGGGTTGCCTCCCAACAAGCGCTATTGTTTAACGCCCTTAGCTAGGCAAAAGGTGATGGAATCACCTAGAGTTATCTTTGGTGCTCAAACCATAAGTAGACCTCATCATAGATTCATAAGGCAATCTTATTTTATTTCTAGAAAAGTGCTCCATGCCCTTATTTAGAGTAAATTGAAATCTAATATTCCCTTCCTTCGTATCGATGATAGCACCAATAGTCCTTAGGAAAGGTCTACCAAGAATAATGGGACATGAAGGATTGCAATCTATGTCAAGTACAATGAAATCCACGGGTACATAGTTCTTATTTGCAACAATAAGAACATCATCGATCCTTCCCATGGGTTTCTTGACAGTAGAAACGCAAGATGCAAATTAAGAGAACACTCTTCAATCTCATGAAAACCAAGAATATCACATAAAGACTTTGGAATCGCGGAAACACTAGCACCCAAATCACACAAAGCATCGCACTCATAGTTTTTTATTTTGATTTTGATAGTAGGTTCCCACTCATCATGAAGTTTTCTAGGTATAGAGACTTCTAATTCGAGCTTCTCTTCAAGAGATTTCATTATAGCATCTACGATATGAGCGGTAAAGGCTTTGCTTTGGCTATAAGCATGTGGAGAGTTTGCAATGGATTGCATCAAAGAAATGCATTCAAACAAGGAGCAACTATCATAATTCAATTCCTTGAAATCCAAAATGGGAGTTTCATTACTACCCAAAATTTTGATTTCTTCTACTCCACTCTCCACACCTTTATCATCAAGATAGGTGGACTCCGAATCATTGGGGCGTTTTTCAACCAAAGTGGATTCATATCCAGACCCTTCATCAATAGGTTTGACACGCGAACACAAAGATTCAAGAGGAGTCACACCAAGCACTTTAAGATCTTCGTGATTTACATCACTAGAACGCACCCTTTTAAACCATTCATGCCTAGCGCGAATTTGGGCGGTTCTTTCTTTGTTCTCTTTCATGGAGACACGCATAGCTTTTAAAGTTTCATCCAAGTTGACCTTGGGAGGAGCACATCTAACTTGCAAAGCATCAATATCACAAGACATCCTATCAACGCTCTTAGCCAAATCGTCAATTTTGAGTAGTTTTTCCTCAATGAACGCATTGAAAATCTTTTGAGAGTTGATGAACTCTTTAATATTACTCTCTAAATCAGAGGGTAATTTGTTGTGTTTTCCATAAGTGTTGTTGTAGTAATTGCCATAATTGTTAGAGGAGTTACCAGGAAAAGGCCTAGGAACATAGTTTCCTCTAAAAGCATTGTTGTTGCCAAAATTGTTCCTACCAACAAAATTAACGTCCAAACTAGCGTTGCTACTCTCAATCTAGGAAGATAGTGGCATGTCATTAGGATCTAAAGAAGCATTTCTACTAGCAACCAAATTCATCAACTCGTCCATCTTAGCACTAAGCGAGTTAATTTCTTCTATAGCGTGTACCTTTTTGCTAGCAGTTGACCTTTCAGTGTGCCACTGAGAGTAGTTGGTCATGATATTGTCTAGGAGTTTTGTAGCGTCTCCTAACGTGATTTCCATGAACGTTCCACCTGAGGCGGAGTCCAAGATATTGTGAGAGGCAAAATTCAAGCCAGCGTAAAAGATTTGTATAATCATCCACAAACTCAAGCCATGAGCGGGACAATTTCTAATCATTAACTTCATCCTCTCCCAAGATTGTGCAACGTATTCATGATCAAGTTGCTTGAAATTCATGATATCGCTACGTAAGGAGATAATCTTAGCCGGCGGAAAATACTTGGATATGTAAGCATCTTTGCACTTATCCCAAGAATTGATACTATTTTTAGGCAAAGAAGAAAACCAAGTTTTTGCGCGATCTCGCAACGAGAAAGGAAAAAGCTTCAACTTAATCACGCCATTATCCACATCTCTTTTCTTTTGCATATCGCAAAGCTCCATGAAGGTATTGAGATGGGATGCGACATCTTCACTAGGAAGGCCACATAATTGCTCTTTCATAACAAGATTCAGCAGAGCTGCGTTGATTTCATACGATTCCGCACTAGTGGCGGGAGCAATCGGAGTACTAATAAAATCATTATTATTGGTACTCGAGAAGTCGCAAAGTTTGGTGTTTTCAGCCATGATGACTTCAACAAACAAACAAGAACACAAGCAAGCAAGAAAACCAGCACAAGGAAAACGGCAAAAAGGCAAAAGGCAAAAAAAGGCAAAGGAGAAAGGCAAATGAAAACGGCAAAGGAGAAAGGCAAAAGATAACGGCAAATGTGAAGTGGGGGAGAGGAAAACGAGAGGCAATTGGCAAAAAAGGTAAATGGAAAAGATGAGTTTGTGAGACCTACTTGGATAGATCTCTCCTTCACCGGCAACGGCGCCAGAAATACTTCTGCTACTGCAACAAAAGACCTTCCAACGGCGCCAGAAACAAGCATGCTGACGGGAGACTATTCTTGTCTTGATACTCCTCAGCAACGGCACCAGGAATCTTTCTGCTACGGCTACACCTTTAGGGACTTCCTTGGCAAATATGCAAAGGATTCCCCCGTGGCCTTGGAGCTTTGCGTTGATGTTCCCTCGAAGCGGAAAGGGTGATGTAGCACAGCGGCGGTAAGTATTTCCCTCAATTTTGAGAACCAAGGTATCGATCCAGTGAAGGATTGTCCCAAGTACCTGCACAAACACAAAGAGCTTGCACCCAACGCTATGAAGGGGTTGTCAATCCCTTATAGATTGTTTGCCAAGTGAGAACTGAAAGCAAAAAGAAACAAAGCAAAGTAAAAGCGAAAGTGGAAACGATAGGTGTGAATAGACCCGGGGGCCGTAGTGTTCACTAGTGGCTTCTCTCATGAAAGCAAGTAGACGGTGGGTGAACGAATTACTGTCGAGAAATTGATAGAACCGCGCAAAGTCGTGACATTATCTAAGGCAATGATTATATCTATAGGCATCACGTCCAAAACAAGTAGACCGATACTTTCTGCATCTACTACTATTACTCCACACGTCGACCGCTATCGAGCATGCATCTAGTGTATTAAGTTCATGAGAACAGAGTAACGCCTTAAGCAAGATGGCATGATGTAGATGGACAATCTCATATCTACGATAAAAGCCAATCTTGTTACCCTTGATGGCAACAACACGATGCGTGCCTTGCTGCCCCTTCTGCAACTGGGAAAGGTCACCACACGGTATGAACCCAAAACCAAGCACTTCTCCCATTGCAAGAATCATAGATCTAGTTGGCCAAACAAAACCCAAGACTCGAAGAGACTTACAAGGATATCAAATCATGCATAAAAGAAATCAGCAAAGACTCAAATATATATCATAGATGATCTGATCACAAATCCACAATTCATCGGATCTCGACAAACACACCGCCAAAGAGGATTACATCGGATAGATCTCCATGAAGATCATGGAGAACTTTGTATTGAAGATCCAAGAGAGAGAAGAAGACATCTAGCTACTAACTACGAACCCGTAGGTCTGAAGTGAACTACTCATGAGTCATTGGAGGGGCGATGATGTTGATGTAGAAGCCCCCCAACTCGAAAGTCCCCTCTGGCAGGGCACCGAGAAGGGTCTCCAGATGAGATCTTGCGGAAACGGAAGCTTGCGGCGGCGGAAAAGTGTTTTCGTGGATTCCCCTATTTTTTTCCTGTATTTTAGGGAATATATAGGTGAAGGAGCTATGTCAGGGGGCGCCAGGGAGGCCACAAGCCTGGTAGCCGCCGCCCCCTGGTGGCGGCTACAGGGCTTGTGGGCCCCCTTTGGTTCTACTGCCTTGGCCCTCAAGTCCCCTAATCTTCTTTCGTTCTGGAAAAATTTATTCCAGGGATTTTATTCCGTTTGGACTCCATTCCAAAATCAAATCTGAAAAGAGTCAAACACACACACAAAAAACAGGAACTGGCACTTGGCACTGAATTAATAAGTTAGTCCCAAAAAAGATATAAAAGGTACATAAAATATCCAAAGTTGACAAGATAACATCATGAAACCATCAAAAATTATCGATACGTTTGAGACGTATCAGTGGGGAGCCCACTTATTAGGGCTGGTGTGCCTCACTCTTAAGGCCATGTGGGCCCCCGGAGTGGGTGGACCCCGGGAACCCTTTCAGCACTCCTCGTACTATACCGGAAAAAACCGAAACTTTTCCGGAACCCGAATACCACTTTCCTATATATACTTATTTACCTCCAGACCATTTCGAAACTCCTCGTGACGTCCGGGATCTCATCTGGAACTCCTAGAAACCTTTGGTCACCAACACTATAACTCAACTATATCTATATTGTCATCGAACGTTAAGTGTGCAAACCGTGCGGGTTTGAGAACTATGTAGACATGACCGATAGACCTCTACAGTCAGTAACCAATAGCAGGACCTGGATGCCCATATTGGTTCCCACATATTCTACGAAGATCTATATCGGTCGAATCAATGATGTCAGGGATTCAACTAATCCCGTATACAGTTCCCTTTGTCCATCAATATGTTACTTGCCCGAGATTCAATCATGGGCATCTCCATACCTAGTTTAATCTCATTACCGACAAGTCTCTTTACTCGTTCCATAATTCAACATCCCGTGACTAACTCCATAGCCACATTGCTTGCAAGCTTATTGTGATGTTGTATCATCGAGTTGGCTTCGTGATACCTCTCCATCATACGGAGTGCCATATCACAGTCTTGAGCCACGCCAACTCCACAGACACTGTCATAGATACCTGTAGAGCATATTTATGGTCACCCAGTTACGTTGCGATGTTTGGTACACACAAGGCATTCCTCCGGTGTAAGTGGTTGCATGATCTCATGGTCATAGGAGCAGATACATTGACATGTAAAAAGCAATATCAGTAAACTGGATACTATCAAACGCTATGCTTAAGGTTTGTGTTTTGTCCATCACACATTCTAATAATGATGTGATCCTGTTATGAAATGAAAACTCATGTCTATGGCTAGTAAAACTTAGCCATCTTTGATCAAACGAGCTAGTCCAGTAGAGGCATACTAGGGATGCTTTGTTGTCTATGTACCCACACATGTATATGAGTTTCCAATCAATACAATTATAACATGGATAATGAAATGATTATCATGAAGAGGGAAATATGATAATAACAAATTTATTATTGACTCTAGGCCATATTTCTAAGTCTCCCACTTGCACTAGAGTCAATAATCGAGTTCACATCACCATGTGATTAACACCCAATGAGTTCTGGGGTTTTATCATGTTTTGCTTGTGAGATAGGTTTTAGTCAACGAATCTGCATCATTCAAATTCGTATGTAATTTGCAAATCTCTATGTCATAATGTAGATGCTGCTACCACGCTCCACTTGGAGCTATTCCAAATGAATGCTCCACTACACGAATCCGGTTTGCTCCTCAGATTCATCTGGATTGGTGTCAAATCTTGCATCGATGTAAGCCTTTACGGCGAACTATTCTATCACCTGCATAATAGAGAAATATTTACTTAGTACTCTAGTTACCAAGGATAACTTTGACCGCTGCCCAGTGATCCACTCCTGGATCACTCTTGTACTCCTTGATAGACTCATGGCAAGGCACACACCAGGTGTGGTACACAACATGGCATACTATAGAGCATAGGGCTAAGGCATAGGCGACGACCTTCGTCCTTTCTCTTTGTTCTACCATGGTCGGGCTTTGAGTCTTATTCAAACTCACACCTTACAATACAGTCAAGAACTCCTTCTTTGACTGATCCATTTTGAAGTCCTTCAAAATTTTGTCAAGGTATGTCTTTATTGAAAGTTTTATCAAGCATCCTGATCTATCTCTATAGATCTTGAAGCCTAGTATTTCAAGTAGCTTTATCCAGATTTTACTTTGAAAAACTCCTTTCAAAAAACCCTTTATGCTTTCCAGAAATTCTACATCAGTTTCGATCAACAATATGTCAACCACATATACTTATCAGAAATTCTATAGTGCTCCCACTCACTTTCTTGTTAATACAAGTTTCTTCATAAACTCTGTATAAACCAAAAGCTTTGATTATTCATCAAAATGCTGAATCCAACTCCGAGATGCTTGCACCAATCCATAAATGGATCGCTGGAGCTCGCATGCTTTTTAGCATCCTTAGGATCGACAAAACCTTCTGGTTGTATCACATACAACCTTTCCTCACGGAAACCGTTAAGGAAACAATGTTTTGATATCCATCTGCCAAATTTCATAACTGAAGAATGCAACAATTGCTAACATAATTCCAATAAACTTTAGCATCGCTACGGGTGAGACGGTCTCATCGTAGTTAACTCCTTGAACTCGTCGGAAACCTCTTTGCGACAAGTTGAGCTTTATAAATGGTGACATTTACCATCATCGTGGGTATTCCTTTTAAAGATCCAATTGTACTTAATAGTCTTACGACCATCATGTAGTTCTTCCAAAGTCCACACTTTGTTTTCATACATGGATCCTATCTTGGATTTCATGACCTCCAGCCATTTGTAGGAGGGCCCACCATTGCTTCTCCATAGCTTGTAGGTTCATTGTTGTCCAACAACATGACCTCCAAGACAAGATTACGGTAGCACTCTGGAGCAGTACGTGTCCTTGTTTACCTACGAGTTTTGGTAGTAACTTGATGTGAAGCTTCATGTTCACCATCATTAGCTTCTTTTCTATTGGTGTAGGCGCCATAGGAACATCTTCCTGCGCTATGCTACTCTGTGGTTGAAGTGACGGTTCAATAACCTCATCAAGTTCCACCATCCCCCCACTCAATTCTTTTGAGAGAAACTCTTTCTCGAAAAATGACCCGTTCTTAGCAATAAACACTTTGCCTTTGGATCTGAGATAGGAGGTATACCCAACTGTTTCCTTTGGGTACTCTATGAAGATACATTTATCCGTTTTGTGTTCGAGCTTATCAGGCTGAAGCCTTTTGACATAAGCATCACAGTCCCGAACTTTAAGAAACAACAACTTAGGTTTCTTGCCAAACCATAGTTCAAACAGTGTCATCTCAACAGAATTATATGGTGCCCTATTTAAAGTGAATGTGGTTGTCTCTAATGCATAACCCCAAAACGATAGTGGAAAATCGGTAAGAGACATCATAGTACCGACCATATCCAATAGGGCACGACTACAACGTACGTACACATAATCACACTATGATGTTCGAGGTGGCATGAGTTGTGAAACAATTTCCACATTGTCTTAAATGTATACCAAACTTGTAACTCACATATTCACCTCCACGATCACATCATAGACATTTTATCCTCTAGTCACGATGATCTTCAACTTCACTGTGAAATTTCTTGAACTTTTCGACTTTTCAGACTTCTGATTCATGAAGTAAACATACCTGTATCTACTCAAATAATCTATGAAGTAATAAAATAACGATATCCACTGCATGCTTCAGCACTCATTGGATTGCATACATAAAAATGTATTATTTTCAATAAGTCACTTGCCCGCTCCATCTCATTGGAAAACGGGTCTTAGTCATCTTGCCCAAGAGGCATGGTTCACATGTCTCAAGCGATTCCAAATCGAGTGAGTCCAAATATCCATCAGCATGGAGTTTCTTCATGCGTTTTACACCAATATGACCTAAGCAGCAGTGCCACAAGTAAGTGGTACTATCATTACTAACTTGCATCTTTTGGCATTAGTACTATGAACGTGTGTATCACTATGATCGAGATTCAATAAACCATTCACATTGGATGCTTGATCATAAAAGATATTATTCATGTAAATAGAATAACCCATTATTCTCTAACTTACGTGAATAATCGTACAATAAACAAAATCAATATAGTGTTGATGCTCAATGCAGACACCAAATAACATTTATTTAGGTTTACCACTAACCCCGAAGGTAGATGGAGCGTGTGATGGTGATCACATCAACCTTGGAAACACTTCCAACACACATTGACACCCCACCCTTAGCTATTCTCCGTTTATGCCGCAACTCCTATTTCGAGTTACTTAATATTAGCACCTGAACCGATATCAAATAGCGAGGAGCTACAACGAGCACTAGTAAGGCACACGTCAATAACATGTATATCAAATATACTTTTGTTGACATTGTGAGCCTCCTTATCTGCCAAGCATCTGGGGTAGTTCAGCTCTCAGTGACCGTTCCCCTCACAACAGAAGCACTCAGTCTAGGGTTTGGGTTCATCCTTGGGTTTCTTCATTGGAGCAACAACTGGCTTGCCATTCCTTGAAGTTTCCCTTCTTTCCCTTGTCCTTCTTGAAACTAGTGGTTTTCTAACCATCAACACTGGTGCTCCTTCTTGATTTCCACCTTCATGGTGTAAAACATCACGAATAGCTCAGGGATCATCATATCCATCCCTGGCATGTTATAGTTCATCACGAAGCTCCAGTATCTTGGTGGCAGTGACTTGGAGAACTATGTCAATCACTATCTTATTTGGAAGATCAACTCCCACTAGAATCAAGCGATTGTAGCACCCAGACAATCCGAGCACATGCTCACCAATTGAGCTATTCTCCTTCATGTTTCAGGCAAAGAATCTTGTCGGAGGTCTCCTACCTATGAACATGGACATGAGCCTGAAATCCCAATTTTAGCTCATGGAACATCTCAAATGCTCTGTGACGTTCAAAACATCTTTGGAGCCTCAATTCAAATCCATGAAGCATGACACATTCAACTATCAAGTAGTCATCAAAAGCATGTCTATCAGATGTTCACAACATCCACATATCACGCTTGAGGGGGTGGCACACTGAGTGGTGCATCAAGGACATAAGCCTTGTGTGCACCAATGAGGACAATCCACAATTTACGGAACTAGCTCGCATAATTGCTACTATCATCTTTAAACCTAGTTTTCTCTAGGAATGTATCAAAGATACACGGAACCAGTTCTACAACACACTTTGCAAAGACAACTTAGACTATGTTCATGATAATGAGTTCAATTAATCATATTACTTAGGAACTCCCACTCAAATCAACACCCATCACGTTGTTCGAGTGTAACATGATCCAATTCCACCAACCCAAGTCCGATCATCACGTGAGATGAGGTGGTTTCAATGGTGAACATCTCCATGTTGATCATATCTACTATATGACTCATGTTCGACCTTTGAGTCTCCTTTGTTCCGAGGCCATGTATGTACATGCTAGGATCGTCAAATTTAACCCGAGTGTTCCGCATGTGCAAAATTGGCTTACACCCGTTGTATGTTGATACACATGATTCATGCTCGTTTTTTCATGAAGAGGAACGGGTTATCGCAACACAAAGTGGGTAAGTATTTCCCTCATTTATGAAACCAAGGTTTATCGAACCAATCAAAATATCAACCGCAACCGTCTTTAGTGGCTGCATACAAAAGAACAAACAACTCACACCCAACGCGGGCAAGAGGGTTGTCAATCCCCATGGTCTCGTTAGTTGCAAGCAAATGAGGTGTGTAGATAATTGTAAAATGCATAAAAGCAAATGAATGGCATCAAGGTAGTGGAGGTTTTAAAATTATGTTGTGAATAGACCCTGGGGCCATAGCTTTCCCTAATGGCATCTCTCATAAAAATAGCACATGGTGGGTAAATACTGTTGGGCAATTGATAGAAGAGCGGATAGTTATGCAATTTTACGGCAATGCTCATGTAAATATAGCCATCACGCAAATAAACAAATAGGCCGACTCATGCGTACACCTATTACTATTACTTCACTTCAAGAGTGGTTCTATGCTTGCCTCTCTACGTATGAAGTTCATGACAAACGAAGTAATGCTTGGAGTAAGATGACATGATGTAGACAAAGTAAACTCAACCAATATGAATAAACCCCATCGTTTTACCCTTAGTAGCAACAACACAAATATGCAACTTGCCCCCTTCTGTCACTGGGATATAGAAACTTGCTAGGTTGAACCTACTACAACACACCTCTCTCACCGAATAAATATGAATCTAGTTGGCCAAACTATTTAAATAGACCAGGAAGAACTACGAAGCTATCATAATCATATAAGAATCATATTATATATCACAGGAGACTCAAATATTTATCATGAATAATATTAACATAAACCCACAATTCATCGGATACCAACAAACGCACCATACAAAAGAGTTACGTCATATGGATCGAAGCGAAGATACGATGACCATTGTATTGAAGATCAAAGAGAGGGATAGCCATCTAGGTACTGCTATGGACCCGTAGATCTGTGGTGAACTACTCACACATCATCGTGAATGTTGGAAATATGCCCTACAGGCAATAATAAATTGGTTATTATTATATTCCCTTGTTCATAATAATCGTTTATTATCCATGCTAGAATTGTATTGATTGGAAACTCAAATACATGTGTGGATACATAGACAACACACTATCCCTAGTGAGCCTCTAGTTGACTAGCTCGTTGATCAAAGATGGTCAAGGTTTCCTGGCCATAGACAAGTGTTGTCACTTGATAACGGAATAACATCATTAGGAGAATGATGTGATGGACAAGACCCAAACTATTAACGTAGCATATGATCGTGTCAGTTTGTTGCTACTGTTTTCTGCATGTCAATGTATCTATTCCTATGACCATGAGATCATGCAACTCCTGGATACCGGAGGAATACCTTGTGTGTATCAAACATCAGAACGTAACTGGGTGACTACAAAGGTGTTCTACAGGTATCTCCGAAGGTGTCTATTGGGTTGGCATGGATCAAGACTGGGATTTGTCACTCCTTGTGACGGAGAGGTATCTCGGGGCCCACTCGGTAATACAACATCACAATAAGCCTTGCAAGCAATGTGACTAAGGAGTTAGTTACGGGATCTGGTATTACGGAATGAGTAAATAGACTTGCTGGTAACGAGATTGAACTAGGTATATAGATACCGACGATCGAATCTTGGGCAAGTAACATACCGAAGGACAAAGGGAACTACATACGTGATTAACTGAATCCTTGACATAGAGGTTCAACCGATAAAGATCTTCGTAGAATATGTAGGATCCAATATGGACGTCCATGTCCCGCTGTTGGATATTGACCGGAGAGTGTATCGGTCATGTCTGCATAGTTCTCGAACCCGCAGGGTTTGCACACTTAAGGTTCGGTGACGTTTCGGTATAGTTGAGTTATAGGTGTTGGTGTCTGAAGGTTGTTCGGAGTCCCGGGTGAGATCCTGGACGTCATTGGGAGCTCCGGAATGGTCCATAGGTAAATATTGACATATAGGATGTCCTTTTTTGGTCACCAGAAAGGTTTCGGTCTCATCGGTAGTGTACTCGGAGTGCCGGGAGGGTGCCGGGGGACCAGCGGGAGGGGTGTGACCACCCTAGCGCTTCATGGGCCAAGAGAGGAGGCAAACCAGCCCCTGGTGGGCTGGCGGAAGCCACCTCTAAGGGCCCATGCGGCTGGAGTGCAAAATAAGGGGAAAATATAAAAGTTGGAAAAGTTTTCCAAGTGGAAGGGGAATCCTACTAGGAGTAGGATTGGAGGAGGACTCCTCCTCTCCTCCCACTTCGGCCGACCCAAAGAGGCAACCCTAGGGCCGGCGGTCTCCCTCCTCTCCTCGTATATATACTAGAGCTTTTGAGGGTTTTGAGACACAACAATAATCAGCCACTTGCTGCCCTCTCTCTAGATCCATTTCTCCTCTAGTCTAGTTCGGCAGTGCTTAGGCGAAGCCCTGCTGGATTAATTCACCACCACCACCACCACGCCGCCGTGTCGGAGAACTCATCTACCTCTCCGCCCCCTCTTGCTGGATCAAGAAGGTGGGGATCATCATCGAGCTGTACGTGTGCTGAACGCGGAGGTGCCGTCCGTTCGGCACTAGATCGGGGTGGATCGTGATGGGATCGCGGGATGGATCGTGATGAGATCACGGGACGGGCTGCGATTTGGATCGTGAAGATGTTCCACTACATCAACCGCGTTATATACGCTTCTGCTTAGCAATCTACAAGGGTATGTAGATTCACTCTCCCCTCTCGTAGATGATCATCACCATGTATAGGTATTGCGTGTGCGTAGGAATTTTTTTGTTTCCCATGCAACGTTCCCCAACAGTGGCATCATGAGCTAGGTTCATGCGTAGATCATATCTCGAGTAGAACACAAAATAGTTTATGGGCATTGATGTTTAATTTGCTTCCCTCCTTAGTCTTTTCTTGATCCTATGACATTGTTGGATTGAAGCGGCCCGGACCAACTTTACTCGTACGCTTATGAGAGACCGGTTTCATCGACTGACATGCAACTTGTTGCATAAATATGACTCACGAGTGTCTGTTTCTTCAACTTTAGTTGAATCGGATTTGACCAAGGCGATCCTTGGAGAAGGTTAAATAGCAATTTGCATATCACCGTTGTCGCTTTGCGTAAGTAAGATGCAGTCATACTAGATACCCATAGCCGCCACGTAAAACATGCAACAACAAATTAGAAGACGTCTAACTTGTGTTTACAGGGTATGTTTGTGATGTGATATGGCCAATGACATCATATGATATATTGGATGTATGAGATGATCATGTTGTAATAGTTAAAAATCGACTTGCACGTCGATGCTATGACAACCGGCAGGAGCCGTAGGGTTGTATTTAAATTTATTTTGCCCTTGCAGATGCTCTTGCTATATAGCTAGGTGATAACCCACAAGTATAGGGGATCACAACAATTTTCGAGGGTAGAGTATTCAACCCAAATTTGTTGATTCGACACAAGGGGAAGCCAAAGAATATTCTCGAGTATTAGCAGTTGAGTTGTCAATTCAACCACACCTGAAAGACTTAGTATCTGCAACAAAGTATCACTAGCAAAGTGGTGTGATAGCTACAGTAGCAACAGTAATAGTAACAATAGACAGCAGTAGCGACAGAGTAACGGTAGCAGCAGTGACAGCTGTAGCGGCAATATAACGTAACAAGGACCAGTAGGAAAAACTCGTAGGCATTGGATCGGTGATGGATGATTATGCCCGATGACATTCACCATGCAACAGTTATAACACGAAGAGATATGTAACTAGCTCCAGTTCGTCAATGTAATGTAGGCATGTATTCCGTATGTAGTCATACGTGCTTAGGGAAAAGAACTTGCATGACATCTATTGTCCATCCTTCCCGTGGCAACGGGGTCCTAATGGAAACTACGGGATATTAAGGTTCTCCTTTTAATAGAGAACCGGAACAAAGCATTAACACTTAGTGAATACATGAACTCCTCATACTATGGTCATCTCCGGGAGTGGTTCCGGCTATTTTCACTCCGGGGTTGCCGGGTTATAACACATAGTAGGTGACTACAACTTGCAAGATAGGATCAAGAACACACATATATTGGCGAGAACATAATAGGTTCAGATCTGAAATCATGGCACTCGGGCCCTAGTGACAAGCATTAAGCATGGCAAAGTAGTAGCAACATCAATCTCAGAACATAGTGGATACTAGGGATCAATCCCCATCAAAACTAACTCGATTACATGATAGATCTCATCCAACCCATCACCGTCCAACAAGCCTATGATGAGATTACTCACGAACGGTGAAGAGCATCATGGAATTGGCGATGAAGGAAGGTTGGTGATGACGATGGCGACGATCTCCCCTCTCTGGAGCTCAGAACGGACTCCACATCTGCCCTCCAGAGGAAGAACAGGTGGTGGCGGCGCCTCCGTATCGTAAAACTTGATGAACTATTTTTTTTGATTTTTTTTCCGGACGAAAGGGACTAAATAGAGCTGGAGTAGGAGGCGGTGGAGCTCCGAGGGCCCCACAAGCCTGCTAGGAACGACCAGGGGGCACTTGGTGGGCTTGTGGGCTCCTCGCTCCACCCCTCCGGTTGATTCTTGCGCCAGTATTTTTTATATATTCCACAAAAAATCCTCGTAAATTTCCAGGTCATTCCGAGAACTTTTATTTATGTGCAAAAGCAACACCATGGCAATTCTGCTGAAAACAACGTTAGTCCGGGTTAGTTCCATTCAAATCATGCAAATTAGAGTCCAAAACAAGGGCAAAAGAGGTTGGAAAAGCAGATTCGACGGAGACGTATAAACTCCCCCAAGCTTAAAGCCTTGCTTGTCCTCGAGCAGTTCAGTTGACAAACTAAAAGAGACAAAAGAAAAACTTTTACAAACTCTCTTTGATCTTGTTGTTGCAATTATGTCTAACTCATATTCAGATTTTCAGCAAGATCACAAGCTAACCACATAAGCAATGAAATTTAGGTCTCATGGCAAACTCATATCAATGGCATAATTAAATAGCGAGCAATAATAATAAGTTTCAAACGTCAACACTTCAATCAAAACAATCATGAATCAATACGAACAGATGGTATCTCGCTAGCTCTTTCTGAGACTGCAAAACATAAATGCAGAGCACCTTCAAAGACCAAGGGCTGACTGAACATTGTAATTCATGGCAAAGAAGATCCAGTCACAGTCATACTCAATAACAATTAAAATCAAAGCATAGAAATGACAGAGGTGCTCTCTAATTGGTGCTTTTATAAGAAGAGGATGACTCAACAGAAGCATAAATAGATAGACCCTTCGCAGAGGGAAGCATTGATTTGCAGAGGTGCCCTAGCTCAAGCTTTGAAGACAGAGATAAATAATTTTGGGTGACATGCTTTCATTGTCAACGCAATGACCAAGAGTTTTCACCATCTTCCATGCTACACATACTATAGGCGGTTCCCAAACAGAAAAGTAAAGTTTTGACTGCCCCACCACCGATCAATCACACTCCACGACTAGTCGAATACTCGGGTGTCGTCCATACCAACAACAATCCAGGGGGAGTTTTGTTTGCAATTATATTTTCGATTTGAGCATGGAACTGGGCATTCCAATTATCGACCCCTTTCTCGTGAATGATAGTGAATAAACACATATCGAGGATAACACGCCTAGCATGGAAGATACTGATCGCCCCTTGTCACCACATGAGCGGTTCGGGCATGCAAAACATATTATTTCTTGAAGCTTTAGAGAGTGGCACATGCAAATTTACTTGGAACGGCAGTTAGATACCGCATATAGGTAGGTATGGTGGACTCATATGGAACAACTTTGGGTTTATGGAAGTGGATGCACAAGCAGTATTCCCGCTTAGTACAAGTGAAGGCTAGCAAAATACTGGGAAGCGACCAACTAGAGAGCGACAACAGTCATCAAAAGACATTGAGATTAACCAACATTGAGTGCAAGCATGAGTAGGACATAAATCACCATGAACATGAATATCATAGAGGCTATGTTGATTTTGTTTCAACTACATGCGTAAACATGCGCCAAGTCAAGCCACTTGAATCATTCAAAGGAGGATACCATCCTATCATACTACATCATAATCATCTCGAAATTCATGTTGGCATCCAAGACAAACCATTATAAGCTCCTAGCTAATTAAGCATGGCATCATAAACTATGATCTCTAAGTTGTCATTGCAAACATGTTTCCCTCACAACAAAGCTGAATTAGGAACGATGAGCTAGTCATATTTACAAAAACAAAATAGATCGAGTTCATACCAGCTTTTCCAGGCTCAGTCACTTCATAATATATCGTCATTATTGCCTTTCACTTGCACGACCGAATGATGTGAACAATAATAAGAGTGCTCGTGCGTTGGACTAAGCTAGAATCTGCAAGCAACCACAAAGGAGAAGACAAAGTAATATGGCTCTTTGATAGATAAACACATATGCATGCGAGAGCCACTAAACATTGTAACCATGGTCTTCTACCTTGACCCAAAGAAAAATAAAACTATTTACAGGGGAAAGCTCCCAACAATAAAAAGAAGAACGAGAAATCTTTTTCGGTTTTCTTAAACTAGACAAACACACGCGAAGAAAACGAGAAAAAGAAATAAACTAGCATGGATGATACAGTGGCAAAGTGTGAACACCGACTATCAAAGTGAAAGTGTGAGCAAGAATATAAAGTCGGTGAGAAACACGTACTCCCCCAAGCTTAGGCTTTTGGCCTAAGTTGGTCTACTCCCAAGGATGGTCCGGGCGATACCCAAAATCATAATGGGGGTTGTACGGGAGCGCTGCAGCTACTGCCTGAATAGCCGCCTCACGGAGGCGAGCAACCTTTGCCTCCCTCTCATACTCCTCTGCCTCTCCTCTGGTTATGTAATATCTCCGTTTTACCTAAAAGTCAAAGAAGGCAGGAGCAGGAAGGGTAATATGGAAAACATGTTGTTGGTTAAATATTAACCGGTATAGGAGGGATTCATTATCCCTCTCAAGGAACTGATAGCGTGTCATAGCGGCGTGATCAAGGAAAGCTGTATGGAGCGGGGGATCTCCTTCGCGGATGGGTACTCCAAGAAAATTTGCTATGCGAGTGGCATAGATCCCACCAAAGGAATCACCTTCATTAGCATTATTATTCAGCCTCCTTGCTATTATAGCTCCCATGTTGAAACTTCTATCACCCGTTACTGCGCTCTTAAGAATACTAAGGTCAGGTGCGCACAGGTGACAATGCACAATCTTGCCGTTAATGCATCTACCTATGAAGAGGGCAAAGTAATGCAAGGCAGGAAAATGAATGCTCCCCATGGTAGCTTGTGTAATATCTCTAGTTTCTCCAACAGTTATTCTAGAGAAAAAAATCCCTAACCGAAGATTTAGGAGGATCATTGAGACTACCCCAAACAGGTATCTTGCAAATTCTATTGAAATCCTCTAAATCCATGGTATACGATTTGTCATAGAGATCAAACAGTACGGATGTGTCACGACCAGCTGAAAATTTGAATCTACGAACAAAAGAGGCACCGAGCGTAGTATACTGTCCACATTTATCGGAGATGAATTCTTCAAGTCCAACGTTGTGAACAAGTATATCAAACTCGTCTTTGAAACCTGCATCAATCATGAATTCATCAGAAGGCCATTCACATGGTTGTACCTGTGCGTTCCTCGGTTGGTAAGGATCGGGTTCCCGAATCGTGAGACGGGGACCCCTCTTGCTTGAGGAACCACCATGATAGTTTCTCCTGAACATCTTCCTTTTCTGAAATTTGTAGTGACTCAAAGGAAAAGTGAACAAGGCCCAACGAAACTCATAGCAACTACTCCGACAAGTGCCTAGAGGCCATATCACGCATCAAAACTACTTGGGACCAGCTAAAATTAGCATGCAAAGCTCAAGAACAAGGTCACCAAGGCAGCAAAAATACGCAACGAATAAGGCACTAGAGCAAAAACTAATTGGACCAATGGAGGAGTCACATACCAAGGAACAATTTCCCCAAAACAGTTTGGTGAATGGGGCTTTGCACAAGGAGATCAAAAATCGCAGCAAGAAGAGCAAGAACACGGGTTTGAGCTGCGAAACGATTTTTTCTGGAGGTAGGAGAAGGAGATGGGAGCTGGAATAAGTAGAGGGGGGACACGTGGGCCCCACAAGCCTGGTAGGCGCGGCCAGGGGGGTGCCCGCGCCTCCAGGGCTTGTAGCCCACTAGTGCATCCCCCTGACTAGCTCTCCATCTCAGAATTTTTCAAAAATTCCAGAAAAAATAATACTTGATTTTCACGGCATTTGGAGAACTTTTATTTTCGGGACACTTTTCTACGGGACGCAAAAAGCAGAAAACCGGAAAAACTAAAGCTAAATCTATTATTTTTCTTCTAAGCAACCGAAGGTGAATGCTTGGAACAGAGGGTTGTGACTCTTCGATTCATCCATCCCATGGTCATCGAAAGAAATCCGTCAATGAGGTTGATCAAGTCTCCTTGACAAACTTTGTCGAATCGCATGAAAAAAGAACGGAGAATTTTCGAATAGTCACTAGGTTACCTCAATGGGGATGTGCATATCTCCAACAAGCAAATCATACTTCATCTTAACAGTAGGTATAGGGCATTCAAAGCTCCCAACAAGAATCGATGAAGTTTTTTCAATAGCATTGATGCAATGTACTCGATATTGTTTCTTCGGAAAGTGCACCGTACGCTCATTACCATTGACATGGAAAGTGACATTGCCTTTGTTGCAATCAATAACAGCCCCTGCAGTGTTTAAAAAGGGTCTTCCAAGGATGACCGCCATGGCATCATCCTCGGGAATATCCAGAATAACGAAGTCTATTAAGATAGTGACGTTAGCAACCACAACATGAACATCCTCGCAAATGCCGATAGGGAAAGCAGTTGATTTGTCGGCCATTTGCAGAGAGATTTCAGTGGGTGTCAACTTATCTAGCTCAAGTCTACGATAAAGAGAAAGAGGCATGGCACTAACACCGGCTCCAAGGTCGCATAAAGCAGTTCTAACATAGTTTCCTTTAATGGATCAAGGTATAGTGGGTATTCTGGGATCACCTAGTTTCTTAGGAGTTCCACCCTTGAAGGTATAATTAGCGAGCATGGTGGAAATCTCAACCTCAGGCATCCTCCTCTTATTAGTCACAATATCTTTCATGTACTTAGCATACGGAGACATTTTGAGCATATCTGTCAAACGCATTTGCAGAAAGACAGGTCTAATCATTTCAACAAATCGCTCAAAATCATCATCATCCTTTTTCTTGGATGGTTTGGGAGGGAAGGGCATGGGTTTCTGAACCCATGGTTCCCTTTCTTTACCATGCTTCCTAGCAGTGAAGTTGTTCTTATCGTATCTCCTATTTCTAGGCTGTGGGTTATCAAGATCAACAGGTTCAATCTCCACATCCTTATCATTGCTAGGTTGAGCATCATCATGAACATCACTATCGATATTATCATTAGGCTCATGTTCATCACCATATTGCGTTTCAGCATCAGAGACAGAGACATCGTTTGGATTCTCGGGTGTAACACCAACAGGGTTGCTAGCGTGCAAATTCCTATCATCTTTTTTTTCTTCTAGGATGACTAGGTGCATCAGTGCTAACTCCTTGAGAATCTTGTTCAATTCTCTTAGGACGACCCTCAGGATACAAAGGTTCCTGGGTCGTTCTACCGCCTTTAGTGACGACTCTGACAGAATTTTCATTCAACTCATTGCGCAAGTCATTTTGAGCCTTAAGTACTTGTTCTAGTTGAGTAGTAACCATAGAGGCATGTTTACTCACAAGCTTAAGATCATTGACATTTCTATCCACACAAGCACTTAAATGACTAAGCATGCGAGCATTCTGTTCCAATTGTCTTCTAACATAATCTTTGAAACTTTGTTATTTGGCAACAAAGTTATCAAATTCATCCAAGCATAAGCTAGCAGGTTTATCATAAGGAATATCACTCTCATTGAATCTACGAAGAGAATTTACCTCTACTACCACTATCAGGTTATCAAGACCATGGATCTCTTCGATAGGTGGTAGATTTTTGACATCTTCAGATTTAATGCCTTTCTCTTTCATAGATTTCTTAGCTTCTTGCATATCTTCAGGACTGAGGAAGAGGATACCTCTTTTCTTAGGAGTTGGCATCAGAGGTGGTTCGGGAATAGTCCAAGCATTCTCATTGCACAAGATATTATTCAATAGGATCTCAGCTTGTTCCACACTTTGTTCCCTAAAAAAACAACCAACACAACTATTTAGGTGGTCCTTAGAAGCATCGGTTAGTCCATTATAGAAGATATCAAGTATTTCATTCTTCTCAAGAGGGTGATCATGCAAAGCATTCAGCAGCTGGACAAGCCTCCCCCGAGCTTGTGGGAGACTCTCTTCTTCAACTTGCGCAAAGTTATATATTTCCTGCAAGGCAGCTTGCTTCTTATGGACAGGGAAATATTTCTCAGAGAAGTAGTAGATCATATCCTGGGGACTACGCACACAACCAGGAGAAAGAGAGGTAAACCAAGTCTTAGCATCATCCTTTAGCGAGAAAGGAAACAACTTAAGGATATAGTAGTGGCGGATCTTTTCCTCACTCGTGAATAGGGTGGCTATATCGTGCAGTTTGGTAAGATGTGCTACAACCGTTTCAGACTCATAACCGTGAAAAGGATCAGATTTGACCAGAGTGATTAACTCAGGGTCGATAGAGAATTCATAATCCTTATCGGTCACAAAGATAGGCGAAGTAGCAAACTTCAGGTCGTATTTCATCCTAGTGTTCAAAGATTTTTCTTTCCACTTGCATAGTAATTTCTCAACATCATAGCTATCCTTACAAGCAAGAAAGTCCTCAGCTATCTCTCCGTCCATAACATAACCCTCAGGCATATCACGCAATTCATATCTAGGAGAGCTAGTTCTAACAGGCGAAAAAGCAGGTTCTACTTCAATAATCTCAGCAGTTTCAGAAGTATCATCACATCTAGCAGCAACTTTAGCAATTTGTGCATCAAGGAATGCACCTAGTGGAAAAGCAGTATCAAGCAAAGCATCATCACAAGCATCATGGACAACAGAAGTAGCATCATCAAGCACATGCGACATATCCGAATTTCTAGCAGGAGGTGGTGTCGCAAACTTACTCATAACTGAAGGTGAATCAAGTGCAGAGCTAGATGGCAGTTCCTTACCTGTCCTCGTAGTTGAGGGCAAGAATTTAGTTTTTGGATCTCTCGGATTCCTCATAGTGATCAGCAGACGTAAATCCCAAATGACTCAGAGAATAGAGCTAAGCCTCCCCGGCAACGGCGCCAGAAAATAGTCTTGATAACCCACAAGTATAGGGGATCGCAACAGTTTTCAAGGGTAGAGTATTCAACCCAAATTTGTTGATTCGACACAAGGGGAAGCCAAAGAATATTCTCGAGTATTAGCAGTTGTGTCAATTCAACCACACCTGAAAGACTTAGTATCTGCAGCAAAGTATCAATAGCAAAGTGGTGTGATAGCAACAGTAGCAACAGTAATAGTAGCAATAGCGACAACAGTAGCGACAAAGTAACAGTAGCAGCAGTGACATCAGTAGCGGCAAAGTAACGTAACAAGGGCCAGTAGGAAAAACTCGTAGGCATTGGATCGATGATGGATGATTATGCCGGATGACATTCATCATGCAACAGTTATAACACGGAGAGATATGTAACTAGCTCCAGTTCGTCAATGTAATGTAGGCATGTATTCCGTATGTAGTCATACGTGCTTAGGGAAAAGAACTTGCATGACATCTATTTTCCATCCCTCCCCTGGCAGCGGGGTCCTAATGGAAACTACGGGATATTAAGGTTCTCCTTTTAATAGAGAACCGGAACAAAGCATTAGCACTTAGTGAATACATGAACTCCTCATACTATGGTCATCTCCGGGAGTGGTTCCGGCTATTGTCACTCCGGGGTTGCCGGGTCATAACACATAGTAGGTGACTACAACTTGCAAGATAGGATCAAGAACACACATATATTGACGAGAACATAATAGGTTCAAATCTGAAATCATGGCACTCGGGCCCTAGTGACAAGCATTAAGCATGGCAAAGTAGTAGCAACATCAATCTCAGAACATAGTGGATACTAGGGATCAATCCCCATCAAAACTAATTCGATTAAATGATAGATCTCATCCAACCCATCACCGTCCAGCAAGCCTACGATGAGATTAGTCACGAACGGTGAAGACCATCATGGAATTGGCGATGAAGGAAGGTTGGTGATGACGATGTCGATGATCTCCCCTCTCTGGAGCCCAGAACGGACTCCAGATCTACCCTCCAGAGGAAGAACAAGTGGTGGCGGCGCCTCTGAATCATAAAACGCGATGAACTCTTTTTTAAAAAAAAATTCCACACGAAAGGGACTAAATAGAGCTGTAGTTGGAGGCATTGGAGCTCCGAGGGCCCCACAAGCCTGCTAGGCGCGGCCAGGGGGGCTGCACCTGGTGGGCTTGTGGGCTCGTCGCTCCACCCCTCCGGTTAATTCTTGCGCCAGTATTTTTTATATATTCTACAAAAAATCGTTGTAAATTTCCAGGTCATTCCGAGAACTTTTATTTCTGTGCAAAAACAACACCATGGCAATTCTGCTGAAAACAACGTTAGTCCGGGTTAGTTCCATTCAAATCATGCAAATTAGAGTCCAAAACATGGGCAAAAGAGTTTGGAAAAGTAGATACGACGGAGACGTATCACTAGGCAGTAGCTTTAGTAGTAACAACATAGATATCGTGACAACCTCGATGGCAGCACAATGATGGATATCATGGTGTGGCGCCGGTGACGATGGAGATCATGCTGGTGCTTTGATGATGGAGATCAAGAAGCACAAGTTCATGGCCATATCATGTCACTTATGATTTGCATGTGATGTTAATCCTTTTATGCACCTTGTTTTGCTTACAACGACGGTAGCATTATAAGGTGATCCCTCACTAAAATTTCAAGATAAAATTGTGTTCTCCTCGACAATGCACCGTTGCGACAATTCGTCGTTTCGAGACACCACGTGATGATCGGGTGTGATAGACTCAACGTTGATACGTCTCAAACGTATCTATAATTTTTTATGGTTTCACACTGTTATCTTGTCATCCTTGGATGTTTTATGTACCTTTTATATCTTTTTTTGGGACTAACTTATTAATTCAGTGCCAAGTGCCAGTTCGTGTTTTTTCTATGTTTTTTACTATTTTCATATCTGATTTTGGAACGGAGTCCAAACGGAATAAAAACCCCGAAATGATTTTTTCCCGAACGGAAGGGGGCCTCTGGGCCAAGCCAGGTGGGCTCCACGGAGCCCACAAGCTCCCACCACGCCACCAGGGGGGAGGCGGCGGTGTCAGGGCTTGTGGCCTCCCTGGCCACCCTCTGACCTAGATCCTTGGCCTATATATTCCCAAATATTCAGCAAAAAATCAGGGGAGCCTCGAAAATACTTTTCCGCCACCGCAAGCTTCCGTTTCCGCGAGATCTCATCTCGAGACCCTTCCCGGCGCCCTGCCGGAGGGGACTTTGGAGTTGGAGGGCTTCTTCATCATCATCATCACCCCTCCAATGACTCGTGAGTAGTTCACTTCAGACCTACGGGTCCGTAGTTAGTAGCTAGATGGCTTCTTCTCTCTCTTGGATCTTCAATACAAAATTCTCCATGATCTTCATGGAGATCTATCCGATGTAATCTTCTTTGGCGGTGTGTTTGTCGAGATCCGATGAATTGTGGATTTGTGATCAGATTATCTATGATATATATTTGAGTCTTCGTTGATTTCTTATATGCATGATTTGATATCCTTGTAAGTCTCTCCGGGTCTTGGGTTTTGTTTGGCCAACTAGATCTATGATTCTTGCAATGGGAGAAGTGCTTGGTTTTGGGTTCTACCATGTGGTGACCTTTCCCAGTGACAGTAGGGGCAGCAAGGCACACATTCAGTAGTTGCCATCAAGGGTAAAAAGATGGGGTTTTCATCATTGGTTGGAGATTATCCCTCTACATCATGTCATCTTGCTTAAGGCGTTACTCTGTTCTTATGGACTTAATACACTAGATGCATGCTGGATAGCGGTCGACGTGTGGAGTAATAGTAGTAGATGCAGAAAGTATCGGTCTACTTGTTTTGGACGTGATGCCTATAGATATAATCATTGCCATAGATATCGTCACGACTTTGCGCGGTTCTATCAATTGCTTGACAGTAATTTGTTCACCCACCGTCTACTTGCTTTCATGAGAGAAGCCACTAGTAAACACTACGGCCCCCGGGTCTATTCACATCCATCGTTTACACCTCCGCTTTTATTTTGGTTTGTTACTTTGTTGCTTTCAGTTCTCACTTGGCAAACAATCTATAAGGGATTGACAACCCCTTTATAGCGTTGGGAGCAAGCTTTTGTGTTTGTGCAGGATCTTGAGATACTCCTCCACTGGATTGATACCTTGGTTCTCAAACTGAGGGAAATACTTACCACCGCTACGCTACATCACCCTTTCCGCTTCGAGGGAACACCAACGCAAGGCTCCAAGGCCACGGGGGAAATCCATTGCATACTTTCCTAGGAGTTCCCTTAAGGCGTAGCCGCAGCTGAAGGATTCCTGGTGCCGTTGCTGAGGAGGAGCACGTCAAGACAACGTGCCTATTTCTGGTGCCGTTGGAAGGTGTTTTGTTGCAGTAGCAGAAGTATTTCTGACGCCGTTGCCGGGGAGGAGAAATCAAGACCTATCCAAGTAAGTCTCACAAACTCTTCTCTTGCATTTACTTTTGTTGCGAGTTGCCTCTCGTTTTCCTCTCCCCCACTTCACATTTTCCGTTTTCTTTTGCCTTTCTCCTTTGCCTTTTCTCCTTTGCCTTTTTCGTTCGCCCTTTTCTCTCGCTTGCTTTCTGTTCGCTCGTGTGCCATGTGCCTTCAATATGCTTGCATCTTCGCTTGCTGAAAATCTAGTGATATGGATCCTCATCCACTCGCTAATCTCTTTAAGAGACCCACTTATGTGGAACGAATTGCTAGTAAGTTGAGGGCAATTGACTATCTTTATGGAGTTTTGCTTGAGATGCGTGAATCTGAAAATTGTGAGGAAGAAATTTATGAAGTGATTCACGAGGGCTCCTTGGATGAAAAGCATGATTGCAATGGTTTCACTATAAATCCTATTAGTGAAAATCATGCTAAAATTATGCAAAACCCTAAGCTTGGGGATTCTAGTCTTGCTATGACCACCACTTGTTGCAAAGATCATGATTGGGGTGATGATTTTTCTTTTGATCTTGAAAATTTGTTCAAGCCTCAAGATGAATATGATATTTGCAATATTACTGAAAGTGGGTTTGGAGACGTCATGACTTTAGTTGATGATAATCCCACTATTTTTGAAGAGCATCAACTTTGCATGCATGTGGATCATGAAAAGAATATCCTATGGGATAGCTATATTGTTGAATTTGAATATGATCCCACATGTAATTGCTATGAGAGAGGAAAATATTTTGGTAGAAACTTTCATGTTACCAAATTACCTCTCGTTATGTTGAGATTGACATTGTCTCTTTCTTCTTCCTTGCATATGGCAACTATTGGTTGTCTTGCCAATTTGTTTCCCTATAAAATGCCTATGCATAGGAAGTATGCTAGACTTAGATTCCATCATATTTTTGCCTAGCTAAGGGCGTTAAACAAAAGCGCTTGTTGGGAGGCAACCCAACGAATCTATCCTTTTTCTTTCTGTTTTGTGTTTTCCACACTTTCATAATTCTGTTATGATTGTGTTTTTTGTGTTTCTTTTTGCGTTTGTGCCAAGCAAAACCGTTATGATTAGTCTTGGGGATGATCATTTGGTCATGCTGGAAAAGACAGAAACTTTCTGCTCATGAAAAGAATTTTCATTTTTTGTCTGTAAGAGATTTTGAGTTGATTCTTTTTGCTGCTGATTGCTACGCAAATTCTTCAGACTGTTGTAATTGTTCAGAAGTTTTGAAGTACCAGAGGTATACGAAATATACAGATTGCTACAGACTGGTCTGCTGTTAACAAATTCTGTTTTTGTTGTGTTGGTTGCTTATTTTGATGAAACTATGGATAGTATCGGGGGGTATTAGCCATGGAAGATTGAAAGTACACTAACCCAACATCAGCACAAGTAGAATTTAAGTTTGCTACAGTACCTAAGGAAGTGGTGGATTGCTTTCTTGTACTAATGTTATCACGAGTTTCTGTTTAAGTTTCTTGTTGTGAAGTTTTCAAGTTTTGGGTGAAGTTCTGATGGACAAAGATGAAAGAGGTCGTGAGAAAATAAATATTAAAGCTTATGGAAGCAGGAATCATTTATCCTTTTGCTCATAGTGATTGGGTAAGTCCAGTACATTGCGTACCTAAGAAGGGAGGTATCACCGTCGTTCCTAATGATAAGGATGAACTAATCCCACAAAGGATTATTACTGGCTATAGAATGGTGATAGACTTCCGGAAACTGAACAAGGCAACCAGGAAAGATCGTTATCCTTTGCCGTTTATCGACCAAATGCTAGAAAGGCTATCAAAACACACACACTTCTGCTTTCTAGACGGTTATTCAGGTTTCTCGCAAATACCTGTTGCACAATCTTATCAAGAGAAAACCACTTTCACCTGCCCTGTCGGTACCTTTGCCTATAGACGTATGCCTTTTGGCTTATGCAATGCACCTGCCACCTTCCAAAGCTGTATGATGGCTATATTCTCTGACTTTTGTGAAAACATTGTCGAGGTTTTCATGGATGACTTCTCCATTTATGGGTCTTCCGTTGATGATTGCCCCAGCAACCTTGATCGAGTCTTACAGAGATGCGAAGAAACCAACCTCGTCTTGAATTGGGAGAAGTGCCACTTTAAGGTTAATGAAGGCATTGTCTTAGGACACAAGATCTCTGAAAGAGGCATTGAAGTTGATAAGGCTAAGGTTGATGCAATTGAGAAAATGCCTTGCCCCACAGATATCAGAGGTATAGAAGTTTCCTAGGTCATGTTGGTTTCTATAGAAGGTTCATTAAAGACTTCTCTAAGATTTCTAGGCCTCTTACCAACCTCTTGCAGAAGGATGTTCCTTTTGTTTTTGATGAGGATTGTGAGGAAGCCTTTGAAATACTTAAGAAGGCTTTGATAACCGCACCTATTGTTCAACCACCTGACTGGAACTTGCCCTTTGAAATCATGTGCGACGCTAGTGATTATGCTGTTGGTGTTGTTCTAGGACAAAGAGTTGACAAGAAGTTGAATGTTATTCACTACGCTAGTAAAACTCTAGACAGTGCCCAAAGAAACTATGCCACTACGGAGAAGGAATTTTTAGCAGTCGTGTTTGCATGTGAAAAGTTCAGATCTTACATAGTTGACTCCAAAGTCACTATTCACTCTGATCATGCTGCTATTAAGTACCTTATGGAGAATAAGGACGCTAAGGCTAGGCTGATCAGATGGGTTCTCCTGCTACAGGAATTTGATTTGCACGCCGTTGACCGAAAGGGTGCTGATAACCCTGTAGCAGATAACTTGTCTAGGCTAGAGAATGTCCTTGATGACCCACTACCTATTGATGATAGCTTTCCTGATGAGCAATTGAATGTCATCCGCACTTCACATAGTGCACCGTGGTATGCTGATTATGCAAACTACATCGTAGCCAAATACATACCACCCAATTTCACCTATCAACAAAAGAAGAAATTCTTCTTTGATTTGAGACACTACTTTTGGGATGATCCTCACATTTATAAGGAAGGAGTAGATGGTGTTATTATACGTTGTGTGCCTGAACATGAACAGGGACATATCTTGCAGAAGTGTCATTCCGAAGCCTACGGAGGACACCACGCGGGAGATAGAACTGCCCACAATGTATTGCAATCAGGTTTCTATTGGCCCACTCTCTTCAGGGATGCCCGTAAGTTTGTCTTGTCTTGTGACGAATGCCAAAGAATAGGGAACATCAGTAAGCATCAAGAGATGCCTATGAACTATTCACTTGTCATTGAACCATTTGATGTCTGGGGCTTTGATTATATGGGACCCTTCCCGAGTTCCAATGGGTACACTCACATCTTAGTTGCTGTGGATTACGTTACTAAGTGGGTAGAAACTATCCCCACTAAAAATGCTGATCACCACACCTCTATTAAGATGCTTAAAGAAGTCATATTCCCAAGATTTGGAGTCCCTAGATATTTGATGACTGATGGCGGTTCACACTTCATTCATGGTATTTTCCGCAAGATGCTAGCTAAGTATGATGTCAACCATAGAGTTGCATCTCCTTATCATCCTCAGTCTAGTGGTCAAGTGGAGTTGAGTAATAGGGAAATCAAGTTGATCCTACAAAAGACCGTCAATAGATCTCGAAAGAACTGGTCTAGCAAACTTGACGATGCACTATGGGCTTATAGGACTGCTTCTAAGAATCCCATGGGCATGTCGCCGTATAAAATGGTTTACAGTAAGTCCTATCATTTACTTCTTGAGCTGGAACACAAAGCTTATTGGGCAATCAAAGAGCTCAACTTTGATTTCAAACTTGCCGGTGAGAAGCGGTTGTTTGATATCAGCTCGTTAGATGAATGGAGAGCCCAGGCATATGAGAATGCCAAGTTGTTCAAGGAAAAGGTTAAGGGATGGCACGACAAACGAATACAGAAACGAGAGTTCAGTGTAGGTGATTATGTCTTGCTATACAATTCTCGTTTGAGATTCTTTGCACGCAAGCTTCTCTCTAAATAGGGAGGTCCCTATGTTATCGAGGAAGTATATCGTTCTGGTGCCATCAAAAACAATAACACGGAAGGAAATTTTCCTAGAGTGGTAAATGGGCAAAGAATCAAGCATGACATCTCTGGTACTCCCATAAATGTTGAGACCAATATCATCAATGTCATAACTCCATAGGAGTACATAAGGGATGTTTATCAGCCTGTTTCAGACCTTGAAAACGAAGATGTATCTGTTTCGGTAAGAAACTCGACTCTGATGCTTTTCTAATAGGAAATTTCCTCCGTTTTGGAATTTTTGGAAAATTAGAAAATAAAAAGCAGTCCGGAGAGCAAGCTTGTGGGCACCCCGTGTGCCTCCCGGACTCCGTTTTCTTGCGGAGGACTCCTTCTGGCCCAGAAAAAATCAATATATAGTCGCCCGAAGGTTTTGATCTCCGTATCGTGCAGTTTTCCTCTGTTTTCGTTTCGAGCTTGTTTCTGCCGCAGATCTAGGTCAAGATGTCTTCCTAGGACTCAGAGGGAGAGAGTTATGTGGCTGACTACCTTGCTAACCCCAAGGTCTATGGGGACTTGGAACCGTATGGTTGTACCACTGATGAGGAAGAGGACTATGAGCCCAATGGGAAGGAGAAAACGAGTTCCGATGAAGAGGAGGCTCCTCTACCTCAACCTGCAAACACCCATGTGGAGTTCAAGAAGTCAAGTCTCCCTAACCATAGGAAGAAGCCTAAGACCTTGTTTATCCCTTCTCGTTTCTTGCACGAGAGTAAGCAGGAACTTTTCCATAGAGTGTTGAAACTTGAGGAAGAAAATGACGATCTAGGGGAGCAGAACTTTTTGCTCAAGTGGAAATTAGACAAGCTCAAGACTGCTTCAACAACTCCACCACCATCACCATCGAAGGAAGATAACTAAGCATTGGTATGGGCAATCCCCTAGGCTTCTGCCAAGCTTGGGGGAGCTGCCCTGGTATCGTATCACCTTTATATCTTTTGCTTTTACCTTTGTTTTAGTTCTTTCCTTCAGTTTTTATTTCTTCTCTTAGAGGAATAAGTCTTTAGTTTTTAGTTTGAGTCTTTTGCTTTTGTCTCTCCCCCGATGTATTCGAGCTTACGAGCTATATAATAAAGAGTATCTTAGTCAAGGGCTTTGCTTTGTGCCATGATCAAAAGTATGAAAAGAACGATAGCATGAAAGATCATGAGATGATCTTATGGAAAGTGATAGCTTCACATATAACAAGTATGATGATTGAAACTTGTTGAGAGTAGACACTTTTTACAATTGTGAGCACTCACCAAACTATTACATGCTTAGGAGTAGATGTTGGACAAGGAAGACAACATAACGAATTGTGTTTGCTTGGTTCCAAATAATGTTATATGATTAGAGATCCCTTAGCATGTGACGATTGCTTCCACCTCATATTAGCCAAAACTCCCGCACCAAGTAGAGATACTACTTGTGCATCCATAAACCTCCAACCCAGTTTTGCCATGAGAGTCCACCATACCTACCTATGGATTGAATAAGATCCTTAAAGTAAGTTGTCATCGGTGCAAGCAATAAAAATTGCTCTCTAATATGTATGATCTATTAGTGTGTGGAAAATAAGCTTTGTACGAACCTGTGATGAGGAAGATATAAATGCGACACACTGCGTAATAAAGTTCTTTATCACAGGAGGCAATATAAAGTGACGTTCCTCCACACTAAGAGGACACGCATTCAAACCTCAAAAGCGCAAGACAACCTCTGCTTCCCTCTGCGAAGGGCCCATCTTGTACCTTTACTTTTTTCCCTTGTAAGAGTCATGGTGATCTTCACCAATTCCCTATTTTGCCTTTGTGTTGGCTACCATCACATGTTTGGGAAAGATCTATATTCATATATCAACTTGGAGTTGAGTACTTATGCTTTATTATTGTTGACTTTACCCTTGAGGTAAATAGTTGGGAGGCAAACTATAAGCCCTATCTTCCTCTGTGTCCAGCTGAAACTTTGACACCATGAGTACCACGTAAGTTGTAACAATTGTGGAAAACAAAAGAGATGATTGAGTATGTGGATTTGCTTTACAAGCTCTCACTTGACTCTTTCTGATGTTGTGATAAATTGCAATTGCTTCAATGACCATGAATTATTGTTGGTCACTTCTCGGTAAGGTTTTTGCTTCATGCTTTGCTTTGTGAAGGAATTGTTACTTTCCCATAAGAATCTTTATGATGTATTGCTGTTCTATGTGTCATCATGATGCCCTCATGTCCGTATTATGTTTTATCGACACCTTCGTCCCTCAACATGTGGACATGTTCATGGAACTTGGTTTTCGCTTGAGGACAAGCGAGGTCTAAGCTTGGGGGAGTTGATACGTCCATTTTGCATCATGCTTTCATGTTGATATTTATTGCTTTTTGGGCTGTTATATTACTTGTGGTACCATATTTATGCCTTTTCTCTCTTATTTTGCAATTTTATTTGAAGAGGGAGAATTCAGGCAGCTGGAATTCTGGACTGGAAAAGGAGCAAATCCTAGTCCACTATTCTGCACATCTCCAAATGCCCTGAAAAGTTACGTGGATTTTTTTGGGATTATATAAAAAATACTGGGCGAAAGAACTACCGGAGGGGGGCTGCCAGGGCACCACAAGCCCTGACACCGCCACCCCCCTGGTGGCGGAGTGGGGGCTTGTGGGTTCCCTGACGGCCCACTAGCCCCCCTCTTTTGCTATACGAAGCGTCTTGGTCCAGAAAAAAATCATACGGGAGCTTTTTCGTGGTTTCGCCGCTGCCACGAGGCGGAACTTGAGCAGATCCAATCTAGAGCTCCGGTAGGACGATCCTGCCGGGGAAACTTCCCTCCCGTAGGGGGAAATTGTCGCCATCGTCATCACCAACACTCCTCTCGTCGGAGGGGAGGCATCTTCATCAACATCTTCATCAGCACCATCTCCTCTCCAATCCGTAGTTCATCTCTTGTAACCAATCTTCGTCTCGCAACTCCGATTGGTACTTGTAAGGTTGCTAGTAGTGTTGATTACTCTTCGTAGTTGATGCTAGTTGGATTACTTGGTGGAAGAGTTTATGTTCAGATCCTTGATGCTATTCATTACACCTCTGATCATGATTATGATTATGTTTTGTGAGTAGTTACTTTTGTTCCTAAGGACATGGGATAAGTCATGTTAATAATAGTCATGTGAATTTGATATTCGTTCGGTATTTTGATATGTTGTATGTTGTCTTTTCCTCTAGTGGTGTTATGTGAACGTCGACTACATAACACTTCACCATATTTGGGCCTAGAGGAAGGCATTGTGGAGTAGTAAGTACATGATGGGTTGTTGGAGTGACAGAAGCTTAAACCCCAGCCTATGCGTTGCTTCGTGAGGGGCTGATTTGGATCCACTAGTTTAATGCTATGGTTAGACTTTGTCTTAATTATTCTTTTGTAGTTGCGGAGGCTTGCGAGAGAGGTTAATCATAAATGGGATGCTTGTCCAAGTAAGGGCAGTACCCTAGCGCCGGTCCACCCACATATCAAACTATCATAGTAACGAACGCGAATCATATGAACATGATGAAACTAGCATGATAGAAATTCCCGTGTGTCCTCGGGAGCGTTTTTCCTCCTATAAGACTTTGTTCAGGCTTCTCCCTTGCTACAAAAGGGATTGGGCCACTTGCTGCACCATTGCTACTACTTGTTACTTGTTACTTTTTGCTTGCTCCGTTTCACCTCGCTACACAATCACTTGTTACCGCTACTTTCAGTGCTTGCAGTTATTACCTTGCTGAAATCCGTTTATCAGAGCCTTCTGCTCCTCGTTGGGTTCGACCCTCTTACTTATCGAAAGGACTACGATTGATCCCCTATACTTGTGGGTCATCACATGACATCTATTGTTCATCCCTCCCGTGGCAGCGGGGTCCTAATGGAAACTATGGGATATTAAGGTTCTCCATTTAATAAAGAACCGGACCAAAGCATTAACACTTGGTGAATACATGAACTCCTCATACTATGGTCATCTCCGGGAGTGGTTCCGGCTATTGTCACTCCGGGGTTGCCGGGTCATAACACATAGTAGGTGACTACAACTTGCAAGATAGGATCTAAAACACACATATATTGGCAACAACATAATAGGTTCAAATCTGAAATCATGGCACTCGGGCCCTAGTGACAAGCATTAAGCATGGCAAAGTAGTAGCAACATCAATCTCAGAACATGGTGGATACTAGGGATCAATCCCCATCAAAACTAACTCGATTACATGATAGATATCATCCAACCCATCACCGTCCAGCAAGCCTACGATGAGATTAGTCACAAACGGTGAAGAGCATCATGGAATTGGCGATGAAGGAAGGTTGATGATGACGATGGTGACGATCTCCCCTCTCCGGAGCCCGAAACGGATCCAGATCTTCCCTCCAGAGGAAGAACAGGAGGTGGCGGCGCCTCCGTATCGTAAAATGCGATGAACTCTTCTCCTTGATTTTTTTTCCGGTCGAAGGAGGATATATAAAGCTGGAATTGGAGGCGGCGGAGCCCTGAGGGGCTCACAAGCCTGCCAGGCCCGACCGAGGGGGGGGGGCTGGTGGGCTTGTGAGCTCCTGGCTCCGTCCCTCCAGGTGATTCTTGCGCCAGTAATTTTTATATATTCCACAAAAAATCCTCGTATATTTCCAGGTCATTCCGAGAACTTTTATTTCTGCGCAAAAACAACACCATGGCAATTCTGTTGAAAACAACGTTAGTCCGGGTTAGTTCCATTCAAATCATGCAAATTAGAGTCCAAAACAAGGGCAAAAGAGTTTGGAAAAGTAGATACGACGCAGACGTATCAGAGGGCTTCTTTGCATTCTGCAAAGAGCACATGAATATGCGAGGAACTACATTGTTGATTTCATGGTCGCCAATAAGGGAAGGGAGACGATTCTCCTACCTTATCATCCCATGTAAGTCATCCGCGGAAATCCATGTGACACATACATAATTTCATAAATTTCAATCATTCATTTACATGCGTGGATGCTAATTTGAGATGCACTTATTTTGTGATGCTAGGGGCGCGCCATCCTTGTCATTATTTACCCCTGGTTCTCCCACCCTTCTTACTTGGACTCATCGAAGAAAATAAAGAAAAAGGATTACACACACATCAAGGGCGTTCTCGTCAGTGCTTCTTAAGCTATGACCAAAGGGGTGGAGAGATCACGGTCAAGAAGACAAAGAACTGCGCGCCCTGCTTTGCTCGTAAGATCGACTTCTGCTGCATCCAGCAACTGAATGGTAATCTCAATGATGGATTATATTTCATCCACTACATGCTGAAGTATACAAGGGATTTCTAGCAAAATTCGCATGTCAGCTAAATCCAGCAATGCCAATATTTTCAAATGGGCCAAGGGACTTGGAAATGTACAGGATCATCGACTACGAGCTGAGTTCTATCACATCCAGCGTGAACTTCCCCAAGTCATCATGAAGGAGGTCATTGAAAAAACAGGGATGTTCTACGAAGAAGGGAAAATGTCACGGGAAGACATCCAGACACGCGTAGTCGCTCGATGCCTTGACCTCAAGCCCTTCATGAAACTCGGGTCATTCCTCCATGATTCGGAAGGATGGCATGACATGTTGGAGTGATTGACGATGAAAGTTTGTCCATTTAGTCACTACTTTCTCTATGATGAAACTTTGAATTTATACACGATGAAACTTTGTAATGTAATTAAATCATCCTCCCCTACTCGCATAGATCACTCTAGTTAATTAGTTTGGGTACGATGAACTTCGTTATTAATGTTTATGATATGTTGCATGTATTTTATAACTTTGTCTCTTCATGTTGCTCAGCTATAGTATGTTGCGTATTATCGATGAATTCATCATGTGATAATTCGGTTATATAGATCATCAATGGCGAAGAAGTGCTACGCCGCGCACATAGGGAAGGTTCGAGGAAAATCGTCACTCCTAGCCTTTTTCCTAGTAGTGTGCATATGTTGCTCTTCCTTTAGTGGTGTCATGTGAACATCGAGTACGTGAAACTTCAACATATTTGGAACTAGGGAAAGCATTGGGGAGTAATAAGTAGATGATGGGTTGTGAGAGTGACAGAAGCTTAAACCTAGTTTATGCATTGTTCCATAAGGGGCTGATTTGGATCACTATGTTTGATGCTATGGTTAGATTCATCTTAATTCTTCTTTCCTAGTTGCGGATGCTTGCGAGAGAGGGTAATCATAAGAGGTTGTTTGTTCAAGTAAGAACAATTCCCTAGCACCGGCCCACCCACATATCAAATTATGAGAGTACCAAACGTGAATCACCTAAACATGATGAACTTGACTAGACAACAATTCACATATGTCCTCAAGAGCGCTTTACTTTATATAAGAGAACTTTCAGGCTTTTCCTTTGCTATAAAAAGGATTGGGACACCTTGATGCACCTTACTTACAATTTTTACAAGTCACTTGTTGTGATTGCACTACCGTCAAACTATCTGTTACTGCTTCTTTTAGTGCGTGTAGGAATAACCTTGCTGAAAACCACTTGTCATTTCCTTCTCCTCCTTGTTGGGTTTGACACTCTTACTTATTGAAAGGTCTACGATTAATGCCCCTATACTTGTGGTTCATCATGCTCCGTATCATAGAACTTGATAATTCTTTTTCTCCTATTCGTTTCTCGAGAACACCATACTTATGCACATGAGGGTAGGGAAAACGGAGCTTGCACGGGGCCACAAGCTCACGTGGCACGCCCTAGGGGTGGGATACTCGTGATCTGCGTTGGGTTTTCCATGAAGAGTAATAGGTTATCGCACCACAAAGTGGGTAAGTATTTCCCTCGGTTATGAAACCAAGGGTTATCGAACCAATAAGAATATCAACCACAACCGTCTTCAGCAGCTACACACAAATGAACAAACAACTTGCACCCAACGCGGGCAAGAGGGTTGTCAATCCTTTGTCTTGTTCTTTGCAAGCAAGTGAGGTGTGTATATTATTGTAGATAGTAAGATAAAATAAAAACAAGAAAATAACAACAAGGTAATGGAGGTTTTATTAATATACTGTGAACAAACCCACGGGCCATAGCTTTCCCTAATGGCATCCCTCATTAAGGTGGGTAAACAAATTACTGTTGGCCAATTGATAGAAAAGCAGATAGTTATGCGGTATTCACGACAATGATCATGTGTATATAGGCATCACATCCATAAACAAATAGGCCAACTCCTGCTTACACCTATTACTATTACTTCACTTCAAGAGCGCTTCTATGGTTGCCTCTATACGTATTAAGTTCATGACGAACGAAGTAATGCATGGAGTAAGATGAAACGATGTAGACAAAGTAACCTCATGCAATATGAATAAACCCCATCGTTTTATCCTTAGTAGCAGCAACACAAAGACACGTCTTGTCCCCTTCTGTCACTGGGATATTGAAATTCGCCAGGTTGAACCTACCACGACACACCTCTCTAACCGAAGAAATACCGATCTAGTTGGCCAAACTGTTTCAATGGATCGAAGAGAATTACGAAGCTATCATAATCATGCACATAAGAATCATATAAGATTTCAGAGAAGACTGAAATATTTATCATGAATAATATGAACATAAACCCACTATTCATCGGATCCCAACAAACGCACCGCACAAAAGGAATTACATCATATGGATCAAAGCGAAGATGTGATGATCATTATTGTATTGGAGATCAAGAGAGAGAGAGATATTGCCATCTAGGTACTGCCATGGACCCATAGGTCTATGGTGAACTACTCACACATCACCGTGAGGGAAGCACGATTGATAAAGAGGCCCTCCATGATCGATCCCCCTCCGGCAGGGTGCCAAAACAGAGCTTCACATGGCCTCCCGTCGGAGCATTGACTTGAAGCGGTGTAAAAAGTGTTTCGTGACTCCCTCTCGTGTTTTTAGGGTAAACAATAATTTATAAGCCGAAGAAACCGAGTTGGGAGGGCCACTAGGGGGCACAATTTATCCGGCCGCACCCCCTCAGGCGTGCCCTGATAGGTTGTGGGCCCCTCGTGCTACCTTGAACTATCTTACGATTCTCGTTGGTCGTAATTGGTCCAGAAAGTTTATCAAAAAGTTTCAGGGCAATTGGGCCTCGTTTGGTATGGAAAACGTGCAAAGTGAAAAACACACAAAAAACAGCAACTGGCACTGGGCACTGGGTCAATAGGTTAGTGCTAAAAAATAATATAAAATGGTAAATGAATACTCCAAAACCATACTAGAATTATAATATATGGCATGAAGCAATAAAAAATTATAGATATGTTGGAGACGTATCAAGCATCCCCAAGCTTAATTCATGCTCGTCCTCGAGTAGGTAAATGACAAAAAAAAATTGATGTGACATGCTATCCATGATGTAACCTTATGCATGTATGATCATTGAGAAATGATGAATTAACAAACATTAACATATCAATACTTATAGGTATAAGAAGCAAATCATTAGTCTTTCAAAGTACACGTTCCTCAAAGATTGTTTACCCCCCATCCATCTTTCTTATATGAGCAAGGCATGGCTCCATCTTCACCACATTAATACAAATGTCATGCACCACGGTGTTCAAGTCAGGCAATTGGATCATACTTTTTCATTATGCATCAACTTTTTATTCTTCATGCAATACATGAGCGTGAACCGTTGGACATAGCATAAAGGCGGAATAGAATATGGTGATAGTTTTCAAAGGGGTAAAAGTGGAGAAGATAGTCTCACATCAACTAGGTGTACCAACAATCGATGGATATGCCCATCGGTAGATATAGATGCGAGGAGTAGGGATTGACATGCAAACGACGCACAAGAGCTATAAGTGTATGGAAACTCCACTGAAGCGAAGTGGGGTGTGCATCCAACTTGCTTTCTCATGAAGACCTAGGGCATTTCAGGACACCCGTCATTGGAATATACAAGACAAGTTTGTGAAAAATTGATTCCCACTAGCATAATAATGATATAACATGAGACTCTCTATATGAAGAACAAGGTGCCACTTTGAGGCACACATGTGGTAAAGGATAGTAGCAAAGTCCCTTCTCTCTTTTTATCTCATTTTGTATGGTGTACTCATTTGGTCTCCCCCATTTTTATTTCCTCACTGAGAAAATGCTCTAATAATTATGATCATCATACTTTTATTTACTTACAACTCATCATGAAAAATGATACGACAATATGACACTGAATGAATGCCCCTCATAGTGTACGAGGATGTACAAAGATCTAGCATGGCATGTATCAAAAATATGATGAACGATGGCTTTGCCACAAATACTATGTCTGCTCTATATTATCATGCAAAGCATTATGATGATGAACGAACTAGTCATGTGAAGCGACGATGGCATTTGTATGGCAATATATCTCGGAATGGATATGGAAATGCCATGATAGGTAGGTATGGTGGCTGCTTTGAGGAGGATATACAAAGTTTTATGTGCAACAAAGCATCTCATGTCACGGGGTTTGGATGCACCGACGAAAGTTGCACCAATCCTCAACGTGAGAACGGACGATTCACGGTACCGAAGAGGCTAGCAAATATGAGGAGGTGAGAGTGTGTATGTCCATGGTGTCACATTAGTCATTAAGAACACGTATAATTATTGGAAAGTTTTATTAATTTTATTACAAATCAATGTACTACTCACATGCCCCGAGGGAGAGGGTTGGTACTTTGTAAGACTGTAGGAGATAATCATCGCGCGACTCCGACTCAAAACAGCACACAGTTTTCAATGAGGAATAGAAATGGTCACACATCATCACCATAACATCTAAATTTTTAGATGAACAAGAAGTTTAACATTTATTAATATCGACACCTATCCGAATTCATAATAATATACTTGCACCTTTTTCATATCATCACATTAATATCATTACCCACAATTTCTCTATGTGCGCTACATGGTGGTTTTTATCATCATTCATATGATACTCATTATTTTTGAACTAGTATTATGACCCATGTAAATTAATGTCATTATTTTTCCAGCTCTCAAACAAATATAAGTGAAGAACTAGAGCATAATATTTCTATAAAATCTACATGCCATCGTGCTCAAAAAGATATAAGTGAACTACTAGAGCAACTGCTAAGCTCAAAAGATATAAGTGTAGCACATAGAGTATCCTAACAAATTGTGATGATGTGATCTCTCTCTCAAATAGATGTGTCCATAAAACAATGATTGTCATATACTAAAAGTAAAAGCAAATAAAAGCAGACATCGCTCCAAGCAAAAGTCATACATGTGACGAATACAAATATAGCTCTAAGTAACATACCAATGGATTAAGACGAAAAGAGGGATGCCTTCCGGGGTGCCTTGGGCATCCCCAAGCTTAGGCTTTTTCAGCTCCTCAATTCTTTGTCTATCGGGAAAATACCCAAAACTTGAAAACTTCAATCACATAAAACTCAACAAAACTTCGTGAGATCCGTTAGTATAAGCAACATATCAAATTGTTTCAGGTGTTGTTACATAATGATACTTATTTTATTTTAGCATGGAGTATTGTATCTTAAATCCTCCATGGATTTTACCCCCCGATATAATCCATAGCATTATCAAAACAAGCAAACTATACATTCAAAACACAATCTTACTAAAAGAGAACAACCTGTTGTAATCTGTAATGAAATTATACTTTTGTAACTCCAAAACTTCTGAGAAATTAGGAAAGCCTACGGAATTTGTATAACAATGTTGTGTAAAAAAATAAGCTTAAAAAAACGTTCCAGTAAAATCAGAGAAATTCTGCACTGGGCGTCCAAGTTTTTGTTTATTGCACCGTATCAATTCTACTCATTATGCAAATCATTCCAAAGGCTTTACTTGGCACAAACACTAATTAAAACATAAAAAACAATCATTACAGAGGCAATACTCATGTTACCTAAAAATAACAAAAAGTAATGGGTTGACTCCCAACAAGCTTTTTCTTTATAGTCATTAAGATAGGCTTGCGATGGCAATGACACTCAGAAGAAAGATATTAATTGAAACATGAAGAGAACATCATGTAACATGTGAAAAGCACATTTAAGTCTAACATACTTACTATGCATAGGCATTTTGTAATTGAACAAATTATCAAGACAAGAGGCATCTAGCATATGCATGTAGGACAAATGAAGCATTAATAATTTTAATGCAAAGAGAGGTAAGAGAGTCATGACCTCTCCAAACCCACTTTTAGTAGTGTTACAAAAATGATAATGAATAAAAGATTCATCATGAATCATAGAATTACCAAGATCACAAGAAATATTTTGATTATCACCCCAATCAGGACCATTGGCACAACTCGTATTCAAAGAATTTATACTAGCAATATGGCAATTATGCTTTTCATTCAAGGAACTATAATGAACCACTTTATAAATTTCACAATTTCCTCGATTCATGATTACATTTTTTAATTTTTAATTTTTTACGAGACAAATTAAATATACTAGCAAATACAAAGAGGAATAAGTGAATGAAATTTTGTGTGGAGTTACTTGGTAGTTGGTGATTATATTCGACGACAACGGTGCCAGAAATCCTTTGTGATACTCGTGATCTGTGTTTGGTTTTCCGGAGGAATGGTTATCGCAGCACAAAGTGGGTAAGTATTTCCCTCAGTTTTGAGACCAAGTTTTATCGAACAAATAGGAACATCAACCACAACCGTCTTTATTAGTTGCACACAAAAGAACAAACAACTTGCACCCAACATGGAAAGAGGGTTGTCAATCCTCTTGTCTTGTTATTTGCAAGCAAGTGAGGTGTGTAGATAATTGAAGATAGTAAGATAAAATAACAACAAGTAAATAACATCAAGGTAATGAAGGTTTTATTAATATGTTGTGAATAGAGTCGGGGGTCATAGCTTTCCCTAAGAGCATCTCTCATGGAAAAACTAGCATACAGTGAGTAAAGGAATTACCGTTGGTCAATTGACAGAAAAGTGGATAGTTATGCGATATTCACGGCAATGATCATCTGTATATATGCATCACATTCATAAACAAATAGGCCGACTCCTTCCTACACCTATTACTATTACTTCACTTCGAGAGCGCTTCTATGCTTGCCTCTCTACGTATTAAGTTCATGACAAATGAAATAATGCATGGAGTAAGATGACATGACGTAGACAAAATAAACTCAAGAAATATGAATAAACCTCATCGTTTTATCCTTTGTAGCAGAAACACAAAGACGCATCTTGTCCCCTTCTGTCACTTGGATATAGAAATTCACCAAACCTACCACAACACACCTCTCTCAATGAAGAAATACCGATCTAGTTGGACAAACTATTTCAATAGATCGGAGAGAATTAAGAAGCTATCATAGTCACGGACATAGGAATCATATAAGATTTCAGAGAAGACTCAAATAGTTATCATGAATAATCTGAACATAAACCCACAATTCATCGGATCCCAACAAACTCACCGCACAAAAGGAATTACATCATATGGATCAAAGCAAAGATGCGATGATCATTATATTGAAGATCAATAGAGAGAGAGATTGACATCTAGGTACTACCATGGATCCGTAGGTCTGTGGTGAACTACTCACACATCATCGTGAGGGCAGGAAGGTTGATTAATATGCCCTCCATGATCGATCCCCCCTTCGGCAGGGTGCCGGAACAAAGCTCAAGATGGTCTCCCGTCGGAACAGAGACCTGTAGCGGCACAAAAAGTGTTTCGGGACTCCCTCTAGTGTTTTTAGGGTAAATAAGAATTTATAAGCCGAAGAACATAGTCGGGAGAGCCACGAGGGGGGCACAAGCTATCAGGCTGCCCCCTAGGTCGCGCCCTGATAGCTTGTGGGCCTCACGTGAGGCCTCGAGCTTTCTTCTGATTCTCGTTGGTCTAAATTGGTCCAAAAAAATCATCAAAAAGTTTCAGGGCAGCTGGACCTCGTTTGGTATGTAAAACCTGCAAAGTGAAAAACACGCAAAAAACAACAACTGGAACTGGGCATTGGGTCAATAGGTTAGTGCTCAAAAATAATATAAAATGGTAAATAAATACTCCAAACCATAATAGAATGATAATATATCATCATGGAACAACCAACAATTATAGATACGTTGGAGACGTCTCACGGTGCGCCACCTGAGCTTGTGGTTCTATTGTGGCCCTCCTCCGATGGATCTTTTTGCTAGTATTTCTTATATATTCTGAAATACTTCTGCATCAGTTTTTATCCAATTCCAAGAACTTTTATCTCAACATAAAAAGCAACACGAAGGTAGTTCTGGTAAAAAAAAACTTTAGTCCGGGTTAGTATCATTCAAATTGTGCACATTAGAGTCCCAAACAAAAGCAAAAATGTTTGGAGAAATAGATACTTTGAGACGTATCAATGAAATAGTAGCTTTATTTGCAACCTCAATAGTCACATCAATTTCTTTTATTTCAAATAGTGAAATGTCATGCATAACTTCTTGATAAAGAAAAAAGGGAATAACACTTATATTAGCACCCATATCACACAAACCTTAATAGGAGTGATCATCAATCTTAATAGAAATAAGTGGCATGGCAACAACCTTAGCACATACATCATGCCTAATGATCTTAGAATCTTGTTCACACAACTAAATAACATTCCCGTCAACATATTCAGTTATAAGATCTTCAACCATGGCTCTTTGAGGTAGGATTTTTGTTTTTATCATAGTGCTTAAGGGCTCTAATATGATGTTTATTAACTACTATTGTCACCATATAGTGTTCCTTAACCCTAGTAGGAAAAGCTAGTTTCTCAGTATAGGCAGTAGGTAAAACAAAATTAATAGTGTGAACTTGTAATTTTCTATTGGCAATTATAGTTTGTTTACAAGCATCTTTAATGGGTTCGTGATACACAAACCATTTCCCCTTAGGGAGATTAACATGAGTAGCGAAATATTAAAAGAAGATGACAAAAGTTTCAGAATGAAGTCCATATTTAGCGCTTAGCTCTTTAAAAATATTAGTTTCAAGAAAAGACTTAACACAATCATACTCAAGTTTTATACCTGATTAGTTACTTTTGCCAACCTCACAATCTCTAGAATTGCATTTAATCCTTACAATGATATCCCATTTTTCATCAATACATTTACTTGTGAAAGAGCCCTAGAAGAAGCGTCACAAACACTTTCTTTGTCGTGAAGAGAAAGCCTTGCTCAAAAATTATTGATGATTATACCTTTAGAGATCTCATGGTTGGGACACACTCGAGCATTAATGACTTGAGCCTCCCCAAGCTTGTACAATACTTTCTCCGTCACTAGGGAAAAATTATAGATATAATTCCAATCACAATGAACCAAGTGCATAGGATAAATTTTTGAATGGAAACCAGATTTGAACTGCTTCAACACATACTTACGGATTATCCAATAGCCTACACCATGCGAATGCATTTCCTTTCAAAGATAAAGGGAATAGATTCTTATTAATTTCTGTCCTTGGCAAACCTGAAACTTAGATAGACCACATAATTCTTTAGTTACAAGAAAGTGCATGTCAGGATAAATTGTTCAAGAATGCCAAGAGGTACTCGATAGTAAACATTTTAAGCATGTGACCGTTCTCTCCTAACCAATGGTGCTTCATGGGAGGCCCCTCCAAATAAATTTCCAATATTAGTATTTTCTATAAAGAAGTAATAGAACATAAGCTAAAAAACCACGAGTATAGTAAAATTTCCTTACCAAATTCCACTTGCCAAGAAGTATTTTTCAGATAGGTTTTATTGTGAAAGTTATAAAGATAATTTAATAGGTTGTTTCATAGATAGATGAAAATGTCATATAGTGCAGCAAGTGGTCCATTCATTATGCATGCCAAGGCAAAGCTAGTTTTGTTTCTTATAGTGATTAAAATACTCTTGAGGACACATAGAAATTTCGTGAAGTCACTTTCATCAAGTTCCATTGTGTTACCGTTATTTTTTTTTAATTAGTGTTGTGTGGTTAAGACCTATGCTAAGGTATTGTCTTACTTGCACAAATACCTATTTATGATTATACCATCCATGCAAGCATACACAAATACAACATAAGTAATTAGATAAATAAAATTATAACATTAAACTTTGGGATTCAAAGCAACCCCACACGCTACAATTCGGGTTCTGATTTCCATCAGTCCCACAAACAATCATCTACAAATAAATTTACAATACCTTCCCATAGCCCCCAAAATGATGAAGTGTCATGTAGTCGATGTTTACAGAACACCACTAAAGAAAGAATAACACAAAGTATCAAGACAGTATACATTATTCAATTTCTCATGATTACCTGCAATAAGACCTTTCCCACGTCCTCAAGAACTAATGGATCTACGCACAAGGCATCATATGGATCATGATAAGTGGGTATGAGTTGATGGTAAACAATCTGAACATAACAATCTTTCACCGATAACTCTCCTAAGCATCAACTATGAGATGTAATCAACACATAAAAGTACTCTCATCAACCGATATGAGGTTATGGTACATAGATTGAATAGATGGATGTATTAGGGTTGATGATGGAGATTATGCTGGTGAACATGTTGACGCAGATGTTGATCCCAATGATGAGCGAAGTGTTGTTGATGACGATGGCTTCAATTTCCCCCACCCGGAGAGAAGTTTCCCTAGCAAAATCATTCTATTGGAGAGCAAAAGTGCTCTGCCTCAGTTCCGCTCGCATACAACGGCGAAAAGTCATGAATATTTTCTATGTTTTTTTCTAGGGTAAGTGGGATCTTATATCTAAAGGACATCTACAATAGAGCCACGAGGTAGCCAGACGGGTCCAGATGTATCAATCATCCAGAACGGAATAAAAGAAAACCATAGCTACAATAGGCCAATAACAAGTTTTCATGACTCTCACGAATAACCTATTACCGACTCGCTGGCGAAACATGTTGAACAAATCATTTGCTATCGTCTCTCAATGGTTGTTATATGGATCGCGTACACATCCACAATGTAGCCCTAAAGATAACTTGCAAAAAAGGTGTTATTCTGTAAAAAAATGCTATCGCTTGCTGCTCGACAATTCCAAATTACCAATAATAAGGCACACATTCTCACAATTGGTATCTATCACTTGCGATCTGTGGGCTCTTAACTATTGCTTCCTCGTATATGCCTCCCAATATATAATTGAGTGGAGGAATTGTCATGCTCAAGAGTTAGAAAACCGGTGTGTGTATCAAAGGTTTTTTTTCACTGTTCTGACCCACTAGTGGTAAAAAAACACAGAACGAACTCGCCTCGAAACAATTTTACATTTTGACCCTTTTTAGAAACGCCATATACCGTGGCGTTGCACGTTAACAGTGAAACGCCAGTCTATTGTGGCGTTTCTGGCCATGTGTCAAACGCTAGTCTGTTGTGGCGTTGCTAGCCATGTGTCAAACGCCAGGAACACTTGTGTTTCTAGCCCTCATATCCGCCCACCCCGACCCCGTCGCCCACCAACCACCTATTCTTCTCTTCTCTCCTTCGACCTTTGGCGAAAAATCTCTCCCTCCGCCTCCAGACCCCCCCTTCGATCTCCCTCCTCCCTCAACCGTTTTGTTGGTTCTTTGGGGCAAATCGAAGAGGCCGGTAAGCTCCTCCAATCCCTCCAATTAGTTTTTGCAATGCCTTTGTATTTGTGTAGCTTTTTTCTCCACTAGGTGTAATGTATGTTTTGAAGTAAAATATATTTTCTGATGATTAATGCATAGGTTTTTGGCAATAGGTGTAGTTTATGGTGGCTCTAGGTATAACCTAGGTTTTGTTCATATTATTCGCACTAGGTTTATGCCTAGGTTTAGTTCATATTATTGGCACTAGATGAATGCCTAGGTTTAGTTCATATTATTGACACTAGGTGAATGCCTAGATTTAGTTCATATTATTGACACTAGGTGAATGCGTAGCTTTTTTGGCACTAGGGTGTGACTGTTTTTCACACTAGGTGAATGCGTAGCTTTTTTGGCACTAGTTGTAGATTTTGTTCATATTATGTAGGATGTTTCAGCCGAATAAATATCCGGGCGTTGATGAGTTCTACGAGCAGAAGCATCATGCGGTGCTAGTGGAAAGAGGAGAGGTAATTATGATGGCCTTGATGATTATTTTTCTATATTCCATGATTTTCATATTGTGACAAGTTGAGAGAACTAACAAATTATGCGTTTGTTGGTTTAGGTTCCTCCACTACTTCGTTTGAGGGGGCACAACCTGAATGAATCTCTCTTATATGACCCTCGGTGCGAGCCTTATTTTAGAAGAATGGATCTTCTTTAGTTTGTGCTCAACTTTAAAGGCACACCACTATGGTTGAATGCCACGCCCCTTACCGCCCTTACGGACCGTTGGAGGCTGGAGACGCACTCTTTTCACCTTCCTCTTGGTGAGATGACCATAACTCTGGAGGATATTGCTATGATCACCGGGCTTCCAATCGAGGGCAGGGCTCTTACAGGGAAGGTTAGGTCCGATGGGGGGCGACAACGGGTTGCAGCATTGGTTGGTGTTGAACCCGAGCCATGGATTCATGAAACCAGGAAGGATCCTAGGCCATGCGGTGTGTTGTTCTCTTGGATACAGAGACATTTTTGCAAGTGCCCAAGGGATGCTAGTCCGGTTGTTGTGGAGAGGTTCGCCAGGGCTTACCTCTAGAATCTTTTGACCCAAGTGGTGTTTCCGGATGGCATGGGGGACACACCTCGTGGATGTTTTTGGATCCTCTTCGTGACTGGGATGTTAAGTGGAGTTGGGGTTCGGTGGCACCAGCCTTCTTTTACCGTCACGTACGGCTTAATATCATGCATTTTCGTTTTATTCAATTGGTATATGATGCATTTTCATTATATTAAATTGGTATATGTTGCATTTTCATTTTATTAAATTTGTAGTTGGATGGAGCATGTATGAGGAGCAAGCCGACGTCCACTCTTGGAGGTTTTGTTTGGGCCCTACAGGTTTGGATGTGGGAGCGTATCCCTGTTGGTCGTAATCTCAGCCTTCCTCCGGAAGAACCTTGGATGTACCCGTTTGACGGAGATGAGGAGCGGTACACCACTATCGGACACACATGGGCTAATGTCCAATGGACGAGTATCGCAGCTATGGGGCGGTATAAGGCATACATAAGCGAGCTAGACATGCTGACTTATGAACAGGTAAATGCTTTCGCAAATTTTCTGGAAAAATTTCATGGATGGTCGAGTGACTTGTTGTTATGTAGGTAAATTGGAGGCCGTACATGGTACTTAGGCAGTTCCCTCTGAGCAACATGTGCCTTCGTGACCAGCGTCTTTGGCGTGTGCGGTGCCCCATGATATGTTTTTTTTGCCATGGAGTGGCATCTTCCTCATCGTGTTTCAAAGCAGTTCGGAGTCCTACAACACAGCCCGCCGGATCACGTCGAGACAAGTGTGGTGCTACATAAGTGAGTATTTTGTATCACGTGTTTATCCTGTTGATCAATGTCTAACACGAGCAAATGGAACTGATGTAGTATTGTAATGCTTTGTAGGACAAACCGAAAAAACAATAAGAGTGTCATCAATTGGGAGGAGCACCACATTATGTGGGTGGACATGTGGAATGCTCAGAGACATAGTCGAGTTGAAATTGATCAAACGCCCGACACTGACGAGGCGACATATTTAAGGCATTTGGAGTGGATGCATACGGAGTACATAGTTATCCACAATGGTGCCTGGACTCGTTCCGATTGCTTGGACTTACTGCCAAGTGAGGCTGCTAATGTTGCGTTCAACAATTATATTAGGGAGACAGTTGGAGCTCATCTTGACTATGGCCCTCTCCATGACCGAGTGGTACGTCCCTCCTTTAAAATACGAACAAGTGTCATTTATTAGTGGGTGGTATGTCACATATGTTTTATCCAGGGCACAGAGCTATGGAGATGTATCAACGATAGTAACGTGGTCATTGGCCGTGCCCCATGTCCACAAACGGACGGGCTTATTAGAAGTACTCTGCAGGTTAGATGTCTTGTTAACCGTTGTTTTAGTCTTTGTAGCTTTGTTAGCATATTAACATGTCATTTTCTTTTCCTTGCGTAGAAGGTCGCCAATCGGTGTCGCACACTAGCCGCTTTACTTTCTTGCTGTGGTGTTTCGTCCACCGATGTAAGGGCACGTGAGCAGTACAGAATGGAAGTGCAGTCTTCCGCTCGTCCGTCTTCCAGCCGTCCACGGGCTACTTCCGCTCGTCCGTCTTCGAGCCGACCACATGCTTCTTCTAGCCGAGCACATGTTGAGGAGTTTGAAGAAGAAGAGGAGACAGACGACGAGGCCGTGGATCCGGACTTCTTTGAGTTTGGGGCTTCGTAGACGGAAGATGCTCCGCAGCCAAGTCAACCCACTCAGCCAACTGAGGAAACATGCCGAGCTAGCTCAAGGAACATCAGACGTCCTGGTTGGCAGAACACTTCAGAGGGCTACGTTACTAAGGGCAAGATGCGTGCGAAGAGAGTGAGGAAGTGAAGTGTTATGACCTATGTAGTATTCTGAGTGTTATGCTGTCAAACAATGAAGTTTTTATCTTCGTAAGTATGAAGTATGAAGTATGAACTATGAACTATGTCTGTTGAACTATGAACTATGGTGTTATGTTGAGTGTTATGCTGTGAATTATGGTGTTATGCTGTGAATTTATCTGTTGAAGTATTTTTTTTCTAAAGTGTTCTGTTCTTAACAAACGCCAGCCCCCGTGGCGTTTTGAGGTGAGGCAGAAACGCCAGCCCCCTTGGCGTTTTGAGGTGAGCCAGAAACGCTCCACGACACCGTCGATGAGAGGTTCTGTCGTTAAGAAACACCAGCCCCCTTGGCGTTTGTAATTGAGGCCGAAACGCCTGGCGTTTTGAGGTGAGGCAGCAACGCCCCGGGGCACCGTCGTTGAGAGGTTCTGGTAGAAACGCCATAGTTGTTGGCGTTGCGGCTCTTGTCGAAAACGCCACACTAGCATGGCGTTTCAGGGAAATGAAAACGCCACAATAGACTGGCGTTTTGGTGGTGGTAAGAAACGCCACACATGAGTGACGTTTGGTATTGGGGCTATAACGTCACGGCTTATGACGTTTTAAAAATGGTTAGATCGAGATTTTTTTTTAACTGGGTTCATTTTATGCTCAACTTCAAACAATAGGTCAAAACAGTGAAAATATCCCGTATCAAAAGACCCTGAAGCATCTGATCTGACTGGAGTTGTCTTCACTCTGCTCTCCCATGACACTGTACGTACCACACATAAAATATCAAGATCCATTCCTTGAATCCATCCGATCCTAACATGCCAGTCAGAAGCACCGGTCCTGGACAGTAGACACCTCGACACGTCCAAGGAGTGCACCCAACACAGATATGCAGGTGAGCAAGAAACACAATATGAGTACGTGCAAACATTATGAATTTGGTCATATTTGGACGTGCGTAGTCCAGAACTAGCAGGGTATCCATTAAAACAACACTGCAAAACCTGCTCGTCACAACCGAAGACCGTAGTAAAAGGAGCAGGCCACACAGCGATCCTTGATCGATGATTTGGATACATCGATCCGGCCGGCGGGAAGCGTTGGAAAAAGGAGAGGAGGTGGCGATGAATGCATGAATGATTATCTTTTTCCAAGTGTTGTTGTGCAGATGGACAGGTTGAGAAGACTAGGCGAGGTCGATGACACAATTGAAGTGGGTAGCGCTGGGGCCGACCCCTCACAATTGCGAGTGCATGCTGCAGAGATCAGCCTCTGTCTCAGCTGCCGCTGCTGCGTCGTCTGGCATGCACGTAGGAGGACGTACGTGCGTCCGTTGTTGCTATGCTACCGTGGCAGCGGCAAGTGTGTGTGGTGCTCCATGTGAAGGATACGAGGCAGCGTTTGCACTGTGCCCGCACCAGCGGCTGCCCCGGCTGGACAACAGTAGCTATATCGGGCAAAAAATCGCCAAGCCATTTCTGGTGTAACTTGGACCCCCACAAAACTAGCTACACCAACCGAGTAGTGGTAGAAATATTTCAGTCATTCCTCCGGCCGGGCCGGCAAGTGGCTCTGACATGCATATGCCGCAGGCCCCATGGGCACCATAGAATCTTTCTTGCCTTTTGCACAAGAAAAACTCTCGGTTGATTGATTAGTGGGGGTTCTGCTCTGCCCGGGCTGTTCAACTTGGTTTACTACTCCATATATCCCAGCATGTTCGTGTGTGTGAGACTGAGAGACCAGCATTCAGAAGACAAGCAGCGCTGCTAGGCAAAAGCTACTATAGCTTTTGCTGCTGCCTCCCTCAACCTCAAGCGCCAGAGAAAGCTGCAGACCACGACGCAGTTAACCACCCGAACAAAGGAGGTTCTCTTCTCCACGGGGGGGGGGGGGGGGGGGGGGGGGGGGCTGCCGGCCGTACGTGCAAGCCTAGCTTAGCTAGATGTTACCGCTAATTTACAACAAGTACTGAGTAAACGGTCGATAATTCCATGCATGCATGGTCACGTACTCACATGGTCTCCGGCAGCCCGGCATGCATCGTGTTGCACTGTTGTTGTATGATTGCGGGTGGCTGTCGCTCCCTGATCTTGAGACGCCAATGGCCCAATCATGTCCACCGATCAGTGAATGGGCCATTTCTGTCCGACCGGGGCACGTAGGACAATCTAGCGGTCGCACCCCCGTCACCCGTGCATGTGGCGCCATCCACAGTAAGTACTGTTGCCATCTTTGTTTGTCAACAATGTAACGTGCGTGCGTACTACGTGCATGCGCGCGTTCTCTGCGGCGCTATGAACCGCTACTAGACGGGCAAGATGGGACTCACGCACGTAATGGCCAAGCCAATTGGAAGGGTGGTAGACGATGGATGTCAAGAGCAACCCTAGAAGATCCGCTAAAACCGTCCAGACGGAGACAAGGCTAATGCAGATGAGGCTAGAAACCCTAGGCCTAGTGATAATGGTCTTCATAAACTCTTCTTACAAAATAAAATAAATAACTAATATGCAGCACTCAAACCAGCTTAGCCGACTCTTAAATTTTCTTTCGCATCCGTCGGCGGACAGGGAATCCTGTCCGCGGACAAGAATGCGAGAAGATGACATCTAATGTAATAAATCCAACGAAATTCATGTAAATTGGATCAAGGAAATATCATAAATCATCCATACATACCATGTAAATTAATTCTAGTATAACAAGGTTTTAAATTAAGCGGATGTCCAACAAATTTTTTATCAATGGATCATGTCATCCCACACATACGGCCTCTTGAGCTACATCCAATAGTGTGTGCACGTAAATGTTTGTCCCTCTTTCGTGTGGTACACCACGACAACGCGTGTGGGCTACATATAATGTGTAGACTACCATTGAGTGAATGAATCAATCAAAAACTTGAGCAAGAGGAAGTAAAAAACTTACGACCATGTCCTTTGCCACGTGCAATGGTCACATTGCCTCGAGCCGACGAACCACATCACAAAACTTGATGATGCTGATCTGGATAGTGTGCTAGCGATACACGACAACGACCGCACGTTGCGTGGTTGAATGATGTATATGCCGTAGGGCGCAATGTGCTTTCGTGTGTGAAACCTTTTGTGCACTTGCTGCCAAAAGGGCTCTGTCGGGTCCTGCCTACGAAATCGACGGATACAACCTGCCACATATCGCACAACAACTCATCCTCCATGGTTGAGTAGCTCACCATCCTTCGAACTCTAAAAAATGACATAGCATTTGAAAATTAGCTCAATGGCATTTAACCGAACACCTCTCAGATGTGGTGTCCACCATGGTCATCGTCGAATGGGGACAGATTGTACCTGGGTACAGACGGCTCCATGTGGAAAGCTCAAAAGTAAACGGCGAGCGGGCGTGTCGATGCTGGTTGCAGACGTCCGGCAATGCCTCTTTGGCGGCCGGAGACGTACAAGAAGTAGCGGCGACGGAGGTGGAGGGTGGAAAGATGGGGGTAGAAGGGGTGAAGTACAAGGAAATGGGATCGAGAGGGGGGATTGGGTGGGCCGAGGATGTCAGATAGCGACGTTTCTCGTGTGTGGACTCCGGCAAAGCTCGTCCACTTTTGTCTCCCATTTGTGGGAGAAATTGCGTCCGGACTGCGTCGCAGATTGATAGAGAACCACGTTTTATGGCTTACGCCTTCCGGACTACGCGGTCCGGATGTTTACAAGAGGTTTGTGGGTCGGCGTTGGAGATGACCTTAGCGCTAGAAGTAACCATATGCTTTGTCCATCCCTGAAATCGCCCATACGATATAATAATCATCGACATACAGGATCGGGATGACTTTTCTTCCTGCGTAGATCCACTATATTTGGTCATCCGCTATTTTTTTCCATGATCCTGTAATTTCTGGCCCGCGCCCGCAATATATACCGTCCGCCCCCTACTTTTTCCCGCCCCTCTATCCTACCCGCCCCTTGGCGTGAAGAAAAGTTTATTGTGTGTTTGTGTGGACACCAACATTGCCACTGCCCCATCTCCCCGTTGGCACTTGCTGCCCTCGATCGCCCCGCACCATCGAGTAGCTCCTCCACCCCCACCCCCGCGTCGAACCTTCTCCACCAATTTTGGAGGTGGGGATGAATGGGTGCCCATCCCCCCCCCCCCCCCCCCCCCCCCGCGCGCAGGAAAGTGGTTGGCGCCATGGATTCACCCTCGAGCTTTCCATGCAGCCTCGTAGCGGGCGGTTTCAGTTGGTCCGGACGTTGATGAGTCATGGAATTGCAAAGGTATAGCTGCACTCGCCGGCACCGTGGATTTGAGGCTGTGGTGAAGAGAGGTCACACTATTTGCTTCGATAGACAACAAATAAGGAAGGGGTGACTAACTTCATTCGTCCGCGCGGAACTGCTTCCTAAGAAGGTAATTTGAAGCCCATTTGTTTTTTAATCTTAGGGCCTGTGATATTTTAGAAAATCTTAGGCGTGGATTTATATTTTAGATGGATGCTTGGAGTTCTTCGTGCCGTTTTCGTCAGATGATTTCGACATAGAGAAGATGACTATGGATGATGATGTTGATCACCTAGTGTTGTTACATCTCACCGACAAATTTGAAGCGAGTCCAAAGAGAAAGCGTCGTGGATCAACGATTAGCCAGATTTGTATTCCACACAACTGAGCTCTCAGTCAGAACATGCTCATGAAGGATTACTTCGTCAAGGCACTGATATATCTGGCTCATCTTTTTCGTAGCTCATATCGAATGCACAGGTCTCTTTTTGTTTGCATAATTGAAGCTTGCTGGCAAAATTGTCATTTCTTCACTTGCCGAAGGAATGTCGTTGATTTGCTGGGTTTAGTTCATACCAATAAATATTGGGTTTAGTTCATACCAATAAATATCGACGGTAATAAGAGTGAATGCATATGGATTCCGACCGAATACACCGATGAGTACCTTCGCATTGCAGAATATACCACAGTTAAATGTGTACGGGTGTTTGCGACGACAATAATATGGGTTTTTGGTCTGGAGTACCATCGGGCTCAAATGAGGAGGACACAAGAAAGTTGATGACGACGAATGAAGAAAGAGGATGGCCGGACATGCTTGGAAGTGTAGATTGCATGCATTAGAGGTAAAAAAAACTGCCCGGTAGCTTGGACGGGGCAATACACCGGCCACAATCATAAACTATTGTGCTCGAAGCCATGGCTTCACACGACTTGTGCATTTTGCATTGCTTCCTTGAATTGTCAGGGTCTCTCCGTGATATCAATGTGTTACCTCGATCTCATCTTTTTGCTCAGCTAGTTAGTGGAAAAGCTTCGGCTTGCAACTATGCCATCAATGGACATGACCATTGCATTGGGTACTATCTTGCCGACGGTATTTATCTTCTATGGTCAACATTTTTGAGGACCATAAGTGACTCCAAAAACCAAAAAGCATATTTCTTTGCGCAAGCACAAGAAGTATGTCCAAAGAATATTCAAAGGGCATTTGGTGTGCTCAGGGACGGAGCTCCCATGTAAGCATTGGGGTCAATTGACCCCAATGAGATTAGGTAATTCTTCATTAGTTTAGTATTAATCAATATTCATTTATAGAAGTTGACCCCATTGTCATAGACTTGACCCCATCAACTTATTTTGTAGCTTCGTCCCTGGGTGTGCTGCAAGTTTCATTTGTCGTTATTTGAGGTCTTGCTCGTTTTTGGTATAATAAATCCATAAGAAACATCATAGAGCTTCATTATGATAATGTTAATAGTCGTGTGAAGCTTGCGAGGGACGTTGATGAGATGAATGCATTTTTTGACACCTATCGAAACATTTGTTATAAGGAAGACACTTGTTGTATTGTTATTGGCCTTTCGGATAATTTGTATGTTTCATTTATATTGTGATTCTATTAAGTTTATATATTGTTGAAGATCGTGAATTTGGAAAGCTTCCGAAAAATTGCGATACCGTGAGGTTTCCGGCGCAGAACAGCGAGATCTTGGGATCTATTTTTTACGCCTTATATACTCTGTATATCAGACTTAGGGGACGCAATTTTGACGGATCTGGTAGAGTTGCTTTCAGTATAGTCTACGCGCATGGGCGTTCGTCCTCGGGACCGAGGGTTTTGTCGGGCTGGGGGCGAACCTCGTATCGGTCCCCGGGCGACAAGTATACACGGTGCGCGTATTTGTGTTGTGCCTAGCTAGCTTGCGCCCCACAAAGCGTGCCTCCTGATACGCGCGTTGCTACAGGCCGGGGCCCGGGTGATCTTCCATGCGTGTCCCCCCGCGACGGGGCTTCGCGTCCCGAAAGCCGGAAGGAGTGGTAACCACGTACCTGGTGCTATATGTAGGAGGAACCTAGCCGGCGTTGCCATCCGCTGCTGCTGTAGCCCCATACCTGTCCGAGTCTTTTCCGTCGCTTCCGTGAATAGCAGAAAACATGCTGTATGTATATAGCTTTGGTTACTTTTTATATGCACGAACAGTGGTTTATAGCTGTGGAGCTTGATTGATATCTTTACCTCTGTAATAATTGTATGAATCTATGCATTCTTTATAAAAAAAACACAATTATACGTGTGCATCACCCTCCATGCAAAATATCTATTTTACCACCAAAGTCTCTAGAGAACGCTAGAGCTTCCTTTTTTTCACTTTACTAGTTATGTAGTGAAGTAAGCCATAGCATGTTGAATTATATAATGTAGTGTCATCCTCCTCTTATAAGAAAATATTTAATTAAGAATTAGTAGAGAGGAAATTCCATTCCTAGGCGGGGAGATAAAATTCCTATTGGGATAGACTACTATTTCTAAATATATTTTTTGCATGGTGGATAATTTAGTGCGTGAGGTACCTTCAAATTTCAGCTTATTTGGATATATGAGTATCTGTCAGCAAAAAAAAAAAACAAATTAGATAAGAAAAAAATGAACCGTAAACTGTTTACAGACCGCAAATTTTCCTTTTTATCTAAGGGCTATGCAAAATTCCAAATGACCTGAAATTTAGAGCTCACTTCACGCACCAAATTCTCTACCGCATATTTTTTTGGATTTTTTTGAATTTTTCTAATATTTGTTTTAAAAAATATGAATCAAAGGTGTACCTGAGCCTAGGCACCAAATCGCTGCTCTGTTTGGTGATGCATTTTTTTTACATTGGCACCCTTTTCTCTTGATTTTTCAGGATGAGGCATAATAAAAAATTCTGAAAAGGATTGGCACTTTATGTCATTGATGAACAAGAGATTGATGAAGCTTTACGACGTAATTAGATCTAAATGCTAGTTATATGTGTTTGATGTCATGTGTTATGAGATAGTACGTTTGTACTTTTATACATTGTATGACAAATGTTGATAAAAATATAGTGAATTTTAAATGTGCCTGTTTTGCTTTATGTTTGTTTATGAATAGGTGATCATAGTAAATGGATTACTGCCTAGCTGATTTTAGGACTAATTAACGCGTTGTTAAGATCATATATTGCATACAGTTTAAATAGTACAAGCGTGTGTGACGGCATTTACATCACACATAATATTTTTATTTTTAATCATGTGCAATGGCTCGCGCATTGCATACATTCTTGGTGAAATAACCGTGTGTGATGTTAATCTAAATTGCAAACGGTTTCTCTCTTGAATTATGTGGGATGTACTCCCCAATCACAAATAGTTTTGGTAGCGTGTGCGATGGACCCTCCCCCCTCCCCCCTCGCACAAACAAGCAAGGTGGCGATTTGAAACTACGTCACTCAAAGGGGTTAAAAATCGTTTGCTTAGGACGTCGCAAGTGCCCTCTTTGTCATGTTACCATCTAGCCAATCACCAGCTCGGGACCGCCTACTCGACATCCGCCGGTCTTAGCACCGACATTGGTGGCCCATACAAGTGTCGTTGTGTGGACACGAAGGCTCGATAGATCATCTTTGGATTAACAATGGATGGCATCGGCCGTGGTAGTTGTCTTGGGGTTGACACAACAAATATTGTGATAGGAGAACTTAGTTGTGAGGTCAAAGTGATGAGGCAAAGCCTTAGATGGGGTTGATCGGAAACGAGAGAGACGAGTTTATCCAGGTTAGGCCCCTCGGGTGAGGTGAAAGCCTACTACCGTTATTTTGCTTATTGGATGTGGTGATCTCGATTACAAGGGTGTTTGTGCTACCTAGCACTCGAGAGCCTACGTGGCTCGCACGACTCTAATTCCAGTTCTATAAGTTCACATCTTCGAAGAAAAAACCGAAGAGAAGATTTATCACGCTTTACAAGATGGAGCCGCCATCACTCTTGTTATTCCTCGGGAGGGCTGGTCTAGAGTCCGTTTGGGGATCCGGAGAGGGGGATTCGTCGCCGTCGTCATCACCAACCCTTGTTCATCAACAAATCCATGATGCTCACCACTGGGAGTGAGTAATTCTTTTGTAGGTTTGCTGGACGGTGATGGGATTGGAAGAGATTGATCATGTAATCGACTTAAGTTGATATATAGGGCTTGATCCCTAGTATCTATTATGTTTTGAGATAGATGTTGCTATGAGTGCCATGCTTAATACTTGTCACTAGGGCCCGAGTGCCATGACTTCAGATCTAAACCTATTATGTTTTCTCTGAATATGAAAGTGTTTAGATCTTATCTTGCAAGTTGTATGCACCTATTACGTGTTATGATCCACATCCCCCAATGTGACAATAATTGGGATTCTTTCCGATGATTGTCGTAGTATGAGGAGCTCATGTATTCACCATGTGTTAATGCTTTGTTCTGGTTCTCTATTTAAATGATGCCTTAATATTCCTTAGTTTCCATTAGGACCCTGTTGCCACGGGAGGGTAGGACAAAAGATGTTATACAAATTCTTATTGCAAGCACGTATGACTATATACGGAATACATTCCTACATTATATTGATGAATTGGAGCTAGTTATGTGTCGCTCTAGTGTGTATCTGCTACATGATGAATGTCATCCATATCTATCCATCGTTGATCCATGTGCCTACGGTTTACATATACTAAATCTTGCTAAGTTACTACTGATGTTGCTACAGTCACAACTGCTACAAAATTGCTGCTATCACTCTTACTGTTACTACTGTTACTTGTCGTGCTACTAAATCTTTATTGCAGAGAGATATTATAGGTGTGGTTGAATTGATAACTCAACTTCTAAGGCCGATAAATGTTCTTTGGCTCCCCTTGTTTCGAATAAATAAATCAGGATGAAATACTACCCGCGAAGACTATTGTGATCCCCTACACTTGGGGTTATCAAGACCTTTTCCTGGCGATGTTGCTAGGGAGCATAGCTATATTTATTGTGTTAACTTGAGGATATCCAATTGCTAATATGAAGAATATGAAAGATACTCGAACCAAGATCATTCCCTCCCGCACGAGAGGAGGTAAGGAACTGTCATCTCGCTCTGGTTTTGATTCATCCACTGTTTTGAATAAGCTTATAACACCACCACCTATTGCTCGTGCTGATATATCGCATGAACTTGATGACACTACTTCTGAAATTAATGATGATACTACTCCTATATTTAATGAAACTGAAATTGTGCCACTGAATGAATTACTTGATGCTCATATTGCTAAGGCTAGAGAACTTGAAAATGCTGAAATTGAACGAGACTTTGAATCACCTACCACGCCTCACTCTCCCAATATATATGAATTGTGTGATGTACCCAAGGGTTATGTTATGGATGGGGAGGTAGCTAGGGACTTTCTATCTTGTAATGATAGAGATGATTCGAAGAAACTAATAAGCAAACTAAAAGAAAAATCTATGATGGAGAAAATTAAACATGATCCCAAATTTGCCATGGTTATGAAACTGAAAGTGTTGTTGGACATCTCACTAAACTGAATGATATTACCACTTTGTTCACACATGACGAAAAGATGTGCCATTCTTGTATCCATAAGCTTTTTCCGTTCTCGTTGAAAGGCGAGGCTAAGGAATGGTTCCTCTCCCCTTCTCATGGTTGTGTGTGTTGGTCCTAGGATATGATTTATTACTTCTATGAAAAATATTTTCCTGCACATAAGAAACAAGATGCCTTACAGGAAATATTTAACTTTGTGCAAATTAAAGAACCAAATCTCCCTCAAGCTTGGGGTAGGCTTCTCCAGCTACTAAGAGCCTTGCCTGATCATCCTCTTATGAAAAGGGAAATACTTGATATATTTTATAACGAACTAAGTGGTGCTTATAGGGACAACCTAGATAGTTGTGTTGGTTTTGTTTTCAGGAAGAGAACCGTCGAACAAGTTGAAGAATTACTGAATAATATATTCCAAAATGTTGATAATTGGACACTTCCCGAACCACCGCTGGAACCCATTCAAAATAATAGATGTATTATACTCCTTAGTCGTGAAGATATGCAAGAAGTCAAAAGATCTATGAACGAGAAGGGTATTAAAACTGAAGATGTCACAAAATTACCACCTATCAAAGAAATACATGGATTTGACACCCCAAAACAGGTAGTAGAGGTAGATTCTCTGCGTAATTTTAATGAAAGTGATATACTTTATACTAAAACTCCTAGTCAATACATGGATAAATTTGACAAGTACATTGCTAAGCAAGATCATTTAAATAATTATGTCAAAGATCAATTAAGACGTAATGCTACAATGATAGATCGTTTGGGTGACTTGATGTGTAGAATTGCTAATCATGTTAAGGTTCTAGGTAAACATGCTTCCATGGTTCATACTCACCTAGACCAATTGGCTACGTCCGAAAATGATATGATTGCTGAATAAATGAAAATATGAATTATTATGAGGTTAGAGCAATGACTAGAGGAGGAAGAATGACTCAAGAACCTCTTTTTCCTGAAGGTCATCCTAAAAGAATTGAACAGGATTCTCAAAGAATTAATGATAGTGCACCTAGTCCATCTAAGAAGAAAAAGAAAAACAAAAATGATAGGGCTTTGCATGCTTCTAATGAACCTGTTATAGAAAAACCTATGGAGAATCATAATGATGTTTCTATTTCTGAGGCTGAGACAAAATCTCGTAGTGTACACTCACCTAGTGATAATGAAAATAATAATGATAATGATGATGTTCATGTAGATGTTCAACCAGACACTAATAAATAAAATGATAATGATGTGGAAATAGAACCCGCGGAAGAGCTCGATAACCCACATCCCAAAAATAAATGATACAAGAAGAAAGAATTTGTTTCTAGAATACATGGTAAGAAAGGAGAGCCATGGGTTCAAAAACCCATGCCATTCCCTTGTAAGCCTTCTAAGAATAAGGATGAGAAGAGTTTGAACGCTTTGCTGAAATTATTAGACCTGTCTTTTTGCGCACTCGCTTGACTGATATTTTCAAAATGCATGTGTATGCTAAGTATATGAAGGATATTATTACCAACAAAAGAAAAATACTTGAAACTCAAACTCACACTATGCTTGCTAATAACTCTTTTGATGGTGGAGTGCCTAAGAAGTTGGGAGATCCTGATATACCCACAATACCTTGCTCAATTAAATGAAATTAAGTTAAAACCATTTTATGTGATTTAGGAGCCGGTGTTAGTGTTATGCCTTTTTATATATATAAAAGACTTGATTTGAATAAGCTTACACCTAGTGAGATATCTTTGCAAATGGCTGATAAATCCACTACTTTACCCATTGGAATTTGTGATGATGTTCCTATTGTAGTTGCAAATGTTACTATTTTAACATACTTTCTTATTCTTGATATTCCCGAGGACGACAACATGTCAACTATCCTTGATTGATCTCTTCTAAATACTGCAGGGGCTGTTATTGATTGCAACAAAAGCAAGGTTACTTTTCATGTCAATGGTAAAGAACATACGGTGCATTTCCCAAAGAAGCAATTTATGCTGAATATATTAATTTCCTAGAGCCAATTGCCACAATCACTATTGGGGGGTTCTAACTCCTTTTTCCTACTACCAAGAGGAAATATGATATTCTTAGTGTTGGGGATTTACAAATGCCCATTGAGGTAACTTAGCGTTATACGACAATTCTTTGGCTTCGTGTCAATCAAAAACGGTTAATAACAAATCTTGATCAACCTTATTAATGGATCCTTTTTGAAATACATGTGGTTGATGAATTTAGTAAGAACAACTTTTTGTACTATTAGTTTACCCTTTGTTACTCTTGGTTAAATAAAATAGAATTTCATGATTATCCTATTTTCTGAATTTCCCGTCGATTAAAAATAACCCAAAAATAAAAAGTCTCAGATTGCTACAAAATTTTAACATGAACTTTTCTGAAATATTTAATCATTTTTGTGCTTAAGACACATCACGGGGAAGTACGTGTGGGCCACAAGCCAACATGGCGCGCCCACCCCCTAGGCGCGTCCTGATAGCTTGTGGGGCCTTATCTATTCAGTCCATGTCATCCCCTACCTCGAGAAGAAAATCATACTCTCTCTATCTCTCTCTCTTGTTCTTGCTCGTGAAACTAAAATTTTCGACCTCTTTGCTTGAAACCCCATTTCTAAAACTATTCTGCGGGATTGCTCCTTGGCATGTGAGTCCTTCATCCCTCCAATTAGGTTTTGCTTTAGTGGTTTATATTTTGTTGCACTTGATGCTACTGAACATGAGCTTGCATGTTGAATTATTTGAGTTCCAAGTAGTATGAATGCTTGATATGCCATCTAGGCATCTATATGAATAGTTGCTACCAATCTTGCAAATTTTTACTAAGATAATTTTGTGACCCCAAAAGTTTTAGAAATTTATTTGTAGGAAAATGAATTTCTCTAGGAGGAGTTCTTCAAGGATACGTACTTCTGTTGAATCGTCGAGTGGAAGCTCTACACGACAGGCACACGGTGAACCGAGGGCAAGCTTGACCATCATGGCCGATGCCAAATCATGTAGCTAGCCGAGTGATGACTTCATGAGAGGTGCGTGCATTAAGGAGGAATTTGATTGATACATTTATAATACCGACCTCACCGACTTCCTCGCAGATAAGTGCAACCAACACTATGAGCTTACATGTTCATTCACGGAAAGTCTCAGTACCATCCCCATATTTCTAGAGTATTATTTAAAGTTTATGATAGTGCCTTAAGTATGACTTTAGAAGAGTTTTATGATTCATGCAGACTTCCACTTTTGGGCTCGCTTGAAAAACCATTAAATCTTAGTATAATATGTTCCTTGAGAGCCTTTGTGTGGGAGAAGATAGAGGGGTGACGCAATCTAGAATAAAAAGTATCCAATTTCCCTCTATCCACTACTTTGCATTGTTTAACGGTAAATGTATTATCGGCAAGGAAGATTGTAGTGCATTGCGCGCTACTGACTTGAGCATCATTTACACTACGGTAACGAGCATTAAACAATACAATCTAGGGTCACTTGTTGCGCGGAAACTGCATCTTAACACGGGTAAGGGTGACTTATATGGAGGAATTTATGCTTCCCGCGTAGCTGCAAAACTAGGAGTCTCCCCTCGATTTAATGACCATTTGCTGCTTGAAAGATATTTAGATTTCGAAGCCATGCAGCGTCATGATTTTATTAAGGACAATGCCCAGGGTTATGAGTATAACTTAATATTTGACAAATATAACCCTATCTATGTTACCTTTCTCGTGTCTACTCTCTTTGATTTTCAAAACAAACAGAGGTATTATGTTTATGAGAGTGAGGGGCCGGAGCACAATGCAGCTGTGTGGGCTGCTCGCTTGGCTGAGAAAGCGGCACAGAACGCTTCCACGATTTATCACTTTGATTATTATCCAGACGAAAAGTGGTGATCACCAAGCTAGGCAAACACCTAAGCTTGGGGGAGTACGTATTTCTCACCAACATTACATTCATGTTCACAAAGTTCATATAAATTGTCGGTGTTCATCCTCTTTCATGGTATATCCATGTTAGTTTTTTTGCTCTATCTTATTGCGTGTTTGAAAAACTTTGAAAACCCAAAAATATTTCCCATTTCTTTTTGGTTTTTCTTTCCAGTTTAATCTGTTGTAGTACTAAAATAAAACCCAAAAGATTTCCTTTTCATGTTGGGAGCTTTCCCATGTAAATAGTTGTTCTCGTTTCTGTTTTCCTTCTGTTTATTTGCTTTCTTGAGAAAACCAAAAACTCCAAAAATATTTCAGTGTGTTTCTATGAATTTATATTTTTTTTGTTGAATCATCAAAAGGAGAAGACCACGATGAAAATGTTGAGCGGCTCTCATATGCATGGATGTTTATCTAGGAAAGAGCCAATATTACCTTGTCTTCTCCTTTGTATAAACCATTTCACATATTCCAGCTTAGTCCGTGATACTCTTTCACTATCATTATTATAAAATCATTCGGTCATGCAAGTGAAAGGCAACAATGACGATATTTGATGAAGTGATAGTGGCAAGGGAAGCTGGTATGAAATATTCTTGTTTCCAGTTTTTGTAAATATGTTTAGCTTATTCAATCTCAATTCATATATCGTGAGTGAACATGTCTATGATGGCAATTAGAGATTATAGTTTCTCATGTCATGCTTAGAAATCTAGGAGTGGATAATGATTTATCCTATGTGTCAACATGCATTAAATTGGTTATGTTGTGGTACGGTAGTATGGTATTTCTGTTGGTGTAATTCGAGCAGTTTGGCTTGGCCCATGTGCAAACATGTAGTTGATTCGAAATCAATGCAGCCTTCATGATGTTCAAATTCAAAGTATCTATATCCTACTCATGTTAATTTTCAATGTTAATTATTCGCAATGCATGATTATGACCATTTTCGATTTCTAGTTGGTCGCTTCTCAACCTATTGCTAGCCTTCATTTGTACTAAGCGAGAATGCTGCTTGTGCATCCAAACTCCTAAAACCAAGTTGTCCCACATGAGACCACCATACCTACCTATATGCGGTATTACCGTGTCGTTCCAAGTAAATTTTATGTGGCACCTCTAAATATTCAAATAAACATTTGTTTTGTGTGCTCGTATCGCCCATGGAACGATCGGGCGGTCGGTATCTTCCATCCTAAGTGGGTTATTCTCAAGATAGGTGTTTAATCACATGTCATTGCACGAGGGAGGCTGGTAAAAAGGATGCCTAGTCCTGCATAATCAAAAATAATAATTAAACAAAACTCCTCGGATAGTTGATATGTTGGCAGGTACCCGTGAATTCGGTTAGCCATGGTTTGTGTATGGAAGTTGGAAATGAGTAAACTTTAAAATTCCATTCGGGAACCACCAATAATGTGTTTAGAATGGAAGATATCAAAAAATCTATCGTGACATTGACTAAAAAGGCACACCACCCAAATTACAATTCATCTAGGTTTTAAAGTTTGAGCGCTAGAAACTCTACAAATCAATGCTTCCCTTTGCGAAGGGCGTTTCTATTTACTTTCATGCTATTTTGTTTTTACTCTTGAGTCATCACCTTCTTATTAAGAGCACCAGTCCTGAGAGCATTATTTCTATTCATTGAGTCGAGTTAATGTTGGAAATGTGCATGATTGGATCTTTCCTACCCTGAATTATAATGTTTAGTCACTGGTTGAATCTCAGAGGTGCTCTGCATTTATGTTTTGGGGCCTTGCAAAGGGATAGCGAAATACCATGCCATCATACTATACGGGGATTGTTTTGAAAATTGGTTGGCATGTGAGATATCTTATTATTGCTCGCTAGTTGGTTATGTATTGCCATGAGTGAATATGATGTTTAGTTTTTATCATTGATATGCTTATTTATGATCTATGCTGGAAACCTGAAAACTAGCTAAGCATATGTATAACAACAAGAACAAAAGAGTTTGTAAAAGTTTTCTTTATCACTTCGAGTTTATCAATTGAATTGCTTGAGGACAAGCAATGAGTTAAGCTCGGGGGAGTTGATACATCTCAAATGTATCAAATAGTTTTGCTCTAGTTTTGGACTCTAATTTGCATGATTTGAATGAAACTAACCATGACTGATGATGCTCTTAGCAAAACTACCATGGTGTTATTTTTAAGCAGAAATAAAAGTTCTCGAAATTGGACGAAACTTTTTGTGAATTATTTCTGGAATATATAATGGAAATGGAGCGAAGAACCACTTGAGGGGGCTGTTTGTGGGCCACAAGCCAATAGGGCGCGCCCACCCCCTGGCGCACCTTGTTAGCTTATGGGGCCCACGTGGCTCCCCCGACTCTAATTCTAGTCCAATAAATTCAAATCATCAGAGACAAAAATATAAGAGAAGATTTCATTGAATTTTACGATTCGGAGCTGCTACGACCTCTTGTTCTTCCTCGGGAGGGCTGATCTGGAGTTCGTTTGGGACTCCGGAGAGGGCGACTCATCACCATCGTCATCACCAACCCTTCTCCATCAACAAATCCATAATGCTCACCACCGGGAGTGAGTAATTCATTTGTAGGCTTGCTGGACAGTGATGGGATTGGAAGAATTGATCATGTAATCGAGTTAAGTTGATAGTGCTTGATCCCTAGTATCCATTATGTTCTTAGATTAATGTTGCTATGACTTTGCTATGCTTAGTGATTGTCACTAGGACCTGAGTGCCATGATTTCGGATTTAAACCTATTATGTTTTCTATGAATATGAAAGTGTTTAGATCCTATCTTGCAAGTTGTATGCACCTATTACATGTTATGATCCGCATCCCCCAAGTGACAATAATTGAGATTCTTTCTGGTGATTGTCGTAGTATGAGGAGTTCATGTATTCACCATGTGTTAATGCTTGGTTCTGGTTCTCTATTAAAAGGAGTCCTTAATATCCCTTAGTTTCCATTAGGACCCCGCTACCACGGGAGGGTAGGACAAATGTTGTTGAAAGGACGTGGATGTCGCCTAGAGGGGGTGAATAGGCGCTTTAAAATAATTACGGTTTAGGCTTGAACAAATGTGGAATAAAACTAACGTTTAATTTGCCAAGCACAAAACCTAAAACAACTAGACTCACCCATGTGCACCAACAACTTATGCTAAGCAAGATAAACAACTAAGTGATAGCAAGATATACAACAAGAAACAATATGGCTATCACAAAGTAAAGTGCATAAGTAAAGGGTTTGGGTAAGAGATAACCAAGTCACGTGGAGACGAGATGTATCCCGAAGTTCACACCTTTCCGGATGCTAATCTCTGTTTGGAGCGGTGTGGAGGCACAATGCTCCCCAAGATGCCACTAAGGCCATCGTAATCTCCTCACGCCCTCGCACAACGCAAGATGCCGTGATTCCACTAAGGGACCCTTGAGGGCGGTCATAGAACCCGTACAAACAAGGTTGTGGCAATCTCCACAACTTAATTGGAGGCTCCCAACAACACCATGAAGCTTCACCATAATGGCATATGGCTTCGAGGTGACCACAAATGTTCGGGGCAATCTCCACAACTTAATTGGAGACCCCGACGCTTGCCCGGAGCTTTACACCACAATGATTGAGTTTTGAGGCACCACCAAGCTTCTAGGATGCCAAAGCATCCACGAAGAACAATCTCTAGGGGTACCGAGTACCCAAGGGTAACAAGCTTCTCAACTTCCCACTTCCACGTATCATCGTGGAGAACTCAAACCGATGCAACTAATGCAATGGCAAGAACACACGAAGTGGTCAAGTCCCTCGCACTCAAATCCCTCCACAACAACAAAAGCTGTGGAGAAATATGAGAGGAAGAACAAGGAGATCACAAAGAACTCCGAGCCCAAGATCCAAGGGGTTCCCCTCACATAGAGGAGAAAGTGATTGGTGGAGATGTGGATCTAGATCTCCTCTCTCTTTTCGCTCAAGAACTAGCAAGAATCATTGGAGGGATTGAGAGTTAGCAAGCTCTAAGAAGGTCAACAATGGGGGAAGAACACGAGCTCAACGGATGGATCAGATCCAATGGGGAAGATCCCCTTTATATAGTGGGGGAAAGGATCCAATTGTTACCCCCACTCACAGTCCGAGCAGAGCGGTACTACCGCTGTTAGGAGCGGTACTACCATACGGTAGGTTCAACAACCACGTTTCGTACAAATTACTTTCGTGCCTATCACCGCTGAGGTTGCGGTTGTGCAAAAGTCCAACAGCGCGGTAGTACCAGACGGTACTACCACCAGAGAGCGGTAGTAAAAACTACTAGCGCTCCAAGAGCGGTGCTACCGCTAGAACGTGCGGTACTATCACTAGCACCTGTGGTACTACCTCCCGCCATTGAAACTCCCATAACTTTCGCATATGAGCTCTGAATCGAGCAAACTCGAGCTTGTTGGATTCAGGACGACAAGAGCTATCCATATGGACTCTGTTTTTGATGAACTCGAGCCTGTCATGAAGATGACCATAAGCTCTAAAACTCACAAAGAGAAACACCAAACAAGAACCAAAAATATGATGCAAGGATGCAAATGGTTTGAGCTCTCAACGAACGATACGCTCAAGCTACTCACTTGAGAGCCCCCCTTAACAGTACGACAATCTATCCTAAAATAGAAGAAACTTTCAAGGCAAAACTGTAGTGCCCCAAGTGTAAGACATTCCCTTTTTGTAACCTTCCATGTGGGACCACCTTGACTTTGTCATGAGAGTTTCTATGCATGTATGATTTCATGTGTCACTTTGTGTTCTTATTTTGCATGCATGCATCCATGTCATACCATTCTTACCATGCCTTGTGTTGCTTGCATCTACACCTTGCCATGTCTTAGAGTGGGTATTGTAGTTTCATTGTGTTGATGGTGTGTGGTGTGAAGGAGTGAGTGCTAGGTATTTTTTTCAAAGCTCATTGCAATTTCAAACCCTTTCCCTTTCCTATTATCTCTTGTTCAAAATTCCATCTTCCCAACAGCAACTTTAAAATGTCTTGTGCTTAGAGGTTATTGCGGAGATGATGATGTGATGATTTGGAATTTTATTCTTGGTCCTGGGGGTGAATATAAATCACAAAACAGATTAAATAAATGCTGTTTTGGATTTATGAAAGTAGCCCCATAAATGCTGGAAGTATTTTATTTAAATAGCTGGTTCATTTTCGGGTCCACGGAATTTTTTCATTTTATTTTATCCCTTTGATTTTGTCCTATGCCTATTTTTCTTTCTTTGTTTTAATTTTTAAAAGGAAATAGGCAGGGGGGCTATTTTTCCCTATCTCGCGCGCTAAGTGGGATGCCTCTCACCTAGTGGCCCACTTCTCCTTCCTCCCTCGCGGCCCGTCGCGCGTCCGTCATCGTTCACCTCCTTTCCAGCGAGGCAGTGGGTCCCCTTTGTCATTCTCTCTCTCCCATTCCCCTCTGTTTCACCGGAGAGAGCACGCGCACATGGCCACCGCGCGCCCCTCGCTTCCCCTCTCGCCCTATAGAGAGCCTTGGCGTCCGTGCCTTGGCTAGGGTTCCCCCTTCCGCCGCCGCTCCACCCAAATCTCATCTCCCTCCTCTCTGCATCGTCGCAGCAAGGTAAGCGAGGCGGATCCACCATGGCCAACGGTTGAAGGAGGTCGCCGTCGTCGCTGTGGTACCTCTTCCTCCACAGCGAGAGGTCCAGGAGCTCGCGGGCCTCTCCATGGGCTCGTTCCCGCCGCTAGATCGGCTTCCCCGACCCTGCTTCGTCTTCTTCCCGGAGGCCCTCCTTCTCCGACGAGCTCCGCCGCTACGCGCCCTTCTTCCTGCTACTTCCTCTACGGGCACTTCTTCCTCGACCCGTACGTGAGGTAGTACACCTCCCCCCTCCTCCCTGTGCTAGATCGAGCACCGTAGCCGTAGATTCGTTGCGCGCGTTGCCTCTGTCGTTGGAGCCGCTGGTCACCGTCGACACGCCGTTGTAGCGCCCCTCGTGAGTAGTTAGGACTTGGGATGGGTTCATGTGGGTGTGGGCCTCCTCCCCTCCACGAGCCGGAGCTGTATTTGGCTCGTATCGCCGGCGAGACCCCTCCCCTGTTCCGGTCAGTCGCCGGTAGCAGATGAGCAGGGGGGTAACCTCTTCTATTTCGCAACGCGTAGTGGTTCAGACGCCGTTTTCGTAGCCCAGTGGTAACTAGCGTTGCGTGCGTGTTGGAGGGCGCGGGTTCGATCCCCCCTCGGCGCTATTTTTGTTTTCTGATTTTCCTGCACAATAGCAACAGGGACATGTTAGCCTGATTGCCTCCCCTACCTTGTCGACAAAGTGGCAGTGGTGTAGTGGTAGCCTCTGTTGCTGTGTACCAGGAGGTACTGGGTTCGATTCCCAGGAGCCCTGATGCTTATTTCTGTTTTTTTTGCTTTCCTGTTATTTTGTTACTTCCTTTTTATTAGGCATAGACAGCAAGGTATGTTTGTGAAGCTCCCTGTAAAATTTCAAATCATTTGGAGTCCATTAGGTTGTGTTTTGGTTTCTTTCAAAAAGCTTCAGAACAGAGACAGAAACTCAGGTGCAGGAATTTTCACTAAGTCCCTGAGATCTGATGGTTTTGAGAAAGTTTGTGGCCTTGTATCTTCTAGAGTTTAATTCCTTTTGCTGTGATTCTTGCTGGTGCTTGTAGTGTTCTTGCTGGGCAACAGCCACATATATTATTTGTCATGTTTGGAGACCTGTAGCTATGTTGCATACAGCTCCCAAAGAGCTAAGATGCAGATTATGTAGATTTGTCATTTTGGTCAATGTGTGTGCTTAGTTGATGTTGTGGTGTTCTTCCTTGCCCCAACCCATTCATGTTGGGTTGTTACACATCTTGGCAACCTGGGAATACCAGATTTGTGCCAAATGTGAGTGTGGTGTTGAAACTTCCACGTAGAGCTTCATATCTTGTTTCGTTGATTCCCGTTGATCCGTAGCTCCGTTTGCAATGTTGTTTATATGGTTTTGCACCGTTTTCACGAGATGCGTCTGTTCATGTCATTCTCATGCATGTAAAAATATCTTAGTGTACAGTACTCTCCAGAAACTTGCAGTAGTTTATTTTGCTTGTGCTAGTGATAGAAATAGTGGTGCATGCTCAATTCCCTTCTCATGCATCATGTGATTGTTGCATCTTGTGGTGCTGCTGTTCACTGGCTGTTATTCTTATGTTGGGTAGCACCGGGTTCTGATAACGAATACGTGGAGTCAGGAGAGTACGTGCAGGACGAACCAGAACCATTCCAAGCTGAGGATTTCACATGCAAGATGATATGACCTTGATTCCATCTCTAGACTTGTTATGTTAGTTTCGTATCCATGTCATATTGCTCGCTTCCTACCACTGAAATAAATTGCCTCTTGAAATGCCATGAGCCCAAACACCGTTCACCCTCCTAGAAAACTTGTGTGGCTAAGTAGGCTTGCTCAGCTACTAATGTTAGCATTGCTAGTTGCAGGTGCTTTGCTTCATGTGGTAACATGAGCTTGATATCATTATCTTAAATTATGTTATTTAATTAATGCACCTATATACTTGGTAAATGACGGGAGGCCTAGCCTTTTGCCGGGTGCTTTGATCCGTTATTGCCGCCTTAGTTACCGGCTACCGGTGTTTGATTCCATAACGATCGCTCCTAACACGTTCGGGGTTGTTATGGGGACCCCCTCGATAAATCGCGTAGTGCTAAGGCTTGTCCGGCAGGACCCGACATTGGTGTTAATTTGCTAAACACCTTAATAATAATCTGCATAGGGAGTAGCTACCCCGAGGACTTTAATCAACAACCCGGGCCAGTGCTCCTCATGAGTGTTGGTCCAACCCGGAGCAGCTTATTACGCTCCCCGGGGTAACTCGGTGTTTTGGCGTGGTAACCATCGCTCATCCGGCGTGTCCTGAGACTGAGATACGCGACTCTTATCAGGATCGTCGACACGTCGGGAGGTCCTGCTAGCCTTGTCTTACCTTAGCGGTATATCTTGCGTATAGGAATCCCAGTGAAGCTTTGGTTTTCCCCAGAGTTGAGGTTTTCCTCTAAGGAATCCGACGAGATCACGAGACTTGTGATAGAGGATGCCTTTGCGGCCTGTGTTCGTTTGTGATGGACTAGTTGGAGCACCCCTGCAGGGTTTAATCTTTCGGAAAGCCGTGCCCGCGGTTATGTGGCAACTTGGAATATTTTGTTAACATCTGGTATTAGAGAACTTAAACATAAGCTAATAAAATTGCCAACTATGTGCGTAACCGTGACTGTCCCTTCGAAGATCTCTCTTCGATCGGGAACACGGTGGGGTTATGAATGCCGTAGGTAGGTGCATAGGATCACTTACTGATCAAGTAAATCCTACCGTTAACGTAGACCACCTTCCCTTCTACCTTGCGTAAGTTAGCCACTTAATCAAACATAGGATGCTGTAGCCTGATACACTTCTCCCTTACCCTACCCAATAACATGACTAGTTCTGGCACCAAGGACTTAGATTGTTGAGTCCCTGTGGCTCACAGATTCCTTCGAAACTCCCAGCAGGTACAGGTACCCCAGAGACAGATGATCCCGACGGCACCCAGCTAGCGTGGCAGTACGACGAGGAGACAGACCGCCTCTACGTGAAGTATCCAGAGGACTGAGGCGTGGTCGTGATCGTGCGCCTGCAGCAGGGTAGCATAGCATTTTCCATGTTTTGTAGTCCGTAGCGGAACTACCTTGTTTGTATCTGTGTTGTACTCTGAGTTATTAATAAGAAGACAGTTGAATCCCGAATTGTCTACTTGTATTATTATTTGTGCTATGTTACTTGCTTGCGAAACGCTTAGATGCGGTTCTTTCCTAGTCGGGGGCCTCGACCCCCAGATCGGAAAGGACCGCATCTTGGTCGTTACAAGTTGGTAATCAAAGCCTTACGACCATAGGAGCCTTTGTGTGATCGTATTTGGCCGAGTCGAGTCTAGAAAATGTTTTGAGTCTTAGTTATATCGGAGAGTAGGATTCTTTTTCTCCTCTTCTATGCTCTGGTGAGGTTCCCGTCTTAGGAAATCTTTAACTCTACTCCTTTTCTCGCTCAAAATTTTTTAGGATCACGCGGGTATTTGTGAAATCTATATGATTTCGATGTGACGGAGTCATGTCCTGGTGCCTCCTATCTGCTCTAAGTATCAGGGGAGTTGAGCTCCAGGGATTATCGCGCACATCGCCATCATTCAGATTTCTGAGTATCTAAGAACGGAGGGTGTTCGTTATTGCTTCAATACGGGTAGTGGTGAGATAACCCTGATGTCCCTAGTACTGGTGTAGATTGTTCGGGGGTATTACCACACTTTGTATCGTTGTGATCACGAGGATCCGTTGTAGACGAAGGTCCGAGATGCTGGTTGTGTGTTGAAGGATGTGATACAGGTGACGGGTTAGTTTAGGAGTTGTGTGAAATACTCCTTGTATCCGTGTACCTGATTGCATGACCAGTTATTTCGGGAATTCATAGGTGGGATATCTAGTAGTATCTTATAGGACTATCTTCCTAGAGACGCTTGATTGAGGTTTGGGAAATCTCATTCTTATGTTTGTTCCGAGCAGTTCTGGCTCACACTTGTTTGCAGCGGTCCATATCAGAATTTTGTCGTCTGTTACTTTGAGGTTGCACTCTTGCTATGTTGTTCGAGTGCAATGCTAAATTCTATTCAGATATCCTGTCTTTTGATTCAACAATATCTTCAATTATTTTGTGGACTAATATGCTGTCCGTATTTAGGATGGCTCCACCGACTCGTCAGACCCCAGCACGAGAGGATATGCCGCCTCCACCTCCTCCTCCTCCGCCGCCGCCTCCTCCTGCAGAGGCCTGGCAGGCGATGATGGCAGCTACTAATGCAAACACTCAGATGCTGTTGCAGTTGATCCAGGAGAGAGCCAATCATCTGCAGGGCAATTTCTAGCAGGGTGGCAATCACTTCGCCAATCTGAGTCAGTTCCTGTCAAACCAGCCTAAGACGTTCACTTCTTGCGACCTGCCGTTTGATGCGGAAGATTGGATCCGTGATATGAACAAGCATTTTGAGTGTAGCAATGTGCGTCCGGAGGACTATGTCAAGTTTGCAACGTTTCAGTTGAAGGGGCAGGCTTCTATTTGGTGGCAGCAGCTTAAGGACTCCAGAGGTGGCAGGCTGATGTCTTGGGACGAGTTATGTCGTGACTTCAGGTCCCACTACATCCCTTCCAGTTTTGTTGAGGAGATGCGTGAGAAGTTCAGGCGCTTGAAGCAGGGCAGCAATTCTGTGTACAAGTAAAACGTCGAGTTCCACGAGCTGGCCCGTTACGCGTTGCAGGATGTCCCAGATCAGAAAAGCAAGATCTACCAGTTCAGGGGTGGTTTGAAGGAGGATTTGCAGTTAGCACTTGCTTTGCACGATCCTGAGGAGTTTGACAAGTTCTACAACTTAGCTCTCTGAGTAGAGGCAGCCTTGCTCAGGGTGGAGAACTCCAAGAAGCGCTTCAGAGATTCCAGCTCTTCCTCGACTTAGGTGGTTCAGAAGCAACAGAGGTTTTGGGTTTCTCCTCCTCCTCGGCACTCGCAGCAGCCGAAGCACTCAGGTGGACGTGGCTCTTACCACCCACCCAACCCTGGCTTCCAGCAGAGATACCAGCATCAGAAGCCAGGGCCTCCTCTGATTCAATTCCGGCAGCCAGCAGATGTCACTTGTCACAAATGTGGGCAGAAGGGTCACTATGCCAACAAATGCACTTCTCAGCTCCGTCTGCCGCCTCCTCCTCCAGGCAAACCTCCAAGCAACGCTCTTGTCAAGTTCAACCCCAGATCAGCTTGAGTCAACATGGTGAATGCAGCTGAGGCAGAAAATTCATCAGATGTGATCATGGGTAACCTCCTCGTCAATGAAATTCCTGCTAAAGTGTTATTTGATTCTGGTGCTTCGCATTGCTTCATCTCCAAGCCTTTCTTAGCTAAGCATGATATTCCTGCAATTCATTTGGATAGTCCCTTCCGTGTGGTTTCTCCGGGCATGCGCATGAGTTCGTACATGAGGGTTCCAGATGCTTCTGTCAAGATAGGCAGTTATTCTTTTCTGGCGTCTCCTATTGTCTTGGGCAATTCCGACATTGATTTGATCCTTGGTATGGACTGGTTGGCCATGAACAAAGCGTCAATTGATTGTGAAGCTAAAGAAGTGAAACTTACCCACTCTTCGGAGGATGTGATTGTATTCGCGACGCGCGATGACACAATCCGCTTGTTCTCCTTGAATGAAAAGGGTGAGATCAATCCCATTGAGCAAGTTCCAGTAGTCTGCGAATATCAAGATGTGTTTCCTGAAGAGCTTCCAGGCATGCCTCCGCACCATGAAGTTGAGTTTGTCATTGAGCTTGAGCCAGGCACAGAGCCAGTGTCCAAACGGCCGTACAAGCTGGGTCCAGAAGAGTTGAAGGAACTCAAGAGGCAACTCGATGAGCAGGAGCGTTTGGGTTTGATCAGACCAAGCTCGTCTCCGTGGGGATGTGGGGTTCTATTTGTCAAGAAGAAGGATGGTTCGGACCGGCTGTGTGTCGATTACCGCCCATTGAACAAGAAGACAATCAAGAACAAATATCCACTTCCGAACATAAATGAGTTGTTCGAACAGCTCAAAGGTGCTAAAGTATTCTCCAAGCTTGATCTCAGAATGGGCTATCATCAGATTCGCATTCGCGAGGAAGACATTCCGAAGACAACATTCAGGACTAGTTTTGGCTCGTATGAGTATACGGTCATGTCTTTTGGTCTGGCTAATGCTCCTCCGACTTTTTGTCGATTGAGGAACTATATTTTCTCACCATACAAGAATGAATTTGTCTTGCTCTATCTCGACGACATTCTGGTCTTTTCTGAGGATGAGGAAGAACATGAGAAACATCTCAGGTTGGTGCTTGATAAACTGAGGGAATACAAGTTGTATGCTAAGTTTTCCAAGTGCGAGTTCTGGCTGAAAGAAGTGGTTTATCTTGGGCATATTATCTCTGCCGAGGGCATTAAGGTTGACCCGTCCAAGGTTCAAGCCATTTTTGAATGGGAACCTCCAAAGAATGTGAAGCAACTCGAAGCTTTCTCGGTCTTGCCGGATATTGCAGAAGATTCGTTGAGAACTTCTCCAAAATCGCCAAGCCGCTCTCTAGTCTTCTTCAGAAGGGTGTCAAGTATGTTTGGTCTCCAGAGTGTCAACTGGCTTTCGATACACTCAAAGAGAAGCTTATCTCCACTCCGGTATTGGCCCCTCCGGATGATTCCAAGCCGTACCAGGTCTTTTGCGATGCTTCTCTCCAGGGTCTCGGTGCAGTCTTGATGCAAGATAGGAAGGTGGTTGCTTATACCTCCAGACAGCTGATGCCTGCGGAGAAGAACTATCCTGTGCACGATCTCGAGCTAGCAGCTGTTGTGAACGCCTTGATGACTTGGAGACATCTCTTGTTGGAACGTAAGGTTGAAGTTTTCACCGATCACAAGAGCCTCAAGTATATCTTCACCCAGCCTAACTTGAATCTTCGGCAAACACGTTGAGTGGAAATGCTCCAGGATTTTAATCCGAGTGTTGAGTACACGCCAGGCAAGGCAAATGTTGTGGCAGATGCATTGAGCAGGAAGGCATATTACAACAGTCTGATTCTGCAACCTCTCCAGCCGGGTCTTTCTGAGTCTTTCAGGAAGCTCAATCTTCAGCTGGTTCCTTAGGGTTTTCTTGCGAACCTTCAGATCACTCCTACCTTGGAAGATCAGGTCAGAGCAACTCAGCTACTTGACGCTATGGTGAAGAAGGTCAAGATTGGCGTGGGAAAGAGTCTTCCCAAGTATAAGTGTTTCACTGTTGATGCCAGGGACACTTTGTTTTTCGAGGACCGCCTTGTCGTCCCGAAAGGTGATCTCAGGAAGGTGATCATGGAAGAAGCTCATAACTCTCTGCTCTCTATTCATCAAGGAAGTTCCAAAATATACCATGACTTGAAGAAGAATTTCTGGTGGACTCGTATGAAACGTGAAATTGCACAATTCATAAACGAGTGTGATGTATGTCGAAGGGTGAAAGCAGAACATCAAAGACCAGCGGGCCTCTTGCAGCCTTTGCCGATTCCCGAGTGGAAGTTCGATCACATTGAGATGGACTCCGTCACCGGGTTTCCGAAGTCCAAGAAGGGCAATGATGCTATCTTCGTCGTCATCGACAAATTGAGTAAAGTAGGGCATTTCCTTCCAGTCAAGGAGTCCATTTCAGCAGCTCAGCTGGCAGAGTTGTACACCTCCAGGATTGTCTCTTTGCACGGTGTACCTATGATGATCTCGTCAGATCGCGGAAGTATCTTCACTTCCAAGTTCTGGGACTCCTTTCAGTCTGCTATGGGCATGAAGATCCGCTTCAGCACAACGTTCCATCCTCAGACTAGTGGTCAAGTGGAGAGAGTGAATCAAGTTCTTGAGGATATGTTGAGAGCCTGTGTTATCTCTTTTGGCATGAAGTGGGAGGATTGTCTGCCTTTCGCGGAGTTCTCGTATAACAACAATTATCAAGCTAGTTCTGGCAAGGCTCCGTTTGAAATTCTTTATGGCAGGAAGTGTCGTACTCCGCTCAACTGGTCCGAGACAGGCGAGCGTCAGATCCTTGGCAATGATATGATAGAAGAAGCTAAGGAGATGTGTCGGATCATTCGCGACAACCTCAGAGCAGCTCAGTCTCGTTAGAAGAGCTATTACGATAGCAAGCACCGTGACATGTTGTATGAGCTTGATGATTTTGTCTATCTCAAGGTGTCGCCTATGAAGGGTATGCAGCGTTTTGGCATCAAAGGCAAGCTTGCGCCTCGTTTCATTGGTCCGTTCAGAGTGGTTGGCAAGAGGGGCGACCTTGCATACCAGCTCGAGATTCCGTCAACCTTTGCAAATGTCCATGATGTGTTCCATGTTTCTCAGCTTCGGAGGTGTTTCAAGACCCCCGAGCGCACTGTGCACCTTCAAGATATCGACCTTCAGCCTGACCTTTCTTATCGTGAGCATCCAGTTGCGGTTCTCGAGGAGACTGAGCGCAAGACCCGTAACAAGACTGTCAAGTTTCTCAAAGTGCAGTGGTCACACCATTCCGATAAAGAGGCTACGTGGGAACGCGAGGATCACCTCCGTTCCGAATTTCCCAATTTCTTTCAGTCTTAGATCTTGGGGTCGAGATCTTCTTTGTAGTATGGGAGAATTTGTAGTGACCCAAGTGTAAGACTTTCCCTTTTTGTAACCTTCCATGTGGGACCACCTTGACTTTGTCATAAGAGTTTCTATGCAGGTATGATTTCATGTGTCACTTTGTGTTCTTCTTTTGCATGCATGCATCCATGTCATACCATTCTTATCATGCCTTGTGTTGCTTGCATCTACACCTTGCCATGTCTTAGAGTGGGTCTTGTAGTTTCATTGTGTTGATGGTGTATGGTGTGAAGGAGTGAGTGCTAGGTATTTTTTTTCAAAGCTCATTGCAATTTCAAACCCTTTCCCTTTCCTATTATCTCTTGTTCAAAATTCCATCTTCCCAACAACAACTTTAAAATGTCTTGTGCTTAGAGGTTATTGTGGAGATGATGATGTGATGATTTGGAATTTTATTCTTGGTCCTGAGAGTGAATATAAATCACAAAACAGATTAAATAAATGCTGATTTGGATTTATGAAAGTAGCCCCATAAATGCTGGAAGTATTTTATTTAAATCGCTGGTTCATTTTCGGGTCGAGGGCATTTTTTCATTTTATTTTATCCCTTTTATTTTGTCCTATGCCTATTTTTCTTTCTCTGTTTTAATTTTTAAAAGGAAATAGGCATGGGGGCTATTTTTCCCTATCTAGCGCGCTAAGTGGGCTCCCTCCCACCTAGCGGCCCACTTCTCCTTCCTCCCTCGCAGCCCGTCACGCGTCCGTCGTCGTTCACCTCCTTTCCTGCGAGGCACTAGGTCCCCTTTGTCATTCTCTCTCTCCCATTCCCCTCTGTTTCACCGGAGAGAGCACGCGCACATGGCCACCGCGCGCCCCTCGCTTCCCCTCTCGCCCTATAAAGAGCCTTGGCGTCCGTGCCTCGGCTAGGGTTCCCCCTTCCGCCGCCGCTCCACCCAAATCTCATCTCCCTCCTCTCTGCATCGTTGTAGCAAGGTAAGCGAGGCGGATCCACCATGGCCGACGGTTGAAGGAGGTCGCCGTCGTCGCTGTGGTACCTCTTCCTCCAAAGCGAGAGGTCCAGGATCTCGCGGGCCTCTCCACGGGCTCGTTCCCGTCGCTAGATCGGCTGCCCCGACCCTGCTTCGTCTTCTTCCCGGAGGCCCTCCTTCTCCGATGAGCTCCGCCGCTACGCGCCCTTCTTCCTGCTACTTCCTCTACGGGCGCTTCTTCCTCGACCCGTACGTGAGGTAGTACACCTCCCCCCTCCTCCCTGTGCTAGATCGAGCACCGTAGCCGTAGATTCGTTGCGCGCGTTGCCTCTGTCACCGAAGCCGCTGGTCACCGTCGACACGCCGTTGTAGCGCCCCTCGGGAGTAGTTAGGACTTGGAATGGGTTCATGTGGGTGTGGGCCTCCTCCCCTCCATGAGCCGGAGATGTATTTGGCTCGCATCGCCGGCGAGACCCCTCCCTTGTTCCGGTCAGTCGCTGGTAGCAGATGACCAGGGGGGTAACCTCTTGTGTTTCACAATGCGTAGTGGTTCAGACGCCGTTTTCGTAGCAAGTGGTAACTAGCGTTGCGTGCCTGTTGGAGGGCACGGGTTCGATCCCCCCTCGGGCTATTTTTGTTTTCTGATTTTCCTGCATAGTAGAAATAGGGACATGTTAGCGTGATTGCCTCCCCTACCTTGTCAACGAAGTGGCAGTGGTGTAGTGGTAGGCTCTGTTGCTGTGTACCAGGAGGTACTGGGTTCGATTCCCAGGAGCCCTGATGCTTATTTCTGTTTTTTTTCTTTCCTATTATTTTGTTACTTCCTTTTTCTTATGCATAGACAACAAGGTGTCCTATGTAATATTTTTCCTGCTGGTGTAGATGGGTGTAGATTGTATTGTGTGTGTGTTTTGCACACACTAGTATTGTGATAGATGGTGTTGGTGGCTTAAGTGATATGTGTGTGTATGTGGTCTTGTTAGTTTATGTTGATGGTGTGATTGCAAATAGGCATGTGTGCATAGGGGTTGTAAGTGAAGTTGATGGTGTAGGTATGGAGATGTGTTTGTAGTGAATGCACACCACTTGTGGTTCCTACTAAAAGTGTTTGAGAGGTGATGCTTCCAAGTTACTTGCTTCGTATTTTTCCCCCTCATGTTGTTCTTGGGTTTAAGAGCATGATGTTGTTGTGTATGATGTGCTTGACTTATGTGTGTGTGTGGAACTTCCCCACCTTTGCAAAACTATGCACCTTCACATGTCCATATGTGAGAGGGCATGGTGTTTCTGTGTGGGGATAGTTTGGTAATTGTGCTTGTGATGTTGATGTGCATGACACAAACATGGGGTTCTAACCCCCATGTCACTTTGTCATTGTGCACATGAACCCAACCTTTGTAGTTGTTGTCTTAGTAGGATACCTTCTGGAGTTAACATATTCAGTTTTGTTGCAAGTTTGAGCCTTGATTCCATGGAATAGGTGGAGCCCAAGGGCATGAGTTTTTGTGTGATAGTAGTAGGGGTTTTGCTCTACATCATAGTGGTGTCATTTATCACTTGGTGTTACGTGTGTGCAAACTATGCCTAGACAAAGTGGGCATGTGGCTGAAAAATTCCAGATTAGTGAAATCTGAAATTTCACTAAGTCTGGGATTCTGGAAACATTTTCTTTCCCTATAGATGAGGATGTTCTGGTCATTCTGTTGAGAACTAGCCTTAGTTCAGTGCTAGGATTTTGAACCTGGTATGTTTTTGAAGCTCCCTGTGAAATTTCAAATCATTTGGAGTCCATTAGGTTATGTTTTGATTGCTGTCAAAAAGATTCAGAACAGAGACAGAAACTCAGGTGCAGGAATTTTCACTAAGTCCCTGAGATCTGATGGTTTTGAGAAAGTTTGTGGCCTTGTATCTTCTAGAGTTTAATTCCTTTTGCTGTGATTCTTGCTGGTGCTTGTAGTGTTCTTGCTGGGAACAACCACATATATTATTTGTCATGTTTGGAGACCTGTAGCTATGTTGCTGTAGCTCCCAAAGAGCTAAGATGCAGATTATGGCAGATTATGTAGATTTGTCATTTTGGTCAATGTGTGTGCTTAGTTGATGTTGTGGTGTTCTTCCTTGCCCCAACCCATTCATGTTGGGTTGTTACAGGTCTTGGCAACCTGGGAATACCAGATTTGTGCCAAATGTGAGTGTGGTGTTGAAACTTCCACGTAGAGCTTCATATCTTGTTTCGTTGATTCCCGTTGATCCGTAGCTCCGTTTGCAATGTTCTTTATATGGTTTTGCACCGTTTTCACGAGACACATCTGTTCATGTCATTCTCATGCATGTCAAAATATCTTAGTGTACAGTACAGTCCAGAAACTTGCAGTAGTTTATTTTGCTTGTGCTAGTGATAGAAATAGTGGTGCATGCTCAATTTCCTTCTCATGCATCATGTGATTGTTGCATCTTGTGGTGCTGCTGTTCATTGGCTGTTATTCTTATGTTGGGTAGCACCGGGTTCGGAGAACGAATACGTGGAGTCAGGAGAGTACGTGCAGGACGAACCAGAACCATTCCAAGCTGAGGATATCACAGGCAAGATGATATGACCTTGATTCCATCTCTAGACTTGTTATGTTAGTTTCGTATCCATGTCATATTGCTTTCTGCCTACCACTGAAATAAATTGCCTCTTGAAATGCCATGAGCCCAAACACCGTTCACCCTCCTAGCAAACTTGTGTGGCTAAGTAGGCTTGCTCAGCTACTAATGTTAGCATTTCTAGTTGCAGGTGCTTTGCCTCATGTGGTAACATGAGCTTGATATCATTATCTTAAATTCTGTTATTTAATTAATGCACCTATATACTTGGTAAATGACGGGAGGCCTAGCCTTTTGCTTGGTGCTTTGTTCCGTTATTGCCGCCTTAGTTACCGGCTACCGGTGTTTGATTCCATAACAATCGCTCCTAACACGTTCGGGGTTGTTATGGGGACCCCCTCGATAAATCGCGTAGTGCTAAGGCTTCTCCGGCAGGACCCGACATTGGTGTTAATTTGCTAAACAACTTAATAATAATCTGCATGGGGAGTAGCTACCCCGAGGACTTTAATCAACAACCCGGGCCAGTGCTCCTCATGAGTGTTGGTCCAACCCAGAGCAGCTTATTACGCTCCCCGGGGCAACTCGGTGTTTTGGCGTGGTAACCATCGCTCATCCGGCGTGTCCTGAGACTGAGATACGCGGCTCTTATCAGGGTCGTCGACACGTCGGGAGGTCCTGCTAGCCTTGTCTTACCTTAGCGATATCTCTTGCGTATGGGAATCCCAGTGAAGCTTTGGTTTTCCCCAGAGTTGAGGTTTTCCTCTAAGGAATCCGATGAGATCACGAGACTCGTGATAGAGGATGCCTTTGCGGCCTGTGTTCGTTTGTGATGGACTAGTTGGAGCACCCCTGCAGGGTCTAATCTTTCGGAAAGCCGTGCCCGCGGTTATGTGGCAACTTGGAATATTTTGTTAACATCCGGTATTAGAGAACTTAAACATAAGCTAATAAAATTGCCAACTATGTGCGTAACCATGACTGTCCCTTCGAAGATCTCTCTTCGATCGGGAACACGGTGGGGTTATGAATGCCGTAGGTAGGTGCACATGATCACTTACTGATCAAGTAAATCCGACCGTTAACGTAGACCACCTTCCCTTCTACCTTGCGTAAGTTAGCCACTTAATCAAACATAGGATGCTGCAGCCTGATACACTTCTCCCTTACCCTACCCAATAACATGACTAGTTCTGGCACCAAGGTCTTAGATTGTTGAGTCCCCGTGGCTCATGGATTCCTCCGAAACTCCCAGCAGGTACAGGTACCCCAGAGACAGATGATCCCGACGGCACCCAACTGGCATGGCAGTACGACGAGGAGACAGACCGCCTCTACGTGAACTATCCAGAGGACTGAGGCGTGGTCGTGATCGTGGGCCTGCAGCAGGGTAGCATAGCATTTTCCATGTTTTGTAGTCCGTAGCGGAACTACCTTGTTTGTATCTGTGTTGTACTCTGAGTTATTAATAAGAAGACAGTTGAATCCCGAATTGTCTACTTGTATTATTATTTTTGCTATGTTACTTGCTTGCGAAACACTTAGATGCGCTTCTTTCCTATTCGGGGGCCTCGACCCCCAGATCGGAAAGGACCGCATCTTCGTCGTTACAAAAACCTATACCTTGCACCTAGTCCTCTTAAGCTAGATGACGATGATTTTGGCTTCCTCAAGATGGACCACCTTTCTTGATTGTGTTGGTTTGCTAAAGACTAGTTGATTGCTCCCCCATACTTACTATGGGTGAGCCACTCTCTACCACATCTTCACAAGTCCATTGCCACCACAATGGATGACGAGCTTCAAGCATGATATCTTCGTGATGCTCCACTTGAACTTGCACATCGCAATCTTGACGACGATCACCACTTGATGTCATCCTTCATAGGTTGAATGAGATCTTCCTCTTGACACAAACACATGGAAACACACCTAACCCCACATAGAACTCTCACGAAGACCATGGGTTAGTACACAAAAGCGTTATGGACAATGCTTACCATACCATGGGATCACTTGATCCCTCTCGGTACATCTTGTACACTTTGTGTGTTGATCATCTTGATTTACTCTCTGCTTAGTCTTGATCAACCTTATGTATTTATGACCAATATTTGGATAATACTTTGAATACCACCTTGGTCATCATAGAAACTCCTTGAAACCAACAGATGGACTTCAAGAAGTGCCTATGGACAAATCCTTCGAATATAACTTAAGGAAACCATTAGTCCATAGGGATTGTCATTAATTACCAAAACCACATATGGTGAAATATGTTGTAATGGTTGTTATACAAGTTCTTATCGCAAGCACGTATGACTATATAATAATACATGCCTACATTATATTGTTGAATTGGAGCTAGTTCTGTGTCGCTCTAGTGTGTACCGTTTACGTGATGAATGGCATCCATATCTATCCATCATTGAACCATATTGTTGCTCCTACTCTCACAACTGCTAGAAAATTGATGTTATCACTGTTACTGTTACTACTATTACTGGTCGTGCTTCTAAATCTTTATTGCACAGAGATATTCCAAGTGTGATTGAATTTACAACTCAACTGCTAAGGACAATAATTATTCTTTATCTCCCCTTGCGTCGAATAAATAAATCAGGGTGAAATACTACCCCTGAAGACTGTGGCGATCCCCTACACTTGTGGGTTATCAGTCTTCGACTTGTGTACGATCCCCTTGAGCCGGATCTTGTCCACTCTAGCAGGGTATATTCTTGGCTTGCCAGCCCACTAAAACCCAGCCTAGGTGTGTCCTATCGAGAACCGGTCTCGGCCCCTGGTCTCCTATGGCAAAGTCTCTTCCAAGTCTCTTAGTGTAGGGAGACCTGACCCACTTATTGTTTGGATGATCTTGTCTTGGGTCGACCAATCATAGCTGTCCAGCTCTTTGAAACCTGGCCCAGGTAGGCGGGTCTAATTTGTGGGTAATATATCCAACATTAGTTAGCCCCCCGGGTTAGCTTGGATTCTTCCATTCTAAGCTCCTAAGAATAAAAATAGATAAATGTGTTGTAGACTAAAATCTGTCTCTTGTTGTCAGACCAATGGTCTGGCTTGCTCCATTGATCTTCATCTAAAAGACCATGTGTTTTCCTGTTTTGCGAGTTCATGCGCCTCTTGGCCATTCCCAGCTTTTCTGTCAGGTGCTTCTCTCAAATACCCGTTTAGGTAACCGGGTCATGTCCATTTCTTACCACATTTAGGGTTTGTCCGGTCTTTCACACGTGTCTATTTAAATGACACGTCTCTTCACCCGAAATTTTAGCATGGTAATTTCTAGGGTTTTTTCACTGCGACGTTTGGTTTTTTTACCCTACCTATAAGTAGTGCAGGACGAGGAACCCATGGCTCATTTACCCCCAACACCTCCCACTTCTTCTTCAACCTCTAGCGTATCCCTAAAGGTTGGCTTGCCGTCACGACAACATTTGATGGAGCTCGTCTGCAACCGACAACCTATCGCCCTTCTCCAATGTCGGTATGCTTGGAGCTTTTCTTCACTGGCTCCGCTCACAAAGTCGCTGCCGCTCGTCTGCTCCAACCTGTTTCTTTGCTTTGCTATGATTCGGATCCCCTCTTTTAGCTTCCATTGCCATTAGTTTTATCCATCTTATGTCATCTTCCTTCACAGTTCATATCATCATTGATATAAATCTTTTAGATCTATTTATTATTATATATCTTGTTTGTCTTAGATATGTACTTGCTAGGATCCTTTGTTGTTTCTAGTTCAAATCCTTTCGCCGGCTTACATAGTTGCCATCACTTTGTAGTTATACTCTCGTTTTATGCGTCTTAAAACAATGGCTCCAAAGAACAAAGACAAAAGGAACACAGAGTCAGCCCCGACACTTCACAAGCTTAACACACAAGCAGAATGGGAAAATCCAATATGTTTGAACTTTTTTTTGAAGAGCTTGTGACAACTGGTTTACTAACCCCAAAGAAGAGATTAACTGTGTCCACGCGAAGAGGAGACCCGGCCTCAGCCAGATCAACGCGAGGTCATTGCCTTTGCATAACACCTTACTAAAGGATTTAGACCGCCGAATTCTAGGTTCTTCCATAATGTGCTCCAATATTATAATGTGCATGTCGAGGATTGCTAGCAGTCCCTAGCAACAACACTAGATAAATGTTGTTGACGTGTTCCTGACTTGATGCCTCCACGGCAACGGAGTCAGAACTGCTCCCAGTTGCTCAACAATTCGCAATTGTCTTGCAATGGCCCACCAGCGCGTGGGTTTGCGACAGTTTTCGAGGGTAGAGTATTCAACCCAAATTTGTTGGTTCGCCCGACAGGAAGTGAAAGGATATTCTCAAGTATTAGCAGCTGAATGTGTCCGATTCAACCACACCTGAAAGAATAGTATCTGCAAGCAAAGTATCAGTAGCAAAGTAGTATGATAGCAACGGTGCCAGAAATGATCTGTTGACGGCAGACTATTCCTAACGGTTGTATCAATGGTGCCAGAAGTTTCCCGTGGACGGGAAATATTCTTTCCCGGCAATGGCGAGCGAAAAAGTATTGTAGCAGGTAGCAGCAGTGTAACGAGTGACAGCGGTGGCAAGGAATAGCAGTAGTGAGAACAGTAGAAAGTAGCAACAGTAGCAAGTAATAGCAGTAGAAAGTAGTAGTAGAGCAAAGCAAGTAACAGTAGCAGCAACAGAAGTAACAGCAGCAGAGCAAAACAAGTAACAGCAGCAGCAAGTAACAGTAGTAACAGCAACAGAGCAAAACAAGTAACAACAGTAGTGGGACAAACTCGTAGGCAATGGGTCGGTGATTTGCTTGGATGATATTCATCATGCAAAAGTTATAACACGGGGAGATATGTGGCTAGCTCCCGTTCGTCAATGTGATGTAGGCATGCATTCCGTGTGTCGTCATACGTGCTTAGGGAAAAGAACTTGCATGGCATCTATTGTCCATCCCTCCTGTGGCAGCGGGGTCCAAAAGGAAACTACGGGATATTAAGGTTCTCCTTTTAATAAAGAACCGGACCAACGCATTAGCACTCGGTGAACACATGAACTCCTCAAACTATGGTCATCACCGGGAGTGGTTCCGGTTATTGTCACTCCGGGGTTGCCGGGTCATAACACATAGTAGGTAACTACAACTTGCAAGATCGGATCTAAAACACACATATATTGGTGACAACACAATAATTTCAGATCTGAAATCATGGCACTCGGGCCCTAGTGACAAGCATTAAGCATGGCAAAGTAGTAGCAACATCAATCTCAGAACATAGTGGATACTAGGGATCAATCCCCGTGAAAACTAACTCGATTACATGATAGATCTCATCCTACTCATCACCGCCCAGCGAGCCTACGAATAGATTACTCATGAACGATGAAGAGCTTCATGGAATTGGAGAGGGAAGAAGGTTGATGATGACAATGGTGACGATTTCCCCTCTCCGGAGCCCAAAACGGACTCCAGATCTGCCCTCGAGATGAAGAATAGGATGTGGCGGTGCCTCCGTATCGCAAACGCGACGAAATCTTCTCTCTTTATTTTTTCTGGGACGAAAGTGAATTCATAGAGCTGAGTTTGGGGGCGGCAGAGCCACGTGGGCCCCACAAGCTTGGTAGCCGCCACGAGGGGGGCGGCGGCTACAGGGCTTGTGGCCCACTGGCCCATCCCCTCCGGTGGATCTTTGCACAGGTATTTTTCATATTTTCCAGAAATATTCTCCGTAAATTTTCAAGACGTTCCGAGAACTTTCATTTCTGCACAAAAACAACACCATGGCAATGATATGTCTCAAACGTATCTATATTTTTTTATGGTTTCGAGCTGTTATCTTATCTTCTTTGGTTGTTTTATGTACATTTTATATCTTTTTTGGGGACTAACTTATTAATTCAGTGCGAACTGCCAGTTCCTGTTTTTTTCCGTGTTTTTGACTCTTTTCAGATCTGATTTTGGAATGTAGTCCAAATGGAAGAAAAATCCCGAAATGATTTTTTCCGAACGGGAGAAGACCAGGGGGCCTTTGGGCCAAGCCAGGTGGGCTCCAGGGAGCCCACAAGCTCCCACCACGCCACCAGGGGGGAGGCGGCGGTGGGCAAGCTTGTGGCAACCCTGGCCGCCCCCTAACCTAGGTCTTTGGCTATAAATTCCCAAATATTCCGCAAAAAATCAAGGGAGCCTCGAAAATACTTTTCCGCCGGCGCAAGCTTCCATTTCCGTGATATCTTATCTGGAGACCCTTCCCGGCGCCCTGCCGGAGGGGACTTCGGATTTGGAGGGCTTCTTCATCATCATCGCCCCTCCAATTACTCTTTAGTAGTTCACTTCAGATCTACGGGTCCGTAGTTAGTAGCTAGATGGCTTCTTCTCTCTCTTGGATCTTCAATACAAAGTTCTCCATGATCTTCATGGAGATCTATCCGATGTAATCTTCTTTGGCGGTGTGTTTGTCGAGATTCGATGAATTGTGGATTTGTGATCAGATTATCTATGATATATATTTGAGTCTTTGCTCATTTCTTATATGCATGATTTGATATCCTTGTAAGTCTCTCCGAGTCTTGGGTTTTGTTTGGCCAACTAGTTCTATGATTCTTGCAATGGGAGAAGTGCTTGGTTTTGGGTTCTACCATGTGGTGACCTTTCCTAGTGACAGTAGGTGCAGCAAGGCACACATCAAGTAGTTGCCATCAAGGGTAAAAATATGGGGGTTTTATCATTGGTTTGAGATTATCCCTCTACATCACGTCATCTTGCTTAAGGCGTTACTCTATTCTTATGGACTTAATACACTAGATGCATGCTGGATAGCGGTCGACGTGTGGAGTAATAGTAGTAGATGCAGAAAGTATCGGTCTACTTGTTTCGGACGTGATGCCTATAGAAATAATCATTGCATAGATATTGTCACGACTTTGCGCGGTTCTATCAATTGCTCGACAGTAATTTGTTCACCCACCGTCTACTTGCTTTCATGAGAAAAGCCACTAGTAAACACTACGGCCCCCGGGTCTATTCACATCCATCGTTTACACCTCCGCTCTTACTTTGCTTTGTTACTTCGTTGCTTTCATCTCGCACTTGGCAAACAATCTATAAGGGATTGACAACCCCTTCATAGCGTTGGGTGCAAGCTTTTGTGTTTGTGCAGGATCTTGAGATACTCTTCCGCCGGATTGATACCTTGGTTCTAAAACTGAGGGAAATACTTACCGTCTTTGTGCTACATCACCCTTTCCGCTTCGAGGGAACACCAACGCAAGGCTCCAAGGCCACGGGGGAAATCCTTTGCATACTTGCCTAGGAAGTCCCTTAAGGCGTAGCCGCAGCTGAAGGATTCCTGGTGCCGTTGCTGAGGAGTATCAAGCAACACTCCTATTTCTGGCGCTGTTGGAAGGTCTTTTGTTTCAGTAGCAGAAGTATTTCTGGCACCGTTGCCGGGGAGGAGAAATCAAGATATATCCAAGTTGGTCTCACAAACTCTTCTCTTGCATTTACTTTTTTTGCCAGTTGCCTCTCGTTTTCCTCTCCCCCACTTCACATTTGTCGTTTTCATTCGCCTTTCTCCTTCGCCATTTCCTTTTTCCCTTGTCGTTTTCCTTTGCTGGTTTCTTGCTTGCTTGTGTGCTTGTTTGTTTGTTGAAGACATCATGTCTGAAAACACCAAACTTTGTGACTTCTCGAGCACTAATAATAATGATTTTATTAGTACTCCGATTGCTCCCGCCACTAGTGCAGAATCGTATGAAATCAACGCAGCTTTGCTGAATCTTGTTATGAAAGAGAAATTCTCTAGCCTTCCTAGTGAATATGTCCCATCCCATCTCAATACCTTCATTGAGCTTTGTGATATGCAAAAGAAAATAGATGTGGATAATGACGTGATTAAGTTGAAACTTTTTCCTTTCTCGTTGCGAGATCGCACAAAAACTTGGTTTTCTTCTTTGCCTAAAATAGTATCGATTCTTGGGATAGGTGCAATGATGCTTACATATCCAAGTATTTTCCGCCGGCTGAGATCATCTCCTTACGTAACGATATCATGAATTTCAAGCAACTTGATCATGAACACGTTGCACAATCTTGGGAGAGGATGAAGCTTATGATTAGAAATTGTCCCGCTCATGGCTTGAGTTTGTGGATGATTATACAAATCTTCTACGTTGGCTTGAATTTTGCTTCTCGCAATATCTTGGAATCCGCCTCAGGTGGAACGTTCATGGAAATCATGTTAGGAGACGCTACAGAACTCCTAGACAATATCATGACCAACTACTCTCAGTGGCACACTAAAAGGTCGCCTGCTAGCAAAAAGGTGCACGCTATAGAAGAGATTAACTCGCTTAGTGCTAAGATGGACGAGTTGATGAATTTGGTTGCTAGTAGGAATGCTACCGTAGATCCTAATGACATGCCACTATCTTCTTTGATTGAGAGTAGCAACGCTAGTTTGGATGTGAATTTTGTTGGTAGAACAATTTTGGCAACAACAATGCTTTTAGAGGAAACTATGTTCCTAGGCCTTTTCCTAGTAACTCTTCTAACAATTATGGCAATTCCTATGGCAACACTTATGGAAATCACAAAAAATTACCCTTTGATCTAGAGAGTAATATCAAAGAGTTCATCAACTCTCAAAAGATTTTCAATGCGTCCATAGAGGAAAAACTACTCAAAATAGACGATTTGGCTAAGAGCGTTGATAGGATGTCTTGTAATATTGATGCTTTGAAAGTTAGATGCGCTCCTACCAAGATCAACTTGGATGAAACTTTTAAAGCTATGCGTATCTCCATGAATGAGAGCAAAGAAAGAACCGCCTAAATTCGTGCTAGGCATGAATGGTTTAAAAGGGTGCGTTCTAGTGATGCAAATCACGAAGATCTTAAAGTGCTTGGTGTGTCTCCTCTTGAATCTTTGTTTTCGCGTCTCAAACCTACTTATGGAGGGTCTGGATATGAATCCACTTTGGTTGAAAAACGCCCCAATGATTCGGAGTCCACCTATCTTGATGATAAAGGTGTGGAGAGTGGAGTAGAAGAAGTCAAAATTTTGGGTAGTAATGAATCTCCCACTTTGGATTTCAAGGAATTCAATTATGATAATTGCTCCTTGTTTGAATGCATTTCTTTGATGCATTCCATTGCAAACTCTCCACGTGCTTATAACCAAAGCAAAGCCTTTACCGCGCATATTGTAGATGCTATGATGAAATCTCTTCAAGAGAAGCTCGAACTAGAGGTCTCTATACCTAGAAAACTTCATGATGAGTGGGAACCTACTATCAAAATCAAGATAAAAAACTATGAGTGCAATGCTTTGTGTGATTTGGGTGCTAGTGTTTCCGCGATTCCAAAGTCTTTATGTGATATTCTTGGTTTTCATGAGATTGAAGAGTGTTCTCTTAATTTGCATCTTGCGGATTCTACTGTCAAGAAACCCATGGGAAGGATCGATGATGTTCTTATTGTTGCAAATAAGAACTATGTACCCGTGGATTTCAGTGTACTTGACATGGATTGCAATCCTTCATGTTCCATTATTCTTGGTAGACTTTCCTAAGGACTATTGCTCCTATCATTGATACGAAGGAAGGGAATATTAGATTTCAATTTCCTTTAAAAAAGGACATGGAGCAATTTCCTGGAAATAAAATAAGATTGCCTTATGAATCTTTGATGAGGGCTACCTATGGTTTGAGCACCACAGATGACTATAAGTGATTCCATCACTTTTTGCCTAGCTAAGGGCGTTAAACAAAAGTGCTTGTTGGGAGGCAACCCAACGAATCTATCCTTTTTCTTTCTGTTTTGTGTTTCCCACACTTTCATAATTCTGTTATGATTGTGTTTTTTGTGTTTTGTTTTACGTTTGTGCCAAGCAAACCCGTTATGATTAGTCTTGAGGATGATCGTTTGGTCATGCTGGAAAAGACAGAAACTTTCTGCTCACGAAAAGAATTTTAATTTTTGTTATGTAAGAGCTTTTGAGTTGATTCTTTTTGCTGCTGATTTCTACGCAAATTCTTCATACTGTCGTAATTTTTCAGAATTTTTGAAGTACCAGAGCTATACGAAACATACATATTTCCACAGACTGGTCTGCTGTTAACAGATTCTGTTTTTGTTGTGTTGGTTGCTTATTTTGATGAAACTATAGATAGTATCGGGGGGTATTAGCCATGGAATATTGAAAGTACAGTAACCCAACATCATAACAAGTAGAATTTAAGTTTGCTACAGTACCTAAGGAAGTGGTGGTTTGCTTTCTTGTACTAATGTTATCACGAGTTTCTGTTTAAGTTTCGTGTTGTGAAGTTTTCAAGTTTTGGGTGAAGTTCTTATGGACAAAGAGATAAAGAGTGGCAAGATCTCAAGCTTGGGGATGCCCAAGGCACCCCAAGAGATTCAAGGATGTCGTAAAAGCCTAAGCTTGGGGATGCCCCGGGAAGGCATCCCATCTCTCGTCTTCAATCCATCGGTAACGTTACTTGGGGCTATATTTTTATTCACCACGTGTTATGTGTTTTTGCTTGGAGCGTCTTGTATCGTAGGAGTATTTTATTTTTGTTGTGTCACAACCATCCTTGCTGCACACCTAGAGAGAGAGAGAGACATGCACACACCGTGATTTTGTCGAGCTTCACTTATATCCTTTGGTAGACAATTCAGCTCACATGTGCTTCACTTATATCTCTTGAGCTAGATACTTTTTCTCTATGTGCTTCACTTATATCTTTTAGATCACAACGGTGCATGGCCTGGTAGTTGATCTATGCTTTGAAAGTAGTCTCAAAAGGGGTAGTTATCCAAAGGGATACGAAAACTTCCACCTTCATGTGCATTGAATAGTTAGAGAAGTTTGATTCATCTCAATTAGTTTTGAGTTGTGGTTATGGTAATATTGAAGTCATGCTAGTAAGGTGTTGTGAATCTAGAAATACTTGTGTTGAAGTTAGTGATTCCCGTAGCATGCACGTATGGTGAACCGCTATGTGATGAAATCTGAGCATGATTAGTATATTGATTGCCATCCTTTGCGTGGCGGTCGGGATTGCGCGATGGTTTATACCTACCAACCCTTCCCCTAGGAGTATGCGTTGAATGCTTTGTTTCGATTACTAATAAAACTTTTGCAACAAGTATATGAGTTCTTCATGACTAATGTTGAGTCCATGGTTTAGATGCACTTTCACCTTCCACCATCACAATCTTATTAGTGCCGTGCAACTTTCGCCGGTGCACAAAATCCACCATTAGCCTCCCTCAAAACAGCCACCATACCTACCTATTATGGCTTTTTCAAAGTCATTCCGAGATATGTGCCACCACGTCTACTTTGCCTTTGCACGATCGTAAGATAGCTAGCATGATGTTTCCATTAATGTCTATGCCATGCAACCACCACCATGACATGTGCCACCACGTCTACTTTGCCTTTGCACAATCGTAAGATAGCTAGCATGATCTTTCCATTGATGTCTATGCCATGCTAGATCATTGCCACGGTACACTCCTGAACGCATTCCATATAGAGTCATAGTTGCTCTAAGTTTTGAGTTGAAAGTGTGATGATCATCATTAATGGAGCATTGTCCCATGTGAGGAAATAAAAGAGGCCAAAGAAGCCCATAAAAAAGAGGCCAAAGAGCCCACCAAAATAAGAAAATGAGAGAAAAAGAGAGAAGGGACAATGCTACCACTTTTTCCACACTTGTGCATATTATGCACCATGATCTTCATGATTGAGAGTCTCTCGTTTTGTCACCACCATATAGCTAGTGAGAATTTTTCATTATATAAGTTGGCTTGTATATTCCAATGATAGGCTTCCTCAAAATTGCCTTAGGTCTTCGTGAGCAAGCAAGTTGGATGCACACCCACTAGTTTTCTTTAAGAGCTTTCACATACTCGTAGCTCTAGTGCATCATTTGTATGGCAATCCCTACTCATTCACATTGATATCTATTGATGAACATCTCCACAGCTCATTGATACGCCTAGTTAATGTGACTATCTTCTCCTTTTTTGTCTTGCAACCTCCACTACATTCCACACCATCTATAGTGCTATAACCATGGCTCACGCTCATGTATTGCGTGAGAGTGGAAAAGGTTTGAGAAAGTAAAGGTGTGAAACAATTACTTGGCCAATACCGGGGTTGTGCATGATTTAAATTCGTTGTGCAATGATGATAGAGCATAGCGGGACTATATGCTTTTGTAGGGATAACTTTCTTTTGGCCTTGTTATTTTGAAAGTTCATGACTACTTTGCTAGTTTGCTTGAATTATTATTGTTTCCACGTCAATAGCAAACTTTTGTTTTGAATCTAATGGATCTGAACATTCACGTCACCTAAGAGGAATTACAAAGGACACCTATGCTAGGTAGCATGAAATCATCAAAAATTTATTCTTATCACTTCCCTACTCGAGGACGAGCAGGAGTTAAGCTTGGGGATGCTTGATACGTCTCAAACGTATCTATAATTTTTATGGTTTCATGTTGTTATCTTGTCTTCTTTGGTTGTTTTATGTACCTTTTATATCTTTTTTGGGACTAACTTATTAATTCACTGCCAATTGCCAGTTCCTGTTTTTTTCCGTGTTTTTGACTCTTTTCAGATCTGGTTTTGGAACTGAGTCCAAACGGAAGAAAAACCCCGAAATGATTTTTTTCCCGAACGGAAGGAGACCAGGGGGCCTTTGGGCCAAGCCAGGTGGGCTCCAGGGAGCCCACAAGCTCCCACCACGCCACCAGGGGGAGGCGTCGGTGGGCAAGCTTGTGGCCACCCTGACCACCCCCTGACCTAGTTCTTTGGCCTATAAATTCCCAAATATTCCGCAAAAAATCAGGGCAGCCTCGAAAATACTTTTCCGCCGCCGCAAGCTTCCGTTTCCGCGAGATCTCATCTGGAGACCCTTCCCGACGCCCTGCCGGAGGGGACTTTGGAGTTCGAGGGCTTCTTCTTCATCATCATCGCCCCTCGAATGACTCGTGAGTAGTTCACTTCAGACCTACGAGTCCGTAGTTAGTAGCTAGATGGCTTCTTCTCTCTCTTGGATCTTCAATACAAAATTCTCCATGATCTTCATGGAGATCTATCCGATGTAATCTTCTTTGGCGGTGTGTTTGTCGAGATCCGATGAATTGTGGATTTGTGATCAGATTATCTATGATATATATTTGAGTCTTCGGTGATTTCTTATATGCATGATTTGATATCCTTGTAAGTCTATTCACATCCATGAGAGAAGCCACTAGTAAACACTATGGCCCCTGGGTCTATTCACATCCATCGTTTACACCTCCGCTTTTACTTTGCTTTGTTACTTTGTTGCTTTCAGTTCTCACTTGGCAAACAATCTATAAGGGGTTGACAACCCCTTCATAGCGTTGGGTGCAAGCTTTTGTTTTTGTGCAGGATCTTGAGATACTCTTCCGCCGGATTGATACCTTGGTTCTCAAACTGAGGGAAATACTTACCGTCGATGTGCTACATCACCCTTTCCGCTTCGAGGGAACACCAACGCAAGGCTCCAAGGCCACGGGGGAAATCCTTTGCATACTTGCCTAGGAAGTCCCTTAAGGCGTAGCCGCAGCTGAAGGATTCCTGGTGCCGTTGCTGAGGAGTATCAAGCAACACTCCTATTTCTGGCGTCGTTGGAATGTCTTTTGTTGGAGTAGCAGAAGTATTTCTGGCGCCCCTGCCAGGGATACACCGTTGACATCAGGCAATTCTGCTGAAAACAGCGTCAGTCCAGGTTAGTTCCATTCAAATCATGCAAAATAGAGTCCAAAACAAGGGCAAAAGAATTTGGAAAAGTAGATACGATGGAGACGTATCAACTCCCCCAAGCTTAAAACCATGCTTGTCCTCAAGCAACTGAGTTGACAAACTGAAAGAGAAAGAAAAACTTTGACAAACTCTGTTTGATCTTGTTGTTGCAACTATGTCTAAATCATAACCAGAATTTCAGCAAGATCACAAGTTAACCACATAAGCAAGTGACACAAAGGTCTCACGGTAAACTAATATCAATGGCATAATCAGCTAGCGAGCAAATAATAATGAGTTTCAAATATCAACAATTCAATCAAAACAAGCATGAAGCAATATGAATAGGTGGTATCTCGCTAGCTCTTTCTGAGACCGCAAAACATAAATGCAGAGCACTTTCAAAGATCAAGGGCTGACTAAATATTGTAATTCATAGCAACGAAGATCCAGTCATAGTCATACTCAATATCAATCAAAAGCAAAGCATAAAAAGGACAGAGGTGCTCTCTAATTGGTGCTTATACAAGAGGAGGATGACTCAACAGGAAAATAAATAGACAGGCCCTTCGTAGAGGGAAGCATTGATTTGCAGAGGTGCGAGAGCTCAAGCTTTGAAAACAGAGATAATAATTTTGGGTGGCATGCTTTCATTGTCAACGCAATGACCAAGAGTTGTCAATATCTTCTATGCTATTCATGCTATAGGCGGTTCCCAAACAGAAAAGTAAAGTTTTAACTCCCCCACCACCAATCAATCACATTCCACGGCTAGCCGAATGCTCGGGTACCGTCCATACTAACATAAATCCGGGGGGAGTCTTGTTTTACAGTTATGTGCTCGATTTAAGCGTGGAACTGGGCATTCCAATTACCGACCCCTTTCTCGTGAATGATAGTGAATAAACACATGTCGAGGATAACACGCCTAATATGGAAGATACCAATAGCCCCCTGTCACCACATGAGCGGTTCGGGCATGCAAAACAGATTATTTCTTGAAGGTTTAGAGAATGGCACATGCAAATTTACTTGGAACGGCAGGTAGATACCGCAAATAGGTAGGTATGGTGGACTCTCATGGAAAAACTTTTGGGTTTATGGAAGTGGATGCACAAGCAATATTCCGCTTAGTACAAGTGAAGGCTAGCAAAAGACAGGGAAGCGACCAACTAGAGAGCGACAACAGTCATCAAGATGCAATGAGTTTGACTAACATTGAGTGCAAGCCTGAACATGATATAAATCACCATGAACACGAACATCATAGAGGCTATGTTGATTTTGTTTCAACTACATGCATGAACATGCGCCAAGTCAAGCCACTTGAATCATTCAAAGGAGAATACCATCCTATCATACTACATCATAGTCATCTCAAAATCTATGTTGGCATTCAAGACAAACCATTATAAGCTCTCAGCTAATTAAGCATGGCATCAGAAACTATGATCTCTAAGTTGTAATTGCAAACATGGGTCTCTCACAACAAAGCTGAATCTGGGACGACAAGCTAGTCATATTTCAAAAACAAAATAGATAGAGTTCATACCAGCTTTTCCAGGCTCAGTCCCTTCATCATATATTGTCATTATTGCCTTTCATTTGCACGATCGAACGATGTGAACAATAATAAGAGTGCTCGTGCGTTGGACTAAGCTGAATCTGCAGGCAAACGCAAAGGAGAAGACAAAGTAATATGGCTCTTTGAAAGATAAACAGGTATGCATGCAAGAGCCAGTAAACATTGTAACCAATATCTTCTACCATGACCCAAATAAAAAGAAAACTATTTACATGGGCAAGCTCCCAACAAGCAAAAAGAAGAAAGCAAAACAAGAAAACGAAAATAAACTAGCATGGATAATACAGTGGCAAAGTGTAAACACCGACTAACAAAGTGAAAGCATAAGCATGAATGTAAGGTCGGTGAGAACACGTACTCCCCCAAGCTTAGGCTTTTGGTCTAGCTTGGTCTACTCCCATGGCGGGAAATAACCAGCTCCGGGATACTCCGGAGCGGACTATGGATGCCACTGCTGTGTGAGCTCCTCTGGCTCCCACTGATAAACTGGCGTCTGATACTCGACTGGCGGCTCGGGCACGGGCACCTGTGGTTGGGCCAAGCCCCAATATGCGTAGATGTCCGAGGGCATAATAGTGTACCTGCGTGCATGAAGATCGAACAAACAAGTAGCAGGCAAAGTAATAGTCTCTCGAGTACCCTGACTAAATACCAGGTTATAAATCATCCGTCTACTAGCATCTCTATCCAGAAAATCATGGCAAACCATGCTGTCATAATCCATATATTTCTCAGGATGAAGCATCTCTCCTTCCTCCCCATGTCTAATGGGTATCTCAAAGTGTCTGGCAAGACGGGTAGCATAGATACCTCCATAGACGACACCCTTGGAACGGTTGGTGTTCAACCGCTGAGCTACTATAGCACCTAGGCTATAAGTCTTATCGTTATAAAGGCCTTCGCGCAAAACCGCAAGGTCTGGAGAGCTAAGTGGTCCAACCTCCCCACGGCCAATCAAACATTTTCCCACAAATAATGAGAAGTACCGAAGCACAGGAAAATGTATGCTAGAAATTCTAGCGCGAGACACTCCTCTCTCCTCTCCAACAGCAATGGTACCTATGAAATCCTCCAAGTCCCGTGGATGAGGGTCACGAATATCCCCAACATAAGGTAATTTGCATACGTTGCAAAAATCCTGTAGTGTCATGCACTGGGGGATGTCGTATATCATGAAGTCAACCATGGGAGGATTCTTCCTCGGATAAAAGTTGAAGCTTTGAACGAAAATATTGGTGAGGAGGAGGTATTGTGAGCACTTATCTTCAACGAACGCGGTAAGACTTGCGTTCTCCACCAAGTAATATAAGTCTTCATAAAGCCCAGCGGCGCGCAAAAATTCATCACTTGGCCACTCGCACGCTCAAACTTCTGTGACTCGAGGAACCACGTACTTGGGGTGGTTCTTCTCATCCTCCTTGGGGTTATGGCTTGAAGAGCCTCTCAAGAACCTCCTCATCTTTTTCCTCTTCTAGCTCTGAAAAATTCTGAAATTTTAGAGACTTCGAAAGAAAAGTGAGTGAAGATTAACCCAACTCGTAGCAACTACTCCTACTAGTGCCTAGAGATCATATCACGCGCTAAAACTACTTGGGACCAGCTAAAATTAACTTTTCAAGGTCAAGAACAGGGTCACCAAGGTAGCAAGAATACGCGAAGGATAAAGCACTAGAGCAAAAACTAATTGGACCAATGGGGGAGTCACTTACCAAGGAGTAATTTCCCCAAAACGTCTCGGAAAATGGTGCTTTGAGCAAGGAGATTGAATATCACAACCAAATGAGCAAGAACACGGGTTTGAGCTGCAAAACGATTTTTTTCTGGAGGTGGAAGAAGAGGATGGGAGCTGAATGAGTGGAGGGGGTCCCTGTGGGCCCCACAAGCTTGGTAGCCGCCACCAGGGGGCGGCGGCTACATGGCTTGTGGCCCACTAGTGTGGCCCCCAGGCCAGCTCTTAGTCCCAGTATTTTTCAAATATTCCAGAAAAAATCATACTAGATTTTCAGGACCATCGGAGAACTTTTATTTTCGGGGTATTTTTCTCCGGGACGCTAAAACAGAAAACAGGAAAAACTAAACTAAATCTATCATTTTTCTTCTAAGCAACAGAAAGTGAAAGCTTAAAACAGAGGTATGTGACTCCTTGATTCATCCATTGCATGGTCATCGAAAGAAATCCGTCAATGAGGTTGATCAAATCCTCATGACAAAAACCTTTTCGAATTGCAAGAGAAAACGGAGAATTGTCGAATAGACACTAAGTCACCTCAATGGGGATATCTATCTCCCCAATAAGCAAATCATACTTCATCTTGACACGAGGAATAGGGCATTCAAAGCTCCCAATAAGAATCGATGAAGTTTTTTCGATAGCATTGATGCAATGTACTTGATATCGTTTCTTCGGAAAGTGCACCGTATGCTCATTACTGTTGACATGGAAAGTGACATTGCCTTTGTTGCAATCTATAACAGCCCCTACGGTGTTTAAAAAGGGTCTTACGAGGATGACGGCCATGGCATCGTGCTCGGGAATATCCAAGATAACAAAGTGTATTAAGATAGTGGTGTTAGCAACCACAACAGGCACATCCTCACAAATGCCGATAGGGAAAGCAGTTGATTTGTCGGCCATCTGCAGTGAAATTTTAGTGGGTTTCAACTTATCCAGTTCAAGACTACGATAAAGAGAGAGTGGCATAACACTAACACCGGCTCCAAGGTCACATAAGGCAGTTCTTACGTAGTTTCCTTTAATGGAGCAAGGTATAGTGGGCACTCCGGGATCACCAAGTTTCTTAGGAGTTCCACCCTTGAAAGTGTAATTGGCAAGCATGGTGGAGATCTCAAGATCTGGTATCTTCCGTTTATTGGTCACGATATCTATCATGTACTTGGCATATGGAGACATTTTGAGCATATCAATTAACCGCATATGCAGAAAGACGGGTCTTATCATCTCAACAAAGCGCTCAAAATCCTCATCATCCTTTTTCTTGGATGGCTTAGGAGGAAAGAGCATAGGTCTCTGAACCCATGGCTCCCTTTCTTTACCATGCTTCCTAGCAGTGAAGTCATTCTTATCGTATCTCTTAGGTTGTGGTTTACCAGGATTAACCGTAGGTTCAATATCCACATCCTCATCATTGCTAGGTTGATCATTATTATGAACATCGCTGTCCATATTGTCACCAGGTTCATGTTCATCACCAGATTGTGTTTCTGCATCAGACACAGAAATATCATTTGGTTCTTCAGGTGTGACAGTATTTGGTGAACTGACATGTAGGTTTCTATCATCCTTCTTCTTCTCCTTAGGATGACTGGGTGCATCATCATTAATTCCTTGAGAATCTTGATGAATTCTCTTAGGTTGGCCTTCAGGATACAAAGGTTTGTGAGTCATTTTGCCTCCTCAAGTAATGACTCTGACAGAGTTGTCATTTAATTCATTGAGCAAGTCATTCTGAGCTTGAAGTACTTGTTCTACCTGAGTAGTAATCATAGAGGCATGTTTACTCAGAAGCTTCAGATCATTGACATTTCTGTCTACACAAGCACTTAAATGACTAAGCATACGAGTACTTTGTTCCAAATGTCTGCTAACATAATCATTGAAACTCTGTTGTTTGGCAACAAAGTTTTCAAATTCATCAAACCATAGGCTAGCAGGTTTGTCAAAAGGAATATCGCTCTCATCAAACCTACGCAGAGATTCACTTCTACTACTTGTATCGGATTATCGAGACCATGTATCTCTTCGATAGGTGGTAGATTTTTGACATCTTTAGATCTAATGCCTTTCTCTTGCATAGATTTCTTGGCTTCTTGCATATCTTCGGGACTGAGGAATATAATTCCTCTTTTCTTAGGAGTTGGCTTAGGAGGTGGTTCGGGAGTAGTCCAAGCATTATCGTTGATCAAGATGTTATTCAGAAGGATCTCAGCTTGTTCGATAGTTCGTTCCCTAAAACACAACCTGCACAACTATCTAGGTGGTCTCTAGAAGCTTCGGTGATTCCGTTATAGAAGATATCAAGTATATCGTTCTTCTTAAGTGGGTGATCAGACAAAGCATTCTGTAGCTGGATGAGCCTCCCCCAAGCTTGTGGGAGACTCTCTTCTTTGAGTTGAGCAAAGTTGTATATTTCCTGCAAGGCAGCTTGCTTCTTATGGGCAGGGAAATATTTCTCACAGAAGTAATAGACCATATCTTGGGGACTAATCACACATCCAGGAGCAAGAGAAGTGAACCAGGCTTTAGCGTCATCCTTTGGAGAGAAAGGAAACATCTTAAGGATATAATAGTAGCAGATCTTCTCCTTACTAGTGAAAAGGGTGGCTATATCGTGTAGTTTGGTAAGATGGGCTACGACCGTCTCAGACTCATAACCGTGGAAAGGATCAGATTCGACTAGAGAGATTATCTCAGGGTCGACAGAGAATTCATAATCCTTATCGGTGATAAAGATAGGTGAAGTGGGAAACTTCGGGTCGTATTTCATCCTAGTTTTCAGAGATTTTTTCCTTCCACTTGAGAAGTAATTTCTCAGCGTCATAGGCATCCTTATACGCAAGAAAAACCTCAGCTATCTCTCCCTCCATAACGTAACCCTCAGGTATATCAGGCAATTCATATCTAGGAGAGCTAGATCTAGCGGGAGCAAAAGCAGGTTCTATCTCAATAGTATTGGCAGTTTCAGAAGCATCACGAGCATTGGCAGTAACTCTAGCAATATGAGCATCAAGGAATACCCCTAGTGGCATATCAGGAAAAGTAGTATCTCTAACAGTATCAAGCATAGCATCATCAGGAAAAATAGCATCTCTAGCATCATCAGGCAAGGCAGTATCAGGCATAGATGTATCAGGCATAGCATCTCTAGCAGCATCAGGCATAGCATCTCTAGCAGTATTAAGCATAGCATCTCTAGCAGTATCAGGCATAGTAGCATCATAAGCATTATCAAGCAGAGGCAACATATCAAGATTTCTAGCAGGAGGTGGTGTCGCAAACTTACTCATAACTGAAGGTGAATCAAGTGCAGAGCTAGATGGCAGTTCCTTACCTCCATTCGCAGTTGAGGGCAAAACTTTGGTTTTTGGATCTTTCAGATTCTTCATAGTGATCAGCAGATATAAATCCCAAGTGACTCAGATAATATAGCAATCGCTTCCCCGGCAACGGCGCCAGAAAAATGCTACTAGCAGTCCCCGACAACGACACTAGATAAATGTTGTTGGCGTGTTCCTGACTTGATGCCTCCACGGCAACAAAGTTAGAACTGATCCCAGTTGCTCAACAGTTAGCAATTGTCTTGCACTAGCCCACCAGCGCGTGCGTTCGCGGCAGTTTTCGAGGGTATAGTATTCAACCCAAATTTGTTAGTTCGCCCGACAGGAAGTGAAAGGATACTCTCAAGTATTAGCAACTGAATGTGTCCGATTCAACCACACCTGAAAGATTAGTATCTGCAAGCAAAGTATCAGTAGCAAAGTAGTATGCTAGCAACGGTGCTAGAAACAATCTGTTGACGGCAGACTATTCCTAACGGTTGTATCAATGGCGCCAGAAGTTGCCCGTGGATGGGAAACATTCTTTCCCGGCAATGGCGAGCGACAAAGTATTGTAGCAGGTAGAAGCAGTGTAACGAGTGACATCAGTGGCAAGGAATAGCAGTAGTGACAGCAGTAGCAAGTAGCAACAGTAGCAAGTAACAGCAGTAGCAGAGCAAAGCAAGTAACAGTAGCAGCAACAGTAGTAACAGCAGCAGAGCAAAACAAGTAACAGTAGCAGCAACAGTAGTAACAACAGCAAAGCAAAACAAGTAACAACAGTAGTGGGACAAACTCGTAGGAAATGGGTCGGTGATTTGTTTGGATGATATTCATCATGCAACAGTTATAACACGGAGAGATATGGGGCTAGCTCCCGTTCGTCAATGTGATGTAGGCATGCATTCCGTGTGTCGTCATACGTGCTTAGGGAAAAGAACTTGCATGTCATCTATTGTCCATCCCTCCCGTGGTAGCGGGGTCCAAAAGGAAACTACGGGATATTAAGGTTCTCCTTTTAATAAAGAACTGGACCAACACATTAGCACTTGGTGAACACATGAACTCCTCAAACTATGGTCATCACCGGGAGTGGTTCCGGTTATTGTCACTACGGGGTTGCCGGGTCATAACACATAGTAGGTAACTACAACTTGCAAGATCGGATCTAAAACACACATATATTGGTGACAACATAATAATTTCAGATCTGAAATCATGGAACTCGGGCCCTAGTGACAAGCATTAATCATGGCAAAGTAGTAGCAACATCAATCTCAGAACATAGTGGATACTAGGGATCAATCCCCGTCAAAACTAACTTGATTACATGATATATCTCATCCTACTCATCATCGCCAAGCGAGCCTATGAATAGATTACTCACGAACGATGAAGAGCTTCATGGAATTGGAGAGGGAAGAAGGTTGATGATGACGATGGCGACGATTTCCCCTCTCCGGAGCCCAAAACGGACTCCAGATCTGCCCTCCAGATGAAGAACAGGATGTGGTGGCGCCTCGGTATCGCAAACGCGATGAAATCTTCTCTCTTTATTTTTTCTGGGACGAAAGTGAATTTATAGAGCTGACTTTGGGGGCGGCAGAGCCACGTGGGCCCCATAAGCTTGGTAGCCGCCACCAGGGGGCGGCGGCTACAGGGCTTGTGGCCCACTGGCCCATACCCTCCGGTGGATCTTTGCACACTTATTTTTCATATTTTCCAGAAATATTCTTCGTAAATTTTCAGGACGTTCCGAGAACTTTCATTTCTGCACAAAAACAACACCATGGCAATTCTGCAGAAAACAGCGTTAGTCCACGTTAGTTCCATTCAAATCATGCAAATTAGAGTCCAAAACAAGGGCAAAAGAGTTTGGAAAAGTAGATACGATGGAGACGTATCAAGGATCTAGGACCAAATTCCTTCCTGAATCTCCGCAATTTCCAAGTATTTTGCAAAGATTACCTCCAAATGGAGCCAACTGTGCCTTTACGCATGGAGTTCTTTTACTTCAAACAAACAAACAAACTGAATGGAGTGGAGGGCTAGCTTTGGAATGCAGCTATGTAACTATCCAAAATTGAGAACAATGCATCTATCCAAACATGAAGCTGGCAGTTCACCCCAAAGCATGGCCGAAAATTTTCTTTTACTGCAAAGATGCTTCTCCTGAAGTTGAAAATCACTTGTCAGGTTACCATGTCAGTTGGCTTGAGTATAACAGTCAAATGAACTCATACGCATTGCTTGAGGAGCGGGACAAATTGAAACCCGTATATAAGAGGATCAAGGTTGTGTTGGCTCATGGACTGAAAGCCACATATCTGACCCAGTGATGAGTTGAATGGCATATTCAACCTCTTAATGTACGTACTCGTCTACTTTATCATTACACAAGCAGCCATGATGATTATATGCATTACTCTCATAAAGAGTTAGAGCCAACCAAAGTTACCAAAGCCGCCAAAAAGCTCCTGGTGATACCCTTGAAGAGATAGCAACCACACATCTTCATCCCTTTGAAGCTATCAACCTTTCTCCTGTGGTATGTACACTTTGGCTCACCCTATTAAACTTGTATCTTTTCCTTTCCTTTGTTTGTTTATAAGAAACATTCGCTTGTATTTTTTCATCCGGATAGCGAGTGGTGGAAAACCGACTTTGAGTCTCCCAATTCTCCCGAAGACGAGTCGTTGGATGAAGTAGAGGATGCTGATGAGGTAGTTTAACTTGATTCCCTTGACCTGATTTACAACACACTTGCTGACGCTGACTCTCCACAGGGTAACACTTGAACCAACAACTCGACTGATAGGAAAGTGACCCCAAGGCCTCGGACGCTGAAACCATTGACTAGAGAAAGATTCGGCTGGCTGTAAGAAAGGTACCTTTTTCTCATCCATTAGTGTATCTAGACTGACACTTATCTTTGAAGAATATATGGCATGTTGAGAGCAAGAAAATGACGTCTCGGAGCTCTAGTTCAGAAGATCCAATGAGTGAAGGTCTTTCTCATGGGCAGTCTCCTCGTCGGGTTCGCACACAAGAAAAACTAAGTTCAATTTCCTCTCGTCCACGAGCCGGTCGGATGAAGAACCCCTTCTGATTTTAGTGTCAATCTCGGGTAAGCATTATAAGTTTAGACAATTTATATCAAGTGTTCCCTATCTCACTTATGTTGTTCTCTTTCGAACAATACTAAGGCAATGTTGAAAGACAAACCCAACCCTTCGTTCATGGTTGACGCTGATGTGGAGATGGCTACTTCAAATGTCCAAGACATTGTCATGGAAGACCCGGCTAAAGATAAGCCAACTTAAGCAGAGCTGACTATTAATGATGATGCCCCTCCTAAACCTGCTCTTGATGAGGAAGAGAGGAGAGAGCAGGCCCCTCCAAAGCCTTCTAATAAGCCAGCTAAAGTCGAGTCGGCTCAAGATGATGTGGTGGTTACCGTCGAGAAGTACAATCCACCACCTAGTACTTCCACTTTTCTGTCCAAGGCATTTGTTGAAGAGAAGCCACCACTACATAAAGAATCAGTTCATGAAGAACATATGGAAACATATGAGGAGATGAGTATCGCAGCTCTTCAACAGTAGTACGAGAGACGTCTCGGGTAGAACCGGGAACATGTAGGTGCATTGGTGGCACTAATGAAGAAGAAATATGATGTACATCCTTCTGCTTATATCCGTATATGTATCTGTAGCCCCCCAAGATCCAGGGTTATCACCTTGGGACGCCTTGGTGCTTTGCATTGTTCAAGCTTGTAATTGTCTAGAAAGAGGTGTTAGTTGGTCCGCCTGCAACAACCTGGACTTAGTAGTTTCAAGATGAAGTTTCAAATAGTGTAGCCCCCAAGTGATGGGTTATTTGCGTGTAGCAACCTCGGACTTGGTAATTTTAAGATGAAGTTTCAAATAGTGTAGCCCCCAATTGTCGGGTTATCTCCGTGCAACAACCTCGGACATGTACTATTGACTTCAAATTCTTGAACTTGTTTAAATTGATATGTTGTAGTCCCCAAGCGTCGGGTTGTCTTTCCTGCTATGATCCGGGGTTTTGCATATTAAACTGACTTTTAAAATCACACTTGCAGAAATCCGTCACTAGAGCACCCCAAGAGATTGCCCCACTTAGGGATGAACTTGTCATGGAAGGTGATACTTGTGATCAGTTTTGGTTTTCCGTGAACACGAACGGGTGATGCAGCACAATATAGGTAAGTATTTACCTCATTAGAGAACCAAGGTTTATTAAACCAATAGGAGTAACAACCATCCCCCATCTCCGGCGGCTGCACACAAAGAAACAAACACTTGCACCCAACGCGGGCACGAGGGTTGTCAATCCCCTTGGACTCATTATTTGCAAGAAAGTAAAGTGTAGATGATAGTTCATAAATGCAAAGTAAATACTCCCTCCGTCCGGAAATACTTGTCCTAGAGATGAATGTATCTAGACTAATTTTAGTTATAGATACATCCATCATATCCATTTCTAGGACAAGTATTTCCGTACGGAGGGAGTAATAACTAAACAAAGCCAGCAAGGTAATTGTAGCGTTTGTAAACTTATAAGTGAATAGACGCGGGGGCCGTAGTTTTCCCTAATGGCATCTATCATGTAGTAGGCATAAGGTGGGTAAACAAATTAATGTTGGGCAATTGATAGAAAAGCGCATAGTTATGTGATATTTAGGACAATGATCATGTATATATAGGCATCACGTCCATAAGCAAATAGGATGACTCCTGCCTACACCTATTACTATTACTCCACCCATCGACCGCTATCCAGCATGCATCTAGAGTATTAAGTAAAACAGAGTAATGCTTGGAGAACAATGACATGATGTAGACAAAGAGAATTCAATCAATATGAATTAACCGCATCGTTTTGTCCTTAGTGGCAACAATACAAAGACATGTCGTTATCCCTTTCTGTCACTGGGATATAGGACTCCCCGAGATTGAACCCACTACAAAGCAGCACTCTCACTTAAGAAATATCAGTCTAGTTGGCCAAACTATTTCAATAGATCGGGGAGATTTGTGAATCTATCATAACCATGCAAATGAGAATCATAATAAGAATTCAGAGAATACTCATATCTTTATCATAAATAATTTGAACATGAACCCACAATTCATCGAATCCCAACAAATGGACCACACAAAAAGATTACATCGGATAGATCAAAGCAAAGATGCGATGACCATTGTATTGAAGATCAAGACACAGAGATATAGCAATCTAGGTACTAAGTATGGACCCGTAGGTTTGTGGTAAACTAATCACACATCACCATGGGAGCAACAAGGTTGATGTAGAGATCCTCCGTAATCGGTTCCCCCTCTGACAGGGCACCGGAAAAGGGCTCCAGATGGGCACACAGCGGAACAAGGACTTGCGGCTATAGCAAGAGTGTTTCTGTTTGCGCTCTAGGGTTTTTGGGATAATTGAGGATTTATAGAACAAAGAGGGTTGTCACGAGGTTTGTCGTGGTTTTTTCACGGCAGATGTCCTCGTGAAAGGACTTGATATTGGAGCCATCGCACCTTGGTGGCGACTCAAAGGGGTTAAGCAGGAGAGACACGACGATTTACCCAGGTTCGGCCCCTCGAGAGGAGGTAATACCCAATTCCATAAGTAATTTGTGCCAATTCCAAGTTCTCTGTGAGGCTTATCTGCGGATCGAGCCTTCTGTCCCCTTATCCTGGCACTTCTTCCATCTGAATCGCCAAACAGAATTCCATAACGGCCCCAGCTTGGAACTTGGTGGTGTCAATGTCCAGCGCCGCAGGGATAGCCCATTTCCCTCACTCACCATGCCTAGCCATCCCAAAGGCTGGGGCGAGTCTTGGTTTTACTGTCAAGAGACGTCTCCTGCTGGTGAGAACAAGCTTCTGGGTTATAGGCCAACTCGCCTTCCGACCAACTTCAAGCTTCCAGACAAGCTTACCGAGGAGGAAGAATCGGAATTCATCCCAATACTATCTGAATTAAGATCTTTGACGAACAACGGTCTTACCGGGGTCGACTTAATCCGCTGTTGGGTTGAATGGCGTATCCTCTCTCTGAGCCGCCGGGATGGTCTGATGTGTGATTTTGATGGCACCCTGGATCATCCTCAATGCTATTTACGCACAGCTTTAACGGAAAAGGATATTGTGACCATTATCAAAAAGCTGACTGGCGAGCCTGCGGGAAAATGCGGCCAAATCGGCCTTAAGCCTTTCTGCAAAATTAACCCGACGCCCAAGGTAAACAAACCTAACCCGCCTTTGGTCTTTATTCTTTATGCTTCATTTGTATTGTGATTTCGTAATATATGCCATTTCAGAAAGGCGATAAGTTCTGGTCCAGGCGGCCCAAAAAGCAAGCCGTGAAAAATGTCAAGTCGCCCTCAAAGAAAACCAAGGGTAAGGGCAAATCTGCTGTAGCCGAACCATCCGAAGTTGACGAATCGCAAGTCGGTGATGCACTTTTGGAGGTAAATATTCGTTCTCTTTTCACTCGCCACCTATTACTGTTAGCCTTTGTATTTATATCTCTTCCTTCCCTTGAAAAAGAATGAAGATAACGAAAGCCAAGAGGACTCTGTTGAGGTAATTTCTGTTTCCTCCGATTCATCTCCTTCTCCGCCTAAGCCGGCCAGGCGAATTTGTGGGAAAGTTCCCTTCTCACATCAAAATGCTTATTTGGACCCAAATTTCCTACTGAAGAAAGCACAACACGCCTCAAACCGGAAAACATGAAGTCACTGTGGTGATCTGGTATCTGGCTTACCAGCAACGAACAAAAGAAAGCCCAGCGAGGTACTTTTATGAGTAACCATTATTCATGCTTCTTTGGATCACATTTGTAACCCGCCTGTATTATTGACGTATAATTCTTGCAGAACTCTCCTCCCACTTCCGGCGACTCAGTGATGTCAACACTTCCACCAATGATTCGAGTTCCGGGGTAAGTCTTTTGATAACCTTGCCTCGACTTTTGAGAATAACGGTCTTTTCAATTCCTTAACGTGCTTATTCCCTTTTGTCAGGGCACAAGCCAAGAAGAGAAAAACCAGTGGATCAAATCCTAATGCAACTTCAGAACCCACGAAAGAATCAACTCCGACTCAAGACAATACGGATCAGACCGAGCCTGCGATTCAAGTGGATCTTCCTGAGTCGCCGAAGGAAACAATGAATGCCTCTAAGTCGCCGAACCCATTGATGACAACAGAAGACCCAGATGCTGTAGTGATTACTGGCTCTGGCTTTTCTAAGCCGGCGGCGACAGTTTTGTCCAAACATGTAGTATCCTCCTCTCAGGCCATTCCCGAGTCTGGGCTCTCCAAGGCGAAACTTTCCGACTATGCAAATTTGGAGTTTAAGGAACTCTGCTCTGGCTTTGCAAGTCGCGTGGAGGCGAGCTATGAGATGGAGAAAAACCTGCTGAAGATGTTAAACAACAAACATGAGGTAACTTTTGTTATACTTATATTATTCCCATTAACCCCCAAGGGCCGGGTCATCAGTAAAAGGATGAGCCGGGTCTTTGAAAATTTAGAAAAACCTTCGCGACCAGTAACCCCCAAGGGCCGGGTCATCAGTAAAAAGATGAGCCGGGTCTTGAAAATTTAGAAAAAACTTCGCGACCAGTAACCCCCAAGGGCCGGGTCATCAATAAAAGATGAGCGAGGTCTCGATTTTTGTATAATTTCACCTGAAAAAATTATACATTAGCCCCCAAGTGTCAGGGATATTGCTTTGCAGTAATTCTGAGACTTGCCCTTATTTTAAACTTTCAATAGGAACACCTTTCTCAGACCGAATCGGCGCTGGGCGATTTAAGGAAAAACTTAGCTGGACAACAAGACGCGCGAGCTAAGTCGGAGGAAAAATGTCAATTGGCCTTGACCAAACTGGTAAAACTCAAGGCCGAGTTGAAAGAAGCTCAGGCTGAACAAAATGCCGCCTTGAAGAGGGCAGAGAAAGCTGAAGCTAGGATGGTCACTGTACAACAGGAATTGTCCGGCTTAAAGCGTCATATCTCCAACATGACGCAAGCCGTCTTTGGTAAGCTTTACTTAAACCTTTGATCTCCTCCTCTCTTTTTTTGTTTTACTCATGATAAGTCGCTAATCATCATGATTCAGGTCCAAGAGCCGCCAACCTTCAAGAAGACTGTGTGTTGATGCTGAAGGCGATTTACACTCTGACAGAGCAATTATACACAGGCGGTGTCTTGACAGTTAAAGCTGTGATGGGTGCCAAAGAACCTATCACTTCCATCAAGAAGGTGCTTGGCTGCTTATCCACACTTCCCCCTCAGATTGGCGAGTTAACTCGGTCAGCCGCCCGGAGAGGTATTCTGACTGCCCTGAGTCGCTGTTTGGCATATGCCCCAGAAATCAACGTAGAAGATGTAGCTGCAGGTTTTCCTCAGCTCAAGGACGATGGGTCCGAATTCGTTGAAGAGGACTATCAGCGAGTCTTCAAGGACTCTCGGCTGGCCGCGACTCAACTTGCCGCAAGCCTTGACTTAACAAAATACCAGGCGGCTTATGATAGCAGAAACAAGAAGGTCAGCCCGCCAACCTTCGTGACGACCAACCTAACTCCTCGGCGACCCAAGAATCCTTTCGACTTGGAAGCAGACCTGGCATCCATTCTGACTGATGAAGATGACTTTGCTGCTTTGGCCAAGTGCAATTGGGTATTGGGCGACTTGCAAATCGAAGTCGGCCAGAGCTCACATCAGGATGATCCCGAGGCGCCAGCAAAGTAAATTTTATTGAGTTTGGCCTGAGAGCCATGTAATAGGTCCCTTTTCCATATGTCAGTACTGTTTTTGATGATACCTCTTGCAAGAACCTTTATATCACCCTTAAGACGATTTGAAAATATTTGACCCGCCTTTTGTAAGAGTCTTTTATAGCGCTTAATTCGCCATGGATGAAACAATTCTTATCACCCTCCTGTCTTAAGCCTTGAGAATAGCATATGTGAAAACAAACAAACTATAGATATTTTCAACAAGCATCAGAAAGAAAAGGCTTAAAACCTTCAGGGCTATGCCACAACGAAAAATAGCAGTAGTAATTTCGTCGGCTCATAAGGTCGGAACAGCGGGGAGGCGAGTCAGAAATCTTGTGACCCCACCCTAAATGCAAGTTTCGTCGGCTCATAAGGTCACGACAGGGGGAGGCGAGTCAGAAAGCTCGTGCACCCACCCTAAATGCAGATTCTGTCGACTCATACGGCCGCAACAGGAGGACACAATTTTCTTTTTAATAGAGAAGCCCCCAAGTCGGGGAATATTTTATTACTTCATAATGAAACTGAAAAACTTACAAAGTGTAAAGCTTAAGAGCTTAAGTGTAGTAAGGCCGCAAATGGGCAATATTCCAGGGGCGAGTTGACTCAGCCTCCGTGGTCGGTCGATTAGGCCGAAGATCCACCAAATAGTAAGAGCCATTGCGGAGGTTCTTGCTGATGACGAACGGCCCTTCCCAAGGGGGCGATAACTTGTGCATGCCTGCTCGATCTTGTATTAGACGAAGCACTAAGTCGCCTTCCTGAAAGGTCCGACTCTTAACCCGGCGACTATGATAACGCCGCAGATCTTGCTGGTAGATAGCCGAACGGGCCGCAGCCAGGTCACACGCCTCCTCCAAGGCATCCAAAGAATCTTGACGCGCCAGCTCATTATCTTGCTCCACATATGCGGCGACTCTAAGGGAGTCATGCCTTATGTCCGTAGGAAGAACAGCCTCTGCTCCATAGACCAAAAAGAAAGGGGTGAATCCCGTGGACCGGTTCGGGGTGGTCCGAATACTCCACAGTACCGAAGGTAACTCTTCAACCCAACACCCTGGAGTCCTTTCCAGGGGAACCATGAGTCGGGGCTTGATCCCTCGCAAGACCTCCTGATTCGCCCGTTCTGCTTGCCCGTTAGATTGGGGGTGAGCGACCGCAGAAATATCAAGTAGGATATGTTCTCGACGACAAAAATCCTGCATCGCCCCTTGGGACAAGTTAGTACCATTATCAGTAATAATACTGTGCGGATATCCAAACCGGAAAATCAGCTTCTTCAAAAATTTGACCGTTGTCTCCGCATCGCAAGCTCCAACAGGTTCCGCCTCAACCCACTTGGTGAATTTATCAACCGCCACCAATAGATGGGTCTTCTTGTTGGAGGACATTTTAAAGGGACCAACCATGTCCAGCCTCCAGACTGCAAAAGGCCAAGTAATGGGAACCATTCTCAATTCTTGAGCCGGCACATGAGCCTGCCTTCCATAATGTTGGCACCCTTCGCACCGACAAACTATTTCTTCGGCATCTGCATGAGCCGTCAGCCAAAAGAAACCATGACGAAAAGCCTTTGATACCAAAGAACGTGACCCGGCGTGATGTCCACAGTCTCCGGAATGAATGTCATTTAGGATCGCGCATCCTTCTTCGGGGGAGACACATCGCTGAAAAACCCCAGAAGCGCTCCGTTTATACAACTCGCCATTAATGATGACCATGGATTTGCTGCGCCGAACGATCTGGCGAGCCAAAACTTCGTCGGTGGGTAACTCGCCGCGAGTGAGATAAGCCAGATAAGGGAGAACCCAGTCCGGAATGACATGGAGAGCTGCCACAAGCTGAGACTCGGGATCTGGTATCGCCAATTCCTCCTCTGAGGGTAAAACCACGGATGGTTTATGCAAGATATCCAGAAAAACATTAGGGGAACCGGTTTTCTCTGAGAGCCGAGTCGAGAGAGGGCATGAGCTGCCTCGTTGAGGCGCCGGTCAATATGGTCCACCTGATAGCCATGAAAATGACCCGCCACATTAGACACAGCTCGTCTGTAAGCCGCCATCATGGGATCCCGAGAGTCCCAGGTACCCGAAACTTGTTGTGCCACCAAATCGGAGTCGCCAAAACACCTGACTCGTGTTAGGTTCATCTCTTTTGCGAGTCGCAAGCCATGAAGCAAAGCTTCATATTCCGCCGCATTATTAGTGCAGGGAAACATGAGTCGGAGAACGTAACAGAACTTATCTCCTTGAGGGGATACTAACACCACACCAGCCCCTGAGCCTTCCAGTTGCCTAGATCCATCAAAGTAAATAGTCCAGTAGGTAAGGTCAGGTCGGTCTTCCGGAGCCTGTAGCTCGGTCCAGTCGTTAACGAAATCAACTAGTCCTGGGATTTGATAGCTGTGGGGGGAGTATATTGTATGTGATGAGACCCAAGCTCTATCGCCCATTTGGCGATTTGCCCTGGTGCCTCCCGATTCTGGATAATGTCACCAAGGGGAGTAGAACTAACCACTGTGATCGGGTGCTCCTGGAAGTAATGCTTAAGTTTTCGACTCGCCATAAACACCCCATAGACCAGTTTTTGCCAATGTGGGTATCGCTGTTTGGAAAGAGTTAACACCTCGCTGATAAAATATACTTGGCGTTGCATTGGGTACTCCTTCCCTTCTTCCTTTCTTTCAACAACCACGGCCACACTTACTGCCTTGAAATTCGCCGCGATATACAGAAGCATAGGCTCCTTTTCAGTCGGGGCCGCCAGGACCGGCGGGTTAACCAATTGGTGTTTCAGGGCCTCAAGCGCCTGGTCTGCCACATTTGTCCACACGAATCGATCAGACTTCCTTAATAATTGATAAAGAGGAATTGCCTTTTCCCCTAGGCGACTCACAAAACGACTTAAAGCCGCAATGCGACCTGCCAGCCGTTGAACTTGATTAACATTCGCCGGCTTTCCGAGAGAGGTAACCGCTTCAATCTTGTCCGGGTTAGCCTCGATGCCGCGCTCCGATACCAAGAAAACCCAACAATTTTCCTGCAGGTACACCAAAAACGCACTTGGTAGGATTTAACTTCATCTGATATACCCGTAAATTATCAAAAATCTCCTTAAGGTCTTCCAATAATGTCTCCCCCTGGCGGGTCTTGATCACAATATCGTCGACATAGGCATGGACGTTGCGACCAATTTGGTTACGAGGACAATTGTGGATACAACGTTGATAAGTCGCCCCCGCGCTTTTGAGTCCGAAAGGCATGGACACATAGCAAAAGGCCCTGAAGGGGGTTATGAAGGCCGTCTTCTCCTGATCTTCCACGGCCATCTTGATCTGGTGATATCCTGAATAGGCGTCCAGAAAACACAATAGTTCGCATCCCGCCACCGAGTCAATGATTTGATCGATGCGGGGAAGAGCGAAGGGATCTTTGGGACAAGCTCTGTTGAGGTCTGTATAGTCAATGCACATACGGAAAGTGCCATTCTTCTTGAGTACCAACACCGGGTTAGCCAGCCATTTGGGGTGAAAAACTTCCACGATGAACCCGGCGGATAAAAGGCGGGCGACTTCTTCTCCAATCGCCTTGCATCGTTCCTCGTTGAATCTGCGAAGGTACTGCTGGACAGGTTTGCATTTTGGGTCAACGTTAAGATGGTGCTCAGCGAATTCTCTCGGTACACCAGGCATGTCAGAAGGTTTCCATGCGAAGATGTCCCGATTCTCACGGATGAATTCGATGAGCGCGCTTTCCTATTTGGGGTCCAGACCCGTCCCAATGGTGAACTGCTTGGATGAATCGCCAGGCACGAAATCGATTGTCTTAGTGTCATCCGTCGGCTTGAACTTGAGGGGCGACTAAGAATCTGTAGTCGGCTTCTTGAGTGGTGACATGTCCGCCGGGTCGACATTGGCCCGATGGTGCTTGAGCTCTTCCGCCGCACAGGCGATTTCCGCATAAGCCGCGTCCCCTTCTTCACATTCCTTTGCGATCCTTCTATCTCCATCAACCGTGATGGGTCCTTTAGGACCAGGCATTTTGAGCTTGAGGTAGACATAGCACGGGCGGGCCATGAAGCGGGCGTAGGCCGGTCGCCCGAACAGCGCATGGTATGGGCTTTTCAGCTTGACCACCTCAAAGATTAGAGACTCCGACCTGTAGTTCTGCGCAGTTCCAAACGCTACTGAGAGCCTGACCCGGCCTATGGGATAAGCCGACTTTCCCGGGACAATTCCGTGGAAAACCTTGGTCGAAGGCATCAAGTCTTTCTCCAATAGATTCATCCTCTGGAAAGTGTCGAAATATAGGATATTGATGCTGCTGCCACCATCCATTAATACCTTTGATAGGGTGTAACCCCCCACTTGGGGAGCCACGACCAATGCCAGGTCGCCCGGGTTATCTATTCTTGGCGGGTGATCCTCCCTGCTCCATGTTATGGTCTGCTCAGACCAGTGGAGATATCTGGGAATCGCCGGCTCAGTTATACTGTACGCCCGGTGACTTACCTTTTTATCACGCCTGCAAGCATTAGTGATGAAAACGTGGTACTGCCCATTACTTAGCTGTTTGGGATTGCTGCGGAAGCCCCCATTGTCATCCTGGTCCTGTGGCGCCCCCTATGGGGGCGGCTGCTGGAAAACTCCCGGCGGGTTGTACCGCCGCTGGTGGTGCACCGGGTACTGGCCGCCACCTGGTTGCGGGCCTCCCTGAGCCCCCTGTTCGAGAAAGCCGCCGATGGGGTTCTGTCTTTGGTTGGATGCGGCGAGTTGGTCCTGGCGCCGGTTTGGATCTTTGTTTTGGCTCTTCTTGATTGCCTCCGCCCGAAATTCTCGCATCACGAAACAGTTTTCCCAAGAATGACTCGCCGGGCCGTCAGCCGTGGCGTGGTGCGGGCAAGGGCCCTTGAGTAACTCTTCATAGTTACGCGGCCTTTTCCCACTAAAGCCTCGGTTCTTCTTTTTGCCATCATTAGCATTGGTGTTGGCTACCAAGTCCGAGGGCTCCTCCTGCGGTCTACGCTTGCCATTGGTCCCCTGATTGTGACGGTTGCGCCCCTGGAAACGGGTATGATTTTTGGACGACCTTGCCATCCTCGCCGGGATCCTTAGTATCATCGGCCTCGGCATACCTAGTGAGGGTGTCCATTAGTTCACCCATGTCTTGGACCTTCCGTTTGAGTCGCCCCAACTTCTGTACTAAGGGCTCGTAATGACAATTGTGCTCGAGGATGAGCACAGCTTGAGCCGCCGTAATACCATCTGACGAATGAATAATTTCTACCACCCGCCGCGACCAATGGTGGGCCGATTCGTCCGGGCGTTGAACACAGTGTTGTAGATCGACAATTGTCATTGGACGTTTGCAGGTTCCCCGAAAGTTTGTGATGAAACGCTCTTTTAACTCGGCCCAGGACTGGATGGAATTGGGAGGCAAGTTTTTCAACCAGATGCGTGCCGACCCCTCGAGCATCATCGTGAAGTATCGGGCGCAAACCGCCTCGTTCACGTCGAGCATGTCCATGGCAATCTCGTAACCCTCGATCCATGACGTTGGTTCGAGGTCTGGTGTATAATTAGGCACTTTCCTTGGTCCCTTAAAGTCCTTGGGCATCCTTTCGCTCCGAAGGGCCGGGGATAAGCATGGTACCCCAACTCGCCCTCCGCCCCCTACGAGGGGGGCCGGAGCGTCTTGGATATTCGGGAGATCTCGGCCCGGCGGGTTCCCCTCGGGCGGGTTGTCCTGCGGGAAGTGTCGCGGCCCACTGTTTACGGCAGGCTGGTCCTCCGGCCTGCTCCTGGTATAACTTGCCTGAGGGATGGAGTGCAACCTCTCGAGGCTATGCGAGAACTGGGTGTTTTGAACCACCGCTGTTTTCAACATCTCGATGGCGTTCCTCGCTTCAATCTCAGCTGGGGTGTTGCCGTGAATCGGAAGGGATTCCAGGTGGCGAGTTGCGGCAAGCACGTTATCCACCGGGTTGGAGAAGTGGCCTTGAGGGGTCCGGAAACGAGGAATTTGACCTTCAATCAGCTGAACCGGCGGGTTAGGTGGGCGGCCCGGTCCTCCTGCCGGGGCGGCTCCCATCCCGGGGGTTCGTGGAGTGTCGAACAGACGGGTCGGGTTGAGGTCATGGGGCAGGCGACCCTGGTGTCTCCGCTGATGGATGGCGTCGGACGCGGGCTGCTATATTTCGAGCCGCCAGTTGTCAGTGTTTAATCGCATCCTTTCGGCCGCAATTTGGGCTTGTCGAGTCTCGATCCTGGCGGACTCCATCTTAGCATCCTGGTGGGCCTTTGCCACCGCCTCTCTGAGCTTTGCTAACTCTGCGTTTATCTCCTCTTGGTTCTCTGGCGTGAGGGGAGTCGCCATTAGTCTCATGATTTCCGTCGCTAAATCCACCAGGACTGCGGATGCACTTCTGTATGTCCCGCCGGTCCCATCGCCTCCGGTAGGGTTTTGTGCGGGTTGAGTTGCCCCAGCCATGTAGATGGCGATCTGGCGGCGGGTTCGGTCAAGGACTTCCGGATCCATGGCCAGCGACATGCCTCTGAGACCATCCCCATGGAGAGACTGGATGGAATCTGAGTCGCCCATGGATGACTCGTCGTCAGAGTTGACCGGGGTAACTTCCTGAGTCGCCAAGTGTTCTGGTTCCTCCGATCCCTGCGTGAACCCCACAAAGACCGGGCGAGTTAAATTCTGTGTTATGACTGGGCGGACGTACCTGGCCGGCTCGACGATGTCGGTGGAGATGTCCGGCTGAGGAACGGATGATCCGATCATGCCGATGAAGATGTTGATCTTGCCGAAGGGGACCCTGTAGCCAGATTCAATCGAATTCGCTTCAGGTCCCCATCGCTGGTTGTCGATGTAGGTTATCCCGCGGCGGCTCCGAGTCATGAGCGCCGTCGCGTAACTCCCAAACCCTGGTAGGGCTCCCTTTGAGAACTCAACTCCACCGTGCGTAGGCCCCACGGTGGGTGCCAACTGTCGTGGTTTTTTCACGGCAGATGTCCTCGTGAAAGGACTTGATACTAGAGCCATCACACCTTGGTGGCGACTCAAAGGGGTTAAGCAAGAGAGACACGGCGATTTACCCAGGTTCGGCCCCTCGAGAGGAGGTAATAGCCTACGTCCTGCTTTTGTGTGTATTGATATGGATTCGATTACAAGGCAGGCGTAACTCGCCTAAACCTAGCACTCGATGATTTCTAACCTATCCTCTGTCCACCAAGACCTCGCCTTTATATACAGGTCGACTCCCTAGGGTTTACAAGGATTCCTTCCTTCTTACAACTCGTGACCATTGCAATCTCTAAATCGCCATCTTCCAAATCTGGGAGACCCGCCAAGAGCCATACTCGTCATGCGACCTTGATTCGGCCAAAACGAGGCCCAACTAAACGCTTAGATGAGTCGCCCAATGGATAACCCGGCCCAACTAGGGCGGGTCATCCACAGGTTACATCCCCAACAAAGTTCCTGGGGGGCACCACATATCAGGGCATAGCCACCCCCATGAGCATGCCGTGTTGTGTGGTGGCTCCCTCGTGTGGCCTTCGATCTCCTCCCGAAGCTTCCATGTCTTCTTTTGTTCCAGAAAAAATCATAAAAAAGTTTTGGGACAATTGGACATTGTTTGGTACTGTAAACATGAAAATCCATAAATATGTAGAAAATGTTGGAAATATGCCCTAGAGGCAATAATAATTAGTTATTATTATATTTCTTTGTTCATGATAATCGTTTATTATCCATGCTATAATTGTATTGATTGGAAACACAATACTTGTGTGGATACATAGACAAAACACTGTCCCTAGTAAGCCTCTAGTTGACTAGCTCGTTGATCAAAGATGGTCAAGGTTTCCTGGCCATAGGCAAGTGTTGTTACTTGATAACGGGATCACATCATTAGGAGAATCATGTCATGGACTAGACCCAAACTAATAGACATAGCATGTTGATCGTGTCATTTTGTTGCAACTGTTTTCTGCGTGTCAAGTATTTTTTTCCTATGACCATGAGATCATATAACTCACTGACACCGGAGGAATGCTTTGTGTGTATCAAACGTCGCAACGTAACTGGGTGACTATAAAGATGCTCTACCGGTATCTCCCAAGGTGTTCGTTGAGTTAGTATGGATCAAGACTGGGATTTGTCACTCCATATGACGGAGAGGTATCTCGGGGCCCACTCGGTAATACAACATCACACACAAGCCTTGCAATCAATGTGACTTAGTGTAAGTTGCGGGATCTTGTATTACAGAACGAGTAAAGAGACTTGCCGGTAAACGAGATTGAAATAGGTATGCGGATACTGACGATCGAATCCCGGGCAAGTAACATACCGAAGGACAAAGGGAATGACATACGGGATTATATGAATCCTTGGCACTGAGGTTCAAACGATAAGATCTTCATAGAATATGTAGGATCCAATATGGGCATCCAGGTCCCGCTATTGGATATTTACCGAGGAGTCACTCGGGTCATGTCTACATAGTTCTCGAACCCGCAGGGTCTGCACACTTAAGGTTCGACGTTGTTTTATGCGTATTTGAGTTATATGGTTGGTTACCGAATGTTGTTCGGAGTCCCGGATGAGATCACGGACGTCACGAGGGTTTCCGGAATGGTCCGGAAACGAAGATTGATATATAGGATGACCTCATTTGGTTACCGGAAGGTTTTCGTGCATTACCGGAAAAGTTTCGGACTCATCGGTAGTGTACTGGGAGTGCCGGAGGGGTGCCGGGGACCATCAGGAGGGGTGTCACGCCCCAAGTGGTCTCATGGGCTATGGGAAGAGATAAAACAGCCCCTAGTGGGCTGGAATAAGTTCCCACTAAGGCCCATAAGGTTTGAGAAGGAAAAACACAAGGTGGAAAGAGTTTCCAAGTGGGAAGGTGGAATCCTACTCCAAGTAGGATTGGAGTAGGACTCCTCCACCTCCAATTTCGGCCAAACCTTTAGGTTTTGAGGCTGCCTCCTCCCCTCCCTCCCTCCTATATATAGTGGGGTTTTAGGGCTGATTTGGGATAACTTTTGCCACGGCAGCCCGACCACATACCTCCACGGTTTTTCCTCTAGATCGCGTTTCTGCGGAGCTCGGGCGGAGCCCTGCTGAGATTAGATCACCACCAACCTCCGGAGCGCCGTCACGCTGCCGGAGAACTCATATACCTCTCCGTCTCTCTTGCTGGATCAAGAAGGCCGAGATCACCATCGAGCTGTACGTGTGCTGAACGCGGAGGTGCCGTCCGTTCGGCACTAGATCGGAGCGGATCGTGGGACGGATCGCGGGACGGTTCGTGGGACGGTTCGCGGGGCGGATCGAGGGACGTGAGGACGTTCCACTACATCAACTGCGTTTCTTAACGCTTCTGCTATGCGATCTACAAGGGTACGTAGATCGGAAATCCCCTCTCGTAGATGGACATCACCATGATAGGTCTTCGTGCACGTAGGAAATTTTTTGTTTCCCATGCAACGTTCCCCAACAGTGGTATCAGAGCTAGGTTCATGCGTAGATGTCTTCTCAAGTAGAACACAAAAGTTTTTGTGGGCGGTGATGTGCGTTTTGCTGCCGTCCTTAGTCTTTTCTTGATTCCGCGGTATTGTTGGATCGAAGCGGCCCGGACCGACATTACTCGTACCCTTACAAGAGACTGGTTTCATCGCTACGAGTAACTCCGTTGCTCAAAGATGACCGGCGAGTGTCGGTTTCTCCAACTTTAGTTGAATCGGATTTGACCGAGGAGGTCCTTGGATGAGGTTAAATAGCAATTCATATATCTCCATTGTGGTGTTTGCGTAAGTAAGATGTGATCCTACTAGATACTCATGGTCACCACGTAAAACATGCAACAACAATTAGAGGACGTCTAACTTGTTTTTGCAGGGTATGCTTGTGATGTGATATGGCCAACGATGTGAAGTGATATATTGGATGTATGAGATGATCATGTTGTAATAGTTCATATCGACTTGCACGTCGATGGTACGGCAACCGGCAGGAGCCATAGGGTTGTCTTTAAACTAACGTTTGTGCTTGCAGATGTGTTTACTATATTGCTAGGACGTAGCTTTAGTAGTAATAGCATGAGTAGCACGACAACCCCGATGGCGACACGTTGATGGAGATCATGATGATGGAGATCATGGTGTGACGCTGGTGACAAGAAGATCGTGCCGGTGCTTTGGTGATGGAGATCAAGAAGCACATGATGATGGCCATATCATGTCACTTATGAATTGCATGTGATGTTAATCCTTTATGAACCTTATCTTGCTTAGAACGACGGTAGCATTATGAGGTGATCTCTCACTAAAATTTCAAGATGAAATTGTGTTCTCTCCGACTATGCACCGTTGTGACAGTTCTTCATTTCGAGACACCACGTGATGATCGGGTGTGATAGACTCAACGTTCACATACAACGGGTGCAAAACAGTTGCACACGCGGAACACTCGGGTTATGCTTGACGAGCCTAGCATGTGCAGACATGGCCTCGGAAGACATGAGACTGAAAGGTCGAGCATGAATTGTATAGTTGATATGATTAGCATAGAGATGCTTACCACTGAAACTATTCTCGACTCACGTGATGATCGGACTTGAGATAGTGGATTTGGATCATGTACCACTCAAATTACTAGAGAGATGTACTTTTTGAGTGGGAGTTCTTAAGTAATATGATTAATTGAACTAATTGTCATGAACATAGTCTAATGGTCTTTGCGAATTACGATGTAGCTTGCGCTATAGCTCTACTGTTTTTAATATGTTCCTAGAGAAAATTTAGTTGAAAGTTGATAGTAGCAAACTTTGCGGACTGAGTCTGTAAAACTAAGGATTGTCCTCGTTGCTGCGCAGAAGGCTTATGTCCTTAATGCACCACTCACTGTGCTGCACCTCGAGCGTCGTTTGTGGATGTTGTGAACATCCGACATACACGTTTTTGATGACTACGCGATAGTTTAGTGCAAAATACTTAATGGCTTTGAAGCGTGGCGCCGAAGACGTTTTGAAACGTAACGGAACATGAGTGATGTTCTAAAGAGATGAAATTGTGATTTCATGCTTGTGCCCTTGTTAAGAGGTACGAGACCTCTGACAAGATTCTTTGTCCACAAAGTAAAGAAGAAAAGCTCAATCGTTGAGCGTATGCTCAGATTGTCTGAGTACGACAATCACTTGAATCAAGTGGGAGTTAATCTTCCAGATGAGATAGTGATGGTTCTCCGAAGTCACTGCCACCAAGCTGTGAGAGCTTCGTGATGAACTGTAACATATCAAGGATAGATACAATGATCCTTGAGAGATTCGTGATGTATGACACTGCGAAAGTAGAAATCAAGAAGGAGCATCAATGGTTGATGGTTAGTAAAACTACTAAGTTTCATGAAAGGCAAGGGCTAGAAGGGATAGTTCGTGAAACAGCAAAACAGTTGCTGCACTAATGAAGAGACCCAAGATTAAACCCAAACCCGAGACTAAGTGCTTCTGTAATGAGGGGAACAGTCACTGAGGCGGAGCAACTCTAGATACTTGGTAGATAAGAAGGCTGGCAAAAGTCGAAAGAAGTATATTTGATATACATGATGTTGATGTGTACTTTACTAGTACTCCTAGTAGCACGAGGGTATTGGATACCGGTTCGGTTGCTAAGTGATTGGTAACACGAAATCAAAGCTACGGAATAAATGGAGACTAGCTAAAGGCGAGGTGACGATACGTGTTGGAAGTGTTTCCAAGGTTGATATGATCAAACGTCGCACGCTCCCTCTATCATCGGGATTGGTGGTGAAACCAAAATAATTGTTATTTGGTGTTTGCGTTGAGCATGAACATGATTGGATCGTGTTTGTTGCAATACGATTATTCATTTAAAAGAATAATAGTTATTCTATTTGTCTTGAATAATTACACTCAATGGTTTACTGAATCTCGATCGTAGTGTTACACATGTTCATAATATTAGTGCCAAAAGATAAAAAGTAACAATGATAGTACCACTTAGTTGTGGCACTACCACTTGAGTCATGTTGGTGTAAAATGCATGAAGAAGCTCCATGCTGATGGATCGTTTGGACTCACTTGATTTTGAATCACTTGAGACATGCAAAACATGCCACATGAAACAAGTAGAGTGACTTGTTGGGAGTAATGCATTTTTGATGTGTGCAGTCCAATAAGTGCTAAGGCACGCAGTGCATATCATTATGTTCTTACTTCACTGACAATTTGAGTAGATACAGGAGTATTTACTTGATGAATCACAAGTCTGAAATGTTGAAAAGTTCAAAGCTATTTTAGAGTGAAGATCGTCGTGACAAGAGGATAAACAGTCTACGATATGATCATAGAGATGAATATCTGAGTTACGAGTTTTGGTACGCAGTTAAGACAATGTGGAAATTGTTTCGCAGTTCATGCCACCTGGAACACCATAGTGTGATGATGTGTCTGAACGTCTTAGCCACGCCCTATTTGATATGGTGCATACTATGATGTCTCTTATCGAATTACCACTATCGTTTATGGGTTATGCATTGGAGACAACCGCATTCACTTTAAATAGGGCACCACGTATTTCCGTTGAGATGACACGGTAGAGACTAAGGTTTAGAGAAATCTAAGATGTCGTTTCTTGAAAGTTTGGAGCTGCTATGCTTATGTGAAAAAGTTTCAGTCTGATAAGCTCGAACCCAAAGCGGATAAATGCATCTTCATAAGATATCCAAAACAGTTGGATACATCTCCTATCTCAGATCCGGAAGCAAAGTGTTTGTTTCTAGAAACGGGTTCTTTCTTGAGGAAAGGTTTCTCTTGAAAGAATTGAGTGGGAGGGTGATAGAACTTGATGAGGTTATTGAACCATCACTTCGACTAGTGTGTAGCAGGGCACATGAAGTTGTTCCTGTGGCGCCTACACCAATTGAAGTGGAAGCTGATGATGGTGATCATTGAGCTTCGGATCAAGTTACTACAAACCTCGTAGGTCGACAAGGTCGCGTACTACTACAGAGTGGTACGGTAACCCTGTCTTGGAGGTCATGTTGTTGAACAATAATGAACCTACGAGCTGTGGAGAAGCGATGGTGGGCCCGGATTCCGACAAATGGCTGGAGGCCATGAAATCCGAGAGAGGATCCATGAATGAAAACAAAGTGTAGACTTTGGAAGAACTACTTGATGGTCGTAGGACTATTGAGTAAAGATGGATCTTTAAAAGGAAGACAGACGGCGATGGTGATAAGTCACTATTAAGAAAAGCTCGACTTGTCGCAAAGATGTTTCCGACATGATCAAACAGTTGACTATGGTGAGACTTTCTCACTCGTAGCGATGTTAAAAGTCAGTTAGAATTATGGCAGTAGTTGTTGCATTATTTTTGAAATATTGCACATAGGATGTCGAAACATTGTTTCCTCGACGGTTTCCTTGAGCAAACATTGTATGTGATACAACCAGAAGGTTTTGTCGATCCTAAAGATACTAAAAAGTATGCAAGCTCCAGCGATCCTTCAATGGACTGGTGCAAGCATCTCGGAGTTGGAATATACACTTTGATGAGATGATCAAAGATTTTGGGTTTGTACAAGGTTTATGAGAAACTTGTATTTCCAAAGAAGTGAGTGGGAGCACTATAGAATTTCTGATAAGTATATGTGGTTGACATATTGTTGATCAGAAGTAATGTAGAATTTATGTGAAGCATAAAAGGTTGTTTGAAAGGAGTTTTTCAAAGGAATACCTAGATTGAGCTACTTGAATGTTGAGCATCAAGATCTATGGAGATAGATCAAAACGCTTAATAGAAGTTTCAACAAGATGCATGCCTTGACAAGTTTTTGAAGGAATTCGAAATAGATCAGCAAAGAAGGAGTTCTTGACTGTACTGTAAGGTGTGAATTTGAGTAAGATTCAAAATCCGACCACGGCAGAATAAAGAGAATAGACGAAGGTCGTCTTCTATGCCTTAGCCGTAGACTCTAAAGTATGCCATGCTGAGTACCGCACCTGATGTGTGCTTTGCAGCAAGTCTGTTAAGAGGTACACAGAGTGATCCAGGATTGAATCATTGATCAGCGGTCAAAGTTATCCTTAGTAACTAAATAGACTAAGGATTTTTTTTCTCGATTATGGAGGTGGTTAAAGAGTTCGTCGTAAAGGGTTACGTCGATGCAAGCTTTGACACTAATCCGAATAACTATGAGTAGTGAAACAGATTCGTATAGTAGTGTAGATATTTGGAGCATTTCCGAATAGCACGTAGTAGCAGCATCTATAAGATGACATAAAGATTTGTAAAGAACGCACGGATATGAAAGTTTCATAACCGTTGACTAAAACCTCTCTCACGAGCAAGACGTGATCAGACCCTAGAACTATATGGGTGTTGGATTCGTTGAAATCACATGGTGATGTGAACTAGATTATTGACTCTAGTGCAAGTGGGAGACTCTTGGAAATATGCCCTAGAGGCAATAATAATTAGTTATTATTATATTTCTTTGTTCATGATAATTGTTTATTATCCATGCTATAATTGTATTGATCGGAAACACAATACTTGTGTGGATACATAGACAAAACACTGTCCCTAGTAAGCCTATAGTTGACTAGCTCGTTGATCAAAGATGGTCAAGGTTTCCTGGCCATAGGCAAGTGTTGTTACTTGATAACGGGATCACATTATTAGGAGAATCATGTGATGGACTAGACCCAAACTAATAGACGTAACATGTTGATCGTGTAATTTTGTTGCTACTGTTTTCTGCGTGTCAAGTATTTGTTCCTATCACCATGAGATCATATAACTCACCGACACCGGAGGAATGCTTTCTGTGTATCAAACGTCGCAACGTAACTGGGTGACTATAAAGATGCTCTACAGGTATCTCCGAAGGTGTTCGTTGAGTTAGTATGGATCAAGACTGGGATTTGTCACTCCGTATGACGGAGAGGTATCTCGGGGCCCACTCGGTAATACAACATCACACACAAGCCTTGCATGCAATGTGACTTAGTGTAAGTTGCGGGATCTTGTATTACGGAAGGAGTAAAGAGACTTGCCGGTAAACGAGATTGAAATAGGTATGCGGATACTGACGATCGAATCTCGGGCAAGTAACATACCGAAGGACAAAGGGAATGACACACGGGATTATATGAATCCTTGGCACTGAGGTTCAAACGATAAGATCTTCGCAGAATATGTAGGATCCAATATGGGCATCCAGGTCCCGCTATTGGATATTGACCGAGGAGTCACTCGGGTCATGTCTACATAGTTCTCGAACCCGCAGGGTCTGCACACTTAAGGTTCGACGTTGTTTTATGCGTATTTGAGTTATATGGTTGGTTACCGAATGTTGTTCGGAGTCCCGGATGAGATCACGGACGTCACGAGGGTTTCCGCAATGGTCCGAAAACGAATATTGATATATAGGATGACCTCATTTGGTTACCGGAAGGTTTTCGTGCATTACCGGAAAAGTTTCGGACTCATCGGTAGTGTACTGGGAGTGCCGGGAGGGGTGCCGGGGACCATCAGGAGGGGTGTCACGCCCCAAGGGGTCTCATGAGCTATGGGAAGAGATAAACCAGCCCCTAGTGGGCTGGAATAAGTTCCCACTAAGGCCCATAAGGTTTGAGAAGGAAAAAACACAAGGTGGAAAGAGTTTCCAAGTGGGAAGGTGGAATCCTACTCCAAGTAGGATTGGAGTAGGACTCCTCCACCTCCAATTTGGGCCAAACCTTTAGGTTTTGAGGCTGCCTCCTCCCCTCCCTCCCTCCTATATATAGTGGGGATTTAAGGCTGATTTGAGACAACTTTTGCCACGGCAGCCCGACCACATACCTCCACGGTTTTTCCTCTAGATCGTGTTTCTGCGGAGCTCGGGCGGAGCGCTGCTGAGATTAGATCACCACCAACCTCCAGAGTGCCGTCACGCTGCCGGAGAACTCATCTACCTCTCCGTCTCTCTTGCTGGATCAAGAAGGCCGAGATCATCGTCGAGCTGTATGTGTGCTGAACGCGGAGGTGCCATCCGTTCGGCACTAGATCGGAGCGGATCGTGGGACGGATCGCGGGACGGTTCATGGGACGGTTCGCGGGGCGGATCGAGGGACGTGAGAACGTTCCACTACATCAACCGCGTTTCTTAACGCTTCTGCTGTGCGATCTACAAGGGTACGTAGATCGGAAATCCCCTCTCGTAGATGGACATCACCATGATAGGTCTTCGTGCGCGTAGGAAAAATTTTGTTTCCCATGCGACGTTCCCCAACAGAAAATGGCAACTGGCACTGGGCACTTGGTTAATAGGTTAGTGCTCAAAAATAATATTAATTGGTATATGAACACCCAAAAATTATCCTAGAATGATAATATTATAGCATGGAACAATCAAAAATTATAGATACGCTGGAGACGTATCAGCATGCCCAAGCTTAATTCTTGCTCGTCCTCGACTAGGTAAGTGATAAAATAGAATTTTTTATGTGACATGCTACCGAACATGTAATGTATTGTAGGTTTGGTCATTGAGAAACGATGAGTAATATTCATAACATAAATAACATAATCAGCAAGTTTCAAAATATACGATCCTTAAAGAATGGTCACCCCTATTGTATCATGTAAGAATAACATGGCTTTGTCTTCACCATACAAATACAAATGTTTAGCACCATGGTGTCAAGTTAGGCAATTGGATCGTACTCTTTAACATGCGTTAGGTTTTCATTACTCACTAAATATATCAGCGTGAACCATGGATATAGCATAAAGGTGGAATAGAATATGGTTGTAGGTTTCAAAGGGGTGAAAGTGGAGAATAAAGTGTTGCATCAACTAGGCGTGTGAATGGGCTATGGATATGTCCATCAATGGATATCAATGCGAGGTGTAGGGATTGCCATGCAATGGATGCACTAGAGATATAAGTGTATGAAATCTCAACTAAAGCTAAGTGGGTGTGTATCCAACTTGCTTGCTCATGAAGACCTCAAGCATTTGAGGAAGCTCGTCATGGTAATGTGCCAGCCAAGTTCTATAATGAAAAATTTCCACTAGCTTATGGAAGTGACAAAACAAGAGACTCTCTATATGAAGAACATGGTGTCACACTTTGAGGCACAAGTGTGGAAAAAGAGGTAGTAGCACTATCCTTTCTCTCTTTTCTCTCATGTATTCTCTTTTTTTGCTTTTTCATTTTTTGTCTGGAGTCTCATCCCGACTCATGGGGGAACCATTGTATCCATCATCCTTTCCTCACTAAGATGGTACCCCAACAATGATGATCATCACACTTTAATTTACTTACAACTCAACATGAAAAGATGTAGTATGACTCTATATGGATGCCTCTGGCAGTATACTAGGATGTACGATGATCAAGCAAAACATGTATAAAAATGATGAATCGTGGATTTTCCACCAAAATATGTCATCTTATATGATCATGCAGAGCAATATGACAATAGAAGTGCAAGTAACGATGTGACGGTGGAAGTTGCATACCAATATATCTCAGAAGGGCTATGGAAATGCTATGATAGGTAGGTTTGGTGGCTGTTTTGAGGAAGATATAATGAGGTTTATGTGCAACACAGCGTATCATGTCACAAATTTTGGATGCACCGACAAAGGTTGCACCGATCCTCGAGGTGAGAATGGGCAATGCACAATAAGAAGAGGCTAGCAAATAAGTGGAGGTGAGAGTGAGTATATCCATGGATTCACATTAGTCATAAAGAACTCACATAATTATTGCAAGATTTATTAGCTCTCCCGAAGCAACACAATACTCTCGTGCCCCTAGGGAGGAGGTTGGTAGGAGTTAACCATCGCGTGCCCCCAACTTAAACAACACTAGGATTTCAAAAAGGAATAAATATGCTCACACATCATCACCATGCCGTAAAAATATTTCGATAATAGAAACTTAAAAACCTCTAATTCATGATACTTATATTAACCAATGATCATACACTCATGATTTTTCACATTACCATATTAATAGCATTAACCATGATTTCTCTTTTATGTGCTACATGTGGTTTTGATTATGCACTCATTGAATACCTATTATAACCCATGCAAATTACCGTCATTGTTTATTAACTCTCAAACAAATATAAGTGAAGAACATGAGTGTAATTAATTCTTTAAAATCTGTACGACACCATGCTCTAAAAGATAATAGTGAATAACTAGAGCAACAACTAAGCTCAAAAGATATAAGTGAAGCACATAGAGTATTCTAATAAATCATGGTGATCCCGTGTATCTCTAAAGTGGGTGTATTCAGAGAACAATGAGTATAGAAAACTAAAACGAAAAGAAAACTAAAGTAAACGATGCTCCAAGCAAAACACATATCATGTGATGAATAAAAATATAGTTCCAAGTGACATACCGATGGATTAAGACGAAAGAGGGGACGCCTTCCGGGGCATCCCCAAGCTTGGAGGCTTGAGTATTCATATAATATTACCTTGGGGTTCCTTGAGTACCCCCAAGCTTAGGCTCTTGGCTCTCCTTACTCCTTCATCCATCGTGATAACACCCAAAACTTGAAAACTTTACCACACAAAACTCAGTAAAAACTTCACGAGATCCGTTAGTATAATAAAAACATCAAATACTTTAGGTTATGTTATAAATTGATTCATATTTAATTATTGTATAAGGTACTGTATTCTAACTTCTCCATGACTTATACCCCCCCCCCACACACACACATGATACAATGCTTGGTATCATCAAAACAAGCAAACTATGCAAGCAAACATAGAATCTTTCTAAAAAGGAACATTCTCTAATGATATAATTAATTGTAATATTTATGGAACTCCAAATGTTTTGAAAAAATAGGATAGTTTGAGTAATTTGTTTTAAAATACCGTGTAAAACATTCATATCAAAAAGACATTCTAGTAAAATCGGATAAATTCTGCACTGGAGACTAAAGTTTGTGTTTTTTGCACCACATCAATTCTACTATCATTCGAATCTTCCCAAAGGATTTACTTGGCACAATAACTAATTTAAACACAAAATACACAATCATTATAGAGGCAACAATTATTTTATCACATGCAAACATAAAGTAAACACACAAAATAAGATAACTATTGGGTTGCCTCCCAACTAGCGCTATTGTTTTACGCCCCTACCTAGGCATAATGCATATGATTCAAGTGTTGTCATCTTTCTCATTCCACCGATAAGTAGCCCCATGATAGATTCATAAGGTGGTTTGACTCTCTTTCTCGTGAACTGTTCCATCCCTTTCTTTAATGGGAATTGGAACCGTATATTCCCTCTTTCATATCAGTGAATGCACCTATAGTTTGTAGAAAAGGTCTCCCAAGTATTATGGGACAAGATGGGTTGTATTCAATATCAAGAACTATAAAATCTACAGGAACATAATTTCTATTAGCAATTATGAGAATATCATTTTTCTTCTTCCCATAGGTTTCTTGATAGTAGAGTTCGCAAGATCTAAATTAAGGGAACACTCGTGAATATTAGTGAGACTAAGTACATCACATTAAGATTTGGGTATTGTTGAAACACTAGCACCTAGGTCAGACAAGGCATTGCATTCATATTCTTTGATTTTAATTTAATATTAGGTTCCCACTCATCATGCAACTTTCTAGGAATAGAGACTTCTAACTCAAGTTTTTCATCATAGGCTTTTACCATAGCTTCTACTATATGTTGAGTAAAAGCTTTATTTTGTTCATAAGCATTGTGTGATATAATGATGGATTGCACGATGGAAATAGATTCTACTAAAGAACAAATATCATAATTAAAATCCTTGTGATCCAAGATAGTGGGCACATCACTAGTTAAAGTTTTAACCTCTCCAAAGCAACTTTTTTCAGTTTTATCACTATAGTCATCACCCTACAAGCAATTGGGACGCTCTCTAGCTAGAGGTGACTAATCTCCAGTCATTTATAATTCATTTTTTTATTAGTAAACAAAGATTCAATGGGATAATTACCAAGAATTTTAAGATCTTCATCATGATTCTTGTAAAAACCGGGCGGAAGAGCTTTTATTGGAATTCCCGCTTAGATTTCAACTTAGTGGTCCTCTCCTTAATTTCATTTATAGATATTTGGATAGATTTAATAGTCTCATTAAAGTAATGTTTTTGTGGAAAAGTTTTAGTTTTACGAGTTTTTACATCAAGAGAAATCCTATCCATGTTCCTAGCCAAATCATCAATTTTATGCAAATTTTCCTCTAACATGGTATTGAAAACTTTTTGAGAACTCATGAATTCTTTAATGGTGTTCTGAAGATTAGAGGATAACTTATTGTTATTGGTAGAAAGATTTCCATAAGAATTTCCATAAGAGTTGTCATAACTATTAGAGGTGTTGTCGGGATATGGCCTAGCATTGAAATTACCCTAATAGGCATTGTTATTAAAATTGTTTCGCGGGATAAAATTCACATCAATGGCATTTTAAATTTTCTCAATCCAAGTAGACAAGGGCATGTCATTAGGAGCAATGTGAGCATTTTTACTAGCAACCAAGTTCATAAGAGCATCAACGTTTGCACTCAAATTAGCGGTTTCCTCGGCAAAGTTTACCTTCTTACCAGTTGGAGTTCTTTCGGTATGCCATTGAGAGTAGTTTGGCATGATTTTATCGAGAAGTTGGTGGCCTATCTTGATGTCACCTCCATGAAGGTACCACCTGCAGTAGAATCTAGAAGAGTTCTAGACACAAAATTTAGTCCAACATAGAGATTTTGAATAATCATCCACAAGTTTAAACCATGAGTTGGGAAATTTCTAATCATTGGTTTCATTCTCTCCCAAGATTGTGCAACATGTTCTTGGTCATGTTTTTTAAAATTCATAATTTGATTTCTAAGGGAGATGATCTTAGTAGGACGAAAAATACTTGGTAATAAAAGCATCTTTACACTTATTCCATGTTCCAATACTATTACGTGGTAAATATGAGAGCCAATATTTAGCTTTATCTCGTAAAGAAAAAGGAAATGATTTTAATTTCACAATATCATTATCCATGTCCTATTTGCTTTGCATATTACAAAGTTCAACAAAGGTATTAAGATGAGTGATACGTCCATTTTGCATCATGTTTTCCTATAGTTATTTATAGTGTTTTCATTAAATATAACACTTTGTAGAGTAATTCTAATGCCTTTTATCTCATTATATGCAAGGTTTACACAAAGGGGGAGATTACCGACAAATTGAATTCTGGACCTCAAAAAGCTACGTGAGAGATACCTATTCTGCACATCTCCAAATAAGCTTAAATTTCACAAAGATGTATTTTTGAATATATTAAAATTATTGGAGAAAATAAATACAAGAGGAGGCCACCCAGGTGCCCACTAGGAACCAAGGCACACCTACCCCCCTAGCGCACTCGGGTGGGTAGTGGGACCCCTGGCCAGCCGCCGGTGCCCATCTTGTGTTACATAAGCCCATTTTCCCTAGGAAAAAAAATCAAGAGAAGGCTCACGGGATGGAGCACCGCCGTCTCGAGGAGGAACTTGTGCAGAAGCACTTTTGCTCTCTGACGGAGCTATCCCGCCGGGGATACTTCCCTCCGAGAGGGGGAAATCGAAGCCATCGTCATCACCAACAACCCTGTCACCTTGGGAGGATCAATCTTCATCAACATCTTCACCATCACCATCTTATCTCAAAACCCTAGTTCATCTCTTGTGTTCAATATTTTAATCAAAACCTCATATTGGTACGTGTGCGTGATTAGTAGTGTTGTGATTGATGCTAGTTGGTTTATTTGGTGGAAGATTAAATATTCAGATCCATTGTGGTATTTATTATCCCTCTGATCTTGAGCATGAATATGATTTGTGAGTAGTATCTTTTGTTCTTGAGGACATGGGAGAAGTCTTGTCATAAGTAATCATGTGAATTTGGTATTCGTTCGATATTTTGATGATGTCTATGTTGTGATTCTCCTAGTGGTGTTATGTGAACGTCGACTAGAGGACACTTCACCATCTTTGGGCTAAGGAAATGCATTGTGGAGTAGTTATTAGATGATGGGTTGCTGTAGTGACAGAAGCTTAAACCCTAGTTTTTGCGCTATTCCATAAGGAGTTGATTTGGATCCATATGTTTAATGCTATGGTTAGATGTTATATTAATTCTTGTTTCGTAGTTGCGGATGCTTGCGAGAGGGGTTAATCATAAGTAGCGAACGTGAATCAAACAAACATGATGGAAGTGACTAGATGAAATTCCCATGTGTCCTCTAGAACGTCTTACTAATTATCAGAGACCTTCCGGCCTATCTTTTTCTACAAAAGGATTGGGCTACCTTTTTGCACTTTTGTTACCATTATTATTACTTGCTCGCTACAAATTATCTTGCTATCAAACTTGTGTTACCGACAATTTCAGTGCCTGTAGATAATACTTTGTTGAAAACCGCTTGTCAATTCCTTCTGCTCCTCATTGGGTTCAACACTCTTACTTATCGAAAGGACTATGATTGATCCCCTATACTTGTTCCTCATTAGGACTTCCAGAAAATTATTCTTTCATCACAAAATTCAGCACTGCATCATTTATATCATAAGACTCTGCACTAGTTGCGGGTGGTATAGGTGTACTAATCAAATCATTCTTATTTATTTGACAAGTCACACAACTTAGTAGTATCTAGAGACATGGTGATCGAGCAAGCAAAGTAACAAGGAGGACAAGTGAACTACCAAACAAAGAAGTAAACTAGTGACTAGCAAAGATAAATATTTTTGTATTTTTTATTTTTATGAATCAAGCTAAATATGCCAGAAAATAAAATAAGAACAAGTGAATGATAATTTGTGCAAAGGTACTTGATAGTAGGTTGGTGATACTCCCCAGCAACGGCGCTAGAAATCCTTCCTGATACTTGTGATCTGCATTGGGTTTTCCGTGAAGAGGAACGGGTGATGCACCACAATATAGGTAAGTATTTCCTTCACTAGAGAACCAAGGTTTATCGAACCAATAGGAGTAGCAACCAGCCCCCGCATTCAGTGAATTGCACACAAATAAGAAAACACTTGCACTAAACGCGGGCAAGAGGGTTGTCAATCCCCTTGCACTCGTTCTTTGCAAGCAATTAAAGTGTGTACATGATAGTTGATAAATTCAAGGTAAACAAAAAGTAAATACATGCAGCATGGTAATTGTAGCATTTGTAAACTTATAAGAGAATAGACCCGGGAGGCGTAGTTTTCCCTAATTGCGTCTCTCATGTAGTAGGCATACGGTGGGTAAACAAATTACTGTTGGGAAATTGATAAAAGAATCGCATAGTTATGTGATATTCAAGGAAATGATCATGTATATATAGACATTACGTCCATAAGCAAATAGGTTGACTCCTGTGTGCACCTATTACTATTACTCCACCTATCCATCGCTATCCAGCATGCATCTAGAGTATTAAGTAAAATGAAGTAATGCTTGGAGAACAATGACATGATGTAGGCAAATATAATTAAATCAATATGAATTAGCCCCATCATTTTATCCTTAGTGGCAACAATACAAAGACGTGTCATTGTCCCTTTTTATCATTGGGATATAGGACTCCGCTAGATTGAACCCACTACAACACACCCCTCCGAGTGAAGAAATATCAATCTAGTTGGCCAAACTATTTCAATAGATCGGAGAGATTTACGAAGCTATCATAATCATGCAAATAAGAATCATAATTAGAATGCAGAGAAGACTAAAACCTTTAGCGTGAATAATCTAAACATAAACCCACAATTCATTGGATCCCAAGAAACGCACCGTACAAAAGGATTACATCAGATAGATCAAAGCAAAGATGCAATGATCATTGTATTGAAGATGAAGAGGGAGAGAGATAGCCATCTAGGTACTAAGTACGGACCCGTAGGTCCATGGTGAACTCCTCATACATCACCATGGGAGCAGCAAGGCTGATGTAGAGGTCCTCCATGATCGATTTCCCCTCCGGCGGGGCATCAGAAATGGGCTCCAGATGGGCACATGGCAGAACAGAAACTTGTGGCAGCGGAAAGAGTGTTTTTCGTTGCTCTCTAGAGTTTTGTGGATAATTGTGGATTTATAGAACGAAGAGGGACGTTAAGAGGCGCATGGGGGGCCCACCAAACACCAGGGCGCGCCCTGTTGTGTGGTGGCTCCCTTGTGTGGCCTCTGGTCTCCTCCCAAAGCTTTGAGGTCTTATTTTGGTCCAAAAAAACATAAAAAATATTCAGGGCAATTGGACCTCGTTTGGTACTGTAAACCTAAAAAGCGAGAAACATGCAGAAAACAACAATTGGCATTGGGCATTGGGTTAAAAGGTTAGTGCTCAAAAATAATATTAATTTGTATATAAACACCCAAAAAGTATCCTAGAATGAGAACATTATAGCATGGAACAATAAAAAATTATAGATACATTGGAGACATATCAGAAGCCGGCAAACGAGAAAAAGGAGTGCAACTAGCCACACAAGCAGAAAATCTAGAGTAGAAGTTGAGTGTTGTGATCATGGGGTGTTAAAAAAAAAAGAGTCTTCTGGACGTAATCTCCATTGCTACTTTCAGTAAGCAAGCTTTCTCTCTTCTTTGTTATAGAATTCTTTTATTTTATTTTCTATATACAAATGTCATGTCTTGTGTACCTAATATGATACTTATGTCTTTGTAGATAGAATAAGTTCAACTAATCGTGAGCCTCCACATGTCAAACTGAGATCTCTATACACACTAATAAACAGTTGTAAACTGGGAGCGCGGAAGCCATTAATGTTGTCAGAGGATGGAAAATACCGCCACAAAAATTGGCTGATCTGTTGTGAGAGTTATCAACTGTGCTTGGGTGGATAAAACAGCTGAAACTGTCTGCTTGCCATAAGGGAGCAATGAGATTCGTGGCAATATTGAAAGCATGTCAACTAGAGCTGAAGCCAGATTTATTGTTTGGCGGCTTCTGAAAGCACATGTGCTCCCTTGGAGATTTTGATAATTCATGACAACATACATTATCTCTTGGACTATCAGTTCTACCTAGTTTGTTTCACATTGAGTCCAAAGATTGAAGTGGCTATGAATTGTGAGGAGGATCCCGAATAAGGAAGGGATAGGATCGCAAAGCTTCAAGCTTCAAGTCTCTACATTTTATATTTATGTGATAAATCACATTTTGAGTCCATAGTAAAGCCGGTACAATTAAAAGGGGGTGAGCTATTTATGATGATCTGGTTGCTTAAGTGCTTAGAGATTAGCCACCAAAAGCCTCATCATCTCTCCCAGAATATATTCTGTCCAAAATCTTAAAGTCAAACTCGGTGCCACCAACTTTCCACAATCGTCCATACCGAGTTTTTCGTTAGATAGAACCCAAAGCCAAACCCTACCAACTCGGTGTAACCAAGTCCCATCTCGGTATAACCGAAATCCAGTGACAAACTCTCTGTTATCTAATTGACAAAAATCGGAATTTATGAGTTTTTCAGTTCGGTGCCACCGAGTAAGTGAAACTGCCTAGGACATGCGAATCGGCCTCACCGAGACACTTTGTATCGGTCTCACCGTGAACCCAAAAGTTAGAGAATTTTGCACTAGTCGGTGGAACCGAGTGTTTACTTCGGTCCATCCAGTTGGGCAACAATTTTGTAACAGTTGGATTTTTGGAGATGGCTATATATACCCCTCCACCTCCCTCTCATTTATAGAGAGATCACTCGGAACAAGCAAACACTTCCACCATTCATTTTCTAAGAGAGAACCACCTCTCATGTGTTGAGATCAAGATCTTCCATGCCAACCATATGAGTTTTAGTTTCTAGCCTCCCCAAGTTGCTTTCCACCCAATCAATCTCTTCTACCAAGCCAAATTATGTGAGAGAGTAATTGAGTGTTGAGGAGACCATCTTTTGAAGCACAAGAGCAAGGAGTTCATCATCAATGCCACACCTATTACCTTTTGGAGAGTGGTGTCTCCTAGATTGGTTAGGTGTCGCTTGGGAGCCTCCAAATCGTGTGGAGTTGAACCAAGATTTTTTTAGGGAAAGGAGATTGCCTACTTCGTTAAGTTCTACCTCGAGTGAGGCTAGTCCTTCGAGGACGTAATCCATGGTGGAATAGACAAAGTTGCTTCTTTATGGACCCCTTGTGTGTGGAGCCCTTCATGGACTCCTGCAACCGTTACCCTTCACGGGTTCAAGTCTGCATCAACGTGGACATATGATAGCACCACCTATCGGAACCACACCAAAAATTTCCGAATCTTCTTTACGTTTGTTCTTCCTATCTCTACTCCTTTCTTTCATGTGCATGTCTTTATTTTCCACTACTATACTCATAGACTTGCATGTGTGGGGTGTGCTAGACTTGCTAGTATTGCTAAAACTTGCCGACCGATAAAATTGGGAAAAGGTTAGGTTTTTTACTTGGTCAAGTAGTCTATTCACCCCCTCTATGCATACTCTTCTCGATCCCACAATTGGTATCAAAGCTTTGGTCTCCACAGCGTTGGTTTTATCACCATTGGAGGAAGATGGATGTGCCTAGTTTGGGGAGTTTTAGTTGTAGAGTTCCTATTCTCAATGGGGATAACTATAGTCAATGGAAAGACAAAATTATTGATCTATTTGATGAATTCCATTTGAGAAAGTATGGTGATAGTCCCTATGTGCCTCCCATTGATCCCTTACAACCTTCTTAGAGAAACAAATCGATGTGCTTCGTAATCTTAGAGCAATCAATCTTATCATTAGAGGATTGCCAAGAATTGTGTTTGATCAAATGAAAACCTTCGAGTTTGCTAATACTTTGTCGAAATACATGAAGAAAAGATATCCAAACTACTCTTTGAAAAATCTTGATGTCATTCTTCATAAAACCATTACCTTTCACAAACTGAAGCCTAGTGATCCTAACTTTGATAAATACTTGTTTGAGATTCGTGACCTCATGCGTTCTAAAGTAGATGTCATAACTATCAATAACATCATTGTTGAAGCCATTCATATTCATAAACTTTTTACATTGTCTTGGTCACAATTCTAATGACTCTCTTTATCTTTGTGACGAGGATATTCCATTTGACCATGACAATGTGGAACATGGCTACTATGATGAAGATGAGAAGTTTGACATTGAATGTGGGAATACTTTGAAGAATCTATGTCTCATGGAAAACTTCAAAGACTACATGTCCGGAGGAAAATAGTGGATTCTCTATAGTCGATGCACAAATCACATGACCAGAGATAGAGACATGTTTCACAAGATCACAACAAACCATGGACCACATAGGTATGTGACCTTCGGAGACAAATCCAAGGGTAAGGTACTTGGTCTTGGTAAGGTGGCCATATCTCATGATAGCTCTATTCAAAATGTAATTCTTGCTGATCCCTTGGCTAGAATATTTTTCCGTATCTAAACTAGTAGATTTTAATTTCAATTTTCTATTTACTAAAGTAGTTTGTCAAGTGTTTCGTCAAGACAATAATAACATGGTCTTTACAGGTTTCCGTAGAGGTGATCTATACATTGTCGATTTCACTAAGAGAGCCCAACCTCATACTTGTCTTATCACAAAATCTTCAAAGGATTGGCTACGACATAGAAGGCTAGGGCATGTTAGTATGCGTAATCTGGACAAGCTCATCAAAGGTGACCATATAATTGGTGTATGTTTGACAAACATAAACTTTGTAGTGCTTGTAAAGAAGGATGAAAAGTGGGTGGAAGTCATCTTGTAATGAACATCATCACTACTAGGAAACCACTCGAGTTGCTTCACATGGATCTCTTTTGTCCCAATGCTTACAAGAGCCTCGGTGGAAATTCCATGGGTCTGATTATAGTTGACAATTTGTCTAGATTTACATGGGTATTCTTTCTTGATGACAAGTCAAAGGTGCAAAAAATCTTCAAGAACTTCGCTCGCAAACCCAAAATCAATTTGAAGTGAAGATCAAGAAAGTTTGGAGGAACAACAGATCAGAGTTCAAGAACACCAATGTGGATACTTAACAAAGAAGGTTTCCAACTGGTTCTTAACAAAGAAGGTATATAACATTAGTTCTTGGCTACATACATGCCTCAACAAAATGGAGTTGTTGAGATGAAGAACCAGTATCTCATAGAGATGGCTAGAACAATGCTCAACGAATACAGGACGCCAAGACACTTCTGTGAGGAAGCCGTGGAAACAACTTGTCATGCAACAAACCGACTCTACCTACACAAGCTTCTCAGTAAAACTGCATACGGGCTAATCACAAATAATAAACCCCAAGTTTTATACTTTTGGGTATTTGTCTCAAAGTGCTAGATTCTTGATAAGCATCTTCGCTCTAAATTTGCTCCTAAATCTCACGAAGGTTTCCTACTTGGTTACGGATCAAACTCTCACACTTACCGTGTCTACAACATCTTCACTCAAAAAGTTGAAGAGACAGTAGATGTGAAGTTTGATGAGACTAATGGTTCGCAAGCCAAACAATTGCCAAATGATGTAGGAGATAAGGAACCTTCGGAATCCATTCAAGACTTGTCCATCGGCAAGACTCGTCCCATGGAGCTTAAGGAAAGTACTTCATCAACACAGGTGGAAGCTCCTACCTCACATCAAGGAGAACCACAAAACGACATGGATGCATCCACAAGCAGTACACAACATGATGAAGAGGGGGAAGAAGTACATCAAGATAATCCACCTCAATCTCCTTCACCACCACCTCACGGGAACGACACCTTCAAAAACAATGAAGAAGAAGATGAGGAGGAGGAAGCTCCTACGTCCAACAAGCAAAAGATACCACGATTTCGAGCAGGAGTGCATAAGAATCATCCCGTAGAACAAATTCTCGGCGACATAAGAAACGGAAGAATTACTCGCTCTAAAACTCGTTTAGCTAACTTTTGTGAGCAGTAATCATTTATCTCTATTATTGAGCCTATGAAGGTAGAGGAAGCACTTGAAGACCCGGATTGGGTGAATGCCATGCTTGAAGAGGTACACAACTTCGAGAGGAACAAAGTTTGCACACTATTGGAGAAGCCCAAGGATGAGCACAACATCATTGGAACAAAACGAGTGTTTCGCAACAAGTAAGATAAAGATGGTCAAGTGGTACGCAATAAGGCTCGTCTCGTAGCCCAAGGTTACACTCAAGTCTAAGGTATGGACTATGGTGAGACCTATGCTCTCGTTGCTAGACTTGAAGCCATCCACACACTTTCTTGCTTATGCCAATCACCATGATATTGCTCTTTACTAAATGGATATCAATCTCCTTTTCTAAATGGTGAAATTGAGCAAGAAGTGTATGTTAAAAAACCTCGCGGCTTTGCAAACCCTAAGAAACCTAATCATGTATATAAACTTCATAAATCTCTCTACGGTCTTAAACAAGCTCCTCGAGCTTGGTATAAATGCCTAACAAAGTTTCTCATTGGAAAGGGTTATGAGATTGGCAAAATTGATGCAATCTTATTGACTAGAAGAGTTGATGGTGAATTATTTATGTGCCAAATTTATGTGGATGATATAATATTTGGATCTACTAACCCACATTTTAGTGATAAATTTGGAAGGTGATGTCCGAGAAATATGAGATGTCTATTATGAGTGAGCAGAATTTTTTTCTTGGTTTGCAAATCACGCAAATGAGAGAATGTACGTTTATATCTTAAACCAAGCACACCAATGAATCATTCTAGAAGTTCATACTGTGAGAATGCAAAGGTATGAAAATCCCCATGCCTAAAAGTGGACATGTTGACATCACTAAGGAGGACAAACCGATTTATCAAAAAGTTTATCCATCAATGATTGGTTCACTTCTATATCTATGTGCTAGTCATCCCGATATCATACTAAGTGTGTGCATGTGTGACCGATATTAAGGGGAACCCAAAGAAAGTCATCTTAAGGCCATGAAAAGAATTGTGAGATACTTGATACACACACCAAACTTTGGCATTTGGTATCTCAAGGGATCTAACCTTATGGGATATTTTGACTCAGACTATGCCGGAGATAAGGTTGATAGACACCTCGGTTGCTTTTCAATTTCTTGGGATATCTCTTGAATCTTGGTCATCCAAGAAAAAAAATTCGGTATCTCTATCCACCGCCGAAACGGAATGTATTGCCGCCGGATCATGTTGTGCGCAATTGCTATGGATGACTCAAACTCTTAAAGACTATGGAATACATGTGAAACATGTTCCATTATTTTGTGACAATGAGAGTGCTATTAAGATTGCTCATGACCCCTTGCAACATTCTCGAACAAAACATATTCAAGTTCGTAATCATTTCATTCGTGATCATGTTGCCAAAGGGGATCTCAGACATGTTCGTACCGACAGACAATTGGAAGATATCTTTACTAAGCCACTTGATGAGAAAATGTTTTGTAACATGAGGAGTGAGTTGAATATCATTGATGCTTCAAATTTAAGCTAGACTCACTTGGATGCATGCAAGGGCATGAGCTTACATCACTATTACTTGATATTATTGACATGATGATACTTCATATCTTGAAAAACTATGCTCCCTTGTACTGCATCTAATATTTTGTAGGGACTTGAATGAAATCTACTATACAAGGTCGTTATAAACTCATACCATAAGCAATCTTGTCAGGGGCAAGTATCCTCGCCCCTACTTTGAGATCGAGGAACAAGACAACACAAACTATATCTTTGACAAACACTTGTTGGAAACTTCACTCTTGTCATTTGGATATATCATGTTCTTCCTTGCATGACTAACCCATTTATGAGCAGGTTCCACTTCAAAACAAAGAAGGATAGCTCCAATCTCCAACTCTTGAGCATCCACAACAAGACCACCTACATGCTACGTCATCAACATCACTTAAAGGTATGTAATCATATCCTTGAAGAAGCTTTACTCGAAGTCACGAGTTAAAGCAATTCTAAGTGATATGAAAACATTAAAATGCTTAAACTAAAAATGGTAACCCCGTTTTGAGCTTAACGATGAGTATGACCTATGATCAAGCATCCTTGCTTGGCTCCTTAAGTCAATATACTCTAATATAGGTGAACTAGACTCCCACCAATATCTAGATAATAAAATGAATGGAAATCCTTGGTTTATTTATTGTTTTGTTGCCACCATTCAATCCTCACCTTGATGAAAATTCCTCGTAGATCTTTTTTTAAAATTCCTTGCAAATCTTATTGAAAAATTCTGTGCTAATCTTTTAAAAAAATTCTTGCAAATCTTATTGATAACTTCTGGCAAATTGTGTAAAGTCTTTATGAAAATTTTCTTTGACAAAATGGTCAAGAATGTCTTTGCCAAGTTTTTGTTTGCAACTCGGATACTCTGACATGAGGAAATCAGTGACCGATGTAGCACATAAGGTACTCAGAGCTTCTTCAGTACTACAGACATGGAACTCTTTGGCGTCACCGATTTTACATAGTACCCTAAAATCATTATCCGGTTTACCAATCTATTTTGTCTCGGAGCCTCCAACTTTTCCACTACTTGTGTTCCTTACCATATTGTCAACATTTTCAGACAATGTTCTCAGTGACCCTTATTCTCAAGGATCCCTTACCCTCTGACCCTTCTTGTAAATTGATGCCAAAGGGGGAGAAAATGTCAGAGCTTAAATTCAAAGCTTCAGGAGGGGCATCATCAAAGATCAAGGCTAATCACTAACAGGGGGATAACAATTTATATCAATATCTCTAAAAAGAGAGAGAAATTACTAAGTGATCGGAATATAAATCATGTGTTGATTCTACATTTTCTTGTTAGATTTAACTCACCCTTCCTACTCCCAATGTCTACTCGCTAAAGATTTAAGGGGGAGGTAAAAGTAAACTCATATTTAGGGGAAAAGTTCTATAAATATTCCTTGGAGACATGTTAATCTTAATAGAATACTATTTACAACATGTCATCCAAATATTGGCAAACTTGAGGTTCCTTTAATTTTTTCTAAAGGAAATACCCTTGTATTATCTAATCTTGTTTTTTTCAAGTGTGTTTCTCTAGTGAAAATGCTCGAGAACGTCAAGGTAAGTATATGCATCATATCCTTGATCAAGATATCTCTTGCTTCTTGCACATATTGTTTGCAAGAGTGAGTCTTGAACATGGAGACACTTCATTCTCATTTATCTGATGCATATAACCAATGTACATATGACTTGTCATGTCCTCTCTACAACGTGTGCACTCATGCATTCAAAAAGCAACTATTCCTTCAAGGGATTGCACACATTTAGGGGGGAGCTTATCTTAGTCATATGTCTCTCAAAGCTATCACATGTTACTACCTATTTTAAAGTGAAGCTTTGATTGTATGTTGTCATCAATTACCTTGCATGTTTTGATAATTCATGACAACATACATTATCTCTTGCACTAATAGTTCTACCTAGTTTATTTCAGACTGAGTCCAAAGATTGCAGTACCTGGGAATGGCGAGGAGGATCCCAAAGAAGGAAAGGATATAATTGGAAAGCTTCAAGCTTCAAGCTCTACATTTTATATTTATGTGAGAAATCACATTTTAAGTCCATAGAAAAGCCAATACTATTAAAATGGGATGAGATATCTCTAATGATCTGGTTGCTAAAGATCTTAGAGATTAGACACCAAAAGCCTCACCATTTCTCCCACAATATATTTTGTCCAAAATCCTAAAGTCAAATTCGTTGCCACCAACTTTCCACAATCAACCATACCAAGTTTTCCCTTAGGCTGAACCCAAAGCTAAACCGAAGTAACTCGGTGTAGCCAGGTCACATCTCGGTACAGCCAAAATCATGTGACCAACTCTCTCGTATCTAATTGACAAGAAACATAATTTCTGAGTTTCTCAGCTCAGTGCCACCAAGTTAGTGAAACTGCCTAGGGCAACAAAATCGGTCTCACCGAGATGCTTTGTATCGGTCTCACCAAGATCCCAAAAGTTAGAGCATCCGAGTTTTTACTTCGGTTCCACCGAGTTGGACAATAATGTTGCAAGAGTTGGATTTTTGGAGATGGCTATATATACCCCTCCACCTCCCTCTCATTCATAGAGAGAGCACTCAGAACAAGCAAACACTTCCACCATTAATTTTTTGAGAGAGAACCACGTACTCATGTGTTGAGGTCAAGATCTTCCACTCCAACCATATGAATCTTGATTTCTAGCCTCCCCAAGTTGCTTTCCACCCAATCAAACTCTTCTATGAAACCAACTGTTAAAGAGTGGTTGAGCGTTGAGAAGACTATATTTTGAACCACAAGAGCAAGGAGTTCATGATCCATACCACATCTATAACCATTCAGAGAGTGGTGTCTGCTACTTTGGTTAGGTGTCACTTAGGAGCCTCCAAATCATGTGGAGTTGAACTAATAAGCTTTTAAGGGCAAGGAGATCGCCTACTTTGTGAAGATCTACCCCGAATAAGGTTAGTCCTTCACGGATGTATGCCATGATGGAATAGACAAGGTTTTTTCTTCGTGGACCCCTTGTGGGTGGAGCCCTTCATGGACTCGCGTAGCCGTTACCCTCCATGGGTTGAAGTCTCCATCAATGTGGACATATGATAGCACCACCTATTGGAACCACGCCAAAAATCTATGTATCTTCTTTGCATTTGATATTCCTATCTCTACTCCTTACTTAAATGTGCATGTATTTACTTTACGCCGATCTACTCATAGACTTACATGTGTAGGGTGTGCTAGACTTGCTAGTATTGCTAAAACTTTCTAACCGATAAAATTGGGGATATGTTAGGTTTTTATTTGGTAAAGTAGTTTATTCACCCCCCCCCCTCTAGACATGCGAGTTCATCCAGATGTTGTTTATGGTGCAAGAACTGGTCAAATTGGTGCTGAACAAATCAACATCGATCAAGCCCCCAAGGCTCAAGATGTTACGCAAGAAAAAACACTTAAGTCAAAAATGATGAACCGTCCTCGGCTGTAGCAGATTGAAGTGAAGTGCCAGGTTCCTCAGGGCCAGCTCCAAGTGCGTGTAACGCCCAAGATGCAATCTTATCCTTATTTTGGTACGAGGGCCTTGACAGGGTTAGAAGCGCATCTCGTCGTTTGCAAGAATGGATATTGTTACAAGTACATGTACTGAAAAGATGAGATATATGTAATTGGCTTACACTCGCCACAAGCTACATCAGAGTCACATCAGTACAATACATAAACATCACGAAGAAGAGCAGGGTCCGACTACGGATGAAAACAAACGAGAAAAGAACGACGTCCATCCTTGCTATCCCAGGCTGCCAACTTGGGATAGATGAGACAACTCCGGAAGTAAAAGAGAGATTGATCTTGCAAAATTGGAGAGGATTGAATTCACTTGAAGAGAAGCACACCGGTCAAAAAAGAATTGATATGAAAACTCCGGTTGACAATAATTGATAAGACACTTGATTGAGCAAAAGAATTTGCATTCTCATAAAAAATATGAGAACGCCTCTTAGAAAAAGATATGAAATCACCATTTGACATAGAAGCAACTCGAATTACCATACTCAACAAAAACAAGGATGAGGCTTACGAGACAAGCCAGAACAAATTCATGACAGAGATTCCATCTGATATTTTCGTGGATAGGATCACACGGGCTCGATCCTTACAGTAGCCATCATGTACAAGGCAGTGCACACGACATACGAAGCGTCCCCGAGTCGTAGCAAAAAAGGACTCTTTAAGACACAACGAGAACCGCTGTAAGATGACTGTGAACAAACAAATCCACTAGATGTCGAACCCCACCCTAACATCATGCATCTGTTGGAAGATTGTCCTATAAGTAAATACTTGAATTCCCACCTAAGAACTCCCAAAAATTTTGGTCATGCAATCTGGTCCACGGATACAAGGAGTAATATATCACTCACCTCCTATACTAACCCGTCCAGTGTATCACATCCGTCAACACATAACCAGAATCACGGAACCTCATGTATTTCCGACACTCGTAATCACAACGATACTAAGTATGGCGATACATCTGGAACTCTTTGCACCAGTACTGGGGAAGCCAGACTCCTCTCGCCACTACTAGTATTGAAGCAATTTCGAACATCCCTCATCCTCAGATACTAACAAATCTGAATGATAACGATGTGGTCAAGTATCCCCTGGAGCTCAACTCCCCAGAAGAAATCAAATCAAACAGGAGGCACCAAGACAGAACTCCGTCACATCGACATCATATAGATTCCCAAAATATCCGCGTGATCCTAAAAAAATTGAATGAGAAGAGGAGTAGAATTAAAATTATTACGTCAAGATTCCTCACCAGAGCATAGAAGCAGTTTTTCACTAGACTCAAAGCAGTTTTTCACTAGACTTGACTCGGCCAAGTTCGATCAATTAAGGGGGATCCTAGGTCGGTATTGCTCTGATACCAACTTGTAACGCCCAAGATGCGATCCTATCCTTATTTTGGCACGAGGGCCTCGACAGGGATAGAAGCGCATCTCGTCGTTTTGCAAGAATGGATATCATTACAAGTACATGTACTGAAAAGATGAGATATATGGAATTGGCTTACACTCGCCACAAGCTACATCAGAGTCGCATCAGTACAATACATAAACATCATGAAGAACAGCAGTGTCCGACTACGGACGAAAACAAACGACAAAAGAACGACGTCCATCCTTGCTATCCCAGGCTGCTAACTTGGGATAGATGAGACAACTCCAAAAGGAAAAGAGAGATTGATCTTGCAAAATTGGATTGGATTGAATTCACTTGAAGAGAAGCACACCGGTTGAAAAAGAATTGATATGAAAACTTCGTTTGACAAGAATTGATAAGACACTTGATTGCAAAAGAATATGCATTCTCATAAATAAATTATGAGAACACCACTTAGAAAAAGATATGAAATCACCATTTGACATAGAAGCAACTCGAATTACCATACTCAACAAAAACAAGCATGAGGCTTACGAGACAAGCCAGAACAAATTCATGACAGAGATTCCATCCAATATTTTCGTGCATAGGATCGCACGGGCTCGAACGTTACAGTAGCCATCATGTACAAGGCAGTGCACACGACATACGAAGCGTCCCTGAGTCGTAGCAAGCTACAAGGACTCTTTAAGACACAGCGAGAACCGTTGTAAGACGACCGTGAACAAACGAATCCACTAGATGTCGAACCCCAACCTAACATCATGCATCTGTTGGAAGATTGTCCTATAAGTAACTGCTTGAATTCCCACCTAAGAACTCCCGAAATTGCTGGTCATGCAATCTGGTCCACGGATACAAGGAGTAATATATCACTCAACTCCTATACTAACCGTCCAGTGTATCACATCCGTCAACACATAACCAGAATCTCGGAACCTCATCTATTTCCGACACTCGTAATCACAACGATACTAAGTATGGCGATACATCTGGAACTCTCTGCACCAGTACTGGGGAAGCCGAACTCCTCTCGCCACTACTAGTATTGAAGCAATTTCGAACATCCTTCGTCCTGAGATACTAAGAAATCTGAATGATAACGATGTGCTCAGGAATCCCCTGGAGCTCAACTCCCCGGAAGAAATCAAGTCAGACAGGAGGCACCAAGACAGAACTCCGTCACATCGACATCATATAGATTCCAAAAATATCCGCGTGATCCTAATTTTTTTGGTGTGAGAAGAGGTATAGAATTAAAATTATTACATCAAGATTCTCACCAGAGCATAGAAGAGGAGAAAAAAGAATCCTACTCTCCGATATATAACTAGACTCAAAGCAATTTTTCACTAGACTCGACTCGGCCAAGTTCGATCAATCAAGGGGGCTCCTAGGTCGGTACTGCTCTGATACCAACTTGTAACGCCGAAGATGCGATCCTATCCTTGTTTTGGCATGAGGGCCTCGACAGGGATAGCATCGCATCTTGTCGTTTCGCAAGAATGGATGTCGTTACAAGTACATGTACTTAAAAGATGAGATATATGGAATTGGCTAACACTCGCCACAAGCTACATCAGAGTTACATCAGTACAATACGTAAACATCACAAAGAAGAGCAGGGTCTGACTACGGACGAAAACAAACAAGAAAAGAACGACGTCCATCCTTGCTATCCTAGGCTGCCGGCCTGGAACCCATCCTAGATCGACGACGAAGAAGAATAAGAAACTCCAAATGAACAATCATCACGCTCACGTCTTAATCACCTTCTCTGTACCTGCAACTGGTGTTGTAGTAATTTGTGAGCCACAGGGGACTCAGCAATCTCATTTCCAAAGGTATCAAGACTATCAGAGCTTAATGATGAGGTATGGTTAAGTGGTGAGGCTGTAGTAAGCGACTAAGCATTATATGAGGTGGCTAACTTACGAGTACAAGAATAAAGAGGGAGATAGATCTACGCATAGAGGACGTGAACTATTAATGATCAAATGAATGATCTTGAACACCTACTTACGTCAGACATAACCCCACCGTGTCATCGATCGGAGAAGGAGCTCACGAAAGAGACAGTCACGGTTACGCACTCGGTTGGCATATTTTAGTTAAGTTAACTTCAAGTTTTCTAGAACCGGATGTAAAACAAAGTTTCCACGTTGCCACATAACCGCGGGCACGGCCTTCTGAAAGATTTTACCCTGCAGGGGTGCTCCAACTAGTCCATCACAAATTACCACAAGCCGCATAGAAATCCTCGATCACGAAACTCGCGATCTCGTCGGACTCCTTTGTGGAAAACCTCAACTGTGAGATTACCCAAAGCATCACCGGAATCCCGATGCACAAGACATTCGTCAAAGGTAAAACTAATCCAACAAGGCCGCCCGACATGTCAAAGATCCCGATAGGAGCCGCATATCTCGTTATCAGGGCACGGCGGATTGTCCAAAGTTCTGGTAGGCCAATCACAGAGTTGCCCCTGGTAGCCACTGGCGGTTGACAGGTTGGACCAACACTCATGCGGAGCACTGGCCCGGGGGTTGATTAATTACTCCGTGGGTGCCGACGGGTCCCTATGCATTTTATTAGGTTATTAATTAGGCAAATGTAGTACCAAAGTTGGGCCCTGTCAGACCAGTTTTAATCTAAGACGAATTATCAAGAGGGTCCCCATAACAACCCCGATCGTGTTAGGAGTGCTCATTTATGGAACATAACACCGGTAGCCGAAACTAAGGGGCAAAGGTGGAACAAAACACCAGGCTAGAAAGGCCGAGCCTTCCACCTTTTACCAAGTATATAGGTGCATTAAATTAATTAGCATTAATAGGGTGATATAACAAGGAACCCATGTTATTATCACATGAAAGCAACTGCACCTGCAACTAGCAACGCTAACACATGGTTAAGCAAGCAGTAGCATAGCCAATCAGTGGTTTGCTAGGTTGTGAACAGGTTGAAGGTTTTCCTGGCAATGTTGGCAGGCTAATATTTAACAGGTGGTAGGAAGCGAGACATAACGATGAAAACGATACAACTAGCATGGCAATGATAGTAATGGTATCTAGGGAAATGGTCATCTTGCCTGAGATCCTGATTGGAAGAAGAACAACTCCGTGAAGCAGACGTATCGATGTAGTCGAAAGGGTCCTCACTTTCCGTCATGCTTACGGAACTCTATCGAGACGAAGCAAACCGGAAACAAGCATCAACACAAATATTCACCACGGCACATACACGACAATATGCAATCCACATATGATGCATGATCAGTTGAATATATGCAAGACATGGCATGTCAATTCACAACAATCAAACACTACACATTAAGTGAAGTTCAATATGCAATGAGTTGCATATTGACGAAACTCCACATATGAATTATTTAGTTTTATCCTGATTAGATACACGGCAATATTAAATTTTGGTTAAACATGGCAAGAGGTGAAGCGTGATTAATCTACCTATCTAGGCATTTTAAATGAGGTCGGAAACGACATATAGCATCTCCGAACTGACCTCACATGTTAATTTATAATTTTGTCCAGATCTGAACTAACATGTTTTAATATTTGTTAAACAACAAAATAAATAGTTCCACGTGATTCTATGCATCGCTCCAATCAATTTACACATAGAGAACATCTTCAACAGAGCTATGGTTCAAAAGATACGATCACCGCAAGATATGATGGCATGAATGCAATATGTATGCAATGACAGTCACAAGCATTCAAAAACATACAAACAGCAAGGTAATATGAAACTACACGAGATTCTAAGCAAGTTTCATATAGGACACGATCAAAACGGAGCAACGGTTCAACAAATACAAGCTACGCAAGAAATAGTCATAATCTGCCAAAATCAGCCACATAGCATTTTCTACGCCCCAAAACAACAAGCTACATAAATCTAAAATGCTCAAACAAGGCATGAGTCAATAGAGGTCAAGATGCACTATAACATCCTACTAATAACATCTAGCATGGAAGCATGGATCACTAGGAAAAGAACTCACAAAAATGGTATCTCACACACAATTTCAGACTTGGTGAAAATATCAGTTTTTGACAGTGCAATTTTCAATCTGAAGGCATATTGACAGCAGCAAAACTATATGATACAGGGCACCAAATGACTTGAAAATTCACAACATGCTAGAGAATCTTAAGGACTACAACTAACTCCATTGCACCAACCCAAAGGAGCTACAGATCACTAGAAAAACTCATGGTAAGACAGCAACAAAATATAACAGATTTCAGACTTAGAAATATTTCAGCATCTCCAAATCAACACTATTTTCTAGCATGTTGACAACAAGCAAACAACACCTAAACATGGATTTCTAAGTCAATGAAAAATACCAAGAGTTAGCCTACACATCCAAGAGCATATCTCTAGTTGACAACTCATTAATATCATGCACGGAATAAATCCCACAACATAGACAAGAGGGCAACATGGCAAAATATCATGCACGCTAACTTTTTCAAACGCTAAAACTAATTGCACCAATAAATTCTACGGATTTTTCTACCCCGAAAACACATATAATATGTGGGGTTGCAAAATAAAAATAACGTCACACGTATATGCGAGAATATGTCCTAAACACGACATAGCAAACAAGCGACGAAACCTACATGCAAAAATGCAAACAACTACTCTAAAATACATTGCAAAGGGTCCCGAACAACTAGAACATTTTATCTACGGGGTTGGAACAATCCGGACACATGCAAAAACAAATACGGGATAATTCCCTATTAGGACAGCACGCAAAACTAGGCAAACAGCGGGTCAAACCTCTCCAAACATGCATGCAAGTTGTAAAATTATAATCTATGCAAAATTCTACATGAGTTACATATATAATACGTCGTGATCCGATGCACGGTTTGAAATCTATGGGCATTTGAAAATCTAGCATTTTTTCTGAAATAAAATAAATCGCAGATTAATCTAAAATACCTACGGGCCGAAATTAGATCTGGCCCAAAACAGGACATGTGCGTGATTTAGCAAAAACACGTTGGGAGCGGGAAATAGCTAGCAGGGGGCTGCTCACCTTGTGGGCTTAGCCCGGTCGGTTGGAGGAGAGAGGACCGCTTGGGCCGGCGGTGGTGGAGCTGGGTCGCAAGCGACTGGGCTGGCACCGGCCCAGGTGGCGCTCTCGGTCAACGGGCGGGAGGTTCGTCCTCTACCTCGCTCCACAGCAGAGGCATGGCGCCGGATAAGGCACACCGGCGAGGGGCTCGGGGATGGTCGGGAGCCCATTCCCGACGTCGGTGGCTCGAGGCGGTGCCCGGACGAGTAGATCAGCCGGCAGCTAGGGACCTGCGGGGAGAGAGAGCGGGTGAGGTGAGGGGAGATGCAACAGCAGAGGAAAGGGGAGATGAAGGAGGGGGGTTCGGTGGGCTCTGGCCGGCGCGGCGAGTGCTCCGGCGGGTCCGGGCTCCGGCGACTGGCGTGGGAGGTGCTGGGCCAGTGTGGGTACGCGGGAAGGTTAGGCTCGGAGGGACTCCTCCTGGAGCGAGCACGAGGGGGCTGTGAGCGCGGCGAGATCCGGACCTGTGTGGGCTCTCCGTCGGCTCGGCGGGCTGTGATGGTGGGGCGGCGCCACGGGCGACGTGGCAGCCCACTAGTGGCTGGATAGGTCACCCGCGGCGGCGCCAAGTGGCTGGCAAGGTGCTGGCGGCGCCGGATCCGAGGAGGGAGGCTAGGGGCTAGGTTTGGCCATTTTTGGCAGGGAAGAAGGGCTTAAATAAGCAGGTTTTTAGGGTTAGGGTATTGGGTGGTTCTTGACCCTCTGATCGCGATTCGACGGTCAGATCGAAGAGGTGGGTTAACTGGGCTAAGGTGGATTGTGGAGAGGTGGCTAGCCGGAGACGAGAGGGAAAACGGGCACCCGGCAATGATATTTTAAAACACCAAAAAACGTCCGACGATAAGCCGAATACGGTGCCGCTACGGATGACCGTTCGGGTACCAGACGGACTCCGATTGCGACGAAAATTGGCAGGCGGCCTACATATATTAAAATAAGATCGCACGCCAAGTTTCAACCCAATCAGATAATATTTTTATACACACTTTTAAAAACAAGGATTTTAACTATGATGCGTGCGCGTGCGTGTGTGGTTGGGCTTTACACGGGCAACAACGAACACGGGGTCAACCCGCAACTAAAACGGATGCAAGTTTGAAAACTGGCGGCAACAGGATGCCGATGCGATGCCGATGATGCGAATGGCGCGATGATGAGTGCTCCAAACAAATAAGCCACACGACGAAAACGGAATAAAAGGGGAATGTTCTGGAACGCCGGTCTCGGGCTGTCACAGTGCATAGAGAAAGGCAGGGCCAATGCTGACTCTAGTATTCCACCTGCAATAGAGTAGTTGTGTCTTTTGTAGAAAATAGTATATTCAGCCCAATGGGCTTGTAATAGGATAGAAAAAACTTTAAGTTTCATCTAAATGGTGTGTTTGCACACCTTTTGAGTTGGCTGAGATGTAATGAACAAAGTTAATTTCACTTCAAACGTTGTCTTTGATATCCATTTTGTTTTATATTTAGATTTTTGATAAGCCCGTTTTTGCGTGATTGTCTTTGATGTGATTAATTCTTCACAACTTCAGGATCGACTAAGTCTAATGTCGACTTCAAGGAATCGTCCTCGACATAGAAGACCAGTTCGGGGGCTATTGACGATGCCATGAACTTGGGGGTCCTAACCTAGCTGGCCGAGACTCTTCGGGTTGGGCTGAGAGTCTTGTGCCCTGTCAAGATGGACTCCGTAGACTGCACGATGGAACTTATCAAGACTCCATCTATCAAAGGATTGATGTATGCTCCAAGACTTCTCATGCCACCTTTACCTAAGGATACTGACCTTGTAACCCTAGATTCCCTACTCGGCGTGTATCTAAGCCATGTGGTTCAGCCCATAGAGGGGACTCGAACATAACATTACTCACCTAGCCCTAGGGTTAGAACATATCTCGCGATCTCGAGGTAGATCAAGTTTGTATTCGATACTTCTCCATCAATATAAACAAGAGTGGGGCATAGGGTTTTGCCTCCATCAAGAGGGCCCGAACATGGGTAAACATCATCTCTTTTGTTCCTGTTACCACCGATCTGAGATCCACACCTCGGGACCCCCTACCCCGAGGTATACCAATTTTCACACTGACACTAGGGTTTAAGCTTGTGTCACTCTAGCAAACCATCATCTACTTATTACTCCACAATGCCTTCCTTTAGTCCCAAAACATGGTGAAATATCATGTAGTCGACGTTCACATGACACCACTAAAGGAAGCAACAACATACATGTAATCAAAATATCGAATGAATACCAACTTCACATGATTACTCATAACATGACTTATCCCATGTCCTCTGGAATAAAAGTAACTACTCACAAATCATCACGAGGTTCAAAATCAGAGGTGTAATGATTATGATAAAGGATCTGAACATATTATGTTCCACCAAGTAAACCAACAAGCATCAACTACAAGACGTAATCAACACTACTAGTAACCCACATCTACCAATCTGAGGTTTTGAGATAAAGATTGAATACAAGAGATGAACCAGGGTTTGAGATGAGATGGTGCTAGTGAATATGTTGATGAAGATTGGCCCTCCCACGACGGAGGAAGCGTTTGTGATGACGATGGCTTCAGTTTCCCCCTCCTAGAGGGAAGTTTCCCCGGCAGGATCACTTTGTTGGATAGAAAAATGGCCTATGCCCAGGTTTCTTCCTCGAGATAGTGGGTCTTCATCCCGAAAGTATCTTGTTATTTTTTCTCGGTCAAAACCCATCTTATAGCAGAAGAGCGGGACCGAAGGTCCTAGGAGGTGGCCCCAAGCCATTAGGGCATGCCCACTGTTGGCTGGGCACCAATAGGTGGCCCCCTCTGGTATATTTTTGCTCCATAAATTCACATATATTTCAGAAAAAATCGTTGTGAAGTTTGAGGGCATTTGCACTCTAGAGAATTTTCAACTTATTTCTTTGTTTCCAAGTCCAGTATTCGAGTTTTCGACAATGTCCCTATCTTGTGATCTACCTTGTAAATTCAGAGAGAAATGGCATAATAATTGTACCATAAACTGGAATAATCACTAAGAATAATATAATTATTAATAAGAACTCATCATGCAAAATGGACGTATCAGTCCATACCTCTAGGACGCTGGTCGTTTTCTCTATTGTGCATGTGACGAGGAGCATGGCAGCAACCACTACTCGAATCACACAATTTGCCATCACACCATTCTTTCTTGTGTGCGAGCTGACGGCAAAGAAGTTTTTTTCCGTCAGCTTCCATAAAACAGACGACAAAGAAGGATCTCATGGCAAAGATACTATTTTCCATCAGTACATTCTTTGTCATGTGTTGGCGGACGACAACGAGCCTAAAGGCAGACGATAAAGAGCCTGGTTGGGCCCCACTCGGCCGTGGAGCTGGGTTGGTGAAATGGACGGACTAGATGTCGCCTGCTATACCTTTGTCGTTTGCATTTATTCTCTTTGTCGTCTGCTAGAAGACCACAAAGAGGATGCCTATCTAATGGTCATTCCCCTCACCCCCCCCCCTTCTCCCTCCCCCTCACTCTCTCCCCCACGTCACCTCCGGCTACATCTTCTCGTACCCACCCACCACCGCACACCTCCCTCCCTTCCCCACCTCCTTCCCCACCGCCGTACCTCCTCCCTCCCTTCCCCACCCCCACAACCAGCGCCACCCCTCCCCTGACCACCTCCCAGCAGGAGCCCGAGACGAATCCAGGTCGCGGCGAGCCCCCGCGACGGATCCAGGACGCGACGCCTCACCACCGGAGCCAGGTCGTGGCGCCCCCCTTCCCACGACCCTCCTCCACCATCGCGGCATCCTCCTCACGCCATCCCAGACCCGCCCCACGCTAGGCTTCCTCCCTATGCTGGCCCTCCTCCACCGGCCCTCCACCACCACCACGGCGTCCTCCTCGATCCAAGGTGAGCCCTCCTCCTCCACCATTTTTTACTGTGAAACAGTAGGTCGATGGCATGTGTTGGGTGGTATATAGGATCAAATCATGGGCTTCTGCTGATCCAAACCAATGCCAATGATAGATGTTTCTCATGGACCTCCGACTGCTACAACTGTTGGAAGGCCCCTCATATTGCCATTGTTTTGTTGTTGTCAATCCATTGCCCCTTGTAAAATGATGTAATGACACAATTAAAGCAATGTCAGTTTTTACTAATATGATGTTGTCAATCTAGTACCATCAATAAATCCAATGGCACTTGTAAAATGACGCAATGCCATAGAAAACCTTTTAAATATTTTTACGAATAAGGATGTTAATCTCCAACCCATGCACTTTCGTGCAAATAGAAGAAGATACCTCAATTTTAGTGGAACGCCACAAAATTATAAGGGAGTCCCTTCTCCGACATTGGTAGAAAATACACCTTTTTCATCAAGGCTCTCGGAAGGAATTTATGTTTTGGCTGTGAACTAAAACTTGTTTCCTGGAATCATTGATGTTAGTAGTAAGAAAGAGAGGTTTTTTTATTTCTAATCCTGCTCACAATTTTTTAGGTTTGAAGTGAATCATCCTCACATTCCGTGAACGTGAGTTTCATGTGAAAGTTTAACTTGAAATGTTAGGATTGCGTGTGAACTTATATATCACGTCCATTGGTTTGTCAGTAAATATACTAGAAATAATTATGTTTATTACATGATCAGGTAAAAATATATTATGTGCCACATATCATAATCACATACTTACATATATTTGAGTCAATGCATTCACATCACAACATGCATGCTGATTGGATCAACATTTTAACCTAGCTATCATGAATGAAAATTGGATCGACAACAATTTTAGATAGTAGGATACCCTTAGCGTGTTGTGCCTACTCTAGCTTCTTTCTGGCTTCTTCCATCTCTTGTTTGGCTTGGGTGAAGAGAGCATCTACTTGCTCTTTTTGCTTCTTTAGTAACTCAGCTACATTCTCAAGGGATGATGCACGCTTTCTTTCAGCCTTTACTAGAGCCACGAGGACACGGACACTTGATGACTCCACCTAGCTTGTGTGTAATCCAACATCATTAGGGAGCTGACACCTTGTGTGTAATCCATCATTATTTGGGAACTCGCACTTATGACCAGCCTCAAAACTTTATCTTGAGGTTGACCATACTTACCTTCTCACATGACCTACATCATGGCATGCAGAAGTTATTTCTTTTTTAGATCGTTACTGGGAGCTCCCCATATTCATTCAATAGAAGCACGATAAACAAGACTAGTAGAAGTGAGTTCGACGTGAGAAATATAAAAACATACTCCTAGGGTGAGAACACCCACTTCCTACATCAAGCTCAAAAATGAAACCATTAGTATGTACAAGAATAACCTAGCGGTTGAGACGAGCTTTTCGCTGCTGATACGAGCTCCGCCTGCTGCGACGGTTAATTGCATTATCATCATCCTGCTTACTATACACCACACCCCAGCAATGCCATGTGGCCCTCATCTTAGCAAGGCTAGTCTTCGGCCACATTTTTTGCACCACGAATCAGCCCAAAAATTTATGAATGATGGAAGTGCTATTGCAACAAAAGACCTTCCAACGGCGCCAGAAATAGGTGTGTCGATGGCACCAGGAATCCTTCTGCTACGGCTACGCCTTAAGGGACTTCCTAGGCAAATATGCAAAGGATTTCCCCCGTGGCCTTGGAGCCTTGTGTTGGTGTTCCCTCGAAGCAGAAAGGGTGATGTAGCGCAGCGGTGGTAAGTATTTCCCTCAGTTTGAGAACCAAGGTATTGATCCAGTGAAGGAGTATCACAAGAGCCTGCACAAACACAAAAAAGCTTGCTCCCAACGCTATGAAGGGGTTGTCAATCCCTTATAGATTGTTCGCCAAGTGAGAACTGAAAGCAACAAAGTAACAAAGCAAAGTAAAAGCGAAAGTGGAAACGATAGATGTGAATAGACCCGGGCGCCGTAGTGTTTACTAGTGGCTTCTCTCATGAAAGCAAGTAGACGGTGGGTGAAAAAATTACTGTCGAGCAATTGATAGAACCGCGCAAAGTCGTGACGTCATCTATGGCAATGATTATATCTATAGGCATCACGTCCAAAACAAGTAGACCGATACTTTCTGCATCTACTACAATTACTCCACACGTCGACTGCTATCCAGCATGCATCTAGTGTATTAAGTCCAAAAGAACAGAGTAAGGCCTTAAGCAAGATGACATGATGTAGATGGACAATCTCATATCGACGACAGAGCCCACCTTGTTACCCTTGATGGCAACTACTCAATGTGTGCCTTGCTGCCCCTACTGTCACTCAGAAAGGTCACCACATGGTAAGAACCCAAAACCAAGCACTTCTCCCATTGCAAGAATCATAGATCTAGTTGGCCAAACAAAACCCAAGACTCGGAGAGACTTACAAGGATATCAAATCATGCATATAAGAAATCAGCAAAGACTCAAATATATATCATAGATAATATGATCACAAATCCACAATTCATCGGATCTCGACAAACACACCGCCAAAGAAGATTACATCGGATAGATCTCCATGAAGATCATGGAGAACTTTGTATTGAAGATCCAAGAGAGAGAAGAAGCCATCTAGCTACTAACTACGGACCTGTAGGTCTGAAGTGAAGTACTCACGAGTCATTGGAGGGGCGATGATGATGAAGAAGAAGCCCTCCAACTCAAAAGTCCCCTCCGGCAGGGCACCGGGAAGGGTCTCCAGATGAGATCTCACGGAAACGGAAGCTTGCGGTGGCGAAAAAGTATTTTCCTGGATCCCTCGATTTTTTGCTGTATTTTAGGGAATGTATAGGCCAAGGATCTAGGTCAGGGGGGCGCCAGGGAGGCCACAACCCTGCCCACCGCCGCCTCCCCCCTGATGGCGGAGTGGGGGCTTGTGGGCTCCCTGTAGCCCTCCTGGCTTGGCCCAAAAGCCCCCTGATCTTCTTCCGTTCGGGAAAAAATCATTTCGGGGATTTTATTCCGTTTGAACTCCCTTCCAAAATCAGATGTGAAAAGAGCCAAAAACACAGAAAAAACAGGAATTGGCACTTGGCACTGAATTAATAAGTTAGTCCCAAAAAGATATAAAAGGTACATAAAACATCCAAAGATGACAAGATAACAACATGAAACCATCAAAAACTATAGATACGTTTGAGACGTATCAAGCATCCCCAAGCTTAACTCCTGCTCGTCCTCGAGTAGGGAAGTGATAAAGAATGAATTTTTTGATGCTTTCATGCTACCTAGCATAGATGTCCTTTGTAACTCCTCTTATGTGACGTGAATGTTCAGATCCATTTGATTCAAAACAATAGTTTGCTATTGACGTGGAAACAATAATAATTCAAGCAAACTAGCAAGGTAATCATGAAATTTCAAAATAACAAGGCCAAAAGAAAGTTATCCCTACAAAAGCATATAGTCCGGCTATGCTCTATCATCATTGCACAACGAATTTAAATCATGCACAACCCCGGTATTGGCCAAGTAATTGTTTCACACCTTTACTTTCTCAAACCTTTTCAACTCCCACGCAATACATGAGCGTGAGCCATGGTTTTAGCACTATAAGTGGTGTGGAGTGTGGTGGAGTTTGCAAGCCAAAAATAAGGAGAAGATGATCACATTAACTAGTCATATCAATGAGCTGTGGAGATGCTCATCAATAGATTTCAATGTGAATGGGTAGGGATTGCCATACAAATGATGCACTAGAGCTAAGAGTAAGTGAAAGCTCTTAAAGAAAACTAGTGGGTGTGCATCCAACTTGCTTGCTCACGAAGACCTAAGGCAATTTTGAGGAAGCCTATCATTGGAATATACAAGCCAAGTTATATAATGAAAATTTCCCACTAGCTATATGGTGGTGACAAAACGAGAGACTCTCAATCATGAAGATCATGGTGCTTAATATGCACAAGTGTGGAAAAGTGGTAGCATTGTCCCTTCTCTCTTTTTCTCTCATTTTTTATTTTTTTGGTGGGCTCTTTGGCCTCTCTTTTTTGGGTGGGCATCTTTGGCCTCTTTTATTTCCTCACATGGGACAATGCTCCATTAAAGATGATCATCACACTTTCAACTCAAAACTTAGAGCAACGATGACTCTATATGGAATGCCTTCGGTAGTGTACCGTGACAATGATCTAGCATGGCATAGACATTAATGGGAACATCATGGTAGCTATCTTACGATCATGCAATGGCAATGTAGACGTGGTGGCACATGTCATGGTGGTAGTTGCATGGCAATATATCTTGGAATGATTTTGAAAAAGCCATAGTAGGTAGGTATGGTGGATGTTTTGAGGGAGGCTAATAGTGGGTTTTGTGCACCAGCGGAAGTTGCACGGCACTAAGAAGATAGTGATGGTGGAAGGTGAAAGTGCATCAAAACCATGGACTCAACATTAGTCATGAAGAACTCATATACTTGTTGCAAAAGTTTTATTAGTAATCGAACCAAAGCATTCAACGCATACTCCTAGGGGAACGGTTGGTAGGTATAAACCATCGCGCGATCCCGACCGCCACGCAAAGGATGACAATCAATAGACTAATCATGCTCAAACTTCATCACATAGTGGTTCACCATACGTGCATGCTACGGGAATCACTAACTTCAACACAAGTAGTTCAAGATCCACAACACCTTACTAGCATGACTTCAATATTACCAAAACCACAACTCAAAACTAATTGAGATGAATCAAACTTCTCTAACTATTCAATGCACATGAAGGTGGAAGTTTTCGTATCCCTTTGGATAACTACCCCTTTTGAGACTACTTTCAAAGCATACGCACTGTTGTGCTCTAAAAGATATAAGTGAAGCACATAGAGCAAAAGTATCTAGCTCAAAAGATATAAGTGAAGCACATGTGAGCTGAATTGTCTACCAAAAGATATAAGTGAAGCTCGACAAAATCATGGTGAGTGCATGTCTCTCTCTAGGTGTGCAGCAAGGATGATTGTGACACAACAAAAATAGAAGACTCCTACGATACAAGACGCTCCAAGCAAAAACACATAACATGTGGTGAATAAAAATATAGCCCCAAGTAACGTTACCGATGGATTGAAGACGAGAGAGGGGATGCCTTCCTGGGGCATCCCCAAGCTTAGGCTTTTACGGCATCCTTGAATCTCTTGGGGTGCCTTGGGCATCCCCAAGCTTGAGCTCTTTCCACTCTTTATCTCTTTGTCCATAAGAACTTCACCCAAAACTTGAAAACTTCACAACACAAAACTTAAACAGAAACTCGTGATAACATTAGTATGAGAAAGCAAACCACCACTTCCTTAGGTACTGTAGCAAACTTAAATTCTACTTATGCTGATGTTGGGTTACTGTATTTTCAATCTTCCATGGCTAATACCCCCCGATACTATCCATAGTTTCATCAAAATAAGCAACCAACACAACAAAAACAGAATCTGTTAACAGCAGACCAGTCTATAGCAATCTGTATATTTCGTATAATTCTGGTACTTCAAAAATTCTTAAACATTACGACAGTCTGAAGAATTTGCGTAGCAATCAGCAGAAAAAAGAATCAATTCAAAAGCTCTTACAGAACAAAACTGAAAATTATTTTCGTGAGCAGAAAGTTTCTGTCTTTTCCAGCATGACCAAGCGATCATCTCCAAGACTAATCATAATGGTTTTGCTTGGCACAAACGCAAAAAGAAACACAAAAAACACAATCATAACAGAATTATGAAAGTGTGGAAAACACAAAACAGAATGAAAAAGGATGAATTCGTTGGGTTGCCTCCCAACAAGCGCTATTGTTTAACGCCCTTAGCTAGGCATTCAATGATCCTCTCACAGAAGACAAGAATTGAAGCACAGCGAGAGCATCCTAAAGCATGTGAAAATCACATCTAAGTCTAACATACTTCCTATGCATAGGCATTTTATAGGAAAAGAGATTGTCAAGACAACCAATAGCTGCCATATGCAAGGAAGAAGAAAGAGACAAGAGCAATCTCAACATCACGAGAGGTGATTTAGTAACATGAAAGTTTCTACCACAATATTTCCCTCTCTCATTACATGTGGGATCATATTCGAATTCAGCGATATAGCTATCACATAGGATATTCTTTTCATGATCCACATGCATGCAAAGTTGACGCTCTTCAAAAATAGTGGGATTATCATCTAAAGTCATGACTTCTCCAAACCCACTTTCAATATTATTGCAAATATCATATTCATCATGAGGTTTGAACAAATTTTCAAGATCATAAGAAAGATCATCACCCCAATCATGATTATTGCAACAAGTAGTGGACATAGCAAAGCTAGCATCCCCAAGCTTAGGGTTTTGCATATTTTTAGCATGATTGTCACTAATAGGATTTATAGTGAAATCATTGCAATCATGCTTTTCATCCAAGGAGCCCTTGTGAATCACTTCATAAATTTCTTCCTCAAAATTTTCAGATTCACGCATCTCAAGCAAAACTCCGTAAAGATAGTCAAGTGCACTCAACTCACTAGCAATTCGTTCCACATAAGTGGGTCTCTTAAAGAGATTAGCTAGTGGATGAGGATCCGTGTCAATGGATTTTTAGCAAGCAAAGATGCAAGCTAAAAGAAGGCACATGGCACACAAGCGAACAGAAAGCAAGCGAGAGAAAAGGGCGAACGAAAAGGCAAACGAAAAAGGCAAACGAAAGAGGCAAATGTGAAGTGGGGGAGAGGAAAACGAGAGGCAACTGGCAACAAAAGTAAATGCTCGAGATGAGTTTGTGAGACCTACTTGGATAGATCTCTCCTTCCCCGGCAACGGCGCCAGAAATACTTCTGCTACTGCAACAAAAGACCTTCCAGCGGCGCCAGAAATAGGTGTGTCGATGGCACCAGGAATCCTTGTGCTACGGCTACGACTTAACGGACTTCCTAGGCAAATATGCAAAGGATTTCCCCTATGGCCTTGGAGCCTTGCGTTGGTGTTCCCTCGAAGCGGAAAGGGTGATGTAGCGCAGCGGTGGTAAGTATTTCCTTCAGTTTGAGAACCAAGGTATCGATCCAGTGAAGGAGTATCACAAGAGCCTGCACAAACACAAAAAGCTTGCTCCCAACGCTATGAAGGGGTTGTCAATCCCTTATAGATTGTTTGCCAAGTGAGAACTGAAAGCAACAAAGTAACAAAGCAAAGTAAAAGCGAAAGTGGAAACGATAGATGTGAATAGATCTGGGGGGCGTAGTGTTTACTAGTGGCTTCTCTCATGAAAGCAAGTAGACGGTGGGTGAACAAATTACTGTCGAGCAATTGATAGAACCGCGCAAAGTCGTGACGTCATCTACGGCAATGATTATATCTATAGGCATCACGTCCAAAACAAGTAGACCGATACTTTCTGCATCTACTACTATTACTCCACACGTCGACCGCTATCCAGCATGCATCTAGTTTATTAAGTCCAAAAGAACAGAGTAACGCCTTAAGCAAGATGACATGATGTAGATGGACAATCTCATATCAACGACACAGCCCACCTTGTTACCCTTGATGGCAACTACTCAATGTGTGTCTTGCTGCCCCTACTGTCACTAGGAAAGGTCACCACATGGTAAGAACGCAAAACCAAGCACTTCTCCCATTGCAAGAATCATAGATCTAGTTGGCCAAACAAAACCCAAGACTCGGAGAGACTTACAAGGATATCAAATCATGCATATAAGAAATCAGCAAAGACTCAAATATATATCATAGATAATCTGATCAGAAATCCACAATTCATCGGATCTCGACAAACACACCGCCAAAGAAGATTACATCGGATAGATCTCCATGAAGATCATGGAGAACTTTGTATTGAAGATCCAAGAGAGAGAAGAAGCCATCTAGCTACTAACTACGGATCCGTAGGTCTGAAGTGAACTACTGACAAGTCATTGGAGGGGCGATGATGATGATGAAGAAGCCCTCCAACTCCAAAGTCTCCTCTGGCAGGGCACCGGGAAGGGTCTCCAGATGAGATCTCGCGGAATCGGAAGCTTGCGGCGGCGGAAAAGTATTTTCGTGGATCCCTAGATTTTTTGCTGTATTTTAGGGAATATATAGGCCAAGTATCTAGGTCAGGGGGGCGCCAGGGAGGCCACAAGCGTGCCCACCACCGCCTCCCCCCTGGTGGCAGAGTGGGGGCTTGTGGGCTCCCTGTAGCCCTCCTGGCTTGGCCCAAGAGCCACGTGATCTTCTTCCATTCGGGAAAAAATCATTTCGGGGTTTTATTCCATTTGGACTCCCTTGCAAAATCAGGTCTGAAAAGAGCCAAAAACACAGAAAAAACAGGAAATGGCACTTGGCACTGAATTAATAAGTTAGTCCCAAAAAAGATATAAAAGGTACATAAAACATCCAAAGATGACAAGATAACAACATGAAACCATCAAAAATTATAGTTACGTTTGAGACGTATCAGGAAGTTAGCCAATTTCTACCCATCATATGGCAAATATGAGAAAGTCATCCATAGAAGCGGCCATACCATCTCAACCGCACTAGCTGTCTGGGGGAGCGAGTAAAGGGAATCAACGTTTGTACCTTGTCGATTTCTGAAGCACCTGCTGCTTGACCACCTTTGCTATGATCTCCTTATCTACTTCCTTGTATTCATGAGTCACCAGGTGGGAGAGAATAGAATCATAATTTTGGATATTTTGTTTGCCGTGCAACTCGAGTACAAGTTAATAGTATTCTCAATAATATAATAAACAAAACATGCTGAAAAAATATTTCCATTCTTTGCTTCAATAGTATGCTCAGGTATCACTATTGATTCACACATTTTTTGTATAGTTGATTACAATATTATTAAAGTGAGTAGGTAAATACAGAAAAAAATGGTGCTTATGTTGGTCGTGCTGACATAGTTCTCGAACTCGCAGGGTCTGCACACTTAAGGTTCGACGTTGTTTTATGCGTATTTGAGTTATATGGTTGGTTACCGAATGTTGTTCGGAGTCCCGGATGAGATCACGGACGTCACGAGGGTTTCCGGAATGGTCCGGAAACAAAGACTGATATATAGGATGACCTCATTTGATTACCGGAAGGTTTTCAGAGTTACCGGAAATGTACCGGGAATGACGTATGGGTTCCGGGAGTTCACCGGGGGGGCAACCCACCCCGGGGAAGCCCATAGGTCTTGAGGGTGGCACACCAGCCCTTAGTGGGCTGGTGGGACAGCCCAAAAGGGCCCTATGCGCCTAGAAGAGAAAATCAAAGAGAAAAGAGAAAAAAAAAGGAGGTGGGAAGGGAAGGAAGGACTCCCACCCACCAAACCAAGTCCAACTCGGTTTGGGGGGGAGCCTTCCCCCTTGGACTCGGCCGACCCCCTTGGGGCTCCTTGAGACCCAAGGCAAGGTCCCCTCCCTCCCACCTATATATACGGAGGTTTTGGGGCTGATTTGAGACGACTTTTCCACGGCAGCCCGACCACATACCTCCACGGTTTTTCCTCTAGATCGCGTTTCTGCGAAGCTCGGGCGGAGCCCTGCTGAGACAAGGTCATCACCAACCTCCGGAGCGCCGTCACGCTGCCGGAGAACTCTTCTACCTCTCCGTCTCTCTTGCTAGATCAAGAAGGCCAAGATCATCGTCGAGCTGTACGTGTGCTGAACGCGGAGGTGCCGTCCGTTCGGTACTAGATCGTGGGACTGATCGCGGGATTGTTCGCGGGGCGGATCGAGGGACGTGAGGACGTTCCACTACATCAACCGCGTTCACTAACGCTTCTGTTGTACGATCTACAAGGGTACGTAGATCACTCATCCCCTCTCGTAGATGGACATCACCATGATAGGTCTTCGTGCGCGTAGGAAATTTTTTGTTTCCCATGCGACGTTCTCCATCAGGAATCTGCAAAGGCCTTCTATGAAATGTTGGAGTCTTGAAAACGTCCTATCCACGAGCAGGCTGAGCTTTGTGAGTTGGATGCCATCGCACAAGTAATGGTTCTCAAGGCTCAATTCAACTTTTGCAGAGAATGATACACCCCGATGATGACACTATTTGGACGCTTTTTACCCAAAGGTCATGTCATGCGTGCAAACCTGTACCAGTCGGACAAAATACTCTGTGTACTTAAGATGCCCTATGAGAATATAGATGTCTATGAGAAATGATGTGCCTTATTTAGGCTTGAGTATGCGGGCTTGAACTATTGTCCCATTTGCAAATCTTTCAGGTATGTTTTGGTAGACAACAGTATAGGTGCGAAGAGGAAGACCAAAATCCCCGTTAATGTTCTTCGATATATGCCAATCATACCAAGACTTCAACATCTTTTCATGGTCGAAGAGACAGCCAAACAAACGACATGGCACAAATTAGGCAAAAAGAACCAAACTAGATGCGGATGGGAATAAGATGTTGGTACACACATCGGATGCTTTTGCATGGAAGCACTTCGATGCATTACATCCGGATAAAGCGGCAGATCCAGGGCATCCTCGAGTATGTGTTGCCATGGATGGGTTCAATACCTTTTATATGACGGCAACCCAATACAGTTGTTGGCCTATATTTTTCATTCCACCCAATCTCCCCCCGGACAGATTATGCAAAGAAATAACATATTCTTGAAGTTTATAATTCCAGGGACCAACTATCCGGCAAAGAATATGAATGTGTACATGCAACCGCTTAAAGATGAATTCAAGAAGCTTAGGATAATGGGTTCAAGACATACGACACCGCTAGAAAAGAAAACTTCAAAATGCATGTCTGGTACATGTACTCGATGCATGACTTGCTGGCATATGCGCTATTCCCTAGCTGGTGTGTGCATGGAAGGTTCCTGTGCCCCACATGCAAGACAGCTCTTCAGTTTCATTGGTTGCACGCAGGTCGGAAGTATTCTTGCTTTAACTTGCATAGACAGTTCTTGGATCATCGCCATGAGTTCAAAAAAGATAAGAAGAACTTTATCGAAGGCACAGTTGTCAAAAACTCTGCACCACCTGCATTGACAGGCCAATAGATCCTGGATGAGTTAAATGCTTTCGAGCCTGATCCAGAGCGTCCAGGGTATTTCATGGGGTATAATTCAGAACACGCCTAGACTCACAAGACATGCTTGTGGGATGTGCCTTTCTTTAAAGACCTCCTTCCACACAATATCAACATGAAGCACACTAAAAAGAATATCGGAGATGCCATTTTTGGTACATTGTTTGACATGGAGGGGAAGTCAAAGGATAATTCTAAGGCTAGAGTCGATCAGCAGACTCTATGTGATAGACCGTTACAAAACATACGACGATCGAAAGGAAAGCAGAACTGGTCGAAGCCGAAGGCCTGGTTCAATCTAAAAAGGGGAGCTATGTGGGAAATTATCTTGTGGGTCAAAATGCATTTGATGTTCCCCGATGGGTATGCAACAAGTCTAAAGAGGGGAGCGAGTCTTGAAAAATTGAAAATATTTGGTATCAAGACTCATGATTGGCACACATGGCTTCAACGGATAATGCCGGTGATGTTGCGTGGCTTTATTCCTGAGGATGAATGGCTAGTACTGGCTAAGCCGAGCTATTTCTTCCGTGTTCTTTGTGCGAAAGAATTATCACCTGGCTTGGTAGATGACATGGAGGAGTTGGCACTGGAGTTGCTCTGCAAGTTAGATAAGATCATTCCATCGGGCTTCTTTAATCCAATGCAGCATTTGATTTTACATCTCCCAACCGAGGAAAGAATGTGGGGGCATATAAAATCTTTGGTGCTTTGCAACTGAGAGGATGTAGAAGATGCTTTGAGAAAAATGTAAAAATAAACATAGAATTGAAGCATCGATGGCTGAGGCATTCATTACCGAGGAGGTGATAAACTTCGTGATGTACAATGCTGGCGACCCTAAAAAGGTGGATCCAAACTCGGCCTATTCAAACGGAAGATCGCACGAACCGGTGCTTCGAAACCAATAGCGTTGTATGTTGAAGAATGGCATGCCATTTTATTGTATATCTTCAACAACTTAACGTTGTCCCTCTCACTCTCATGGAGATCAAGGCGTGCCAAAGGAGCTCCTATCCTAAGATAATTACTCGTCCATGGCCAGTCGATCTTGCCATAGAGGTTAGTTATGCGGACTCAGATATCTTTCCTCCATTACATTGTATGTGTGGCCATCAATGATTAAAATGCTAACGAAGAGTGGTGTTGCAGGGCTGCTCTTCACACACACACACAGAGAGAGAGAGAGAGAGAGAGAGAGCCTACACACTTCTGCAGGAGAGGAACCGGGTGCGAAGGAGAAGGAATTGGCAGCGGAGGAGAAGACGGATCGGTTGTTGGAGGAGGAGAGGGCACGGAATGAGGCGGCTCACCGGGCCATGTACGAGCTCCTCGTGGTAAGTTTCTTCTTTCATATTAGCCAAATCATGCATGTAATGTTCGTTTCATTACTAACTAGCATGAATGACTTGTGAAAACCAAATGTGGAGTCTGTGTGCGAGAAGACCGGTCAGACCCCTACGCCGATGCGAGTCATTACTGCGCTAGTTACGGTGAGTGTCATTTGAATGCTCATTAGTTAATAGTCTTAACATTTGAGTGTCATCATGCTAATAATACATTGCAAATGATCTTTGGTGCAGCATAAATCTCGAGCCGCATTGCTCACCTCCCTTCTCCCGGTGAAAGCGACCCGAGGAACCCAAGTGCTTCACATCCGTGATGACTAGGATGGTAAGTTTTCTCTATGTTTTTCTTAAGAAATGCATACTTAGCTTCGTACATGCTAGTTAGCCAAAATGATATAATTAGCTTATTTAGTTCATTTATAACATAATTAGCTTAATTAAGTAAAAAGTGGCATAATAACCTTGGTTAGCTCATAAATGTCATATACTTAGCTTATTTTCCTCCAAAATGACATAATAATCTTAGTTAGCTCTAAAATGGCATAATTACCTAATTTAGATATAAAATGACACAAACAAGGAATAATAAGAAGAAAATCAAGGAAGATGAGAAAAATAAAGAATAGAAGAAGAAAGAGAAGAAAAATAAATAATAAAAGAAGAAGAATGAGAAGAAAAAGGATAAAAAGTTAGAAGAAGAGAAGAAAGATGAGCTTCTTCTTTCTTTCTTCTTATTATTTCCTTCTCTTTCTTCTTCTTATTCTTCTTATTCTTCTTCTTCTACTACTACTACTTCTTTAGTCTTATTCGTTCTCTTCTTCTTCTTTTTGTACTACTCCTTCTTCTACTATTTCTTTAACTTTCTTATTCCCATTTTGCAGATTTGATTCACTTCATGGGAAGCTCGCATTGGTGGAGTGCTTTAGTTTTTGTTTTGATTTGTGTTTATGAAAAATATGGAACTATATGTATGTATATATGGATGAACACTATTAAACTCTGTATGTAGTGGTTCTTTTAATATGTATTGGTTCTTTTCATCTGGCCTAGCTCACTAAATATCATATATGTGTCGTGAACTTTATATATCATATATGTGTTGTGAATATGCAGGGAAATAACAGAAAACAAATAAAAAAGGGTAATATAGGCACTTTGTTGTCTACCTGCGGACGACAAAGCCAACATGCAGACGACAAAGGTGACATGTGACAGCAAATTGTGCAACCTAGGAGCACAGGTGTGACCCATTTGGTCATTTTGACGTCTGCTCGCAGACGTCAAAGATATGCCCGGCAAATGGCAAAGATGGAGCAGGAGTGACGTCAAGCCACAGTACTGCTGAGGTAAGGAAGACAACAAATGTAGGCCTTCGTTTGTCATCAGCAGGAAGACGACAAAGTCTGTCGTGAGCCACCTAACGGGGCTAACTGCCGTTATTTGTCGTCTATAGCTTTTACCTTCACCTCTGCTAGGAAAACGGCCAACAAACTTCTTTGTTGTCCGTGGTTCCCTTGCACACGGCAGATAAGCTCATTACCGTGACTTTCAGTGCCGGAAGTGGGGTTGTCAGCTAGCAAACGACAAACTTCTTTATGGCAGACAGCAAAGAAGCCAATTCATGTAGTGAACATTGTCAACGACCTCGATACTGGGCACTTCAATGGTCCGGTCATCATCACCGATCGGTCTTTCCCACCCATCAGGCTTCATTCCAGCTTCGACAGTGGCCTGTGTACGTTCATCTACGTCGCCTCCGTGGCCTATAAGTAAATTTGCACCCCTTCTTTGACAGTTAGGATTTGCTGCTACTATCCAACTCGAATTGGGTCGAATTCGGTTTGAATCCAATCGATTTGATTCATCCTATTTGTTTTCTATCATTTCGATTCAATACGAATCCAAGTTCTCCATGATCTATTACTTTTGTTTTATTTTGCCTCCATGCTTTGGTCCTATCCTAGCGCATCATTGCTTTCTCACGCTAGCCTACTATCATGCTTACATGCATGGCTTTAATATGAATAGAAAGTTTGTGACACACATCCTATAATCCGAGTAGGAAGTGAATGTATGCTAGTAGGACAAGTGTATGTCTATGATCTGGGTAGCACAATTCTGGATGTATAGGAAAAATGTGGGTAATGGTAGAAAAAATGTGCATGATAGTAGGAAAAATGTGCACTAACATGGCCAATGCCATTGGTCCTAAGGCTTAATCAGTGCATTGATCATGGCCACTACCATTGGGCTATGACCTTAATTATTGTATTGACCAAGGTCATTGTCCTTGGGCAACAACCTTCATCAATGTACTGATCAAGGACACTATCGTTGGGCATAGACTTGATTAATTCACTGATCATGACCATTGCCATTGGATTATGGGCTTAATCAATGCATATTGCCTTTCATATTGTCAACTGTAATTTCGACGACAAGTAACATTAATCCTAACTGTTGGAATTATGCCCTAGAGGCAATAATAAATGTATAGTTATTATTATAATTCCTATATCAAGATAATAGTTTATTATCCATGCTATAATTGTATTGAATGAAGACTCATTTACATGTGTGGATACATAGACAAAACACCGTCCCTAGCATGCCTCTAGTTGGCTAGCCAGTTGATCGATGATAGTCAGTGTCTTCTGATTATGAACAAGGTGTTGTTGCTTGATAACTGGATCACGTCATTAGGAGAATCACGTGATGGACTAGACCCAAACTAATAGACGTAGCATGTTGATCGTGTCATTTTGTTGCTACTGTTTTCTGCGTGTCAAGTATTTATTCCTATGACCATGAGATCATATGACTCACTGACACCGGAGGAATGCTTTGTGTGTATCAAACGTCGCAACGTAACTGGGTGACTATAAAGATGCTCTACAGGTATCTCCGAAGGTGTTCGTTGAGTTAGTATGGATCAAGACTGGGATTTGTCACTCCGTGTGACGGAGAGGTATCTCGGGGCCCACTCGGTAATACAACATCACACACAAGCCTTGCAAGCAATGTGACTTAGTGTAAGTTGCGGGATCTTGTATTACAGAACGAGTAAAGATACTTGCCGGTAAACGAGATTGAAATAGGTATACGGATACTGACGATCGAATCTCGGGCAAGTAACATACCGAAGGACAAAGGGAATGACATACGGGATTATACGAATCCTTGGCACTGAGGTTCAAACGATAAAGATCTTCGTAGAATATGTAGGATCCAATATGGGCATTCAGGTCCCGCTATTGGATATTGACCGAGGAGTCTCTCGGGTCATGTCTACATAGTTCTCGAACCCGCAGGGTCTGCACACTTAAGGTTCGACGTTGTTTTATGCGTATTTGAGTTATATGGTTGGTTGCCGAATGTTGTTCGGAGTCCCGGATGAGATCACGGACGTCACGAGGGTTTCCGGAATGGTCCGGAAACGAAGATTGATATATAGGATGACCTCATTTGATTACCGGAAGGTTTTCGGAGTTACCGGGAATGTACCGGGAATGACGAATGGGTTCCGGGAGTTCACCGGAGGGGGGCAACCCACTCCGGGGAAGCCCATAGGCTTTTAAGGGACACACCAGCCCTTAGTGGGCTGGTGGGACAGCCCCAAGGGAGAATATGCGCCAAGATAATAAAATCAAAGGAAAAGAAAAAAAAGAGGGAAGAAGTGGGAAGGGAGGGGGACTCCTCCCACCAAACCAAGTCCAACTCGGTTTGGGGGGGGAGTCCTCCCCCCCCCTTGGCTCGGTCGACCCCTTGGGAGTCCCTTGGACCCCAAGGCAAGGTCCCCCTCCCTCCTCCTATATATATGGGGCTTTTAGGGCAGATTTGAGACGACTTTCTCACGACTGCCCGACCACATACCTCCATAGTTTTTCCTCTAGATCATGTTTCTGCGGAGCTCGGGCGGAGCCCTGCTGAGACAAGATCATCACCAACCTCCGGAGCACCGTCACACTGCCGGAGAACTCTTCTACCTCTCCGTCTCTCTTGCTGGATCAAGAAGGCCGAGATCATCGTCGAGCTGTACGTGTGCTGAACGCGGAGGTGCCGTCCGTTCGGTACTAGATGGTGGGACTGATCGCGGGATTGTTCGCGTGGCGGATCGAGGGACGTGAGGACGTTCCACTACATCAACCGCGTTCTCTAACGCTTCTGCTGTACGACCTACAAGGGTACGTAGATCACTCATCCCCTCTCGTAGATGGGCATCACCATGATAGGTCTTCGTGCGCGTAGGAAAATTTTTGTTTCCCATGCGACATTCTCCAACAGTGGTATCAGAGCTAGGTTCATGCGTAGATGTCTTCTCGAGTAGAACACAAAAGGTTTTGTGGGCGGTGATGTGCGTTTTGCTGCCCTCCTTAGTCTTTTCTTGATTCCGCGGTATTGTTGGATTGAAGCGGCTTGGACCAACATTACTCGTACGCTTACGAGAGACTGGTTTCATCGTTACGAGTAACCCCCTTTGCTCAAAGATGACTGGCAAGTGACGGTTTCTCCAACTTTAGTTGAATCGGATTTGACCGAGGAGGTCCTTGGATGAGGTTAAATAGCAACTCATATATCTCCCTTGTGGTGTTTGCGTAAGTAAGATGCGATCCTACTAGATACCCTTGGTCACCACGTAAAACATGCAACAACAAAATTAGAGGACGTCTAACTTGTTTTTGCAGGGTATGATTGTGATGTGATATGGCCAATGATGTGATGTGATATATTGGATGTATGAGATGATCATGTTGTAATAGAAATATCGACTTGCACGTCGATGGTACGGCAACCGGCAGGAGCCATAGGGTTGTCATTATACTAACATATTTGTGCTTGCAGATGCGTTTACTATTTTGCTAGGGTGTAGCTTTAGTAGTAATAGCATAAGTAGCACGACAACCCCGATGGCGACACGTTGATGGATGATCATGGTGTGGCGCCGGTGACAAGAAGATCGTGCCGGTGCTTTGGTGATGGAGATCAAGAAGCACGTGATGATGGCCATATCATGTCACTTATGAATTGCATGTGATGTTAATCCTTTTATGCACCTTATTTTGCTTAGAACGACGGTAGCATTATGAGGTGATATCTCACTAAAATTTCAAGACTAAATTGTGTTCTCCCCGACTGTGCACCGTTGCTACAGTCCGTCGTTTCGAGACACCACGTGATGATCGGGTGTGATAGACTCAACGTTCACATACAACGGGTGCAAAACAGTTGCGCACGCGGAACACTCGGGTTAAGCTTGACGAGCCTAGCATGTGCAGACATGGCCTCGGAACACATGAGACCGAAAGGTCGATCATGAATCATATAGTTGATATGATTAGCATAGGGATGCTTACCACTGAAACTACTCTCGACTCACGTGATGATCGGACTCGGGATAGTGTAAGTGGATCATGAACCACTCAAATGACTAGAGAGATGTATTTTTTGAGTGGGAGTTTAGCATATAATTTGATTAAGTTGAACTCTAATTATCTTGAACATAGTCTAAGTCCACTTTGAATATATTTGTGTTGTAGATCATGGCTCACGCAAGTGTCATCCTGAATTTTAATACGTTCCTAGAGAAAGCTAAGTTCAAAGATGATGGAAGCAACTTTGTAGACTGGGCTCATAATCTTAAGCTAATCTTACAAGCTGGAAAGAAGGATTATGTCCTTAATGCTGCGCTAGGGGATGAACCACCCGCTACGGCTGATCAGGATGTTAAGAACGCTTGGTTAGCACGTAAGGAGGACTACTCAATAGTTCAATGTGCAGTCTTGTATGGCTTGGAACCGGGACTTCAACGTCGCTTTGAGCGTCATGGAGCATTTGAGATGTTCCAGGAGTTGAAGTTTATCTTTCAGAAGAACGCCCGGATCGAGAGGTATGAGACCTCCGATAAATTCTATGCTTGCAAGATGGAGGAAAACTCGTCTGTCAGTGAACATGTGCTCAAAATGTCTGGGTACTCAAACCGCCTAGCTGACCTGGGGATTGAACTCCCGCAAGAAGCTATCACTGACAGAATCCTTCAATCACTGCCGCCAAGCTATAAAGGCTTTGTGTTGAACTACAACATGCAAGGGATGAACAAGTCTCCCGGCGAGTTGTTTGCGATGCTGAAAGTCGCAGAGTCTGAACTCCGTAAAGAGCATCAAGTGTTGATGGTGAGCAAGACCACTAGTTTCAAGAGAAACGGCAAAGGCAAGAAGGGCAATTCGAAGAAGAGCGGCAAGCCTGTTGCCAATCCGCCGAAGAAACCCAAAGCTGGACCTAAGCCTGAAACAGAGTGCTTCTATTGCAAGGGTATGGGTCACTCGAAGCGCAATTGCCCCAAGTATCTGGCAGATAAGCAGACGGGCAAAGAAAAATCAGGTATATTTGATATACATGTTATTGATGTGTACTTAACGGGCTCTCGTAGTAGTGCCTGGGTATTTGATACCGGTTCTGTTGCTCATATTTGCAACTCGAAACAGGAACTGCGGAATAGACGAAGGCTGGCGAAAGACGAAGTGACGATGCGCGTAGGAAACGGTTCCAAGGTTGATGCAATCGCCGTCGGCAGAGTGTCACTTCAACTACCATCGGGATTAGTGATGAACTTAAATCATTGTTATTTAGTGCCTGCGTTGAGCATGAACATTATATCTGGATCTTGTTTATTGCGAGACAGTTACTCTTTTAAGTCTGAGAATAATGGTTGTTCTATTTCTATGAGTAACATCTTTTATGGTCATGCACCGAATGTGAGAGGATTGTTCATATTGAATCTTGATAGCGATACACATATACATAACATTGAGACCAAAAGAGTTAGAGTAAACAATGATAGCGCCATATTTTTGTGGCACTGCCGCTTAGGTCATATTGGTGTAAAGCGCATGAAGAAACTCCATGCTAATGGACTTTTGGAGTCACTTGACTTTGATTCACTTGACACGTGCGAACCATGCCTCATGGGCAAGATGACTAAGACTCCGTTCTCCGGAACAATGGAGCGTGCAAGTGACTTGTTGGAAATCATACATACCGATGTGTGTGGCCCAATGAGCGTGGAGGCATGCGGCGGATATCGTTATTTCCTCACCTTCACTGACGATTTAAGTAGATATGGTTATGTCTATTTGATGAAGCACAAGTCTGAAACATTTGAAAAGTTCAAGCAATTTCAGAGTGAAGTGGAAAATCATCGTAACAAGAAGATCAAGTTCCTACGGTCTGATCGTGGGGGTGAATATCTGAGTTTCGAGTTTGGTGCTCACTTAAGACAATGTGGAATTGTTTCGCAGTTAACACCGCCTGGAACACCACAGCGTAATGGTGTGTCCGAACGTCGTAATCGTACTTTGTTAGAGATGGTGCGATCTATGATGTCTCTTACTGATTTGCCGTTATCGTTTTGGGGTTATGCATTAGAAACAGCTGCATTCACTTTAAATAGGGCACCATCAAAATCCGTTGAGACGACACCATACGAACTGTGGTATGGCAAAAGACCAAAGTTGTCGTTTCTTAAAGTTTGGGGATGTGATGCTTATGTCAAAACGCTTCAGCCTGAAAAGCTGGAACCCAAAGCGGAAAAGTGCGTCTTCATAGGTTACCCAAAAGAGACAGTTGGGTACACCTTCTATCTCAAGTTCGAGGGCAAAGTGTTTGTTGCTAAAAATGGAACTTTTCTCGAGAAGGAGTTTCTCTCGAGAGAATTGAGTGGGAGGAAGATAGAACTTGACGAGGTTGTCGAACCTCTCATCCCTCTGGATGGTGGCGCAGGGCAAGGGGAAACCTCTGTCGTTGCGACACCGGTTGAGGAGGAAGTTAATGATAATGATCATGAAACTCCAGTTCAAGTTTCTGTTGAACCACGCAGGTCGACGAGATCACGCGCTGCTCCAGAGTGGTACGGTAATCCCGTCTTGTCAATCATGTTGTTAGACAACAATGAACCTGCAAATTATGAAGAAGCAATGGTGGGCCCAGATTCCAACAAATGGCTAGAAGCCATGAAATCCGAGATAGGATCCATGTATGAGAACAAAGTGTGGACTTTGGAGATACTACCTGAGGGCCGCAAGGCTATTCAAAACAAATGGATCTTTAAGAAGAAGACGGACGCTGACGGTAATGTGACCGTTTATAAAGCTCGACTTGTGGCAAAGGGTTTTTCACAAGTTCCAGGAATTGACTACGATGAGACTTTCTCTCCCGTAGCGATGCTTAAGTCCGTCAGAATCATGTTAGCAATAGCTGCATTTTTCGATTATGAAATCTGGCAGATGGATGTCAAAACGGCGTTCCTTGACGGTTTCCTTAAGGAAGAGTTGTATATGATAAAACCCGAAGGTTTTGTCGATCCTAAAAATGCTGACAAGGTGTGCAAGCTCCAGCGATCCATTTATGGACTGGTGCAAGCATCTCGGAGTTGGAACAAGCGCTTTGATGAGGTGATCAAAGCATTTGGGTTTATACAAGTGGTTGGAGAATCTTGTATTTACAAGAAAGTGAGTGGGAGCTCTCTGGCGTTTCTAATATTATATGTGGATGACATATTACTGATTGGAAACAACGTAGAGCTTTTGGAGAGCATAAAAGGTTACTTGAATAAAAGTTTCTCTATGAAGGACCTAGGAGAAGCTGCTTACATTCTAGGCATTAAGATCTATAGGGATAGATCAAAACGCCTGATAGGACTTTCACAAAGCACATACCTTGATAAAGTTTTGAAGAGATTCAAAATGGAACAGTCCAAGAAAGGGTTCTTGCCGGTGTTACAAGGTACGAGATTGAGTAAGACTCAGTGCCCAGCAACTGATGAAGATAGAGAGCATATGCGCTCCGTCCCCTATGCTTCAGCCATAGGTTCTATTATGTATGCGATGCTGTGCACTAGACCGGATGTTAGCCTGGCCATAAGTATGGCAGGCAGGTTCCAAAGTAATCCAGGAGTGGATCACTGGACAGCGGTCAAGAATATCCTGAAGTACCTGAAAAGGACTAAGGAGATGTTTCTCGTGTATGGAGGTGATGAAAAGCTCGCCGTAAAGGGTTACGTTGATGCAAGCTTTGACACAGATCCGGACGACTCTAAGTCGCAAACCGGATACGTATTTATTCTTAATGGGGGTGCAGTAAGCTGGTGCAGTTCCAAGCAAAGCGTCGTAGCAGATTCTACATGTGAAGCAGAGTACATGGCTGCCTCGGAGGCGGCTAAGGAGGGTGTCTGGATGAAGCAGTTCATGACGGATCTTGGAGTGGTGCCAAGTGCACTGGATCCAATAACCTTGTTCTGTGACAACACTGGTGCCATTGCCTTAGCAAAGAAACCAAGGTTTCACAAGAAGACCAGACACATCAAACGACGCTTCAACCTCATCCGCGACTACGTCGAGGAGGAGGACGTAAATATATGCAAAGTGCACACGAATCTGAATGTAGCAGACCCGCTGACTAAACCTCTTCCACGGCCAAAACATGATCAACACCAGAACTGTATGGGTGTTAGATTTATTACAATGTAATTCACATAGTGATGTGAGGGCTAGATTATTGACTCTAGTGCAAGTGGGAGACTGTTGGAATTATGCCCTAGAGGCAATAATAAATGTATAGTTATTATTATAATTCCTATATCAAGATAATAGTTTATTATCCATGCTATAATTGTATTGAATGAAGACTCATTTACATGTGTGGATACATAGACAAAACACCGTCCCTAGCATGCCTCTAGTTGGCTAGCCAGTTGATCGATGATAGTCAGTGTCTTCTGATTATGAACAAGGTGTTGTTGCTTGATAACTGGATCACGTCATTAGGAGAATCACGTGATGGACTAGACCCAAACTAATAGACGTAGCATGTTGATCGTGTCATTTTGTTGCTACTGTTTTCTGCGTGTCAAGTATTTATTCCTATGACCATGAGATCATATGACTCACTGACACCGGAGGAATGCTTTGTGTGTATCAAACGTCGCAACGTAACTGGGTGACTATAAAGATGCTCTACAGGTATTTCCGAAGGTGTTAGTTGAGTTAGTATGGATCAAGACTGGGATTTGTCACTCCGTGTGACGGAGAGGTATCTCGGGGCCCACTCGGTAATACAACATCACACACAAGCCTTGCAAGCAATGTGACTTAGTGTAAGTTGCGGGATCTTGTATTACGGAACGAGTAAAGAGACTTACCGGTAAACGAGATTGAAATAGGTATACGGATACTGACGATCGAATCTCGGGCAAGTAACATACCGAAGGACAAAGGGAATGACATACGGGATTATACGAATCCTTGGCACTGAGGTTCAAACGATAAAGATCTTCGTAGAATATGTAGGATCCAATATGGGCATCCAGGTCCCGCTATTGGATATTGACCGAGGAGTCTCTCGGGTCATGTCTACATAGTTCTCGAACCCGCAGGGTCTGCACACTTAAGGTTCGACGTTGTTTTATGCGTATTTGAGTTATATGGTTGGTTACTGAATGTTGTTCGGAGTCCCGGATGAGATCACGGACGTCACGAGGGTTTCCGGAATGGTCCGGAAACGAAGATTGATATATAGGATGACCTCATTTGATTACCGGAAGGTTTTCGGAGTTACCGGGAATGACGAATGGGTTCCGGGAGTTCACCGGAGGGGGGCAACCCACTCCGGGAAGCCCATAGGCTTTTGGGGGACACACCAGCCCTTAGTGGGCTGGTGGGACAGCCCCAAGGGAGCCTATGCGCCAAGATAAGAAAATCAAAGGAAAAGAAAAAAAAAAAAAGAGGGAAGAAGTGGGAAGGGAGGGGGACTCCTCCCACCAAACCAAGTCCAACTCGGTTTGGGGGGGGGAGTCCTCCCCCCCTTGGCTCGGCCGACCCCTTGGGAGTCCCTTGGACCCCAAGGCAAGGTCCCCCTCCCTCCTCCTATATATATGGGGCTTTTAGGGCAGATTTGAGACGACTTTCTCACGGCTGCCCGACCACATACCTCCATAGTTTTTCCTCTAGATCGTGTTTCTGCGGAGCTCGGGCGGAGCCCTGCTGAGACAAGATCATCACCAACCTCCGGAGCGCCGTCACGCTACCAGAGAACTCTTCTACCTCTTTGTCTCTCTTGCTGGATCAAGAAGGCCGAGATCATCGTCGAGCTGTACGTGTGCTGAACGCGGAGGTGCCGTCCGTTCGGTACTAGATCGTGGGACTGATCGCGGGATTGTTCGCGGGGCGGATCGAGGGACGTGAGGACGTTCCACTACATCAACCGCGTTCTCTAACGCTTCTTCTGTACGATCTACAAGGGTACGTAGATCACTCATCCCCTCTCGTAGATGGGCATCACCATGATAGGTCTTCGTGCGCGTAGGAAAATTTTGTTTCCCATGCGACGTTCTCCAACACTAACTACTATCATTCGAAACTGACAAGATCATCAAGACCAATTGGGATCAATTTGGGTGTGCTCGTGTGTTTGTACAAGGCGTGGAGGACTAGACCATACACAAAAAGTGGTATAAGATGGAGAAGGCATCGGAGATGATGAAGCCCATGTCAATGCTAGGTCGACGACCAAGGCTTGGTCTTGATCCTACACCACCTGAGCCTCAATGGTTCTATGTGCCAATCACCAACACTAAGGGCATTGACATGCTCTTCATCCCGAGGTCATTCTAGTCGTTGATCAAGAGTAGGGTCTACATACCCCTCCCACACATGCTAAATTGAGACGTGCAACTACTCCGTGCGGGTGAAAAGGTTTCGGGACCAGATTGTGCTCGACAGGGGATGACACCACTTTTGTTGCAAGCACAAGATATCGTCTCAAGAGACCTCCTTGTGATAAATCTCTCCAACCTCGGGCTGAAAGTGCAGATCAACGGCTCCACGAACTCTACAATCACCACATACATATGCTACAAATTCATCTGCCAAGGCCTAGCTACCAAGTCGTGATGTATGTCTATTATTGCCGAGCTTGGTGTTAAACTGTATATTTTGGTCAAGGAATACCACCGTGAAGTTGTGCATGGACATGTGATGCGCCTAGTGTCTTTAAACTCTGCTATGGCCTAGTGTTTAGTCATGTTTAATGTGTTCATGTGCTGCGTAATTATCTGTAATGTATTTACTTGCTGATTTCTAGTCTATGTTAAGGTGAAATATGGTGTTGCGTAGTGTGGTGGTAAGCCCACCAGATTTGAAAGGTGTGAGCAAAACAACACATTAGAAGAAAAAAAAACTATGATTTGCATGTGCTCATCCCTAACCTAAATCACAAACACAGATAACGAAAGCCAATGCACCGTAATTTTACATTTCATATGTGTGTGTGTATGTATGTACGTACGTATGTGTATATATATATACATAGGTCAAATTTTTATCTATTTATTTTTAGTTTTTCAAAATACATACATAGCATTTAAATTTATGAATTCATATTATATTTAATTATGATTTTTATAAAAATACAAAACTTTTTCAAAAAAGTGCAATTTTTTTATAAATCACAAACTTTCCTAAATTCACAAACATTTATGCAATTCATGAAAGTTTTAGAATTCAAGAACATTTATGAAATTCATGATTTTTCCAAAAAAACATTGAAATTCATATTTTTCTAAAAGAAATGATTTCCATGACAAATAAATCTATAAGATAACTAGATTACGTTTTGTTTTCTGGAACCATTTTTTAAAACTAAGTAGCATGCTAGTGAACAAGATAAACGGCGGTTCATATTTGGCACTTCACGCACTTGTTACAGTGTATTTTACAAACAAGCGACTGAAGCGCCCCCGTGGTGGGTCGACCCAGCTAGCTTTTATCTTCTATGTCTAAGCCCGTAAAAAAGCTACACGAGTAAATGTGTTTGGTGGGATTCGAACCAGCGCCGCAGGGGTTCAATGTAACATGCGACAACAATGTAGATCTTCTTCCCTTTCTTGTTCTTAATTTTCTTTTGCTTTTTTGCTTTTTTTTCTTTCCTTTGCTCTTGTTTCTTTACTCTTTTCTTTTTCTTTTTTCTTCTAATTTGATAGAAAAATTTCACCTGATTTTTTATGAACATTTTTGAAATTTGAAGAGTTTTTTAAAAATATATTAACTATTTTCTAATTTGGTGAACTTTTATCAAAATCAAAAAACTTTATTTTGAATATTCAATTAACATGTTTCTAATTCGATGAACATTTTATAAAATGTGTAAACTATTTTTCAAATTTGATAAAATATTTTTCCTATACAAAATGATTTAAAAAATTCCATGAAGTTTTTTCCCAAATTAGTGAACTTTTTTCGAACTCAATAAAGTTTTTCTGAGAACTATGGTTTTTTTTCAAATTCATGAACTTTTTTTTTAAGTTTGTGGATATTTTTTACATTCACGAATTTTTTAAATTTTTATTTGAATTGTTCTTTTTTTTGTTTTTTTTAAAGTCGACGGTTGACCTGACCGGTCAAAATGAAGCATGTGCGTAGGGAGGTGTTTGTTGGTGGTTGATTCGCTTATGTGCCTCGTGATGGGCCGCACCATACCAGGAGCTCTTCACGCGCCACAAAAAGCAAATGGCGCAAAAAAATTAGTGTCGACGTAGCGGTCTCCCGAGCAAGAGGCTTCGGAGCTATTGGCACCATCTGGTCTTTCAAGGAGCTTCCGCAAGGAGCTTCCGCAGTGTTCTTCAAGGAGCTTTCAAGGAGCTTCCGCAGTGTTCTTCAGAAATATGACGACCCAAAAGTCCTAGAGACCCTAGCTATCATGGAGGCAATGGCAGTTGCGAAAGGTTTGTACATCCACAAAGTTTATGTTGCCTCTAACCGCAAGGTTGCGGTGGCTGCAACGAAAGAAGGAATATAGACGTTGTATGGAGCGGTAGTGCGGGAAATGATAGCTTTTTCTAGTAAGTTTTAGTCATGCATTATCCGATAAGAGTTTATATCCTCGAATTTTGAGACTCACAACCTTGCAAACACTTGCTCGATCGGCTGTCATGTATGGTTAGGCCACCCGGGTGATCTTTTGTTCGCCCATGTAAATGTTGTGCCAATTCAATAAAGCTTTTGTGACATGCCTAACAAAGAAAACATCCGGCGCTAAAAGCTTTAGTTAGGAGAAAACACTATTTGACGCATGCGAGGGTCCAATCAAAGGGCTAAAGTTTAAAATGATGGACATCGGACCGGCCTACTCGATGGCTTTGTCACAGTTTCCGTTGGCCTAGCTCTAGTAATGTTGAGTTTTTTCTGTTTTTCTGTTTTTTTATTTCACCTCTTTCTCTTTTCTCCTTTTATTTCTCCATTTTTATTTCAGTTCATCATTTTATTTTACTTTGCTAGAAATGCACATTCAATATTCTCTAAACAGTATGAGAATTTTTATTTCATTTCTAAATCTATTTTATACAACAATATTTTTTGAGGGCATGTTAATAGATTATATACAGTGAATATTTTGTGCAAAACACACTGTACTAATTTGAAACAAAATAAACAATCCTTAAAGACACATTGACCATTTTTTAATATACATTGGACATTTTTCAAATATACGAAGAACTTTTTAAATGCAGGTTGATTTGTTTTAGGATGCAGTGAACGTTTATTAATTGTATTAAGGTTTTCATATTTTGTTATTGTAAAATGTTCACACACTTCACACCTGTAAATCAACAAAACAAAAAAAAGAAAGGAAAAATTGGTAAAACCGAAGCCAAAGTACAGTGTTCGTTCTGGATAAAAGCCTGTTCGCTCAGGATACAAAATAGCTCAGGAAGAATCACCAGTCCTTCGTCCCATTGCTATCTCTACGCACAGTCTCAACTAGTGGCGAAACTAGCAGCGAGGTATGTTTTGGGATGAGCTAGCTTGAAGATAACATCTTAAAAATTTCAGTACTCTGTAAAAAGGAATTACAAGGGATCTACATGATGCCAGTCCTAAAGTTGGAATCAATAAAGCCCTAAAAACCACCGCATGACAACCTCTGTGCTAAAGTTGGAATCTATAGGTGGAATCAATGAAGCGCTCATAGGAGGTGCTAAAGTTGCACCTCTGTGCGGAGTATGCATAGGGACCTCCTATGTGCCGCTCTTTGCGGCGAAGGGACGATGATCCACACAGAAGATCGTTTATCTGGGCCGGCCCATTTGTCTGACGTGCAGTAAAAAATTGACAAAACAATCGGTATACACGCACGTGTTGCTAGCCAGTCCGCCCAGATGACTTCTGTTGAAGATTAATCTGAAAAAAATAAAGAATCGATATGTAAGAATTTTTCTGAAACTACGAGCAACATTATGAAAACACATCTTGAAAATGATAACATTTTTTGAAAATTCGTGAACATTTTTTTAAAATGAGAACATGAACATTTTTTAAATTGCAAAGAAATTAACATATAATGAAGTATCTGAACTTTTTTTGAAACTTTAAACAAATTCTGGAAACAATAATATTATTTGAAATGTGAACAAATTTCTGAAACGTGAAAATTTACATATTTGTGATCAAAATATTTAATACTCGAACATTTTGTGAAAACATGAACAGTTTTGGGAATAACAAAACATTTAAAAAAGGAACAAAATGATAACATTTGTTGAAACCTGAAATAAATTATAAAGTTATGAACATTTTTTGAACTGTGAACACATTTGGAAACCGCCATTATTTTTCGAATTTTGAACAAATTTTGAAACATGAACAAATTTGAAATTCGTCAACCAAATTATAATATTATGAAAAAAATTCGAACTACGATCAAATTTTGAAACCATGAATAGTTTTTGAATTGTAAACAAATTTTGAAACATGACCAAATTTCAAATTCATGAACAAAATTATAAAATTGTGAACAAATTTTGATACACCAAAAATTTTGGAATTGCGAAGAAATTTCAAATTCATGAACAAATTATAAAATTAGGAACAGTTTTTGAATTGTGAATCAAATTTTGAAAGCGTAAACATTTATCGATCGTGAAAAAAAATTGAAACATGAAAAAAAATCAAATTCATGAACAAAATTTTAAAATTCTGAACAATTTATGATTTATGAACAAATTCTGAAACTGTGAACTTTTTTAAATTGTGAATTTGTTTTGAAATATGAACATATTTCAAATTACTGAACAAAATTATAAAATTATGAACACTTTTCCTATTGTTAACAAATTTGGAAACAGCGAACATTTTTTGAATTGTGAACAAATTTTGAAACATGAACAAATTTGAAATTTAAAACATTTTTATAAAAGCAAGAATATTTTCTTAATTTCAACAAAAAATTTCAAATATGAACTTAGATTTTGAAAAAATTACCTTAGAAAAAAAAACAAAAGAAACAAAAAACCGGAAAACTAAAAAATAAAGAAAAAACAGAAAAAATGTTAACATATTAAAAACCTAGTGTTTGCTTCCGTTGTTTCTTCCAAATTGCATTATTTATTTCTTTTCATTTGTATGTATATTTACAAATATCCAAATACTAGAATTTCCATAATTTAATTTCAAATGATAGCATAGTGTATACAAATTGTTAACTTATTAAAATACTTTTATAGCATTAAAAAGTATATTAATGATAATTGAAATTTCTAACACATATTGTGAATTTTTAAGACATATTCAAAAATGCTCAAAAACCACTATTAGGAGAGAGTTGGCAATCATGCACTAAACAAATCTTGAACAAGTGTACAACAAATCCCAGTTTATAGGAAAAATGAACAATATGTACGAAAAAACGTCGACATTAATATTTTCAAAAATAAATGAGTTAAGTATTTTATAAAATGTATACACAAAAAAGGACGGATCACAACATATGTTTTCACAAAAATATGAGTCAGGTATTTCAAAAAATGTTTAACGTGTAAAAATATATTATTTATTTACAAAAGATGTAGGATGCGTATTGAAAAAAATAAAAAGTTATCAAATTATAAAAACGTAAAAATTAAAAAAGAAAACAAAGGAAAAAAACAGGACACAAAATAAATAAATATGAAAAAGCCTTTTGGAGGGAGGCCGGTTTTTGAAAAATCCAAAATTCATATTTTTACAATTCATAAAAATCTGAAAAAATACAGATATACATGAAGGCATAACACGCATGTGTGTAAATTTTAGGAAGAAATGCGTTGAAATGACTATTGTGCAAAAAAAACAAATCTAAGGCTTTTTAACACATAATACTATTCATCCTCAAACTCGAGAAATCCATCCTCAAATATAAAGGGCTCCATGAAGCTCGGTCACCTATAACCCTTAACGGTCAAAGGCCTTTGACAGGACCGAAGATGTACGGAAGGGCATTTCTATAACCGCACTTAACGAAAGAGGGAAAAATTTGAGCACACTTCGGAATTAGGGGAAAATGTGAGTAGGTGGTTCGAGCTAGGGGCTGAAATGTAAATGACCCATCAATTTAGTTCGCCATACGAAATCAATAGATCGGAGATAATTGTGAAACTATCACAACCATGCATATAAGAATTTAGAGAAAACTCAAATAGTATTCATGAATAATCTGAACATAAATCCACAATTCATCGGATCCCAACACAGGCACCGCACAAGAGTGATTACACAAGATAGATCACCGCAGGAATCGCGGTGATCATGGCAACGAAGAACATAGAGAGAGAGAAAGAGAGGGTTGGAGAGAGAAGAGAGAGAGAGAGAGAGAGAGAGAGAGAGAGAGAGAGAGAAAGATAGCCATCTAGGTAAACAACGGACCCGTATGTTTGCGGTGAACTACTCAGACATCACCATGGGAGCAACAAGGTTGATGTAGAGGCCCTCTGTGATCGAGCCCCCTCCAACAGGGCACCGGAACAGGGCTCCAGATTTGCATGCGGTGGAATAGAGACTTGCAGCTACGGGAAAAGTGTTTCAGGAGACTCTCTAGGTTTTTTGTGAAATTAGAGAATTTATACGCCATAGAACAAGGGCTGGAGGGCTGGGAGGTGGCCGCAATCCATCAGGACATGGCCACTCCACCTGGACGTGTCCTGTTGCCTTGGGGGCGCCTCGTCTGTCCTCCGGTGTTCCGTCGAAGCTTCCAAGTCCTTATTTTGTCCAGAAAAAATCATCAAATTCTTTTGGGGTATTTGGACATCTATTTACCGACAACTTGATATGAAGAAAAACTACTAAACAGTATGACTCAATATGAATGCCTTTGAGAGTGTACCAGGATGTGCATTGATCTAGCATAACATGTAAACAATGATGAACGCTGGCTTTGCCACAAATACTATGTCAGTTACATGATCATGCAAAGAAATATGACAATGAATGTACTAGTCTTATGATGTAACGATGAAAGTTGGATGGAAATATATCTAGGAATAGCTATGGAAATGCCATGATAGGTAGGTATGGTGGTTATTTTTAGAAAATATAAGGTGGCTTATGTGCAACAGAGTGTATCGGGGTTTGGATGCACTGCCGAAGTTTGCACTGATCCTCGAGGTGAGAACGGGCGATACAGAGAACCGAAGAGGCTAGAAAATATGATGAGGTGAGAGTTCATACATCCATGGACTCACATTAGTCATAAAGAACTCACATACTTATCACAAAGTTTTATTAGATCTCTCAAAGAAAAGTACTACTTGCATGCCCCTTAGGGAGGAGGTTGGTAGGAGTTAACCATCGCACGCCCCCGACGTAAACAACAATATGATTTCTATGGGGAATAAGAATGCTCACATATCATCACCATGCCACAACCAATATTTAGATTAACAACAAATTAAAACCCTTTAAATATCGATATTTCTACTAACCAACAACCATGCACTCAGGCCCTTTCATATTACCACATCAATATCATTAACCCACAATTCCTCTTTTATGTGCTATGTGAAGGTTTTGATTATGCACTTCTTGAATACCTAATATTTTTTGACTAGTCCTATAAACCATGCAAATTACTATCCCTATTTATTAACTCTCAAACAAATTTAAGTGAAGAACGAGAGTGCGATCATTTTTATAAAATCTATATGCCACAATGCTCTAAAAGATATAAGTAAAGCACTAGAGCAACTGCTTAGCTCAAAAGATATAAGTGAAGCATACACAGTATTCTAACGAATCATGATAAACATGTCTCTCTCTCAATTGGGTGTATCGAGCAAACAATTATTGTGGAAAACTAAAACAAAAGCAAACTATAGTACACGACGCTCCAAGCAAAACTCATATCATGTGATGAATAAAAATGTATCTTGATCTAAGTGACATACCCATGGATTGAGACTAAAAAGGGGATGCCTTCCGGAGCATCCTCAAGCTTAGACGCTTGATTCTTCCTAGAATTTGACTTGCGGTGCCTTGGGCATCCCGAAGCTTAGGATATTTGGCGCTCCTTATTCCTTCATCCATCGTTATAACACCCAAAACTTAAAAATTTCAGCACATAAAACTCAACACAAAACTAATGAGATCGGTTATAGTATGATAGGCGAACCATAAAAAATAGGTATTTTTATAAATTGTTTCATATTTTACTATTGCATAAGTTACTGTATTTTAAATTCTTCACGACTGATTACCCCGATATAATCCATAGCACCATCAAAATAAGCAAACTATGCAAGCAAAACAGAATGTGTCTAAAATAGAACAGTTTGTAGTGATCACCAAAAATATCATAGTTCTGTAACTCTGAAAATTCTGAAAAATTAGGATAACCTAAGGAATTTGTATACAAATACTGTTTAAACAGTTCAAATCAAAAAGACATTCGAGTAAAATCAGAAAAATTGCGCACTCGACATAAAAGTTTCTGTTTTTTCACAACATCATTCCCATTTATCATTCAAATCACCCCAAAGGCTTTACTTGGCACAAACACTAATTTAAAAATAAAACACAATCATTACAGTACAAATAATCATGTTAAATCACACAAATATACATTAGAAAAAGAAAAATAAGATAACTGTTGAGTTGCCTGCCAACAAGCTTTCTTGTTTTACGCCTCTAGCTAGGCATAACGCATAGTTTCAAGTAATACCATCTATGGCAACAAGGGGTCTATTTCCCTTCACAATTATGCTCTCTTTTCCGTCATTAATAATATGAAAAAATTGTTCCAATTTGTCATTGAGAATTTCCATTTCATCTTTCAAAATAGTAAGAGCATCCATCTTTTGTTCTAAAGTATCAAATCTCCTATTTTGTAGCACTATGTTTCCATTATTTTTAGTAGAGAATTGTGTAACCCCCTAAGGTTGGTTTCCATAGTGGCCTTAGTTTCTTTTATTAGCTCGGCTTGATGGTAGCTAACCAATATGGTAGGTTCAACGTTCTCTATCTTTGATTGTCCAAATACACTTTTCATCTTTTCGTAAATGTCAAAAGCACAGTTTCCAAGAAAGTCTTTTTCAAACATAGAATCCAAAACATGTCTATGAAATAGTGGTAAGCCAACATAAAAGTTTCCAAGAAATAATTTAATATGACTCTTGGGATTAGCTCTCATTTGTATTTCTAATAATCTATCACAAGCTTCCTTTAAAGATTCATCGCCCAAGTATTTGAAATCTAGAACTTCGGAACCTTCTCCCAAGTGAGGAGGAAGGGGCATGTCCGGATTTAAACTAGCCATAGTAACAAGCAAACAAGTAAAGCACAAAGATAATTTTTTTGTATTTTTTAATTTTACAGCACACAAAATATAACAGCAAATAAAGAGTAGAACAAGTGAATGACAATTTGTGTGTAGGTACTTGATAGGAAATTGGCGACACTCCCCGAAAACGGCGCGAGAAATCCTTCCTGATACTTGTGATCTGCTTTGGATTTTTCCCGAATAGGAGGGGATGATGCAGCACAGTCAAGATAAGTATTTTCCTCAGTGAGAACCAAGGCTATCAAACCAATAGGAGGACTACGTAATTTCCCGTCTTCAACGCCTACACACAAAAGAGCACACACTTGCACCCAACGCGGGCAAAAGGGTTGCCAATCCCCTTGAACTCGTTACTTGCAAGCGATAAGTAGTGATAGATAGATAGTTTAAATATATTAAATATAAAAATTAAATACAACTAATAAAAGTCAGCGCGATATTTAGAGTTTTTGTAAATATATTTGCGAATAGACCCATGGGCCATAGTTTTCGCTAGAGGCTTCTCTCTCATAGAAAGCATATGATGGCAAACTACTATTGGGCAATTGATATAAAAGCCCATAGTTATGCAATATTTATTCATGACAATGATCAGTACATATATGCATCACGTGCGAAAACAAGTAGAATGACTCCTCTCTGCATTTACTACTGTTACTCCACGCACCGATCGCTATCTAGCATGCATCTAGAGTATTAAGTAAAAACAAAGTAATGCTTGGAGGATGATAACATGCTGTAGACAAAGTAAATCAAATTAATACGAATGAACACCATCGTTTTATCCTTAGTGGAAGCAATACAATATGTGTCATGTCCCTTTCTGTCACTGGGATTAAGCACCGCAACATTGAACCCACTACAACACACCTCTCCCACTGAAGATAAATCAATTTTGTTGGCCAACCAAATCAACAGATCGTAGAGAATTATGAAGCTATCACAATCATGCATATAAGAATTCAGAGAAGACTCAAATACTATTCATGAATAATCTGAACATAAACCCATAATTCATCGGATCCCAACAAACACATCGCAGAAGAGTGATTACATAAGATAGATCACTGCATGAATCGCGGTGATCATGGCAATGAAGAACATAGAGAGATAGACCGTCATTTAGGTACTAACTACGAACCCGTAGGTCTATAATGAACTACTCACACATCTCTATGGGAGCATCAAGGTTGATGTAGAGGCCCTCCGTGATTGATCCCTCCTCCGGTGGGGCACCGGAACAGGGCTCCAGATGGTCAAGACCGAACAGAGACTTGCGGCGGCAGAAAACGTGTTTCGGGAGGCTTTCTAGGGTTTTTGGGACATTAGAGAATTTTTAAGCTGGAGAACGAGGGTTGGAGGGCTGGGAGGTGGCTCCAAGCCATCAGGGTGCGACCACCCCCTAGGCCCGCCTTGCTGGCTGGGGGGGGGGGCTCCTTTTGTGCCCTCCGATCTTCCTCCTAAGCTTCAAGGTCCTTATTTTGTCGGGAAAAAATATTAAAAAGTTTTGGGGTTTTTGGACTTCATTTGGTACAATATTTCTGAAAAGCCAAAAACATGCAGAAAACACCAACTGGTACTTGGCACTGGGTTACTAGGTTAGTGCTCAAAAATTATATAAATCGACAAGTAAATGCTTAAAAAGTATCCTAGAATTATAATATAATAGGATGAAACAATAAAAATATTTGGGGTTGGGCCGGGCTTGGGCCTAGACTTTGACCGTCGGGCTTTTACAAGCCCGGCCCGAAACCCAACCCGGTTTGAGGAATGCCCGTGTTTAGTGCTTATGTAGGATAGTTAAAATCTTAGGCTCAACAAGTGCAGGTTTTCTACGAAAGAATATAGGCTGGAGAGAGGTATAGGCCCATGAGAAACAAGGCCAGTATTTTTTCGAGAACTTGCATATTTTCTCAAAATATAAGAAAAACACAAATTATTTGTTTGAAAATTAAAGAGATCTTATCACATCTTAAAAGATGTGATTCAAATACACATGTATACATTTTTTGCATGTAACACATGTGTACATTTGAATTGCTAAAAAGGCATACAATGGAAATTGGAACCCGAAGCTTGCATAATTGCATAATGTATTATTGTAAGATCCTAGGTAGTGTGAAGCGAAGAGTAATAGGAAGGGAGAGGAACTGAAGAGATGATCACATCATATCTTCCGAGTGCATATTAAACCATGCATCATGAAAGGAAAAACATATACTTGAAAAAAAATGAATGCAAAAAACAATTCAGCGCTTGTGCTACATGCCAATGCTGTGTGGGAACTAAATCTTGTGAAGCCTTAGAAAAAACTATGCACGTGGCTTCCCATGAGGCCAAGAGATGATAATAACATCAACACCAATTTAATGAATATTATCATGTGAATGTCGTGATGGCGTACAATCCTTGTCAAATTCGTCAAACTATGGATAGGAATACCTTACAAAAAGATTAGTATGTGCATATTGTACATAAGACCAACGTTGTAAATAATTAGTAGCTCACATTGTCATCCCTACGTGCATACACTTCGGTGCAGCATACACGTACTAGAGCAATGAGCAATTTACTTTTGTTAAGGATAGCCAGGTGTGCATACACACGGTATGAATTTGTCAATGGCAAGCGCACCAAATGAGCAAAATGGTCTAACTATAACTCCAGCAGTAGTCTATTCTATTTTGAACCATGTGTTTACTTTGAATCACATTTTGCATCTACCTATTCATCCTAAACCATTTTTGGTAATTGATGAGGTCTGATATATTGGTCCACGTCAACAACACATTGTGGTGTTCACACATGGACGTGCCATTCTTCAGTAACCCTTTATTGTCACATATGCGACACTTGGTTGTCATAGTCTAGCCCAACTATGTGTGATGGTCTCGTCGTACACCACTCGCCGCGCACATAATTGTCTATGCATGTGTTCCAATCCATATCTATTAATATACATCAACACAATGGAGTGATCCACATCGATGTGGCGAGCCCAAGTTTGATTGCAATGTCATTCTGATGTGTGGGGTTGGCCAGTCAGGATCATCTAAATTTCTCAAACGAGGTTTGAGAAATTACGGGTACAATTGGTACTTGCAACTTCTTGGGTTTGTCGCCAAATTGGTTCCGTTCATCATACAAGTTCATGGGAGTCCTGATACACCTACAAAGATAATAAAACTAATGTATTTTTTTTAAAAAAAATGTGCAATGAACTCTGTTAAATGCATAAGATCAAAAATCATGCATTATGGACATGAAAAATAATAATAGTAGATGGATATATGATACGAGGGATTTTGCTACCACAATATACTCTAAAAAGTGATGGCCAAATCTAGTCGTCAATTACTACAATGTGCGCCGATATTCGTCATGCGAATGAAATTTGCCTCTCAACAACTCTGAAAAAGACACCACACCTAGAAGAAACGATTCTAATAATTTGAACCATATATTAGTTGAAATCACATTTGCACCTACGGTTAACCGTGAACCAATTTTTTTTGACAACTGAGGAAGTCATCTAGATCATCAAGACTTCGTTCATTAGATATTCTTGGTTGTCATAGTTCGGCCTAACCACAATTGAGAACGTGGCAAAGCTTTGAGTTATACTGGGAGCAAAATGTAATGGAAGAGTAATGTTTATAGATGTCCTCATTTATTGACATGCATGACACATAGTAGCATAGCATTTAACATGTTACGGTATCTATCTATGTTACTCTAACCCTCTCTTTCTTCTTTAATTGTCTACCACATCAGCATGTTTGTTATTCCCAAGTACATGATACTACCTTAGTTAGGCTGGTTGTAATGGGTAGTATCATATACTAGTATCATGCATATGATACTAGTGTATGATACCACATCCGTAATGCATAATATCATATGTTATATCGTAGGGTAGTTCATTTATTGTCATGCAAGACACATAGTAGCACATCATTTAATATGATACGATATCATGATATGATACGCAACCCTCTCTTTCTTCATTTAATTCTATGCCAACTCATCAAAATTGCCTAGTTGACATGCATGATACTACCTATGATACTATCATTACGGGCAGCCTTACTCCCCACTATGGTCAGCCTCATGTCATTCGTATGTGTGATAGTGTGAGACCGGCCAATCACGATCATCTGAATCGCTAAATGTGGTCCAAAGTGGAATTAAAGGTGCAATTATGGTTCAAAAGTGTTACACAAACTAAGGCATTGTGATTTAATGCGTGCAAGGTTCAGAATTGCCATAAACATTGAAATATGGTTTAGAATATCATCATGTTTCACGATTCAAACTTGGAGTGACTTTTATCGTATATTAACCCCGTGAGTGTTTCTGTTTTATAAAGTGCATGAAATTAACAATTACTCTTATTGAGGTACACGAGTACTTGTCCTGAAATATGGTTTTTTTTTCCTTATGGAAAAAAAGACCATAAGTATAAATTCCCAAGCGGTGATAAACACAAATAGGTACATAAATGCGATACGTGGATATTTGTCAAGTAGATGAAATTTGCCGCTCTGGAAAATTTGACGACGACCACAGTGGACTGCATCCTCAAATATCATATCTCACCAATAAATCTGTTCAACATTATGCCACGGCACCTTGTTCCAAGTCCCATCCAACCCGTCAATGTCGAAGTCAAGTTTGGGTGCCACGTCTTGCAGGCGTGTGGGATCCACCCGTCACGGTCACCTGATTGGCTATATTCTTGAGATTAAAATTACGAGTGTAAACTGTGGTTCCAAGTGTCAGAATGTGAAATTCCATAATAAACTCGTGTATTAATGTCAGAACTCAGTGGACGGAGCTGGTGTTTCTTTCCAAATGACTAACTATTTTTTTAGTCTCAGGGACTAAAGAAGAAAGTCCCTTTACTAGAGTCTTTTTCTAATCCTTCCTGTTTCTTTATCTAGGAACTAAAAGAGACTTTTTAGTTTAGTCCCTAGATAAAGAAACACCACCTCAGTCACTTGGTTTGAGAGATAGGAGATGTGAATAAAACAACACACATATGAATTCCAATGCCGGCATAAGTACAACTGGGATGAAAATTGCTTTGGAGGCCACCACTTGCAAAATTCAAAATTCATCAAAATTCAATTTCTTTTTAATTTAATTTTTTTCTAAAAAACTAAATGTATACATAGGACATAATGTACATGTATATAAATTTCCAGAATGAAATATGTTGAAATAAGGGTTATGCAAAAAATAAAATAGGGCTTTTCAACGCATGATACTATTCATCGTCAAAGTTCATGAATTTAATTTTTCTATACATGTCTTACAAGGTATTTCATCCTAAAATTTTACACACATATACATTTTATCCTTGTATACTTGCATATTTTTGTAATGTTTTAAAATCAAAATTTTGAATTTAAATATTTTAAAATGCACGGCTTCCAGGAGCCCGGTTGCCAAAACGTCCATGTGATGCATATATAAGGCCAACTCCAACGCCGGGACTCACTAGTTTGAGCATGTCCATTTGGGACCAAACTGACAGAAACAGTGGCCCAACAAGCTGACATACCCATAAATTGCCTCGTATGTTGTCCGTCTTGATGCATTTTCGACTCAAATTTGCATTAGATTTGTGTCCATGTGAACATGAGATGAACAACTGTGCATCCGTTTGTTGTTCACCTCGCAACCATTGTTTCACTGTCAAGTACCGCCGTCCGTTGTATTAAATGGATACACATGCATCGGGGTCCGCATGTCATCGTTAACTGAAGGACCTTATTAGCCGACGTGGGAGCCGCCCGGTGCAGTCCACTTCTTCTCCCCCAGTTTCCTTCTTCTCTTGCCCTCCGTTCACCAATCAATCAATCCCTAGCCGCAAATCCGGTTCTTCAACAAACTCGGCCGCAGCGGCATGCACGAGTGCAAGGCGGCATCATTGTCGGGGAGGCGTGCGTCCAACTTCACCATCATGCATGTGATGCCGGAGGGACGCTAGCCTCAGTGCCGGCAAAATTAACAGTTTTGTCCTTTTTGCGATAGTTAAACCGGATTTGACCCCGGTTGGGAAAAAAATCGGATTTGACTCTTTTGCTACCGCCGGAGCCCTTGGCGGCAGGCTATGACAACCTACCACCGCGGACCCTGGCGGTAGGAAAATGTCCTACCGCCAGAGGGGCTGGCGGTAGCACATGTAACCCTACCGCCAAAGGGTTTGGCGGTAGGCATATGCGCGCACTCTGTTCGTAACTTAAAATTCTTTTTAGGGTAGGCGTGCAATCCTACCGCCAGGGACCTCGGCGGTAGGTTGATATACCCTATCGCCAAGGGCTCAGACGGTAGCAAAAGGGTCTGATCCGATTTTTTCCCAAAGGGTCTGATCCGATTTTTTCCCAACCGTGATCAGATCCGGCTTAACATTTGCGAAAAGGTCAAAACAGTGAATTTGACCCTCAGTCCCCGCGTGTGCAGCTGTACCTTCCATTCCACTCGCATCACTGCATCTCTACGCCGTGACCAGATGTGAACCTGCCGCATGGCGCATACATCAACCCTGACAAGGTGCCGGTGTCGGCGATTCCACGGTCGACCAACGCGCAGATGGAGGAGATCCCCCTTCGTCGTGCTGCCCGTCCTGCCGATATGTGTGGCCCCCTGTCAAAACAGGTGGTTCGCCAACAAATACGAGCCATGCAGCTGCCACGGCTTGGCTCCACCGACTACTGCCACCACCGCCATCGGTAGTGATGGAGGAGCAGGAGGAGGTCGCGTACTTGTCCGCCCTCGAAGAGGCGAACTGGGGGCAGTATGAGGAGTCCGCACTCCAGGAGAAGGCACAGTGGCCTGGCCTCGCACAAGCGCTAGCCAAAAGCGCGACCGGCGTGGAGGCCAATACGCTTCTGACACCAACAACACTCGCTCCCGGCCAGTGGAGCACACCTACCAGTGGACGACCAAAGTTCACGTCTACGTGTCGTGCATGCCTATTTGGCTTGGCGTGCGTGACAGAGCAGGAGAAGGGTCGACATGTCCTAGAGTGGCAGGCACATGCGTTGTTGGCAGACCGTACGGACGCAGAGCGTCTAAGAGCAACTCCAACGGGCCGATCCAAACGGACGGTGATTTTGTCTGCTTTTTGTTCGTTTGGGTGGGTCAGGTGAACACGAACGTCCGCTTCCGCAAATGGGTCGGCTCGTGCGCCCAACGCTGGCCGGATCCATTTTTGTCGGCGTGAAAAACACACATAATGCATAATTAAACATTAAAAGCCGGCCACGAAGACCGGCGATAGTCCACGCGTCCGCATAACATTAAATAAACATAAAAAACCTAAAAATACGTCCACGCAGCCCTAGGCTTCGTCGTCGTCGTCGGGGCCGGTGAGGTCGACCAGCGTAGGCGCAGGCCCGGCCCAAGGGAACGGGGAATGCCGAGTTCCAGAGTGCAGCTGCCTCCGCCTCCGCCGTCTGCCCCGCTGGCGCGGGCTGTGCTGGTGGCGGTGGCAGCACAGCAGCACGGGCGCGCTCCTCCTCCTCCTCCGTATCCCTTCGCTCCTCCTCCTCCTTCTGCACCTCCAGGAGCCGCAGGTCTTTGGCGCGCTCCGCCTGCGGGTGTTGAGACCTCTAGGGCTCGAGGTAGGCTTGCTCCTGTTGCGGTGTCGCGCCCAGCCAGATGGGCGGCGCCGTCACGAACTCCTGGACGACGCCGGTCCACTGGTAGACCTCCCGTGACTCCACGGGCTCGGGCTCCGACGGAGGTGGCACGACGCAGTTGTCGGCGGCCGACAGTGAGATGGCCTCCGCGAGCTGCTGCCGGTACGCCGCCTCTTCGTCGGCCCTGCGCTCATTTCTTCCTTGCTGTCACGCAGAACACCGGCGAGCGTCGCCTGGTAGGCGGCTACAGCCTCCTGGTCCTCGTCGCTGACGATAGGTGAGGGCGACGGAGGGCCTCCTAGCTGCACTTCGTGCACGCCACGACGACGCTGCTCCTCGTGCTCCGCCGCGAACAACACCTCCTAGTTAGGGAGTCGGCCGCGTACGTGGGGTCTCCCCGCTGCTCCACCGTCAGCAGATGCCGACGGCGGCTCACCTCCTCTGAATGCACCCGCACCGACCGCGGCACGACCGGCACCGGAATCCTCTCCAAATCCAGATGCCAGCCGTGCAACAGCGTGACATCGGGGTAAGGGAGTGGCACACGGTGCTCCCAGTGCCGCCGCGCTTGGTGCACCGAGACGCTCACGCGCTAGCGAGGCCGGTGCGGAGACGACGACAGGGAGATGGCGCGGGGGTAGAGCGGGGTCTTGCCCTTGTTTGGGGAGCCGCCGGCCATGGTGTGTTAGGGTTTCGGTCGCTTGGTCGCCGAAGAGGTGGCTGGATGTGGACGGGCGGGGTTCTCGAAGCAGATGGCGAAACCCACCGCACGCTCGGATTAAAAAAGGCCGGCCGCATTCGCCGACGCGTGGGCCCGAGGATGGCGCGCGGCCGTCAGAAATTATGTTGACCGCGGTGGTTGGGAGTGGACACCGAGGGGGCGCGCGCGTCCGCTTCGCGTTCGCGTCGACGCATTTTAGTCCCAAATTTGGGTTGGAAATGGGTCGGCGCAGACACGAAGCGGACACATTTTGGCAATGGGTCGGCACGTCGGGCCATCATTTTTGTCTGTGCCGACCCAAACGGACGGCGGCGGACGAAATGGATCGTCCCATTGGAGTTGCTCTAAGGGTATCTCCAACATTTTGTTGTTTAGCTTGTTGGTAAAATATGCCATGTCATCAACCAACACCTTAACATACAATTACTCCAATAAGTTATATCTAGTTTTCCCAATAGGATGTGAGATAATAAATAATGTGCTCTTTCATTCTATATTGGAGCTTGTGCAGGGGTTTTAGTTAATTTACATACAACCTTGTTCTCTTTCCTTACTTATTGCATGACACATTATCAAAAATCCTATGTGTCAAAATCTACCAACAACTATCTTACAACCATTAGAGATGCCCTAATGCAGGTGAAGCGCGATGAGGAGGCCGAGTAGTGTGATCTCAAGGAGGAGTATCGGGGCAGGCACCCGATGAGGTGCATCAGGCGACGACCCTTGCTGCCTAGCCGTCCCCTAAGCGCAGACGCTGGAGTATGTCGACCTCACCAACAAGGACGACCACGACGAGGCCTACATACGCCCTAGATCCGTCGGCCTCATCATTTTAGTTTTTTATATTTTTATTTATAATTATAATTAGTGTAAGTGGGCTTTGGCCGACGTTTGAACTACCCTCTTCTTTTTATTTATAGGTCTCATCTCAAAAATTCAATTTTCCATTAAATTAGGCTCATTTGAGTCTAATTGAGTAAAAGGCTTTGAGTCCCACGTCATATTTAATTTATAAAGATTAAAAAAGGAAATTAGTGACCATGCATACTGCAACAAAAGACCTTCCAACGGCGCCAGAAATAGGTGTGTCGACGGCACCAGGAATCCTTCTGCTACGGCTACGCCTTAAGGGACTTCCTAGGAAAATATGCAAAGGATTTCCCTCGTGGCCTTGGAGCCTTGCGTTGGTGTTCCCTTGAAGCGGAAAGGGTGATGTAGCACAACGGTGGTAAGTATTTTCCTCAGTTTGAGAACCAAGGTATCGATCCAGTGAAGGAGTATCACAAGAGCATGCACAAACACAAAAAGCTTGCTCCCAACGCTATGAAGGGGTTGTCAATTCCTTATAGATTGTTTGCCAAGTGAGAACTGAAAGCAACAAAGTAACAAAGCAAAGTAAAAGCGAAAGTGGAAACGATAGGTGTGAATAGACCCGGGGGCCGTAGTGTTTACTAGTGGCTTCTCCCATGAAAGCAAGTAGACGGTGGGTGAACAAATTACTGTCAAGCAATTGATAAAACCGCGCAAAGTCGTGACATCATCTATGGAAATAATTATATCTATAGGCATCACGTCCAAAACAAGTAGACCGATACTTTCTGCATCTACTACTATTACTCCACACGTCGACCGCTATCCAGCATGCATCTAGTGTATTAAGTCCAAAAGAACAGAGTAACGCCTTAAGCAAGATGACATGATGTAGATGGACAATCTCATATCAACGATAGAGCCCACCTTGTTATCCTTGATGGAAACTACACGATGTGTGCCTTGCTACCCCTACTGTCACTGGGAAAGGTCACCACACGGTAAGAACCCAAAACCAAGCAGTTCTCCCATTGCAAGAATCATAGATCTAGTTGGCCAAACAAAATCCAAGACTCGGAGAGACTTACAAGGATATCAAATCATGCATATAAGAAATCAGCAAAGACTCAAATATATATCATAGATAATCTGATCACAAATCCACAATTCATCGGATCTCGACAAACACACCGCCAAAGAAGATTACATCGGATAGATCTCCATGAAGATCATGGAGAACTTTGTATTGAAGATCCAAGAGAGAGAAGAAGCCATCGAGCTACTAACTACAGACCCGTAGGTCTGAAGTGAACTACTCACGAGTCATTGGAGAGGCGATGCTGATGATGAAGAAGCCCTCCAACTCCAAAGTCCCCTTCGGCAGGGCACCGGGAAGGGTCTCCAGATGAGATCTCGCGGAAACGGAAGCTTGCGGCGGCGGAAAAGTATTTTCGTGGATCCCTTGATTTTTTCTGATTTTTAGGGAATATATAGGTGCAAGATCTTGGTCAGGGGGCGCCAGGGAGGCCACAAGCCTGCCCACCGCCGCCCCTGGTGGCGGAGTGGGGGCTTGTGGGCTCCCTGTAGCCCTCCTGGCTTGGCCCACAAGCCCCCTGATCTTCTTTCGTTCGGGAAAAAATCATTTCGAGGATTTTATTCCGTTTGGACTCCGTTCCAAAATCAGATTTAAAAAGAGCCAAAAACACAAAATAAACAGGAACTAGCACTTGGCACTGAATTAATAAGTTAGTCCCAAAAAAGATATAAAAGGTACATAAAACATCCAAAGATGGCAAGATAACAACATGAAACCATCAAAATTATAGATATATTTGAGACGTATCAAGCATCCCCAAGCTTAACTCCTGCTCGTCCTCGAGTAGGGAAGTGATAAAGAATGAATTTTTGATGCTTTCATGCTACCTAGCATAGATGTCCTTCGTAACTCCTCTTATGTGACGTGAATGTTCATATCCATTAGATTCAAAACAATAGTTTGCTATTGACGTGGAAATAATAATAATTCAAGCAAACTAGCAAGTTAATCATGAACTTTCAAAATAACAAGGCCAAAAGAAAGTTATCCCTACAAAAGCATATAGTTTGGCTATGCTCTATCATCATTGCACAACGAATTTAAATCATGCACAACCCCGGTATTGGCCAAGTAATTGTTTCTCAAACCTTTTTAACTCTCACGCAATGCATGAGCGTGAGCCATGGTTATAGCACTATAGATGGTGTGTAGTGTGGTGGAGGTTGCAAGACAAAACAAGGAGAAGATGGTCACATTAACTACGCATATCAATGAGCTGTGGAGATATCAATGTGAATGAGTAGGGATTGCCATACAAATGATGCACTAGAGCTAAGAGTATGTGAAAGCTCTTAAAGAAAACTAGTGGGTGTGCATCCAACTTGCTTGCTCACGAAGACCTAAGGAAATTTTGAGGAAGCCTATCATTGGAATATACAAGCCAAGTCATATAATGAAAATTTCCCACTAGCTATATGGTGGTGACAAAACGATAGACTCTCAATCATGAAGATCATGGTGCTTAATATGCACAAGTGTGGAAAAAGTGACAGCATTGTCCCTTCTCTCTTTTTCTCTCATTTTTTGGCGGGCTTTTTGGCCTCTTTTTTTTGGTGGGCTTCTTTGGCCACTTTTATTTCCTCACATGGGACAATGGTCCATCAATGATGATCATCACACTTTCAACTCAAAACTTAGAGCAACTATGACTCTATATGGAATGCCTTCGGTAGTGTACCATGGCAATGATCTAGCATGGCATAGACATTAATGGAAACATCATGCTACCTATCTTACGATCATTCAATGGCAATGTAGACGTGATGGCACATGTCATGGTGGTAGTTACATGGCAATATATCTCGAAATGACTTTGAAAAAGCCATAGTAGGTAGGTATGGTGGCTGTTTTGAGGGAGGCTAATGGTGGGTTTTGTGCACCGGCGAAAGTTGCACGGCACTAAGAAGATAGTGATGGTGGAAGGTGAAAGTGCATCTAAACCATGGACTCAACATTAGTCATGAAGAACTCATATACTTGTTGCAAAAGTTTTATTAGTAATCAAAACAAAGCATTCAACGCATACTCCTAGGGGAAGGGTTGGTAGGTATAAACCATCGCGCGATCCCGACCGCCACGCAAAGTGTGACAGCCCGATGCCGACGTTCTAGAAGATTCCCCTCTCTTTCCGTTTTCGTCGTGTGTCTATTTTTATTTGTCGCATCATCATCGCATCATGCGCATCATCAGCATTGCATCGGTATCCCGTTGCCGCCAATTTTCAAACTTGCATCCGTTGTTAGTTGCCGGTTCGCGTCGTAGTCCGTTCTGAGTCCGACCGCACTCGCACGCGCCCGTGACATCGTCAAGACCTTGTTTTTATAACGTGTTTAAAAATTTCTTCGATTGAGCTGGAACTTAGCGTGCAGTCTTAATTTAGTATAGGTAGGCCGTCAGTCAAATTTCATCGCGATCGGAGCTAGTTTGTTACCCGTGCCGTTTATTATATAGCGGCACTATAGCCGGTCAATTGTCGGAAGTTGCGGTATTTTAAACTCTGTCACCGGGGTGCCCGTTTTCCCTCTCATGTCCGCCTAGCCTCTGTGCACAGTGCGTCGACCCTGCGCGCGGCCCAGTCCGAAAACCTCCAGGTACCCGAACCGGACGATCGTGACCGTTGGGTCCGGATCAACCCCATTTTACCGCAAACAGTCATCAGTTTGTCCAATGGTCTCCCTAACCTAGTTATTTTCCGACCGTCTCATTTAATCGGAGGGTCCGAATACCCCTATAGACTAATGCTTTTACTTTATATTCTGCTTAGCCTAGATCAGACCAAAACCTAGGGATCCTCCCTGTCCCGATCCAACCGCCGCCGCTAGCACCTGGTCTCTATTTCGTTTTGCCCACCGGTCCAACCGCAGCTCACCCGCAGCCCTCTCCTCTCTCGATCTCAGAGCTGGCCCGATCCTGACCGCAACGAGGAGTCCTGTGGCCGCGCCTCCCAAGCCAGCCAGCTGCCGTGCCTCAGCGCCGCCCCCTACCGCCAGTCAGCGCCGTGCTTGCCTCCTCCCCGCGATCTGGATTAGGGATCCAGATCGGGAGCCATTCACCGCGCCGCCCGAGGCTGCGCTGGCCTCGCTTCCCCCCCCCCCCCCCCCCCGTTGACCGCGCAACGCCAGCTCTCTGGCGTCATCCCCGCTCGCCCCGCCTCGTGAGACAGCCGCCTGCCCGATCCAGCGAGCGGAGAGCAGCGCGCAGCGCCTCCCTCCCCTCGGCGCGTTGACCGCGACCCACGGAGCCAGCTGGACCTCGCCCAGCGCCAGGGGCGCCCCTGGCCTAGTCTGCCCGTGTCAGCAGCCGGCCTCGCCCTGCCCCAGTCTGCCCCTGTCAGTAGCCGGCCTCGCCCCGGTCCATCACCAACCGTCCAGCGAGCCCTTCCCCAACCGCCGGCCCAAGGAGAGGTGAGATTTTCCCTCGCCTGTGCATCTTTTATCTAAGTTGAGCCCACTGTTCGGCCTAGTAGGTTTATTTTCTATTTTAGGAATTAATAAATTCCAGTAAATATCCTTATATTAAAACGCCCGTAGTTTTAAATTCGTAAGTCGGATCACGACATATTGTATATGGTTTGGGTTAGTTTTGCGTGTAGATCACGATTTCACAACTTGCATATTTGTTTGACGTCGTTTAGCATGCCGGATGCCTAGAATAACGTGCTGTCTTAATAGGATATAGTTCGTATTTAATTTTCGTGCAAGTCCGGATTGCTCGTATGCCGTAGATTAAATGCCCATGTTTTAGGAATCCTTTTTCATGTATTTTAGAGCGGTCAATTGTATTTTTACGTGTAGGGATTTGCCGGTAATTTATTTTTCCCGCGTAAAGGTATTTTTCTCGCATTATGTGCGACATTATTTTGTGTTGCAAACCCCACATATTTTATATGTTTCCGGGGTAGAAAAATCCCATGGATTTTTTTTGTGCAATTAGTGTTAGCTTTCGAGTAAGTTAGTTCGCGAGATATTTTGCTATGTTGCCCTTTTGATTAATTCGTAGGATTTATTTCGTGCGTCGTTTGACGGAGTTGTCAACTAGAGAGTTGATCTTGGATGTTTTGTTTAGCCGCTGGTATTTTTGGTTGCAATAGAAATGCATGTTTAGGTGTGTTTTGCTTGCTCTCAAGTTGCTAGAAATAGTGCTATTTTGCACGTGCTGAAATATTTCTAAGTCTGGAATCTGTTATATTTTGTTGCTGTCTTGTCTTGCTTACATCTTGTGATCTGTAGCTCTTCTGAGGTTGGTCCAATGGAGTTAGTTGTACCCCTTGTGTTTCTCTAGCATGCTATTAAGTTTCATGCCATTTCGAGTCCAGTAAATATAGGTTTTGCTGCTGTCAATATTGCTTCAGATCGAAAACTGCACTTTCATGAGGTGAAATTTTCACTAAGTCTGAAATAGTGTGTGAGATGCCATTTTGTGTCTTCTTTTCCTAGTGCTCCTTGCTGCCACGCTAGTTGTTGTTGTTTTTTTTAGTAGTGCTTCTTGCCCTCTTCCGTGCCGTGTCTTGCTTGAGCATAACGGAGTTGTGTAGTCGTAGTTGTGGGGCGTAGGAAACGCTATGTGGCTGATTTTGGCAGATTGTAGACATTTCTTGTTTTGCTCGTAGTTGTTGAACCGTAGCTTCGATTTGATCGTGTCCTACATGAAACTTGCTTAGAATCTCATGTAGTTTCATTTTCTCTTGCTGGTTGTATGTTTTGAAGTGCTCGTGACCGTCGTTGCACACATACTGCATTCATGCCATCATATCTTGCGGTGCTTGTATCTTTTGAACCGTAGCTCCGTTGGAGATGTTCTTTATGTGTAGATTGCTTGCCTTGACGCGTAGGATCACGTGAATCTATTTGTTTTTCTGTTTAACAACTATTTAAAGGTGTTAATTCAGATCTGGACAGAATTGTAAATTAACATGTGAGGTCGTTTCGGAGGTGCTATATGACATTTCCGACCTCATTTAAAATGCCTAGATAGGTAGTTTAATTGGGCTTCACCTCTTGCCATGTTTAACCACATTTAATATTGCCGTGTATCTAATCGGGATAGAACTAAATAATTAAGTTGCATATTGAACTTCACTTAATGTGTAGTGTCTGATTGTGTGAATTGTCATGCCGTGACTTGCATGTATCTACTGCTCATGCATCATTTGTGTTGTGCATCGTGTGGTGAATTCCGTGTGATGATTTGTGTTTCCGATTTGCTTCGTCTCGATAGAGCTCCGCACGCTTGCCGGATTGTGAGGACCCGTTCGACTACGTCGGTTCGTCTGCTTCACGGAGGCATTCTTCTTCCAAGCGGGATCTCAGGCAAGATGATCATTTCCCCCGATACCATTAGTATCATTGCCATGCTAGTTTTATCGCTTCTATCGTTTATGTCTCGTTGCCTACCACCTGTTAAATATCAGCCTCTCAACAATGCCATGATTACCTTCAACCTTTTCGACCTAGCAAACCACTGATTGGCTATGTTACCGCTTGCTTAACCCTGTGTTAGCGTTGCTAGTTGCAGGTGCAGTTGCTTCCATGTGATAACATGGGTTCTTGTTATATCACCATATTAAATGCTATTTAATTTAATGCACCTATATACTTGGTAAAAGGTGGAAGGCTCGGCCTTTCTAGCCTGGTGTTTTGTTCCACCTTTGCCTCCTTAGTTACCGGCTACCGGTGTTTTGTTCCATAAACGAGCGCTCCTAACACGACCGGGGTTGTTATGGGGACCCCCTTGATAATTCGTTTTAGATTAAAGCTGGTCCGGAAAGGCCCAACATTGGTTCTACATTTGCCCAACATAATAATTTTGTTAATATTGAAATGCATAGGGCGTCATGAACCCGAGGAGTAATTTTACATAAACAGGGGGGCCAGTGCTAATGGTGTTGGTCCCAAACGGTGTGCCTGCGGGGCCACCACGGGGAAACTCGAGGTTTGGCACCCGTAGCTAGTTCCATCTGTCGTGTCCTGAGAACGAGATACGCGGCTCCTATCGGGATCGTCGACACGCCGGGAGGCCTTGCTGGATTAGTTTTACCTTTGACGAGATATCTTGTGCATCGGGATTCCGGTGATGCTTTGGGTAATCTCAGAGTTGAGGTTTTCCACTAGGGAATCCGACGAGATCGCGAGCTTCATGATTGAGGATTTCTATGCGGCTTGTGGTAATTTGTGATGGACTAGTTGGAGCACCCCTGTAGGGTTAAATCTTTCGGAAAGCCGTGCCCGCGGTTATGTGGCAACGTGGAAACTTTGTTTAACACTGGTTCTAGATAACTTGAAGTTAACTTAATTGAAACATGCCAACTGTGTGTGTAACCGTGACTGTCTCTTTCATGAGTTCATTTCTTTGATCGAGGACACGGTGGGGTTATGTCTGACGTAGGTAGGTGTTCAGGATCATTCATTTGATCATCAGTAGTTCACGTCTGTTATGCGTAGAGCTTCCCCCTCTTATTTCTTGTAGTCGTAAGTTTAGCCACCAAATATGTGCTTAGCCGCTGCTGCAACCTCACCACTTAACCATACCTCACCCATTAAGCTTTGCTAGTCTTGATACCTTTGGAAATGAGATTGCTGAGTCCCCTGTGGCTCACAGATTACTACAACACCAGTTGCAGGTACAGGTAAAGGTCACTTGACGCGAGCGCGTTGATTGTTCATTTGGAGTTGCTTCTTCTTCTTCATCATCGATCTAGGACGGGTTCCAGGCCGACAGCCTGGGATAGCAAGGATGGACGTCGTTCTTATTTTTCTCGTTTGTTTTCGTCCGTAGTCGGACCCTGCTCTTACTCTTGATGTCTATGTAATGTACTGATATGACTCTGATGTAGCTTGTGGCGAGTGTAAGCCAATTCTAAATATATCTCTTCTTTTCAGTACATGTACTTGTAACGATATCCATTCTTGCGACACGACGAGATGTGCTTCTATCCCTGACGAGGCCTTCGTGCCAAATTGAGGATAGGGTCGCATCTTGGGCGTGACAAGTTGGTATCAGAGCAGTACCGACCTAGGAGCCCCCTTGATTGATCGAACTTGGTCGAGTCGAGTCTAGTGAAAAACTATTTGAGTCTTAGTTATATATCAGAGAGTAGGACTCTTTTTTCTCCTCTTCTATGCTCTTGTGAGGAATCTTGACGTAATAATTTATTCTACTCCTCTTCTCACTTAAATTTTTTTAGGATCACGCGGATATTCTTGGGATCTATATGATGCCGATGTGACGGAGTTCTGTCTTGGTGCCTCCTGTCTGACTTAATTTTCTTCCGGGGAGTTGAGCTCTAGGGGATTCTCGAGCACATCGTTATCATTCAGATTTCATAGTATCTCAGAACGAAGGATGTTCGTAATTGCTTCAATACTAGTAGTGGCAATATAACCCCGATGTCCCCAGTACTGGTGCAGATTGTTCGGGAGTACTGCCATACTTTGTATCGTTGTGATCACGAGGGTCTGTAGTAGATGAAGGTCCGAGATTCTGATTGTATGTTGACGGATGTGATACAGGTGACGGGTTAGTATAGGAGTTGTGTGATTATTACTCCTTGTATCCATGTACCAGATTGCATGACCAGATATTTCGGGAATTCTTAGGTGGGAATTCAAGTAGTTGGTTATAGGACAATCTTCCAACAAATGCACGATGTTAGGTTGGGGTTCGACATCTAGTGGATTCGTTTGTTCACGGTCGACTTACAGCGGTACACGTTGTGTCTTAAAGAGTCCTTGTAGCTTGCTATGACTCGGGGATACTTCGTATGTCGGGTGCACTGCCTTGCACTTGATGGCTACTATAAAATCGAGCCCGTGCGATCCCGTCCATGAAAATATCGAACGGAAATCTTTCTCATGAGTTTGTTCTGGCTAATTGCAAGCCGCACCCTTTGTTTTGTTGAATATGGTAATTCAAGTTGCTTCGATGTCAAGTGGTGATTTCAGATCTTTCCTAATAGGTGTTCTCATATTTTTATGAGAGTATTAATTCTTTTGCTCTATCAGTTATCATGTCAATTCCTTTTCAACCGGAGTCATCGTATCAATTCCATTTTACCGGTGTGCTTCTGTGCAATTGAATTCAATCCTCTTTAATTTCTGCAAGATCATTCTCTCATTTTATTCCGGAGTTCATCTCATCTGTCTCAAGTTGTCTGTGTTTTTCCCCGCCCTCCCGCCCTTTTTCTTCAGTGATTCAATTTTTTATCCAGGAGTTTTCTTTTCATTGTGCTTTCGACGTCTGTTCTTTTCTATCTTATCCGGTGATTCATTGTGAACATTCTCAGGAGTCGAGTTCATCATTTCTTCATTTTGTTCCTTCCCGGTGAATTAATTCAGTTGTCCGTGTTTGTTATATCCTATTCATCCTTGTAATTATTTCCTATGTTGAGAATTCTTATGAGCCTGTCTTGTTATTTATTCCTCTCTTTTCGATCCGGAGCTGAAGCTAACTTAGAAGTTCTTTTGTTTCCAATCTTTTCAATTATTTCGGGGTGCTAACCTCATCTAGTTCTCTTATACCGGTGCAATTTCTTTCCCTCTGAGTAATCTTTTCCAACGGTGGTTTCTTTGAGTGGGCCCATAACCCACAGGTTTTTCCCAGGATCTATTATAGCTCTTTTAATCTTTCCGGAGATCTCTAATTATTTTCAACTATGACGTAAGTATGATTTTCATCAGTCATATTCCTTCTTCAAGATCAATTTGAGTTAATTCTCACAATTTTGGCTCAACCTTGCATTCTTCTTTATTCCGGAGTGTCTCAGCTATTCTTGGTGTTGTTCCTCGTCATCGTTCTCAGCTTGCAAATTTGGATGAGTGTTTCTCTCAATCTTGGTCCATTCTCTTGGAAATTCATCATTTCAGCTTGGTGTCGTCATCTTATTTGCTCCAATCATGAGTATCCCTTTCTTGCTATCCGGTGCATTCTGAATTGTTTTCATTCTCGATCCTCCGAAGGCCATCATTTCAGAAGATTCTTCGTTCTCAGCTTTCAGCTTTCATCCTCAATTCTTCTCAATTGTTGTCTCTTCGTTCGTCTCAGTTATTCAGGCGCCTTTTTCAAGTTTTGTTTCAGGTGTCTCATGAGCTCTTCATTCTCATGTATCTCCATTAATTCGTGGTGTTCCCATTCAATTGTGATTTCTTACCGGTGCTTCCTGCAATTATGCTTCAAATGGTGCTTATCTCTCTGCCTCTTCAAGATCCTTTCAAGAATAAGTGCTACGCTAAATCCGTGACTTGTCATCAATTATACTTGATGAAGGATAAGCTTAACATAGTTCTTATTCTTGTTCGTAATGGTTTCAATTCTTATTCCGAAGGACTCATGATATCAATTCTTTTCTCAACTATCCGTTCTTTTGCATTCCCAAGTGCATTTGTTCTTCCTTTATCCTTTGAGGTGGTTTTATAGCCTTCTTGTTAGTGTAGGAGCCTCGAAGAGATTTCCTTTCAAGAATGAGATAATTAAATCCACCAATTCTATGATCATGAGACATTTTCCAACCCATGATTTTTCATTGAGCTATCTTGGTTTGGATTCACCTAAAGTTTTTCCTATGGGTTGTTGCTATCATGGTGCTTGTCATTAATCCAAGTTCTCAATGTATCCTCTTGGTGTAAGAAATTGTTCATATCTTGTTTCTCCCAATCCATCCTTGTTTCTCTTAGTGGCTGGTTGTTACTTCATTGGTTTGAAAAGCTTCCATAAACCCACTACTATCTTGTTCTTTTCGTTGTTGTTTTTTCCAACAACTCCGTTCAATTCTTCGTGCAAGGCTGCTTGCCAAGTTCATTGTAGATAGTATTTGTCATGTTTCTCTTCATTCTCTTCTTCCGTATGAGCTAGTTCCTATTCTATTGTTCCGGAGGCATTGTGATGTTGCTCTTTTGGGTCAATCTTGTTGTTCTATCAAGATCATGGTGTTCCCTTGCTCTACTTAGTTGTTTGTTATAAATATTGTCTAATTCTCTCTTCTTATCGATTTTTTTGTCCCAATTTCCTACCGAAGTGCTACCAAAATTTTCCGTGAATTCTTGCTTCTTTCTCATATCTGTCCTCATCTCTTTGCAACCTTCAAGGATCGTTGGTTTTACTCGTTTGTCAAAGAACCGACTAAGTTTTTACCTCTTGTTCTTTCTCATCTTCTCCCCCTTTCATTCTTGGATCTCGGGGCGAGATCCTCTTGTAGTGTAGGAGAGTTGTGACAGCCCGATGCCGACGTTCCAGAAGATTCCCTCCTCTTTCCATTTTCGTCGTGTGTCTATTTTTATTTGTCGCATCATCATCGCATCATGCGCATCATCAGCATTGCATCGGTATCCCGTTGCCGCCAGTTTTCAAACTTGCATCCGTTGTTAGTTGTCAGTTCGCGTCGTAGTCCGTTCTGAGTCCGACCGCACTCGCACGCGCCCGCGACATCGTCAAGACCTTGTTTTTATAACGTGTTTAAAACATTCTCCGATTGAGCTGGAACTTGGCGTGTAGTCTTAATTTCGTATAGGTAGGCCGTCAGTCAAATTTCATCGCGATCGGAGCTAGTTTGTTACCCGTGCCGTTTATTATATAGCGGCACTATAGCCGGTCAATTGTCGGACGTTGCGGTATTTTAAACTCTATCACCGGGGTGCCCGTTTTCCCTCTCATCTTCGCCTAGCCCCTCTGCACAGTGCGTCGACCCTGCGCGCGGCCCAGTCCGAAAACCTCCACGTACCCGAACCGGACGATCGTGACCGTTGGGTCCGGATCAACCCCATTTTACCGCAAACAATCATCAGTTTGTCCAATGGTCTCCCTAACCTAGTTATTTTCCGACCGTCTGATTTAATCGGAGGGTCCAAATACCCCTATAGACTAATGTTTTTACTTTATATTCTGCTTAGCCTAGATCAGACCAAAACCTAGGGACCGTCCCTGTCCCGATCGAGCTGCCGCCGCTAGCACCTGGTCTCTATTTCGTTTTGCCCACCGGTCCAACCGCAGCTCACCCGCAACCCTCTCCTCTCTCAATCTCAGAGCTGGCCCGATCCTGACCGCAACGAGGAGTCCTGTGGCCGCGCCTCCCAAGCCAGCCAGCTGCCGTGCCTCAGCGCCGCCCCCTACCGCCAGTCAGCGCCGCGCTTGCCTCCTCCCCGCGATCTGGATCAGGGATCCAGATCGGGAGCCATTCACCGCGCCGCCCCAAGCTGTGCTGGACTCGCTTCCCCCCCCCCCGGTTGACCGCGCAGCGCCAGCTCTTTGGCGTCATCCCCTCTCGCCCCGCCTCGTGAGACAGCCGCCTGCCCGATCCAGCGAGCGGCGAGCAGCGCGCAGCGCCTCCCTCCCCTCGGCGCGTTGACCGCGGCCCAGGGAGCCAGCTGGGCTCGCCCAGCGCCAGGCGCGCCCCCGGCCCAGTCTGCCCGTGTCAGCAGCCGGCCTCGCCCCGGCCCAGTCTGCCCCTGTCAGCAGCCGGCCTCGCCCCGGTCCATCACCAACCGTCCAGCGAGCCCTTCCCCAACCGCCGGCCCAAGGAGAGGTGAGATCTTCCCTCGCCTGTGCATCTTTTATCTAAGTTGAGCCCACTGTTCGGCCTGGTAGGTTTATTTTGTATTTTAGGAATTAATAAATTCTAGTAAATATCCGTATATTAAAACGCCCGTAGTTTTAAATTCGTAAGTCGGATCGCGACATATTGTATATGGTTTTGGGTTAGTTTTGCGCGTAGATCATGATTTCACAACTTGCATATTTGTTTGACGTCGTTTAGCATGCCGGATGCCTAGAATAACGTGTTGTCTTAATAGGATATAGTTCGTATTTAATTTTCGTGCAAGTCCGGATTGCTCGTATGCCGTAGATTAAATGCCCATGTTTAAGGAATCCTTTTTGCATGTATTTTAGAGCGGTCAATTGTATTTTTACGTGTAGGGATTTGCCGGTAATTTATTTTTCCCGCGTAAAGGTATTTTTCTTGCATTATGTGCGGCATTATTTTGTGTTGCAAACCCCACATATTTTATATGTTTCCGGGGTAGAAAAATCCCATGGATTTTTTTTGTGCAATTAGTGTTAGCTTTCGAGTAAGTTAGTTCGCGAGTTATTTTGCTATGTTGCCCTTTTGATTAATTCGTAGGATTTATTCCGTGCGTCGTTTGACGGAGTTGTCAACTAGAGAGTTGATCTTGGATGTTTTGTTTAGCCGCTGGTATTTTTGGTTGCAATAGAAATGCATGTTTAGGTGTGTTTTGCTTGCTCTCAAGTTGCTAGAAATAATGCTGTTTTGGACGTGCTGAAATATTTCTAAGTCTGGAATCTGTTATATTTTGTTGCTGTCTTGTCTTGCTTACATCTTGTGATCTGTAGCTCTTTTGAGGTTCGTCCAATGGAGTTAGTTGTACCCATTGGGTTTCTATAGCATGTTGTTAAGGTTCATGCCATTTGGAGTCCTGTAGATATAGGTTTTGCTGCTGTCAATATTGTTTCAGATCGAAAACTGCACTTTCATGAGGTGAAATTTTCACTAAGTCTGAAATAGTGTGTGAGATGCCATTTTGTGACTTCTTTTTCTAGTGCTCCTTGCTGCCACCCTAGTTGTTGTTATTTGTTTGTAGTAGTTCTTCTTGCCCTCTTCCGTGCCGTGTCTTGCTTGAGCATAACGGAGTTGTGTAGTCGTAGTTGTGGGGCGTAGGAAACGCTATGTGGCTGATTTTGGCAGATTGTAGACATTTCTTGTTTTGCTCGTAGTTGTTGAACCGTAGCTCCGATTTGATCGTGTCCTACATGAAACTTGCTTAGAATCTCGTGTAGATTAATTTTCTCTTGCTGGTTGTATGTTTTGAAGTGCTCGTGACCGTCGTTGCACACATACTGCATTCATGCCATCATATCTTGCGGTGCTTGTATCTTTTGAACCGTAGCTCCGTTGGAGATGTTCTTTTTGTGTAGATTGCTTGCCTTGACGCGTAGGATCACGTGAACCTATTTGTTTTTCTGTTAAACAACTATTTAAAGGTGTTAATTCAGATCTGGACAGAATTGTAAATTAACATGTGAGGTCGTTTCGGAGGTGCTATATGACATATCCGACCTCATTTAAAATGCCTAGATAGGTAGTTTAATTGCGCTTCACCTCTTGCCATGTTTAACCACATTTAATATTGCCGTGTATCTAATCGGGATAGAACTAAATAATTAACGTGGAGTTTCGTCAATATGCTACTCGTTGCATATTGAACTTCACTTAATGTGTAGTGTCTGATTGTGTGAATTGTCATGCCGTGACTTGCATGTATCCAGCTGCTCATGCATCATTTGTGTTGTGCATCATGTGGTGAATTCCGTGTGATGATTTAAGTTTCCGGTTTGCTTCGTCTCGATAGAGCTCCGCACGCTTGCCAGATTGTGAGGACCCGTTCGACTACGTCGGTTCGTCTGCTTCACGGAGGCATTCTTCTTCCAAGCGGGATCTCAGGCAAGATGATCATTTCCCCAGATACCATTACTATCATTGCCATGCTAGTTTTATCGCTTTTATCGTTTATGTCTCGTTGCCTACCACCTGTTAAATATCAGCGTCTCAACAATGCCATGATTACCTTCAACCTGTTCGACCTAGCAAACCACTGATTGGCTATGTTACCGCTTGCTTAACCCTGTGTTAGCGTTGCTAGTTGCAGGTGCAGTTGCTTCCATGTGATAACATAGGTTCTTGTTATATCACCATATTAAATGCTATTTAATTTAATGCACCAATATACTTGGTAAAAGGTGGAAGGCTCGGCCTTTCTAGCCTGGTGTTTTGTTCCACCTTTGCCTCCTTAGTTACCGGCTACCGGTGTTTTGTTCCATAAACGAGCGCTCCTAACACGATCGGGGTTGTTATGGGGACCCCCTTGATAATTCGTTTTAGATTAAAGCTGGTCCGGCAAGGCCTAACATTGGTTCTACATTTGCCCAACATAATAATTTTGTTAATATTGAAATGCATAGGGCGTCATGAACCCGAGGAGTAATTTTACATAAACAGGGGGGGCAGTGCTGATGGTGTTGGTCCCAAACGGTCTGCCTGTGGGGCCACCACGGGGAAACTCGAGGTTTGGCACCCGTAGCTAGTTCCATCTGTCGTGTCCTGAGAACGAGATACGCGGCTCCTATCGGGATCGTCGACACGCCGGGAGGCCTTGCTGGATTAGTTTTACCTTTGACGAGATATCTTGTGCATCGGGATTCCGGTGATGCTTTGGGTAATCTCAGAGTTGAGGTTTTCCACTAGGGAATCCGAAGAGATCGCGAGCTTCGTGATTGAGGATTTCTATGCGGCTTGTGGTAATTTGTGATGGACTAGTAGGAGCACCCCTGCAGGGTTAAATCTTTCGGAAAGCCGTGCCCGCGGTTATGTGGCAACGTGGAAGCTTTGTTTAACACTGGTTCTAGATAACTTGAAGTTAACTTAATTAAAACATGCCAACTGTGTGCATAACTGTGACTGTCTCTTTCGTGAGTTCTTTTCTCCGATCGAGGACACGGTGGGGTTATGTCTGACGTAGGTAGGTGTTCAGGATCATTCATTTGATCATCAGTAGTTCACGTCCGTTATGCGTAGAGCTTCCCCCTCTTATTTCTTGTACTCGTAAGTTTAGCCACCAAATATGTGCTTAGCCGCTGATGCAACCTCATCACTTAACCATACCTCACCCATTAAGCTTTGCTAGTCTTGATACCTTTGGAAATGAGATTGCTGAGTCCCCTGTGGCTCACAGATTACTACAACACTAGTTGCAGGTACATGTAAAGGTTACTTGAGCGAGCGCGTTGATTGTTCATTTGGAGTTGCTTCTTCTTCTTCTTGTTCATCGATCTAGGATGGGTTCCAGGCCGGTAGCCTGGGATAGCAAGGATGGACGTCGTTCTTATTTTTCTCGTTTGTTTTCGTCCGTAGTCGGACCCTGCTCTTACTCTTGATGTTTATGTAATGTACTGATGTGACTCTGATGTAGCTTGTGGCGAGTGTAAGCCAATTCTAAATATATCTGTTCTTTTCAGTACTTGTACTTGTAACGATATCCATTCTTGCGACACGACAAGATGCGCTTCTATCCCTGACGAGGCCTTCGTGCCAAATTGAGGATAGGGTCGCATCTTGGGCGTGACACAAAGGATGACAATCAATAGACTAATCATGCTCATGTTTCATCACATAGCGGTTCACCATACGTGTATGCTACGGGAATCAATAACTTCAACACAAGTATTTCTAGATCCACAACACCTTACTAGCATAACTTCAATATTACCAAAACCACAACTCAAAACTAATTGAGATGAATCAAACTTCTCTAACTATTCAATGCACATGAAAGTGGAAGTTTTCGTATCCCTTTGGATAACTACCCCTTTTGAGACTACTTTCAAAGCATAGATCAACTACCAAGCCACGCACCGCTGTGCTCTAAAAGATATAAGTGAAGCACAAAGAGCAAAAGTATCTAGCTCAAAATATCTAAGTGAAGCACATGTGAGCTAAATTGTCTACAAAAAGATATAAGTGAAGCTCGACAAAATCACGGTGAGTGCATGTCTCTCTCTCTAGCTGTGCAGCAAGGATGATTGTGACACTACAAAAATAAAAGACTCCTACGATACAAGACGCTCCAAGCAAAAACACATAACATGTGGTGAATAAAAATATAGCCCCAAGTAACGTTACCGATGGATTGAAGACGAGAGAGGGGATGCCTTCCCGGGGCATCCCCAAGCTTAGGCTTTTACGGAATCCTTGAATCTCTTGGGGTGCCTTGGGCATCCCCAAGCTTGAGCTCTTGCAACTCTTTATCTCTTTGTCCATAAGAACTTCACCCAAAACTTGAAAACTTCACAACACGAAACTTAAACAGAAACTCGTGATAACATTAGTATGAGAAAGCAAACCACCACTTCCTTAGGTACTGTAGCAAACTTAAATTATACTTATGCTGATATTGGGTTACTGTATTTCCATTGCTAATACCCCCCGATACTATCCATAGTTTCATCAAAATAAGCAGCCAACACAAAAAATAGAATCTGTTAACAGCAGACCAGTCTGTAGCAATCTGTATATTTCATATACTTCTGTACTCTAAAAATTCTGAGACATTACGACAGTCTGAATTATTTGCGTAGCAATCATCAGCAAAAAGTATCAACTCAAAAGCTCTTACAGAAATAAAATGAAAATTATTTTCGTGAGCAGAAGTTTCTGTCTATTCCAGCATGACCAAACGATCATCCCCAAGACTAATCATAACGGTTTTGCTTGGCACAAACGCAAAAAGATACACAAAAAACACAATCATAACAGGATTATGAAAGTGTGGAAAACACAAAATAGAAAGAAAAATGATAGATTCGTTGGGTTGCCTCCCAACAAGCGTTATTGTTTAACGCCCCTAGCTAGGCATTCAATGATGCTCTCACAAAAGACAAAAATTGAAGCACAACGAGAGCATCCTAAAGCATATGAAAATCACATTTAAGTCTAACATACTTCCTATGCATACGCATTTTTTAGGAAAACAAATTGTCAAGACAATTAATAGCTGCCATATGCAAGGAAGAAGAAAGAGACAATGTCAATCTCAACATAACGAGAGGTAAATTGGTAACATGAAAGTTTCTACCACAATATTTCCTCTCTCATAGCAATTACATGTGGGATCATATTCGAATTCAACAATGTAACTATCACAAAGGATATTCTTTTCATGATCCACATGCATGCAAAGTTGACGCTCTTTAAAAATAGTGGGATTGTCATCAACCAAAGTCATGACTTCTCCAATCCCACTTTAAATATTGTTGCAAATATCATGATTATCATGAGGCTTGAACAAATTTTCAAGATCATAAGAAAGATCATCACCCCAATCATGATTATTGCAATAAGTAGTGGTCATAGCAAAACTAGCATCCCCAAGCTTAGGGTTTTGCATATTTTTAGCATGATTGTCACTAATATGATTTATAGTAAAATCATTGCAATCATGCTTTTCATTCAAGGAGCCCTCGCGAATCACTTCATATGTTTCTTCATCACGATTTTCAGATTTACGCAACTCAAGCAAAACTCTAAAAAGATAGTCAAGTGCACTCAACTCACTAGCAATTCGTTTCACATAAGTGGATTTCTTAAACAGATTAGCAAGTGTTTGAGGATCCATATCACTAGATTTTCAGCAAGAGAAGATGCAAGTATATTGAGGGCACATGACACACAAGCGAACAGAAATCAAGCGAGAGAAAAGGGCGGACGAAAAAGACAAACGAAAAGGCAAAGGAGAAAGGCAAATGAAAACGGCAAATGTGAAGTGGGGGAGAGGAAAACGAGAGGCAACTGGCAAAAAAGTAAATACGAGAGATGAGTTTGTGAGACCTAATTGGATAGATCTCTCCTCCCCGGCAACAGCGCCAGAAATACTTCTGCTACTGCAACAAAAGACCTTCCAACGACGCCAGAAATAGGTGCGTCGACAGCACCAGGAATCCTTCTGCTACGGCTACGCCTTAAGGGACTTCCTAGGCAAATATGCAAAGGATTTCCCCCGTGGCCTTGGAGCCTTGCGTTGGTGTTCCTTCGAAGCAGAAAGGGTGATGTAGCACAGCGGTGGTAAGTATTTCCCTCAGTTTGAGAACCAAGGTATCGATCCAGTGAAGGAGTATCACAAGTGCCTGCACAAACACAAAAAGCTTGCTCCCAACACTATGAAGGGATTGTCAATCCCTTATAGATTGTTTGCCAAGTGAGAACTGAAAGCAACAAAATAACAAAGCAAAGTAAAAGCGAAAGTGGAAACGATAGGTGTGAATAGACCCGGGGACCGTAGTGTTTACTAGTGGCTTCTCTCATGAAAGCAAGTAGACGGTGGGTGAACAAATTACTATCGAGCAATTGATAGAACCGCACAAAGTCGTGACGTCATCTATGGCAATGATTACATCTATAGGCATCACGTCCAAAACAAGTAGACCGATACTTTCTGCATCTACTACTATTACTCCACACGTCGACCGCTATCCAACATGCATCTAGTGTATTAAGTCCAAAAGAACAGAGTAACATCTTAAGCAAGATGACATAATGTAGATGGACAATCTCATATCAACGAGAGAGCCCACCTTATTACCCTTGATGGCAACTGTACGATGTGTGCCTTGCTGCCCCTACTGTCACTGGGAAAGGTCATCACACGGTAAGAACCCAAAACCAAGCACTTCTCCCATTGCAAGAGTCATAGATCTAGTTGGCCAAACAAAACCCAAGACTCAGAGAGACTCACAAGGATATCAAATCATGCATATAAGAAATCAGCAAAGACTCAAATATATATATCATAGATAATCTGATCACAAATCCACAATTCATCAGATCTCGACAAACACACCGCCAAAGAAGATTACATCCGATAGATCTCCATGAAGATCATGGAGAACTTTGTATTGAAGATCCAAGAGAGAGAAGAAGCCATCTAGCTACTAACTACGGACCCGTAGGTCTGAAGTGAACTACTCACGAGTCATTGGAGGGGCGATGATGATGATGAAGAAGCCCTCCAACTCCAAAGTTCCCTCCGGCAGGGCACCGGGAAGGGTCTCCAGATAAGATCTCGCGGAAACGGAAGCTTGCGGCGGCGGAAAAGTATTTTTGTGGATCCCTTGATTTTTTTTCTGATTTTTAGGGAATATATAGGCGCAAGATCTAGGTCAGGGGGCGCCAGGGAGGCCACTAGCCTGCCGACCGCCACCCCCTGGTGGCGGAGTGGGGGCTTGTGGGCTCCCTGTAGCCCTCCTGGCTTGGCCCACAAGCCCCCTGATCTTCTTTCGTTCGGAAAAAAATCATTTCGGGGATTTTATTTCGTTTGAACTCCGTTCCAAAATCAGATCTGAAAAGAGCCAAAAACACAGAAAAAACAGGAACTGCCACTTGGCACTGAATTAATAAGTTAGTCCCAAAAAATATATAAAAGATACATAAAACATCCAAAGATGGCAAGATAACACATGAAACCATCAAAAATTATAGATACGTTTGAGACATATCACATGCATCTTTTTCTACATTCATCGTGCAAATCCAATGAAAAAGAAGATGTTACATTTATTGCCTTGAAAATTGAATATATGTGAGAACTATTTCATTGGTTAGTTAAAATTAATGACATTCACTCATAATTCAGATTGATTGATGAGATTTCAGATTTGAACAATATGAACCAAAAAAATGAATTATTACATTTAATATATTTTATGTTTTTATTTGATTTTTTCGTCCTCAAATTAAAGGTGTGGCGGCCGCGTTGGAGGCATATATGGCAGAACGAACTAAGCAAATGAGATCGTCCGCCTTACCGACTTAAATAAACAGTCGAAAAGTGAATAAAATATGGGTAATGCTATGTGTCGGCGCGTTAGCCAAAACTTTCGGCCGGCCGCATGCGGGCCGCCCGATCCGCCGGCCACACCGTTAGATCTATCCATATAGCAAAATTTCTCGATGCAGGAAATTTTGGTCACGATGCAGCGATTTTCGTCCACGGTTGCAACAAAAATATGGTTATAGCAAAAAAACATCAACGTGGTCATAGCAAAAAAGCGACGTTGATGATGCATGGTAGCAAAACCAAATATGGGTTTTAGCAAAACAATCCGGTGAACTCGGGTTACAACTATAACGAACATGTATGTAATTTTTTTAGTGAACGATTGCAGCAAAATATAATATCAGTTATAGCAAAAATTAACACGGTTGTAGCAAAAATCAAACGTCAGTTGTAGCAAAAAAATACAATGAACTCGAGTTACAACCAAACGTGGATGTAACTTTTTCAATGAACAAATTATAGCAAAATGAAGGACGTTTATAGCAAATTTAAACGTAATTACAGTAAATCTGAACGAAAAAATATTGCATGCCCTGACCAACCTGCCGCGGCCCGCGCGCGACCGGCCGAACGAGACCGGCGCGCCGGCCGGGAACGTTTCCCATAAAATATGCGTCTCCTTGTGCCGGCCAGTTCAAGTTTATAGATACCTACCATATGTGTATGTTCGTCGGGAGAATGAAATTTTCCGCTCAACAACCCCGAGAACGACACTACTACACTGCAGTAGAATGCAGCCTCAAATCTCAAATCATCCCCATAAATTCATTCATGATTGAGCCCTGTGATCCTGTCCCAACCCGTCCATGTCTTGCTGTTAGTACTGCATTATTCCGGAAATGCTGCCCCTCCTGCAGAGCAAGAGCCAAACAAACCTGCTAGCTCGATCAGGGGCCAAAGATGGCGAGACTGAAAGTTCAAAGGAGACTATCTCAAGCGATCAATAGTACTATCTCCGTCTATCTCGAGCGACGGAAAAGGAAATGGCAACTGTTTTCTCAGTGGAAGCCAATCAATAGTACCATCTTCATCTATCTCAAGCGCCGGTGGCTTGACTACGGTTTGGAGGCAACGTCCCTTGACCAACGCGAACACATGATGAATGTTTCTCAATTCTCACTGAACTATTATTAGGCCGATGGCATAGATAATAAAATAGTACTCCTTCCGTCTCAAAATTCTTGTCTTAGAGTTGTCTAGATATGAATGTATCTAGTCACGTTTTAGTATTTAGATACATTCATTTCTATACAAATCTAAGACAAGAATTTTAGGACGAAGGAAGTATGCAGAACGAGTAGAATACTACCAGCAGCATATATCCCCCAGCACTGCCATACGACGATCGAAAAGTGCCTAAAATTAGTCTCACCCTCGTGAAGTGTACGACCAAAATATAAGGCTGATCATAATAAAAGTAATATAGATATTAACATGGATGACACATAAAGAATAAAAAATAATCTAACAAATAGTTAATGAAAAAAGAGGCAAATAGAGTAACATATTATATTACCAACATATATTGCTTTTCAATGCAAAATGGCTTTATAAAGTAATAAATGAAGACATCTATGTTATCACCCTTATGAGTTATGACAGTGGCACTACCCATTATAAAGATACTACCCCACTATGACCGGGAATGACGTTTTGGAGCTCGGCCTCCATGGAGGTCGAATTTTTTAAAAAATCAAAATTTGAAAATTTTAGTTTTAAAAATTTTGAAAAAAATATACAACTAAACATGGGTTAGATCCGTGTGTGTGCAAAATTTCTGATCGAAATACTTTGAAACACGACCTACAAAAAAGATAAAATCATGGTCCGAAATGATAAATAGTAACATGTGTTAAAATGTCTCAGATTTGTCTTTTTTGCACAACCCTCATTTTAAAGTATTCCGTTCTAAAAATTTACACACTTATGTATTATGCCTTCATCTATATACGTATTTTTCCAGAATTTTTAAAATGTTAAAATATGAATTTTCGTGAAATTTAAAATTTGCTTTTGAAGGCCTTCATGAAACTCGGCCTCCGAAAGCAATTTCCGACTATGACCATCCTAAAGACATTTTTTAACGCTACTACATCAGAGAATATGAGTATACAGTATATGTCAATTTGACGGCAGTACAACATAAAATAGGCACACTGGGCGCTAGTGGTGCAACTAAACAAACATCGTTAGCACTTAGCGGATAACCCTGACCCTACTCGCCACGTCCTCCGTCCATGTCCATGCATGCATGTGGCTCCGCTCCTCAACTACAACAACCACTTGCTACTAGTAATTACCTACACCACCTCTACATCTACATCACTACTTGGCTACTGGTTAACCCGATACGGTCCTTTAATCACTACTCCAACCTGTGCTAGTGGGTTGGAGTACTCTAATCGCGGCCATGTCGGATGGATTAAGTCCTGCCTGTCCGGGATAGCAACACAGCGTGAAGGCGTGAAGCCAAGACGCTAACGGCAACTCCAACCCACGATTTCAAATGGAGGTCCGTTTTATCTGGATTTTATCCGTTTAGTTTAAAAATGGAGCCGTGTTCGTCTGAATTTATGTTTGTGTCGGCCGGACATCCCACGCGAGGCCGCATCTTTGGCCCCATCTCGTTTGCGTTCATGCAAACATGGATAAAGCAATGGTTGTTGGCCACAACCGCAGTTCGTACTAGTTCACGCCGGACGGTAACATAGCGTCACTATCGGTTGGTTGCCGTCAGAAACGACCAGGGCTGCTTCCTTTGCGTCCCCTCGGTCATGTGGCCAGCGCCACTGTACCCCGGTGTCACGTTGAGGTCGATAACACCCATGTGCGTGGCCGGAGCGGCTACGTTGTACTCCGGCGAGGTGGAGAACCTCTTTGCCCATGACCGTGCGTCGGAGGACGACACCCAGGCGTCTCGGGTGTGGTGGACCTGTACCGAGGAGGACGAGCCGTCGATGATCCCGTGCTCGTCCTGGCCATGGTAGCGACCGAGAGGATGGTCGGTTGTAGTCCTGCCAACCCTAGCATGAGAAGGGTGTGCGCCTTGGAGAAGACAGATTCCTTTTCGTCGATGTCAGCAAGATGATGCGATTGAAGCCTAGCAGCGGCTTGGATGACGTAAGCCGCAATCTTCTTCGTCTCCGCCAAGAACCTGACGCTTATGATGGATTGGAGTCGTGGATTGGAGTTGCCCTAATAGCAAATAGTAGTAGCAGTAGCTGCCAAGAACCTGACGCTTATGATGGCGTCGACGGATGTTCGGGCAGACAAAGATGATACAGATATCTCTCTTAAAGATGTGTAGGTGGACTCATGATGATGGCGGTTTCTAATGTGTGTATGTGGTGTGCGCTTTAGGTCTATTGCACCGGCTGTTGGTCCCGAAACGTTATATTGATGGATTGACGACAACACCGGTTTTTGATATGAAGAGTGAAAGCACTCCACATTATCGAGTCTATAGATGTAAATGATGACTTTGGATGGTTTGATATATTTTTTTATCAAACCTTTATGAAATCTTTACCTAATAATAAAGAGGCTATCGCTTTCGTCGGAAAACCCACCGAGACGATTTTACAAAAAAACACTTACTGTTTATGACATTAAACTCGTAGTATATATTAAATATATTTTTTAAATACTCATATCTTTTAAACCGTAACTACAAATTTAACATATTATACATGGAATTTAAATATGATATTATTTTATCTGTTAAACGTTTAATAAAAATACTATCTAGGGTGCAATCTTAATAAATAAGTTTCGTCTTTCTTTCATACCGGTACTCATCCGGGTTGGGGATGAACACGTCAACAAAATCAGGATTAGAGATGAAACTGAAGGTCACTTGACTGATTCTTTGTACGTATTAAATCTACATGCAAGCCGTGTTAAAATAGAAGACCCGTGAAATTTTGAACTGCATTTTTGTAGGATAAGACCATCTTTATTTGTATCGTAACTATAAATTCTCAAATTATAGACATTTTTTATAAATTAAGAACGTGTGCCGTGTGGTATTTCTTTCTCCCATTGCAACGCATGGGCCCTTTTGTTAGTAATTAATAAAGATAGTTGCAAGCATCAATTGATGCAGAGGCCAGAAATTTAACCTCTTTTTTTTAAAAAAAGGAACCTGAGGCTTACGCTGTCGGTCGGGAACTCACAGTAGATCCTTCGATGCCCCTCTACCCCACCACCACCCAAAAAAAAAAAAGCCAAGACGATAACGACAGCGTCAACAGAAACACAGATATTCTCTTGTTGATCGCGTACAATCTTTGTCAAACTGAAAAGTTGGACCGAATATGGATAAGAATTTTGTCAAAGTGACGAGCTTGAATATGGATAAGAGTGACCTTCTGGGAAATGATAAGAGCATCTCTAACATAGTCCGTATAACTCGCGAAACTGTAAAATAACCGTCGATTTATAGTTTTAGAAGGGAAAACGGTCCGAATGAACCTGTAAACGGTTTCGACCTATATTTTTTTTGAGGGGCACGATGAAAAGCTTCCCCCGATCTGCAAAAACACAGTTTTCGCGTCCGCTTCTACGGTGCCCTGTATCGAGAGAAAACGGTTGACGGGAACCCAACTGCCATGGAAACTTTCGCGTCCGCCGTTCACGTCCACTGTGCGCCGCCCCGGGCATCGCCCCGCCCGTCGCCGGCGGCCTCTCTGCTGTCATTGTTCCCCATGCATTACTCTGTTTACTTAATACTCTAGATACATGTTGGATAGCGGTCGATGAGTGGAGTAATAGTAATAGGTGCAGGCAGGAGTCGGCCTATTTGTTTACAGACGTGATGCCTATGTACACATGATCATTATCGTGAATATCGCATAACTATTCGCTTTTCTGTCAATTGCCCAATAGTAATTTGTTTACCCCACCATATGCTATTTTTCATGAGAGATGCTATTAGGGAAAGCTATGCCCCCGGGGTCTATTGACAACATATTGACAAAACCTTCATTATTACCTTGTTGTTATTTATTAGTTTTTATTTCATCTTACTATCTACAATTATCTAAACACTTCACTTGCTTTCAAATAACAAGACAAGAGGATTGACAAACCTTTTGCCCGCGTTGGGTGCAAGTTGTTTGTTCTTTTTATGCAGCCGATGAAGACGGTTGTGGTTGATATTCCTATTTGTTCGATAAACCTTGGTTTCATAACTAAGGTAAGTACTTAACCACATTGTGTTGCGATAACCCGTACATCTTCACGAAAAACCCAATGTAGATCACAAGTTTCACATACCTACATATCATGGCATTTTTATAGCCATTCCGAGATATATTCCCATGCAAATTCCACCGTTACATATATGGCTAGTTTGTTCATCGTCATATTGCTTTGCATGATCATATAGAGGTGAGATAGCATTTATGTCAAAGCCACCATTCATTATATAGCTGATGTGTGTCCGAATATTGCTTTTGGCTCCCGAGCTCACTGGAGGCCTTTAAATTCAAACTTCAAATTCAGTGAAAATTTGTATTTTAATGTTTCAAAAAATTCTGAAAAAAATACATAGATAAATGAAGGTATAATACACAAGTGTGTAAATTTTCAGAACAAAATACGTTGAAATGAGGGCTGTGCAAAAAAGACAAATCTGAGGTTGTTTAACACATGTTACTATTCATCATTTCAGACCATAAATTTGTCTTTTTTGTACACATCACGTTTTAAAGTATTTTGACCTGAAATTTTACACACATGTCGGTTACATCCTTACATACATGCATATTTTTTTCAGAATTTTTTGAACCATGAAAATTTGAATTTGAAATTTTCAAAAATAAAGGCCTCCATGGCTCTCGGGAGCCAAAACGCCATTCTCGTGTGTGTCATGCTAGATCATTGTGCAGCTTGGTACACTGCCAAAGACAATCATATTCAGCCATATGCTTCATAGTTCTTCATATTGAGTTATCATTGAGTTGCAAGTAAATAAAAATGGGGGAGGCCAAATGAGCCCATCATAAAAAAATAAAAGAAAAATGAGAAAAAAAGATAGAAGGGACTTTGCTACTATCCTTTACCACACTTGTGCCTCAAAGTGGCACCTTGTTCCACATTAGAGTCTCATGTCATGTCATCTTCATATGATAGTGGGAATCACTTTTTCGTTATTACAAACTTGGCTTGCATATTCCGATGACGTGCTTCCTCAATTTCCCAAGGTCTTCATGAGGAAGAAAGTTGGATGCACACCCCTCTAAGCTTCAATTGAGCTTTCATACACTTTCTAGTGCATCATTTGCATGGCAATCCCAAGTCCTTGCATTGGCATCTACCAATGGGCATCTCCATAGCTCGTCGGTACGCCAAGTTGATGTGAGACTATCTTCTCCACTTTTTACCCCTTTGATATCTACCATCATATTATATTACACATTTATGATATGGCCATGGTTCACGCTCATGTATTGCATGAAGAATAAAAAGTTGATGCACATTAAAAAGGTACGATTCAATTGCCTGACTTGGACACCGTGGTGCTTGACATTTGTATTAATGTGTTGAATACAAAGACATGCTTTGCTAACATGATAAGATGAATGGGGTAAAGATTCTTTTAGGGTCATATACTTTAAAAGATTGATGATTTTGTTGCTTGTGCTGATAAATATTACTATGTCGATGTTTGCCAATTCATCATTTCTCAATGAGCATACATGCAAAATATCACATATTGGGTAGCATGCCACATCAAAAAATCTATTTTATCATTTATCTACTCGAGGACGAGCAGGAATTGAGCTTGGGGATGCTTGATACGTCTCCAACGTATCTATAATTTATGATTGTTCCATGATATTATATTATCATTCTGGGATACTTTTTGAGTAATAATTAACAATTTATATTATTTTTGAGCACTAACCTATTGACCCAATGTCAAGTGTGAGTTGCTGCTTTGTGCATGTTTTTTACTTTTCAGGTTTACACTACCAAACGAAGTCCCATTGCCCCGAAAGTTTTTATGATTTTTTTGGACCAAAAGAAGGCTTGGAATTCTTGGGAGAATACCGAAGGTAACACGAGGGAGGCACAAGACAACAAGGTGTGTCGAGGGGGGTCCGCGCGCACTGATGGCTTGGCCCTCCCTGGTGTCCCTCCTACCTCTGTTCTATGGCCTATAAATTCACTTACATTCCAAAACCCTAAAAAAAGATTGTGAAACACTTTTTGTGCCGCCGCAAGTCTGTGTTCCACAGCGATCCCATCTGGAGCTCCGTTTCGGCACCCTGACGGAGGGGGGATTGATCACAGAGGGCCTCTTCATCAACCTTGTTGCCCTCGTGATGATATGTGAGTAGTTCACCACAGACCTACAGGTTCGTAGTTAGTACCTAGATGACTCTCTCTCTCTCTTGATCTTCAATACAATGGTCATTGCATCTTCGCTTTGATCCATCCGATCTAATACTTTTGTATGGTGTGTTTTTTGGGATCCGATGAATTGTGGGTTTACATTCATATTATTCATGAGAAGTATTTGAGTCACCTCTGATTATTATGATTCTTATTTGCATGATCATCATAGGTTCGTAAATCATTCCAATCTATTGAATTGTTTTTGCCAAGTAGCTTGATATTTCTTCAGTGAGAGGGGTGCGCTGCAGTGTGTTCAACTTGACGAGTTTCTATATCCCAGTGACAAAGGAGGACAAGATACATCTTTGTGTTATTTCTACTAAGGATAAAACGATGGGGTTTATTCATATTGATTGAGTTTACTTTGTCTACATCATGACATCGTTCTCCAAGCATTACTCTGTTTGTCATGAACTTAATACGTAGAGAGGAAAGCATATAAGCGCTCTTGAAGTGGAGTAATAGTAGTAGGTGCGGGTAGGAGTCGGCCTATTTGCTTATGGACATGATGCCTATATACACATGATCATTGCCATGAAAATTACATAACTATTCGCTTTTGTGTCAATTGCCCAACGGTAATTTGTTTACCCACAGTATGTTGCTTTCATAAGAGATGCCATTAGGGAACACTATGACCCCCGGGTCTATTCCCTTATATATTTACAAAACTTATATTTTCCTTGCTGCCTTTATTTATCTTTTATTTTATTTTGCAATTTACAATTATCTACACTCCTCATTCGCTTGCAAATAACGAGATCTAGTGGATTGAAAACCCTCTTCCCTGCGTTGGGTGCAAGCTGTTTGCTCTTTTGTGTGCAGCCGCTGAAGACGGTTGAGGATTGATATTTCTATTGATTCGATAAATGTTGGTTTCTTAACTTAGGGAAATACATAACTGTATTATGCTGGAATTACACATTCTTCTTCACGGAAAACCCAACGCATATCACAAGTATCACTACTCTACCATAAACCTACGGGTCCATTGCTAGTACCTGATACGTCTCAAACGTATCTATAATTTTTGATGGTTGCACGCTGTTATCTTGCCTTCTTTGTACATTTTATGTACCTTTTTATATCTTTTTGGGACTAACTTACTAATTCAGTGCCAAGTGCCAGTTCCTGTTTTTTCCGTGTTTTTGACTCTTTTCAGATCTGATTTTGGAACGGAGTCCAAACGGAAGAAAAAACCCCGAAATGATTTTTCCCGAATGGAAGAAGTCCAGGGGGCTTTTGGGCCAAGCCAGGTGGTCTCCAGGGAGCCCACAAGCCCCCACTCCGCCACCAGGGGAGGCGGCGGTGGGCAGGCTTGTGGCCTTCCTGGCCGCCCCCTGACCTAGGTCTTTGGCCTATAAATTCCCAAATATTCCGCAAAAAATCAGGGGAGCCTCAAAAATACTTTTCCGCTGCCGCAAGCTTCCGTTTCTGTGAGATCACCTCTGGAGACCCTTACCGGCGCCCTGCCGAAGGGGACTTTGGAGTTGGAGGGCTTCTTCATCATCATCATCACCCTTCCAATGACTCGTGAGTAGTTCACTTCAGACCTACGGGTCCGTAGTTAGTATCTAGAGGGCTTCTTCTCTCTCTAGGATCTTCAATACAATGTTCTCCATGATCTTCATGGAGATCTATCCGATGTAATCTTCTTTGGCAGTGTGTTTGTCGAGATCCGATGAATTGTGGACTTGTGATCAGATTATCTATGATATATATTTGAGTCTTTGTTGATTTCTTATATGCATGATTTGATATCCTTGTAAGTCTCTCCGAGTCTTGGGTTTTGTTTGGCCAACTAGATCTATGATTCTTGCAATGGGAGAAGTGCTTGGTTTTGGGTTCTGCCATGTGGTGACCTTTCCCAGTGACAGTAGGGGCAGCAAGGCGCACCTCAAGTAGTTGCCATCAAGGGTAAAAAGATGGGGGTTTTATCATTGGTTTGAGATTATCCATCTACATCATGTCATCTTGCTTAAGGCGTTACTCTCTTCTTATGGACTTAATACACTAGATGCATGCTGGATAGCGGTCGACGTGTGGAGTAATAGTAGTAGATGCAGAAAGTATCGGTCTACTTGTTTCGGACGTGATGCCTATAGAAATAATCATTGCATAGATATCGTCACGACTCTGCACAGTTCTATCAATTGCTCGACAGTAATTTGTTCACCCACCGTCTGCTTGCTTTCATGAGAGAAGCCACTAGTAAACACTACGGCCCCCGGGTCTATTCACATCCATCGTTTAGAACTCCGCTTTTACTTTGCTTTCTTACTTTGTTGCTTTTAGTTCTCACTTGGCAAACAATCTATAAGGGATTGACAACCCCTTCATAGCGTTGGGTGCAAGCTTTTGTGTTTGTGCAGGATCTTGAGATACTTCTCCGCCGGATTGATACATTGGTTCTCAAACTGAGGGAAATACTTACCTCCGCTGTGCTACATCATCCTCTCCGCTTCGAGGAAACACCAACGCAGAAGGATTCCTGGTGTCGTCAACGTGCCCATCTCTGGCGCCACTGGAAGGTCTTTTGTGTAGTAGCATAACGGACATCAGAAGCATTCCTGCGCCACTGCCGGGGATCCTTTTTGAAACATCAGAAGTATTTCTGGCGCCGTTGCCAGGGAGGAGAAATCAAGATCTATCCAAGTAGGTCTCACAAACTCTTCTCTTGCATTTACTTTTGTTGCGAGTTGCCTCTCGTTTTCCTCTCCCCCACTTCACATTTGCCGTTTTCATTCACCTTTCTCCTTCGCCGTTTTCTCTTGCCCTTGCCGTTTTCCTTTGCCGGTGTCTTGCTTGCTTGTGGGCTTGTTTGTTTGTTGAAGACATCATGTCTGAAAACACCAAACTTTGCGACTTCTCGAGCACTAATAATAATGATTTTATTAGTACTCCGATTGCTCCCGCCACTAATGCGGAATCGTATGAAATCAATGCAGCTTTGCTGAATCTTGTTATGAAAGAGCAATTCTCTGGCCTTCCTAGTGAAGATGCCGCATCCCATCTCAATACCTTCATTGAGCTTTGCGATATGAAGCAATACCTTCATTGAGCTTTGCGATATGCAAAAGAAAAGAGATGTGGATAATGACGTGATTAAGTTGAAACTTTTTCCATTCTCGTTGCGAGATCGCGCAAAAACTTGGTTTTTTTCTTTGCCTAAAAATAGTATCGATTCTTGGGATAGATGCAAAGATGCTTACATATCCAAGTATTTTCCGCCGGCTAAGATCATCTCCTTACGTAACGATATCATGAATTTCAAGCAACTTGATCATGAACACGTTGCACAATCTTGGGAGAGGATGAAGCTTATGATTAGAAATTGTCCCGCTCATGGCTTGAGTTTATGGATGATTATACAAACCTTTTACGCTGGCTTGAATTTCGCTTCTCGCCTCAGGTGGAACGTTCATGGAAATCACGCTAGGAGATGCTACAAAACTCCTAGACAATATCATGACCAACTACTCTCAGTGGCACACTGAAAGGTCGCCTGCTAGCAAAAAGGTGCACGCTATAGAAGAGATTAACTCGCTTAGTGCTAAGATGGACGATTTGATGAATTTGGTTGCAAGTAGAAACGCTACCGTAGATCCTAATGACATGCCACTATCTTCTTTGATTGAGAGTAGCAACGCTAGTTTGGACGTGAATTTTGTTGGTAGAAACAATTTTGACAACAACAATGCTTTTAGAGGAAACTATGTTCCTAGGCCTTTTCCTAGTAACTCCTCTAACAATTATGGCAATTCCTACGACAACACTTATGGAAATCACAACAGATTACCCTCTGATCTAGAGAGTAATATCAAAGAGTTCATCAACTCTCAAAAGATTTTCAATGCGTCCATAGAGGAAAAACTACTCAAAATAGACGATTTGGCTAAGAGCGTTGATAGGATGTCTTGTGATATTGATTCTTTGAAAGTTAGATGCGCTCCTCCCAAGATCAACTTGGATGAAACTTTAAAAGCTATGTGTATCTCCATGAATGAGAGCAAAGAAAGAACCGCCCAAATTCGCGCTAGACATGAATGGTTTAAAAGGGTGCGTTCTAGTGATGCAAATCACGAAGATCTTAAAGTGCTTGGTGTGTCTCCTCTTGAATCTTTGTTTTCGCGTGTCAAACCTACTTATGGAGGGGCTGGATATGAATCCACCTTGGTTGAAAAACGCCCCGATGATTCGGAGTCCACCTATTTTGATGATAAAGGTGTGGAGAGTGGAGTAGAAGAAGTCAAAATTTTGGGTAGTAATGAAACTCCCACTTTGGATTTCAAGGAATTCAATTATGATAATTGCTCCTTGTTTGAATGCATTTTTTGATGCAATCCATTGCAAACTCTCCACATACTTATAGCCAAAGCAAAGCCTTTACCGCGCATATCGTAGATGATATGATAAAATCTCTTGAAGAGAAGCTCGAACTAGAAGTCTCTATACCTAGAAAACTTCATGATTAGTGGGAACCTATTATCAAAATCAAGATAAAAAACTATCAGTGCAATGCTTTGTGTGATTTAGGTGCTAGTGTTTCCGCGATTCCAAAGTCTTTATGTGATATTCTTGGTTTTCATGAGATTGAAGAATGTTCTCTTAATTTGCATCTTGCGGATTCTACTGTCAAGAAACCCATGGGGAGGATCGATGATGTTCTTATTGTTGCAAATAAGAACTATGTACCCGTGGATTTCATTGTACTTGACATAGATTGCAATCCTTCATGTCCCATTATTCTTGGTAGACCTTTCCTAAGGACTATTGGTGCTATCATCGATATGAAGGAAGGGAACATTGGATTTCAATTTCCTTTAAAGAAGGGCATGGAGCACTTTCCTAGAAAGAAAATAAGATTGCCTTATGAATCTATGATGAGGGCTACCTATGGTTTGAGTACCAAAGATGACTATACGTGATTCCATCACTTTCGCCTAGCTAAGGGCGTTAAACAAAAACGCTTGTTGGGAGGCAACCCAACGAATTTATCCTTTTTCTTTCTGTATTGTGTTTTCCATACTTTCATAATTCTGTTGTGATTGTGTTTTTTGTGTTTCTTTTTGCGTTTGTGCCAAGCAAAACCGTTATGATTAGTCTTGAGGATGATCGTTTGGTCATGCTGGGAAAGACAGAAACTTTCTGCTCACGAAAAGAATTTTAGTTTTTTTTATGTAAGATATTTTGAGTTGATTCTTCTTGCTGCTGATTTCTAAGCAAATTCTTCAGACTGTCGTAAGTTTTCAGAATTTTTGAAGTACCACAGGTATGCTAAATATAGAGATTGCTACGGACTGGTCTGCTGTTAACAAATTCTGTTTTTGTTGTGTTGGTTGCTTATTTTGATGAAACTATGGATAGTATCGGGGGGGTATTAGCCATGGAAGATGGAAAGTACAGTAACCCAACATCAGCACAAGTAGAATTTAAGTTTGCTACAGTACCTAAGGAAGTGGTGGTTTTGCTTTCTTGTACTAATGTTATCACGAGTTTCTGTTTAAGTTTCGTGTTGTGAAGTTTTCAAGTTTTGGGTGAAGTTCTTATGGACAAAAAGATAAAGAGTGGCAAGAGCTCAATCTTGGGGATGCCCAAGGCACCCCAAGAGATTCAAGGATGTCGTAAAAGCCTAAGCTTGGGGATGCCCCGGTAAGGCATCCCCTCTCTCGTCTTCAATCCATCGGTAGCGTCACTTGGGGCTATATTTTTATTCACCACATGTTATGTGTTTTTGCTTGGAGCGTCTTGTATTGTAGGAGTCTTTTATTTTTGTTGTGTCACAATCATCCTTTCTGCACACCTAGAGAGAGAGAGAGACATGCACACACCGTGATTTTCTCGAGCTTCACTTATATCTTTTGGTAGACAATTCAGCTCACATGTGCTTCACTTATATCTTTTGAGCTAGATACTTTTGCTCTATGTGCTTCACTTATATCTTTTAGAGCACAGAGGTGCATGGCTTGGCAGTTGATCTATGCTTTGAAAGTAGCCTCAAAAGGGGTAGTTATCCAAAGGGATACGAAAACTTCCACCTTCATGTGCATTGAATAGTTAGAGAAGTTTGATTCATCTCAATTAGTTTTGAGTTGTGGTTATGGTAATATTGAAGTCATGGTAGTAAGGTGTTGTGGATCTAGAAATACTTGTGTCGAAGTTAGTGATTCCTGTAGCATGCACTTATGGTGAACCGCTATGTGATGAAATCTGAGCATGATTAGTATATTGATTGTCATCCTTTGCGTGGCGGTCGGGATCGCGCGATGGTTTATACCTACCAACCCTTCCCCTGGGAGTATGCGTTGAATGCTTTCTTTCGATTACTAATAAAACTTTTGCAACAAGTATATGAGTTCTTCATGACTAATGTTGAGTACATGGTTTAGATGCACTTTCACCTTCCACCATCACTATCTTCTTAGTGCCGCGCAACTTTCGCCGGTGCACAAAACCCACCATTAGCCTCCCTCAAAACAGCCACCATACCTACCTACCATGGCTTTTTTAAAGTCATTCCGAGATATATTACCATGCAACTACCACCATGACATGTGCCACCACGTCTACATTGCCTTTGCACGATCGTAAGATAGCTAGCATGATGTTTCCATTGATGTCTATGCCATGCTAGATCGTTGCCACGGTACACTACCGAAGGCATTCCATATAGAGTCATAGTTGCTCTAAGTTTTGAGTTGAAAGTGTGATGATCATCATTATTGGAGCATTGTCCCATGTGAGGAAATAAAAGAGTCCAAAGAAGCCCATAATAAAAGAGGCCAAAGAGCCCACCAAAATTTTAAAAAAATGAGAGAAAAAGAGAGAAGGGACAATGCTACCACTTTTTCCACACTTATGCATATTAAGCACCATGATCTTCATGATTGAGAGTCTCTCGTTTTGTCACCACCATATAGCTAGTGGGAAATTTTCATTATATAACTTGGCTTGTATATTCCAATGATAGGCTTGCTCAAAATTGCCTTAGGTCTTCATGAGCAAGCAAGTTGGATGCACACCCACTAGTTTTCTTTAAGAGCTTTCACATACTTGTAGCTGTAGTGCATCATTTGTATGGCAATCCCTACTCATTCACATTGATATCTATTGATGAGCATCTCCACAGCTCATTGATATGCCTAGTTGATGTGACTATCTTCTCCTTTTTTGTCTTGCAACCTCCACCACATTCCACACCATCTATAGTGATATAACCATGGCTCAGGCTCATGTATTGCGTGAGAGTTGAAAATATTTGAGAAAGTAAAGGTGTGAAACAATTACTTGGCCAATACTGGGGTTGTGCATGATTTAAATTCGTTGTGCAATGATGATAGAGCATAGCCAGACTATATGCTTTTGTAAGGATAACTTTCTTTTGGCCTTGTTCTTTTGAAAGTTCATGATTACTTTGCTAGTTTGCTTGAATTATTATTGTTTCCACGTCAATAGCAAACTATTGTTTTGAATCTAATGGATCTGAACATTCACGTCACATAAGAGGAATTACAAAGGACACCTATGCTAGGTAGCATGAAAGCGTCAAAAATTCATTCTTATCACTTCCCTACTCGAGGACGAGCAGGAGTTAAGCTTGGGGATGCTCGATACGTCTCAAACGTATCTATAATTTTTGATGGTTTCACGCTGTTATCTTGCCTTCTTTGTATGTTTTATGTACCTTTTTATATCTTTTTGGGACTAACTTATTAATTCAGTGCCAAGTGCGAGTTCCTGTTTTTTCCGTGTTTTTGACTCTTTTCAGACCTGATTTTGGAACGGAGTCCAAACAGAAGAAAAATCCCGAAATGATTTTTTCCCGAACGGAAGAAGTCCACGGGGCTTTTGGGCTAAGCCAGGTGAGCTCGAGGGAGCCCACAAGCCCCCACTCCGCCACCAGGGGAGGCGGCGGTGGGCAGGCTTGTGGCCTCCCTGGCCGGCCCCTGACCTAGGTCTTTGGCCTATAAATTCCCAAATATTCCGCAAAAAATCAGGGTAGCCTCAAAAATACTTTTTGCCGCCGCAAGCTTCCGTTTTCGTGAGATCTCATCTGGAGACCCTTCCCGGCGCCCTGCCGGAGGGGACTTTGGAGTTGGAGGGCTTCTTCATCATCATCATCACCCTTCCAATGACTCGTGAGTAGTTCACTTCAGACCTACGGGTCCGTAGTTAGTAGCTAGATGGCTTCTTCTCTCTCTTGGATCTTCAATACAAAGTTCTCCATGATCTTCATGGAGATATATCCGATGTAATCTTCTTTGGCGGTGTGTTTGTCGAGATCCGATGAATTGTGGACTTATGATCAGATTATCTATGATATATATTTGAGACTTTGCTGATTTCTTATATGCATGATTTATATCCTTGTAAGTCTCTCCGAGTCTTGGGTTTTGTTTGGCCAACTAGATCTATGATTCTTGCAATGGGAGAAGTGCCTGGTTTTGGGTTCTGCCATGTGGTGACCTTTCCCAGTGACAGTAGGGGCAGCAAGGCAGACATCAAGTAGTTGCCATCAAGGGTAAAAAGATGGGGTTTTTATCATTGGTTTGATATTATCCCTCTACATCATGTCATCTTGCTTAAGGCGTTACTCTGTTCTTATGGACTTAATACACTAGATGCATGCTGGATAGCGGTCGACGTGTGGAGTAATAGTAGTAGATGCAGAAAGTATCGGTCTACTTGTTTCGGACGTGATGCCTATAGAAATAATCATTGCATAGATATCGTCACGACTCTGCACAGTTCTATCAATTGCTCGACAGTAATTTGTTCACCCACCGTCTACTTGCTTTCATGAGAGAAGCCACTAATAAACACTATGGCCCACGGGTCTATTCACATCCATCGTTTACAACTCCGCTTTTACTTTGCTTTGTTACTTTGTTGCTTTCAGTTCTCACTTGGCAAACAATCTATAAGGGATTGACAACCCCTTCATAGCGTTGGGTGCAAGTTTTTGTGTTTGTGCAGGATCTTGAGATACTCCTCCGCCGGATTGATACCTTGGTTCTCAAACTGAGGGAAATACTTACCTCCGTTGTGCTATATCATCCTCTCCGCTTCGAGGAAACACCAACGCAGAAGGATTCCTGGTGTCGTCAACGTGCCCATCTCTGGCGCCACTAGAAGGTCTTTTGTGCAGTAGCATAACGGACATCAGAAGCATTCATGCGCCACTGCCGGGGATCCTTTTTGAAACAGCAGTACCTAGATGGCTTTCTCTCTCTCTCTCTCTTTGATCTTCAATACAAAGTTCACTATGATTCCCACAGTGATCTATTCGATGTACTCTTCTATTGACACCAGATTTTGGCCTAGAAGAAAACATTAGCAAGATGGATTCAAAAAAAGGAGTGCTCTACATGAAAAAGTTTCATGGTGTTGACATGAACATATTTGAAGTTTGGGCCATCACCATCTGATCTCACCTCGAAGTCCGAAAGTGTGCTCAAAGCACTAATATTTCATATGCAAAGTACTTTTTGGCCGATTACGCCTCCAAGATGACCTCATATGAGAACTGGTTCTACATGGTTTCTTTCCGTCTAGTCGAAACGGTCGATTCTGATATAAAAATCATCTCAATCCGACATTGTATGCAAAAGTTAAAGACAAAATAGTGTGCTTCATAAGTTTGCCCCAGAAGTTCTCAGCAAAACTTCCGGGGAGGTTTCGGGCGAAACACAAACTTTGCATGCGGTACGCTCCGAAAACCTGGAATTTAACATTTTTGCAGTCTTATGGGCTCCAATTCAACCCCAAGATGAGCTTAGATAAAAAGGTGATCAACAAATGATTTTTTTTGCGTTTCAAGGTCTACAATTTTGCTTTTGGAAGCATCGAGATCCGAAGTCATTTCCGACCTGCAAAATCAGTACAAGAAGGCTACTTGACGTAATTTTAGCTCGGAAGTTTCGGCCCTCGTAGTCCGACTTAGGTCAACTTTTGATGTTTTGTATGGTACTTTAGTACATTTATTGTACAGAAAGTCGACCCACCTCATATATATGTAAGAGGTGACACCCGATTGAACAAGAACACACAATCACAACACATCTATTACTTTTTTCCATCTACTTTTGTCTCTCCCATGTTCTTGCCCCCGCGATCTTTGTTGTTCTTCGTATTAGAGAGATGTGGATCCTGAGGCTCTAGGGGCGTCTTCACATACCTAGGGCAGCCCATAGCCGCTGCACTCCCCGATAGGGTCCCTCCCGGGTGTGTGGGGCTTTGGGTCTTGAAAAGTTCTTTTCGGTTGCCTTGCAAAACACACTTCTGGTGAGGCTCCTTCGACGTGAGTTGCGGTGCATCACCCCGGCGTGGAGGTACATAGTGACGTGGTCGTGTGTGAACACACTTTTTGGTGACTCCACTGGGGACTCAAGAGCAATCATCATCATCATCGATCATGACCGGTCTTTCCAAGCCGTTAGAGGTTGACGCCGATAACATCATCAAGCCCAGTTTTAAGGAATTATTGGCGAAACATGACCAAATCTACGAGGATTAAAAGAAGGAATGTTAAGAGAAGGAGTTGGAGGTGTTCCTTGCAAACTTCAAGAAGGATCGCCAAGGCGACATAACTCTGGTTAGAGAGATCAAGTTCCCTCCTCTTCATGATGAACAGGTTAAACCCGCTGTGAGTACTACCTTTTGCCCTGAGCAATGGGCTGAAATTCAAAGTCGCATTATCGATAGTAATAACCTCATATATCAAGCTTTCTTAGAGAATAATAATGCTTAGAAAAATATGTTGCAATCATCTAGTGATAATGTTGGCATGCCTCCTAGCGTAGAAACCTCTAATCTAGGTTTACCCATTTCATCGGCGCCTCCCGTGCCGTTGAATTATTATCCTACCCAAACAAATCAAACTGTGGCTGCACCCATTAATCCTCTTACGTGTGTGCCAAGTTTGGTGGTGATGCCGAACCAAACCGTACCTATAGGTGCAAACATGGTTAGGTAACTCTCGAATTACAATTCGGCATACATGCCACAATTCATGCATCCAGCTGCTAACCCTACTCCTCATATGCCGCCACCACAAGCTTCATCGTCCAATAAAGATGATGCTCTAGCTAATTTTAGAGAGGATATGGCTAAGATGCTCCCATAGAATTTTGGAGTTGAATTATCTAGGAACCGGATTTACCAAAATCCATATCCAGAATACTTTGACTCTATTCAATGCCCTTCGGGATATAAAATTCCATATGTTTTTACGTTTAATGTAGAGGGCACTAAAACCACATGGGAGCATGTTAGTCAATATTTGGCACAATTGGGTGAAGCAGGCTCGCTAAATGAATTTGAAGTGCATTTATTCACTTTATCTTTAACCGATACCACATTTTGATGGTTTGCCTCTTTACCACATGGTTCTATTCGTTTATGGTCGCAGCTAGAACAAAAATTTCATGATCATTTTTATAGTGGCGACAATGAACTTAAGTTATCACATCTTACATTGATTAGACAACACATGATGAACCGGTCTATGATTACATCAAGAGATTTAGAGATACAAAAAACCAGCGCTACAGCTTGGTGATAACCGAGAGAGATTTGGTAGGTCTTGTACTTAATGGTTTGATAACTCACATTAGAGAGAGGATAGAGGAATATTAGTTTTTGAGTATCAACCAAGTCCTGCAAAGGGCTTTGGCTCAAGAAAGCCGAAGTAACGATCTTAAAGAGGTGCATAGGTATAAAACTGATCGTCCTAAGACGAATATGATTGAGTATGATAGTGAGCACACGGACGATGAGAGTGATATTTATGCTACTAAATTTGTTGGGCCATCTAAAGCCAAACCATTTACTTGCAATGATCTAAAGCCGACTCATAAGAATCGTGATGAAGAGATGAAATTTACTTTCAACATTGCTAAGTGTGATCAAATATTTGATACTTTGTTGCAAGCCAAGATTATTATAATATCTCATACTTCACCGCTGTTGGAAGACCTGAAACGGTGTGCTTATTGTAAGTATCATAATGTATTTTCTCATCCTACTAATGACTGCAATGTTTTTTGATGACACATACAATTGGCCATTAATGACAAACGATTGAATTTTTTTGAGATGCAAGTTGATAAGAAACCCTTCCCAATGAACACCATGGATTTGGAGGCAAAAAAGATGTTAATTCGGCCCAACATAGCTGAATCAGCTAATAAAGATAATGTTATTATTGGTGAATCTAGGAAAAACAAGGAGGGCGACAAGGTTTTGGGGAGACAAGTTGTGCTTGACACACAACCTGGTGGCAAGGAGATCATAAAGATCACTGTCAAGAATTCTACACTCATGGGGCAACCACAAGTGCAAGAGAACAATCATGTCAACTTTGTTAAGCCCAAGAGTCTAGAGGTTGGGAAGTGGAAGATGAATAAAGCTAAAGTGCAGCGTAAGAGGATCAAGCCGACTTTTGATATGTTGCTATGCACATATGCCAATCAGGCGTCTAGTTCTAAATCTAACCGGTCATCAAATTTGAAGTACTCAAGGTCACCTCCTGGGCAAGAATTTCAGCATCATGCAAGTCCATATGGGCCGTGGGCACCAGGACCATGGATGGCGCCACCCCCTTATGCGCCAAACTACATGGGAGACTTCAGTGGAGGTTGGGGCCAGTCCCCAATGGCCCCTTATGCTTTTCATACGGGTTGGGAAGAACTAAGGAGGCACATTCGTTAGAGGCTTTCTAATCACACACGGGGCCTTTTGAACCATGGTGTCAACCGTCCAAAGCAAGTTTATTTAAAAAGGATCAACAAGAAAATGTGGCGTGCTAAATCACCAAGTGCTGAAATTTCAAAGCCCAGCAAGCAAAAGGAGAAGAGTATTAGTGCTGAAACTATTATGATAGACATTAAATAATTAACAATCAAAGAGCCAATTATTGTTGATAATCTAGTTGATCCTAAGAAAGATGTGGCTGTTGTCCAACAAGGTCCCATGGCTAATGATCATGAAGCTAGGGCAAGCATGGCCAAGCCGAGGGATCCAAAATATACTCAGCGTAAGTGGTGTTCTCCCGTGTGACCAAGGCGCAAAAAAGGAGATTGCAGCGCACGAGGAGCCACAAAAGGTGGAACAAGAAGCATAGAAGAAAATGGATAAATTGTGCAATGAAACATGTCCCATTATGCCCGTGAAACAATTGTGGAAGCCTAAGCAAAATGATAATGTAGCAGCTTCTACTTTGATCGAAGCATCACAGACATAACCAATGGAGGACAATGTGGACGCTATTACATCCTTCACTTGACATTTTACTTCCTCTTCACTTGGAGATATTTCGGAGTCGGTTCATGAAGGTATGGATATTAGTATGGTGTATTACTTACCCGCTGAATTCGGTGCTATATATGAAGAAGGGGAAGTAGCTCTGTTGGATTTTGGTATTAAAATGGTTATATTTGAGAAGCCAAAAGAATCGGTGACACACTTGAAGCCATTATTCCTCAAAGGTCATACAAATGGATTGCTGGTTTCTAGAGTACTTGTTGATAGTGGTGATGTGGTAAATCTTATGCCATGTTCGATCTTCAAAAAATTGGGGTTGCGTGATGAACAACTAATAAAGACCAACATGGTGGTTAATGGATTCAAAGGCAAAGAGAAATTGAAGCCAAAGGGGTTATGTATGTGGAGCTTACCATGGGGAGCAAAACTTTGGCTACCGCTTTCTTTTGTGGTGAGGTGCAAGGTAATTACAATGTGATTTTAGGCCATGATTGGGCTTCATGCAAAACAATGAGTGTCATATATTATGCATCGGTTTTTAATTCAATGGGTTGACGTGAAGTGGAAGTCGTTCATGCGGACAATTCGGCATGTGTTGCTTCGGCCTATGCATTGGTGGATTGGCAACATCCCAATGCTACTTGCTTGACAGGGCGTGACTTGTCGAAGTTTGATTTCTCAGTGCCACAAAGAATGGTTTCATGCTCGTTTCTTTAAAGCGATTGGTGGTAATCGACTCCATGGTATGATTTATTTAAATGGATTCTAACTTAGATTGGTTGCAAAAGTGTCTTGTAAAATACCGGTCCAATGAGAACGATATGTATGAGTCTATAGAAGAGTTAGATGATATGGATAAGTTAGGACAAGGTTTTACATCGGACGCTCCATTAGAGGAGGTAGATATTGGAGATGGCTCAATTCCTGAGATGGCTCAATTCCTAGGCCTACGTTTGTAAAAAAATAATTGAGATCCCATTATAAAGCTAAGTTAATCGAGCTATTAAAAGAATATGTTTGTCGCTTTGCATGAGAATATCATGAAATGTCGGGTTTAATCCGAGAGCTGGTAGAGCATCGGTTGTCTACAAAAGCCGGTTTTAGACCTTATAAGCAATCATGTAGAAAGTTAATGCAACAACATATGAACGGATCAAGGAAGAGATCGATCGTTTGCTTAAAGCTAATTTTATTAGACCTTGAAGGTATGTCGAGTGGATTTCTAACATTGTACTAGTTGAGAAGAAAGGCTCTCGCAAGTTGAGGGTGTGCATTGATGTCAGAGATATGAATAGAGCTACACCGAAAGATGAGTATTGCATGCCCATAGCTGATATGCTTATAATGATGCTTCTCGACATAAGGTCATTAACTTTCTTGACGGTAATGAGGGGTATAACCAGATTTTGATGGCCGAAGAGGACATGTCCAAAACGGTTTTCCAGTGACCCGGTTTCCTAGGTTTATTTGAGTGGATGGTGATGACCTTTGGATTAAAGAATGCTGGCGCCACGTATCCAAGGTCTATGAATTTGATTTTTCATGATTTACTCGGCATTATACTTGGGGTTTATATTGATGATATTGTTGTCAAATCAGATGCTTTTGAATCTCACCTAGCCGATTTGTGTTTAGCCTTCAAAAGAATGAAAAAATATGGACTAAAAATGAATCCTTTGAAATGTGCATTCGGCGTGTCGGCTGTCAAGTTTTTAGGTTTCATTATTCATGAAAACGGCGCACAGTTGATCCCAAAAAGATAGATGCCATACAAAAAGTGGGATCTCCAACATGCAAGATAGATATGCAAAAAATCCTTGGCAAAGTCAACTATTTGAGGAGATTCATAGTCAATTTTTCACGAAAAGTTAATGCATTCACTCACATCCTTCGGTTAAAGAACGATTCCAATTTTACTTGGGGGCAAAACACCAAGAAGCATTTGATATGATCAAGAGTTATTTGTGCACTCCTCTTATGATAAAAGCGCCCAAACATGGAGAGGCATTTAAGCTTTACATTGGAGCGGAGGAAAGGGTTGGTGTTGCTTTGACTTAAGAGACATATTTTAGCCGAAGCTTATTGGACGTCGAGACGAGTTATATATTTATTGAAAATTTACGCCTATGCTTATATTATGCTTGCACAAAATTGATACATTATCTAGTGCTTAGTACTCGCATAATAGCTTGTTAAACCGATGTCATCAACACACCTTTTCGAGGACCTATGACAAATACGGTTTGGAGGCCAACACGAATACGGGACGAATGTTCCTCACCCAAACTAACATGGGCATGCAAATTCTTAGGACGCGGGCATATAATCCCTCCGTTTTTTAAATATTTGTTTTTTTAAAAGACTCAACTATAGACTATATACGAAACAAAATGAATGAATTTATACTCTAAATTATGTTTATATACATTCATATATAGTCCGTAGTAAAATCTCTAGAAGAACAAATATTTAGGAACGAAAGAAGTAGATAGGATAGTATGCAGAAAGAGTATAAACATTACCAGCAGCCTATATCCTCTGCCACAGCCAAAAGGCGCTGAAAATTAATTTTGTCCAAGGGAAAGTGCTTGTAGTTGACTTCTTCGTTATTTCATATGAATTTGACGACAGTATGTATGTTAAAATTGGCACACTTGGCACTAGTGGTGCAACGAAACAAACATGATTAGCACTTAGCAGATAACCCTGACCCTACTCGCCACGTCGTCCGTTCATGTCCGTGCATGCGTATGACTCACCCATCCCCCCTGGGCCAAAAAGGTCCTCAACAACAGCACCCACTTGCTACTTATTTACCACCTCTACATGGTTAGCGATTAACCCGACATGGTCCTTTAATCGCTAAACTAATCTGGCCACGTCGGACGGATTAAGTCCTGCCAGCTCGGGATAGCAACCCGCCGGCGTGAAGCCAAGACGCGGCTGCGAGCCTACGTATGAGCAGTACTGAACTAGTACTAGTGGCTGGCTGGCCGGTCGGGAACCTTCGATGCTTCCCCACCCCACCAGGCCACCACCACACACAAAAAAAAGTAAGAGCATCTACATTGGATATAACAAATTTGATCCGTGTGAACGTGTTCGGTCAGTTATCGTGGATGTTTTCTAGTATTTGTTTGTCTGTATAGTCATATTTTTTTTATATGTTCGATCATTTACACATGATTGATGGAAAGATAGAGAATGAAAAAAAGAATGAATAATAAAAATGATGATCCATAATGGGATCGCGTCCTACGTGGCGGACTGATCGGACTCGTCCAGGCGTGTCCGCGAGCCCTTATATTCTCCCTATATTTAAGATGGATATGAGAATTCGCGAACAGTCCTCACGTATAAAGATGATATGGGAAATTTGGTTGGGTCATTTTTTCATCACATTCTTGTCTGGTCAATCATCGGACGTGTCCGCCTGCACATGAGGAATCGTTTGAGACATGTTTTAAATGCTTTTCAAGATGATAACGATAGCGTCAACGGAAACACGGATATTCTTTTGTTGATGGCGCACGATCTTTGTCAAAGTAAAAAAGCTGGATCGAATATGGATAAGAAATTTGTCAAAGTGACAGCTGGAACGTGGATAAGAATGACCTGCTGGGAATGATAAGGAGAAAAATCAACCTAAAAAGAAAATGAGGAAAAAGACGCAAGGCCGACGGTGTAAACGAGTTTAGATGGTCATATGCGTAAGTGTACACGCACAATTCAGGAATACAGAGTTGCACCTAGCAAAACAGACCAAGGGATAATATTTTTCTTCTTATGGTCTAGCTCTATTATTTCGCCGGGAGAAAAGTCCAAATTCGTGAAACGTGATTATAGGGACGATCGACCTGACATTGTCATCACGCTATAGCATGTTGCTAAACAGTAAACGCCCCCATACTCACGGATGCAACCAGTTAGACATCCTCTATTTATTGTTGCATGTTTTACGTGGCTGTTATGGGTGACTATCAAGAACCATTCTTAGCTACGCAAAATCACAACGATAATATTCAAGTTGCTATTTAACCTTCTACAAAGACCGCCTCTGTCAAATCAAATTTAACTAAAGTGAGAGAGACAAACACCTGCGAACCATTTTTATGCAACAAATTGCATGTCACTCGATGGAACCGGTCTCTCGTACGTGGACGAGTAAAGTTGGTCCGGGCCACTTCATCTCACAACACCATTGAATCAAAAAAATACCAAGGAAGGAAGCAATCTGAATATCAACACCCACAAACTCCTTTGCGTTCTACTCGTGATGTCATCTACGCATACACCTAGCTCACGATGCCACTGTTGGGGAACGTCGCATGGAAAATAAAAAATCCTACGCTCACCAAGATCAATCTATGGAGTCTAACATCTATGAGAGGGGGGGTGCATCTACATACCCTTGTAGATTGCTAAGCAAAAGCGTATATAACGCGGTTAATGTAGTCGTACGTCTTCATGATCCAATCGCAAATCCGTCCCGATCTAGCGCCGAACGGACGACACCTCCGCATTACACACACGCACGGCTCAATGACGTCTCCTCCTTCTTGATCCAGCAAGAGAGGAATGAGAAGTAGATGGGATCTCAACCAGCATGAGGGCTTCGCCAACCTGTCGAAACTGATGTGAGGAGAAAATGGAGTTATGGAAAAGGTAGGGTTGTCACCTTGACATGGGAATTGGTGTGCTCAACCCCTCCCTCTCCCCCACTTTATATTGGAGGCAAGGGGGAGGCTTGGGTCGCAACTCTAGCCCCTCTTCCAAGGAGGGGGTGTGGGCCTAGGGAGGTTTCCTCCCTCCCCAAGGAACCTAGGAGGTGCCTTCCCCTTTAGGAACTCTTCCCTCCCAACCACATGGGCCCTTGGGGGTTGGCCCAACAAGGCTTGGACGCCTCCGTACAGCCCATGCACGTTCTAGGGGCTGGAGGGACCCTTCCAAACTCCCCGAGGACCCTTTGGAACCTTCTATAACCTTCTAAAGCTTTCCGGTACAATACTGATAAAGCCCAAAACTTTTCAGTAGCCAAAATAGGACTTTCCATATATAAATCTTTACCTTCAGACCATTTCGGAGCTCCACATGATGTAAGGGATCTCATCCGGGACTCCAATCAAGATTTGGTCACCAACGTACATATCCCAATACTACTCTAGCATCACCGAACGTTAAGTGTGCATACCTTGCGGGTTCGAGAACTATGCAAACATGACAGAGACACCTCTACGGTCAATAACCAATAGTGTGACCTAGATGCCCATATTGGTTCATACATATTATACGATGATCTTTATCAGCTGAACCACGATGCCAGGGATTCAATCAATCCCGTATGCAGTTTCCTTTGTCCATCGGTATGTTACTTGTCCGATATTCGATCGTCAGTATCTCCATACCTAGTTCAATCTACCTAGCTCAATCTCGTTACCGACAAGTCTCTTTACTCGTTTCATAATACAAGATCCAGTGGCTAATTCTTTAGTCACATTGCTTGCATGCTTCTTTTCATGTTGTATTACCGAGTGGGCCCTGAGATACCTCTCCGTCATAAGGAGTAACAAATCCTAGTCTTGATCCATGCCAACTCAACACACACCCTCGTAGATACCTGTAGAGCATCTTTATAGTCACGCAGTTACATTGCGACGTTTTATACACACAAGGTACTCCTCCGATGTAAGTGAGTTGCATGATCTCATGGTCATAGGAACACATACTTGACATGAACAAAACAATAGCAATAAACTGACATGATCATATGCTATGTTCATAGTTTGGGTCTTGTCCATGACATCATTCTCTTAATGATGTGATCCCATTATCAAATGACAACTCATGTATATGGCTAGGAAACCTTAGCCATCTTTGATCAACGTGCTAGTCTAGTAGAGGCTCACTAGGGACACGGTGTTGTCTATGTATCCACACATGTATTTGAGTTTCCAATCAATACAATTATATCATGGATAATAAACAATTATCATGAACAAGGAAATATGATAATAACTAATTTATTTTTGCCTCTAGGGTATATTTCCAACAGTTCTTTTGGGATCAAGGTGATCATAGCAAAATTAGGTCTAAAAATGTTCAGATCCCCTCCATGGAATTTCCAGAACGTATCTAAAAGATTTTTCTTGATCAGGGTCGAGAAATGCTGATAGAAGAAGAAAGGTATTCCATCATGCCAGGGGCCCCATCAGGATAAGGGTCGAAGATAACTTGTTATCTTCTTCTTCGGTAAAAGGAGCCTCTAGAGATTATTCTGCTCCTGAGTAACCATATCCTCAAGGGAGAAGAATTCAGACTTGAGCTTGAAACCACTACTGGTTTCTTGTTTAAAAAGATCTTTATAAAAATCACTAGCTACCCTCGGCATATCTTTAATGTTAGTGACAGGGCCATTAGGTCCATCAAGAGAGTGGATGAGGGGTTTTCCTCCTCCTCCTGTGATTTTCTACTTCATGGAAACATGAAGTGTTCCTATCTCCTTTTTTAATGCGTCTGTCTCTAGATCTGTGTTTAGCCTTGGTTTCTTCGTGAAGCCAAATCTTCCAGAGTTCATTTTAGATGAATTTCCATCAAGAAGTTTTAGCTTCAGAAAGATCTACAATTTTTGCTTTGATATCTGAAGCATCAAACTCCTCTATGCGGATTTTTATGTGTCTTCTAAGGTTAGCCTCTTCATTTGAGATCCATCCTTTTGTAAATTTCCTAATCTTCCTAATTTTCATTTTCCACTTGTCAACAGGGGAGTTTGTTTGAGTAGGCTCTCACCAAATTTTGGTAATTAGGTCAGAGAAGTCTTCTCTTAACAACCACCATTTCTCAAATTTAAAACTACTTTTCCTTGGCTGTTGATGCACACCTGAGTCCCATAGTAAGGGGTGTGATCACTCCCATGTCTAGGTAAAGCTCTACATGTGGACATGGGGAAAATCTTATCTAATTCAGTGTCATAGAATAATATGTCTATAGTGGACATAATCAGGTCCACCTGGTTGTTAGCCCGAGTAAATTTCCTACTAGAGAGCTTAATTTCTAGGAGACTCCAGATTTCTATCCAAGCACTAAAGTTATCACACCGTTTGTGATTGACCACCTCATTGCTTTTATCCCTAGCATTCCTAACCATGTTAAAATCTCATCCAATGAGGGTGGTGATAGAAACCTCTAGAAAGAGAGTGTGAAGCTCAAATATAAAGGCATATTTATCCTCATCATAGGTTGAGCCATGAACTATAATAATTCTAAAGATGCTATCATTAGTTTTAAGTTTCACTATAGGCTCACCAAAAAATCTAGATGAGACCAGGAAATTACATAAAAAATATCTTGGTCTACTCCCACCACGATGCCTCTAGCGGAGCCTCTGGAAGGTAGACTGTGTCAGGAGAAATCTATGACACCAACAAGTGATTTCAAATAATTACCATAAAATACGCTTGTTTGGTTTCTTGAAACCCTAGTATTGAAGGATGTGTTTGAGCTATGGTATATATGATTAAGTGTTTCCTGCCTGTGGCAGAAATGCCTCTAATGTTCTAGAAGAGAGCATTCATTTAATAAACACTTTCTTGGGGTGCTTGCGCTACCTATTCTTATAGACCAGAGACCCTTATTAGGGCTAGCAGGGGCTCTGAGAGGATATTTTCACTACTTTTATGACTGTTGATGGGGGTCTCAAGAGCAACACCCATAGTCTTGTCCTGAGACACCTCATCATTAGAGCTACTATCAGTAATTTTTTCAATGTCTAAAACCAATTGAAGAAGCAACATAAATGAAAGAGGGGTTATTAAATAGGGAGAAGATGGTGCTTTTCAAAGCATGATTTTTCTAGGATTCCACATTTTGGACTTCTTTCAACTTATGAGCTTTCTCTATGATAGTTCTCTTATCACTAGCAATTCTAGCACTGGCTCTAGTAGCTTGGACAGGTCCCCACTAGATGTTTTTGGTGCCTTCATGAATTGGTAGCATGTGAAAATCAACATCAGATTGGCTCGCCATAGGATCAGTAGCAGCAGAGACAAACTGATCATCTAGGGAGGCTCCAGCAGCATTAGTGACAAATTGATCATCAAGTTCATCTTCACGTATTAATTCATCATCTTCGAGAAGCTCCATTTCTCTTAACAGGTTGAATTCTTGAGAGTCTCCCTATTGAGAATTTAGGAGGGCTTCCAAGTTCCTAATCCTTGCAGAGTACTGGGATTCAGGGAGTTGAGTTTTCAGCATGGATGTGGAGGTGGAATCAGCTTCCATGTGCTCTTGTCCAAGGGCTTGAGTTATGTGGTTATTGGTTCCAGAGCCAGCAAGGGAGCCAGTCTCGTAACCAGATCTTCGGCTCATTTGGGATCTGTTGTCGACAGAAGTGTTCCTTTTGGAGCCAGAATTCATGGACACATGAGTATTAAGAGAGGGGTTGGTAGAGGTAGTTGTTATCTCATCATCACCAAGGAGCTCCACTTCAATAAGCAGCATGTAGATTTTACCCTGAATTGCAAACAGTCTCTCACTAGGAATCTTGGAGTATTCTTTGCAGGATATCTTTACTCTAACAATCAAATAGAAAGACTTGAAGTTATGTTGCCAATCTACATGTACAAGCACACCCAATGTGGAGATGATCTCATCTAGCCTCATCGAGTCACACCATTTGGGGTTCATCTTCCTGATTTTGTTCCAAACCTCTTGTAAATCCTCTTCAGGTTCTACATTACCCTTCCACACTTCTGCATTTACAGTGACATTCTGTTTTTTCAGTCCAAAGTAGGGGTCACCAGCAACCTGAACCACATCAATCTCAGGGGGGAAACTTCACAAGGAAGGTCCATTCATCCAAAGCATTGACGGGCCATGGCCAATTGGTCTTGTATATACTAGCAAATTCTTTTACAAGTTCCTCTTTAGTGACATCTCCAGCTTCAACTAGCATAATGCCAACGTTCTTCAACCCACCATGGTGCTGGGAATTTGCATCGGGGGTGTCAAGATGATAGAATCCAACGTTCTTCACACTTGTCTACATGGTGTCCTGGATCACCACAACTGTAGCAGACAACATGGCATAGGACATCAAGCCAGTAGTAGTAGTGGGAGGACTTTGGGAATTGCATCATTCTTTTTTCTGTGAGAATTCCTCTTCTGAGCTTTGCTTCCCCCTTGAGAACTAGTAGAGGAGTTACCCGAGTCAGGCGCACCACTTGTTGCAATCTGCCCCTACTTTTGATTTTGTTGAGGGGGATAGGGCCAAACTATTCAAAGGAGGACCTCCGCATTGCTACTGTTGGTAGGGTGGTGGAAACTGACGTGGGGCATTCCAGGGTGGAGGCGGCGCTTGCTATCCAAAACCAAAGATCTGTGGGGGATGAGCATTGAGAGGAGGTTGCATCATCGCCCGATCTTGGTACCGGTAATTGATGTTGTTATTCTCTCCACGCCGCCCTTTACTCTTGTTACAGCCACGACCGCAGCCACCTTCTGACATCACAGGAGGTATGTTAGCGGCAACGGTGGCGGCGGAAGCCTGGAGGAGGGGTGGGGAATGGTTGAGGGAGCTAGAGTTTTCCATCGGAGGGGTATATATATCTGCCCAAATCTCGTGATGGAACTTCTTTGCCTGGTCACCATGGCAGCAAGGCACATGTGAGGCCAAGGTGGCATCATCGTCACCTTTCTTTCTCGTTTGAATTTGGATACATCTGGCTCTCTAAAGGAAATGGAACCCTCCCGAATGTTGCATGACCAGCACCGTGGAATCCTCACTAGTAGGCCTCGGACTTGATCTCAGATCACCACTGGCACGAGCCTGCTCATAAGAGATGATTCCAGCGAAGGAGCCATGATGAAATTGAACTGAGTCACCAGTAACGCCTACATTTTGATTAGCATCGCTGATTCCCTGAAGATTTAGACAAACTTATCTAGGATCAAACTGAGCGTCCCGGGCAGGGTTGTTGACAAACTCAGAAACATGGGTCGCAAGGACGTTGGGGCTGCAATTGTGGAGACGGTGGTAAGCTGAGAAACCTGGCGAATATTGAGCAGGATCAGAAGCCACTCTCATCCAGATGTTAGCATCAAGGTGTGTAAAAAATTTCCTCCATCTCACAACCTCCATCGACTACAACATCCATTTGTAGAATGCCACTCGACCCGTTGCAGGGGTGGAGACAAGAATGGCAGCGGATCTACTGGTTCTGGCCCTAATGGTACGCGGGTGGGCATCAACCCATTAATGCATTCCCAACATATTTATCGCTTCAATTCCCCCGAGCGCGCTTCCTACCGCGCCCAAGCAAGGAAGGCTGGGGGAGGCTTCGATGGGTGTGGCATCCGTCTTTTCTCCTCCATCATGCCCTCAAAGTAAATTCGCCACGCTAGATTCAGCAATTCACGGTTCGCTTGATCCGTGCAACTTTGCGCATACCTGCATCCATGAGGATTTGAATTCACGTCCCCCAATGCATCTTCCTCAGCATCTCTACATCCCTAACTCATGGAGTCGAGGAGAGCATGATACGTCTCCAATGTATCTATATTTTTTGATGGTTTCATGCTATTATGTTGTCAAACTTTGGATGTTTTGTATGCCTTTTATATTTTTTTTGGGACTAACTTATTAACTCAGTGCCAAGTGTCAGTTCCCATTTTTTCCATATTTTTGACCCCTTTCAGATGAGATTTTGAAACGGAGTCCAAACGGAAGAAAATCCCCGAAAAGATTTTTTTTTTGGAAAGGAAGAAGATCGGTGAACTTGGGAGCGAAGACAGGGGAGCCCCAGGGGCCCCACAAGCCCCCACCCCACGGCCAGGGGGGCCGCGCCATCCAGGCTTGTGGGCCCCCTGTAAGTCCCCTGACCTAGGTCTTTCGCCTATATAATCCCATAAATTCCAGAAAAAATCAAGAGATCATCGCAATTGCTTTTCCGCCGCCGCAAGCTTCCGTCTCCGCAAGATCCGATATGGGGCACATCCTGGTGCCCTGCCGGAGGGGGGATTCGGTCACGGAGGGCTTCTTCATCAACACCATGACTTCTCCGATGATGCGTGAGTAGTTCACCATAGACCTACGGGTCCATAGCTAGTAACTAGATGGCTTCTTCTCTCTCTTGGATCTTCAATACAAAGTTCTCCATGATCTTCATGGAGACCTATCCGATGTAATATTCTTTTGCGGTGTGTTTGTCGAGATCCGATGAATTGTGGATTTATGATCAGATTATCTATGAATCTTATTTGAGTTTCTTCTGATCTCTCTTATGCATGATTTCATATCCTTGTAGTTCTCTTCGAGTTGTGGGTTTTGTCTGGCCAACTAGATCTATGATTCTTGCAATGGGAGAAGTGCTTGGTTTTGGGTTCATACCGTGCGGTGACCTCACCCAGTGACAGAAGGGGTAGCGAGGCACGCATCGTGTTGTTGCCATCAAGGGTAAAAAGATGGGGTTTTCATCATTGGTTTGAGATTATCCCTCTACATCATGTCATCTTGCTTAAAGCGTTACTTTGTTCGTCATGAACTCAACTAGATGCATGATGGATAGCGGTCGATGTGTGGAGTAATAGTAGTAGATGCAGAAAGTATCGGTCTACTTGTCTCGGACGTGATTCCTATATGCATGATCATTGCCTTAGATATCGTCATGACTTTGCGCGGTTCTATCAATTGCTCGACAGTATTTTGTTCACCCACCATGATACTTGCTATTTTGAGAGAAGCCTCTAGTGAACACTATGGCCCCCAGGGTCTACTTCACACCATATTTTCAGCCTTACACTTTTTACTTCGTTGCACTTTTCGCCTTCAGATCTCACTTTGCAAACAATCTTGAAGGGATTGACAACCCCTTTGAAGCATTGGGTGCAAGCTTGTTTGTGTTTGCGCAGGTACTCTGGACTTGATGTGACCCTCCTTCTGGATTGATACCCTGGTTCTCAAACTGAGGGAAATACTCATTGCTCGTGTGCTGCATCACCCTTTCCTCTTCAAGGGAAGAACCAACGCAAGCCCAGCCTCTGTCAACGTGTCAACTTCTGGCGCTGTTGTGTGTGGGATAGCAGAAGTATTTCTGGCGCCGTTGCCGGGGAGGAAGATCAAGTCAAGAACTCATCCAAGTAGGTGTCACAAACTCATCTCTTGCATTTACTCTTTTTGCCAGTTGCCTCTCGTTTTCCTCTCCCCCACTTCACCAATTTGCCTTTTTCGTTCGCCTTTTCGTTCGCCTTTTCGTTTGCCCTTTTTCTCGCCTGCTCTTTGTTTGCTTGTTGAAGTCACCATGAACGAAAACACAAAACTTTGTGACTTCTCGAATACTAATAATAATGATTTTATTAGTACTCCGATTGCTCCCGCCGCTAGTGCGAAGTCATACGAAATCAATGCCGCTTTGCTGAATCTTGTTATGAAAGAGCAATTCTCTGGCGTTCCTAGTGAAGATGCCGCATCCCATCTCAATACCTTCATTGATCTTTGCGATATGCAAAAGAAAAAAAGATGTGGATAATGACGTGATTAAATTGAAGCTTTTTTTCCTTTCTCGTTGTGAGCTCGCGCAAAAACTTGGTTTTCTTCTTTGCCCAAAAATAGTATCAATTCTTGGGATAAGTGCAAAGATGCTTATATATCCAAGTATGTTCCGCCGGCTAAGATCATCTCTCTCCATAATGATATCATGAACTTCAAGCAACTTGATCATGAACATGTTGCACAAGCTTGGGAGGGAATGAAATTAATGATTAGAAATTGTCCTGCTCATGGCTTGAGTCTTTGGATGATTATTCAAATCTTTTACGCTGGCTTGAATTTCGCTTCTAGAAATATCTTGGACTCCGCCTCAGGTGGAACGTTCATGGAAATCACGTTAGGAGAAGCCACAAAGCTCTTAGACAACATCATGACAAACTACTCTCAGTGGCACACTCAAAGGTCACCTACTAGTAAGAAGGTACACGCCATAGAAGAAATTAACTCGTTGAGTGCTGAGATGGATGAGTTAATGAATTTGGTTGCTAGTAGAAGTGCTCCTTTGGATCCTTATGATATGCCTTTGTCTTCTTTGATTGAGAGTAGCAACGCTAGCTTGGACGTTAATTTTGTTGGTAGGAATAACTTTCGCAACAAGAACGCTTTTAGAGGAAACTATGTTCCTAGGCCTTTTCCTAGTAACTCCTCTAATAACTTTGGCAACTCCTACGACAATACTCATGGAAATTACAATAGATTACCCTTTGATCTGGAGAGTAATATAAAAGAGTTCATCAACTCTCAAAAGATTTTCAATGCGTCCATAGAGGAAAAGTTACTCAAAATTGACGATTTGGCTAATAGCGTGGATAGGATTTCTAGTGATGTTGATGCTTTGAAAGTTAGATGTGCTCCTCCCAAAATCAACATGGATGAAACTTTGAAAGCTATGCGTGTTTCCATGATTGAGAGCCAATAAAGAACCGCCCAAATTCGTGCTAGACATGAATGGCTTAAAAAGGCGTGTTCTCGTGATAAGAATCACGAAGATCTTAACGTGCTTGGTGTGACTCCCATTGAATCTTTGTTTTCTTGTGTCAAACCTAATGATTATGGGGCTGGATATGAATCCACTTTGATTGAAAAGTGCCCCAATGATTCGGGGTCCATCTATCTTGATGCTAAAAGCAATAAAAGTGGAGTAGAAGACGTTAAAACTTTGAGTAGTAATGAAATTACTACCATGGATTTCAAGGAATTCAATTATGATAGTTGCTCCTTGATTGAATGCATTTCTTTGATGCAATCCATGTTAAACTCTCCACACGCTTATAGCCAAAACAAAGCCATTACCGATCACATCGTCGAAGCTATGATAAAAGCTCTGGAAGAGAAACTTGAATTGGAAGTCTCTATCCCTAGAAAGCTTCATGATGAGTGGGAACCTACCATCAAAATCAAAATCAAAAACTATGAGTGCAATGCTTTGTGTCATTTTGGTGCTAGTGTTTCTGCGATTCCAAAGTCTTTATGTGATGTTCTGGGTTTTAATGAGATTGAAGAGTGTTCTCTTAATTTGCATCTTGTTGATTCTACTATCAAGAAACCCATGGGAAGGATCAACGATGTTCTTATTATTGCAAGTAGGAACTATGTACCTGTGGATTTCATTGTGCTTGACATTGATTGCAATCCTGCATGCCCTATTATTCTTGGTAGACCTTTCCTAAGGACTATCGGTGCTATCATCGATATGAAGGAAGGGAATATTAGATTTAAATTTCCTTTAAGGAAGGGCATGGAACACTTTCCTAGAAATAAAATAAGATTGCCTTATGAGTCCATGATGAGGGCCACTTATGGTTTGAGCACCAAAGACGACGATATGTGATTCTATCGCATCTATGCCTAGCTAAGGGCGTTAAAAAAATAGCTCTTGTTGGGAGGAAACCCAATGAATTTATCTTTTTCTTTCTGTTTTGTTGCGTCCACACTTTCACAATTCTGTTGTGATTGTGTTTTTTGTGTTTCTTTTTGTGTTTGAGCCAAGCAAAGCCTTTATGACTAGTCTTGGTAATGGTTGTTTGATCTTGCTGGAAAAAGACAGAAACTTTTCGCTCACGAGATGATTTTTCGTTTTTTTTCAGAAAGAGATTTTGAGTTGATTCTTTTTTCTGCTGATTGATATGCTCTTTCCCGAGGTCGTTATAATTTTGCAGATTGTTTAAGGTATCAGAAGTATACGAAGTATACAGATTGCTACAGACTAGTCCGTTATTGACATATTTTGTTTTTGTTTAGTTGGTTGCTTGTTTTGATGAAACTATGGTTAGTATCGGGGGGTACTAGCCATGCAAAAGTGAGAATACAGTAGCACATCATCAATATAGATGGAATTCAAGTTTTCTATAGTACCAAAAGAAGTGGTAGTTTGTTTTCTTGTACTAATGTTATCACAAGTTTCTGTTTAAAGTTTTGTGTTGTGAAGTTTTCAAGTTTTGGGTGATGTTCTCATGGACAAAGAGATAAGGAGTGGAAAGAGCTCAAGCTTGGGGATTCCCAAGGCATCCCAAGCCAAATTCAAGGACACCAAAAAGCCTAAGCTTGGGGATGCCCCGAGAAGGCATCCCCTCTTTCGTCTTCAATCCATCGGTAACATTACTTGGAGCTATATTTTTATTCACCACATGATATGTGTTTTGCTTGGAGCGTCTTGTATCTTAGGAGTCTTTTCTTTTTGTTTGGTCACAATCATCCTTGCTGCACACCTTTTTGAGAGATAGAAACATGCACTCATCGTGATTTTTCTAGAATACTCATAGTGCTTCACTTATATCTTTTGAGCTAGATACTTTTGCTCGTGTGCTTCACTTATATCTTTTGAGATAGACACTTTTGCTCTTGTGTTTCACTTATATCTTTAGAGCACGGCGGTGCGTGATTTGGTAGTTGGCTTATGCTATGAAAGTAGTCCCAAATGTGATAGGTACCCAAAGAGGATACAAAAACCTCCATCTTCATGTACATTGAATAGAAAGAGAAGTTTTGATTCCTCTCAATTAGTTTTGAGACGTGGATTCGGTAATATTAAGAGTTATGTTAGTAGGGTGTTGTGAATCTAGAAATACTTGTGTTGAAGTTAGTGATTCCCGTAGCATGCACGTATGGTGAACCGCTATGTTAGGAAGTCGAAGCTTAATTGATCTATTGATTGTCATCCTTTGTGTTGAGGTCGGGATCGCGCAATGGTTAACACCTACCAACCCTTCCCCTCGGAGTATGCGTTTAGCACTTTGTTTCAATTACTAATAAAAAATTTCACAATAAGTATGTGAGTTCTTCATGACTAATGTGAGTCCATGGTATAGATGCACTTTCACCTTCCACCATTGCTAGCCTCTCTAGTGCCGCGCAATTCTCGCCGGTGCACAAACCCACCAAATTCCTTCCTCAAAACAGCGACCATACCTACCTACTATGGCATTTTCATAGCCATTCCAAGATATATTGCCATGCAACTCCCACCGTTCCGTCTCATGACTTGTGCCGTCACTCTCATATTGCCATTGCATGATCGTAAGATAGCTAGCGAGATTTTCAACGTCATACACCATGCTAGATCGTTGCACATCCCGGTACACTGCCGAAGGCATTTCCTATGGAGTCGTCATCATTGTGATCTTTGAGCTGTGAGTAAATAAAAGTGTGATGATCATCATTATTAGAGCATTGTCCCATGTGAGGAAATTAAAAAAAAGGCCAAAGATCCCAAAAAAAAGAGGCCTAAGAGCCCAAATAAAAAAAAGGGAGAGAAAAAGAGAGAAGGGACAATGCTACTATCTTTTTCCACACTTGTGCTTCATGATAGCACCATGTTCTTCATGATTGAGAGCTTCTTGCTTTGTCACTACCATATGCTAGTGGGAATCTTCGTTTTATAACTTGGCTTGTATATTCCAATGATGGGCTTCCTCAAAATAGCCCTAGGTCTTCGTGAGCAAGCAAGTTGGATGCACACCCACTAGTTTCCCTCTTGAGCTTTCACATACTTATAACTCTAGTGCATCTCTTGTATGGCAATCCCTACTCATTCACATTGATATCTATTAATGGGCATCTCCATAGCCTATTGATACGACGAGTCAGTGTGACCATCTCCTCCTTTTTGTCTCACAACCACCACCACACTCTATTCCACCTATAGTGATATATCCATGGCTCGCGCTCATGTATTGTGTGATAGTTATAAAAAGTTTCAGAAAGTAAGAGTGCGAAAACAATTACTTGGCCAATTCTGGGGTTGTGCATGATTTACATTAGTTGTGTGAGGATGATGGAGCATAGCCAGACTATATGATTTTGTAGGGATAACTTTCTTTGGCCTTGTTATTTTGAAAGTTCATGATTACTTTGCTAGTTTGCTTGAAGTATTACTATTTTCATGTCAATAGCAAACTATTGTTTTGAATATTACGGATCTGAACATTCATGTCACGTGAAAGAAGTTGCAAAGGACAACTATGCTAGGTAGCATTCCACATCAAAAATTCATTCTTTATCACTTCCCTACTCGAGGACGAGCAGTAGTTAAGCTTGGGGATGTTTGATACGTCTCCAACGTATCCATAATTTTTCATGGTTTCATGCTATTATCTTGTCAAACTTTGGATGTTTTGTATGCCTTTTATATATTTTTTTGGACTAACTTATTAACTCAGTTCCAAGTGCCAGTTCCTATTTTTTCCATATTTTTGACCCCTTTCAGAGGAGATTTTGAAACGGAGTCCAAACGGAAGAAAATCCCCGAAAAGATTTTTTTTGGAACGGAAGAAGATCCGGGAACTTGGGAGCCAAGGCAGGGGAGCCCCAGGGGCCCCACAAGCCCCCACCCCGCGGCCAGGGGGGCGCGCCATCCAGGCTTGTGGGCCCCCTGGAGGTCCCCTGACCTAGGTCTTTCGCCTATATAATCCCATAAATTCCACACAAAAAATCAAGAGTTCATCGCAATTGCTTTTCCGCCGCCGCAAGCTTCTGTCTCCGCAAGATCCCATCTGGGGCACGTCCTGGTGCCTTGCCGGAGGGGGAATTCAGACACGGAGGGCTTCTTCATCAACACCATGACCTCTCCGATGATGCGTGAGTAGTTCACCATAGACCTACGGGTCTATAGCTAGTAACTATATGTCTTCTTCTCTCTCTTGAATCTTCAATACAAAGTTCTCCATGATCTTCATGGAGATCTATCAGATGTAATCTTCTTTTATGGTGTGTTTGTTGAGATCCGATGAATTGTGGATTTATGATCAGATTATCTATGAATCTTATTTAATTTTCTTCTGATCTCTCTTACGCATGATTTCATATCCTTGTAATTCTCTTCGAGTTGTGGGTTTTGTCTGGCCAACTAGATCTATGATTCTTGCAATGGGAGAAGTGCTTGGTTTTGGGTTCATACCGTGTGGTGACCTCACCCAGTGACAGAAGGGGTAGCGAGGCACGCATCATGTTGTTTCCATCAAGGGTAAAAAGATGGGGTTTTCATCATTGGTTTGACATTATACCTCTACATCATGTCATCTTGCTTAAAGCGTTACTCTGTTCGTCATGAACTCAATACACTAGATGCATGCTGGATAGCGGTCGATGTGTGGAGTAATAGTAGTAGATGCAGAAAGTATCGGTCTACTTGTCTCGGACATGATGCCTATATGCATGATCATTGCCTTAGATATCGTCATGACTTTGCGTGGTTCTATCAATTGCTCGACAGTAATTTGTTCACCCACCATGATACTTGCTATTTTCAGAGAAGCCTCTAGTGAACACTATGGCCCCCAGGGTCTACTTCACACCATATTTTCAGCCTTACACTTTTTACTTCATTGCACTTTCCACCTTCAGATCTCACTTTGCAAACAATCTTGAAGGGATTGACAACCCCTTTGAAGCGTTGGGTGCAAGCTTGTTTGTGTTTGCGCAGGTACTCTGGACTTGACGAGACCCTCCTTCTGGATCGATACCTTGGTTCTCAAACTGAGGGAAATACTTACTGCTCCTGTGCTGCATCACCCTTTCTGTTGGAAATATGCCCTAGAGGCAATAATAAAATGGTTATTATCATATTTCCTTGTTCATGATAATCGTGTATTGTTCATGCTATAATTGTATTAACAGGAAACAGTAATACATGTGTGAATAAATAGATCACAATGTGTCCCTAGCAAGCCTCTAGTTGGCTAGCTCGTTAGTCAATAGATTATCATGGTTTCCTGATCATGGGCATTAGATGTCATTGATAACGGGATCACATCATTGGGATAATGATGTGATGGACAAGACCCAATCCTAAGCATAGCACTAGATCGTATTGTTCGTATGCTAAAGCTTTTCTAATGTCAAGTATCTTTTCCTTCAACCGTGAGATTGTGCAACTACCAGATACCGTAGGAGTGCTTTGGGTGTATCAAACGTCACAACGTAACTGGCTGACTATAAAGGTGCACTACGGGTACCTCCGAAAGTGTCTGTTGGGTTGGTATGAATCGAGATCGGGATTTGTCACTCCGTGTGACGGAGAGGTATCTCTGGGCCCACTCGGTAGAACATCATCATGAGCTCAATGTGACTAAGGAGTTAGTCACACGATGATGGGCTACGGAACGAGTAAAGAGACTTACCGGTAACGAGATTGAACAAGGTATAGGTATACCGACGATCGAATCTTGGGCAAGTTCTGTACCGACAAACAAAGGGAATCGTATACGGGATTAATTGAATCCTTGACATCGTGGTTCATACGATGAGATCATCGTGGAGCAAGTGGGGGCCACCATGGGTATCCAGACCCCGCTGATGGTTATTGGCCGGAGAGGCGTCTCGGTCATGTCTGTCTGTCTCCCGAACCCGTAGGGTCTACACACTTAAGGTTCGATGACGCTAGGGTTATAGGGAATTGTTATACGAGGTTACCGAAAGTTGTTCGGAGTCCCGGATGAGATCCCGGACGTCACGAGCAGCTCCGGAATGATCCGGAGGTAAAGATTGATATATAGGACGGATGGTTTCGGATACCGGAAGTGTTTCGGGCATCACCGGTAACGTACCGGGACCACCGGGACCACCGGAGGTGGCCTCGGGGGTCCACCGAAGGGTTGAAACGACCCCGGGAGGTAAGGTGGACCAAGTGGGGAAGGGAACCAGCCTCTAGGTGGGCTGGTGCGCCTCCCCACTCAGCCCAATGCGTGGGGGAGAGAAAAGGGGGGACAAACCCTAAGCCAGGTGGGCCTAAGGCCCACCAGGTGGTGCGCCACCCCCTCCCCACCCTAGCCGCCGCTCCCCTTTCCCATCTGGTGGCCGTCGGACCCTAGGGAGGGAATCCTAGGGGTGGCGCAGCCCCTCCCCCTCCTCCTACAAATAGAGAGGGGTGTTGGCCCTTGGGAGACAGACTTTTGCCTCCCCCTCGGCGCAGCCCTGCCCTACTTCCTCCTCCTCTCTGCCGGTGCTTGGCGAAGCCCTGCCGGGAGACCTCGTCTCTCAATCGACACCACGCCGTCGTGCTGCTGGAGTTCTTCCCCAACCTCTCCCTCCTCCTTGCTAGATCAAGGTGCAGGAGACGTCACTGGGCTGCACGTGTGTTGAACGCGGAGGTGCCGTAGTTCGGCACTAGATCGGAATCACACCGCGATCCGAATCGCTGCGAGTACGACTCCATCAACCGCATTCTAGTAACGCTTCCGCTTAGCGATCTTCAAAGATATGAAGATGCTCTTACCCCTCTCTCGTTGCTGGTCTCTCCATAGGAAGATCTGAATATACGTAGGAAAATTTTGAATTTATGCTACGTTACCCAACAGTGGCATCCGAGCCAGGTTCTCTATGCGTAGATTCTATGCACGAGTAGAACACAAAAGTTGTGGGCGATGATTTTTCAATTTGCTTGCCGCTACTAGTCTTATTCTTTTCCGGCGGTATTGTGGGATGAAGCGGCCCGGATCGACTTTACACGTACGCTTACGTGAGACTCGTTCCACCGACAGACATGCACACCGTGCATAAAGGTGGCTAGCGAGTGTTTGTCTCTCCTACTCTAGTCGTATTGGATTTGATGAAAAGGGTCCTTATGAAGGGTAAATAGCTTTGGCATATCATCGTTGTGGCTGTCACGTAGGTAAGAAGGCGTTCTTGCTAGAAACCCAAATCAGCCACGTAAAACTTGCAACAACAATTAGAGGATGTCTAACTTATTTTTGCAGGGTTTGACATGTGATGTGATATGGCCAAAGTTGTGATGTTGCATGTATGATGTATGAGATGATCATGTTATTGTAATAGGTTTCACGACTTGCATGTCGATGAGTATGACAACCGGCAGGAGCCATAGGAGTTGTCTTAATTTATTGTATGAGATGCAACGCCATGTGCTTACTACTTTTATTTCATTGCTAACGGTTAGCTATAGTAGTGGTGATAGTAGTAGTTGGCGTGACAACTTCACGGAGACACGATGATGGAGATCATGGTGTCACGCCGGTGACGATGATGATCATGCGATGCCCGAAGATGGAGATCGAAAGGGCGAAGATGATAATGGCCATATCATGTCACTATATGATTGCATTGTGATGTTTATCATGTTTTACATCTTATTGCTTAGAACGACGGTAGCATAATAAGATGATCCCTCTTAAAATTTCGAGAACGTATTCCCCTAAGTGTGCACCGTTGCGAAGGTTCGCTGTCTCGAAGCACCACGTGATGATCGGGTGTGATAGATTCTAACGTACGCATACAACGGGTGTAAGCCAGATTTACACACGCGAAACACCTAGGTTGACTCGACGAGCATAGCATGTACAGACATGACCTCAAATACAAGAGACCGAAAGGTCGAACATGAGTCGTATGGTTGAATACGATCAGCATGAAGTTGCTCACCATGGTGACTAGTCCGTCTCACGTGATGATCGGACACGGGTTGGTCAACATGGATCATCTATCACTTAGATGACTAGAGGGATGTCGATTTAAGTGGGAGTTCATACTTAATTTGATTAAATGAACTTAATTGTCATGAACTTAGTCTAAAAGTTGTCTTTATAAATATTGTAGATGGCCAACGTCAACCTCAATTTCAACGCATTCCTAGAGAAAAACAAGCTGAAAGATTATGGTAGCAACTATGCGGACTGGGTTCGCAACTTGAAGCTCATCCTTGAAGCAGCTAAAAAGGCTTATGTCCTTGATGCGCCGCTAGGTGACCCTCCCGCTCCCGCAGTAGCCCAGGACATTCTGAACGTCTGGCAAACACGGAGTGATGACTACTCTCTGGTTAGGTGTGGCATGTTATACAGTTTAGAAACGGGGCTCCAAAGGCGTTTTGAGCAACACGGAGCATATGAGATGTTCCAGGAGCTGAAGCTAGTTTTTCAAGCTCATGCCCGTGTCGAGAGATATGAAGTCTCCGACAAGTTCTTTAGCTGTAAGATGGAGGAGAACAGTTCTGTCGGTGAGCACATACTCAAAATGTCTAGGTTACACGGTCGTCTGACTTCACTTGGAGTCGAACTTCCGGATGATGCTATAATTGACAGAATCCTCCAGTCTCTCCCACCAAGCTACAAAGGCTTTGTGCTTAACTACAACATGCAAGGGATGGAAAAGACCATTCCCGAGTTGTACTCGATGCTCAAGTCTGCAGAAGTAGAAATCAAGAAAGAGCGTCAAGTGTTGATGGTCAACAAGACCACTAGTTTCAAGAAAGGAAAGGGTAAGAAGAACGTCAAGGAAGACGGCAAAGCTGTTGCCGCGCCCGGTAAGCCAGATGCCTGGAAGAAGAAAAAGAATGGACCCAAGCCTGAGACTGAGTGCTTCTATTGCAAGGGAAAGAGTCAATGGAAGAGGAACTGCCCCAAATACTTAGCGGACAAGAAGGCCGGCAACGTTAAAGGTATATGTGATATACATGTTATAGATGTGTACCTTACCAGCGCTCGTAGTAGCTCCTGGGTATTTGATACCGGTGTTGTTGCTCACATTTGCAACTCAAAGCAGGAACTGCGGAATAAGCGGAGACTAGCCAAGGACGAGGTGACGATGCGCGTCGGGAATGGTTCAAAGGTCGATGTGATCGCCGTCGGCACGCTACCTCTACATCTACCGTCGGGATTAGTTTTAAACCTTAATAATTGTTATTTAGTACCAGCTTTAAGCATGAACATTGTATCAGGGTCTTGCTTAATGCGAGACGGCTACTCATTTAAGTCAGAAAATAATGGTTGTTCTATTTATATGAGTGATATGTTTTATGGTCATGCTCCGCTGGTGAATGGTTTATTCTTGATGAATCTCGATCGTGATGTTACACATATTCATATTGTGAGTACCAAAAGATGTAAAGTTGATAATGATAGTCCCACATACTTGTGGCACTGCCGCCTTGGTCATATCGGCGTTAAGCGCATGAAGAAGCTCCATACCGATGGACTATTAGAGTCTCTTGATTTTGAATCATTTGACACATGCGAACCGTGCCTCATGGGCAAGATGACTAAGACTCCATTCTCGGGAATAATGGAGAGAGCGACCAACTTATTGGAAATAATACATACTGATGTGTGTGGTCCAATGAACGTTAAAGCTCGCGGTGGCTATCGTTATGTTCTCACTCTCACCGATGATTTGAGTAGGTATGGGTATATCTACTTGATGAAACACAAATCTGAGACATTTGAAAAGTTCAAGGAATTTCAGAGTGAGGTCGAGAATCAACGTGACAGAAAAATCAAGTGTCTACGATCTGATCGTGGAGGAGAATATTTGAGTCAGAGTTTGGCACACACCTAAGGAAATGTGGAATCGTTGCACAACTGACGCCGCCTGGCACACCGCAACGCAACGGAGTGTCTGAACGTCGTAATCGCACTTTATCCAGACCCCATGGGTATCCAGACCCCGCTGATGGTTATTGGCCGGAGAGGCGTCTCGGTCATGTCTGTCTGTCTCCCGAACCCGTAGGGTCTACACACTTAAGGTTCGATGACGCTAGGGTTATAGGGAATTGTTATACGAGGTTGCCGAAAGTTGTTCGGAGTCCCGGATGAGATCCCGGACGTCACGAGGAGCTCCGAAATGGTCCGGAGGTAAAGATTGATATATAGGACAGATGGTTTCGGATACCGGAAGTGTTTCGGGCATCACCGGTAACGTATCGGGACCACCGGGACCACCGGAGGTGGCCCCGGGGGTCCACCGAAGGGGGGCAACGACCCCGGGAGGTAAGGTGGGCCAAGTGGGGAAGGGAACCAGCCCCTAGGTGGGCTGGTGCGCCTCCCCACTCAGCCCAATGTGTGGGGGAGAGAAAAGGGGGGCAAACCCTAAGCGAGGTGGGCCTAAGGCCCACCAGGTGGTGCGCCACCCCCTCCCCACCCTAGCCGCCGCCCCCCTTTCCCATGTGGTGGCCGCCGGCACCTAGGGAGGGAACCCTAGGGGTGGCGCAGCCCCTCCCCCTCCTTCTACAAATAGAGAGGGGTGTTGGCCCTTGGGAGACAGACTTTTGCCTCTCCCTTGGCGCAGCCCTGCCCTACTTCCTGCTCCTCTGTGTCGGTGCTTGGCGAAGCCCTGCCGGGAGACCTCGTCTCTCCATTGACACCACGCCGTCGTGTTGCTGGAGTTCTTCCCCAACCTCTCCCTCCTCCTTGCTGGATCAAGGTGCGGGAGACGTCACCGGGCTGCACGTGTGTTGAACGCGGAGGTGCCGTAGTTCGACACTAGATCGGAATCACACCGCGATCCGAATCGCTGCGACTACGACTCCATCAACCGCGTTCTAGTAACGCTTCCGCTTAGCGATCTTCAAAGGTATGAAGATGCTCTTACCCCTCTCTCGTTGCTGGTCTCTCCATAGGAAGATCTGAATATGCGTAGGAAAATTTTGAATTTATGTTACGTTACCCAACACTTTCCTCTTCAAGGGAAGAACCAACGCAAGCCCTGCCTCTTTCAACGTGTCAACTTCTGGCGCTGTTGTTTGTGGGATAGCAGAGCACATCTCGCGGATCCATCTCGCGCACTCCCTCAGCGCCGCCCCCGCGTCTCCTCGAGCTCCTCCAGAGATACGAGCGAGATTGGCTTCAGCGGATCTAGGAATGTCTGGTAAACAAAGGGAAGATAGATTCCAAACCCCTCCACCCCCTATGGCCTCACTCTGATGGATCTAGCAGCCCCAGCCATGTGGAGCGGACTGGCACACAGAAACGGGTGGAGAGAGGGCGGTGACGGTGGCGGTGTTGCCGGCGGCCGCGATGGTGATGTTGAAGGAAAGCGGTGGGTGGAGTAGGTTAGTCGTGGCAGTGAACATGTCGCCTCTCATCACGTGTGATGTTCAACCTGTTGGGGAACGTCGCACGGGAAACAAAAAATTTCCTACGCGCACGAAGACCTATCATGGTGATGTCCATCTACGAGAGGGGATGAGTGATCTACGTACCCTCGTAGACCGTATAGCAGAAGCGTTAGAGAACGCGGTTGATGTAGTGGAACGTCCTCACGTCCCTCGATCCGCCCCGCGAACAATCCCGCGATCAGTCCCACGATCTAGTACCGAACGGACGGCACCTCCGCGTTCAGCACACGTACAGCTCGACGATGATCTCGGCCTTCTTGATCCAGCAAGAGAGACGGAGAGGTAGAAGAGTTCTCCGGCAGCGTGACGGCGCTCCGGAGGTTGGTGGTGACCTTGTCTCAGCAGGGCTCCGCCCGAGCTCCGCAGAAACGCGATCTAGAGGAAAAACCGTGGAGGTATGTGGTCGGGCTGCCGTGGAAAAGTCGTCTCAAATCAGCCCTAAAACCTCCGTATATATAGGTGGGAGGGAGGGGAGGAGGCAGCCTCAAAACCTAAAGGTTTGGCCGAAATTGGAGGTGGAGGAGTCCTACTCCAATCCTACTTGGAGTAGGATTCCACCTTCCCACTTGGAAACTCTTTCCACCTTGTGTTTTTTCCTTCTCAAACCTTATGGGCCTTAGTGGGAACTTATTCCAGCCCACTAGGGGCTGGTTTATCTCTTCCCATAGCCCATGAGACCCCTTGGGGCGTGATACCCCTCCCGATGGTCCCCGGCACCCCTCCCGGCACTCCCGGTACACTACCGATGAGCCCGAAACTTTTCCGGTGACCAAAACAGGACTTCCTATATATCAATCTTTACCTCCGGACCACTCCGGAGCTCCTCGTGACGTCCTGGATCTCATCCGGGACTCCGAACAACATTCGGTAACCAACCATATAACTCAAATACGCATAAAACAACGTCGAACCTTAAGTGTGCAGACCCTGCGGGTTCGAGAACTATGTAGACATGACCCGAGAGACTCCTCGGTCAATATCCAATAGCGGGACCTGGATGCCCATATTGGATCCTACATATTCTACGAAGATCTTATCGTTTGAACCTCAGTGCCAAGGATTCATATAATCCCGTATGTCATTCCCTTTGTCCTTGGGTATGTTACTTGCCCGAGATTCGATCGTCAGTATCCGCATACCTATTTCAATCTCGTTTACCGGCAAGTCTCTTTACTCGTTCCGTAATACAAGATCCCGCAACTTACACTAAGTTACATTGCTTGCAAGGCTTGTGTGTGATGTTGTATTACCGAGTGGGCCCCGAGATACCTCTCCGTCACACGGAGTGACAAATCCCAGTCTCGATCCATACTAACTCAACGAACACCTTCGGAGATACCTGTAGAGCATCTTTATAGTCACCCAGTTACGTTGCGACGTTTGATACACACAAAGCATTCCTCCGGTGTCCGTGAGTTATATGATCTCATGGTCATAGGAACAAATACTTGACACGCAGAAAACAGTAGCAACAAAATGACACGATCAACATGCTACGTCTATTAGTTTGGGTCTAGTCCATCACATGATTCTCCTAATGATGTGATCCCGTTATCAAGTGACAACAATTGCCTATGGCCAGGAAACCTTGACCATCTTTGATCAATGAGCTAGTCAACTAGAGGCTTACTAGGGACAGTGTTTTGTCTATGTATCCACACAAGTATTGTGTTTCCAATCAATACAATTATAGCATGGATAATAAACGATTATCGTGAACTAAGAAATATAATAATAACTAATTTATTATTGCCTCTAGGGCATATTTCCAACAGTCTCCCACTTGCACTAGAGTCAATAATCTAGTTCACATCACCATGTGATTCCAACGAATACAACACCCATATGGGGTCTGATCACGTCTTGCTCGTGAGAGAGGTTTTAGTCAACGGTTCTGAAACTATCTGATCCGTGCGTTCTTTACAAATCTTTATGTCATCTTATAGATGCTGCTACTACGTGCTATTCGAAAATGCTCCAAATATCTACTCTACTATATGAATCCGTTTCACTACTCATAGTTATTCGGATTAGTGTCAAAGCTTGCATCGACGTAACCCTTTACGACGAACTCTTTAACCACCTCCATAATCGAGAAAAATTCCTTAGTCCATTTGTTACTAAGGATAAATTTTGACCGCTGCTAGTGATTCAATCATGGATCACTCTCTGTACCTCTCAACATACTTTGAGTCAAGGCACACTTCAGGTGCGGTACACAGCATGGCATACTTTAGATTCTACGGCTAAGGCATAGAAGACGACCTTCGTCTATTCTCTTTACTCTGCCGTGGTCGGGTTTTGAGTCTTACTCAAATTCACACCTCACAACGCAACCAAGAACTCCTTCTTTGCTGGTCTATTTTGAACTCTTCCGAAAACTTGTCAAGGCATGCATCTTGTTGAAACTTCTATTAAGCGCTTTCGATCTATCTCCATAGATCTTTGATGCTCAACGTTCTAGTAGCTCAATCCAGGTATTCCTTTGAAAACTCCTTTCAAACAACCTTGTATATTTTACAGAAATTCTACATTACTTCTGATCCACAATATGTCAACCACATATACTTATCAGAAATTCTATAGTGCTCCCACTCACTTCTTTGGAAATACAAGTTTCTCATAAACCTTGTACAAACCCAAAATCTTTGATCATCTCATCAAAGTGTATATTCCAACTCCGAGATGCTTGCACCAGTCCATTTAAGGATCGCTGGAGCTTGCATACTTGCTAGTATCTTTAGGATCGACAAAACCTCATGGTTGTATCTCATACAATGTTTGCTCAAGGAAACCGTTGAGGAAACAATGTTTTGACATCCTACATGCAATATTTCATAAATAATGCAGCAACTACTAACATAACTCTAACAGATTTTCAGCATCGCTACGAGTGAGAAAGTCTCATCATAGTCAATTGTTTGATCTTTGTCGAAAACATCTTTGCGACAAGTCGAGATTTTCTTAATAGTGACTTATCACCATCATCGACTGTCTTATTTTATAGATCCATTTACTCAATAGTCCTATGACCATCAAGTAGTTCTACCAAAGTCTACACTTTGTTTTCACACATGGATCCTCTCTCGGATTTCATGGCTTCCAGCCATTCGTCGGAATCTGGGCCCACCATCGCTTTCTTCATAACTCGTAGGTTCACTGTTGCTCAACAACATGACCTCCAGGACAGGGTTACCGTACTAATCTATAGTAGTATGCGACCTTGTCAACCTACAAGGCTTGTAGCAACTTGATCCGATGCTTGATGATCACCATCATCAGCTTCCACTTCAATTGGTGTAGGCGCCACAGGAACAACTTCCTGCGCCCTGCTACACACTGGTTGAAGTGATGGTTCAATAACCTCATCAAGTTCTACCACCCTCCCACTCAATTCTTTCGAGAGAAACCTTTCCTCGAGAAAGGATCCATTTCTAGAAACAAACACTTTGCTTTCGGATCTGAGATAGGAGATGTACCCAACTGTTTTGGATATCCTATGAAGATGCATTTATCCGCTTTGGGTTCGAGCTTATCAGACTGAAACTTTTTCACATAAGTGTCGAAGCCCCAAACTTTCAAGAAACGACAGTTTAGATTTCTCTAAACCTCAGTCTATACTGTGTCATCTCAACGGAAATACGCGGTGCCCTATTTAAAGTGAGTGCGGTTGTCTCTAATGCATAACCCATAAACGATAGTGGTAATTCGATAAGAGACATCATAGCATGCACCATATGAAATAGTGCGTGGCTATGACGTTCAGACACATCATCTCACTATGATGTTCCAGGTGGCATGAACTGCGAAACAATTTCCACATTGTCTTAACTACGTACCAAAACTCGTAACTCAGATATTCATTTCTATGATCATATCGTAGATAGTTTATCCTCTTGTTACGACGAACTTCACTCCTGAAACAGAATTGAACTTTTCAATATTTCAGACTTGTGATTCATTAAGTAAATACTCTTGTATCTACTCAAATCGTCATTGAAGTAAGAACATAATGATATCCACTACGTGCCTCAGCACCCATTGGACTGCATACATCAAAATGTATCACTTCCAACAAGTTACTCTCTTGTTTCATCTCAATGAAAACAAGGCCTTGCTCATGTGGTATGATTTGCATGTCACTAGTGATTCAAACTCAGGTGAGTATAAAGATCCATCATCATGGAGCCTCTTCATGCAATTTATACCAACATGACTCAAGCGGCAGTGCCACAAGTAAGTGGTACTATCATCATTACCTTGTATCTTTTGGCACCAATATCATGAACATGTGTAACACTACGATCGAGATTCAATAAACCATTGAAGGTGATTATTCAAGCAAATAGAGTAACCATTATTCTCTTTAAATGAATAATCGTATTGCAATAAACACGATCCAATCATGTTCATGCTTAACGCAAGCACCAAATAACAATTATTTAGGTTTAACACCAATCCCGATGGTAGAGGGAGCGTGCGACATTTGATCATATCAACCTTGGAAACACTTCCAACACGTATCGTCACCTCACCTTTAGCTAGCCTCCGTTTATGCCGTAGCTTACATTTCGTGTTACTAATCACTTAGCAACCGAACCGGTATCCAATACCCTTATGCTACTAGGAGTACTAGTAAAGTACACATCAACATCATGTATATCAATACACTTCTTTCGACTTTTGCCAGCCTTCTTATCTACCAAGTATCTAGAGTTGCTCCGCCTCAGTGACTGTTCCCCTCATTACAGAAGCACTTAGTCTCGGGTTTGGGTTTAATCTTGGGTCTCTTCATTAGTGCAGCAACTGTTTTGCCGTTTCACGAAGTATCCCTTCTAGCCCTTGCCCTTCTTGAAACTTAGTGGTTTTACAAACCATCAACCATTGATGCTCCTTCTTGATTTCTACTTTCGCAGTGTCAAACATCGCGAATCGCTCAAGGATCATTGTATGTATCCTTGATATGTTATAGTTCATCACGAAGCTCTCACAACTTGGTGGCAGTGACTTTGAAGAACTATCACTATCTCATCTGGAAGATTAACTCCCACTTGATTCAAGCGATTGTCGTACTCAGACAATCTGAGCACATGCTCAACGATTGAGCCTTTTCTCCTGTGCTTTGTGGACAAAGAATTGTCGGAGGTCTCGTACCTCTTAACAAGGGCACAAGCATGAAATCACAATTTCATCTCTTTAGAACATCACTTATGTTCTGTGACGTTTTACAACGTTTTCGGCCCCTTGCTTCTAAGCCATTAAGTATTTTTGTACTGAACTATCGTGTAGTCATCAGAAACGTGTATGTCGGATGTTCACAGCATCCATAGACGACGCTCGAGGTGCAGCACACCGAGTGGTGCATTAAGGACATAAGCCTTCTGTGCAACAACGAGGACAATCCTCGGTTTTACAGACTCAGTCTGCAAAGTTTGCTACTATCAACTTTCAACTAAATTTTCTCTAGGAACAAATAAAACAGTAGAGCTATAGCGCAAGCTACATCGTAATTCGCAAAGACCATTAGACTATGTTCATGACAATTAGTTCAATTAATCATATTAGTTAAGAACTCCCACTCAAAAAGTACATCTCTCTAGTCATTTGAGTGGTACATGATCCAAATCCACTATCTCAAGTCCGATCATCACGTGAGTCGAGAATAGTTTCAGTGGTAAGCATCTCTATGCTAATCATATCAACTATACGATTCATGCTCGACCTTTCGGTCTCATGTGTTCCGAGGCCATGTCTGCACATGCTAGGCTCGTCAAGCTTAACCCGAGTGTTCCGCGTGCGCAACTGTTTTGCACCCGTTGTATGTGAACGTTGAGTCTATCACACCCGATCATCACGTGGTGTCTCGAAACGACGAACTGTAGCAACGGTGCACAGTCGGGGAGAACACAATTTCGTCTTGAAATTTTAGTGAGAGATCACCTCATAATGCTACCGTCGTTCTAAGCAAAATAAGGTGCATAAAAGGATTAACATCACATGCAATTTATAAGTGACATGATATGGCCATCATCACGTGCTTCTTGATCTCCATCACCAAAGCACCGGCACGATCTTCTTGTCACCGGCGTCACACCATGATCTCCATCATCATGATCTCCATCAATGTGTCGCCATCGGAGTTGTCGTGCTACTCATGCTATTACTACTAAAGCTACGTCCTAGCAAAGTAGTAAACGCATCTGCAAGCACAAACGTTAGTTATAAAGACAACCCTATGGCTCTTGCCGGTTGCCGTACGATCGACGTGCAAGTCGATATTATCTATTACAACATGATCATCTCATACATCCAATATATCACATCACATCGTTGGCCATATCACATCACAAGCATACCCTGCAAAAACAAGTTAGACGTCCTCTAATTTTGTTGTTGCATGTTTTACGTGGCGACCATGGGTATCTAGTAGGATCGCATCTTACTTACGCAAACACCACAACGGAGATATATGAGTTGCTATTTAACCTCATCCAAGGACCTCCTCGGTCAAATCCGATTCAACTAAAGTTGGAGAAACCGACACTTGCCAGTCATCTTTGAGCAACGGGGTTACTCGTAGCGATGAAACCAGTCTCTCGTAAGCGTACGAGTAATGTCGGTCCAAGCCGCTTCAATCCAACAATACCGCGGAATCAAGAAAAGACTAAGGAGGGCAGCAAAACGCACATCACCGCCCACAAAAACTTTTGTGTTCTACTCGAGAAGACATCTACGCATGAACCTAGCTCATGATGCCACTGTTGGGGAACGTCGCACGGGAAACAAAAAATTTCCTACGCGCACGAAGACCTATCATGGTGATGTCCATCTACGAGAGGGGATGAGTGATCTACGTACCCTCGTAGACCGTATAGCAGAAGCGTTAGAGAACGCGGTTGATGTAGTGGAACGTCCTCACGTCCCTCGATCCGCCCCGCGAACAATCCCGCGATCAGTCCCACGATCTAGTACCGAACGGACGGCACCTCCGCGTTCAGCACACGTACAGCTCGACGATGATCTCGGCCTTCTTGATCCAGCAAGAGAGACGGAGAGGTAGAAGAGTTCTCCGGCAGCGTGACGGCGCTCCGGAGGTTGGTGGTGACCTTGTCTCAGCAGGGCTCCGCCCGAGCTCCGCAGAAACGCGATCTAGAGGAAAAACCGTGGAGGTATGTGGTCGGGCTGCCGTGGAAAAGTCGTCTCAAATCAGCCCTAAAACCTCCGTATATATAGGTGGGAGGGAGGGGAGGAGGCAGCCTCAAAACCTAAAGGTTTGGCCGAAATTGGAGGTGGAGGAGTCCTACTCCAATCCTACTTGGAGTAGGATTCCACCTTCCCACTTGGAAACTCTTTCCACCTTGTGTTTTTTCCTTCTCAAACCTTATGGGCCTTAGTGGGAACTTATTCCAGCCCACTAGGGGCTGGTTTATCTCTTCCCATAGCCCATGAGACCCCTTGGGGCGTGATACCCCTCCCGATGGTCCCCGGCACCCCTCCCGGCACTCCCGGTACACTACCGATGAGCCCGAAACTTTTCCGGTGACCAAAACAGGACTTCCTATATATCAATCTTTACCTCCGGACCACTCCGGAGCTCCTCGTGACGTCCTGGATCTCATCCGGGACTCCGAACAACATTCGGTAACCAACCATATAACTCAAATACGCATAAAACAACGTCGAACCTTAAGTGTGCAGACCCTGCGGGTTCGAGAACTATGTAGACATGACCCGAGAGACTCCTCGGTCAATATCCAATAGCGGGACCTGGATGCCCATATTGGATCCTACATATTCTACGAAGATCTTATCGTTTGAACCTCAGTGCCAAGGATTCATATAATCGCGTATGTCATTCCCTTTGTCCTTCGGTATGTTACTTGCCCGAGATTCGATCGTCAGTATCCGCATACCTATTTCAATCTCGTTTACCGGCAAGTCTCTTTACTCGTTCCGTAATACAAGATCCCGCAACTTACACTAAGTTACATTGCTTGCAAGGCTTGTGTGTGATGTTGTATTACCGAGTGGGCCCCGAGATACCTCTCCGTCACACGGAGTGACAAATCCCAGTCTCGATCCATACTAACTCAACGAACACCTTCGGAGATACCTGTAGAGCATCTTTATAGTCACCCAGTTACGTTGCGACGTTTGATACACACAAAGCATTCCTCCGGTGTCCGTGAGTTATATGATCTCATGGTCATAGGAACAAGTACTTGACACGCAGAAAACAGTAGCAACAAAATGACACGATCAACATGCTACGTCTATTAGTTTGGGTCTAGTCCATCACATGATTCTCCTAATGATGTGATCCCGTTATCAAGTGACAACAATTGCCTATGGCCAGGAAACCTTGACCATCTTTGATCAATGAGCTAGTCAACTAGAGGCTTACTAGGGACAGTGTTTTGTCTATGTATCCACACAAGTATTGTGTTTCCAATCAATACAATTATAGCATGGATAATAAACGATTATCATGAACTAAGAAATATAATAATAACTAATTTATTATTGCCTCTAGGGCATATTTCCAACACAACCCTCAAAAGATTCCTTCTTAAATTTCTCCTCAAATCGTCACTTCTCAAAGACAAGGAGTTAAAAATATGTGGAGTTAATTGAAGCCTTAAATTTAACTCTTAAATTTTAAATTATGCATAAACATAGGAAGATGATTTGTGGCTTGCAGGGTGGGGGCACGCATGCATGCAACCATATGACTCGCCAAATTTTGAGAAGTGGTTTTGTGATTGGAGTTTAGTTACTTCACGCATGCGGCTTTTGATACTCCCACATCACAGTTTAGAAGTCAAAGTTAAATTTACGTGCATTTCCACAACAGATAAGATTTAAGGTGTTGGGAAACGTCGCATGGGAAACAAAAAATTTCCTACGCGCACGAAGACCTATCATGGTGATGTCCATCTACGAGAGGGGATGAGTGATCTACGTACCCTTGTAGACCGTACAGCAGAAGCGTTAGTGAACGCGGTTGATGTAGTGGAACATCCTCACGTCCCTCGATCCGCCCCGCGAACCGTCTCGCGATCAGTCCCACGATCTAGTGCCGAACGGACGGCACCTCCGCGTTCAGCACACGTACAGCTCGACGATGATCTCGGCCTTCTTGATCTAGCAAGAGAGACGGAGAGGTAGAAGAGTTCTCCGGCAGCGTGACAGCGCTCCGGAGGTTGGTGATGATCTTGTCTCAGCAGGGCTCCGCCCGAGCTCCGCAGAAACGCGATCTAGAGGAAAAACCGTGGAGGTATGTGGTCGGGCTGCCGTGGAAAAGTCGTCTCAAATCAGCCCTAAAACCTCCGTATATATAGGTGGGAGAGGGGGGGCTTGCCTTGGGGCTCAAGGAGCCCCAAGGGGGTCGATCGAGCCAAGGGGGGAAGGTCTCCCCCCCAAACCGAGTTGGACTTGGTTTGGTGGGTGGGAGTCCTTCCTTCCCTTCCCACCTCCTTCCTTTTTTTTCTCTTTGATTTTTCTTCCAATGTGCATAGGGCCCTTTTGGGCTGTCCCACCAGCCCACTAAGGGCTGGTGCGCCACCCTCAAGGCCTATGGGCTTCCCCGGGGTGGGTTGCCCCCCCCCCCCCGGTGAACTCCCGGAACCCATTCGTCATTCCCGGTACATTCCCGGTAACTCCGAAAACCTTCCGGTAATCAAATGAGGTCATCCTATACATCAATCTTCGTTTCCGGACCATTCCGGAAACCCTCGTGACGTCTGTGACCTCATCCGGGACTCCGAACAACATTCGGTAACCAACCATATAACTCAAATACGCATAAAACAACGTCGAACCTTAAGTGTGCAGACCCTGCGGTTTCGAGAACTATGTAGACATGACCCGAGAGACTCCTCGGTCAATATCCAATAGCGGGACCTAGATGCCCATATTGGATCCTACATATTCTACGAAGATCTTATCGTTTGAACCTCAGTGCCAAGGATTCATATAATCTCGTATGTCATTCCCTTTGTCCTTCGGTATGTTACTTGCCCGAGATTCGATCGTCAGTATCCGCATACCTATTTCAATCTCGTTTACCGGCAAGTCTCTTTACTCGTTCCGTAATACAAGATCCCGCAACTTACACTAAGTCACATTGCTTGCAAGGCTTGTGTGTGATGTTGTATTACCGAGTGGGCCCCGAGATACCTCTCCGTCACACGGAGTGACAAATCCCAGTCTCTATCCATACTAACTCAACTAACACCTTCGGAGATACCTGTAGAGCATCTTTATAGTCACCCAGTTACGTTTCGACGTTTGATACACACAAAGCATTCCTCCGGTGTCAGTGAGTTATATGATCTCATGGTCATAGGAACAAATACTTGACACGCAGAAAACAGTAGCAACAAAATGACACGATCAACATGCTACGTCTATTAGTTTGGGTCTAGTCCATCACATGATTCTCCTAATGATGTGATCCCGTTATCAAGTAACAACACTTGCCTATGGCCAGGAAACCTTGGCCATCTTTGATCAACGAGCTAGTCAACTAGAGGCTTACAAGGGACAGTGTTTTGTCTATGTATCCACACAAGTATTGTGTTTCCAATCAATGCAATTATAGCATGGATAATAAACGATTATCATGAACAAAGAAATATAATAATAACTAATTTATTATTGCCTCTAGGGCATATTTCCAACAGTCTCCCACTTGCACTAGAGTCAATAATCTAGTTCACATCACCATGTGATTCCAACGAATACAACACCCATATAGTTATGGGGTCTGATCACGTCTTGCTCGTGAGAGAGGTTTCAGTCAACGGTTCTGAAACTTTCAGATCCGTGTGTTCTTTACAAATCTTTATGTCATCTTATAGATGCTGCTACTATGTGCTATTCGGAAATACTCCAAACATCTACTCTACTATACGAATCCGTTTCACTACTCATAGTTATTCGGATTAGTGTCAAAGCTTGCATCGACGTAACCCTTTACGACGAACTCTTTTAACCACCTCCATAATCGAGAAAAATTCCTTAGTCCATCAGTTACTAAGGATAAATTTTGACCGCTGCTAGTGATTCAATCATGGATCACTCTCTGTACCTCTCAACAGACTTTGAGTTAAGGCACACATCACGTGCGGTACTCAGCATGGCATACTTTAGAGTCTACGGCTAAGGCATAGAAGACGACCTTCGTCTATTCTCTTTATTCTTCCGTGGTCGGGTTTTGAGTCTTACTCAAATTCACACCTCACAACGCAACCAAGAACTCCTGCTTCGGTGATCTATTTTGAACTCCTTCAAAACTTGTCAAGTCATGCATTTTGTTGAAACTTCTATTAAGCGTCTTCGATCTATCTCCATACATCTTTCATGCTCAATGTTCAAGTAGCTCAATCCAGGTATTCCTTTGAAAACTCCTTTCAAACAACCTTGTATGCTTTACAGAAATTCTACATTACTTGTGATCCACAATATGTCAACCACATATACTTATCAGAAATTCTATAGTGCTCCCACTCACTTCTTTGGAAATACAAGTTTCTCATAAACCTTGTACAAAACCAAAATCTTTGATCATCTCATCAAAGTGTATATTCCAACTCCGAGATGCTTGCACCAGTCCATTGAAGGATCGCTGGAGCTTGCATACTTGCTAGTATCTTTAGGATCGACAAAACCTCATGGTTGTATCTCATACAATGTTTGCTCAAGGAAACCGTCGAGGAAACAATGTTTTGACATCCTACATGCAATATTTCATAAATAATGCAGCAACTACTAACATAATTCTAACAGACTTTTAGCATCGCTACGAGTGAGAAAGTCTCATCATAGTCAACTGTTTGATCTTGTCGAAAACATCTTTGCGACAAGTCGAGCTTTTCTTAATAGTGACTTATCACTATCATCGTCTGTCTTCCTTTTAAAGATCCATCTTTACTCAATAGTCCTATGACCATCAAGTAGTTCCACCAAAGTCTACACTTTGTTTTCATACATGGATCCTCTCTCGGATTTCATGGCTTCCAGCCATTTGTCGAAATCTGGGCCCACCATTGCTTTCTCCATAACTCGTAGGTTCACTGTTGCTCAACAACATGACCTCCAAGACAGGGTTACCGTACCACTCTGTAGTAGTACGCGACCTTGTCAACCTACGAGGCTTGTAGTAACTTGATCTGATGCTCGATGATCACCATCATCAGCTTTTACTTCAATTGGTGTAGGCGCCACAGGAACAACTTCATGCGCCCTGCTACACACTGGTCGAAGTGATGGTTCAATAACCTCATCAAGTTCTACCACCCTCCCACTCAATTCTTTCAAGAGAAACCTTTCCTCGAGAAAGGATCCGTTTCTAGAAACAAACACTTTGCTTTCGGATCTGAGATAGGAGATGTACCCAACTGTTTTGGATATCCTATGAAGATGCATTTATCCGCTTTGGGTTCGAGCTTATCAGACTGAAACTTTTTCACATAAGTGTCAAAACGCCAAACTTTCAAGAAACGATAGTTTAGATTTCTCTAAACCTCAGTCTATACTATGTCATCTCAACGGAAATACGTGGTGCCCTATTTAAAGTGAATGCAGTTGTCTCTAATGCATAACCCATAAACAATAGTGGTAATTCGATAAGAGACATCATAGCATGCACCATACCAAATAGTGTGTGGCTATGACGCTCAGACACATCATCACACTATGATGTTCTAGGTGGCATGAACCGCGAAACAATTTCCCCAGTGTCTTAACTGCGTACCAAAACTCGTAACTCAGATATTCATTTCTATGATCATATCATAGACAGTTTATCCTCTTGTTACGACGAACTTCACTCCGAAACAGAATTGAACTTTTCAATATTTCAGACTTGTGATTCATTAAGAAAATATTCTAGTATCTACTCAAATCGTCATTGAAGTAAGAACATAATGATATCCACTGCGTGCCTCAGCACCCATTGGACTGCATACATCTAAATGTATCACTTCCAACAAGTTACTATCTTATTTCATCTCAATGAAAACAAGGCCTTGCTCATTTGGTATGATTTGCATGTCACTTGTGATTCAAAATCAAGTGAGTATAAAGATCCATCAGCATGGAGCCTCTTCATGCAATTTATACCAACATGACTCAAGCGGCAGTGCCACAAGTAAGTGGTACTATCATCATTACCTCGTATCTTTTGGCACCAATATCATGAACATGTGTAACACTACGATCGAGATTCAATAAACCATTGAAGGTGATTATTCAAGAAAATAGAGAAACCATTATTCTCTTTAAATGAATAATCGCATTGCAATAAACACGATCCAATCATGTTCATGCTTAACGCAAGCACCAAATAACAATTATTTAGGTTTAACACCAATCCCGATGGTAGAGGGAGCGTGCGACGTTTGATCATATCAACCTTGGAAACACTTCCAACACGTATCGTCACCTCGCCTTTTGCTAGTCTCCGTTTATGCCGTAGTTTTCTTTTCGTGTTACTAATCACTTAGCAACCGAACCGGTATCCAATACCCTCATGCTACTAGGAGTACTAGTAAAGTACACATCAACATCATGTATATCAAATATACTTCTTTCGACTTTTGCCAGCCTTCTTATCTACCAAGTATCTAGAGTTGCTTCGCCTCAGTGACTGTTCCCCTCATTACAGATGCACTTAGTCTCGGGTTTGGGTTTAATCTTGGGTCTCTTCATTAGTGCAGCAACTGTTTTGCCGTTTCACGAAGTATCCCTTCTAGCCCTTGCCTTTCTTGAAACTTACTGGTTTTACAAACCATCAACTATTGATGCTCCTTCTTGATTTCTACTTTCGCAGTGTCAAACATCGCGAATCGCTCAAGGATCATTGTATCTATCCTTGATATGTTATAGTTCATCACGAAGCTCTCACATCTTGGTGGCAGTGACTTTCGAGAACCATCACTATCTCATCTGGAAGATTAACTCCCACTTGATTCAAGTGATTGTCGTACTCAGACAGTCTGAGCACACGCTTCAACGATTGAGCTTTTCTCCTTTACTTTGTGGACAAAGAATCTTGTCGGAGGTCTCGTACCTCTCAACAAGGGCACGAGCATGAAATCACAATTTCATCTCTTTAGGACATCACTTATGTTCCGTGACATTTCAAAACGTCTTCGGTGCCTTGCTTCTAAGCCATTAAGTGTTTTGCACTGAACTATCGTGTAGTCATCAGAAACGTGTATGTCGGATGTTCACAGCATCCACAGACGACGCTCGAGGTGCAGCACACCGAGTGGTGCATTAAGGACATAAGCCTTCTGCGCAGCAACGAGGACAATCCTCTTCAAAGTTTGCTACTATCAACTTTCAACTAAATTTTCTCTAGGAACATATAAAAACAGTAGAGCCATAGCGCAAGCTACATCGTAATTCGCAAAGACCATTAGACTATGTTCATGACAATTAGTTCAATTAATCATATTACTTAAGAACTCCCACTCAAAAATTACATCTCTCTAGTCATTAGAGTGGTACATGATCCAAATCCACTATCTCAAGTCCGATCATCACGTGAGTCGAGAATAGTTTCAGTGGTAAGCATCTCTATGCTAATCATATCAACTATATGATTCATGCTCGACCTTTCGGTCTCATGTGTTCCGAGACCATGTCTGCACATGCTAGGCTCGTCAAGCTTAACCCGAGTGTTCTGCGTGTGCAACTGTTTTGCACCCGTTGTATGTGAACGTTGAGTCTATCACACCCGATCATCACGTGGTGTCTCGACACGAAGAACTGTCGCAACGGTGCACAGTCGGGGAGAACACAATTTCGTCTTGAAATTTTAGTGAGAAATCACCTCATAATGCTACCGTCGTTCTAAGCAAGATAAGGTGCAAAAAGGATTAACATCACATGCAATTCATAAGTGACATGATATGGCCATCATCATGCGCTTCTTGATCTCCATCACCAAAGAACCGACACGATCTTCTTGTCACCGGCGTCACACCATGATCTCCATCATCATGATCTCCATCAACGTGTCGCCATCGGGGTTGTCGTGCTACTCATGCTTTTACTACTAAAGCTACATCCTAGCAAAATAGTAAACGCATCTGCAATCACAAACGTTAGTATAAAGACAACCCTATGGCTCCTGCCGGTTGCCGTACCATTGACGTGCAAGTCGATATTATCTATTACAACATGATCATCTCATACATCCAATATATCACATCACATCGTTGGCCATATCACATCACAAGAATACCCTGCAAAAACAAGTTATACGTCCTCTAATTTTGTTGTTGCATGTTTTACGTGGTGACCATGGGTATCTAGTAGGATCGCATCTTACTTACGTAAACACCACAACGGAGATATATGAGTTGCTATTTAACCTCAACCAAGGACCTCCTCGGTCAAATCCGATTCAACTAAAGTTGGAGAAACCGACACTTGCCAGTCATCTTTGAGCAACGGGGTTACTCGTAGCAATGAAACCAGTCTCTCGTAAGCGTACGAGTAATGTCGGTCCAAGCCGCTTCAATCCAACAATACTGCGGAATCAAGAAAAAACTAAGGAGGGCAGCAAAACGCACATCACCGCCCACAAAAACTTTTGTGTTCTACTCGAGAAGACATCTACGCATGAACCTAGCTCATGATGCCACTGTGGGAAACGTCGCATGGGAAACAAAAAATTTCCTACGCGCACGAAGACCTATCATGGTGATGTCCATCTACGAGAGGGGATGAGTGATCTACGTACCCTTGTAGACCGTACAGCAGAAGCGTTAGTGAACGCGGTTGATGTAGTGGAACGTCCTCACGTCCCTCGATCCGCCCCGCGAACCGTCTCGTGATCAGTCCCATGATCTAGTGCCGAACGGACGGCACCTCCGCGTTCAGCACACGTACAGCTCGACGATGATCTCGGCCTTCTTGATCTAGCAAGAGAGACGGAGAGGTAGAAGAGTTCTCCGGCAGCGTGACAGCGCTCCGGAGGTTGGTGATGATCTTGTCTCAGCAGGGCTCCGCCCGAGCTCCGCAGAAACGCGATCTAGAGGAAAAACCGTGGAGGTATGTGGTCGGGCTGCCGTGGAAAAGTCGTCTCAAATCAGCCCTAAAACCTCCGTATATATAGGTGGGAGAGGGGGGGCCTTGCCTTGGGGCTCAAGGAGCCCCAAGGGGGTCGGTCGAGCCAAGGGGGGAAGGTCTCCCCCCCAAACCGAGTTGGACTTGGTTTGGTGGGTGGGAGTCCTTCCTTCCCTTCCCACCTCCTTCCTTTTTTTTCTCTTTGATTTTTCTTCCAATGCGCATAGGGCCCTTTTGGGTTGTCCCACCAGCCCACTAAGGGCTGGTGCGCCACCCTCAAGGCCTATGGGCTTCCCCGGGGTGGGTTGCCCCCCCCCCCCCCCCCGGTGAACTCCCGGAACCCATTCGTCATTCCCGGTACATTTCCGGTAACTCCGAAAACCTTCCGGTAATCAAATGAGGTCATCCTATATATCAATCTTCGTTTCCGGACCATTCCGGAAACCCTCGTGACGTCCGTGATCTCATCCGGGACTCCGAACAACATTTGGTAACCAACCATATAACTCAAATACGCATAAAACAACGTTGAACCTTAAGTGTGCAGACCCTGCGGTTTCGAGAACTATGTAGACATGACCCGAGAGACTCCTCGGTCAATATCCAATAGCGGGACCTAGATGCCCATATTGGATCCTACATATTCTACGAAGATCTTATCGTTTGAACCTCAGTGCCAAGGATTCATATAATCCCGTATGTCATTCCCTTTGTCCTTCGGTATGTTACTTGCCCGAGATTCGATCGTCAATATCCGCATACCTATTTCAATCTCGTTTACCGGCAAGTCTCTTTACTCGTTCCGTAATACAAGATCCCGCAACTTACACTAAGTCACATTGCTTGCAAGGCTTGTGTGTGATGCTGTATTACCGAGTGGGCCCCGAGATACCTCTCCGTCACACGGAGTGACAAATCCAGGTCTTGATCCATACTAACTCAACTAACACCTTCGGAGATACCTGTAGAGCATCTTTATAGTCACCCAGTTACGTTGCGACGTTTGATACACATAAAGCATTCCTCCGGTGTCAGTGAGTTATATGATCTCATGGTCATAGGAACAAATACTTGACACGCAGAAAACAGTAGCAACAAAATGACACGATCAACATGCTACGTCTATTAGTTTGGGTCTAGTCCATCACATGATTCTCCTAATGATGTGATTCCGTTATCAAGTAACAACACTTGCCTATGGCCAGGAAACCTTGGCCATCTTTGATCAACGAGCTAGTCAACTAGAGGCTTACTAGGGACAGTGTTTTGTCTATGTATCCACACAAGTATTGTGTTTCCAATCAATGCAATTATAGCATGGATAATAAACGATTATCATGAACAAAGAAATATAATAATAACTAATTTATTATTGCCTCTAGGGCATATTTCCAACATAAGGTGTGTGTCATTTACTCCTAGCTAATTGGTACTACTACTCCTAGCTGCAAGCATACTATGAATCGGTCACTGCGCATTAAATTCTCAGCTAATTAGGCGCCTTGGTATTAATACATTGCTAGTTTTTCGTCATCGTCAAAAGGAAACCGAGCCAATTGCAAATCACCTTGGTCCCAACGATTTTGAATGTATGCCTTCTAAACTCTCACGGAGGAAGTACATTTTTCGACAGAGTGCGTGCCCCCACCCATCCCACCTCTAATGTTTTACCTTTTGATTAGTAGACTTAAATCTATTATATTGTTTGAATCAAAAGACCAATTTATAGTTCATTTGTATATTTGTATTCCTTGTAACGAGAGCTTTGAATAAGATCATTTTTGAATGTGTTTTGTCATGGCTTGTGAAAAAGTAATGCTCCTTTTCGAAAGAAAATGTTCATGAAAAAATTTCTTAAGTTTCAACAGCCGAGACTTAATATAAAATTAACAATAAAATCAATAGGTTTTAGAACTGAAACTTAAAACCTGAGGGGACTCCAATGTTTTGGCCAGTTCTTAAAACTTCAGCAAGTTTCAACTACTAAAACATGATAGAACGAATGATAAGTTTGTAAAAAATGGTAAAAAAATATTATTAGGACCATCCAATTTTAATATTTGAAAATTGATAAAAAGATAAAGAGATGTATAAATGTATTTAAAATTGGTCTTATTTGAAACTATTCGTTGAAGTGAACACGAATATGCAAACGGAACTTATTTTGGACTTTCGGTTGAAAAGACGCAATAAATTTAAATTTTAAGATAAATGAGAAGTCATGTAAGGTGGGGTGGGTGACACTTGCAACTCTACCGAAAGCTAGCATGTACTGCAATGCAACAATTAAGGGTTAACGACATAAACTAGTGCATCAATCTTAAAGCAAATGGGTGGCCGCATGCATGCATGATTGCCCGTGATGTGCGTGCCCTTGTGAGTTTTCCCACAAACATCTGTTTTGAACTAAAATTTGAAATAAGATTAGTCTTCATAGTGCATAATTATGCATAGTAGTTCACTACATCATACTTCATAACTAAAATAGTTAGAACTTGCTTTGAACTAAACTATAAGGCTTAAAACCCACTAATCCGAGTGAGTGTCGTGGTTCACCGCTAGCTTGCCACTCCCGATCCGCCCTGGCCAAGTATCGGTGTTAGCCTCTGCCACTCACTTGTTGGTGATGGACTGCTCAAAAGCTCGTTGGGCGTCCATCATCTAAGTGTCAGTGGCGGGCTGGGCATCCACCTGTTGTGTTGGAGCGCTCTGTTGTGATCTGCGCCTTCGACACTTGGTATTCCTTCTCCTTCGGGACACACGCTTGTACTCCCACTCCGCCTCCTCCGATAAAAGGAGGAGGGTGTGGTCATCGGCTCCGCACTCATCATCGGCTTTCTCCACATTCGTCCATTCACCTCTTCCTCCACCTCGCACTATCCTCCCCTTGCTTGTCTTCTTCCTCCTCTTCCTTAAATTCATCAACCATGTATGCCATGAGTTGTGCCGTCTCCCATTTAACCTGAGAGTCGTCGCCCAAGGACGACTAGACGATGGGGAAGACGTCCACCTTGTTGACCCCCATCGCATAGCCCACAACATGCAACAACCCATCTCGATTCTAGTGACTACATCACCAAAATCGAGTGACAACAATGTCTTGGGGACAAAAATGGGGGTAGCAGGGAAGGATTTAGGGTTTGGTTGGGGTGCTGGCGTGAACTGGCGGGGGAGGGGTCAATATGGTAGCTCATGCCAATTTAGCCTTTTTCCACTAAGAGGAGCAGGAAAAAGCTTTGAAGAAAATGAATGTAAGCTAGTCAAATTTAAGCCAGAGGGTACACTTTGAGGATTAATTGCTCAAATTTTACAGAAGTTATATGTATAGGGCTTCAGTTATGGACTTTAACTCCTCAAAAGATGTCAATATGAGGAGTTAAGGAATTTGAGGGTTTTGTTAGAGATGCATTTATATGATATGGTGAGAGAGGTAACATGGAAAATGTAAAAAAGATTGTCTTTTGACGTGCTGCAATATTTGCTCCAGACGTTAAATCTAAAGAAAAATATAAAATGATAAAATATGTAATATTGAACAAAAAATACTACAAATTATGAATATCCATCATATATTTTTCTATATGTTGAGTACAATTAACATTCAAAGTTGATCTATGGGCCAATTTTGGGGAGGCCCACCAACCACAATGAACTCTTTCATTTGGTAAAATTGGAAACTGTCCAAGTGTATGTTGTTTGCTTGGCTCATCATTCTAGATCAAATTTGGACAACAAACCATTTCAACAACCACCTCCGCCAAGATTAAACAGGAGGCGGCAATTCAGAGGCGAAACATTTGATTTGTATATCAACTTTAAGACTCCTTAATCCTCTATTATAGCACTATGCTCCCTAGTATTGAAGAGTCCGTATTCAAATGAGGTCGTCAATTGGATTGGGTCACCGGATTGTGAACAAGTCAACAATTTCTTAAAGCTCTCTCATTCAATTCTTTTATACTATACACTATATTTCCTATTTTTTAAGGGCACAAAATTAACTAAGGTCTTCAATTTGGAGTTGGATCACTCAATTTTGATCGGGTCAACAATTTCTCAAGGGGCTCTCCCATTTAATTTTTTAATTCATTATGTTCCCTAATTTTAAAGCTCTTTCACTCAATTAAGATATTCAATTTTGAATTCAGTCTACGAATTTGACACTGCCACCAATTTTCTGAGTTAATTAATAGCAATCGGCGTATAAAAATATATCAATGCCGCGCACCATCCCTTCGCCGGGAAAAAAGAAGTCCCACTATTTAATAGAGTAGCGCACCAATATACTACATGCAGCGGGACACACTCCATCATCTCTCCCACCAAGCAAACTAAATATTCCATCAATTCCAAAATATAAGGGTTATTATTTTCTCGAAAGTTGAATTTCTGAAAGTTTTTACTAAGTTCAAAGAAAAAATATTGACATCAACAGTATTAAACAAAAAAAATAATGGAAATTCATTTCACGGTAAATCTAATCATACGGATTTGATATTAAGGATTTTGATAATTTTCGTTGTAAATTTGATTTAAAATTTCATAAAAAATAATAAAACTTATATATTGAAACATGGTGACTTTTTTTAGAAAGTAAAAAAACTAACAACAACAAAGTTTTTTGAAGATGCTTTTTTAGCAAAGCGCGTCCAGCCCTTGTAGTAAATATGATAGAGCGAAGCTTTTTCGACCATGAAAAATACATCAAAAAATACTATATTCAGCATTGAATTCTTTGAAGATGCTTTTTCTATGCCTTATACTTCCTTTTCTCCTCCATTTCCCTGGGCTCTGATTTTTTCATCCGTTTGTGCATTCATACATCCATGTGAAAACAATCCGTACATCCATTTCAAGACCAAATAGGGAGAAAGCAACTCTCACCTCATCTGGCAGACCACTCTCACGTAATGACATATGGAATTCTTCGTTCCCGCGAAACAGAAAAGAAAGTGCAGCTCTTATATTAGGCACTCGGTCGAGTAAAGTAGGCAGAAGACAACAAGGTTACCAAGAGCTCCATGCAGCTTTTCAGAGACTCCCAAGGGCGCCGTGCAAAAAGCGCCCAAATCCAGTCAGCAGAAAAGCGCACAAAAGTGCACGTTGAGAATGGTAATGTCACTCTCCCTCAATAAGATTACAATAGATCTTCACACTTGATGCCATACCAGTGCCAGGCCTGTTAACAAATATCACTAGCACCGGCATATAGTTCCTCTGAGACCGTGAAAGGACATCATCCAGCAGAAAGGGGCTCAAAAGTGCAATGTCAAGAATAGTAAACGACCCTTCAATAAGCTAGTGGTACAAGTGGCAAACACGGCAATTGGTCGTAGGAGTGGCAGATAACCCTGACCCTACTCGCCACGTCCTCCTCCTCCTCATATGCATTGTATATGAGTGTATGTGGCTCAACTTTGTCCTCAGGCTCCAACAACAGGACCCCTCGCTGACCATGTACTGCCACGCCAGCTCGATCGGTCAGTGGCAGTACTCCTAATTAACCCGACATGCGGACATGGCAGTGGCCTTCCCCGGATAGCAACGCGGCGTGAAGCGAAGACTCGGCCACGATCGATGAGGGTAGATCATTACAATATTTGCACCCGGACACCTCAAACAATCCCGCATACGTCCTTGTATGTGTCCGGTCAATAACAGGACAAAAGGAAAAGAATGACCTAATCCAATCCGATCTTTTATATTATTTATATACGTCTGGATTGTCCATAAACCCTTATATTCATTTTAAATATAGTAAGAATAGAAGAGCTCGCGGACACGTTCGGATGTGTCCGATCAATCCACCACGTAAAACGTGACCCATTTTAAACTATCTTTTCTTTTTTTTCCCTCTTCTTTATTAGTTATGTGTAATTGATAGGATATATGAGAAAAAAATGAAGAATGTATCTATGCGAACAAACTGAGTAAATTGCCAAAAACTACCACAAATCACGCAACCGTGTCCAGTAGCCACCACTATACGATTTTGTGCGAAAAACTATGAAAAGTTTTAACTGCCCGATTTAGCTCTTTTAATCATTTTTCTGGCAAGGCTGACCCACATGTCAGGTGCCACCATGGCCCGATGCATTTCATCGAACGAACTAATAACAAACACATATGATTACTGATCAGACCCGTCTATAAATGTTTAAAGATCATATTTACTATATCCAGATGTAGATGCTCTTAAGACGGGGCCTCAGCCTGAGCTGTGACATGGCTATCTGTCGAAATTTGCTCCGGGCGGCACCGGCGGGCAGGCAGGCCACGCGTGCGGATGTGCGCAAGTAAGCCGAGCCCGGCGGCCACGTCGAGGCCCATGTGGCGCTTGCTCCTTCCAAGGGCCGTTTTATCCTCCCGTCGCACCTCGTCGGCGCGCGGCCCCTTGACTGGACGTCACGGAGTGCTACCTTCGAGCATGCCCCCCCCCCCCCCCCCCCGAGTACCGAAAAATCCGCAGCAACTAGCAAGGTTCCGTCTGATATATTTCTTCCCTTCTGTTGGTGGCGTTCTGTCATTTCTGCGTCTCCGTCTGACTGTCTCTAGCGGCCAACAACCTGGTTTTGGCCCTGCTCGTGTCGGCCACTTGGCTTGACTGCAGCCGTATCATCACTGGATCCGTGGCTGGTGATATCGCTTCTTGCACATGCGCGTGATCATTGAGTTCATGGATTCCGGGAGACGGGCGATGGGTATTATAATTAGCGAGCCGCTAATCGGAGAACATGCGTCTAAGTAGCTGCACATGCCCTCGTACCTGAATGAAAGAAAGGAAGAAAGAACGATAGTGATAAAAGAAAGAAGGATTTAACTATACAGCGGCGCCGCATGCTGATACTCCCATGAAGCGGCTTGCATGCACATGCATTACGTAAAGATTCTCTCTAATGTTTAAAATTCAAAAAGTTTTATGTTTAAAACCGTTAATTCAATCGATGATCTCTTTTCATCATTGACTTTATCGCGACGAGATCTTCGAAACTAGATCCCATGTCAACATGTTTCGACAAACTTTTTTTCCTTCCGTAATTGCAACATTGTTCCATTCACTTGCTATATTATTAACCACTTACTTGCTCGATAAAAATAACTTAATTACCATATTTTTTGATGCCGTTTCGTGCAAAGATTGTCGATGCTTATAAATGCAGTCCCCAAAATGTTTTGATGTGCTTGTTATTTTTATTCTATTAAGTTGTCATGTGGTCTCATAAAGCTTGTAGGTGCTTATAAAATCAGAGTTGTCACATATATTTTTGTTCTTGTCATTTTAATCCTACCTCGTTATCATATTGTCCCATACAACTTGTCAGTCATTGTAAAAACAATAATTGTCACGGTGTTTGCTGTATTTATCTTTTGAATTTTATCCTCAATTGTTATGTTGTGTGGTAATAAAAGGACATTTGATTGTTCTGAAACGTAGTTGTGGTAGTGTTTTGTTGTGTCGGTCAGTTAAATTCTACTCAAATGACATGCTTTTATATCATGTATAATGAAATCTGTTACAAGGCTTTTGTATGAAACATTAAAAAGTGGCAATCAAGTTATTTTTTTAGGTAAGTAAGTGGTTAATAATATGGCAAGTGGGTCAAAAAATTGGCAAGTATAAACAGAAAAAAAGTTGACGAAACATATCGATATGGGATCTAGTTTCGAAGAACTCGTCGCAAGAAAGCCAATGGTGAAAACGGATCATCGATTGAATTAACGGTTTTGGAGATAAATTTTTTTGAATTTCAAACATCAAAAAGAATCGTACTTGTCCTCCCGCAGCACGGCAAAGCAGCCTTGCGCACGCTATCAATTAGATTTTCCCAAGAAAGAAAGAAGGTCATAGGGCATCTTCAATAATGATCTGCAAATTCCTTTCGGTAGCTGTGCATCCCACAAAAAGACCACTTCACACACACTGATGTTAAAGGCGTTATTCAATGCCGTTGCATACATTTCAAACATTTTTTAAACAAACCGGATTAATTTTATGCAAACACAACGGATTTTATATAAGCCGGATGAAATTCATTACATATTGGACATGTTTTAAATAAAATAGTAAAACTATGTGCACGCCCGGCCGCACGGAGCTTCATTCCCACGACACAGATACAGTACACTAGTCTACGGTCGACCGCGGCGGATCCCTTTTGTGTTCTCATGTCCTAGCAGCCCGCTCATCACACTGTTGGAAGGCCGAGAGATATATTCCTTCATCTTTCCCTATCTCCGGCTACGCCGCTCGCCAGAGTGGCAAAGGGGGTGCTTCAAACGAAGGGGAAGGGTTGTGTCCGCTTTTGTGAAGCGTGGCTCTGTGCTTATTATTGGGGTGAGGGGCCGATAGTGGCTGGTGTGAACGGACGAGACACAGGTTGTGCACGCCAACGACTAACGTGCGGTGGCCTTCCTCGGACCAAAGTGGCGGCAGCCTCAAATGTTCTATGTTTTCTCGGTGTTGTCGGCGGGCGCGGACGCTCTCGACACCGATTTGTCGAGCTTCGCAAAGCCAAGCTTCTTCTTTCTCCATCGCCCGTGCACGGTTTCGCCAACGTTGAAGGCGGATGGCACGACATCTGGCCTCGTCCACACAAGCCACGATGACCGCTCTGTCGTCTTCCCACACGTGCCTGCGTGGAGCAACTCGCTGCACCTCCCAGAGCTAGCTTGAAGCGGTGAGTTGTTGAACTCGACTCTGGCACGGAGTTGCAACTTGCTCTATCCGCCTAGGTGAGGGAGGTTGAACCGTGAGTTGCCTGGCTCCTATTCGGCAAGCTCGGTCGGCCACCCAACGGACTTTTATGCCCGAGAACTGCTCTTCTGGCTCGACGGATGCCATCGAAAGGGTGAAGAAAGTGGTGAAAGTAGAAGATGGGAGCGAAGGAGTGGTGTGATTCTTTCCCTCCGTTTGGGTCCTTCCAATAGCGAGCGGGCGCGAGGAGCTTGCCCGATGTTGTGTTTAATGTTGATCGGCTCAAAAACGGGCATGTGAGTGAGTAAATTTATCGGCACATGCGTTAGTATAATGGAGATGCTTGAATGCGGCGAGGAGGGGTGTTCAACCAGGCATGAAGCACACGACGCCCTCGACCGACCCGCTGCTTCAATGTCGGAGCTAGTGAGAGGTCGCTTACCCTTAGGTCCGTCTTCAATGTGGAGTGACCGCTCTATAATGGCATGAACGCGGGCAACAGGAGCCGGGCAGTAACACGCGTGGACGAGAGACGGGCGAGAGAGAAGGGTTTTGGGTCGGCTAACACAGTCATAATCGGGAATGGGTGCTTTCCACGCGTTCGCAAAGCTCCCATATTTGCGACAAAAAACACGTTTGGACCGTTCTGCGGACTGATGCCGGCATGGGTTGGATAATTTTGACGAACATGACCGCATAGCTCAAACATATGCAAACAATTTGAGAGTCGGCATTGAAGATGTGATACCCTTAGAGAATCTACGGCCAGATCCCTCATACCCGTCTCAAAAGCTCGGGAAGGCTGCCGAGTCACTGACTATTCACGAAATATCGATCAAATTGGGCGCCTCAAACGCTCGGGCTGACCGGCACCCCTCATATCCAGACGAAATATGAGGCAGATATGGGAGCACTCGGGCACGCCCTCCACATCGGCCTGGCCCACGCTAGCCCGCATCATCCTTAGATATATTCGCTTCCATCCGCTCGCCGGAGCAAACCCTAACCATTTCATTCCACTCCCATCCGCCACCCAGACTCACCTCCGGCGATCTCCAGCATTGCGGGCAGCGGATCCGAGTCCTTCATCTCGAGATCCATTGACCAGGAGCTCATTCCACGCGGTCCCTTGAAGGGGAGATGGTCGTCTAGCTTGTGCTCCGTCGTTCTCGGGAGGCGGCCGCCCGCCGGCAGCGCTCAGACTTGCAACGTCGGGAATACATTTCGTCGGCAAAATCGGTGCTTGTGTCTCGATGAAGCGGTTCATGACGGATCTTGGAGTTGTGCCTAGTGCACTAAATCCAACGGCCCTATTTTATGACAACACTGGTGCCATTGTTCTAGCTAAGGAACCCATGTTTCACAACAGGACTAGACACATAAAGTGTCATTTCAATTCCATCCACGATTACATCAAGGAGGAGGACCTAAACATTTGCAAAGTACATACGGATCTGAATGTTGCAGATCCATTGGTTAAACCTCCTCCACGAGCAAAACATGATCAGCACGACAACACCATGGGTGTTAGATTCATTACCTTGTAATACTAGATTACTTACTCTAGTGCAAGTGGCACGCTGTTGGAAATATGCCCTATAGGCAATAATAAAGTGGTTATTATTACATTTCCTCATTCATGATAATTGTTTATTATCCATGTTATAATTGTATTGATTGGAAACTCAAATACATGTATGGATACATAGACAACAAAGTGTCCCTAGTGAGCCTCTACCGGACTAGCTCGTTGATCAAAGATGGCTAAAGTTTCCTAGCCATAGACATGAGTTGTCATTTGATAACGGGATCACATCATTAGGAGAATGATGTGATCAACAAGATCCAAACCTTAAGCATAGCATTTGATCGTATCTAGTTTACTGCTATCGCTTTCCGCATATCAATGTATGTGTTTATATGACCATGAGATCATGCAACTCACTATAACCGGAGGAATTCCTTGTGTGTATAAAACGTCACATCATAACTGTGTGATTATAAAGATGCTCTACAGGTATCTCCGACGATGTCTGTTGAGTTGGCATGGATCAAGACTATGATTTGTCACTCTATGTGACGTAGAGGTATCTCGGGGCCCACTCGATAATACATCATCACAGTAAGCTTGCAAGCAATGTGACTAAGGAGTTGGTCACGGGATCTGGTATTACGGAACGAGTAAAGAGACTTGTCGGCAACGAGATTGAACTAGGTATGGAGATACTAGCGATCGAATCTCGGGCAAGTAAGATATCGATGGACAAAGGAAATTGCATCCGGGATTAGCTGAATCCTTGACATTGTGGTTCGACCGATAAAGTTCTTTTTAGAATATGTAGGAACCAATATGGGCATTCAGGTCCCGCTATTGGTTATTGATCATAGAGGTGTCTCAGTCATGTATGCATAGTTCTCGAATCCACGGGGTCACCACACTTAATGTTCGATGATGATCTAGTATAGTTAAGTTACTGTGTTGGTGATTGAAGGTTGTTCGGAGTCTCGGGTGAGATCCCAGACATGATGAGGAGCTTCGAAATGGTCCGGAGGTAAAGAGTGATATATGGAAAGTTGATATTCAAGTTTTGGAAGAGTCCCGAAAGGTTACCGGTTTTGTGACGGAGGTTCTGGAAGAGTTCCAGGGGTCCGATGGGAGGGTCTACCTGTCCGAGAGGGCCACATGGGCTGTGAGAGGTGGTGCACCAGCCCGTGGTGGGTTATCCACCTCTCCCACCTAAGGCCCATGCGGCCACGATGGAGGGATGGCCTAGAGGTGGCCGTCGCCCCTCCTTCCTTGGGGGCCAAGCCACTAGGTGCCCACCGCCCCACCCTAGGGGAAACTTTAGGGAGTTGTCCTCCTCCTCCCTCCCTCCTATATATACTATAGGAGAGGGAGGACAATCGCACCAGGGAACAACCACGATGCTACCCTCCCCTCTCCTGTAGTTCCTTTCTCATTCTATCGCGGCACCGCTTGGCGAAGCCCTACCGAGACAACTCCACCACCACTGCCACCACAGCATCATACTGCGAAGAAATCAAAGCTACTTCTTCACCATCGCTCGTTGGATCGAGGAGGTGAAGGCGTCATCGAGTTGTCTGTGTGTTGAACACGGAGGTGCCGTTCGTTCGGCACTTGATCGAGATGTTCGTGATTGGATCGCGGGACGGATCATGATTGGATCGCGAAGATGTTCAACTACATCAATCACGTTTCTTAAAGCTTCCGCCTAGTGACAAGGGTATGTAGATGCACTCCTCCTCTCGTAGTTGTTGATCTCTATAGATTGATCTTGGTGTGCGTAAGAAATTTTTTATTTCCCGCGCAACATTCCCCTACACGAACATCCAACGACCAACCCGGGGATCAACAATTTTTGTACATTGTAATTGCTAGTTCATATTATGTTAGTTAATTTGGTGTCCTACTTATTTGCAAAATATTTGCAGATTAGCGGAAATGAAGAGAAAAAATATGAGCATAAACAGTTTTTTTTGCAAGTAGTTCAAGCACTCCTCGTGTCGAACCTCATCCTATCCCAACCAGTCCACTAATCCGAGCAAATGTGAACCCATATCCCCTTCCCTTGACTATAGTAACCATAATTCCACCTTCAACTAATGACATGACCGATCCCTCAACCACAAGCGATGAGAGAAATGATACCACATTTGATGAGAGTACAAACCAACCAAGGATGCCTATACTGGAATTTCATCCAAGTTAAATTTTTGCTGATCGAGGACTTAGAATACCTATAGAAGATTATGCCCCTGAAATTAGAAGTGATCTGAGAAGAGCTTATTTGTTGAACAAGTGAAACGAATCTACTGGGCATACATTCAAGAAGATAAATGTTGGTAAAAGTTATATATCCTTTCAACGTCCATGGTTTGACAAGTTTGATTGGTTGAAATACAATGTGGATAAGTAGGTTGTGTTTTGCTTTCATTGCTTTCTTTTCAAGAAACCATCCCAGGCTATTAGATTTGGGAATGATGTTTTCACAAAAGATGGGTACACTCGTTGGAAAACAGGTCTAGCTAGATTGGAAAAGCATGTTGGTGGTAAATCTAGTTACCACAACATTGCTAGGGGACATTTTGATGATTTCTACAATTAACGAGCAAGTGTGGCTACCAAATTATATGTGTACAGCAAGGGGCTGAGCTATATTATAAAATCCGCCTAACTGCATCATTGGATTATGCAAGGTACCTCATAGCACAAGGTGAAGTTGTACGTGGGCATGATGAATTATCCACTTCCATCAACAAGGGTAATTTTAGAGAGTTACTGGACTGCTATAATAACAATAAGGAAGATGTGAAGGAGGCATTTGATAAGGGGGTCAGAAATGCACAAATGATTTGTTCTGACATCCAAAAAGACCTTGCTATAGCTTGTACAATGGAGGTAACCAAAGTTATTAAGAGTGACATTGGAGATAAGAATTTCTCAATATTTATTCATGATGCTAGAGATTGCTCAATAAAGGAGCAAATGGCGTTGATTGTGAGGTAAACATACTGATTCCATCTTTTAGTGTTTTTATATTGTATTACTAAGGTTTACTAATCTGATTCCTTGATACACGCACATTTCTAGATGATTATGGGGTGCTCCAAGAGAGATTCCTTGCCATTAAGCACATCACATATTGTACATCTGTTGGAATTAAAGAAGCTTTTGTTGATGTGTTAGAATATCATGGTTTGTCAATTTCTAGGCTACGTGGTGAGGGTTATGATGGTGCTTCAAATATGATAGGGGAATTCAGTGGTTTGAAAAAACTGGCTAGAGATGAAGCTCAATTGCATTCTATGTTCATTGCTTTGCTCATCAGTTACAGTTGGTGGTTGTCAATGTTGCTCAATGTAGTCCTCCTATTTATGATTTCTTCAATTATATTCCTTTGATAGTGACTCAAGTGTGTTCATCTTGCAAAAGGAAAGATGCATTACTTGCCAAACATCAAGACGAATTGTTAGATTTGATGGAGAATGGAAAGATTTCAGCCGGTACCCGGGTTGCATCAAGAATCTAACATAACAAGACAAGGAGATACTCGTTGTGGATCACATATCAAAACCTTGCTTCGTATATTCACAATGTGGAGCTGTGGTGGATGTGCTAGGAACTGTTGTGGTTGATGCTCGGGAACACACATGCCAAGGTGGAGCTAGAGGTTGGCTTAAAAACATGGAATGATTTGAATTTGTGTTCTTCAGGTTGTTCTTAATAAACTTCTTGAGCAAAACAAATCATCTATCCCAAACTTTAACAAGAAAGAATCAAAATATCGTTGAAGCCATGCGTTTGATCTTGGATGTGAAACAAAGCTCGCAGAACATGAGGGACAATGGGTCGAAGTCTTTACTTCTCCATGCCAAGAACTTTTGTGAAACACATGCTATTGATGTGCCAAACATGGATGATCTTGTTGGAACTATGTGTCAATCTGTTCGCACTAAGAATAATGTGACTCGACTTCACTATTACAAGGTTAGCATATTCAACGTTGCGATTGATTCAACTGTCACTGAGATGAATCACCGATTCAATGAAGTTTCCACCGAGTTATTGGATTGTATGTCTTGTCTTAATCCATCAAACAAATTCTCAAAATTTAACGATGACAAACTTATTTGGCTTGCTGAAATTTATGACGAAGACTTTACAGAAACCGACCGGTTGTTGCTAAGAGTAGACCTTCCAAGATTCCTTATGAACTTTAGGAGAAGTGAGGAATTTAATGGATGTCGGGATGTGTCCACACTTGCTCGGTTGATGGTTGAAACAACAAAACACACAACTTTCGATTGGTATATCGCCTCGTTGAGTAGACACTCATTCTTCCTCTCGCTACTTCATCAGTTGAGCGGATATTTTTGGCAATGAAGAGCATTAAGACAGATTTGCGCAACAAACTATCAGGTGATTGGCTAAATAATTTGATGGCATGCAATTGTGAGAAAGAGATATTTAGAAGCATTCATGATGATCAAATCATGATACAATTTGAGAAAATGAGGGATTGAAAAAGATATTCGCCTCACTAGTTTAATGTGATTCCTTAGAGGTATAGATGTTAGTCTTGCTGGTTTTAATACTTAATTGTACATGACTTATTGTTGTATCATTAACAAATGTGCTAATTTGGACACACGGCTAGCGGTTGGTGACTTAGGCACACAAAGCTATATTTTGGTGTGGACATGTTCTGTAACCACAATATGCCATAGTATGAAGCGAACATATTTTTGTCTTTTGTTACTAAAGGATATGTTTGCTAAATGATATGTTTGCTTCTTAATTTTTTTACTATTTATACAACGGGCGTTTAGTGGTTCACCGCAAAATAATCAACGTTCCCTATATGTTTAAACTACTTCCTCAATTCCTAAATATAAGTCACATTTTATATGCGCGTCGGAAGCGGCGCGGCAAAAATGGCACGCGAGCTGCCGCCTTTTCGCGCGCGCGACTTTTCCGTTACCGCTGGAGCGCGTCAAAACGTCCCGCGCGCGCTAAAAGCTAGGTTTATCGTGCTCGAGCGTCTTTTGACGTGGTCATTGGAGATGCTTTTAAGAACGGAGGGAGTAATCAACATGGTATGAATGTTACTTGTCCTCACACCTCAGTACTTCACCTGACGTTTACTTGTTCGTCCACAAACTGATCGACATGGTACAAGCAAACGGAGGAATCTTCCGATCTTCCAAAAGATCAGCAACCTTGCCCATGACATCCGTGGAAATACAATTTCTCTCGGGGGCAGTACTACAAAACGGAACGTTTCGGAGGGGTTCCGTTCCCCGCCGGCTTTCTATATAAGCGTTCGAACGGCCGCAGAGATGAGCCTCCCTCCCTCCTCCTCCTCCTTCCAAACCAACACCACACGCACGCCGCGACATTTCTCAGATATTTCGCCGCCCCTGCGCTTTTCTTCCTTCTTCCTTCCTTCCTTCTCCGCCGCAATTTCTCCTGGTTATCCCTAACACGACATGCCGGAGGCACCTGCACGGGCAGCCGCCGACGTCGACGTCGTCACCTCCAGCGGCCGCCGTAAGGTCGCCGCCCATTCCTCCGTCCTTGTAAGTAGTTCTTTCTCCGGATTCTTTGATTTCTTGCCGCATTACCCTGCCTAGGAGGGCCCGGTCCGATGCTAGCGATCAGGAGACGGCACGTGTGTTCTATTCAGTCGTATGAAAATTTCGTCAGTTCTGAATGGGGATATTGATTCTTGTCCCTTTGTTCGCGTCATCGACCAGGCGTCGGCGTCACCGGTGCTGGAGACCATCCTGGAGCGCCGCCTGCAGAGGCTCAGGGAGAGCGGCAAGGGCGGCAGGGCCGTCGTCCGGATCCGCGGCGTCACCGACGACGTCGCCGCCGCGTTCGTCCGCCTCCTCTACGCCGGCGGCAGGTACCTTGCGCGCCCCTCTCCTCTCCTCTGCTGTCTCCTGACCTGGAATTCCTGCTATTATTTTCCGCACATGCGTTTCTTGCAAGACTGGGTAAGCCAGAGTCTGATACTCTGGCGAGACCCAGTAATAGTAGGCATTAGCACGAGGAGAAAAAACAATCTTTGGGAATAAGTGCTAACATTAACACACGAGGAGCGGGAGAAACACGCCACATGCGTGTGTGCCCCCACGCTGTCAACACAGCCTTCTAGTTCTAGCCTTCTAGAGTAGCTCTCAGATGGTTTAGCCCACCAAAAAAAAGAACTTTCTTTTCATGTCTTGGTTCATAATCATCACGGTCGTGGTAATTCCCAGCTAAATTATGTTACCATAATTGAATGAAGAACACCAAACAGTAATCGTTCTAGTACTTCTGTACGATCATCATCCAACCAACAACCGAATCCAAGGCGAATCCCGAGCAGAAACATTGCATCTCGGGTGTTCGACAGCCCTTGCTAAGACGGGCTGCCAAGATCGGGCAGAGCATTTCCACTCTAGTCGACGGACCACGTCCATCTAATCGGCCAATTTGCAAAGCGAAACTGCGTCCTCACAAGATGGCCGACCCGTCAATTTGCTCGTGGTCGACCAGTCCGCCCGCTAGCCTCTGGGATCTCGTAGATTCAGTGAACCTCCACACGAATAGCTGAATCTCTGTCCCTGTCGCGGCGCCAAGGCGTAGCTAGCTCCATCCAACTTGGCCAAGACCTCGCCGCGCGCGCTCAAGCCACGGCAACTTGGGAGAAAACTTTGCCTCCCGCCCTATCTCGTGGAACGTATCTCCCGCCGAACCAGAACCGCAAGTACGACGGAGAAAGAGAAGAAAGAAAATCAAGTTCAGTTTTCTTACTCTTTTTTGTTTGGTCTGGCTGGTGGGTCAAGTAGCGCCTGCCTAGTTGGAACCTCCCTGCCTCGCCATGGCCACCCACATGTCTCATCTCTGTCGCAGACACGACGAAGTACTACCAATGATACCATCTTCCTGCGTGCTGGCTGCTATGTACGTACTTGCCTTGGGCGAATTGACAAGGAGAAACAAATTCTCGTGGCTGTGGAGATACCCGCACCGTCCAATCTTACGAGAACTGTTCTACTCCACCCAGTTGCCGCTTTGCACGCGAAACAAATTCAATTATGGGTGTCTAACTCGGTGACGTGAACTGAATGCCAGGCGTGGCGAGGGCGAGGGCGATTGCGAGGTGGAGGAGGACGTGGAGAAGTACGCGGAGCAGCTGCTGGTGCTGGCGCACGCGTACCGTGTGCCGTGGCTGAAGCTGTGGTGCCAGGAGGCCATCGGGTCGCGGCTCACCCCGGGCACCGTCGTCGACGCGCTGCAGCTGGCCGACCTCTGCGACGCGCCGCAGCTGCACCTCCGCTGCATGCGCCTCCTCGCCAAGGAGTTCCGCGCCGTCGAGCGCACCGAGGCATGGCGCTTCCTCCGCGACAACGACCCCTGGCAGGAGCTCGACGTCCTCAGCCGCCTCCACGACGCCGACATGGTACGTACCTTGCCTTGCCTCTGAAAATTCCTCCTTCGGTCCGGTCACGTGGCGCGATCGTTGTGATGCGGGGGCGGGTCTGCTGGCACTTGAGGTGAGGTGCCTCCGTGGCCGGTCTGCTGGTGGCATGATGATGATGCCCAAGTGCAACAAAAAGATGGGCGGCCTTGATTAGTCTCAGTGCGCCGTGCTCTGGGGACATGGTGACCATGCCGACCCGGCCTTCCGTGCTTTGGGTTCTGGAGGTGCCCGGCATGTCGCGTCCGTGCGCATTAAGAAATGACGCGAGGGCCTGGTCTGGCCGGTGCGCGAGGTCCCATCATGCTGCACGGGTCGTTGGGATCGGTTCTGTCCACGTCCACGTCCACCCCAGAGCACGCCGAGAGGAATTGCCGGTGAATGTTCACATCTCCGAAACGGTCGTGCCAAACGATTTCGTTCCAGCGCGCGGTCACGGTTATTGCTTATGGCCGCACATCCCCATCAAACTTTTGATTTGACAAAAGTTAAAAATGCGGAACACGTTTATTGGTTCATCATGTCAAGATCAATCCTCTCGGTATTTCTTATGATCTGACCAAGACATTCTATGACTGCAGCGTCGGCGAAAGTGGCGTCGGAAGAGCGCGGAGCAGAAGGTGTACATGGAGCTGAGCGACGCCATGGACATCCTGCGGCACATCTGCACGGAGGGCTGCACGGAGGTCGGCCCCGTGGGGCAGGCGCCGGCCAAGTCGCCGTGCCCGTCGTACGCGACGTGCCGGGGCCTGCAGCTGCTCATCCGCCACTTCTCCCGGTGCAAGAGCCGCGCCACCTGCCCCCGCTGCCAGCGCATGTGGCAGCTGCTACGCCTACACTCCGCGCTCTGCCGCCTCCCCGACGGCCATTGCAACACCCCTCTCTGCGCGTAAGTTCATTCACCCGAACACACAGCTCCGCTCTCTCTCACATCTATACAAACTGAACTCATGTCTTGGGTGATCATGCAGGCAGTTCAAGCTCAAAGAGCAGCAGAAGGATTCCGTGTCAACTTCGGTGTCGGCGAAGGCCGGCGACGGCGGTTACGGCAGATGGGGGCTCCTTGTGAAGAAGGTGAAGGCTGTGAGCGTCATGTCTTCTCTCGGCAAGAGAAGCCCGCCTCCGTGCCAGTGCTGAGCAAAGGATCCCCTCTCGGGGTTGTGCATCCGTCAAGTGCGGCGAGCGGTGGGAGCTCTTCGGCATGGACGCGGTTTTCGACGACCAGCCAGCCGCCAACCGCTGTCCGCGACACGACGATGGCCATCATCTCCCTTGAAGCTCCCACCGGCGGCGTCTCGTCACCGTGCATTTGAGCTGCACGCATGGTTGCGACAGGCAAGGCCACCGAATCGTCGTGCCAGCTCAACTTCTATCGTGAATCGACAACTTGCTGCCAAGCTTGTGGGTATCATCCCTCTGCTTCAACCTGTAAGAGGATTAGAGAGGAATAGAATTAGTGTAATATGGTGTGTGTTGTATTGAGCCTCGAGAGCGATTATATATTTAGAAACATTAAAACTGCATACATAAACAGGTTTTTGCTCCGTTTATAAATAAAGCAACAAACATCGATCATCTTATACACACTCACGCTACAACAACACACGCACACATCCAAAACAGGATACATAGGCGTTGAGCGCAGCAACACTATCTCTAGTACTACAAGAGCAACCGGAGTTCTCAACCGTAAACACGTCACCGCGAAGAGATGAAGCCGCATATAACGAACCGTGTGCTTCAAGGCGACGCCTTCAGGAAAGGTTACGACACCAGAATACCGTCACCGTTTGACCCGAGGATCAGAGTTTCCCATGGAGCAACACGACGCGCAATGAGAGCCGCGGCGACGCCTTCAAGAAGGGAGCTAGCTACGCCGCTGCCGATCCGTCCGAAGATGGATCAGGTTTCACCCCGGGCAACACTCACCACCACCGAACTCCACACCCCTCCGACCAGGCCGCCCACACGGCCATGGCCGCTGGGCAGCACCAAGCAACGACTCCACCCAAGAGCACCGCACTACCACCACCAGAGTCGTCGCCCCGGCATCCAAAACCTTGCCACCACCTCACACGAGACCTGACACACCCAACCAAAGAGACGGGTGCTACCTCTTGAGCTTGCGTTGGTTTTTCCCTTGAAGAGGAAAGGGTGATGCAACACAGTAGCAGTAAGTATTTCCCTCAGTTTGAGAACCAAGGTATCAATCCAGTAGGAGTATCAAGCCAAGTCTCCAAAGTACCTGCGCAAAAACAGCAAACTTGCACCCAACGCTACAAAGGGGTTGTCAATCCCTTCACGATTGATTGCAAGGTGAGATCTGAAGACGGAAAGTGCAACAAAGTAAAAGTGTAGGGCTGAAAATATGATGTGAAGTAGACCCGGGGGCCATAGTGTTCACTAGAGGCTTCTCTCATGATAGCAAATATTACGTGGGTGAACGAATTACTGTCGATCAATTGATAGAACCGCACAAAGTCATGACGATATCTAAGGCAATATCATACATATAGGCATCACGTCCGAGACAAGTAGGCCGATACTTTGTGCATCTACTACTATTACTCCACACATCGACCGCTATCGAGCATGCATCTAGTGTATTGAGTTCATAACAAATAGAGTAACGCCTTAAGCAAGATGACATGATGTAGAGGGATAAATTCATGCAATAGATATAAACCCCATCTTTTTACCCTTGATGGCAACAACACGATGCGTGCCTCGCTACCCCTTCTGTCACTGGGTGAGGTCACCGCACGGTATGAACCCAAAACCAAACACTGCTCCCATTGCAAAAATTATAGATCAAGTTGGCCAAACGAAACCCATAACTCGAAGAGAATTACAAGTATATGAAATCATGCATATAAGAGATCAGAAGAAACTCAAATAAGATTCATAGATAATCTGATCATAAATCCACAATTCATCGGATCTCGACAAACACACCGCAAAAGAGGATTACATCGACAAGATCTCCATAAAGATCATGGAGAACTTTGTATTGAAGATCCAAGAGAGAGAAGAAACCATCTAGCTACTAGCTATGGACCCAAAGGTCTATGGTGAACTACTCACGCATCATCGGAGAGGCAATGGTGTTGGTTAAGAAGCTCTCCGTGTCCGAATCCCGCCTCTGGCAGGGCACCAGAACGTGCCCCAGATGGGATCTTGCGGAGACAGAAGCTTGCGGCGGCGGAAAAGTATTTTCGTGGCTCTCTCCCGTGGTTTCAGATTTTTCGGAGATTTATAGGCGGAAGAAGTAGGGAAAAGGAGCCACGGGGGGGGGGGGGGCACAAGCCTGCTAGGCGCCCCCCCAGGCCGCGACTAGGGGGCTTGTGGCCTCCACCGAGACCCTTTGCCTTGGTTCTCAAGCTTCCTACGTATCTTCTGTTTCGGAAAAAATCTTTTCGGAGGTTTTGTTCCGTTTGGACTCCGTTTGATATTCTCCTCTGAAAAAGGTCAAAAACACGGCAAAAAACAGGAACTGGCACTTGGCACTGAGTTAATAAGTTAGCCCCAAAAAAGATATAAACTGCATACAAAACATCCAAAGTTTGACAAGATAATAACATGGAACCATCAAAAATTATAGATACATTGGAGACGTATCAAGCATCCCCAAGCTTAACTCCTGCTCGTCCTCGAGTAGGGAAGTGAAAAAGACTGAATTTTTGATGTGGAATGCTACCTACCATTTTTTGCCCTTTGTAACTTCTTTCATGTGACATGAATGTTTAAATCCATAAGATTCAAAACAATAGTTTGCTATTGACATAAAAACAATAATATGGAAGTTTTATTCCTCTTTGAATGCCTATCATCTTTAGGACTACTTTCATAGCACAAGCCAACTACCAAGTTACTCAGAGAGAGCACTCTCAAAAATATATAAGTGAAGACCGAGAGTTCTTATTTCTCAAAAATATGACACCGTCGTGCTCTAAAAGATCTAAGTGAAGCACTTAGATCAAAGTTATCTAGCTCAAAAGATATAAGTGAAGCACATGTGAGCTAAATTGCCTAACTCAAAAGATATAAGCGAAGCTCAATGAGTATTCTAGCAAATTCACGATGAGTGCATGTCTCTCTCAAAAGGTGTGCAGCAAGGATGATTGTGACAAAAAAAAAGGAAAGGACTCCTATAATACACGACGCTCCAAGCAAAACACATATCATGTGGCGAATAAGAATATAGCTCCAAGTAATGTTACTGATGGATTGAAGACGAAAGAGGGGATGCCTTTCCGGGGCATTCCCAAGCTTAGGCTTTTTGGAGTCCTTGAATTTGGCTTGGGATGCCTTGGGCATCCCCAAGCTTGATTTCTTTCCACTCTTTATCCCACTGTCCATGAGAACATCACCCAAAACTTGAAAACTTCACAACACAAAACTTAAACAGAAACTCGTGATATCATTTGCACAAGAAAACAAACTACCACCTCTTTAGGCACTGTACAAACTTGATTTCTATTTATATTGGTGTTAGATTACTGTATTCTCACTTTTCCATGGCTAGTACCCCCGATACTATCCATAGTTTCATCAAAATAAGCAATCAACACAACAAAAACAGAATCTGTCAAAAACAGGCCAGTCTTTGGCAATCTGTATACTTCGTATACTTCTGGTATCTCAAAACTTCTAAAAAATTACGACAATTTGAGCAATTGGCATATAAACCAGAAGAAAAAAGAATCAACTCAAAATCTCTCTCAGGATAAAAATGAAAAATAATTTCGTGAGTGAAAAGTTTCTGTCTTTTTCAGCAAGATCAAACAACCATCACCAAAACTAGTCATAAAGGTTTTACTTGGCTTAAACACAAAAATCACAATCATAACAGAATTATGATGTTGTGGACACAACAAAACAAAAAGCAAAGATAAATTCAATGGGTTGCCTCCCAACAAGCGCTATTGTTTAACGCCCTTAGCTAGGCATAAGGCGATAGAATCACGTATCGTCGTCTTTGGTGCTCAAATCATAAGTAGCCCTCATCATGGATTCATAAGGCAATCTTATTTTCTTTCTAGGAAAATATTCCATGCCCTTCTTTAATGAAAAATGAAATCTAATATTCCCTTCCTTCATATCGATGACAGCACCAATAGTCCTTAGGAAAGGTCTACCAAGAATGATAGGACATGTTGGATTGCAATCAATATCAAGCACAATGAAATCTACGGGTACATAGTTCCTATTTGCAATAATAAGAACATCATTCATCCTTCCCATAGGTTTCTTAACAGTAGAATCCGCGAGATGCAAATTAAGAGAGCACTCATCAATGTCATTGAAGCCTAGAACATCACAAAAAGACTTTGGAATCACGGAAACACTAGCACCCAAATCACACAAAGCATTGCATTCATAGTTTTTGATCTTGATTTTAATAGTAGGTTCCCACTCATCATGAAGTTTTCTAGGAATAGAAACTTCCAATTCAACTTTATCTTCAAGAGATTTCATCATAGCATCGACGATATGATCGGTAAAGGCCTTGTTTTGGCTATAAGCAAGTGGAGAGTTTAGCATGGATTGCATCAAGAAAATACATTCAATCAAAGAGCAACTATCATAATTGAATTTCTTGAAATCCAAAGTAGTAATTTCATTACTACTCAAAGTTTTGATATCCTCTACTCCACTTTCAATGCTTTTAGCATCAAGATAGGTAGACTCCGAATCATTGGGGCGTTTTTCAACCAAAGTGGATTCATATCCAGCCCCATCATCATTAGGTTTGACACTAGAAAACAAGGATTCAATGGGAGTAACACCAAACACTTTAAGATCTTCGTAATTCTCCTCACATATTTCAGGTTTAGCAGCCATTTTATTGACTAAGGTAGCCTGTTTATTAGAAATCTGGCCTAAAATTTTTTCAAGACGAGCAAACTGAGAATTTAGCGCAAGGAATTCTTTGGCCATATCATCAACTTCTTTATTCATAAAAGCCATAAAATAATTTTGCTCCTTTAGTTCTCTACGGAACTAACTATTATAATCAAACTGTGTAGACATGCAGCCTTTAACACTAGTTTCAATCTCTTCCAACCTTGTGTAGTAAGCATCATAATCCTTTGGTTGGGCCATACAGGTCTTAGTAGGCAGACAAGTGCACAGGCGAGCAGAAAGCAAGCCAAAGAAAAGGGCAAACGAAAAGGGCAAATATTTTTGTCAATTTTTGTTTTTCAGAAGTGGGGGAGAGGAAAATGAGAGGCAAAAAAGTAAATGCAAGAGATGAGTTTGCGACGGTTACTTGGATAAGCTTCACTTAGAATAATCCCAGATGCCAGAGATTGACACGTTGGAGGAAGACTATTCTTGACTTGATGCTCCCCGACAACGGCGCCAGAAATTCTTCTTGCTGCCTCTTGAGCTTGCGTTGGTTTTTCCCTTGAAGAGGAAAGGGTGATGCAGCACAGTAGCAGTAAGTATTTCCCTCAGTTTGAGAACCAAGGTATCAATCTAGTAGGAGTATCAAGCCAAGTCTCCAAAGTACCTGCGCAAAAATAGCAAACTTGCACCCAACGCTACAAAGGGGTTGTCAATCCATTCACGATTGATTGCAAGGTGAGATTTGAAGGCGGAAAGTGCAACAAAGTAAAAGTGTACGGCTGAAAATATGATGTGAAGTAGACCCGGGGGCCATAGTGTTCACTAGAGGCTTCTCTCATGATAGCAAATATTACGGTGGGTGAACGAATTACTGTCGAGCAATTGATAGAACCGCGTAAAGTCATGACGATATCTAAGGCAATGATCATACATATAGGCATCACGTCCGAGACAAGTAGAACGATACTTTCTGCATCTACTACTATTACTCCACACATCGACCGCTATCCAGCATGCATCTAGTGTATTGAGTTCATAACAAACAGAGTAACGCCTTAAGCAAGATGACATGATGTAGAGGGATAAATTCATGCAATAGATATAAATTCCATTTTTTACCCTTGATGGCAACAACACGATGCGTGCCTCGCTACCCCTTCTGTCACTGGGTGAGGTCACCTTACGGTATGAACCCAAAAGCAAGCACTTTTCCCATTGCAAGAATTATAGATCAAGTTGGCCAAACGAAACCCACAACTCGAAGAGAATTACAAGGATATGAAATCATGCATATAAGAGATCAGAAGAACCTCAAATAAGATTCATAGATAATCTGATCATAAATCCACAATTCATCATATCTCGACAAACACACCGCAAAAGAGGATTACATCGGATAGATCTCCATGAAGATCATGGAGAACTTTGTATTGAAGATCCAAGAGAGAGAAGAAGCCATCTAGCTACTAGCTATGGACCCGAAGGTCTATGGTGAACTACTCACGCATCATCGGAGAGGCAATGGTGTTGATGAAGAAGCCCTCCGTGTCCAAATCCCCCCTCCGGCAGGGCACGAGAACGTGCCCCAGATGGGATCTTGCGGAGACTAAAGCTTGCGGCGACGGAAAAGTATATTTGTGGCTCTCTCCCGTGGTTTCAGATTTTTTGGGGATTTATAGGCGGAAGAAGTAGGGCAAAGGAGCCACGGGGGGCCTAGAAGCCTGTTAGGCTCCCCCCCAGGCCGCGGTAGGGGGCTTGTGGCCTCCCCCGGGGACCCTTTGCCTTGGTTCTCAAGCTTCCTGAGTATCTTCTATTCCGAAAAAAAAAATCTTTTCGGAGGTTTTATTCCGTTTGGACTCCGTTTGATATTCTCCTCTGAAAAAGGTCAAAAACACGAAAAAAAACAGGAATTGGCACTTGGCACTAAGTTAATAAGTTAGTCCCAAAAAAGATATAAAATGCATACAAAACATCCAAAGTTTGACAAGATAATAGCATGGAACCATCAAAAATTATAGATACGTTGGAGACGTATCAACGGGAGAAAAGGTCTGACCTTTCGCACCCCTAGGAGACCCCCAGCGCTGAGACCCGATAGGCTAGCCAGCACTAGCCTTCATCGACCCATGTGGAGCCCCGAGCGCGAGACGAGCTTGGTCCTGCTGCACCTTGCGCGAGACAAGGTCAGTCCTGTTGCATCGTGCGCGAGACGAGCCGGTCCTGCTCCACGTGCGCGAAACGAGGTCGGTCTTACTGCACGGGGCGCGAGACGAGCGATGAACTGCAGCACGGGGTGCGAGACGAGCGATGAACCGCAGCGGGTCAAAAAGGTCTGCACGTAGACGAGCCGACGCCGGAGAAGCCGGTCGCCGCCGCACGCATATCTGTCGAGCCATCGCGATGCGCCCACGACATCGGGAGGCACCATGGTGGACCTCCCCGCGCCGCCACCCATGACCGTAGCGACGGCCATGCCCGGCCACTGCTCTTCCCGCGTCCCCGACGAGCTCCAAGCACCAGAGCCGTCGGGCATGCACCACCTTTGCGGAGGCGCCGCCGACCGACCCGCAGCACCAGATCCAGCCGGATCCAGCACATGCCACCTCCCGAGATGGGAGCACCACAGTCTCCCCGTCGCGGGCGAGGCCCAGGACGCCAGCCACCCGGCAGCCCCGCCAGCCCGCCGCTGCGCCCCGTGGCCGCCCAACGCCGCCACCCGAGGTGTCCGCCCCGCACCGGAGCCCCACGAGCAGAGGGGGAAGATGGGCCCGCCACCGCCGTGCCCACCGGGCTTTGCATGAGAGCGTGCACCATCGGCGGCAGGGAGAAGGGGAGGGAGTCGGGTCAAAGTGGAGGGCGGCTAGGGTTCGCCCTCGGCGCGCACGGGCGCGTCGCGGGAGGGGGAGGGAGGGAAGGGGGAGAGCCTCACCGTCAAGGGAGGGGAGGAATACTTGGCGAACATAAGATCCTTCGTTGTTACTAGATCCATTCTTTTCCCACTTGTCCATCGATCTCGATGCGATGAGGCGGTTGTAGCAGCCAGGATGTGCTGCCATCGCAAGACCTCAACGGGCCACTTGCAAGAGTCCCTCCCCCTCGTCCTCACTCCAACCTATACCTGGGCCAAACTCGGGTCGGGCCGGGCCTCGGGTCGGGCCTAAAAGAGCCCGTGGTACAAAATGCAGGCCTGAGTCTGACCCGACTCGACCGTCGGGCCTAGTTTTGGGCCCAAGCTCAGCCCGAACCCGACCCGGCCCGACCGCCGGGCCTAGTTTTTGGGCCCAAGCCTGAAGAAGCCTAGCCAGGCCTGACGTAGGCGTGAAGTCTGGTTTTTTCAGGCCCGAGCCCTGCCCAGTAAGCCCGGCGGGCTTAAAATCTAGGACCGAGCCCGACCCATGGGCAAGGTCGGGTCAGGCCGGGTCGGGATTTTTCGGGCAGGGTCGGGTCGGACCGACTGGGCCGGGTTTCCCATGGTCAGGTATACTCCAACCCATCGACTCGCTCGTCTGCTCACTGCTAACCTGGTTATTTCCAATTTTGGTAGCGATTGTGTCGATGCCCCGTGTTCCAGTCGGTAACCAGAAGTATTCCACTTCCAGCACACCTTCCCCACGCCTCCTTCCACTCATGCTATCACCGGATGATTTGAAATTGGGATCTAGTATTGATACAAGACTTGGAGGGCAACGAGCCTTCTAGAGATAGATGGAAACAATTCATGTCTAATCTTGTGTATTCTCTAACTACCAAATGTATTTGTTAACATCCTTTGTACTCACCTCCCCATAGTCGCAGCGGTAGCATCACATACGGTAAGACTAAAGAGAAACCAAAGTTAGAAGTTGATGGCCTGACATCCCTCCGTAGTCGTAGCGGGAGTGCCATGAACGGTGTTGTATCGTCGACGCGTTGTCTGCAGACAAAGATGGCGAGTTGCTCAAGTGAGGTGATAGACTTTTGTGCTGATGTCAAGGTAGCCGAGTGCATATGACGGTGTAGCCGTGATCAAGACGTTGTGGTCGAGGTAGCCGTGCAAGGTATGTCGTGGTCGATTTTGATTCATGGTTGCCAGTGTCGAGGGAGCTGCACATGGAGCCGTGGGTGCAAGGAAGTGTCGTGTAGTTAAGGATAGTGTGGTGCGTTTGGAAGAAAATGGTGACGTAATCGAATTAGTCGTTAAGAAGAGTGTCGATGCCAAAAACGATGTTGTCGAAGCCGTTGTAGACGAGGCGCCGCACCGGATTTTCCAAGCCCGAGGATACGCCGAGTCGAAGGCATGTGTTGTGTTACCAACATCGGGCATGCATAGACGAGGACCATCACGAAGTGTGCACCATGTTGGAGGGACCAATAGAGAGTGCCTCCATGACACTTGCGGCGCTAAACGACATTGGGGGAAAAGGTGTTGATTGTCGGTGCTAATTAAAAGGTGGATCTCGGGTAGAGAGTCCCCACTGGTGATCAAGGCACAATAGTAACAGAAAGTAAAGAGGACACAATATTTACCCAGGATTAGGCTCTCTCAAAGAGATAAACCCTACATACTACTTGTATTGTAGTGATTGTGGATAAGGTACAAAGTAAATGATGATCTACCTCGAGATCATATGAATGTGTTCTAGTCTCTAGAAACCTTGCCTCTATGGACTAAACCGCACAGATTATATAGGCACCAGGGGTATCTAGGGTTACAAGTATGTCGGTTGCAACTAGGGATAACTTACCGATCATTTGAATATGCCTTGAATGCTAACCCAAGTGTTTGGAGGATTTCATCTTGAGTACGCCGAGGTCTAGTTTATGCGACCTATTCTTGAGTTGTTGGAGTGTCCTTGAACTGCCTGATACGTCCATTTTGCATCACGTTTTTCTACTATTATTTATAATGTTTTGGATCACTATTTCACTTTGTAATGCAATCCTAATGTATTTTCTCTCTTACTATGCAAGATCTATATGAAAAGGGAATTTGTAGATAGCTGGAATTCAAGGTATAAAAAAGCTAAAACAAAGGTCGCTATTCGCGGGAGCTCCAATCGACCTGAAAAGTTATGGAGAACTTTTTCAGGATGAAGCTCCGCCGCCTCGAGGCGGAACCTGGGCAGAAGCGCTTTTGCTCTCTGGTGGAGTGATTCCGCAAGGGATACTTCATTCTGGGAGGGGGAAATCGAAGCCTTCATCGTCACCAGCACTTCATCGTGAGAGGACTCATCTCCATCAACATCTTCATCATCACCATTTCATATCAAACCCTAGTTCATCTCTTGTATCCAATCTTTGTAGCAAAACCTCAGATCGGTACATGTGGTTCACCAGTAGTGTTGATTACATCTTGTAGTTAATGCTAGTTGGTTTACTTGGTGGAAGATTGTATGTTTAGATTGTCAATTACATCTTTATTATCTTTGAACATTAACATCCTTTGTGAGTAGTTCTTTGAGTTCCTTAGGACATGGGATAAGTCTTGTTATAAACTATTGTAAACTGATTGTTCCTTTGTGGCATGTGTTCCTCGAAGAGATATTATGGACATGTCACCCCTTGTTGATCTAAAGAAGGGGGGGGGTAAATATCTCAAAGTTGCTCGAAAATTACAGATTTCCAAGATCAACATAAAGGCAAATATGTTGGCACACGAGATTGCAAAGTTTAGTTCTCATAACAGGTTTGATGTTTTTCTTCTTAATTCTGTTCCGCCCTGCGTGGAAAATTTGGTAATGAATGATTGCACGGATGTATTAAGTTAATTAATACATGGTGGGGGTTTTCAAAAACATATCCCACGCGCCGCTGTCGGAGTATCGTAGGAATCCTTAGCTTGAGAGGCTCTTGACCGAGGACCTCTATGTGGTCCCACCCAAGAAAAAGGAGCGGGGCCCGAAGACCAGGGCAAACAACCTGGCCACCCGAGGAGGAGCCTTAGATCCCCCAAAGGAGAGTACTCAAAGCTCCCACTCCAAGTTCAACACCGATGAGGAGGGGGAAGAAGAGGAGGATCTCTTCTTCACATTAATAGTGAAGAACCATAATGCACATTCAGTCGCGGCAGCTCTGTCGCGCTTCACATTGCTAGTGCTAGACACTAAGGTTTTGCTTGGGGTAGCCACTGGATCATGGCGATGCTTGGATCGTGACTCCGGGCACGAAGGAGACTGTTTTTCTTCCTCACTCTCACCCGAATCGTCTTCACTCCCCTCGTTGTCTTCAGCATAGTCGTTGTCAACGCTGTCACCTTCGCTTTCCCCATCGATGTCAAGCTGAGCCCCATTGGGTACAGGTGAATGCATGTTTGTCCACTCTTGCAAGTTACAAAAGTAGCAAAGTCAGTCGGCTGAAGATTCAGTCACTCGACAAAGATATGAAAGTAATCAGAATAGAAATAACGCACCAGATTCCGTGGCATGTTTTCGGTAGAGTAAGGCAAGATTCGCTTGGCTCCTAATGGATTGTCGCAGGCTCCAGTGATGATTTTGAGCCACCGAGCTACAGTTTTCTGAAAAACCTCCTCTGGGTGCGACCGAGTGGAATACTCTGGGCCCGAGTAGTGCCACATGGCATGATCCCTCGCCTCAAGAGGCTGAATACGCCGACCAAGGAACGTTTCGAGCAAGTCCATCCCCGTCACTCCGCCACGAACCAAGTTAACCACCTCATTTACCAACATCCCCACCTGAGTCTTCCCATTATCGAACATGTTTATCGTCCTAGGAGCACTCGGTCGCTCCAAGGTGAATGGGGGAAGGCCAGTCGACAGGTTTGGAGATGCAATATCATTACAGTAAAACCAAGTCGATTGCCAGTTCCGGACTGACTCAGGAAGGGTCATCTGAGGGTACGTACTCCTACTCCTATTTTGAATCCCTAGACCACCGCACAGCTGAATGACATGAGTCCTACTATCGCTTGGGTTTGCTTTCTTCACTGCTTGGGAGCGCAGTGAAGATGTGTTTAAATAGTCTCCAGTGAGGAGGACAACCCAAAAAGCATTCACACAGCGTAATGAATGCAGCAAGATACGCGATGAAGTTGGGAGGAAGATGATGAAGTTGCACACCAAAATAATGCACGAAACCGCGGATAAAAGGATGAGGGGGCACAGAGAAACCTCGCTCAATGTGAGTAAGGAGGAAGAATCATTCCCCTTTGCGGGGCTCTGGCTCAAGCTCTCCTTAAGGCAACCTCCACGACTTTTCAGCCACCATCCCGCGCTCAACAAGCTCCAGAACGTCCTCCCTCCGGACAGTTGACGGGAGAAAATTTCCCTGGATCCACCTTGGCGGGAGTGTAGATCGACCGCCTCCCTTCTCCGACCTTCCGCCCTTCTTGGCGTGCTTGAGCTGGCTCGTTTTGCCCTTCGTCATTGCCGCGGCGGTAGAGACGAATCAAAGCAGCAGCTGCGAGGCACATGTGAAGAGGAAGCAGAGGAAAATCAGGGGAAAGCGTTGCTTCAACCCTAGCGCTGACCAGATTTATAACCGCCCGAGTGAGTCACTCACTAGTGGACCCGTCAGATCTCTGTCTATCCCGATAACAGAGGAGACGCGATACGTGGCGATAAGGGTGGTGCGATAATCGAGGCGTTGGTGCCCCCACTTGCCCTGATTGTTGCGTCATCATCACGCAGCGCGTGCTAACTGAAATTTGGAATCCCGTGAAACCGGACCTCACATAGTGATCTGTCAAATCTCAAGATCTCGTTACCCACTCAGATCAACCTCAATGCTTAAATTCATTCGGGCGTGCTTCACTATAGAATCGATCAGGGTGAATGACGAAGACTTCAGCCGACACACAGTTCTATCAAGCTCGAAAGTACGTTCAAGATCGGTATGCCTCGACAGAATCTGCATCGACCCCTTCCTCACTCGAACCCCGATCCATTCAGAGACTAATGATGGGGATATGTACCTAGGGTAAGGTCACAAGTCTGACCTAGGTGTCCTACCTAAGGATAGCTCATTATTAACTTGAAGGTCACAAGGAAGATTCTGAATGGATATCCATGGCGTCTAAGTCACTTGGTAAGAATCACTCGGAGTATGTTCCCCTTCACTCGACAACCAACTTCCATTCGGAAGAAACCATTCGACACAGAAGACCAGAAGCCACTCCAGAGAGGCCAACAGGCGAGCGTTCGGCTGGTCGTAATGAATAGCATTAATTACGCACGTTATCAGTAACGTACCCCTTTAAACCATATTGATCGAACCCTTAAATGACGGGCCTTGATCAGGGGTAGCGCACTCTATATAAGCCACCCTCCCCTCTCGCATAAGGGTTCGCATCTGTAATACGTATTCCACACCGCAAAAGCTCTAGAGCACTGAGACGTTGGGCTGTTACCTCCACAAGAGGGGTCTGAACTCATACATCTTGCGTACAAGCTTGTCGTAGCTAGAACTCTGTCCTCTTCTTTCGTACTCTATACCTCTACTATCAGGTTCATTCCCACGACACCACCACCACCACCCCGAGAGGCTGCCGGCTGAGGTCTGGGTCAGTAGTTAATGTGACAACCCTGAAACAAATCATTCAACCCCTTGTAAAGTGGAGGCAAATCATCAAATCCCACAGAAAAATAGATACCTTGCAACTTCGTTCCATATTTTAGGATTGCAAACTTTGTTCCCTATTCTAATATCGCAGTGCAGGCAGTATTTTACAACAAATTTCCACCCGTTTCCTCACTCGCCCAACAAAAGAATAACACTACATTTCAAAAAAATAAATTAACACTACGATTGATATAACTATAATGTACATTGCTCAATAGAGAGATTACACATCGGAAAGACGGGCCAAAAATAGCCCGCTTTCACTACACTCGTACGCTACATCTAGCTACCTGTCCCAGGCTGATGCTAGCTGCGATTGCACAACATTCGACCAGTTCTGAGAGAGGATCCTCGCTAACATACATGCCATTCGCTCAGGCTTAGCAGCACTGAGAGGGAGCGCTTCTCTTGCCGAGAGAAGACATGATGCTGACAGCCTTCACCTTCTTCACAAGAAGCCCCCACCTGCCGTCGCCGCCGTCCCCGGCCTTCGCCGACACCGCCTCCTTCTGCTGCTCCTTGAACTTGAACTGCCTGTATGGTCACACGAGATCCATTGCAACGTCAGAAATGGGTTCAATTTGTTGTTTAGATGTGAGAGAGAGCAGAGCTCCGTGTTGGGGTAAATGAACTTACGTGCAGAGAGGGGTGTTGCAATGGCCGTCGGGGAGGCGGCAGAGCGCGGAGTGTAGGCGTAGCAGCTGCCACATGCGCTGGCAGCGGGGGCAGGTGGCGCGGCTCTTGCACCGGGAGAAGTGGCGGATGAGCAGCTGCAGGCCCCGGCACGTCGCGTACGACGGGCACGGCGACTTGGCCGGCGCCTGCCCCACGGGGCCGACCTCCGTGCAGCCCTCCGTGCAGATGTGCCGCAGGATGTCCATGGCGTCGCTCAGCTCCATGTACACCTTCTGCTCCGCGCTCTTCCGACGCCACTTTCGCCGACGCTGCAGTCATAGAATGTCTTGGTCAGATCATAAGAAATACCGAGAGGATTGATCTTGACATGATGAACCAATAAACGTGTTCCGCATTTTTAACTTTTGTCAAATTAAAAGTTTGATGGGGATGTGCGGCCATAAGCAATAACCGTTACCGCGCGCTGGAACGAAATCGTTTGGCACGACCGTTTCGGAGATGTGAACATTCACCGGCCATTCCACTCGGCGTGCTCTGGGGTGGACGTGGACAGAACCGATCCCAACGACCCGTGCAGCATGATGGGACGTCGCGCACCGGCCAGACCAGGCCCTCGCGTCATTTCTTAATGCGCACGGACGCGACATGCCGGGCACCTCCAGAACCCAAAGCACGGAAGGCCGGGTCGGCATGGTCACCATGTCCCCAGACCCAGAGCACGGCGCACTGAGACTAATCAAGGCCGCCCATCTTTTTGTTGCACTTGGGCATCATCATCATGCCACCGGCAGACCGGGCACGGAGGCACCTCACCTCAAGTGCCGGCAGACCCGCCCCCGCATCACAACGATCGCGCCACGTGACCGGACCGAAGGAGGAATTTTCAAAGGCAAGGCAAGGTACGTACCATGTCGGCGTCGTGGAGGCGACTGAGGACGTCGAGCTCCTGCCAGGGGTCGTTGTCGCGGAGGAAGCGCCATGCCTCGGTGCGCTCGACGGCGCGGAACTCCTTGGCGAGGAGGCGCATGCAGCGGAGGTGCAGCTGCGGCGCGTCGCAGAGGTCGGCGAGCTGCAGCGCGTCGACGACGGTGCCCGGGGTGAGCCGCGACCCGATGGCCTCCTGGCACCACAGCTTCAGCCACGGCACACGGTACGCGTGCGCCAGCACCAGCAGCTGCTCCGCGTACTTCTCCACGTCCTCCTCCACCTCGCCTTCGCCCTCGCCCTCGCCACGCCTGGCATTCAGTTCACGTCACCGAGTTAGACACTTAAAAATAATTGTGGTTTTTTGCGCATGTCCACTCACAATCACCGAAAATACATCCAAAACAAGAGCACGGAGGAGCAAGTTGGCCATGGAGGAGCAAGGGAGGTTCCAACTAGGCAGGCTCTACCCCTAGCTCACCCCACCCACCAACCAAGACCAAACAAAACAGACAGCGAGAAAAGAAAGAAAGAAAGAAAGAGGACGACCAAACTTGGCTTTTTTCTCTGGGCCGTCGTACTTGCGGCTCTGGTCGCACGCAAGTTGCCGGGGTTTTGTATGGCGCAACGAGTTTAAGTGCTATGCGTGTGTCGATTCTGGATGAGGTGGCTGTGTCGTCTCGTCTATCTTGTTCTTGTGGCGAGGCGAAATGAACAGGTTGGCCTTGACGCCGCGACAGGGACAGAGATTCAGCTATTCGTGCGGAGGCCGGTGCACTGAACCTACGAGATTCCACGGGGCTATCGGACGGAAGGGTCGTCGATCGCAAGCGAGCAAGTTGCCGGGGGCGTGTGTGGCTCGGCGTTGGCCGGCGACCGGCGAGGCTCCGGTGTTCTCGGCCTCTGTGTGTGGCTGTGTCGAGTCGAGTCGACTATCTTGGGAGGAAGCCATTTTGCTCGCAAATTGGCCAAGGATCCGTCGACTAAACGGGAAATGCTCTGCTTGCTGCTGGGGAACTACTCCTACCGACGAACTTTGTCTTTCAAGATGCAAGCTATACATATAAAACGATAACAATTCGAAAACAAGCACAGTATTTTGCGTAATTGATTCAATTATGGGGACATAATTTAGCTGGCAATTACTACGACCGTGATGCTTATGAACCAAGATGCTTCCATTTTTGGCACCTAATTAAACCATATGAGAGCTGGAAGGGCCGTGTTGACAGCGTGGGGGTACACACGCATGTGTCGTGTTTTCCCCCCTCCTCGCGTGTTAATATTAATATTAGTATTCTTTCTCCTCGTGCTAATAATGCTTAATGCGTACTACAGTATATATCTATTAGTCTATTACTGGGTCTTGCCAGAGCATCAGACTCTGGCTTACCCAGGGTTGCAAGAAACGCATGTGCGAAAAATAATAGCAGGAATTCCAGGCGAGGAAACAGCAGAGGAGAGGAGAGGAGAGGGGCGCGCACGGTACCTGCTGCCGGCGTAGAGGAGGCGGACGAACGCCGCCGCGACGTCGTCGGTGACGCCGCGGATCCGGACGACGAACCTGCCGCCCTTGCCGCTCTCCCTGAGCCTCTGCAGCCGGCGCTCCAGGACGCTCTCCAGCACCGGCGACGCCGACGCCTGGTCGATGACGCGAACAAAGAGACAAGAATAAATATCAGAACTGAATTTTTCAGACGACTGAATAGAAGAACACATGTCGTCTCCAGATGGCTAGTGTCGGAATTCATGGACCGGGTCGGTCATCCCAGGCCGCGTGCCGGCGGGCAGGGTAATGCGGCAAGAAATCAAAGGGGCCGGAGTAAGGACGACTTACAAGAACGGAGGAATGGGCGGCGATCCTGCGGCCGCCGCTGGAGGTGACGACGTCCACGTCGGCGGGGTCTCCGCGGCCGGCGCCGGCTGCCCGTGCAGGTGCCTCCGGCATGTCGTGCTAAGGATAACTGGGGGAGATTGCGGCGGAGAAGGAAGGAAGGAGGAAGAAAAGCGCAGGGGAGGCGAAATATCTGGGAAATGTCGCGGCGTGCGTGTGTGGTGTTGGTTTGGAAGGAGGAGGAGGGAGGCTCATCTCGGCGGCCGCTCCAACGTTTATATAGAAAGACGGCGGGGAATGGGGACCCTGCAAAACGTGCGGTTTTGTAATATTGCCCTCGAGAGACATCGTATTTTCAGGGGTTGGCATGGGCATGGGCATGGGCACGGTCGCTGATCTTTTGGAAGATCGGAAAAGGATCGGGGAATTCTTCCGTTTGCTTGTGCCATGTCGATCACTTTCTGAACGAACACGTAGACGCCAGGTGTATCAGTGCTGACCAAAGAAAGAATGTGCCAAGAAATGACAAGAATTCATTACAAAGATTTTTTCAAGGGAAAATTATATCGACCTTTGCATAGTAGCCACTTATTATCTTTCAAGTGTAGTTTGTGGCCGTGTATTTAGAGCATCTACAGTTGCACTTTACAAATCGCTCCCTCAAACGTTCACAGACATTGACTGATCAAACTTTAAATTTATCTATTCATAACCAAGCATTTTAAATATCATATCTCAAATTCATATAAACTCATGCAACTACGTAGATGCATTACACACATCGTTCGATTACTTCATCATTATTAGCATGTCATCAGACCATCAAAATTAAACATGTTTTGGTATGGTGGATATTATACACAACTGCGTCAGGGAGTCCGGGACTAAAGGGTCCTCGGCCGCTCACCTATCTTCACGGGTCGGACACATGGATCGCCCTATGATTAGCATTGAAGGGCCGTACTCCAAGACGACGTCATGTCGAGAACGGAATCTTCCGAAGTCTTGGTGTATGCTCCAAGTTAAGATGATAACATCGACATGTTTTTTCCCGGATGTAACCGACATTGTGTAACCTAAGTTACCCTTGGTATCTATATAAATCAGAGGATTTTAGTTCGTAAGACACATTAAGATCAATACTCCTAGGGTTTAGACCACATCATACAATCTCAAGGTAGATCAACTATGTACTTCATACTTCATCATCAATACAACGTAGGTATTACCTCCATCAAGAGGGCCCGAATCTGGGTAAATATCGTCTCCCGTGTCTCATCTTTTTTCGAACCGGGCTTTCTCCCCTTTCCATTACTTTCATAACGGAAATACAATGTTTCGATACCAGAACCAGAAAGAGAGGGAAAGGGAAAAAAGCGAGTTCGGGACAATATCAGGAAACCCACCGTTCATGCCTGTCATCAGGAACACAAACTGCGGGACGAAAACCTGATATCATCCGAAACTACGCAACAAAGACCAGAAGTTTTACACTACCATGGATCAGCACCGCTACCAGGAGCCCCAAAACAACCATCACCGGACCAGGCTCACAAAAGAGTACGGAATAAAACGAAAGTTCCACAAATTGGACATACAACCTAATCACCACCATGGTAACCAAGCTATCAGCACTGCAACCAACAAGTTTTTATCACCGGACCAGGCTCACAAAAGAGTACGGAATAAAACGAAAATTCCACAAATTGGACATACAACCTAATCACCACCATGGTAACCAAGCTATCAGCACTGCAACCAACAAGTTTTATCGCCAAGGTGGGGATCGAACATCTCCTTCCTGCATTTACCACTCATCCCAGGCTTCTTCCTCTTCAGCCTGCTCGTTCACTTCTGGCCTTGGTGGTCCACACAGCCGCAACATTTGAGCTGCGCTCTCTTTCAGCAAATGAGCCCCCTTCTTGACAGTCTCTGCCATCGCCGGCTTTTGCATACCTGCCCAGTATTCAACAAACGCACACGTTGTGAAAGCAATTTCAAAAGGAGTTTTAATCCACTTCTTTTCAAAAGTAGCCCGATTCCGAGCCAACCAAATAGACCAGCAAACTGCAGCTAAGCCAACAGTATAGATCTCGCACAAGCCCAGCAAAAAAGCATACAACCAAGAGTAAACTTGCCAAATTGTTTTCGGGATAAAACTGGTACCAAAAACAGCACCAACCGTTCTCCAAACAATCTTGGCCACCGAGCACCCAAAGAACAGATGCTGCGCCGATTCAAGTTCATCACAGAAATAACATTTAGGGTCCTCCTGCCACTGGCGTTTTCTCATATTATCTCTAGTCAGAATGGAGTTTTGAAATAACTGCCATAGGAAGATTTGAATCTTCAAAGGAATCTTAGCCCCCCAAATCTACTTATAATGGGCCCTCGCAAGATTTCTTTCTAACCATTTATACATAGATTTAGTGGAATATTCTCTGGAATTATCTAACTTCCAGTAAACCTCATCATTTTTATGTGTACAAATTTTATCCAACACATATTGCTTCATTTCGTCCCATTTCTGAAGCATAGCTGGAGATAACCTTCTCCTAAAAGAAGTTAAATGATTCATACTCTCCAGTTTATCAACAGTACACTCCTTATCTAGGCAAATTTCAAAAAGATCAGGATATCTATCTTTAAGAAGGATATTCTCATCCAAATCATCTAGCCAAAGGCTTGCAATGTTACCTTTTTTAAGCACCACCCCTCTACCAGCCATGTAATGCTCCTTAACTTTCAAAATATTTTTCAAACAGGGAGAATCAGTAGCTTTTTGTTTAACCTTAGCCACAAATGTTCTTCTAAGGTACTTAGCTTTCACTATATCCTGCCATAATCCCTTCTTTTTCTCCAGCTTCCACCACCATTTAGCTAGCAAGCTGATATTCTGCTTCCTGAAATCTTTAACCCCCAGACCCCCCCCCCTTTGCTTTAGATCTACAAACACGGGTCCATTTCACCATATGATACCCCTTTCTTCCTTTGCGGTGCCAAAAGAATTTTCTTCTAGGTTTGTCCCATTTCTCGAGTGTAGATTTTTTTATCAGAGCCATGGACATATAGTATGAGGGAATATGAGATAACACCGCGTTAACTTTAATAAGTCTACCCCCACTCGACACAGATTCACTAATCCAGGATTCCCCATGACTAATAAATTTGTCATCTACAAAAAGCCAATCACTGCATTTAAGCCCACCATAACTAACAGGCATACCCAGGTACTTAATAGGAAAAGCCACAATCTCACAATTGAACATATCAACATAATTCCTCATAGTATCATCATCCGCACCAACTGAGAAAATCTCACTCTTCAAAAAATTGATTTTCAAACCAGACTTAATCTCAAAAAGATAAAGCAGCAGTTTGATATTCAAAGCATTACTAACATTGTCTTCAAAGCATAGAATAGTATCATCAGCGTATTGAAGTATTGCCACCCCGTTTTCCACTAAGTCCGCCGCTAACCCAGTAAACAGGCCATTCTCCTGTGCTTTGAGGACCATCTTAGTAAGACAATCAACAGCTAGGTTAAAGAGGAAAGGGGACAAGGGATCACCCTGTCTCACTCCTTTAGCACTCTGGAAATATTCCCCCACCTCATCATTTAACTTCACGCTAATGGTACCACCTACCAGAATTCTCCGAATCCAATCAATCCAGCGTGGGTCAAAGTTTCTTTTACTATGGCAATCCAACAGGAATTCCCAGTTAACCTTATCATATGCTTTTTCAAAGTCAAGTTTAAGAACAATCCCTTTTTTCTTCTGTGCATAAGTATGATGCAAAATTTCATGCAATGACATGATCCCATCCATAATATCTCTATTTTTTATAAAGGCATTCTGATGTCGAGTAAACAAGACATCTACATGGGGTTCTAATCTGATAGTCAGCACCTTGGTAATCAACTTGTAGATACACCTTAGCAAGCAAATAGGTGTGAACTGTTGCATTTTGTCAGCTCCAGCTACTTTAGGCAACAGTGTTATTATACCATAGTTGAGTCTTTCCACATCTAGATTATTCTCATGAAACCAGTCAAAAAGTAACATCACATCTTTCTTAACAATATCCCAACAGGATTGGAAAAATTCAATTGGAATATTATTAGGTCCACGGGCCTTGTTATGTTTCATCAAGAACAAAGCATTTTAAACTTCCGTGTCCGAAAAAGGCCTAAGTAAGAGAAAATTCTCAATATCTCCCAATTTCTCTTTATCATCCCACAGATTCCCATCTATCTTACACAGGTTTCCACGAGCAGGGCCAAATAGATCTTTATAAAAACCAGTGGCATGCTTAAGCATGTTCATATTCCCTTCTATTATCATATCTGTTGGAAATATGCCCTAGAGGCAATAATAAAATGGTTATTATCATATTTCCTTGTTCATGATAATCATCTATTGTTCGTGCTATAATTATATTAACAGGAAACAGTAATACATGTGTGAATAAATAGATCACAATGTGTCCCTAGCAAGCCACTAGTTGGCTCGCTCGTTAGTCAATAGATGATCATGGTTTCCTGATCATGGGCATTAGATGTCATTGATAACGGGATCACATCATTGGGAGAATGATGTGATGGACAAGACCCAATCCTAAGTATAGCACTAGATCGTATTGTTCGTATGCTAAAGCTTTTCTAATGTCAAGTATATTTTCCTTCGACCGTGAGATTGTGCAACTCCCGGATACCGTAGGAGTGCTTTTGGTGTATCAAACGTCACAACGTAACTGGGTGACTATAAAGGTGCACTACGGGTACCTCCGAAAGTGTTTGTTGGGTTGGTACGAATCGAGATCGGGATTTGTCACTCCGTGTGACGGAGAGGTATCTCTGGGCCCACTCGGTAGAACATCATCATGAGCTCAATGTGACTAAGGAGTTAGTCACACAATGACGTGCTACGGAACGAGTAAAGAGACTTACCGGTAACGAGATAGAACAAGGTATAGGTATACCGACGATCGAATCTCGGGCAAGTTCTATACCGATAGACAAAGGGAATCGTATACGGGATTGATTGAATCCTTGACATCGTGGTTCATCCAATGAGATCATCGTGGAGCAACTGGGAGCCACCATGGGTATCCAGACCCCGCTGATGGTTATTGGCCGCACAGGCGTCTCGGTCATGTCTGCCTGTCTCCCGAACCCGTAGGGTCTACACACTTAAGGTTCGATGACGCTAGGGTTATAGGGAATTGTTATACGAGGTTACCGAAAGTTGTTCGGAGTCCCGGATGAGATCCTGGACGTCACGAGGAGCTCCGGAATGGTCCGGAGGTAAAGATTGATATATAGGACGGATGGTTTCGGATACCGGAAGTGTTTATGGCATCACCGGTAACGTACCGGGACCACCGGGACCACCGAAGGTGGCCCCGGGGGTCCACCGAAGGGGGGCAACGACCCCGGGAGGTAAGGTGGGCAAAGTGAGGAAGGGAACCAGCCCCTAGGTGGGCTGGTGCGCCTCCCCACTCAGCCCAATGCGTGGGGGAGAGAAAAAGGGGGGCAAACCCTAAGCTAGGTGGGCCTAAGGCCCACTAGGGGTGCGCCACACCCCTCCTCCCCCCTTGGCCGCTGCACCAGCCCCCATCTACGGCTGCCGCCCCCCAGGAGAGGGAAACCCTCAAGGGGGCACAGCCCCTCCCTCCCCCTATATATGGTGGGCACTTTTGGCCATTGGAGAACAGACTTTGGTCTCTCTCTCGGCGCAGCCCTGCCCTTCTTCCTCCTCCTCTCTGCCGGTGCTTGGCGAAGCCCTGCCGGGAGACCTCGTCTCTCCATCGACACCACGCCGTCGTGCTGCTGGAGTTCTTCCCCAACCTCTCCCTCCTCCTTGCTGGATCAAGGTGCGGGAGATGTCACCGGGCTGCACGTGTGTTGAACGCGGAGGTTCCGTAGTTTGGCACTAGATCGGAATCGCTGCGAGTATGACTCCATCAACCGCGTTCTAGCAACGCTTCCGCTTAGAGATCTTCAAAGGTATGAAGATGCTCTTTCCCCTCTCTCCTTGCTGGTCTCTCGATAGGAAGATCTGAATATGCGTAGGAAAATTTTGAATTTATGCTACGTTACCCAACAGTGGCATCCGAGCCAGGTTTTCTATGCGTAGATTCTATGCACGAGTAGAACACAAAAGTTGTGGGCGATGATTTGTCAATTTGCTTGCCGCTACTAGTCTTATTCTTTTCCGGCGGTATTGTGGGATGAAGCGGCCCGGACCGACTTTACACGTACGCTTATGTGAGACTGGTTCCATCGACAAACATGCACACCGTGCATAAAGGTGGCTAGCGGGTGTCTGTCTCTCCTACTCTAGTCAGATTGGATTTGATGAAAAGGGTCCTTATGAAGGGTAAATAGCTTTGGCATATCACCGTTGTGGCTGTCACGTAGGTAAGAAGGCGTTCTTGCTAGAAACCCAAATCAGCCACGTAAAACTTGCAACAACAATTAGAGGACGTCTAACTTGTTTTTGCAGGGTTTGACATGTGATGTGATATGGCCAAAGTTGTGATGTTGCATGTATGATGTATGAGATGATCATGTTATTGTAATAGGTTTCACGACTTGCATGTCGATGAGTATGACAACCGGCAGGAGCCATAGGAGTTGTCTTAATTTATTGTATGAGATGCAACGCCATGTGCTTACTACTTTTACTTCATTGCTAACGGTTAGCTATAGTAGTAGTGATAGTAGTAGTTGGCGTGACGACTTCACGGAGACATGATGATGGAGATCATGGTGTCACGCCGGTGACGATGATGATCATGCGATACCTGAAGATGGAGATCGAAAGGGCAAAGATGATAATGGCCATATCATGTCACTATATGATTGCATTGTGATGTTTATCATGTTTTTCATCTTATTTCTTAGAACGACCGTAGCATAATAAGATGATCCCTCTTAAAATTTCGAGAACGTATTCCCCTAAGTGTGCACCGTTGCGAAAGTTCGTTGTCTCGAAGCACCACGTGATGATCGGGTGTGATAGATTCTAACGTTCGCATACAACGGGTGTAAGCCAGATTTACACACGCGAAACACCTAGGTTGACTCGACGAGCTTAGCATGTACAGACATGACCTCGAATACAAGAGACCGAAAGGTCGAACATGAGTCGTATGGTTGAATACGATCAGCATGAAGTTCCTCACCATGGTGACTAGTCCGTCTCACGTGATGATCGGACACGGATTAGTCAACATGGATCATGTATCACTTAGATGACTAGAGGGATGTCAATTTAAGTGGGAGTTCAAACTTAATTTGATTAAATGAACTTAATTGTCATGAACTTAGTCTAAAAGTTGTCTTTATAAATATTGTAGATGGCCAACATCAACCTCAATTTCAACGCATTCCTAGAGAAAAACAAGCTGAAAGATGATGGTAGCAACTATTCGGACTGGGTTCGCAACTTGAAGCTCATCCTTGAAGCAGCCAAAAAGGCTTATGTCCTTGATGCGCCGCTAGGTGACCCTCCCGCTCCCGCAGCAGCCCAGGACATTCTGAACGTTTGGCAAACGCGGAGTGATGACTACTCTTTGGTTAGGTGTGGCATGTTATACAGTTTAGAAACGGGGATCCAAAGGCGTTTTGAGCAACACGGGGCATATGAGATGTTCCAGGAGCTGAAGCTAGTTTTCCAAGCTCATGCCCGTGTCGAGAGATATGAAGTCTCTGACAAGTTCTTTAGCTGTAAGATGGAGGAGAACAGTTCTGTCAGTGAGCACATACTCAAAATGTCTGGGTTACACGGTCGTCTGACTTCACTTGGAGTCGAACTTCCGGATGATGCTATAATTGACAGAATCCTCCAGTCTCTCCCGCCAAGCTACAAAGGCTTTGTGCTTAACTATAACATGCAAGGGATGGAGAAGACCATTCCCGAGTTGTACTCGATGATCAAGTCTGCAGAAGTAGAAATCAAGAAAGAGCATCAAGTGTTGATGGTCAACAAGACCACTAGTTTCAAGAAAGGCAAGGGTAAGAAGAACTTCAAGAAAGACGGCAAAGCTGTTGCCGCGCCCGGTAAGCCAGATGCCGGGAAGAAGAAAAAGAATGGACCCAAGCCTGAGACTGAGTGCTTCTATTGCAAGGGAAAAGTTCACTGGAAGCGGAACTGCCCCAAATACTTAGCGGACAAGAAGGCCGGCAACGTTAAAGGTATATGTGATATACATGTTATTGATGTGTACCTTACCAGCGCTCGTAGTAGCTCCTGGGTATTTGATACCGGTGCTGTTGCTCACATTTGCAACTCAAAGCAGGAACTGCGGAATAAGCGGAGACTGACCAAGGACGAGGTGACGATGCGCGTGGGGAATGGTTCCAAAGTCGATGTGATCGCCGTCGGCACGCTACCTCTACATCTACCGTCGGGATTAGTTTTAAACCTTAATAATTGTTATTTAGTACCAGCTTTGAGCATGAATATTGTATCAGGGTCTTGCTTAATGCGAGACGGCTACTCATTTAAGTCAGAGAATAATGGTTTTTCTATTTATATGAGTGATATGTTTTATGGTCATGCTCCGCTGGTGAATGGTTTATTCTTGATGAATCTTGATCGTGATGTTACACATATTCATAGTGTGAGTACCAAAAGATGTAAAGTTGATAATGATAGTCCCACATACTTGTGACACTGCCGCCTTGGTCATATCGGCGTTAAGCGCATGAAGAAGCTCCATACTGATGGACTATTAGAGTCTCTTGACTTTGAATCATTTGACACATGCGAACCGTGCCTCATGGGCAAGATGACTAAGACTCCATTCTCAGGAATAATGGAGAGAGAAACCGACTTATTGGAAATAATACATACTGATGTATGTGGTCCAATGAATGTTGAAGCTCGCGGTGGCTATCGTTATGTTCTCACTCTCACCGATGATTTGAGTAGGTATGGGTATATCTACTTGATGAAGCACAAATTTGAGACATTTGAAAAGTTCAAGGAATTTCAGAGTGAGGTCGAGAATCAACGTGACATAAAAATTAAGTGTCTACGATCTGATCGTGCAGGAGAATATTTGAGTCACGAGTTTGGCACACACCTAAGGAAGTGTGGAATCGTTTCAGAAGTGACGCCGCCTGGCACACCACAACGCAACGGAGTGTTTGAACGTCGTAATCGCACTTTATTAGATATGGTACGATCTATGATGCCTCTTACTGACTTACCACTATCATTTTGGGGATACGCATTAGAAACTACAGCATTCACTTTAAATAGGGCACCGTCAAAATCCGTTGAGACGACACCGTATGAACTATGGTTTGGCAAGAAACCTAAGTTGTCGTTTCTTAAAGTTTGGGGTTGTGATGCTTATGTGAAGAAACTTCAACCAGAAAAGCTCGAACCCAAAGCGGAGAAATGCGTATTCATAGGATACCCTAAGGAAACTATTGGGTATACCTTCTATCTTAGATCCGAAGGTAAGACCTTTGTTGCCAAGAACGGATCCTTTCTAGAGAAAGAGTTTATCTCGAAATAAGTAAGTGGGAGGAAGGTAGAACTTGATGAGGTAATTACACCCCCTCTCGAACAGGATAGTAGCGTAGCACGGGAAGTTGTTCCTGTGGCGCCTACACCAACTGAAGAGGAAGTTAATGATGATGATCATGAAGCTTCGGATCAAGTTACTACTGAACCGCGAAGGTCCACAAGGGCACGCTCCGCACCAGAGTGGTACGGCAACCCTGTGATGGAAATCATGTTGTTAGACAACGGTGAACCTTCGAACTATGAAGAAGCGATGGCGGGCCCGGATTCCAACAAATGGCTTGAGGCTATGAAATCCGAGATAGGATCCATGTATGAGAACAAAGTATGGACTTTGGTGGACTTGCCCGATGACCGGCGAGCCATAGAAAATAAATGGATCTTCAAGAAGAAGACTGATGCAAACGGTAATGTAACCGTTTCCAAAGCTCGACTTGTCGCAAAGGGTTTTCGACAAATTCAAGGAGTTGACGACAAAGAGACTTTATCTCCCGTAGCGAAGTTGAAATCAGTCTGAATCATGTTAGCAATTGCCGCCTTTTATGATTATGAAATTTGGCAAATGGACGTCAAAACAGCGTTCCTTAACGGGAACCTTAAGGAAGAGTTGTATATGATGCAACCAGAAGGTTTTGTCGACCCTAAGGGTGCTAACAACGTGTGCCAGCTCCAGCGCTCCATCTATGGGCTGGTGCAAGCATCTCGGAGTTGGAACATTCGCTTTAATGAGGTGATTAAAGCGTTTGGGTTCATACAGGTTTACGGAGAAGCCTGTGTGTACAATAAAGTGTGTGGGAGCTCTGTAGCTTTCCTCATACTGTATGTGGATGACATATTATTGATGGGGAATAATATAGAGATGTTGGAGAGCATAAAGGCCTATTTGAACAAAAGTTTTTCAATGAAGGACCTTGGAGAAGCTGCATACATATTAGGCATCAAGATCTATAGAGGTAGATCAAGACGCCTCATAGGTCTTTCACAAAGTACATACCTTGACAAGATATTGAAGGAGTTCAATATGGAAAACTCAAAGAAAGGGTTCTTGCCAGTTTTGCAAGGTGTGAGATTGAGTAAGACTCAGTCGCCGACCACGGCAGCAGATAGAGAGAAGATGAGTTCTGTCCCCTACGCATCAGCCGTGGGCTCTCTAATGTATGCCATGCTGTGTACCAGACCTGATATAAACCTTGCCATAAGCTTGGTAGGGAGGTACCAAAGTGATCCCGGTATGGAACACTGGACAACGGTCAAGAATATCCTTAAGTACCTGAAAAGGACTAAGGAAATTTTCCTCGTTTATGGAGGTGACGAAGAGCTCGTCGTAAAGGGTTACGTTGACGCTAGCTTCGACATAGATCCGGATGACTCTAAGGCACACACCGGATATGTATATGTGTTAAATGGTGGGGCAGTGAGCTGGTGCAGCAGCAAGTAAGAAGTCGTGGTAGCATCTACATGTGAAGCGGAGTACATAGCTGCTTCAGAAGCAGCTCATGAAGGAACTTGGATGAAGGAGCTAATCACCGACCTTGGAGTGGTTCCAATGACACTCTTCTGTGATAACACTGGGGCCATTGCCATGGCCAAGGAGCCTAGGTTTCACCGGAAGACGAAGCACATCAAACGCCGCTACAACTCCATCCAGGACCATGTCCAGAGTGGAGTGATAGATATTTGTAAAGTACACACGGATCTGAATATTGCAGACCCGTTGACTAAACCTCTTCCACGAGCAAAACATGATCAACACCATAATGCTATGGGTGTTTGATACATCACAATGTAACTAGATTATTGACTCTAGTGCAAGTGGGAGACTGTTGGAAATATGCCCTAGAGGCAATAATAAAATGGTTATTATCATATTTCCTTGTTCATGATAATCGTCTATTTTTCATGCTATAATTGTATTAACAGGAAACAGTAATACATGTGTGAATAAATAGATCACAATGTGTCCCTAGCAAGCCTCTAGTTGGCTAGCTCGTTAGTCAATGTATGATCATGGTTTCCTGATCATGGGCATTAGATGTCATTGATAACGGGATCACATCATTGGGAGAATGATGTGATGGACAAGACCCAATCCTAAGCATAGCACTACATCGTATTGTTCGTATGCTAAAGCTTTTCTAATGTCAAATATCTTTTCCTTCGACCGTGAGATTGTGCAACTCCCGGATACCGTAGGAGTGCTTTGGGTGTATCAAATGTCACAACGTAACTGGGTGATTATAAAGGTGCACTACGGGTACCTCCGAAAGTGTCTGTTGGGTTGGTACGAATCGAGATCGGGATTTGTCACTCCGTGTGACGGAGATGTATCTCTGGGCCCACTCGGTAGAACATCATCATGAGCTCAATGTGACTAAGGAGTTAGTCACACGATGACGTGCTACGGAACGAGTAAAGAGACTTACTGGTAACGAGATTGAACAAGGTATAGGTATACCGACGATCGAATCTCGGGCAAGTTCTATACCGACAGACAAAGGGAATCGTATACGGGATTGATTGAATCCTTGACATCGTGGTTCATCCGATGAGATTATCGTGGAGCAAGTGGGAGGCACCATGGGTATCCAGACCCCGCTGATGGTTATTGACCGCAGAGGCGTCTCGGTCATGTCTGCCTGTCGCCCGAACCCGTAGGGTCTACACACTTAAGGTTCGATGACGCTAGGGTTATAGGGAATTGTTATACGAGGTTACCGAAAGTTGTTCGGAGTCCCGGATGAGATCCCGGACATCACGAGGAGCTCCGGAATGGTCCGGAGGGAAAGATTGATATATAGGACGGATGGTTTCGGATACCGGAAGTGTTTCGGGCATCACCGGTAACGTACCGGGACCACCGGGACCACCGGAGGTGGCCCCCGGGGGTCCACCGAAGGGGGGCAACGACCCGGGAGGTAAGGTGAGCCAAGTGGGGAAGGGAACCAGCCCCTAGGTGGGCTAGTGCGCCTCCCCACTCAGCCCAATGCGTGGGGGAGAGAAAAAGGGGGGCAAACCCTAAGCCAGGTGGGCCTAAGGTCCACGAGGGGTCCGCCACACCCCTCCTCCCCCCCTTGGCCGTAGCACCAGCCCCCATCTAGGGCTGCCCCCCCCAGGAGAGGGAAACCCTCAAGGGGGTGCAGCCCCTCCCTCCCTCTATATATAGTGGGCACTTTTGGCCATTGGAGAACAGACTTTGGCCTCTCTCTCGGCGCAGCCCTGCCCTTCCTCCTCCTCCTCTCTGCCGGTGCTTGGCGAAGCCCTGCCGGGAGACCTCGTCTCTCCATCGACACCACGCCGTTGTGCTGCTGGAGTTCTTCCCCAACGTCTCCCTCCTCCTTGCTGGATCAAGGTGCGGGAGACGTCACCGGGCTGCACGTGTGTTGAACGCGGAGGTGCCGTAGTTCGGCACTAGATCGGAATCGCTGCGAGTACGACTGCATCAACCGCGTTCTAGCAACGCTTCCGCTTAGCGGTCTTCAAAGGTATGAAGATGCTCTTACCCCTCTCTCGTTGCTGGTCTCTCCATAGGAAGATCTGAATATGCGTAGGAAAATTTTGAATTTATGCTACATTACCCAACAATATCCCCGTAGCTAAGTGAAATGATAGTATTCCTCCTTCTCCTCCCATTCACCATCCTATGGAAATATTCAGTGTTACTATCACCTTTTAGTAACCAATTATCATGTGACTTCTGTAGCCAAGCTACCTCCTCTTCCATCAGCAAGCTATTTAATTCTACTAGCATCTCCACTTTTTTGCAATAAAGCTCAGGGCTCAAAGTATCAGTTTCTTGCAACTCTTCGATATGCCCTAACTCCTCCCTCAACCACTTTCTTCTCTTCCTAGCTTGACCAAAATTATTTGAGCCCCACCCTTTGAAATACTTTTTAAATCTCTTCAGCTTGATATTCATGATATCAATGGGATTACCAGAATGTACAGGTTGCATCCAGATTTTAGCCACCAAAGTATTGAATTCTGGTTTGCTCAACCAGCTCAGATCAAATCTGAATTCTCTCTTGCCAAAATTAATAGGTATATTATCATCAGTATTTAGAATCAGGGGACAGTGGTCCGAAACCTCTCTTATAATCTTCCTAAAAAAGTAAAAGGAAACAGGTGTTCCGAGGATTTGGACATGAAAACTCTATCCAGTTTCTCCAAAGTAGGACCCTATTGGTTATTAGACCAGGTATAAATGCCACCACTCATATCCACCTCACGCAAGGAAAGAGCATTAATAATGGAATTAAAAAGGTCCGAGGAGTGTCCTAGCCCCACCCTCTTGTTTTTCTCCCCAACAAATCTAAGGATATTAAAGTCCCCCCCCACAATGTAGGGGCAGGTAATGTGACTGCATATAGCCGCAAGCTCCGTCAGGAAATCAGTTTTAAACTCTTCATGCGCTGATCCATACACCACCAGAATACAACATTTCATCTTAAGAATCTTGTTCCACAACTTGAAATTCATAAGATACTTGCCCTCAACACAGTTTACCACATCAAACACATTACTTCTAAAGCCACCTAATATTCCACCCGACTTCCCTTCCGAAGGGATCCACTTCCAACTGAAAGCTTTTCCAGGATCAAATTTTCTCAAGAATTTAGAAGAAAATCCTTCTTCATAGTTTCTTGAATCCCAACAAAATCAAGCTTATAGTCTCTGACCAAGTCAGAAATATATGGCCCCATGCCTCTCTTCCCAATCCCCCTACAATTCCAAAAGAGACTAATCATTTTTTTCTGTTTTTTGGAATTGGGGTTTTGGTGCTAGGTTTGCCAGGAGCCATAGCCTTACCTGCACCATCCCCCACTTTCTGCTTTTGACTTCTAGTCACAGGTTTAGAGATAGTAATATTAACCTTTTTTCTTTGTTTCTTCCTAACCACAATAAAGTCATCAGCATCTAAGCCCTCATCTCCTACCCACTCAGTATCTAAGGGAGATGCTTCTCCAGCAGCATTGGTGATAAACAAAATTTTATCTTGCTGATTATCACTCTTATCAACTTTTTTAGCAATATTAGCTCTGGAAATCTGAAGTTCTCTTATTATATCTATGGTTTCAAAGTTATCATCAGGAATATTAACACCCATTTTGACAGCAGCAGATATAATCTCAAGATTTGATAAAACTTCAAAAGAATTACGAGGACATATGTTGTTACCTTGTAAATCTCTCTTTTGAGCCAGCCTCTCAGCTCTGACACCCACATGCTCCACATTGGCCCCCACATTCCTCTTGCTAAACCTGACTTGCATTTCCTCCCTCACAGGAGGAGTAGGAATCACTTACACTTTCTCACCAGAATTATCAGGGGACTGCACCAAATAGGACTGTATTTTTTGATTATTAGAGGTATCACTAGGACCCATCTGAGTTACCACAGGTTCACCCATACGAGCATCAAGATATGATGAGAATTTTTTACCAGAAACGGAAACAGAGCTTGGCACAATCTGCAGAGTTCACTATAATTTCATCATAGGATACCATTCCAGAGTCCACATTCCCCCCTTCCTCATTGTTTTGAATCTTTTCAGCCTCTTCTACCATAGTATTAATAAGTAGTTCATTACCCACTTCTTCACTTTCCTCCTCAGACAACATTTCCTCACTCTCATTTTGTTTTTTCCTCCTCCATGTTTTCTTCCACAGGATTCATCACCACATTTTTTCCATAACCACCTCCAGCTGTTCCTAGGGGAGCCGAAGACTCCCCCATATTAGATGGGGATGCAATATTTCTTTCAACACGAGTATCAGTATTGAACCTAGATTTTTTAGCAGCATTACCTTCCTCAGTTTCTTGCTGCACTCCAATTCTCTCTCTCGGAGGATTTTTAATCAGGATTTTATCAACAGAGAAGAAGAAATCATAAAAGTGTCCTCCCAACACCCCTTCTGCTGAAGCAGGGATGTCCTCATCATCCCTACAACCTAGCTTAATTCTAACAGATTCAGGTCTATTTATAGTTGCTTTATCAATTTCCAAGGTAACCCCCACTAGAGATCCCACATAAGCAATATTCTTCTCATGTCTCTTATCTAGAGGAATGTTACTTACATTGACCCAAGCAACATTCAGAACCCCTTTAGCCCCCACAGATTCAGACCATTTTCTAAGATTAATCACACCACCACAGCTCTTCACATTCATACTCTCAGCAAAGCAAGCTTTATCCACATCTCTAGGAGATGGAAATCTCATCACAAAGGTATTAGGGCCAATAGATCTGCCCGAGCACCTCCAGTTAGTATTGATGTAAGCGTTAAAAAATTCCTCCAGCTGTCTCCCAGATGCATGACCCTCAACCACACAAATCACAATAAATCTATTTCTATCAGTAGTCTGGCTGGGTGTGCTATGATCATGGATATAGAAAAAGCCCTTCCCCTCTGCCTGGAACCCACACATGGGTGCTACAAACTCCTATGGAAGAACAGTATTGCATATAGGGGCCACATGTCCATGAATCCCACATCTACCACAAACAGCATGAGGACAACAAATTGGCAGGTTCCCAGGATCCTTGCAAGTGACGCAAACCTCAGCACCTCCCACTAGTGGAGAGGCGTTCCTCTTGCCGGGAGTAGGATGTCGACCATCAGGAGGTTGATGAAGATGTTGCGGACGCGTCTCCTGAAGTCGCCCCCCCCCCCCCCGCAGATCCACCCGCGGCGACCTGGGTGCTGTTGTCGCCCCACTTCTCCCCGCGGGCTCCTCCTTGCACTTCCATGGCCGCCGCCTCCCATCTGGCCTTGTCAGATCCACCATGTCGTGGATCTACGTTAGAGGAGTTTTGCCCGCCGTCTTCGGCTTCGCGCGTCCACACCATGTTGCGTCCGCCTCCGCCTCCGCCACGGCCGCGACCTCCTCCAGGTCCGATCCAACCACCACCTCCGCCGCGACTGAATCGACCTTCGCCACCTCCATCTCCGCGGAACCCATGGCCACCCATATCTCGCCCTGCCATGGGTGGATTCCGCGGCGGCGATGCTGTCACCTCGGCGAATGATCTACTATCCCCTCCTACCTTCCCCTCCCACCAGCCAAAGGAAGGCGAAACCCTAGGTGGCGAAACCCTAGCTTTTCCCCAGAAGTGGCCGAAGAGGGAGGCAAGATCTGGAATGGGCGACGTTGTGGGAGTGGGTGGGGATATCACCGAAACCCTATCTCCGCTCCCTGTAGCATGCGGGCCTTCCCTTAGCGGGGCCGGGGCCTCTCCCTGCCCGACGTGTGACTCGAGCCTAGGCCCGAGAATGCCCACCTCGGGCGTGGCTTGCGACACACGGTTGCACAGGGGTACGTGGATGCTCCCCACGGTCACCCTCTCCTGCGCGTCGGCCCGAGCCGCCGACGATGAGGAGCGCCACCGTGGCAGCGCCTGCGGCGAGGGAGACGAGATGGACGTGAGGAATGTCTCCCGTGTCTCATGTTACCCATCGATCCAAGATCCATAGTTCGGAACTCCCTACCCGAGATCTGCTGGTTTTGACATCAACATTGATGCTTTCATTGAGAGTTTTGATTTAGGATCACCAGAAGGATCGATGGCTCGCTTGGTCACTAGCGATGGCATCAACACCGCTCTCATCTTCATCCGACAAGCTCGGAAACCCTAAAGCCTTGACTTCAAGCCTCCTCCCCGACCTTGTGTCCGGGGCGACGCCCACCTTGGATCTGGCCTCGAGCATGGATCCGACCACGGCGTTCAAAGATCAGGGGTCAAACCTGGCCAAGAACACTCCCTGTGTCAGTGTGCCCGAGATCAACTTCACCAAAACTTTACAGAATTATTCGGTTGATCTCTCATTGTCAAACGAGACGCTGGCCTGGATCCAAACTAGGGAAATTACGGATGACCCGGCCTTGACATATGTTCGGATAGATCTCGAGGCAGGTCACGGGGAATTGGATTTCCCACCCACCACCCACTTGATAGCCACTATCGAAGATTTAACCGATATGATGGAATTCTCCTCGGATGAGGCCGAGGATATAGATATGGATGTCGATGCAACTGCTCTTCCCACAACAGGACGATGGACCACCACCCCCACCTACGATGTGTATATGGTGGACACCCCTGGGGATAAGGATGACGCCGCCATAGGGAAGAGCGGTGCCGACACCCCGATAAAGAAAAGTGGCGACGAGCATCCCAAGCGCCGGCTGACGGGGTTATAATTAAGGGGTAGGCCTACGGATCCGTTTCCATAGGGCCCAGCTAAGTACCTGTCAGGACATCAATGTCCTACAAGTCATCGTGATAGTCTCAACCTCATTCGGTCATTGTGTTGTCACTCGGTCACGTGAGGTCATTCGGTCTGCTTTGCAGCAATCGGACGCTCCCAGCACTCGGTCCATGGCAAGGCAGGGACAATGAAGGGACTGCAACATCCAAGGACTCAAACACATGCGTGAAGGCCCATGAAGACCCGCTTTACCAGTAACACCAGGGATTAAGGCTGTCGTTACTTGTAACTTCTCTCTTTATTATCATTTATTATCATTCATTGCCTTGTATGGTGCTTGGCCGGTCCTGGCGACCACTATATAAGCCACTTCGGCCAACAGTTCAAGGTTCAACACTTGTAATCTTTTACACCCTCTATAAGCAAACATCAGCCTCCACGCTCGAGACGTAGGGCTATTACCACCTCCGAGTGGGCCCTGAACTCGTAAATCTGAGTGCATCCACTACGCCTAGCTAGACTTCGCCCCCTAGTTCGTACCCCTAGTACAATTGTCAGGATCATTCCCACGTCAGTTGGCGCCCACCGTGGGGCTGCGCTTCTAGCAAATTCGGCACAGTTGGAGATTTTCCACACTTTCGCCATCATGATGACACTCGGCATAGAGATCCTCTTTGGTTCCCTCAAGTTCGTCGTCGACGATTCGGCGTGGCTGCAGGATACGCCACTAGACACCGATGCCCTCCCTGCGCGAGGTTCATCGCACTTCAGCACGGTAGCGCACGGAGTCCTGATCCGACAACCGTCAGTGCCGTATCACTCGGCATCGCCGCGACCCGCTGCCTCCGCTGCTAGCGCTCTGGGCGCTCGTGGAACTAGTGATGGATCAAGCATGTTGTGGCCAACCAGGCCATCTCTGGACAGGTGGCCATGCTCAGTTCCGATGAGCCCACCATCAACCTCTTCCCTTCGTCGAGCGAGGAATCACTCGGCGACTTCGACTGCAACAAAAGCAGGGGTGCAGCCGAGATTCTGATGGTCGACACCAACAGGGGAAACAACCCTGACCACGCCTCTAAGAACTCTAACGGGCGTGACGACAGGGAGCGTCGCCACGGTGACGACCACCACCATATTCCGCAGCCACTCACCGAGCAATGTGACTAAGTGTAAGTCACGGGATCTTGTATAACGGAACGAGTAAATACACTTGCTGGTAACAAGATTGAAATAGGTATGCGGATACCGACGATCGAATCTCGAGCAAGTAACATACCGAAGGACAAAGGGAATGACATACGTGGTTATATGAATCCTTGACACTGAGGTTCAACCGATAAGATCTTCGGAGAATATGTAGGATCCAATATGGGCATCCAGGTCCCGCTATTGGATATTTACTGAGGAGTACCTCGGGGCATGTCTACATATTTCTCGAACCCGCAGGGTCTGCACACTTAAGGTTCGGCGATGTTTTAGTATAGTTGAGTTATATGTGTGGTTACCGAATGTTGTTCGGAGTCCCGGATGAGATCACAGATGTCAAGAGGGTTTTCGGAATGGTCCGGAGACGAATATTGATATATATGATGCCTTCATTTGGTTACCGAAAAGTTTTCGGGCATTACCGAGAATGTACCGGGAGTGACGAATGGGTTTCGGAAGTTCACCGGGAGGGGGGCAACCCTCCCGGGGGAATCCCAAAGGACCCAGGGGTGGCGCACCAGCCCTTAGTGGGCTGGTGGGATAACCCAAGAGGGCCTATGCGCCAGGAAAAGAAAAACCAAAGAAAAAAAGGTGGGAAGGAAGAGAAGGACTCCACTTTCCAATCCTAGTTGGACTAGGATTGGAGTAGGACTCCTCCTCCTCCCTGGCCGGCGCACCCTTGAGGGCTTGGCCCTCAAGGCAAGCCTCCTCCCCCTCCCTCCTATATATAGTGGTGATTTAGGGCTGATTTTAGACACCTTTTGCCACATGCAACTCAGATCTAGACACCATAGTTTTACCTCTAAATCGTATTTCTGCGGAGCTCGGGAGGAGCCCTGCAGGAGTAGATCCTTCACCACCACCGGAGCGGCATCACGCTGCTGGAGAAATCATATACTTCTCTGTCTTGCTTGCTGGATCAAGAAGGCTGAGATCAACGTCGAGCTGTACGTATGCTGAATGCGGAGGTGTCGTCCGTTCGGCACTAGATTGGGACGGATCGCAGGACGGTTCGCGGGGCGGATCGAAGGACGTGAGGACGTTCCACTACATCAACCGCGTTTCTTAACGCTTCCTGTTGTGCGATCTACAAGGGTACGTAGATCCAAATCTCCTCTCGTAGATGGACATCACCATAATAGGTCTTCGTGCGCGTAGGAATTTTTTTTGTTTCCCATGCGACGTTTCCCAACACTACAGGTATCTCCAAAGGTGTTTGTTGGATTGCATGGATCAGGACTGGATTTGTCACTCCGTGTGACGGAGAGGTATCTCAGGGCCCACTCGGTAATACAACATCACAACAAGCCTTGCAAGCAATGTGACTAATAAGTTAGTTACGGGAACTTGTATTACTTTATGAGTAAAGCGACTTGCGGGTAATGAGATTGAACTAGGTATAGGGATACCGACGATCGAATCTCGGGCAAGTAACATACCAAAGGACAAAGGGAATAGTATACATGATTATGTGAATCCTTGACATAGAGGTTCAGCCGATAGAGATCTTCGTTAAATATGTACGAACCAATATGGACATCCAGGTCCCGTTGTTGGTTATTGACCAGAGAGTGTCTCAGGTCATGTCCGCATAGTTCTCGAACCCGCAGGGTCTGCACACTTAAGGTTCGGTGACGTTTCGGTATAGTTGAGTTATATGTGTTGGTGACCTAAGTTTTGTTCATAGTCCCGGATGAGATCCCGGACGTCACGAGGAGTTCCGGAATGGTCCGGAAATGAAGATTGATATATAGGAAGTTGGTATTTGGATTCCGGAAGGTTTTTCACGCATTGCCGACAGTGTACCGGGAGTGACGAATGGGTTCCGGGGGACCACTGGGTGGCCCACCACGCCCAAGGGGTCCACGTGGGTTTATTGGATGCACAATAAGGCATAATGGGCTGACAAAGTCATCCAAGGAAAGCCCATGAGGAAAAAGTGGAAAATTCAAAAGAGGTGGAAAATAAGGAAGGAGTCCTAATCCAAGTGGAATTGGAGGAGGGCTCCTCCCTCCTCCACTTCGGCCGACCCAAGGGAGGTTCCCTTGTGGCGCCAAGGCTTCCTCCTCCCTCCTCCTATATAAATTAGAGGTTTAGGGCATTTGAGACACAACTTTGCCACGTGTTGCCCTCTCCTCTAGATCGTAGTTCTTCCTCTAGGTCGGTTTTCCGTGGAGCTCGGGGGAAGCCCTGCAGGAATAGATCATCACTATCACCGGCGCGCCGTCGCGCTGCTGGAGAACTCATCTACTTCCCCATCTCTCTAGCTGGATCAAGAAGGCGGAGATCGTCATCAAGCTGTACGTGTGCGGGACACGGAGGTGCCATCCGTTCGGCACTTGATCGGGACGGATCACGAGACGGTTCGTGGGACGGATCATGGGACGGTTCGTGGGACAGATCGTGAAGACGTACCACTACATCAACCACGTTTAATAACGCTTCCGCTTAGCGATCTACAAGGGTATGTGGATCCGATCTCCCTCTCGTAGATGATCATCACCATGATAGGTCTTCGTGTGCATAGGAAATTTTTTGTTTTCCATGCAACGTTCCCCAACAGTAAAGACATATGAGAGGTGAAGAATAGAAAATGATTCCACATATTGGTTGGTGTGCGTATATGGCAATTCCATGTTTTAAGCCTTCTACGTTGATATTATTGCTTGATGACTGTGAAGGGAGAAGAAAATGGAAAAGAATCCATAAAATATCATGGTGTGGATGTGCAAGCTTGTGGGATTTTCAGACGGATGCGCCATTGATGGTGGTTGCGAGCTTGGCAGCAAACTTGGATCAGGAAGGTAGAGATGGTGGGTGTGAAGAGAAGGAGGAGGAGCATGAAGAAGAGTGCTTCAGGGGTAGAAAAGAAATCAACAATGCTGCTTAATGTGGATTACGATCCTAAAGATGTATGGTTGGGACAATTACGCACTAGCATATTTATACCCTTGTGGTAACACACAAGCTTATTAGTTCAAATTTATTTGTTTCAAGGGATTTTGTACGGATGTTGTATGTTGCACTTAAAAGAATGCTCTAAAAATAAATATTTTGTCTCCACGTCTTCTTCTGCACTGCATAATTATATTGTCCATAGATAACATACTCCCTCCATCCTAAAATAAGTGTCATCGATTTAATACTAAATTAATACAAATTGTGTATTAGATCAGCGGTACTTATTTTTAAACAGAGGGAGTACAAAAATAATACATCTATTACCAATGCATACTTGAATTCTAGTCTATAAGAATTAAGTGTTGAGATATGGAGGAGCCTTCATAGGCAAGAGGTGAGGTGGTGTTAGCCTACGGTCGGAAGGTGGGCCATGAGGGTGGGTGAAGACGAAGGGGGGAGTAATAGGATGTCGCATGCAGAATTCAACTTGTGTGAAAATATGTAAATGAATGACATATGGTCCCTACTATATCATTCACTAAATAAACTAAAAAATGAATTATAGATACATATACACATGTTGCCTAATTATCCATTTGATTTATTCACTAATACTGAATCAAGCATGTGCGCGCGAGGGAGGGAAGAGGAGAGAAACATTGACATTTTTCATGCTTTGGATGACCAGTTTTATTCATAGCTTTTGTTTGTCGTGAGAACACATGTGTGTGGCACTGTCGTTGTAGAGCCCGGGATGAAGGGTGGGTCTGGTATAGAATCAGGAGGTACTAGCACAAACATAGGAAGGTGGTTGCCGCCCTTATTCGTTGATGTTGGCCGACCAAGGCATCGTTGATCGTTGGCTCGCTTTAAACACAAGTTGATGGATTTTGTGGTAAAAGTGGGGGGTTGAGAGTGAGTGGGATAGGGGTTAGGGTTGGTATGTTTAGTTACAGATTTGCCTTCTTGGCCCCGGGGACGTGACAGGTGGCGCATACCTCCTCCCCATTGATGACGGTGATGGAACGACACAAACACGGGGGAGGGGGTCATGGCGGCAAGCAGGGCAGGCATTACGAGGGAATCCTCCATGATGGTCCATGAGGAAGTACGGTGTAAAGGAGAAAGGGTGCCATGGAGAAATTATGGTGGGTGTCATCATGTTTTAAAGGAGAGGGCTCCAGCATGAAATGTCCCGCTACGGCTTGAAACCGAGTGGAAAGGGAAGGGTCCGACTGAAAAAGGAAAGGGTACGTACGGTCATGGGGTGAGGTTTTATGTTGGAACCGTGTGTTGGAAATAACATCATGAATAGTCCGGGCAGCTACGTTTCTTCCTCACATGTGTAGTGGGTTTGGGAAAACCGGACTGTTCAGACGGTTGAATTTTGAGGGAACATGTTGGGTGCCCATTTGATGTCGGAACACGTCCGGACGTATGAAGAAAAAAAAAAGCTTTGACTTTGAAGACGACTTTAATTATTTCTTTAATTCATTTACATGCATTGTTGTATGTATCTATCCGTTGATAGTGTACGGTGGATCTCGACATATCTACTCCAGAAAATTGAAGAACAATGAAAATATTGACAAAACGAACAAAGCCTTTTACCTTTCCGCTTATACCAACCAAAAACCATGTAACATAATGTTCTTTCTCTTCTTCTCCTTTCGCGCGGGTGGAGGTGCTCTTTCTCTTTCTATACACAATGTTCCTTCTTTCTTTCAGGTAGAAAGCCAAGCCATGGATAGTTGGAAGCAGCAGCTTCGGCGCATGCACCAATTAATTAGCCGGCCACCGACTATAATAACCCACCATTACCCGTCCCAAAGTACACGAGCGGAATGATCACGCGCATATGCAATAAACGGCATCATCGGCAACAGAACCAGTGATGATACGGATGCAGTCTAGTGGCCGACACGAGCAGGGCCCAAAAAAAATGGCTGTTGGCCACTAGACACTAGAGATAGACCTAAGAGCATTTCCAACAGAGGTTCAAAAACAGGTTTACGTGTTAAAAAATGAGAATTGTTTCCACCTGGCGCGCCGGCCCATTCGACCGGTTGCGCGCGTGCCGCGCGCCTCGCTGACAAATGCTCGCAATATTTTTTCGTCAAATTTGCTGCAACCGTGTAGTTTTTTGATACAAACGTTTTTTATGTAGCTTTTTTTTCTCGTGTAAATTTATTGCAACCAGCGTCATATTTGCTGCATATACGTTTGGTTGCAACTCCAGTTCATCGATTTTTTCGTTATAATCGATGTTTTTTACTTTTGCTACAACCGTGTTAATTTTTGCTACAATCGACATCATTTTTTGCTGCAACCGTTCACTAAAAAAGTTGTATACACGTCCACGTAGATATTTGTTACAACCAGCGTTTGACTTTTGCTACCACGCACCATCAGATTCGTTTTTTTGCTACAATCACGTAGATATTTTTTTGCTATAAATTTTATTTTTTGTTGCAACCGTTGAAAAAATTGCTGCATCGCGACGAATTTTGCTGCATCGGAAGAAAAAATGTTGCATGGAGATCCAACGGTGCGGACGCGCGGGGGTTGATGGATCGGGCAGCCCACACGCGTTTCGGCCGGCGCGACGGCGTAGATCACTCCGGTAAAATGAATCGTTTTTTGGCGTTGAACAACTTCAACAGATATTGCAAAACACCGCACGCGCAATTTTTTTAGACACTAACTAAAAAGAGCTATCACGCTAGCAATTTAAGACCCTAGATCGCGTGCTTCATAATTTATACTGTGTGTTTTTTTAACGCGCGTTTTTAGACGTCTAAAAAACAATGTTGGTCTTCCCGTAATAAAAATGCTACAATAACGTGCTAAATTTTTTATTGTCCGCTGAACTTTTTGTGCGTCTGTTAGAACGGCAGCAAGAAAAAAGAAAAATCAAACGGATCCCTAGGGCATGTTTATCCGGTACTCCGAGGGGCCAAACGCGAAGTGAGCAAGCAGACGCGAGTGGTGACGCCAGGGGGGGCCGCGCGGCGACGAGGAGCCACGAGAGGCTAAAACGGCCCTTGGAAGGAGCAAGCGCCACATGGGCTCGACGTGGCCGCCGCCCGTGGCCCCCGCGAGTCGGCCGGCCCGTCCTCATCCCCGCCTGGGGCCCAACCGCCTGCGAGTGCCCGGGCGGAAAGACGACAGCCATGTCACAGCTCAGCCTCAGCCCTCATGCCCCATCTACTGATCCTAGCTAGGTACGCTCGTCGTCGTCGTCGTCGTCGATCATGGCCGAGTCTTGGCTTCACGCCGCGTTGCTATCCGGGGAAGGCCGGGGATGATCGACCGGCGGCTTGATCCGTCCCACGTGGCCGCGATTAGATTAGGGTTTAAATTATTACTGTACTGCGAGTGATCGATCTGGCGTGGCAGTACGCAGTCAGCGAGCGGCTCTGTTGTTGGAGCCTTGGGGGGCTGGCAGAGCCACATATCCATGCCATGCGTGTAGGTGAGAGGAGGACGTGGCGAGCAGGGTCGGGGTTATCGGCTCCTAATTACTATTCCCTCCATTCTACGGAGTAAAATATAAGTCTTGCTAGAGATTCCACTAATAGACTACATACGGATGTATATAGACATACTGTACAATATAGATTCATTCATTTTGTTCCGTATATAGACTTCTAATGAAATCTCTTAAAAGACATATATTTAGGAACGGAGAAAGTACTATTCCCCCGTTCTAAAATAAATGTTTTAAGTTTAATATAACTTTATCCTAAAGTTAGTAAAAACTTGAAACAATTATTTTGGGACAGAGGGAGTACCATGTTTGACAATAGCATACTAGTTGCGCCACTGGCAGCAGGTGTGACAATAGCATACCAGTTGCGCCACTGGCAGCAGGTGTGACTTCACCACTAGCATACTAGCTGCGCCACTGGCGGTAGGAGTAGTCTTTCTGACTCAAGGGTCGTTTACTATTCTTAACATTGCACTTTTGAGCACTTTTCTGCTGACTGGATTCTGAGTGCCTTTTGCATGGTGACCTTCGGAGTCTCGGAAGAGCTACATGCTGCTGCTGGTAATATTTTCTAACAGGCCTGTCATGGCATCGAGTGTGAAGATCTACTGTAATCTTATTGATGGAGAGGGACATTTGCATGTTCTTAACATGCACTTTTGTGCACTTTTCTGCTCCTAGATTTTTAGTGCGCTTTTTGCATGGTGTCCTTGGGTGTCTCTGAAGAGCTACATGCTGCTGTTAGTAATCTTGGTGTCTTCTGCGTACTTTTACTCGACCAAGGGCCTAATATAAGAATGACAGCCTAATATAAGAATGACAGTTTTTTTTTCTCATGGGAAGGTAGAATTGCATATGTCAGTACGGAGAGTGGTATGTCAGATGAGGTTCTGGCTTGAAATAGATGTACGAATTGTTTTCACATAGATGTATGAATGCATAAACGAATCACAAATTCAGGGCCCACTGCTGGTGGAGAAAATGAAGTGTAAGAGCATATTTAAAAGACCCCGTATAAAGCCAACCACAAAAGTCATTTACAGTTCGCGGAAACATAGTTTTACGGGTTGGCGCGGGCGCTGACAGAGTCACACCCTGCAAATCGGGTCCGTAAAAAAAGATATTCGCAGAAGATGCTTTTTTTACAGTCGGCAAAGCAGGGTCTCCTCGGGCGACACCGCGTCGACCCCGCAAACCGAAGACTTCGTAAATCAGAATTACTAATGTACAATATAAGTAAAATGTCAATATTACAATACAGCAATCATCCAAAATACAATAATTATTTAAATCACCGTAGCAAACTAAATAATTTAATACAAAACTTGTCCCATATACAAATCACACATGAATGAAATGAAAAAAAATGGAAAAATGAAATGTGTTACTGCCCATCCTTTGCCAATGGTGCTCGATGAGATCCCTCTAAAGTTAACAGTAGGTGTTTGCCTCGCAAGCTCGAACAATTCTTACAAAGAGGGATCTGCGCATACGGTACCTTCTTCGGAAGAGGTGCGGCGGATGTGTTGGATTGGCGGCAAAGTAGTCTTGCATCATCATTTCGTTTCCGAGATGGCGATTTCGAGGAATGCAAAGATGGACGACGGTCGATCCTCGCCGCCTCTTTCGGTTCCCGTCTTGGTGCTCCTTCACGGCAAGGGCCATCACGAAACTCTGCTGGCGAAATGTGAGAAGCATCGTCTCAACATCCGAGTCATCCGAATCGGATGAATCCTCGAGCAAAAACTTTTCGCACAGGCTTAACTCCATCTACGGCGGTGGCTCTCCGACTGCGGTGGATTGGTGGATCCGGGGGAGCCGGTGCAGCGGCTCGACGGAAGAGGGCAGGGGCGCCCGAGCGGCGCGATTCACCCCGCAGATTTGGCGGAATCGCCGGCGGCGGACTGGCGGAACAAATGATGGGGAGGCGGAGAAAGAGGGTAGGAAAAGGGCGCGGGCTGAAATGTACGTCCCACCAACCGCTTCCCTGGGATACAGGGCACCGTATAGGCAAGGCGGAAACCTGTGTTTTCGCGGGCCTCGGAGGGGATTTTGCCGCGCCCTCAAAAAAGTTTACGGGTCGGACGTGTTTGGGGGTGTGATCGGACAGCGTTTTCCAAGTAGACTCGTATTTTGGCGGTTACTTTGCGGGTCGGGGCATTATACGGGGTCTGCTAGAGATGCCCTAAAAGCATCTACGGTCGGAACTTGCAAATCCGGTCTCTCAAACGCCCGCGGACGCGCCCGGTCACTGGCCGGAGGTGTCCTCTATTTATCCGTCCGCGCAACCACATTCCTCATTTTCTTCTTCATAGGTCCGATCACTTGCAAGTGATTGGTGGAAAGGAAGAGAGAGAGAGAGAGAAAAGAATGAATAAAGAAAAGACCACTACAAGAAAAACACTCAATTATGACCAAAAATAATGACGATGGTTTAACTGGTCATTGATTCATGACCAAAATTCCAAAATTAGTCATGGCAAGTCTAAGAGGGTCCAAAGTCCATTACGTTATGACCTTTTGCATCCACTAGGTCATGATCATTTGCACAAAATGGTCATTAAGGTATGTAGAATTATTTATGATCATATTTCAATGCTAACATGACCATATATAAGATCATAAACATATGCGTGGAGGTGAGTGGACGACACCTCATCATTTTTGCCTATGTGTCATGTATAGAGAGCAAAAATTTGTTTTATACGTATATGGATAAAGTAAATGAGATTAGATAAATACCAATAAATTATAATTATTCATTTTAATATCCTAAATATTTTAGAAAATACAATATAATTACCAAAATGAAGAGCAAGTAAATAAAAATTTGGGGTTGTTTAGTAGAAAGCTTTTTGTGTAATGGAAGAGAAAGATTGTCCATAGGCAATCGAATATAACATGATAGATACTTATGATGTGCAATGTGGGAGGGGCATATGCTAACACACTTTCCGTACATGGATCATATGCACTTATGATTGGATCTCTCACAAGCATCCGCAACTAATAGAAATCATTAAGGTAAACCCAACCATAGCATTGAACGACAGGTCCTCTTTACTCCTATATGTGCAGAACTCCCTTACTCGGGTGTAAGTTTAGGGACAACTTCAAAATATTGCACAGTAATTATGAGATAACTTTCAGGTTTAACAATATTCAATTTTTGTGAAAGAGAGATGCAAAACAAAAATTAGTAAAGACAACAGAAAATAAATTAAAAAGGAAAACAAAAATAAAAGCACCCCCGGTCCAACTCGGCCTCGGTCCACCTGACCAAACGACCTAGCCGGCCAGCCCAACTGGCCCCAACTAACCCACCCCACTCCCATTAACCCCCACTTCCCGAAACCCTAACACACCGACACCCCCCGCTCTCCCCCACATCGCCTCTCCATTTCCCCCTCACCTCTCGATCCCATCTGGGTCGGGGAGGGGCTCGACCACGCCGACGCCGTCGCCTCGCGCCACCACCGCCGGCCTCCACGTTGCCCGTCACCGCCGGCTCCCCTCCTCCACATCGGGCCAGACTCCATCGCTGGACTACGTCGACCCCCCAAGCCTCTGCTACAACTACGACCGGTGGTGAGCACCACCCCGAAGTTCTCCCTTCCTCCCCCAGCTCCGGTCTGTCCCGCTACCGCAACCCGTCGTGGCCTTGTCGCCCCTCGCCGCTTGTTGTGCCACTCGTCGTCGCCCGTGGCCAAGACCGCGCCCGCTCCGGTTCCCTCTCGCCACTCGCCCTCGCGCGCGCTGCCCCTCCTTGCTGGTTTTGCTATGGCCTCGCTGGCCCGCGCGCTCGTAGCTTCCTCCGCTGCACGCAGCCTCGGCCTCCCTCGCTCGCCTCTGCGCCGCCCGTGCTCGCCGCCTGGCCCGCGCGCGCCCCTGCCCCGCCCGCGTCGATGTTGCCACCCCGGCCTCGTGTGCCCCCTACCTGTTGGGTAACGTAGTATAAATTCAAAAAAATTCCTACGCATATTCAGATCTTCCTATGAAGAGACCAGCAACAAGAGAGAGGGGTGGGTGCATCTTCATACCTTTGAAGATCGCTAAGCGGAAGCGTTGCTAGAACGCGGTTGATGGAGTCGTACTCGCGGCGATTCAGATCGTGGTGTGATTCCGATCTAGTGCCGAACCACGGCACATCCGCGTTAAACACACGTGCATCCCGGTGACGTCTCCCGCACCTTGATCCAGCAAGGAGGAGGGAGAGGTTGGCGAAGAACTCCGACAGCACGACGACATGGTGTCGATGTAGAGACGAGGTCTCCCGGCAAGGCTTCGCCAAGCACCGTGGGAGGAGGAGGAAGGAGGGGAGCAGGGTTGCACCGAGGGGAGAAGAAACGGTGTGCAAAACAGCCCCAAACCCCTCGCTATATATAGGAGGAGGGGAGGGGGTGCCACCCCTAGGGTTTCCCCCTAGGTGGTGCAGCAGCCCCCCAGATGGGAGGTGCGGCGGCTAGGTAGGGGGAGGGGGTGGCGCACCCCTAGGTGGGCCTTAGGCCCACTAGCGCCTAGGGTTTCCCCCCTCTCTCTCTCCTGCGCCTTGGGCCTCTTGTGGGAGGCGCAACAACCCACTTTGGCTGGTTGCCCTCCCCCTTTTCACCCATGCTACCTCTTGGGACTGGTGGCCCCTACCGATGGACCCCCGGGACCATTTCCGGTGGACCCTCGGGACCATTTCCGGTGGTCCCGATGGTCCCGGTACGCTACCGGTGACGCCCGAAACATTTCCGGTGTCCGAAACCATCCATCCTATATATAAATCTTTACCTACGGACCATTCCAGAGCTCCTCGTGACGTCCGGGATCTCATCCGGGACTCCCAACAACTTTTGGTAACCTCATATAACATTTCCCTATAACCCTAGCGTCATCGAACCTTAAGTTGGTAGACCCTACAGGTTCGGGAAGCATGCAGACATGAGCGAGACGCTCTCCGGCCAATAACCATCAGCGGGATCTGGATACCCATGCTGGCTCCCACATGTTCCACGATGATCTCATCGGATGAACCACGATGTCAAGGATTCAATCAATCCCATATACGATTCCCTTTGTCTGTCGGTATAGAACTTGCCCGAGATTCGATCGTCGGTATACCTATACCTTGTTCAATCTCGTTACCAGTAAGTCTCTTTACTCGTTCCGTAGCACGTCATCCTGTGACTAACTTCTTAATCACTTTGAGCTCATGATGATTTTCTACCGAGTGGGCCCAGAGATACCTCTCTGTCACATGGAGTGACAAATCCCGATCTCGATTTGTGCCAACCCAACACACACTTTCAGAGGTACCCGTAGTGTACCTTTATAGTCACCCAGTTACATTGTGACGTTTGATATACCCAAAGTACTCCTACGGTATCCGGGAGTTGCACAATCTCACGGTCGAAGGAAAAGACACTTGACATTAGAAAAGCTTTAGCATACGAACAATACGATCTAGTGATATGCTTAGGATTGGGTCTTGTCCATCACATCATTCTCCCAATGATGTGATCTCGTTATCAATGTCATCTAATGCCCATGATCAGGAAACCATGATCATCTATTGATCAACGAGCTAGCCAACTAGAGGCTTGCTAGGTACACATTGTGATCTATTCATTCACACATGTATTACTGTTTCCTGTTAATACAATTATAGCATGAATAATAGACGTTTATCATGAACAAGGAAATATGATAATAACCATTTTATTATTGCCTCTAGGGCATGTTTCCAACAGTCTCCCACTTGCACTAGAGTCAATAATCTAGTTACATTGTGATGTATCGAACACCCATAGCATTATGGTGTTGATCATGTTTTTCTCGAGGAAGAGGTTTAGTCAACGGGTCTACAATATTCAGATCCGTGTGTACTTTACAAATATCTATTAGTCCACTCTCGACATGGTCCTGGATGGAGTTGTAGCGGCGTTTGATGTGCTTGGTCTTCCGGTGAAACCTGGGCTCCTTGGCTATGGCAATGGCTCCAGTGTTATCATAGAAGAGTGTCATTGGACCCGACGCGCTTGGAACCACTCCATAGTCGGTGATGAGCTCCTTCATCCAAATTCCTTCATGAGCCGCTTCTGAAGCATCTATGTACTCCGCTTCTCATGTAGATGCTGCCACGACTTCTTGCTTGCTGCTGCACCAGCTCACTGCTCCACCATTCAAAACATACATGTATCCGGTCTGTGACTTAGAGTCATTCGGATCTGTGTCGAAGCTAGCATCAACGTAACCCTTTACGACGAGCTCTTCGTCACCTCCATAAATGAGAAACATCTCCTTAGTCCTCTTCAAGTACTTAAGGATATTCTTGACCGCTGTCAAGTGTTCCATACCGGGATCACTTTGGTACCTCCCTACCAAACTTATGGCAAGGTTTATATTAGGTCTGGTACACAGCATGGCATACATTAGAGAGCCTACGGCTGAAGCGTAGGGGACAGTACTCATCTTCTCTCTATCTGCTGCCGTGGTCGGTGACTGAGTCTTACTCAATCTCATACCTTGCAAAACTGGTAAGAACCCTTTCTTTGAGTTTTCCATATTGAACTTCTTCAATATCTTGTCAAGGTATGTACTTTGCGAAAGACCTATGAGGCGTCTCGATCTATCTCTATAGATCTTGATGCCTAATATGTATGCAGCTTCTCTAAGGTCCTTCATTGAAAAACTCTTGTTCAAATAGGCCTTTATGCTCTCCAACATCTCTATATTATTCCCTATCAATAATATGTCATCCACACATAGTATGAGGAAAGCTACAGAGCTCCCACTCACTTTCTTGTACATACGGCCTTCTCTATAAACCTGTATGAACCCAAACGCTTTAATCACCTCATTAAAGCGAATGTTCCAACTCCGAGATGCTTGCACCAGCCCATAGATGGAGCGCTGGAGCTTGCACACTTTGTTAGCACCCTTAGGATCGACAAAACCTTCTGGTTGCATCATATACAACTCTTCCTAAAGATTCCCGTTAAGGAACGCTGTTTTGACGTCCATTTGCCAAATTTCATAATCATAAAAGGCGGCAATTGCTAACATGATTCGGACTGATTTCAGGTTCGCTACGGGAGAGAAAGTCTCTTCATAGTCAATTCCTTGAATTTGTCAAAAATCCTTTGCGACAAGTCGAGCTTTATAAACGGTCACATTACCGTTTGCATCAGTCTTCTTCTTGAAGATCCATTTATTTTCTATGGCTCGCTGGTCATCGGGGAAGTCCATCAAAGTCCATACTTTGTTCTCATACATGGATCCTATCTCGGATTTCATAACCTCAAGCCATTTGTTGGAATCCGGGCTCGCCGTTTCTTCTTCATAGTTCAAAGGTTCACCGTTGTCTAACAACATAATTTCCATCATAGAGTTGCCGTACCACTGTGGTGCGGAGCGTACCCTTGTGCACCTTCGCGGTTCAGTAGCAACTTGATTCGAAGATTCATGATCATCATCATTAACTTCCTCTTCAGTTGGTGTAGGCGCCACATGAACAATTTCCCGCGCTGTGCTACTTTCCGGTTCGAGAGGGGGTGTAATTACCTCATCAAGTTCTAATTTCCTCCCACTTACTTCTTTCGAGAGAAACTCTTTCTCTAGAAAGGATCCGTTCTTGGCAACAAAGGTTTTACCTTCAGATCTAAGATATAAGGTATACCCAATAGTTTCCTTAGGGTATCCTATGAATACACATTTCTCCGCTTTGGGTTCGAGCTTCTCTCGTTGAAGTTTATTCACATAAGCATCGCAGCCCCAAACTTTAAGAAACGACAACTTAGGTTTCTTGCCAAACCATAGTTCATACGGTGTCGTCTCAACGGATTTAGACGGTGCCCTATTTAAAGTGAATGGTGTAGTTTCTAATGCGTATCCCCAAAATGATAGCGGTAAGTCGGTAAGAGACATCATAGATCGTACCATATCTAATAAAGTGCGATTACGACATTCAAACACTCCGTTGCGTTGCGGTGTGCGAGGCGGCGTCAGTTGTGAAACGATTCCACACTTCCTTATGTGTGTGCCAAACTCGTTATTCAAGTATTCTCCTCCACGATCAGATCGTACACACTTAATTTTTCTGTCACGTTGATTATCAACCTCACTCTGAAATTCCTTAAACTTTTCAAACGTCTCATATTTGTGCTTCATCAAGTAGATATACCCATACCTACTCAAATCATCGGTGAGAGTGAGAACATAATGGAAGCCACCGCGAGCATCAACGTTCATTGGACCACACACATCAGTATGTATTATTTCCAATAAGTCGGTCGCTCTCTCCATTATTCCTGAGAATGGAGTCTAAGTCATCTTGCCCATGAGGCAAGGTTTGCATGTGTCAAATGATTCAAAGTCAAGAGACTCTAACAGTCCATCAGTATGGAGCTTCTTCATGAGCTTAACACCAATATGACCAAGGCGGCAGTGCCACAAGTATGTGGGACTATCATTATCAACTTTGCATCTTTTGGTACTCACACTATGAACATGTGTAACATCACGATCGAGATTCATCAAGAATAAACCATTCACCAGCGGAGCATGACCATAAAACATATCACTCATATAAATAGAACAACCATTATTTTCTGACTTAAATGAGTAGCCGTCTCGCATTAAGCAAGACCCTGATACAATATTCATGCTCAAAGCTGGTACTAAATAACAATTATTAAGGTTTAAAACTAATCCCGACGGTAGATGTAGAGGTAGCGTGCCGACGGCGATCACATCGACCTTGGAGCCATTCCCGACGCGCATCGTCACCTTGTCCTTGGCCACTCTCCGCTTATTCCGCAGTTCCTGCTTTGAGTTGCAAATGTGAGCAACAACACGGGTATCAAATACCCAGCAGCTACTACGAGCGCTGGTAAGGTACATATCAATAACATGTATATCACATATACCTTTAACATTGCCGGCCTTCTTGTCCGCTAAGTACTTGGGGCAGTTCCGCTTCTAGTGACCTTTTCCCTTGCAATAGAAGCACCCAGTCTCCGGCTTGGGTCCATACTTTTTTCTTCTTCCCGGCATCTGGCTTACCGGGCGCGGCAACGGCTTTGCCGTCTTTCTTGAAGTTCTTCTTACCCTTGCCCTTCTTGAAACTGGTGGTCTTGTTGACCATCAACACTTGATGCTCTTTCTTGATTTCTACTTCTGCAGACTTGAGCATCGAGTACAACTCGGGAATGGTCTTCTCCATCCCTTGCATGTTGTAGTTCAGCACAAAACCTTTGTAGCTCGGTGGGAGAGACTGGAGGATTCTGTCAATTATAGCATCATCCGGAAGTTCGACTCCAAGTGAAGTCACACGACCGTGTAACCCAGACATTTTGAGTATGTGCTCACTGACAGAACTGTTCTCCTCCATCTTACAGCTAAAGATCTTGCCGGAGACTTCATATCTCTCGACACGGGCATGAGCTTGAAAAACTAGTTTCATCTCTTGGAACATCTCATATGCACCGTGTTGCTCAAAACGCCTTTGGAGCTGTTGGAGCATATATTGAGCATATATCTCCATATGTGGTTTTGGTACTTGATGACAATTCCTATGGACTAATGGTTGCCTTAAGTTACATTTATAGGATTTGTCCATAGGCACTTCTTGAAGTCCATCTGTTGGGTTCAAGGAGTTTATATGATGACCAAGATGGTATTCAAGGTATTATCCAAAGAATGGTCATAGAGACGCATGGTTGATCAAGATCTCAGACAAAGAGTAAATCAAGATGATCAACACACAAATCCTACAAGATGTACCGAGAGGGATCAAGTGATCCCATGGTATGGATTTGTCCATAGGCACTTCTTGAAGTCCATCTGTTGGGTTCAAGGAGTTTATATGATGACCAAGATGGTATCCAAGGTATTATCCAAAGAATGGTCATAGAGAGACATGGTTGATCAAGATCTCAGACAAAGAGTAAATCAAGATGATCAACACACAAAGCGTACAAGATGTACCGAGAGGGATCAAGTGATCCCATGGTATGGTAAGCATTGTCCATTACGTGTTTGTGTACTAACCCATGATCTTCGTGAGAATTCTATGTGGGGGTTAGGTGTGTTTACATGGGCTTGCGTCAAAAGGAAGATCTCATACAACCCATGGAGTATGACGTCAAGTTGTGATCATCATCAATGGTTGATCAAGATCTCAGACAAAGAGTAAACCAAGATGATCAACACACAAAGCGTACAAGATGTACCGAGAGGGATCAAGTGATCCCATGGTATGGTAAGCATTGTCCATTACGTGTTTGTGTACTAACCCATGGTCTTCGTGAGAGTTCTATGTGGGGGTTAGGTGTGTTTCCATGAGCTTGCGTCAAAGGGAAGATCTCATACAACCCATGGAGTATGACGTCAAGTTGTGATCGTCATCAAGATTGCGACGTGCAAGTTCAAGTGGATCAGCACGAAGATAGCATGCTTGAAGCTTGCCGTCCATTATGGTGGCAATGGACTTGTGAAGATATGCTGAAGAGTGGCTCACCCATAGTGAGTATGGGGAGCAATCAACTAGTATTCATCAAGCCCACACAATCAAGAAAGGTGGTCCATCTTGAGGAAGCCAAGATCATCATCATCTAGCTCAAGAGGATGAGGTGCAAGGTATAGGTTTGCCCTTGATAGGTTTTCTGGTTAGGATAGATTGTTGTTCTATCAAGGGGGGCTCTCAAGTGAGTAGCTTGATCGTATCGTTCGTTGAGAGCTCAAACCATTTGCATCCTTGCATCATACTTCTTGGTTCTTAGTTGGTGTTTCTCTTTGTGAGTTTTAGAGCTTATGGTCATCTTCATGACAAGCTCGAGTTCATCGAAAACGGAGTCCATATGCATCTACTATGATGTTTTCGATGTTGGAGTTTTTGCCGGTTCTTCATTCATAGAGATCTCACATCTCTATATCTTTGGCATATTCATAACCGCATGGTCTTAAGTCGCTGTTTGGATAGCCCTTGTCGTCCTGAATCCAACAAGCTTGGGTTTGCTCGATTCGGAGCTCGTATGCGAAAGTTATGGCTGTTTCAGTGGCGAGCGGTAGTACCGCTGGACCTGGCGGTAGTACCGCTGGACCTGGCGGTAGTACCGCTGGACCTAGCGGTAGTACCGCTCGACCTAGCGGTAGTACCGCTAGAGTTGGCGGTAGTACCGCTGGCCCTAGCGGTAGTACCGCTGGCTCGCGGTAGTATCGCCCCTGGTCAGCGGTAGTACCGCCCCAGGAGCTTAGTACCGCCTGCCTAGCGGTTGTTCGTGGACGGACCTTTTTGCGAAGACTTTCTTGGCGGTGGTAGTGCCTTTGCACTACCAGGGGCCCAGCGGTAGTACCGCTGGGGCCAGCGGTAGTATCGCTGGAGTGCCAGCGGTAGTACCGCTGCAGCTAGCGGTAGTACCGCTAGCTGGCGGTAGTACCGCTGGAGTGCCAGCGGTAGTACCGCTGCAGCCAGCGGTAGTACCGCTGGAGCTCGGGCAGAGAGTGGGGGTAACGGTCTGATTCTTTCCCCCACTATATAAAGGGGGTCTTCTTCCCCCTTGCCTTATCCATCCGTTGAGCTCTTGTTCTATCTCTATTGTTGACATTCTTAGAGCTTGACTACTCTCTATCCCTCCAATGATTCTTGCTTGTTCTTGAGGGAAAAGAGAGAGGAGATCTAGATCCACATCTCCACCAATCACTTTCTCCTCTATGTGAGGGGAACCCCTTGGATCTTGATCTTGGAGTTCTTCGTGAGCTCCTTGTTCTTCCTCTCATATTTCTCCATAGCTTTTGTTGTTGTGGAGGGATTTGAGTGTGAGGGACTTGACCACTTCGTGTGTTCTTGCCATTGCATTAGTTGCATCGGTTTGAGTTCTCCACGGTGATACGTGGAAGTGAGAAGTTGAGAAGCTTACTACCTTTGGTACTTAGTACCCTTGATATTGTTCTTCGTGGATGCCTTGGCGTCCTAGAAGCTTGGTGGTGTCTCGGAGCTCAATCATTGTGGTGTGAAGCTCCGGGAAGCGTCGGGGTCTCCAATAAGGTTGTGGAGATTGCCCCGAGCAATTTGTACGGGTACCGGTAACCGCCCCCAAGGGTTGCCACGTGTACGGGTTCGGTGACTGCCCCCAAGGGTTGCCATTTGTACGGGTTCGGTGACCGCCCCCAAGGGTTGCCATTTGTACGGGTTCGGTGACCGCCCTCAAGGGTCCCTTAGTGGAATCACGGCATCTTGCATTGTGCGAGGGCGTGAGGAGATTACGGTGGCCGCAGTGGCATCTTGGGGAGCATTGTGCCTCCACACCGCTCTAACGGAGATTAGCATCCGCAAGGGTGTGAACTTCGGGATACATCATCGTCTCCCCGTGCCTCGGTTATCTCTTACCCGAACCCTTTGCTTATGCACTTTACTTTGTGATAGACATATTGTTTATTGTAATATATCTTGCTATCACTTAGTTGTTTATCTTGCTTAGCATAAGTTGTTGGTGCACATAGGTGAGCCTAGTTGTTTGTAGGTTTTGTGCTTGACATATTAAACGTTAGTTTTATTCCGCATTTGTTCAAGCCTAAACCTTAACTATTTTAAAGCGCCTATTCACCCCCCCCCCTCTAGGCGACATCCACGTCCTTTTCAGGAGCCCCGTTTCCAAACTGTACAACATGCCACACCTAACCAAAGAGTAGTCATCACTTCGCGTTTGCCAAACATTCAGAATGTCCTGGGTTGCTACGGGAGCGGGAGGGTCACCTAGCGGCGCATCAAGGACATAATCCTTTTTAGCTGCTTCCAGGATGAGCTTCAAGTTGCAGACCCAGTCCGCATAGTTGCTATCATCATCTTTCAGCTTGTTTTTCTCTAGGAATGCGGTGAAATTGAGGTTGACATTGGCCATCTAAAATATTTTTAAATACAACTTTTAGACTAAGTTCATGACAATTATGTTCATTTGATCAAATTAAGTATGAACTCCCACTTAAATCGACATCCCTCTAGTCATCTAAGTGATACATGATCCATGTTGACTAACCCGTGTCCGATCATCACGTGGGACGGACTAGTCATCATGGTGAGCAACTTCATGCTGATCGTATTCAACCATACGACTCATGTTCGACCTTTCGGTATCTTGTATTCGAGGTCATGTCTGTACATGCTAATCTCGTCGAGTCAACCTAGGTGTTTCGCGTGTGTAAATCTGGCTTACACCCGTTTTATGCAAACGTTAGAATCTATCACACCCGATCATCACGTGGTGCTTCGAGACAACGATCCTTCGCAACGGTGCACACTTAGGGGAATACGTTCTCGAACTTTTAAGAGGGATCATCTTATTATGCTACCTTCGTTGTAAGCAATAAGATGAAAAAACATGATAAACATCACAATGCAATCATGTAGTGACATGATATGGCCATTATCATCTTTGCTCTTTCGATCTCCATCTTCAGGCATCGCATGATCATCATTGTCACCGGCGTGACACCATGATCTCCATCATCATGATCTCCATCACCGTGTCTCAGTTAAGTCGTCACGCCAACTACTACTATCACTACTACTATAGCTAACCGTTAGCAATGAAGTAAAAGTAGTAAGCACATGGCGTTGCATCTCATACAATAAATTAAGACAACTCCTATGGCTCCTGCCAGTTGTCATACTCATCGACATGCAAGTCGTGAAACCTATTACAATAACATGATGATCTCATACATCATACATGCAACATCACAACTTTGGCCATATCACATCACATGTCAAACCCTGCAAAATCAAGTTAGACGTCCTATAATTGTTGTTGCAAGTTTTACGTGGTTGATTTGGGTTTCTAGCAAGAACGCCTTCTTACCTACGTGACAGCCACAACGATGATATGCCAAAGCTATTTACCCTTAATAAGGACCCTTTTCATCAAATACAATCCGACTAGAGTAGGAGATACACACACCTGCTAGCCACCTTTATGCACGGTGTGCATGTGTGTCGGTGGAACCAGTCTCACGTAAGCGTATGTGTAAGGTCGGTCCGGGCCGCTTCATCCCACAATACCGCCGGAAAATAATAAGACTAGTAGCGGCAAGCAATTGACAAATCATCGCCCACAACCTTTTGTGTTCTACTCGTGCATAGAATCTACGCATAGAAAAACTGGCTCTGATACCACTGTTGGGGTAACGTAGCATAAATTCAAAAAAAATCCTACGTTTATTCAGATCTTCCTATGGAGAGACCAGCAACGAGAGAGGGGTGAGTGCATCTTCATACCTTTGAAGATCGCTAAGCGGAAGCGTTGCTAGAACACGGTTGATGGAGTCGTACTCGCGGCGATTCAGGTCGCGGTGTGATTCCGATCTAGTGCCGAACCACGGCACCTCCGCGTTCAACACACGTGCAGCCCGGTGATGTCTCTCGCACCTTGATCCAGCAAGGACGAGGGAGAGGTTGGGGAATATCTCCGGCAGCATGACGGCGTGGTGTCGATGGAGAGACGAGGTCTCCCGGCAAGGCTTCGCCATGCACCGTGGGAGGAGGAGGAAGGAGGGGAGCAGGGCTGCGCCGAGGGGAGAAGAAACGGTGTGCAAATTAGCCCCAAACCCCTCCCTATATATAGGAGGACGGGAGGGGGTGCCACCCCTAGGGTTTCCCCCCTAGGTGGTGCGGCAGCCCCCCCAGATGGGAGGTGCGGCGGCTAGGGCAGGGGGAGGGGGTGGCGCAGCCCTAGGTGGGCCTTAGGCCCACCAGCGCCTAGGGTTTCCCCCCCTCTGTCCCTCCTGCGCCTTGGGCCTCTTGTGGGAGGCGCACCAGCCCACTTTGGGCTGGTTTCCCTCCCCCTTTTGGCCCATGCTACCTCTTGGGCCTGGTGGCCCCTCCCGGTGGACCCCTGCGACCATTTCCGGTGGTCCCGGTACGCTACCGGTGACGCCCGAAACATTTCCGGTGTCCGAAACCATCCATCCTATATATCAATCTTTACCTCCGGACCATTCCGGAGCTCCTCGTGACGTCCCGGATCTCATCCTGGACTGTGAACAACTTTTGGTAACCTCGTATAACATTTTCCTATAACCCTAGCGTCATCGAACCTTAAGTGGGTAGACCCTACGGGTTCGGGAAGCATGCAGACATGACCGAGACACTCTCCGTCCAATAACCATCAGCGGGATCTGGATACCCATGGTGGCTCCCACATGTTCCACGATGATCTCATCGGATGAACCACGATGTCAAGGATTCAATCAATCCCGTATACGATTCCCTTTGTTTGTCGGTATAGAACTTGCCCGAGATTCGATCGTCGGTATACCTATACCTTGTTCATTCTCGTTACCGGTAAGTCTCTTTACTCGTTTCGTAGCACGTCATCCTGTGACTAACTTATTAATCACTTTGAGCTTATGATGATGTTCTACCGAGTGGGCCCGGAGATACCCCTCCGTCACATGGAGTGACAAATCCCGATCTCAATTCGTGCCAACCCAACAGACACTTTCAGAGGTACACGTAGTGTACCTTTATAGTCACCCAGTTACGTTGTGACGTTTGATACACCCAAAGCACTCCTACGGTATCCGGGAGTTGCACAATCTCACGGTCGAAGGAAAATACACTTGACATTAGAAAAGCTTTAGCATACGAACAATACGATCTAGTGCTATGCTTAGGATTGGGTCTTGTCCATCACATCATTCTCCCAATGATGTGATCCAGTTATCAATGACATCTAATGCCCATGATCAGGAAACCATGATCATCTATTGATCAACGAGCTAGCCAACTAGAGGCTTGCTAGGGACACATTGTGATCTATTCATTCACACATGTATTACTGTTTCGTGTTAATACAATTATAGCATGAACAATAGACGATTATCATGAACAAGGAAATATGGTAATAACCATTTTATTATTGCCTCTAGGGCATATTTCCAACACTGCGTGCGCCCTGGCCACCCCTGCCTGGCCACTGTTGCCTTGGGTGATCGACCCCCCCACTAACACGATCTGGTTAGTGGGGATTGATCACCCACTAATCCCCCCTTTGTGTTTAGTAATTTTTGTGGCTTTTTGCCCCCTTACAGAGGATGACATGGGGGCCCGATGCCCCTCGGAATGTAAATATAATAATAATAAATAAATTATAATATACAAGGAAATAAAAATAATAAAATTAATAGTAAATAAATACTCCATGGTACGATTTGAGAAATCATATTGTATTATTATTTCGTGGCCAAAGAGGATGTTAAGATGTTGTTGTAGTTGGATTTTCCACTTATGATATGATTACTGGTGCATGGTGGGGTAATTGGCATGGAATGGAAGTATGAAACTTTGATGCTATCCTTGATTTGTTACATTACTCTATCAGTATGCATGCAATTTCTACCGTTTGCTACAATTTTTACCACTAGAAATCCAAGCTTCAACCTTCATTGACAAAGATCGATTTGTTAGCATGATGCCTTGGACAGTACTAGTTCTTTCCTCTCTATTGGGTGCATTCCATGGCATACATTGTTAATTTGCCAAAGTTTGATAGGTTTCCCCAACCCAGGTTGAGAACCCCTTATATATTTCCTTCTTATAACTCTTTTGGTCTGCTTTCTAAGGCTATCATTGGTTGTAAATGGACGAATGAGAAAACAATTTTCTACTACTTTATCATTGGTTATCGTGCATTGCACGTGCAGTTTTACTAGTTTCCTTGGTCTGCTTTCTAAGCCTTACCATCATTTTCTTCTTGCACGCGGCAATGGCAAGAGTGGCATATTATGCAGAGGAAGAGGATGAGAAGAAACTTGTGGTTCTCATCCAATCTTTGTGGAACTCTCTTTATGTGCGATTGTGCACTTGTTGGGTCCTTTTTCTGTGCACTTGCACTTGCAGAAGTATTCTGTTGTGCACATGGAAAATTATTTTGATGTGCACTTGTTAGGCCTTGAACCTTAATGCGTGGAGTCGGTGGATGATGTATTGTATTTGATGTGGTATGCTACTTAAATGAAATATACATTTTATTTGCAATCTTTTATTCCGTTGTACTTTTTTTTAATGAGCCTATCCTGAGATATGCGTGCTTCTAGCAAAAAAATGCTTCAACACAAACAAATCACACATTTTCAATAGTAGAATATGTATTGGGCCAGGCCCATGTAGGCTAGATTGGTGGACTTGGATTTGAAATTTATGATGATTCTATTTGGTCACTAGCAATGCCACGTCAGCTTGGCCATGTCACATCCTACGTGGCTCACACAACTGGGTAATGACCAAACCAAAATTTTGGTCAATAGAGATCTACGACCAAAAGTTTAGAAAGGTCATGCTTGTTCATTCTTGACGGCCAACTGCTGACCTTGTAAATTTGGTCAAAAATGGTCAATAAACGACAACAATGACAAATCAATGACCAATATAGGGAGTCATAATTTAGCTTATTTCTTGTAATGGATAAAGGTGGTCCGGGTTGGGGTCGCGTCCTATATGTGGCGGACTGATCAGGCCCGCCCGGGCGCGTTAGGGGCCTTTATATCCTCCCCACATTTGAGATGGATATGAGGGTTCGCGGACAGCCCGAACATATAGAGACGATACGAGGGGTTGGTTGGATCGCTTTTTTTCTTCTCTCTCCAGTCCGGTCACTAACGGGACGCATCCGCGGGCGTATGAGGGCTCATTTGAGGGTCCGGCTGTAGATGTTTTATAACATAGAAAAGAGTATCTTTAATGTTGAATATAGTATTTTTTACTGTTAGTTGTGTTTAACATATAAGCATGAATTCATAGGACATTTTCCCCGTCTATGAAATTATCATACTTTCCAATATTCAGTATCATACGTGTGGCAGTACAATCAATGGTGTATTTACAAGTTTTGATTTATTTATTTTTCTCAAATTTTTGGGCTATATTTATTACACAGAAAGGCAGGAGAACTGTCCAATTTATTATGGTAGGAAAATGCGAACGAAGATAATTCACAAGGGAGAACGAAAAAAAGGAAGAAAATAATTACTCAGTTCCCAAATTACAGCGTGATAGGGAGGAAGCATCTAAGTATTCTTTTAGAAAAGGAGCAAGACCTCCAGCCTCTACATCTGGACGATGCATGGATTCATTTTATTAATTATTTATAAAGACCTTACAAAAGAGTAAATCGGTAAGTCTGAAACCATCATCTTGGTAATATTTGTCGATATTTCTATCTAATTAATGAAGGGGTGCCGATAGTCCGAGCCTAATATCAAACGGACCTTGCGCCTAAGCCTAACATCTAAAACAGGAAGCCCCACCCAAGCCATATACCTTGTCTGGGCACACACGTGTCCGACACACTCTCAGAGGTCGCCGCCGCTGTCTTCCATCGATCCATCCTCATAGAAGATAATGATGCCACGACGTTGCCAGGTCTGCCATCGACGCCACCACGAAGCCAGACAACGCCATCCTCCGGCGCGAGTCCATCTACACATATCAAATGCAGAGACTCCACCGCGCCCCGCCATCGATATCCACAGTCGTCGATCCGTAAGATGAAACACCGCTCCATCAAATATGCTGTCGGATCGTCCCTCGAGCCCATGCACACCTCCAAGATTGACGCCCCCAAGGAGGAAACGACGCAAGAGCGCCGCCGTCATCCGATCTACCGAGTCTAGGGTTTCCCCCGAAGGTAACAGATAGAGGTCTGGAACTTCTTCATGATGATGTCTTCAAGAAGAGAACGACATTGAAGAGCGTCGTCATCGCCGGCCTTAACATCTAGTGGAGCGCAAGGTTTTCACCCAGATATGCTCAAAGAACCTCCATCAAGTCTTCTGTACGGATCTTTGCCATATCCATCGGGGACTGGAAGTAGGCTCCACGCCGCCGTCGGCTGACCAGCCAGCAGCCGCGTTGGCGAGCAGAAGGAGCGCCCGCAAGCCCCAGTTGCGCCACCGAAGAATCGTACACCAGACCCCGCCGTCGGCCCAGGAGAGACAGACGCCAAGTACGCCCAGCAGCCACCGCCGTGAGCCCGTGCCGTCGCGCCGCCGCGTCCCACGGCCATGCCTTGCCGCTAATATAAAAAAGCATCCCACGCCGCCATCCTCTGACAGAAGGAGAATAAGGCCACGCCGCCGCCTAGGTCGAGCGGGCTATGCCAGGCAACCTGGGTCGGCGACGGCGAGGAGTGACGAAGGAGGGCGTAGGGGCGAGGGGCGGTAGATCTGGCTCCACCGACCACCCGCGGGGATGCCGCGAGGACAGGAGATCTGGGTTGCAGGGGATGAAGACTTGAGTAGTAGATCCACGCAGCAACAAACTTGAAGCGTCGGAAGCATCTAAGTATGTGGCGTGAAGACCAGCCTTAGAGAAACTCTAACACCCCTTATAAGGCTAGTCATTATAAGGGGTTTACAGTTCGCGCGACAGGTCGTATACGGGTTTAAAAACTCCGTGGTAGAATAGAAACCTTTAATGAACCCCTAAAATTTGAAAAACTTGTTCCACGCGAGAAATAAACGAGAGCAGTATGCAAATGTGAGGATGATCATTCATAAATGCGGACGTTTCATACATATATATATATATATAGCTCGCGAGACGCCTATCCTACCTTAAACTGACCAAAATGGAGCTCACTGGAGCCCAACGGGTACGTAGCTGACCAAAACAAGCTCATCGGGGACCACCGGCGGCGCTCAACCCTCGTTGGCGGTGAGGCCGATGTACATCGCCTCATGCGCTATGGCCTCGCGGCGCCACTCCTCGTCCTTCTCATCGACCGTGCACGCCTTCGTGAGGCCCTATTCATAGAGCACGGCGTTGATTTCGTCCTCTCGCTGGCGGCGCTGCGCCTCCTCTTCCTTTTCTCGCGCACTGCGTGCGATAATGGCGGCCTCGATGGTATCCGCCTCCGTCGGGGCGAGGAAGTCCTCCGGCCCGACGATGCTACCGCCCTGCCACTTCGGTTCCGTGTCTGTCTCCGACTCCCTCTTGACCGCGGGGGATGCTCCTCCGGCTCCCTTGTCATCGGGTTTAGCGACGAACAGGAGCTCGACGTCCCGTCGGAGTCGCCCGCGCGGAGGAGCTGCCTGCGCCGGAGAAGAGTCACGCCCGCGCGCTGTCGTATACCTCTGTATCGCGATGGAGGAGCGATGACGGTGCCTCAAGTCCATGATTGGTGTACCGCAGGGCGGAGCGCTTCCTCACCGTGTCATATTTGACGCAACGCCTCCGCTCGCGGTCGTCGCCACCACATCGACCGGAGCTCCACATCCCGCCCCACATCGTTGAGGATCAGCGGGCGGGACGGCGGATTTTGGCAAATGGCGACGAGAAATCGATGGGGGAATGGGAATCGCAGCGGCGGGGGATAGGGTTTCAATCCATATAAACCTCGTGGACCCGGATATATACTGCGCCGGGATGTGTTTGCGGGCCACTATAAAAATTTTACGGGCCGGCCCGAGTATACAAGGAACAACCATACCAAATTTCTATATTCGCCAAAGTTATACGGGGCGCCGCATTTTATGAGTGCTTTTACGTGGTTAATGCCATCGATGACAACTTACAAGGTACCCAACGCCAAGTACAATGGGAGGAGCCATTTAAGGTCCTGTTTGGAACCATCCAGATTATATAATTCAGTTTTTATAATCTATTCTGTCTCCAAACAGGACAGCTTATGATGTAGATTATAAAAACTAGATGGATATATTATTAAAAACTCATAATCTACTCTATACCAGCTAAAATCAGATTATGGATTGCTAATGACCCATTACCCTTGTAAAGTTGAAGATAATTACACTTCTACCACCGCCACCCTCCGTTTAAAAAAAAACAGAGGACAGACAGGTCATTATGCAATGTAAAACCTGGATTACAGTTTATATAATCTGACCTCCAAACATGTTCACCAAGATTATTTTTATAAACCAGATTATATAATCTATCTTCATAATCCAGATTATCGTAATCTATTATGGTTCCAAACAGGGCCTAAGATACGGCGATTTTAACATATTGAATTAACTGGAAATCTAAAATTCACTATTTATCCTGCTGGTTGTTATTTTTTGAGATAGCTTAACAGGCTTGCTGCCTCGTGAAATTCACTATTGATTGTACTGCCACACGTGTGAGCCACCGCCATGCTGTAAAATCACCCTTCAATGATTCATGGACAAAAACTATATGACTCTTGTTGGGTTTCAGACTCGGGCATAGAATATATGCTCGAAAAAAGGTGTTACAAAAGTTTCTAAGGATTCTTTTTTCTTCATGAATAATGTAATTCCTCCAAAAACCCTATGAAACTCTTTTGGATAAAAGGGACCCTCACTATACACTAGTAGAAAACAGGGCTACCGTTCGACCCTGCCAGCCCATTAGTCCCGGTTCTTTAAGAACCGGGACCAATGGGGGGTATTAGACCCGGTTCGTGAGCCCAAGGGGTCGGCCGGGGCCTCGTGGCCATTGGTCCCGGTTCGTGTGGAACCAATGGTCCTCGCTGCTGGCCCACAACCATTGGTCCCGGTTCGTGACTTGAACCGGGACAGAAGGGTTTGCTTTAGTCCCGGTTCATGCCACGAACCGGGACAAATAACTTGCCTACATATACCCACCGTCGCGGCAGAGCACTCCACAGTGCTATGTTTTTGTCAAGCCGGCGAGGGGAGGGCATTTGGATGCTCTAGTTCACCTCCTATGCACATGAGGTGTTCGATGAAATGTCCGAGCCACACTAGTTAAGCTTTCTCCTCTCGAAACTCGACCTCCGAGCTCCATTTTCAACGAGATTTGTCTAGATTTAGCGGTCCGTCACGCCCCGTCCCCGCCCCGTCTTTACCGCCGTCGATCGCTCGCGTCGATCTCGTCACCGGCACCACCGTGGTGAGCCTCTTGTTCTTATCTTCTTTGTGAAAGAAAAACAATTCTGACTTCAGATAGATACTTGTCTAATTTTCTTACTTTTATTATTCCTTGTTATTATATAGTGCGATGATGTTGGTATCCGCCCCCGTCGGCCCTCGTCCTGTCTATGATTCAGATGTGGTATATATTATCTTTTCATAACTATTTGGTTCATTTATTGTTTATGATAATTATGCCGACCAATGTGACATAGATTTTATTTATCTAGGAGGTTGTTGAAGCGGAAATTCCAACCGACCCTATTGTCGAGAGGTTAAATTTAGTTGAAGAAGAAAACAATTACTTGAAGAAAAAATAAGAAAAATTGAGGAGGAGAAGATGATATTGGAGTTGCATGTTGCGGATGTCGTCGATGATCACAAGATCAAGATGGATGCAATGCGGTTGAAGATTAAAAATATTAGAAAATATGCCATTCATACCGAGGCTTGGTATCATTATGCAGTTGGATCAGTTGTTACCTTGGTTGCGGTTATGATCGCATTTGTTTTTGCATTGAAATGTTTTACATAATTTCAATGTATGGTTTAATTAGATGCTCCGGAGAGCTAGATGTTGTTCAATGAGAACTATGTATGTACTTTGGTTTTAATGCTCTCGAGAACTATGTATGTACTTTGGTTTCAGAGTTCATTTCAAATGCTTTTCAACTTCATGGTTTTACAGCTTTAAATGGTGCATTTTGAACACAGAAAAACAAGGGAGTTCAAATAAGTTCAAAAAAATTAAAATCCCTTTGTAACAGATGAGTTTCCGTATGAAACCCTGATACTTCGAAAGAGATTGTCCGTTTTGTACACAAAGTGCGTCCAGTTTTTGCCGTAAGCCTCTCTACTTTCCTGCACATGCTATGTGGGTGAAATGATGATACCATGCCAACTTGGAACTTTTTAGAGTTCATTTTAAATGTTTTTCAATTTCATGGTCTTATAGCTTAAAATAATCAGTAAATGCATGAAAAATAACAAATGAAGTCAGAAAGGGTTGTAAATTGATGATGTGGCTTTGAATGGTGCATTTTGAATATAGAAAAACAAGGGAGTTCAAATAAGTTCAAAAAAATTGAAATCCCTTTGTAACAGACGAGTTTCCGTATGAAACCGTGATACTTCGAAAGAGATTATCCGTTTTGTACACGAAGTGCATCCAATTTTTGCCGTAAGTCTCTCTACTTTCTTGCACATGCTATGTGGGTGAAATGATGATATCATGCCAACTAGGAACCTTTTTAGAGTTCATTTCAAATGCTTTTCAATTTCATGGTCTTATAGCTCAAAATAATCAGTAAATGCATGAAAAATAACAAATGAAGTCACAAAGGGGTGTAAATTGATGATGTGGCTTTGAATGGTGCATTTTGAACATAGAAAAACAAGGGGGTTCAAATAAGTTCAAAAAAAATTGAAATCCCTTTGTAACACACTAGTTTCCGTATGAAACCCTGATACTTCGAAGGAGATTGTCTGTTTTGTACACGAAGTGCATCCAGTTTTTCCGTAAGCCTCTCTACTTTCTTGCACATGCTATGTAGGTGAAATGATGATACCATGCCAACTTGGAAACTTTTCTGAGTTCATTTCAAATGCTTTTCAATTTCATGGTCTTATAGCTCAAAATAATTAGTAAATGCATGAAAAATAACAAATAAAGTAAGAAAGGATTGTAAATTGATGACGTGGCTTTGAATGGTGCATTTTGAATAGAGAAAACAAGGGGTTCAAATAAGTTCAAAAAAATTAAAGTTGCCGCATGTGGCTTATATAATGTAATTTTTTTCTGTTATCCTTTATTGCCGCATGTGGTTAACTATGTAAGTGTTCTTCTCAACAACAAAAAAAACACTCATTCGTTCCAAATAAGTGTCTTTAAGTTGAGACACTTATTTTGAGACATAACGAGTATGCAAGAGTGTAGTCATGTTCGAGTAAATATAACATGGGGAGGAAAGCAAACTCTCTTAGCACGCGCATCACTGTCAAAAAAAAAGATCTAGGTGCATGAATTTAGATATTTCTTGTTTTGCTTTTCATTAATGCAAGTGTTTTTAGCTCATCTAAATTGAGCATTTATTTCTCTCAAGTGGGCTTAAGGCACTGGCGCTTGAGAAAGATGGTTGGATATTGCTTCCATTTACCAAACAAACGCGTAGTTTGATCTTTTAAACACGCCATTATTTCCCTGCAGGAGGCTAACCCGCCCCTTGCCGCACGCGACCGAGCAGCGTCTGCAGTTCTATTATACTGCTCCCGCTTGCAGCTGCGGCTGGCAAGGACTTTGACAGGTCAGGTGCTTAATCATGCATACTTGTAGTTGTACTCCATGACGATGGGGGCATTTACTGGTTAGCAACATGCATGTACAGCATGACACACACCGTGTACATATAGTCTGAGGACAATGTCATGGCGATCGTTCTTCTAATCGCGTTTCACAAACTTGGACTTCTCTCCGTGACAGATAATGATCTAGACCAGGAGATGAAGACAAATAGGTATCCCTTGGTCCGTTTTGCTAGTTGCAACTCTGTATTCCTGAATTATGCGTGTACGCTTACGCATATGACCATCAGTCTTAATTCTAAACCAAGGGAAAGACTAACGCGCTATATAAAATAAAATCGCACATAAAATACGCTATTAACGTACTATAACATGCTATTAACGAGATATTATTTTTCTATAAGCTATAGCGTGTTATTAGCGATGGCATAGCGCGCTATTTTTTTTATAGTGCTCTAAACCCGTTTACATCATCGGCCTTGCGTCTTTTTCTCTCCTTATCTTGTGACTTTTCTCCTTATTGTTTCCCTTGTCACTTTGACAAAATTCTTATCCATATTTGATCCAGCTTGTCACTTTGACAAAGATCGCACGCCATCAGCAAAACAACATCCGTGTTTCTGTTGACGCCGTCGTTATCGTCCTGGCATTTACTATTCTTGTGTGTGTGTATGTGGTGGCCTGGTGGGGTGCGGGAGCATCGAAGGATCTAGGAGTTCCCGGCCGGCGAGCCAGCTACTAGCCTACTAGTAGTGCTGCTCATACGTAGGCTCGTAGCCGCGTCTTGGCTTCATGCTGGCGGGTTGCTATCCCGGGCAGGCATGAGTTAATCCGACCGACGTGGATGCGATTACTTCAGAGATTAAAGGACCATGGCGGGTTAATCACTAATCATGCAGACGTGGTAAATACTAAGTAGGAAATGTGTGTTGTTGAGGAGCTTCTGGTCTAGGTCTAGGGGGAATAGATGAAGCCACATGCATGCATATGCACATGGACGGAGTAGGATCAGTCATACTGCTATTCTCTTTGATCCAAAATAAATTTTAGTAAACTAGTACCGAATGTTCCGATTTTATTATACTGCAGTCGAATAGATATGTATTACTACGGTGTACTCATTGCATCGAGAGATCAAGTGTCTCGGTTTTATATGCATTAGTGATTACTGATTAGCTTAGTAGTAGTTAATTACAAGCACTTTTACGGGGACGAGACTAACTTTCAGCGCCTTTTAGTGTCCATTGGCTGTGCGAGAGGATATATGCTGCTGGTAATATTATAATATTATTATACTCATTCTGCATACTATCTTATCTATATGCTCACGTCCTAAGAATTTGCATGTCCATGCCAGTTCGGTGAGAAACATTCGTCACGTATTCGCGTTGGTCAAGAGTCGCCGCTGCCTAGGTGCTTGGAAAGGTTCGACGTTCTGCGTCAAGAGCCGCCGCTGTCTAGTGTCTAGGGCTTGAGATAGCACTATTTCCAGCTTTCATTGGGCAAGCAATTGCCAATTCTTTCTGTGGTTTAATTGATAGCATGATCGTTTGAACTTTCCTCGCCATTTTTATCCAGCTAGGAGGTTTGTTTGGGAGACATTTTACGGTGCATCGCAATACACGTGAACATGTGTATTATATGAACGATCCAGAAGACGACATTAAGTAGGTCTTATTAAAGCCCAAGGACATTTTTGACCAAAAAATTATTAAAGTTTAGGGTGACCCAATTAAATTCAGGGGTATTATTGGCCTAAATTTTTGAATCATATTTATTTCATTAACATAATAATTTAATTACGAAACGGGATCACCATCATGCGTGGTTATTTGAATTGCATTAGAGCGGTTCCTCACCTCCTCTCGAACTCTAGCCTCCGACAAACACATTGCCGCTATCGATCACCGCTGATCAGCGTCGCGCGCACTCTGGAGCCAATCCTCCTGCTACTGCTACCCCTCTCTCGCACGCGACCCCCCTCGGGTTATAGGACGACGGATCTTCTGAGGAGCCCCCTAATCCCCATTGAAGGCCACTAAGCCAACGCGAGGCCAGATCATCGTTACCGCCGACCATTGCACCGGATCTTCGCAACGACCACTCAGATGTAAGTGCCGCCGCGATCCCTCATCTTGTCCCGTCCCTTCTGCATAGTACCGATATGATCTGATTTGATTAGGGTTTAGGATATGTAATATGAGAAAGTTGTGGGTAGATTTTGAATGGGCACAAAACCACCTCACAAGAAGAATTTTCATTACTCATGATTGGTATCATATTTTTATCATAGTCATGATGCTTTTTGAGCAACCAAGCTAGGTGCATAAGTAACAAAAAGAGAATATGTACCTCAGAGAATATTGGTACTTCGGAGCTACCAACCTTTAGCCTGGGAAGAAATTTATCTAACAGAACCATCTTTTCCTGTAGAAAGGGAAGTAATTTTCCTCATTTCGAAAAAACGAACCTTTTTTCTATAGAAAGCATCAAGCCTCAAGAAGGCGCACCAATGGCGATGCACTCGAGAAGCTTCAGGACACTACGCAGACCGCTGATAATGCGGTCTGCGGCAGGGCACGGGAGGGCTGCTGCCTGTGGAATCGTCGGGGCACACTGCATGCACATTTTTTTTTACAAAGTATTGTCACGTACTTCTATATATTTTCACTCACTCCTGGAGTTAGTGAATGATGAAAATGTATTCAAAGATTAAAACTGAAATCCATACACCAAATACAATTTTCAGGATATTCTGGATTATTTAAATTGTGTGTCGCTTGCCTCCTCTGCATCTGCCTATGTCCTTGAACTCCCCGCATTCATGGGGATCGAGTATGTACTCCTCATCGTGCCCAATCACCATACCCGAGACCTGTATGACTCACCATCTTTCATTGGCGTGCAAACCGTTCGTGGCCAGGCACAGAGATTTCACGAATAAATCACCATGTGAATTCAGTACCGGGAAACTTCAAAGATAATTCAACATCTCTGTATGTTTTATGCACAATTCAATAAATAAAAATTACCGTTAATCATAGCAGTCAAGCAATGTTAAGTATTACTAGCAAATATGCCCGTGCGTTGCGATGGAAAAAAAAATCATCTCTCATACACACGCTCGACGACACCGACAAATCATTTGAAATCTTTCACGGTGCTATATGAAGAACAACATGATAAGTGGTTTTGTGCAGAAACATAAAAGTTATGTCCAATTTATTAGACAACAAAAATATCTACCTAGTTATCGGTATCAATTTATTTTTTTGCGGCGTTCCTCGATCATACTTAACAAATAGTGCATTATATTGAAAATAGGAAAGTATGCTCTAATACTCAATGATAACATGTGCATAAGAGCATCATTCCTAATTTGTTGATCTATGTGTTTGTAACTGTAACCCAAATCAAGACTTAATTTGGTTGCAAGTATATTAGAATCTCCATTGAAAACAACCAATCTGAAAGTACATGCATAACGAATATATATTTTTAAAACGACCCATATAAAGAAAGGTATTAATTAAGGATGTAACATAATTTTGGAAATAATTAACATGAAAGATAATATTATATTTGAAATCTACATATTCTTTTAAGCTATTTCGTATATAACTTTCGAAATTTGGAGTTAGAGTTTAAAGGACATGAATATTTTAAAAAAATCTGCCAAAAATAGAAACGGTCGAAGTTGTAAGAGTGCAACCCATCTAGTAAAAGGACACTTGGGCAAGGTAGAGCCAACTAAATCAAGTACAAAAAAGAAGTAGATATTTTTAAAACGACCCATATAAAGAAAGGTATTAATTAAGGATGTAACATAATTTTGGAAATAATTAACATGAAAGATAATATTATATTTGAAATCTACATATTCTTTTAAGTTATTTCGTATATAACTTTCGAAATTTGGAGTTAGAGTTTAAAGGACATGAATATTTTTTTAAAAAATCTGCCAAAAATAGAAACGGTCGAAGTTGTAAGAGTGCAACCCATCTAGTAAAAGGACACTTGGGTATTTGAAATCTACATATTCTTTTAAGTTATTTCGTATATAACTTTCGAAATTTGGAGTTAGAGTTTAAAGGACATGAATATTTTTTTTAAAAATCTGCCAAAAATAGAAACGGTCGAAGTTGTAAGAGTGCAACCCATCTAGTAAAAGGACACTTGGGCAAGGTAGAGCCAACTAAATCAAGTACAAAAAAGAAGTAGAAAGTGGATGGGTGGGGAGTCGAACTTGGGTGTCCCGGGTGCTAGTAGAAGGCTCAAGCCACTCTGGTTATTCTACGCATGTGGCATTCATAGGAGCCTTTCGGTAGATGAACCAACCTCCTTGAGCGCGAATTTTAAAACAGAAAAACTTATGGGTAACATAGTGGGTAATTTAAGGCAACTTTAAGGACAATTTAAATGACGTACCACAGAAGCAATAGATGCTTTATTAATAGGTAAAGATATAAACATCATGCAAACAAAATCCCTTGACAGAGTAATAAAAAAGTGAAATCACCGGTCCATCCAAGTCCAGTCCGGCCAAATTATCATACCTTCCACTGTCAAATCAATCAAAGTTACCTAGCTATCAGCTACCGGACATGAAAATTCACAGTTGGTTACGAAACATAGACAAACGGAACTACAACAAGCTCCAAGAGTCTCTCACATGGGCTTTATTTGAGGTGAATCTCTCTCACGTTTCCTTGGTGGTCGAGGAAAGGGTGTGTGTGCCTAGCATGAAGAGAGTCTCACCATGCATGGTGGAGATGAGCTCGTACTCCCGTCCCGCCTCCACCTGCACTAATTGATGCTCTGGTGTGCCCGCCATGGCCTTGGAGCTCTCCCTACTAGCCATGGAGGGCCACCTCCACCTGCAAAGACTTCGCGTCGTCGTGCCGGATCCCTCCGCCTCCGCGCCCATCCACCGCCAGCTTCGGCGAGCTCCTGCCTAGGTTGCCACCCACCCGTCCTTTCTCCCGTCTTTTCTTTCTCGCCTCCGTGTCCCCCTTTTGCCGGAACCATGGATGCCATGGATCCTCCCGAGAAGCCACACTCTGGCCTTCCCTCGTCATCACCGACGACCCCCGCCTCGCCTCCCACCTTCGGATCCGCCTTGCCACTAACCACGGGATTCGCCTGCCTTCCCACACGCTCTCTGACCCGCCTAGATCCAGAGATAGGGGAAGGCGCGCCAATGGCACAGGCGGTGACGATGCGTGGTGAGGCTGGGAGGGACGGGGCATGGCAGGAGGTGCACCGACGGTGGAAGTCGCGAGCGTCGGCGGGGTCGGTGGTGGCGACACGCGGTGAGGCGGGGCGGGATTGGGCGTGGGCCCATGGGCGGCAGGCTGGAGGCGGGATCGAGAGGCACGGTAATGACGGTGGATGGTTCTTTTTCACTCGCATGTACCGGTTCGTTAACATATTTGGAGGATCGCGTGTGATTTCTCATAAACATAGGGACTATTTTGCAAAACTGCCGCGACTGGTGAACGGACAGAAACAGTAGCCGCTTTAGTATTACTAGGATATGACTAGGACTAGGAAAAGGGTGTGTGCATTGCAACGGGGAAAAAGAATAATACACACTCTTAATTTACAAAAGGTGGTCTATAATTTGAGTTTTTGTGGCTATAATCCAAACAAAGACAATTTTAGCCTACAAAAATGCAGTTCATGGTTTCACGGGTCTTCTATTTAAATACAGCTTGCATGTAGATTTAATACGTAGAAAGAAACGGTCAAGTGATCTTCAAATTCGTCTCTCATCCTGATTTTGCTGAGATGTTCATCCACAATCAAAATCAGTACCGATATGAAAGAAAGACGGGTAATGCATTACTGATTAAGATTGTATCCTAGATAATATTTTTAATAAAATGGTTAATAGGTAAAATAACATCATATTCAGATTATACATATTTTTCTAGTCAAAATCCATATATAACATGTTAAATTTGAAGTTGCGGATTAGAAGATATGAGTATTTTAAAAATATATTTAATATGCATATTCAGATTCTACATATTTTTCTAATCAAAATCCATATATAATATGTTAAATTTAAAGCTGCGGTTTAGAAGATATGAGTATTTTTAAAAATATTTAATACGTATTCGTGCGTTGCAATGAGAAAAAAATACAAAAATATATACAGTTGTAATAGACAAAAAAAAAAACTTTCGAATCCACACGTTCGTGAGCTTGTCTTTTGGTGTGACGGTCTTTGACACCTCCAGATTGCCTGGTGTAATTGTTCTTATTCCTTTGTGATTAATTGTATGTGTCTTTGAATGAGAACATATTCTTGTGAGAAGGTATTGGTACCCTGCCAAGAAAAGAGAGAAGGTATTGTCTACTTTTTTTCATTATCTTCTTCCTTCATTCAATATCTCCATCTCTTGATCTTCTCAATCCAAGATCTCCACAGCTATCAATGCACATCCGACTCAGTAATTGTATCTGCAGATGTAACATTGCTACTTGTTTCTCCTCTCGTGTGATCAACATTTGAGTATAATATGTCAATATAGAAGTCAATAAAACATTATCCATGCATGAAGCTATGCTCTCAACTATATCTGCATATTCATTTTTAATTCCCATCTCTCCCTTTATAATTCCACTGTAAAAAGTAATTTAGCAGCACATACACTCCCTCAAAGAGACACACACATACAACACTCAGGCACGAATGCTTACACAGCCAAAAATTTAGCATCAACGCACACACACATAAGTATTCTACTTAACCAGCGCCAATAGAAGGCAGCTCCCTGCCTCCTCAGTTCATGGGGCTCCCAATGCGGCCACTCGAGCTCCCAAGACTGAAACCATCAGGCTAGTTGGTTGTTTGTGACAGAAAAAATGCGCTCTAGATAACATAAAGGCACCCTAGTGCACAAAAGTTGTTCGCCCAGGAGCAACACAGCGGATGACCGTGGTCCAAGCGAAAACGGTTCAGAATTTTAAAGAAAACAAAACGATCTAATCTCCACCATTGGTTTAGATTGAACGAACTGGAGTTGTGCTCACCGGAGAACACAAGAGGCCGTCGGACTTGGAGCAAAACGCGTCGGGGTGGCTCGGAGTTGATGCTGGCGTCGTCCAAGGTGGTCACCGGGGCTGAGAGGTAGGTGTACGGGTTGAGTGCGGACACTGCAAACTCGAAAACTTCTACGGGGATGAACAACGATTCCCTAGCGTCGGTGACGTCGGGCTAGAGCTCCGGCTGACGGCGTCAAGCTTCGAGGCGGGGTCGTGTGATCGAACAGATGACCCCCTACACAAGAGGTAGGGTCAGCATGGTAGGGGGATCTGAGGAGAACATCACAGAGTGTAAGGGAGATGCTGGGGACCTCCGTTTCCGTCAAATTGACCGGCAAGAGAGTTTCAGGCGACAAAACTCCGGTGAGATCCATGCACTCGAATCCGAGGGCAGTTCTGCGATTTGAGTACGGGAATTGAAAGAGGAGATCGAGGGGAGTCTCTCTACGCCCACAGATTGTCGAAGGTTGAGGGAATCGTGTGAATCGCATGGGGTTTGGATCGGCTCGATGCAGCTGTCATGTCCGTCCAGGTCTCCAGCGATGTCGAGGCACTCGTTCTGGTGCTCTGCTCAAGGGGGAAAAGGTCAAGGAGAAGCTGAGAGGAGATGCCAAAAGGAAGGGGCGGGATGGGACCATCGGGGAACCTCTTGGTGTGATGAATTCAGTCGGCGAAAGCTTCAGGCGGATGCATACTCCGACAAGATCCGATCAAACGTTCTAGGGCACGGCAGTAGGTGATTTGGGGAAAAATCAGCAGAGGAGGAGGAGGTGAGTACTTATAAGGAACCAGCTTGCACGTGGAGTCGAGGTGTTGATCGAATCGATCGAAGGTTTGGTTCAGGAGACGAACTCGTGTGCGTGCAGGATTCTGGATGGAGATAGGAGATGACTTGGCGGGGCCCTTGCGTCAGCGGGTGAGAGTAAGGGAAAAAATGGTTATAATTTTAAAGACGGATTGCTGCTTGATTCCAACGGAAGTGTCTTTTTGCAAAACTACAATAAATGGTTCGTTCGTATCACTTATGTACGGATTGCGGGTTGATTTGGGGGAAACGGAGGGGTGTTATGCAAAATGTCCGACGACGTACGACAGAAGCGCTCCGCGCTTTATTATTAGGGAGAGACTGACAAAAAATGCGTGTGCATTGCAACGAGTAAAACAAATTCTTACACGCATGGGACTCTATTTGTATTGCACTTTCTTTGTACGGCCACAATATCCACCTATTAACGATAAACGTGATCAATCATAATTGTTCATGTCGTCTATAGTAGAAACAATGATCCATTTTCAGTTTTGACACTATGGGCAATGTTTCGAATTTTGATTTGATTTTTTTATGGCAACATACATTGATGTTGTGTCAATGCACTAATTTTTTTTTGAATTTTTTCTACATTTTAGAATGTGCAACAGGTTGCACAAGAGACATCCCCATATGTGCTTTTCATGTAGAATCATAAAAGGTATAGTTCTCCGCCAAGTCATATGTGTGTACTTGCCCGATTTAAGAAATGAACAAAAAAAATGAGATACTGCGTACTCGAACCTGGGTTTTAGGTGCAGAAATATGGCACCCCAACCAGTGCGTCACTTCCACGTTCGTTGCAGTTTAACGGATCGCCTCTTAATAAATCAATCACGCCGCATCGATTTTTGAAAAAGAAACATGAATCGTTTTTTCTCACTTATGGATGGCATGATGGGTAATTTGTGGCAACTTCAGGTGCAATTTCTATGGCGTACGACAGAATCAATAGCTCCTTTATTATTAGGGAGAGATTAGGTAAAGATTAGGTGCAAAGAGAGCCTTGGCTCAGTGATTGGGCATGCGGTTGTGCAGCCCAACGACCCGAGTTCAATTCTTAGAATTGACACGTGATGCAAAGGGAGTTTTCTTCCATTTATTGAGGATCAAGTTTGACGTGTGGTGAAACCACTCATCAAAAAAATCTTGATACTCATTTAAAAAATTTTGAGGACCATGTTTATCTTGGTACTCATACTAAAATGGTTGTATGCATCCCTAGTTGGTGCATAGGTCGGGAAGTGAAATTCTCCCCATATTAAAGAGGACGAGTCACGAGAAAAAAAACCTCGCGTCGACCCCGCCTTGGGCGACTCGGGGGCTCTCCAGCCCTAGCCGCCGTCGCCGCCCCCTCATCCTCCCGTCCGCACCGCCGCCGCGTGACGCCGTCGGGAAACACGCGTGGCAGACGGCGGCGGCTGGACTCCCTCTCCCGGCTCCCCATCCTCCGCGGGCGGCGGATCTAGGCGGTGGCGGGGAGCGGGGCACACGGTGGCGGCCCTCGGCAGGCGGTGGCGGGTGCTGGGCTAGCGACGGTGCTCCGGCGTGTGCAGGCGTTGATGGCCCGTGTGCGCAGTCGGCGGATCCCTCTTTGACCTGGACGGCGCGGGGGTGGCGGCGGATGCGGCGGCGGTCCTCGCTGGATGCTGGTGGCCATGGTGTTGCTTCTCCTCGACCCAGATCTACTCCAATATGCAGCGGATCCGGCCCCAGATGGCCTCTCGCTATTCTTGAGTGCTGGCCTTGCAGATCCGGTGGTTGGAAGGGTTCCGGGGGAGTTCCTTGGCCGGTGCGGCGGCCACTGCGAAGGCAGCGCCTTTGGGTGTTGTTTCCCTTGTTGGAGGCTTCGGAGAGGATCCCCTTCCTTCCACCCCTCCGAGTAGCTCAGCTGAAAACCTCAGATCCCCTTGTTCCAAGGGACGACGACACCGCGGTGGCGTGTTCCTTCCTGAAGGCGTTGCTCGGGGGCTGCTCAAGCGGTTGTGGAGGTGGCGGCGGTTCGTTGTCGGCGCATTTTGGCCAACTGCATCTTGGAGGTTGTGACGTCGGCGGCGCTCGTCTGGTGGAGCAACGGCGTTGATGTTTGCGTCATCAGGCTCGGGATGCTCCGGGGAAACCCTAGATCTGGGTCTTCCTGGATCGGACGATGATGGCGTTTTATCGCCTTCCCTCCTAGGGGCATCGTTTTGGAGCAAGTGCTGGCTGGAGGAATGGTGGAGCGGTGCTTCATCTCACACATTGATGGCGGCGGATATCGGCGGCATGGCGTTGTGGGGACTCGGCGTCCGATGCGTGGAGATAGACTCGCGCAGGAGGAGGTAGCTGTCTGGCGTCATGGCGACGTCGATAACAGAGTGGCTACACAAGGTAGAAGCCTCAATATTTGCTCTGTAGACGGACCGGTGGAAGATGGCGACGACAGTACACGAGTGCGGCAGATCGGTTTTGTGCCCTAGACCCGGTATATGGCAGATGGCTTGATCGGCTGTGCTGGGGCTTCCGACTTTTGATGTTAGGCTTAGGTAAGTGGTTTGGGTATGTGGTCCAGCTAGCATCCCTTCATCATATGGATAGGAGCAGCGACAGATGTTGCAAAGATGGCAGATTCAGATATATTGTTGTAATACTTTGTAAGGTCCTCCACAATAATCAATAAAATGGCCGCATGCATCTCCGAGATGCACAGGCCGGGGTCATCCTCCTTTTCTAAAAAGAAAGTAAAGATTAGGTAAAGATGTACAACACGGGTAGGAAAAAAACATCAATCTGAATTATGAACTCGTTTACATCGTCGGCCGTGTGTTTGTTCTTCTCCTTATCATTTCGCAGGAGTCATTCTTATCCATAATCCAGCTTGTCACCTTGAATATCCGTGTCTCTGTTGACGTTGTCGTTATCTTGCCATTTACTCCTACTATTCTTTTGGCTGGTGGTGAGGTGGGGGAGCAACGTCGATGGATCTACGAGCTCCCGGCCGGCCGGCCAGCCAGCAACTAGTACTACGGCTCATCCGTAGGCTAGTAGCCGCGTCTTGCTTCATGCCGGCGGGTTGCCATCCTGGGCAGGCAGGAGTTAGTCCTTCCGACGTGGATGAGATTAGTTTAGAGACTAAAGGACCATGTCTGGTTAATCACTAACAACGAAGAGGTGTTAAGTTTATTAGCAAGTGGATGTTGTTGACGATGAGCTTGTGGCTAGGGGGAATGGGTGAAGCCACATGCATGCATGGACATCGACGGAGGACGTGGCGAGTAGGGTCAGGGTTATCTGCTGGACTGCTCCTAATTAGGGCCCCCCCTCATATTTTGACTATTTAATAACTAATAAAGTTTAAGTTGTATGTAGCAAAAATAATATCATTAAAAACTACATGCAATACAAATCCAACAATACAATTTTTGATAACATGCATCAATTTTTGCTAGTCAAATATGTGGTCAAGTTTTAACTTAAAATGCGTTATGGACTAATAACCTGGACGAAGGTAGTAAGCGTTAACCATATTTGTTTTGTTGCACCACTAGGCTTCTTAACGTGCACTACGTCCACCCGGGTTTATTAGTTATTATTGTATTTTGGATTAAAATTTGATTATATATTCGACTAGCAAAATGCTAATGTATGTCGTCAATAATTATATTGTTGGATTCGTCTTTGAATGCTGTTTTCAATGATATTATTTTTCTTACGTGTAACTTATACTTCCTCCATTCAAAAATACTTGTCATATGAATGGATGTATTTAGATATATTCTAGTTTTAAATACATTCATTTTTATATATTTATGCCACAAGTATTTTTGAACGGAGGGAGTACATTTTTAATTAAAATTATGATTAAAATATGACTTCAAATATAAGGAGGCTAGTAAACCAAGTTATATATACTATGTATTATATCGGATATTGCTTTTGGCTCTAGGAGTATATGCTTCTGCGTGCTAAGAGTGTATTTTTTCAAGATCAACTTCTTTTAAAAATGATAGCAAAAGGGCCCGTGCGTTGCAACGACAGAAAAAAAATACCACACGCTTTTAATCTTTTTATAATCATTTTGATTTATTAAAATAATAAGCTAACTAACTAATGTAGTCAGTCCTATCCTATTTTGTTGAGAAATCAACCCGTCCATTGTTAATTCCACCATGATGAGAAATGCGGGACAAGCAAAGCAAAACAAAGAGGCTACGTGAATTGATCAATGGACTGTTATCTTATTTCACTCATGGGGTACAGAATGTGGGATCAGATGACAAACTGAAGGTGGTGTTCCATTCTCTGTCTCTACAACAATACAATCTTACATTCGATACATTCATTCATCAGCAAACATATCCCCACAAAACAAAATTTCTTGCCGGTGCTTGGCACACGGTTGGAGGCATGGGGAGGGGATCTCACGAGATGATGAGTTCCTGCCGGAGGAGGGGATACGATGAGGGGAGCAAGGGTTAGGCGCCTCTATCTGGCCATAAGGAGTCGTCGTTGCCGCACCATAACCTCGAAGTTCCCCGTGTGAGCCATGGAGGCCCGCCTCCACCTACGAGTACTTCGCTCCGCCGCCGTTCTGCATCGAGCATACGCATCATCCCCAGTCACTGTAGTTGTCGCGTTGATTTGATTCAGAAGCTGTGCTCGAGCGCCGAAACGGGGGCAGCAAGCGGGCAGAGGTACGGCCACGGAGGCGGGTGGGTTGAGATCGACAACAGTGGTAGTTGAGGTCGGCCGCGGCGGCGAGTGGTGTGGCAGCGGCCTGGGCACAGGGCAGGGTGGACCAGGGTCGACGCGATGCGCTCGAGCGCCGCAACGGGGGGAGTGAGCGGGGAGAGGTACGGCCGCAGAGGCGGGTGGGTTGAGATCGGCAGCGGTGGCGGTTGAGGTCGGCCACGGCGGCGAGTGGTGTGGCGGCGGCCTGGGCACAGGCCAGGGTGGACCAGGGTCGACGCGATGCGCTCGAGCGCCGCAACGGGGGCAGTGAGCGGGGAGAGGTACGACCGCGGAGGCGGCTGGGTTGAGATCGGCAGCGGTGGCGGTTGAAGTCGGCTGCGGCGGCGAGTGGTGTGGCGGCGGCCTGGGCACATGCCAGGGTGGCCCAGGGTCGACGGGAGGAGGCGATGCGTACGGGTATAATTTTTGCAGCGAATCGTTTTTTCTTTTTGCGTTGCAGGTAAATGATGGAGCGCGGGTTGAGTAATAAAAATTATAGGTTTTTTTTATAAAAACACCGTAGTGAGTTTTCCGACGGAAGCAACAGCCGCTTTATTATATATATAGATGTGTTCATTGTCACACCCACATACAACCTATGATATACTCTTTCGTTCACGCACTGTTTAGGGGAAGTAGTTCGCATACACTTTTGTTGCACCACTCATTGGCTCATTGCATCAAGTGCCTCGGTTATATATGTGTTGCTTCAGTAGTTAGCAAACACTCTTCCGGGAAGGAGATTAATTTTTAGCGCCTTTTGGTGTCCTTTGGATGTGCCAGAGGATATATGCTGCTGGTAATATTTGCACTCTTTCTGCACAGTATCTTATTTAAAAAGGCTGCACACTATCTTATATATTCGCGTTGGTCAAGACTCAAGAGCTGTTGCCTCCAAAGTCCAAACCATACATACCTAGGAAATGTTCGTCTCATCTTGGTCAAGGCAGACGGACAGTCAGGCTAGCTTGAGATAGTACCATTTGTAGCTTCCATTGGGCAAACAATTGCCATTTCCTTCATTGGTTTAATTTGATAGCATGATCGTTTGAACTTTTAGACTTGCCATGTTTGTCCTTGATCGAGCCAGGAGGCTTGTTTGGCCCTTGTTGTGCAACAGGGGCAGCATTTTCCCGACGGTGTAATACTAACAACAAGACAATGACGGGCAAGGACCGGATCACCCAGCTCAATCATGATTGAATTTGTGGAGACGGTTTGAGATTTGGGGTTGCATGGCGCTGCAGTGTGGTTGTGTCGTTCTCAGGGTTGTTGAGGGGCAAATTTCTGCCACCTAGCGAATATCCGCATATGGCAGTTATGCTTCCACATGGAAATTCATATGCTTAATTTTTTTTTGAAAAATTATCTCTTAAACCTACCAATCAAGGTTCATTCCAATCGAGTTTATTGACCACCGCAGGGGATTAATATTGAGTGTATTATGTTCTTCCAATAAAATTGTAACATAGTAAACCTTTTGAAGCATGTATTATTGCACTCGTAATTTCATTTTATGTGATTTTTTTATGATCCATGTTATCATGGCTAGTGGATCCCACATCTCTTGACGGGGTGGCACCCAAACTTGACGTCGACATCCATAGTTTGGATAGACTTGGAACAAATCGTAAGGCTTAATGATGAAGATATTTATGGGGTTGATCTGATATTTGATATGCATATGCTATTTGCAGTGTTGTTATTTAAATTATTGAGCAGAAATTTTTTATTTATGTGTGCTAGATATCCACATATCACAATTATGCATCATATTGTAACTGCCCCCACAAGGAAATTATATGTATGATGTCTTATTTACAAGCGTTGGCGCGCGGGGTGGGGGTACCCTTTTGTATGTCGAGCCAGTAATTTAGCAACTTTTATTTGAATTCACAAATCGAGGCATGTGATTAATGTAAAGATTTTATGATATAGTTTGAATCATGAGAGACGGTGAGACCTTAAACCACAGTTAATTTGCCCCCGTAATTTCTCCTTAAACCAGATTTTAGCGATTTATGTGATCCTGGTTGGTCGATCCCACACGTCGGCATAACATTGCACCCAACTTCATGATGTGGATTTCTCTAGGCTTTCGACGTGGCATATTTTAGTAGAGATGCAATAGAGCAAATGCAGACAGACTTGTGCACATATCGGGTGCGTGCAACCAGACCATGCACACATGGTTGGGCTAGACTATGACAACCAAGTGTCCTGTATGCTACATCAATGTTTTACCGGAGAATGTCATGTCCGTGTGTGAATACCACAAAGTGTTGATGATCTGGACCGGTCTATCAGGACCTCTTCAGTGGCCAGTAAATGAGTAAATGGAATGGAAATGTGTGTGTAAAATGTGATTCAAAGTAAACACATGGTTCAAATTAAAATAAACCAATCTAGTTATACTTAATCCATTTCGCTCCTTTGCCACCTGCCACTGCCAGAATCATACCATGTGTACGCACGCTTGCCTGTCCTTTGAAGAGCAAATAAAAGTAACCCATTGACTGGTCTAGTACGTGTATGGCTGCTGTGAAGCGTGTGCATATAGGAATGACAATGGCTTCGTTGTATGGTTGGTCTTATGTATATACTAATCCTTTTCTTGCAGGGTATCCCTATCCGTTGTTCCACCTTGTTGCACTGACTAGATGGTTTTGACAAAGATTACACGCCATCACGACATTAGCATTACAATATCTATGGCATCGATGTTGTCGTCCCATGGCTTAAATTTTAAGCTGCATGCATGGGCATCATATTATTTAGGAGTTCCCATTTGCCAACAAGCACAAATGTTTTTTTTTATAATCTTGGTGCATGGTTGATCAGCGCTGGGACAAGAGGATGTTGTCATTTGTTTAGATCCTTGATCCTCCTATTAGTGTTCGCTTCATGCTGTCAAAGTTCTATTAATAATATGCAATTATATGTTCATGCTTCGGCGCCCATTTTCCAATGTTTGTCAAGAGCATTGCCTTATTTCCATTTTTTGAAACAATTGTGCATATGACAGTCTTGGTCCGATAGTCCTTATGAGCCACACAAACTAAAAGGATGTGAGGATCCAACGAACGGAAATGGCCGTACGCATGTCATTGCTCTATTTCTTTTTCGAGGAATCTCATTTCCATATTTTATTTTATTTTTGCGGGGTCTCATTTCCATATTGCCATCATGGCATTTATATGATTGGTATTGTTTTGTTTTGTAACCAAACTATGATTGGTATTGTTTTCGCCCTCGTTATCATCTCATGGCCTCATGGGTAGCCTCATGCGCAATTTTTTAAGGCATCACGGGATTTAGGAGCTCCCATTTGCCAACCAACACAAGTACTGGATTGTTTTTTGTTTTCCTACAAGGTGGTTGGTCTGGACCGGCAAGGGAGGAGGGTGTTGTCATTCACTCAGTCCTTTGCTCTTCCTATTAGTCTTCGCTTCACGCTACCACCAACAATTGTAATACACAAATAAAAATAGTCCATTTAAGCTTCGGTTTCCAATGTGTACTTGTTTCTTGAGCAAGTCCAAGCTTTGACATCATATTCATCTCTGACTTCTCCTTCTTATTTGTGAGGCAGTTGGTCAGTTGGTTCTCTTATTGTGTGGCAGCCATGGCCAAAGATCGCAGCCGGAGGTGGCCAGGGGCGAGAATCCCCTGTTGATGTTGCTCTTGACGTATTGTTGTGCTTTGTTCTCAAATTGTAATCTATAGGTTGGTTTGTAGTTTTCCGATTTTTGTGGCTTTCATTGTATCTCAAATGTTCTATGTGCAGAATCTTCTGATTACTTGCTTTAATATAATGGAATAAGTATATTTTTTTTTCACTTTCATCCAATCATCAGAATAGTGATCACTCGTCCTTGAAATTTTTGGACAGAAAATTGTGCTAAATAGTTCATTGACTCGTATTTTATCTCATTGTTCTTCAGAATAAAGTTTAGGATTAAATAGTACCATCTACGGTTAATTCATACTCCCTTCGTTCGTAAATGTAAGTTTTTTAAAATATTTCATTAAGGGACTAAATATGAAGCAAAATTAAAATATGTCTATATACATTCGTATGTAGTTCTCTTATTGAAACCTTTAAAAAATATATTTAGGAACGGAGGAAGTACTACCAGCGAGGGGCACGGGGTGATAGTTGAGCCACATATATAATGCATGTTGAAGGAGGACATGGCGAGTAGGGGTCAGGGTTATCTGCTAATTAACCATGTTTGTCTGTTGCACCACTGGTATCGTGTGCGGGTCTGGTGCAATAGTACCCCATCGAGTCGGCATGGTGTGTAGCTGTAGTTAACATGCCCCTTCAGTTGCACCACTGGCAGCAAGTGTGACGATTTTCCTGTAATCTTTCTGGGTGAACGGCCGTTTAGGGCCTTTTTGATTCAAAGGAATTCTATAAGATGTTTGGAGGATTAAATTTTTTTAAAAAAATTCGATGTTAGTCATTTGATTCGTATGATTGGATACTATAGGAATTTTTTCCTATGAATCTTTTATATTATATTTCATAAAAAATCTAACATTCACTTTAATTTTATTTTACAATTTTTTTGTTTTGCCTGTGGCATCAAACACTCATTGTTAATCCTATAGGATTTAAGTGAAGATGCCACTCCAACCGCATACTTTTTCTATTCCTACATTTTCAAAATCCTACCAATCAAAGAGGCCCTTAATAATCTTCACCTGCACTTTGAGCCATTTTTGCATGGTGTCCTTCGGAGTCTTGGAGGAGCTATACGCTATATTCTTTCCTTTCACATAAATAATATTAAATATAGTAATATGTATTCCCTCCGTAAAGAATGAGAGCATTCAAATCACTAAAGTAGTGACCTAAACATCGGAAGTACCTTTCTATACATGTGACCAGGAAAATGTAATAAAATAGAAAAAAAATCTAAATTTTTTATGTGACATACTTCCACAAATGTTTGTTGTGCATGTAAAAATTCATCATGAAATCACATTGGTGTAAGTCATGCCCAAAAAAAAAAATCAGAGCTCAAAAATGTTTTTGTAAGTAACATTTTCAGAGCATCGATGTTGTTTTGTTTTTACCACGCCTTTCACCAATGTGATTTTGCGATGAAATTTTGCATGCACAACAAACATTTATGAAAGTATACCACAAAAAAAATTCAAAAAAGTTTTACTGTTCACACTAGAAGCATTCGCTCTTTGGTGTAGAAACTCCATGTCCCCAAAACGTTCTTATATTTCTTTGCAAAGGGAGTATTAAACACTTGAGGGGGCAATGCACGAGGCGATGCCACGGGCGATGCATGAGACGATCGGGCACCGAACCCAGCCTTTCCCGGAGTTCGTGGTGGTGATCCTCCCGTCGAAGGAAGGTTTTGGGCGCTCGCGGATATCGACGATGATGAGGAGGACGACAAGGACGTCCACATCAACGGTTCGCCGGAAATGGCATGGCTTGGAACACGCCATCTGATGCGCTTTGCTAGTCTCTTGTGGTCGGCTATTCGAAGGAAATCGTCGCTGATCTAGTCTATTCTCGTTGACGATCCGGCAAGGAACAGGTTGCAGCCAGAAGATAGAGTGGAGGTGTTGCGGCGGGTCGTCCACCATTGCATGGCACTGAGGGATGTCCGGCCATGGAGGGGGCGCTACCTAAGGTAAGTCTATTTTCTCTCATGTTGCAAGATTTCATCATACCCACAACTTGGATTGTCGTTGCTCGATGACACAAGAAGGGGCGGCCGGCAGCGATGAAGATGTTGAGGCCTGCAGCCGATTCGATCCGCTCGATTGAGGAGAAGCGGGGGATCCCCTATGTCTCGCCTTCAGGGAGACAGGAGGAACCTCTCGCTGAAGGGGGGACCTAGATGGGTCAGCCCACCAGCACGAAAGGCCAGCCGCCTTTTTCCGTTCCTTTATGTTTTCTTTTTCATTTTTTACTTATATTAGTTTTTTATACTTTAAAATGTAATAAATACATATATTATAAAAACAGTATAATGAAACTTTTGAAAGATAGTGAAGAAGTATTTGAAAACTATTGAATAGGTATTTGAAAAATATTGAAGAAGTATTTTAAAAAATGTTAATTATGTATATAAAAAATTTAATCAAGCATTTGAAAAAATGTTGAACGGGAGTTAAAAAATGTTGAACAAGTAATTTAAAAATATTGGACAAGTATTTGAATAATGTGGAACAAGTATTTCAAAAAAATGTTGATCATGTATATAAAAATGTTGAACACGTATTTTCAATAATATAGAATAAGTATTTAAAATGTTGAATAAGTATTAAAAATGTCGAGTAATTATTAAAAATGTCGAGTAATTATTAAAAATGTTGAACAAGTATTTAGAAAAGTTGAATAAGTACTAAAAAATCTTGAATGAGAATATGAATTTTTTTAAACATGTTAAAATAAAGAACAAGTATTTAAAAATGTTGAACATGTATTAAAAATGTTGAACACGTATTTACAAAGGTTGAACATGTATATTAAAATTGATAAATAAGTATTAAAATGTTGAACAAGTATTTAAAAATGTTGAATACACGAAATTATTTTTTACTAAAACCAAAATAAAATGTTCAACATTTTTAAACACTTCTTCCACATTTTTTTTAAATGCTTGATAAAAAAGGAAAAAACAAATTGTTCCACATTTTATAAACACTTGTCCAAAAAATCCGTTGTTGTTAATTTTTTTCCTTGCCCGGTGAATTGTCCGTAAATACGTGAACTTTTGGTTTTAAATCGATAAGTTTTTTTCTAACCGATGAACTCTTTAAAAAATCCATGAATGTTTTTCGAATTTTGAAGGACATTTTTCAAATAAAATGAACCTTTTTTAATTTCGATGATTTTTTTTTCAAAATTGATGTACCTTTTTCAAATCTATGAACTTTGTCAAACAGATGAACCATTTTCAAATTAATGAACTTTTTTTAAATAGATGAACTTTTTTCAAAATTGATGAACCTTTTCTGAAAATCTACAAAACGTTTTTAAAGATATACAGTTTTTTTAAATGGATGAAACTTTTTTTTAAGCTTTAGACCTTTTTTGCTTTCACATTTTTATTTCATAAGGAATTGAAAAACTGGACGGTATTTTTTCAACGGAATCAATAGAAAAATAGAAAAACAAACTGGGCTGCTAGCGAGCGACCGGTTCAGCGAAGCTAGCGACTGAACTAACGCCGAGCAAGCCAGCGTGGTCGTGGGTCGGCTTTGCGAGCGCTAGGTTGTTTACAGGCGCATGCAGTGCTGACTAAGATAGGGATCTCCTATGCGCTGTTCGTCGCGGCGAACTGCGAATGGACCTTGCGGCGAACTGCCGAATGGACGCACAGGACGGTCACCCGACTGGGTCGGTCCAGTTTTTTTTTTACGGAATGTCCAGTTTTTATTTTGTTTTAAGGAAATCTGATATATATTTTTTTCTGTTCTGTTTATTTTCTTTTTTTGTTCATTTTTTATTTCCTTTTTTAGAATTTGAAGAAAAACATTTTTTAAATTTGAAGAACTTTTTTTAAAATATAATTTTTTAAATTTATTAGTAATGTTTGAAAATTGATTTTTTTTTTGAGTTTCAAAGAAAACAATAAATAAAGAAAAAAACTGTTCAAGGAACCTTCTAGAAGTTTACCAAACCCATAAAAAATGGCTAGAAACATCTGAAAGGTTTCCAAAACCAGCCAAACCGCTTGGAGATATTTCGCGTGAAGGGGTCGGTCAAGTTAGAACTATCGCTCGATCTCCCATGTGCGGAGCCTCGACTACTTGGCGCAAAATGCGGCAAATAGGAGATTCCCCCAAAATAGATGCCGTGGAGGAGCGGCGGGTTCGTTTGAAAGAGGTCCTATGTTGGGACATGTCGAAGTCTCACAAATCCATAACAGGCGAGATGGGTTGTGGCAAAGCCCGTGCTCGAGCACAGTGCATGTACGTAAACAAGCGAGTCGCTGGAGGGCTGCAGGCGAGCGATTGCCATACGAGCATGGATACTAGGGTTTGACCGCGTCAGGTAGAGCTGCGAGGCGGCACTTCTGGTCACCTCGAGGCGGTACACGAGGAGTACTATCCAAACAATGACTGGTAATCTCAAGAAGAGACAGTTATGAAAATGCCAATGATATAGAGATGTGAAACCTATATAAATGAAGATCCGACGAAACTTCAATGTCTAAAACATCATAGAAGATGCACATGAACTCCTTTTTCGATGAATTCGAGCTTATCATGAAGATGACCATAAGCTCAAGAACCAACATAGAGAAAAGCCAACCAAGAACCAAGAAAGATGATGATGCCAAGAATGCGATGATTTGAGCTCTCAACGAATGATACGATCAAGCTACTCACTTGAGAGCCCCCCTGGATATTACATCAACCTATCCTATAACTCGGTCAACAAACTAACACACCGAGATCGGTAAAATATAAAACCTATCAAGGACAAACCTTTGCCTTTTACATAGCCCACTTGAGCTAAATGATGATGATGTTGTCCTTCTCAAGATGGACCACCTTTCTTGATTGTGTCGGCTCAATGAAGACTACTAGATTGCTTCCTCATACTCCACTATGGGTGAGCCATTCTTCAGCACATCTTCACAAGTCCATTGCCACCACAATGGACGGCAAGCTTTAAGCATGATCTCTTCATGATGCTCCACTTGAACTTGCACACCGCAATCTTTCACGGGTTGAATGAGATCTTCCTCCTGACACAAGCCTATGGAAACACACCTAACACCACACAGAGCTCTCACGAGGACCATGTGTTAGTACATAGTGTAATGGACAATTCTTATCATACCATGGGATCACTTGATCCCTCTCGATACATGTTGTATGCTTTGTGTGTTGATCAACTTGATTCACTCTTTGACTTAGTCTTGATCAACCTTGTGTCTTATCTTATCTCTTTATAAAGATGATGTCTTGAAGGTAAACATGAATGTCCACACAATCTTCGTCTTCAAGACATGCTTGCAATAAGCTCAACTCTCACATGACCCAGCCTTGGATAAAACCTTGAATACCACCTTGGTCACCATAAAAACTCCTTGAAATTAGCAGATGGACTTCAAGAAGTGCCTATGGACAAAATCTTCGAATATAACTCAAGGTAACCATTAGTCCATAGGGATTGTCATCAATTACCAAAACCACACACGGAGAAATATGCTCTAACACATGTATCTAGTTGTGTGGATTTTTATTCGTGGAATCGAGGGACACTTTATCTGACACCTAGGTTATCTATGTTAATGCTCTCTTAATCATCCAAATCATCTAGTCGCCTAAAAAACACAACCAATGTAGAACATGTTATTGCCTCTATCTATCTTAGCTAGGTGACTAGATCCACTTTCTACACCATATAAACACTGATACCTAGATGATTATTTCGGCAAAAATCGGGTAGGCAACATGGAGATGTAGGTAACTTTTTTGTTATCATTTTGAACGATGTAGGCAAGCATTTCATATCTAGAAGCACTATAGACTACAACTCATATATAGTTTCGGGGGCCAACTTTTCTCAGTTTTTCTTACTACTAGATGACCAATGCAATATTTTTTATTTCTAAAAACACTATATACGCAAATGATACGTATCCCTCTGGGCAACTTCTATTCAGTTTATACTACTAGATAACCAAAGTAGGCAACCTTTTCATATCCATAGGCATCATTTTTTTACGCATTTGCTGTTGAGACAAGTAGGCAAAACCCATCACATGAAATGGTTGTTGCCTAACACTAGTGCCAAATTTTAATTTCATTTTCTTTACATGTTTTCTTGCCTAACAATAATGACAATTTTGCCTACTACCAATAGTCTATTTTTAACTGCTCCCACCCTCTACCAACAGTTGCATGGCTCAACTAACCTAATACAATAATTTGCCCTCACGCTTATCCACACACACGGTCGTCTAAACCCCAATATATAGTCGCCCACCAGTCCTTATAATATCCCTCCACTATAGCCTGTGTATGCAAATCCAATACAAGTTCGAAAGATTCAATTTGCATACATAGGCGAAAGATTCAATTTGCATACACAGGCTATAGAGGGAGGGAGATCATGCAAAAAAAACTTGTGAGACAAGAACTACCTAGAGTTGGGGTCCTTTTTATCATCCATTTAACGAAGTGCAACTTAACTGGGAATCCATACATAAACATAAGCAAGTTTATGTATAGAGGAAACCCTTTCATAGGTCAGTAGAAAAATCACTACAAGAGAATACCTTCTGTTCTGGAGAATACTATACATAAGCATCTTTCATTGCTTGAAAAAACTCAAGGACCTAATAATTCCTTTCTTTATTTAGTTTTTCCCTTTTCAGCAACTACAAGTCATAATACTTATTCCTCTAAGCCACTTTTTTCCAATTTGTTTTATTTTCTTGGAAGGGCCTGGACCAGCTACAAGGAATTAAAAGCAACTAAAGCAGACTGAATCCAACAGGGGAGGAGAGGGTAACAACATGAAGATCATACAAGATCGAGAGGGGGGAAGCTTTTGTGTTGTAGGGATCATGTAGAGATCGAGAAGTATGGCCAAATATTTGCCTACCTTTTGTTGTTGGTTTACCTAAAATTCTTTACACAAACACACGGATTTGCAAGCAGAAATTTCAGTGTTTGCCTGAATGTTTTGCAGTTTATTTTTTGCTGCCCTTTTTTTTAAAGGATTCCTTATTTGGAATTTATTAAATTTTCTTCCCTTTTTGGCCTAAAAAAATTCTTCCCTTTTTGACACTTCAACTTCATTTTGTTCCCTATGTGATACTTCTGTCATTGGCTAGTAACGACGTTAAGCTTGACATAAAAGGACTATTTTACCCCTATTTGACCCATGTGATATATATTTTGTCATGGTTGAATAAATAAAAAAAGTAATGTATATATTTTTGTGGAAAAAAATAAGTACACGAATTTGCAGCACACGCTCGTGCCTCCATCGAGTCGAATTTGATGCGCACGCTCAGGCCTCCATTGAGTCGTTCCATGAAAATGTCTCCATCACTATCCGGCTTTATGGAGACATTTTCATGGAACGACTCAATGGAGGCCTGAGCGTGCGCATCAAATTCGACTTTAACTTTTGTGGCACCCTCTTGTCACAGATATATACACGCTCAAAACTTGCCTTTAGTCCCAAACTCTTGTCACGTGTTCCATTGAGTCGTGACTATCCGACTGTTGTTGTTGCTGTATGGAGGCACGAGCGTGTGCAGCAAATTCGTTGTTGTTATTGCTGTTGTTATAACTATCCCATTGATTTGTTGTTGTTATTGTGGCACCCTCTTGTCATAGAGAGTGCAAGAAGCTTGGCGCCACTTCATCCATCCGGCTTTAATTTGATGGTTCACATCTTCATCGGTATCCCCATCCTTTTGCAACATTGACCCCAAATAACGAAAGGTGTCCTTTTGAGGTACCGCCTGCCCATCAAGGCTAACACCCCTCCTCCTCGTGCTTAGTAGTACTGAAAGCGCACCCATGTTCTCGGTCTTAGTCCTACTAAGTCTAAAACCTTTTAATTCCAAGGTTTGCCTCCATACCTCTAACTTCCTGTTGACCCCCGTTCGACTATCATCGACTTGCACCACATCGTGTGCAAAGAGCATACACCATGGGATATCTCCTTGTATATCCCTTGTGACCTCATCCATCACTAAGGCAAAAATATAAGGGCTCCAAGGCCCATCAGTGTCACCATCACTTGTTTGAACACTTCTCACAACATTATCGTACATGTCCTTGATGAGGGTAATGTACTTTGCTTGGACTTTGTGTTTCTCCAAGGCCCACCACATAACATTTTGCGGTATATTATCACAGGTCTTCTCCAAGTCAATGAACACCATATGCAAGTCCTTTTTTTGCTCCCTATATCTCTCCATAAGTTGTTGTACCAAGAAAATAGCTTCCATGGTCGACCTCTGAGGCATGAAACCAAATTGATTTTTGGTCACACTTGTCATTCTTCTTAAACTGTGTTCAATGACTCTCCCCCATAGCTTCATTGTATGTCTCATCAATCTAATTCCACGGTAATTAGTACAACTCTGAACATCCCCCTTGTTCTTGAAGATTGGTACTAATATACTCTGCCTCCATTCCTCTGGCATCTTATTTGCCCAAAAAATGAGGTTGAAAAGTTTGGTTAGCCATACTATCGCTATGTCCCCGAGGCCTCTCCACACCTAAATGGGGATACAATCAGGGCCCATCGCCTTGCCTCCTTTCATCCTCGTTAAAGCCTCCCTGACCTCCGACTCCTGGATTCGCCGCACAAAACGTGTGCTGGTATCATCAAAGGAGTCATACATATCAATGGTAGAGCTCTCACTCTCCCCATTGAACATCTTGTCAAAGTACTCCCGCCATCTATGCTTAATCTCCTCATTCTTTGCAAGGAGTTTCTCCGCTCCGTCCTTGATGCACTTGATTTGGTAAACATCCATCGTCTTCCTCTCTCGGATCTTGGCCATCTTATAAATGCCCCTTGCGCCTTTCTTCGTGTCTAACAGTTGGTAGAGGTCCTCATACGCCCGACCCCTTGCTTCACTCGCAGCTCACTTTGCGGCCTTTTTTGCCATCTTGTACTTCTCTATGTTGTTTACACTCCTATCCATATATAAACGTTTGAAACAATCTTTCTTCTCCTTAATTGCCTTCTAGACATCATCGTTCCACCACCAGGTATCTTTAGCTTCTCTTCTACTTCCCCTGGACACTCCAAACTCCTCTGAGTCCACCTTATGAATGCAAGTCACCATCCTCATCCACATGTTGTTTTCATCACCTTCTTCTTCCCAAGGCCCCTCCTTAATGACCCTCTCCTTAAACGCCTGAGCTACCTTCCCCTTGAACTTCCACCACTTCGTTCTAGCGACTTTGGTATGCTTGTCCCGCTGGACATGAATCCAAAAGCGGAAGTCAGCAACCACAACCTTATGCTGAGAGACAACAACCTCTCGAGGTATCACCTTACAGTCTAGGCATGCACATGTGTCTTCTCTTCTCGAGAGGATGAAATCAATCTGGCTAGAGTGTTGCCCACTACTGTAAGTCACTAGATGTGATTTTCTCTTCTTAAAGAGGGTGTTAGCTATGATCATGTTGTAGGCCAACGCAAAGCTTAAGACGTCTTCTCCTTCTTGATTCCTGATGCCATAGCCAAATCCCCCAGGCACCCCTTCAAAACTTGTGTTAGATGTGCCCACGTGGCCATTGAGGTCTTCTCCTATGAAGAGCCTCTCGCCAATCAGTACACTCCTAACCATGTCCTCCAAGCCTTCCCAGAACTCCCTCTCAGTGTTCTCATTGTGGCCTACTTGCGGGGCATACACACTGATAACATTGAGAACTAAGTCCCCAACTACCAGTTTGACCAGGATAATGTGGTCCCCACATCTCTTGACATCTACCACTCCATACTTGAGGCTCTTGCTGATCAAGATGCCTACTCCATTTCTGTTTGCAACCATCCCCGTGTACCACAGCTTGAAGCCGGTACCCTCCACCTCCTTCGCCTTCTGTCTCCTCCATTTGGTCTCTTGGATGCATAGGATATCAACGTATCTCCTTGCCGATGTATCAACTACCTCCCAAAGCTTACCTGTGACAGACCCTACGTTCTAGATATCTAAGTGAATCATCCTAGGCTCGGCTAGCTTCCTTACCCTTTGCACTCTTCGAGTCAAATGCGAAGACCCTTTCTCATTTTCCATTACACCCATGTGCCAATGTAGCGCGCCACTAAGGATGCGACGACTCGATCCTTGCTCACTTGCGATTGTATCTAGATCATGATACGGCACGCCACCTCGGGGGTGACGACCTGGCCCTTGCCCATTTTCCACCACACTCGGTGTCGGGGATATAAACCCAGGATTTAACCCGTCCTACCGAGGCGGGTCAAGACGTAAGGTCAACATGAGGAGATGGGCCGGAGGACTTAGATGACGGGCCACCAAACAGCCCATCGCTAGAAGGCGGCGGCTCAAAGATGAACAAGGCGAGAGACACTAGAAGTTTCCTGACTTGGGAAGAGAGATAAGGTAGATTTGTAGTAGGACCCAGGTGTTTGTTCGACCTGGTCTCCATTGCAGACTTGGGGCCTCTACCTATATAAAGGAGAACCCTCAAGCCAGAAAGATTAGGCAAGAAACCCTCGAGATCTAGATTAGCGATTCCACACCCTTGTAATCGAGATTCCTATCAATACAAACACAAAGCAGGACCTCCATCGGAGGGGTCGAACCTGGGTAAATCCGCCTCTCGTTTCCCAATCAACCCCTTCAAGTCGCCACACCACGACACTAAGTCCGTTCACGAGGACATCTGTCGTGACAAAACCACGAAACTTGGCTCCCATCATGGGGCAATCGCAAGGTGGAGTTGAGTTCTCGAAGGAAACTCTTCCAGGATTTGGGAGTCGCTTGTTGGCCATGATGATCAAGAATCGTCGCAACAATCGCTCATCGACAATGCGGGTTGGGGCTTTAAGGATGGCTTAGGAGAAACTAATTCGCACATCCCCTTCGATCAGATCTACGCAACGAAGCACGGGTCGGACATCTACGCCGCCATCAACAAGCCAACTCGACGCGACCGACGCGGTTGTTTCCAAACAGGCAGTTGTCACGTATTTGTCAGATTCACCTAGGGGCTCAGCCTTGCGGATGAACCGGCAAGCCGTGAGGATATCCTCGACAACCACAACCATGATTGCGAGTCCTCCACGGGAGACACCAGATCCATCTTTCCCCTCAGTAACGAGCTTGGGGAAGCTCCGGAGGAAAAAGCTGTCAAGAAGAAAGACGGCCCGCCTCGACAAGTCACTATTTACATGGCTGGAGCCGCGCCTACACCAGATCCAGCTGCTGCAAGAGCCACCAATGAGGCTGGCGGGTCGAGTAAAACACCGACTCAAGACATGAGTGACTAAACTCTGGGAGGATATAGTTACCGAGGAGAACCGGGAAGAACATAATGCAGAACTAGCGAAACTCTGCACAGAGATGATCAAGGTTCAAAAATAGATCAACGCTGAAAACATTCATATGGCACACACACAGGCTCGAATCTGTGATGAGTCAGAGCATTTACGGGTAGAGGTGTGGTAGCTTGGACTTCGACAACAGACTAATGAGGCAGTTCACTTGAGGAGGCATCAATCTCGGTTACCACCAGACGTGATGCCGACGCGCCTATCCGCTAGTCCCCGTACTCATGGCGTTGCACAGAACCCGCTGCATGATCACAGACAGCCGGTTCAGCCAATGCCACATCATTTTCACACACCATAGGGTCATTTTTCCAATCCTGTTGACAATATGTTGGCTGCAACGGGTCATTTGGAGGCACTCCCTATACACGGAGACACCCTGGTGGAAATTGAAGCTAGGAACGCCATTGAGATGCTGAAGATGACGGTGGCCCAACAGGTGCAGTACTCATACAATCGAGATCGGATGCACTCCACACATTATATCAGCGCCATGGGGAGACACGAGTTGTTTCCAGTAACGCGTGGTGACAACAGCCTCAGGTTTCCCCGACCCGGCCAGGATTACAGAATGCCCAAGACTTGGTGGATGCAGCAAGACCCGCCCGTCGGGTGGAGGCAGAAGCGGCCGCGAGGCACACAACTCAACCACATGTAACAGAACCACAGTCAGCAACACATGGAGCCAGAAGTAGCACCGGGACGATCGGTGTTCCATGCTTGTCTCCGGCTCTTCGCACCGAGCCCATGCCTAAAGCCTTCAAAGAACCTCGCAAGGTGCCAAACTATACAACAGATCTAGAGCCGGTGGCATGGATTGAAAGTTACGAGCTAGCCATGGACATGCTTGACGTCAACAATGCGGTATGTGCAAAGTATCTGACGATGATGTTAGAGGGACCGACTCGAACTTGGCTTAAAAATCTTGCACCTAATTCCATCAACACTTGGGCGGAGTTGAAGGAACGTTTCATAAAAAAATCAAGGAACGTGCAAGCGCCTGATGACAATTGTGGATCTCCACCATTGCGTTCAGCACGCGGGCGAGTCATCCCATCATTGGACTCGTTGGCTTGCAGAAATAATCCATTCATCGGATAGTATAACAGCCTCGCAAGCCGTTTTGATCCTGGAGAAGAATTGTCATTTCCAGCCACTTGTGCTTAAGTTGGGTCGTTTGAAGCTAAATACTCAAGACATGGGCGACTTGATGGACGTTCTGACTAGGTACGCGAGTCAGATGGCACGAAAGACCCCGGGTCAGACGAGGATAAGACCGACAAGGGCAAGAAAGGAGAAGGTGCCAAAGGTAACCAACAAAGTGGAAACCAGGGAAACCACAATAATAAACGGAAGCAGCCTCAGGGCGGTTCAGGGTTTGTGGCCAATATCAACACTGGATTCAAAAACCAGTGTCGTTTTGGAGGACCTTATAATGGGAATAAGTCGCGCAACTATGAGGAAGCGCTCAAAGCGCCTTGCCCAAAACATAACACTCGGAATAAGCCATCTAATCATTCATGGGAAAAATGCTATATCATGCACGAGTTTAGAAATCAAGCCTTTCAGGTCAGTATGGACAACCCGGCGTGCAAGGCGGCTCGTTTGGAGGTTTCCCAGGGTTAGGATTTAATGAACCACGCAGCTCTAGATCAGATTATCAGCACCATACTTCTTTCTATTTCTTTTTCTCAAGATCATAGCGAGGAAGCAAAGCCCTCGACTCAAAACTACTCTTTATTATATAACTTTCAGACTTGCTTACATAGGGGGAACAAAAAGAAAACTCACTAGATCACACTAAAACTTTATTCTACTATATCAAGATATAACTAAAAGGATCGAACAAAGAAAAACAAAAAGGTAAAAATGTGTGATGGTGATACGATACCGGGGCACCTCCCCCAAGCTTGGCACACGCCAAGGGGAGTGCCCATACCCATGTGTTTAGTTGTCCTTTTTTTAGTGTAAGACAGTAGGAAAGGCTGCTACTGCATGTATATATCAAACCAACATTTACACATACATAGGTGGGGGTGTGAGGTGGGTGTGCAGGGAGGGGGGAGGTGGGATGGGAGGAGTTACATATTAGAAGGTGTCAGCTAGATTTGCAACAATGTTATCTACGAGCCGCACCTTACTAGCAGACACCCAATATCTAAGGTTGGAGAAGTCTTTAATGAATCTACGTCGCCAAGATCCCAGAGAGAGGGTTACATTCTCAAAACACTTGTTATTTCGTTCTTTCCACAGACTCCAGGCCGCCACTAGAAAGATTTCCATGAACATGTTTCGGGGGTGCATCGTCTTCTGATGTTGCAGCATCTCCAGTCTATGTCGACGAGTCGCCCACTTGATGTTCAACATATCTAGTTGTCTTTCTTTGGAGGTAGTGATTTTATATTCTTGGCGATGATGCCCCTCAGAATGTGATTCTCCTCCTCAAGCATATTATTTCTCCATCTGAGATCCATTATTTCCTTGTGAAGTTTTCCAGTGATGGTTAGAGTTCCCATAACCCATGGATGTTCCATTGCTGCTGGGGGGAAAGGCAACACCCTTTTTCATATTTTCATAAGTAAGAAATTTAGCATTTGGAGGGATAACCGAATTCGGAATTGCTAAGCTGTGAAGTTCTTCCAACATGGCTTCAGGTTGTAAACGAGAGGTAACTTCTTGGCTTTCCTCCATAGCATCTATCGTTTTCAAGTCAGCTTCCATATTTTCCTCTGTGGCCTGCCCAAAGTGGTTGGCTTTGCTGAATGCTGCGGCCCCCAGTGTGAGGTGTAAGGCACGGTTCTCCCCGACCGACTCTTGCAAAGACATCTTGCTCTAAATCTGCGGCAGAAACAACTCAAAAGAAAAACAAGAGATATTGTCGTGATACTGAGGTCAAAACCTTTGGGAGATTATATAAGGAATTTTTGCCGACCTGAGGGAGTATTCCACAAGAAAACGGACTCCCGAGGGTGCATGGGGTGACCACAAGCCTGCAGGACGCGACCAGGGGGTAGGTCGGGCCCCCTGGCTTGTCGCCTCCTCGTGCACGCTTAAGACTGCTTTAAATTTTCCTAAATTTTTTAAATATCCCAAAACTGGTAAAAAATTTCATTGAAAATGTTTTGGAGTCGGTTTGCTTACCGCGACACATACCTATTCCTTTTCGGGGTCCGAGACGTTGTGATAGGTCTTCCTAATGTACTCTTCCAGAGTTATGGTATTGATAATATTAGTTTCAACATTTAAGGGACTACCTGAGATATAATGTTTGATTCTTTGCCCATTTACCACCTTTGGATTTGTGCCTTCGGCGTTGTTGATCTTGATGGCACCGGAACGATATACTTCCTTGATAATGTAAGGTCCTTCCCATTTAGAGAGAAGTTTTCCTGCAAAAAATCTTAACATATAGTTGTATAGCAAGACATGATCACCTACATTGAATTCACGCTTTTGTATCCTTCTATCATGCCATATATTAACCTTTTTTTAAACAACTTGGCATTCTCATAGGCCTGGGTTCTCCATTCATCAAGTGAGCTAATGTCAAATAACCTCTTTTCACCAGCAAGTTTGAAATCATAGTTAAGCTCTTTAATTGCCCATTAAGCTTTATGTTCTAGCTCTATAGGTAAGTACATGCTTTACCATAGACCAATTTATACGGAGACAGACCCATAGGGTTTTCTAAGCGGTTCTATAAGCCCATAATGCATCATCCAGTTTCTTAGACCAATTCTTTCTAGATCTATTAACGGTCTTTTGCAAGATCAATTTAATTTCTCTGTTGCTCAATTCTACTTTCCCCCTAGACTGAGGATGATAAGGAGATGCATTTCTATGATTAACATCATACTTAGCAAGCAATTTACGGGAAGCACCATGAATAAAGTGTGAAACACCATCAGTCATTAAATATCTAGGGACTCCAAATCTAGGGAAAATAACTTTTTTCAACATTTAATAGAAGTGTTATGATCAGCACTACTAGTTGGAATAGCTTCTACCCACTTAGTAACATAATCAACAACAACTAGAATATGAGTATACCCGTTGCACTTTGGAAAAGGTACCATATAATCAAAACCCCAAACATCAAATGGTTCAATAACTAGAGAGTAATTCATAGGCATTTCCTGACGTCTACTAATATTACCAATTCTTTGACATTCATCACAAGACAAGACAAACTTACGAGCATCCTTGAAGAGAGTAGGCCAATAAAAACCAGATTGTAATACCTTCTATGCAGTTCTATCTCCAGCGTAATGTCCTTCGTAGGCCTCAGAGTGACACTTGTATAGGATTTGTCCTGTTCATGCTCAGGTACACAACGTCTAATAATACCATCTACTCCTTCTTTATAAAGGTGTGGATCGTCCCAAATGTAATGTCTTAAATCGTAGAAAAACTTTTGCTTTTATTGGTATGTGAAACTAGGCGGTATAAATTTAGCAACAATGTAGTTAGCATAATCAGCGTACCAAGGAGCATTTCGTGAAGCATTTCTGACAGCTAATTGTTCATCACGGAAGCTATCATCAATAGGTACTGGGTCATCAAGAACATTCTCTAATCTAGACAAGTTATCTGCTACGGGGTTATCAGCGCCCTTTCTATCAATAATATGCAAATCAAATTCTTGTAGCAGAAGAACCCATCTAATAAGTCTAGGTTTAGCATCTTTCTTTTCCATAAGGTACTTAATAGAACTGTGACCATCTAATAAGTCTAGGTTTAACATCTTTCTTTTCCATAAGGTACTTAATAGAACTGTGACCAGTGTGAACAGTTACTTTGGTATCAACAATATAAGGTCTAAACTTATCGCAAGCAAACACAACTGCTAAAAAATCCTTTTCAGTGGTAGCGTAGTTTCTTTGAGTAGTGTCTAGAGTTTTCCTAGCGTAATGGATGACATTTAATTTCTTATCAACTCTTTGTCCCAGAACAACACCAATATCATAATCACTAGCATCACACGTAATTTCAAAGGGTAGGTTCCAATCAGGTGGTTGAACAACAGGTGCAGTGATCAAGACTCTCTTAAGAATTTCAAATGCTTCTACACAATCATCATAAAAAATGAATGGAACATCCTTTTGCAAAAGATTAGTGAGAGGCTTAGAAATCTTAGAGAAGTCTTTAATAAATATCCTATAGAAACCAACATGACCAAGGAAACTTCTTATACCTTTGATATCTGTTGGACACGACATTTTTTCAATAGCATCAACTTTAGCTTTATCAACTTCAATACCTCTTTCAAAGATTTTGTGTCCCAAGACGATGCATTCATTAACCATAAAGTGGCACTTCTCCCAATTCAGGATAAGATTAGTTTATTCGCATCTCTTCAAAACTCGATCAAGGTTGCTCAAGCAATCATCAAAAGAAGTTCCATAAACGGAAAAATCCTCCATGAAAACCTCAACAATCTTTTCACAAAAGTCAGAGAATATAGCCATCATACATCTTTGAAAAGGTAGCAGGTGCATTGCATAAACCAAAAGGCATACGCCTATAAGCAAAGGTACCGAAGGGGCAAGTAAAAGGGGTCTTCTCTTGATCCTCTTTTGATACATGTATTTGAGAGAAACCAGAGTAACCATCTAGAAAGCAAAAATGTGTATGTTTGGATAGTCTTTCTAGCATTTGATCAATAAAAGGTAGCGGATAATGATCTTTCCTAGTAGCCTTATTTAATTTCCTGAAATCAATTACCATTCTATATCTTGTAATAATTATTTGCGGGATCAATTCATTTTTATCATTAGGAACAAACGTAATACCTCCCTTTTTAGAGACACAATGAACTGGACTAACCCATCTACTATCACCAATAGGATAAATTATACCTGCCTCTAGAAGTTTTAGCATTTCATTTCTTACCACTTCCTTCGTTTTAGGATTTAATCGTCATTGGTGATCAACAACTGGTTTAATATCAGGCTCCATATTGATTTTGTGCTGACATAGAGTGGGACTAATGCCCTTAAGATCATCAAGAGTATATCTAATAGCGGCACGATGCTTCCTCAGAGTTTTCAATATACTCTTTTCTTCATGCTCTGAAAGGTTAGTACTAATAATAATAGGATATATCTCTTTTTCATCAAGATAAGCATACTTCAGAGTATTAGGTAATTGTTTAAGCTCAAACACGGGATCACCCTTAGGTGGAGGAGGATCCCCGAGTATTTCAACACGTAGGTTGGGTTTCAGAATAGGCTGCTGATCAAAGAAAATCTTAGCTATTTCATTCCTTTCATTCATATGCATATCATTTTCATGGTCTAGCAAATATTGTTCTAAGGGATCGGTAGAAGGCACAGTGATAGAAGCGAGACCAATAATTTCATATTTACTAGGCAATTCTTTGTCATGGGGTTGTCTATGAAATTTATAGAAATTGAACTCATGAGATGCATCCCCAAAACTTACACTAACCGTTTCTTTTTCAAAATCAATCTTAGCATTAACAGTATTCAAGAAGGGTCTACCAAATATAATGGGACAAAAATCATCTTGTGCGGATCCAAGAACAAGAAAATCAGTAGGATACTTTATTTTCCCACACAAGACTTCAACATCTCTAACAATCCCAATTGGTGAAATAGTATCTCTATTAGCAAGACTGACAATAACATCAATTTCCTCTAATTCGGTTGGTGCAATACAATTCATAATTTCTTGGTATAAGGTAAAGGGAATTGCACTCACACTAGAACCCACATCACATAAGCCATGATAACAATGATAAAAATGTTTCCTTACCAATTTCCACTTACCAAAGGCGCTTCACTCCCCGGCAACGGCGCCAGAAAAGAGTCTTGATGACCCACAAGTATAGGGGATCAATCGTAGTCCTTTCGATAAGTAAGAGTGTCGAACCCAACGAGGAGCAGAAGGCTCTGATAAACGGATTTCAGCAACGTAATAACTGCAAGCACTGAAAGTAGCGGTAACAAGTGATTGTGTAGCGAGGTGAAACATAGCAAGCAAAGAGTAACAAGTAACAAGTAGTAACGACGGTGCAGCAAGGGGCCCAATCTCTTTTGTAGCAAGGGACAAGCCTGAACAAAGTCTTATAGGAGGAAAAACGCTCCCGAGGACACACGGGAATTTCTGTCATGCTAGTTTCATCATGTTCATATGATTCGCGTTTGTTACTTTGATATTTTGATATGTGGGTGGACCGGCGCTTGGGTACTGCCCTTACTTGGACAAGCATCCCACTTATGATTAACCTCTCTCGCAAGCATCCGCAACTACAAAATAAGAATTAAGACAAAGTCTAACCATATCATTAAACTAGTGGATCCAAATCAGCCCCTCACGAAGCAACGCATAGACTGGGGTTTAAGCTTCTGGCACCCCAGCAACCCATCATCTACTTACTACTTCCCAATGCCTTCCTCTAGGCCCAAATATGGTGAAGTGTATGTAGTTGACGTTCACATAACACCACTAGAGGAAAAACAACATACAGCATATCAAAATACCGAACGAATATCAAATTCACATGACTATTATCAGCATGACTTATCCCATGTCCTCGGGAACAAAAGTAACTACTCACAAAGCATAATCATAATCATGATCAGAGGTGTAATGAATAGCATCAAGGATCTGAACATAAACTCTTCCACCAGGTAATCCAACTAGCATCAACTACAAAGAGTAATCAACACTACTAGCAACCTTACAATTACCAATCGGAGTCGCGAGACGAAGATTGGTTACAAGAGATGAACTAGGGATTGGAGAGGAGATGGTGCTGATGAAGATGTTGATGAAGATGCCTCCCCTCCGACGAGAGGAGTGTTGGTGATGACGATGGCGACGATTTCCCCCTCCGGGAGGGAAGTTTCCCTGGCAGGATCGTCCTGCGGAGCTCTAGATTGGATATGCTCAAGTTCCGCCTCGTGGCGGCGGCGAAACCACGAAAAAGCTCCCTATTGATTTTTTTTCCAGACCAGGACGCTTCATATAGCAAAATAGGGGGGCTAGTTGGCCGTCAGGCAGCCCACAAGCTTGCCCTACGCCACCAGGGGGGTGGCGATGGGCAAGCTTGTGGGGCCCTGGTGCCCCCCTCCGGTAGTTCTTTCGCCCAGTATTATTTATATAATCCAGAAAAAATCCACGTAACTTTTCAGGGCATTTGGAGATGAGCAGAATAGTGGACTAGGATTTGCTCCTTTTCCAGTCCAGAATTCCAGCTGCCTGGATTCTCCCTCTTCAAATAAACCTTGCAAAATAAGAGAGAAAAGGCATAAATATGGTACCACAAGTAATATAACAGCCCAAAAAGCAATAAATATCAACATGCAAGCATGATGCAAAATGGACGTATCAACTCCCCCAAGCTTAGACCTCGCTTGTCCTCAAGCGAAAACCAAGTTCCATAAACATGTCCACATGTTGAGGGACGAAGGTGTCGATAAAACATAATACAGACATGAGGGCATCATGATCACACATAGGACAACAATATATCATAAAGATTCTTATGGGATAGTAACAATTCCTTCACAAAGCAAAGCATGAAGCAAAAACCTTACTGAGAAGTAACCAACAATAGTCCATAGTCATTGAAGCAATTGCAATTTATCACAACATCAGAAAGAGTCAAATAAGAGCTTGTAAGGCAAACCCACATACTCAATCATCTCTTTTGTTTTCCACAATTGTTACAACTCACGTGGTACTCATGGTGTCAAAGTTTCAGCTGGACACAGAGGAAGATAGGGGCTTATAGTTTGCCTCCCAACGGTGTACCTCAAGGGTAAAGTCAACAACAATAAAGCATAAGTACTCAACTCCAAGTTGATATATGAATATAGATCTTTCCCAAGCATGTGACCGTAGCCAAGACAAAGGCAAAAAGGGAATTGGTGAAGATCACCATGACTCTTACAAGGGTAAAAATTAAAGGTAGAAGATAGGCCCTTCGCACAGGGAAACAGAGGTTGTCATGCGCTTTTGAGGTTTGAATTTGTGTCCTCTTAGTGCGGAGGAACGTCACTTTATATTGCCTCCTGTGATAAAGAACTTTATTATGCAGTCTGTCACTTTTATGTCTTCCTCATCACAGGTTCGTACAAAGCTTATTTTCCACACACTAATAGATCATACATATTAGAGAGCAATTTTTTATTGCTTGCACCGATGACAACTTACTTGAAGGATCTTATTCAATCCATAGGTAGGTATGGTGGACTCTTATGGCAAACTGGTTGGAGGTTTATGGATGCACAAGTAGTATCTCTACTTGGTGCGGGAGTTTTGGCTAATATGAGGTGGAAGCAATCGTCACATTCTAAGGGATCTCTAATCATATAACATTGTTTGGAACCAAGCAAACACAATTTATTATGTTGTCTTCCTTGTCCAACATCTACTCCTAGGCATGTAATAGTTTGGTGAGTGCTCACAATTGTAAAAAGTGTCTAAGATGATATATTTATATGTGAACCTCTCTTTCCTTATTACTTCTTATTAATTGCAACAATGACTAATGTCTATGTTGATTTATTCTCAACAGGTTTCAATCATCATACGTGTCATAAGTGAAGTTACCACTTCCCATAAGATCGTCTCATGATCTTTCATGCTATCGTTCTTTTCATACTTTTGATCATGGCACAAAGCAAAGCCCTTGACTAAGACACTCTTTATTATATAGCTCGTAAGCTCGAACACAACGGGGGAGAGACAAAAGCAAAAGACTCAAACTAAAAACTAAAGACTTATTCCTCTAAAAGAAGAAACAAAAACTGAAAAGGAAAGAACTAAAACAAATGTAAAAGCAAAAGATATAAAGGTGATACGATACCAGGGCAACTCTCCCAAGCTTGGCAGAAGCCAAGGGGATTGCCCATACCAATGCTTAGTTGTCTTCCTTTGGTGGTGATGGTGTTGTTGTTGTCGCCTTTGATTCCAAGAGAGCTATCAATCTTTGATTTATACCTTTGAGATCTGTGACATGGTTTTCCAGCAAAACAACTTCACAAGAAAGAGAAATATTGCGAGCACGAGTTATTTCGCAAAACCTCAAGAGTTCAATCAAGGATGGAGACAACACGTGGAGGAAGGGTTGGAGAAAATCTACTCCTTCAACGTCTTCAATGTTGAACATAGGTTGAACTTCCTCCCTAGCTTGGGTTTTCTCCTTAGCTTGGTCCCTCGCTTCCGTGACTTCTACTCTTTTCAGATCAGCATCTACTTCCTCATGAACTTGGTGAATATCATTCTCCCCAACAGATTCCCGAGACATCTTTGCTCTAAATCTACGGCAGACAACAAGATCAAAACGAAAACAGAGGAAAACTACGCGATACGGAGATCAAAACCTTCGGGCGACTATATATTGATTTTTTTCTGGGCCAGAAGGAGTCCTCCGCAAGAAAACGGAGTCCGGGAGGCACACGAGGTGCCCACAAGCTTGCCCTCCGCCACCAGGGGGTAGGGGCGGTGGCAGGGCTTGTGGCCGCCTCGTTCGCTCTTCGGACTGCCTTTTATTTTTCTAATTTTCCAAAAATTCCAAAACAGAAGAAATTTCCTATTGGAAAAGTATCGGAGTCCAATTTCTTGCTGAAACAGATACATCTTCGTTTTCAAGGTCTGAAATAGGCTGATAAACATCCCTTATGTACTCCTCTGGAGTTATGACATTGATGATATTGGTCTCAACATTTATGGGAGTACCAGAGATGTAATGCTTGATTCTTTGCCCATTTACCACTCTAGGAAAATTTCCTTCCGTGTTACTCATTTTGATGGCACCAGAACAACATACTTCCTTGATAACATAGGGACCTTCCCATTTAGAGAGAAGCTTGCCTGCAAAGAATCTCAAACGAGAATTGTATAGCAAGACATAATCACCTACATTGAACTCTCGTTTCTGTATTCGTTTGTCGTGCCATCTCTTAACCTTTTCCTTGAACAACCTGGCATTCTCATATGTCTAGGCTCTCCATTCATCTAACGAGTTGATATCAAACAACCGCTTCTCACCGGCAAGTTTGAAATCAAAGTTGAGCTCTTTGATTGCCCAATAAGCTTTGTGTTCCAGCTCAAGAGGTAAATGACAGACCTTACCGTAAACCATTTTATACGGTGACATGCCCATGGGATTCTTATAAGCAGTCCTATAAGCCCATAGTGCATCGTCAAGTTTGCTAGACCAGTTCTTTCGAGATCTATTGACGGTCTTTTGTAGGATCAACTTGATCTCCCTATTACTCAACTCCACTTGACCACTAGACTGGGGATGATAAGGAGATGCAACTCTATGGTTGACATCATACTTAGCTAGCATCTTGCGGAAAACACCATGAATGAAGTGTGAACCGCCATCAGTCATCAAGTATCTAGGGACTCCAAATCTTGGGAATATGACTTCTTTAAGCATCTTAATAGAGGTGTGGTGATCAGCATTTTTAGTGGGGATAGCTTCTACCCACTTAGTAACGTAATCCACAGCAACTAAGATGTGAGTGTACCCATTGGAACTCGGGAAGGGTCCCATATAATCAAAGCCCGAGACATCAAATGGTTCAATGACAAGTGAATAGTTCGTAGGCATCTCTTGACGCTTACTGATGTTCCCTATCCTTTGGCATTCGTCACAAGACAAGACAAACTTACGGGCATCCTTGAAGAGAGTGGGCCAATAGAAACCTGATTGCAATACCTTATGGGCAGTTCTATCTCCAGCATGGTGTCCTCCGTAGGCTTCGGAATGACACTTCTGCAGGATCTGTCCTTGTTCATGTTCACGCACACAACGTCTAATAACACCATCTACTCCTTCCTTATAAAGGTGAGGATCATCCCAAAAGTAGTGTCTCAAATCAAAGAAGAATTTCTTCTTTTGCTGATAGGTGAAACTGGGTGGTATGTATTTGGCTACGATATAGTTTGCATAATCGGCATACCACGATGCACTATGTGAAGTGCGGATGACATTTTATTGCTCATCAGGAAAGCTGTCATCAATAGGTAGTGGGTCATCAAGGACATTCTCTAGCCTAGACAAGTTATATGCTACAGGGTTATCAGCACCCTTTCGGTAAACGACGTGCAAATCAAATTCCTGTAGCAGGAGAACCCATCTGATCAGCCTAGGCTTAGCGTCCTTCTTCTCCATGAGGTACTTAATAGCAGCATGATCAGAGTGAATAGTGACTTTGGAGTCAACTATGTAAGATCTGAACTTTTCACATGCAAACACGACTGCTAAAAATTCCTTCTCCGTAGTGGCATAGTTTCTTTGGGCACTGTCTAAAGTTTTACTAGCGTAGAGAATGACATTCAACTTCTTGTCAACTCTTTGTCCTAGAACTACACCAATAGCATAATCACTAGCATCACATATGATTTCAAAGGGCAAGTTCCAGTCAGGTGGTTGAACAATAGGTGCGGTTATCAAAGCCTTCTTAAGTATTTCAAAGGCTTCCTCACAATCCTCATCAAAAACAAAAGGAAGATCCTTCTGCAAGAGGTTGGTAAGAGGCCTAGAAATCTTAGATAAGTATTTAATGAACCTTCTATAGAAACCAGCATGACCTAAGAAACTTCGTATACCTCTGACATCTGTGGGGCAAGGCATTTTCTCAATTGCACCAACCTTAGCCTTATCAACTTCAATGCCTCTCTCAGAGATTTTGTGTCCTAAGACGATACCTTCATTAACCATAAAGTGGCACTTCTCCCAATTCAAGACGAGGTTGGTTTCTTTGCATCTCTATAAGACTCGATCAAGGTTGCTGAGGCAATCATTAAAGGAAGACCCGTAAATGGAGAAGTCATCCATGAAAACCTCGATGATCTTTTCACAAAAGTCAGAGAATATAGCCATCATACATCTTTGGAAGGTGGCAGGTGCATTACATAAGACAAAAGGCATACGTCTATAGGCAAAGGTACCGAAAGGGCAGGTGAAAGTGGTTTTCTCTTGATCAGATTGTGCAACAGGTATTTGCGAGAAACCTGAATAACCGTCTAGAAAGCAGAAGTGTGTGTGTGTTTTGATAGACTTTCTAGCATTTGGTCGAGGAACGGCAAAGGATAATGATCTTTCCTGGTTGCCTTGCTCAGTTTCTGGAAGTCTATCACCATTCTATAGCCAGTAATAATCCTTTGTGGGATTAGTTCATCCTTATCATTAGGAACGACGGTGATACCTCCCTTCTTAGGTACGCAATGTACTGGACTTACCCAATCACTATGAGCAACATGATCAATGATTCCTGCTTCCAGAAGCTTTAATATTTCTTTTCTAACGACCTCTTGTTGGGGAACGTCGCATGGGAAACAAAAAATTTCCTACGCGCACGAAGACCTATCATGGTGATGTCCATCTACGAGAGGGGATGTGTGATCTACGTACCCTTGTAGACCATACAGCAGAAGCGTTAGTGAACGCGGTTGATGTAGTGGAACGTCCTCACGTCCCTCGATCCGCCCCGCGAACCTTCCCGCGATCAGTCCCACGATCTAGTGCCGAACGGACGGCACCTCCGCGTTCAGCACACGTACAGCTCGACGATGATCTCCGCCTTCTTGATCCAGCAAGAGAGACGGAGAGGTAGAAGAGTTCTACGACAGCATGACGGCGCTCTGGAGGTTGGTGATGATCTTGTCTCAGCAGGGCTCCGCCCGAGCTCCGCAGAAACGCGATCTAGAGGAAAAACCGTGGAGGTATGTGGTCGGGCTGCTGTGGAAAAGTCGTCTCAAATCAGCCCTAATACCTCCGTATATATAGGGGGAAGAGGGGGAGCCTTGCCTTGGGGTCCAAGGACCCCTAAGGATTTCGGCCGAGCCAAGGGGGGAAGGTCTCCCCCCCCCCCCAAACCGAGTCCAACTTGGTTTGGAAGGTGGAGTCCTTCTCCCTTTTCCCACCTCCTCTTTTTTTTCCTTTTCTCTTTGATTTTTCTTCCTATGGCGCATAGGGCTCTTTTGGGCTGTCCCACCAGCCCACTAAGGGCTGGTGTGCCACCCCCAAGGCCTATGGGCTTCCCCGAGGTGGGTTGCCCCCCCCCCCGGTGAACTCCCGGAACCCATTCGTCATTCCCGGTACATTCCCGGTAACTCCGAAATCCTTCCGGTAATCAAATGAGGTCATCCTATATATCAATCTTCGTTTTCGGACCATTCCGGAAACCCTCGTGATGTCCGTGATCTCATCCGGGACTCCGAACAACATTCGGTAACCAACCATATAACTCAAATACGCATAAAACAACGTCGAACCTTAAGTGTGCACACCCTGCGGGTTCGAGAACTATGTAGACATGACCCGAGAGACTCCTCGGTCAATATCCAATAGCGGGACCTGGATGCCCATATTGGATCCTACATATTCTACGAAGATCTTATCGTTTGAACCTCAGTGCCAAGGATTCATATAATCCCGTATGTCATTCCCTTTGTCCTTCAGTATGTTACTTGCCCGAGATTCGATCGTCAGTATCCATATTGGATCCTACATATTCTACTAACTCAACGAAGACCTTCGGACATACCTGTAGAGCATATTTATAGTCACCCAGTTACGTTGCGACGTTTGATACACACAAAGTATTCCTCCGGTGTTAGTGAGTTATATGATCTCATGGTCATAGGAACAAATACTTGACACGCAGAAAACAGTAGCAACAAAATGACACGATCAACATGCTACGTCTATTAGTTTGGGTCTAGTCCATCACGTAATTCTCCTAATGACGTGATCCAGTTATCAAGCAACAACACCTTGTTCATAATCAGAAGACACTGACTATCTTTGATCAACTGGCTAGCCAACTAGAGGCTTACTAGGGACAGTGTTTTGTCTATGTATCCACACATGTAAATGAGTCTTCATTCAATACAATTATAGCATGGATAATAAACGATTATCTTGATACAGGAATTATAATAATAACCCTCTAGGGCATAATTCCAACACCTCTTTCATCTCAGGATTTAATCTCCTTTGATGATCAGCAACTGGTTTAAAGTCAGGATCGGTTTTAATCTTGTGCTGACATAGAGTAGGACTAATACCCTTAAGATCATCAAGAGTATATCCAATAGCAGCGCGGTGATTCCTCAGATTTTTTAGTAACTTCTTCTCTTCACGCTCTGAGAGGAGAGCACTAATAATGACAGGATATATCTCCTTCTCATCAAGGTAAGCATACTTAAGAGTATCAGACAACTGTTTAAGCTCGAACACAGGATCACCCTTTGGTGGGGGAGGATCCCCAAGCAGTTCAACAGGCAGATTATTCTTGAGAATAGGATATTGTTCTAAGACAATTTTATCTATCTCATCTCTCTCCTCCATATGCATATCATTTTCATGCTCAAGCAGACATTGCTCTAAAGGATCCGTAGGAGGTACGGCAATAGAGGCAAGAGCAATGATTTCATCCCTACCAGACAACTCTCTTTCATTGGTTTGTCTTCCAAACTTGGAGAAGTTAAATTCATGAGACACACCCTCGAAACTAATTGTGATAATCTGCTTAATGCAATCAATGTGAGCATTGACAGTGTTGAGAAAGGGTCTACCAAATATGATGGGACAAAATCTATCTTGTGCAGTACCAAGGACGAGGAAATCAGTAGGATACTTCGTCTTACCACACAGGACTTCTACGTCTCTCACAATTCCTAGAGGGCAGATAGTGTCTCTATTAGCTAGCGTAATAGTGACATCAATGGGTTCTAACTCAGCAGGTGCAATCTCATCTTTGATTTCATCATATAGAGAACGGGGTATTGCACTAACACTAGCTCCCATATGACATAAACCATGGTAACAGTGATCTCCTATCTTGACAGAAACAACGGGCATGCCAACTACAGGTCCGTGCTTGTCTTTCGCGTGAGGTTTAGCAATTCTAGCGGAGTCCTCACAGAATTTGATAACATGCCCATCTATGTCTTCGGCTAAGAGATCTTTGATAATAGCAACACTAGGTTCAACTCTAATATCCTCAGGGGGTGCAAGTGATCTAATGTAACCCCTACGTATCACAGTTGAAGCTTTAGAATAATCCTTTATCCTAGCAGGGTATGGTGGTTTCTCAGTGTAAGCACAAGGAACAACAGGATCACTAAAAGCAATGACTTTCTCCTCAACTAGATTGGTTTTGGTTATGTTGCTTTCTACAGGAGGATGATATTTAAACCACTTCTCTTTGGGAAGATCAACATGAGCAGCAAAAGATTCACATAGAGAAGCTACTATCTCAGAGTCAAGTCCATACTTAGCGCTAAAATCTCTAGAAGTGTTTGTCTCAACAAAAGATTTAACGCAATCAAACTGGAAATTCATACCTGACTCCTTGCCTTCCTCCAGCTCCAAATCTTCAGAGTTGCGTTTGATTCTCTCCAATAAATTCCACTTGTGATCAATATCCTTCTTCATAAAAGAACCGGCACAAGAAGTGTCAAGCATGGGACGATCTTCATGAGAAAGCCGAGCATAAAAGTTTTGAGTGATGATTTCTCTCGAGAGCTCATGATTGGGGCATGAATATAGCATTGATTTAAGCCTCCCCAAGCTTTAGCTATGCTTTCCCTGTCACGAGGCCAAAAGTTATAAATAAAGTTCCGATCACGATGTACTAAATGCATAGGATAGAACTTTTGATGAAATTCCAATTTCAACCGATTGTAGCCCCATGATCCAATATCATCACATAGCCTATACCATGTCAACGCCTTATCCTTCAAAGATAAAGGAAAGACTTTCTTCTTTACCTCATCCCTGGGAAAACCTGCAAGCTTAAATAAACCACAAATTTCATCTACATAGATTAGATGCAAGTCACGATGTGAAGATCCGTCTCCTGCAAAAAGATTAGCCAGCAGTTTCTTAAGCATACCTGAAGGAATTTCATAAAAGATATTTTCAGTATGTACCTCAGGTTGAGGAGCAACTCCTCGTGCGTCCGTTCGTGGTGAAGATACCCCAAACAAATTCCTCAAAGGAACAGTTTCCATAGTGACAAGTGACAATAAATTTCAGCACAGTATAAAAATGTTTCCTTACCAATTTCCACTTACCAAAGGCGCTTCACTCCCCGGCAACGGCGCCAAAAAAGAGTCTTGATGACCCAAAAGTATAGGGGATCAATCATAGTCCTTTCGATAAGTAAGAGTGTCGAACCCAACGAGGAGCAGAAGGCTCTGATAAACGGATTTCAGCAAGGTAATAACTGCAAGCACTGAAAGTAGTGGTAACAAGTGATTGTGTAGCGAGGTGAAACGTAGCAAGCAAAGAGTAACAAGTAACAAGTAGTAGCAACGGTGCAGCAAGTGGCCCAATCCCTTTTGTAGCAAGGGACAAGCCTGAACAAAGTCTTATAGGAGGAAAGACGCTCCCGAGGACACACGGAAATTTCTGTCATGCTAGTTTCATCATGTTCATATGATTCGCGTTCGTTACTTTGATAGTTTGATATGTGGGTGGACCGGCGCTTGGGTACTGCCCTTACTTGGACAAGCATCCCACTTATGATTAACCTCTCTCGCAAGCATCCGCAACTACAAAAGAAGAATTAAGACAAAGTCTAACCATAGCATTAAACTAGTGGATCCAAATCAGCCCCTCACGAAGCAACGCATAGACTAGGGTTTAAGCTTCTGTCACTCCAGCAACCCATCATCTACTTACTACTTCCCAATGCCTTCATCTAGGCCCAAATATGGTGAAGTGTTATGTAGTCGACGTTCACATAACACCACTAGAGGAAAAACAACATACAACATATCAAAATACCGAACGAATATCAAATTCACATGACTATTATCAACATGACTTATCCCATGTCCTCAGGAACAAAAGTAACTACTCACAAAGCATAATCATAATCATGATCAGAGTTGTAATGAATAGCATCAAGGATCTGAACATAAACTCTTCCACCAAGTAATCCAACTAGCATCAACTACAAAGAGTAATCAACACTACTAGCAACCTTACAAGTACCAATCGGAGTCGCGAGACGAAGATTGGTTACAAGAGATGAACTAGGGATTGGAGAGGAGATGGTGCTGATGAAGATGTTGATGAAGATGCCTCCCCTCCGACGAGAGGAGTGTTGGTGATGACGATGGTGACGATTTCCCCCTCCGGGAGGGAAGTTTCCCCGGCAGGATCGTCCTGCCGGAGCTCTAGATTGGATCTGCTCAAGTTCCGCCTCGTGGCGGCGGCGAAACCACGAAAAAGCTCCCTATTGATTTTTTTTCCAGACCAGGACGCTTCATATAGCAAAAGAGGGGGCTAGTGGGCCATCAGGCAGCCCACAAGCTTGCCCTGCGCCACTAGGGGGTGGTGGTGGTTGGCAAGCTTGTGGGGCCCTGGTGGGCCCCCTCCGGTAGTTCTTTCGCCCAGTATTTTTTATATAATCTAGAAAAAAACCACGTATCTTTTCAGGGCATTTGGAGATGTGCAGAATAGTGGACTAGGATTTGCTCCTTTTCCAGTCCAGAATTCCAGAAAAGGCATAAATAAGGTACCACAAGTAATATAACAGCCCAAAAAGCAATAAATATCAACATGAAAGCATGATGCAAAATGGACGTATCAAAGATACCCCGAACAAGCCCTCAAAGGATTATTTTCCATAGTGAAAGTGACAATAAATTTCAGCACAATATATAAAAAATTTATTACCAAGTTCCATTCACCAAAGGCGCTTCACTCCCCGGCAATGGTGCCAGAAAAGAGTATTGATGACCCACAAGTGTAGGGGATCTATCGTAGTCCTTTCGATAACTAAGAGTGTAGAACCCAACGAGGAACAGAAGGAAATGACAAGCGGTTTTCAGTAAGGTATTCTCTACAAGCACTGAAATTATCGGTGATACGTAGTTTTGTGATAAGGTAACTCATAACGGGTAGCAAGTAACTAATGTAACAATGGTACAGCAAAGTGGCCCAATCCTTTTTGTAGCAAAGGACAAGTCTGGACAAAGTCTTATATAAAGAAAAGCGCTCCCGAGGACACATGGGAATTTATGTCAAGATAGTTTTCATCATGCTCATATGATTCGCGTTCGTTACTTTGATAATTTGATATGTGGGTGGACCGGTGCTTGGGTGCTGCCCTTACTTGGACAAACGTCCCACTTATGATTAACCTACCTCGCAAGCATCCGCAACTACGAAAGAAGAATTAAGATAAATCTAACCATAGCATGAAACATATGGATCCAAATCATCCCCTTACCATGCAACGCATAAACTAGGATTTAAGCTTCTGTCACTCTAGCAACCCATAATCTACTTATTACTTCCCAATGCCTTCCTCTAGGCCCAAATAATGGTGAAGTTTCATGTAGTCGACGTTCACCTGACCCCACTAGAGAAGAGAGAACATACATCTTATCAAAATATCGAACGAATACCAAATTCACATGATTACTTATAACAAGACCTATCCCATGTCCTCAGGAACAAATGTAACTACTCACAAAGCATATTCATGTTCATAATGAGAGGAGTATTAATAATCATTAAGGATCTCAACATATAATCTTCCACCAAATAAACCAACTAGCATCAACTACAAGGAGTAATCAACACTACTAGCAACCCACACGTACCAATTTGAGGTTTTGAGGCAAAGATTGGATACAAGAGATGAACTACGGTTTGGATTGGAGATGGTGCTAATGAAGATGTTGATGGATATTGACCCCCTCTCCATGAGAGGATCGTTGGTAATGAAGATGGTGTCAATTTCCCCCTCCGGGAGGGAAGTTTCCCCCGTAGAATAGCTTCGCCGGAGCTCTAGATTGGTTCTGTCGAAGTTCCGCCTCGAGATGGCGGCGCTGCGTCCCGAAAGCTCCGATATGATTTATTTTTTCCAGGTCAAAACCCTTCATATAGCAGAATATGGGCACCGGAGGCCTGCCAGGGGGCCCACAAGCCTGCAGGGCACGACCAGGGGGGATAGATCGCACCCCCTGGCTTGTGACCTCCTGGTGGGTCCCCTCGGTATTTCTTTCATCCATTATTTTTTATATATTTCGAAACAATTCTTCGTAACTTTTCAGGACTTTCGGAGTTGTGCAGAATAGGTCTCTCAGATTTGCTCCTTTTCCAGTCCAGAATTCCAACTGCTCGCATTCTCTCTCTTCATGTAAATCTAGTAAAATAAAAGAGAAAATGCATAAGTATTGTACCATAATGTGTATTAAGATCCCATAATGCAATAAATATTGATATAAAAGCATGATGCAAAATAGACATATCAGGGCCAAGTTTGCCCCACCGCGAGCTTGTGATTTCCGGGTTTTAAAAACCCACTACGGCACAACGGAGAGCTTTTTCAACATATATTTAATGGTTCGTGGAGGATACTTGGGATTTTTCACACCCATGATAGAGTACACAGACTCGATATATAGTTTTTCCACATAGGAAAAAATGGTTTTCAACTTCATCAAGGGCGGCTGTACTTGGGATTGATTCGTTCGACCTACAAATAGAAGAACATATATGAAACATTTTTGACTCGTCCATTTGAGCATTAGAAATAAAGACAAAGGGATTAAAGTTGCAAGACTTTAGCAAAGATGGCAGTCAGTGGATCATTGATTTGTTTCACTAGGGTAGAATAATTCTCTTTAAGAGGGCCAAGTTTCCCTTTGGCTTTTTCAGCACGGTTTAAGAGAACATTTCTTTCTGCTTCAAAATAATTTTTGTCTTGATCAAGATGATCCTGAGCTTGACTGACAGAACTATGGAGAAGAGCCTCTTTTGATTCAGCTTCAATTTGAAGCCCTTTTTTCCTTCTTAAGTAGGACTTGCAGATCTGCAACTGTTGATTCAGCATGACCCAAGAATTTCTGATAAAAGGACAAAGCTTTATCGGGAAAAAGGGATTTTGAAAATGCCTAGAAGATGGGTTATTATGCACAATAGGAAAGTGTCGATAAGTTTAAGGCAACACATAATAAAAAGTATAAGCAAGTTCCAAGCAGATTGCAAGCGATGTGCTTGGCATTTGGGGGCAAATGTGTGTCAATTATTTGAGAGACATAACATAAATACCCGACTCAACTCAAGGAGATGAGCTGGCCCTTGGGGGCTACGGGTCGAAGCTTTTTCCAGTATAAAGACCCGACTCAACTCAAGGAGATGAGTCGTCCCTTGGAGGCTACAGGTTGAAGCTTTTTCAAATATAAAGACCCGACTCAACTCAAGGAGATGAGTCAGCCCTTGGGGGCTACAAGCAATACATTGAGAAAGAAAGGCTGAAAGTGATATTTGAAACAAGTAAGCAAAGGGTTTTACCTCGTAATTCTCCTTCAAAACATGGATCATATCGGCTTCAGTATCCCTCTTCTCACATAACGGAGTCAAATATTGTTGGTGGATTTTTTCAATACTCAGCAAATATATGTTTGGGATTTCCAGTTGATCTTTCCCTTTTGCAAGATTCATTATCTCTTCCTTTGCAACAATCTTGGCAAGAGTAGTGGAAGTCGTGGGAGCTCTAAATTGTTCTTTGATAAAAACAACTTCAGAGGCACTTGGATTAACCGGGGGAGTAGGGTCCTTAGCATGAGCCACGAGATTGGGGTCTCGAGCCGGGCTCGTCGGTTTAACACGGGAAGTCACGAGTTTTGATGCTTCGTCCACTAAAACCGGTTCATCCGTAGGGGGCGCCTCAACAACAGTTGTCCGGTCAATCGTAACGTCCGGGACATGTATTTCAGGAGCGTCAACTTCGCCGGCTGCCCTTTTAGCTTGAGGGTCCAAGATATCTTGTTTCTTGGTACCAGAACATGACCCTACCACGCGGCTGGATAAAGTAGCTTTCTCCCTCCACGAAGTGAGAAGTCCAGTGAATATTCTAAAGAAATTAAAATAAGCAATCAAGTTGTGCTTAGAAATTTACCCACGACTGACGTCAAAAGCGGGAAGTAGAGTCACTGATGAGGCGCCCGAAGATGGGGAGGATTCCTAAAGTTTAAAGGGATTCAAGTTTCAAAGTTTGTATTGAACAGAGATCAGCCTAAGTAAAGCAACTGACAAACTTATTGCCTTAACACGAGGTTTGCGAGTCGGTGGTGCAAGAGGCAAGCCTGGATCTAGCTCGCCCGCGTCGCTCCCGGTCTTGCGTTTGGATTGATCAACCAGTTATGTTTTCTTCAAGAGAAAATTGGTAGCTAAATAAGCTTAATTTGACATTTTTACCTTTCTGACGGCTTGTCTTGCCCTTCTCGCAACAAACTTTTCTGAAGAACTGGAAGAGATGGAAATTACCTCAACATTGCTGACTTGGTTGGCTTCGGATTTGTCCTGAGAAGTAGGCTTATGAGCAAGTTCAATAAATAAGTGACCAAGTGAATCAAGTTCTACCTCCGATGATTCCTTTGAAGATGCACCATAATCCCGGTCATCTAGAGCCTGATCGTTCCCTTGACTCATAGAAGGAGCATGGGATTGAGGGGTAACATTCCAAAAGCTAGTACCTTCCTATAGAAAAAAGAAGTATGCAAAAAGGCGTGTCAAAGATAAGTCTAGCGGAGAAACAAAGTGTATATAAAGAAGAAAAGATCAATACCTTAGGAGGAGGGTTCAACAAATAAAATGGGTTCAAACCAGAGGTACTACACTGCTCTTTCGAATCAGAAAAGAACTTCTTCATCGCTTTGACAAGAACATCATTGGTTTATTGTTGGAGGAGAAGTGTTGAGGGTCAGATGATGAGCCTGAATAATCACACATCAAGTCGGATCTCACACTAACATGTTGAATACGCCATTGAAGCCAGCAGCGGATCAAATAGATCCCAGTCAGGCCATGAGCGATTAAGACCCATAACTTTGTGCATATGGGAGCCATTTCATCTCTTTCTTTTTATGTCGACCAGCCAAGAAGTTCCACGTTTTTATCAATCTATTCTAGCCTATAACCCGACAAGGGATTTTCATTTGCAGGGGCGGTATTCTTACAGTAAAACCAAGTTTTGTACCACCTTTGGGATGACTCGCCAGTTTTGACTCAGCAAATAGGTTGTTCTTCCTTTTTTGGAAAGAAATTCCGCCAAGTTCACAAGATGGACCTTTTTTACCTCGATCTGGTGGTTGGCATAGAAGAATTCCCTGGATAAGGTTTTTGTTGGCTCAACTTGAAGATAAACTTCACATAAAACATGGAATTGGCATATATTGGTCATTGAATTGGGAGCAATGTCTTGGGGCGTGAGGTTGAAACATTGTAGAAGATGACTGAAGAATTTTGATCCAGAAGGACGAAAACCTCTTCGCAAACGATCAGTAATAATGACGACTTCCCCTTCCCGAGGTTGAGGATAGGGATATTCTTTGGGAGCTCGCCATGTTTTCTCTTTCTTGGGTGGCACAAGTCCTTGACTTACCAGATTATCTAAGGTAAGCTTGGATTCTTGAGATCTGGCCCACTTACATGCCTTGGAGTTTTGGGGGGCCATCTATGACTCAAGATAGCTACAAAAGAAAACAAACAGAAGTAAACTAAGGGACAAGATATTGAGAGACTTATTGGTTGCTAAATTCGCCAAAATTATCACCAAGGACATTTTAAGCCGGCCAATGTTGCAAGTAGGTTTTAAGATGGTAAGACAAAGAGGGGAATTCAGAGGAAAAGATCCATGAAAAACTTGGCAGAAAATTTCCTCGCAAACAAGTTACAAACAAGTGGCTCTTATCATGACGGATCCAAATATGAACGAAAAATAAGAAAATATATGTTCTAAGGTGGCGGAGAGACCGACATCAATATTTTTGAATAAACTTGTTCTAAAGGGGTTTTTTGGTCCAAATTTGTGCGCCGAGAAAGTCGGGGTAAGGCTGCAAGAGCAATATGGATGCACCTGGTTACAGATCTGAGGAGCATTTTCTTCTGCGGTAATCCGAAGAACATGGCATGAGCTTGTTGAGAAATATACAAACCCTCAGCGAGAAGTATGTGTACCTGATGTGCCGGAAGAGAAGACTGACGACTTCGGGTAGTTCGACGAGGGGAGCAAAGGTTTGTGGACTGGCGAGCTGCTCAGAGGGATTTTGTTTGCTGCAATCAAGATGTCACACGCATGGTAATGTAGGAAGACACGACGAAGAAGGAGGTGAAAACAATAACACTGGGGGTTTCCCACCTATTCATAAGGAAAAGAAGGACCGAAACAGAAAGGTCGCACGAAATAAGCGGGTGAGTTTGCGCCTAGATTTTCGCGCGAGACCGGATTTAGTGTTATTTTCCAAAGGATTCGCCATAATGACCTAGGATGGCAGGAGTCGAGTTGATGACGTCATGTTGATAAAAGACTAAGGGAATGTTAAGTCTTGAAGAAGGGACAATGACCCGACATTTTTGGCCGGCTCATTATTTCTTGATAAAAAATAGCTTGACATGAACAAAGCTCAAGTCAACCTTGGGCCTAATGTCGGGGATATAATCCCAGGATTTGACCCGTCCTATAAAGGCGGGTCAAGCCATAAGAACAACATAAGGAGATGGGCCCGAAGGACTTAGACTACGGGCCACCAAACAGCCCATCGCCAGAAGGCGGCGGCTCAAAGATGAACAAGGCGAGAGATACCAGAAGTTTTCCTGACTTAGGAAGAGAGATAAGGTAGATTGGTAGTAGGACTCAAGTGTTTGTTCGACACGGACTCCATTGTAGACTTGAGGCCTCTACCTATATAGAAAGGAGAACCCTCAAGCTAGAAAGATTAGGCAAGACATCCTCGAGAGCTACGTTAGCGATTCCGCACCCTTGTAATCGAGATTCTCATCAATACAAACACAAAGCAAGAAGTGGACTTTTACCTCCATCGCACGGGCCGAACCTGGTAGATTCGCCTCTCGTTTCCCAATCAACCCCTTCGACTCGCCACATCGCGACAATGACCTCACCACTAAGTTTGTTCACGAGGACATGTGGCGTGACAAAATCACGACATCGGTTTCTGATGTGGCGCGTCATTGAAAAAGTTACACCCAACGATAATCTATTGGGTTTCATCTTTATAAAAGTGGTTGAGTTTTGACGTTGGCTCACCAAGTCTATCATAACCTTTTTTTAATTTGAATTTGGAACCGGTTATATTAAGACAACATAGGCGGAGTTAATCAATAGGATAGTTACGAGAGTAATTTGCCAAGATCGATAAGAGCTACCTTCTACCAGTCGTCATGTGCCGGCTAAACGTGTGTTCGTAGTCTCATGTAAAATCAATCAAGCTGCTAGCTTGCGTGTTCATAGTCTCATGTAAAATCAATCAACCTGCTAGCTTGCATGCTTCTTGCGCTAGCTTTGCATGTACTCGTGCGTAAGGCCAACTCCAGCTCACGTCCCAAACTGTCCGGATGTTTCTGTTTGAGGCAAAACATACAAAATAAATTACTCAGTGTAAGGGAGCATACCCACTTTTTGTCATGTCCGTATTCATTTGTACCCTATTTCCAGACCAAAGTTGCTCTGGGTTTGGGGTCAAACGGACAGAAAACGGACACCTTCGCGTCATCTTCGTCCGCCTGTGTCCGCGTTTGGCCCACATGTCACCCCCTCTCCCCATCTTCTCCCCGTGACCACCATCCCCGCCCATGCTGTCCTCCACCCCTGCACGCGCTGCAATCGCCCCCGCCTCCGGTGCTGCCCTCGCCCCGCCCGTGTCGCCCTCGGCTGCCGCTCGTGCACCTCCGCCAGAGCTCGCGCTGGAGCAGGCAGCAGGCGTGCGACGGGGTTGCGGGCGGCCGGGTGAGCGGGAGAGCGGCGAGTCAGGCTGTAAGTGGGACTCTCCGTGGAGGCCCGCAACCACCCCACATCCGCCGCATCGTATAAGTGGAAGGCATGCATCTTCCCGCATATTTTTAGACTGGATAAGTGGGTTTCGTGGGTATCCCACATATTACTGAAAGTAAATGTTGCTTCCGCTAGGTCTCTATCGTACCTCGTCCCATTACTTGGGCTGCTTGGGGAGGCTGGTGACATGGCCGGACCGGGGCATCCTCCTGCACTTGCTTCCGCTTCACACGCTTGGCCTATGATCTAGCTGGCAAGGCTTCCCTAATGGCGGTAGAGAGGTGGTGCAGGTACAGCTCCTTCATCTTGCGATTATTCTTCTCCACATGCATGCGCCGTTGCTCTTCATACGCGACCGCACCGGTCATTTTCTCTCGTGTTTTCTCTCTCTAGTTGTTTGAGCTGGTTGGGTTGGGCCGTTGGGAGTAGGAAAGATGATCTGCTATATTAGATGAACTCAATTGAATGAACAGGAAGAAGACGAGCTGCGGCGGCAGATAATTTGGACAAGATTCATTCAGAAGTTATAAACGTTGAAAATTATTGCCCTTTTTATGGATTTTAGTTCGTCATGGTCTATGACAGAGACGTTGTCGTATCCATGGCAGAGTTTGGAGCATCCATGACAGAGTTTGGACGGCCATGACGCAGATGAACGACGACGTTGAGATGGCGTCCATGACGGAGCTGGGTGACGACGTCCACGGTGGCTCTAAGGTGAAGGTGGAAGACGGCGCTTTGGCCACGGCGGAACTACAGTCTATCCCCGATGCATCGCCACTTCGTGCCTGATTCAAAGAAGTGAGACGGGCGTGGGCTTGATACGGGGGTCGCGGGGCAAACCCACATATCCCACTTATTTAGTCGCTTTATTTGTGGGTGTCCACGAACATAGATTATATGGGCTTTTACGTGGGCACCGCGGGCAGCCCGCGTCCACTTGCAGCCTGAGCGGCGAGGCTGGGCGCGGGCGGTCGGACGCGCGGCGAGGCGGGTGGCAGAGCGCGACACGGGCGACAAGTCGCCGGAGCACGGCGCGGAGGAGCGCGACGCAGAGGAGCAAGCTGCTCGAGCTGGGGGCGGGCGGCAGGTCACCGGAGCACGGCGCGGAGGAGCAGGTGCGGAGGAGCAGGCCGCCGGAGCTGGGCATGGGCAGCAGGAGCTCGTCGGCGCTGGCGAGATGGGTTGTTGCTAGCCGAGGCGCGACGCAACGGCGAGCTGCTGCGCGAGCACATCTCCGACGGCTTCGGAAGAGCGCGATGTCGAGCATGGCGCGAGCGGCAAGGCAAGGCTACGACGACACGGATGCAGCTGACTGCGGGAGCGCGAGCGAGGCACGACGGCGACGCGGACGCAGCTGGGATGGCCTTGGACAAGCGCGACAGGGAAATGCGACGACGACGCGGGCGCAGCTGCCGTCGGGAGCGCGGGCGAGGCAAACTCCGCGGGTGCAGGTGCGGCGTGCCTGGCTGCTGTCGTGGCTTGCGAAGAGCACAAACAAGGCGGACATGTGATGAAATGGGTAAAAAATGAGGTAGCAGCTTTAGGTGAAACGACTTTGTCCGGCCTCTGCCCGACATCCGCTGTCCGTTTTTCTCTCCCAAACGGATAAAATTCGAACGAAACGAGGTCCGTTTGGGATCATGCGTTGGAGTTGGCCTAACTTCTAGGATGTTAACTGCAGGTCACGGGCGTCGTGAGGAGGGAGAGGCTAGCCTGAGGACTCAGAACTAGATACACGCCATGCCGAGCTCTTGCGGATAGAGCGGTGCAACGCGAGTGGTTGGGCGTAGGTGCATATGAATATTTGAACGTGGGATTTCCGACGTCCAACAGTTCCATACATTCATATTCATGCTCCTTCTCTTCCTTTTCTTGATGACGTACTACCACGAGGGATAAAATTGTCTTTGTACGTGCTAGTTAACACTGTTAGATAGAAAAATGGAATAATTTGTCTCTGCACATAGCTGCTAACCCACCCCACCCCACGACCTCCTTTGTGTCGCGACACCGCGCCGAACCGAGGAGTCCACCGCCCCCCTCAACCCCTACTCCCTACATCCCCTCCCCTCTCTCTGTTGCCGTCGGAGGCGTCGTCGGGCATAGCCCGCGTGGCGTGGTGGCGGCGGGGTTCCCGGCGGTTGCGGCCATGGATGTACATGCGGTGCCCGCCCACATACCGGCACCGCGTGAGGTGCGGCGACGGCGTCGGATGCGCGTCAGCGGCAAGCAGCCGGTAGCAGGCGGTCGATAGCGACGACGGGCAAATTAACTCGATCTAGGCTCGTGGTCAGGAGGGCTCGGTCTGCACGTTTTGACGTAGGTTCATGCCAGCGGTTGGCAGCAGATTTGTCGTTCCTGCTGCAAGTGGTCTCGCGGCGTCGAGGCCTGCGAGGCTACATAATAATGCTAGCGGTTCTAGGGTTCCTCTTACGTCAAGATGAAGATTTGCCTAACGCGTGTCCTTCTGATCTGACTGGAGTGTTGGGTTCCGGAAAGCTCCGCTGGCGAACTCCCATGGTCGTATTATGCCCGGAGACTGCTGGATCGGATGGTATTCGGTCGTGCCCATTGGTCCTCTGTTTAAGAGGGAGCGACGCGAAGCTCTGCTATCCATTGCCATCAGGAGTTATGTTTTGCTCCATGGTGAAGTCAGAGGCGGAGAATGGCATGAAAGCCGATTTTTTTTTAGCTTCTTCTTTCTTTGTAGGCTGTGCGCAGCCGTAATGTCGTTAAGATATTAGTTGTTGGAGAGGCTGAAAGTAAGTAGTATTTTCGTGATATTAATATATTTCTTTTATAAAAAAGTGTTATGAATGAAACAAAATAAAGTTAAAGTGTCAAAACGGGAAGAAAGAAGTTTTTAGGGCAAAAAAAAGCAAATATTAAGAAAGGATTAAGTTAGGAATTCTTTTTTTTTTTTGGCCTGTGTTTTTCCAATAACGATGTGCCTGATCACGCAAGATGCGTGGTTTGCTGGGGTTTTGGTGCAGGCCGGAAGGATGCACATAGCGGACGTAACAGGGGATGCTTATTTCTTTGACGGGACATGGTAAAGGGACAAATGAAAAGTACCGGAGACCACGTTGGGTCTTCAAAAAAAGGACGGCTGCTACATGCACCTAGTACACAGCAAGCAGTCACGGTGTAGCAGCGTTCTTTTAGAAAATGTTTCCTCTCTCCTAATTGTACTGATGTTCGTGCCATGCCTCTACACAGTTGGAAAGTACCGGAGTATGAGCTCAAACAAGCAGCGAAACTCATTTATCTTTCGGATGTAAGGCGAAGAAATATTAAACAGCGATGGGACGGCACGTAACGTAACGCTCTACTGCAGCATCTTGCGTCTCACGGAAAGGTAAAATTGTGAGCGAGCGGTGTGACAAGGTGAGGGAGAACTACTCACGCTTCTACGCATATCCCAACGGAAATGGGCACTGCCTGGTTGGTCCTCGTAGCCGGGTGGCTGGGTGTTTTCCTCAAAACTAACACGAAAATCGCCTTAACGCGTCGATTCAAAAGGATATGAGTATGTTTTTTTTATCCGCCTATCTATCAATTTTTGGTCAAAGTTTGAGTCTTATTTCCTTTGGCCCGTTAGTCAGTGACACATTGACCAATTTTTTTCTCCTCATCGACAATGAGCACTCGCCCGCCCCCGTCCCATCGTTGTCGTCGCCCAGTGTTGGAGCCCTCTTCAGTAGTTCGCGCCCACATACCTCCCCGCAGCACGCCATCTTCCCACGTTGCCGCCACCACCACCGCCTCGCCGGGCCATCGATGATTCTTCCCCGATGTCGCCGCGAGCACCACCTCGGCCCACGTCCTCGGCCAGCTCCTTCAACAACGCCGCGACGCTGGTCGGACGGCGCTAGCACAACTACCTGGTCCAGGGGAGGGGAGCATCTCTTCATCGGCCAGTTTCTTCGACGATGCCCATAATTTGTTTGACGGTTTGCCCCAAAGGTAAAAATAGATTCCACCAACGAGTTGTACAACTTCCTATACGACTACGATGATTCCTCGTCCGACAATGAGGAGATGCTGGTTGTTGTATTGGTTGTCCATAACCAACTTAGTAGGGAGCAGCCGATGTGAGCTCATGTTGACAATTAACAGATGTATTGATTTATTTTATCTGAGACAAATTAATTTTTATTTGGCTTGTAAGCTATGTTATATTTTTACTCGGTTCTAAAAGTGTGAGATATTTCTTTGAGACAATTATTTTATTTAAGACAATTAAATTTCTATTTGGCTTGTAAGCTATGTTATATTTTTACTCGGTTGTGAAATTGTGAGATATTTCTTTGAGACAATTTATTTTTTATTTGGCTTGTACAAACTATGAACTATGTGGACTTGTCGGCTGCATAAACAAAAATGCGTTCGCACGTTGGGTGTGCAGCCTACCCGAAACACAAAAGGGGGGCGAACATGCCGATCTAAACAAACAAAAGGCTAACAAATCACGTATTTGTTTGAATCAAATCGCTGGAGTTGCATAAGGTCGATCAAATTGATAGGATACTTTTGTTTTTTGAAAACAAATCATAATGTACCAAATTATTTCTTCAAAATGCAAGATTTGGTTTGCACGAGCAAACCAGACGTGGTTTTCTGAGTAGTGGTTAGGGAAGGAATCCTAGACCGAGTTCTTTTGTGAGAATCTGAGGATTCTTCTACAATCTAATAGATTCCCACCTTTTTCTAGTATATTTTAAAACACTATCTAGTTAGAGCATCTATAATTAGACCCTTCAAACATCCGGCCGTCCAGTCACAAAAACTCAACCCATACGGGTCTCTTAAACCGGCCTTCAAACGACCGGGCCAACCTACACTTTCTATTTTTCAGTCCAAATATGGGACGGACATGGGGAAGCCTGGGCGCGCCCAGGAACGCCCGCCACGTCGGACCCGACAACCCGATCCTACCTTAAATTGTATCAAATCCCCAAACCCTTCCTCCTCCTCCCGTCACCCGCCAACATTTCCCGCGCCCGACACCTCGTCGTCCGGCACCCTAGCTCTCCACCCTCACCACCTGTCCCGATCAGCCGTCGTGATGTCTCCCACCCTGTCCCCGATCGCCGCGACGAAGACGCAGTCCGCCTCGTTCGTCGGCGGGCCTTCCTCCGCTTCGTCTTGCAAGCCGGAGAACATCGCCCGTAAGTTGCGCCATCACCGGCAGCGACAGAGGAAGTTGGTTGAACAACTACATGCGGGCGTCGTCGACGAGATATCTCCCCCGGTGCGCCGGGCTCCCCTTACCCCATCTACGCAAGCGTCGACGCGGATTGTGCCGTCCAGCACCATCGAGCCCGAGGAGGAGGAGGATGAGACGGTCGGATGGACCCTTCTGGACAACTTTTCGCCCACGCAGCAGCCGTCGGTCCAAGAGTGTGAGTCCCCGCAGCTCGTTCGAGAGCGGGTAAGCACGGGCAACCCCACCGCCTGGGCTGCACACGACATGTTCGACGAAATGTCTCAACAAGACCGGGTATGTTTGCTCCGACAATACTTGTGAGTAAATACATTAATTTCATTTTGGCATGTCTATTTGGTTGAACTATGCCATCGTTTGTTTTTGTTTAAAACTGTTGAATTCGAACAATTTGTATCAGATGATCGACGTGCGTGGCTTTGTATGGATTTGAGAGTCCGAATATGAGGTATGTGGATACACGGAGCGGAAAATAAGGGGTCGTCCGGATGCGTCCGCTGATGTGCCCGGGTGCGTTCGCGGGCATTTGAGGGGCCGGATTTCAGGTATCCGGCTGTAGATGCTCTTAGGGTCTAATTAGCTAGGATTATAAAACAAATGGGGTTCAAAAGATTTTGGGAGATGCTGAAACTGGGGTCGGATTCTCGAAGAATCCCTACATTTCGGCAAAGAACTAGACCCTAATCTTCTTTCGAGCCTTAAAGTCACCGATATGCTCTATATGGCTGTCACTTTTTGATTTGAATCCGATGAATCAAAGAATTCATCTTGAATTACTTGATCAAGTTATGTCGGTCCATACAAGAATTCATCGTTTTTTAAAAAAATATCGCAGGAAATCGGACCGTTGTTAAACACATAGTAGAATGCAAGGGAACCCCCGAGAGTTGTCGGACATACTACGATAATGTCCGTACCGCCGCTAACGTGCCCGGATGCATGGACAGGAGAGAGGGGAGTGTTGTACTGATGATGTGGGCGCAGATGCTTGGAAAGGGTATGAAGCGCGCGCGGCGAGAGCGGAGCAGCAAGATGAAAGTCACGAAGACGCAAGAAGAGAAAAGAGCACAGGATGAAAGAGGTGCACTTGATGCAATTTGTGACGGGGGTATAAGTTTGCCAGACGGACGCGCACGAACGTATGTATCCATTTTGTGAATGCTCAATAACCGGACCGTCCGTTGAGACGGGTTCGAAGCGTCAATCAGACAGTAGTGACCGAAATGGTGTGACAGGTCTGTCAGGACCGAGCGGACATGGGCAGGATGGCATGGCAACGCTCTACTGCAACACACTGCGTCACACGGAAATGGGCAACAGTGACCGAGCGATGTGACAGGTGACGAAGAATCTGTCACGATGAATAATTTACTACTCCTACTTTTACCGTACACATAGCTTGCTAATCCAAATGGTGGCGCAGGACTCGAGAAGGCCGTTGCAGAGACCAGGCACCAGTGAGCCCGATATTTCAAAAAAAAAATCTATATATTTTTAAAAGCTTCAAAAATGCTAATTTTTTATACAAATACATATACTCTCCCTTCGTACCTAAATATAAGTCTTTTAAGATATTTCACTAGGTGTCTACATGCGGAGCAAAATGAATGAATGTATGTTCATTAGTTAAATCTCTAGAAAGACTTATATTTAGGAACAGAGGGAGTACATGGTAGTTAAGTATGTAAAAAGTTTCATCAGGTAATCCGGTTGTTTGCGTTCTACACAAAAAAGATAAAAATCTGATCCAAATACAACAAAAATAAGGTCTATTTTAATCTGTGTATTTGTCTTTTTTTATACGCTACATAAAAACATAAATATTAGTACACGTATATTACAGATACGTATCTATGTATACACGTTTTCTAGATTTTTTTAGTATATGAAAATGATATTTTGGTAAAAAGAAATAACGGCCTCACTGAAGCCCAGGTGCCGCTGTGCTTTTCCGTGCAGGACTCTTCATATATCCCAACAAGATGGGTACCGCCGGTCTCATAAAAGAAAAGAGTTAAATACGTCACGGGTGTCTTAACTAGTTTATTACGGCCAGTTTAGTGTTTAAACTTGTAAAATACATGAACCGGTGATATAACTTGTTTGCACGGTGCATATACGGTGCCTCGACATGTATACCGCCGTATGTGTTGTCAGTGTGGTGTGACAGTTGATGGCTGGCCCACATGTCAATGGGTGTAAGTGTGAGTGAAATACATGAAGTTTTTTTTTTTTGCAGAAAACCGTCCAAGGTTTAGTTAAACGTTATAAATAAGCCCTTGCTTTATATGCTAATAATAACGAAAAAATAAAATGGGTCATTGTTTAGGTGAATAGAATACGCCATTGAATGAATATCAATATGATATCATCATGTTAAATAGCACACATGCTAGCCATGCGGACTAATAGTAAGTACTTTATGTACAACAGTTAGCTACAGATTTATATAGTCAGCACATCGCTACACAATTTCCATTCTGTTTTTTCTAACTTACTTTTTCTTTATTATTACATGTAAATCTTCCCGTATATAAATACAATAATTATCAATATGTGATTATTGTTCATTTAAATCAATTTTCTACATTTATTGTTGTGTGGTTCGAAGAGTTATGTGGATTTAAATAGTTCGATGTATTTTATAAAAGAATTGTATGTTCGTTCAGGACCACAAGCACACACAATTATTGTTTATCTTAATTGTATTTTTAGAATACATAGTAATTATTAAAAACTAACAACATTGCATTTTGAAAACTGTTCAGTGTGTACTAAAAATTATTGTGTACAAACAATATATTGTTTAAATGCATTAAAATATATTTCTAGAAATACAATAATAATTTTACACAATAATTTTTAATACATGCTGAACATTGTATGAAATAGATGTTGTAATTTTTTGGAATGCATTACGTACAGTTTTTGGAAACACGTTTACAATTTATTAATACGTGTAATAGTTTTCCGGGTTAAATTTTTTTAATGCACTAACAGTTTTAAAGTATATGCCAGGTAATATGTTAAATAGCTCTCTCCTTTTTAGATGTGAGAATTTCTTAATATTTTTTCAATATCTATTCTGAACAACTATTCTGATCGTAGTGGTTATAACATGTGTGCAGATTGTGCGACCATTTACTAGGTTCGAATCTTGGCACCATTTTTTTTTAATATTTCATCCCGCATGCCCAGACATGACATGTGGGATTAATGCAGTTTGGCGAATTTAGATAAAATGTGAAAGCTTTTTCAAAATTCATTTAAATATAAGTTTTTTTCTAAAACAATCATCACAGTCATCTTACTGCTATCGATATGTGTGCCAACGCCATGCTCTCGTACACCATGGGCAGTTCGTATGCCTGAATACAGACGGAAGCACCGTATTTGAACGTTTGGACAAGTTACGGCATTAGTTTCATGTATTTTACAAGTTTAGGAACCAAAGTGATCGTTTCGAACAAGTTAAGACCCCGTGGTGTATTTATCTCAAAAGAAAACAACCAGATACGATCATTGTTGGAAACAAATCATGAAGTACGAATTTGTCCCCCCCCCCCCCCCCCCCCCCAAATGCCTCCCCAAATGCACAACCAGATACGATCATTGTTGGAAACAAACCAAATCATGAAGTATGAATTTGTCCCCCCCACCCTCACACATCCCAATGCAGGATTTGGTTTGCACGGGCAAACCGGACGCGATTTTCTGAGTACGGTTAGGAAATGAATCAATGAAGGGTTAAAGCTCTTACCACCGGGGGCCACGCGATTTTCCTTTGGGCAACCAGACGCTCTACATTCTAGGGTTCGCCTCGGTCCTCTATATATACCCCGTATATCACTGAGCAAATGGATATCAATATCCCGTGTAAACCTTCACACAAAACAACTCCCTCCTCGGCGGCATGAAGAGCGGCGGATCACGTCAACCGGCGGTCAGCAAGAAGTCCTCGCAGCGACCATACAGCAGCAGGGCCGGCCGCGGCGAAGCACGTCCGGCGCCCAAGAGGGAGGCCGGCGGGCTGAAGAGGAAGGAGGCGCCGACGACGGACCACGTCGAGCCGCGCGCCACGAAGAGCAAGGGGGAGGCCGTCGGCTCCCGGCCGGGCGGGAAGGGGTCGGCGGCGGCGGCGTCCGGCATTTCCGACGACACGGTGGTCGTGGAGATGTACGAGCACGGCCACTTCTACCGCGAGAAGGAGTTCCCGTACAACCACGAGTTCATGGCGAAGGCCAGGGATCGGTACGACAAGCATCTCCAGGCGCGCACGGACCGCAAGCCGTTTGTCCTCAAGTTCCAGGACGACTACATCGATTTCGGCAACGGGGACGAGTCCGACTGACAGTAGGGTCGGATCTAGGGTAGTACTAGTTGAGCCAGATGTGTTGATCACGTAGTTGTACTACTATGCATAAGCCTCAGACGTGTTAGGGTAGTGATGCTTTATTATCTTGTTATTTCAGCAACTTTAGGCCTGTTTGGAACCACTCAGATTATATAATCTAGTTTTTATAATCTATTATGTGTTCAAACAGGATAGATTACGGTGTAGGTTATAAAAACTAGATGGACAGATAGTTTTTCCCCTAGTTCTCCCGCGGCTAGGGTTCTCTAGTCCTCCGGCGGACCGCCTGAGTTTGCTGCTGCTGCCCTCGTGGTCGCCCCTCTCTCTGCCCTAGCCCTCCTCTCCTTGCCGGGGATCCCGCGGGGTGACTGTCTCGAGGAGAAGGAGTTCGCGCGAGGGTTTAGGGTTTAAGGCCAGCATAGATCCGATCATGGCGGGATCGCAGGAAAACATGGGAAGGCAGGATGGAGATTTTGGTCTGGCAAGCATATTACTGGAGGAATTAACGCTGCAAGAGGACGAGGCCGACGATCTGATCTGGGAGGAAGAATTGGATGCCGAGGACATAAAGCCTAAGTGGCTTGCCCTAGGGCGTTTGCTCACAACAAAAACTTATAGCCATAGTGCTTTGATTGCAGAGATGAGGGCGGCATGGAACCCAGCAATGAAGGTGACTTGGAGGAGGATTGATGCAAACCTGTTTTCTGTTAATTCAACTGCCTTGGAGACTGAAACAAGGCGATACACCAGGGTCCTTGGGACTTCAAAGGGCATGCACTGATATTGGCTGAATACGATGGTTTTGTTAAGCCAGAGAAAGTCAGATTGGACAAGATTGAGACGTGGGCTCAGATACATAAACTACCTGATGGTGTGCTAAAGAGTGAAAAAGCTCTCGGGAATCTGGCTCAGCGGATCGGGGAGGTTCAGGAGGTCCAAGTCACACTTCCAAACGGGTTTGTGGGTGAATATATCAGGGTAAGAGTTAAACTTGACGTGAATAAAAAGCTCACCCGGGTGGTTGGAATCACGAAGGGAGGAACGACGGAGAAGTACTTGGTGAAATTTGAGAAACTACCGACTTTCTGCCATGCATGTGGCCTTATGGAACATTGGTATGAGGAGTGTGGAACGGGTGAGCATGATATAAGTATGTTTGGATGGGGGAACTTTATTCTGGCCCCGAGAAGAGGCAGGGGAGGTGGTCGGGGAAGTAGAAATAATGGTGGTCGGGGAAGGGATGATCGCCCTTTTGATCCTACCTATACAGGTCGTGAAACTTAGGAGGAGGTTGGTGGTGGTTCGTATGGAAGAGGACGAGGTCAAGATTGGCGTGAATCTGCAAACTAGAGGTATAATTCTGCTTACAACAGGCAAGCTCCGAATGAAACTGGGGAAGGTATGACAGGAAAAATCCATGTTCCAGTGGGGGAAACTGCTATGAGAGAGAATGATGATACACTGGGATTGTATATTACCAGCACTAGGATGATTGTGGCGATGGAAACTAACGTGCTAGGGAAGAGGTACGCAGCTGATTCGGGCCTCGCAGCTCTCGGCAACGTTGATGATATACCACATATTGCTGGAGGAGTTATGGTGCCGGCGGGTAACACAGCTACTAAAGTGGACATCTTCGTGGGAGGTGAGAATGGCAGCTCCACACCAATGGGAACCCCGCAGAAAAATGCAAACAAAAAGAAGCTTAAGGGTGTTGATGGTGAAGCAGTGACAAAACAGTCTGATAGAGGATCGGCGGCCTCCCTGGTGGAGGACCGCCGGGAGTAATGAAAACCCTAGCTTGGAACTGCGGTGGAATGCTCTCGTCCACGGCAGTTCGAGAGCTCTTGTTGTTACAAGGGCGTGTGAGAGCGGATGTGGTTTTTTTGTCTGAATCGCATCTGAATAAAGCAAAGGCAAACGAGATCAGAATTAAGTTGGGGTTTGATCATGTGCATGTCGTAGAAAGTGATGGGCGAGCGGGAGGACTTGCACTCTTCTACAACAATGCAAATGAAGTGGTGTTGAACTTCTCGTCACCAAATTTTATTGCTGGGTTTGTTAAAGATGGTAATGATGTAGCATGGCGTCTGACTGGATTCTATGGTGAACCTAGTTGGGATCTTAAACACCTATCATGGACTCATATAAGAACACTACACAGCAACATGAAGGGACCATGGATGATTATAGGAGACTTCAATGAGATTTTAATAGCTAGCGAGAAGGTGGGGGGGGGGGATATTAGACCATCACATTGTATGCAAAATTTCAGGGACTGTGTGGAGGAATGTGGACTCCACGAAGTAATGCACATTGGAGATCAGTTTACATGGAGTAGGGGTGTGATTAAGGAACGGCTTGATAGAGCTCTATGTAACGAAGCATGGGCAGAAAAAATTCCATATGCGGCAGTTGTGCATGAACACCACACACATTCAGATCATCGGCCACTAGTGCTCGATACACAATACTATGCTGATGCATTGTCAAGGAAATCAAAAGGTGAAAGAAGATTCGAAGCACGATGGTTGAGCGAAGAGACAGTAAATGAGATTGTTAATACTGCTTGGCAGAGAGCACATCTAGCAGGTATTGGGCCATCACTGTCGGACCGTACCAGAGCTGTTAAAATGGATTTGGTGCAGTAGGATCGTCAGACTTTGAAGGGACCTATGCGTCGGATTCATAAGTTGGAAAAGGAACTAGAAAGGGTAAGAAGGGGACAATTGACTAGTGAATCAAGACAAAGAATCAAGGAAATACAAGTCTTGATAGAAAGCTTGTTGGACCAAGAAGAGATCATGTGGTTACAGAGAGCAAGAGCAAACTGGTTGATGCATGGCGATAGGAACACCTCTTTCTTTTATAAAGCTGCATCAGCCAGAAAGAAGAAAAACTGTATTAAGAGGCTTATGGATGATGCGGGGGTATGGAGAGAGGACACACAGGAGATCAATTCGATCATCACAGGGTATTTCCGTGAGCTATTTACATCCCAAGTTTCGGTGCCAGATGTGGATGTCTTGAGCAAGGTACCATCCAAAGTTACATCAAATATGAATGATGCTCTTATGGCTCCATACACAGCAGAAGAGGTTAAGAAGGCTTTGTTCTCGATTGGGGATCTCAAAGCCCCGGGGGCCGATGGATTACATGCTATTTTCTATAAGAGGTTTTGGTCTATGCTAGGGGATGATCTAGTTTCCGAGGTCTTAAATGCAGTAAATATGAAGATCATACCTCAAGGTTGGAATGATACAACCATAGTTATGATCCCAAAGGTGAATGCTCCAGAGAAGGTAACCCAGTTTCGTCCTATTAGTTTATGTAATATGGTGTATAAAGTTATCTCAAAGATGATAGCCACAAGATTAAAACAGTTCTTGCCAGAGATAATTAGCCCAACCCAAAGTGCCTTTGTCCCAGGGAGATTGATCACAGATAATGTTCTTATTGCTTACGGAAGTTTGCATACTATCAAGCAAAATAAAACATGCAAGGAGGGATGGTGTGCGGTCAAATTGGATATGCAAAAAGCCTATGACAGAGTAGAGTGGGTATTCTTGGAGGCAATCCTGTTAAAACTCGGATTCCATGCAGACTGGGTGAAGATGATCATGGTGTGTGTTTCCTCTGTTGATTATAGGGTGAGATATAACACAACGGAAACTGATTCATTCAAACCAACTAGAGGTCTTCGACAGGGAGATCCGTTATCACCATATCTATTCCTCCTTTGTACTGAAGGGCTCACGGCGTTATTGTCACAAGCAGAGGCCGAAGGTGATCTAGTGGGAGTTAAAGTTTGTCGGGATGCACCGACAGTTACAAACCTGCTATTCGCGGATGATTCATTGATTCTAAAGAAGGCAAATGTAGCTAATGCTCTTGCTTTAAAAACAATATTGGATCGCTACTGTTTGGCTTCAGGGCAACTTGTTAGTACTCAGAAATCGAGCATTTTCTTCAGTCCAAGTACGGATGCCAATGCTAAAACTGATATGTGCACAATCCTGGGTATTATGACAGAGGCGTTGAATGACAGATATTTGGGCCTTCCATCTAATCTGGGGGTGGATAAAAGTGATGACTTCCAATACCTTATTGACCGATTGGTCCAAAAGTTGATGGGGTGGAAAGAGAGATGCCTCTCTACTGGGGGAAAGGAGGTGCTTTTGAAATCAGTAGCATAGGCCATACCAACTTATGCGATGTCAGTCTTTAAAATTCCGAAGAAAATCTGCAAAGGAATTACAGACGCGATATCTAGATTTTGGTGGGGTGATGATGCAACTAATAGAAAGATGCACTGGTTCTCCTCGAAGAAAATGTGTATCCCCAAGAAGTATGGAAGTATGGGGTTTAGAGATATTCACTGTTTTAATCTTGCTCTCCTAGCTAAACAGGCATGGCGGCTTATTGATGCGCCAGAATCTCTATGTGCAACAATTCTCAAAGCCAAATACTATCCCAATAATGATCTGTTGGCCACGGTTCACAAACCAGGATCATCGTTTACATGGCAAAGTATCATTGCAGGGGTAGAAACAATCAAAAAGGGTTATATATGGAGGATTGGTGATGGACAGAACGTCAACATCTGGGAGGACTCATGGATACCACAATCCTCGAACCAAAGAGTGATTACGATTAGAGGGGGGAATTTGTTATCTAGAGTCTCTGATTTGATCGATCCAGTGACGGGTGATTGGGATGCCCAGCTAGTGAATCAAACTTTCTGGCCAGTGGATGCTCATCGGATTCTAGCAATCCCACTGCCGGTTTATGAGATGCACGATTTATTGCCTGGAGCCCAGCGAAGAATGGCGTTTTCTCAGTTCGATCAACATATCAAACGGAATGGAATTCCAGGTTTGGCAACCTAATACAGGTCAGTACTGGGTCTTCTTCACCAAGTGACAAATGGGAGCTGGTGTGGAGTCTGGAATGCCCTGCAAAAATCAGAATTTTCATCTGGAGATTATTACAGTCAGCTATCCCCTGTCGGTCTGTACTAGCATCCAAGCATATGAAGGTCAAAACCCAGTGTCCAGAATGCAAGAAGGGGCCAGACAGTATTTGTCACTTCCTTTTCGAATGCCCCAGATCATCAGCAGTTTGGAAGCAGTTGGGCCTGTTCGCTATTGTTAAGAGGGTATGCACTAAGTATAAATCGGGTGAGGATGTCATCTATGAGCTGTTGCATATGGAAACTTCAGGAATCATTCTTTTGGGCTGCCCTAAACTTCGAGAGGTGGTCGCTACTGCTGCTTGGTATCTGTGGTTCGAACATCGAAAGGTATATCATGGAGATGAAATCCAAACATCGCCTCAAATTGCCCTAGCCATACGTGGACTGTCGGCAAATTTCAGCATTGCATGTGCCAAAACAGCAAAAGGCCGAACTGGAGGATGGAGCAAGCCACCGCAGGGCTATGTAAAACTGAATGTCGATGCAGGTTTTGATCACGACCTCCTCCGAGGATTGATTGGGGCAATTATCAGGGACCAAAAAGGGCAGTTCTTGGCAGCAACAAATGATAGGATTGATATATGCTATGATCCGAACACTGCAGAAGCGTTGGCGGTAAGGTTTGGGCTCAACCTCGCAAGAACTATAGGGTGCAGCAAAATCGTGGTGAACTCTGATAATCTGGAGATAGTGGAGGATCTTAAGAAGGGATACTCTTCTTCGGCAGCTTCGGCAATCATCGATGATTGTTTCTTTTTGGGATCGGAGTTCAAGCATGTTTTATATGATCATTGTGGTAGAGATAGTAATCAAGTAGCGCATGAACTAGCTAAGTTAGCAAAATCTTCCCCCCTAGCTGTTGGATGGACTCAGCTCCTCCTGAGATAATCCCAGCTATTGTAAACGATATGATTACTCTTATTGCTGAATAAAGTGGGAGGAAGTTGTAAAAAAAAAACTAGATGGACAGATTATTAAAAACTCATAATCTACTCTACCCCAGCTAAAATCACATTATGGATTGCTAATGACCTATTACTCTTGTAAAGTTGAAGATAATTACATTTCTGCCACCGCCACCCTCCTCTTTTTAAAAACAAAATAGAGGGCACACATGTCATTATGCAATGTAAAGCCTGGATTACAGTTTATATAATCTGACATCCAAACATGTCCACCTAGATTATATTTATAAACTAGATTATATAATCTATCTTCATAATTCAGATTATTATAATCTATTGTGGTTCCAAACAGGGCCTTAGTTGAGCGAGATGTGTTGATCACGTAGGTCAGTAGGTGTACTGCTATGCATCAGCCTCAACGTGTTAGGGTAGTGATGCTTTATCATCTTGTTATTTCAATCTTGTTATTTCAGCAACCTTTAGTGGGTTCACGGTTTTTAGGCCCTATTTGGAATCATTTAGATTATATAATTTAGTTTTTATAATCTATTTTATCTTTAAACAAGTAAGATTACGGTTTTTAGGCCCTATTTGGAATCATTTAGATTATATAATTTAGTTTTTATAATATATTTTATCTTTAAACAAGTAAGATTATGGTGTACATTATAAAAATTAGGTGAATAAATTATTAAAAACTCACAATCTACTCCATCCAGCTAAAATCAGATTATGTATTGTTAATGACCAATTATCCTTGTAAAATTGGAGATAATTACATTTCTGCCACCGTCATTTTCCTCTTTAAAAAAAATAAAGGACAGACAAGTCATTATGCAATGTAAAACATGGATTACAATTTATATAATCTTGCCTTTAAACATGTGCACCTAGATTATTATAAACCAGATTATATGATCTATCTTTATAATTCAGATTGTCATAATCTATTATGGTACCAAACAGGGCCTTAGCCGTGTTATTTTTGTGTGTTTAGAGGAAATGGGCATTGTCTCAGGTGCTTATTGCCAATTGCGAGGACTTGTGTGTAATCTTTATTTTCATCCGACTCCTTGTACCAGCTGTGATGTATTAACGGTTTTAATAATCAGATATAATGCAGTCTGGGACCCAATCTCTGTTAGAAAAAGAGAAGGAAATGGGGGTGAAATTTGTTGCAGAAACTGCCTGTACTTCAATGTGCTTGCAGAAACTGAAGCACATTGTAGATATAAGGAAGAAAGAAAACTGTAATTCAGGAATTGTGCATCACTGAACACCAAGCTGAAAGGCACTGCAAATATTGCTTATAATGGCACAGCAGAAAACCAACCGGAATATGGAAACATCTCCTTGAAACACCACCAACCATTTCTTTTATGGGAAAACACCAACAAGCTATAAATGGCAACTTCATTACAAAATATGTATAAGCAATTGAAAACAACACCTCATAACCAAGGCAATGAAGCTGGGTTGCGCTGTTTTATAAACTGAACATGATTCAACATGAGCATAGCCTCTTGCATTCAATCAAGTTATAACATCTTAATTTATTGGAGGCGTCAAGCATACATCAACCAAGCCTTATCACTTGGAAAATAAAAACATGACAAAGCAGCTAGTTGAAACCATTGGGCCAAAAGACTGATCATGATTCACTCTCTTTTGCTTGAGCAATTAGCTCTGCTTGCATCTTCTTTATCTCCAGCTCCCTTTCCATCCTTTCTTGCTGAAATAACAAGATAACTTTTAGCTGCTTTCAGAAAAAACACTTGTATATTTCTAAATACTTTCTTAAATCATCATATATTTATGGTACACGAATTTGCAAAAGGGATTTTTCATGATAATTGTGATTTTGTTTGTGGAGGCGTGTATGTGGTTGGACGCCGGACAGGTGCTGATGGTGTTTTTTGTGGAAACAACACACTAACACCTGAAACCACTTTTCTATGTTTCAATTTTGCACAAACAATTTTCTAACAACAAATAGATACGTACTGCTCTCATATCTCTAGTCTCGAGATGAATTTAGATAAATGACAATTCAAAAGAGGAGTTAAACATGAGTCTAGAAATAATAATTCTACGCCTAACGCCAATGGAACATAACTATAAAAAGGTTACTTCTCCATGGGTGATATTACATATTATCAGAGGCAGATGGAAAAGTATGAACAAAACCATGCTTAATGTGTTTGTACATAAATTGTAAGTCCCGTCAAGACATCTAGCTTTAACATAACCCCTAATGATCAACAGTCGGTTTGAGTCAACTTGGTACCAACTCATAAACTAGTCTGGACTAATCGTGACTCCAGTCGAGCACTAGTTGTTCATTATACTGCTGCAAATACTGTAAAATGTCACCAGTTACAGTATCATACCTTTGACACATACTATGACAATTAATTAGTGATAAGCCCAGCATAACAAAACACAATCAGGTAACTGAATGGGATGTGTTGAATGTGCATATAGGTTACACAAGCTGCCCTTAGGCAATTTACTCTTAACATGAGATCCATGTGTGAGAAGGGCAAAATGTTAGTGCGTAAGTGAATATGAACCCACATGGAACCCAAGCGATTAGAAGCTACATCAATTAATCCCTCAAGAATTGCAACAAATCCATGCAAATTTCTCGGGCCACTACTCAGTAGTAAGATAGGCAATACGAAAGTAGAGAACAGGCTAGATCGATACATTCAAGATGCAATCCCAGTTTCAGTGGCACGAGTTTTCTGTTGAATAATTAACAACAGCAAGAAAAGGGTCCAACTCGCACTAATTGTATTTAGACTTCAGTTAAAAATATATTTTTAGACTGATTGACTGGATTCTCCATCGAACTTTAATCATCTAACATGGTACCCAGGCAATTGAAAGCTACAACAATTCATTCCCAAAGAATTCCAACAATAATCATGGAAATTTCTCAGAGTCACTACTCAGTAGTAGGATTGGCAATACCGAAGTAAAGAACAGGCTAAATGGATACATTCAAGATGTAATGCCGGTTCCGGTGGGGCGAGTTTTCTGTTGAGTGACTAGCAGCAGGAAGAAAAAGGTCCAATACACACTATCTGACTGACTCAAATCTCTGGCAAACTATAATCATATAACATTCTGCGCGAAGAGCCAAAGCGGTAGGAGTGTAGGACTAAATTCAAATCTATGTTATTCTTGCAGCTGTGAAATGCTAGAAGGAACTATTGTGGGACGAAAAACATAAGTAAATCAGAGACTTGAATTTAAACCCCTAATTCAATAGCAACACACACAACCATGAGCAAACAATGAAAAACAAAATCAACTATTGTGTACAGCGGCGGAGTTATGTGTCAGAATTATCAATCCTGAACCTAAACACACAGGAGGTAACAGCTTGTGTTTCTTTCCTACCGGACTAACCTTTTATTTGCAATGGAATGCCTAGAAATGTCTTTTGTTTAGGAAGGTTCACAGTCCCTGTTGCGACCCGAATCTCCTAGTGCTAACCTGGCCTTCTTGCTGGATATGATCAGATACATCTCCTAGTGCTAACAGGGCCTTCTTGCTAGATATGAGCAGATACATCTGTTACGATGTCCCTTATATGGTCTTCCCTCGGTGTTCTACAACTCTGTAAGGATCATTTCTAGCTCCATTTCGCCATGTCCTACTTAAAAAGATCGAGGCGTAAATTGCAGTCCCTGAGCAAGTCCTCTGTAACGTGGCAAAACTACCGATTGGTGAAACCCCCCTGCTCCAAATCTCGGCATCGCACCTGGACAAACCACCCAGAATCTACAGTTCATCCGGTCAGGTCGGACGGGACACATACAAAGTTAATCGAAGGCGGAGAAGATCGGGTAGGGAGACGACCTGGTAGATCTGGCGCGGCGAGCCAACGGATTCAGTGGGGGAAAGGGGGAAAGAATAGGCCGGCGATTAGGTTACCTTCTCGTCCTGGTGGAGGGCGATCCAGACGTGCACCTTGTCCATGGACTCCCAGAAGAGGAACGCGCCGAAGGTCATCCCGAAGAAGGTCGCCACCCGCACCATCTTCTCCTTCCTCTTCTTCTTCCTCTCCGATCTGTGCCCCCGGCGGATTTGATGGTTTTGGCGACGGCTGCGCGTGGGTGGGGATGGACGGGTTACCTTACCTCCAACTCCAAGGCTCCAATCCACGGCCGGGGATTGGATTTTGGGCTGAATGGACGGAGAGAGAGTGGGGGCGAGTTGAGCTGGGCCTCGTTTTCTGTTAAGCCTAAATATGGCCTTGGCCTGTTTAGTGAGCACTCAGCAGTGATAACAAGTTTTTTTTTTCTCACGCAAGTGAGGACAGGTTCTATTTTTTTAAAAAAAAAATTGATCTATTCATCAACTGTGCAACGAATAGAAATAACCAAAATTACATCCAGATACATATACCACCTAACCATGACTGCAAGCACGGGAGCGAGGTGAAGGCGTACCACTGTCATCGTCCCTCCCTCGTCGGAGTCGGTTAGACCCTATTGTAGTAGATAGTCGAAAAGTCATCGTGTGAAGGTCCTCGCAGGGCCAGCACATGAGAGAAACAATCGTCGGTCATGAAGTGAAGCATATATCTGAAGGATCTAACATGTAGACACAAAACGAGGACGAACAAAGATTTGACCGATAGAAGACAAATATGACCGAATCCCGCGAAATTTACCGAATACACACATCCACATGCGCCTCCAACAATGCTAGACGCACCGTTGGTTTGAGTCTAACCAAAGACAACCTTATTCCATTTTCACGAAGTTGTCGCCACTTCACTCCTAAGCAAGGGTCAGGATCCATCACGCCTCCATGATCCTAAATTCACAGGAGGCGAGACAGATCACTCGTGGCGCCGACGGGAGGCAAGGAACCCTAGCGCATGATCTCTCTAGAGCTGCATACGATAGGGCGCGAAAAGCTTGCAACAAAGGAATAGAACAAGTTCTAGTTGTTAAGCACATATTCGATAATTGCTTAAAATATGAAGGTGCTTCGATTCTGAGATGTGAAAGGGAGGGGCGAGGTAGGAGCCTTTAGCAGAATGTAGCAAACTACCGAGTATGTATTTTTGGAACTCATGTGCGAGTGCTTACTTTATTTTGAAAATAGTTAAAAATACATATTTTATAGTTCAAAAAATGCTAAAACAAACGTATTTTTAGCAAAAGAAGGGGTTCTCCCCCTTCTGATTTCCAGTACTAGAAACTAGGTTTACCGCTACACATTCAGTTCCACCTACTAGCTACCCATCTAACAACTAAACTAGAAATCCAGCTAGAAAGCAAAAGAAACATAGGAGCCTGGACAAGCAAAATAGCTAGGTAGGTATCAAACTATTACATCACTAGGAATATTAATATCAGCAGGAGTTATTACAAGAGAAGATGAGGCCGTCCATAGGATCAATGCATCAATTGATCATTTTTCTTCCACACGAGGCACAGTGTACATCCACCCTTCCGACGATTTTTAAACTTCACTTGCAACATGCCCTAGCATTCTTGTGACCAGTTGTAGAACCTTTTTGCCTGGATCCTTTACCTGCAAAATAGACCATGCGATAATCGAGTGGCATATAATTTTGATTAGTATCATAAGATCATTGTAATTTTTCCCATAAAAAATCTGCATTTCCATATAGTTTAGAATATAGAAGCAATCCATATCAAAACCAATTTTTATCATTTTAGAGAAAGTTTTAATCCACATCCCCGTGCAATCTTGCATGAAAGAAGGTGTTTATTTCAAATTGAAGGCACATCTCAACAGACTCCAAACCAGGGAGGCAGCTGAACGACTAAAGAAAAGATGATCAAATGATTCATCTTTCCCACTGAATATACATAATTTTCTCCCCTTTCCACCCACTCTTGACAAGAGAGTCCTTGGTAATAATTGATTTCCTATTAGCTAGCCACATAAACACTCTAGTTTTAGTAGGGACTTTAATCTTCCAGTGGAATTTCTAGGGAAATTTGCAGCTATCAGCAATCATCTCCCTATAGAGAGATTCTACACATAATTTTCTATCTGCAGTCAACATCCACTCCACATTATCTCTACCACTTTCCATCTTAACCTCAATGCATCTTCCCTTAAGATTTCTCCACATATCCAGGGTTTCCCGGTGCAAAGTTCTTCTAAATTTCAAATCCTCTCACCCTAATTGGATTGCCTCAGCAACTGTGTTGTCACGATCAAAACTTAAATAGTGAAACCTAGGGTATTCATCTTCTAATGCTTTTTATCTACCCACACATCCTCCTAGAACATGGTGTTTCTTTTTCTTAACAAATTTATAAAAGAGGTTTTTGACCTTTAACGGGCCATACAAAAATTGGGAATCTCCACACTATTTCTTAGTGTTAGCAAGACACCCACCAGGTGCATATTTATTGGCCAGCACAAATTACCAAAGGCCTTCTTCAGTTTCTAGTTTCCAAAACCATTTTGCAAGCAAAGCTTTATTCATGATTTTTAAGTTTAGAATGCCCAAACCCCCATAGTCATTGGATGTGCAACATGTTTTCCAGTTAACTAAGTGATTTTTTCCATTTTCATCTTCCAGCCGTACCAATCTAGCTCTATAGAAATAAATTTTCTTAATTATCCCAGCAGGTATTGGGTAGAATGACATAATAAACACGTGGATATTAGTCAAAAAAGATTCCACTAAAGTAATTCTCCCTGCTATAGATCCTAGCAATCTCCCCTGCCAGCAACCACATCTCTTCTCAATCTTATCATTAACACAAGACCAGTGCTTTTTTCCTAATTCTCTTATTAGAAACAGGCATTTCTAAGTATTTAATGGGTATATCTCCCATTTTACAAGTGAATATTTCCTCATAAGTCGCTTGTTTATTAACTGCATCCCCAAATAACATCAGCTCACTTTTATGGAAGTTTATTTTTAATCCACACACCTGCTCAAATGCACATAAGATCATCTTTAAATTCTTTGTAGTCTCTATATCATATTCCAAAGCAAAGATGATGTCATATGCATATTGCAACATGTTTACTCCTTTTTCTAGGTTCTCATTAAGGACTCCCACTGGTGCAGCGACGTCCTACACAAATGGTTTTTAACCCCTTTTAGTGATGCAGTTTCAAACCGTCACCTTACATGTGTGTGTGATAGGGGGTCAATCGCACATGCTACCAAAATGTTTGTGATTTTGGGGGTACATCCCACACAATTCAACAGAGAAATTGTGCGCAATTTGGGGATTAACATCACACGTGGTTATTTCACGAAAATTGTATGTAATGCACGAATCATTGCACATGATTAAAAATAAAAATAAAAATGTGTGTGACGTAAATGTCATCATAGATAATTGGATCCAAAAAACTATGTGCAATGTGTAATCATAACCACGCGTTAATTAGTCCTAAAATCAGCTAGATAGTAATCAATTTGCTATGATCACTCATAAACCACAAGTATATAGGTCATTTGTAGCCTTTTTCGATAAGTAAGGGTGTCGAACCCAACGAGGAGCTAAAGGTAGTATTAATATTCCCTCAAGCTCTATCGACTACCGATACAACTCTACGAATGCTAACATTTACTTTACCTAAAACAAGTATGAAACTATTTTGAGGGAAGGAAACTAGAAGTACTTAGTAGGTGTAATTGATAGTTTTGCAAGATAATAAAGATCATGAAAATAAAAGTTAGCTATTGTTTTAGATAAATATTAATTTAGTTAGTTGTTTAGTAGAAAGCCTTCTGTAATGCAAGAGAAAGATTGTCCATCGACAATTGAATATAACATGATCGATACTTGTCATATGCAATGAAGGAGAGGCATAGGCTATCACACTTTCCGTACTTGGATCATATGCACTTATGATTGGACCTCTAACAAGCATCCGCAACTACTAGAAATCATTAAGGTAAACCCAACCATTGCATTAAATATCAAGTTCTCTTTACTCACATGCGCAAACAACTCCCTTACTTGGGTATAAGCTTCTGTCACTCTAGCCACCCACTATGAGTGAATCATGAACATATTGCAAACCCTCCATGGTGAATCCTTCATGTGTGAGCCTCACGGAAGGCATCTAAGGAAAACACCATGTGAACTTACAACTCATATCAATAACATCATACCATAATTAACCCGTAGGACAAAATAGATCTACTCAAACATCATATGATAGCCACACTGTTGGGGAACGTCGCACGGGAAGCAAAAAAATCCCTACGCTCACCAAGATCAATACATGGAGACTAACATATATGAGAGGGGGTGTGCATCTACATACCCTTGTAGATCACTAATAGGAAGGGTATATAACGCGGTTGATGTAGTCGAACATCTTCGTGATCCAATCACGATCCGTCCCGCGATCTCATCACGATCTGTACCGCGATCCCATCACCATCCATCCCGATCTAGTGCCAACGGACGTCACCTCCGCGTTCAGCACACGTACAACTCGATGACGATCTCCACCTCCTTGATCCAGCAAGCAAGTGGTGGAGAGGTAGATCAGTTCTCTGTCAGCACGACACCATGGCGGTGGCGGTTGTGGAGCTGTTCTGACAGGGCTTTGCCAAGCAATACCGGAACCGATCTAGTGGAGAAAACTAATATATGGGAGAGATAGGGCTGCGCCATGGCATAGGCGTGTTGCATCCCTCTTTCCCCATCTATATATATATAGGGGGAGGGAGAGGAGGGTTGCGCCCTAGGATTTTACCCTAGGGGCGGCGGCCAAGAGAGGGAGGGGCGACGACCCATGGGGTGGCTTGTCACCCAAGTTAGGGTGGCGCCACCTCCTAGGGTTGACCGTCCACCAGCATAGCCTCATGGGCCTTAGATTGGGAGGTGTGCCCAGCCCACTACGGGCTACTGCGCATCCCTCACATCCCATGTGACCCCTTCGGGGCTGATGGCCCCTTCCGATGGACCCCCGGAACCCTTCCGGCACCCCCGGTACGCTACCGGTGAGGCCCGAACCTTTTCCGATGACCAACACGGAACTTCCCATATATAAATCTTTACCTCCGGACCATTCCGGAGCACCTTGTGCTGTCCGGGATCTGATCTGGGACTCCGAACAACCTTCGATCACCAACGTACATAACTCAACTATACCGAAATGTTACCGAACCTTAAGTGTGCAGACCCCGCGTGTTCGAGAACTATGTAGACATGACCTGAGACACTCTCGGGTCAGTAACCAATAGCGGGACCTGGATGCCCAAATTGGGTCCTAAATATTCTACGAAGATCTTTATCGGTCGAACCACGATGTCAAGGATTCAATTAATCCCGTACACTGTTCCCTTTGTCCATCGATATGTTACTTTCCCAAGATTCGATCGTCGGTTTCTCCATACCTAGTTCAATCTCTCTACCGACAAGTCTCTTTACTTGTTCCGTAATACAAGATCCCGTGACTAACTCCTTAGTCACATTGCTTGCAAGCTCATTGTGATGTTGTATTACCGAGTGGGCCCTAGAGATACCTCGCTGTCATACGGAGTGACAAATCCCAGTCTCGATTCACGCCAACCCAAGAGACACCTTTGGAGATACATGTAGAGCACCTTTATAGTCACCCAGTTAAGTTGCACACAAAGCATTCCTCCGGTGCCCGGGAGTTGCATGATCTCATGGTCATAGAAACAGATACTTGACATGCAGAAAACAGTAGCAATAAACTGACATGATCACATGCTACGTTCATAGTTTGGGTCTTGTCCATCACATCATTCTCCCAATGATGTGATCCCGTTATCAAATGATAACTCATGTCTATGCCCAGGAAACCTTGACCATCTTTGATCAACGAGCTAGTCCTTAGAGGCTCACTAGGGACAGTGTGTTGTCTATGTACCCACACATGTATTTGAGTTTCTAATCAATACAAATATACCATGGATACTAAAATATTATCATGAACAAGGAAATATAATAATAACTAATTTCTTATTGCCTCTAGGGCATATTTCCAACACACACATCATTGGATAATTATATATATCATTAAGAACCATGTTTAAGTAGACATTACAACAGGGAGAAGAGGGATTACACCGCTGCATAGAGGGGGGAGAGAGATGGTGGTGATGGCGGTGAAGTTGTTGGTGTAGATCGTCATCACGATGGTTACCCCGATGGTGCTCGAGCGCCACCGGGAGAGACGGGGAGAGAGCCCCCTCCTTCTTCTTCTTCCTTGGCCTCCTCCCTAGGTGGGAGGAGGGTTTCCCCTCTGGTCCATGGACGCCATGGCTCCCGGAGGGCATGAGCCCTGATACGTCTCCAACGTATCTACTTTTCCGAACTCTTTTGCCCTTGTTTTGGGCTCTAATTTGCATGATTTGAATGGAACTAACCCGGACTAACGCTGTTTTCAGCAGAATTGCCATGGTGTTGTTTTTGTGCAGAAATAAAAGTTCTCGGAATGTCCTGAAAATTTACGGAGATTTTTTCTGGAATAAAAGAAAAATACTTGCGCAAAGATCCACCGGAGGGGGCGTGCCACTGGGCCACAAGCCCACAGGTCGCGGCCACCCCCCTAGGCCGCGCCGTGAGGGCTTGGGGGGCCCACGTGGCACCACCGCCCCCAAACTCAGCTCTATATTTTTCGTCTCGCCCAGAAAAAAAATCAGAGAGAAGGTCTCATCGCGTTTTACGATACGGAGGCGCCGCCACATCCTATTCTTCATCTGGAGGGCAGATCTGGAGTCCGTTTCGGGCTCTGAAGAAGGGAAATCGTCACCATTGTCATCATCAACCTTCCTCCATCGACAATTCCATGATGCTCTTCATCGTTCGTGAGTAATCTCATTGTGCTGGACGGTGATGAGTTGGATGAGATCTATCATGTAATCGAGTTAGTTTTGACGGGGATTCACCTTCAGTTTTGAGTAAGTTTGCGACTTCGCCTCCTGCTAGAAATCTTGATATGTCGCCTATGCCTGATGATGCTATGCTTGATACTATGCCTGATGATGCTATGCTTGATACTATGCCTGATGATGCTATGCCTGATACTGCTTTGCCACTAGGTGCATTCCTTGATGCACAAATTGCTAGAGTTGCTGCTAGACGTGATGATACTTCTGAAACTGCTGATACTATTGAAGTAGAACCCGCTACTATGCCTGAATTGCCTGTTATGCCTGATACACGCTATGTTATGGAGGAAGAGATAGTTGAGGACTTTCTTGCATGTAAGGATAGCTATGATGTTGAGAAATTACTACGCAAGTGGAAAGAAAAATCTCTGAACGCTAGGATGAAATACGACCCGAAGTTTGCTACTTCGCCTATCTTTGTGACCGACAAGGATTATGAATTCTCTGTCGACCCTGAGTTAATCACTCTGGTTGAATCAGATCCTTTTCACGGTTATGAGTCTGAAACGGTTGTAGCCCATCTTACCAAACTGCACGATATAGCCACCCTATTCACTAGTGAGGAAAAGATCCGCCACTACTATATCCTCAAGCTGTTTCCTTTCTCGCTAAAGGATGATGCTAAGACCTGGTTCACTTCTCTTGCTCCTGGTTGTGTGCGTAGCCCCCAGGATATGGTCTACTACTTCTCTGAGAAATATTTCCCTGCCCATAAGAAGCAAGCTGCCTTGCAGGAAATATACAACTTTGCTTGAGCTGAAGAAGAGAGTCTCCCACAAGCTTGGGGGAGGCTCATCCAGCTACTGAATGCTTTGCGTGATCACCCTCTTGAGAAGAACGAAATACTTGATATCTTCTATAATGGACTTACCGATGCTTCCAAAGACCACCTAGATAGTTGTGCTGGTTGTGTTTTTAGGGAACAGACTGTAGAACAAGCCGAGATCCTATTGAATAACATCTTGTGCAATGAGAATGCTTGGACTATTCCCTAACCACCACCTAAGCCAACTCCGAAGAAAAGAGGTATTCTATTCCTCAGTCCTGAAGATATGCAAGAAGCTAAGAAATCTATGCGAGAGAAAGGCATTAAATCTGAAGATGTCAAAAATCTACCACCTATCGAAGAGATCCATGGTCTTGATAACCCGATAGAGGTAGTAGAAGTAAATCCTCTACGTAGGTTTGATGAGAGTGATATTCCTTTTGATAAACCTGCTAGCTTATGCCTGGATGAATTTGATAACTTTGTTGCCAAACAACAAAGTTTCAATGATTATGTTAGCAAACAATTGGAACAGAATGCTCATATGCTTGGTCATTTAAGTGCTTGTGTGGACAGAAATGTCAATGATCTTAAACTTTTGAGTAAACATGCCTCTATGGTTACTACTCAAGTAGAACAAGTACTTAAAGCTCAGAATGACTTGCTCAACGAGTTGAATGAAAATTCCGTCCGAGTCATCACTAGAGGCGGTAGAATGACCCAGGAACCTTTGTATCCTGAGGGTCGTCCGAAGAGAATTGAACAATATTCTCAAGGAGTTAGCACTGATGCACCTAGTCATCCTAGAAAGAAGAAGAAAGATGATAGGAACCTGCACGCTAGCAACCCTGTTGCTGCTACCCCTGAGAGTCCAAACGATGCCTCTGTCTCTGATGCTGAAACACAATCTGGTGATGAACATGAACCTAATGATAATATCAATAGTGATGTTCGTGATGATGCTCAACCTAGCAATGATAAGGATGTGGAGATTGAACCTGTTGATCTTGATAACCCACATCCTAAGAATAGAAGATACGATAAGAATGACTTCGCTGCTAGGAAGCATGGTAAAGAAAGGGAACCATGGGTTCAGAAACCCATGCCCTTTCCTCCCAAACCATCCAAGAAAAAGGATGATGAGGATTTTGAGCGATTCGTTGAAATGATCAGACCTGTCTTTCTGCAAATGCGTTTGACAGATATGCTCAAAATGTCTCCGAATGCTAAGTACATGAAAAATATTGTGACTAATAAGAGGAGGATACGTGAGGTTGAGATTTCCACCATGCTCGCTACTTCAAGGGTGGAACTCCTAAGAAACTAGGTGATCCCGGTGTGCCCACTATACCTTGCTCCATTAAAGGTAACTACGTTAGAACTGCGTTATGCGACCTTGGAGCCGGTGTTAGTGTTATGCTTCTCTCCCTTTATCGTAGACCTGAACTGGATAAGTTGACACCCACTGAAATCTCTCTGCAAATGGCTGACAAATCAACTGCTTTCCCTATCGGCATTTGCGAGGATGTGCCTGTTGTGGTTGCTAATGTCACTATCTTAACAGACTTTGTTATCTTGGATATTCCTGAGGATGATGCCATGGCAGTCATCCTCGGAAGACCCTTTTTAAAAAATGCAAGGATGTTATAGATTGCAACAAAGGCAATGTCACTTTCCATGTCAATGGTAATGAGCATACGGTGCACTTTCCGAAGAAACAATATCGAGTACATTGCATCAATGCTATCGAAAAAACTTCATCGATTCTTATTGGAAGCTTTGAATGCACTATTCCTCGTGTCAAGATGAAGTATGATTTTCTTGTTGGGGAAATACATACCCCCATTGAGGTGACCTAGTGACTATTCGAAAATTCTCCGTTCTCTTTTGCGATTCGAAAAGGTTTGTGGAGGAGGCTTGATCAACCTCACTGACGGATTTCTTTCGATGACCATGAGATGGATGAATTGAGGAGTCACAAACCTCTGTTCCAAGCTTTCACTTTAGGTTCCTTAGAAGAAAAATGATAGATTTAGTTTAGTTTTCCCTGTTTTCTGTTTTAGCGTCCGGTAGAAAAGTACCCCGAAAATAAAAGTTCTCCGAACGTCCTGAAAATCAAGTATGATTTTTTCTGGAATTTTTGAAAAATTCTGACACAAAGAGCTTGTCTGGGGGCCACACCAGTGGGCCACAAGCCCTAGGGGCGCGGGCACCCCCCTGGCCGCGCCACCCAGGCTTGTGGGGCCCACAGGAATCCCCTCCACTCCTTCTTGGTCTTATCTCCTTCTCCTACCTCCAGAAAAAATCGTTTCGCAGCTCAAACCCGTGTTCTTGCTCCTCTTGCTAGGATTTACGAACTCTTTGCTCAAATCACCATTATCCGAACCATTTTGGGGAAATTACTCCTTGGTAAGTGACTCCTCCATTGGTCCAATTAGTTTTTGCTCTAGTGCCTTATACTCCGCGTATTTTTGCTGCCTTGGTGACCATGTTCTTGAGCTTTGCATGCTGATTTTAGCTGGTCCCAAGTAGTTTTGATGCGTAATATGGCCTCTAGGCACTTGTGGGTGTAGTTTCTACGAGTTTTGTTGAGCCTTGTTCACTTTTCCTTAGAGTCACTAAAAATTTCAGAAATTTTCAGAGATAGAAAAGGGAAAATATGAGGAGATTCTTGAGAGGCTCTTCAAGCCGTGACCCCAAGGATGATGGGAGTGAGAAGAAGCCCAAGTATTTGGTCCCTCGAGTCACAGAAGTTCGAGCGTGCGAGTGGCCAAGCGATGTGTTCTTACGCGCCACTGGAATTTATGAGGACTTATATCACTTAATGGAAAACGCAGGCCTTACCGCCTTCGTTGAAGATAAGTGTCCGCAATACCTCCTCCTCACTAATATCTTCGTACAAAGCTTTAACTTCTATCCGAGGAAGAATCCTCCTATGGTTGAGTTCAAACTTTATGATATCCCCCAGCGCATGTCACTCCAGGATTTTTGCAATGTCTGCAAATTACCTTATGTTGGGGATATTCATGAACCTCGTCCACGGGACTTGGAAGCTTTCATCAGTACAATTGCTGTAGGAGAGGAGAGAGGAGTGTCTTGCGTTAGAGCTACTAGCATTCATTTTCCCGTGCTTCGGTACTTCTCATTATTTGTGGGAAAATGTTTGATTGGCCGTGGGAAAGCTGGGTCCCTTAGCTCCCCGGATCTTGCGGTCTTGCGCGAAGCTCTATATAACGATAAAACTTATAGCTTGGGCGCCATAGTAGCTCAACGGTTGAACCTGAACCGTTCTAAGGGTGTTGTCTATGGAGGTATCTATGCTACTCGTCTTGCTAGACACTTTGAGATACCCATTAGACCGGAGGAAGAAGAAGAGGTTCTTCTTCCCGAGAGATATGTAGATTACGATAGCATGGTTCGCCATGACTTTCTTGATAGAGATATAAATAGAAGGATGATTTATAACCTCGTATTTGGTCAGGGTACTCGTGAGACTATTACTTTGCCTACTCCTTCTTTGTTCAATCTTCATGTAGGTAGGTACACTATTATGCCCTCGGACATCTACGCGTATTGGGGCTTGGCCCAACCACACGTGCCCGTGCCCGAGCCGCCAGTCGAGTACCAGACGCCAGCTTATCAGTGGGAGCCAGAGGAGCTCACACAGCAGTGGCATCCTCAGTCCACTCCGGAGTACCCCGGAGCTGGTTATTTCCCTCCTTGGGAGTAGACCAACTTAGGCCAAAAGCCTAAGCTTGGGGGAGTACGTGTTTCTCACCGACTTTACATTCTTGCTTATGCTTTCACTTTGTTAGCCGGTGTTCACACTTTGCCACTGTATCATCCATGCTAGTTTATTTTCTTTTTCTCGTTTTCTTTTCGTGTGTCTGTCTAGTTTGAGAAAACCCAAAAAGATTTCCTTTTTCTTCTTTTGCTTGTTGGGAGATTTCCCATGTAAATAGTTTTCTTTTTCTTTGGGTCAAGGTAGAAGATATCGGTTACAATGTTTAGTGGCTCTTGCATGCATACCTGTTTAGCTTTCAAAGAGCCATATTACTTTGTCTTCTCCTTTGTGTTTGCCTGTAGATTCCAGCGTAGTCCAAAGCACGAGCACGCTTATTATTGTTCACATCATTCGGTCGTGCAAATGAAAGGCAATAATGACGATATATGATGAAGAGACTGAGCCTGGAAAAGCTGGTATGAACTCGATCTATTTTGTTTTTGTAAATATGACTAGCTCATCATACCTGGTTCAGCTTTGTTGTGAGAGAAACATTTTTGCAATGACAACTTAGAGATCATAGTTGCTTATTCCATGCTTACTTAGCTAGGAGCTTATAATGGTTTGTCTTGGATGCCAACATGAACTTTGAGATGACTGTGTTGTAGTATGATAGGATGGTATCCTCCTTTGAATGATTCAAGTGGCTTGACTTGGCGCATGTTCACGCATGTAGTTGAAACAAAATCAACATAGCCTCTATGATGTTCATGCTCATGGTGATTTATGTCCTACTCATGCTTGCACTCAATGTTAGTTAATCTCAATGCATTTTGATGACCGTTGTCCCTCTCTAGTTGGTCGCTTCCCAGTCTTTTGCTAGCCTTCACTTGTACTAAGCGGGAATACTGCTTGTGCATCCACCTCCAATAAACCTAAAGTTGTTCCAGATGAGTCGACCATACCTACCTATATGTGGTATCTACCCGCCGTTCCAAGTAAATTTGCATGTGCCACTCTCTAAACCTTCAAGAAATAATCTGTTTTGCATGCCCGAACCGCTCATGTGGCGACAGGGGGCTATTGGTATCTGCCATGCTAGGCGTGTTATCCTCGATATGTGTTTATTCACTATCATTCACGAGAAAGGGGCTGGTAATTGGAATTCCCAGTTCCATGCTCAAATCGAAAAGATAATTGCAAACAAAACTCCCCCAGGATTGATGTTGGTATGGACAGTACCCGAGGATTCGGCTAGCCGTGTGATGTCCGTTATGCTACTGTACAAAAGACCTTCTGCGTTGGTGTTCCCATGAAGCGGAGAGGATGATGTAGCACAGTGGAGGTAAGTATTTCCCTCACTTTGAGAACCAAGGTATCAATCCGGCAGAGGAGTATCTCAAGATTCTGCACAAACACAAAAGCTTGCACCCAACGCTATGAAGGGGTTGTCAATCCCTTATAGATTATTTGCCAAGTGAGAACTGAAAGCAACAAAGTAACAAAGCAAAGTAAAAGCGGAGTTGTAAACGATGGATGTGAATAGTCCCGAGGGCCGTAGTGTTTACTAGTGGCTTCTCTCAAGAAAGCAAGTAGACGGTGGGTGAACAAATTACTGTCGAGCAATTGATAGAACTGTGCAGAGTCGTGACGATATCTATGCAATGCTTATTTCTATAGGCATCACGTCCGAAACAAGTAGACCGATACTTTCTGCATCTACTACTATTACTCCACACGCCGACCGCTATCCAACATGCATCTAGTGTATTAAGTGCATAAGAACAGAGTAACGTCTTAAGCAAGATGACATGATGTAGAGGGATAATCGCAAACCAATGATAAACCCCCCATCTTTTTACCCTTGATGGCAACTACTTGATGTTTGCCTTGCTGCCCCTACTGTCACTCGGAAAGGTCACCACATGGCAGAACCCAAAACCAAGCACTTGTCCCATTGCAAGAATCATAGATCTAGTTGCCCAAACTAAACCCAAGACTCGAAGAGACTTACAAGGATATCAAATCATGCATATAAGAAATCAGCAAAGACTCAAATATATATCATAGATCATCTGATCACAAGTCCACAATTCATCGGATCTCGACAAACACACCGCCAAAGAAGATTACATCGGATAGATCTCCATGAAGATCATGGAGAACTTTGTATTGAAGATCCAAGAGAGAGAAGAAGCCATCTAGCTACTAACTACGGACCCGTAGGTCTGAAGTGAACTACTCATGAGTCATTGGAAGGGCGATGATGATGATGAAGAAGCCCTCCAACTCCAAAGTCCCCTCCGGCAGGGCGCCGGGAAGTGTCTCCAGATGAGATCTCACGGAAACGGAAGCTTGCGGCGGCGGAAAAGTATTTTCGAGGCTCCCCCAATTGTTTGCGGAATATTTGGGAATTTATAGGCCAAAGACCTAGGTCAGGGGACGGCCAGGGAGGCCACAAGCCTGCCCACCGCCGCCTCCCCTGGTGGCGGAGTGGGGGCTTGTGGGCTCCCTGGAGCCCACCTGGCTTGGCCCAAAAGCCCCCTGGACTTCTTCCGTTCAGGAAAAAATCATTTCAGGGTTTTTATTCCGTTTGGACTCCATTCCAAAATCAGATCTGAAAAGAGTCAAAAACACGGAAAAAACAGGAACTGGCACTTGGCACTAAATTAATAAGTTAGTCCCAAAAATATATAAAAAGGTACATAAAACATACAAAGAAGGCAAGATAACAGCGTGAAATCATCAAAAATTATAGATACGTTTGAGACGTATCAAGCATACCCAAGCTTAACTCCTGCTCGTCCTCGAGTAGGGAAGTGATAAGAATGAATTTTTGATGCTTTCATGCTACCTAGCATAGGTTTCCTTTGTAATTCCTCTTATGTGACGTGAATGTTCAGATCCATTAGATTCAAAACAATAGTTTCTATTGAGGTGAAAACAATAATAATTCAAGCAAACTAGAAAGTAATCATGACCTTTCAAAATAACAAGGCCAAAAGAAAGTTATCCCTACAAAAGCATATAGTCTGTCTATGCTCTATCATCATTGCACAACGAATTTAAATCATGCACAACCCCGGTATTGGCCAAGTAATTGTTTCACACCTTTACTTTCTCAAACATTTTCAACTCTCACGCAATACATGAGCGTGAGCCATGGTTATAGCACTATAGATGGTGTGGAATGTGGTGGAGGTTGCAAGACAAAAAAGGAGAAGATAGTCACATTAACTAGGCATATCAATGAGTTGTGGAGATGCTCATCAATAGTTATCAATGTGAATGAGTAGGGATTGCCATACAAATGATGCACTAGAGCTACAAGTATGTGAAAGATCTTAAAGAAAACTAGTGGGTGTGCATCCAACTTGCTTGCTCACGAAGACCTAAGGCAATTTTGAGGAAGCCTATCATTGGAATATACAAGCCAAGTTATATAATGAAAATTTCCCACTAGCTATATGGTGGTGACAAAACGAGAGACTCTCAATCATGAAGATCATGGTGCTTAATATGCACAAGTGTGGAAAAAGTGGTAGCATTGTCCCTTCTCTCTTTTTCTCTCTCTTTTTTATATATATTTTTTATTTTGGTGGGCTCTTTGGCCTCTTTTTTTGGGGCTTCTTTGGCCTCTTTTATTTCCTCACATGGGACAATGCTCCAATAATGATGATCATCACACTTTCAACTCAAAACTTAGAGCAACTATGACTCTATATGGAATGCCTTCGGTAGTATACCGTGGCAATGATCTGGCATGGCATAGACATCAATGGAAACATCATGCTAGCTATCTTACGATCGTGCAAAGGAAATGTAGACGTGGTGGCACATGTCAAGGTGGTAGTTGCATGGCAGTATATCTCGGAATGACTTTGAAAAAGCCATAGTAGGTAGGTATGGTGGCTGTTTTGAGGGAGGCTAATGGTGGGTTTTGTGCACCGGCGAAAGTTGCGCGACACTAAGAACATAGTGATGGTGGAAGGTGAAAGCGCATCTAAACCATGGACTCAACATTAGTCGTGAAGAACTCATATACTTGTTGCAAAAGTTTTATTAGTAATCGAAACAAAGCATTCAACGCATACTCCTAGGGGGAGGGTTGGTAGGTATAAACCATCGCGCGATCCCGACCGCCACGCAAAGGATGACAATCAATATACTAATCATGCTCAGATTTCATCACATAGCGGTTCACCATACGTGCATGCTACGGGAATCACTAACTTCAACACAAGTATTTCTAGATCCACAACACCTTACTAGCATGACTTCAATATTACCATAGCCACAACTCAAAACAAATTGAGATGAATCAAACTTCTCTAACTATTCAATGCACATGAAGGTGGAAGTTTTCGTATCCCTTTGGATAACTACCCCTTTTGAGACTACTTTCAAAGCATAGATCAACTACCAAGCCATGCACCGCTGTGCTCTAAAAGATATAAGTGAAGCACATAGAGCAAAAGTATCTAGCTCAAAGGATATAAGTGAAGCACATGTGAGCTGAATTGTCTATCAAAAGATATAAGTGAAGCTCGACAAAATCACGGTGTGTGCATGTCTCTCTCTCTAGGTGTGCAGCAAGGATGATTGTGACACAACAAAAATAAAAGACTCCTACGATACAAGACGCTCCAAGAAAAAACACATAACATGTGGTGAATAAAAATACAGCCCCAAGTAACGTTACCGATGGATTGAAGACGAGAGAGGGGATGCCTTCCCGGGGCATCCCCAAGCTTAGGCTTTTACGACATCCTTGAATCTCTTGGGGTGCCTTGGGCATCCCCAAGCTTGAGCTCTTGCCACTCTTTATCCTTTTGTCCATAAGAACTTCACCCAAAACTTGAAAACTTCACAACACGAAACTTAAACACAAACTCTTGATAACATTAGTACAAGAAAGCAAACCACCACTTCCTTAGGTACTGTAGCAAACTTAAATTCTACTTGTGCTGATGTTGGGTTACTGTACTTTCAATCTTCCATGGCTAATACCCCCCGATACTATCCATAGTTTCATCAAAATAAGCAACCAACACAACAAAAAACAGAATCTGTTAACAGCAGACCAGTCTGTAGCAATCTGTATGTTTCGTATACCTCTGGTACTTAAAAACTTCTGGACAATTACGACAGTCTGAAGAATTTGCGTAGCAATCAGCAGAAAAAAGAATCAACTCAAAAGCTCTTTCAGAAAGAAAATGAAAATTCTTTTCGTGAGCAGAAAGTTTCTGTCTTTTCCAGCATGACAAAACAATCATCCCCAAGACTAATCATAACGGTTTTGCTTGGCACAAACGCAAAAATAAACACAAAAAACACAATCATAACAGAATTATGAAAGTGTGGAAAACACAAAACAGAAATAAAAATGATACATTCGTTGGGTTGCATCCCAACAAGCGCTTTTGTTTAACGCCCTTAGCTAGGCATTGAATGCTGCTCTCACAAAAGACAAGAGTTGAAGCACAACGAGAGCATCATAAAGCATGTGAAGATCACATCTAAGTCTAACATACTTCCTATGCATAGGCATTTTATAGAAAAACAAATTGGCAAGACAACCAATAGTTGCCCTATGGAAGGAAGAAGAAAGAGACAAAAGCAATCTCAACATAACGAGAGGTGATTTGGTAACATGAAAGTTTCTACCAAAATATTTTCCCCTCTCATAGCAATTACATGTGGGATCATATTCAAATTCAACAATTTAGCTATCCCATAGGATACTCTTTTCATGATCCACATGCATGCAAAGTTGACGCTCTTCAAAAATAGTGGGATTATCATCAAATAAAGTCATGACTTCTCCAATCCCACTTTCAGTATTGTTGCAAATATCATATTCATCATGAGGTTTGAACAAATTTTCAAGATCATAAGAAAGATCATCACCCCAATCAGGATTATTGCAACAAGTAGTGGACAAAGCAAAACTAGCATCCCCAAGCTTAGGGTTTTGCATAATTTTAGCATGATTATCACTAATAGAATTTATAGTGAAACCATTGCAATCATGCTTTTCATCCAAGGAGCCCTCGTGAATCACTTCATGAATTTCTTCCTCACAATTTTCAGATTCACGCATCTTACGCAAAACTCCAAAGAAATAGTCAATTGCCCTAAACTCACTAGCAATTTGTTCCACATGAGTGGGTCTCTTAAAGAGACTAGCAAGTGGATGAGGATCCATATCACTAGATTTTCAGCAAGCGAAGATGCAAGCATATTGAGGGCACATGGCACGCAAGCGAACAGAAAGCAAGCGAGAGAAAAGGGCAAACGAGATTAGGCAAATGAAAACGGAAAAATGTGAAGTGGGGGAGAGGAAAACGAGAGGCAACTGGCAACAAAAGTAAATTCAAGAGAAGAGTTTGTGAGACCTACTTGGATAGATCTTGATTTCTCCTCCCCAGCAATGACGCCATAAATGCTTCTGATGTCCGTTATGCTACTGCACAAAAGACCTTCTAGTGGCGCCAGAAATGGGTACGTTGACGACACCAGGAATCCTTCTGCGTTGGTGTTCCCTCAAAGCGGAGAGGATGATGTAGCACAGCGGAGGTAAGTATTTCCCTCAGTTTGAGAACCAAGGTATCAATCCGGCGGAGGATTATCTCAAGGTCCTGCACAAACACAAAAGCTTGCACCCAACGCTATGAAGGGGTTGTCAATCCCTTATAGATTGTTTGCCAAGTGAGAACTGAAAGCAACAAAGTAACAAAGCAAAGTAAAAGCGGAGTTGTAAACGATGGATGTGAATAGACCCGGGGGCCGTAGTGTTTACTAGTGGCTTCTCTCATGAAAGCAAGTAGACGGTGGGTGAACAAATTACTGTCGAGCAATTGATAGAACTATGCAGAGTCGTGACGATATCTATGCAATGATTATTTCTATAGGCATCACGTCTGAAACAAGTAGACCGATACTTTCTGCATCTACTACTATTACTCCACACGTCGACCGCTATCAAGCATGCATCTAGTGTATTAAGTCCATAAGAACAGAGTAACGCCTTAAGCAAGATGACATGATGTAGAGGGATAATCTCAAACCAATGATAAAAACCCCATCTTTTTACCCTTGATGGCAACTGCTTGATGTGTGCCTTGCTGCCCCTACTGTCACAAGGAAAGGTCACCACATGGCAGAACCCAAAACCAAGCACTTCTCCCATTGCAAGAATCATAGATCTAGTTGCCCAAACTAAACCCAAGACTCGGAGAGACTTACAAGGATATCAAATCATGCATATAAGAAATCAGGAAAGACTCAAATATATATCATAGATAATCTGATCACAAGTCCACAATTCATCGGATCTCGACAAACACACCGCCAAAGAAGATTACATCGGATAGATCTCCATGAAGATCATGGAGAACTTTGTATTGAAGATCCAAGAGAGAGAAGAAGCCATCTAGCTACTAACTACGGACCGTAGGTCTGAAGTGAACTACTCATGGGTCATTGGAAGGGCGATGATGATGATGAAGAAGCCCTCCAACTCCAAAGTCCCCTCCGGCAGGGCGCCGGGAAGGGTCTCCAGATGAGATCTCGCAGAAACGGAAGCTTGCGGCGGCGGAAATGTATTTTCGAGGCTCCCTCGATTTTTTGCGGAATATTTGGGAATTTATAGGCCAAAGACCTAGGTCAGGGGGCGGCCAGGGAGGCCACAAGCCTGCCCACCGCCGCCTCCCCCTGGTGGCGGTGTGGGGGCTTGTGGGCTCCCTGGAGCCCACCTGGCTTGGCCAAAAAGCCCCCTCGACTTCTTTTGTTCGGGAAAAAATCATTTCGGTGTTTTTCTTCCGTTTGGACTCCGTTCCAAAATCAGATCTGAAAAGTGTCAAAAAACACGGAAAAAAACAGGAACTGGCACTTGGCACTGAAATAATAAGTTAGTCCCAAAAAGATATAAAAAGGTACATAAAACATACAAAGAACACAAGATAACAGCGTGAAATCATGAAAAGTTATAGATACGTTTGAGACGTATCACCGTGGAGTGTGATTGATTGGTGGTGGGGGAGTCAAAACTTTACTTTTCTGTTTGGGAACCGCCTATAGCATGTGTAGTGTGGAAGATGTTGAGAACTCTTAGTCATTGCGTTGACAATGAAAGCATGCCACCCAAAATTATTATCTCTATTTTAAAAGTTTGAGCTCTGGCACCTCTGCAAATCAATGCTTCCCTCTGCGAAGGGCCTGTCTATTTATGTTCCTGTTGAGTCATCCTCCTCTTACAAAAGCACCAATTAGAGAGCACGTTTGTCATTTTTACGCTTTGCTTTTAACTCTGTTGAGTATGACTGTGACTGGATCTTGATTGCCTTGAATTACAATGTTTAGTCAGCCCTTGGTCTTTGAAGGTGCTCTGCATTTATGTTTTGCGGTCTTAGAAAAAGCTAGCGAGATACCATCTATTCGTGCTGCTTCATGATTGTTGTGATTGAAGTGTTGACGTTTGAGACTTATTATTATTTGCTCGCTAGTTGATTATGCCATTGATATGAGTTTACCGTGAGACCTAGATGTCATTTGCTTATGTGGTTTGCTTGTGATCTTGCTGAAATTCTGGTTATGTGCTAGACATAGTTGCAACAACAAGATCAAACAGAGTTCGTCAAAGTTTTTCTTTTGTCTCTCTCAGTTTATCAACTGAGTTGCTTGAGGACAAGCAAGGCTTTAAGCTTGGGGGAGTTGATACGTCTCCAACGTATCTACTTTTCCGAACTCTTTTGCCCTTGTTTTTGACTCTAATTTGCATGATTTGAATGGAACTAACAAGGACTAACGCTGTTTTGAGCAGAATTGCCATGGTGTTGTTTTTGTGCAGAAATAAAAGTTCTCGGAATGTCCTGAAAATTTACGGAGATTTTTTCTGGAATAAAAGAAAAATACCTGCGCAAAGATCCACCGGAGGGGGCGTGCAAGTGGGCCACAAGCACACAGGCCGCGGCCACCCCCCTAGGCCGCGCCGTGAGTGCTTGTGGGGCCCACGTGGCACCACCGCCCCCAAACTGAGCTCTATATCTTCCGTCTCGCCCGGAAAAAAATCAGAGAGAAGGTTTCATTGCCTTTTACGATACGGAGGCGTCGCCACATCCTGTTTTTCATCTGGAGGGCAGATCTGGAGTCCGTTTCGGGCTCCGGAGAAGGGAAATTGTCGCCATCGTCATCATCAACCTTCCTCCATCGACAATTCCATGATGCTCTTCATCGTTCGTGAGTAATCTCATTGTAGGCTTGCTGGACAGTGATGAGTTGGATGAGATCTATCATGTAATCGAGTTAGTTTTGACGGGGATTGATCCCTAGTATCCACTATGTTCTAGATTGATGTTGCTACTACTTCGCTATGCTTAATGCTTGTCACTAGGGCCCGAGTGCCATGATTTCAGATCTAAACCTATTATGTTGTCGCCAATATATGTGTGTTTTAGATCCTATCTTGCAAGTGTAGTCACCTACTATGTGTTATGACCCGACAACCCCGGAGTGACAATAGCCGGAACCACACCCGGAGATGACCATAGTATGAGGAGTTCATGTATTCACCACGTGTTAATGCGTTGGTCCGGTTCTTTATTAAAAGGAGAACCTTAATATCCCGTAGTTTCCATTAGGACCCCGCTGCCACGGGAGGGATGGACAATAGATGTCATGCAAGTTCTTTTCCCTAAGCACGTATGACTATATACGGAATACATGCCTACATTAGATTGACGAACGGGAGCTAGTTACTTATCTCGCCGTGTTATAGTTGTTACATGATGAATCACATCCGTCATACTCATGCATCACCGATCCACTGCCTACGAGTCTTTTACTACTGGTCCTCGCTACGTTACTTTGTCTAGGCTTGTCCCTTGCTACAAAAGGGATTGGGCCACTTTGCTACTGCTGTTGCTATTGCTGTTACTCTGTTGCTGTTGCTACTGCTGTTCCTTGCTACTTTGTTGTTACTTGTTACAAGACCTTTTTCGACACCATTGCTGGGGAAGAATAGTTCCCCGTCCACGTTCACTTTACTAGCGCCATTGATACAACCGTTAGGAATAGTCTGCCGTCAACAATTCTGTTTCTGACATCGTTGCTATCATATTACTCTGCTACTGATACTTTGCTTGCAGACACTAATCTTTCAAGTGTGGTTGAATCTGACAAACTCAGCTGCTAATACTTGAGAATATTCTTTCGCTGCCCCTTTGGCGAATCAACAAATTTGGGTCGAATACTCTATCCTCGAAAACTGTTGCGATCCCCTACACTTGAGGGTCATCAAGCCCCTCCGAGATTTGATCTATCTCTTTGTTTCTCTTCTCTTTTCACGACTTCTTTCTAACCCATTCACCGTTTCTTAAATATCTGGAGATTCGTAACTCCGATCAGGATGAAATTTCAAGGGGATTTTTATCACGAAAATATCTTTCTTGCCACGAAAGTATGGCCCCAACCGACTTAAGGGGGAGCCACAAGACATGAGGGCACGGCCAACCCCCCTATTCGCACCGAGTTGGCTTGTGCCCCCTCGGGCACCGTGTTGCATTGTTTCTTCTTCCCAAAGTTCCAATATATTCCAAAAAAAATCTCCATAAATTTTTATCGCATTTGGACTTCGTCAGATATGGAATTTCCGCAAAACAAAAACACACGCAAACAGGAACTCGCACTAGCCACTGCATAAGTAAGTTATTCACAAGAATAATATAAAATGTTCCCAAAGTATATGGAAGTTGTAGAACATTGGCATAAAACAAGAAAAAATTATAGATACGACGGAGACGTATTGATAATCCCCAAGTGCAAGGAATCATCATAGCAATTTCCAAAGGTGGAAGTGATAAGTATGGAGTATCGAACCCACAAGGAGCTAAAGGTAAGAGCAATATTCTCTCAAGTCCTATCTGCCACTGATACAACTCTACGTACGCTGAACGTTTGCCTCCAACTAGGAACGAGAAATAAAACTACATTGTGGTATGAAGATAATAGCTTTGCATGATATCGGGGAACTAAAATATAAAAATAGGTGATATTATCATAAAGTTAGAATATATTACAATATATTACAAATAGCGAGTGTGGAACAATGATGGGTCGGTGTGCGGAATTGTCCTAGGCAATTGTTAACAAGATAGGTAATCATTATTACAATTTTAAACGAGGGAGAGACATAAGCTAACATACTTTCTCTACTTGGATCATATGCACTTATGATTGGAACTCTAGCAATCATCCGCAACTACTAGAGATCATTAAGGTAAAACCCAACCATAGCATTAAAGCATCAAGTCCCCTTTATCCCATACGCAACAATCCACCTACTCGGGTTTATGCTTCTGTCACTCAAGCAACCCACTATAATCGACTCATGAACATATTGAAACACCCTACATAACGGGATAAGCATGACAACGGAAACCCTCACGCTTGCGCGACACGGAGAGCACCATAGGACAACACCAATAATAAAGCATGCAACTCAAACCAATCAAGATCATCAATCAACCCATAAGACAAAGGGAATCTACTCAAAACATCATAGGATGGCAACACATCATTGGATCATAATATGTGGCATAAAGTGATATGTCCATTTTGCATCATGTTTTCATGTTGATATTTATCGCTTCTTGGGTTGTTATTTCACTTCACGGTACAATTCTTATGCCTTTTCTCTCTTATTTTGCAAGGTTTACATGAAGAGGGAGAATGCCGGCAACTGGAATTCTGGCCTAAAAGTGGAGCAAGTTTGAGATACCTATTTTGCGCAACTCCAAACGCCGTAAGAATCAACGAGGATTTTTCCCGGATTTATAAAAAAACTCGCTCGAAGAAGCGCCAGAGGGGCGCAAGGGGTTGGCCTTAAGCCTGCACGGCGCGACCACCCCCCAGGCCGCGCCATGAGGGCTTGTGGGCAACCTGTGGCCCACTTTCCCCCCTCTTTTGCTATATGAAGGGTTTCGTCCATGAAAAAAATTCAAGGAGGAGCTTTTTCGTGGTTTCGCCGCCGCCACGAGGTGGAACTTGAGCAGAACCAATCTAGAGCTCCGACAGGACGATCCTGCCGGGGAAACTTCCCTCCCGGAGGGGGAAATCGTCGCCATCGTCATAACCAACACTCCTCTCATCGGAGGAGACTCATCACCGTCAACATCTTCATCAGCACCATCTCATCTCCAAACCCTAGTTCATCACTTGTAACCAATCTCCGTCTCGCGGCTCCGATTGGTACTTGTAAGGTTGCTAGTAGTGTTGATTAGTCTTTGTAGTTGATGCTAGTTGGATTATTTGGTGGAAGAGTTTATGTTCAGATCCTTGATGCTACTCATTACCTCTCTGGTCATGAATATGATTATGATTTGTGAGTAGTTACTTTTGTTCCCGAGGACATGGGATAAGTCATGCTAATAGTAGTCATGTGAATTTGGTATTCGTTCGGTAATTTGATGTGTTGTATGTTGTTTTTCCTCTAGTGGTGTTATGTGAACGTCGACTACATAACACTTCACCATTATTTGGGCCTAGAGGAAGGCATTGGGAAGTAGTAAGTAGATGATGGGTTGCTAGAGTGACAGAAGCTTAAACCCTAGTTTATGCGTTGCTTCGTAAGGGGCTGATTTGGATCCACTAGTTTAATGCTATGGTTAGACTTTGTCTTAATTCTTCTTTCATATTTGCGGATGCTTGCGAGAGGGGTTAATAATAAGTGGGATGTTTGTCCAAGTAAGTGCAGTACCCAAGCGCCGGTCCACCCACATATCAAACTATCAAAGTAACGAACGTGAATCATATGAACATGATGAAAACTAGCATGACAGAAATTCCCGTGTGTCCTTGGGAGCGTTTTTCCTCCTATAAGACTTTGTTCAGGCTTGTCCCTTGCTACAAAAGGGATTGGGCCACTTTGCTGCACCGTTGCTACTTTTGTTACTTGTTGCTTGCTACGAATCATCTCACCACACAATCACTTGTTACCGACAATTTCAGTGCGTGCAGATTTTACCTTGCTGAAAACCACTTGTCAGATCCTTCTGCTCCTCGTTGGGTTCGACACTCTTACTTATCGAAAGGACTACGATTGATCGCCTATACTTGTGGGTCATCAAGACTCTTTTCTGGCGCCGTTGCCGGGGAGTGAAACGCCTTTGGTAAGTGGAACTTGGTAAGGAAACATTCATATAGTGTGCTCAAATTTATTGTCACTTGTCTCTATGGATACTAATCCTTTGAGGGGCTTGTTCGGGGTATTTTCACCTCGAACGGAAGCACAAAGAGTTTCTCCTCAACCCGCTGCACCTACTGAAAATATTTGCTTTGAATTTCCTTCGGGTATGCTTGAGAAACTGTTGGCTAATCCTTTTACAGGAGATGGAACATCACATCCAGACTTGCATCTAATCTATGTAGATGAAGTTTGTTGTTTTGTTTAAGCTTGCAAGTTTGCCCAAGGATGAGGTCAAGAAGAAGGTATTTCCTTTATCTTTGAAGGATAAGGAGTTGATATGGTATAGGCTATGTGATGATACTGGATCATGGGACTACAATCGGTTGAAATTGGAATTTCATCAAAAGTTTTATCCTATGCATTTAGTACATCGTGATCGGAATTATATTTATAAATTTTGGCCTCGTGACAGAGAAAGCATCGCTCAAGCTTGGGGGAGGCTTAAATCAATGTTATATTCATGCCCTAATCATGAGCTCTCGAGAGAAATTATCATTTAGAACTTCTATGCTCGGCTTTCTCATGGTGATCGCACCATGCTTCACACTTCTTGTACCGGTTCTTTTATGAAGGGAGATATTGACTTCAAATGGAATTTATTGGAGAGAATTAAACGCAACTCTGAAGATTGGGAGCTTGAAGAAGGTAAGGAGTCAGGTATGAATTTCACTTTTGATTGCGTTAAATCCTTTGTTGAGACAAATACTTCTTGTGACTTTAGCGCTAAGTATGGACTTGACTGTGAGATAGTAGCTTCATTGTGTGAATCTTTTGCTGCTCATATTGATCTCCCCAAAGAGAAGTGGTTTTAATTATCATCCTCCGTTAGAATTCAATGTAGTTAAACCCACTCCAGTTGAAGAGAAAGTCATTGCCTATAATGATCATGTGGTACCCAGTGCTTACATTGAGAAACCACCTTTCCCTGTTAGGATAAAGGATCATTCTAAAGCTTCAACTGTGATACGTAGAGGCTATATTAGAACACCTACACCCCCTGAGCAAATTAGAGTTGAATCTAGCATTGCTATTATCAAAGATCTTCTGTCTGAAGAAGTTGAGGGACATAATATTCACTTTTGTGAAGATGGTGCTAGAATTGCTAAACCTCACGTTAGAGACAAACATAGGCCTCTTGTTGGCATGCATGTGGTTTCTGTTAAGATAGGAGATCATTGTTATCATGGTTTATGTGACGTGGGTGCCAGTGTTAGTGCAATACCTCAATCCTTATACGATGAAATCAAAGATGAGATTGCACCTGTTGAGATAGAGCCTATTGATGTCACTATTCAGCTTGCCAATAGAGATACTATCTCCCGTGTGGGAATTGTTAGGGATGTTGAAGTCTTGTGTGGTAAAACGAAGTATCCTTCTGATTTCCTCATTTTTTCTACCGCACAAGATAGCTTTTGTCCCATCATATTTGGCAGACCCTTCCTCAATATTGTCAATGCTCACATTGATTGTGAGAAGCAAACTGTCACTGTTAGCTTTGAAGGTGTGTCACATGAGTTCAATTTATCCAAGTTTGGTAGACAACCTCATGAAAAGGAGTTGCCTAGTAAGGATGAAACTATTCCCTTAGCTTCTATTGTCGTGCCTCCTACTCATCCCTTAGAGCAATACTTGCTTGAGCATGAAAATGATATGCATATGGATGAAAGGGATGAGATAGATAGAGTTGTCTTAGAACAATATCCTATCCTTAAGAATAACTTGCCTGTTGAACTGCTTGGGGATCCATCCCCACCAAAGGGTGATCCTGTGAATAACTTGCGCGTTGAACTGCTTGGGGGTCCACCCCCACCAAAGGGTGATCCTGTGTTCGAGCTTAAACAGTTGCCTGATACTCTTAAGTATGCTTATCTTGATGAAAAAGAGATATATCCTGTTATTATTAGTGCTAGCCTCTCAGATCATGAAGAAAAGAATTTACTAAAAACTCTGAGGAAGCACCGTGCTGCTATTGGATATACTCTTGATGATCTTAAGGGCATTAGTCCCACTCTATGCCAACACAAGATTAAAATCGATCCTGATTTCAAACCAGTTGCTGATCATCAAAGGAGATTGAATCCTAAGATGAAAGAAGTAGTAAGAAAAGAAATACTAAAGCTCCTGGAAGCGGGTATTATCTATCTTGTTGCTCATAGCGATTGGGTGAGTCCGGTGCATTGCGTCCCTAAGAAGGGAAGCATTACCGTTCTCCCTAATGATAAGGATGAATTGATCCCACAGAGGATTATTACTGGCTATAGGATGGTGATTGATTTTAGGAAGTTGAATAAAGCCACTAGGAAAGATCATTACCCTCTGCCTTTTATCGACCAAATGCTAGAAAGGTTGTCTAAACACACACACTTCTGCTTTCTAGACGGTTATTCTGGTTTCTCCCAAATACCAGTTGCACAATCTGATGAGGAGAAAACCACTTTCACCTGCCCTTTCGGTACCTTTCCCTATAGACGTATGCCTTTTGGCTTATGTAATGCACCAGCCACCTTTCAAAGATGTATGATGGCTATATTCTCTGACTTTTGTGAAAATATTGTCGAGGTTTTCATGGATGACTTCTCCGTTTACGGGTCTTCCTTTGATGATTGCCTCAGCAACCTTGATCGAGTCTTGCAGAGATGTAAAGACACCAACCTTGTCTTGAATTGGGAGAAGTGCCACTTTATGGTTAGTGAAGGCATCGTCTTAGGACATAAAATTTCTGAAAGAGGTATTAAAGTCGATAAGGCTAAGGTTGATGCAATCGAAAAAATGCCATACCCCACGGATATCAAAGGTATAAGAAGTTTCTTTGGTCATGCTGGTTTCTATAGAAGGTTCATTAAAGACTTCTCTAAGATTTCTTGGCCTCTTACCAATCTCTTGCAAAAGGATATTCCTTTTGTTTTTGACGATGATTGTGAGGAAGCCTTCGAAATACTTAAGAGGGCTTTGATAAATGCACCTATTGTTCAACCACCTGATTGGAACTTACCTTTTGAAATCATGTGTGATGCTAGTGATTATGTTGTTGGTGATGTTCTAGGGCAAAGAGTCGATAAGAAGTTGAATGTTATTCACTACGCTAGTAAAACTCTAGACAGTGCCCAGAGAAACTATGCTACTACGGAGAAGGAATTTTTAGCAGTCGTGTTTGCGTGTGAAAAGTTTAGGTCTTACATAGTTGATTCCAAAGTCACTATTCACACTAATCATGGTGCTATTAAGTACCTCGTGGAGAAGAAGGACGCTAAACCTAGACTTATCAGATGGGTTCTCTTGCTACAAGAATTTGATTTGCACGTTGTCGACAGAAAGGGTGCTGATTGATGACCCACAAGTATAGGGGATCTATCGTAGTCCTTTCGATAAGTAAGAGTGTCGAACCCAACAAGGAGCAGAAGGCTCTGATAAACGGTTTTCAGCAAGGTAATAATTGCAAGCACTGAAAGTAGCGGTAACAAGTGATGGTGTAGTGAGGTGAAACGTAGCAGGTGAAAAGTAACAAGTAACAAGTAATAGCAACGATGCAGCAAAGTGGCCCAATCCCTTTTGTAGCAAGGGACAAGACTGAACAAAGTCTTATAGGAGGAAAAACGCTCACGAGGACACACGGGAATTTCTGTCATGCTAGTTTCATCATGTTCATATGATTCGCGTTCGTTACTTTGATAGTTTGATATGTGGGTGGACCGACGCTTGGGTACTGCCCTTACTTGGACAAGCATCCCACTTATGATTAACCCCTCTCGCAAGCATCCGCAACTACGAAAGAAGAATTAAGACAACGTCTAACCATAGCATTAAACTAGTGGATCCAAATCAGCCCCTTACGAAGCAACGCGTAGACTGGGGTTTAAGCTTCTGTCACTCTAGCGACCCATCATCTACTTACTACTCCCCAATGCCTTCCTCTAGGCCCAAATATGGTCAAGTGTTATGTAGTCGACGTTCACATAACACCACTAGAGGAAAAGACAATATACAGCATATCAAAATACCGAACGAATACCAAATTCACATGACTACTATTAGCATGACTTATCCCATGTCATCAGGAACAAAAGTAACTACTCACAAAGCATAATCATAATCATGATCAGAGAGGTAATGAGTAGCATCAAGGATCTGAACATAAACTCTTCCACCAAGTAATCCAACTAGCATCAACTACAAAGAGTAATCAACACTACTAGCAACCTTACAAGTACCAATCGGAGTCGCGAGACGGAGATTGGTTACAAGTGATGAACTAGGGTTTGGAGATGAGATGGTGCTGATGAAGATGTTGATGGAGATGACTCCCCTCCGACGAGAGGAGTGTTGGTGGTGACGATGGCGACGATTTACCCCTCCGTGAGGGAAGTTTCCCCGACAGGATCGTCCTGCCGAAGCTCTAGATTGGTATGCTCAAGTTCCGCCTCGTGGCGGCGGAGAATCCACGAAAAAGCTCTGCCCTGATTTTTTTCCGGACGAAACCCTTCATATAGCAGAAGAGGGGGGGCAGTAGGCCACCAGGGTGCCCACAAGCCCTGTAGCCACGGCCAGGGGGGCAGGCCGCGGCTACCAGGCTTGTGGGCCCCTAGCAGCTCCCCTTTGGTACTTCTTTCGCCCAGTATTTTTTATATAATCCCAAAAAATTCCACGTTGATTTTCAGGGCATTTGGAGTTGCGCAGAATGGAGGACTCAGACTTGCTCCTTTTCCAGTCCAGAATTCCAGCTGCCGGTATTCTCCCTCTTCAAATAAACCTTGCAAATTAAGAGAGAAAAGGCATAAGTATGGTACCACAAAGTATAATAACAGTCCATAAAGCGATAAATATCAGCATGAAAGCATGATGCAAAATGGACGTATCAACTCCCCCAAGCTTAGACCTCACTTGTCCTCAAGCGAAACCAAGATCCATAAACATGTCCACATGTTTAGGGATGAAGGTGTCAATAAAACATAATACGGACACGAGGGCATCATGATCACACATAGAACAACAATACATCATAAAGATTCTTATGGGAAAGTAACAATTCCTTCACAAAGCAAATTATGAATCAAAAACCTTACCGAGAAGTAGCCAACAACTGTCCATAGTCATTGAAGAAATTGCAATTTATCATAACATCACAGAGAGTCAAATAAGAGCTTGTAAAGCAAATCCACATACTCAATCATCTCTTTTGTTTTCCACAATTGTTACAACTCACGTGGTACTCATGGCATCAAAGTTTCAGTTGGACATAGAGAAAGATAGGGGCTTATAATTTTGCCTCCCAACCATTTACCTCAAGGGTAAAGTCAACAATAATAAAGCATAAGTACTCATCTCCAAGTTGATATATGAATATAGATCTTTCCCTAGCATATGACGTTCACCAAGAAGAAGACGGAAAAGGGAATTGGTGTTGATCACCATGACTTTCGGAAGGACAAAAGGTAAAGGTACAAGATAGGCCCTTCGCAGAGGGAAGCAGAGGTTGCCATGCGCTTTTGAGGTTTGGATGCGTGTCCTCTTAGTGCGGAGGAACGTCACTTTATATTGCCTCCTGTGATAAAGAACTTTATTATGCAGTCTGTCGCTTTTATGTCTTCCTCATCACAGGTTCGTATAAAGCTTATTTTCCACACACTAATAGATCATACATATTAGAGAGCAATTTTTATTGCTTGCACTGATGACAACTTACTTGAGGGATCTTATTTAATCCATAGGTAGGTATGGTGGACACTCATGGCAAGACTGGTTTGAAGGTTTATGGATGCACAAGTAGTATCTCTACTTGGTGCGGGAGTTTTGGCTAATATGAGGTGGAAGCAATCGTCACATGCTAAGGGATCTCTAATCATATAACATTGTTTGGAATCAAGCAAACATAATTCATTATGTTGTCTTCCTTGTCCAACATCTACTTCTAAGCATGTAAAAAGTGTCTAAGATGATATATTTATATGTGAACCTCTCTTTCCTTGTTACTTCTTATTAATTGCAACAACGACTGGGGTCTATGTTGGTCTATTCTCAACAAGTTTCAATCATCATACTTGTTATATGTGAAGCTATCACTTTCCATAAGATCATCTCATGATCTTTCATGCTATCGTTCTTTTCATACTTTTGATCACGGCACAAACAAAGCCCTTGACTAAGATACTCTTTATTATATAGCTCGCAAGCTCGAATACATCGGGGGAGACACAAGGCAAAAGACTCAAACTAAACAATAAATACTTATCCCACTAAGAGAAGAAATAAAAACTGAAAAGGAAAGAACTAAAACAAAGGTAAAAGAAAAGATATAAAGGTGATACGATACCAGGGCAACTCCCCCAAGCTTGACCTAAGCCAAGGGAGTTGCCCATACCAATGCTTAGTTGACTTCCTTTGGTGGTGATGGTGGTGGAGTTTTTGCCTTTGATTCCAACATAGCTATCAATCTTTGATTTATACCTCGGAGATCTGCGGCATGATTCTCCAGCAAAACAACTTCACGAGAAAGGGAAATATTGCGAGCACGAGTTGTTTCACAAAACCTCAAGAGTTCAATCAAGGATGGAGACAGCATGTGGAGGAAGGGTTGGAGAAAATCCACTCCTTCAACGTCTTCAATGTTGAACACAGATTGAACTTCCTCCCTAGCTTGGGTTTTCTCCTTAGCTTTGTCCCTGGCTTCCGTGACTTCTACTCTTTTCAGATCAGCATCTACTTCTTCATGAACTTGAGGGAGATTATTCTCCCCAACAAATTCATGAGACATATTTGCTCTAAATCTGCGGCACACAACACGCTCGAAACGAAAACAGAGGAAAACTACGCGATACGGAGATCAAAACCCTCGGGCGTATATATAATGATTTTTTCTGGACCAGAAGGAGTGCTCCGCAAGAAAACGGAGTCCGGGAGGCACACGAGGTGCCCACAAGCCCTGTAGCCGTGGCCAGGGGGGAGGCCGCGGCTACCAAGCTTGTGGCCGCCTCGTGCGCTCTCCGGACTGCTTTTTATTTTTCTATTTTTCCACAAATTCCAAAACGGAGAAAATTTCCTACTGGAAAAGTTTTGGAGTCCAATTACTTACCGAAACACATGCCTCTTCGTTTTCAGTGTGTGAAACAGGCTGATAAATGCTACGGCAACAACAGACCTTTCCTGGCAATGGCGCCAGAAATCCTTCTGCTGCTGGCTAGGCCAATAGGGACTTCCTTGGAAAATATGCAAAGGATTCCCCCGCGGCCTTGGAGCCTTGTGTTGGTGTTCCCTTGAAGAGGAAAGGGTGATGTACCACTAGGGCGGTAAGTATTTCCCTCAGTTTGAGAACCAAGGTATCAATCCAGTAGGAGGATCGCGTCAAGTCACAAGTACCTGCACAAACACAAAGAGCTTGCACCCAACGCTATGAAGGGGTTGTCAATCCCTTATAGATTGTTTGCAAAGTGAGAACTGAAAGCAAAAAGTAAACAAAACAAAGTAAAAGTAAAAATGGAGACGATAGTTGTGAATAGACCCGGGGGCCGTAGTGTTCACTAGTGGCTTCTCTCATGAAAGCAAGTTGACGGTGGGTGAACGAATTACCGTCGAGCAATTGATAGAACCGCGCAAAATCATGACGTTATCTATGGCAATGATCATATCTATAGGCATCACGTCCAAAACAAGTAGACCGATACTTTCTGCATCTACTACTACTACTCCACACGTCGACCGCTATCCATCATGCATCTAGTGTATTGAGTTCATAAGAACAGAGTAACGCCTTAAGCAAGATGACATGATGTAGATAGACAATCTCAAATCTATGATGAAAGCCCGTCTTGTTACCCTTGATGGCAACAACACGATGCGTGCCTTGCTACCCCTTCTGTCATTGGGAAAGGTCACCGCACGGTATGAACCCAAAACCAAGCACTTCTCCCATTGCAAGAATCATAGATCTAGTTGGCCAAACAAAACCCAAGACTCGGAGAGACTTACAAGGATATCAAATCATGCAAATAAGAAATCATCAAAGACTCAAATATAATTCATAGATAATCTGATCACAAATCCACAATTTGTCGGATCTCGACAAACAGACCGCCAAAGAGGATTACATCGGATAGATCTCCATGAAGATCATGGAGAACTTTGTATTGAAGATCCAAGAGAGAGAAGAAGCCATCTAGCTACTAACTACGGACCCGTAGGTCTGAAGTAGACTACTTACGAGTCATTGGAGAGGCGATGATGTTGATGTAGAAGCCCTCCAGCTCCAAAGTCCCCTCCGGCAGGGCACCGGGAAGGGTCTCCAGATGATATCTCACGGAAACGGAAGCTTGCGGAGGTGGAAAAGTTGTTTCATGGACGCCCTGATTTTTTCTGGGATTTTAGGGAATATATAGGCCAAAGAGCAAGGGCAGGGGAGCGCCAGGGAGGCCACAAGCTTGGTGGCTGCGGGCCCCCTGGCCGCGGCGACAGGTCTTGTGGGCTCCCTGTGGGCCTCCTTCCTTGGCCCTCAAGTCCCCCGGTCTTCTTCTGTTTTGGAAAAAATCATTTCGGGGATTTTATTCCGTTTGGACTCCGTTCCAAAATCAGATCTGAAAAGAGTCAAAAACACAGAAAAAACAGGAACTGGCACTTGGCACTGAATTAATAAGTTAGTCCCAAAAAAGATATAAAAGGTATATAAAACATCCAAAGTTGAGAAGATAACAACATGAAACCATCAAAAATTATAGATACGTTTGAGACGTATCAAGCATCCCCAAGCTTAACTCCTGCTCGTCCTCGTGTAGGGAAGTGATAAAGAATTAATTTTTCATGCTTTCATGCTACCTAGCATAGATGTCCTTTGTAACTCCTCTTATGTGACGTGAATGTTCAGATCCATTAGATTCACAACAATAGTTTGCTATTGACGTGGAGACAATAATACTTCAAGCAAACTAGCAAGGTAATCATGAACTTTCAAAATAACAAGCCCAAAAGAAAGTTATCCGTACAAAATCATATAGTCTGGCTATGCTCTATCATCCTTGCACAACGAATTTAAATCATGCACAACCTCGGTATTGGCCAAGTAATTGTTTTCACACTTTTACTTTCTCAAACTTTTTCAACTCTCACGCAATACATGAGCGTGAGCCATGGTTTTAGCACTATAAGTGGAATGGAGTGTGGTGGAGGTTGCAAGGCAAACAAGGAGAAGATGGTCACATCGACTAGGCATATCAATGAGCTATGGAGATGCTCATCAATAGATAGCAATGTGAATGAGTAGGGATTGCCATACAAATGATGCACTAGAGCTAAGAGTATGTGAAAGCTCTTAAAGAAAACTAGTGGGTGTGCATCCAACTTGCTTGCTAACGAAGACCTAAGGCAATTTTGAGGAAGCCCATCATTGGAATCTACAAGCCAAGTTATATAATGAAAATTTCCCACTAGCTATATGGTGGTGACAAAACGAGAGACTCTCAATCATGAAGATCATGGTGCTTAGTAAGCACAAGTGTGGAAAGATAGTAGCATTGTCCCTTCTCTCTTTTTCTCTCATTTTTTTGGTGGTCTCTTTGGCCTCTCTTTTTTTGGTGGGCATCTTTGGCCTCCTTTTGTAAATGGGCTTCGCTGGCCTCTTTTATTTCCTCACATGGGACAATGCTACATCAATGATGATCATCACACTTACAACTAAAAACTTAGAGCAATGATGACTCTATATGGAATGCCTTCGGTAGTGTACCGTGACAATGATCTAGCATGCCATAGACATCAATGGAAACATCATGCTAGCTATCTTATGATCATGCAATGGCAATGTAGAAGCTGTGGCACATGTCATGGTGGTAGTTGCATGGAAATATATATCTCGGAATGGCTTTGAAAAATCCATAGTAGGTAGGTATGGTGGCTGTTTTGAGGGAGGCTAATGGTGGGTTTTATGCACCGGCGAAAGTTGCACGGCACTAAAGAAGATAGTGATGGTGGAAGGTGAAAGTGCATCTAAACCATGGACTCAACATTAGTCATGAAGAACTCATATACTTGTTGCAAAAGTTTTAGTAGTAATCCAAACAAAGCATTCAACGCATACTCCTAGGGGAAGGGTTGGTAGGTATAAACTATCGCGCGATCCCGACCACCACACAAAGGATGACAATCAATAAACTAATCATGCTCAGACTTCATCACATAGCGGTTCACCATACGTGCATGCTACGGGAATCACTAACTTCAACACAAGTATTTCTAGATCCACAACACCTTACTAGTATAACTTCAATATTACCACAACCACAACTCAAAACTAATTGAGATGAATCAAACTTCTCTAACTACTCAATGCACATGAATGTGGAAGTTTTCATATCCCTTTGGATAACTACCCCTTTTGAGACTACTTCCATAGCATAGATCAACTACCACCCCACGCGCTTCTGTGCTCTAAAAGATAGAAGTGAAACACATAGAGCAAAATAAACTAGCTCAAAAGATATAAGTGAAACACATGTGAGCTGAATTGCCTAACCAAAGGATATAAGTGAAGCTCGACAAAATCACGGTGAGTGCATGTCTCTCTCTCTAGGTGTGCAGCAAGGAAGATTGTGACACAACAAAAATAAAAGACTCCTACGATACAAGACGCTCCAAGCAAAACACATAACATGTGGTGAATAAAAATATAGCCCCAAGTAACGTTACCGATGGATTGAAGACGAAAGAGGGGATGCCTTCCCGGGGCATCCCCAAGCTTAGGCTTTTACGGCATCCTTGAGTCAACTTGGGGTGCCTTGGGCATCCCCAATCTTGAGCTCTTGCCACTCTTTATCTCTTTGTCCATAAGAAATTCACCCAAAACTTGAAAACTTCACAACACGAAACTTAAACAAAAACTCGTGATATCATTAGTATAAGAAAGCAAACCACCACTTCCTTAGATACTGTAACAAACTTAAATTATACTTATGTTGATGTTGGGTTACTTTATTTTCAATCTTTCATGGCTAATACCCCCCGATACTATCCATAGTTTCATAAAAATAAGCAACCAACTCAACAAAAACATAATCTGTTAACAGCAGACTAGTCTGTAGCAATCTGTATACTTCGTATACTTGTGGTACTTAAAAAATTCTGAAAAATTACGACAGTCTGAAGAATTTGTGTAGCAATCAGCAGCAAAAAGAATCAACTCAAAAGCTCTTACAGAAAACAAATTAAAATTCTTTTCGCGAGCAGAAAGTTTCTGTCTTTTCCAGCATGACCAAACGATCATCCCCAAGACTAATCATAACGGTTTTACTTGACACAAACGCAAAAGAAACACAAAAAACACAATAATAACAGAATTATGAAAGTGTGGAAAACACAAAACAGAAAGAAAAAGTATAGATTCGTTGGGTTGCCTCCCAACAAGTGCTATTGTTTAACGCCCTTAGCTAGGCATTGATAATTCAATGATGCTCACATAAAAGATAGCAATCGGACATGAAGAGAGCATCATGAAGCATGTGAAAATCACATCTAAGTCTAACATACTTCCTATGGGTAGGCATTTTATAGGAAAACAAATTGGCAAGACAACCAATAGTTACCAAATGCAAGGAAGAAGAAAGAGACAATAGCAATCTCAACATAACGAGAGGTAACTTAGTGATATGAAAGTTTCTACCACCATATTTTCCTCTCTCATAATAATTGCATGTCGGATCATATTCGAATTCAACAATGTAACTATCACATAGGATATTCTTTTCATGATCCACATGCATGCAAAGTTGACGCTCTTCAAAAATAGTGGGATTATCATCAACTAAAGTCATGACTTCTCCAAACCCACTTTCAATAATATTGCAAATATCATATTCATCATGAGGCTTAAACACGTTTTCAAGATCATAAGAAAAATCATCACCCCAATCATGATCATTGCAACAAGTAGTTGGCAAAGCAAAACTAGCATTCCCAAGCTTAGGGTTTTGCATATTTTTAGCATGATTATGACTAATAGAATTTATAGTGAAACCATTGCAATCATGCTTTTCATCCAAGGAGCCCTCGTGAATCACTTCATAAATTTCTTCCTCACAATTTTCAGATTCACGCATCTCAAGCAAAACTCCATAAAGATAGTCAAGTGCACTCAACTCACTAGCAATTGGATCAACATAATTGGATCTCTTAAAGAGATTAGCAAGTGGATGAGGATCCATATCACTAGATTTTCAGCAAGCGAAGATGCAATCATATTGAAGGCACATAGCACACAAGCAAAGGAAAGGCAAGCGAAAGAAAAGGGCGAACAAAAAAAGCAAATGAAGAAGGCAAACAAAGGCAAATGAAAACGGCAAAGGAGAAAGGCAAATGAAAACGGCAAAGGAGAAAGGCAAATGAAAACGGCAAATGTGAAGTGGGGGAGAGGAAAACGAGAGGCAACTGGCAAAAAAGCTAAATGCAAGAGATGAGTTTGTGACACTTACTTGGATAGATCTTGACTTGATATCTCCCCGGTAACGGCACCAGAAATCCTTCTGCTACGGCGACAACAGACCTTTCCTGGCAACGGCGCCATAAATCCTTCTGTTGCTGGCTACGCCTATAGGGACTTCCTTGGCAAATATGCAAAGGATTCCCCCGCGGCCTTGGAGCCTTGCGTTGGTGTTCCCTTGAAGAGGAAAGGGTGATGTAGCACTGCGGCGGTAAGTATTTCCCTCAGTTTGAGAACCAAGGTATCAATCTAGTAGGAGGATCGCGTCATGTCACAAGTACCTGCACAAACACAAAGAGCTTGCACCCAACGCTATGAAGGTGTTGACAATCCCTTATAGATTGTTTGCAAAGTGAGAACTGAAAGCAAAAACTAAACAAAGCAAAAGTAAAAGTAAAAGTGGAGACGATAGTTGTGAATAGACCCGGGGGTCGTAGTGTTCACTAGTGGCTTCTCTCATGAAAGCAAGTAGACGGTGGGTGAACGAATTACTATCGAGCAATTGATAGAACCACGCAAAGTCATGACGTTATCTATGGCAATGATCATATCTATAGGCATCACGTCCAAAACAAGTAGACCGATACTTTCTGCATCTACTACTATTACTCCACACGTCGACCGCTATCCAGCATGCATCTAGTACATTGAGTTCATAAGAATAGAGTAACGCCTTAAGCAAGATGGCATGATGTAGATGGACAATCTCAAATCTATGATGAAAGCCCATCTTGTTACCCTTGATGGCAACAACATGATGCGTGCCTTGCTGCCCCTTCTGTCACTGGGAAAGATCACCGCACGGTATGAACCCAAAACCAAGCACTTCTCCCATTGCCAGAATCAGAGATCTAGTTGGCCAAACAAAACCCAAGACCCAGAGAGACTTACAAGGATATCAAATCATGCAAATAAGAAATCAGCAAAGACTCAAATATAATTCATAGATAATACGATCACAAATCCACAATTCGTCGGATCTCGACAAACACACCGCCAAAGAGGATTACATCGGATAGATCTCCATGAAGATCATGGAGAACTTTGTATTGAAGATCCAAGAGAGAGAAGAAGCCATCTAGCTACTAACTATGGCCCCGTAGGTCTGAAGTAGACTACTCACGAGTCATTGGAGAGGCGATGATGTTGATGTAGAAGCCCTCTAGCTCCAAAGTCCCCTCCGGTAGGGCACCGGGAAGGGTCTCCAGATGAGATCTCGCGGAAACGGAAGCTTGCGGCGGCGGAAAAGTGGTTTCGTGGAAGCCCTAATTTTTGTTGGGATTTTAGGGAATATATAGGCCAAAGAGCTATGGCAGGGGAGCGCCAGGGAGGCCACAAGCCTGGTGGCCGCGGGCCCCCCTGGCCGCGGCGACAGGGCTTGTGGGCTCCCTGTGGGCCTCCTGCCTTGGCCCTCAAGTCCCCCGATCTTCATTTGTTCTGGAAAAATTCATTTCGGGGATTTTATTCCGTTTGGACTCCGTTCCAAAATCAGATATGAAAAGAGTCAAAAACACAGAAAAAACAGGAACTGGCACTTGGCAGTGAATTAATAAGTTAGTCCTAAAAAAGATATAAAAGGTATATAAAACATCCAAAGTTGACAAGATAACAGCATGAAACCATCAAAAATTATAGATACATTTGAGACGTATCAATAAACATCCCTTATGTACTCCTCTGGAGTTATGATATTGATGATATTTGTTTCAACATTTATGGGAGTACCAGAGATATAATGCTTGATTCTTTGCCCATTTACCACTCTCGGAAAATTACCTTCCGTGTTGTTGATTTTGATGGCACCGGAACGATATACTTCCTCGACAACGTAGGGACCTTCCCATTTAGAGAGAAGCTTGCGTGCGAAGAATCAAAAGCGAGAATTGTATAGCAGGGCATAATCACCTACATTGAACTCACGTTTTTGTATTCTTTTATCGTGCCATCTCTTAACCTTTTCCTTGAACAACTTGGCATTCTCATATGCCTGGGCCCTCCATTCATCTAATGAGCTGATATCAAACAACCGCTTCTCACCGGCAAGTTTGAAATCGAAGTTGAGCTCTTTGATTGCCCAATAAGCTTTGTGTTCTAGCTCAAGAGGTAAATGACAGGACTTGCCGTAAACCATTTTATACGGCGACATGCCCATGGGATTCTTATAAGCAGTCCTATAAGCCCATAGTGCATCGTCAAGTTTGCTAGACCAATTCTTTCGAGATCTATTGACAGTCTTTTGTAAGATCAATTTGATCTCCCTATTACTCAACTCCACTTCACCAGTAGACTGAGGATGATAAGGAGATGCAACTCTATGGTTGACATCATACTTAGCGAGCATCTTGCGGGGAACACCATGAATGAAGTGTGAACCGCCATTAGTCATCAGATATCTAGGGACTCCAAATCTTGGGAAAATGACTTCTTTAAGCATCTTAATAGAGGTGTGGTGATCAGCATTTCTAGTGGGGATAGCTTCTACCCACTTAGTTACGTAATCAACAGCAACTAAGATGTGAGTATACCCATTGGAACTCGGGAAGGGTCCCATATAATCAAAGCCCGAGACATCAAATGGTTCAATGACAACTGAATAGTTCATAGGCATTTCCTGACGTTTACTGATGTTCCCTATTCTTTGGCATTCGTCACAAGACAAGACAAACTTACGCGCATCCTTGAAGAGAGTGGACCAATAGAAACCTGATTCCAATACCTTATGAGCAGTTCTATCTCCAGCATGGTGTCCTCCATAGGCTTCGGAATGACACTTCTGCAGGATCTGTCCCTGTTCATGTTCAGGCACACAACATCTAATAACACCATCTACTCCTTCCATATAAAGGTGAGGATCATCCCAAAAGTAGTGTCTCAAATCAAAGAAGAATTTCTTCTTTTGCTGGTAGGTGAAACTGGGTGGTATGTATTTGGCTACGATATAGTTTGTGTAATCAGCATACCACGGTGCACTATGTGAAGTACGGATGACATTCAATTGCTCATCAGGAAAGCTATCATCAATAGGTCGTGGGTCATCAAGGACATTCTCTAGCCTGGATAAGTTATCTGCTACAGGGTTATCAACACCCTTTCGGTCAACAACGTGCAAATCAAATTCCTGTAGCAGGGGAACCCATCTAATTAGCCTAGGTTTAGCGTCCTTCTTCTCCATAAGGTACTTAATAGCAGCATGATCAGAGTGAATAATGACTTTGGAGTCAACAATATAAAATCTGAACTTTTCACATGCAAACACGACTTCTAAAAATTCCTTCTCCGTAGTAGCATAGTTTCTTTGGGCACTGTCTAGAGTTTTACTAGCGTAGTGAATAACATTCAACTTCTTGTCAACTCTTTGACCTAGAACAGCACCAACAGCATAATCACTAGCGTCGCACATGATTTCAAAGGGCAAGTTCCAATCAGGTGGTTGAACAATAGGTGCGGTTATCAAGGCCCTCTTAAGTATTTCGTAAGCTTCCTCACAATCCTCATCAAAAACAAAAGGAACATCCTTCTGCAAGAGGTTGGTAAGAGGCCTAGAAATCTTAGAGAAGTCTTTAATGAACCTTCTATAGAAACCAACATGACCTAGGAAACTTCGTATACCTCTAATATCTGTGGGGCAAGGCATTTTCTCAATTGCATCAACCTTAGCCTTATCAACTTCAATGCCTTTCTCAGAGATTTTGTGTCCTAAGATGATGCCTTCATTAACCATGAAGTGGCACTTCTCCCAGTTCAAGACGAGGTTTGTATCTTTGCATCTCTGTAAGACTCGATCAAGGTTGCTGAGGCAATCGTCAAAGGAAGAACCATAAACGGAGAAATCATCCATGAAAACCTCAACAATCTTTTCACAAAAGTCAGAGAATATTGCCATCATACACCTTTGAAAGGTGGCAGGTGCATTGCATAAGCCAAAAGGCATACGTCTATAAGCAAAGGTACCGAAAGGGCAGGTGAAAGTGGTTTTCTCCTGATCAGATTGTGCAACAGGTATTTGCGAGAAACCTGAATAACCGTCTAGAAACCAGAAGTGGGTGTGTTTAGATAGCCTTTCTAGCATTTGGTCGATAAACGACAAAGGATAATGGTCTTTCCTAGTTGCCGTGTTCAGTTTCTGGAAGTCTATCACCATCCTATAGCCAGTAATAATCCTCTGTGGGATTAGTTCATTCTTATCATTAGGAACGACGATGATACCTCCCTTCTTGGGTACGCAATGTACTGGACTTACCCAATCACTATGAGCAACATGATAAATGATTCCTGCCTCCAGAAGCTTTAATATTTCTTTTCTCACGACCTCTTTCATCCTAGGATTTAATCTCCGTTGATGATCAGCAACTGGCTTAGAATCAGGATCAGTTTTAATCTTGTGCTGACATAGAGTGGGACTAATACCCTTAAGATCATCAAGAGTATATCCAATAGCAGCACGGTGCTTCCTCAAAGTTTTTAATAACTTCTTCTCTTCGTGATTCGAGAGGTGAGCACTAATAATAACAGGATATATCTCCTTCTCATCAAGATAGGCATACTTAAGTGTATATGATAACTGTTTTAGCTCGAACACAGAATCACCCTTTGGTGAGGGAGGATCCCCAAGCAGTTCAACAGGCAGATTATTCTTAAGAATAGGATATTATTCTAAAACAATTTTATCTATCTCATCTCTTTCATCCATATGCATATCATTTTCATGCTCAAGAAGATATTACTCTAAAGGATCCGTAGGAGGCACGACAATAGAGGCAAGAGCAATGATTTCATCCCTACCAGACGACTCTTTTTCATGGGGTTATCTTCCAAACTTGTAGAAGTTAAATTCATGAGACACACCCTCGAAACTAACAGTGACAGTCTGTTTAACACAATCAATATGAGCATTGACAGTGTTGAGAAAGGGTCTACCAAATATGATGGGACAAAAGCTATCTTGTGCAGTAGCAAGGACGAGGAAATCAGTAGGATACTTCGTCTTACCACACATGACTTCTACGTCTCTCGCAATTCCCACAGGGCAGATAGTGTCTCTATTAGCTAGCGTAATAGTGACATCAATGGGTTCTAACTCAGCAGGTGCAATCTCATCTTTGATTTCATCATATAGGGATCGGGGTATTGCACTAACACTAGCACCCATATCACATAAACCATGATAACAGTGATCTCCTATCTTGACAGAAACAACGGGCAGGCCAACTACAGGTCCGTATTTGTCTTTCGCGTGAGGTTTAGCAATTCTAGCGGAGTCCTCACAGAATTTGATAACATGCCCGTCTATGTCTTCGGCTAAGAGATCTTTGATAATAGCAACACTAGGTTCAACTCTAATTTCCTCAGGGGGTGCAAGTGGTCTAATGTAACCCCTACGTATCACAGTTGGAGCTTTAGAATAATCCTTTATCCTAGCAGGGTAAGGTGGTTTCTTAGTGTAGGCAAAAGGAACAATAGGATCATTATAGGCAATGACTTTCTCTTCAACTAGATCGGGTTTAACTATGTTGACTTCTACACGAGGATGATCCTTAAACCACTTCTCTTTAGGAAGATCAATATGAGCAGCAAAAGATTCACATAGAGAAGCTACTATCTCACAGTCAGGTCCATACTTAGCGCTAAAATCTCTAGAAGTGTTTGTTTCAACAAAAGATTTAACGCAATCAAACTGGAAATTCATACCTGACTCCTTACCTTCTTCAAGCTCCCAATCTTCAGAGTTACGTTTGATTCTTTCCAATAAATTGCACTTGTGGTCAATATCCTTCTTCATAAAAGAACCGGTACAAGAAGTGTCAAGCATGGTACGATCTTCATGAGAAAGCCGAGCATAAAAGTTTTGAGTGATAATTTCTCTCGAGAGCTCATGATTGGGGCATGAATATAGCATTGATTTAAGCCTCCCCCAAGCTTGAGCTATTCTTTCCCTGTCATGAGGCCAAAAGTTATAAATATAATTCTGATCACGATGTACTAAATGCATAGGATAAAACTTTTGATGAAATTCCAATTTCAACCGATTGTAGTCCCATGATCTAGTATCATCACATAGCCTATACCATGTCAACGCCTTATCCTTCAAAGATAAAGGAAAGACTTTCTTCTTTACCTCATCCTCGGGCAAACCTGCAAGCTTAAATAAACCACAAACTTCATCTACATAGATTAGATGCAAGTCTGGATGTGATGATCCATCTCGTGTAAAAGGATTAGCCAGCAGTTTCTCAAGCATACCCGAAGGAATTTCATAAAAGATATTTCCAGTAGGTACCTTAGGTTGAGGAGAAACTCCTCGTGCTTCCGTTCGTGGTGAAGATACCCCAAACAAATTCCTCAAAGGAACAGTTTCCATAGTGACAAGTGACAACAAATTTCAGCACAGTATATAAATGTTTCCTTACCAAATTCCACTTACCAAAGGCGCTTCCCTCCCCGGCAACGGCGCCAGAAAAGAGTCTTCATGACCCACGAGTCTTGCAGAGATGTAAAGACACCAACCTTGTCTTGAATTGGGAGAAGTGCCACTTTATGGTTAATGAAGGCATCGTCTTAGGACATAAAATTTCTGAAAGAGGTATTGAAGTCGATAAGGCTAAGGTTGATGCAATCGAGAAAATGCCATACCCCACGGATATCAAAGGTATAAGAAGTTTCCTTGGTCATGCTGGTTTCTATAGAAGGTTCATTAAAGACTTCTCAAAGATTTCTTGGCCTCTTAACAATCTCTTGCAAAAGGATATTCCTTTTGTTTTTGACGATGATTGTGAGGAAGCCTTCGAAATACTTAAGAGGGCTTTGATAACTGCACCTATTGTTCAACCACCTGATTGGAACTTACCTTTTGAAATCATGTGTGATGCTAGTTATTATGTTGTTGGTGTTGTTCTATGGCAAAGAGTCGATAAGAAGTTGAATGTTATTCACTACACAAGTATAACTCTAGAAAGTGCCCAGAGAAACTATGCTACTACGGAGAAGGAATTTTTAGCAGTCCTGTTTGCGTGTGAAAAGTTCAGGTCTTACATAGTTGATTCCAAAGTCACTATTCACACTGATCATGCTGCTATTAAGTACCTCATGGAGAAGAAGGACGCTAAACCTAGACTTATCAGATGGGTTCTCTTGCTACAAGAATTTGATTTGCACGTTGTCGATAGAAAGGGTGCTGATTGATGACCCACAAGTATAGGGGATCAATCGTAGTCCTTTCGATAAGTAAGAGTGTCGAACCCAACGAGGAGCAGAAGGCTCTGATAAACGGTTTTCAGCAAGGTAATAACTCCAAGCACTGAAAGTAGCGGTAACAAGTGATGGTGTAGTGAGGTGAAACGTAGCAGGTGAAAAGTAACAAGTAACAAGTAATAGCAACGGTGCAGCAAAGTGGCCCAATCCCTTTTGTAGCAAGGGACAAGCATGAACAAAGTTTTATAGGAGGAAAAACGCTCCCGAGGACACACCTGAATTTCTGTCATGCAAGTTTCATCATGTTCATATGATTCACGTTCGTTACTTTGATAGTTTGATATGTGGCTGGACCGGTGCTTGGGTACTGCCCTTACTTGGACAAGCATCCCACTTATGATTAACCCCTCTCGCAAGAATCCACAACTACGAAAGAAGAATTAAGACAACGTCTAACCATAGCATTAAATTAGTGGATCCAAATCAACCCCTTACGTAGCAACGCATAGACTCGGGTTTAAGATTCTGTCACTCTAGCGACCCATCATCTACTTACTACTCCCCAATGCCTTCCTCTAGGCCCAAATATGGTGAAGTGTTATGTAGTCGACGTTCACATAACACCACTAGAGGAAAAGACAATATACAGCATATCAAAATACCGAACGAATACCAAATTCACATGACTACTATTAGCATGACTTATCCCATGTCATCAGGAACAAAAGTAACTACTCACAAAGCATAATCATAATCATGATCAGAGAGGTAATGAGTAGCATCAAGGATCTGAACATAAACTCTTCCACCAAGTAATCCAACTAGCATCAACTACAAAGAGTAATCAACACTACTAGCAACCTTACAAGTACCAATCGGAGTCGCGAGACGGAGATTGGTTACAAGTGATGAACTAGGGTTTGGAGATGAGATGGTGCTGATGAAGATGTTGATGGAGATGACTCCCCTCCGACGAGAGGAGTGTTGGTGGTGACGATGGCGACGATTTACCCCTCCGTGAGGGAAGTTTCCCCGACAGGATCGTCCTGCCGAAGCTCTAGATTGGTATGCTCAAGTTCCGCCTCGTGGCGGCGGAGAATCCACGAAAAAGCTCTGCCCTGATTTTTTTCCGGACGAAACCCTTCATATAGCAGAAGAGGGGGGGCAGTAGGCCACCAGGGTGCCCACAAGCCCTGTAGCCACGGCCAGGGGGGCAGGCCGCGGCTACCAGGCTTGTGGGCCCCTAGCAGCTCCCCTTTGGTACTTCTTTCGCCCAGTATTTTTTATATAATCCCAAAAAATTCCACGTTGATTTTCAGGGCATTTGGAGTTGCGCAGAATGGAGGACTCAGACTTGCTCCTTTTCCAGTCCAGAATTCCAGCTGCCGGTATTCTCCCTCTTCAAATAAACCTTGCAAATTAAGAGAGAAAAGGCATAAGTATGGTACCACAAAGTATAATAACAGTCCATAAAGCGATAAATATCAACATGAAAGCATGATGCAAAATGGATGTATCAGTGATAACCCCATAGCAGATAACTTGTCTAGGTTGGAGAACGTTCTTGATGGCCCACAACCTATTGATGATAGCTTTCCCGATGAGCAACTGAATGTCATCAATGCTTCACGTAGTGCACTGTGGTATGCTGATTATGCAAACTATATCGTTGCCAAATATATACCACCTAGTTTCACGTACCAGCAAAAGAAGAAATTCTTCTTTGACTTGAGACACTACTTTTGGGATGATCCTCACCTTTATAAGGAAGGAGTAGATGGTGTTATTAGACGTTGTGTACCTGAACATGAACAGGGACAGATCCTACAGAAGTGTCACTCCGAGGCCTACTGAGGACACCATGCGGGAGATAGAACTGCACACAAGGTATTGCAATCAGGTTTCTATTGGCCCACTCTCTTAAAGGATGCCCGTAAGTTTGTCTTGTATTGTGACGAATGTCAAAGAATAGGTAATATTAGCAAACGTCAGGAAATGCCTATGAACTATTCACTTGTCATTGAACCATTTGATGTCTGGGGCTTTGATTACATGGGACCTTTTCCAAAATCCAACGGGTATACTCATATCCTAGTTGTTGTTGATTACGTCACTAAGTGGGTAGAAGATATCCCCACTAGTAGTGCTGATCACAACACTTCTATCACGATGCTTAAATAAGTTATCTTCCCTAGATTTGGAGTCCCTAGATATCTAATGACCGACGGTGGTTCACACTTCATTCATGGAGCTTTCCGTAAAATGCTTGCTAAGTATGATGTCAACCATAGAATTGCGTCTCCCTGCCACCCTCAGTCCAGTGGTCAAGTAGAGCTAAGCAACAGAGAGATTAAACTAATTCTGCAAAAGACTATCAACAGGTCTAGAAAGAATTGGTCTAAGAAGCTCGATGATGCACTGTGGGCTTATAGAACTGCCTATAAGAATCCCATGGGCATGTCTCCGTACAAAATGGTGTACGGTAAAGCATGTCATTTACCTCTTGAACTAGAGCATAAAGTTTATTGGGCAATCAAAGAGCTCAACTTTGATTTCAAACTTGCCGGTGAGAAGAGGTTATTTGACATTAGCTCGCTTGATGAATGGAGAACTCAGGTATATGAGAATGCCAAGCTGTTCAAAGAGAAGGTTAAGAGGTGGCATGATAAGAGAATACAAAAGCGTGAGTTCAATGTAGGTGATTATGTCTTGCTATATAACTCTCATTTAAGATTCTTTGCAGGCAAGCTTCTCTCTAAATGGGAAGGTACCTATGTTGTTGAGGAAGTATATCGTTCTGGTGCTATCAAGATCAACAACACGGAAGCTAATTGTCCGAGAGTTGTAAATGGGTAGAGAATCAAGCATTATATCTCAGGTACTCCCATAAATGTTGAAAGCAATATTATCAATACCATAACTCCAGAAGAATACCTAAGGGATATTTATCAACCTGTTTTAGACACCGAAAACGAAGAGGTATGTGATTCGGTAAGAAAACAGAGTCCAAAACTTTTCTAGTAGGAAATTTTCTCCGTTTTGGCATATTTGAAAAAAATACAAAAATTGGAAGTAGTCCGGAAAGTGCGCGAGGAGGCGACAAGCCTGCACGGCGCGGGCCCACCCCCTGGCCGCTCCGTGAGGACTTGTGGCCACCTCGTGCGCCTCCCGGACTCCGTTTTCGTGCAGGGTACTCCTTCTGGTCTGAAAAAAAAATCTGGTTATTATGCCCTACCCATTGTTGGAATTATGCCCTAGAGGCAATAATAAATATGGTTATTATTATAATTCCTGTATCAAGATAATAGTTTATTATCCATGCTATAATTGTATTGAATGAAGACTCATTTACATGTGTGGATACATAGACAAAACACCGTCCCTAGCATGCCTCTAGTAGGCTAGCCAGTTGATCGATGATAGTCAGTGTCTTCTGATTATGAACAAGGTGTTGTTGCTTGATAACTGGATCACGTCATTGGGAGAATCACGTGATGGACTAGACCCAAACTAATAGACGTAGCATGTTGATCGTGTCATTTTGTTGCTACTGTTTTCTGCGTGTCAAGTATTTATTCCTATGACCATGAGATCATATAACTCACTGAAACGGGAGGAATGCTTTGTGTGTATCAAACGTCGCAACGTAACTGGGTGACTATAAAGATGCTCTACAGGTATCTCCGAAGGTGTTAGTTGATTTAGTATGGATCAAGACTGGGATTTGTCACTCCGTGTGACGGAGAGGTATCTCGAGGCCCACTCGGTAATACAACATCACACACAAGCCTTGCAAGCAATGTAACTTAGTGTAAGTTGCGGGATCTTGTATTACGGAACGAGTAAAGAGACTTGCCGGTAAACGAGATTGAAATAGGTATGCGGATACTGACGATCGAATCTCGGGCAAGTAACATACCGAAGGACAAAGGGAATGACATACGGGATTATACGAATCCTTGGCACTGAGGTTCAAACGATAAGATCTTCGTAGAATATGTAGGATCCAATATGGGCATCCAGGTCCAGCTATTGGATATTGACCGAGGAGTCTCTCGGGTCATGTCTACATAGTTCTCGAACCCGCAGGGTCTGCACACTTAAGGTTCGACGTTGTTTTATGCGTATTTGAGTTATATGGTTGGTTACCGAATATTGTTCGGAGTCCCGGATGAGATCACGGACGTCACGAGGGTTTCCGGAATGGTCCGGAAACGAAGATTGATATATAGGATGACCTCATTTGATTACCGGAAGGTTTTCGGAGTTACCGGGAATGTACCGGGAATGACGAATGGGTTCCGGGAGTTCACCGGGGGGCAACCCACTCCGGGGAAGCCCATAGGCATTTGGGGAGACACACCAGCCCTTAGTGGGCTGGTGGGACAGCCCACAAGTGCTCTATGCACCAAGAGAAGAAAAATCAAGAGGAAAAGAAAAAAAAGGAGGAGGTGGGAAGGGAGGGGGACTCCCTCCCACCAAACCTAGTCCAACTCGGTTTGGGGGGGAGGAGTCCTCCCCCTTGGCTCGGCCGACCCCCTTGAGGGTCCTTGGACCCCAAGGCAAGGCCCCCTCCCTCCCACCTATATATACGGAGGTTTTAGGGCTGATTTGAGACAATTTTTCCACGGCAGCCCGACCACATACCTCCACGGTTTTTCCTCTAGATCGCGTTTCTGCGGAGCTCGGGCGGAGCCCTGCTGAGACAAGGTCATCACCAACCTCCGGAGTGCCGTCACGCTGCCGGAGAACTCTTCTACCTCTCCGTCTCTCTTGCTGGATCAAGAAGGCCGAGATCATCGTCGAGCTGTACGTGTGCTGAACGCGGAGGTGCCGTCCGTTCGGTACTAGATCGTGGGACTGATCGCGGGATTGTTCGCGGGGCGGTTCGAGGGATGTGAGGACGTTCCACTACATCAACCACGTTCTCTAACGCTTCTGCTGTACGGTCTACAGGGGTACGTAGATCACTCATCCCCTCTCGTAGATGGACATCACCATGATAGGTCTTCGTGCGCGTAGGAAAATTTTTGTTTCCCATGCGCCGTTACCCAACAGTGGTATCAGAGCTAGGTTCATGCGTAGATGTCTTCTCGAGTAGAACACAAAAGTTTTTGTGGACGGTGATGTGCGTTTTGCTGCCCTCCTTAGTCTTTTATTGATTCCGCGGTATTGTTGGATTGAAGCGGCTTGGACCGACATTACTCGTACGCTTACGAGAGACTGGTTTCATCGTTACGAGTAACCCCCTTTGCTCAAAGATGACTGGCAAGTGACGGTTTCTCCAACTTTAGTTGAATCGGATTTGACCGAGGAGGTCCTTGGATGAGGTTAAATAGCAACTCATATATCTCCGTTGTGGTGTTTGCGTAAGTAAGATGCGATCCTACTAGATACCCTTGGTCACCACGTAAAACATGCAACAACAAAATTAGAGGACGTCTAACTTGTTTTTGCAGGGTATGATTGTGATGTGATATGGCCAACGATGTGATGTGATATATTCGATGTATGAGATGATCATGTTGTAATAGAAATATCGACTTGCACGTCGATGGTACGACAACCGGCAGGAGCCATAGGGTTGTCTTTATACTAACGTTTGTGCTTGCAGATGCGTTTACTATTTTGCTAGGATGTAGCTTTAGTAGTAATAGCATAAGTAGCACGACAACCCCGATGGCAACACGTTGATGGATGATCATGGTGTGGCGCCGGTGACAAGAAGATCGTGCCGGTGCTTTGGTGATGGAGATCAAGAAGCACGTGATGATGGCCATATCATGTCACTTATGAATTGCATGTGATGTTAATCCTTTTATGCACCTTATTTTGCTTAGAACGATGGTAGCATTATGAGGTGATCTCTCACTAAAATTTCAAGACGAAATTGTGTTCTCCCCGACTGTGCACCGTTGCTACAGTTCGTCGTTTCGAGACACCACGTGATGATCGGGTGTGATAGACTCAACGTTCACATACAACGGGTGCAAAACAGTTGCGCACGCGGAACACTCGGATTAAGCTTGACGAGCCTAGCATGTGCAGACATGGCCTCGGAACACATGAGACCGAAAGGTCGATCGTGAATCATATAGTTGATATGATTAGCATAGGGATGCTTACCACTGAAACTATACCCAACTCACGTGATGATCGGACTTGGGATAGTGTAAGTGGATCATGAACCACTCAAATGACTAGAGAGATGTACTTTTTGAGTGGGAGTTGAGCATATAATTTGATTAAGTTGAACTCCAATTATCTTGAACATAGTCTAAGTCCACTTTGAATATATTTGTGTTGTAGATCATGGCTCACGCGAGAGTCATCCTGAATTTTAATACGTTCCTAGAGAAAGCTAAGTTGAAAGATGATGGAAGCAACTTTGTAGACTGGGCTCGTAATCTTAAGCTAATCTTACAAGCTGGGAAGAAGGATTATGTCCTTAATGCTGCGCTAGGAGATGAACCACCCGCTACGGCTGATCAGGATGTTAAGAACGCTTGGTTAGCACGTAAGGAGGACTACTCAATAGTTCAATGTGCAGTCTTGTATGGCTTAGAACCGGGACTTCAACGTCGCTTTGAGCGTCATGGAGCATTTGAGATGTTCCAGGAGTTGGAGTTTATCTTTCAGAAGAACGCCCGGGTCGAGAGGTATGAGACCTCCGATAAATTCTATGCTTGCAAGATGGAGGAAAACTCGTCTGTCAGTGAACATGTGCTCAAAATGTCTGGGTACTCAAACCGTCTGGCTGAGCTGGGGATTGAACTCCCGCAAGAAGCTATCACTGACAGAATCCTTCAATCATTGCCGCCAAGCTATAAAGGCTTTGTGTTGAACTACAACATGCAAGGGATGAACAAGTCTCCCGGCGAGTTGTTTGCGATGCTGAAAGTCGCAGAGTCTGAACTCCGTAAAGAGCATCAAGTGTTGATGGTGAGCAAGACCACTAGTTTCAAGAGAAACGGCAAAGGCAAGAAGGGCAATTCGAAGAAGAGCGGCAAGCCTGTTGCCAATCCGCCGAAGAAACCCAAGGCTGGACCTAAGCCTGAAACAGAGTGCTTCTATTGCAAGGGTATGGGTCACTGGAAGCGCAATTGCCCCAAGTATCTGGCAGATAAGAAGGCGGGCAAAGAAAAATCAGGTATATTTGATATACATGTTATTGATGTGTATTTAACCGGCTCTCGTAGTAGTGCCTGGGTATTCGATACCGGTTATGTTGCTCACATTTGCAACTCGAAGCAGGAACTGCGGAATAGACGAAGGCTGGCGAAAGACGAAGTGACGATGCGCGTAGGAAATGGTTCCAAGGTTGATGCAATCGCCGTCGGCACAGTGTCACTTCAGCTACCATCGGGATTAGTGATGAACTTAAATCATTGTTATTTAGTGCCTGCGTTGAGCATGAACATTATATCTGGATCTTGTTTATTGCGAGACGGTTACTCTTTTAAGTCTGAGAATAATGGTTGTTCTATTTCTATGAGTAACATCTTTTATGGTCATGCACCGAATGTGAGAGGATTGTTCATATTGAATCTTGATAGAGATACGCATATACATAACATTGAGACCAAAAGAGTTAGAGTAAACAATGATAGCGCCATATTTTTGTGGCACTGCCGCTTGGGTCATATTGGTTTAAAGCGCATGAAGAAACTCCATGCTGATGGACTTTTGGAGTCACTTGACTTTGATTCACTTGACACGTGCGAACCATGCCTCATGGGCAAGATGACTAAGACTCCGTTCTCCGGAACAATGGAGCGTGCAAGTGACTTGTTGGAAATCATACATACCGATGTGTGTGGTCCAATGAGCGTAGAGGCACGCAGCGGATATCGTTATTTTCTCACCTTCACTGACGATTTAAGTAGATATGGTTATGTCTACTTGATGAAGCACAAGTCTGAAACATTTGAAAAGTTCAAGCAATTTCAGAGTGAAGTGGAAAATCATCGTAACAAGAAGATCAAGTTCCTACGGTCTGATCATGGGGGTGAATATCTGAGTTTCGAGTTTGGTGCTCACTTAAGACAATGTGGAATTGTTTCGCAGTTAACACCGCCTGGAACACCACAGCGTAATGGTGTGTCCGAACGTCGTAATCGTACTTTGTTAGAGATGGTGCGATCTATGATGTCTCTTACTGATTTGCCGTTATCATTTTGGGGTTATGCATTAGAAACAGCTGCATTCACTTTAAATAGGGCACCATCAAAATCCGTTGAGACGACACCATACGAACTGTGGTATGGCAAAAGGCCAAAGTTGTCGTTTCTTAAAGTTTGGGGATGTGATGCTTATGTCAAAAAGCTTCAGCCTGAAAAGCTGGAACCCAAAGGGGAAAAGTGCGTCTTCATAGGTTACCCAAAAGAGACAGTTGGGTACACCTTCTATCTCAAATCCGAGGGCAAAGTGTTTGTTGCTAAAAACAGAGCTTTTCTCGAGAAGGAGTTTCTCTCGAGAGAATTGAGTGGGAGGAAGATAGAACTTGACGAGGTTGTCGAACCTCTCATCCCTCTGGATGGTGGCGCAGGGCAAGGGGAAACCTCTGTCGTTGCGACGCCGGTTGAGGAGGAAGTTAATGATGATGATCATGAAACTCCAGTTCAAGTTTCTGTTGAACCACGCAGGTCGACGAGATCACGCGCTGCTCCAGAGTGGTACGGTAATCCCGTCTTATCAATCATGTTGTTAGACAACAATGAACCTGCAAATTATGAAGAAGCAATGGTGGGCCCAGATTCCAACAAATGGCTAGAAGCCATGAAATCCGAGATAGGATCCATGTATGAGAACAAAGTGTGGACTTTGGAGATACTACCTGAGGGCCGCAAGGCTATTCAGAACAAATGGATCTTTAAGAAGAAGACGGACGCTGACGGTAATGTGACCGTTTATAAAGCTCGACTTGTGGCAAAGGGTTTTTCACAAGTTCCAGGAGTTGACTACGATGAGACTTTCTCACCCGTAGCGATGCTTAAGTCCGTCAGAATCATGTTAGCAATAGCTGCATTTTTCGATTATGAAATCTGGCAGATGGATGTCAAAACGGCGTTCCTTAACGGTTTCCTTAAGGAAGAGTTGTATATGATGCAACCCGAAGGTTTTGTCGATCCTAAAAATGTTGACAAGGTGTGCAAGCTCCAGCGATCCATTTATGGACTGGTGCAAGCATCTCGGAGTTGGAACAAACGCTTTGATGAGGTGATCAAAGCATTTGGGTTTATACAAGTGGTTGGAGAATCTTGTATTTACAAGAAAGTGAGTGGGAGCTCTGTGGCATTTCTAATATTATATGTGGATGACATATTACTGATTGGAAATAACGTAGAGCTTTTGGAGAGCATAAAAGGTTACTTGAATAAAAGTTTCTCTATGAAGGACCTAGGAGAAGCTGCTTACATTCTAGGCATTAAGATCTATAGGGATAGATCAAAACGCCTGATAGGACTTTCACAAAGCACATACCTTGATAAAGTTTTGAAGAGGTTCAAAATGGAGCAGTCCAAGAAAGGGTTCTTGCCAGTTTTACAAGGTACGAGATTGAGTAAGACTCAGTGCCCAGCAACTGATGAAGATAGAGAGCATATGCGCTCCGTCCCCTATGCTTCAGCCATAGGTTCTATCATGTATGCGGTGCTGTGCACTAGACCGGATGTTAGCCTGGCCATAAGTATGGCGGGTAGGTTCCAGAGTAATCCAGGAGTGGATCACTGGACAGCGGTCAAGAATATCCTGAAGTACCTGAAAAGGACTAAGGAGATGTTTCTCGTGTATGGAGGTGACGAAGAGCTCGCCGTAAAAGGTTACGTCGATGCAAGCTTTGACACAGATCCGGACGACTCTAAGTCGCAAACCGGATACGTATTTATTCTTAATGGGGGTGCAGTAAGCTGGTGCAGTTCCAAGAAAAGCGTCGTAGCAGATTCTACATGTGAAGCGGAGTACATGGCTGCCTCGGAGGCGGCTAAGGAGGGTGTCTGGATGAAGCAGTTCATGACGGATCTTGGAGTGGTGCCAAGTGCACTGGATCCAATAACCTTGTTCTGTGACAACACGGGTGCCATTGCCTTAGCAAGGGAACCACGGTTTCACAAGAAGACCAGACACATCAAACGACGCTTCAACCTCATCCGCGACTACGTCGAGGAAGAGGACGTAAATATATGCAAAGTGCACACAGATCTGAATGTAGCAGACCCGCTGACTAAACCTCTTCCACGGCCAAAACATGATCGACACCAGAACTGTATGGGTGTTAGATTTATTACAATGTAATTCACATGGTGATGTGAGGGCTGGATTATTGCCTCTAGTGCAAGTGGGAGACTGTTGGAATTATGCCCTAGAGGCAATAATAAATATGGTTATTATTATAATTCCTGTATCAAGATAATAGTTTATTATCCATGCTATAATTGTATTGAATGAAGACTCATTTACATGTGTGGATACATAGACAAAACACCGTCCCTAGCATGCCTCTAGTAGGCTAGCCAGTTGATCGATGATAGTCAGTTTCTTCTGATTATGAACAAGGTGTTGTTGCTTGATAATTGGATCACGTCATTGGGAGAATCACGTGATGGACTAGACCCAAACTAATAGACGTAGCATGTTGATCGTGTCATTTTGTTGCTACTGTTTTCTGCGTGTCAAGTATTTATTCCTATGACCATGAGATCATATAACTCACTGACACGGGAGGAATGCTTTGTGTGTATCAAACGTCGCAACGTAACTGGGTGACTATAAAGATGCTCTACAGGTATCTCCGAAGGTGTTAGTTGATTTAGTATGGATCAAGACTGGGATTTGTCACTCCGTGTGACGGAGAGGTATCTCGGGGCCCACTCGGTAATACAACATCACACACAAGCCTTGCAAGCAATGTAACTTAGTGTAAGTTGCGGGATCTTGTATTACGGAACGAGTAAAGAGACTTGCCGGTAAACGAGATTGAAATAGGTATGCGGATACTGACGATCGAATCTCGGGCAAGTAACATACCGAAGGACAAAGGGAATGACATACGAGATTATACGAATCCTTGGCACTGAGGTTCAAACGATAAGATCTTCGTAGAATATGTAGGATCCAATATGGGCATCCAGGTCCAGCTATTGGATATTGACCGAGGAGTCTCTCGGGTCATGTCTACATAGTTCTCGAACCCGCAGGGTCTGCACACTTAAGGTTCGACGTTGTTTTATGCGTATTTGAGTTATATGGTTGGTTACCGAATGTTGTTCGGAGTCCCGGATGAGATCACGGACATCAGAGGGTTTCCGGAATGGTCCGGAAACGAATATTGATATATAGGATGACCTCATTTGATTACCGGAAGGTTTTGGGAGTTACCGGGAATGTACCGGGAATGACGAATGGGTTCCGGGAGTTCACCGGGGGGGGGCAACCCACTTCCGGGAAGCCCATAGGCATTTGGGGAGACACACCAGCCCTTAGTGGGCTGGTGGGACAGCCCACAAGTGCTCTATGCGCCAAGAGAAGAAAAATCAAGAGGAAAAGAAAAAAAAAGGAGGAGGTGGGAAGGGAGGGGGACTCCCTCCCACCAAACCTAGTCCAACTCGGTTTGGGGGGGAGGAGTCCTCCCCCTTGGCTAGGCCGACCCCCTTGAGGGTCCTTGGACCCCAAGGCAAGGCCCCCTCCCTCCCACCTATATATACGGAGGTTTTAGGGCTGATTTGAGACGATTTTTCCACGGCAGCCCGACCACATACCTCCACGGTTTTTCCTCTAGATCGCGTTTCTGCGGAGCTCGAGCGGAGCCCTGCTGAGACAAGGTCATCACCAACCTCCGGAGCGCCGTCACGCTGCCGTAGAACTCTTCTACCTCTCCGTCTCTCTTGCTAGATCAAGAAGGCCGAGATCATCGTCGAGCTGTATGTGTGCTGAACGCGAAGGTGCCGTCCGTTCGGTACTATATCGTGGGACTGATCGCGGGATTGTTCGCGGGGCGGATCGAGGGACGTGAGGACGTTCCACTACATCAACCGCGTTCTCTAACGCTTCTGCTGTACGGTCTACAAGGGTACGTAGATCACTCATCCCCTCTCGTAGATGGACATCACCATGATAGGTCTTCGTGCGCGTAGGAAATTTTTTGTTTCCCATGCGACGTTACCCAACAAGGATGGTGATGAAGAAGGTGATGCTGATGAAGACGATCACCGCTGCAATGGTTTCCCCGGTGGCACTCCGGCACCACCGGGAGAGAGGGGGAGAGGGTCTCCCCCTTGTGCCTCCTCCTCCATGGCCTCCCCTCAAGGTGGGGAGAGGTTCTCCCTCTGGTCCTTGCCCTACATGGTGATGATGGCCCCTGCGTCTTCCTCCTCCATGGTCTCCGGTGATGGTGACCCCCTCCGGCAGGGTGCCGGAGAGGGCCAAGATTGGTTTTTTGTGGCTCTGGAGGCTTGCGGCGGCAGAACTCCCGATCTATGTTTCTTTTCGGGGTTTTCCGTATTTATAAGAATATTTGGCATTGGAATCACGTGAGGGGAGTGCTCGAGGGGCCCACAAGCCAAGGGGTGCCCTGGTGGCTTGTGGCTGCCTCGAGACTCCTCTCCGGTATCTTTTTGCTCCATTATTTCTCATATTTTCCAAAAGTATTCTCCGTAAATTTTCAGTCCATTCTGAGAACTTTTTTTTCTGCACAAAAACAACACCACGGTAGGTGTGCTGAAAATAGCGAAAGTCCGGGTTAGTTATAATAAAATCATACCAAAATCATATAGAATTATTGTAAACATGGCATGAATACTTCATAAATTATAGATACGTTGGAGACGTATCACGTATCACCATCCCCAATCTTAATTCCTGCTCGTACTCAAGTAGGTAAATGATAAAAAGATAATTTTTGATGTGGAATGCTAGCTAACATAATCTTGAACAAATGTCTAATCATGTCATGGATATTAAGACGCAAGTGATTAAAGGAAATACTCTATCATTTGTCAAAAAGGCATCCGTACTCAGGTTTATTATCAAACAATTATGTCCTTTCAAAATAACAATGCTAAATAACGCTATCCCTACAAAATCATATAGCCTGTCATGCTTGGTCTTCCTAGCATAAAGTATAAATCATGAGCACCCCGATGTCAAACCGAGCAATTGGATCATACTTTTTAACGCGCCACAACTTTTTATTACTCACTCAATACATGAGGGTGAACAATGGATAAAGCATAAAGGTGGAATAGAATATGATGGTAGGTTTCAAAGGGGTGAAAGTGGAGAAGAAAGTCTCGCATCAACTAGATGTATCAACGGGCTATGGAGATGCCCGTCAATAGATATTAATGCAAGGAGTAGGGATTGCCATGCGACGGATGCACTAAAGTTATAAGTGTATGAAAGATCGATTGAAGCTAAGTAGGTGTGCATCCAACTTGCTTGCTCATGAAGAACTCGGGCATTTGAGGAAGCCCGTCATCAGAACATACAAGCTCATTTCTATAATGAAACATTACCACTAGCATATGAAAATGACAACTCAGGAGACTCTCTATATAAAGAGCATGGTGCCCCTTTGAGGCACAAGTGTGGTAAAGGATAGCAGCAAAGTCCTTTTTCTCTCAATTATTTATTTGTTTTAAATATATATTTTTCATGGTGGGCTCTTTTTTCGCCTCCCCCATTTCTCTTTTTTTTTGCGGTGGGCTCATTTGGCCTCCCCCATTTTCCATTTTTCGTCCGGAGTATCATCCCGACTTGTAGGGGGGTCATAGTGTCCATCATCTTTTCCTGAGTGAGACAACGCTCTAATAATGATCATCATCACACTTTTTATTACTTACAACTCGATATGAAAAACTACTAAACAATACGACTCTATATGAATGCATGTGGTAGTGTAACATGATGTGCAATGATCTAGCATAGTGAAAGATATCAAAAAACGGACAAGCCGTGGAAATATCATGCTAGCTATCTTACGTTCATGCTAAGCAATATAACAATGGGTGTACTAATCATATGACGTGACAGTGGAAGTTGCATGGCAATATATCTCAGAATGGATATGGAAATGCCATGATAGGTAGGTATGGTGGATGTTTTGAGGAAGATATAATGAGGCTTACGTGCAACATATCATATCATGCCGCGAGGTTTGAATGCACTGACGAAAGTTGCACCTACCCTCAAGGTGAGAATAAGCAATGCACAACATCGAAGAGGCTAGCAAATATTTGGAGGTGAGAGTGCGTATATCCATGGATTCACATTAGTCATAAAGAACTCACATACCTATTGCAAGATTTTATTAGCTCTCTCGTAGCAAAGCACTACTCGCATGCCCCTAGGGAGGAGGTTGGTAGGATTTAACCATCGCTCCCTCCCTATTATAACATCACAAAGGATTTCAATCAAGGATAAAATATGCTCCAATCTTCATCGCATAACTAGAGACTATACGTGCATGCTTCGAGAATCACAAACCTTAAAAAACAATTTTCTTACTAATCCAAAATCATCCACTAGTGCACACACATATTACTATCTTAATGTCTCAAAACTATTGCAGGGAATCAAACATATCATATTCAGTGATCTACAAGTTTTATGTAGGATTTTATGACTAACCATGTTAATGACCAATTCATGTTGACTCTCTAAATAGGCATAAGTGAAGCATGAGAGTATAATTCTTTCTACAAAATACCATGCTCTAATAAATATAAATGAAGCAAAAGAGCATTATACAAATAATAGTTTTCTATATGTAGAGAAACACGCATCCAACTTCAAATGATATAAGTGAATCACATGAAGCATTCTACAAAGTCATACTCAAAAGATATAAGTGAAGTGCAAAGAGCATTCTATATATTAATCATGGACTTTACCATACCAGCATGGTCCATTTCTAAAAAGAAAAGAAAAGTCACACGATGCTCCAAGAATTTACGTATATCATGTGAACAAAACAAAACCTGAGACATACCGATAGTTGTTGAAGAAGAAAGATGGGATGCCTTCCGGGGATCCCCAAACTTAGATGCTTGAGTATCCTTGAATACTTACTTGGAGTGCCTTGGGAATCACCAAGCTTGAGCTATTGCCTCTCTTTATTCTTCTCATATCAATACCTCCTCGATCTCCGAACATTTCATCCACACAAAACTTAACAAAACTTTCATTAGAAAGGTTAGTACATACAACATCAAATCCCATCAAGTATTACCATCACATTATTGTATAGTTATAATCCAACATTACATACTGTATGATATCACAATTATATGGCTCCCAAGTTAATGGGGCTCGATAAGAACTCAAAGATAAGCACACGAAGTAACTATAATAGCAATCTGTGAAAAACAGGATAGTCTACAAAGATGCAGATGGATACCATACTTCTGTAACTCAAACAATTCTTAAAACTTAGGAAGTGGTAAAACATTTGTATAAAAGTACTGTGTAAAATTCAGAAACTTTTGAAGTTCCATTAAAATATTAAAAATTAAACACTACAGCCAAAGTTTCTGTTTTTGCACAACACATATCAAACAAGCAATTCAAACATCCTAAAGCTAAATCTTGGCACATTATTTCTATAATACAATGGATTTGTACAAGGGGGTAATTGTTTTTGTTGAAAAGTTTATGTAATGATTCACAAAGTTTCCATGGGCATGAACAAAGTTCAAGGCTAGCCCCCACTTCAACGGTGCTCGTCCTTCTCACTTTCACTTTTCTTTTAAAACAATATTAGGTTCCCCACTTTATTTTTTGTTTTTAATTATTTTAAAAGTACACAACAGAATAAAATAACTCCCTAAAACTTTCGGGCTGTCTCACTTTCTTTAAAGTCATTAAGCTAGGCATATAGTGCTCAAATAATTGATCAACCGGATCCCAAGGTATAACAAAAGCAATTTTAATTACAATGATTTATAATTTAGTAGTGAGCACAAGGTGGTATATATCATGTAGCAATAAAGTCTAACTCTATTTCTATGCATTGGCATGCCATAAAAGAACAATTCATGCAAATCAAGTAAAGGCCAATACATAGCATAACTAATTTCTTGCAATTTTATCGTATTGGACACATAGAGAGGTGAATATTTGGTTACTCTCTCATAATAATTGAAAGTAAGAGAAGCAAGCACATGCATATTATATCCATAAAAATCATAATGTGTAGTGGTAAAACGCAACCCTTCATTATAATCATGTATAAGTACAAAATTCTCCGATATGGTGTAGTTGGGAGAATTCAAATATGTAATAGGACTATCATGTGTGGGTGAAATAGCAACAATTACATGCTTAACATAGAGAACTATAGCAAGTTCATCTTCAGAAGAATAGTTCATATTGGCATCATGGCCACAAGCATAGCAAGCATGAAGTTCATCAAAAAAGGGGTATTTCAAACGAATCCAAGGGACCATAGCAACCATCATAGCATTCATCCTTCGGTATGTGCGAAGGGACCTTAAAAAATGTATGAATTGAAGAGTTACTCTCATTAGAAGGTGGGTATGGGTAGCTAATCCGCTCTTCCTCCTTTTGTTCTTCACTCTCCTCCTCATCTTTTTCATCTAATGAGCTCACAATTTCAGCAATTTCTTCTTTCATAGATCCTGCAAAATATTAGTCTCTTACAAGGAAGCAAACATTCTCTCAATAAATTCATTAATATGGGCATTGTATTCATAATTATCATAGCAATATTTAAGTATGGCAAAGTTTTCATGTTTGTAAATAGCATCATGATAGTTATCATACTTTTCAAAGAATGATTCAATTTCATAAGCACCCTTAAAAGCAACAAATTCTTCTATTTGTTCCACATCATAGTAATCATATTTACCCTTACCATAAGAAGCCAAGGTTTCATTATCATTAAATTCACATTGAAAGGGAATGTGTAGACCCTTAATCTTAGAGCAAAGTATAATTCCATCTCACGCATAAATCCCAAGCATACTAAGGCAACATTTCAATTTGATACTAGAAGTGTTTCCCTTTTTGAGACAAGCAATAATCCCTAAAGTAATCATGTTGATCCAACGTGTATCCCATTATCAAGTTGAATGGGGATTTCTCAGGATTATTAAAGTAGTATTTAATGTTTTTCACTAACCACCATCGAGGGTTTTACGAGGTTCCCCATCTCCATGAGTAGCAAGTACACTAATTCTTTCGTGTTTCGTGTTCCATATCCACAACTAAAGATATAAAACAACTTATAACAGAAAATAAAATTACTTAGTCATAAAGCAAACAAGCACACACGATAATATCAACCGCTACGCTATTGCTCCTCGGTAATGGCATCATAAAAAGGTCTTGATAACCCACAAGTGTAGGGGATCGTTTGTAACCTTTTTCGATAAGTAAGAGTGTCGAAACCAACAAGTATCTAAAGGTAGAATTAATATTCTCTCAACTTCTATTGACCACCAGTACAACTCTATGCACGCTAATGCTTACTTTACTTAGAACAAGTATGAAACTATTTTGTGGGAATGGAACTAGAAGTACTTAGTAGGCGTAATAGATAGTTTTGCAAGATAATAAAGAACACAAAAATAAAATTTAGGTATTATTTTAGATAAATATTAATTTAGTTAGTTGTTTAGTAGAATTTTTTTGTAACACAAGAGAAAGATTGTCCATAGGCAATTGAATATAACTTGATAGATACTTGTCATATGCAATGAGGGAGAGGCATACGCTAACAAACTTTCCGTACTTGGATCATATGCACTTATGATTGGACCTCTAGCAAGCATCCGCAACTACTAAAAATCAGTAAGGTAAATCTAGCAATATCATTAAACATCAAGTCCTCTTTACTCCCATACGCAAGCAACTCCCTTACTCGGGTCTAAGCTTCTGTCACTCTAGGCACCCACTATAAGCGAATCATGAACATATTGCAAATCCTCCAGTGTGAATCCTTCAAGTGTGTGCCTCAAGGAATACACCTTAGGACAACACTATATCAGCTTACAACTCATATCAATAAAATCATACCACAGTTAACCTGTAAGACAAAATAGATCTACTCAAACATCATAGGATAACCACACATCATTGGATAATAATATATATCATTAAGCATCATGTTTAAGTAGATATTACAGTGGGGATAAGAGGGCTTACACCGCTTCATAGAGGGGGAGAGATTGGTGGTGACAGCGGCTAATTGTTGTTGTAGATCGTCGTCATGATGGTTGCCCCGGCGCCACCGGGGGAAGGGGGAGAGATCCCCTCACCTTCTTATTCTTCCTTGGCCTCCTCCTTAGGTGGGAGGAGGGTTTCCCCTCTGGTCCATAGCCTCCATGGCTCCCAGAGGGCAGAATCACCTTCGAGAATGGATCTATCTCTATGTTTCTCTTCTCTTTATGTGACTATTTTCTGAACCCTTATCCATTTCTTAAATATCCGGAGATCCGTAACTCTGACCGGGCTGAAATTTTGAGGGATTTTTATCGTGAAAATATATTTCAGGCGGAGAATGTACGGCCCCAACCGACTTAAGGTGGAGCCACAAGACATCATGATGTGGCCAACCCCCTTATCGTGCCCTTTTGGCTTGTGCCTCCCCCGGTCATCATGTTGCATTGATTCTTCTTTCCAAAATTCACATATGTTCTAGAAAAAATCTTTGTAAATTTCTATCGCATTTTGACTTCATTTGATATGGAATTGCCGCAAAAAAATACACAAAAAGCAGGAACTGGTACTTGGCACTGGATATGTAAGTTAGTCCCAAAAATCATATAAAATATTGCCAAAAGTATATGAAAGTTGTAGAATATTGACATGAAACAATAAAAATAATAGATACGGCGGAGACATATCAATCACCTTTTCACAAACAAACATAACGCAAAACATGCACATTCAAAATCCACTATATGATTTATTTTCAAGCTTTGTCATACAACACACAAAAGTACAAACATATTATCTCACATCACACGACAGCTAACACATACAATTAGGAATCACATCTAATTGTGTCGTAAAGCTTCATGAGTCCCTTTTTGATCAATGACATCAACTACAAACCTTCTTGGATTTCTTATTGTATCTCATCCTGAAAAACCAAGTGAAAATGGTGACAAGGTACAAAAGTACATCACTACACAGAGCAGTGATTCGGTGCACGGGCTCATCTGACCTTCGATGCATAAAAAATCAAAACAAATACTAGAAATATTCAAAAAAAAATATTTTTTGCATGGTAAAGAATTTGGTGTGTGAGGAGCGCTCCAAATTTCAAATCATTTAGACGTTTGAGTAGCTCTCGACAAAAAACACAAATTTGGGATCTATAAAAAAGTTTATTGTTCATGTATTTTTCTGATGCACTTTATCTTTTTTGGTGACAGCTACTCATATGTCCAAATGAGTTGAAGTTTGGAGTCTACCTCACGCACTAAATTTTCTACTTGCATAATTATTTTTTTGAATTTTTCATGTTACATATTCAAGTATCCTACTTGTAATTAGTTCTTGCACTAGTTATGCATAATTGTTTTCTCAAAGAGTATTGAAAGAGAAAGTTCGGCACTTCAAAAGACATTATTTTGTGCTTAGTTTGATGTCTTGGGGATCTCGGTGGATGATGAGAATAAGAATAGATTAAATGGCTAAAGATATCATACTTAGACATACAAAAACAAGATTAGATTATTACTATCTGACAAGCTAGCTAATAGCGGTCTGGTGGATGGATTCTTTGAAAGATACGCACGAGAAGTTAGCTTACATGGCCACGAAGAGTGCCTCCATGACGCTTCCTCCCGGGAAGCAGAACCTCTTGAAGCAGTTGTGTCGTCGGACAGAGCTCCCCGAGTTGGACGGGCGCTTCGTGCTCATGCTCACTTCTACGCCCGATGATGAGCCTCATGGCGTCCTGGGCACCCACTTCATGCACGGCTGCCCGGCTCCAAGCGCTCCCCGCCCCACCACGTCCTGCTCCCAGTCAGAGCGTGGAGCAGGCGTCGTCCGCCCCGCCAGCCATGGCATGGAAGAAGTGAGTGTGTTTCATGTTTGTGGTTCTACATGAGGTTAGATTGATGCTATCTAGATAAGTGTATGGTGAAGAGATAAGTATGAGGTTGGCTATTATATACATTATTTACCACGCCCTAATTTTTCAAAATTTTATAAGTTACACAAGTATTCGTTTAATCTGCATCTTTCGAGACTGTCTTATTTTTCAAAGACTGTTGTTATAGTCGCTCTGCGTGCTTATGTTTTGAATTCTTGTTGAGCCTCATTGACTTGGAAGCCATAGAATTGTGATAGCACAGAGGGGATAATGTTATATTAAAATTATACAATAATGGTATGGCAGGACATGATGACATTTGATGTTATACGAACTAACCTATCTAATGAAAATTCTCCTAAGTTTTGTGTGAATGGAGTTTTCGAAGATTGAGGAGGTATTGATATGAGAAGAATAAGGAGAGACAAGAGTCCAAGCTTGGGTATGACCAAGGCACCCCAAATAAATTTTAAAGGAGACCCAAGCGTCTAAGCTAGGGGATGCCCCGGAAGGCACCCCATCTTTCTTCTTCAACAATTGTCGGTATGTCTCGGGGTTTTATTTGTGCACATGATATGCGTAAATTCTTGGAGCGTAGTGTGCCTTTTATTTTTATTTTAGTAATGCACCATGCTGGTATGGGAAAGTCCATGGTTTATTTATAGAATGCACTTTGCACCTCACTTATATCTTTTGATTCAATTTATAGAATGCTTTATGTGCTTCACTTATATCATTTGAAGTTGGATGCCTCTTTCTATACATATAGAAAACCATTATTTGTAGAATGCTCGTTTGCTTCACTTATATGTACTAGAACTTGGTATTTTGTAGAAAGAAATAAACTCTCGTTCTTCACTTATATTTGTTTGAGAGTTAATAAATAGTGACAGTAATTTGCATGGGTTAAAAGACTAGTCCAAAATTAATAGGTATTCAAGGAGTGATAATCAAAACCTTCATGTAGCACATTAAAGAGAAATTATGGGTTAATGATATTTATGTGGTAATGTGAAAGGGTGTGAGTGCATCTTTGTTGATTCATATACGTGTCGGTATTAAGAGGTGTTAAATTCTTGTTCATCTAAAAATTAAAAGGGCATGGTGATGATGTGTGAGCATTTCTATTCCTCGTTGAAATCCTAGTTTTGTTTAAAGTCGGAGTTGCGCGATGGTTAACTCCTCCCAACCCTCTCCCTCGGGGCATGCGAGTAGTACTTTAATTTGTGATAACTAATAAAAAATTTCCATAAGTATATGAGTTCTTTATGACTAATGTGACAACATCGACATACGCAATCTACCCTCCACATATTTGCTAGCCTCTTCGGTATCGTGCATTGCCCATTCTCACTTTGAGGATCGGTGCAACTTTCGCTGGTGTATCCAAACCACGTGACATGATATGCTCTGTTGCACATAAGCCTCATTATATCTTCCTCAAATCAGCCATCATACCTACCTATCATGGCATTTCCATAGTCATTCCGAGATATATTCCCATGAAGCCTCCACCGTCACTTCAAATGACTTTTACTTCCATTGTCATATTGCTTTGCCTGATCGTAAGATAACTAGATGATATTTCCATGGCTTGTCCATTTTTTCATATCTTTTTCTACGCTAGATCATTGCACATCCTGGTACACTGCCAGAGGCATACATATAGAGTCATATCTTCCTATCAGTTTTTCATATCAAGTTGTAAGTAAATAAAAGTGTGATGATCATCATTATTAGAGCATTGTCCCATTGAGGAAATAAAAATGGGGGAGGCCAAATGATCCCACCATAAAAAAATGGGAGAGGCGAAAAAAAAAAGAAGCCTAAAAAAATGAGAGAAAAAGAGAGAAAGCACTTTGCTACTATCCTTTACCACACTTATGCCTCAACGTGGCACCGTGTTCTTCATATAGAGAGTATCTTGTTTTGTCACTTCCATATGCTAGTGGGAATTTTTCATTATAGAACTTGCCTTGTATAATCCGGTGACGGGTGTCCTCAAATGCCCGAGGTCTTCATGAGCAAGCAAGTTGGATGCACACCCACTTAGTTTCAGTCGAGCTTTCATACACTTATAGCTCTAGTGCATCTATTGCATGGCAATCCCTACTCCTCGCATTGATATCTATTGATGGGCTTTTTCATAGCCCACTGATACGCCGAGTTCATGCGAGACTTTCTTCTCCACTTTTACCCCTTTGAAACCTACCACCACATTCTATTGCACCTATTTGCTATCCATGGTTCACGCTAATGTATTGCGTGAAGAATAAAAAGTCGATGCATATTGAAAATGTACGATCCAATTGCTTGACTTGGGCACCATGGTGCTTGACATTGGTATTAATGTGGTGAAGATGGAGCCATTCCTTGCTAATATAATAGGATGAATGAGGGTAAAGATTCTTTGAGGATCGTATACTTTGAAAGATTGATGATTTTTTTTTTGCTTGTGATTATAAGCATTACAAAGTAAATGTTTGTTAATTCATCATTTTTCAATGAGCATACATGCAAAATATTACATATTGGGTAGCATGTCACATTAAAAATATTGTTTTGATCATTTACCTACTCGAGGACGAGAAGGAATTAAGTTTGGGGATGCTTGATACGTCTCAGAGGTATCTATAAATTTTTATTGTTCCATGCTATTATATTATCATTCTAGGATACTTTTTGAGTAATTATTTACCATTTTATATTATTTTTGAGAACTAACCTATTGACCCAATGCCTAGTGCCAGTTCCTATTTTTTGTTTCGCGGAAAATCCATAACAAACGGACTCCAAATATGATAAAAATTTACGGAGATTTGTTTTGGAATATATGTGAATTTTGGGAGTCGGAATCAATGCAAGACGGTGCCAAGGGCCCCACAAGCTAACAGGACATGACCTAGGGGGTCGTGCCCCGATAGGTTGTGGCTAGCCCTTAAGATTGTCGGAGCTCTCCTTTGGCTGCAAGAAATATATTTTCGCGATAAAAATCCCCTCAAAATTTCAGCCCTATCGGAGTTACGGATCTTTGGATATTTAATAAGTGGTGAAGGGCCAAAAAACAGAAGCAAAAATAGGAGAGAAACAGAGAGAGATCCAATCTCGGAGGGGTTGCTGCCCTCCGGTAGCCATGGCGGCCATGGACCAGAGGGGAAACCCTCCTCCCTCATAGGGAGGAGGACTAGGAAGAAGAATAAGGAGGGGCTCTCTCCCCCTTTCTCCCGGTGGCGTCGGAGCGCCGCCGAGGCAACCATCGTGACGACGATCTACACCAACAACTTTGCCGCCATCATCACCACCACCATCACATTCCCTCATCTATCTATAGAGGTTCACTCTCCCGCATCCCGCTGTACCCCCTACTTGAACATGGTGCTTAATGCTATATATTATTATCCTATGATGTGTGGCTATCCTATGATGTTTGAGTAGTTCCTTTTTATCATATGGGTTGGTTGATGATCTTGATTGATTTGACTTTCGTGGTTTATATCGGTGTTGTCCTAAGGTGCTTTCCGTGATGCGCACACGTGAAAGATTCACGCTGGAGGATTTGCAATATGTTCATGATTCTCTTATAGTGGGTTGGTGAGTGATGGAAACACAAACCCGAATAAGGGAGTTCTTTGTGTATGGGAGTAAAGGGGACTTGATGTTTAATGATATGGTTGGGTTTTACCTTAATGATCTTTAGTAGTTGCAAATGCTTTCTAGAGTTCCAATCAAAAGTGCATATGATCCAAGTATGAAAAGTGCGTTAGCGTATGCCTCTCCCTCATATAAAATTGCAATAATGATTACCGATCTAGTTATGAATTGCCTAGGACAATATCACAAATCATATCACCACTTTTCCACACTCGCTATATTTACTTTATTTTTCTTTCATTAAAACACCACCTAACTTTTATTTAATTGATCTTTATTTCCTTGCAAACCTATTTATTACACCTACTAAGTACTTCTAGTTTCTTTCCCGTAAAGTAGTTTCATACTTGTTCTAGTTAAAGTAAGTGTTAGCGTCCGTAGAGTTGTATCGGTGGTCGATAGAACTTGATAGAATATTAATTTTACCTTTAGCTCCTCGTTGGGTTCAACACTCTTATTTATCTAAAAATGCTACAAACGATCCCCTACACTTGTGGGTTATCAATTCGTTGACGCTCGAACCAGGGGAAAATTGTGGACGAATTCGTTCACGCTGAAGCTAGGGGAGAATTGAGGACGAATTCATTCATGTTGGAACTAGGGGAGATTTCAAGATACCCATCAAAGTATAAATCGCACTCTCATCTACATGCTGGAACTAGCGGGTCAAGCACGGATTGGAGAACGGAACCGCAAAACCTAATCCACGAAACTTGCTTTGCCCTACATCGGTTATTCCTTTATGGCCTCTCCAATTGTTCTTGAGAATTTTGATATTGATCTTGTTCTTGCCATGGATTTCCTGGCAATGAAAAAAAGTTTCATTGATTGTGCAGGCAAATAAGTCAAATTGACTCATCCTTTTAAAGACGTGATCATTTTCGCTGCTCGCAATGACATGATTCGTCTATTCTCTCTGAATGAGAAGGGTGAAATCTTAGCCATTTCTCAAGTTCGTGTTGTTTGTGAGTATGAAGATGTCTTTCCAGAAGAATTGCCAACAATGTCCCATCACCGACCAGTAGAGTTTCTGATTGAACTCGAGCCTGGAGCTGAATCGGTTTGCAAGCGTCCTTATAAGCTTAGCCCCAAAGAGCTGAAAGAGTTGAAGAAATAGTTAGATGAACAAGAACGTCTGGGTCTGATCAGACCAAGTTTTCTCCTTGGGGTTGTGGTTTTCTCTTTGTCAAGAAGAAAGATGGCACCGATCGACTTTGTGTTACACATATTTAACGGATGCACCGTAAAAGGACTCATAAGAGATAAATCTCTTGTTATTTCATTTATTTACTATTTTAACTCATTAATTTCTCTAAGTTCTTGTGCGTGCCTGCCCATGGTTTTTCGGTGATTCTAATTGGTTCACTCGTCAATTTATAATAATCTTTTTGACTTCATCATAACTCACTCACACCAAATTTATATATTTTAATTGATATATACTTTTTTTAAATATTATTCCCTTGATACGTTTTCAAATACAACTAGTCGAGGTAATGGTGTACTATAATATGTACCATGTTATGCTATGTTTACTTAACATAGTTTGATATTTATCATTTGCAAATATGTTTTTCTGCTAAGTTGAACCACATTTTTTCATCAAAATCATTTATGCCTTCCAAACAGAAAAGGGGTGTTCAAGAATATTTTATGTTAGGTTGTGTTTCATCTAAATCTAAGCACAATAGAACAAAGTCACATTTCTCCACGAATTGAGTTGTGCCACTTAATAATCAATAGTAGATGCATATATGCGTTCATGTCCATACTATCCTTAAAAATATCCAAATCCAAATATATCGTACTAACGATTATCTCCTTAGATTCCTCTAGAGCACAAAACTGAAAACTCACTTTGGTATAACTAATGTGTATGAAATGTTAATCATTTAGTTTGTTCTTCACTAATGCCCTTTGGCAGTTTAGTTGTTCATTCTTTCTCATATAAGTCATGTTCCTAGGGTTTAGCAATCTCATGTAAGGCCTTGTTTGAAACCACAATAGATTATGATAATCTGAATTATGAAGATAGATTGTGTAATTAGGTTTATAAAAATAATCTAGGTGGGCATGTTTGGAGACCAGATTATATAAACTCTAATTCAGGTTTTTACATTGCATAATGAGTTGTCTGTCCTCTGCGCACGCTGAGAAGAAAAAAGGGGGAGGATGGCGGTGGCGGAAATTAGTAATTACCTCCAACTTTACGAGGATAATGGGCCATTAGCAATTCATAATCTGGTTTTATCTGGGGTAGAGTAGATTATGAGTTTTTAATAATTTGTCCATCTAATTTTTATAATCTACAACATAATATGTCCTATTTGGTGACAATATATTATAAAAACTGGATTATCATAATCTGAGTGGTTTCAAACAAGGCCTAAGTCTAGCATTACTCATATTATAACCCCTGGCCCATTTTCCTTTCCCCAACATAAGTTTTTATAAAACAAAGGGAAAAATCATCATTGTAATTTACTACACCGTCTTCTCGAGTGGTGCTGTCATTTTGTGGGAATCTTAATGTTGTTCTATGTCATTTTGTGAGGAACTTCCGAAAGTGATGTGTTCTACATTCTGCTTATTTGGTATTATCCGAAGTGCTAATCTTAAAATTGGTATGCGCTTTTGCTATTTTCCGAGATATTACGGGTAAGAGGACCTAATGTATGGTTTCAACATGGGCATGATTTTTCACCCATGGTTCTTTTACATGGGTGCAGAAAGGATATCTTCATGGATTTGGGTATGGAATGGATTTGATATTGTTCAACCCGAGCCGAATTTGACAAATTGTCATCCTTAGATGCAGACTTCACGCGAACATGCAATGCAGCAGCATCTCAAATCCTGTTATTAGTACTCCCTCCGTTTCTAAATATAAGTCTTTTAAGAGATTTCACTAGCGGTCTACATACGAAGCAAAATGAGTGAATGTATGCTCTAAAGTATGTCTATATACATTTGTATGTAGTTCATTAGTGAAACCTCTAGAAAGACTTATATTTACGAACGAAGGGAGTATATAACAAGATGGTGTACAAGCAAAAGAAGAAGAAAATAAATAGCACGCATCTCAAGTTGGCTCAAGAAACAGGTTATAAAACATATTATTCGCATACACTAGTTTATTTGAGTTTGTGAATTCGTTCATTGGCACATGAGTCCCAAGCTACGTATACCGGGGATGTCTTGTTATGTGCCAAAGAAATACCGCTCTACGATGAGGACCAATAATCGATTGGAGTACAAAGCAACGAGTTTACTGATCCTTAACGTTCATTTCAACTTCAATACTGAGGCAACACAGACTAATAACTAGCAACAAGTATTTGACGATCTACTCAAGCAGAAAAGCACTACAAAATGTCAAGATTGTGATGTCCAAAGCACCATGGAACGAATCGCGCTATCTTCTCAACAAACCGTAAACCCTTCCACTCCGGCGGTGCGAACCAGAGGCCGCTGTCCCTCTTGTTCGTCCACACGACGCTGACGAGGCGGTTGTTGCCGGTGAAGTCGTTCTCGTAGATCGTGTCGCCCTCCCTGATGTGCCACCATGTCTGCGCCGCCAGCATCTCGAGCGCGGTCAGCGTGGCCGCGGTGGAGACGAGTGGCGTACGTGTCCCCGTAGCTCAGCCCAAGGAGCGCCACGAAGTAGTATGCGTTCACGGCCTCGCTGGTTCTCTCCTGGTTGAGCCCGTCGCCGAGCTCCGTCAGGCCTCCGGTCCAGGAATGCAGCTTCCAGAGATCGAACGTCCTGGTGTAGCTCGCGCCGGCCTCTCGCGGCAGTGTCATGACTCATGAAATCGGCGACCATGGAGTAGGCCTGCGGCATGTACTCGCGCCCCCAGGCCGGGTCGATCTTGGCGAGCACAGCAATGGCGTACACGAAGTAGCCCAGGTGGTAGTGGTGGTCGTTGTAGATCCCGAAGCCGAAGTCGGCGCCGGTGTCCGTCATCCCCTGCCGAGTGACGAGGCCGCCCCACTTGGGATCGTACAGGAAGCCATTGCCCTCGAAGCTGCCGTCGAGCCAGGAGTGGGCGTGACGGTGGCCGGCGTTCAGGAACCGGTGCACCGCCGGGATGACATCGGGGCACCCGACCTCCTCGGCGATCAACGCCAGCCTCGCCGCCCTGGCGACCGCGAGGTGGTCGTGATGGGGCTGGAGGCGAGATCATCCACGTCCCTGCGCAGCGCGAATTTTTGTCCAAAAGGACCCCTCGCGAACCGAATTGCCACAAAAGACCACATCCGGATGCTAAAAACGAAAAGGACCCCCTCCCCGCGTGGCGGCAGGCGCGCCAGGCGGCACGTGGCACCTGTCGCCACCGCCCGAGGCGGCTGGGGCACCTGCCGCCACCAGCCCAAGCGGCCGGGTGCGGATCCCGTTCCCGCCACGCCGCGCCGTAACGGACAGAGGCTGGGTGGGCCCTGCCGCCACCACCCCAGGCGGCCGGCCGGGAATCTGTGCGCCCACAACAGCGACGCTGATTGCACTAACTCCGAGGCTGCCGTCTCCTCCTGGTGAGCATTGCAATGCAAACGGCACTAACTCCGGCACTGACGGCGCTAACTCTCGCCGACAAAACAGTGCACATTTTCTTTTTTATATACCGACGCTGCCTCCTCTCTCACTCTCCCGTTGCCTCCTTTCTCTTGCTTCAGCACACACAGCAGCTGCCTCCTCTCTCACTCTCCCGTTGCCTCCTTCCTTTCTCTTGCTTGAGCACACACAGCAGCTCCTCTTTCTCTCAAGAACTACTTCATACACTGATTTAGGACGGTTTTAAATTGGATTTTGAAGACGTCGTAGTTGAGTAAAAGATAGATCAAGGCAAGAGTTTTCCATTTTTGTTGATTATGTTTGCATGCATGATGTTTTTATTTTAGGTTATTCTCACTGTCTTCTCATTTCCCTGTAGCTGAAGAACACACTCCTTTCTTCACTTTGATTCAAGATTTCTGGTCTTTTGGGTTGGATTTTGAATATGTTGCAGTTGAAAGAAAGATAGATCAAGGTAAAATCTATTCATTTTCGTAGGTTTTGTTTGCATGCACGAAAATTTTAGTCTATTTGATTAGTTTTTTAAGTATGTACTTTCTGTTTATTAACACTGTAATGTATCAATTTGTGTAGTAATTATATATGCAAGACGCACGCATGCAACTAGCATTTTTGTTCATGTGATAATAGGTCGATTACTTTGATAAATTACTGATGATATGTTTATCCATGCAACTGCATTTTAGAAACCTTAGAAAGGTAAAAAAATATGTGTGTAACATTTTTGTTCATGTGATAATATGTCATTTTTGTTCATGTGATAACTGGTGATAACCTTAGGAACTGCATTTTTGTTCATGTGATAATATGTGTAGTAATTATATATGCAAGACGCGTGTGTAATATTTTTTTTCATATGATAATAGGTCGAATTCGCTGATATTATACTGGTGATAAGTTAACTGTGATATTCAGAAGGATATTTTTGTATTCATAAGGATATCCTTATCAAACCAGAGGTATGAATGACATATTCTAATTTACGATGTATTTATTTTGTATATGTAGTGTCGCCACAAATGGTACAATATAAATTATTATGCGTAGATGTATAGTCATTTGTGAATATTTGTCAAATTGTTATATGTAAAAAAAGATAAGTAATGGATGTTATTACAATGTAAATATAAGAATATAATTTTTAATGGACTAACTATGTAAATATGGCTGCTCGTTAGGTACTATGGAAAATTTGTTAGTGTTTTATGGGCACATCGTACTGAGGGTCCTTCTGGTGTGGATGTGTCTAGGTGCGGGATGACTACGGTTGTAGTGAAAGACATGGTTAATGTAGAGTATGCGGCAGTTAGAAGGTGCATCCGAGCAGTGTTTGGTTCAGCGATGAATGGAAAAAAAAATGACCATGGAGGCTTTCGTGGTTGAGGGAGGAAATCGTTGGGTTCTGCGGCGGGTTACTGGTGAAAGAGCATGGGCATCGTACATGGGTTTTGCAAGCAATCCCAATAACTCCATGTATGGACAACCCATGGTTTATGTGGAGTTCATTTCTGCCAGTGATGTCGCCGAGTGCAGTAGCGGTGTCCGTGAGGCCGAGTTGGCCATAACTGTAGCCCCCGACGCCGGCCCATCGGAACCAACAGGTGGCCAACAAGGGTATGACACGGGATATTGGTCTGCGGTCGTTGACATGAGCGAACATGTCGAGGGATTGCCGGAGGCGCTAGTGTTAGAAATATGCCCTAGAGGCAATAATAAAATGGTTATTATCATATTTCCTTGTTCATGATAATCGTCTATTGTTCATGTTATAATTGTATTAACAGGAAACAGTAATACATGTGTGAATAAATAGATCGCAATGTGTCCCTAGCAAGCCTCTAGTTGGCTAGCTCGTTAGTCAATAGATGATCATGGTTTCCTGATCATGGACATTAGATGTCATTGATAACGGGATCACATCATTGGGAGAATGATGTGATGGACAAGACCCAATCCTAAGCCTGGCACTAGATTGTATTGTTCGTATGCTAATGCTTTTCTAATGTCAAGTATCTTTTCCTTCGACCGTGAGATTGTGCAACTCCCGGATACCGTAGGAGTGCTTTGGGTGTATCAAACGTCACAACGTAACTGGGTGACCATAAAGGTGCACTACGGGTACCTCCGAGAGTGTCTGTTGGGTTGGCACGAATCGAGATCGGGATTTGTCACTCCGTGTGACGGAGAGGTATCTCTGGGCCCACTCGGTAGAACATCATCATGAGCTCCTTAGTCACACGATGACGTGCTACGAAACGAGTAAAGAGACTTACCGGTAACGAGATTGAACAAGGTATAGGTATATACCGACGATCGAATCTCGGGCAAGTTCTATACCGACAGACAAAGGGAATCGTATACGGGATTGATTGAATCCTTGACATCGTGGTTCATCCGATGAGATCATCGTGGAGCAAATGGGAGCCACCATGGGTATCCAGACCCCGCTGATGGTTATTGGCCAGAGAGGTGTCTCGGTCATGTCTGCCTGTCTCCCGAACCCGTAGGGTCTACACACTTAAGGTTCGATGACGCTAGGGTTATAGGGAATTGTTATACAAGGTTACCGAAAGTTGTTCGGAGTCCCGGATGAGATCCTGGACGTCACGAGGAGCTCCGGAATGGTCCGGAGGTAAAGATTGATATATAGGACGGATGGTTTCGGATACCGGAAGTGTTTCGGGCATCACCGGTAACGTACCGGGACCACCGGGACCACCGGAGGTGGCCCCGGGGGACCACCGAAGGGGGGGCAACGACCCCGGGAGATAAGGTGGGCCAAGTGGGGTGGAAACCAGCCCCTAGGTGGGCTGGTGCGCCTCCCCACTCATCCCATAGCGCAACGGAGAGAAAAAGGGGGGGGGGCAAACCCTAGGCCAGGTGGGCCTAAGGCCCACGAGATGGTGCGCCACCCCCTCCTCCCCCCTCTGGTCGCCGCACCTCCCATCTGGGGGGGCTGCCGCACCCCCTAGGGTGGGAACCCTAGGGGTGTCACCCCCTCTCCCCTCCCCCTATATATATCGGGCACTTTTGGCCATTGAGACGCACGGTTTTTCCCTCTCTCTCGGCGCAGCCCTGCTCTTCTTCCTCCTCCTCTCTGCCGGTGCTTGGCGAAGCCCTGCCGGGAGACCTCGTCTCTCCATCGACACCACGCCGTCGTGTTGCTGGAGTTCTTCCCCAACCTCTCCCTCCTCCTTGCTGGATCAAGGTGCGGGAGACGTCACCGGGCTGCACGTGTGTTGAACGCAGAGGTGTCGTTGTTCGGCACTAGATCGGAATCGCTACGAGTACGACTCCATCAACCGCGTTCTAGCAACGCTTCCGCTTAGCGATCTTCAAAGGTATGAAGATTCTCTTACCCCTCTCTCGTTGCTGGTCTCTCCATAGGAAGATCTGAATATGCGTAGGAAAATTTTGAATTTATGCTACGTTACCCAACAGTGGCATCCGAGCCAGGTTTTCTATGCGTAGATTCTATGCACGAGTAGAACACAAAAGTTGTGGGCGATGATTTGTCAATTTGCTTGCCGCTACTAGTCTTATTCTTTTCCGGCGGTATTGTGGGATGAAGCGGCCCGGACCGACTTTACACGTACACTTACGTGAGACTGGTTCCACCGACAGACATGCACATCGTGCATAAAGGTGGCTAGCGGGTGTCTGTCTCTCCTACTCTAGTCGGATTGGATTTGATGAAAAGGGTCCTTATGAAGGGTAAATAGCTTTGGCATATCATCGTTGTGGCTGTCACGTAGGTAAGAAGGCGTTCTTGCTAGAAACCCAAATCAGCCACGTAAAACTTGCAACAACAATTAGAGGACGTCTAACTTGTTTTTGCAGGGTTTGACATGTGATGTGATATGGCCAAAGTTGTGATGTTGCATGTATGATGTATGAGATGATCATGTTATTGTAATAGGTTTCACGACTTGCATGTCGATGAGTATGACAACCGGCAGGAGCCATAGGAGTTGTCTTAATTTATTGTATGAGATGCAACGCCATGTGCTTACTACTTTTACTTCATTGCTAACGGTTAGCTATAGTAGTAGTGATAGTAGTAGTTGGCGTGAAGACTTCACGGAGACACGATGATGGAGATCATGATGATGGAGATCATGGTGTCACGCCGGTGACGATGATGATCATGCGATGCCTGAAGATGGAGATCGAAAGAGCAAAGATGATAATGGCCATATCATGTCACTATATGATTGCATTGTGATGTTTATCACGTTTTACATCTTATTGCTTAAAACGACGGTAGCATAATAAGATGATCCCTCTTAAATTTCGAGAACGTATTCCCCTAAGTGTGCACCGTTGCAAAGGTTCGTTGTCTCGAAGCACCACGTGATGATCGGGTGTGATAGATTCTAACGTTCGCATACAACGGGTGTAAGCCAGATTTACACACGCGAAACACCTAGGTTGACTCGACGAGCTTAGCATGTACAGACATGACCTCGAATACAAGAGACCGAAAGGTCGAACATGAGTCGTATGGTTGAATACGATCAGCATGAAGTTGCTCACCATGGTGACTAGTCCGTCTCACGTGATGATCGGACACGGGTTAGTCAACATGGATCATGTATCACTTAGATGACTAGAGGGATGTCGATTTAAGTGGGAGTTCATACTTAATTTGATTAAATGAACTTAATTGTCATGAACTTAGTCTAAAACTTGTCTTTATAAATATTGTAGATGTCCAACGTCAACCTCAACTTCAACGCATTCCTAGAGAAAAACAAGCTGAAAGATGATGGTAGCAACTATGTGGACTGGGTTCGCAACTTGAAGCTCATCCTTGAAGCAGCTAAAAAGGCTTATGTCCTTAATGCGCCGCTAGGTGACCCTCCCGCTCCCGCAGCAGCCCAGGACATTCTGAACGTCTGGCAAACGCGGAGTGATGACTACTCTCTGGTCAGGTGTGGCATGTTATACAGTTTAGAAACGGGGCTCCAAGGGCGTTTTGAGCAACACGGGGCATATGAGATGTTCCAGAAGCTGAAGCTAGTTTTTCAAGCTCATGCCCGTGTCGAGAGATATGAAGTCTCCGAAAAGTTCTTTAGCTGTAAGATGGAGGAGAACAGTTCTGTCAGTGAGCACATACTCAAAATGTCTGGGTTACACGGTCGTCTGAGTTCACCTGGAGTCGAACTTCCGGATGATGCTATAATTGACAGAATCCTCCAGTCTCTCCCACCAAGCTACAAAGGCTTTGTGCTTAACTACAACATGCAAGGGATGGAGAAGACCATTCCCGAGTTGTACTCGATGCTCAAGTCTGCAGAAGTAGAAATCAAGAAAGAGCATCAAGTGTTGATGGTCAACAAGACCACTAGTTTCAAGAAAGGCAAGAGTAAGAAAAACTTCAAGAAAGACGGCAAAGCTGTTGCCGCGCCCGGTAAGCCAGATGCTGGAAAGAAGAAAAAGAATGGACCCAAGCCTGAGACTGAGTGCTTCTATTGCAAGGGAAAAGGTCACTGGAAGCGGAACTGCCCCAAATACTTAGCGGACAAGAAGGCCGGCAACGTTAAAGGTATATGTGATATACATGTTATTGATGTGTACCTTACCAGCGCTCGTAGTAGCTCCTGGGTATTTGATACCGGTGTTGTTGCTCACATTTGCAACTCAAAGCAGGAACTGCGGAATAAGCGAAGACTGGCCAAGGACGAGGTGACGATGCGCGTCGGGAATGGTTCAAAGGTCGATGTGATCGCCGTCGGCACGCTGCCTCTACATCTACCGTCGGGATTAGTTTTAAACCTTAATAATTGTTATTTAGTACCAGCTTTAAGCATGAACATTGTATCAGGGTCTTGCTTAATGCGAGACGGCTACTCATTCATGTCAGAGAATAATGGTTGTTCTATTTATATGAGTGATATGTTTTATGGTCATGCTCCGCTGGTGAATGGTTTATTCTTGATGAATCTCGATCGTGATGTTACACATATTCATAGTGTGAGTACCAAAATATGCAAAGTTGATAATGATAGTCCCACATACTTGTGGCACTGTCGCCTTGGTCATATCGGCGTTAAGCGCATGAAGAAGCTCCATACTGATGGACTATTAGAGTCTCTTGACTTTGAATCATTTGACACATGCGAACCGTGCCTCATGGGCAAGATGACTAAGACTCCATTCTCAGGCATAATGGAGAGAGCAACCGACTTATTGGAAATAATACATACTGATGTGTGTGGTCCAATGAACGTTGAAGCTCGCGGTGGTTATCGTTATGTTCTCACTCTCACCGATGATTTGAGTAGGTATGGGTATATCTACTTGATGAAGCACAAATCTGAGACATTTGAAAAGTTCAAGGAATTTCAGAGTGAGGTTGAGAATCAACGTGACAGAAAAATTAAATGTCTACGATCTGATCGTGGAGGAGAATATTTGAGTCACGAGTTTGGCACACACCTAAGGAAGTGTGGAATCGTTTCACAACTGACGCCGCCTGGCACACCGCAGCGCAACGGAGTGTCTGAACGTCGTAATCGCACTTTATTAGATATGGTACGATCTATGATGTCTCTCACCGACTTACCGCTATCATTTTGGGGATACGCATTAGAAACTGCAGCATTCACTTTAAATAGGGCACCGTCTAAATCCGTTGAGACGACACCGTATGAACTATGGTTTGGCAAGAAACCTAAGTTGTCGTTTCTTAAAGTTTGGGGCTGCGATGCTTATGTGAAGAAACTTCAACCAGAAAAGCTCGAACCCAAAGCGGAGAAATGATATTCATAGGATACCCTAAGAAAACTATTGGTATACCTTCTATCTTAGATCCGAAGGTAAAACCTTTGCTGCCAAGAACGGATCCTTTCTAGAGAAAGAGTTTCTCTCGAAAGAAGTAAGTGGGAGGAAGGTAGAACTTGATGAGGTAATTACACCCCCTCTCGAACAGGAAAGTAGCGCAACGCGGGAAGTTGTTCCTGTGGCGCCTACACCGACTGAAGAGGAAGTTAATGATGATGATCATGAAGCTTCGGATCAAGTTACTACTGAACCGCGAAGGTCCACAAGGGCACGCTCCGCACCAGAGTGGTACGGCAACCCTATGATGGAAATCATGTTGTTAGACAACGGTGAACCTTCGAACTATGAAGAAGCGATGGCGGGCCCGAATTCTAACAAATGGCTTGAGGCCATGAAATCCGAGATAGGATCCATGTATGAGAACAAAGTATGGACTTTGGTGGACTTGCCCGATGACCGGCGAGCCATAGAAAATAAATGGATCTTCAAGAAGAAGACTGATGCAAACGGTAATGTAACCGTTTACAAAGCTCGACTTGTCGCAAAGGGTTTTCGACAAATTCAAGGAGTTGACTACGAAGAGACTTTCTCTCCCGTAGCGAAGCTGAAATCAGTTCGAATCATGTTAGCAATTGCCGCCTTTTATGATTATGAAATTTGGCAATTGAACGTCAAAACAGCGTTCCTTAACCGGAACCTTAAGGAAGAGTTGTATATGATGCAACCAGAAGGTTTTGTCGACCCTAAGGGTTCTAACAAAGTGTGCAAGCTCCAGCGCTCCATCTATGGGCTGGTGCAAGCATCTCGGAGTTGGAACATTCGCTTTAATGAGGTGATTAAAGCGTTTGGGTTCATACAGGTTTACAGAGAAGCATGTCTGTACAAGAAAGTGAGTGGGAGCTCTGTAGCTTTCCTCATACTATATGTGGATGACATATTATTGATGGGGAATAATATAGAGATGTTGGAGAGCATAAAGGCCTATTTGAACAAGAGTTTTTCAATGAAGGACCTTGGAGAAGCTGCATACACATTAGGCATCAAGATCTATAGAGATAGATTGAGACGCCTCATAGGTCTTTCGCAAAGTACATACCTTGACAAGATATTGAAGAAGTCCAATATGGAAAACTCAAAGAAAGGGTTCTTGCCAGTTTTGCAAGGTATGAGATTGAGTAAGACTCAGTCGCCGACCACGGCAGCAGATAGAGAGAAGATGAGTTCTGTCCCCTACGCTTCAGCCATGGGCTCTCTAATGTATGCCATGCTGTGTACCAGACCTGATATAAACCTTGCCATAAGTTTGGTAGGGAGGTACCAAAGTAATCCCGGTACGGAACACTGGACAGCGGTCAAGAATATCCTTAAGTACATGAAAAGGACTAAGGAAATGTTTCTCGTTTATGGAGGTGACGAAGAGCTCGTCGTAAAGGGTTACGTCGACGCTAGCTTCGACACAGATTCGGATGACTCTAAGTCACAGACCGGATACGTATATGTGTTGAATGGTGGGGCAGTGAGCTGGTGCAGCAGCAAGCAAGAAGTCGTGACAGCATCTACATGTGAAGCGGAGTACATAGCTGCTTCAGAAGCGGCTCATGAAGGAATTTGGATGAAGGAGCTCATCACCGACCTTGGAGTGGTTCCAAGCGCGTCGGGTCCTATGACACTCTTCTGTGATAACACTGGAGCCATTGCCATAGCCAAGGAGCCCAGGTTTCACCGGAAGACGAAGCACATCAAGCGCCGCTACAACTCCATCCAGGACCATGTCCAGAGTGGAGTGATAGATATTTGTAAAGTACACACGGATCTGAATATTGCAGACTCGTTGACTAAACCTCTTCCACGAGCAAAACATGATCAACACCATAATGCTATGGGTGTTCGATACATCACAATGTAACTAGATTATTGACTCTAGTGCAAGTGGGAGACTGTTGGAAATATGCCCTAGAGGCAATAATAAAATGGTTATTATCATATTTCCTTGTTCATGATAATCGTCTATTGTTCATGCTATAATTGTATTAACAGGAAACAGTAATACATGTGTGAATAAATAGATCGCAATGTGTCCCTAGCAAGCCTCTAGTTGGCTAGCTCGTTAGTCAATAGATGATCATGGTTTCCTGATCATGGACATTAGATGTCATTGATAACGGGATCACAACATTGGGAGAATGATGTGATGGACAAGACCCAATCCTAAGCCTGGCACTAGATCGTATTGTTCGTATGCTAATGCTTTTCTAATGTCAAGTATCTTTTCCTTCGACCGTGAGATTGTGCAACTCCCGGATACCGTAGGAGTGCTTTGGGTGTATCAAACGTCACAACGTAACTGGGTGACCATAAAGGTGCACTACGGGTACCTCCGAGAGTGTCTGTTGGGTTGGCACGAATTAAGATCGGGATTTGTCACTCCGTGTGACGGAGAGGTATCTCTGGGCCCACTCGGTAGAACATCATCATGAGCTCAATGTGACTAAGGAGTTAGTCACACGATGACGTGCTACGAAACGAGTAAAGAGACTTACCGGTAATGAGATTGAACAAGGTATAGGTATACCGACGATCGAATCTCGGGCAAGTTCTATACCGACAGACAAAGGGAATCGTATACGGGATTGATTGAATCCTTGACATCGTGGTTCATCCGATGAGATCATCGTGGAGCAAATGGGAGCCACCATGGGTATCCAGACCCCGCTGATGGTTATTGGCCAGAGAGGTGTCTCGGTCATGTCTGCCTGTCTCCCGAACCCGTAGGGTCTACACACTTAAGGTTCGATGACGCTAGGGTTATAGGGAATTGTTATACGAGGTTACCGAAAGTTGTTCGGAGTCCCGGATGAGATCCCGGACGTCACGAGGAGCTCCGGAATGGTCCGGAGGTAAAGATTGATATATAGGACGGATGGTTTCGGATACCGGAAGTGTTTCGGGCATCACCGGTAACGTACCGGGACCACCGGGACCACCGGAGGTGGCCCCGGGGGACCACCGAAGGGGGAAACGACCCCGGGAGATAAGGTGGGCCAAGTGGGGGTGGGAACCAGCCCTTAGGTGGGCTGGTGCGCCTCCCCACTCAGCCCATAGCGCAAGGGAGAGAAAAAGGGGGGGCAAACCCTAGGCCAGGTGGGCCTAAGGCCCACCAGATGGTGCTCCACCCCATCCTCCCCCCTCTGGTCGCCGCACCTCCCATCTGGGGGGGCTGCCACACCCCCTAGGGTGGGAACCCTAGGGGTGTCACCCCCTCTCCCCTCCCCCTATATATATCGGGCACTTTTGGCCATTGAGACGCACGGTTTTTCCCTCTCTCTCGGCGCAGCCCTGCTCTTCTTCCTCCTCCTCTCCGCCGGTGCTTGGCGAAGCCCTGCCGGGAGACCTCGTCTCTCCATCGACACCACGTCGTCGTGTTGCTGGAGTTCTTCCCCAACCTCTCCCTCCTCCTTGCTGGATCAAGGTGCGGGAGACGTCACCGGGCTGCACGTGTGTTGAACGCGGAGGTGCCGTTGTTCGGCACTAGATCGGAATCGCTACGAGTACGACTCCATCAACCGCGTTCTAGCAACGCTTCCGCTTAGCGATCTTAAAAGGTATGAAGATGCTCTTACCCCTCTCTCGTTGCTGGTCTCTCCATAGGAAGATCTGAATATGCGTAGGAAAATTTTGAATTTATGCTACGTTACCCAACAGCTAGATGATGACGATGATGGTCATTCTTCTACCTCTTGGGAATCAGATGATGATGAAGTTGTTCCTCTTGAGAAGGCGGTCGCTGCAGCAATCAACCCAGAGTTTTTACAGGTTATGAGCATCACCAATGAATTTCACTTTGTTGCTGGCCTAGACGCGGGAAGTCTGGCTGTTGGACAGATTTTCCAAGATAAGAAATCTGCTAAACAAGCAATACATAGCTATGCAATTGCTATACACGGGCAACATAGAGTGAAGCAGTCTGATAAAAAGGAGTTGAAGCTCATATGCATCCATCGCGAAGCGGGTTTCCGTGGAAGAGTTATTGCTCGCCAGAAGCTTGGGGTATGTCATCCATGGCATGTCACAAAAATAGAGCAACATGGTTGTGAGAAAACCGGCACTCTTTCAGAGCACCGCAATGTGACTGCAGAATATGTGTCACAGGTGATGCAAACCATTGTGCAGCAAAGTCTTAATATTAGTATTAGGGCTTTGCGTGCAACTGCATCTGATCTGATTGGTTTCCCTGTCAGCTACAGCAAGGCTCGTCATGCAAAGGAAAAGATATTTCAGAGGTTGTATGGAACCTATGAGGAGGCGTACTCTTTTGCCCCTAGAATGTTGCATCAGATTTCAGTTGCTAACAGGGGGACTCAAGTTTTCCGGAAAGAACGTCCAAATCCATTGAACCCGGACGAGCAAATCCTAGACCGCTTATTTTGGGCATTCGCCCACACTATACAAGCATTCAAGCATTGTCGTCCGGTTGTATCAATTGATGATACATTTCTCACTGGAAAGTACAAGGGCACACTCTTAGTGGCGATGGCAGCTGATGCAAACAATCAACTTCTTCCTATTGCCTATGCACTAGTGGAGAGCGAAAAAAAACATAGTTGGCTATGGTTCCTGTGTTGCCTGAAGATGGGGGTCATAAAAGATCGGGAAGGGGTTTGCATCATCTCTGATCGCAACACCGGACTATTAAGCGCGCTCAAGATAATTAAGGCTTCACAAGATCCAGATTGGGGGTGGCCCGATCTGGAGACAAGGTGGTGCATGAGGCATTTGGCAGCTAATTTTTATTCGAAATTCAAAAACAAAGATTGGTTCAAGCTATTCAAGAGGATGTAATATTCGGAATTTCATCGTGATGTAATATTCGGAATTTTTAATTTCATTTCATCGTGATGTAATATTCAGAATTTTTAATTTCATTTCATCGTGATGTAATATTCGGAATTTTCATCGTGACAACCACCACCGTTGCCAGCTTCTCTTAAATCCAAATCATGAAAATCCTCCTCAGACCTTCTGGCTTCGAACCGTAAAGACGCCCTGGTCAATACATAATCGTTTCCTTGAACACCTTGAGGCTTATGGACTCCTTCATTTTGCGAACCTCGCAGCTCGTCGAGGTAGTTTACTGCCGACCCATCCCTTTTGACATCCCTCGTTGATAGATGGAGACCGGAGACCCACACATTTCACTTTCGTTGTGGAGAGCTTGCACCTACTCTAAAAGATGTGTCAATGATCACAGCTTTACCAATTAGAGGTGTGCCAGTGGTATATCCACGAGTTTCTCCTAATTGGCCAGCAGATGTCTCTGGCCGTCTGAGGCTCGAAATGCCCATATCAGATCGTTCTTGTCCGCCTCGAGGTGTCCCACTCAGCTGGCTTCGTACTAACTTCGAAATTTTATCTACCTATGATGATCCTGAGACAACGAAGAAACACTTGTTTGCATATTTGTTGTGGCTATTTGGTGTGATGTTTCCTAATTCTCACGGGGAGGTAGTTTTGCCTGGTCTCATCTATTTTGCCGCAAAGATAGTGGACGAACCTTTACCCCAAAATCCACCATATAGCTTTGGTTCTGCTATGCTTTCTCACACATACCGAGGGTTGTGTGATGCCACTCAAAAAACTTCATTCACATCTAAAGCTCCATTACTTTGTGTCTCCTACGAGTTTCCACAGTTGTGGTCCTGGGAATACTTACCTGTAGGACGACCGCAGATAGTAGAACCCGCAACCCCATACAACTATGGTGAGGGCGTTGTAACTATGTCCAGCCGGTGGATGCTGGGTTGAAAAAAATGGTCTACTAAAATTGCAAAAAATTGTTACCCCATATACCATGATCAGTTTGAGCTTCTTAACGACTCACTAATAACATGGAACCCGTGGACTGAGGCACACATTGATATGGTATTTGGTTCGCAACGCATCCCAGTGGAATGCGTGAGAGATAGTGCCTTTTGGATGACTCGCTGCAATTTACTCTATCTGTGGTTTGTGGAACTGTACAATCCTGACCGTGTCATGAGACAGTTCGGTCTATATCAAGATATTCCACCACCGGTTCCAAGATGTATCGACGAAGAAACTCATAAGTAAGTAAGATGTGACCAAGCTAAATAGATATTCCATCACCGGTTCTTGAATTTTTGTTTTGTTATCTAAATTTCAGGATGAGCGATATGGGCAGATTTGGTGTCGACTGAAATGCAGAAAACATTGAATGGATAAATCAGTGGAATAATGAAGCTCTACAAAATATAGTGCCTCAGCAACGGTAATTTTACTCATGTTAATTTAATTATGTACTTATAAAATACAGAATGTGATGTAATTATTTATTTATGCAGAACGTACGATGCAACTACGACAGAAGCGTACTATAATTGGTATCGCATGAGCACGCGTACTAGACTGACGAGTGAACCACCTACGATGCCAACACATCCAACGCATATGGAACAGTTGCAGAGACGGATAGACACATCATCAGGTTACTATCGTGACTCCGCGGTAATCATCAACATCTTGCTATTCAGGTCCATCATTTCATGAACAATTCAACCAACCAACAACGATTTTTTTCAGATTGATATTTGCACCCAAGTAGAAGCGATGGCGAGGGAAGGAATGCGAGCCCAGGGAATTGATCCTAAAGGCAGGTCCTTTAAAAGAATTAGCGAATTCGTCAGCACAAGGTTTACGAGATGCGGTATAGAGAACGACATTGTCACTGGAGCGTACAACATTCCGGAACTGAGGTCGACTAGACCGAGTGTGGCGTCGTCGTCGTCCATGCGGTGGGGAGAGGGTCCTAATACTACGCCGACACTTCCACGACATGACTCGTCTCTACCAATACATGGGCAAACATCACAGGTAAATGCTCCAGATTTAGGTTCGACGCCCGAACAGACTCATTTCGTGGAGCATGATGCATATACAGCATATGGCGCACACACTCAAAGATCTCAGCCATATCTGCCCACGCGAGGGATTAGGATGCCCGAGGAGAATCGTTGGGCTGAGACAAGCGAGAGAGCACAAAGCTACAACAGCGGCCAGGTATGTACAATTATAATAAGCAATTACATAACTTCTATTTACACATAATTTTTTTACACCCAATTTTTCGACGCAGGAAATTAATGATCCATCATGGGGAGATGAACATACCCAACGTGGCGTACAGAAAGAAATACTCACAGAAACCCATGATACTCAATGCACGCTCTCAGGAATGCTAAATTATTTTTTCGGGGAGGACGTTATTGGTCCATCTTGTATCAATTCTGAGTCACAGCCATTCACCTTCAATTTAGAATCATCATCTCAATATGGATTTCAGACTCCACCACCTATGCATGAGTCGCAGACACAGGAACACGAGGGACAGTACGGCTGTGGTCTTCGTGAACACAGACCCCCTGAACGCTTGTCACCCTCCGGTCGTCGAGCAAGGCCAGCTGGTCGTCGTCGCATAGGATGATTCGTCTATCTATGTGTGCGAACTATTGTATCTCTCTATGTCGGTTTCAAACTTTCAGATGTACGTACAAGACATCTATGTAGTTTGAAATAAAAGTTCTCGATATATTTCGACGTAGTTTTCCAATTTAAAGTTGCTTCCATAAAATAAGATTCATAAAATAACATACATAAAATAAGATACATTAAGATGTAGAGTTCATAAAAAAACTACATAAAGTCGTCGTCATCCTTCGACGATGCAGAGCTCTCGCCCTTTGACGAAGCGCTACTCTTGGCCTTCGTCGATGATGCGCTCTTGTCATTCGTCGATGATGCGCTCTTGGCCTTGGTACTGGGCATGAAGATATCGTCTTCGTCCTCACTATCGTCAATCCATAAAAAGGGATGTTTTACTCCACCTCCACCGCGTATGTGTTGGCCTTTCTTCTTCCATCTTTCATTCAACCGCAAAAGTTCTTTCCGAATCTCCTCATATGTCCTTGCAGGCCACCCCTTCCTAGCTAATGCGTGGGCAACCTCATTCAGTAGCGTGTCACTACTGATGAGTTCGTCCCATGAAACTATTCTATTATCTATCTTGAAATTGCTAGCTAAGCGGAGAAGACACTCGGACATACCACTGTGAAAACTACGATCGAAAGGATAATGAGACATTTTCAGGACACTCCTTACCCACCTTGGTCTGGAGGGGGTTTTATAGGTGCAGCAGAGCGAGACGAATAACTAATGGCGGGAAAGAAATGGCGGGAAAACGAGGCGGGAAAGCGAGGCGGGAATAAAATGGCGGCAAAGCTATACGCGGGAAAAAATAACGGGAAAGTGAGGCGGGAAATAAATGGCGGGATAAAATGAACATACACGTAGCTGAAATTAAGATACTCATTGCGGAAATGAAGATACAACTTGCCGAAATTAAGATAGACATCGCTGAAAATTAGATACAATTTGCCGAAATTAAGATACAACTTGCAGAAATTAAGATACAACTAACACAAATTAACATACAATAAAAAAATCTACTGAGTCCAACGTGGATATTTTCCTTTTCCATCACCAGCTTCTTCTGCTGCCTTGGCGGCATGAGCCATTTCTCTCTTTCTCTTCCTCTCAGCTTCACGGGCCTGTTTCCGATGTCTGTAAACCTCCTTCAGCCGAAGTTTCTCTTCTTGATTTTTCCTTATCATCTCATCAATAAAAGCCCTCTGCTCCACACAGTAATCTTCCCACTCTTTCTTCTGTTCTGCTTTCTCCTCTGCTTCAGCCTTCTCGCGACGCTCTTCTAAGTCCAAGCTAGCCCATGCACGGCGACCTCTTTCACACCTCTTTCACGAATCTCGGTCACCACCCAGTCCGGCATTTCCGTGTCAATCCAACGATAGTACATGCAGAGAGGAGGAGGAGACTAAAGGATGGATCAGATTCAAGTAAACAATAATATCAAGTAAACAATAATCTGGATGACTTGAGCATATCGGAGGCCTGATGTGCGCAGAAATAGATTCGGGTGGATCAGATTCATAATTGGCGCAAATGAAAAACTTCATGCCCAACCAATCTGAAAAATTCGTCGCCTCCTTCACCTTGCAGACATCTCCGCACCAACATCGAACTGCTTCCACCCCCCCCCCCCCCCGAGGCAAGCTTGCACTCTGCATTTTCCTAGGCCTAATGCTCTGATCCGAACAAGGCAAACTCATACTGACTATGGAGGTGCAGGTGCTTTGAAGTCTGGCTGATGGTGAAGAGAGTTTTACTCCCTGCCTCCTTTTATAGGCTCTGCCGGATGTCTACGCGGGAAAAAACGGCGCGAAAACGAGAAACTTCAGCGGGAAACTTAGGTGGGAAAATAACGCGGGAACTTAGGCGGGGAAAAATTGCACTGCTCGTCCGACGTTATCGCGTACATGTGGCGGGAACAAATAGAGCAGGCAGCCTCAGTTAGTGCAATCAGCCTTTAGGCCCTGCTTGGAATGCCGTTTTATTTTTACAAGTGTAATATTTTACAAAGGTGTGTATTATTTTTACAAGTGTACTCCCTCCGTTCCTAAATATAAGTCTTTTTAGATATTTTATTAGATGACTACATACAAAGCAAAATGACAGAATCTACATTCTAAAATGAGTCCATATACATCCATATGTAGTCTTCTAGTAAAAAATACTCCCTCCGTTCCTAAATATAAGACCTTTTAGAGATTGCACTATGAACTACATACGGATGTACATAGACATATTTTAGATTATAGATTCACTTATTTTACTTCGTATGTAGTCTTCTAATGAAATCTCTAAAAAAGGTCTTATATTTTGAAACGGAGAGAGTACATCCCAAGCAGGGCATAATAGCGCATGCATGTGACGGGAAAATTTGGAGCGGAAATTTTTCAGAGAATGCGCTGACTCCAAGGCCAACCCAGATTCCCGGTCGGCCGTCTGGGGCCGAGGCGGCAGGGCCCACCTATCTGTCGCCGTTACGGTACCGCGGGGCGGGAACGGAATCTGGGGTCGGCCGCCTGGCCTCGTGGCGGCAGCCTTGTCGGCCGCCTGGGGTGGTGGCGGCAGGGCCCACCCAGCCTCTGTCCGTTACGGCGCGGCGTGGCGGGAACGGGATCCGCACCCGGCCGCTTGGGCTGGTGGCGGCAGGCCCCAGCCGCCTCGTGTTGTGGCGGCAGGTGCCCCAGCCGCCTCGGACGCTGACGGCAGGTGCCACGTGTCGCCTGGCACGCCTGCCGCCACGCGGGGAAGGGTCATTTTCGTTTTTAGCATCCGCATGTGGTCTTTTCTGGCAATTCTGTTCGCAAGGGTCCTTTTGGACAAAAATTCGCGCAGCGCGTCCACGATCTCGGGCACGCCGTCCTCGCTGACGCCCCGGGTGGAATGCCAGGTGGGGAGCACCGGGTCGGTCCTCAGAGCCCAGGCATTTGCCGACGACGTCGACCAGGTCGCCATCGATGCTCCGGTACCTGACCTGAAGTCCTCGAGCACCCGGACGAGGCTGTCCTTGGAGAGCAGCCGGAGGTGGAGCGGGTGGGCGAGCATGAGCAGGTCCTCTCTCTCCGGTGCGTTTCGAGGGGGCAGCTTTTGTAGGCACCCCCGCGCGCGGCGGAGTGCGGTTTGGGCACGGCGTGGAAGGGGGAATGGGTTCTGTGGGGTTCTGATTTTGGAAACGACAAGATAAACACGACAGGTGCCTACAGAATTCTTAGCCTGTTTGCTGGTTTGCTACAAGAAGCTTGGATCGGCACAAAGCTCAAAGCTCAAATTTGGCTTGATAAATTTTGGTAGTTTCCTTGCCTTCCCTGTTTTAGCTTCACACAAGTTTTGGTACTTCTCTCTCTGCCTTTGGTAATACTGTAGTGATCTAAACACTTTTATATTTCTCTATAGAGGGGGTACAATATTACGCAAAGCTCCTTTGCAGCCTGAAATTTATATGGAACAACACTCGTTTATACGAACTGCAACCAACTGTGCTACAACGATGACAACATCAGAGTACAAACCATAAAAATGCACTCACACTGTCAGCAATATCACACATGACAACAATTCTCCCTTGGCCAAGACAGGCCAGTGCCATCATTTCTACAGTGATTTACTTCACTTGCAGCAGGTTCCCATATACAGGCAAGACAAACTTTTACAACAGCAATTCACGCAAAGAGGGTTTAAGCAACTGCTTAACCCCCATGTGTAATAGCAAGCTCTGAGTTGGTATAACAGCATTGTACCAACACTTTATGCAACGATTTCTTCTTCGCCGCGAATTACCCAATCTCTTTAAATCAAGAAAACTTTCTTCCCTCCCTTCTTATGCTTTCAAGGGATAGACAACAGATGTGCATCTTCACGTACAATCAACAAGCATGCGGCTCTCTTTTAGGGGCTGGTTGGCCAGCAAGGCTTCTGCGGGAGCAGTTGTGACACATGGCATGGGTGCGCCCTCATTGCAGCAGCCCGCTTCTCTTTCCCCAACCCATGGCGACTACATAGAGAATCGTGCACCCAGCAATGGTTCCGAAAGTGGTTTCCCAAAACTTCACATGTGCTTCGTGCGTCTGCTCCGGGCCTACTGGGTTGTAAAGCGATATGCCGATGTTCATCCCGAAAAGACCAACAACAGCCACTCCGGCAGTAATGACAACTGTCGCAGTCGAGAGCATGACCCCCATTTGTAGGAGCTGATTCTGCTTGTCGTCCAACATTATGTTGATATAATCCTCGGTGTCATCAACATACTCCCTCAGCTTCAAGTAAAGATTAAAACGAATATAAGCTTAAGAGTTTGATTTACAATCCTTCTACATAAAATTCTATACACTAATGTTTCGTGGTTAGAAAGAATACTGCTGACAGCAAATGACACATCAGAAAAGAACATTCTAGAGAACCTCCAGTAAAATCAACTGAAGGAAAAAATGGGCTCAACTAAAACAAAACATTGCCTTCTGATATTATATAGCTTGTTTAAAGGCGTCGTTTCAGTGAACTGGACAAGATAATTTCTTCTGTTATAGAGAGTGAGGCATAACATTTTATATTTTTTGCCAAAACCTTGCTTCTTTACCAACGATAACAGTATTCTATTTCTCAATATACCACAAATAGCATTATAAAATTTATAATCCTGATCTGAAAGTTGTTTTAGGTGCTAAGCAAATACTTCCTTAACGACAATAAGTGGGCAGGATCTCAGCAATATTTGGAATGGTTCAAGTAACATGCGAAGGAGAAAAACAGAGAAAATCCCTTACATGTGAAAGCTTATTTAGTGTACCGTCAATTTGCACAAAGTAAGCCTCTAAAAGCATCTCTAGTTCTTCAATGTTGGGCTTATAACCAATAAAGCTACCATTGCTTGCAGTTCCTTCTGGCTCACTTCTATAATCCTCATCCCTACACACAAATGAAATGACTCCACACACATTTAACATATTCATGCATGCATATAGATGCATATGAACTAGTAAGGACTATTTTATGGTCTATAGAAATAGCAGATAGGAATCCATCTATAAGAAGAAAGTAGAGATGTCTCGCTTTGATGACTTACCTATCCTCCTCCAACTGAGATGGATCATGATCATGATCATCAACCTCAGCTCTAGATGAAGTCTCACTGATATCTTCTCGAGCAAGTTTTTCTGTCAAGTACATTTCAGCCATATCCATTTCATCGTCCAATAGATGCTCAAGCTCATCCCTCACCTATCAGAAAGTAAGTTTTTATCAAGTTGGAATTATCGTGCGGAGTCTAGAAGGAAAAGGAGTGCAGATGAATAGACTTTTGCGAGGAAATTATAGTGGGGAATAATAGATATAGAGGTAAGTGGTGGCCGCATGTGTTGTATACTTGTATGGTGAAGGTTTGGATGGTTTGGCAAAATTCGTTCACATAGTTATAGAGGTCGCACAAACCCTGATCATTCAAAAGTAGCCAGCAGAATGAAACAACAAATTATGTTTCACACCTACCTAAGCTATAGCAGCAGCAGAAATTGAAGAGAAGATGGACATTGATACTATATTGAATCCACAAACAAGTTAAATTGCCTACCTTCTGGACACGTCCAGAGATTGCCACCAGCCTGCTCTTAATTTGCCTAACTCGCTCAAGATTCAAGGTACTGATCTTTGAAGTTAGCTCATCCAATGCTGGATATGCCTCTTTCTCCAGAGTCACAGTCTGGAAAGAAAAAAAAGTTCAGTCACTATCTACAACTACAAGTATAGACCATGTTCTGCCTATTTGTGAGAACTAAGAAGTACTGCTATCTCAAAACTAGTTTGCAAACTTGACTAACTAAAATGAAAATGTATACATTAAAATAAAACAGAGAACGGTCAAAAGACTACTCCAGAAAGACCAGCTTAAGAACAGCTTCTACAATAGGCATGATTCCATCTGTCTATAAATTAAATAAAAACAGGACTGTAGGACAGGAGTATCAACTTCTATAAATTGCTCCAACCAGGCCCCAAGTTTATCCAATAAGCAGAGGTGAAGAAATCACCCATCATATGTAATAACAACGGCGTAATATCAAACAAGCCATAATGTAATTTGAACCATAGCTTGTTGAAACAACTATTCTAAGATGGCAAATAGATTAATCTAGTTGTATTAAAATATCTTTAGTAATTTTCAGATATAAGATGAAACACATACCTCCTCTTCCAAAGATCTACAAGCTGACTCGAGACACACTTCAAGCGCACGGAATTCAAAAGGTAAAATCTTGGTGCTTCCATCTTTCATAGAAGTTAATGTGGGCACACTGCTGCTGTGAGTCATTCCACCCACCGCATTAGGAGTCCTCTTAGCCATCTCCAGTTCATGTCCTTTAGATGAACTAGGAGCAGGAAATGGTGAAGCAATTGCAGATGATTCACCCTCCATATCAGTAAACTCTGCAGCCTGTTAAAATAAGAAATGTCACATATTCATACAGCCCCTTATCACAGTCGAGAAAGCAGGGGACTCGGGTGGAACAGCCTACAAAAACAGAATTCAAGAACGTTTTGTGTTCAAGCTGTGTAACCCATAGTTCCTTTTTGTAACTAGCTCGGCAACTCCCTTTGGAGTTAACAATGGAATGTGGACTACACAGCTTGCTGCCGGTACTCAAGGTTTTCACTTGAAACTGTTTCTGAACAGCCTTAGCTTGTACTCCTACTTTTCATAAAAAACTATTTGACTACACATGTCCTCTTACATGCATCCAATCACCGAAGTGCAAAATTCCGCATGGCAGCAGAACATATATTGTGCCGATTGTATGAAAGCCTGATGCTATTTTTGGCAGATGTCCAGTTCAGTTCACCGCCAATTTGTCAAAACAAGAAAACAAACTAACTAACTTGTATTCTTGGCACCATATGGTGTTTAGACAAGCCTGAAGACATGGGTGGGATCATCTGGGATGTTCTAACAAATGTACTACTCCGCATCAAGGGCAGCACCAGCACAACTGGCCAATTAAGGAACCATGAAAAGCATCTGATACCACACGACACAACAGAGATATAGTTCTGCCAATGATTAGTACCACTGGCAACATTCAGGTCCTAATCCATAATGTGATTTTTTTTTACTTTATACCGTCTTATTAAGCACAATATAAGGATTGGCATTACATATGACTCGAAATCTTACAACTACAACTGTTTCCACTTAACTGTAATATCCACCTACAGTTCAGATATCGTGCAATGTTTATTTTACTAGCCTATAAGCAAGCAAGTGATGAATCGATCGAAACAAGACCTGGTCTGCGGAAGTGAGCACGCGGGCCTGGAGGTCGCGGACGAAGCGCGCGAAGTCGGGGTCCTTGGAGTTGGGGAGCAGCACCTCGGCGGCGGTGATGACGGCCTTGACGCGCTCCAGGTTGACGACGATGGCGCGCTCACGGCCCAGGATCGTGGACGGGTAGGACAGCAGCGGGTCGAGCACCCTCAGGTCGCGCGCCGGCAGCCCCGTCCGCGCCATCACCGCGTGCTTCCCGGCCTCCTCGATCCGCGCCCGCCCCGACGCCGGCACCACCAGCCACTCCCGGCTCGCCGCCGCGGCGGCGGCGGCCGCTCCCGCCTTCCGCCTCACCACGCCGCCGCCCGGCCCCGACGCTGTGGGCCTCATCCTCTCTTCCCGGAGCTAGGGTTTCGACTGCGATCGTCGGCTGGGGCTGGGGCTGGGGCTGGGGCTGGAGGGATGCGTGGTCGGCTGCGGGGAGATGCGGGTTCCGGCTGAAAATTGTGGGGGGCGGCCGACCCATGGGCGGATGTCTCGCGGAGCGCACGCACGGGCTGATAATTTCTCTCTTTTTTCCTTCCGTGGCAAAATTGCTTCTTGCTTTGGTGGGTTTTTTCTTAAAAAAAAAAAAAAAAAAAAAAAAAAAAAAACACTCCCTCCCTTCCAAAATTCAATTTTGTATTAAAGTTATTACAAAGTCGAGTCACTTATTTTAGGACAGAGGAAGTAGTAAAATAGAAAATCTAACATGGATCATCCGAAAAAGTTGGATTTGGAGCAAAGTAGTCCTTCTACGGTAGCCGTGCTCCGAATACCCTATCTCGATGGATCATTCTTCTCCCTTTGATTGAGCCCTTGAAGTTAAGAATATGCTTCACTTACCGGTCCATTTCCTCTTGCATGCTCATAAGCATGATCATGTCAACTTATTCGTCTAAATCCAATGAATCAGAAAACTCATCATGAATCATTTGATCAAGCTACGACGGTTCATACTCCTCATTTGACGAATCATCGGAATTCATCGTTTTCCCTAAAAAAATCACAAATAATCAAGGGCGGACAATGTGTCGAACACATAGAGTGCGGGGAGCTCGAGAATTACCGGACGTACCACGTGTTGGATATACTAGGACACATGCCCGTGTGTTGCAACGGGAGAAAAAACTTTTCACATCCTTAGCTCATGTCTCATGGAGTCCTTCATTACGGCACCATAAAAAAAGAAAAAACACTTGTTTTCATAATTCCATTTATTATTTATATATAGATGTACACACAACATAAGGGATATTTACAAATAACACTACAATTATCCATCAAGTTTGCTAAGGTGGGTTGCATGAGATTATGGTTGTTAAAGAGAATATTGGTCTAGAAATAATCCATATGTTGACATCAGTTAAATTGCAACTTAGCCGTTATCATATCAAAAGTAGATTTAATTACACGTTAGCTAAAACACATGATGAGCTGTTCTAAGAGGTAATGAAATAGTTGTGATATACTGTCAAGCTTTCCGAGGCCGATCATGAATGTTTGAGGAAACTGCTCATGATGGCGGCGATGTTGGAAAACCTTATGGACCGGACCTCAAGGTTTACAATGTCATCTCCCTCTCCTATTTCGCTCGATGTGTTTGCGGTCCCTGTCTAGGCATCATCCTATTTTTCATGTTTCCTTGCTGATAAGATTGACATGCTGAGCACTTTATCTAATAAATTATCCAAGTATGATCATGTTAAAGGTAAGAAAACATAAAAAAGTATAAATGTACCTCTAAATGTAGGAAACCCTACAAAAGACATTCATGTGAGCATCTAGACAACTCCTGACACTTATACATATTTTCAATGCATATCTTCAGCATTGTAACTGCACACGGAAATATGCAAAGTTTTGATTAAACTATTTATTCAATAGAAACATACAAACACGGTAGAATTGACGTTGTGTCAACATTATCTTGCCATGTTGTGACAGCCCGATGCCGGCGTTTCAAAAGATTCCCCTTTCCTTTCCGTTTCCGTCGTGTGGGTATTTTTATTTGTTGCATCATGATTGCATCATGCGCATCATCTGCATTACATCGGCATCTCCTTTGCCGCCCGTTTTCAAAACTTGCATCCGTTGGTAGTTGCCGGTTCTCGTCGTTGTCCGTTCTGAGCCCGACCACACACGCACGCGCCCGCGGCATCGTTCGAAACCCTGTTTTAAAAGTGTGCGCAAAACTTTCTCTAATCGGGTTGAGATTTGATGTGCGGTCTTATTTTATATAGCTAGGCCGCCTGTCGAATTTCGTCGCGATCGGAGTCCGTCTGGTACCCGAACGGTCGACCGTAGCGGCACCGTTTCGGTCTACCGTCGGACGTCTGTCGGTGTTTTAAAATTCGTTGCCGCGCCGCCCGTTCCCCCTCTCGCCTCCGGATACCCACTCTACACGGCCTCATAACCGTTCCCGCGTTCGGAATCGTCCGAATCCGACCACGCGGTTGGATCCGGAACGAAATTCCGGCTAACCTACCCCCCCCATGTGTCTATAAATAGACCCCTTCTAATTTTTAGACAGCCCCCCTCTCTTTCCCTCGAAATCTGTGCAACCCACAAAACCCTAGCCGCCAGCCTATCCTCCCCTCAGCCTCCTCAGCGCCGCCGGGCCTGCGAGCCCACGCGAGGCCCGCCGAGCCCATCCGGCCGCCACCCAATCTGCCCAAGCTCCCTGCCCGAGCCTACCTACCCGTGCCGCCGCACCTCCCTCGCCGGAGCCCCTCGCCGGCCGCCACCCCGCTCCTCCTCGGTGTGCGCCGCAGCCGGGTCCCGCAACTCCGGCCTCCCCGTGCGCCGCCGCCGGTGCTCATTCCCTACCGCCCCGCCGCCGGATCCCGGAGCCCCGCCGCCGATCCCGCCTTGCGCAGCCAGCCCCACAGCCGGATCCGACCGCCGACGCCCAGATCCGGTCGCCTCTTCCCTCGCCTCCGCCTTACGCCATGCCGCCGCCTCGCCTGCCGACGAGGTCGCGCCGCTGTGCCTTGTGCCTCGCTCCCGCGGGAGGTTCACGACGAGGGCACAGCCTCATTGACCGTCTCGCGAGCTAGGCCCGAGTCATCCAGGCCCAGTGGCCTCCCTGGCTAGCGCCGCGGCTCCTCCCGGCCCAGTCGCCCGCGCCGCCGCCTCGGCCCACTGCTCCCCCGCCGGCCCATCTAGCTGCAGCCTCCCAACCGGCCCAAGAGGCTCCCCCCAAGGTGAGCTCCAGCACCTATCCCTCGCCCCGGGCGATATTTAGTGTGTTGCTCACTGGCCCATGTGTAGATTCGGCCCGTTAGACTTTTTCTTATTTTTGCGATATAATTAAATTCCAGAGATATATGTATATTAAAACGCCCGTAGGTTATTATCCATAAGTCGGATCGAAGCGAGTAATATATGGTTTTCGTGTAGTTTCTCGCGTAGAATCCGTTTTAAAATCTTGCACAAATGTTTGACGACGTTTAGCGTGCCGTATGCATAGATTAGCGTGCTGTCTAGGTAGGATAAACACCGTATTTATTTTTCGCGCAAGACCGAATAGCCCGAATGCCGTATTAGAAATGCCCATGTTTTAGGAACCTATTTTACATGTATTTTAGAGCAGTCATTTGTATTTTTGCGTGTAGGGATTGCCGCTAGTTTATTTATTTGTGAATAGGTTATTATCTCACATTTATGTGTGGCATTATTTTTGTGTTGCAATCCCACATATTTTATATGTTTTCGGGGTAGAAAAATCCATGGGATTTTCTGTGCAATTAGTTTTAGCTTTCAAGTAAGATTGTTCGTGCGATATTTTGCTATGTTTCCCTCTTGTCATTTTCGTAGGATTTATTCCTTGCTTCGTTTGAAGGAGTTGTCAACTAGAGAGTTGTTCTTGGATGTTTTGTCTAGCCCCTGGTATTTTTAGTTGCAATAGAAATGGATGTTTAGGTGTGGTTTGCTTGCTCTCAAGTTGCTAGAAATAGTGCTGTTTTGGAGGTGCTGAAATATTTCTAAGTCTGGAATCTGTTATATTTTGTTGCTGTCTTGTCTTGCTTGTGTCTTTTGATCTGTAGCTCTTTTGAGGTTGGTCCAATGGAGTTAGTTGTACCCCTTGTGTTTCTCTAGCATGCTGCAAATTTTCATGCCATTTGGAGTCCTGTAGATATAGCTTTTGCTGCTGTCAATGTGGCTTCAGATCGAAAACTGCACTTTCATGAGGTATAATTTTCACTAAGTCTGAAATAGTGTGTGGGATGCCATGTTGTGTCTTCTTTTCCTAGTGTTCCTTGCTGCCATGCTAGTTGTTGTTGGTTGTATGTTGTAGTGCTTCTTACCCTCTTTCGTGTCATGCTTTGGTTGATTATATTTGAGTTGAATAGTTCGTAGTTGTGGGGTGTAGAAAATGCTATGTGGCTGATTTTGGCAGATTGTAGTCATTTCTTGTTTTGCTCGTAGTTTTTGATCCGTAGCTCCGTTTTGATCGTCTCCTACATGAAACTTGCTTAGAATCTCGTGTAGTTTCATTTTCTCTTGCTGGTTGTATGTTTTGAAGTGCTCGTGACCGCCGCTGCACACATATTGCATTCATGCCATCATATCTTGCGGTGCTTGTAACTTTTGATCCGTAGCTCCGTTGGAGATGTTCTCTATGTGTAGATTGCTTGAAATGACGCGTAGAATCACGTGATCCTATTTGTTTTTCTGTTTAACAACTAATTAAATATGTTAGTTCAGATCTGGACAGAATTGCAAATTAACATGTGAGGTCGTCTCGAAGGTGCTATATGTCATTTTCGACCTCATTTAAAATGTCTAGATATGTAGTTTAATTTCCGCTTCACCTCTTGCATGTTTGACAACATTAATATTGCCGTGTAAATAACCGGGAGTGAACTAAATAATTTATATGTGGAGTTTCGTCAATATGCAACTCGTTGCATATTGAACTTCACTTAATGTGTAGTGTTTGATTGTGTGAATTGTCATGCCGTGACTTGCATATATTCAGCTGCTCATGCATCATATGTGTTGTGCATCGTGTGGTGAATTTCGTGTGTTGATGCTTGTTTCCGGTTTTCCCCCGTCTTGATAGAGTTCCGCAAGCGTGTCGGATGTGAGGACCCGTTCGACTACGTCGGTTCGTCTGCTTCACGGAGGCATTCTTCTTCCAAGCGGGATCTCAGGCAAGATGACCATTTCCCCAGATACCATTACTATCATTGCCATGCTAGTATTACCGTTTCTAAGTCTCGTTGCCTACCACATGTTAAATATCAACCTCTCTACAATGCCATGAAACCTTCAACCTGTTCAACCTAGCAAACCACTGATTGACTATGTTACTGCCTGCTTAACCCTGTGTCAGCGTTGCTAGTTGCAGGTGCAGTTGCTGCCATGTGAAAACATGGGTTCTTTGTCATATCACCATATTAAATGCTATTTAATTTAATGCACCTATATACTTGGTAAAAGGTGGAAGGCTCGGCCTTTCCAGGCTGGTGTTTTGTTTCACCTTTGCCCCCTTAGTTTCGGCTACCGGTGTTATGTTCCATATTTGAGCGCTCCTAACACGATCGGGGTTGTTATGGGGACCCCCTTGATAATTCGTTTTAGATTAAAGCTGGTCTGGCAAGGCCCAACATTGGTACTATTTGTCCAACATAATAATTTGATAAAACTAAAATGCATAGGGAGTTAGCGCTACCTGAGGAGTAAATCTACATAATACAGGTAGGGCCAGTGCTGGTCCAAAACAGAGCACTGTGTGGGGCCAACGCGAGGAAACTCGAGGTTTGGCACTCGTATGCGTAGCTTATCCGTCGTGTCCTGAGAACGAGATACGCGGCTCCTATCGGGATCGTCGACACGCCGGGCGGCCTTGCTGGATTAGTTTTACCTTTGACGAAATATCTTGTGCATCGGGATTCCGGTGAAGCTTTGGGTAATCTCAGAGTTGAGGTTTTCCACTAAGGAATCCGACGAGATCGCGAGTGTCGTGATCGAGGATTTCTATGCGGCTTGTGGTAATTTGTGATGGACTAGTTAGAGCACCCCTGCAGGGTTAAATTTTTCGAAAAGTCGTGCCCGCGGTTATGTGGCAACGTGGAAACTTTGTTTAACACTGGTTCTAGATAACTCGAAGTTAACTTAATTAAAATATGCCAACTGTGTGCGTAACCGTGACTGTCTCTTTCGTGAGTTCTTTCTCCGATCGAGGACACGGTGGGGTTATGTCTGAAGTAGGTAGGCGTTCAGGATCATTCATTTGATCAATAGTAGTTCACGTCCGTTATGCGTAGATCTTCCCCCTCTTATTTCTTGTACTCGTAAGTTTAGCCACCAAATATATGCTTAGCCGCTGCTGCAACCTCACCACTTAACCATACCTCACCCAGTAAGCTTTGCTAGTATTGATACCTTTGGAAATGAGATTGCTGAGTCCCTTGTGGCTCACAGATTACTACAACACCAGTTGCAGGTACAGGTAAAGGTTACTTGACGCGAGCGCGTTGACTGTTCATTTGGAGTTGCTTCTTCTTCTTCTTCTTCATCATCGATCTAGGATGGGTTCCAGGCCGGCAGCCTGGGATAACAAGGATGGATGTCATTCTTATTTTTCTCGTTTGTTTTCGTCCGTATTCGGACCCTGCTCTTACTCTTGATGATTATGTAATGTACTGATGTGACTCTGATGTAGCTTGTGGCGAGTGTAAGCCAACTCTGTATATATAGCTTTTTTTCAGTATATGTACTTGTAACGATATTCATTCTTGCGACATGACGAGATGCGCTTCTATCCCTGACGAGGCCTTCATGCCAAATTGAGGATAGGGTCTCATCTTGGACGTGACACATGTGTACATACATAGCAGGCACCGGTTATACGCACCTGAGCTGTCTTCTCGCAGCCGCGGACACACATGATAACATCGCTTTTTTCCGTCGTCACCTATGGATGCTCCATGCCACAGGCTCGTCGGCTTGCACGGCCCTCCTCTATTAACATCAAGGTTGACTCCTTGATCATTTGTGTACATTCGTCCACAGCCGGCGGATCAAATTGGCTGGTTCCCGTCGATAGCTGGCCGCTCCCACCACTTTTTCCGTGTTGTTTTTGTCGATATCGAGGTCGGCTCCTGATCATTCGTGTACATGATCCTCCCGACAATTTTCCCATGTTGTTCTTGTAGACATCGAGGTCGGTTCCTTGATCATTCGTGTACATGCTTCCACATGTGTGGACAATCGGCTCTTGCCTGGGTATTTTTAATCGGCCAAGTCTTGCATTGTCCCGGCGTAACACCGTATCTCTCATGGAGACTCTGCTGCATCCATTCTTTTATCATATACCTAGAAATCATGAGCCAACTTCTGGATATGTGCAGGTTTTGAAGGTATTTAAATTGCTGTTATTACATGCAAGTAGTTGAGGTGGTACTATTTTAAAAGATTAAAATTCCTTTTAATAAAGAAATTCCAGCGTGCTAGCTCAACTGGAATAGTTCGGATGCACGGCAAACACAAAAATTTGCAAAACATTGACACGTAGTTTTAGGTATTTTTACTCACTCCTGGAGTTATTAAATTCATGAAAATGTATCCAAATACTAAAACTGAACGTGGATATATGAGCGATTTACCAAGTGATTTTACTAGCATAAATAATAGATAAATCACGACTATCATAGCAAAAATCATGACTACCATAGCAATTATAACATAAGCCATGCGATTATAGAGAGAGTATACAAGTAGCATATGAGATGATGAGGAGGAACGAAACCTATGTAGAAAAGAAACTACACCAAGAAGTTGCGGAAGGAACTCAAACAAGAAGAACACGAGCCCGTACTGAGTCGCGGCAGCAACAGTGGGGTTGGTGTTAGTGTTGTCGTTGGCCATGTTGCCGAAGAGGTGGTCAACGTCGGGGAAGAAGTCGTCGTCCGGAAAGTGGTCGTCGGTGTCTATGGCGTCCGTGATGAAAAGTCAGTAGTCGCACTGAGCGCTTCTCAAAAACCTTTCCGCACTTCTCCCGTACATGACTCAAAGAGACAGGGTTCCAGAGGCCTACTGTCCCGACCTACGGTGCACGCCGCAAGCCGGGATGGGAAAAAACTTAGCAGAAGCACACAGATTGGAACCGGTGGCGAGAGGAAGATGAAGTTCTGATGCGTCTCTATGGAAAGGTGTGACCTTCCTTTTATAGGCGCAAGAGAAGTAACAAAAATTTAGTTCGACTCATTTTCGCAACCTGCGGTGCGGCGCGTCGTGACGAAGTAATTCCTTCAATGAGGTTCTATGAGGAAGTCCAGTCCCTCAATGGAGGATAACAAAGAGACTAGATCAAAACTCATAGTAATCCATCCAGAAACACCCATCCTATTTTTAACACAGTTCCAAGTAATTCCTTCCATCTGGGAGTGGTCACACACTACAGAACCATGTGAAACTTTTAAACTGGCAATAGAATCTCTATCGTGTCTCTCAGCGGCCATTGCATGATTTTTTGGTGTTTTCTCCTCCAGCTTGGATGTATCTAATTGTACATCTTTTTTTCCACTTGGAGAGAATTATGCATTGTGTATGGGTTTCAAGAGGACATGCAAATAACCTTCGATCTTGGTCATGACAATGATCATGAAAATATTATCGAAATTTGGGTGCATGTGGATCACTTGATTTCAGTTTTACCTCCATGTGAGTTTGTCAATAAATTTATTAGATAATTTATATTGTTTATTGAAAAATATTTGGTACTCATCCCGACTAAACTTGTTCATTTTTAATTGTCGGCTTATTTCTCTTCTCTAAAATATACACGACAAATAGTAAACATGACCTACTACAGTTATGGCTCCGAGCTTACTTGGTTGGAGAAAAAATCATCTGATTTTATTTATTCATGATTTTGAGCATTTTAAGAACAATTACATGATTGACAACAATTATACTAGATATGTGCCACTAGTGCACGAGTTGAACCATTTTAATATCACTTCAGACATCTTTGTAAGATTTTTTTACTATTGTGTCACTAGTCCATCTTTTGCATACATTCTTCTTAAGCAAAGCAAGTTTGCTAACTATGTTATTATTAATTATGTGCTTCAACATGTACTCCCGTCAGAGACTGTGCCTATCGTGATGTTTAGCAAAGGTGATTTGCATATGGTTAGCTTACGGCCAACGCTGATGAGTTACCCAGGTAGATACACAATATCTCGAAGGGAGGAGACCCTGAAAATCAAAGGATGGAGCAACACAATAAAATCATGCAGGCAAACACTTGGCGGAGACTATAAGGATTTGCACATCACACAAGGTTGATTTGTATTCTTCATAGGGGAGATGCAGAAATTTACTTTTTTTTATACTATTTTACCTAGGAGAGAGCAGTAGGTTCTAGCTTGTACTCATCATGTGCTAGAATGATGATGAGTTATTTAACTAGTATGATAACAATTAATTAGTGTTGGTAACTTGTGATATGCTAGATGATGAGTTATGATAATATAACGATGAGTTATGAAAATGATGAGTTGTTATATCAGGTGTAAAAAACATGGATTAGAATATAGTTGACGTATCGAATTAGTCAAGTTGAATTGGTCGGGCTATATGATGTTGGGATTCGGCACACAAATGCGAATTAGTAGGACCATATGATGTTGGGATGGCATAAAAGTGTGTCTATCATTCGACACTTGTGTGCCATATCAACACCATATCGTCCTACTAATTCAACTTAGTTAATTGGATCCATCCATTTTATTATAATTGGTGTTTCACCTCTTCATTGCTGGGAAAACTTATATAACATGTACAAAACAATAGTAATACAAATACATATTAGTGGTGCTGGATAGAAACAAGCACTACTGCTACCAGAATTAGTAGTAGCACTGCCTACAAAACGCGCTAGTGCTAAATATAAGCTCTAGCCCCTTACCAGTAGCACTGACAGCCACGCTACTGGTAGGCCAAAAACCAACGCTACTAGTAAAGTTTTCCCTAGTAGCGTGTAGACGATAGTGTAGCATGTCATTATGAAAAGTCTGGGCTTTTCATAGTTTGAAGCGCCTACAAGCTTGTTATGCATGAGAAGGGTCCGGGGCCACAAAAGTCTAGCTCATGCATTGATGTCGATGATCAAAGCATTTGGGATGTGCTACTTTGTAGATGCGTTGGGTTTTTCTCTGAAGAGGAAGGGATTGATGTAGTATAGTGGCAACAAGTATTTCCCTCAATGAAAACCAATGTTTATCAAACCAATAGAAGAAGCACGCAATCAACCGTTGATAATACCTCCGCGCACAAAATCAAATACTTGCACCCAACGCAGGCAAGATGTAAAGTAAACAAAGGTAGCTCAGGAAGGATAGATAACGTCAACCACATAGTAACCCATGTTGTACTCATGTTCATTGACAGTATAGTGGCAAGGACGATGATCGCTGCAACACATCGATACCATTGTGAGACCTTGGGCATGCCAAATCCAAAGATTATGTGATGCAATTGCTTTAAGGATGATGTTGGGCTTCCTAACATGACCCTGATATTGCCCTTGTAAAGCCTTATGTTAGTTCTTTCATTTCCAATGCATGCAGTCAAGAGATTCAAGCAAACCTGGCCACCTTCGTGCTTCTGAGATTGCCAATAGCCTCTCAGTGTCTACCACAATTGGTTCTCTTAGGTACTGAGGTCCAAACACCTTGACCACGACATTTGCAAACCTGACCATGGCAGACATCCGTTGGTACTCGTCCCACGAATTAGTGGTCGTGCCATATGCAAGCATCTGGAGTGCGACCGTGCACTTTTGGTAACCAGAGAACCCAATCATTCCCACCACGTCCTTCTTCAAAACGGAGTAGTCATCATAGGACCAGGCACCATGGTACAAACAATCGAAGACAATCTTGCGCATCCGAAAACGCCGGTGAAAATGGTCAGCGAAGAGTGCATCGGGGGCAATGTAGCCGTCCATCAGTGTCAAATGGCTGTGTGCCCTGTTACGGTTGAGCACTCTTGATCCTTTTATCGATCTCTTGAAATTGAGAACATGCTCCTCCGTATGCTTCACGTCTTCAATGACTGCCTTCATCATCGCTGTCTCGTCCATGTAGTCCTCCTCGTCGGGTGAGCCATCGAATGACTCAACATATTGCTCGTATATGCACTCCAAATTGGAATCCATTGCTTGAAACAAGAAGGGACAAGTTTTTTAGCTCCGGCAAATCATCGAACTCTTGTTGGGCATGATGAGTATAGTAGTAGTGTATGGTACCTGGTGGAGTGGTCGGAGGAGAGGGGTTGAACTATGACGGAGCATAAGCTGGGTGGAGTACAGTACGAGTGAAACGCTTGAGGTGACGAAGAAGTAGAGTTTCGTCAGGGGTGTGACATGACGGCCGAGGGTGTTGGAGCGGCGACGAAGGCAAAAGAGAAAGAAGGAATGAGAGAAAATGAGGAGGATGAAGATGCGGGGACCGGGAAGGGTTTTGTATGGATCGAAAATGTCGAAGGCCTACATCGGTGCTGTCCGGACTCCGGCAAAGGCGCCACGTCTGTCTTTGGTTTGACCAAAAAAATACTCCTAAACCACTCGACGGATCGATATAGGCTCGTGCTAGATGACAAACCATGTCTGAACCATGCGATTCAAACAGTTACGTGCTGTTTGAGGGTCGGTCTTGAACATGCCCTAATTAATGTGCAAATGGAGTGTGACGTGATCATGCGCAGATCAGACCTTACGCGCGCGCGCGCACACACACGGCCTAAACATCTTGCTCAGCACGCTTTGCTTACTCGGCTCTCTGCTTTTTCGCGGAAGTGAGCGCTCGCTCGCTCACACCAATCTTTGCGTGCTCCAGAAGGCTCTCTCCCGTGCCGCGCCACTCCCCCACTCCCCCTCCCCCCACCGGCCACTCGCCCGCCCGCCGTCGGATCCCCATCCGGAGCCGATCCCGGCCGCCCGTCCCCTCCCACTCCCACCCCTCGAGTCCCCCTCCCCCCTTTTCGAAACCACCACCACCACCTCCTCCTCCTCTCTCTCTCTCTCTCTCTCTTTCGCATCCACCCTTCCCTATCGCACCAAAACGGAGCTCCCCTCCAAACCGAGAAGGGACGAAGCAAACGAGGAGCGGACGGACCACCAGGGGACCCCCCCCGCCCGCCTCCGCCCTCGCGCGATCTGATCCGCCCGCCGGCGGTCCCGCCCGGCCGATCGGGGCAATGCTGCGGGGATCCAGCCTCCGCTGCTGATCGCGGTGAGGTACGATCCGCCCGATCGCCGCGTTCCGACGCCGCTTTCGCGCTTGTTTTCCGCTGGATTCCGCGGTAAGCGCGCCAATTTCAGCCCCGCGTCATCGGGCGCGCGGGATTTCGCCTGATCGCGCCGTATTTCGCGCCCGGTTCCTGATTCGACGCGGCGTGACGTCAGCAGAGCCGCGGGGAGGGCCGGGGGGGTTAATTGTGTAGGAGCCCCGCTGTGGTGTCGGGTTAGCGTCTGGTTTGGGTTCGGGGGACTTCGCTCGTGATGCGCGAGGCGATGGAGAGCTCGGCTCCGCTTAATCACCGGCTGTGATTTCTGCTCTGGTAGCTTGAATCCACCATTTTGCGCTGCTAGATGTATCCTGGTTATGTTGGTTGTTCCAATCGTTTTTGTATCAGCGCATATTTCTGTCGTTTTTAGTTGGATGTGTGTGTGTTTGCTTAACTGTAGCTCTATGTTCTCAGTGTAGTAAATACAGTGGGGAATCCATGCTCAGCCACCGTATCCTTAGGCTGATTGACAGTGGAATTGACGGTGGAAGTGTGGATTGAACAGCAGGCAGAGCTATTTTCAGGCACGGGGTGCTTCACCGCTCGGATGAATTTAGTAGATTCTTGAATGTCTCCTTTTGAGGTTATCCCTTTTGTTAGTTTTTCTGGGGACGATTTCGTGTATGTAGGAAGTTCTATTGTTCAGGAGCTGGCTAATGGGGGCTGGGTTAACCTTACGAAGAATTAGATACTAATATTAATTTTGGAAGTATAGCTGAAATCAGTTAGGCCATGTACATTAGTTTAGACACCTATAGTCTATAATAATCTTCCACGTCACCTATAGATAGCAGTAAAAACATCATCTACAACAGCTTGTCTTTTTGCTATCTGTAACATGTTGGATCGTGGGAAGGCTGCTGCATGCGAGCGTCCGTGCTCGTGCGTTTCTTTCCCAGATCCAGCAGGAAAACTGTAAATTAACGACGCTGGAGCGTACAACGGGAAAAGCCTGTCGGTAACTAGCGATTTTCGGGGGCTATCGACGACCTGTTAACTTGCAGATACCCTCTTTCTCTTTCCTTGTTCTTTTTTCTCCACGTAATATAAAATCCGATGTGGCAGGTGTTATAGACAGCTGAGTAGACACCGTTGTACATGCCCTTACTGCCCTGTTATATACTGTTCTAGATTGATGGTGCCTTACATACTGTTCTAGATTGCAGCCTGAAATATGTTTAAGTCAGTTGAGAACCTGAGATAGCTAAACTCTCCTTCATGAAATCTTGTCATGTCAAAAGAGGAATACAATCAAGGAACTTCTGCTCTAGATTGCATTGCAATTATGACATGCTTTTTTTATGTATACGAAAACGATGAACAATTATCACCTGAATCCTTTTGTGTGCCACAGTTCTATTCACTATGATCTGTTTTCCTCTTTGTGACTTTGTTCGATCAGCATTAACCATGCCTTCTGCTGTGTTATTATTAAGTACTTACTTCATTGTTTCCTGGATAGATTAACACTGAAGTTTGATTTGAATTTGATTCCTTCTGATTTTGTAATTCCATCCTGGTAGGATTTGATTTGTACGAACATTGGATGAAGTTTGTACTGATCTATGGAAGTGGATACTCTGCAAGATGCTCAGGAGACTAAGAATGGAGAGAATGACTTTGAAGAGAATGTCAGTTCTGATCCCGTGGTTTACCAGCTAGTTCGGGTATATTCTAACTTTCTAGTTATATTATACCTCTTTGGCTATATTTGAAGGTACATAACTCATTGTGATGTTTCCATTTACTTATAGCCCTTCAGTAAACGCTTTTATTTTCTTATAAAAAAGGTTGAAGGTGATGGAACGCTTGTTCCTCCTACAGAGGACGAAGTCCTGCAGATTGAACAGTTTCTTGATGACAAGGTTGATCTGCCTTCTATTGATGATGTAGGAAATGTGGAGGATTTTTTTACTAATGACTGCATGCTTCTGAAGGAGCCTGACTTTGAAGGTGGTGTCAATATCTTTATTCAGTTCGAATTGTTACAGTGCTATATCATTTCTTTTTGAGTGATCCTACTTCATTGGACAGTACAGTATTTAAGCTGTGATGTTGGAATGCAGTTTAGCCATACAAAGTTCATGTTTCATGCATCACATATTTAATCAACCCCTTTGACTACTTAAGATGCTTACTGCTTATTAAACTTGTGCAGATGGGTATTCCGAATTAGAGACTAATGGTGAAATACATACACATCAGTTTGATGCTGACCTAGAGGTATGCATATTGCTTTTGTAAGGGTATCATTATCTGCCATGATTTTAAGCCTGTCAGATTTGCTATTTTACTACAGGTTTATTCTACTAGAAAATAGGTTTGGTGTGTACACAAGATTCTTTTGGTTCATGTTTGAAACTAAATCTGACATGGTTTTCATATGAGCTGCCCAATTTCTATAAAATTCTCAAATTAGAGTTTGCCATGTTTCGAAGCATGATTCTGTTTCCTATATGATTCCTGCGTTGCAAACAGGCCTTGTCCGTGACTTCAGTAATATTACATTATATGCATATATGAGTACATATTAGATCTAGTTTGAACCACCTCTGGAATTAGCACCAAGTATTGTCATCTACTCCCTCCGTTCCTAAATATGTCTTTTTAGAGGTTCCACTATGTATTACATACGGATGTACATAGACATACTTTAGAGTGTAGATTCATTCATTTTGCTCTGTATGTACTCCGTAGTGAAATCTCTGGAAAGACTTATATTTAGGAACGGAGGGAGTAGTCAGCTCTGCCTTTCCTACTCAAGCACAGCCATTGTCATTCATGCTTAAGCTTTCTTTCATATATGGAATTCTCATATATGTGTGGAAGATATTTTAGAACATGATTAATAATTAACACGGAGAAATGGAACCATGTATCAGAACTGAGCTAGTGCATAGTAGAAATGAAATATAATCAAGTTTCCATGCCTAAACTTTCAATAATTGCCATTTCTACTTTACCATGGTTTCTTTGTTGTGGTGCAAATAAGTCTCTCTTCATGTGGCTAATAAGTGAGTATGCTGCTGTTAGTTTTAACCAAATCTCTCTAGACTAACAGCTTATGAGCGGTGGACTAAACTTATTAACAAATTGTGGGCCTATTATGATATTATCTGCATGGTATCGATTAATGCTTGAGCTCAGGGTTTGACAGTTTATTGTTATTGGATCATTTGCTTTAAACATATAAACCATCTACAAATCCTTCTTGTACACATTGTCTGTGTTCTACTTATCAGTGAATTTAACTGATGCATATAAATTGCGCAGGTAGACAGGTTAAAACCGTCTGATGACTCGCTTGATCTTCCCTCAGAGTGTACAGTTGTTCATGATCACGAACCAGATAAACTGAACACAGAACAAGAGGCTAACAACATTGTTCACCAGGATAATGCTTCCACCGAGACTCCAAAATCAACAGTATTAAATGACTCTTGCAGTGCTGAAAAAGAAAAGGCCGATGCCTGTTCAAGATCTGTAAATAACTCATCTACAGGACCATCTGTCTCTGGAGTTACTAGTTCAGTTCCCGACTTCTCCATTTTAAGAGGAGAGGTCTGTTTGGATGATCTTACAATTAGAGAACTTCAGGAAGCATTTAGAGCCACATTTGGGCGTGAAACTACTGTCAAGGACAAGTTATGGCTCAAAAGACGGATTACAATGGGATTGACCAATTCCTGTGATGTTCAAAGTTCAGGTTGTGTAGTTAAAGATTATAAGATGGTTTGCAAGGATGCCAAACACGAGCTACCTACGGTTGAAGGAATACCTAAGGTTGAGGTTGAAGCTACTTCTTTGATTAGGTATCAAGTATTGGGTCCTGGAAATGAGAAAGATACACCATCTTGCTCTTACTATCGTAGTGAGGACCAACAGCGATCCTCCAATAGGCTAAAAGGAGTATCAACAGACAACGATGAACCAGAAGGAACTTTACTGGATGAACAAGGTGCTGCTAAGAGACTCCGAAAACCAACAAAAAGATACATTGAGGAGCTCTCAGATACTGAGACACTTGACTCCACTGGGAAGCTTTCTTCACCAGGAAAAAGGGCTGCACATGGTGAGGTGTTACTCAGACAAAGGGTTACTCCTTTACAAGAAGTTGATTCATTGCGTATAACTTATCCTACCCGGAAGGATACTTTTGGAGGATTTAGTGTACATGTTCCTTATGCGTCAAGGATGAGAAGAGGGCGTCCTCGGAGAAACTTCATTTCATTTTTGGTAACAATCTACTTATTTTCACGGCTTTGCAATCTGTCTGCTTTTTTATTACTGCAAATAAACACGTATATTAAGTTGTTACATTTAGGGAACGATGGTACATGTTATTCTCTTTATTTTCTTGGAGATGGATTTTGGTTCTAGGATCCTGTTTGTTTGCAAAACAGTTAAGACTTGAACAAAACACATTGCTAATACACTTTAGCATATACTCCCTCCGTCCCAAAATTCTCGTCTTAAATTTGTCTAGATACGAATGTATCTAGTCACATATTAGCATTTAAATACATTCATTTGTAGACAAACCTAAGACAAGAATTTTGGGACGGAGGGAGTATAATTTTCAGTATGCCCCAAGTAGGATAGAATCACTATACACAGCATGCCAGATTCTCACGGAAGAAACTTAGTGTGTAGTAAGCATATTTCAAGCAACTCTATTCAGTACCTAATTGATCTGTTATTTTTGTTCATTGAACTCATTACCCTATTTTGCTGCCTTATCAATCCCTTATGCTGTTTTCTTAGACAAATATGATAAATCTCTGAACCTTCATTTCGACATTTACCCATGCTGTCTCTTAAAGAGCTTAACATGTTGGCCTCACTTTAATACAAATCTTTCCTTGTGGATCTCTACATTCTGTCTGACATGTAGGTTAATGCACAACTGTTAAGGAGGACTTACCTTGCCATATCATCTCTAGTGCGCTATTAGAACAGTTTAGACCAATTAGTCAACTGGTCCAAATGGGGAAAACCAGAAAAGTACACCACATTAGCCTAATTAGACAAAATTGATGCAACCTGGCAGAGTGTCGAGCTGAGACGCTGTTAGTAATAGTGGTGTATGTTAGCATTATTTTTGTATGTCTCACCAGATGTGTCACACATTATTTCTTGGATGTCTCACCAGATGTCACTAAGTGTGCTCTTTTCGTTATACCTTCAATAACAGGATGATGATCCTCCGGTGGAATGTCCCGAGGTTCAAATGGCAGTTGAGACGACGTTGGGAAAAGATGGTGAACATGTGAATCATGTAAACAGTGCCGTGGAAGTTCCACTAATGGTATGCCATATGCCTGTGATTATGTAGGACCACATAGCAAAAATGTACACTTGAAAAGCTGATAACTAGCTAGAAATATATGTTGAAACACATATGCTGAGCTGCAAATGCGCCCATGTTTGGCATGCAATGATATGTTTTCTCTTGTTCATCTTGGTACTAGAAAAATGCTGAGAAGAAAGGAGCGCATATAGAAACAACTGAGAAGAAAGGAGAGCATATAGAGATGGCTGATAACAAGGAGACTCATTCCATAGAAGCAGACGATATTTGCAGAACTGATGCCAAGACGAAAACAAAGCGGAGTTTGAAGCGGAAGCATCATCGGGCGTGGACATTGTCCGAGGTTCTGAAGCTGGTCGATGGTGTGGCTCAGTTCGGGCCTGGCAAGTGGTCTGAGATTAGAAGACTATCCTTCGCCTCATATTCTTATCGCACCTCAGTGGATCTCAAGGTGGGTTTGATTTCTCAGTTCCTCACTCACCCCTTATGATTTGTTTTTCTAATGGATCACGCTGGTGCTTGTTTAGGATAAGTGGCGCAATCTGATCAGAGCTAGCCAGACACAGCTTTCGCCGGAAAACGACGTAATTAACTCTTCCCTTTTCAACTTACGGAGGATCAGCCTTTCTTTCTTATCAGCCCAGTTATTCCCATCCTGTTCTCTTAGCTCCTGGATTGCTCACTTTTCCCACTCTTCAATGGTGCTGAGCAGGGTGTTTGTCCGCGGAAAAGCAACCCTTCGATCATACCAATACCACCGTCCATTCTGCTACGAGTGAAAGAGCTAGTTGAGCTCCAGCCGCAAGCCGGCAACCTGGCAGCGGCAATCAAGTTCTCAGGGCAGAGCAGCAAGGTGGCACATGGGAGAGGTTCATCGGGGTTCCTGTGATGTCCATGTGCCACAAGGCAAGTAGATGAGAAAAAACATCCGGAAGAGATAGGTGTAGTGATATGCTTGTGGACGACGAACACACGTATTGTCGCTACGAAGTTATGATGGTGTTCTCTATGTGCAATGTAAATAATCTACCGCGCCTGCGAAATGCAATGCAATGTCTTCTCACCTGGTTTCTCCGCAGCATGTACTGATGCGTGCGTGTCCATGGTGCCTTGCCATATGTGCGGGCTGGGTGCACGTTCAGGTGTTTCTGAAACCGTGCATAAAATGATGGCAATGGAAGAAAAGACACATCGAGTGGTTTCGAATCTGTTGGCGCAAAAGATTACTGCCCGTAGTCCCACTCTATGAAAGATGGCACGGACATGCCGGTTAATGTTGAGCCCAGCTCATTTGTTACAAAATGGCACAAACAGCTCTGGAAACAATTAGCCCAACCCACACCACCGCATCAGTCATACGAGACGTACACAGGAGGGGAGGCTAGCCCAGTCCAGCTTTTGCAACGTGCACGAGACCTGGTGAGGGGCCACGAACCCACGGCCGCGTTCAATGCGCCACCGCCACCGCCACCGCCACCGGGGGCTATAAATCCCTAGGAACCACCCCAGAAAGGAGCTCAACCTAATCTAGTTAGGGCAGGCGGAAGCGAAGGGATCTGCTCCCGCGTGGAGGAAATCTAAGGAAACGGAGGATCCGCTCGTGCGCCTGTTCTCTGCCTCCCCGGGTACGGATCTTCAAGTTCGGCCCACTTTTGATCTCACACTTCTTCTTTCTTCATCTGATTGGTTATTTGATAGCGTTCCTCGTATATCTGGTTTTATTTTTGGATCATGCTTTTGTTTTTAGATGTAGATCTGAGAAAAAGTATGTTAGATTTGAATTAGATCTGTTGTAATGAGTTCATCGGTTCATTATGTAAGGCGTATTGTAATTTCTTAAGGTAAAGATTTGATCGGCAATTAGTTTTTTAATGTGTAATTTATGTGATACCGAATTATGTCCTGTTTGAAACCAAAATAGATTATGACAATCTGGATTATGAAGATAGATTATATAATCTGGCTTGTAAAGATAATCTACGTGTGCATGTTTGTAGGTCAGATTATATAAACTGTAATTCAGGTTTTACATTGCATAATGACATGTGTACCCTTTATTTCTTTTTTAAAAGAGGAGGGTGCGGTGGTAATAATGTAATTATCTTCAACTTTACAAGGGTAATGGGTCATTAGCAATCGATAATCTGATTTTAGTTGGGGTAGAGTAGATTGTGAGTTTTTAATAATCTGTTCATCTAGTTTTTATAATTTACATCATAATCTGTCCTGTTTAAAGAGAAAATAGATTATAAAAACTGGATTATATAATCTGAATGGTTCCAAACATGGTCTTACTCCCTCCGCCCCAAGTTAGTTGTCTTAAATTTGTTTAGATATGCATGTATCTAGACACGTTTTAGTGTTAGATACATCCGTATATATACAAATTTAAGACAACTAATTTGAATCGAAGATAATATATTATAACTAATATTTTAACAAAATTCTAATTATATAATGTCTATGTCACATAAGTTATAATACATTCATAGAGTAATTGTTCATCAAACCCTTATCTGCACAAATCTTGATGCACCTTATATTAGGAGACAAGTAATGATTTAGTTGGTCAAAACTGTTCAAGAAAATGTTAGATTTACCTTGTAAGCTTTGGGTAAATATCGAGATGCAATATGACCTAGAGGATACTTGATTCACTTGTGGTATTATCAATAAGTTATCCTTGGATTGAAATATTTTCGTAGCAATTCTATGAGATTTTAATCCATACGAAGTTAAGGTGACCCTTTGCATCAAAGTTTTTTGCATGGACATTCTCTCTGTAAATTCTTATGAGTTATGACATAACAAATCATTTGTTTCAATGCTTTGTCGAATCCAATGCTTTAGAATCATTTGTTTCGAAGAGGCCAGATGGTAAAGTCGTGTTTCCTAGGGTTCGGTCGAAAGGAGTTGTGTTCTTTGGTTTGACGTTGTGGGGGTCCAACACTCTTCTAGACGAAGAAAGAGGGGATTCGTGCTACCTCCTACTCCTACAGAAGATCGATTGGCGCGAACTTTTGATCGATTCCTTATTCATTGTTGCTGAAGATTAACCCTTCGTTGTTACAAATTGAGATTTTGCTCTAGATTGCCTGATAGTACCAACATTTTCAATCTAAACTATTTTTAGTATTTTCTCCGTTTTGATGGACACATATCAAGCCAATTTTTGATGTGACACATCCATGTGCCCGTCAAGGGGGGTACGTCACCTTGTAGGAGGTTTCTCCCTCTCTTTCCTCCTCCATCTTTGTATTTCTCCCCACCACTCTTGATTCCCATGCACAACTGTGGAAGAAGTATAAATGGTGACTTGATGAGCAGGAATCACACCGTTGATGTTGATTCTCTACATGATATTCGACCATCTTCTTGTAGCAACTTAGTTGGTCTTTTCATCAATGACTGTTTTTCTTCTGTCTCATTCATGCCCACTTTGTCAAAATCATGCTCAAGTCCACTTGAAATTTATTGAGCTTACTCTATGCTTATGAGTGCACATGTTTGTGTGTCATTTTGAACCTAATTTGTGCTTTCTCTAAGGTGATCTTGAGCATGCTAGGCGCTAGCAAGCTATAATACAAACTTATCTCGCAACCTTCTATTGATCTCAAGTTGAGCCTACCAATTGCCAGAGCTCTGTTTGTTGGTAGGTTTAGTATATATGCCCTTTTGGTGTTGTTGAATTAACAAAGTGGATCCCCATACCTGTGTGATCTAGCCATCTAAGAATCATATGTAAGTTGAGTAATCTTCTAAAACATCGAGAACGGCTTGAGCTATCTAAGGATGAGATGCAGTCACTGATGAGATGTATCTCGCTCCGGTTCCTTTTATATATCCATCTAAAGAAAATATTCCACTAGATATGTACCATCTTCTAGCCCACCTGTTGAAATGCCACATTAGCTAATCCATATAATTATTTTATTCTACTGCTTGCAGTGCCAAATCTTTGAGATGTCAAGATACTCTTCCGAGATAAATGTGATTGGAAATGATCCTATGGAGCACTACAAAAATATCATCTCTGAGTTGTTACTCGGAAGAGAAGGCTCATTCTCTACCGGAGTTACAAAACATACCGAACTTGTTGTAGCCCAATATAACCGCAAAGTGGGTGAAGATTCTCTTCCATTATTCATGGAAGAAATTAGGGGCCTTACAAAATGTGACATGGAGAGATTAAATCATGCTCTCCGTGAGGTTTTTACAATCCTCAATGATGACGTTGATGAGGTACAATATTTTACATTTTAGGCTTCTATGCACCCAATGGATCGAGATCGTTACCAATGACCTCTTTACCTTGATACCGCATTAATTCCCATTAACCAACTAGTCCACCCAAACACCCGATGAATTGGTCAATCTTGATGCTATTATAATGGGCATAGGAATCGATGGAGTTCGGAAAGGAGATAACTTTTCTCAAATTTCTTACAAAACCTACCTCTAGGAACATGCGCAATGGGCTAGTGTTGAATTTGTTGATCATATTGGTATGCCCAAGGTTGTGAGGGTCTTATTCATTGGTTCATTTAAGGTGAAAATAAGACCAATATCATAGAGTTATTATCATAGGCTCTAACAAACAATTAAAACATGTCTGGGCGGTCATTAGAGTTAGGAAGGGAATTAAAGGGGTACAAGACTTGAAACCTATTCTTTGGTTATGGGATTGGGAATTGAATTGAGAAGGGGTTAGGCATGGGAGTTGAGAATCCCACCATTTTATTAACCGGGGAGGAACAACGTGTTTGGTTTGTTGGAATTAGAGGTGGAGAATGGGAGTTGAGGGGTGTGGAGATTAAAAGTCCTTTGATTGATTAGAAGGAATGGGAATATAAGTGGGAAGGGGAAGGGGAGTTAAGAGGGTCAATTCCCACCGTTTTCTTTCCATGGGGTATCCTGTTAATTCGTGGATAGAGCTCTATCTCAATCTAATTCCCAACTTATACAAACAAGGGAATGGGAGTAAAAATCTAGTTCCCATGTCTAATCCCTCGTCAACTTATGTTACCTCATCTTATCTAGTCCCTCGTCAATTCCCACAAGCCAAACTAGGCAATAAAGTTTCTCTTCAAATTCCCACACAAAATTCCTATTATATACCAAACAAATGATTGTAAATAAATGGATGCATCCCATGTCTAATCTCAGTACAACTCCCTACTCTGAACTCCCATTCCCCTTCTTAAATATTGCCAAATGCGTTGTTTGGTAATGACAATCCCTTCCTATTTGGCATGGGGACATACTGAGGGAAGGAATGTCAAGTGTTCCTTGCACTTTGTATAGTCTTAAACCTAGGCATAGGCAGCTCGGTTCAGTAGGCCCAGCCTAAAAGCCCAAATGTTGAGCTGGGCTTGGGCTTGCAAAGTATATAATTTACATTAGAAAATAGATGCAACAATTCATGTGTATTCCATGCCATTTAGTAAACCAGCGACTTTACACAGATGGCTAATTTTTTTACTTATAGAGATATACTACTATATACTAGTACTATGTGCTCACAAGATTAAAAAAAAAGCAACGAGTGCACCTAGCAAGGTTAGTGCATATTTATATTATCTAAGCACAAACACCTGGTTGTGCGAGCTGTGACGCTAGTAGTGATATAACGGCTTTAGACCATTCTAGTCGAGACTTGAGCAAATTCTGGATACTCGGGATCATGTCCTCTTGGACTCCCCGCGAAGGTCTAATCATTTTCTGTTAGTTGAGCAGTCGGGCCAGCCCATGGTAATCTTCTTCTGTTAGTTGGGTGGTTGGGGCAGCCCACAATAAATAGATATAGTATGGATAGTCATATTTCAGCCATGTCGAACCTAGTGGTTTGTTATTTCTCCAATCTCTTAAGGGTTCTTGATCTATCTGTCTGCATAAGCTTCTAAAGTTACAGTGACTCTTTGATATTGCTCAGGCAGAACTGCTGATATTAGTGATTTATCTAATATCTAAAATTGTCCGCAGATTATTGGTTACATTTTAGCACTCTCTGAATTTAGGTCTGAGAAGTTGCCATCAAACCATGAAAGCGGATCGTGTGAGGATGGCATCATCCCACCGAGTGCTAAAAAACAGAAAACTGTGACGGTTTCTACCATGGATGCTTATGAAGAATTACATGGTTATATTGATTCAGATATCTTTGCACAGGTGAAGTATATTTGTTCTATACCTAATTGTTATGTTTGATTTGCTACTTTTTGTCATGTTGCATGCAGGGTTTTAAGCGAGTCTGAGTTTGAGCGAGTCTGCTCAGCCTAATTTTTTCATGTTGCTTATAGTAAAATTCGAGCAAGCTCAATTGAGTTAAGTCAAGATCGAGCTGTAGATATGGCTCATACTCAGCTCGTAATGATTTCGAGCTAGTTCTGAACTAAATAAGACTACAAAAATTATATAATCTAAGACCATTTTTTGAACTAGATAGACCATAACAACAACATAATATAACATATGATGTTGATCTTTCGGCAAAAATGAGAGGATATTTAGCACATGACTGAGCACTTACCATATTAAGGCCTAAATTTCTCATGTTTAATTAACCTTCCATGATTGCTTTGTATATATAAAATGAATGAAAATCATGTACGCAAAATATATAGTAATAAATTATCCTATTTTCGTTTAATATATAACAAGTTATAACAGAATTATATTTTGTTGAGCTATCGGGCTAAAGTCTAGTGAGCTAGTGTTGACTCAAGATCAGCTCCTTTCTTGACCGAGCTACATAAAGTGCCCTCATGCCCGGCTCATTTGTTTTCGAGTCAATCTTGAATGACTCATGAGCCTCGAGCTTTTCCTGCAACCCTAGTTGCATGCATGTAACGCTTGTTCATCGAATCCAATAAATATGTAAATAAATGGAATATTAAGGAGATTACCCTCAACCCATGGCCTGTTAACGCTAATGGATGTAACTTTGGTGCCAATTTTTTGTGAGGGGAAACTTTGTTACTTTTAGCATACGCACTTGCAATACCCAACCATAATCCTGTGAAAAAATAAGTGACCATTTTTTTGTTTGTCAAATTATGTGATTCTAATGTGAAGTTCAGAAGTTAGGCTATGTACCAAACCAACGGTCCCGTTGTAAGAACATTTCAGAAATTGCAAAGGCAGTGGCAGCGTGACAAATGAGGTTTTGCTTCTGGCAGCTCACAAGAGATATTGGGCTCATAGAAGAAAGTGGAGAAACACGTCAAGAGGCTGTGAAGAAGTTCTCGAATGGGTTGCAGCTAAAGGTATTCAACATGGCAAGCGGATATGAAATATCCTCAGAGAAATAATTTTTTACATAGTTTTTTCATGAGTTCTACTTCTAAGGATTCGAGTGAGACATTTTTTCCAGCTTGATAAAATGGTGCAAGGTGTTTATGGTTTACTGGACACAGTGGCATCCAAGTGCAGGTATCATATGTCACTGTCTCATTTCAGTGATATGCTTGTTATATGCAGAAATTTATTGAATTATTACATACTGGCAGATCTATGACCACTGCTGAGAAGCTTGAACTCAGTAAGCGCATCCACAAACTCCCACAAGAGGCACTTGATCACATGGTGGAGGTAGTTAAAATGAGGAGACCTGAAATCTCGGGTTCTAAGAAAGTATCATTCAACTTAGGAAGACTGGTATACTCGACCTATCTGCTTCTACTAAATTTTAGTTTCAAGTAAATATCATTGGTCATGCTAACTGTTTGTGTGGTTTGTGATTTAGTGTTATGTATGCCAGCCATGATTCTGCCATGTAGATATGTTTGGAATTTTATTTTTGTCTTTATGAAAACGTGAGAGGTAGATGTGTTATGTTAGATGCAGACTTCAAATGACAGCATGTTTTGCATTAACTTTCCTATTACATTTACTTGTTTGCAAAGAAGTCTCAGATATGTCCATTTGATTTACCTTATTACGTCACTATATTCGGCATGTCCTCACTTTCTTTCATTTCGTTAAGGATGACACAACTTTGTGGAGACTGTACTTCTATGTGGAAACTGCGCTAAAAGCAAAACAAGATCGGTCGATCACCCCTCCCCAGATGTTGCATGCACAGTAACTGCCAGTCCGTCTAAAATATCATCCAAATTTTCACTACGGTTACTTTTTGTATAATTCAGTGTAGGTGGTGGCAGTGCTTGCAGAAATACAGTAGCTTCAGCTTGTTGCCAATGTAACATCTCTGTTTATCTGTATGAAGATAGTCCTAGAAGCAGAGTAGCATCAAAAGCGACATGATACCGGACCGCTATCTAGAGTTGTAGAAACTAGTGCACTAACCACTAGGGCACTGTTGACAATTTTGTTGTTGCATTGCATACTGCAAATCAATCCTTGTCAGCTCCTGCAGATATTCCACTCCACTGTTTAGGGACTCCGCCTCATCATATTTTCCATATTGCCTCTTGTTCAATGTTTCTGCAAAAGTTTCAGCATTTTTTTTATTTTTTTTGAAAGATCCAGCTAGACGCTGGCATATATTAAAGCATAGCAGGGAGAGGTGCGGTTACAAAAAACAAGGGTGGTGTTGATCGGGTCAACTTCGCGACACTGGTGGCAATTCCTTGTGTTTGGTCGTTCTCTGCCAGATCATTTGGAAGTGCCAGGCATAAAGAATTGATGGAGAAAGCCTCCTAGATTGTGTGAGTGGCTAGTGGTCGAGTGCTGCATTGCGTCAATCAAATCTCGTTCGGTTTGTGTTTAAATGGTACATTAAAGTTATCACTGTGTTGTTCCTTTATTTCCCTTTTTCTTTTCTTTTAGAAAGGCATGTGACATGTGCTTTGCTGTAAGATAATTGAATATATTTAGGAGAGTAACAGAACATCTTAATGGTTTTGCTTTTGTAGCATATTCTAGTGCACTGATAGGGAACCCGTGATATGGATACCATGTTATCAACCCGGGCATGGAAGATGCACGACGAATTACAAAGGTTATGTACTCAAATGACCCCTCATACGTATGTGGACGCGTCCGGTTAGTGGTAAAGGAAAAAAGTAACTCAACTGGATCCCTTATATCATCCATATACTTCTGGACTGTCCTCTAACCCTCATATTCATCTCAAATATGGGAAAAATATGAGGACTTCAGAGCGCATCCGGTCAATCCGTCACATAAAACGCGATCCCATCTCGGATTATCTTTTTTTTTCTCTTCATCAATCACGTGTATGTGACCGAACATATGAGAAAAAAAATAAAGAATATGGTTGTACGGACGGACAAATAAGAGATATGACCGGTCATTGACCGGACATATCTGCAGGCGTTTAGGGGATCATCGACTGTAGATGCTCTTATGGAAGTGTATGTGCTACAGTAAAATGCATCTAAAATTTATAAGAGCAACTCTAATAGATCCAACCCAAAAGCCATGCGCACCCATCAATAATGTCTTCGTGAATCAAACATCAAAGTCTGCAAAATTCCTACGTTTTCTCATCCTTAGTTTTATGCATGCATTCTTTAAGTTGCATCTCGGACCAGGCTGGCTAAATCCGATCGCCTAAATATCCGTGGGCAGTGCCGGTCAGCCCCTCAAATGTCTTTCCGCTGTAGCTATGATCCCCATTTTTAAAACCTCAAACCCATATGAACACATGCACATTGATCATAGTTCAAAGTTCAAACACACATGATACTAAAGAGAAACTAAAGAGAAAATTACATAAAATTTATTCGGATAGTATAATTCAAACACAAAATTTATTCAGAGAGTATAATTCAAACATAAAATTTAATAGTTTTTGGCGTGGATCCACGTGCACCACAAAGAGTAGTTTCACATGCATCTGTTGGTATCAAAATTATGGGTGCATCTAGAAAATTCACAACATGCTTCGCATCTTGTTTGGGGAGCGGACATGTATTCCGGGCTTCTCAAATTCATGGGTAGAGAGTGCCCCTTCGTCCTCATCCGCCAAAATTATGTTGTGCAAGGATACACAACATGTCATCATCTGCCACAACGTCTTCGATTAGCACATGACTGCAGCTCCACGAAGAATACCTCAACGAGCTTGGAGCACTCTGAGTGCCCACTCCACGTCCTTCCTAGCGCCTTGTTGCATTTGTGCAAAGATACATTGTTTGTTACCTCAGGGCTTCGGATATAATCTTCACAAACATCACCCACCGATGATAGACACATTGACAAGATAGTACCCCATTTTACAGTTGTGGCCGTTGAAGGTGTAGTTGCGCACCAAAGAATCCCCATCACAAAGTATCTTGCACAATGGAGATCCTTGGAGCACATTATGTCGTTGTGAAAACCAATCATGTCAAAGAAAGCATGCCAAATTCGCGAGTCCTTTGATGCCACTGCTTCAACTATAATAGTGGCCTCTTTGGTGTGAACTTGCTACTGCCCACCCAAAACTTTCAGACGATTTTTGCATTTCCAATGCATGCAATCAACTAAACCGAGCATACCTGAGAAACCTCTTGCTTCTCCTATTGCCAATAACTTTTATGTGTCATCAATAGTTGGTTCTCTTAGATACTCTGGTCTAAACATCTTCAACACGATGCTGGCAAATTGTTGGGGAACGAAGCTTTGGAAACAAATATTTTTTATATTAACACCCAAGATCTATCTATGGAGATACATAGCAACGAGAGGGAGAGTGTGTCTGCGTACCCTTGTAGACCGTTAGCGGAAGCGTATATTACGCGTTTGATGTAGCTGTACTCATCACAATCCAATTGCGATCCAATCCAATCTAACGCCAAACGGACGACACCTCCACGTTCAACACACGTGTAGCTCGATGACGTCTCCGCCTCCTTGATCCAACAAGCCAGGGCGGAGTAGTAGATGGGATCGTCAGCAGCACGATGGTGTGGCGGCAATGGCGGTGAAGCGGTGTCGGCAGGGCTTCGCCGAGCGCTGCCGGAAACACGAACGAAGGAGAAAATGGAGTAGGGAGAGAGGGAGGGTTGTGCCAAGGCTTGGGATGCGGCTACCCTCCCTCGCCCTCACTATATATAGGGGCAAGGGGGAGGGGACGCCGACCCTATCCCCTCCACCAAGGGAGGGGACCACAACCCTAGGGGGGTGCCCTGTCATGCAAGGCAAGGGTGTCACCCCCCTTAGGGCTTCCCCCTCCCCACCAGCCCTAGCCGCATTGGCCTTGGGGAGGGGGAGGGGCGCCCAACCCACTAGGGGCTAGTGCGCCCCCATTAGTCCATGTGGCCGTCCAAGGCAGGTGGACCCCTTTAGATGGGCCACCAGATCCCTTCGACACTCCCGGTACACTGCCAGAAGTGTCCGAAACTATTCTGGAGGCCGAATACAACTTTCCCATATATAAATCTTTACCCCCGAACCATTCTGAGATCATTGTCATGTTTGGTATCTCATCCGGGACTCCAAACAACAATCGGTCACAAACGTATACATCCCAATACTATCTAGTGTCATTGAACGTTACGCGTGCGGACCCTATGGGTTCGAGAATCATGTATACATGACCTAGAAACATCTCCGATCAATAAACAATAGAGGAACCTGGATGCCCATATTGGTTCCTACATATTCCACGAAGATCTTTATCGATCGAATCACGATGTCAAGGATCGAGTTAATCTCGTATGCAATTCCCTTTGTCCAGCGATATGTTACTTGCCTGGGAATTGATCATCGGTATCTCCATACCTAGTTCAATCCCGTTACTGACAAGTCTCTTTACTCATTCCGTAATACAAGATCATGTGACTAACTCATTAGTCACATTTCTTGAAGGATTCTTGTGATGTTGTATTACTGGCAGGGCCTAGAAATACCTCCCCGTCATACATCGTGACAAATCTTAGTACTGATCCATGCCAACCCAATCGACCCTTCAAAGATACCTATAGAGCACCTTTATGATCACCCAGATATGAAGTGACGTTTGATATCACACATTGTATTCCTCCGGTGTCAAGGAGTTGCATGATCTCATGGTCTTAGGAACATATACTTGACATGAACAAAGTTGTAGCAGAAGTGATACGATCATATGCCAAGCTTACGGTTGGGTCTTGTCCATCACATCATTCTCCTAATGATGTGATCACGTTATCAAATGACAATTCTTGTATATGGTTAGGAAACCTTAGCCATCTTTGATCAACGAGCTAGTCTAGTAGAGGCTCACTAGGGACACAATGATGTTTATATATTCACACATGTATCTAAGTTTCCGATCAATACAATGCTAGCATGGACAATAGACGTTTATCATGAACAAAGAAATATGATAATAACCAATTTATTATTGCCTCTGGGGCATATTTCAAACAGTCTCCCTCTTACACTAGAGTCAATAATCTAGTAACACCCATAGAGTTCTAGTGATGATCATGTTTTGCTCGCGGTAGAGGTTTAGTCAATGGATCTGCAACATTCAGATTTGTATGTACTTTGCAAATGTCTATGTCTTCCTCCTTGATGTAATCACTGATGGAGTTGAAGCGACACTTTATATGCTTGGTCTTTTTGTGAAACCTGGGCTCCTTGGCAATGGCAATGGCACCAGTGTTTTCACAAATGAGAGTCATTGGATCTGATGCACTAGGCAAAACTCCTAGATTTCACAAAGGAGAGTCATTGGATCTGATGCACTAGGCACAACTCCTAGATCTGTCATGAACTGCTTCATCCAAACTCTTTCATGTGCTGCTTCCAAAGCAACAATATATTCCGCCTGACATGTAGATGCTGTTACCACGCTTTGCTTGGAGCTACTCGAGATGACCACTCCACCATTCAGAATAAATATGTATCCGGTTTGAGACTTTGAGTCATCCGGATCAGTGTCAAAGCTAGCATCGACGTAACCCGAGTAACACCCTACGACATGCTTGCTGTTTGTTGATGGTGGGTATACCTCGTGCGAGGGATTACAATGGGTGAATTATATACCACCGAGAGTAGATTGGAATGAGAGATCCCTCCCATCCGCTTATATACACACTCGCGTCTAGGATTTTACATTGGGAGACGCGATCTAGGCCGTCGCCCGCACCAAGTTGGTGGCCAAGATGGTCAAGGGTTGCTTATCCTCTCCTCCAATCTCCTTCATGCCGTTAGATGCGCCATAGGCATCCTGGGCCCTTGGACGGGTGATACATCTCCAACGTATCGATAATTTATGAAGTATGCATGTCATATTTACCTACATTTACAATACTTTTATATAGTTTTGATGCATTTTATATGATTTATTTAGAACTAACCCGGAGTGACGTTGTTTTCACGAGAATAATCGCGGTGTTGTTTTTATGAAGAAAATAAAAGTTCTCGAAATTTCCCGAAACTTTTTGACGATTTTTTCTAGAAAATATGAGAAATACCGGAGCGAAGAACCACTAGAGGGGGGCGCCTGTGGGCCACAAGCCAACAGGGCATGCCCACCCCCTTGGGCGTGCCTTGTTAGCTTGTGGGACCCACATGGCTCCGGTCGACGTGATTCCAACGCTAAAAATTCGTACAAATCTAGAAATCCCCAGAAGTTAATCTATAATTTCCGCTTCGCCATCGCAAGCCTATCTATTAAAGAAAACTCATCCAGAGCCCTGTTCCGGCACCCTGCCTGAGGGGGGAATCATCACCGGAGGCCATCTTCATCATCCCGACGGTACCCATGACAAGGAGGGAGTAGTTCACCCTCAGGGCTGAGGGTATGTACTAATAGCTATGTGATTGATCTCTCTCTCCCGTGTTCTTGAGATTTCACGATCTTGATGTATCACATGCTTCGTTAATATTGTTGGATCATATGGTGTTTGTCCCTTGCTATCTCATCCCCGTCTGGTCCACAAGAACCAACCTCGGCAAGGTGCTCTGTGTCTAGCTCAGTATATCTCTTGGCAAGCTAATACCACTACTAGGGAAATGCCTATAGCTAGAAGGTTAACAGTAGCGTTGGTTAACTGACTGGTGCTACTGCTACGTAGGGGTTCCAAACCTACGCTATAGGCAAGCACATAGCAGTAGCACATGCGAGCCAACACGCACTACTCATATATGGTCTCCCCGTACGCACCGGGGTTGTCTATAGTAGCAGCGAGCTCATGAAACCGCGCTACTACTAAGCAGATCGTAGTTCCCTGCGCTACTACTAATCTGACCTTATCCCCACTGTTTCGTCTGTTCGTTTCCACACTCATCAGTCACTCTCCTCACTCTCTCTCTCGCTCTCCTCTCCTCTCCGCCATTGTCATCATCCGTCGCAGTTGCCTTCTCCAATTGCCTTTGCTAGTCGTCGTCGCCCGTCACCGTCGCCAGTTGCGGTTGCCCGCCGCCGCCGACTCTCCCTCTTCCCATGGTAGCTCTCCCTCCTCCCTCCCTACCTCCTCTGTCCCTCTCCCCCCTTCTCCCTCCTCCCTCTATTCTTCCACTAAATTAGCTTGTAGAATGTAGATTTTTCGAACATAATAGAATATATAAGTTTTTTGAATAGATTGTAGGTATTTTGAATCAAATAGAATAGAAAACGCATATATTTAGATGGATATTAGATGGGTGGATGGATGGATGGATGGATTTAGATGGATATTAGATGGATGGACGAAACAATGTTAAACGAGTGCCTATGTTTTAACGGAATATTGATTCAATTTTTTTTGGCAAATTTGAGGCGCTCGATATATGTACCATTTTTACAAAAGGTCATGCCAAAACTTAGTTCATTACTTGATATATGTAATGTTAAAAGATTGCTGGTTCAAGTTGACTTTAAGTCCGTTGGGTCTACTTGTATGACTTTCAGTGAGGGAGAGGATTGAATCCGACTGTTGTCATGGAGGTCGCTTCTCCTTTGTTCCCGTGTGCCAGACATTTTTGTTGCACTCATGAATGAATGGAGGAGCGACCAGCACCGACGGTCGTAATATATTGGGAGGGAGTGTCCACTATATATATGGTCAAAAATACATGGTGAGGAAGAATGCCTATCGTTGTCATAGGGGTCGCTCGTCCTTCTTTTCCTCATGAGAGACCTATTGACAGTGCGCGGGGAGAATGAGACGAGTGCGACGGTCGTAATATTGATGTGAGGGAGTGCCCATCATATACACAACCTGAGATGAGAGTTTTTCAAGGGAGACTCGACAGACTAAAAGACAATGATACGTCTCAAACGTATCTATAATTTTTGATGGTTTCACGCTGTTATCTTGTCTTCTTTGTATGTTTTATGTACCTTTTTTATATCTTTTTGGGGACTAACTTATTGATTCAGTGCCAAGTGCCAGTTCCTGTTTTTCCGTGTTTTTTACTCTTTTCAGATCTGATTTTGGAACAGAGTCCAAACGGAATAAAATCCCTGAAATGATTTTTTCCCGAACGAAAGAAGACCAGGGAACCTTTGGGCCAGTCCAGGTGGTCCCCTGGGAGCCCACAAGCCTGCACCACGCAACCAGGGGGAGGCGGCGATGGGCAAGCTTGTGGCTTCCCTGGCCGCCTCCTGACCTAGGTTTTGCGCCTATATGTTCCCAAATATTCCGCAAAAAATCAGGGGAGCCTCGAAAATACTTTTCTGCCGTCGCAAGCTTCCGTTTCCGCGAGATCTCATCTGGAGACCCTTCCCGGCACCCTGCTGGAGGGGACTTTGGAGGTGGAGGGCTTCTTCATCATCATCATCGCCCCTCCAATGACTCGTGAGTAGTTCACTTCAGACCTACGGGTCCGTAGTTAGTAGCTAGATGGCTTCTTCTCTCTCTTGGATCTTCAATACAAAGTTCTCCATGATCTTCATGGAGATCTATCCGATGTAATCTTCTTTGGCGGTGTGTTTGTCGAGATCCGATGAATTGTGGACTTGTGATCAGATTATCTATGATATATATTTGAGTCTTTGCTGATTTCTTATATGCATGATTTGATATCCTTGTAAGTCTCTCCGAGTCTTGGGTTTTGTTTGGCCAACTAGATCTATGATTCTTGCAATGGGAGAAGTGCTTGGTTTTGGGTTCTGCCATGTGGTGACCTTTCCCAGTGACAGTAGGGGAAGCAAGGCACACATCAAGCAGTTGCCATCAAGGGTAAAAAGATGGGGGTTTTATCATTAGTTTGAGATTATCCTTCTACATCATGTCATTTTGTTTAAGGCGTTACTCTGTACTTATGGACTTAATGCACTAGATGCATGCTGGATAGCGGTCGACGTGTGGAGTAATAGTAGTAGATGCAGAAAGTATCGGTCTACTTGTTTCGGACGTGATGCCTATAGAAATAATCATTGCATAGATATCGTCACGACTCTGCACAGTTCTATCAATTGCTCGGCAGTAATTTGTTCACCCACCGTCTATTTGCTTTCATGAGAGAAGCCACTAGTAAACACTACGGCCCCCGGGTCTATTCACATCCATCGTTTACAACTCCGCTTTTACTTTGCTTTGTTACTTTGTTACTTTCAGTTCTCACTTGGCAAACAATCTATAAGGGATTGACAACCCCTTTTATAGCGTTGGGTGCAAGCTTTTGTGTTTGTGCAGGATCTGAAGATACTCTTCCGCCGGATTGATACCTTGGTTCTCAAACTGAGGGAAATACTTACCGTCGCTGTGCTACATCACCCTTTCCGCTTCGAGGGAATACCAACGTGCCGTAGTAGAAGTATTTCTGGCACAATTGCCAGGGATACACAACAAACATCAGAAGTATTTCTGGTGCCATTGCCGGGGAAGTGGATCGCTTGCCGAGGAGGATCGTGAAGAATATTCTCCCGACAACACACCTATTTCTGGCGCCGTTGCCGGGGAGGAGAAATCAAGATCTATCCAAGTAGGTCTCACAAACTCTTCTCTTACATTTACTTTTGTTGCCATTTGCCTCTCGTTTTCCTCTCCCCCACTTCACATTTTCCATTTTCATTCTCCTTTCTCCTTCGCCGTTTTCCTTTGCCTTTGTCGTTTTCCTTTGCTGGTTTCTTGCTTGCTTGTGTGCTTGTTTGTTTGTTGAAGACATCGTGTCTGAAAACACCAAACTTTGTGACTTCTCGAGCACTAATAATAATGATTTTATTAGTACCCCGATTGCTCCCGCCACTAGTGCGGAATCGTATGTAATCAACGCAGCTTTGCTGAATCTTGTTATGAAAGACCAATTCGCTGGCCTTCCTAGTGAAGATGCCGCATCCCATCTCAATACCTTCGTTGAGCTTTGTGATATGCAAAAGAAAAGAGATGTGGATAATGATGTGATTAAGTTGAAACTTTTTCCTTTCTCGTTGCGAGATCGCGCAAAAACTTGGTTTTCTTCTTTGCATAAAAATAGTATCGATTCTTGGGATAGGTGCAAAGATGCTTATATATCCAAGTATTTTCCGCCGGCTAAGATCATCTCCTTACGCAACGATATCATGAATTTCAAACAACTTGATCATGAACACGTTGCACAATCTTCGGAGAGGATGAAGCTTATGATTAGAAATTGTCCCGCTCATGGCTTGAGTTTGTGGATGATTATTCAAATCTTGTATGCTGGCTTGAATTTCGCTTCTTGCAATATCTTGGACTCCGCCTTAGGTGGAACGTTCATGGAAATCACGTTAGGAGACGCTACAAAACTCCTAGACAATATCATGACCAACTACTCTCAGTGGCACACTGAACGGTCGCCTGCTAGCAAAAAGGTGCACGCTATAGAAGAGATTAACTCGCTTAGTGCTAAGATGGACGAGTTGATGAATTTGGTTGCTAGTAGAAACGCTGCCGTAGATCCTAATGACATGCCACTATCTTCTTTGATTGAGAGTAGCAACGCTAGTTTGGACGTGAATTTTTTTGGTAGGAACAATTTTGGCAACAACAATGCTTTTAAAGGAAACTATGTTCCTAGGCCTTTTCCTAGTAACTCCTCTAACAATTATGACAATTCTTACGGCAACACTTATGGAAATCATAGCTAATTACCCTCTGATCTAGAGAGTAATATCAAAGAGTTCATCAACTCTCAAAAGATTTTCAATGCGTCCATAGAGGAAAAACTACTCAAAATAGACGATTTGGCTAAGAGCGTTGATAGGATGTCTTGTGATATTGATGCTTTGAAAGTTAGATGCGCTCCTCCCAAGATCAACTTGGATGAAACTTTGAAATCTATGCGTATCTCCATGAATGAGAGCAAAGAAAGAACCGTCCAAATTCGCGCTAGACATGAATGGTTTAAAAGGGTGCGTTCTAGTGATGCAAATCACGAAGATCTTAAAGTGCTTTGTGTGTCTCCTCTTGAATCTTTGTTTTCACGTGTCAAACCTACTTATGGAGGGGCTGGATATGAATCCACTTTGGTTGAAAAATGCCCCGATGATTCGGAGACCACCTATCTTGATGATAAAGGTGTGGAGAGTGGAGTAGAAGAAGTCAAAATTTTGGGTAGTAATGAAACTCCCACTTTGGATTTCAAGGAATTCAATTATGATAATTGCTCCTTGTTTGAATGCATTTCTTTGATGCAATCCATTGCAAACTCTCCACATGCTTATAGCCAAAGTAAAGCCTTTACCGCGCATATCGTAGATGCTATGATGAAATCTCTTGAAAAGAAGCTCGAACTAGAAGTCTCGATACCTAGAAAACTTCATGATGAGTGGGAACCTACTATCAAAATCAAGATCAAAAACTATGAGTGCAATGCTTTGTGTGATTTGGGTGCTAGTGTTTCCGCGATTCCAAAGTCTTTATGTGTTATTCTTGGTTTTCATGAGATTGAAGAGTGTTCTCTTAATTTTCATCTTGCGGATTCTACCGTCAAGAAGCCCTTGGGGAGGATCTATGATGTTCTTATTGTTGCAAATAAGAACTATGTACCCGTGGATTTCATTGTACTTGACATAGATTGCAATCATTCATGTCCCATTATTCTTGGTAGACCTTTCCTAAGGACTATTGGTGCTATCATCGATATGAAGGAAGGGAATATTAGATTTCAATTTCCCTTAAAAAAGGGCATGGAGCACTTTCCTAGAAAGAAAATAAGATTGCCTTATGAATCTATGATGAGGGCTACTTATGGTTTGAGCACCAAAGATGACTATACCTGATTCCATCACTTTTGCCTAGCTAAGGGCGTTAAACAAAAGCGCTTGTTGGGAGGCAACCCAATGAATCTATCCTTTTTCTTTCTGTTTTGTGTTTTCCACACTTTCATAATTCTGTTATGATTGTATTTTTTGTGTTTCTTTTTGCGTTCGTGCCATGCAAAACCGTTATGATTAGTCTTGAGGATGATCGTTTGGTCATGCTGGGAAAGACAGAAACTTTCTGCTCACGAAAAGAATTTTCATTTTTTTCTGTAAGAGCTTTTGAGTTGATTATTTTTTCTGCTGATTGCTATGCAAATTCTTCAGACTGTCGTAATTTTTCAGAAGTTCTGAAGTACCAGAGGTATACGAAACATACAAATTGCTATAGACTGGTCTGCTGTTAACAGATTCTGTTTTTGTTGTGTTGGTTGCTTATTTTGATGAAAGTATGGATAGTATCGGGGGCTATTAGCCATGGAAGATTGAAAGTACAGTAACCCAGCATCAGCACAAGTAGAATTTAAGTTTGCTACAGTACCTAAGGAAGTGGTGGTTTGCTTTCTTGTACTAATGTTATCACGAGTTTCTGTTTAAGTTTCGTGTTGTAAAGTTTTCAAGTTTTGGGTGAAGTTCTTATGGACAAAAAGATAAAGAGTGGCAAGAGCTCAAGCTTGGGGATGACCAAGGCACCCCAAGAGATTCAAGGATGTCGTAAAAGCCTAAGCTTGGGGATGCCCCGGGAAGGCATCCCCTCTCTCGTCTTCAATCCTTCGGTAACGTTACTTGGGGCTATATTTTTATTCACCACATGTTATGTGTTTTTGCTTGGAGCGTCTTGTATCGTAGGAGTCTTTTATTTTTTGTTGTTGTGTCACAATCATCCTTGCTGCACACCTAGAGAGAGAGACATGCACACGCCGTGATTTTGTCGAGCTTCACTTATATCTTTTGGTAGACAATTCAGCTCACATGTGCTTCACTTATATCTTTTGAGCAAGATACTTTTGCTCTTTGTGCTTCACTTATATCTTTTGGAGTGCAGCGGTGCGTAGCTTGGTAGTTGATCTATGCTTTGAAAGTAGTCTCAAAAGGGGTAGTTATCCAAAGGGATACAAAAACCTCCTCCTTCATGTGCATTGAATAGTTAGAGAAGTTTGATTCATCTCAATTAGTTTTGAGTTGTGGTTATGGTAATATTGAAGTCATGCTAGTAAGGTGTTGTGGATCTAGAAATACTTATGTTGAAGTTAGTGATTCCCGTAGCATGCACGTATGGTGAACCGCTATGTGATGAAATCTGAGCATCATTAGTATATTGATTGTCATCCTTTGCGTGGCTGTCGGAATCGCGCGATGGTTTATACCTACCAACCCTTCCCCTAGGAGTATGCGTTGAATGCTTTGTTTCGATTACTAATAAAACTTTTGCAACAAGTATATGAGTTCTTCATGACTAATGTTGAGTCCATGGTTTAGATGCACTTTCACCTTCCACCATCACTATCTTCTTAGTGTCATGCAACTTTCGCCGGTGCACAAAACCCACCATTAGCCTCCCTCAAAACAGCCACCATACCTACCTACTATGGCTTTTTCAAAGTCATTCCGAGATATATTGCCATGAAACTACCACCATGACATGTGCCACCACGTCTACTTGCCTTTGCATGATCGTAAGATAGCTAGCATGATGTTTCCATTGATGTCCATGCCATGCTAGATCGTTGCCACGGTACACTACCGAAGGCATTCCATATAGAGTTATAATTGCTCTAAGTTTTGAGTTGAAAGTGTGATGATAGTCATTATTGGAGCATTGTCCCATGTGAGGAAATGAAAGAGGCCAAAGAAGCCCATAAAAAAATAGGCCAAAGAGCCCACCAAAATAAAAAAAAGAGAAAAAGAGAGAAGGGACAATGCTACCAATTTTTCCACACTTGTGCATTTTGAGCACCATGATCTTCATGATTGAGAGTCTCTCGTTTTTTCACCACCATATAGCTAGTGGGAAATTCTCATTATATAACTTGGCTTGTATATTCCAATGATAGGCTTCCTCAAAATTGCCTTAGGTCTTCGTGAGCAAGCAAGTTGGATGCACACCCACTAGTTTTCTCTAAGAGCTTTCACATACTTGTAGCTCTAGTGCATCATTTGTATGGCAATCCCTACTCACTCACATTGATATCTATTGATGAGCATCTCCACAAATCATTGATATGCCTAGTTAATGTGACTATCTTCTCCTTTTTGTCTTGCAACCTCCACCACATTCCACACCATCTATAGTGCTATAACCATGGCTCACGCTCATGTATTGCGTGAGAGTTGAAAATGTTTGAGAAAGTAAAGGTGTGAAACAAATACTTGGACAATACCGGGGTTGTGCATGATTTAAATTCGTTGTGCAATGATGATAGAGCATAGCCAGACTATATGCTTTTGTAGGGATAACTTTCTTTTGGCCTAGTTATTTTGAAAGTTCATGATTACTTTGCTAGTTTTCTTGAATTATTATTGTTTCCACGTCAATAGCAAACTATTGTTTTGAATCTAATGAATCTGAACATTCACGTCACATAAGAGGAAATACAAAGGACACTTATGCTAGGTAGCATGAAAGCATCAAAAATTCATTCTTATCACTTCCCTACTCGAGGACGAGCAGGAGTTAAGCTTGGGGATGCTTGATACGTCTCAAACGTATCTATAATTTTTGATGGTTTCACGATGTTATCTTGTCTTCTTTGTATGTTTTATGTACCTTTTTTATATCTTTTTGGGGACTAACTTATTGATTCAGTGCCAAGTGCCAGTTCCTGTTTTTCCGTGTTTTTGACTCTTTTCAGATCTGATTTTGGAACGGAGTCCAAATGGAATAAAACCCCCGAAATGATTTTTTCCCGAACGAAAGAAGACCAGTGAACCTTTGGGCCAGGCCAGGTGGGCCCCTGGGAGCCCACAAGCTTGCACCACGCCACCAGGGGGAGGCGGCGGTGGGCAAGCTTGTGGCTTCCCTCGCCGCCTCCTGACCTAGGCTTTGCGCCTATATATTCCCAAATATTCCGCAAAAAATCAGGGGAGCCTCGAAAAATACTTTTCCGCCGCCGCAAGCTTCCGTTTCCACGAGATCTCATCTGGAGACCCTTCTCGGCGCCCTGTCGGAGGGGACTTTGGAGGTGGAGGGCTCCTTCATCATCATCATCGCCCCTCCAATGACTCGTGAGTAGTTCACTTCAGACCTACGGGTCCGTAGTTAGTACCTAGATGGCTTCTTCTCTCTCTTGGATCTTCAATACAAAGTTCTCCATGATCTTCATGGAGATCTATCAGATGTAATCTTCTTTGGCGGTGTGTTTGTCGAGATCCGATGAATTGTGGACTTGTGATCAGATTATGCTATGTGGTCTTGGTTTTGGGTTCTGCCATGTGGTGACCTTTCCCAGTGACAGTAGGGGCAGCAAGGCACACATCAAGCAGTTGCCATCAAGGGTAAAAAGATGGGGGTTTTATCATTAGTTTGAGATTATCCCTCTACATCATGTCATCTTGCTTAAGGCGTTACTCTGTTCTTATGGACTTAATACACTAGATGCATGCTGGATAGCGGTCGACGTGTGGAGTAATAGTAGTAGATGCAGAAAGTATCGGTCTACTTGTTTCGGACGTGATGCCTATAGAAATAATCATTGCATAGATATCGTCACGACTCTGCACAGTTCTATCAATTGCTCGGCAGTAATTTGTTCACCCACCGTCTACTTGCTTTCATGAGAGAAGCCACTAGTAAACACTACGGCCCCCGGGTCTATTCACATCCATCGTTTACAACTCCGCTTTTACATTGTTTTGTTACTTTGTTATTTTCAGTTCTCACTTGGCAAACAATCTATAAGGGATTGACAACCCCTTTTATAGCGTTGGGTGCAAGCTTTTGTGTTTGTGCAGGATCTTAAGATACTCTTCCGCCGGATTGATACCTTGGTTCTCAAACTGAGGGAAATACTTATCGTCGCTGTGCTACATCATCCTTTCCGCTTCGAGGGAATACCAACGTGCCGTAGTAGAAGTATTTCTGGCACAATTGCGAGGGATACACAACAAACATCAGACAACACATGCTAAATAGTGATCACTATGATTATGGAGTTGGCTAAAATTATACAGTATACATGCCACTAGTGCATAGGTTGAGCGCTGATAACCTTCGCGCAAATATCTTGGTAAGATTTGCTAACTACACTACTATTATGTAAATTACATTGCTAATTATGTTATTATTTAAATCACATTGCTAACTAGGTTACTATTATGTTCTTCAATAGAAACTGCCAAAGGACGTTGTGCCTCCGTTGATGCATGTCAAAGGTGAGATGGCAATTATTTGTCGTACGAGTGTAATTTTCATTTTTTCCATACTCGACTCAGTGTAAACCACAAGGAAAACTCCAAATTGAAGCATGGAGAGAAATAAAGAAAGATTGCAAGCCACAAGTTGAATATCATTGGATCTCTTTGCTTCATCATGGAGACTCAAGTTTTTTTTGTTTTATGACATTTTACCTAAGAGAGAGGAGGTCCTATGAGATAGCAGTTTTTTTCATTTACTACAATATTTAGTAGTCGTTAACTTGGCATGATTAAGATGATGATGAGTTGTTAAATGATTAAGAAGATGATAAGTTATATGAGATATATTAGATTAAGGTGGATAATGAGCTATTATATGACATATATTAGATTAAAGTGGATGGATGCAAGTAACCACGTTGAATTAGAGGAAATATGATGTTATGATTCACACGCTCATATTTTCCTCTAATTCAACTTGGCATCTTGCATCCATCCACTTTAATCTAAATGTTGTTTTTTCGACAAATTTTATTAATGATGCATATTAATAAATATAACCGTGTGTAAATATAATATAAATATAAAAAATAAATATGCACGGTTAGTAGTGGCGCGGGGTACATGTCCACGCTGCTAGTAGTTAGCAATAGCGTGGGTGCAAAACAACACTATTAATACATTAGTTAACAGTAGTGTTGTCCTGGCCCATGCTACTGCTGACTATTAACTGCAGCGTCATATCAGTAGCATGGGCCTCGTGCTATTCATATATGAAAAACCCGCGTTGTTATTAGGCTTTTCCCTAATAGTGTACCTTCCATGCCTTTAAATGGTGTTGAGCTCCTTTTCAGCGGTCAGCAAAGCTTTGTTAGATCAAACTTGATTACGTCCCAAAAATGTTGTTCGAATTAGGATTAAACCCATCAGGTCGAGGGGATGTACCGTGGGCCATTTTATACATCACTTCTTTAATTTCCTCCAAAAAGAATGTTCCAAAAAAATTCTCTGCAACTCCTTTAGAAATAGTTTTGGTGATATCAATTTTCAAAGAAATGGTAGAAACCTCAAGATGTCCAAAGATATTTTTTTGTGCTCCCTCCATCCCAAAATAAATGACTCAAATTTATACTGAAATTAGTACAAAGTTGAGTCACTTATTTTGGGACAGAGGGAGTAGAATTTAGTTTATACTCAATTAAATTTCTCTCGCCTTTAACCATGCCCTCTTCTTGATATATGGAGTTAATTATGTTTTTCTTGCACCTACCGTTATACTTAGCATGTAAATATTTAGTATTTCCCTCTCCTTCAAGAATAGTAATTTTTTGGCTCCCCGTTTCCATTTATGTTATCCTTCTTCATAATTCTATCCAATTTAGCCTTACTCATGCCTCATATTAGTAGTTAAACCAAATAACTCACAATGTTTGTCAATATTATCTCATTTGAAAAGAATTTCTTATTTAAAATCTTGTATGAAGCATTCATATTTTGGTTCCATCCTTTCAGCTTAGACGTGACTTCTGTCAGCCTACTCAATGTTAGTACCTGTCAAGGTGGGGTCCAACCAAGCATCAATTACAATTTTTTGAATCCCCTCTCTTAAAAACCAAGAGTTTTTGCATGTAAAAACTGAATTAGTTTTAGGCACATCACCAGAGTCTAGAACTAAAGGTGTGTGGTCAGATTTTTCTCTAACTAGAGTAGTCACCTCATTCAGGTGATAATTTTCATAAATTAATAAATCTATAAATTTGATGATCTTTTTTTCATAAATCATGTTCCTACTACTTCGCATAAAGCCACTAGTTTCACATAAAAATATCTATTGGGTAGTGACGAAGCTACGTGTAGTTTTGGGGTGCCACTGCCCCCCCCCCCCCCCCACCCCTTTCGGTCGTAGGCTAATCAGTGAAGGAAAATAATAGAGGGTTAAATTAAGGAGAGTTTAGTCATTTGCCCCCCTCCCCCTGCGGTCGTAGGCTAATCAGCGAAGGAAAATAATAGAGGGTTAAATTAAGGAGACTTTAGTCATTCCCCCCCCCCCCCCAATTTTTTTTATGCTAGCTCCGCCTACTAGGAGAGGCGGAATAGCCACCTAGGATAAATCTTGGGAATAACTGTCATGAAATTGGACTAATGCTTAAGATTTTGTAAAACCATTAAGTTTTTGTAACGCGTCCCTCTTGGACCCATGCAAAAGAAAAGAAAAAACATCGAGTGTGAAGTTTTGGAGGACGGGGGACATTGGAGGATTTTATTTCAAAAGATTCAAAAATAATCATACGCTTCAAAAAAATCTGAAAAAAACAAATCTGTGAAAACTAACACATATTCACAGCGGATCTGTAAAATTCCGTTCAAAAATATTATTGTCTGCAAGCTGCACAAAAAAAATCCCAGCCCAACAACAACAAAAAAGGGGCCCGTTTTTATTATTTTTATATACGCCATGTATGAAAGTATATTATTAAGAAATTGTTCCTCAACGTGTTATAAATGTATTTGTGTATGCACAATTTTTTTGATTTTTGTTGTGATGTGGAACTATGTTTTTCTTGAAGTCCTCCATAAAACTCGTGCTCCATTTGCACTTTTCGAAGAACATCGCCCTTGACAAGAATCACCCACAGGGGATCGGCAGCCTTGCGCGTCACCCAACTTCCCTGACATTTTGGCCTAACGGAAAAGGCCTGGGCATACCATGCCGCCGACCGATCGATCGATCTCAAGTGGCGCGCATGACGACGTTGCAAGTTACAACTTACAACTGCGCACGCCATCGACTGCATGCTATGGCTGCACGGCCACCCGATCGGCCGGAGCAGCGCCACATGCTACGGTGGCTCCATCACGTGCTGCTCCTGGCCAGACACTTAATCATTTATTACCCGGTAATCCACTTTTCAGCAACAACTAAATTAAATTGACGGACACGCACCAGGTTTAAATAAATGAGTATCCCAGACAGATTCCAAACTTGTGTGTGGATTCGTGTTGATCCAATGCCATAGGAGTATCGCGTTTAATAAGATAGCAGTATCACATCACCCAACTCGAAAAAGAAAAGATGTCACATCCGATCCATCATTTTATTGCCACTTGCAGTTCAATTTAATCAAATTTGCACCTAGTAAGATGTTTTCAAGGGAGGGGGGCCTGCGCACGCACTCGCGCACTGATACCTCCGTCCTCGTGCTGAGCAGGCCGAATCTACTAGTGCATCGCCTTTACTGTATCCTGGCAACGACATGCATGATCACAGGACCTTTTGTGACCTCACCTCACTCCTTGGTCTATATATCATGGCGCTTATATGAACTGTTAGGCCACATCCTTCTCCTCCTGCCTGCCTGCCTAGGTTCGTTCCAACAGATTCGCCCAGCACAGATCGACGACGTACTACGGAATTGCACTCGATTTAATAAGACGCGGGCGGCGGAAGAGAGAAGCGATCGGTTGGCAACAATGGCTTCCTCGTCGCTCGACACGGAGGCGGGAGGAGCGCAGCACAAGGCCGCCGGCGGCGACAGCGGCGGGTACACCACCGCAGCCACCGCCCACGCGGTAGACACAGGTACGTTCGTGTCGTGTGAACGTCGATTCATCAAGCTTGTTGATTTCGAGATGCATGGCAATGGGATGATGCATGCATAAGAGTAAGTAGTATGTGCGTTGCAGATTCATGGCAGCAGGTCGGGCTGCTGCTGGTGACGGGGTTCAACTGCGCCTACGTGCTCAGCTTCTCCAACCTGATGATGGTGCCGCTGGGGTGGGGGTGGGGCGCCGCCTGCCTGCTGCTCCTCGCCGCCGCCGCCTGGTACGCCAACTGGCTCCTCGCCGGCCTCCACGTCGTCGACGGCCAGAGGTTCATCCGCTACAGGGACCTCATGGGCTTCGTCTTCGGTACGCACTCTAGCTAATCGCGCGCGTGCTAGCCAGCTAGGTCGACTCACTTGATAAATCAGCCGACTGAAACTTATAGAAATTTCAAGCAACTGATCCGCAATAGCCAGTTCCAAATTAAATTAGAAAAAAATCACCAAGCTTGTCTATATATGTTATCCTCATGAACTGAGCAATATGCATGACGTCGGTTCTTTGCCGGATTGTTTCTGCAACGTATGCCATGATGGTGTATGTAACGGAAAACGAAATGCATCCGGCACGACCTCATCATGCTCTGCTTTGTTGTGCGTGTATATAGGGAGGAAAATGTACTACCTCACCTGGTTCCTGCAGTTCACCACCCTACTCCTGGGAAGCATGGGCTTCATCCTACTCGGCGGGAGAGCACTCAAGGTTTGCCATTCAGCATGGCTAATTAGTCGATCATGAGTCATAACAGCTAGCATTAGCACGAGCAAGTTGCACGATTAACTAACAAACCGAGTCGACGTGCGTGCGTTGCTTTCCGGCAGGCGATCAGCGCGGAGTTCACCGAGACCCCTCCGAGGCTGCAGTGGTTCATCGCGGCGACGGGCTTGGTCTACTTCGCCTTCGCCTACTTCGTGCCCACCATCTCCGCCATGAGGAACTGGCTCGCCACCTCCGCCGCGCTCACCGTCACCTTCGACGTCGCGCTGCTGGCCGTCCTCGTCAGAGACGGTAAGTAACCAACCGACGACCACCACCACGCATACATACATACATGCATGCATGCACTCCATTCCATTCGACAGCGACGGCGAGAGCTCGGCTCGCCGTCGCCGTAACGAACCGTATGTATGTACGCAGGTCGGTCGAACGAGCGGCGGGACTACGGCATCCACGGGACGGGGGCGGAGAAGGTGTTCAACGCGCTGGGCGCGGTGGCGGCCATCCTGGTGTGCAACACCTCGGGGCTGCTGCCGGAGATCCAGTCGACGCTGCGGAAGCCGTCGGTGGCCAACATGCGGCGGGCGCTGGCGCTGCAGTACACGGTGGGCGCGGCGGGGTACTACGGGATCAGCGTGGCCGGCTACTGGGCGTACGGCGCCGCCGCGTCCGAGTACCTGCCCAACCAGCTCTCCGGCCCGCGCTGGGCCTCCGTGCTCATCAACGCCACCGCCTTCCTCCAGAGCATCGTCTCGCAGCACGTAAGAGTAGTAATTTCAAACAATCCAAGTTAGTACGTAATAGCCAGCCAGTAGGTACATACGTAATGCTGGTGGTGGTGACTGCGTGCGTGCACGCATGCAGCTGTTCACGGTGCCGATCCACGAGGCCATGGACACGGGGCTGCAGAGGCTGGAGGAGGGCATGTTCTCGCGCTACAACATGACGCGACGGCTCTTGGCCAGGGGGGTGCTCTTCGGGGTCAACATCTTCGTCACCGCGCTCTTCCCCTTCATGGGCGACTTCGTCAACCTCTTCGGCTCCTTCGCGCTCTTCCCGCTCACCTTCATGTTCCCCAGCATGATCATCCTCAAGGTAACTTCTTCTGTTACAACAAGCAGCGACCAGCAGTGGTGCCAGGATGGCCCAAGGATTTGTGACGACGGTGTTGTTGAGCGTGCAGATCAAAGGGGAGTGCGACGGGAGACCGGGCAGGCTGTGGCACTGGGGCATCATCGTCGTCTCCTCGGCCGTCGGCCTCGCTACATCCGCCGCCGCAGTCAGATTGATCCTGCATAACGCCAGCGTCTACCGCTTCTTCGCCGACACCTAGAGCACGGCTATATATCCCGCCACGCAGGATGATGATGCATGCGCCCAACCGTGACATAACATTACTAGTACTACCATCAGACCATCGTACGTATCCATGTCAATTCCTTGGCACGTTTAACATGACAAACGTGTCACTAAAATAGTACTACTGCTAGTATAGTCATAGTAGCAGTACTGACTAGTGAAACGCGTGCATTGGACGCCATTTGAGCAAGAAGCAACTTCCATTCCGAAACGAAAACCAGAGATAAAATAAAATAATGCCACTTCCCCTTGGAAGAGATCACTGCGGATTTGTACAGACGCATCAATCAAAAAACAAACATATCCCGGCCGGGCGAAACGGCGGCTCACATCCATATCTACACACTTGCAAGTACCACACACAATTTTTGCTGGATCCATCAGCAGCATTTTCTCGTTTTCTCATGGCAATGGCCATTCAACACCTGCATCTGTTTCTTACGCTGGAGTTTGGATCATTCTTGCCTGGGTGTAGATACTCGAGGCGTCCCCTGCTCCATCTTCGGAGCGGCAGGTCATCATCGGCCCTGCAGAACTCAGCCCCGAGAGCCGATCGAGCCCTTCATGGACCGAGCTCGGAGAGCTCTCAGTCCATCGTCCGGTGTGGCAAAGGATGGTCTCCAGTAATTCCACCCAGTCGCGATGATCCAAACCACCACTTGCTAATATAGTTTTATCCTGGTGGTGATTGGGCTCCGGCAAATTGGGCATGATTCCAAAGTCTGTCCACATTCACAGCAGGTCTGCAAAGCGAACGCCACTTTGTTAGAAATGATGTTTGACGATGACGTTTCAACACACACGCACAAAACAAGAAAAATGATTTCCCAGGAAGCAACAGCAATGCGCTAATCCACTCACCTGGTGTCCACAGCCAAAAGCCATGTCTTTCGGGTTCACAAGGCAGATAGGGCACACCTGCAGATGAGTAACAATATGTTAGTAAGACACCCGAGACTGCAAATTTTCTGCATAAAGAAGTAGGAAATCCAAAGATCAAGCAACATCTGAAATCACGACAGATGAAACTTTACCTGATTATCATAAGCAGAAGACGGTGCAGCAGGGGCCGCCCTATGTGCACCTTCATAGGGAGGATACGCCGATGAAGATGTACTAGCCTGAGGTTTACTAAAGCTTTTAGTTCCATAGGAATAGGCATCGTGGCTTCCACCAGGAGGAGGCAGAGGAACTCTTTCTGGAGCCTTCATAGAGCGACGACTGTTTGCCACATTGACAAAGTTAGCGCATACTTCATCGGTATAAAAAAAATCAATAGAACAAGGATGTAGTGCACTTGAAAGCGGTGGGGCGGGGTGGAGCATATACCCTAATATTCCTAGTTCCACAGTTGCTTTGTACTGTTGTGGTATCTCCATCAAGGCTGAAAGTGCAAACGCTGCCTCTTTTCTTGATTGTGGCATGTTTTTAGACATTATCTCCGAGAAGTTCACAAACTAGACAAGTAACAGATTCTCAGTGTTACAATGGCGTCAGTCAGTCAAGGTTCAGAAAAGGAAAAACATATGGCATCAATCATATCAGATCTTTATCACTACGTTCCCGTGTCACTTACTTGAAAATTATCAAAAGCCCGGGCAGGAATGTTGTCATCAAATTCCTTCATCATGTCCCATGGGCCATCACCAACTCCTACTAACACAATAGATAGCGGCAGTTCACTGCAAACACGAACAAAAAACTGAAGCAATAAGCAACATCACTATGAACATATCAAAACATTATGACGAAGGTGATATGAAGGACTAACCTGGCCCTCACAATGGCATCAACAGTCTTTTGCTCTTGGGAACTCAGCTGCCCAGATGCAGTATCTACACTCCTTGTAACCTAATTAAAGTACACAAGTTAACAAGAGAACATAAAGAACATATCCAGTTTTGAGGTTTATACAGCCAGAGAACATGGAAAATATGATAACTGCAAGTCTGAACTATTTGATCAAATGCGAAGAGAACAGTTTGACACTACAGTACAGGGTACATATTGCAGATTAATAAAAGAAGGATGCATATCCTGGGAGAATACGATTTCGCAAACACATAAATATCGAGTTGAAGTTATTCAAAAGTTATACAGCTTTTACCAGACATAGGAGTTTGATATTGAAATAAAAAGTTATACAGCTTTTACCAGATATAGAAGTTTTCTTCTGTTATATGTTTATTATTGTACATACCAACACTCCAGAAATGCCTGTGTTAACAGAAAAAAAAGCATCTTGCAGTTGGAATGCAACAATTCTACATGAAGCATCTGAATTATTAGCAAACAGATATGCATACAAACAGACATGCCCACTGCTCAGAAGTCAGAACTAGCAACTGTGCAATTACATGTACCATCAGAAGAGGGTAACGTGTTAACATGGTACCTGCCCATCAGCAATTATCAGCAGAACATGGTACTGCCCACCACTTTGCTCCACGATGGTCATAGCCATCTCAATTATTGGTGCAAAAGATGTCGGTCCTGTTCAAAATCAACATTAATACTCAGAACTAACACACCAATCGAACCTACTTGAAAGACAATAGGGTAACTTAAGCTTACCAGCCAAGCGCAAATGTGGAACGAGTTCCCTGTATCGCTCAAGGGCTTCTGAGAATCCATTGCAAGGTCTCTCATCAGGGTAAAAACAGAATACGTCTTGGTCATGTGTTGATGCTGAGAAAAGTAAATAAACGGGTATGATTTAGATAAATCGTCAGAGTGGTGAGAAATGGTCAATTATTGCACGATCTTTACCATCTCCAAATCCAAAGCAGGGAATCAAGTTATCTTCATCAAATTTAGACAATGTCTGTCCAAGAATCGAGATTCCTTGTTCATAAGGATTTGGTACACTGCTAATGTGATGTAAACTACGTCCATGGAAGGAGAATTTTCCTGATAAAGGAAACAAATCATTAGCATCAGGATCAGTGGAGCTGATTATTGACAAATAAAGCAAAAAGGTGGTTCACAGCACTAACCTGTCCATTCATTGCTCTTTGTGAAATCAATACCTACAATGAGATTAGAAGACTCAAGTCCAGCTTGAGCTAGAGCATCGGTAACCTGCAAACACACAACCAATATTTAACATTCCGAATTTTGAAAAACAATCGTTCGCTTATGTGCCTGACTCTTTACTCGTCACTCTGAAGCCAGCATACAGAAAGAAAGCCAGAACCTAACAGAAGTTGGTGAACAAACTTTTGATTGATAAACTACTAGTTGCAGTAAGAAATGTAGTGGGCCATACTTGCCATAGGGAAGTATGATGTAGTACAGATTTAATCAGGAAAGTGAAAGAGTCATTGTCAGACAAACTGCACCACTTTGTGACAATATACAGGCATCTACCCGGCACATTCGGTGACTGAGACTCCCAGAACTTGAGGCGATAGATTATTGCCACTCATGGTCATTATCCTGCTTGAGAAGACCAAGCAGCATACACCAACTAGAAGCAAAGACGATACAGCAAGTTGCCAACCACGCAATAAACATTTTCAATTGTTCTATAATGAGCAGTGACCACCAAGGAATTCCATTATCGTGTGCGGGAATCCCTCATCAACAGTGATTGATGGTTGACCAGGAGATTAACTTGTGATATCCTCTTGGGATTATGCATGAGCTCAATCCGGTTGACCAGCTAATGGAGCATCCCGAACTCTCTAGAAAACTCGAACCGGCTGCAGATTGACAGCACAAATCGGCGACGCCACCATCGTCCCAGCGATCCTAAGATGCGAAACTAACCAGGGACTTGGATCCCACGCACCAATTCACTATTCCGATCTGCGTGCCCAAATCCAGACGAACACGCACGGAACCGCGGCCGCTGCTTATAAACTAAGATAAGAATCCAAAGGAGGCCCGAAATCTCGCGCGCGCATACCTGCTCCACGGACTGGAAGTCGTCGGCGATCCGCGAGTAGCGCCTGTCGAGGCGCGGCTTGCCGGCCCGCGCCGGCGCGGGCTGCGCGGCGACGGGCGCGGGCTGGTACGCCGGGTACGGCGCGGCGTAGCCCCCCTGCTGCGGCGGCGCGCCGTAGTACCCGCCCTGCGCGTCCTGGCCGGCGCCGTAGGGGTACCCTCCTCCCGGCTGGTCCCACCGCGTCGCCGTCGCCGGCTGCTGGAAGGACGAGGAGTGGGCGTACCGCCCGTTCCCGTTCCCGCTCCCCTCCCGCGACTCGCTCCTCGAATGCCCGCCTCCCATGCCCCTCTCTAAACTGCCTCTCCGCCCCTCGTCTGAAGCAGCAGTAGATGGGTATATATCTCCGCAGATCAAACCGCGGTGGCGGCGGCGGAGGCGGCTCCTGTGCCAACGGCGGCGCGCGGCGGACGGCTTGCGGGGTCGCGAGGATGCTTCGTGCGTGCTTCGTCTGGCCGCCTGCGTCGGCCCCGTCCTGTAGTGTGCTGCTGGGGGCCGCTGTTGGCTTGGCTGACGGTGGTTGGAGTTTTGATTTCGCTGGGTGACTTTTTCGGCGAGAGAATGCGTCGGGTAGTATCACGGGGAACGGAAGGCTGGATGCGGAGGGTATATATGAATCCATCCATCCACCGGGTTCGTTCGTGCGGTCCACATCCCACACGTCTAGCGCTCACGTGCAAGAAACCTCAACCGAGAGGAGGAAACTGCTCGCCACCTGCTGCAACTGCGCTCTTGCTACGTGGAATCTTCGCATCGGGGTCCTCGAAAGCGAGTGAGCTTTTCCCCCCGGATCCCCGTTTAGCGCATGTTTACCTTTCGAAAGATAGGCGAGCAACAAATCACGTGGGAAAAAATTACTCCCTCCGTTCTAAAATTACTGTCTTAAGTTTATCTATAAAAATAAATGTACGTAAATATTAAAACGTGACTAGATACATTCATATGTAGACAAATTTAAAACAATAATTTTAAAACGAAGGGAGCACTACGTACTACTAGATGGATCAATAATGACACGCAGATGTTCAATCAGATTTTATTTCAATCGTTGTTGTTGAATTCGTTAATGCGTTTGAACAAATTATGTGACCGGATTTTGGTTTGAAAATTCGATAGGATCATCCATGTTTAGTTTGATACCTATCGTGCCATCTTCATCCTCATCCTTAACGTTCATTGTGTACATGATCACAGAACATGTCATCACCTTTCATAAGGTTTTTGAATCTCATTGTTTAGCCGGTCCGCAACACATGTGTGTAGAACTCCAAATGCTCTTCTTGTTTTGGAGGCAAAATGAGACTTTTTCTGTTCAACTCGATCATAGATGGTCCTGACGTAGGTAACTCGATGGGGATAGACACCATTAACCAGATAATAGTACATGGTATCAAGGTCGGGCCAGCAAAATTCGGGGCCCTATGCAAACTAAAAATTGGGGGGCTATCTATGAAAAAGCTAACGAGCAATTATAATGTATATACATATATGTTACAGAAAAAATTATAATTTATGTAATGTAATGTCTTACATAATAAGTGGATATATGAAAAAGTCATACCTATCCAACTCGTGGTTGCTATTTATTTGAACATCCTCATTCTTTTAGTATTTTTTAAAATAAAATCTTCGATGATATCCTCATAATCAATCTTCTCCAACACTTCACTCTCAAGTGTTATTGTGGCCAAATCATTGAGTCCTATCCGATAATACAGATACACTATGATTTGTAATCAAGGAGATAAAAAACAATCTCTAACAAAGTAATGATCTCTGTCAAAAAATAATTATAAGATTAGAAACTAAAAGTAAGACCCGAAGTTAAAAAAAAGAATTTACTAATGCTAAATAGTGGATTAATTACAAGATTAGAAATTAAAAGTAAGCACCCAGTGACCTCACTAGGTAGTGGCTCACTAGGTAGTGGATTAATCAGTTGGATGGCTCGAGTGGATCTCGAGCGGCACGCGGCAGCCGGCAGGAATCCGAATATCCAATTAATTTATAAAATTAATAGCGGCAGCGGCAGCGGCAGGAACGAGCCAACGAGGGCGGGGCAAGGCAGGACACAAGCCTCGAGGTGACTTGACGAGGAGTGGACGACGAGAGGCACGAGGCGGTGAGGTTCAGCAATCGACAGGTTTTGGTTTACAATCCAAATTCCATACGAGAAACAACGCAGCCCCTCATCCCTCGATAGCCTCGCCCTCGGCCCCGCGCCCTCGTTGCTCGACCGGTGAAGGCCTGCTCGTCGCTGCTACGGCCCAACATCATCCCAGTTTTTTCCTTAATATTAAGCCTATCTATTTTTTTGGGCCCCCTAGAATCATGGGCCTTGTGCGGACCGCACAGATGACACCACTATGGGCCCAGCCCTGCCTCGTAGAAGTGGTCAAATCCGTAAAAAAAATATGTTTTACGGTTTTGATCACAAAAAGTGTTCAGAACAATAATCTGTAAAAGTGGTTCTCACCTACATGGGTTAGTCCCAAAGCACAAGGAACATATGCAAGAACATCTATGGACATGGAGTGAAATACATATGAGATGATGTCCAAAGATACATTAATTACCTTGTTCCTTGCTTACCTTTGAGGGAATATGTGACTCCTTGAACTGATGCATATGGTTGAGGTTAATTGCATATAGTTCTTGCCAAAATGAATAAGAGTGAATTTCATTGTCGGAGTCACCCTCCAAGAACTTTCTAGTTCTTCCTCTTGGGGATCCACATCAACTTGATGGGAATCCTTGGAGTTGTGGTAGCAGTAGATGAGGTAGCGCTAGTAGTGTCCTTGGGAATCCACTTGACCTTGACTTGGGGTTCCTCTTCAAATAAGTCAATGTCCTCTTGAAGCTTTCCCTTGCCCTTGTGGTCTTGTGGTAGAAGGCTATCTTGTAAGCTTCTTACTTTGGGAGGAGTAGGATCATACTTCTCCTCTTGAGGAACAAACTTAGGAATGGGATATGGACCTTCTTCCCAATCATCTTCGTTGACGTTAAAATAGCCAACACCTTGTTTCTTTCGATGTCCTCCTTGCTTGCGCACAATTTCCTCAAATTGCTTACTTCTAGCAAGACTCTTGAAGACACCTATCTCTATAATCCCTTTCAACAAATCGTTTTCTTGCTCAAGTGTAACTTGGCTAAGAGAATCATTACTGGAATCAAGAGAGCTACTAGCAACAACATCATTAGATTTAGCTTTAGCATTGTTGTTACTAGATGAAGAAACTTTCTTGCCTTCGTTACCAGTGTTCTTAGGTTTAACTTGTGGAACAAAAGTAGACAAGAGTAATAGTTTGGCTAGATAAGAAGAACTCTTCTTTCGAAGATCATCATTGATCTCTTTTAGGAACTCATGCTCTTGCTCCAAATTGAGCTTCTCGAAGTGTAGCTTCTCATGAGTTCTTGCAAGCTCTCTATGATCTTCTAGAGTAGTTTCATGAGCTAATTTAAGAGTATTTAATTCTTGAGTTGGTCGTTCAATCTCTTTCTTATCATCATCACTTGATTTCTCTTAACTAGCATGATAATTAGCAAGTTCATTTTCAGTGCAATCACTAGTTTTATCAAGAAGCAAGTCATCTTCTCCTAACAAGTCATCCTCATCACTATTAAATCAAGATAATAGGGGTGTGATACCTTGGGGCCTTTATCCATGAAGCAGTTTCCGAACCCCTCATTTGGTGAATCAAATAGGTCATAGGAGTTGGAGGAAACAAGTGAAATGCCGGCAACACCTTCATCTTGACTATAGTCGGAGTTGGAGTGGTAGATTCTCTCGTATTGGTTGTCAGACTCGGAGCCAGAAACCCATCACCAACATGAGCTTGATGTCTTCTTCTTGAGCTGCTCTTGGTGTATTTATCCTTCTTCTCTGATTCTTTGCCTCTCCGTGAGTGTCTTCGTTCATAACGATCTTCTCTACTCATTCTCTCTCTCCGAGGTGACTCGTCCCCTGAGCTTCATCTTCGAGGTGAATCTTCTCTTTGTTTATAGGGAGCCGAGAACTTATTGAAGTAGTGTTCGGGCTTCCCATAGTTGTAGCAGTTTTGGTCATGACTGGACGAACGCTTCTCATCATGTCTTGAGCTCGAGCTTCTCTCTTTGCCTCTACTCTTGTTGAACTTGTTGAATTTTCTGACCATGAGGCTTATCTCTTCATCAGTTACAAGATTGTTCTTTGAAGTAGCGGGAGCATCACATGAAGCTTTCTAAGCACCGCTTGACTTGTTGTGCAGCTCATCTTTGTCCTTGAGTGACATCTCATGAGCAACAATCCTATCAATGACTTCAGTTGGCTTGATATCTTTGTAGTTTGGCATCATTTGGATCAATGTGCACACTATGTCATACTTTCCATCAAGAGCTCTAAGTATCTTCTTGATGATGAATTTGTCGGCCATCTCTTCGCTTCCTAAGCTGGCAATCTTATTGGTGATGAGAGCTAGCCTAGAGTACATTTCAGCGACACCTTCACCATCCTTCATCTTGAACTTGTCAAGCTGACTTTGAAGCAGATCCAACTTAGGTTCTCTGACAGAATCAGTACCTTCGTGCATATCGATCAAAGTACCCCAAATTTCTTTTGCATTCTCAAGGCGGCTGGTTTTGATGAATTCTTCGGGGCATAGACAGTTGAAGATGATGTCGCGGTCTTGTGCATTGAGTTGCAACATCTTCAGTTCATCGTCTGTCGCATCACGATCCAGTTCATGCCCTTCTCCGAAGAAATTACCTTGCACACCAACACGAATAACAGCCCATACGTGAGGATTAAATTCAAGAATATGCATTTTCATCTTATGCTTCCAACTAGCAAAATTAGTGCCATCGAAGTATGGACCTCTACGGTGATAATTTCCCTCACTAGACACCATACTCTCCTAGGTTGTGAAACCAATGCAATGGATACCAAAGCTCTGTTACCACTTCTAGGATCGAAAGTATGTCTAGAGGGGGTGATTAGACTACTTGACAAGAAAAAATTTAGCCTTTTCCCAATTTTAGTTGAGGGGCAGCATTGGCAGTTATGGCAAGTCAAGTACACCCTACACATGCAGTTCTAAGAGTGTAGCAGCGGAATGTAAAACATGCAAGTGTAAAGTAAAGGAGTAAGGTAGGGAGATCAAATGCATGAGGTTGACACGACGATTTCTGCCATGCTTCCCATAGGTGACGCTATCGTACGTCCATGTTAGTGGAGACTTCAACCCACGGAGTATAACGACTGCGAGAGTCCACGGAGGGCTCCACCCACAAGGGGTCCACGAAGAAGCGGTCTTGTCTATTCCACCACGGCTTCCCCCACGAAGGACTAGCCTTACTCACGGTAGATCTACACTAAGTAGGCAACCTCCTCGCCCTTACAAATATCTTGGTTCAACTCCACAACACGAAGTATGAGGCACCCAAGCGACACCTAACCAATCTAGGAGGCACCACCCTCCAAAAGATAATAAATGTGGTAGAACGATGAAGTCCTTGCTCTTGTGCTTCTAAAGATAGTCTCCTCAACACAAAATCACTCTCACAGAATAGGCATGGGTAGGAGAGATTGATTTGGTGGAAAGCAACTTGGGGAGGCTAGAGATCAAGTTTCAAATGATTGGATTGGAATATCTTGGTATCAACACATGAGTAGGTGGCTCTCTCAGAAAAATGGACCTGACAATGAAGTGTGTTCTGAGTGCTTCTCCCACTAATGAGAGGTGGGTGAAGGGGTATATATAGGCAGGACACAAAATCTAACCGTTACACCTAAAGTGGCAAACTTGGTGACACCGAATTCATAAACTCGATGGTATTGACTTGCACTAAAGGCATCAAGTTTTGAATCTCGGTGGAACCGATATACACAACTCGGTGGCACCAAAAAGGTGGCTAATGGTCAGATGACACAACTCGGTGACATCGATACTCAAACTCGGAAATTCCGATTTTGTGTACCGAGGCAACACAAAGTTGGTCACCTAAACTCGGTAGCACCGATATGGTTTCGGTTGCATCGATTTGGTGGGAATGCCCAGGGTTCTTTCTGAGATCAAACTCGATGATGCCGAAATGGGAAAGTTGGTGGCACTGATTTTGAGTGTGTGGTATTGGACAGAATGGTTATGTGGAAAAAATGACTGACTATTTTGGTGGCTAATTTTGAGCACTTGAGCAACCAGTTCATTTTAATACCTCGCCCCCTTTTAATAGTATTGGTTTTCCTATGGATTCAAAAGTGATTTTTCACAAATATAAAATGAAGAGTCTTCTAGCTTGATGTTTGAGACAATCTTATTCCTTTCTTGCATCAAGGGGCATATCCACATAAGTCTTTTGCCAAAGCATCTTTCGAACTTTTCTGAAATATACTTGGATAAACATATTAGTCCAATGATGCATATGTTATGATCAATTATCAAAACCACCCTAGGAACCAATTGTGCTTTCAGCGGAGCTGCAACAACCACATCTCTTTTCACCGGAGGGCACAAAGATCGTCGATATCTTCAACGAAGGGTAGATAGTTTCTACGTAATACGCAGGTTTATATCTTACATGCATTTTAATGAATTTGAGAAATCAATATGATATGTCCAGATGCAATAGTCCATTTTTGAGATGTGTCCAGTGAGTGCTAGCGGACGCGCCCAGATGCGTCTGCGGGTGTTTGAAGGGTCCGGCTTGGATCTCCTTTTCCTTTCTCTCCTTCAGCTAATATTGGGAGCCCTAGTCACAGAGGTTTGGCCCTCCCTCCTTGGCGTATGGGCATGTGTGCCCCGCTTGCACCGAGTGTTGGGAACCTGCCCTTTCCCATAGTCTTGACGACCTACATACTGCTTCTCCCGTGAATCCTTGTTGTGAAACTTTCTATGCTCCAACTACTTTATCAATTCATTTTCATTCTTCTGCTCAAGGTCCTACCTCAAGTCATGCTCCTTCCCAACGCCTTGAGTACGCATATTCTTTCGAGGGCTCGTAACTTCATCGTCTTCTGCTACATGACCACCTGAGTGCAGAAATCATGGAAGGTATCCCCTTCATATATAGAGGACGCCTTGTCGGTCTATCTCGGACTTGTGCATGTGCATGTTTTCCATCATTCCCTTCTCTTGATCTAGAACTGCCATTGCTCCAATTACTATTCGAGGCTAAAAGGTTCGTTGTGTGCTGAGTTGCGACCCCAAGGAGGCCTTAAGCCATTCACCCCACGGGGAATTTTTATCCAACGACGGTTCGCACGTGTCTTCCACATGCACCAAGGCTCCACAGTCAAAGCAAATGCGTGGGATACACTCATAGCTCAAATTATACCAAGTCCTGGTTTTATCATTAGGTGACGATTTGAGGAAGAGACCACAAACTATAGGGTCATGAATATGGTTTTTCTTCTAACTCTCAGGTGCTTCCCCTTTGCGAATCCATCCTTCTTGACATCAACAAGTATCACCTCTCCTAACCTATTCCATAGTACCTTTCCAAATTACTTTGATCTTTTATCCAAGGGAAGATTTGTCACTCTAACCCATGCTTCCGCTGTGTCAAACACCATCTTAGAAGACCGTGTATCCCCGTCATGGCCCTTCAACACAATCACAATAAATTCAAATTGCCACAAACCCTTATTGAGGGCATGCTTCTAGTCTCCTTCGCCGCCAAAGTGGACAACAAACAAGTTTCCATCAATGTCTCTGAACTGAGCCTCCTAGTGGAGACCCCATGTGCAAAACTAAAATCTCGGATGCATAGATGTTCAAGGGTGCGACAAGTACACCTTGCCCATAATCGATCACTTTGAACACTAGGACACGGTTGGTCCTGGATCCACGAAAAAACATGTTGGCCCCTTCCTTCTGTGTGTGAACCACGTCACCCAGTCTAGTCGAGAGATTATCCGCATCGCCCGAGGATTTTCCGCTTGTCGGGGATCGAGAGGATCCCCTACTGGTAGAACTCTGTCCCGACGTCTTTGTCGGGGTAGCCATATTCCTCGGAGTTTATGCTTTTTGATGACGCCTTGTCTACACGCTCCCCCTCACGCCTCCGTCGGAAAAAGCACATGCCTAGTAAAAACCTAGCCAAACGATGTAGTAAACTGCGTTGCCACAATCCATTCCACCGTGGGAGAATATCAGCCTCGAAAGAGAAACCTTGACGTACGACGTTGCCTCCCGATCACCTCTCAAACGCCTCAGAGCTTACCCCATGGTGGACCCGCTCGTAACCCCTGATTACCTGGTTGAGCATGTTCCACAACCATATGTCCTACATAGTCTTATTGTTGACGAGACACTGAGTGAATAGTGAGTTTGTTTTATCTCCAAGCACAAAAGTAAAATCTTGATCAAAACTTAAAAATCACAACCAAAATTTAAGAGACATGACTGAACTTATACCCCCTCCATTTTTATTTGCTCCACATATTAGCTATGACCTAAATCATATTATAAAGCTTGACCAAAATTATCAAAAACAATCCAAACTTTCACAATAACAAATATATATGGTATGCAAATATATTAAAGGATGATTCTAATGTTACTGATTTGGTATTGTTGATGTTAATAATGTTGAGTATAAACTCGATCAATGTTTGCAAAGTTTGACTCGAGGGAAATCTAACATGCAAAATAAATAAAATGGAGGGAGTATATTATATAAGCAAATTATTACAGTTCATTTTTTTGGTGATTTTTTGACAAACAATCTTTTTATCACTAGGAGCACCGGTGTCCGAGATCCAACGTGTTTTTTTCCTTTCGTAAATCAGAACTAATACTTCCTATGGCTATAGTATTTCTCCTTCTTGTATTTTTTTTTAAAAGGAGGTCAAACCCCGGTATTTCTCCTTCATGTATATAGCCCCCTCCTGATTCTCTCAAAAAAGAGAACATGAAAAGAAAGGGGGTGAAGCTTTTGGCACAGTGAGCATGTGTGCTTTGTGCTTTTGAAGCGTGCACATTTGTTTGTATTAGGTTGTACTACATGCCTACATCTACATGTGATGGTGATATCAGATCCAATCCTCCAAAAGTATACATTTAATAGGGAGCGAGTAGTGAAAGAAAACCTTTTTGAAACGGGAATAGTTTAAATTTGAACTTAAAAAAGAACTTGGTAAGTAGTTGCAGTAGTAATTTTGCTTTGCCGGTTGTTATTTATTGGTCCCACACATGCCGTGCCTTGTTGAAACAAGAGTTTGTTCAACTACGCACAAGTCTTGACATTCCGAGCAACTTCATCGTCCATTCTCTTATTCAACCTTGCCCAACTTCTATAACCAAGCCTACCTAGGGTTGGTTGCTCACACTTGTTTTCACTGACATCGTATACATCTACGGTGGGTGCTGCCCACCTTCATAGTACTATATTGTACGCTATCCTTTTGCATAAGTAACTTCATCCCATTTGACTATATATATATCCGACCTTGACGCAACCCTCGGTCCGAGGTCACGTACGTACGTCCCTCCCAGCAATTTCCTAGGCTCTGTTATCAACGGCACGCTCCCCGGCCAGTTGCGGCCGTTGATCCATTCACCCCGCTGTTCACGGTTTCAACGAAACAAACTTGTCTCGTCGCCATTCGGCGCCGCTTTGAGTTTGTTTGACGTAGCAACGCGCTAATTTAACCCGAACATATGTGAATCTTGACGAGCGTTCTCTCAACTTGCATGGCCAGTGGGATGGCCTTGCTCCACAAGTGGTTGTATCCTGCCCAAGAAATATGTAGCAGTTCGCTGTGCTCAGTTGTACTTGCATCAGTGCATGTCATTTTCCCTTGACTGCGCCTGCGGAATGGCTTTTCTTTAACACGGTACAAATGCAAGCGTTTATGTACACGCGCATAAATTCGTTTCTATAAACGCACATATACACATCTTATCTTTATGAACATCTTCGAAAGACTAAGCCGACATATCATCTTAAGATTTACGAAATTGTCGTAGACGCCTCCTCGTCGATGAAAACGTCTCCTTCCACTGAAAGCAAATCGTCGAAAAATCTAAAATAAATGCGCAAGCAGCAGAACTTAAACCCTGGTAGGATGAAGATATCACTGTCTCTTTAACCATCCAACCACAGATTGATTTGCGTATACGTTATGAGGCCTCTAAGGGCGCATCACTGAGGCTCTAGGGGCGCATCACTGTGGCTCCGTAAGCAAACGGATGGCGAATACCACAGAATACGATGGATACATACGGTTTTCAAATAGAGGGTGTAGTACGATGACTCAGTACCCACGCGTTGTTGCTGGTTGTCAGCGACGTGCGTGCGACCCACACCTTGCCTCTCGTCGAAACTACGCTATCAGTCTGGCTAGCGTTATGCACATGTATTTGCATTTTGGTCCCAGAAAACACCACCATTTACAGAGGGCACACTGAAAATGGATAAGGCGGGGCGGTGCGACATGTGTATACGCCAGTACAGTGGGCAGTGGATATGTCATGTGTATGACAATGACACCTATATATACATATCTAAATACAATACTTAACGCAGAAGAAACCAATGGCCGCGTGTTGTCTACCGGCTCCGTGTGCCATCGCAGCAGCCGGGGAGAGGAGATATGGCCTTTCCACCATCCATCTCATCATCTGCACCGTTCATCGACCATTGGTTGGCCAGGGTTGGCGCAGCCGCCTCGTAATATCTAATGTTGCTCCACCTTTTTTTTTTTGGCTGACGTCGAGTCTTATGTTACGTGCTCGACGCAGCTAATGAGACATCTGGTTTGGCGATTGGCATCTTCCCGTGCGTGCGTGCGTGCGTGCCTTCTTTCTTTAAGCAGACTTTAACCTGCGTTTCGTAGTTAGTCAGGGGTGCTCTGTGCTCGACGCCAATGCTCCCTTCTAGGAAGCTTAATTAGGGCAGCAGTACGTACCTTGTGAAGCACCAAGTGTACCTAGCAAAGCCGACTCCAACGAAAAAATTGGGAGAGAAAATGGCAGCCAGAGCAAAAATGCTAGACGTACCAGAATGCCTTTTGCTGATGAAGCAGGCACGAGGAAATCAGCGAGATGTACACGCTTGAAGAAGGAAAAAAGGCTCTTTTTTTTTCATTGGCCACTGAAGACTAGGCTAGAAGGACGAGGTTGGCAACGATGGCAAGCCACCCTGACCTTGCCGCGCGAACGAACGTCATACGCTCCAGACTGCGTGCGCCCTACTCCGGCAAGGAGCCGGATCCCCCGACGTTGGCCCACTGACGCATGGGCCCGGGTCCGCATGTCAGTGTGCCAATGACACGTCAGGGGAGCCGCGTCCCCTCCCCCGCATTCCCAACCAAGTCACCGCCATAATCTGAAACCGACGCCGGTTTTGCTGGGAGCAGTATTTCCATCACTATCAGCTACTGCTTGACTATCTTTTCTTTTTTCGAAACACGATTCTGTCTGTTTGACTGACGGACGAGAACTACCACTGTTTCCCATTCCTGTGAAGCTTCTGACGAGCGGGTTGCTTCCCGTGATGCCCGTCGGGCTTTTGCTAGTTCTTTCTCCTTTTCTCTTGGATGATGAATCAGTATGCGTCGACGCTATCAGCACCATTATTGTTCTTCTTAGTAGTGGTACTTTCTGAATCTCGGAAGAACATCCTTCTTTTTTCTAGTAATAACATCGGAAGCGACGCGGAATGTTCTGAATTTTGTCAACGTTGTGTTTCTCAATTTCTCAAGGGTAGGGATGGCACCCATAGGGTATGGGTATGGAATGTTCTGAGATTATCCATCATCCTTATTCATATCCGTCAACGCGTATATTTTTTTTTCATACCCGAGCTTACCCATATTTACAAAGCATTGATTTAAACAACTTATAGTTATAAACTTCATCGTATCATATAGTTTACAAAGATAGATTATAACTACAACACATTTTTATAAAACAACACCATATAGTCATAAACAATAACACATAGCCATACACTTTTAGTTCATAAATTATTGACATAGTGTAGATTGTAGAGATGATTTTGAGTTCATTATCCATGCTGTAATTGTATTGACTGGAAACTTAAATACATGGGTGTATATATGAACAACACCGTGTCCCTTGTGAGCCTCTACTAAGACTAGCCCGTTGATCAAATCTGGTTAAGGTTTCCTAACAATAGACATGAGTTGTCATTTTGTAACAGGATCACATCATTAGGAAAATGTTGTGATAGACAAGACCCACCGCCGTAAGCATAACATTCGATCGTATCACATAGTATATTGCTACTGCTTTCTTCATGTCAAGTATATGTTCCTAAGACCATGACATCATGTAACTCCCTCACATCGGAGGAATGCCTTGTGTGTATCAAACTTCACTTCATAGCTGGGTAATCATAAAGGTACTCCACAGGCATCTCCAATGGTGTCTATTCGGTTGGCATAGACCGAGACTCGGATTTGTCAGTCCGTATGGCGGGGAGGTATCTCCAGGCCCTCTCGGTAATACAACGTCACAAGAAACTCGCAAGTATTGCGACTAAGGAGTTAGTCATGGGTTCTTGTATCACGGAACGAGTAAAGAGGCTTGCCGGTAACGAGATTGAACTAGGTAGGGATATACCGACGATCGGATCTCGGGCAAGTAAAATACCGATGAACAAAGGGAACTATATACGAGATTGACTAAATCCTTGACACCGTGGTTCAATAGATAAAGATCTTCGTGGAATATGTAAGAACCAATATGGGCATCCAGGTACCGCTATTGGTTATTGACCGGAGAGGTGTCTCGGTCATGTCTACATGAATCTCAAACCCGGAAGGTCCACACGCTTAACGTTCGATGATGATATAGTATTATTTGTGTTTTATAAGTTGGTGACCGAATGTTGTTCGGAGTACCGAATGAGATCCTAGACATTACGATGAGCTCCTAAATGGTACAAAGGTAAAGATTCATATATGGAATTTTGCTATTCGGGTTCCGAAAAGGTTCCTGGATTTACAGGGTTTTCATCAGGAATGTCGGAAAGGTTCCGGGGGTCTACTGGGGAGGTCCACGTGCCTCGGAGGGCCACATGGGCTGAGAGGGGAGGCGCACCAGCCCCTGGTGGGTTGGGAGCCCCCATCTCCTTAAGGCATGCAGCCAAGGATGGGAAACCCTAGGGTTGTCGTCGCCCCTTGCCTTGGGGAAACCCTAGAGGGGCAGCCCCCCTCCCTTTTCCCTATATATAGTGGTGGAGAGGGAGTGTAGCCGCACCCAAGCCCTTGGCACAGCCCTCCCTCTCTCCTTATCCCGTTTTCGCCTCCGATCGCATCTAAAGTAGCGCTTGGCGAAGCCCTCGTGAGATTGCTCCACCACCACGGCCATCACATCGTCGTGCTGCCGGAGAACTCATCTACTACTCCGCCCTCGCTCATTGGATCGAGGAGGCGGAGACGTCATCAAGTTGCATGTGTGTTGAACGCGGATGTGTCGTCTGTTCGACGCTTGATTGGGACGGATCACGATTGGATCGTGATCACGATTGGCGCGGAGGTGTGCTATCGTTACTGGGACACGAACACTCCGGAGACGTGGCCCGATGCGCACCCGCAAAATGTGGCATCTTAGCTCGATCGGGTGCCCGTGTCGGCCATCGCGACGAGCGGTCGTGCCATCTTTTGGAGATCAACCACTTATGAGAGAAACTGCCTCCAGATCTCCTACACGACCCAGGTCCACCGTCTCATCCATGTGGGGACGCATGGTTCCAAGACGAGCATGACATGCAGCAGCAAACCCGCTTTGCTCCGCGTGCTCCAAGCCCGCCATGGTCACATGCTCGTGCCTCGCCTACCCTGTACGCGTGCTCCGAGACCACCCTATACCAGAGGGTGTGTGCACGTTCACCCTTGACATCCCAGCCACCGTGCCTTGATGCCGAAGAGGAGGACAAGCTGATCAAGAAAGTGTTCAAGGGCTCCAAGCTCGAGTATGAATGCAGTCTACACAAAGGCTTGGATGCGCAACTCTCCTTGTCCCCGCACGCGATGTAGCCGTCCCCGAACCAGAGGGCATGATCATTTTGGAGCTGCCCACCGACTTGTGATAGTCATTGCCGTTCATCGACCTCACCGCGGACGGAAGCAATGGCGACGGCCAGGACGGTCACAATGACCACTACTAGATCTTTGGTTTATGGTTTACTAGTTACTTTTTATATCGTTTATAGAAAATAAGTCAGGTCCCTATATTCACCATACCTGTGGCATATTAAACATCCGTCCACACACCGTGTGTGGTGTACACACGAGGCAACCCACACGGATCGTGTGTGGGCGAACATTAGAACTGCCCACACATGTGGGCATAGCTACTTCGTGTCACACGTCCAACAAGTACTACTCATCCTCACCTTCACGTGTGGCACGAAGCAAATCTTCCCACACATATGATGCAGCTACGTTAGTTACCCGTGGGATGACACGTTAGTTATCCCCGAGAATGACAATTTTAGTAACCCGGGATAACAAATGTAGTTGAAAAAACATGGCAATTCTCTATGTTTTGGCTAACTATAGTTACTCGCAGGATGCCGCTTTAGTTACCCGGGGATAGTTGTCATGTGTGTATACCTAGTTGCCACATATGGTCCAATCATAGTTGTCATATATGGTTAATTATAGTTGCCACGTATGTTTACCTCGTTGTCATGTATATATGCGCACCTGTGAATCATAGTTGCCCTGTGATACTTAGTTGCCACGTAAGTGCAACTTCAGTCCTCATCTGGTAACATACGAGTGTCGTTTGGGCGAAGAGCTGTTCGCCCACACGCACGTGGACTAGGTAGTGAGTGTGTGGGCAGAAACTCGTTCGCCCACACGACGCAACTGTCTACCGCGCGCTGCGGATCATGTGGGCGAACTCTTCAACGCCCACACAAACAATGATGCCTACGTGGCACAAAAGTTCCAATAGATTTTTTTAAGATCTGTATAAAATAAAATTAACGTGGATCGACGCATGTGGACAAAGTACAAACATGCCAGACGCATGGACGTTATCATTTAAAAATAAGTTTGATGTATGATCTTGGACGTGGACTTTGAGTATGCAATGTAAATATGTTATTATTTGAAATTTGCGAAACATATCCATCCACGTTGGGTGCACCTGCGGGCCGGCCAACGCAAACGAACACTCATATCCGCTGGCTGGCCGCCTCAATTTGCGCTGGAGTTGGCCTATGGACCACTTGCTTTTTTTCTCACCGAGATCCACATGTTTAAAACATCTACAGCCAGACCTTTCAAAATCTTCTTAAACGTCCGGGCAGCCCATCCGGTCACTGATCGATCATAAAAAAATCGATCCAGTCAGATCCTTCATAGTCATCTCAAACGTCCGGACTGACCGACACCTCTCGTATCCATCTTAAATATGGGGACAATATGAAGGCTCGTGGACGCACCCAGTCACACTCGGTCAGTCCACCACGTAGGACGTAGCCCCACCCCGGACCATCTTTTTTTTACCCATTCTTTTCTTTCTCTACCTTCTTTTCCTTCAATCATGTGCAAGTGACCGGACATACGAAGAAATATATGAAAAGTGGGCTGCATAGATAAAAAAATAGGAGCTCAAAACAAACACGTCTGATCGCTGATCAGGCGTGTCCGAGAACATTTAAGGGGACGGATTTATAAGTTTCGGTTGTAAATACTTTTAGCGTAGTATAAATCTCAACTGGTGGTCCCTTGGAATAGTATCTTTCATTTTTCTTGTTTGGCAGCCATTGTGATCCTCATTCTCTCCACAAAAGTGAGTATGGAGAAAGGGAGAGAGAGAGCTTGGGGGAGCATGTGTGTGTTTGTGCCTTTTGCGTGTGCACAGTTTGTTTGCACTAGGGTGTACTACCACATGCCTACATCATGTGATGGTGATATTAGATCAAATCACCCGAAAGTATACATTTCATATTGGGACGGGGAGTAAACATGCTTTCCGGTGTTATTTATTGGTCTCACGTGCCGTGCATTGCTGAACGGCCGTTTGTTGTTGAACTACGCTCAATTCAAGCCTTCACATTCCCAGCAGTTTCTTCCATTCTCTTATCATTGACGGCCTTACCTAACTCTTAACCTGCCAATTTGGCTGGGTACATTTGTTTTCGTTGACATAGTATGTATCTGCAGTGGGTGCTGCCCTCTTTCCTATATATTATTTCTTGGTGTAAGTTAGTAATTTCATGAGGAATAGCCCTGTCTAGTTGGATTAGTCTTCTCGTTTTATCACGTCCCCTGAATTTTCCTGCACTCTAATTCAGTGATTCTAAACATGCGCTCCGTGGCCGACGTGCGCCTGCAAGTTGTGACCGTTGATCCGTCCTGTTGTTAATGGTTTTATTAAACTTGAAATATATGGTCGTTCTGTTTTAAAATAAGTGTCTTTGATTTAATACAACTTCAAAGTATATCGTTGCCATCCGGCGTGACTTTGACGTAGCAGCACACAAATTCAACCAAAGCAATGAGGTTGTTAATCTCAACTTGTATTAGTAGAGAGGGATGGTCTCGCTCCACAAGTTGCTGTATTCTGCCGAGGAAATATGGATGAGCTAGCCTGTTGTGCGATCGCCTTCCCTTGAACTTGCCCGCTCAATGGTCCAACGGACGTCACGGAGCCTCTACGTGTGTGCATCACCGTGACTCCGTAAGCAAGGGAATGACGAACAACGCACAATATCGATGGAGATATACTGTTTCAAACAGAAAGAGCAATATAACAGAACAGAGACGATGACTTGGTACTCACACGGTATTACTCGTGGGAGACATGCGACCCACATTTTTGTCTCGAAACTACCAGTCTAGCTCATGTAGGCATACTTGCATCCCGGTATCCCGAAATACCATAATTTAAGCTTTAACACAATACTACATACTTCCTCCGTTCGGAAATACTTGTCCTAAAGATAAACGTATCTAGACTTACTTTAGTTATAGATACATTCATTATATCTATTTCTAGGACAAGTATTTCCGGACGGAGGGAGTATGTAAATATTTATATACGTACATACATTCACCTTATAAGCATACACACGTATATTTTACCCCTATGAATACCTCTGAAAAACTGAACTGACATATTATTTTAAAATTTACGAGACATATGTATGACGGGGATATATAAGGTGGAGCCGTGCGACGTGTGTATACGCCGGTATAGTGGGTAGTGGATATGTATGACGGGGACGCGTACATATAGAAATACTTAGCGCAGAAGGAACCAATGGCAAAATGGTGTAGTTTACCGGTTCCGTATGCCATTGCAGCAGCCGGGGAGACGAGATGACCGATGAGACTATGCATGCTTTCTCGTCGTCACCTGCACCGTTCGTCCACCATGATTTGCCTGGTTGGCGCAGCCGTCGCGTATATATATATATATATATATATTGTTGCTCCGTCATTTTTTGGCAGACGTACGTCGAACCTTATGTTACATGCTGCACGCAGCTAATCGCATATCTACTACTAGTTGGCATCTTCCAGCGCCTTCTTTCTAGGAAGCTTAGGGCAGTGGTACCTTGAGAAGCACGAAGAACAAACGCTAACAACGCTGAAGCCGGCCGCCGAAAAGAGAAGGACCAGGTTGGCAACGAAGGCAAGCCACCGCGAGAACGAACGGTACGTAGCTCGTCTCGTGTGTGCTCCGGACTGTGTGCGCCCTATTCCGGCGCAAACTCCTTTTCCCCTGCATTGCCTACGAAGTCACTGCGTGCGTATGTATGTATGGCCGTTGAAGACACGCGGCGCGGCGGACAGTGCTATGATCTGAAACCGGACGACCCCGGGTTTGCTCGAGATTGATGCCGTGGCTCTGCTCGGCGTGTTATGTATAATGGTTGATAAGATAGTCTTACCTTAAATCTTGTATGTAATTTAGAGATGATAAAAAAGAGAGTTTAAAATAAGTCATCTTTTAGCCTTATCTTTTATAGTTAGTTATTTCTAAAAACATGATGAAACATATTGTGCTAAGAGATGACCTCTTGTCTTTTCTTAAATAAAAAAGGCAAAAAAATAATAATTTTTTTAAATTCTCTTTCCTCCACCTCATCATTTATCCTATGTGGCACTTCTAAATTAGCATCATAGTACATGCCCTATCTATCAATACCAGCTGCTATTTGACTTCTTTGTTTTCGAATACACGCTTTTGTCTGACTGACTGACTAGACTTGCCGTTTTCTATTTTTCTGGAGCTTGACGAGCGGGTTGCCTTCACATGAATCCCGTCACATGTTTGCGCGTTTTGTTCTCTCGAAGAGAACGATCCAAATTTTTGTTTTTGCGGAAAAGATCAGATGTATTACAAAGATTCATCAAAAGTACTCCATTCATCCTTAAATACTTCCTTCATTTTTATATACAAGGTCACTTTGTTTTTCGTGTCCAGCTTCGACTTGTAATTTTGATCAATGAAATATGTGATATATCTCATAAAAAATATTATTAAAAAGTTCTTTCAAATGTGCATCCAATGGCAAACTTTTTATGACATATGACTCACTTTCGTTGGTAAAATCAATGGTCAAAGTTAGACATAAAAGTATGAAGTGGCCTTCTATTAGTAGATGGAGCGAGTACAGGTCTTTTTAGATATTTTACTAAAAGACTACATACGAAACAAAATGAGTGAATCTATACTTTAAGTTATGTCTATACACATCCGTATATATACTCTTCTAATGATACCTTTAAAATGACTTATATTTAAGAACAGATGGAGTACAAAGCATTTCAAATATAACAAAAATTACAATGATATTCCGAGACCATTGAACGACCACTACTGCCGCGAGAACAAGACGCTGGCGTGCCACAGTTGCCGCTCCCCTACTTGAGTCGGCTTGACCTTATCAATGATAGCTGGAAAGTCTTCATGCACGTGTCCCTAAGGATTAGCGCCCTCGAACAGGGCCGGGCCATAGATGTACGGGGCCCTAGGGCAAGACAACAATAAGGGGCCCTTGTTTACTAAAAAGCTCAAAATATTTTATATTTCAAAACCAAAGTAATATCCAATACATAGCAGAGTCTGATGATCTTAATTTAAACTCTAAAACTGACTATACAATTTATTTGTCGATCAAGTGAACTACATCATGATAGTAAGGAGATGAAGTTCGACAAAAGCTCTCTTTTCAAAAAAGCTTGCATTTCTAAATTTGAATGGAGACTGTCATTTTGTTTTGCAAAATTAAAATTCCTGTCAAAACTGGTTGCTACTTAAATCTTTTGTGTTACCATCAAATAAAATTTAGGCATGAACTTACATTTGTTTCTCGATCCTCGCCAATCGGTCATGTTCTTCACTCCAAAATTCTTCACAGCATTGTAACATAATTCTTCCAAACATTCCTGCTCAAGGCATAGTAAAGCTAACTCAGAGTTTCACGTCTATAATAGAACTTGGAAATTCTTCTAACACTTCTTGAAGCAAAGTCATCAATTATTGCATCAACATTTATTGCATCCAACTTATCTTTCTCAACACATAAAGTAGCAAGACCATTTAATCTTTCTTGTGACATTGATGACCTCAAATAGTTCTTTAACAATTTCAACTTGGAAAAGCTCCGCTCCGCTGATGCTACGATCATTGGTACAGTGAACAAAATTCGAGAAGAAATTAAAACATTTGGAAAACAGTCAATATCTCTAACAAACTCACATGCAATGGCAAATCTGATTCTGGTAAAGTCATTTGCATCAGTCTTATTTTAGAAAAAAGATCATCTAACTCAACATCGCATGAACCATTTCGTGAAAATGTTTCTACAAACTTAGCACAACATTTGCGTAGTTCGACATCATCCAATAACTTCATGTCTTTTGAGCTAAGTAAGAAGCCAAATATACTTTTGAAAACTTTGAGTTCTTTGAATCTAGTTCTCAGAGAGACCTTTGCAATATCAACCACAACTAAAAAGTAATTAACTTCGAACGCCTTCTCAGCTTTTAGAACTTCTTCATTGTTATCAGGTTCATCAAATTGTTTCTTCCTAGTAACATTACGTTTTATTGGAAATGATGGTTCTATGCCCATATCAATTGCAAGACCTTTGGCGATAGTTAAACAAGATGCAAATCCTTCATCTCTATACTTATCAAAAAACTGCATTACGCCTTCAATTTGTTGCAAGGTAGAGTCAACACACATAGATGCAGATTGCAACTTCTTGCTCACCATGTTTACGACAAATAATATATCATGCCAAATAACCATGCCAAGTAAAAGCTCAAAACTACCAAGCGCATCAAATAATTTTTTTGCATCGCTCTTTGACTTGGCATCATCACAAATTTTACATAACTCGGACAAAGAGATCCTTAATTGTGGAGCTTGATATCTAATAGCCTTTACACTTTTGATTCGACTCTCCGACCGAGTATTAGACAAACCTTTTACGGTTAATCTAGGAATATGATCAAGTAAAACTTTCCATCTTTTAGTGGAACTTGAAAATAAAACATAAATTCGTTGCACAATTCCAAAGAAGGATATAGCTTTACTACAAGAACTTGCCATACCACACAAAGTAAGATTGAGGCTATGACACGCACATGGCATATATAAAGCTCTTGGATTTATTTTTTCAAGTAAACGACTTTGTACCCCTTCTTTGTTTCCTTTCATGTTGGAACCATTATCGTACCCTTGGCCCCTTACATTATCAATATTTAAGCCATAAGACTCAATTGCATCAAGAAGTACATTAAAAAGACCCAAACCAGAAGTGTCATCCACTGTTAAAAACTCCATAAAAAATTCTTCTAATTTTATTTTTTTATTTGACATGTTAACACAACGAATAATTAGGGTCATTTGTTCTTGATGGCTAACATCTGGAGTACAATCAAGAATTATGGATAAATATTTAGCTTCTTTAATAATTTGTAAGATAGAACTAGTAACACTAGAGGCCAATAGAGAAATCAACTCATTCTGAATTTTGTGGCTCAGATAGTGATGATAAATTTCATCATTCTGAATTCTTCTAAGATGTTCTTGCATTATTGGATCAAATTCAGCGATCATCTCTACACACGCCAAAAAATTACCATTGTTGTGTTGATAAAGTTTCTCACTAGATCCACGGAAAGCCAAGTTACGTTTACCAAGATTTTAAAATTGCTACTAACCTCACTAACACTTGTCTCAAACGTTCTTTCTCCTTATTAATCTGCTGCTGCAAATCCTTATCAATGGTTTTATTTTTGGCCAGTCTAACTTTTAATTCATTCCAAGTGTTCATGGTTTTAATATGTTCTACACAATTTTCATGTTCTTTAAGCCTGTCGCTAAGATGCTTCCAGTCACTCAACCCATTACCAGCAAACACACTCTTGTTGCTATGGGATTTGAAAAGCTTGGAACAAAAACAATACACTTTGTTAGTATGTTCAGAGTAAACCAACCATTTCCTGGCATGTACCTCTCCATTCCTCAACTTTCTGGAATAATAAGATAGTGAAAAATGTCTAGAATTACTATCTGGAGGGAACACAATATCATCATTCCTTACAGGGCCCTTCTCAACTAAAATATCTCTTGCCTTATTATCCAGATTATCCCAGTTTCGTGGGTCAAAAATATCAACAGTGAATGGTTGTTGTTTATCGACACTCGGTGATTCACAGTTTGATGAACGAGTTACATTTACATGCTCGCTGGAATTACTATTACCCACATCCATATCATCATCAGTAGCATTTGTATTCTCAGTTGGTTGTTCTTCAACACATACTATGGCCAATTCCAGAGGACCTCTAGAAGAACTACCAGGTTTGAAATATTTGTTAAGTGATCCTTTTAGAGATTTTACCTCTTCATCTTTTTGCTTTTTTATCTTCCTTTTGTTACTATCAGATAAATGTTTTCTAAAGGACATGTTACTTATCAAGAACATGCAACATAAAATGATTGCAACAACAAGATCAAACAGAGTTTGTCAAAGTTTTTCTTTCTCTCTCAGTTTGTCAACTGAGTTGCTTGAGGACAAGCAAGGTTTTAAGCTTGGGGGAGTTGATACGTCTCCATCGTATCTACTTTTCCAAACTCTTTTGCCCTTGTTTTGGACTCTAATTTGCATGATTTGAATGGAACTAACCTGGACTGACGCTATTTTCAGCAGAATTGCCTTGGTGTTGTTTTTGTGCAGAAATGAAAGTTCTCAGAACGTCTTGAAAATTTATGGAGAATATTTCTGGAAAATATGAAAAATACCTATGCAAAGATCCACCGGAGGGGATGGGCCAGTGGGCCACAAGCCCTGTAGCCGCCACCCCTGGTGGCGGCTAGCAAGCTTGTGGGGCCCACGTGGCTCTGCCGCCCCCAAACTCAGCTCTATAAATTCACTTTCGTCCCAGAAAAAAAATCAAGAGAGAAGATTTCGTCGCGTTTGCGATACGGAGGCGCCGCCACATCATGTTCTTCATCTGGAGGGCAGATCCGGAGTCCGTTTTGGGCTCCGGAGAGGGGAAATCGTCGCCATCGTCATCATCAACCTTCTTCCCTCTCCAATTCCATGAAGCTCTTCATCGTTCGTGAGTAATCTATTCGTAGGCTCGCTGGGCGGTGATGAGTAGGATGAGATCTATCATGTAATCGAGTTAGTTTTGACGGGGATTGATCCCTAGTATCCACTATGTTCTGAGATTGATGTTGCTACTACTTTGCCATGCTTAATGCTTGTCACTAGGGCCCGAGTGCCATGATTTCAGATCTGAAATTATTATGTTGTCACCAATATATGTGTGTTTTAGATCCGATCTTGCAAGTTGTAGTTACCTACTATGTGTTATGACCCGGCAACCCCGGAGTGACAATAACCGGAACCACTCCCGGTGATGACCATAGTTTGAGAAGTTCATGTGTTCACCAAGTGCTAATGCGTTGGTCCGGTTCTTTATTAAAAGGAGAACCTTAATATCCCGTAGTTTCCTTTTGGACCCCGCTGCCACGGGAGGGATGGACAATAGATGTCATGCAAGTTCTTTTCCCTAAGCACGTATGACGACACACGGAATGCATGCCTACATCACATTGACGAACGGGAGCTAGCCACATATCTCTCCGTGTTATGAGTGTTGCATGATGAATATCATCCAAACAAATCACCGACCCATTGTCTACGAGTTTGTCCCACTGCTGCTGTTACTTGTTTTGCTCTGCTGCTGTTACTACTGTTGCTGCTGTTACTTGCTCTGTTGTTACTTGCTACTGTTGCTACTTGCTACTGTTGTTACTTGCTACTGTTGCTACTTGCTACTTGCTACTGCTGTCACTACTGTTGTTCCTTGCCACTGCTGCTACTCGTTACATTGTTGCTACCTGCTACAATTCTGATTCGCTCGGCGTTGACGGGAAAAGACAATTTCCGTCAACGGGCAACTTCTGGCGCCATTGATACGATAGTTAGGAATAGTCTGCCGTCAACAGATCGTTTCTGACACCGTTGCTATCATACTACTTTGTTGTTGATACTTTGCTTGCAGATATTAATGTTTCAGGTGTGGTTGAATCTGACACATTCAGCTGCTAATACTTGAGAGTATCCTCTCACTTCCTACTGGCAAACCAAAAAATTTGGGTTGAATACTCTACCCTCGAAAACTGTCTCGATCCCACGCGCTGGTGGGTTATTGCAAGACAATTTCTAATTGTTGAGCAATCGAGAATAGCATTCTTCTAGCCATTGCCAGAGATTGCCATCAGCATTTTTCTTGCGCCATTGTCGGGGAGGCGATTTCTATATTCTCTGAGTTACTTGGGATTTATATCTGCTGATCACTATAAAGAATCTGAAGGATCCGAAAACCAAAGTCTTGCCCTCAACTACGAGGGGAGGTAAGGAACTGCCATCTAGATCTGCACTTGATTCACCTTCAGTTATGAGTAAGTTTGCGACATCACCTCCTGCTAGAAATCTTGATATGTTGCCTGTGCTTGATGATGCTTATGATGCTGCTATGCCTGATACTGCTAGAGATGCTATGCCCGATACTGCTAGAGATGTTATGCCTGATACTGCTAGAGATGCTATGCCTGATGATGCTATGCTTGATACTGCTAGAGACACTACTTTGCCTGATGTTCCACTAGGGGTGTTCCTTGATGCTCATATTGCTAGAGTTACTGCCAATGCTTGTGATGCTTCTGAAACTGCCTATACTATTGAGTTAGAACCTGCTTTTGCTCCTACTAGATCTAGCTCTCCCAGATATGAATTGCCTGATATACCTGAGGGTTACGTTATGGAGGGAGAGATAGCTGAGGATTTTCTTGCGTGTAAGGATGCCTATGACGCTGAGAAATTACTTCTCAAGTGGAAGGAAAAATCTCTGAAAGCTAGGATGAAATACGACCCGAAGTTTGCCACTTCACCTATCTTTATCACCGATAAGGATTATGAATTCTCTGTCGATCCTGAGATAATCTCTCTAGTCGAATCTGATCCTTTCCATGGTTAAGAGTCTGAGACGGTCATAGCCCATCTTACCAAACTACACGATATAGCCACCCTTTTCACTAGTGAGGAGAAGATCCGCCACTACTACATCCTTAAGTTGTTTCCTTTCTCTTTAAAGGATGACGCTAAAGCCCGGTTCACCTCTCTTGCTCATGGATGTGTGAGTAGTCCCCAGAATATGGTCTATTACTTATGTGAGAAATATTTCCCTGCCCATAAGAAGCAAGCTGCCTTGCAGGAAATATACAACTTTGCTCAACTCCAAGAAGAGAGTCTCCCAAAAGCTTGGGGGAGGGTCGTCCAGCTACAAAATGCTTTGCCTGATCACCCTCTTAAGAAGAACGAGATACTTGATATCTTCTATAACGGACTTACCGATGCCTCTAGAGACCACCTAGATAGTTGTGTCGGTTGTGTTTTTAGGGAACGAACTATCGAACAAGATGAGATCCTTGTGAATAACATCTTGATCAACGATAATGCTTGGACTATTCCCGAACCACCTCCTAAGCCAACTCCGAAGAAAAGAGGTATCCTATTCCTCAGTCCCGAAGATATGCAAGAAGCCAAGAAATCTATGCAAGAGAAAGGCATTAGATCTGAAGATGTAAAAAATCTACCATCTATCGAAGAGATCCATGGTCTCGATTACCCGATACAAGTAGTAGAAGTGAATTCTCTGCGTAGGTTTGATGAGAGTGATATTCCTTTTGACGAACCTGTTAGCCTATGCTTTGATGAATTTGACAACTTTGTTGCCAAACAACAGAGTTCCAATGATTATGTTAGCACACGTTTGGAACAAAGTACTCGTATGCTTAGCCATTTAAGTGCTTGTGTAGACAGAAATGTCAATGATCTGAAGCTTCTGAGTAAACATGCATCTATGATTACTACTCGGGTAGAACAAGTACTTAAAGCTCAGAATGACTTGCTCAATGAATTAAATGACAACTCTGTCAGAGTCATTACTAGAGGAGGCAAAATGACTCAGGAACCTTTGTATCCTGAAGGTCATCCTAAGAGAATTGATCAAGATTCTCAAGGAATTAATGCTGATACACCCAGTCATCCTAAGGAGAAGAAGAAGGATGATAGAAACCTACATGCCAGTTCACCAAATACTGTCACACCTGAAGAAGCTAATGATATTTTTGCGTCTCATGCAGAAACACAATCTGGTGATGAACATGAACCTGGTGACAATATGGACAGTGATGTTCAGAATAATGCTCAACCTAGCAATGATGAGGATGTGGAGATTGAACCTACGGTTAATCCTAATAACCCACAACCTAAGAGATACGATAAGAATGACTTCACTGCTAGGAAGCATGGTAAAGAAAGGGAGCCATTGGTCCAGAGATCTATACCCTTTCCTCCTAAGCCATCCAAGAAAAAGGATGATGAGGGAGCCATGGGTTCAGAGATCTATACCCTTTCCTCCTAAGCCATCCAAGAAAAAGGATGATGAGGATTTTGAGCGCTTTGTTGAGATGATAAGACCCATCTTTCTGCAGATGCGGTTAACTGATATGCTCAAAATGTCTCCGTATGCCAAGTACATGAAAGATATCGTGACTAATAAACGGAAGATACAAGATCTTGAGATCCCCACCATGCTTGCCAATTACACTTTCAAAGGTGGAACTCCTAAGAAATTTGGTGATCCTGGAGTGCCCACTATACCTTGTTCCATTATAGGAAACTACGTAAGAACTGCCTTATGTGACCTTGGAGCCGGTGTTAGTGTTATGCCGCTCTCTCTTTATTGTAGACTTGAATTGGATAAGTTGACACCCACTGAAATTTCTGTTCAAATGGATCACAAATCAACTGCTTTCCTTATCGGCATTTGCGAGGATGTGCCTGTTGTGGTTGCTAACACCACTATCTTAACAGACTTTGTTATCTTGGATATTCCCGAGAACGATGCCATGGCTCGGAAGACCCTTTTGAAACACTGCAAGGGCTGTTATAGATTGCAACAAAGGCAATGTCACTTTCCATGTCAATGGTAATGAGCACACAGTGCACTTTCCGAAGAAAGATATCAAGTACATTGTATCAATGCTATCGAAAAGACTTCATCGATTCTTATTGGGAGCTTTGAATGCCCTATTCCTCGTGTCAAGATGAAGTATGATTTGCTTATTGGGGAGATACATATCCCCATTGAGGTGACTTAGTGGCTATTCGAAAATTCTCCGTTCTCTCTTGTGATCCGAGAAGGTTTTGTCATGAGGACTTGATCAACCCCATTGACGGATTTCTTTCGATGACCATGAAATGGATGAATCAAAGAGTCACATACCTCTGTTTTGAGCTTTCATCTTCTGTTGCTTAGAAGAAAAATGATAGATTTAGTTTAGTTTTTCCTGTTTTCTGTTTCAGCGTCCCGGAGAAAAATACCCCGAAAATAAAAGTTCTCCGATGGTCCTGAAAATATAGTATGTTTTTTTCTGAAATATTTGAAAAATACTGGGCCTGAGAGCTGGCCTGGGGGCCAGACCAGTGGGCCACAAGCCCTGCAGCCGCCGCCCCCTGGTGGCGGCTAGCAAGCTTGTGGGGCCCACAGGGACCCCCTCCACTCATTCCAGCTCCCATACTCTTCTTCCACCTCCAGAAAAAATTGTTTCGCAGCTCAAACCCGTGTTCTTGCTCATTTGGCTGTGATTTTCGATCTCCTTGCTCAAAGCACCATTCTCCGAACCGTTTTGGGGAAATTACGCCTTGGTATGTGACTCCTCCATTGGTCCAATTAGTTTTTGCTCTAGTGTTTTATCCTTCGCGTATTCTTGCTACCTTGGTGACCCTGTTCTTGAGCTAGAAATGTTGATTTAGCTGGTCCTAAGTAGTTTTAGCGCGTGATGCGGTCTCTAGGCACTAGTAGGAGTAGTTGCTACGAGTTGGGTTAATCTTTATTCACTTTTCTTTCGAAGTCTCTAAAAATTTCAGAATTTTTCAGAGCTAGAAAAAGGAAAAGATGAGGAGGTTCTTGAGAGGCTCTTCAAGCCGTAACCCCAAGGAGGATGAGAAGAACCACCCCAAGTACGTAGTCCCTCGAGTCACAGAAGTTCGAGCGTGCGAGTGGCCAAGTGATGAATTTTTGCGCGCCGCTGGGCTTTATGAAGACTTTTATTACTTGGTGGAGAATGCAGGTCTTACCGCCTTCATTGAAGATAAGTGTCCGCAATACCTCCTCCTCACTAATATCTTCGTACAAAGCTTCAACTTTTATCCGAGGAAGAATCCTCCCATGGTTGAGTTCATGATATACGATGTCCCCCAGTGCATGACGCTATAGGATTTTGCAATGTATGCAAATTACCTTCTGTTGGGGATATCCGTGACCCTCGTCCACGGGACTTGGAAGATTTCATTGGTACTATTGCTGTAGGAGAGGAGAGATGAGTGTCTCGCGCTAGAATTGCTAGCATACATTTTCTTGTGCTTCGGTACTTCTCATTATTTGTGGGAAAATGTTTGATTGGCCGTGGGGAGGCTGGATCACTTAGTTCTCCAGACCTTGCGGTTTTGCGCGAAGGCCTTTATAACGATAAGACTTATAGCCTAGGTGCTATAGTAGCCCAGCGGTTGAACACCAACCGTTCCAAGGGTGTCGTCTATGGAGGTATCTATGCTACCCGTCTTGCCAGACACTTTGAGATACCCATTAGACTGGGAGAGGAAGGAGAGATGCTTCTCCCTGAGAAATATCTGGATTATGACAGCATGGTTCGCCATGATTTTCTGGATAGAGATGCTAGTAGACGGATGATTTATAACCTGGTATTTAGTCAGGGTACTCGAGAGACTATTACTTTGCCTGCTCCTTCTTTGTTCGATCATGCAGGCAGGTACACTATTATGCCCTCGGACATCTACACATATTGGGGCTTGGCCCAACCAGAGGTGCCCGTGCCCGAGCCGCCAGTTGAGTACGAGACGCCAGTTTATTAGTGGGAGCCAGAGTAGCTCACACAGCAGTGGCATCCACAGTCTGCTCCGGAGTATCCCGGAGCTGGTTATTTCCCACCTTGGGAGTAGACCAAGCTAGGCCAAAAGCCTAAGCTTGGGGGAGTACGTGTTCTCACCGACCTTACATTCATGCTTATGCTTTCACTTTGTTAGCCGGTGTTTACACTTTGCCACTGTATTATCCATGCTAGTGTATTTTCGTTTTCTTGTTTTCTTGTTTTGTGTCCTTTTGAGAAAACCCAAAAAGATTTTTCTTTCTTCTTTTGCTTGTTGGGAGCTTTTCCGTGTAAATAGTTTTCTTTTTCTTTGGGTCAAGGTAGAAGATATTGGTTACAATGTTTAGTGGTTCTTGCATGCATACCTGTTTAGTTTTCAAAGGGCCATATTACTTTGTCTTCTCCTTTGTGTTTGCGTGCAGATTCAGCTTAGTCCAATGCACGAGCGCTCTTATTATTGTTCACATCGTTCGATCGTGCAAGTGAAAGGCAATAATGATGATATATGATGAAGTGACTGAGACTGGAAAAGCTGGTATGAACTCTATCTATTTTGTTTTTGTAAATATGACTAGCTTGTCATGCCTGATTCAGCTTTGTTGTGAGAGAACCATGTTTGCAATGACAACTTAGAGATCATAGTTTCTGATGCCATGCTTAATTAGCTAGGAGCTTATAATGGTTTGTCTTGAATGCCAACATAGATTTTGAAATGACTATGATGTAGTATGATAGGATGGTATTCTCCTTTGAATGATTCAAGTGGCTTGACTTGGCGCATGTTCATGCATGTAGTTGAAACAAAATCAACATAGCCTCTATGATGTTCGTGTTCATGGTGATTTATATCTTGTTCATGCTTGCATTCAATGTTAGTCAAACTCATTGCATCTTGATGACTGTTGTCGCTCTCTAGTTGGTCGTTTCCCAGTCTTTTGCTAGCCTTCACTTGTACTAAGCGGAATACTGCTTGTGCATCCACTTCCATAAACCCAAAAGTTTTTTCCATGAGAGTCCACCATACCTACGTATTTGCGGTATCTACCTATCGTTCCAAGTAAATTTGCATGTGCCACTCTCTAAACCTTCAAGAAATAATCTGTTTTGCATGCCTGAACCGTTCATGTGGTGACAAGGGGCTATTGGTATCTTCCATGCTAGGAGTGTTATCCTCGACATGTGTTTATTCACTGTCATTCACGAGAAAGGGGCCGGTAATTGGAATGCCCAGTTCCACGCTTAAATCAAAAACATAACTGTAAAACAAGACTCCCCCCGGATTGATGTTAGTATGGACGATACCCGAGGATTCGGCTAGCCGTGGAGTGTGATTGATTGGTGGTCGGGGAGTTAAAACTTTACTTTTCTATTTGGGAACCTCCTATAGCATGAGTAGCATGGAAGATATTGAGAACTCTTGGTCATTGCGTTGACAATGAAAGCATGTCACCCAAAATTATTATCTCTATCTTCAAAGCTTGATCTCTGGCACCTCTGCAAATCAATGCTTCCCTCTGTGAAGGGCGTGTCTATTTATTTTCCTGTTGAGTCATCCTCCTCTTTTATAAGCACCAATTAGAGAGCACCTCTGTCATTTTTATGCTTTGCTTTTGATTGATATTAAGTATAACTATGACTGGATCTTCGTTGCTATGAATTACAATGTTTAGTCAGCCCTTGATCTTTGAAAGTGCTCTGCATTTATGTTTTGCGGTCTCAGAAAGAGCTAGCGAGATACCACCTATTCATATTGATTCATGCTTGTTTTGATTGAAGTGTTGGTATTTGAAACTCATTATTATTTGCTTGTTAGCTGATTATGCCATTGATATTAGTTTACCGTGAGACCTTTGAGTCACTTGCTTATGTGGTTAAATTGTGATCTTGCTGAAATTCTAGTTATGAGTTAGACATAGTTGCAACAACAAGATCAAACAGAGTTTGTCAAAGTTTTTCTTTCTCTCTCAGTTTGTCAACTGAGTTGCTTGAGGACAAGCAAGGTTTTAAGTTTGGGGGAGTTGATACGTCTCCATCGTATCTACTTTTCCAAACTCTTTTGCCCTTGTTTTGGACTCTAATTTGCATGATTTGAATGGAACTAACTTGGACTCACGCTGTTTTCAGCAGAATTGCCTTGGTGTTGTTTTTGTGCAGAAATGAAAGTTCTCAGAACGTCCTCAAAATTTACGGAGAATATTTCTGGAAAATATGAAAAATACCTGCGCAAAGATCCGCCGGAGGGGATGGGCCAGTGGGCCACAAGCCCTGTAGCCGCAACCCCCTAGTAGAGGCTAGCAAGCTTGTGGGGCCCATGTGGCTCTGCCGCCCCCAAACTCAGCTCTATAAATTCACTTCCGTCCCAGAAAAAATCAAGAGAGAAGATTTCGTCGCGTTTGCGATACGGAGGTGCCGCCACATCCCGTTCTTCATCTGGAGGGCAGATCTGGAGTCCGTTTTGGGCTCCGGAGAGGGGAGATCGTCGCCATCGTCATCATCAACCTTCTTCCCTCTCCAATTCCATGAAGCTCTTCATCGTTTGTGAGTAATCTATTCATAGGCTCGCTGGGCGGTGATGAGTAGGATGAGATCTATCATGTAATCGAGTTAGTTTTGACGGGGATTGATCCCTAGTATTCACTATGTTCTGAGATTGATGTTGCTACTACTTTGCCATGCTTAATGCTTGTCACTAGGGCCCGAGTGCCATGATTTCAGATCTGAAATTATTATGTTGTCACCAATATATGTGTGTTTTAGATCTGATCTTGCAAGTTGCAGTTACCTACTATGTGTTATGACCTGGCAACCCCGGAGTGACAATAACCGGAACCACTCCCGGTGATGACCATAGTTTGAGAAGTTCATGTGTTCACCAAGTGCTAATGCGTTGGTCCGGTTCGAGGGATGGACAATAGATGTCATGCAAGTTCTTTTCCCTAAGCATGTATGATGACACACGGAATGCATGCCTACATCACATTGATGAACGGGAGCTAGCCACATATCTTTCCGTGTTATGACTGTTGCATGATGAATATCATCCAAACAAATCACCGACCCATTGCCTACGAGTTTGTCCCACTGCTGCTGTTACTTGTTTTGCTCTGCTGCTTTTACTACTGTTGTTGCTGTTACTTGCTCTGCTGTTACTTGCTACTGTTGCTACTTGCTACTGATGTTACTTGCTACTGTTGCTACTTGCTACTGTTGTTACTTGCTACTGTTGCTACTTGCTACTGCTGTCACTACTGATGTTCCTTGCCACTGCTGCTACTCGTTACATTGCTGCTACCTGCTACAATTCTGGTTCGCTCGGTGATATGTCTCAAACGTATCTATAATTTTTGATGGTTTCATGCTGTTATCTTGTCATCTTTGGATGTTTTATGTATCTTTTATATCTTTTTTGGGACTAACTTATTAATTCAGTGCCAAGTGCCAGTTCCTGTTTTTTCTGTGTTTTTGGCTCTTTTCAGATCTGATTTTGGAACGGAGTCCAAACGGAAAAAAATCCCCGAAATAAATTTTTCCCGAACAGAAGAAGATCAGGGGGCTTGTGGGCCAAGCCAGGAGAGCTAGAGGGATCCCACAAGCCCTGTAGCCACCACTAGGGGGGGTGGCGGCTAGCAGGCTTGTGGCCTCCCTAGCGCCCCCCTGACCTAGCTCCTTCGCCTATATATTCCCTAAAATACTGAAAAAAATCAGGGAATCCACGAAAACACTTTTCCGCAGCCGCAAGCTTCCGTTTTCGCGAGATCTCATCTGGAGACCCTTCCCGGTGCCCTGCCGGAGGGGACTTCGGAGTTGGAGGGCTTCTACATCAACATCATCGCCCCTCCAATGACTCGTGAGTAGTTCACTTCAGACCTACGGGTCCGTAGTTAGTAGCTAGATGGCTTCTTCTCTCTCTTGGATCTTCAATACAAAGTTCTCCATGATCTTCATGGAGATCTATACGATGTAATCCTCTTTGGCGGTGTGTTTGTCGAGATCCGATGAATTGTGGATTTGTGATCAGATTATCTATGATATATATTTGAGTCTTTGCCGATTTCTTATATGCATGATTTGATATCCTTGTAAGTCTCTCCGAGTCTTGGGTTTTGTTTGGCCAACTAGATCTATGATTCTTGCAATGGGAGAAGTGCTTGGTTTTGGGTTCTTACCGTGTGGTGACCTTTCCCAGTGACAGTAGGGGCAGCAAGGCACACATCGTGTAGTTGCCATCAAGGGTAACAAGGTGGGATTTGTCGTAGATATGAGATTGTCCGTCTACATCATGTCATCTTGCTTAAGGCGTTGCTCTGTTCTTTTGGACTTAATACACTAGATGCATGATGGGTAGCGGTCGACGTGTGGAGTAATAGTAGTAGATGCAGAAAGTATCGGTCTACTTGTTTTGGACGTGATGCCTATAGATATAATCATTGGCATAGATGACGTCACGACTTTGCGCGGTTCTATCAATTGCTCGACAGTAATTTGTTCACCCACCGTCTACTTGCTTTCATGATAGAAGCCACTAGTGAACACTACGGCCCCCGGGTCTATTCACACCTATCGTTTCCACTTTCGCTTTTAACTTGCTTTGTTAGTTTGTTGCTTTCAGTTCTCACTTGGCAAATAATCTATAAGGGATTGACAACCCCTTCATAGCGTTGGAAGCAAGCTTTTTGTGTTTGTGCAGGCACTTGTGATACTCCTTCACTGGATCGATACCTTGGTTCTCAAACTGAGGGAAATACTTACCACCGCTGCGCTACATCACCCTTTCCGCTTCGAGGGAACACCAACGCAAGGCTCCAAGGCCGCGGGGAAATTCTTTGCATATTTGCCTAGGAAGTCCCTAAAGGCGTAGCCGTAGCAGAAGGATTCCTGGTGCCGTTGCTGAGGAGTATCAAGACAAGAATAGTCTCCCGTCAGCACGTGTTTCTGGCACCGTTGGAAGGTCTTTTGTTGCAGTAGCACTCGGCATTGACGGGAAAAGACAATTTCCGTCAACGGGCAACTTCTGGCGCCATTGATACAACCGTTAGGAATAGTCTGCCGTCAACAGATTGTTTCTGACACCGTTGCTATCATACTACTTTGTTGTTGATACTTTGCTTGCAGATATTAATCTTTCAAGTGTGGTTGAATCTGACACATTCAGCTGCTAATACTTGAGAGTATCCTCTCACTTCCTAGTGGCGAACCAACAAATTTGGGTTGAATACTCTACCCTCGAAAACTGCCTCGATCCCACGCGCTGGTGGGTTATCGCAAGACAATTTCTAATTGTTGAGCAATCGAGAATAGCATTTGTCTAGCCATTGCCAGAGATTGCCATCAATGGGCAGATCTCCGTATCTCCAAGGCTCCAACGTCTAGCTGATGGGGAAGTGAGGAAAGGAAAAGATCTTTGAAGAAGGAAGGCGAGCAGATCGGGGAACTGATTTGAGCCATTAGTCTCCATTAATGGCTGATGGTGACCTTGGAATCGGAGACGACACGGGAGCGGCGACACTGTTCTGGGAGTATGGAATTTGGGAGGAGAGTCGGTCTTGAGGTGAGTCTCGGTCTCTCGCTCAGGCTGCGTTCTATAGTCTTTTCTGATATGGGGAAGTATTACTTGGGTTGGGATATGAGGAAGTATTACCTAGGCTGAGGCCCCTGCCTTCCGACAGCCAAGGGCGGGCGCCCCGTTTGCCCGACCTATGGGTCGGCCCTGCCCTCGAGTTGCGGTCGCCGTTGTTGAACCTTCCCTAGATCTAAAACACCTGACACCAAATCTCGTCACATGACAAAAAACCCTAACCTCGACAGCTTAAGGATACGACGTGAATCTATCCTGGAGCTCTGTTGACCACATCTGAATGAACAAACTCTAGTAGGATCGAAGCCTGAAGACAAACTTGAAGAAGCGTTGCCATCCGCCCGAGCGCCACACCTACGAGGACGAGAAGAAACCCTAAGCTAAACTACTAACCAGACTGGAGGCACCGAGATTCTCCTTCCTGCCACCAGACGTCGGAGCGACACTCACAAGGGAGGCGAATCCATGGGCTCACATGTGAAGTTTCAATAAAAAAATTGCCAATCCGCTGATAACCCACAAGTATAGGGGATCGCAACAGTTTTCGAGGGTAGAGTATTCAACCCAAATTTATTGATTCGACACAAGGGGAAGCCAAAGAATATTCTCAAGTATTAGCAGTTGAGTTGTCAATTCAACCACACCTGAAAGATTTAGTATCTGCAGCAAAGTATCAGTAGCAAAGTAGTATGATAGCAACAGTAGCAACAGTAACCAGTAGCAATAGTGACAGCAGTAGCGATAACAGTAGCAGCAGTGACAACAGTAGCAGCAAAGTAACGTAGCAAGGACCAGTAGGAAAAACTCGTAGGCATTGGATCGGTAATGGATGATTATGCCGGATGTTATTCATCATGCAACAGTTATAACATGGAGAGATATGTAACTAGCTCCAGTTCGTCAATGTAATGTAGGCATGTATTCCGCATGTAGTCATACGTGCTTAGGGAAAAGAACTTGCATGACATCTATTGTCCATCCCTCCCGTGGTAGCGGGGTCCTAATGGAAACTACGGGATATTAAGGTTCTCCTTTTAATAAATAACCATACCAACGCATTAACACTTGGTGAATACATGAACTCCTCATACTATGGTCATCTCCGGGAGTGGTTCCGGCTATTGTCACTCCGTGGTTGCCGGGTCATAACACATAGTAGGTGACAACAACTTGCAAGATAGGATCAAGAACACACATATATTGGCGACAACATAATAGGTTCAGATCTCAAATCATGGCACTCGGGCCCTAGTGACAAGCATTAAGCATGGCAAAGTAGTAGCAACATCAATCTCAGAACATAGTGGATAGTAGGGATCAATCCCCGTCAAAACTAACTCGATTACATGATAGATCTCATCCAACCCATCACCGTCCAACAAGCCTACGATGAGATTACTCACGAACGGTGAAGAGCATCATGGAATTGGCGATGAAGGAAGGTTGGTGATGACGATGGCGACGATCTCCCCTCTCCGGAGCCCAGAACGGACTCCAGATCTGCCCTCCAGAGGAAGAACAGGAGGTGGCGGCGCCTCCGTATCGTAAAACGTGACGAACTCTTCTCCTTGATTTTTTTCCGGATGAAAGGGACTAAATAGAGCTGAGATTGGAAGCGGTGGAGCTTCGTGGCCCCACAAGCCTGCCACGCATGGCCAGGGGGGCGCGTCTGGTGGGCTTGTGGGCTCTCAGCTCCACCCCTCCGGTTGATTCTTGCGCCAGTATTTTTTATATAGTCCACAAAAAATCCCCGTAAATTTCCAGGTCATTCCGAGAACTTTTATTTCTGTGCAAAAATAACACCATGGCAATTCTGCTGAAAACAACGTTAGTCCGGGATAGTTCCATTCAAATCATGCAAATTAGAGTCCAAAACAAGGGCAAAAGAGTTTGGAAAAGTAGATACGATGGAGACGTATCAACTCCCCCAAGCTTAAAACCTTGCTTGTCCTCAAGCAATTCAGTTGACAAACTAAAAGAGACAAAAGAAAAACTTTTACGAACTCTGTTTGATCTTGTTGTTTGATGACCCACAAGTATAGGGGATCAATCGTAGTCCTTTCGATAAGTAAGAGTGTCGAACCCAACGAGGAGAAGAAGGATCTGACAAGTGGTTTTCAGCAAGGTAAAATCTGCAGGCACTGAAATTGTCGGTAACAAGTGATTGTGTGGTGAGATGATTCGTAGCAAGCAACAAGTAACAAAAGTAGCAACGGTGCAGCAAAGTGGCCTAATCCCTTTTGTAGCAAGGGACAAGCCTGGACAAAGTCTTATAGGAGGAAAAACGCTCCCGAGGACACACGGGAATTTTTGTCATGCTAGTTTCATCATGTTCATATGATTCACGTTCGTTACTTTGATAGTTTGATATGTGGGTGGACCGGCGCTTGGGTACTGCCCTTACTTGGACAAGCATCCCACTTAGGATTAACCCCTCCCGCAAGCATCCGCAACTACGAAAGAAGAATTAAGACAAAGTCTAACCATAGCATTAAACTAGTGGATCCAAATCAGCCCCTTACGAAGTAACGCATAAACTAGGGTTTAAGCTTATGTCACTCTAGCAACCCATCATCTACTTACTACTTCCCAATGCCTTCCTCTAGGCCCAAATAATGGTGAAGTGTTATGTAGTCGACGTTCGCATAACACCACTAGAGGAAAAACAGCATACAACATATCAAATTACCAAACGAATACCAAATTCACATGACTATTATTAGCATGACTTATCCCATGTCCTGAGGAACAAAAGTAACTACTCACAAAGCATAATCATATTCATGACCAGAGAGGTAATGAGTAGCATCAAGGATCTGAACATAAACTCTTCCACCAAGTAATCCAACTAGCATCAACTACAAAGAGTAATCAACACTACTAGCAACCTTACAAGTACCAATCGGAGTCGCGAGACGGAGATTGGTTACAAGTGATGAACTAGGGTTTGGAGTCCCCTCCGATGAGACGAGTGTTGGTGATGACGATGGTGACGATTTCCCCCTCCGGGAGGGAAGTTTCTCCGGCAGGATCGTCCTGTCGGAGCTCTAGATTGGTTCTGCTCAAGTTCCGCCTCGTGGCGGCGGTGAATCCACGAAAAATCTCCTCCTCAATTTTTTCCTGGACGAAGCCCTTCATATAGAAAAAGAGGGGGGCAAGTGGGCCTGCAGGGTGCCCACAAGCCCCCATGGCGCGGCCTGGGGGGGGGGGGGCTGGTCGCGCCGTGCAGGCTTGTGGCCACCTGCACGCCCCCCTCTGGCACTTCTTTGGGCCAGTATTTTTGATAAATCGGGAAAAAAATCCTCGTTGATTTTTACGGAGTTTGGAGTTGCACAGAATAGGTATCTCAACTTTGCTCCACTTTCAGACCATAATTCCAGTTGCCGGCATTCTCCCTCTTCATGTAAACCTTGCAAAATAAGAGAGAAAAGGCATAAGAATTGTACCGTGAAGTGAAATAACAGCCCAAGAAGCGATAAATATCAACATGAAAACAGGATGCAAAATGGACGTATCATTGTTGCAACTATGTCTAACTCATATCCAGAATTTCAGCAAGATCACAAGCTAACCACATAAGCAAATGACATCTAGGTCTCACGGTAAACTCATATCAATGGCATAATCAACTAGCGAGCAATAATAGTAAGTCTCAAATGTCAACACTTCAATCAAAACAAGCATGAAGCAGCGTGAACAGATGGTATCTCGCTAGCTCTTTCTGAGACCGCAAAACATAAATGCAGAGCACCTTCAAAGACCAAGGGCTGACTAAACATTGTAATTCATGGCAAAGAAGATCCAGTCACAGTCATACTCAATCACACTTAAAAGCAAAGCATAAAAATGACAGAGGTGCTCTCTAATTGGTGCTTTAATAAGAAGAGGATGACTCAACAGGAACATAAATAGACAGGCCCTTCGCAGAGAGAAGCATTGATTTGCAGAGGTGCCAGAGCTCAAGCTTTGAAAACAGAGATAATAATTTTGGGTGGCACGCTTTCATTGTCAACGCAATGACCAAGAGTTTTCACCATCTTCCACGCTACACATGCTATAGGCGGTTCCCAAATAGAAAAGTAAAGTTTTGACTCCCCCACCATCGATCAATCACACTCCACGACTAGCCGAATACTCGAGTGCCGTCCATACCAACATCAATCCAGGGGGAGTTTTGTTTGCAATTATCTTTTCAATTTGAGCATGGAACTGAGCATTCCAATTACCGGCCCCTTTCTCGTGAATGATAGTGAATAAACACATATCGAGGATAACACGCCTAGCATGGAAGATACTGATAGCCCCCTGTCACCACATGAGCGGTTCGGGCATGCAAACCAGATTATTTCTTGAAGATTTAGAGAGTGAAACATGCAAATTTACTTGGAACGGCAGGTAGATACCGCATATAGGTAGGTATGGTGGACTCATATGGAACAACTTTGGGTTTATGGAAGTGGATGCACAAGCAGTATTCCCGCTTAGTACAAGTGAAGGCTAGCAAAAGACTGGTAAGCGACCAACTAGAGAGCGACAACAGTCATCAAAATGCATTGATATTAACCAACATTGAGTGCAAGCATGAGTAGGACATAAATCACCATGAACATGAATATCATAGAGTCTATGTTGATTTTGTTTCAACTACATGCGTGAACATGCGCCAAGTCAAGCCACTTGAATCATTCAAAGAAGGATACCATCCTATCATACTACATCATAGCCATCTCAAAATTCATGTTGGCATCCAAGACAAACCATTATAAGCTCCTAGCTAATTAAGCATGGCATCAGAAACTATGATCTCTAAGTTGTCATTGCAAACATGTTTCTCTCACAACAAAGCTGAATGTGGAACGATGAGCTAGTCATATTTACAAAAACAAAATGGATCGAGTTCATACCAGCTTTTCCAGGCGCAGTCACTTCATCATATATCATCATTATTGCCTTTCACTTGCACGACCGAATGATGTGAACAATAATAAGAGTGCTCGTGCATTGGACTAAGCTGGAATCTGCAGGCAAACACAAAGGAGAAGACAAAGTAATATGGCTCTTTGACAGATAAACAGATATGCATGCGAGAGCCACCAAACATTGTAACCATGGTCTTCTACCTTGACCCAAAGAAAAAGAAAACTATTTACACGGGAAAGCTCCCAACAAGCAAAAGAAGAACAAGAAAATATTTTTGGGGTTTTCTCAAACTAGACAAACACACGAAAACAAAACGGGAGAAAGAAATAAACTAGCATGGATGATACAGTGGCAAAGTGTGAACACCGACTAACAAAGTGAAAGTGTAAGCAAGAATATAAAGTCGGTGAGAAACACGTACTCCCCCAAGCTTAGGCTTTTGGCCTAAGTTGGTCTACTCCCATGGATGGTCCGGGTGATACCCAAAATCATAATGGGAGTTGTACGGGAGCGCGGCAGCCACTGCCTGAATAGCTTCCTGACGGAGGCGAGCAACCTTTGCCTCCCTCTCATACTCCTCTGCCTCTCCTCTGGTTATGTAATATCTCTGTTTTACCTGAAATTCAAAGAATCCAGGAGCACGAAGGGTAATGTGAAAAACACGATCTCGGTTAAATATTAACCGGTATAGGAGGGATTCATTATCCCTCTCAAGGAATTGATAGTGTGTCATAGCGGCGCGATCAAGGAAAGCTGTATGGAGCGGGGGATCTCCTTCACGGATGGGTACTCCAAGAAAATTTGCTATGCGAGTGGCATAGATCCCACCAAAGAAATCCCCTTCATTAGCATTATTATTCAGCCTGCTTGCTATTATAGCTCCCATGTTGAAAATTCTATCACCCGTTACTGCGTTCTTAAGAATACTAAGCTCGGGTGCGCAGAGGTGACAATGCTCAATCTTGCCGTTAATGCATATGCCTATGAAGAGCGCAAAGTAATGCAAGGCAGGAAAATGAATGCTCCCCATGGTAGCTTGTGTAATATTTCTAGTTTCTCCAACAGTTATACTAGAGAAAAAAATCCCTAACCGAAGAATTAGGAGGATCATTGAGACTAACCCAACCAGGTATCTTGCAAATTCTATTGAAATCCTCTAAATCCATGGTATACGATTTGTCATAGAGATCAAACAGTACAGATGTATCACGGCCAACTGAAAATTTGAATCTACAAACAAAAGAGGCAGTGAGAGTAACATACTGTTCACATTTATCGGAGATGAATTCTTCGAGTCCGACGTTGTGAACAAGTGTATCAAACTCGTCTTTGAAACCTGCCTCAATCATGAATTCATCAGAAGGCCATTCACATGGTTGTACCTGTGCGTTCCTCTGTTGGTAAGGGTCGGGCTCCCGAATCGCGAGACGGGGACCTCTCTTGCTTGAGGAACCACCATGATAATTTCTCCTGAACATCTTCCTTTTCCGAAATTTTCAGTGACTCAAAGGAAAAGTGAACAAGGCCCAACGAAACTCATAGAAACTACTCGCACAAGTGCCTAGAGGCCATATCACGCATCAAAACTACTTGGGACCAGCTAAAATTGGCATGCAAAGCTCAATAACAGGGTCACCAAGGCATCAAAAATACGCGACGTATAAGGCACTAGAGCAAAAACTAATTGGACCAATGGAGGAGTCACATACCAAGGAGCAATTTCCCAAAACAGCTTGGTGAATGGTGCTTTGCACAAGGAGATCGAAAATCCCAGCAAGAAGAGCAAGAACACGGGTTTGAGCTGCGAAACGATTTTTTCTGGAGGTAGGAGAAGCATATGGGAGTTAGAATGAGAGGAGGGGGTACACGTGGGCCCCACAAGCTAGGTAGGCGCGACCAGGGGGTGCCCGCGCCTCCAGGGCTTGTGGCCCACTAGTGCAGCCCCCTGACTAGCTCTCCGTCTCAGAATTTTTCAAAAATTCCAAAAAAAATCATACTTAATTTTTAGGACATTCCGTGAACTTTTATTTTCGAGGTACTTTTCTACGGGACGCTAAAAGCAGAAAACAGGGAAAACTAAAGCTAGTTTATCATTTTTCTTCTAAGCAACCTAAGGTGAAAGCTTGGAACACAGGTTTGTGACTCCTTGATTCATCCATCTCATGGTCATCGAAACAAATCCGTCAATGAGGTTGATCAAGTCTCCTTGACAAACTTTTTCGAATCGCAAAAGGAAACGGAGAATTTTTGAATAGTCACTAGGTTACCTCAATGGGGATGTGCATATCCCCAACAAGCAATAAGAATCGATGAAGTTTTTTCGATAGCATTGATGCAATGTACTCGATATTGTTTCTTCGGAAAGTGCACAGTATGCTCATTACCATTGACATGGAAAGTGACATTGCCTTTGTTGCAATCAATAACAGCCCCTGCAGTGTTTAGAAAGGGTCTTCCAAGGATGACCTCCATGGCATCATCCTCGGGAATATCCAGAATAACAAAGTCTGTTAAGATAGTGACGTTAGCAACCACAACAGGCACATCCTCGCAAATGCCGATAGGGAAAGCAGTTGATTTGTCGACCATTTGCAGAGATATTTCAGTGGGTGTCAACTTATCCAGTTCAAGTCTACGATAAAGAGAAAGAGGCATAACACTAACACCGGCTCCAAGGTCGCATAAAGCAGTTCTAACGTAGTTGGCTTTAATGGAGCAAGGTATAGTGGGCACTCCGGGATCACCTAGTTTCTTAGGAGTTCCACCCTTGAAGGTGTAATTAGCAAGCATGGTGAAAATCTCAACCTCAGGTATCCTCCTCTTATTAGTCACAATATCCTTCATGTACTTAGCATACGGAGACATTTTGAGCATATCTGTCAAACGCATTTGCAGAAAGACAGGTCTAATCATTTCAACGAATCGCTCAAAATCATCATCATCCTTTTTCTTGGATGGTTTGGGAGGAAAGGGCATGGGTTTCTGAACCCATGGTTCCCTTTCTTTACCATGCTTCCTAGCAGCGAAATCATTCTTATCGTATCTCTTATTCTTAGGTTGTGGGTTATAAAGATCAACAGGTTCAATCTCCACATCCTTATCATTGCTAGGTTGAGCATCATCATGAACATCACTATTGATATTATCATTAGGCTCATGTTCATCACCAGATTGTGTTTCGGCATCAGAAACAGAGACATCGTTTGGATTCTCGGGTGTAGCAGCAACAGGGTTGCTAGCGTGTAAGTTCCTATCATCTTTCTTCTTCTTTCTAGGATGACTAGGTGCATCAGTGCTAACTCCTTGAGAATCTTGTTCAATTCTCTTAGGATGACCCTCAGGATACAAAGGTTCCTGGGTCAGTTTACTCATTTAGCAAGTCATTCTGAGCCTTAAGTACTTGTTCTACTTGAGTAGTAACCATAGAGGCATGTTTACTCAGAAGGTTAAGATCATTGACGTTTCTGTCCACACAAGCACTTAAATGACTAAGCATACGAGCATTTTGTTCCAATTGTCTGCTAACATAATCATTGAAACTTTGTTGTTTGGCAACAAAGTTATCAAATTCATCCAGGCATAAGCTAGCAGGTTTATCAAAAGGAGTATCACTCTCATCGAATCTACGAAGAGAATTTACCTCTACTACCTATATCGGGTTATCAAGACCATGGATCTCTTCGATAGGTGGTAGATTTTTGACATCTTCAGATTTAATGCCTTTCTCTTTCATAGATTTCTTAGCTTCTTGCATATCTTCAGGACTGAGGAATAGAATACCTCTTTTCTTCGGAGTTGGCTTAGGAGGTGGTTCGGGAATAATCCAAGCATTCTCATTGCACAAGATATTATTCAATAGGATCTCAGCTTGTTCTACGGTTCGGTACCTAAAAACACAACCGGCACAACTATCTAGGTGGTCTCTAGAAGCATCGGTTAGTCCATTATAGAAGATATCAAGTATTTCATTCTTCTCAAGAGGGTGATCAGGCAAAGCATTCAGTAGCTAGACGAGCCTCCCCCAAGCTTGTGGGAGTCTCTGTTCAACTTGCGCAAAGTTGTATATTTCCTGCAAGGCAGCTTGCTTCTTATGGGCAGGGAAATATTTTCAGAGAAGTAGTAGATCATATCCTGGGGGCTACGCACGCAACCAGGAGCAAGAGAAGTGAACTAAGTCTTAGCATCATCCTTTAGCGAGAAAGGAAACTACTTAAGGATATAGTAGTGGCGGATCTTTTCCTCACTCATGAATAGGGCGGCTATATCGTGCAGTTTGGTAAGATGGGCTACAACCGTTTCAGACTCATAACCATGAAAAGGATCAGATTCGACCAGAGTGATTAACTCAGGGTCGACAAAGAATTCATAATCCTTATCGATCACAAAGATAGGCGAAGTAGCAAACTTCGGGTCGTATTTCATCCTAGCGTTCAAAGATTTTTCTTTCCACTTGCGCAGTAATTTCTCAACATCATAGCTATCCTTACAAGCAAGAAAGTCCTCAGCTATCTCTCCCTCCATAACATAACCCTCAGGCATATCAGACAATTCATATCTAGGAGAGTTAGTTCTAATAGGCAAAATAGCAGGTTCTACTTCAATAGTATCAGCAGTTTCAGAAGTATCATCACATCTAGGAGTAACTCTAGCAATTTGTGCATCAAGGAATGCACCTATTGGCAAAGCAGTATCAAGCATAGCATCATCACAAGCATCATGGACAGCAGAAGTAGCATCATCAAGCACATGCGACACATCAAAATTTCTAGCAGGAGGTGGTGTCGCAAACTTACTCATAACTGAAGGTGAATCAAGTGCGGAGCTAGATGGCAGTTCCTTACCTGTCCTCGTAGTTGAGGGCAAGACTTTCGTTCTTGGATCTTTCGGATTCCTTATAGTGACCAGGAGACGTAAATCTCAAGTGACTCAGAGAATATAGCTATGCCTCCCGAGCAACGGCGCCAAAAAATTATCTTGATAACCCACAAATATAGGGGATCGCAACAGTTTTCGAGGGTAGAGTATTCAACCCAAATTTATTAATTCGACACAAGGGGAAGCCAAAGAATATTCTCAAGTATTAGCAGTTGAGTTGTCAATTCAACCACACCTGAAAGATTTAGTATCTGCAGCAAAGTATCAGTAGCAAAGTAGTATGATAGCAACATTAGCAACAGTAACCAGTAGCAATAGTGACAGCAGTAGCGATAACAGTAGCAGCAGTGACAGCAGTAGCAGCAAAGTAACGTAGCAAGGACCAGTAGGAAAAAACTCGTAGGCATTGGATCGGTGATGGATGATTATGCCGTATGTTATTCATCATGCAACAGTTATAACACGGAGAGATATGTAACTAGCTCCAGTTCGTCAATGTAATGTAGGCATGTATTCCGTGTGTAGTCATACGTACTTAGGGAGAAGAACTTGCATGACATCTATTGTCCATCCCTCCCGTGGCAGCGGGCTCCTAATGGAAACTTCGGAATATTAAGGTTCTTCTTTTAATAAAAAACCGGACCAATGCATTAACACTTGGTGAATACATGAACTCCTCATACTATGGTCATCTCCGGGAGTGGTTCCGGCTATTGTCACTCCGGCGTTGTCGGGTCATAACACATAGTAGGTGACTACAACTTGCAAGATAGGATCAAGAACACACATATATTGGCGACAACATAATAGGTTCATATCTGAAATCATGGCACTCGGGCCCTAGTGACATGCATTAAGCATGACAAAGTAGTAGTAACATCAATCTCAGAACATAGTGGATACTAGGGATCAATCCCTGTCAAAACTAAATCGATTACATGATAGATCTCATCCAACCCATCACCGTCCAACAAGCCTACGATGAGATTACTCACGAACGGTGAAGAGCATCATGGAATTGGCGATGAAGGAAGGTTGGTGATGACGATGGCGACGATCTTCCCTCTCCGGAGTCCAGAAGGGACTCCAGATCTGCCCTCCACAGGAAGAACAGGAGGTGGCGGCGCCTCCGTATCGTAAAACGCAATGAACTCTTCTCCTTGATTTTTTTCCGGACGAAAGGGACTAAATAGAGTTGAGATTGGAGGCGGTGGAGCTTCGTGGGCCCCACAAGCCTGCCAGGCGCGGCCAGGGGGGGCCGCTCCTGGTGGGCTTATGGGCTCTCAGCTCCACCGCTCCGGTTGATTCTTGCGTCAGTATTTTTTATACATTCCAGAAAAAATGCTCGTAAATTTCCAGGTTATTCCGAGAACTTTTATTTCTGCGCAAAAACAACAACATGACAATTCTGCTGAAAACAACGTTAGTCCGGGTTAGTTCCATTCAAATCATGCAAATTAGAGTTCAAAACAAGGGCAAAAGAGTTTGGAAAAGTAGATACGATGGAGACGTATTATCCGCCTAGAGTTAGGGGAGAAAACCAAAGGAGTCTGCAAAGCTCCCAAAGCTTAATAAAAATTAAGATTTGTCTAGGCACATCTAGATGTGACGTAGTTATTGCATATCTAAATAATTAAATTAGGAATATATAATAAAAAGGAAAAAAAAATAATTACACGAATCTCCATGCAAGTTCAATGATATAGCATTTAGATGTGCAATACTTATATCATATTTAGATGTGTTTTAACAAAACCGTAAAAGTATATCTAGGACATGCACAATCAAACGATCATCATCAACAGAAGAGTTGCCGATGCATCGTTGTTGCTGGTATCCTATCAGATTCGTTAGCTTGACTTTACCAATAACAGTTGAAAAATCTTCGTACATGTGTCGCTAAGGATCAATACTTCAAAGTTCGAGTCGTCGACACTGAACCTATAATCGACATGAAGCAAATGCCACCAAATATTGTCAGCGCACACGCACGTCGAGACACACTTTAAACTCGCCACCCCAAGGAGACAACAGGAATAATATGATTTTTTGGATTAATTTGTATGTGTCGACACTGTCAGCAATATTTTTGTTCTTATTATTACATCTTAGACTTTGCAAGAGTATTCGTCTTTTCTAACAATATCGGAAGAGACGCGGAATGTTCTGAATTTTCTCAACGGTGTGTCCTCAAGGGAGCTCCTTTTTCTAGATGACTCGAGAGTGCTCTTGTTCAGCACATATCGCGCTTAACAACGAGCAATGGCGCACCTTATGTCCGAGGTGGGCCGGACCATTGGACAGTTTTTATTTTATTCAGGACTAGTAAAAGAACCCGTGCGTTGCAACGGGAGAAAAACAATAATAATATCCAATGGTGCTGATCATATTATGTCTTTAAAATTTTAGCACATTTCTTGAAAATGCATCAACATTTTTTGAATTAGCAAACATTTTTTTCAATTGCACTCAAAAAATAACACACAAACTTTTTTTCAAAATCATGGACTTCTATTGTTTTCTCCAATATTGTTCTCAAAATTATGAACATTTTTTCGAATATGCGAATATTTTTTCAAAAATCCTGAGCATTTTTGAATTCACAAACATTTTATATTTTCTTCAAACTTTTATTTCAAAATTTCCAGTTTTATAAATTGCAAAAGTTTTTCAAAGTTCTAAATTATTTAAACTAAAAAATGGAACAGAAAAATGAAAATAAAAAATGAGACTAAAAACAGAGGCACGAAATATTTTTAAGATTTTTACACGAACTTTTGTTTAAAATCATTGACTTTTTTATTTTATGGACATTTTCTCAAAGTTTAAACATTTTTTTATATGCAAACATTTTTCAAAACTCGTGAGTAGTTTTTGAATTCTCAATAAAAATGTTTTTTTTAATATTTTATTTCAAAATTCGCAGTTTCTTAAAATTGAGAAAAGTTGTTTGAAGTTCTAAATTATTTAAAGTAGAAAAACAAAATGAAACTGAAAAGAAAAATAAAAAAACTAAACTAAAAAAACAGGCGGCCACGCATGGGCCAGCCCAAACAGGTATGTTGCATCTTTTTCTGACGGCCAGAGCGTAATATAGGAGGTGCCTACATGGCCGGCGCAGTCCGGAGCTTTTTCCTGTTTGAAACGTTTTTTATGACTTATATGTGGTATTGGTGAGTAATTTTAGTCAACTTTAAGGGTAATTTAGATGACGTACGGAAGAAGCACTATTTGCTTTATTAGTAGGTAAGATAAGATAAACAAAGGATCCTGATAAATGTCACACGAACGACACAAACAAATGACAAATTCCTCTGTGACAAATTTAATGACAGGAGGATGATAATTTTAGTTATCAAGTATGACAACTTTCTGTTCGGATGGCAAATTTCAGTTTTTTCTTTTTCTTTTAGGATAGAAAATTTAGTTTAAAAAATGTCAGGACCGAAGTGCTTAGTACCACACATATGACAGTCATCATTTGAATAAAGAAAATGTTGAACATACCGTCTGGATCTAGGTTATTTTCTTCCACAAACCGGATTAAAAGACGGGTATTGTTGATTTTTTAAAGATTTACGTTTTGCATTTTAAAACCTCCCAAAAGCTTGAACATATCCATGAATTTAAAATATTTCAAAAACATTTTGAAATGTTTATAAATTTTCCAATGTATTGTGATTTTGGAAAGGGCTGACCTATGTAGCGTGCCAGACATCCAGGGATAGCGATTGGTCGACATCCATTTGAGTATGCGCAGGATAGGATCCGCCGATTTTGAAATATGTGAGAGGCTATAACTCGCTTGTAGCGAGGTGCATGATGTGCTCAGTTTTTATTTTATTCAGGGATAAACAAATGATCCTGATAAATGTCACATGTATGACACAAACAAATAACAAATTCTTCTGTGACAAATTTAATGAGAGGAGGACGATAATTTTAGTTGTCAAGTATGACAACTTTCTGTTCGGATAGCAAATTTCAGTTTTTTTTCTTTTTCTTTTCGGATAGAAAATTTAGTTTAAAAAATGTCAGGACCGAAGTGCTTAGTACCACACATATGACAGTCATCATTTGAATAAAGAAAATGTTGAACATACCGTCAGGATCCATGTTATTTTCTTCCACAAACCGGATTAAAAGACGGGTATTGTTGATTTTTTAAAGATTTAGGTTTTGCATTTTAAAACCTCCCAAAAGTTTGAACATATCCATGAATTTAAAATATTTCAAAAACATTTTGAAATGTTTATAAATTTTCCAAAATATTGTGATTTTGGAAAGGGCTGACCTATGTAGCGTGCCGGACATCCAGGGATAGCGATTGGTCGACATCCATTTGAGTATGCGCAGGATAGGATCCGCCGATTTTGAAATATATGAGAGGCTATAACTCGCTTGTTGCGAGGTGCATGATGTGCTCAGCTCAGACCCCCCCCCCCCCCCCAAATGGGTCGGTCCCCTGCTCTTTAAGATAAGTTATTTATTAGATGATTTATATTTTGAAAATGGGAAATTATTTTCCTTACTATTTTTTTAATAAAAATGTGCATCCATCTTTTTAAATAAGGTAGAGAAAAATTTTGTGTTGTTAAAAGTTTGCTGTTAGTACTAAAAAGTTTTATGCTGCATTTTAAAATTGTTGACATGTTAAAAGAATCGGAGATTTTTAGACTATCACGCATTTAAAAAATATTTGTAACATTTAGAAATATATTTATCCAGTGTAAACAAGTTCAAGTAATTCAAATACTTTTTTTGTGAAATTTAAACAAATTGTACGTGGAATTTTTAGAAAATGTTCACGCATTTCAAACATATGTTTGTGACATTTAAAAAATGTTTATACAATATAAAATATGTTTGCATAGTTTTAGAAAAAGATTCATGCCATTAAAAAATTCAATGTGTATTTGAAAAATGTGTAACATGTATTAAAAATATATTCAAAAACATGTATTCAAAAATGTATCTCATATATTTAAAAAAAAATATTCACGCGCATTAAAAAATGTTATGCGCGAAATAGAAAAATGTGCAAAGATAACCACTATTATGTGGACATTTGGCATCCTCGTAATCGTGTGAAGCATGGCGAAGATAGGTGGGGTCCTACCACTAAAAACAGATTAAAAAGGATAACCCCTGCTGTCTTGCCTGGCTTCGGCTGGTGTACCCTTAATCTGGGTATTATCAAGATTACCACCGACAGGGCATTAAATATTTACTGATGGTCGGGATGGTGAGGGAGGTGATGCGCACTTGCACATTGAACGAGGCCCTGTTTGTTTTAGAAGTCCTAACACTTATTTTAGTCCCAACTAAAAGTTCCTAGTCCTTACCCGTTTGTTTTCATGGACTAAACAAGGACTAGAGGTCACTAAATGACATGTAAAAAGATCATGTTATCCCTACTAATAAACTAGAAGTTATTAAATGACATGCTAAAAGTAGGGGCATTGTTGAAAAAAGTGTCAAAAAGTCCTAAAAAGATTCTCCCATAGGGACTTCTTCCTTTAGTCCCAAATACTCACTTTTAGTAACTAAAAGTCCCTCCTGTTTGTTTCACATGAGACTAAAATGGGACTTTTTTTAGTCCCTACATCAAAAAATCCCTGAAAACAAACACCCCTGAGACCGCAAGCTGGCTTCATGAAACTCCAGCTTTCTCGCGACGAATGTCCTAGCCGACTACCCTAGGAATTCTTTTATTTGAATAAAGCTTTTTGGTTTGCCTGCAAAAAATATAAGAAAAATACACAATGTGTATTGGAAAAACTAGGCATGTTTTTAAAATAGAAAAACAAAGAAAAACCTACGAAAACAAAATAAAGAAACAAGGAATACCATAAAAAAATCGATTAAAGTAGTGAAAACCGATAATAAAAAATATATAGAGAAAAAGGAAAAAAAATCACGGGAGAGGCAACTAAAATACTGGACCGGCCAACCAGGGACGGAGCCAGGAAATAGTGATAGGGGGGCAAGAACTAGAAGTGTCAAAATTATAGTATAGACATTCACAAAATTTGAAAGATCTAGGGTATATGTTTGTATTGTGTTTGTGGTCATCATGTCAAACAACAGCACACCAGATTTTGGCGGAGCAAATGGTAGCCTCGCCAAAAATTGGGCTGCACTATAAAGTTGAATAAGAGATTGGGTTAGGATGAGCTAAATAATTTTACTTTAACCAAAACAGAGGATATATATCATCTGGTCAACCCTGAATTTTTTGGTTGAATGCTTATGTGCTTTGATCCAAACAGCCCCCTAGCTAGTTTATATTTGGTCATTCTTCAGTAAACAAAATAAAGATTACATTCCATATTAATATGAAATTTTATTTCCAAGTATTAGTATCAAAGATCAGTAATTTTCAAGCTAATTGTTGATGTCTAGTTCTACCATTACACTGTTATGGTTTAAAAGGCACAAAGTAATCTAATGATTTACTCGAAAAAAAGGAACTGGTTCTGGAGATAACTGCAAAAACTTGTGGTTTGAAAGACACAAACTAATCTAATGCTAAAATCGATCTAACCTTTTTCCCTTCGTTTGGTCGCTCATTGGTCCGGCCGGCCGGCCAAAATGCGCCGATGGATCGACATGATGGCGCCTTTGTGCCCCCTTCCTTCTCGTTAAAGAAATACGATAGATCACCATCTAGCAATTGGCCACGGAGGTTCGATCGCAGGAGCAGGTTTTGAACACGGTCGCAGGAGCAGGTTGGAAACGAAGCATCTGGATGAGATCTGAACTATTTTTTTTAAGGTATGGTGTACTAGGCTGGCCTCTTTGCTTCCATAATAGTGGGCTGATCTCCTTTTATATTTCCTAGAATTTGGGCCTTCTGCATATGTAAAGCAATCCACGGGCCTGGTTAAGGAAGGCACAGGGGGGCAATGCAAGGAACGGACAGTTGCGTAGATGATTTTTTCTAGCGAAAACTACTCGCTATTATTGGACGACACGATCGATAGGGGGGGGGGGGGTCTCGCCCCCCCCCCCCCTGAATCCGTCCCTGCGGCCACCTAGCCTACAATGAGATGTATAAAATGGGAAAACAAGGGCAAAACAATTACAATACTTTATGCTGTAAAACAAGAGGAAGAAAATTGCACTACATGTCTTGTCAAACAACTGATTATCCGTTGTAACTGAAGCATTTGTGCCTCCCATCAAAAGCAATTAGTGAAAACACTCCAATATTAGCAAGTTGAATGGCTAAATATGTATCAATTCACTAACCTTGCGCTCGATGTGACACATACGACCCAGTAGTCTGTCCTCCACACTTGATGTTTTATTTGATGAAAATAATGAAAACAAGTCCACTCCTTTATGAATCCCAAGGGCATGCTCATTGCCTTTTCTTAATCTCGATTGCAGACAGTTAATATCCTTAGGTCCCTTTAGTACAAACTGGAACTTAGGGACAATTAACATCATCTGTTCAAGACTATCATACTATATGTTAGGCAAAATGTCAGGAATTTTCATTATTAATTTATGTATTTATATATATTTGAATTATAAATCAATATTAAAAAACAATAATGAACACATATATTGTTGTCACATGGGGTATGATGTCACCTATGGACCCTCAAAATTTAAATAGTTGGGGGAGCAAATGAATCTAATAATTGCATTGTTGATTGGAGAATGGAACATAGGGTCGAACTCGTAGGGTCGCACAATTAACATTCGGTAGCGCTAGGGTAATGTTGAGATGTTAATAGTGGAAATTCTGAAAGTTGTTCGAAGTCTCGGATGGGATCCGAGACATCACGAGGAGCTCCAAAATGGTTGGGAGGTAAAGATTTAGATATGGAAAGTCATATTCAGGGTGTTCCAAAAAGTTCAAGAATTTTTCGGTAAAGTACTGAGAAGGTTATAGAAGGTTCCGCGGGTTCCATCATGGGTTCCAACGACCTAGGAAGGGCTCACATGGACCGAGGGGTGGGGATAAAACCCACATGGGCTGGCTGCACCATTCGCTCTAGTTGCTAGCATCTCCATAAAATAGATCTTGGATGTTTCGTAGAATTTTTTTTGTTTTTCTTGCAATGTTCCCAACATAAGATGTCGAGGACAACGATGTGAGGATGCCCGTCTCGATGGTGCAGGGACGCCGAGCATGGCGATAACGTATTGGTGCAGCGATAGAAGAATTAGGGCATGTGAGGGGGGAAGGGAAGCATGGCTAAGGTAGAGCCTTTTATATAGGCATGCACAACGATGGAGCGACCTCGACTTCACCAAAGCCTTCCAAATAATTCGAGACCGCGTAGAACTTGTGGCGATAACCGAGCATGTGCACCATCGGATTAAAAGAATACGTGTCAACAAAAGAAAGAATAGCAAAACCCGAGAGCACCACACATACGTATAAACAATGAACCAACCAAACCGTTGAACAACAAAAAGGACACAAAACAACTACGTAAAACCATGAACGAACCGAAGGTAAAAAGAAACATGCGCCAATCAGTTGGAATCATGTATAAAAACATCTACAATTGGACCCTCGTATCCGTCCCAAACGCGTGGACGGACTGTCCGATCAGTGCCTTGACGGAAAAATGCCACCCAACCAGGCTCCCCATAGCCAGGCCAAACACTTGAACTCACTGAAACTCACCGTATCTGACCCATATCTCGGGCGCATATGAGGAGACCCAGATGCACCCCCGGCATGCCCACCACCTAGGACTAATGGATAGGGCCCATACAGGGATGCAGGCAGACTACTGGTCCGACGAGCGCCTCCTTCGCTCTGTGCCATGTGGCGCCACTCCGGCGTTCCGCCCGAGGTATGAAGACAACTATTAAAGCTGAAATGCAGTAGCAGAACCCTAGCTGCCCCATTTCTTCCCCTTTCTCCTCTCCATCGTCGACGCTTCTACTTTCGTTCGCCTCTTGCGATGCACATGCACTTGATCACAACCTACGCCATGCTCACTCCGTAGCATAGGTTGGAACTGCTGGAGCAGATCCAGGCGAGGCGAATTGCTTGTTTCGTCATCGGATTTGCTGGATCCGTAGGAGGATGAGGAGGAGACAGGGAAGGAGGAGGGGGGGGGGGGAGGAGGGGGAGCAACTACGGGAAGCACAACCAAAGGAGGATGAGGTGGCACATATGAAGGAGGAGGTATTGCCGACTACGGGCTTCACCATGGCGGACGCGCGGGTGGAGGGCGCATCCGTGGGCGTTTGGAGGGGGAGGTGGTATTGCGGTTGTAGATGCTCTAATTCCCCAAATTATGAGGGACAAACTATCTTAGCCGGTAGAATTATTCAAAGCGGTGTCGTTTGTATAAACACATGTCATTCTAATATAAACTAGATCATGAATTAATAGCCCGTCTATTATGAATTTAGGATGAAATTGTTATTGATATATTTGTATAACAGTAATTATTTTCTTGTGGTTTGCGATGTTTATTTTGTTGCATTTTTTTTTATTTTTTTTTAAATTTGTGGTGTTATGGGCCACATAATAGTAATTTTCTTATTTGTGTGTAATATTTAAATTAGGCTGATAGGAGCTTGTATACGTATTAATACTTTTGCAGCAGCAGTTTTTGTGTATTGATGTGTATGTTGAACGTTTTTAGTGAGGGTTTAATTATGTATATTTATGTAGGATCGTAATCGCTTAAGATATATTTGTATTACATTAATTATTTTCTTGTGGTTTGCGATCTTTATTTTGATGCAATTTTTTTGTTTTATTTTTTGGAAAATTTGACGTCTGCATCACACCACCCACGTCGTTGCCTCGTCTGGAATACACCGCCCGCGCCGTTGCCTCGTCTGGATCAATCGAGCCCCACAGCGCATACACAGATGGGCTATCATACCGGCCCATCCAAAGCCCAATCAACCACAGACCTTCGAAAAAATCGCCATTGTAGCAGCCCCTTAGGACATGCGGCCCAAGTCGCGGTAATCAAGTGCTGAAACGATTATCTGACAGCTAAAAATGATTAAAAGAAAAATCTGACGGTCGTTAGTGTTGGGAGCGTTAGAGAGCTCGCTTTAGGTGCAGTTTTACTGTCCTAAATTGGAGAGGAGAGGGAAAAAAGGGAAAAATAAAAGCAGGAAGCTAATTTGAGCTCTGAATTTTTTTTTACCAAGCTTCTCGGATGTCATTTGTGTGTGAAATTTTGCATGAACCTAGAAGGTCCCTTGTCTTTAATGTGTTTATTAAATCGCATTTTAAATGTTTTAGTTGTATTTCTGTTTCCAAAAATACTTTATATATGAAAATAATGTTAACATGTAATTACTGTATGCATAATTTCTTATGGGCGTGCGCTTTTTTTTCGAAAGCACTGTTCACACGAAGTACCATTCGAACACAACATGTTCATCCGCAGGCACATCTATTACTGTGCATATGTGTTGTTCATGAAAGATTACTGCACATGCTTAATTAATAAGCACAATTGTTGTTTCGTTGAGGACATTGTTTATTGGCTGTGACGTGTCAAACTCACAGAGCCTTAAAAAATCCAAAAACAAAGAGTCGCTCCTAGCTTAGCCGATTTAATATACTAATAATACACAAAAGTGTGAATCTGTCCAATTTAAATAGTCGAGGGAGCAAATGAATCACAGTTTTGCACTGTTGATTGATGAATGGTAAAACTGCTTATTATCTTATTTTTCTACCAGAAAACAACTGTAGTCTTGACCATCGCGGTGGAATAATCTAGTAGTACTATTTCCGTCCCAAAATTCTACGTAACTTGACTTACAAAATCTACATCTTTGTAGTCAGAAGAAATACAGTGGACACATGTGGCTTTTCCAATGGGAGGTCCGATAAACTCTTAGCATCATGTACGTTGTTGGATTTCTCGAACTCAGCTGGTTATACATTGATCCGTGAGTATTTGCATTTTTCTAAACAAACCAACTTGGAGAGTTGGTGATAATATTAAAAACAAGAAGTAAGTCTAGGCTCGGCAGTGGAATGAGTGCCCTTCCACACAAGGGGCATAATAAGAGCGCCTACACCCAAACCCTTAAATTCGGTTATTCAAAAGCCCGCCGACACATTTATGCGCGTTTGTCAACATTGATCATCATACTTTAAATTTCTCTTTCCATATCTCATTTTTTCATATTTCATCCCTCGTATCCATACAAAAACATGCAAACTATAATTTACTCCCTCCGTTCCTAAATATAAGTCTTTAAAAAAATTTCATTAGTAGACTACATACAGATGTATGTAGACATATTTTAGAGTGTAGATTCATTCATTTTGCTTCGTATGTAGACTCCTAGTGAAATATCTTAAAAGACTTATATTTAGGAACGGAGGGAGTACATACTAAATACTAGTGTACTAAGCTTTTTCATCGGTGGAGATGGCCTGTATTGGAGATTGAGCCGCGTGAGTCACCTCCACCACCGCCTGCGCCGGCTCCTACGCCGCCTCCTGAGCCTCCTGCGTCGACCACGCTTCCTCCATCCAACGCTTGGCCACCGCAGTCGACTCAGAGCGGATGGAGTTGAGGATGGCCAACTGCTTTGGCCATAGATCGTCCGTCATCGGTGGCTCCTCCTCCGGCTCCTGCGGCGGCGCCTCCTCCTCCGGCTCCTGGGGCGCCTCCTCCTCCTCCAGCACATGTGGCTCTTCCTCGGGCTCCTCCCCATCTCCTCCCTTTCCTCGAAATCCACCTTCGTTTCCAGATGTAGCCCCGCTTTCCTTCGTATTCGGACCTGCTGAAGGAGGAAGAGACAATACTGGATCGTGGCATGGCTGATGGACTCGGAGAGGGAAGTGGTCGGGTGGCGGCGAAGAGAGGGAGGAGGCGAATGTGCTAGGGCTGGGGGGAGGGGGGCGCCGACCGACTTAAATAGAGGGGCCCAACCTCGGAGCGGCGCCACGCGGTGTTCACACCGCGCCGACAGTCGTGGCGTTCGTCAGACCGTCGGGTTTACCGGCGAGTCCGCATGGGGCCAAGCTGTTAGTCCGACGTGGCGGGCGTGCCCGGGCGCGTCCGGTCTCCCCCATATCCACCCAATATTTGGGCTGAAAATGGGGGATGTCGGTCAGTCTGGACGTTTTAGGCCAGTTTGAGAGGTCCGTCTGGGTCAATTTTTATGACCGGGTAGTGACCAGACGGCCTACCCAAGCGCTTGACGAGGCTTTGAGGTATCCGACTCTAGATGCTCTAAATAGAGGCCCATACCCCTTGCACACCATTCTTGGTTGAAAAGGAATTTGACACAACCGAGTTACTCCCTCCGTCCCAAAATAAGACATCATCATGAAACAACATCATCATGAAGATCTAGAGGGGCATTAGAGCAACTCCTCTAGCGATGGCCGTCGGTGTCTGATCCACAAGAAGTCAGGGGAGAGGACGAGGTCGAGACTGGAGAGGTCGCGGTGCTGCTGATGTGCTGTCGCAGTGGGCACACCGCCCTGATTTTCCCTTGTCGCCGTCACCGTCGATGCATCTTTTTCTTTTTTCTTTTTATGTGTCGATAATTGAGAGACATAGGATCCGAGAGGGCAACCTCTAAACGAGATTTTCAAAGAGAGAAGTTGGGAAGAGGTGGATGCTTCAGGAATCCATTGTATCTGTAAAACAAAGCAACACCCAATAGATCCACGTAACACTCCATGTAAATGATCACAAAGTGGTAAAAAGATCCAAAAAGGAAAAAAGTTAGCGTGCGTCCACAACTTGGTGTCGTTGAACATGTCTGTTTCCACCCCTCACCACTAGCGCTGGATGCAGATTGTTGTGGATCCACGGAGGTCTGAGGGAGGTGGTGTCTGGTAGGGAGATGTCGAGTTGGCGCGTGGATGGCGGACGTTGTCTCCATCACTAGCCTCAGTGTAAACTGACCGCGCCCAGGGTGTATCTCATCGTCTAAACCATCGCGTGCGCGTAGAACTATGCTGGCCCGACAGATGTGCATGACAAGAAGTAATGGACCAACACCATGCTGACAAGCTAAATGAGGATAACGCGTTGAGGGAGTCGTGCGCCCAAGAAGCGTGGTGGAGGCCACGGCTCCGTGGCCATGTTGTCGATGTCAAAGATGGCATGTGATGATAGGTCATAAGTTTCAATTGGATGGATGGACCTGAGAGTAGCCCTCCATGTACATGCCTTTGTTCCACACGGAGTGGAGCTTGGTGTATTTCAGGTAGAGCCGAACAGTGGTTTTGTTCTGGAGCTTGACGTTCTTGGAGAATACGAAATGGGGGTGTGACGGGGATGGGAAATAGAGGACGCGAATGGAGGAGGTGCGTTAATGCGTCTGAGGCATCAATGTTTTGCGACGAAGAGATCTCAGCCGACTTCACTTATGACAACCATGTATACGATGTTGAAAATATGCCCTAGAGGCAATAATAAATTATTTATTATCATATTTCAGCGTTTATGATAATCTTTTATTATCCGTGTTAGAATTGTATTGATCGAAAACTCAGATACATGTATGAAAACATAAACAACACCGTGTCCCTAGTGAGCCTTTATGAGACTAGCTCCTTGATCAAATATGGTTAAAGTTTCCATACCATATACATGATTTGTCATTTGATAACGAGATCACATCATTAGGAGAATGATGTGATGGACAGGACCCGATCGTAATCATAGCATTTGATTGTATCACTTAGTTTATTGCTATTGTTTTCTTCATGTCAAGTACTTGTTCCTAACACCATGAGATCATGCAACTCCATGACACTAGAGGAATGCCTTGCGTGTATCATCAAAAGTCACTTCCTAACTGAATAATCATAAAGATACTCTACATGTATCTTCGAGGGTGTGTGTTGGGTTGGCTTCGATCAAGACTGGAATTTTGTCACTCCGTATGACAAAGAGGTATCTTTGGGCCCTCACGACAATACAACATCACAAGAATCTTGCAAGCAATGTGACTAAGAAGTTAGTCACAAGATTTTTTATTACGGAACGAGTAAAGAGACATGCCGATAACAAGACTGAACTAGGTATGAAATATTGATGGTCAAATCTCGGACAAGTAACATATCGGTAGACAAAGGGAATTGCATATGGGATTAACTGAATCCTTGACATCCTGGTTCAGCCGATGAAGATCTTCATGGAATATGTAGGAACCAATATGGGCATCCAGGTCCCGCTATTGGTTATTAACCAGAGAGGTGTCTCGGTCATGTCTACATGATTCTAGAACTCATAGGGTCGCACACTTAACATTCGGTAGCGCTAGGGTAATGTTGAGATATTAATAGTGGAAATTCTGAAAGTTGTTCGGAGTCTGGATGAGATCCAGGACATCATGAGGAGCTCTGTAATGGTTGGGAGGTAAAGATTTAGATATGGAAAGTCATATTCAGGGTTTCGAAAAAGTTCAAGAATTTTTCGGTAAAGTACCGAGAAGGTTCCGCGGGTTCCATCGTGGGTCCCAACGACCCAGGAAGGGCTCACATGGACCGAGGGGTGGGGCTACAACCCACATGGGCTCGCTGCACCATTCCCTATAGTTGCTAGCATCTCCATAAAATAGATCTTTGGTGTTTCGTAGGATTTTTTTGTTTTTCATGCAATGTTCCCAACATAGAATGTCAAGGACAACGATGTGAGGATGCCCGTCTCGACGGTGCAAGGACGCTAAGCATGGCGATAACGTACTAGTGCAGTGATAGAAGAATTAGGGCATGGGAGGGGGGAGGGGAGAAGCATGGCTAAGGTGGAGCCTTTTATATAGGCATGCACAACGATGGAACGGCTTGGACTTCACCAAAGACTTCCAAATAATTCAAGACCGTGTAGAACTTGTGGCGACAACCGAGCATGTGCACCATAAGATTAAAGGAAGACATGCAAACCAATCCATGATTGGATGGTTAGGAGGACTGTGGTATTTCCTATCCACCAGAGTTCAAGTCTTAGACTTAACGTTGGTGCTTTCATTTTCCTCGTCAATCTCAAGATGATGTGTCGACTTAGTCTTTCGTAGGTACTCACACGGGTAGGGTGTGCATGCGTGCGTTCATAGGGATGAGTGTACACTCGTGTATGTGAACGACTTTGATTGTACTCTAGTAAAAAAAATTAAAGGAAGACGTAACGACTACGTAAAACCATGAAGGAACCGAAGGTAAAAAGAAACATGCGTCAATCAGTTGGAATCATGTATAAAAACATCTACAACTGGACCCTCATACCCGTCCCAAACGCCCGGACGAACTGCCCGATCAGTGCCTTAACGGAAAAACGCCACCCAACCAGACTCCCCATAGCCGGGCCAAACACTTGAACTGACCGACACTCACCGTATCCGGCCCAATCTCGGGCGCATATGGGGAGGCCCAGACGCACCCCGGCGTGCCCACCACCTAGGACTATTGGATAGGGCCCATACAGGGATGCGGGCAGACTACTGGTCCGACGGGCGCCTCCTTCGCTCTGTGCCATGTGGCGCTGCTCCGGCGTTCTGCCCGAGGTACGAACACGACTATTAAAGCCGAAATGCGGCAGCAAGCTGCCCCATTTCTTCCCCTTTCTCCTCTCCGTCGTCGACGCTTCTACTTTCGCCCGCCTCTTGCGATGCAGAGGCACTGGATCACAACCTACGCCATGCTCACTCCGTGGCATAGGTTGTAACTGCTGGAGCATATCCAAGTGAGACGAGCTGCTTGTTTCGCCATCGGTCTTCCTTCGGATTCGTTGGATCCGTAGGAGGATGAGGAGGAGACAAGGAAGGAGGAGGAGGAGGGTGAGGGGGAGCAACTACCGGAAGCACAACCAAAGGAGGATGAGGTGGCACATTTGAAGGAGGAGGTATTGCCGACTACGGGCTTCACCATGGCAGACGCGCAGGTGGAGGGCGCGCCCGTGGGCGTTTGGAGGGGGAGGTGGTATTACGGTTGTAGATGCTCTAATCCCCCAAATTATGAGGGACAAACTATCTTAGCCGGTAGAATTATTCAAAGTGGTGTCGTCCGTATAAACTGATGTCGTTTTAACATAAACGGGAGAGGGGAAAAAAGGGGGGAAAATAAAAGGAAGAAGCTAATTTGAGTTTTGAATTTTTTTGTACCAAGCTTCTCGGATGTCATTTGTGTGTGAAATTTTGCGTGAGCCTAGAAGGTCCCTTGTCTTTAATGTATTTATTAAATCGCATTTTAAATGTTTTAGTTGTATTTCTGTTTTAAAAAATGTTTTATATATGAAAATAATGTTAACATGTAATTACTGTATGCACAATTTCTTATGGGCGTGTGCATTTTTTCATGAAAGCACTGTTCACACGAAGTACCATTCAAACCCAGCATGTTAATCCGCAGGCACATCTACTACTGTGCATATGTGATTACAGTTCATGAAAGATTACTGCACATGCTTAAATAATAGGCACAATTGTTGTTTCGTTGAGGACATTGTTTATTGGCTGTCACGTGTTAAACTCACAGAGCCTTAAAAAAATCGAAAACGAAGAGGCGCTCCTAGCTCAGACGATTTAATACAGTACTATCTCTGTTTCAAATTCTTGTCTAAGATTTATTTAAATATGAATATAACTAACATTATAATGTGACTAGATACATTTATATTTGATAAATCTAAGATTTTTTTTTGAAACGGAGGGAGTAATATACAAATGCGTGAATCTGTCCAACTTAAATAGTCTAGGGAGCAAATGAATCACAATTTTGCACTGTTGATTGTTAAATGGTAAAACTGCTCATTATCTTATTTTTCTACCAGAAAACAACTGTAGTCTTGGCCATCGGGGTGGAATAATCTAATACTCCCTCCGTCCAAAAATTCTTGTTTTAGGTTTGTCTAGAAATGAATGTATCAAAATACTAAAACATGACTAGATATATTCTTATCTAAACAAATCTAAGACAAGAATTTTAAAATGGAGGGAGTACTTATGTAACTTGACTTACAAAATCTACATCTTATAGTCAGAAGAAATACAATGAACACCAGTGGCTTTTCCAATGGGAGGTCCGATAAACTTTTAGCATCATGTACGTTGTTGGATTTCTCGAACTCAGCTGGTTTATACATTGATCCGTGAGTATTTGCTTTTTTCTAAACAAGCAAACTTGGAGAGTTGGTGATACAAAATCTACATCTTACAAACGCACACAGACTCGATAGTGGAATGAGTGCCGTTGGCACCATAAGAATATCTATAGCCGGACCCTTTAAATTCGGTCATTCAAAAACCCGCGGACACGTCTGTGTGCGTTCGTGGACATTGACGGATCACATCTTAAATTTATCTTTTAATATTAATTTTTTCATATTTCATTCCTCAAATCCATGTAAAAACATGCAAACTACATTTTACGTACTAAATACTAGTGTACTAAGCTTTTTCTTCGGCGGAGATGGCCAGCACCGGAGCCTGAGTCCCCCGCGCCGCCTCCTACGCCGCCTACTAAGCCTCTTGCGCCGCCTCCTGAGCCTCCTGCGCCGCATGCGCTTCTTTCATCCAACGCCTCACCACCGCAGCCGACTCAGTGCAGATGGAGTTGAGGATGACGAGCTGCTTCGGCCACAAATCATCCATCCGCGGTGGCTTCTTCTCCGGCTCCTGCGGCGGCGCCTCCTCCTTCGGCTCCTGGGGCGCCGCCTCCTCCTCCGGCGCCTGTGGCTCTTCCTCGGGGTCCTCTCCCATCTCCCCCCCTTCTCGAAATCCACCTTCGGTTCCAGAGGTAGCCTTGCTTTCCTTCGGATTCGGACCTGTTGAAGGAGGAAGAGACGGTACTGGATCGTGGCATGGCTGACGAACTCGGAGAGGGAAGTGGTCCGATGGCGGCTGAGAGAGGGAGCAGGCGAATGTGCTAGGGCTGGGGGCGCCGACCGACTTAAATAGATGGCCCCAACCTCGAAGTGGCGCCACGCGACGTTCACACCGCGCCGACGGTCGTGGCGCATGTCGGACCGTTGGGTTTACCGGGGAGTCTATGTGGGGCCAAGCTATCAGTCCGATGTGGCGGGCGTGCCAGGGCTCCCCCATATCCGCCCAATATTTGAGCTGGAAATGGGGGTTGCCGGTGAGCCCGGGCGTTTGAGACTGGTTTGAGAGGCCTGTGTGGTGGATTTTTTGTGACCGGGTAGTGACCGGATGGCCTGCCCGGACGCTTGATGAGGCTTTGAGGGGTCTGACCGTAGATGCTCTAAAGAGAGGCTCATACCCCTCACGCACCATTCTTGGTTGAAAAGGAATTTGACACAACCGATACAAGTTACTCCCTCCATCCCAAAATAAGACATCATCATGAAACAACATAATCATGAAGACATCTAGAGGGTCATTAGAGCATCTACAGCCGGACCCCTCAAATCCGACCTCTCAAACACCCGCGAACGCGCTCCAGCAGATCCGCGGACGCATCCGGATGACTCCTCATATTTCGCTCTTTGCATCCACATTCTTAAATCCGGACTCTCAAATCCATACAAAGCCATGCATGTCGATCATCATATACAAATTGTTCGAATTCAACAGTTTTAAACAAAAGCAAAAGATAGCATAATTCAACCAAACGGACATGCCCAAATGAAATCAATGTTCGGCCAACAAGTGATGTCGGATAACTCGTCCGACGAGTTCGTCCATGCGTCCTGCTCCGCCTGGGCATCCATCTCTGCTTGCACCCGGGCTGCCTCTTTCGCCCGCATCCTGGCAACGATCGCCGCCTGCATCCGGGCTACCTCCACTGTTTGCATCCTGGCCTCCTGCTCCACGCGCTGTTGCAGTCGTAGTCGCCCTGGCCACATCCAATGTCGTACAGTCGTTCATCTCCTTCTTCTTGTCCACAAGCCATTTGGCATGTTCATCCAAAATGGATTCATCCATGAGCATGAATTTTTACATTCTCCGCCTCGCGTGAGAGTTGAAACCTCTCCTTCTCGAGCTCAATATCTCCAAATGGAAGGAGTAAGGGGAGCCCGACGCACTGGGGGTGACATCTCATCGACGACGCCCGCATGTAGCTGTGCAGCCAACTCCCTCTGTCGCTGCCGGCGACGGCGCATCTTACGGGCGTTGTTCTCCGGCTTGCGAGACAAAATGCAGGAAGGCCCGCCCACGGACCAGGCGGACTGTGTCTCCGTCGCGGTGGTGGGGGATGGGGTGGAAGACAACACGACGGTGGATCGAGACGGGTGGTGTGGATGGAGAGCAAGGGTGCCGGACGGCGAGGGAAATGTTGACGGACGGCGGGAAAGGACAAGGGTTTGGGGGATTTGGTGCAATTTGAGGTAGGGTCAGGCTGTCGGGTCCGACATGATGGGTGTGCCCGGGGGCGCTCGGTCTTCCCCATATCCGCCCCATATTTAGGTTAGAAATGGGGGGTGCCGGTCAGTCCGGACGTTTGAAGCCGGTTTAAGAGGTCCGCCTGGATCGATTTTCTATGATCGGATGACAGCCTATCCGAATGTTTGAGAAGGGTTTAAGCGACACGACCCTAATGCTCTTATCGAGCATAACATGGAAGCAAGGCCCTCTAGGACCTCTCACCCTCAACTGTCTGAGACACTGTGGATCCTCCTTCAGGCCCGTCTATTTTCAGGGTAGACAAGAAAGAAGATGGGTGTTGCTGCCATGGATCAAGGTGGGACACGGAATATTTTTGTGAAATGGCCAACAAAGAGATGGTCCGCAAGTGGAACAGGGAGGACACAACTGGGCCACCAGGCTGGCTAATTTGCCATTTACGGGTATTCACACCGAGCCACCCAAGCAATGTGCCTCCATCTAGAGTCCAACGACTTAGCAAAAGTTGAATTCTGGAGTTCGTTGTCCTCCCCCATTCTCAAATTTCTCACCTTAAGTTTTCTTTTAAGAAATGTAAATGTTTCTCCACAATGCATATGCTCAACCTTCACTAGTGGGGACATGGCCTATAGTCCCGGCCCGTAAGGGGCTTTAGTCCCGGTTCACCAACCGGCACCAAAGAGGCGGGACTAAAGGCCTAACCTTTAGTCCCGGCCTGTTCCAAGCCGGGACCAAAGGTGCTCCACGTGGGCGCCTCGAAGCGCCCTGAGGGTCAGGCCCTTTAGTCACGGGTCTTAACACGGACCGGGACTAAAGAGTTTCTGCAGATTTTGTTTATTTTAGGGTTTTAGGGTTTTAGGGTTTAGGTGTTCGGGAGATTAACGTGATGCCTCGTTTGGTGTTCGGGAATTAGTTTTCATATAATTCTAAATATACATGTTTATGCATATATATATAAGATTAACTTATCTTACAAGCGAGCATATATATACAATTATATGGAGATCTGAATTATCGGGACTAGAGCCCGTCTATTCGATTACATGGACCAACATAAGTAATGGCCCCTAGCTACACTAAATCGTCCTTTGTCATCTATAGCTTCCGTCCTCAGAAAGGTCGCAAGCTCCTCTGCAACAGCAATCGCGCGTTGCTCTGATAGGTACTTCTCCCTCATGGCCGTGTACTATATAAGAAGAGGAGATGAATATGAATATCAATCATGATAACAAAGAATGACGGGTAAAAATAGAGGTGTGAATGTTCATTTCTTACGTCGTATGTGTAATCCTTGTGCTCACAGGTAAACGTGCGAATGGTCTCGCAAACATAGTATCCGCATAGATGTGTCCCCCGTGGCTGCTGGTCGCACTTTACGAGAATAGAATATATATAATCAAAATAATAATCTAGAATCATAAATGTATTGAAAATAGAAGTATATCATACTACTACTTACCTGAGCCGCTCTAAAGGTCAGCTTCTCATGCTTGATACCGGGAGTCACGCACTTGAACCGCTTCTAAACCCTGCCCGACAAGGAAAATGATTTGCTAAGTTTTTAATTAATTAATATATCAGAAAATCATCGAAAGAGAGCGATAGAGCGCAAGAATGATTGAAATTACCCTTGGAGCATGTCCTGCAGGCTTTGGAACTGTTCCAAGGGTCTCGATAATGGGTCGAAGGCATCAACTCTTCCCTTATCAATTTGAATGTCCAACAGAATCCAATGATAGCTGCACATATATATATATATGACAAATTTTATCTACCACCGGTGGTAGTTACCACCACCTGCGTTTTGTATGTTGTATGGAGTATGTATCAAATTGAAGAGTATGTATGCATAGTATGTAGTATATAATCATGTTTAGGTAGTATATATACTGTTTTTTGGTAGTATGTATCATATATATATATATATATGTCAGTAACTTATCAATTACACTTATAAGTGAATGGACACAACAGAGTAAAGACCCTCACTTGAAGTTGTATGGAAACAGTATGTGGTCACAGAAATTTTGATCTGTTAGAAACCTTAGAAGGTTTTCCTCGGTCTCCTTGGGTTTATTAGTTAGCGTCGCTATATGTATTTTATCTGGGTCAATAAACCCAATATTTAGGATGTTCCTACTTTTACATTCCAGAATCTTCATTCTGCATAATAGAGTACAAGTTATATGTAGACAATGAATTGAAATAACTAAACAAGTTATATGTAGACAACGAATTGAAAAACTTACAGACAATAGCAACTCATAAGCGATTTGTCGAGGGCGTCGGCATTGTACATCTGGAAGAGTTCATCAAACTCGATATGGATTTGTTCGGGGCGGCCGTAGTACTCCCGTGGGACACGCGCCACGATCATCGTTCTCCCATTCTTTGATTCACTTAAGTACCATGTATGCAAGTAACACATATTTGTTGGGAGATCATCAAACTTATCTTTGCTGACCAAAGACGCTCCCATGTCAAACTGTGGCTTAGGGGCTACCACAGCCTTGGGTAACCTGTCGTCTTGGGAAGGCAGAACGTCTTCAACCGGGATACCCCATTCATCCGCCCACTTCTTTGCTAATTCCAAATCTTGCCCCTGCACCAGAGAGGGAACATTCTCGGGTAACATCCTGAGGAGTGGGATCAACTGTTTGGCCTGTTGTCCAAGCTGAGGAACGTCTGATCTTTTTTTGCTTGTAGTTGAACTTGATTTGCTCCCACTTGCACTTGCACGTGATCTGCTCTTTTTCCCTTCCTTCTGCAATGTGCGTGTATAGTCATCAGGCTTATGGTGTAAGTCATACTGTGATGGAAGGGTCGTGAAGTATTTTGCATATGCTATTTGCTTCTCGGTGTATTCCGAGCGGGGCTCGGGTGCCTTCTTTTTCATCTGCGCATCATAATGTTCCTTTGCTATCCTGACGTTTTCCTCGTCGGTACGATCATAAGGTCTGATTGGAAGATTAGCATGAGGTACCTCTGGGAGGGGCGACAGTTTGCGCTTTGGGGAGCTCCGTCGCTTAGAACTCATCGACGGAGCGTTCTTGCTGGCACGCTTTCGCTTAGTATCCTTAGCGGGCGGCGGCGTAGACAGACGACCCAAGTCCGGCGGCGGTGATCGAGATGGACTCGTGTTGTGCTGGCCTCGTCATGTGGAGGGCTTGGAGGTGATGGAGGTGTAGGTGACCTGCGACGACTCGGAGGCGGTGTTGTCCTTGGGGCCGAGCCTGGAAGCTTGATGTAGTTCTTGTCCCATAGGATGACTCCACACGGTACTTCTCCGAGTGTCCTCTCATCTTCGGGTCCAGCTATGTTGAGCTCCATATCATGAAACCCCGCCATATGATTTCATCCACCCCGACTTTAGCAAAGCCAGCTGGAATCTCACGGCCATGCCAGCGTGCATCAGGGCCAGAAGGTAAAGCTTGTCCGACGGCCACCTTCATGGATATGTTCTTGAATTTCTGATGGAGTTCACATGATGTTGACTCCTTGATTCCATCCATGGGGTAGCCGGGACCGCCCTCTATCATTCTTCGTGCATCGTCGGGCGGGGCCTCAGATTCAGCTACGCTGCTTTTCCGCTTAGATGGGGCGTCGGTAATATCGAGTGCAGGATCTTCCTGGCGCGCTACTCCTCTAAGCTCATCAATCTGCTTCTGTTGCTCGTTAAGCCTGGCAAGCAACTGGTTGAACTTGTCATTCTCCTCATCCTGCTGTCGCTTCGTTGCTCTCGCTCGGCTTCTGTAAGTGTCTTGGTCTCTGGCAAACCCAAGCCACCACGGGTAAGAAGGACCGAAGCCTCGCGTTCGTCCTCCATGTTCGTCATTGCCGAGGACCAGTGTGAGCAAATCTTTCTCTCTATGTGCAGTGAACTGTCTTTTTCCCTCCTTAATTTCTTTCACTATCTTTTTCCAATTCTCCGTGGGTATCCTAAGACCGTCACTGCAGATGAGGTCCCCTGTTTCTTCGTCGTACGAACCACCATGCGCAAGGAACCAATTTCTTGCTCTCAATTCCCACTCATCACGGATGGGTTCAGGTATGATGCCTTTAGCTAGCAGATCTTGCTCTTTCTTATCCCACTTTGGGATGGCAGTCTCATAGCCCCCTGGCCCCAGCGTGTGGTGATATTTCTTCTTGTCGGCATTTTTCTTGTTATTTTCTGATAATGCCTTGGCATCTTCTGACTCCTTGTACTCTTGAAATGCCTTCCAGTGATTTGCCTGCTTGGCTAGATACCCCTCGAATACTGTCACTTTCTTTGTCTTCCGATAGTTTTTTCATAGCTTCTTCTTCCAGCTGCGGAACAGTTCGGCCATCTTCTTTAGAGTCCACTGCTTGACTTTGGCCCTCAGTTTTTTTGCGGCGTCTTCATTCTCACATTCTGGCAGGTTGAAATGTGACATGAGATCATTCCAAAGATTATCTTTGTACCTTTCGGCGACATAGTCACTATCGGCTGCCCCTTTGCGCTTGTTCCACTCCCGAACGCTGATTGAGATGTGATCCCTAACGAGAACTCCGCATTGCTTCTTGAATGTGTCAGCAGCATTCTTAGGAAGCTTGGGTTCGCCCGTAGGCAATATCACCTCAAAGGTGTAATGCGTCCGTGCATCCAACTTTTTAGTCGGGGCTCGTTTCGTAGCTTCGCTCGATGTGCAGGCCTAAGAGGGAGAAACATTCGTCAAATAAATGTATATGTATACAATATAGAGCTATCTCCAATATTTTTCACATATTACAAGTGATTGTCGAACTTCATATGTATACCTCACCGGACTTTATTATTTGTCCACCGGCTTCTCCATCAGTGAAGCTATCACCTTCTCCGTCATTGGAGCTATCTCCTGCCCCATCGGCTTCATCTTCGTGTCGGTCGACCTCCATTCCATCTCCGGAGGGGTTTAGATATGACGACGGAGATTTAGCTGGTTTAACGTCGGGGTCGTCTTTGATTATATCTTCGAGAAGTTCTTCCTCTTCGAGGTTCCTGATATGTGGATCCATAGTTGTGAAAAAAACGGACATTTGATTAACTAATAAACTAACAAACTATATATGATGCAAAATAATTCTATTTCTGTTTGCAAATAAATTATAACTAAATAATTCTAAGTAAAATAATTCTATCTCTATTTGCAAATAAATTCTAACTAAATAATTCTAACTAAATAATTCTAACTAAAATAATTCTAACTAAATAATTCTAACTAAATAAATACTAACTAAAATATTTCTATATCTAACTATAACTATATCTAACTAAATTCTAACTCTAAAATAATTCTATATCTAACCTAATTTCTATATCTAACCCTAACTCTATATCTAACTAAATTCTAACCCTAATATTTAACCCTAACCCTAACACTAACTAATTAACAAAAGAACTAATTAACAAAAACCTTGCAGATATGGCGGGCGGGCGGCGCGGTTGGATGGCGGCACTGCGCGCGGCGACGCGGTGGGCTGGCGGGCACTGCACGCGGCGGCGGCGCGGTGGGCTGGTGGCCCGCGCGGCGGCTGGACGACGGCGCGGTGGGTTATGGGCGCGGGCAATGCGGCGGCGCGGCGGCACGGTGGGCTGGCGGCACGGTAGGCTGACGGCGGCGCGGTGGGCTGGCGGCGCGGTGGGCTGGCGGCACGGTAGGCTGACGGCGACGCGGTGGGCTGGCGGCGTGGCAGCCTGACGGCGTCCTCGGAGACTCCTCGCGCGCGAAACTGCTAAGTGCGAAGCGGCAGGGAAGAAAGGGCCCCTTTTATACCCGTGGACCTTTAGTCCCGGGCGGTGGTTCAGGCCGAGACTAAAGGGGGGGCCTTTAGTCCCGGCCTGAACCACCGCCCGGGACTAAAGGCCTCGGCGGGGGGTTTCCAGCCCCAGGTCCTTTAGTCCCGGTCTGTGGTACGAGCCGGGACTAAAGGCCTATTTTCTGTTTTCTTATTTTATTTGTTTTTGCATATTTGGGAATATAAATAGTTATCTGTTTGCATATTTGAGAATTTGACAAAATTATGAAAATGAAAAGTGTTTGAAATTGAATAAATAATTCAAAACTATTTAGTCAACAAAGAGTCGTCGTACTACTGAGGCGCGGGCGGTGGGCACCCAAAGAGCAGGGACCATCACCGGATCATAGCTCGGGTGAGATCCGTGAAGAACCTGCCAGGTCTTGTCGAACCTGGCATCTAACGCCTCCATGTAGCGACGGACGTGCCCGTCCTCCTCCCCGACACGACGAAGTACCTCCTCCTTGGGGGCCGGTAACCTCTGCACCCTCAGTGGCCCCCGCGACCGCCACCAAAGAAGCTTCGGATCGACGACGGGAGCATGGTTCCTCACCAAGCTGCGCGTCCCGGAAGGTAACTCCTCCCAGTGCAAGCCCGGCGAAGCCCAATCCCGCACAGTCTGGCGCGTATCAAGCAGGTGGCCGCCACCGAGTTGACGACGAGGATGCTGGCCGGGCATCGTATGTCCTACTATATTTAAATTCCTACTGTTTAATAAACTACATACAGAGCAAAATGCGTGAACCTATAGTCTAAAACATGTCTAACGGATTCTCTTAACCTTTAATTGCAAATACATAACAATATGAATACTTAATTAACTAAACAACTAAAACAAATAAAACATAAAACAACTAAATTAACTAAACAACTAAAACAACTAAATTAACAATATGAATACTTAATTAACTATAAACAACTAAAAATAAAACAACTAAATTAACTAAACAACTAAACCAACTAAATTAACAATATGAATACTTAATTAACTAAACAACTAACAACAACTTTCTTAACACAATGTGTGTGTGTGCTTGTGTGTGTGTGTGTGTGTATGTGTCTGTGTGTGTGTGTTTGCGGCACCGGCGGGGATCCAACATCGGAGATGGACGGTGCAGCGGGGCTCCTACGCCGGAGATGGATCGGGCATCTCCGGTGGTGGATGGGATCGGGGAGGGGCGACAATGGCGGACGGGCTGGCGGAGGCGGCGGTCGGGGGCCGGGCTTGAGGAGGAGAGGGAGTGGAGAGAGTGGCTCACCTCGGGGGAGAAGAGGGGCGCGTGCGTAGATCCGGTGTCGGCAAGGAGGACGGCGGGTGTCGGCGACGGCGAGAGCGAGGCGGAGGTCCGGCAGCTTGGCGGCGTCGATCGCGTCGTCCTCCGGTGCACAGACGAGAGCGAGAGGAGAAAGAAAACGAGAGGAGAGGGGTTGGAAACTTCGAAGTGTCGTTTTATATAGGAGCACCCTTTAGTCCCAGGTCTAGCCATGACCCGGGGCTAAAGACCCCATTTCGGCAGGCGAGGAGGCGGGAAACGAGGGGCTTTAGTCCCGGGTCGTGGCTCCACCCAGGACTAAGGGTGGTCTTTAGTACCGGTTCGAGCCACGAACCGGGACTAAAGACCTGGGCTGGCTCCGAGGTGACGCACGACAACCTTTAGTCCCACCTCGCCTAGCGAGGGGCGCTGGCAATGCTTTATAAGCACTGTCGCGCCTTGCTCAATTGAGCTTCTCTCTATTGAAGGCATGTGGGCCTAACTCTCATCTCGCTGCCTGTTGGGCCTATTGGGCCCGCGGGCCTTCATCCAGGCCCACCTGTCGGGTAGGGTTTCTAGTCGTATGCAGGTCGTGATGGCCCAATAGGCGGCATTTGTTTCTTTACTTTAATAATTTTTAGTCCTAGTTTATATTCTAATTCTTTGCTATTCAATATTTTTTTTCTCTTCTATTTTAGTTTTCTATTGAGTTGATCTTTTTTTGTTTCTTTTTAGTTAATGTTTTACTTGATTCTTTCTAACAAATAATCACTTTGAAAATTTTAGTAAATTATTCTTAATTCGTTCATTTTAGTTAATGTTTTAGTTGATTCTTTTTTTGTTTTCTATTAAATAGTTTAACAAAATTTTTTTATGAAATTTCTGACTTCATTTGATATTTTTCGTGTATTTACTTATTTTTTTGAGCTAGTTGACCTTGAAATGGAAAAACACTACAAATGAACTCTGAAAATGTTGAAAGTTGGCATGATATCATCATTTCACCCACATAGCATGTGCTAAAAGGTTGAGAGGGTTACGACAAAAATTGGATACACTTCGTGTACAAAACAAACAATATCTCTCGAAGTATCATAGTTTCAAACAAGAACTCATCTGTTACAAAGGGATTTGATTTTTTTGAACTTATTTGAACTCCATACTTTTTGTGTGTTCAAAATGCACCATTCAAACGCACATCACAAAATTTCAACAATTTCTGACTTCATTTGGTATTTTTCGTGCATTTACTTTTTTTTTTGAGCTAGTTGACCTTGAAATTGAAAAGCACTACAAATGAACTCTGTGTTGAAAGTTGGCATGGTATCATCATTTCACGCACATAGTATGTGCTAAGAAGTTGAGAGGGTTACGACAAAAACTGGATACACTTCGTGTACAAAACGGACAATCTCTCTTGATGTATCAGCGTTTCGAACGAGAACTCATCTGTTACAAAGGTTTTCATTTTTTGAACTTATTTGAACTCCATACTTTTTGTGTGTTCAAAATGCACCATTCAAAGGCACATCACAAAATTTCAACAATTTCTGACTTCATTTGGTATTTTTCGTGCATTTACTTTTTTTTAAGCTAGTTGACCCTAAAATTGAAAAGCACTACAAATGAACTCTGAAAATGTTGAAAGTTGGCATGGTATCATCATTTCACCCACATAGCATGTGCTAAAAAGTGGACAGGGTTACGGCAAAAACTGGATGCACTTCATGTACAAAACAGACAATCTCTCTCGAAGTATGAGGGTTTCGAACGAGAACTCATCTATTACAAAGTGATTTCATTTTTTGAATTTATTTGAACTCAATACTTTTTGTGTGTTTAAAATGCACCATTCAAAGGCCCATCACAAATTTTCAACAATTTCTGACTTAATTTGGTATTTTTCGTGCATTTACTTTTGTTTTTTTGGGCTAGTTGACCCTAAAATTGAAAAGCACTACAAATGAACTCTGAAAATGTTGAAAATTGGCATTCTATCATCATTTCACTCACATAGCATGTGTTAAAAAGTTGAGAGGGCTACGACAAAAACTGGATGCACTTCGTGTACAAAACGGACAATCTCTCTCGAAGTATCAGGGTTTCGAACGAGAACTCATCTCTTACAAAGGGATTTCATTTTTTGAACTTATTTAAACTCCATACTTTTTGTGTGTTCAAAATGCACCACTCAAAGGCACATCACAAATTTTCAATAATTTCATACTTCATTTGGTATTTTTCGTGCATTTACTTATTTTTGTTGAGCTAGTTGACCCTGAAATTGAAAAGCACTACGAATGAACTCTGGAAATGTTGAAACCTGGCATGGAATCATCATTTTACACACATAGCATGTGCTAAAAAGTTGAGAGGGTTATGGCAAAAACTGAATGCACTTCATCAACTAATGGCCTTAGGTACACATCAATGTCGTCGCAAGGTTGCTTCGGTTCTTTAGTCCCGGTCTATGGTACGGGCCGGGACTAAAGGCCTATTTTCTGTTTTCTTATTTTATTTGTTTTTGCATATTTGAGAATATAAATAGTTATCTGTTTGCATATTTGAGAATTTGACAAAACTATGAAAATGAAAAGTGTTTGAAATTGAATAAATAATTCAAAACTATTTTCTATTTTCAAAATTAATTATTTTGACTATCCAAAATATTAACTATTTTGTTATTTTCAATTAAAAACTATGTTTATTAATTTTTTTTTGCATATTTGAGAATTTGACAAAATTATGAAAATGAAAAGTGTTTGAAATTGAATAAATAATTCAAAACAATTTTCTATTTTCAAAATTAATTATTTTGACTATCCAAACTATTAACTATTTTGTTATTTTCAATTAAAAACTATGTTTATTAAAATTCTTTTTGCACATTTGAGAATTTGACAAAACTATGGTAATGAAAAGTGTTTGAAATTGAATAAATAATTCAAAACTAAAAGGTTTAGTACATTCCATACATGCATTACATAAATGGTTTAATACATTATTACATTATTGCACCAATATTCCTATCTATTATTTCTATTTTCTTCTGGGTCGTAGCCATGGAGAATCTTCATCATTCAGTAGGATGCTTGGGTCAGTTTTCACTTTGGAGGGCGGAATTTCATGAAACTTATTATAATCTACTGACATGTCTGTCTTGTCATCTACTCCCACGATGTTTCTTTTCCGTGAAAGAACTATGTGGTGTTTTGGCTCATCGGACGATATCTTCTTTTGCTGATTTCTTTTTCTCGTTTTTGTAGACATGTCCTTCACATAGAAAACCTGAGCGACATCATTGGCTAGGAAAAATGGTTCGTCCATGTACGCAAGATTGTTGACATCCACTGTTGTCATGCCGTACTTTTGGTCTACAACTACCCCGCCTCCTGTCAGCTTCACCCATTTGCACCGAAACAAAGGGATCTTAAAAGTAGGTCCATAGTCAAGTTCCCATATCTCCTCTATGTACCCGTAATATGTTTCCAAACAGTGCTCATTCTCGTCTGTTGCATCAAAGCGGACACCACTATTTTGGTTGGTGCTCTTTTTATCTTGGGCAACCGTGTAAAATGTATTCCCATTTATCTCATACCCTTGGAAAGTACATATAGTCGAAGATGATGGCTTGGCCAAACAGTACAACTGATCTCCAACGGTGTCGTCATTCATGAGATGTGTCTGCAACCAACTGCCGAAAGTCTTCTCGTGTTTCCCTTTAATCCAAGAGTCAGCCTTCCCCAGGTTTTCGAAGCGTAGAATATTCTTGTGTCTCACGATATACGGAGCCACCACGGTGGAATTGTGTAGAACTGTGTAGTGTGCTTGAGAGAAAGAATGCCCGTCCATACATACTTTTGCTTTCCTTCCTAGTGTGCCTTTTCCTGTCAGCCTACCCTCATGCCGAGATTCAGGAACACCAATCGGCTTAAGGTCAGGAAGAAAGTCCACACAAAACTCAATGACCTCCTCTGTTCCATAGCCCTTGGAGATGCTTCCTTCTGGCCTAGCACGGTTACGAACATATTTCTTTAAGACTCCCATGAACCTCTCGAAGGGGAACATATTGTGTAGAAACGCAGGACCGAGAATTCTAATCTCTTCGACTAGGTGAACTAGGAGGTGTGTCATTATATTGAAGAAGGATGGCAGGAACAACACCTCAAAGCTGACCAGACATTGGACCACATCAATCTGTAACCCTGATAGACTTTCTCGATCGATTACCTTCTGAGAAATTGCATTGAGGAATGCACATACCTTCACAATTGCCAGGCGAACATTTTTCGGTAGAATTCCCCTCAATGCAACCGGAAGCAATTGCGTCATAAGCACGTGGCAGTCATGAGACTTTAGGTTTTGGAATTTTTTGTCTTTCATATTTACGATTCCCTTTATATTCGACGAGAAGCCAGTCGGGACCTTGATACTGAAAAGGACTTCAAAGAAGATTTCCTTTTCTTCCTTAGTAAGAGCATAGCTGGCACGCCCTTGAAACTGTCCTGGATGCATGCCATCTCTTCCTTTATGACGTTCCTGGTCCTCCCGTGCTTCCGGTGTATCTTTTGACTTCCCATACAAGCCCAGGAAGCCTAGAATATTCACGCAGAGATTCTTCGTCAGGTGCATCACGTCGATTGCCGAGCGGACCTCATGGACTTCCCAGTAGGGTAGGTCCCAAAATATAGATTTCTTCTTCCACATGGGTACGCGCTTATCAGGGCCGTTAGGAACAGGTTGGCTGCCAGGACCCTTTCCAAAGATTACTTTTAAATCTTTGACCATATCAAATACTTCAGCACCAGTACGGATGACAGGCTTCCCCCGGGGTTCTGCCTTGCCATTGAAATGCTTGCCTTTTTTCTTTAAGGGATGCTTGGGCGGAAGAAAACGTCGATTGTATGTGTACACATTCTTCCTACATTTGTCCAGATATATACTTTCTGTCTGATCCAAACAGTGCGTGCATGCATTGTATCCCTTGTTTGACTGTCCTGAAATGTTACTAAGAACAGGCCAATCATTGATGGTTACAAAAAGCAACGCTCAAAGGTCAAATTCCTCTTGTTTGTGCTCGTCCCACACACGTACACCTGGTTCGGCCCACAGCTGTAAAAGTTCATCAACTAATGGCCTTAGCTACACATCAATATCGTTGCCGGTTTGCTTTGGACCTTGGATAAGCACTGCCATCATAATGAACTTCCGCTTCATGCACAACCAAGGAGGAAGGTTGTAGATACATAGAGTAATGGGCCAGGTGCTGTGACTGCAACTCTGCTCCCCAAAAGGATTCATGCCATCTGTACTCAGACCAAACCATAAGTTCCTTGCATCACCTGCAAATCTCGGGAACTCTCTCTCGATTTTTCTCCACTGCCGACCATCAGCGGGGTGCCTCAACTTATCGTCTTTCATACGATGTTCCATGTGCCATCGCAACAACTTCGCACGATCTTTATTTCTGAACAGACGTTTCAACCGTGGTATTATAGGAGCATACCACATCACCTTGGCAGGAACCCTCTTCATGGGTGGCTCGCCCTCAATATCACCAGGGTCATCTTTTCTGATCTTATACCGCAATGCAGTGCATACCGGGCATTTATCCATATTCTCGTACTTCTCACCGTGGTAGAGGATGCAGTCATTAGGGCATGCATGTATCTTCTGCACGTCTAATCCTAGAGGGCAGACAAGCTTCTTTGCTTCGTACGTGCTGGCGGACAATTCGTTCTTTCTTGGAAGCATCTTCTTCATCAGTACCAGCAACTTTTCGAATGACAAGTCAGTCACACCGGTCTCTGCCTTCTACTTCAGCAATTCCAGTGTGCTACCCAGCTTCTTCTGGCCATCTTCACAAGTTGGGTACAACAATTTGTTGTGGTCCTGTAACATCTACTCGAACTGCAACCTCTCCTTTTCTGTGTCGCAACCTCGCCGTGCATCAGAAATGACCCGGCCAAGATCATCAGCGGGCTCATCTGGTTCCCGTTCTTCATCCTGGTCTTCTTCTTCATTGTCTTCCATTACGGTACCAGCATACTCAGGGAACATAGATCGGTAGTTGTCATCATCGTTCTCTTCTTCTTCATCGGCGTCTTCCATCATAACCCCTCTTTCTTCGTGCTTGGTCCAAACATTATAGCTCGACATAAAACCAGACCGAAGCAGGTGGCTCTGAATGACTCTTGAGGAAGTGTAATCCTTATCATTCCGACATTCAACACATGGACAAAACATATAGCCACCACCATGCTTGTTTGCATCGGCTTCATCTCGAAAAGAATGCACGCCTTCTCTGTAAGCGGCTGTGCGTCGATCACCGTACATCCATGGATGGCTCATCTGCGTTATACGACAGTATATCAAATACAATCACGATCCTAAAAATTAGTACCGCACTGTCTAAACGAGGAAATATAGTTGCTAACCTTTTAGAATAAGTAGAAATAAAGAGGAAGAGGTTTAAGCGTGGCTCGGGCATCTCATATCGTAGTTGTGTTCGGTGAACTAAAGCGACATCGCTCTAACACACATTTCAACAAACACCTCTAGTGCATCCAAGAAAAATGAAGAGCTAGCACACACCCACACTCTTCCATCCAATCAAATGCAAGGAAGAGGGGAGAGGGGGGCTGTGGCCAATATATATAGGCAGAGAACTTTAGTCCCGGTTTGAGACACAAACCGGGACTAAAGGTGGCGCACATGCGGGCTGCACACCGCGTAGCCTTTTAGTCCCAGTTTGTGTCCAAACCGGGACTAAAGGCTCCTTACAGGCCGGGACCAAAGCCTCGTGGACGGCATTGCGATTTTGGGACGTCGTGGCCGGACCTTTAGTCCCGACCCAGATGGAGGCCGGGACTAAAGGGTTCAGGCCAAAGGCCCGTCTTCCACTAGTGCTTCTGTTATTACATAGTTCCAACCTCCAACTGATTTAAAGGAAGCAATAAATGGCCCAAATAGAACACACATTGTTCATGAGCATGAAAAGAAAACTAGGCACAAATTCTTCTATTAGCCATCCACCCAAGGTTTGCTAAGACCTCCATGATTGTTGTCTCCAAGATACGGCATGCCCATCCCATTCTAGTGTTGTTCTCCTCATCTTCTGCAACAACGCTCATGACCTGGTCCGGTGCGTTCCACCGAGGATCACCTACATGTATGAATTTGTGTGTTTAAAAATAATATCATTTTAGGTTTGCCAAATAGCCCAATATAAGGCTGGTGCTCTAACCAGAACCTGGGTTCTCATTCGTGTGTTAACATTAGCCAATCGACCTTTACATATGTGAGGTACATTAAGGGGAGGGGCAAGACCTAAAGGTACATGTATGGTTGTCCAAACTGACAATCTACAAATAAATGTTGGAAACTTCATCATTGTCATAAATACAACAAAGAGTGCTCCCTTATCAATTAATTAGTACGTTTTACTAGCTTATATTTTGTCAAATTAACCGCCATACCTAATAAAAGATCTTATTCCTTGATGATCTACCTCTCATGTAAAAAAGATAATAAGGTAAAAGGGATTATGTTAAAACTGCTTGTGTCCGTCCCTGATCTGGAGTTGGCTAGGTGAAAAGGGACTGTTAAAGCAGTGGTAGAGGAAGGATGTGTGTTGAGTAATCAACATAGCTGGTGCTATATGAGAACTAAAGATTAATAATGATAAAAACTAAAGCAAAATAGTGATTACACTATATGAAAATATTTTTTGCATCGCATATCCGTACTCTCTTCTCCCTATTACTTTTGCCAAAACTCGGTTGTAATTTCGCAAATCTGGCTCTCAGAGCGATGTACGATTTTTTTATAGTTTTGTTCTTCGTTCTAGATCTACTGTGTGCGAGAGAGAGAGAGAGAGAGAGAGAGAGAGATTACTATTGGGGTCGCCGTGTTGGAACTCCTCCATGATGTCGTAGTCGTGGAAGTAGGCCTCGCACTTGCACGCGCCGCCGTCAACAACGGCCTTCGCCATCCTCTGGAACGGGCACAGCCTCTGCGCCTCCTGGAAGGCCAGCGCGATGCAAGCGCCGCAGTCCGGCGACTTGACGTCCCGGTGACAGGAGCAGCCGGAGTAGGCCGCAATCCGGTTGGGGCTCTCGCCGGCGATGTTGCCGTAAAAGCACCTGTGGGATTCCTCCCCATAGTCAGAGTCGCTGCAGTGTTCCCGGTAAGAAGAGTAGCCGCCGGATTCCGCATCCGCCTTGCCGGGAATGGTGGCGGCAAGATGGCGCAGGGTGGCCTCGTACGCGCTGCCCGGAGCGTACGTGCCCATGTTGTATGTGCCCACGGCCACGGGCAAGACGATGCCGCACGTGTGATTGAGCGTGAGGGCCAAGCCGTGGTCGGAGGCGGGCGAGCGGCTATCGGTTGCGGCGGCTAGCGCCGGCAGGAGCGCTGCGAGCAGGATGAGGACCGCGGCGGTGGCCATGGCCGGAGAAAGACAAGTATGTGGATGTGGGTTCGACTAAGGGAAGAATGGTGTTCTAATCTTGTGAGGTTAACTAATGTATGTATTGTGGATTAGCTGGGTTCTTAAGAGTGCCCGTCGACCGTTGACTGCTAGCTACCGTCCATCGAGGAGTTAGCATCCGCTTGCGGCAAAATATTTGTTGATTGGCTCCCAAGTAACATGTTCTGCGTTGCCCAACCGTTCAGTACTACAATAGCGTAATATGGAATCTGAATATACGTGGGCGGACATGACCCGGCGCTAATCGTTGACTATTGACCAGTAGCACCACCAATGATTTGCACTACCCAACTCTTAATCATTTTTTCTTATAACCTACTAATGGTTGGCTGGGTACCTTTGTTTTTTGTTGGCACACGAGTTGTATATATCCAAGAAAAAAAAAGAAAAAATATATCATATTTAAAAGTTTCAAGAAAATCAAAAGATATGTTGTAAGGTTTCATGATCAAATACGTACGCTGTAAAATTCCATGATCAAATACGCTTTGGCAAGAGTTGTATCAATATAGCTTAGACTTTTAAGCACAATTAATGTATCTCATCATGAAAATTTAAGATGATGTAGCATATATCCTAGGTTCATGTGTAGTTTTTCAGAATTCGAAACTTCCAAATATGGATTTTTTGGATTGTTCAAAAACCCGAGCTCCATGGAGATAAATCAGGATCCAAAAGCAATTCCAGAGGTGCTACCCACATTCCTGTGTACGACTTCTTCGCATAAGTAAGTACTTCCTCTGTAAGTTAGGGTCTGTTTGGGACTACTCTGCTCCTTAAAATTCAGCTCTGCTCCAGAAAAGACAAACCAAACGGGGTAGCTCCACGATATGCCGCTCCGCAAAAAAACTAGAATCTGGGATAGAAGTTCAAAGTTTTTATGAAGCTCCTGAGAGGGTGCTTCAAAAAACTCTAGAAGCTAGAGTTGGGGGAAAATTACCCACCACTACCACCAGTAAGTGGATACTCCTTCGTTTATTTCCCCTCAACCAATCAAATAGATTGTTTCCATCAGATTTTCTATTTTTGAAGCTGGAGCTAGATGGAAGCCAAACATTCTCTTAATAGTGCTATAGCTTCTGTATGAAACTGCTTCAAAGTGAATTTGACGAAGTGAAGCCGATTTTGATGAATTGAATCAGTCCCAAACAGGCCCTTAATATAAGTCCTTCTAAACCGAAAATGACCAATAGAGGCTGGGCATCAGGTCGGACTTTATCCAGGCCATTCAAAAGATTTTGGGATGTGCCCCTCCCTCCCCCCTATTTCTGGCTCTTGTCCCCCTTAAAAAATGGACGCCACGTGTATTCCGTTCAATAGGCACGCAATATACATTGGTATAGTATAGATGATATGATCATGGAGTAAATGAGAGAGGAAGCTTGACAGTGTGTAGTCAAAAACTTCACCTCATCTATCCGTGTAAAGAAGATGTAGGGCCAGAATTCCCATTGTGTGCACGTCTTGATATGACCAAAACAAGTGGTATTTTATCCTGTCCAGCTGCCTTTCCTCCTTCCTTTTTTTCAAGAACATGCAGGAGCGTTGCATGTCTTTTCAATTAAGAAGAAGAGGATGTCCGAGTATAGAGGTGATTACAGGGTCATATCCGTCATGGAGGCCCATTGCCTAGGCGCGCTCTAGTGAATCTGAAAGGGGTGACCACCCTCTACCCTAGCATGAGTCCGCAAGCGGAGCTCAACTCTAATTAGAGCGACAATGTTTGCCGGCGAGGACGCCATGCGTTCGAAGACACGTCTATTGCGCTCAAGCTAGATGAATCGTAGCGTGGCCACGACGATGGTGTTCGTTTGCCTTCTTTGCCTTGTCGGCACCGCATCCGCCATATGTGGCCACCAATCTGCAAGACACTTTGTGCCATCTGGTGTGAAGTGATGCAACCTCAGGGGAAGTAGCATGTTGTACCAGACCTCGCGAGCGTAGGGGCAACCAACAAGCATGTGTGTGGTGTCCTCGTCTTGATGGCAGCATAACTGACACATTTGTGTGTGTTGTAAATTCCTCTGTGCAAGCCGATCAACCGTCCATAATGTAGCCCACACCGTGTGAAAAGACCTCGATGACGCCTAGAGGGGGGGGGGTGAATAGGCTATTTAAAAACTTCTTCGGATTTGGCTTGAACCTAATGCGGAAATAAACTAAGAGGGTACTTGTCAAGCACAAATCCTAAATGCACTAGGCACTGCAACATGTATTAACAACACGATCTACCAAGATGGATACAATACAGTTACTAACAAGCACAAGTAAGTTACACAAACTTACTTGAGCTATATCACACGACAAGTACGTGAACAACACAAGATACTAGATCACACTATATCAACATGATATATCAAGGGCTGCAAGTATGAACGTGTGGATATAGAGGGTATGCTTGAATGATTAATCTTGTACAAGAAATAACCAACACAATATAATGAGCACAAACAATATGCAATGTATGTATGCTCAAGTAACACAAGTAAACCACAAGTAAGGAGTTAGGGTTAAGGATAACCAAGGTCACTGAGACGGAGATGTATCCCGATGTTCACTTCCTTGGAGGGAAGCTAGTCACCGTTAGAGAGGTGGATGTTACCACGAATGCACACCAACGCCACGAAGGCTCACCCTATTCTCCCTTTGAGATAACACCACGAAGGCGTTTCTCAACCACTAGTGGTAAGCCTTTGAGGTGGCTTCCAAACCCTCACAAACTTTTCCGGGGGGTAATCACACCGATTGATTCCTCTCCGAAGAACTCCTACCGCCTAGGAGTCTCCAACCTCCAAGAGTAACAAGATCACGGGGAATGCTCAAAACTTGCTCAAATATCAAATAGCTTGGGTTGAGAGGAGGAGAGGGAGACGATCTATCTTTTGATTGGAACAACTCTCAAAGGGGCTCACAAATGCTCTTGGGATCTAAGATTTGGTGTGAGCAAATGTGTGTGAGGTAGAAGTGTGTTCTTATGAGGATAAGGCTGTGTTGGGCCACCCTCTCATGAAGTGGGAGGGGGGTATTTATAGTGGGGAGAGAAAAAGAGCCGTTGGGGACACTTTAAGTCACACAGGGTCCGGACGTCCGACAGTTGTCGGAAGTCCGGGCGTCCGCGAGGGGTCGGACGTCCGACAGGGGTCGGTCGTCCAAGGCCTGTAGATACGACTGAAACTATTTTGAATTAAACAGCGACCGGACGTCCGACAGGGGTCGGTCGTCCGAGGCCTGTAGATACGACTGAACCTATGTTGAATTTATCAGCCACCGGACGTTCGGAGAGGACCGGAAATCCGAGTTATACAGCTCAACTTCTACTGGTGGTAGGTTCCAGATTTCCGACGGGTGTCGAACGTCCGGCGCTCGGACGTCCGGAGGGAGCCGGATTTCCGAGATATAGAACTCAACTTCTACTGGTGCAGGCTTCCAGATTTCCGAAGCTGGTCGGATATCCGGGCCTCGGACGTCCGGAGGAGGCGAGATGTCCGAGGCACTGGTCCTGTTTTTTGATAACAGCACAGCAGTGGAGATGTGGTATGAGCAGACCAATGGAGATGTAGTTTGTGCAAGTTCATCGCAAAACCTGTGATCCCCTCTTAATAGTGTGGGATCCCTAAAGACTCAAGAATCATAAAAGGGGTACTGATGATCCATACTTGAGTGTATACTTTTATTCGCTGATCATCACTCCTCACAACTAACGTCAAAGGAACTGATACCTTTGAGTTAGCCCTTTCACTTGAGCTTGATGTTGTTGTTTCTTCTTGGCTCAAGTTGAAAGCATGACATGATGAAGTCTTCAAGTAGCTCTCCCATACTCAATGTGGAAAGCCTAGCTTATGTATTCATCTTCATTTGTCCACCATGTGAACATCCACAAGAATCAAGCATGTAGTGCTCAGGAATTCTTATCTTGATCTTGTCCTTGTTAGCACATGAGGTTGTCCTTATCAACACAAGATCATTGACAATAGTTTCAATGATATATTCGTGCTGGTTCGCTTGAACTTGCACACCACAATCTTGATGACGATCACCACTTGACGTCATCCTTCATGGGTTGTATGAGATCTTCCTTTTGACGCAAGCCCAATGGAAGCACACCTAACCCCCACATAGGAGTCTCACAAAGACCATGGGTTAGTACACAAACACGTAATGGACAATGCTTACCATACCATGGGATCACTTGATCCCTCTCGGCACATCTTATACGCTTTGTGTGTTGATCATCTTGATTTACTCTTTGTCTGAGATCTTGATCAACCTAGTGTTTCTATGACCATTATTTGGATAATACCTTGAATAACGTCTTGGTCATCATATAAACTCCTTGAACCCAACAGATGGATTTCAAGAAGTGCCTATGGACAAATCCTATAAATCTAACTTAAGGCAACCATTAGTCCATAGGAATTGTCATCAATTTCCAAAACCACATATGGAGATATATGCTCTAACACCGTGCGCCACACAAAGATTTTCACCGCAAGGGGAGCCCATGACCGCCAAATCTCACCGGCACGAGGTGCGAACTCCCTATCGAGGAAGAATGAGGCGTAAGTGTCCCGGGAGGAGTACCTACCGACCACGCCTAGGCGCCAGGAGAAAGATTTTGGCGAGTTGGAGAGGGTAACCGCCTCCACCTTGTCCTAGATCTCGAGGAACTCGGCGATGGACGGCACCATTGGAGAGCCCCTTATCGCGTCCGCTCATGTGTGGCCATGTAAAGCCTCGGCCACACTCAGCCTCTTTCCCGCCGTTCGAACGTAGGCGAGCAGGTTGGGCGCCCTCTGGGCTAGGGGGCGGCAGTCTAGCCACGAGTGAAGCAATAAGCTGGTTCTGAGCCCATCCCCGATCGTGCACCGTAGCGCCGCGAGACCAGGGACCGCAGCCTTTTTCGAGAAAAAGACATCCAAGCCATTCCAGGGTTTGTTTAGCACCGTCTTCTGAAGTTAGAGAGAGCGCAGTCGTAGGGCTTATTCAGCGGCCGCAGATTAAGGATGCCCAAGCCCCCGTACGGCTTGGGAAAGCACACGACATGCCATGCGACAAGTCAACACCCCCCTTGGCGTCCTCCACCCCTCACCAAAAGAAGCCCCTCCTTAGTTTTTCGATGCACTTGAAGAACCACGGTGGTAGATCGAGGGACATAATGTGGAAGATTGGCATTGCCGGGAGCTTGCAGTTCGCCAACGTCAGCCTGCCTACCCCGCGGAGAAGGGCAGCCTTCTAGGTTGACATCTGGGCCGTGATCCAGTCGACGAGAGGTTGGAGCTTGGTGCGGGTTAGGGCCCACAGGGATAGGGGGAGGCCGAGGTAGGTGATCGACAATGGTTTGACAATGCAATTAGCTGTTGTAAAAATGTCCCGCACGTCCTCCTCGCAACAAGGAATCATGGAGATCGAGCTCTTCGCGAAATTTCATCGCAGCCCCATGGCCTCTCCGGAGCAATCGAGTACTTGCTTTACCGCATCCATCTTGACGTCTAGCGGCATGAGGAGTAGGATGGAAACATCGGCGTATAACGAGAGGCGATGGTGAACTCCGTGTGCATGGAACGAGGAAAAGACACCCGCCTCCTCCGCCTTCCGGAACATGGCCGTGAGGACATCCATCATGATGATGAAAAGCAAGGGAGAGACGGGACCCCCTTGGAACATACCCTTTCCGTGCTAGAAGCTTTCGCTGGCCGAGCCATTGACGAGGATTTGAGTGCTTGTCGTTGATACGTCTCCATCGTATCTACTTTTCCAAACTCTTTTGCCCTTGTTTTGGACTCGAATTTGCATGATTTGAATGGAACTAACCTGGACTAACGCTGTTTTCAGCAGAATTGCCTTGGTGTTGTTTTTTGTGCAGAAATGAAAGTTATCGGAACGTCCTGAAAATTTACAGAGAATATTTTCTGAAAAATATGAAAAATACCTGCGCAAAGATCCACCGGAGGGGATGTGGCAGTGGGCCACAAGCCCTGTAGCCGCCACCCCCCTGGTGGCGGCTAGCAAGCTTGTGGGGCCCACGTGGCTCTGCCGCCCCCAAACTCAGCTCTATAAATTCACTTTCGTCCCAGAAAAAATCAAGAGAGAAGATTTCGTCGCGTTTGCGATACGGAGGCGCCGCCACATCCTGTTCTTCATCTGGAGGACAGATTTGGAGTCCGTTTTGGGCTCCGGAGAGGGGAAATCATCGCCATCGTCATCATCAACCTTCTTCCCTCTCCAATTCCATGAAGCTCTTCATCTTTCGTGAGTAATCTATTCGTAGGCTCGCTGGGTGGTGATGAGTAGGATGATATCTATCATGTAATCGAGTTAGTTTTGACGGAGATTGATCCCTAGTATCCACTATGTTCTGAGATTGATGTTGCTACTACTTTGCCATGCTTAATGCTTGTCACTAGGGCCCGAGTGCCATGATTTCAGATCTGAAATTATTATGTTGTCACCAATATATGTGTGTTTTAGATACGATCTTGCAAGTTGTAGTTACCTACTATGTGTTATGATCCGGCAACCCCGGAGTGACAATAACCGGAACCACTCCCGGTGATGACCATAGTTTGAGGAGTTAATGTGTTCACCAAGTGCTAATGCGTTGGCCCGGTTCTTTATTAAAAGGAGAACCTTAATATCCCGTAGTTTCCTTTTGGACCCCGCTGCCACGGGAGGGATGGACAATAGATGTCATGCAAGTTCTTTTCCCTAAGCACGTATGACGACACACAGAATGCATGCCTACATCACATTGACGAACGGGAGCTAGCCACATATCTCTCCGTGTTATAACTGTTGCATGATGAATATCATCCAAACAAATCACCGACCCATTGCCTACGAGTTTGTCCCACTACTGATGTTATTTGTTTTGCTCTGCTGCTGTTACTACTGTTGCTGTTGTTGTTACTTGCTTTGCTCTGCTGCTGTTACTACTGTTGCTACTTGCTACTGCTGTTCCTTGCCACTGCTGTTACTCGTTACACTGCTGCTACCTGCTACAATACTTTTTCGCTCGACGTTGACGGGAAAGAATATTTCCCGTCCACGGGCAACTTCTGGCGCCATTGATACAACCGTTAGGAATAGTCTGCCGTCAACAGATCGCTTCTGGCACCGTTGCTATCATACTACTTTGCTGTTGATACTTTGCTTGCAGATACTAATCTTTCAGGTGTGGTTGAATCTGACACATTCAACTGCTAATACTTGAGAGTATCCTCTCACTCCCTGCCTGGCGAACCAACAAATTTGGGTTGAATACTCTACCCTCGAAAACTGTCGCGAACCCACGCGCTGGTGGGCCATTGCAAGAAAATTGCTAATTGTTGAGCAAGTGGGAGCAGTTCTGGCCCTGTTGCCGCGGAGGCATCAAGTCAGGAACACGTCAACAACATTTCTCTAGTGTCGTTGCCGGGGACTGCTAGCAGCACTTTTTCTGGCGCCGTTGCCGGGGAAGGGATTGTTATATTCTCTGAGTCACTTGGGATTTATATCTGCTAATCACTATGAAGAATTTGAAGGATCCAAAAACTAAAGTCTTGCCCTCAACTATGAGGGGAGGTAAGGAACTGCCATCTAGCTCTGCACTTGATTCACCTTCAGTTATGAGTAAGTTTGCGACACCACCTCCTCCTAGAAATCTTGATATGTCGCACGTGCTTGATGATGCTAGAGATGCTATGCCTGATACTGCTAGAGATGCTATGCCTGATACTGCTAGAGATGCTATGCCTGATACTGCTAGAGATGCTATGCTTGATACTGCTTTGCCTGATGATGCTAGAGATGCTATTTTGCCTGATGATGCTATGCTTGATACTGCTAGAGATACTGCTTTGCCTGATGTGCCACTAGGGGTATTCCTTGATGCTCATATTGCTAGAGTTACTGCCAATGCTCGTGATGCTTCTGAAACTGCCGATACTATTGAGATAGAACCTGCTTTTGCACCTGCTAGATCTAGCTCTCCTAGATATGAATTGCCTGATATACCTGAGGGTTATGTTATGGAGGGAGAGATAGCTGAGGATTTTCTTGCATGTAAGGATGCCTATGACGCTGAGAAATTACTTCTCAAGTGGAAGGAAAAATCACTGAAAGCTAGGATGAAATACAACCCGAAGTTTGCCACTTCACCTATCTTTTTCACCGATAAGGATTATGAATTCTCTGTCGACCCTGAGATAATCTCTCTAGTCGAATCTGATCCTTTCCACGGTTATGAGTCTGAGACGGTCGTAGCCCATCTTACCAAACTTCACGATATAGCCACCCTTTTCACTAGTGAGGAGAAGATCCGCCACTACTATATCCTTAAGTTGTTTCCTTTCTCTCTAAAGGATGAAGCTAAGGCCTGGTTCACTTCTCTTGCTCCTGGATGTGTGAGTAGTCCCCAGGATATGATCTATTACTTCTGTGAGAAATATTTCCCTGCCCATAAGAAGCAAGCTGACTTGCAGGAAATATACAACTTTGCTCAACTCAAAGAAGAGAGTCTCCCACAAGCTTGGGGGAGGCTCATGCAGCTACAGAATGCTTTGCCTGATCACCCTCTTAAGAAGAACGAGATACTTGATATCTTCTATAACGGACTTACCGATGCTTCTAGAGACCACCTAGATAGTTGTGCCGGTTGTGTTTTTAGGGAACGAACTATAGAACAAGCTAAGATTCTACTGAATAACATCTTGATCAACGATAATGCTTGGACTATTCCCGAACCACCGCCTAAGACAACTCCTAAGAAGAGAGGTATTCTATTCCTCAGTCCCGAAGATATGCAAGAAGCCAAGAAATCTATGCAAGAGAAAGGCATTAGATCTGAATATGTCAAAAATCTAGCACCTATCGAAGAGATCCATGGTCTCGATAACCCGATACAAGTAGTAGAAGTGAATTCTCTGCGTAGGTTTGATGAGAGTGATATTCCTTTAGACAAACCTGCTAGCCTATGCTTTGATGAATTTGACAACTTTGTTGCGAAACAACAGAGTTTCAATGATTATGTTAGCAGCCATTTGGAACAAAGTACTCGTATGCTTAGTCATTTAAGTGCTTGTATAGACACAAATGTCAATGATCTGAAGCTTCTGAGTAAACATGCCTCTATGATTACTACTCAGGTAGAACAAGTACTTAAAGCTCAGAATGACTTGATCAATGAATTAAATGACAACTCTGTCAGAGTCATTACTAGAGGAGGCAAAATGACCGAGGAACCTTTGTATCCTGAAGGCCATCCTAAGAGAATTGATCAAGATTCTCAAGGAATTAATGCTGATACACCCAGTCATCCAAAGAAGACGAAGGATGATAGAAACCTACATGTCAGTTCACCAAATACCGTCACACCTGAAGAACCAAATGATATTTCTGCGTCTGATGCAAAAACACAATCTGGTGATGAACATGAACCTGGTGACAATATGGACAACGATGTTCATAATGAGGCTCAACCTAGCAATGATAAGGATGTGGAGATTGAGCCTACGGTTAATCCTGATAACCCACAACCTAAGAGATACGATAAGAATGACTTCACTGCTAGGAAGCATGGTAAAGAAAGGGAGCCATGGGTTCAGAGACCTATGCCCTTTCCTCCTAAGCCATCCAAGAAAAAGGATGATGAGGATTTTGAGCGCTTCGTTGAGATGATAAGAACCGTCTTTGTGCAGATGCGGTTAATTGATATGCTCAAAATGTCTCCGTATGCCAAGTACATGAAAGATATCGTGACTAATAAGCGGAAGATACCAGATCTTGAGATCTCCACCATGCTTGCCAATTACACTTTCAAAGATGGAACTCCTAAAAAACTTGGTGATCCCGGAGTCCCCACTATACCTTGCTCCATTAAAGGAAACTACGTAAGAACTACCTTATGTGACCTTGGAGCTGGTGTTAGTGTTATGCCGCTCTCTCTTTATCGTAGACTTGAACTGGATAAGTTGACACCCACTGAAATTTCTGTGCAAATTGCCGACAAATCAACAGCTTTCCCTATCGGCATTTGCGAGGATGTGCCTGTTGTGGTTGCTAACACCACTATCTTAACAGACTTTGTTATCTTGGATATTCCCGAGGACGATGCCTTGGTTGTCATCCTCGGAAGACCCTTTTTAAACACTGCAGGGGCTGTTATAGATTGCAAGAAAGGCAATGTCACTTTCCATGTCAACGGTAATGAGCATGCAGTGCACTTTCTGAAGAAACGATATCAAGTACATTGCATCATTGCTATCGAAAAAACTTCATCGATTCTTATTGGGAGCTTTGAATGCCCTATTCCTCGTGTCAAGATGAAGTATGATTTGCTTGTTGGGGAGATACATATCCCCATTGAGGTGACTTAGTGGCTATTCGACAATTCTCCGTTTTCTCTTGCGATTCGAAAAGGTTTTGTCATGAGGATTTGATCAACCCCATTGACGGATTTCTTTCGATGACCATGAAATGGATGAATCAAAGAGTCACATACCCCTGTTTTAAGCTTTCACTTTCTGTTGCTTAGAAGAAAAATGATAGATTTAGTTTAGTTTTTCCTGCTTTCTGTTTTAGCGTCCCGGAGAAAAATACCCCGAAAATAAAAGTGCTCCGATGGTCCTGAAAATCTACTATGATTTTTTCGGGAATATTTGAAAAATACTGGGACTGAGAGCTGGCCTGGGGGCCACATTAGTGGGCCACAAGCCCTGTAGCCGCCGCCCCCTTGGTGGCGGCTACCAAGCTTGTGGGGCCCATAGGGACCTCCTCCACTCATTCCAGCTCCCATCCTCTTCTTCTTCCTCCATAAAAAATCGTTTCGCAGCTCAAACCCGTGTTGCCGTGATTTTCGATCTCCTTGCTCAAAGCACCATTCTCCGAACCGTTTTGGGGAAATTACTCCTTGGTAAGTGACTCCTCCATTGGTCCAATTAGTTTTTGCTCTAGTTCTTTATCCTTCGCGTATTCTTGCTACCTTGGTGACCCTGTTCTTGAGCTAGAAATGTTGATTTTAGCCGGTCCCAAGTAGTTTTAGCGCATGATACGGTCTTTAGGCACTAGTAGGAGTAGTTGCTACAAGGTGTGGTTGGTCTTTATTCACTTTTCCCTTGAACTTCAAAAATTTCAGCAAAAGGAAATTATGTTTAGGAGGAAGTTTCATGGTGGTTCCTCAAGTAAGAAGGGCCCCCGTTTTTATTTTCGGGAGCCCGAACCTTATCAACTAAGGGACGCACCGGCACAACCATGTGAATGGCCTTCCGATGAGTTCATTATCGAAGTAGGCTTCAAGGATGAGTTTGATACACTTGTCCGCAATGCCGGGTTAGAAGAAGTCCTCCTAGATAAATGTGAACAATATGCTATGCTCACTGCCTCTTTCGTGCGTAGATTTAAATTTTCAGTTGGCCGTGACTCATCCATACTATTTGATCTGTATGATAAATCCTACACCATGGATTTGGAGGATTTCAATAGGATTTGCAAGATACCCGATGGGGGTAGTCTTAATGATCCTGCTAAGTCTTCGGTTAGAGATTTTGTCTCTAGTATAACTGTTGGAGAAACTAGAGACATCACGCAAGCTACCATAGGAAGCGTTCATTTCCCTGCCTTGCACTACTTTGCCCTCTTCATAGGTAGATGCATTAACGACAAGGGTGGACATTGTAATTATGCGCATCCAACCTTGGTATCCTTAAGAGCGCGGTAACAGGTGACAGGAGCTTCGGCATGGGAGCTATAATAGCAAGTAGGCTGAATAATAATGCCACTGATGGGGATTTCTTTGGTGGAATTTATGCTACGCACTTAGCAAATTTTCTTGGAGTATCCATCCGTTCACGAGATCCCCCTCTCCGTACAACCTACCTTGATCGTGTCGCTCTAACACGCTACCAGTTCCTTGAGAGGGATGATGAATCCCTCCTATACTGTTTGATATTTAACCGACAGCGTGTTTTCCATACTACCCTTCCTGCTCCTGCTTTCTTTAACTTTCAGTTAAAACGGAGATACTACATAACCATAGGAGAGGCAGAGGAGTATGAGAGGGAGGCGACAGCCGCTCGTCTTCGTGAGACAGCTATTCTGGCAGTGGCTGCAGCACTCCCGTATAACACCCATTATGATTTTGGGTTTCGCGAGGACCATCCTTGGGAGTAGACCAAGCTAGGCCAAAAGCCTAAGCTTGGGGGAGTACGTGTTCTCACCGACCTTACATTCATGCTTATGCTTTCACTTTGTTAGCCGATGTTTACACTTTCCCACTGTATTATCCATGCTAGTTTATTTTCGTTTTCTTGTTTTCTTGTTTTGTGTCCTTTTGAGAAAACCCTAAAAGATTTTCCTTTCTTCTTTTGCTTGTTTGGAGTTTTCCCATGTAAATAGTTTTCTTTTTCTTTGGGTCAAGGTGGAAGATATTGGTTACAATGTTTGGTTGCTCTTGCATGCATACCTGTTTAGCTTTCAAAGAGCAATATTACTTTGTCTTCTCCTTTGTGTTTGCCTGCAGATTCAGCTTAGTCCAATGCACGAGCACTCTTATTATTGTTCACATCGTTCGATCGTGCAAGTTAAAGGCAATAATGATGATATATGATGAAGTGACTGAGATTGGAAAAGCTGGTATGAACTCTATCTATTTTGTTTTTGTAAATATGACTAGCTTGTCGTCCCAGATTCAGCTTTGTTGTGAGAGAATCATGTTTGCAATGACAACTTAGAGATCATAGTTTCTGATGCCATGCTTAATTAGCTGAGAGCTTATAATGGTTTGTCTTGAATGTCAACATAGATTTTGAGATGACTATGATGTAGTATGATAGGATGGTATTCTCCTTTGAATGATTCAAGTGGCTTGACTTGGCGCATGTTCATGCATGTAGTTGAAACAAAATCAACATAGCCTCTATGATGTTCGTGTTCATGGTGATTTATATCATGTTCATGCTTGCACTCCATGTTAGTCAAACTCATTGCATCTTGATGACTGTTGTCGCTCCCTAGTTGGTCGCTTCCCAGTCTTTTGCTAGCCTTCACTTGTACTAAGCGGAATACTGCTTGTGCATCCACTTCCATAAACCCCAAAAGTTTTTCCATGAGAGTCCGCCATACCTACATATTTGCGGTATCTACCTGCCGTTCCAAGTAAATTTGCATGTGCCATTCTCTAAACCTTCAAGAAATAATCTGTTTTGCATGACCGAACCTCTCATGTGGTGACAGGGGGCTACTGATATCTTCCATGTTAGGCGTGTTATCCTCGACATGTGTTTATTCACTGTCATTCACGAGAAAGGGGCAGGTAATTGCAATGCCCGGTTCCACGCTTAAATCGAAGACATAACTGTAAAACAAGACTCCCCCTGGATTGATGTTAGTATGGACGGTACCCGAGGATTTGGCTCGCCGTGGAGTGTGATTGATTGGTGGTGGGGGAGTTAAAACTTTAGTTTTCTGTTTGGGAACCGCCTATAGCATGAGTAGCGTGGAAGATATTGAGAACTCTTGGTCATTGCGTTGACAATGAAAGCATGCCACCCAAAATTATTATCTCTGTTTTCAAAGCTTGAGCTCTGGCACCTCTGCAAATCAATGCTTCCCTCTGTGAAGGGCCTGTCTATTTATTTTCCTGTTGAGTCATCCTCTTCTTGTATAAGCACCAATTAGAGAGCACCTCTGTCATTTTTATGATTTGCTTTTGATTGATATTTAGTATGACTATGACTGGATCTTCGTTGCTATGAATTACAATGTTTAGTCAGCCCTTGATCTTTGAAAGTGCACTGCATTTATATTTTGCGGTCTCAGAAAGAGCTAGCGAGATACCACCTATTCATATTGCTTCATGCTTGTTTTGACTGAATTGTTAGTATCTGAAACTCATTATTATTTGCTCGCTAGCTGATTATGCCATTGATATTAGTTTATCGTGAGACCTATGTGTCACTTGCTTATGTGGTTAACTTGTGATCTTGCTGAAATTCTGGTTATGAGTTAGACATAGTTGCAACAACAAGATCAAACAGAGTTTGTCAAAGTTTTTCTTTCTCTTTCAGTTTGTCAACTGAGTTGCTTGAGGACAAGCAAGGTTTTAAGCTTGGGGGAGTTGATACGTCTCCATCGTATCTACTTTTCCAAACTCTTTTTCCCTTGTTTTGGACTCTAATTTGCATGATTTGAATGGAGCTAACCTGGACTGACGCTGTTTTCAGCATAATTGCCTTGTTGTTGTTTATGTGCAGAAATGAAAGTTCTCGGAACGTCCTGAAAATTTACGGAGAATATTTCTGGAAAATATGAAAAATACCTGCGCAAAGATCCACCGGAGGGGATGGGCGAGTGGGCCACAAGCCCTGTAGCCGCCACCCCCTGGTGGCGGCTAGCAAGCTTGTGGGGCCCACGTGGCTCTGCCGCCCCCAAACTCAGCTCTATAAATTCACTTTCGTCCCAGAAAAAATCAAGAGAGAAGATCTCGTCGCGTTTGCGATACGGAGGCGCCGCCACATCCTGTTCTTCATCTGGAGGACAGATCTGGAGTCCGTTTTGGGCTCCGGGGAGGGGAAATCGTCGCCATTGTGATCATCAACCTTTTTTCCTCTCCAATCCATGAAGCTCTTCATCGTTCGTGAGTAATCTATTCGTAGGCTCGTTGGGCGGTGATGAGTAGGATGAGATCTATCATGTAATCGAGTTAGTTTTGACGGCGATTGATCCCTAGTATCCACTATGTTCTCAGATTGATGTTGCTACTACTTTGCCATGCTTAATGCTTGTCACTAGGGTCCGAGTGCCATGATTTCTGATCTGAAATTACTATGTTGTCACCAATATATGTGTGTTTTAGATCCGATCTTGCAAGTTGTAGTTACCTACTATGTGTTATGATCCGACAACCCCGGAGTGACAATAACCGGAACCTCTCCCGGTGATGACCATAGTTTGAGGAGTTCATGTGTTCACCAAGTGCTAATGCGTTGGTCCGGTTCTTTATCAAAAGGAGAACCTTAATATCCCGCCGTTTCCTTTTGGACCCCACTGCCACGGGAGGGATGGACAATCGATGTCATGCAAGTTCTTTTCCCTAAGCACATATGACGACACATGGAATGCATGCCTACATCACATTGACGAACGAGAGCTAGCCACATATCTCTCCGTGTTATAACTGTTGCATGATGAATATCATCCAAACAAATCACCGACCCATTGCCTACGAGTTTGTCCCACTACTGTTGTTACTTGTTTTGCTCTGCTGCTGTTACTACAGTTGCTGCTGCTGTTATTTGCTTTGCTCTGCTGCTGTTACTACAGTTGGTGCTGCTGCTGTCACTACTGTTGTTCCTTGCCACTGTTGTTACTCGTTACACTGTTGCTACCTGCTACAATACTTTTTCGCTCGACGTAGACGGGAAAGAATATTTCCCGTCCACGGGCAACTTCTGGCGCCATTGATACAACCGTTAACAGATCGTTTCTGGCACCGTTGCTATCATACTACTTTGTTGCTGATACTTTGCTTGCAGATACTAATCTTTCATGTGTGGTTGAATCTGACACATTCAGCTGCTAATACTTGAGAGTATCCTCTCACTTCCTGCCTGGCGAACCAACAAATTCGGGTTGAATACTCTACCCTCGAAAACTGCCGCGAACCCACGCGCTGGTGGGCCATTGCAAGACAATTGCTAATTGTTGAGCAACTGGGAGCAGTTCTCGCCCTGTTGCCGCGTAGGCGTCAAGTCAGGAACACGTCAACAACATTTCTCTAGTGTTGTTGCCGGGGACTGCTAGCAGCCGTCGAGAGAAGCGTGGATATCCGTCGTCTCCACCGTGGGCCGAAACCATGATGGTCCAGTACCTCTAGGAGAAATTGCCATGCGACACTATCAAATGCTTTGGCAATGTTGATTTTGAAGATGATGGTGGCCGCTCGCTTGTGATGCAGAGTACGAATGGACTGCTGGACTAGCATGAAGTTGTCCAAAATCGATCTGTCAGATATGAACACGCTCTGATTTTGGTCCACCACCTTAGGGATCAGCGGGGTGAGCTTAGTTGACATGGCCTTGGCCATGATTTTGGCAAAGTTGTGTATAAGGCTGGTGGGCCTGAAGTCATTGATGTCCACGGCCCCTTCCATCTTTGGTAGCAGTACGATGAATGCCTCGTTTATCCCATCCATCCCACTACCATCCGCACCGTCGAAGGCGTGCACTGCCTTCATCACCACTTCTTTGATGATGGCCCAACATGCTTGGTAGAATCTCGTAGTGTATCCATCGGGCCCCCGGGCTGGACTACATCTCCTTGATTGTGTTTCGGATTAGGGTTTCCATTAATGGGGCCTCCAACGCCATGGTGTCCACTACAGGCAGCTCGGGCGCTGGCACACTAAGTGTGTATTGCTGGTGCACTAGGACACTAAGCAGACCTACATAGTATGCACTCGCCAATGTACACATGCCCTCCCATGTGGAAGCCTCCGAAACCCCGTTCTTCGGCCTGAACACATGGTTTCTCCTCCGTCGTTGGTTCGCAAAGATCTTGAAGAACGCCTCACTCGCATCGCTCGCTTTTAACCATGAGATGCGAGATTTCTGCCGAGCAATAGTCCTCTACAGGGACACCAAGCCGAGCACCTTCTTCTTAAGCTGGCGGTGGAGCCAAGCCTCCCCGCCAGACAAGGGTCGCGTGTCCACCGCCTAGTCAAAGCATAAGATGAGCTCGGTGGCAAGGAGATCTACTCCTTGATGTTAATGATCCTAGACTGGATCCATTTGGTCACCGCATTGCTAGTAGCCTTCAATCTCAGAAAGAGGTCAACAAAGGGGTCTGCCTTTGGAGAGAGGGAGTTCGAGCTAGCCGCCAACACCTCATGAAAGTCGGGGATAGATGGCGAGCAGGTGTGGAAGTGGAATCGTGATTTGGGGTGAAAGGAGACGTTAGTTGACATGAGTAATGGGCAGTGATCCGAGATGGAGGAGGATTTTGCGGCGAATTGAGAAGGCTCCACACAACCCCCCCTCCCCCCAAGACGATTCGGGTCGGCCGAGTTTCAGTTATCATCAGTTTTGGCCTTCTAGGAGGTCCCGTGAACCGGTTTTTTCGTCTTTTTACCGTGTTTCTTTTTCTTTTTCTTTTTCTATTTATGTTACTTTTTGTTTTTATTTTGCTTTTTACTTTTTTGTTGTTTTTGGTTTTTTCTTATTCCTTTTTCTCAAAGGTTATTTTATTTTTCAAACTAAGTTAATGTTCGAAAATTCTTCTAAAATTCGAAAAATGCCCGTACTTTAATAAAAAATGTTCTAAATTTCAAATAATTTCCATTAAAAAATATTCATAACTTAAAAAATGTTTGCGATTTTCAAAAAAAGTTCAGTACTTAAAAAATATGTTTGGGATTTAAAAAAAATATTCTTGTTTTACACAAAATGTTAGTGCTTTTGTTTTCATTGTTTCCTTTCTGTTTTTTCTTTTTCCCTTTCCTATTCATTTTTTAATATTTTACAATTTTTGTTTTGAATTTCAAAAAATATTCCCATGTTCGTACTTTTTTCACAATTTATATTTAAATGTTCATGCTTCAAAAAATAATCAGGAATTGCAAAAAATATTCGTGCTTTCAAAATGTGTTCAAATTTTTAAAAAGTTTCATGTTTCAAAAATTGTTCCCGTATTTAAAAATTGCATGATTTTTCTAAAAAAATATCATATTAAAAAATTATTCCGTTTCTTTTTCCCTTTTTCCGTTTAATTTATTTATTTTGATTTGTCTTTTTCTTCTGATTTATTTTGTTTCTAGTTCTTTCATATTTCTAAAAATCAAATAAAAGTAAAAATTTCAGTTTTTTCCTTTTATTAGCTTTTGTTCACAAAATAGAAACGAATATTGATTTTAAAAAATGTTTGCATATTTCAAAAAGTGTTCTGCTTTCAAAAAATGTTCTTGTTACAAAATTTTGTCCCTATTTCAGAAATTTTTGCAAATTTTAACTAATGTATGTCCTAATTTTGTTCATACTTCAAATTTTTGTTCACATTTGCAAAAACATGTCCCTTTTTATAAAATTTCCATGTTTTCAAAAAATGATCCATGTTTTCGCAAATTAAAAAATTCCATTTAAAAAAACACAGATTGAAAAATTGTTCACATCTTTAAAACGTGTTCATGATTCTCAAAAAGTTCCCGTTTAATATTTTTCTTAAATGTTTTTTCCTCAAAATTTGTTCACAAATTCAAGTTACTTTTTTGTAAAAGTGTTCATAAATTCAAAAATGTTTGTATTTTGTCAAAACTTTTTTGTGTTTGTCAATAAATGTTCTACTTTTTCAAAATGTACGTATTTTTTCAAAATTTGTTTACAATTTCGAGAAATTGTTCTGAACATTTTTAGCAATTCCTCAAAAAATGTTAAAAACATGAACTTAACAAAATTTGAAACAAGAACAATTTTTAAAAATTACTAACTATTTTTTTAAACATAAACATTTTTTAACTTTTGATCAAAAAATCATAATGCCTGAAAGACGTTTGGAAACACAAACATTTTGTGAAATTTTGAAGAAAATTTGATAATGGGAACATTTTCTGAAATTCCTGAAGATTTTTGTAATTGGGAGCAAATTTTGAAAAAAGAACTTGTTTAAAAAAATACGAATAGCTATTTAAAGTTTTCAAACAAAATAAATATGAGAAATAAAAAAATGGAAGAGCAAAGAAATGGAAGGAAAATAGAAAAAGGAAACAAAAGTCGAGAAAAGGCAAAATAGAATGGGCCGGCCCATATTAGCCGCCCCCTATGCGAAACCTCCTGTTTGCCTCCATCTAAAACCCAACTCACCAAGAGTTGAATGCTCGAGTTCGTCGTTCTTTTCTATTCTCAATTTTCTCACCTTCATGCATTTTTAAAATAATAAAATGTTTCCTCAATAATGCATATGCTCAACCTTTACTTATTACATTGTTCCAGCCTCCAGCTGATTTAAAGAAATCAATAAATGGTCCAAATATAGCACACAAATTCTCTTAAGAGTGGATGTCGACCGTTGACTACTAACTACCGTTCATCGAGGAGTAAAGTAACATGACACAAAGTAACATAACATCGAGGAGTAAAGTAACTACATGTCCAAATATAGCACACAAATTTTGCATCCGCTTGCTGCAAAATATTGGTAGATTGGCTCTCAAGTCTCAAGTAACATGTTCTGCGTTGCCCACTGTTCAGTACTACAATAGCTTAATATGGAATCTGAATATACGTGGGCAGACATGACCCGGCGCTAATCGTTGACTATTGACCAGTGGCACTACCAATGATTTGCACTACCCAACTCTTTTTTTTTCTTATAACCTACCGATGGTTGGCTGGGTACCTTTGTTTTTTGTTGGAACACGAGTTGTATATATCCAAGAAAAAATCAAAGAAAAAATATATCATATTTAAAAGTTTCAATAAAATCAAAAGATATGTTGTAAGGTTTCATGATCAAATACGTACGCTGTAAAGTTCCATGATCAAATACGCTTTGGCGAGAGTTGTATCGATATAGCTTAGACTTTTAAGCACAATTTATCTCATCATGAAAATTTAAGATGATGTAGCATATATCCTAGGTTCATGTGTAGTTTTTCAGAATTCGAAACTTTCAAATATGGATTTTTGGATTGTTCAAAAACCCGAGCTCCATGGAGATAAATCAGGATCCAAAAGCAATTTCGGAGGTGCTACCCACATTCATGTGTACGACTTCTTCGCATAAGTAAGTACTTCCTCTGTAAGTTAATATAAGTCCTTCTAAACCGAAAATGACCAATAGAGACTGGGCATTAGGTCGTACTTTATCGAGGCCATTCAAAAGATTTTGGGATATGCCCCTCCCTCCCCGCCCCCTATTTCTGGCTCTTCTCCCCCTATAGAAAACGGCCCCTGCTTGTATTCCGTTCAATAAGCACGCGATAGACATTCGTATAGTATAGATGATATGACAATGGAGTAAATGAGAGAGGAAGCTTGGCAGTGTGTAGTTAAAAACTTCACCTGATCTATCCATGTAAAGCAGATGTAAAGCGATGGCCGACATCCTTGGAGAGCCCCTTATCGCGTCCACCCATGCGTGGCCATGTAAAGCCTCGGCCACACTCAACCTCTTGCCCGCCGTTCGAACGTAAGCGAGCAGGTCGGGCGCCCTCTGGGCTAGGGGGCGGCAGTCTAGCCACGGATCAAGCAACAAGCTGGTTCTGAGCCCATCCCCGATCGTGCACCGTAGCGCCACGAGGCCAAGGACCGCGACATTTTTCGAGACAAAGACATCCAAGCCATTACATGATTTGTCTAGCACCGTCTTCTGAAGTTAGAAAGAGCGCAGTCGTAGGATTTAATTAGCAGCCGCAGATTAAGGACGCCCAACCCCCCGTACGGCTTGGGAGAGCAGACGACATGCCATGCCACAAGGCATCATCCCCCCTTGGCGTCCTCCACCCCTCACCAAAAGAAGCCCCTCCTTAGTTTTTTGAGGCACTTGAAGAACCACGGTGGTAGATCGAGGGACATCATGTGGAAGATTGGCATTGCCGAGAGCTTGCAGTTCACCAAAGTCAGCCTGCCTACCCCACGGAGAAGAGCAGCCTTCTATGTTAGCATCTGGGCCGCGATCCAGTCGACGAGAGGTTGGAGCTTGGTGCGGGTTAGGGCCCGCAGGGATAGGAGGAGACCGAGTGTGATAGCTTGGCTTATTAGGGATGATAGACTACTCATACCAATAAGGAATTCCTTCTTTTTCGGGAGCCCATTCGAACAGAACTCTCAGGTTAAGCATGCTCAGCTTGGAGTAGTTCTAGGATGGGTGACCGACCAGGAAGTTGATCCCGGGTGCGCATGAGTGAGGACAAAGTGCGCAGAAAAGACTAGTATTGATATGTGGAGCCAGTCTTGATCCCGCCAGGAGTAACGACCGCCGGCGGGTGTGTCCGGGACGTTCCAAGTTTGGTATCAGAGCCGACCCTCACGGTTACACGGATGTTTGCGGACATGTGCGCAGTCATGTTGTTCATGACGCCTGTGACCCGTCGTGGCACACGACATGGTACATGTACTGGATTGGATGCACACACGTTTGTGCCAAGAGGGAACGCTCCTGTGGACCGACGAGGACGTCGGTTCCTCCGAGTGGTGGTGTATGTGATAGCCTGGCTTATTAGGGATGATAGACTACTCATACCAATAAGGAATTCCTTCTTTTCCGGATGGGTGACCGACCGGGAAGTTGATCCCGGGTGCGCATGAGCGAGGACAAAGTGCGCAGAAAAGAATAGTATTGATATGTGGAGCCAGTCTAGATCCCGCCAGGAGTAACGACCGCCGGCAGGTGTGTCCGGGGCGTTACACCGAGGTAGGTGATCGGCAGCGTTTTGACAACGCAATTAGCCGTTGTAACAATGTCCTACACTCCTCCTCGCAACAAGGAATCATGGAGATCGAGATCTTCGCGAAATTGCATCGAAGTCCCGTGGCCTCTCCGAAGCACTCGAGGACTTGCTTTGCCGCATCCATCTTGGTGGCTAGCGGCATGAGGAGTAGATGGAATCATCGGCGTATAACGAGAGGCGATGGTGAACTCCATGTGCATGGAACGAGGAAAAGACGCCCGCCTCCTCCGCCTTCCGTAACATGGCCGTGAGGACATCCATCACGATGATGAAAAGCAAGGGAAAGACGGGACCCCCTTGGAACAGACCCTTTCCGTGCTAGAAGCTTTCGTTGGCCGAGCCATTGACGAGGATTTGAGTGCTTGCCGTCGAGAGAAGCATGGAGATCCGTCGTCTCCACCGTGGGCCGAAACCACGATGGGCCAGTACCTCTAGGAGAAATTGCCATGCGACACTATCAAACGCTTTGGCAATGTCGATTTTGAAGATGATGGTGATCGCTCGCTTGCGATGCAGAGTACGAATGGACTGCTGGACTAGCATGAAGTTGTCCAAAATCGATCTGTCAAATATGAACATGCTCTGATTTTGGTCCACCACCTCAGGGATCAGCGGGGCGAGCTTAGTTGACATGGCCTTGGCCATGATTTTGGCAAAGTTGTGTATGAGGCTGGTGGGCCTGCAGTCCTTGATGTCCGGGGCCCCTTCCATCTTTGGTAGCAGTACGATGAATGCCTCGTTTAGCCCATCCATCCCTCTGCCATCCGCACCTTCGAAGGCGTGCACTGCCTTCATCACCACTTCTTTAAGGATGGCCCAACAGGCTTGGTAGAATCTCGTAGTGTACCCATCGGGCCCCGGGGCCTTGTTGGACTACATCTCCTTGATTGTGTTCCGGATTAGGGTTTCCGTTAATGGGGCCCCTAACGCCGTGGTGTCCACCGCAGGCAGCCCGGGCGCTCGCTCACTAAGTGTGTGTTGCTGGTGCACTAGGACACTAAGCATGCCTAAATAGTATCCACTCGCGAGTGTACACATGCCCTCCCATGTGAAAGCCTCCGAAACCCCTTTCTTCGGCCTGAACACATGGTTTCTCCTCCGTTGCTGGCTCGCAAAGATCTTGAAGAACGCCTCACTAGCATCGCTCGCTTTTAACCATGAGATGCGAGATTTCTGCCGAGCAATAGTCCTCTGCAGGGACACCAAGCCGAGCACCTTCTTCTTAAGCTGACGGTGGATCCAAGCCTCCCCACCCGACAAGGGCCGCGTGTCCACCGCCTAGTCAAAGCATAAGATGAGCTTGTTGGCAAGGAGATCTACTCCTTGATGTTAATGATCCTAGAATGGATCCATTTGGTCACCGCCTTGCCAGTAGCCTTCAATCTCAGAAAGAGGTCAACAAAGGGGTCTGCCTTTGGAGGGAGGGATTTCCAGCTAGCCGCCAACACCTCATGAAAGCCGGGCATAGATGGCGAGTAGCTGTGGAAGTGGGATATGATTTGCGGTGGAAGGAGACGTTAGTTGACATGAGTAATGGGCAGTGATCCGAGATGGAGGAGGATTTGCGGCGAATTGAGGAGGCTCCACACAACCCCCCCCCCCCCCCCAAGACGATTTGGGTCGGCCGAGTTTCAGCTATCATCAGTTTTGGCCTTCTACGAGGTTCCGTGAATCGGTTTTTTTCATTTTTTTATCATGTTTTTTTTTCTATTTATGTTGTTTTTGGTTTTTTCTTATTCCTTTTTCTCCAAGGTTATTTTATTTTTTAAACTAAGTTCATGTTCGAAAATTGTTCTAAAATTCGAAAAATGCCCTTACTTTTATAAAAATGTTCTATTTTCAAATAATTTCCATTTCAAAATATTCATAACTTATTTTTTTTGCGATTTTCAGAAGAAGTTAAGTATTTACAAAATATGTTTGGGATTTAAAAAAAAATATTCTTGTTTTACAGAAAATATTGTTGCTTTTGTCTTCATTGTTTCCTTTGCGTTTTTTCTTTTTCCCTTTCCCTGTTCATTTTTTAATATTTTACATTTTTTGTTCTGAATTTCAAAAAATATTCCCATGTTCAAAATTTTGTTCACAATTTATATTTAAATGTTCATGCTTCAAAAAATAATCAGAAATTGCAAAAAATGTTCATGCTTTCAACATGTGTTCAAATTTTTAAAAATGCCCGTGTTTCAAAAATTGTTCTCGTATTTAAAAAATTGCATGATTTTTATAAAAAAATCTCGTATTAAAAATTATTCCGTTTCTTTTTCCCTTTTTCCGTTTAATTTATTTATTTCGATTTTCCTTTTTCTTCTGATTTTTTTGTTTCTAGTTTTTTCATATTTCAACAAATAAATTAAAAGTACAAATTTCATTTTTTCCTTGTATTAGTTTTTGTTCACAAAATATAAATTAATATCTATTTTAAAAAATGTTTGTATATTTGAAAAAGTGTTCTGCTTTCAAAAATGTTCTTGTTATAAATGTTTGTCCCTATTTCAGCAGTGTTTGCAAATTTTAAATAATGGTATGCCCTAATTTTGTTCATACGTCAAAATTTTGTTCACATTTGCAAAACATGTCCCTTTTTATAAAATTTGCATGTTTTCAAAAAATGATCAATTCTTCCAATTTTTCGCAAATTCAAAAAAAATCCATTTAAAAAAATCACAGATTAAAAAATTGTTCACATCTTTAAAACGTGTTCATGATTCTTGAAAAGTTCCCGTTAAAGATTTTTCTTAAATGTTTTTACCTCAAAATTTGTTCACAAATTAAAGTTACTTTTTTCTAAAAGTGTTCATAAATTCAAAAAATGTTTGTATTTTGTCAAAACTTTTTGTGTTTGTCAAAAAATGTTTGAAATTTTCAAAATGTACGTACTTGTCCAAAAGTTGTTTACAATTTCAACAAAATTGTTCTCAACATGTTTAGCAATTCCTCAAAAATTGTTGGAAACATGAACTTAACAAAGTTTGGAAACAAGAACATTTTTTTAAATTACTAAACATTTTGTAAAACACAAACATTTTTGAACTTTTGATCAACAAATCATAATGCCTGAAAGATGTTTGGAAACACTAACGTTTTGTGAATTTTGAAGAAAATTTGATGATGGGGACATTTTTTGAAATTCCTGAACATTTTAAAAATTGGGAGCAAATTTTGAAAAAAAGAACTTGTTTATAAAATTCCGTATAAATATTTAAAACTTTCAAACAAAAGAAATATGAGAAATAAAAAAATGGAAGAGCAAAGAAATTGAAGGAGAATAGAAAAAAAAGAAACAAGAGTCGAGAAAAGGCAAAATAGAATGGGACGGCCCTTGTTAGCCGCCCCCTATGCGAAACCTCTTGTTTGCCTCCATCTAAAACCCAACTTAGCAAGAGTTGAATGCTGGAGTTCGTCGTTCTCCCCCATTCTCAATTTTCTCACCTTCAAGCATTTTCAAAAAAATGAAATGTTTCCTCCATAATGCATATGCTCAACCTTTTGTTATTACATTGTTCCAGCCTCCAGCTGATTTAAAGAAATCAATGAATGGTCCAAATAGAGCACACAAATTCTCTCATTAGACATCCACCCAAGGTTTGCTAAGATCTTCATGATCGTTGTCTCCAAGATATGATATGTCCATCTCATTCTCGTGTTGTCCTCCTGGCCTGGTCCGGTGTTTTCCACCGATGGTCACCTACATATACAAATTTGTCCACTTAAAATTAATATGAGTTCAAGTTGGCCGAATAGCCCAATATAAGGTAGGTGCCAACAACGAGGAGGAGGAGATCCATATTTAAAGGACGAGGAGTTCGAAACTCGGGGAGGTCACATATGGTTGTGGAAGAAGAGCTTGTATGGGCTCCGAGGTCAAAGAAATTCGACAAGTTCTTGGTCGATTGACACCTTTCCATCCCGGGCAGATCATTGTCATTAGTACAACAAAGAATGCCTCCTTACCAATTAGTACGTCTTTACTATATTATATTTTATCAAAATAACCACCATACCTAATAAAAATTCTTAATCATTGAAGATATTGTTGGATATCGTGATTAGTTAGGAAAGATAAAATAGACTAGAAATTATTTTGGCTTGTCTTGTACTTCAAGTTGAGGCTCAAGCAATACAATCAACTATTCCATCAATTCCACTCTTTCCCTTCTAACATGGTATCACCCTAACCGATCCAGACCATAGCGGTCGCTCGTCGCTTCCACCCCACGCGTCCCCCCGGGGCGGTTGGCCTCCATGATCGCCGTCGGAGGCCGTGCCACCCGCACCTATGGTTCGTCCGCCGTTCGTGTTGACCAGCTGCCCTAGAGAGTCTTTTTTCCGAGCCCTTGCTTTGGGTTTTCTCTCTCCCGCCGGTCTCATTGATGAGCATTTTATTTTTGGTAAACGATCCAAGATCGATTTGCGTCGCGTGTCGCCCCCGTCGACCACTGCACCTCTACTCCGACAACGGCGTGACCCCGGCCTCTTCTTCGACCCGGCGGCCTCGCGCACCAAGTCGGCCCGTCTGGGTTGTCGCCCGCACGTCTGCCCGTCCGCCGCTCTACGCCGACCATCGCCGCCAACGGCGCGACCACCTGACCTCTTCTTCAACTCGTCAACCTTGCGCGCCGCAGTGGCTCTTTACAGCCGTCGTTCGCGCATGTGTCCGCCCGTCGCTCTGAGTCGACCGTCACGGCCCCGCTCCGATCAGGGTCCCGCATCACCTTATCTTCACCCTGTGCGACTGCATATGTCCACCGGCCTGGCGCCGCGCCGCACATGATGCATGGACCGACGACGTTCTGATGTGCAGCTTGTGCCCCTCTTGGACGTGGGACGCATGCACGCGCTGGATGTCCGCGCGCCCGCCCGAGCGTGGCCTCAGTGGCTCGGCCACCCCATCATTGATCGGCGACTCCGACCTTGCGAGTGGCTAGGTTTATCACCTGGTCGCCTCTCTGCTCCATCTGCGTCGTGTGCCCGAACTAGCTATAGCCGTTTGCGCACGTCTATAGGTGATGTAAAGATCGTCCTCGAGTCCAGTGCGCCCCTCCGCCGATCGAGCAATGGACTGTCGCTGCATCGTCCTGTTGGGCTGCATCACCGTCGTCCCGTCGTTCTCCCCGCGACCGACTCGCACATTGTCGCTATGTCACCCCTTCTGGCCATAGTGCCACAACACACAGTCCCTGTGAGCCGCTGCTACACCGCCCCTCCGCGTTGTAGTGTCGCTACACGCGATCCCCGCTGCCACCCGAGACCGTCTCCGTGGCTGCAGCGACCCACCCTTAGCCTTGCCGCGTCTCGCGATCCATGCCAGCGCTCCGAGGTCTTTCGACCGTCGCCCCGACACGCCTGCTGCCGCTGCATCGCCCCTTCGAGCCGTAACGACGCGACCCGCGGTCCACTCTGTCGTCTCCGCATATCAACTCTACGTGGTATGCACCGCATCGCCTCCCTTGGCGTCGGAGCGCCACTGTACACACGGGTCTTCGTCACACTGTGGGTTCTTCCTCGCCTACTTCGAGCAGCGCTGCCATGCTCCTAACCAGCCGCCGCGACCTCTGCTCTTCTTTGGTGCCGCTGCAGCTCACCCACCCGAGCCGCTCTACGCCTCTTCTTTGGTGCCGTTGCAGCTCGCCTACCTGAGCCTCATCGCTCGTCCACCCCTTTCGTCTTCGTCCAGCACCAGCTCATCGCCAGCGTCGTTGTCATCTACCCGACCACTTCATCTACTCTGGCAACCGCAGACGATATTGGACCTCCATCGATTTGCGCCACAATCGTTGTCGAATCCTTCTCTCATATCCCCCTAGACATGGCATACCAGCTTGTGCGGGTCCCCGTCTACGCATGCCCAAAGCTGGCAACATCAATGTGTGCCTTCGTTCCGGATGTGTTCCCAGGCCTGGCAAACATGGAGAAGCACATTATCAACATCGCCTTCGTTCACATGCCCGATGCTGGCAACACCGATGCGTGCCTTTGTCCACGAAGAGTCCCCGGGCTTGGCAAACTCGGTGCGATGCATCATCAACAATGTTTTCTTCCCGATGCACCACTACTTCGACTCCGCTGCGCCCATGACTAACTCGACGCCTCCTTGCGCCCGGGGCTCCAGACGACTTCCTCGACACCGGCCACCCCGACTTTACATCTACCACAACGTTCTTCACACGGTTACCTCGACCACGGCTACACCACCCTATGCTCTGGGCTACTTCGACATCGGCACAAAGGACTACTGCCTTGATTGAGAAACCTCGTCAGTTTTCACTCCAGCCATGACTTCCGCAATGCATCGACCGTTACGATTGTGGGGGGATGTCCGTCGACTTACCTTCGGATTCTTCTTCAGTCTCATCGTCTCTATCGCTACCGTTGTGACTCGGGGGGGGGGGGATGTTGAGTATCTTGATTAGTTAGGAAACATAAGATAGACTAGGAATTATTCTGGCTTGTTTTGTACTCCAAGTTGATCATGCACTCCTATATATATATACTCATGAGGCTTAAGCAATTACAATCAATTATTCCATCAATCCCTCTCTTTCCATTCTAACAGGTATTTTAAATGAACAGTTTTAACATGGTCATTCTTTTTTTTTTTGCCAAGAAATATGGATTGTATTAATCAAAGATGATCATTACAATCATGTTGACATAAAGAGTCAATTTCATCAGGTCCACTACGCAACCAAACTGCAGTACGAGGTAACGAGAGTCCCATTTGAGTTAGAGTATGACTCACTTTATTTCTACTCCTACACACATGCGTTATCAGTTTTAACATGGTCACTCTTATCTCCTCTTTTCCAATTTTAACGTGGCCCTTCTTACCCCCTCTTTTCACATGAGAGGTAAGAAGGTAAGAGTTATTCGGACCCAATACTTAATAAAATCAATAGACCAGATCTGTTATATACTCTTATCCATCATGTGAAAAGAGAATGTAAGAGGGGCATGTTAAAATCACTCTCTAATTTTATCACAATCCTCTGGATCTGCAACATGTCCAAAAGAACAGTGATATATATTTTTCAAGATTAAGCAATCCTTAGTAATACTCCACACACTAATGAGGGCACACGTCAAATAGTTCTTAGACTATAGTGACCGCGATGTATATCAAATAGTGAGCTAGAAAATAAATTTTGCATTATATATCCATACTTTCTACTCTATATTACTGTAAATACATAGCATAGCTTCCTAATCAATGTTCTTTCGCACCAAAACTCGGCTGTAATGTGCGTGTGTGTGTGGGTGTGTGAGTGAGAGAGCGAGAGAGAGCCGGAGGAGAGGGAGAGGGAAGGAGAGATTTACTAGTGGGATCGCCGTGTTGGAACTCCTCCATGATGTCGTAGTCGTGGAAGTTGGCGGTGCATGCGCCGCCGTCAACGACGGCCTCAGCCATCCTCTGGTACGGGCACAGCCTCTGCGCCTCCTGGAAGGCCAGCGCGATGCAAGCTCCGCAGTCTGTTGACTTGGCGCCCGGGTGCCAGGAGCAGTGGGCGGACGCCACAACCACGTTGGGGCTCTCGCCGGCGATGTTGCCATTGGAGCAGTTGCATGATTCCGCATTCGCCTTGCCGGGAATGGTGGCGGCAAGATGGCGCAGGGTGGCCTCGTACGCGCTGCCCGGAGCGTACGTGCCCACGGCCACGGGCAAGACGATGCCGCACGTGTGACTGGGCTCGGCGGACAAGCTGTGGTCAGCGGCGGGCCGGCGGCAATCGGTTGCGGTGGCTTGCGCCGGCAGGAGCGCTGCGAGCAGGATGAGGACCGCGGAGGTGGCCATGGCCGGAGAAAGACAAGTATGCATGTGGGTTCGACTGAGGGAAGAACGGTGCTCTAATCTTGTGAGGTTAACTAGTATACTGTGGATTAGCTGGGCTCTTAAGAGCTACACGAAGCACCGATACTTCAGAAATTTGTGTATCGCCGTTCAGTACTTCACCGATACTCCGATACTTCAGATACGCCTTCGATACGGGTATTTCCGAAGTATCGTCATTTTCAATTTAAAAGAAATGGCGATACGCGTATCCTTAAAGTATCGCCGTTGTGTATTGTCCATGTCTTGATGTATCGTTGATCTGTTCATATAGGTAGTGCACGTGGACTGTACTAATGTACTAGTTGGATAAAAGTGCTTTATTAAGGATGTTACTTGTACAATTCATTATTTGGCCCACTCGTGCAATCCAAAGTTGCTCTTTATATATGTTTGTCATTTGACAATCTCAAGTTTTTAATTTTAAAAGATTTATTAATTTTATATTGTCATGTTAATAGATATTACAGTCTAAATCGTACCGTGACAGTCTATGACCGATTGGTCGTATTATTCATTGATAATAGTGAGATTTTAAAATGAGAAACAATAAGGTATGAAAGTAATTAGGCAACCAGTGGGTCGGTATTTTGTTATCATCTCATACATTTATTATGTTAGTTTTTATTGCATGTTATTTTATCATTATTTATATATGCTTACCGTATCGCCGAATTGCTGTTTTTAGAAATTGCCGTAGTATCCCGTATCGCCGTACCCGTATCGCCGGTGTTTCGTAGTTAAGAGTGGCTGTCCACCGTTGACTTACCATCAATCGAGGAGTCAGCATCCGCGTGCTGCAAAATATTAGTAGTAGATTGACTCTCAACTAACATGTTCTGCGTTGCTCACCGTTCAGTACTACAATAGTTAATACGGAATCTGAATATACGTTGGCAGATATGACCCGACGCTAATCTTTGACTATTGACCAGTGGCACCACCAATGATTTGCACGACCCAACTCTTATTTTTTTTCTTATAACCTACCAATGGTTGGCTGGGTACATTTGTTTTCTGTTGGCACACGAGTTGTATATATCTACGGTGGGTGTTACATGGAGCCCTGTTTTTGAAAACAATCAAAGAAAAAATATATCCTATTTAAAAGTTTCAAGAAAATCTGAAAATACACATGAACATTGAGATGTACTTATGTTCAAATACGCTGTAAAGCTTCATGATCAAAATACGCTTTGGCGAGAGCTGTATAAATATAACAGAGTTTTATAGTGAATAGTGCATGGGCTAGAAAGTGTTGGAAATATGTCCTAGAGACAATAATAAAATATTTATTATTACATTTTCTTGTTCAAGATAATCGTTTATTATTCATGTTAAAATTGTATTGAGTGGAAACTCATATACACATTGTCCCTAGTAAGCCTCTAGTTGTCTAGCTTGTTGATCAAAGATGGTTAAGGTTTCCTAGCCATAGACAAGTGTTGTCACTTGATAACGTGGTCACATCAATAGAAGAATGTTGTGATGGACAAGACACAAACTATGAACGTAGCATGTGATCATGTCGTTTTACTCCTATCGTTTTTTTGCATGCCAAGTATATGTTCCTATGGTCATGAGAACATGTTCACTCACAGACGAATTCTCCTTCATTTTGCAAGCATAGAACTTATCAGAGGTCTCATACCTCTCGATCCGGACATTCTTCTCAAAGATAAACTTTAACTCCTGAAACATCTCATATGCTCCATGACGTTCAAAACGTCTTTGAAGTTCCGGTTCTAAGCCATACAAAACTGCACATTGAATTAGTGAATAGTCATCCTTACGTGCTTGCCAAGCGTTCAAAACGTCTTGGTCAGCCGTAGCGGACGGTTCAACGAAGTTGCTTCCATCATCTTTCAACTTAGTTTTCTCTAGGAACGTATTAAAATGCAGGGTTGCTACTGCGCGAGCCATTGATCTACAACATAAATTTTGCAAATATTACTTAGACTATGTTCAAGATAATTGAGTTAAGCTAATCACATTACTAATAAACTCCCACTCAAATAGACATCCCTGTAGTCATTCGAGTGTCGCATGATCCAAATTCACTAACTCAAGTCCGATCATCACGTGAGTTGGGTTTACCTTCAATGGTGAACATGCCCATATTGATCATATCAACTATATGATTCATGCTCGACCTTTCGATCTCTTGTGCTCTGTGGCCATGTCTGTACATGCTAGGCTCGTCAAGTTTAACCCGAGTGGTCCGCGTGTGCAACTGTTTTGCACCTTGTTTTGCAACTGTCAGGGAGAACACAATTTTATCTAAAATTTTTAGTGAGATATCACCTTATAATGCTACCTCATTCTAAGCAAAATAAGGTGCATAAAAGGATTAACATCACACGCAAATCATAAGTGACATGATATGGCCATGAACTTGTGCTTCTTCATCTCCATCACCAAAGCACTGGCATGATCTCCATCGTCACCGCGCCGCACCATGATCTCCATCATCGTGCCACCATCGTGGTTGTCGTGCTATCTATGCTATCACTACTTAAGCTACAACCTAGCGATATAGTAAAAGCATCTGCAAGCATAAACGTTAGTTTAAAGACAACCCTATGTCTCTTGCCGGTTGCCGTAGCATCGACGTGCAAGTCGATATTAACTATTACAACATGATCATCTCATACATAAAATATATCATATCATGTCTTCGGCCATATCACATCACAAGCATACCCTGCAAAAACAAGTTAGACGTCCTCTAATTTGTTGTTGCAAATTTTACGTGGCTGCTATGGGTATCTAGTATGATCGCATCTTACTTACGCAAAAGCCACAACGATGATATGCAAATTGCTATTTAACCTTCTCCAAGGACCGCCTCGGTCGAATCCGATTCAACTAAAGTTGAAGAAATAGGCACCCGCCAGTCATCTTTATGCAACATGGTGCATAATAGTCGACGAAACCGGTCTCTCATAAGCGTATGAGTAATGTTGGTCCGTCCCACATTGATTCAACAATATCGCCGAATCAAGAAAAGACTAAGGAGGGCAGCAAATCGAACATCAACGCCCACAAACTCCTTTGTGTTCTACTCGAGATATCATCTACGCATGAACCTAGCTCTGATACCACTGTTGGGGAACGTTGCATGGGAAACAAAAAATTTCCTACGCACACGAAGACCTATCATGATGATGATCATCTACGAGAGGGAGATCGGATCAACATACCCTTGTAGATTGCTAAGCGGGAAGCGTTAATAAACGCGGATGATGTAGTGGTACGTCTTCGCGATTCAAATCGCCGTCCCACGATCAGCCCCGATCAAGTATCGAACGGACGGCATCTCCGTGTTCAACACACTACAACTCGATGATGATCTCCGCCATCTTGATCCAGCAAGAGAGACGGTGAAGTAGATGAGTTCTCCGACAGCGTGACGGTGCGCCGGTAGTGGTGGTGAATTTGTTACTGCAGGGCTTCGCCTAAGCACCGCAGAAAACCGATCTAGAGGAGAAACTGTGATCTAGAGTTGAGGTAGCACGTGACTGAAAATATTGTGTCTCAAAAACCCCTCAAGTCTCTAGTATATATATAGGAGGATAGGAGGGAGGCCGTCGGCTCTAGTGCTTCCCCATTGGGTCGGCCTAAGTGGGAGGAGAGAAGGATTCCTCCTCCAATGCTACTCCTAGTAGGATTCCCCTTCTCCCACTTGGAAACCTTTTCCACCTTTTGTATTTTTCCCTTATTCCTCAATCCAGCCGCATGGGCCCTTAGAGGTGGCGTCGTCCAGCCCACCAGGGGCTGGTTTGCCTCCTATCTTGGCCCATGAAGCCCTAGGGTCGTCACACCCCTCCCGGTGGTCCCCCGGTACCCTCTCGGCACTCCCGGTACACTACCGATGAGCTTGAAACCTTTCCGGTGACTAAAACAAGACTTTCTATATATCAATCTTTACCTCCGGACCATTCCGGAGCTCCTCGTAATGTCCAGGTTCTCATCCGGGAATCCGAACAATCTTCGGTCATCAACACCTATAACTCAACTATGCTGAAACTTCAGCGAACCTTAAGTGTGCAGACCATGCGGGTTCGAGAACTATGTAGACATGACCCGAGACACTCCCCGGTCAATTTCCAATAGTAGGACCTGGATGCCCATATTGGATCCTACATATTCTACGATAATCTTATCGGTTGAACCTCCATGTCAAGGATTAATATAATCTCGTATACCATTCCCTTTGTCCTTCGATATGTTACTTGCCCGAGATTCGATTGTTGGTATCCAATACCTATTTCAATCTCGTTACCGGCAAGTCTCTTTACTCGTTCCGTAATACAGGATCCTGTGGCTAACTCTTTAGTCACATTGCTTGGAAGGCTTGTTTGTGATGTTGTATTACCGAGTGGGCTCCGAGATACCTCTCCGTCACACAGAGTGACAAATCCCAGTCTTGATCCATGATAACTCAACAGGCACCTTCGGAGATACCTGTAGAGTACCTTTATAGTCGCCGAGTAACGTTGCGAAGTTTGATGCACAAAAGACATTCCTTCTGTGTCAGTGAGTTACATGATCTCATGGTCATAGGAATATATACTTGACATGCAGAAAACAACATCAACAAAATGACACGATCATATGCTATGTTTATAGTTTAGGTCTTGTACGTCACATCGTTCTCCTAATGATGTGATCTCATTATCAAGTGACAATACTTGCCCATGGTTAGGAAACCTTAACCATCCTTGATCAACGAGCTAGTCAACTAGAGGCTCACTAGGGACATTGTTTTGTCTATACATCCAGACATGTATTTATGTTTCCATTCAACACAATTATAGCATGGATACTAAACGATTATCTCGCAACAGGAAATAAAATAATAATTATTTTATTATTTCCTCTAGAGCATATTTCCAGTAGTCTCCCACTTGCACTAGAGTCAATAATCTAGCATCACATCTCCATGTGATTTTACAATGTAACAAATTTAACACCCATATAGTTTTGGTGTCGGTCATGTTTAGCTCGTGGAAGAGGTTTAGTGAGTGGATCTGCAATGTTCAGATCCGTGTACACTTTGCAAATATTTATGTCCTCCTCTTCGACGTAGTCGCGGATGACATTGAAGCGTCGTTTGATGTGTCTAGTCCTTTTGTGAAACCTTGGTTCCTTGGCTAGAGTAATGGCACTAGTGTTGTCATAGAACAGAGTTACTGGATCACAAAGATGTTCGACTACATCAACCGCGTTTCTTAACGCTTCCCGCTTAGCGATTTACAAGGGTATATGAATCCGATCTCCCCTCTTATAGATGGTCATCATTAGGGATGGCACCTGTAGGGTATGGGTATGGGTGGAGCCTCCCCATACCCTTACCCGTCCCATCTAATATTACCCATCACCCTTAGCCATACCCGTCAACGGGTACAATTTTTTCCCATACCCGTTACCCGACATGGTAGACGGGTACCCGCGGGTAAAATTACCCATATATGCAAAACATAAATTTAGACAACTTATAGTTATAAACTGCATTGTATCATATAATTTACAAAGATAGATTATATATACAACACATACTTATAAAACAACATCATATATTCATAAACAACAATACATAGGCATACACTTTCAGTTCACAAATTATTGACATAGTGTAGATTGTAGAGATAATTTTGAGTTTATATATACTGTATATTGGTACATGGGTATATGGGTATGGGTTATATGCAAAGTTGTTAGAATCGCGATTCTGAATCGGATCGGAGCTCCGTTGCTAGGATCATGAATCGTAGAATCTTAACTATCAGGATCGTAGAAACTTAGATTCTATGATCAAAATCGTAGAATTGGAGGGGCTATTTTGGATCGTAAGATCGTAAAATTCTAAGACTTGAGTCACGATTCTGATAATTTTGGTTATATGATCTCATACCCGTACCCGCTCTACCCAACGAGTTTCGGATTTTTCTATTTATATACCTCTAACAGCCCGAGACCGACGCTTCAGAAGATTCCCCTTTTATTCCATTATTGTCGTGTTATTATTTTGTTTGTCGCATTCATCATCGCATCATGTGCATCATCCGCATTGCATCGGCATTCTGTTGCCGCCAGTTTTCAAACTTGCATCCGTTATTAGTTGTTGGTTCTCTCCGCATTCGTCATTGACCGTTTCGAGCCCGACCACACACGCACGCGCCCGAGACATTGATTAAATCTTGTTTTTAAAAATGTGTGTAAGACATTCTTGGATTGGGATGAAACTTGGCGTGCGGTCTTATTTTATTGTAGGTAGGCCGCCTGCTAATTTTCGTCGCAATCGGAGTCCGTCTGGTACCCGAACGGTCGACCATAGCGGCACCATCTTTTGTTTATCGTCAGATGTTTTTTCGGGGTTTTAAATATCGTTGCCAGGTCGCCCGTTTTCCCTCTTACCTCCGCCTAGCCACTCAACACAGCCCACATAGCCGTCCCTGCGAACGGGACCGTCCGATTCCCATCACACGGTCGAAATCGGATGCAAATCCCCTAACCATGGCCCTGTTTTCTATAAATAGGCAGCTAATCCCAGCCCCTCCTCGAATCCCGTGCCAAACCCTAACCCTAGCCGTCACTCTCCACAGCCACTCCTCCCACCTCCAGCCGCCGGCCCGCCGAGCCCAGATCGGGCCCGGGCTGGCCTGGATCGGCCGCTGCCCCGCTTAGGCCGAGCTCCCGAGCTCCTCTTGAACCTCCTTGCGTCCCCGTGCTGTCCGGCATCTCCCCCGCAGGTCACTGGAGCCCTTCGCCGGAGCAGTCGCCACGCCGGCGAGAGCCCCAGCCGGAGGCTCCCCCGCTCCTCTCCCTCTTCCTCCCTCTGCTTCTTTTCCCCTGGCCGGAGTTCGCGAAGCTCCCCGGAGGCTGGTCGCCGCCAGGAATGGGACCCCGACGGCCGGATCTGTCTAGCCCTCCGGTTCCCCGTCGCTTCGCTGCCCCCGGCTGCCTGTAGCGCCGCCCTTCACCGGAGCTTCTACTGCTCGCTCCGATCCGATCTGGATCGGGCAACACCCTGTTGACCGCTCGCCAGCGCCTGGTCGCCCGCGTGAGCCAACGCTAGCAGGCCCAGCTCACCCTAGGCCCAGCGCGCCTCCTTCGCCAGCCCATCCCCAGCGCCTAGGCCAGGCCCAGCTCCACCACCTCCTCTAATATTCGTCCCAAGAGCCGTGGTGAGCGGTTTCTATCCCCGCACTGTACGCAATTCAATTACGTTGCGCTTAGCAGTTTCGGCCCAAATAGAATTAGTTAATTTTTCGGCGATTATTATTTTCCAGGTTAAAGCTAGATATCAAAACGCGTGTAACTTTTTTATCGTGTGTTGGATCACGACAATTTAGAGATGTAACTTGTGTAGTTTTTTGCGTAGAACAATATTTTGCAACTTGCATTCATATTTGAAGTGGTTTGAACAACCGTTTGCCTAGATTTGCGTGCTGTCCAAATAGGTGTTATATTCCATAGATATTTTTGTGCACGCCCGGATTGTTCAAATCCCGTAGATAAAACTTTCATGTTGTTGCAACCCTTTGCCATCTATTTTAGAAATAGTTGTCTTGCCATTTTCATTTTCATGTACGTGCCATCAATAGTTTGCTATGTCTTGTTTAGAACATATTCTCGCATATAAGTGTGGCGTTAGTTTTATTTTCAACCCCAAATATTATATATGTTTTTGAGGTAGAAAAATCCACAAAATTTAATTGTGCATTTCGTTTTGTCTTTCGAGTAAGTTAATGCGCATGATATTTTACCATGTTGCCCTCTTGTCTATTTTGTGTGATTTATTCCGTGCGTGATATGAATTAGTTTTGAACTAGAGATATGTTCTTGGATATGTAGGCTAGCCTCTGGTAATTTTGGTTGCAATAGAAATCCATGGTTAGGTGTTGTTTGCTTGTTGTCAACATGCTAGAAGATAGTGCTGTTTTGGAGATGATGAAATATTTCTAAGTCTGAGATCTGTTATATTTTGTTGTTGTCTTGCCATGAGTATTACTAGTGATCTACAACTCCTTTGGTGTTCGTGCAATGGAGTTATTTGTAGTACATAAGATTCTCTAGCATGCTGTAGATTTTCATGCCATTCTGTAGCCTGTAGCATATAGTTTTGCTGCTGCCAATATGCCTTCAGATCGAAAACTGCACTGTCAACAGTGTTATTTTCACTAAGTCTGAAACTGTGTGCTAGATGCCATTTCGTGAGTTCTTTTCCTAGTGTTCCATGTTGCCATGCTAGATGTTATTAGTAGTATGTTGTAGTGCAGCTTGTCCTCTTGTGTCTAATGTCTTGTTTGAGCTTTTGGATTTATGTAGCTTGTTGTTTTAGGCTGTTTCGTTTCTATCGTTATGCCTTGTTGCCTAGCACCTGTTAAATACCAGCCTCTCAACATTGCCATGAAAACCTTCAACCTGTTCTCAACCTAGGAAACCACTGATTGGCTATGTTACTACTTTCTTAACCATGTGTTAGCGTTGCTAGTTGCAGGGGCAGTTGCTTCCATGTGATAACATGGGTTCCTTGTTATATCACCCTATGAAATGCTATTTAATTTAATGCACCTATATACTTGGTAAAAGGTGGAAGGTTCGACCTTTCTAGCCTCGTGTTTTGTTCCACCTTTGCCCCCTTAGTTTCGGCTATCGGTGTTATATTCCATAATTGAGCGCTCCTAACACGATCGGGGTTGTTATGGGGACCCCCTTGATAATTCGTTTTAGTTTAAAACTGGTCTGGCAAGGCCAACTTTGGTACTACATTTGCCTAACAACCTAATAAAAATGCATAGGGACTTTCCGGACCCCGTGGATAATTAATCAACCCCCGGGCCAGTGCTCCGCATGAGTGTTGGTCCAAAATGAGCGATGTCCGGTACCCACTGGTCACCTGGGGTGTCAGCCAACCCGACGTCTAGCTCATCTGGTCGTGCCCTGAGAACGATATACGCGGCTCCTATCAGGATCGTCGGCACATCAGGCAGCCTTGCTGGATTAGTTTTACCTTTTACGAAATATCTTATGCATCAGGATTCTGGTGATGCTTTGGGATTTCTCAGAGTTGAGGTTTTGTACTAAGGAATCCGACGAAGTCACGAGTTTCGTGATCAAGGATTTCTATGCGGCTTGTGGTAATTTGTGATGGACTAGTTGGAGCACCCCTGCAGGATTAAATCTTTTGGAAAGCCGTGCCCGCGGTTATGTGGAAACTGTCATTAACATCCGGTTCTAGATAACTTGAAGTCAACTTAATTAAAACTTGCCAACTGTGTGCGTAACCGTGACTATCTCTTTCGTGAGTTCTTTCTCCGTTCGAGGACACGGGGGGGGGGGTATGTCTGGCATAAGTAGGTGTTCAAGATCATCCATTTGATCATCAGTAGTTCACGTCCGCTATGCATAGATCATACCCCTCTTATTCTTGTACTCGTAAGTTAGCCACCTCAAATAACTGGTTAGTCGCTTGCTGCAGCCTCACCACTTAATCATAACTCACACATTAAGCTTTGCTAGTCTTTATACCTTTGGAAATGAGATTGCTGAGTCCTCTATGGCTCACAGATTACTACAACACCAGTTGCAGGTACAGGTAAAGAGATACTTTGACGTGAGCGCGATGATTGTTCCATTTGGAGTTTATTCTTCTTCTTCATCATCAATCTAGGATGGGTTCCAGGCCAGCGGCCTGGGATAGCAAGGATGGACGTCGTTATTTTCGCGTTTGCTTTCGTCCGTAGTCGGACCCTACTCTTCTTCATGATGTTTATGTATTGTACTGATGTGACTCTGATGTAGCTTGTGACGAGTGTAAGCCAATTCCATATACTCATCTTTTCAGTACATGTACTTGTAACGATATCCGTTCTTGTGAAACGACGAGATGCGCTTCTATCCCTGTCGAGGCCCTCGCGCCAAAAATAAGGATAGGATCGCATCTTGGGCATTACAAGCTCGTATGAGAGCAGTACCGACCTAGGAGCCCCCTTGATTGATCGAACTTGGCCGGGTCGAGTCTAGTGAAAAAACTGCTTTGAGTCTAGTTATATATCGGAGTTTAGGATTTCTTTTTCTCCTCTTCTATGCTCCGGTGAGGAATCTTGACGTAAGAATTTTTAGTCTACTCCTCTTCACACTAAAAAAAAATTAGGATCACGCGGATATTTTTGGAATCTATGTGATGCCGATGGGACGGAGTTCTGTCTTGGTGCCTCCTTTCTGACTTGATTTCTTCTAGGGAGTTGAGCTACAGGGGATTCTTGAGCACATCGTTATCATTAAGATTTCCTAGTATCTCAGGACGAAGGATGTTTGAAATTTCTTCAATACTAGTAGTAGCGAGAGGAGTCTCGCTTCCCCAGTACGGGTGTAGATAGGTCCGGATGTATCGCCATACTTAGTATTGTTGTGATTATGATTGTGTCGAATAGATGAGGTTCTGAGATTCTGGTTATGTGTTGACGGATGTGATACACTGGACGGGTTAGATGCTAGGAGTTGGGTGAAATTTCTCCTTGTATCCGTGGACCCGATTGCATGACCAAAAATTTCAGGAGTTCTTAGGTGGGAATTCAAGTAGTTACTTACAGGAAAATCTTCCAACAGATGCATGATGTGAGGTTGGGGTTCGACATCTAGTGGATTCGTTTGTTCATGGTCATTTTACAATGGTTCTCGTTGTGTCTTAAAGACTCCTTGTAGCTTGCTACGACTCGGGGATGCTTCGTATGTCGTGTGCACTGCCTTGTACATGATGGCTACTGTAGTATAAAGCCCGTGCGAGCCTCATCCACTAAAATATCGGACGGAATCTCTCTCATGAATTTATTCTGGCTTGTTTCGTAAGCATCATCCTTTGTTTGTTGGAATTTGGTAATTCGAGTTGCTTCAATGTCAAGTGGTGAATTCATACCTTCTAAGAGGTGTTCTCATATTCATATGGGAGTGCAAATTCTTTTGCTCAATCAAATCATCTTATCAGTTCCTTTCAACAGGATTCGACATGTCTATTCTTTTCTATCGGAGTGCTTCCCTTCAAGTGAATTCAATCCTTTCAATATTTGCAAGATTAATCCCTCATTTCTTCCCGGAGTTCGTCTCACCTATCCCAAGTTGTCTTTGTTTTTTCCCACCCTCCCACCCTTTTCTTCAATGATTCAATTATCATCCAAGTCCCTTTCTTTTCATTGTTGCTTCCGCCATCTTCTCTTCTATGTCCTATCTGGTGATTCATTGTGAAGATTCTCAGGAGTTTCGAGTTCGTCATTCTTTATTCTTTAAATTCAAGATTCTAGTGTTCATCATATCCTTTTCATCCTTTAAATTCTTTCCGTGTTGGAAATTATTATTCAAGCCTCTCTTGTTTATTCATCTCTGTTTGTTATATCCGAAGTGCTGAAGATATCTTAGAAGTTACTTGTTCTCAATCCTTTCAATTGTTTCGAGGTTCTCAACCTCATCAAGTTTTCTTATACCGGTGCAATATCTCTCTCCCTAATCAACTATTTCGACGATGTATTCTTTTGAGTGGGCCCATAACCCACAGGTTTCCCAGGATCTTCCTAGCTGTGCTAATCATTTCCGGAGATCTCTAATTCTTTTCAGTTATGATGTAAGAATGTTTTTCACCACTCATATCCCTTCTTCAAGATTGATCTCAATTTATTTTAATCATTGGCTCAACCATTCATTCTTCTTATTTCGGAGTGCCTTAGTTATTTTGGTGGTGTCCCTTCTCGTCATTCTCAGCTTGTGTCTCTTTCAATTGGTTCTGATCATGAGAAATTCTTACCATATCTATCTGGTGCATTTCAGAGTTGTTTCAATTCTCAATCCTCCTAAGGCCATCATTCAGAAGATTCTTCCTTCTCAGCTTTCAGCTTCATTCTCAAATTCTTCTCAATTGTGTCTCTTCATTCGTCTCTCAGTTATTCTGGTGCCTCATTCATGTTTTGTTAGGTGGCTCAAGATCTCTTCTTTCTCAAGTTGTTCTTCAGGATTCTTGTGGTAGTAGTTGTCATTTTCTTCTTCGTTCTCTCTTTCCAAGATCTAGTTTCTATTCCTTGTAAGGAGTCCTTGTGATGTTGCTCTCTTCAACCTATCATTTTGTCTTTTCAAGATATTATTATTCCCTTACTTAACAATTTGGTTGGAGTGTTGTGAATTCTTGCTTCTTTTTCAGATCATTCTTCATCTCTTTGCAACCTTCAAGGATTGTTAGTTTCACTCGTTTGTCAAAGGAGCGAGTAAGTTTTACCTCTTGCTCTTCTCATACTCTTCCCTATCATTATTAGATCTCGGGGCGAGATCTCTTGTTAGTGTAGGAGAGTTGTAACAGCCCGAGACCGACGCTCCAGAAGATTCCCCTCTTATTCCGTTGTTGTCGTGTTATTATTTTATTTGTCGCATTCATCATAGCATCATGGGCATCATCCACATTGCATGGCATTCCGTTGCCGCCAGTTTTCAAACTTGCATTCGTTATTAGTTGTCGGTTCTCTTCGCGTTCGTCGTTGACCATTTCGAGCCCGACCACACACGCACTCGCCCACGGCATCGATTAAATCTTGTTTTTAAAAGTGTGTGTAAAACATTCTTGGACTGGGATGAAACTTGGCATGCGGTCTTATTTTATTATAGGTAGGCCGCGTGCCAATTTTCGTCGCAATCGGAGTCCGTCTGATACCCGAACGGTCGACCGTAGCAGCACCGTCTTTTGTTTATCGTCGGAAATTTTTTCGGGGTTTTAAATAACGTTGTCGGGTCGCCCGTTTTCCCTCTCACCTCCGCCTAGCCAATCTACACAGCCCACGTAGCCGTCCTTGCGACCAGGACTGTCCGATTCCGATCACACGGTCGAAATCGGATGCTAATCCCCTAACCATGGCCCTGTTTTCTATAAATAGGGAGCTAATCCCAGCCCATCCTCGAATCACATGCCAAACCCTAACACTAGCCTTCACTCTCCGCACCCACTCCTCCCACCTCCAGCCGCTATCCCGCCGAGCCCAGATCGGGCCCGGTAGGCCTGGATCGGCCGCTGCCCTACTCAGCCCGAGCTCCCGAGCTCGTCTCGAACCTCCTTGCGTCCCCGTGCTGCCCGACATCTCCCCCGCGGGTCGTCGGAGTCCTTCACAGGAGCAGTCGCCGCGCCGACTAGAGCCCCAGTCGGAGGCTCCCACGCTGCTCTCCTTCTTCCTCCCTCTGCTTCTCTTCCCCTGATCGGCTTCCTCTCTCTCCCCCGCACGTCACCGCGCCATGGCCGGAGTTCGTGAAGCTCCCCGGAGGTCGGCCGCCACCGGGAATGGGACCCCGACGACCGGATCTGTCAGGCCCGCGGGTTCCCCGTAGCTCCGCCGCCCCCGGCTGCGTGTGGCGCCGCCCTTCATCGGAGCTGCTGCCGCTCGTTCCGATTCGATCTGGATCGGGCAACGCCCTGTTGACTGCTCGCCAGCGCCTTGTCGCTCGCGTGGGCCAGCGCCAGCAGGCCCAGCTCGCCCCACGCCCAGCGCGCCTCCTTCACCTGCCCAGCCCCAGTGCCAAGGCCAGGCCCACCTTCACCACCTTCTCTGAGATCCGTCCCAAGAGTCGTGGTGAGTGGCCTCTATCCCCGCCCTGTGTGCAATTCAGTTACGTTGCGCTTAGCAGTTTCGGCCCAAATAGAATTAGTTCATTTTTCTACGATTATTATTTTCCAGGTTAAAGCTAGATATAAAAACACGTGTAACTCTTTATCGTGTGTTGGATCACGACGATTTAGATATGTAACTTGTGTAGTTTTTCGCGTAGAACAATATTTTGCAACTTGCATACATATTTGAAGTGGTTTGAACCACCGTTTGCCTAGATTTGCGTGTTGTCCTAATAGGTAATATATTCCGTTGATATTTTTGTACGCGTCCGGATTGCTCAAATTCCGTAGATAAAATGTTCATGTTGCTGCAACCCCTTGCCATGTATTTTAGAAATAGTCGTCCTGCCATTTTAATGTAGGTGTCATCAATAGTTTGCTATGTCGTGTTTAGGACATATTCTCGCATATATGTGTGGTGTTAGTTTTATTTTTCAACCCCACATATTATATATGTTTTCTAGGTAGAAAATTCCATAGAATTTAACTGTGCATTTCGTTTTGTCTTTCGAGTAAGTTAGTGCGCATGATATTTTACCATGTTGCCCTCTTGTCTATTTTTTGTGATTTATTCTGTGCGTGATATGAATTAGTTTTGAACTAGAGATATGCTCTTGGATATGTAGGCTAGCCTCTGGTAATTTTGGTTGCAATAGAAATCCATGTTTAGGTGATGTTTTCTTGTTGTCAACATGCTAGGAAATAGTTTTGTTTTGGAGATGCTGAAATATTTCTAAGTCTGAGATGTGTTATATTTTGTTGTTGTCTTACCATGAGTTTTGCTAGTGATATACAACTCCTTTGGGGTTCGTGAAATGGAGTTATTTGTAGTACATAAGATTCTCTAGCATGTTGTAGATTTTCATGCCATTCGGTGCCCTATAGCATATAGTTTTGCTGCTGCCAATATGCCTTCAGATCAAAAACTGCACTGTCAACAGTGTTATTTTCACTAAGTCTGAAACTGTGTGCTAGATGTCATTTTGTGAGTTCTTTTCCTAGTGTTCCATGCTGCCATGCTAGATGTTATTAGTAGTATGTCATAGTGCAACTTGTCCTCTTGTGTCTAATGTCTTGTTTGAGCTTTTAGGTTTATGTAGCTTGTTTTTTTAGGATGTAGAATATGCCATGTCGCTGTTTTGGGCAGTTTGTAGCTATTTTTTGTTTAGCCTGTAGTTGTTGAACTGTTGCTCCATTTTGATCGTGTCCTATATGTAACTTGCTTATAATGTCATGTAGCTTCATATTATCTTGTTGCTTGTATGTTTTGAGATTCATGGCATCATATCTTGTGGTGATCATATCTTTTGAACCGTAGCTCCGTTGGGGATGTTCCATATATGTAAATGGACTAGAACGACGTTTGTTACCTCTTGAACCACTTTGTTTTGCCGTTTAACAAACATAAAATGTGATTAGGACAAATCTGGACAGATTTAGAATGTAACACATGGGGTCATTTCGGAGATGCTATATGTCGTTTCCTACCTCATTTAAAATGTCTAGCTAGGTAGCTTATTGACGCTTCACCCCTTGCGATGTTAAACAACATTTATTTTTGCCGTGTTAATAAACGAGAGTGAACTAAATAATTAAATGTGGAGTTTCGTCAATTGCATGTTGAGATTCACTTAATGTGTAGTGTTTGATTGGAGTGAATTGCCATGTTATGCCTTGCATTAGACCGATCATGCATCGTATGTGTTGAGCATTATGTCATGCATGTGCCGTGGTGAATATCGTGTGTTGATTCTTGTTTCCGGTTTGCGTCGTCTCGATAGAGTTCCGCAGCATGTCGAAATGTGAGGATTCATTCTTCTTCCAAGCGGGATCTCAAGCAAGATGACCATTTCCCTAGATACCATTACTATCATTGCCATGCTAGTTGTTTTGTTTCCATTGTTATGCCTCGTTGCCTACCACCTGTTAAATACCAGCCTCTCAACATTGCCATGAAAACCTTCAACCTGTTCACAACCTAGCAAACCACTGATTGGCTATGTTACTGCTTGCTTAACCATGTGTTAGCGTTGCTAGTTGTAGGGGCAATTTCTTCCATGTGATAAAATGGGTTCCTTGTTATATCACCCTATTAAATGCTATTTAATTTAATGCACCTATATACTTGGTAAAAGATGGAAGGCTCGGCCTTTCTAGCCTGGTGTTTTGTTTCACCTTTGCCACCTTAGTTTCGGCTACCGGTGTTATATTCCATAAATGAGCGCTCCTAACACGATCGGGGTTGTTATGGGGACCTCCTTGAAAATTCGTTTTAGTTTAAAACTGGTGTGGCAAGGCCCAACTTTGGTACTACATTTGCCTAACAACCTAATAAAAATGCATAGGGACTTTCCGGACCCCGTGGATAATTAATCAACCCCCGAGCCAGTGCTTCGCATGAGTGTTGGTCCGAAATGAGCGATGTCCGGCACCCACTGGTCACCTGGGGTTTCAGCCAACCCGATGTCTAGCTCATCCGGTCGTGCCCTGAGAACGAGATACGCGGCTCCTATCGGGATCGTTGGCACATTGGACGGCCTTGCTGGATTAGTTTTACCTTTTACGAAATATCTTATGCATCAGGATTCCGGTGATGCTTTGGGATTTCTCAGAGTTGAGGTTTTCCACTAAGGAATCCAACGAAGTCACGAGTTTCGTGATCGAGGCTATCTATGCGGCTTGTGGTAATTTGTGATGGACTAGTTGGAGCACCCCTGCAAGATTAAATCTTTTGGAAAGCAGTGCCTGCGGTTATGTGGCAACGTGGAAACTTTGTTTAACATCAGGTTCTAGATAACTTGAAGTCGGCTTAATTAAAACTTACCAACTGTGTGTGTAACCGTGACTGTCTCGTTCATGAGCTCCTTCTCCGATCGAGGACACGATGGGGTTAAGTCTGACGTAAGTACGTGTTGAGGATCATTCATTTGATCATCAGTAGTTCGCGTCCACTATGCATAGATCACCGCCCTCTTATTCTTGTACTCGTAAGTTAGCCACGTCAAATAACTGCTTAGTCGCTTGCTGCAGCCTCACCACTTAACCATACCTCAACCATTAAGCTTTGCTAGTCTTGATACCTTTGGAAATGAGATTGCTGAGTCCTGTGTGGCTCATAGATTACTACAACACCAGTTGCATGTACAGGTAAAGAGATACTTTTACGTGAGCGCGATGATTGTTCCATTTGAAGTTTATTCTTGTTCTTCATCATCATTGATCTAGGATGGGTTCCATGCCGGCAGCCTCGGATAGCAAGGATGGACGTCGTTCTTTTCGCGTTTGTTTTCGTCCGTAGTCAGACCCTGCTCTTCTTCATGATGTTTATGTATTGTACTGATGTGACTCTGATGTAGCTTGTGGCGAGTGTAAGCCAATTTCATATACTCATCTTTTCAGTACATGTACTTGTAACAATATCCATTCTTGCGAAACAACGAGATGCGGTTTTATCCCTGTCGAGGCCCTCGCGCCAAAAATAAGGATAGGACCGCATCTTGGGTGTTACAATACCCATGGGTAAATTTTTGTCCCATACCCTTACCCTAATAGGATTTTACCTGCAGGGTACGTGGGTAATGGGTACCCATTGCCATTCCTAGTCATCATCATGGATAGGTCTTTCGTGCGCGTAGGAAATTTTTTGTTTCCCATGCAACGTTCCCCAACAGAAAGACATGACCTTCTTTTTCTTAGCTTAAAGCACAATTGTGAAAATTTAAGATGATGTAGCATATATCCTTGGTCAATGTGTAGTTTTTCAGATTTTTTTTGAAATTTGCAAATATGGTTTTTTGGATTGTTCCAAAACCCGAGCTCCATGGAGCTCAATCGGGATGCAAAAGCAATTTCCGGGTTTCTACCCACATTCATGTGTACTTCTTTGCATAGGTAAGTACTCCCTCTCTAAGTTAATATAAGGCCTTCTAACACTAGTAGAAAACGGGGCTATAGCCCCGGTACGTGTGGGCCATTAGCCCCGGTTCAGGAACCGGGACCAACAAAGCGGGACTAATGCTAGCCCCAGTTCAGCCCCGAACCGGGGCTAATGGTCCTCCACGTGGCGGGGCTTGGAGCAAGGGGGTAGGGGTATTAGTCCCAGTTCTAGTTACGAACCGGGGCTATTTCTTCGCTCCCTTTTTTAGCAGGGTTTAGGGTTTAGGGTATTGCACTAAATTGGATGGGGCTATTTTGCTGCCCCCTATTTTCCCATTTATTTGTTTTGGGCACTTTTTATTTCTTGTTTTGCACTAAGTTGGATGGTACATACATAGCAATAAAGGAAGAACTATATTGCACATCATCGTCACAAATATATTACACCATCTCATCCGTCGTGCTTTGTCGAACATATTACAAAATGTAGATACGAGTTAATTACATGCACATATGCATCTTTTTTACACTTTAACATTTCATGAAAATTGCATCGACGGGCAATAGTATTCTCCTTTCACATCTAGGACCTCTGCATCTAAGAATCTGACAGTTTCCTCTTGAATTGCTCGTACACGTTCCTGTGGTAGAAGACCGTTGATACGTTTCCAACGTATCTATAATTTTTTATGGTTCCATGCTATTATCTTGTCAAACTTTGGATGTTTTGTATGCCTTTTATATCTTTTCTGGGACTAACTTATTAACTCAGTGCCAAGTGCCAGTTCCTATTTTTCTGTGTTTTTTACCCTTTTCAGAGGAGAATATTAAACGGAGTCCAAACGGAATAAAACCTTCGAAAAGATTTTTTCCGGAGTAGAAGATACGTAGGGAGCTTGAGAACCAAGGTAGAGGGCACCACGGGAGGCCACAAGCTAGCTAGCCGCGGCCTGGGGGGCCGCGCCTAGCAGGCTTGTGGGCCCCCTATGGCTCCTCTGCCCTACTTCTTCCGCCTATAAATCCCTGAAAAATCCAAAACCAAGGGAGAGAGCCATGAAAAAACTTTCCCGCCGCCGCAAGATCCCATGTGCGGCACGTTCTGGTGCCCTGCCGGAGGGGGATTCGGATACGGAGGGCTTCTTCATCAACACCATTGCCTCTCCGATGATGCGTGAGTAGTTCACCATAGACCTTCGGGTCCATAGCTAGTAGCTAGATGGCTTCTTCTCTCTCTTGGATCTTCAATACAAAGTTCTCCATGATCTTAATGGATATCTATCCGATGTGATCTTCTTTGCGGTGTGTTTGTCGAGATCCGATGAATTGTGGATTTATGATCATATTATCTATGAATCTTATTTGAGTTTCTTTTGATCTCTTATATGCATGATTTCATATCCTTGTAAGTCTCTTCGAGTTGTGTGTTTTGTTTGGCCAACTTGATCTATGATTCTTGCAATGGGAGAAGTGCTTGGTTTTGGGTTCATACCTTGCGGTGACCTCACCCAGTGACAGAAGGGGTAGCGAGGCACGCATCATGTTGTTGCCATCAAGGGTAAAAAGATGGGGTTTATATCTATTACATGAATTTATCCATCTGCATCATGTCATGTTTCTTTAGGCGTTATTATGTTTTTCATGAACTCAATACACTAGATGCATGCTGGATAGCGGTCGATGTGTGGAGTAATAGTAGTAGATGCACAAAGTATCGATCTACTTGTCTCGGACGTGATGCCTATATGTATGATCATTGCCTTAGATATTGTCATGACTTTGCGCGATTCTATCAATTGCTCGATAGTAATTTGTTCACCCACCGTAATATTTGCTATCATGAGAGAAGCCTCTAGTGAACACTATGGCCCCCGGGTCTACTTCACATCGTATTTTCAGCCCTACACTTTTACTTTGTTGCACTTTCCGCCTTCAGATCTCACCTTGCAATCAATCGTGAAGGGATTGACAACCCCTTTGTAGCGTTGGGTGCAAGTTTGCTGTTTTTGCGCAGGTACGATGGAGACTTGGCTTGATACTCCTACTAGATTGATACCTTGGTTCTCAAACTGAGGGAAATACTTACTGTTATTGTGCTGCATCACCCTTTCCTCTTCAAGGGAGAAACCAACGCAAGCTCAAGATGTAGCAAGAAGAATTTCTGGCCCCGTTGCCGGGGAGCATCAAGTGAAGCTTATCCAAGTAAACCATCGCAAACTCATCTCTTGCATTTACTTTTTTTGCCTCTCGTTTCCCTCTCCCCCACTTCTGGAAAACAAAAAATTACAAAAATATTTGCCTTTTTCATTCGCCCTTTTCTTCGCTTGCTTTCTGCCTGCTTGTGTGGGATAGTCTACCTGTCCCCATGGATAGACCTGCCACTTCGAACGATACTCCCGAGAGCGAAGTTCTCAATTTCAAACAAAACGAGGAAGAAAACTTAAAGGATACTTGGTATAGGATTTGCAATTCTCAGAGTAGATCTACTCGTAAGCAATCTACTACCGTCCTGCTTCGCAGCTTTTATGTGGGTATTTCCCCTTGGTATAGGTATGTTCTTGACACCATCGTAGGCGGAAATTTCTTGGATAGCCATACCTTTGATTCTTATGGTGTTTTCATAAATTTGGTAGGCTCACCCCCACTCATGGTTAATGGAACTACCTTAACTTTGGAACATGTGATGCGTAGGCTGGATATCATTGAAAATAAAGTTGGTACGATTGAACTCATTGAGAATTTGGATAAAAGATCCACAATCAAATCACTCAGTACGGATCCAAGGTGGGAATGACTTTGAAAAATTTAAAGGAGAAGGAACCCACAGTTAACGAAAAACTAGGCCATAATTCCGCTAGGATTGGCAAACTAGAGGATGTTATAACCAACTTGGGTTCCGCTTTTGCCGCTGTGCAGAACACTCCAAATTTTGCCCACAATAAGGACACCAAGTCTATTTTTGTTCCTAAAAATAGCGGTGAACCATCTAGTAAGACAAATGAAGACCTTAAGATGATGAGTGTTCACCCTACTTATGGTTTGAGTACCAAAGACGACGATACATGATTCTTTCGCCTTATGCCTAGCTAAGGGCGTTAAACAATAGCGCTTGTTGGGAGGCAACCCAATGAATTTATTTTGCTTTTTTATTTCTGTTTTGTTGCGTTCACACCATCATAATTCTGTTATGATTGTGTTTTTTGTGTTTCTTTTTGTGTTTGAGCCAAGTAAAACCTTTATGATTAGTTTTGGTGATGGTTGTTTGATCCTGCTGGAAAAAGACAGAAACTTTTCGCTCACGAAATTATTTTTCCTTTTTATCCAGAAAGAGATTTTGATTTGATTCTTTTTTATGCTGGTTGATATGCCAATTACACAAATTGTCGTAATTTGTCATAATTTTTGAGATAACAGAAGTATACTTGCTACAGACTAGTCTGTTTTTGACAGATTCTGTTTTTTGTTCTGTTGATTGCTTATTTTGATGAAACTATGGATAGTATCGGGGGGTACTAGCCATGGAAAAGTGAGAATACATTAATCTAACAATAATATAAATAGAAATCAAGTTTTCTACAGTACCTAAAGAGGTGGTAGTTTGTTTTCTTGTGCCAATGATATCACGAGTTTCTGTTTAAGTTTTGTGTTGTGAAGTTTTCAAGTTTTGGGTGATGTTCTCATGGACAAAGGGATAAAGAGTGGAAAGAGCTCAAGCTTGGGGATGCCCAATACATCCCAAGCCAAATTCAAGGACACCAAAAAGCATAAGCTTGGGGATGCCCCGAGAAGGCATCCCCTCTTTCGTCTTCAATCCATCGGTAACATTACTTGGAGCTATATTTTTATTCACCACATGATATGTGTTTTGCTTGGAGTGTATTATAGGAGTCTTTTCTTTTTGTTGTGTCACAATAATCCTTGCTGCACACCTTTTGAGAGAGACATGCACTCATCGTGAATTTGCTAGAATACTCATTGGGCTTCACTTATACCTTTTGAGCTAGATAACTTTGCTCTAAGTGCTTCACTTAGATCTTTTAGAGCACGGCGGTGTCAAATTTTGGAGAAATAAAAACTCCCGATCTTCGCTTATATCTTTTTGAGAGTACTCTATCTGAGTAACTTGGTAGTTGGCTTGTGCTATGAAAGTAGTCCTAAAGATGATAGGCATCCAAAGAGGATGCAATAAAACTTCCATATTTTTGTGCATTGATTAGAAAGAGAAGTTTGATTCCTCTCAATTAGTTTTGAGACATGGATTTGGTAATATTAAGAGTCATATTAGTAGGGTGTTGTGAATCTAGAAATACTTGTGTTGAAGTTAGTGATTCCTGTAACATGCACGTATGGTGAACCGCTATGTTAGGAAGTCGGAGCATAATTGATTTATTGATTGTCATCCTTTGTGTTGTGGTCGGGATCGCGCGATGGTTAACACCTACCAACCCTTCCCTAGGAGTATGCGTTTAACACTTTGTTTCGGTTACTAATAAAAACTTTCACAATAAGTATGTGAGTTCTTCATGACTAATGTGAGTCCATGGTATAGATGCACTTTCACCTTCCACCATTGCTAGCCTCTCTAGTGCCGCGCAACTTTCGCCGGTACACAAAACCACCATAGACCTTCCTCAAAACAGCCACCATACCTACCTATCATGGCCTTTTCATAGCCATTCCGAGATATATTGCCATGCAACTCCCACCATTCCATCTCATGACTTGTGCCGTCACTTACATATTGCCATTGCATGATCGTAAGATAGCTAGCGAGTCATACGCCAATCTAGATCGTTGCACATCCCGGTACACTGCCGGAGGCATTTCCTATAGAGTCATCATCGTTCTAAGCACTAAGCTGTGAATAAATGAAAGTGTGATGATCATCATTATTAGAGCATTGTCCCATGTGAGGAAAAAAGAGAGGCCAAAGTTGCCCACACAAAAAAAAGAGAGAAAGAGAGAGATATGGAAAGAGGCCAAAGAGCCCAAACAACAAAAAGAGAAAAAGAGAGACGGGACAATGCTACTATCTTATTCTACACTTGTGCTTCATAATAGTACCATGTTCTTCATGATTGAGAGTCTCTTGTTTTGTCACCACCATATACTAGTGGGAATCTTCATTACATAACTTGGCTTGTATATTCCAATGATGGGCTTCCTCAAAATTGCCCTAGGTCTTCGTGAGCAAGCAAGTTGGATGCACACCCACTAGTTCTCCTTTTGAGCTTTCACACACTTATAGCTCTAAGTGCATCCATTGCATGGTAATCCCTACTCTTTCACATTGATATCTATTGATGGGCATCTCCATAGCCCTTTGATACGCCGAGTCAATGTGACCATCTCCTCCTTTTTGCCTCACAACCTTCACCACACTCTATTCCACCTATAAGTGCTATATCCATGGATCGCGCTAATGTATTTCGTGAGAGTTGAAAAAGGTTTGAGAAAGTAAGAGTGTGAAAACAATTACTTGGCCAATACTGGGGTTGTGCATGATTTAAATTCGTTGTGTGGGGATGATGGAGCATAGCCAGACTATATGATTTTGTAGGGATAACTTTCTTTGGCCTTGTTATTTCAAAAGTTCATGATTACCTTGCTAGTTTGCTTGAAGTATTATTGTTTTCATGTCAATAGCAAACTATTGTTTTGAATCTTACGGATGTGAACATTCATGTGTTGGGTAACGTAGCATAAATTCAAAAAATTTCCTACGCATGTTCAGATCTTCCTATGGAGAGACCAGCAACGAGAGAGGGGTAAGAGCATCTTCGTACCTTTGAAGATCGCTAAGCGGAAGCGTTGCTAGAACGCGGTTGATGGAGTCGTACTCGCAGCGATTCCGATCTAGTGCCGAACAACGGCACCTCCGCGTTCAACACACGTGCAGCCCGGTGACGTCTCCCGCACCTTGATCCAGCAAGGAGGAGGGAGAGGTTGGGGAAGAAGACCAGCAACACGACGGCGTGGTGTTGGTGGAGAGACGAGGTCTCCCGGCAGGGCTTCGCCAAGCGCCGGCAGAGAGGAGGAGGAAGAAGTGCAGGGCTGCACCGAGGGAGAGGGAAAACCGTGTCCTCCAAAGGCCAAAAGTGCCCACTATATATAGGGGAAGGGGAGAGGGGGTGCCACCCCTAGGGTTCCCACCCTAGGGGGTGCGGCAGCCCTCCCAGATGGGGTTTGTGGCGGCCAGATGGGGAGGAGGGGGTGGCGCACCCCTCTGGTGGGCCTAAGGCCCACCTAAGTTAGGGTTCCCCCCCCTCTTTTTCTTTCCCCTGCGCCATGGGCTGAGTGGGGAGGCGTACCAGACCAACTAGGGGCTGGTTCCCACCCCCACTTAGCCCATCTTACCTCTTGGGGTCGCAGCCCCCCTTCGGTGGTCCCCCGGGACCACCTCCGGTGGTCCCGGTACGTTACCGGTGATGCCTGAAACACTTCCGGTGTCCGAAACCATCCGTCCTATATATCAATCTTTACCTCCAGACCATTCCGGAGCTCCTCGTGACGTCCGGGATCTCATCCGGGACTCCGAACAACTTTCGGTAATCTCGTATAACAATTCCCTATAACCCTAGCGTCATCGAACCTTAAGTGTGTAGACCCTACGGGTTCGGGAGACAGGCAGACATGACCGAGACACCTCTCTGGCCAATAACCATCAGCGGGGTCTGGATACCCATGGTGGCTCCCACTAGCTCCACGATGATCTCATCGGATGAACCACGATGTCAAGGATTCAATCAATCCCGTATACGATTCCCTTTGTCTGTCGGTATAGAACTTGCCCGAGATTCGATCGTCGGTATGCCTATACCTTGTTCAATCTCGTTACCGGTAAGTCTCTTTACTCGTTCCGTAGCACGTCATCGTGTGACTAACTCCTTAGTCACATTGAGCTCATGATGATATTCTACCGAGTGGGCCCGGAGATACCTCTCCGTCACACGGAGTGACAAATCCCGATCTCGATTCGTGCCAACCCAACAGACACTTTCGGAGGTACCCGTAGTGCACCTTTATAGTCACCCAGTTACGTTGTGACGTTTGATACACCCAAAGCACTCCTACGGTATCCGGGAGTTGCACAATCTCACGGTCGAAGGAAAAGATACTTGACATTAGAAAAGCATTAGCATACGAACAATACGATCTAGTGCTAGGCTTAGGATTGGGTCTTGTCCACCACATCATTCTCCCAATGATGTGATCCCGTTATCAATGACATCCAATGTCCATGATCAGGAAATCATGATCATCTATTGACTAACGAGCTAGCTAACTAGAGGCTTGCTAGGGACACATTGTGATCTATTCATTCACACATGTATTACTGTTTCCTGTTAATACAATTATAGCATGAACGATAGACGATTATCATGAACAAGGAAATATGATAATAACCATTTTATTATTGCCTCTAGGGCATATTTCCAACAGTCTCCCACTTGCACTAGAGACAATAATCTAGTTACATTGTGATGTATCGAACACCCATAGCATTATGGTGTTGATCATGTTTTGCTCGTGGAAGAGGTTTAGTCAACGGGTCTGCAATATTCAGATCCGTGTGTACTTTACAAATATCTATCACTCCAGTTTGGACATGGTCCTGGATGGAGTTGTAGCGGCGCTTGATGTGCTTCGTCTTCCGGTGAAACCTGGGCTCCTTGGCTATGGCAATGGCTCCAGTGTTATCACAGAAGAGTGTCATAGGACCCGACGCGCTTGGAACCACTCCAAGGTCGGTGATGAGCTCCTTCATCCAAATTCCTTCATGAGCCGCTTCTGAAGCAGCTATGTACTCCGCTTCACATGTAGATGCTGCCACGACTTCTTGCTTGCTGCTGCACCAGCTCACTGCCCCACCATTCAACACATATACGTATCCGGTTTGTGACTTAGAGTCATCCGGATCTGTGTCGAAGCTAGCGTCGACGTAACCCTTTACGACGAGCTCTTCGTCACCTCCATAAACGAGAAACATTTCCTTAGTCCTTTTCAGGTACTTAAGGATATTCTTGACCGGTGTCCAGTGTTCTGCACCGGGATTACTTTGGTACCTCCCTACCAAGCTTATCGCAAGGTTTATATCAGGTCTGGTACACAGCATGGCATACATTAGAGAGCCCACGGCTGAAGCGTAGGGGACAGAACTCATCTTCTCTCTATCTGCTGCCGTGGTCGGCGACTGAGTCTTACTCAATCTCAACCTTGCAAAACTGGCAAGAACCCTTTCTTTGAGTTTTCCATATTGAACTTCTTCAGTATCTTGTCAAGGTATGTACTTTGCGAAAGACCTATGAGGCGTCTCGATCTATCTCTATAGATCTTGATGCCTAATATGTATGCAGCTTCTCCAAGGTCCTTCATTGAAAAACTCTTGTTCAAATAGGCCTTTATGCTCTCCAACATCTCTATATCATTCCCCATCAACAATATGTCATCCACATATAGTACGAGGAAAGCTACAGAGCTCCCACTCACTTTCTTGTACAGACAGGCTTCTCCGTAAACCTGTATGAACCCAAACGCCTTAATCACCTCATTAAAGCGAATGTTCCAACTCCGAGATGCTTGCACCAGCCCATAGATGGAGCGCTGGAGCTTGCATACTTTGTTAACACCTTTAGGATCGACAAAACCTTCTGGTTGCATCATATACAACTCTTCCTTAAGATTCCCGTTAAGGAACGTTGTTTTGACGTCCATTTGCCAAATTTCATAATCATAAAAGGCGGCAATTGCTAACATGATTCGGACTGATTTCAGCTTCGCTACGGGAGAGAAAGTCTCTTCGTAGTCAACTCCTTGAATTTGTCGAAAACCTTTTGCGACAAGTCGAGCTTTGTAAACGGTTACATTACCGTTTGCATCAGTCTTCTTCTTGAAGATCCATTTATTTTCTATGGCTCGCCGTTCATCGGGCAAGTCCACCAAAGTCCATACTTTGTTCTCATACATGGATCTTATCTCGGATTTCATGGCCTCAAGCCATTTGTTGGAATCCGGGCCCGCCATCGCTTCTTCATAGTTCGAAAGTTCACCGTTGTCTAACAACATGATTTCCATCACAGGGTTGCCGTACCACTCTGGTGCGGAGCGTACCCTTGTGGACCTTCGCGGTTCAGTAGTAACTTGATCCGAAGCTTCATGATCATCATCATTAACTTCCTCTTCAGTTGGTGTAGGCACCACAGGAACAACTTCTTGCGTTGCGCTACTTTCCTGTTCGAGAGGGGGTGTAATTACCTCATCAAGTTCTACCTTCCTCCCACTTACTTCTTTCGAGAGAAACTCTTTCTCTAGAAAGGATCCGTTCTTGGCAACAAAGGTTTTATCTTCGGATCTAAGATAGAAGGTATACCCAATAGTTTCCTTAGGGTATCCTATGAATACGCATTTCTCTGCTTTGGGTTCGAGCTTTTCTGGTTGAAGTTTCTTCACATAAGCATCGCAGCCCCAAACTTTAAGAAACGACAACTTAGGTTTCTTGCCAAACCACAGTTCATACGGTGTCGTCTCAACGGATTTAGACGGTGCCCTATTTAAAGTGAATGCTGCAGTTTCTAATGCGTATCCCCAAAATGATAGCGGTAAGTCGGTGAGAGACATCATAGATCGTACCATATCTAATAAGGTGCGATTACGACGTTCAGACACTCCGTTGCGTTGCGGTGTGCCAGGCGGTGTTAGTTGTGAAACGATTCCACACTTTCTTAGGTGTGTGCCAAACTCGTGACTCAAATATTCTCCTCCACGATCAGATCGTAGACATTTTATTTTTTTGTCACGTTGATTCTCAACCTCACTCTGAAATTCCTTGAACTTTTCAAACGTCTCAGATTTGTGCTTCATCAAGTAGATATACCCATACCTACTCAAATCATCGGTGAGAGTGAGAACATAACGATAACCACCGCGAGCTTCAACGCTCATTGGGCCACACACATCAGTATGTATTATTTCCAATAAGTCGGAGGCTCTCTCCATTATTCCTGAGAATGGAGTCTTAGTCATCTTGCCCATGAGGCACGGTTCGCATGTGTCAAATGATTCAAAGTCAAGAGACTCTAGCAGTCCATCAGTATGGAGCTTCTTGATGCGCTTAACGCCGATATGACCAAGGCGGCAGTGCCACAAGTATGTGGGACTATCATTATCAAATTTGCATCTTTTGGTACTCACACTATGAATATGTGTAACATCACGATCGAGATTCATCAAGAATAAACCATTCACCAGCGGAGCATGACCATAAAACATATTACTCATATAAATAGAACAACCATTATTCTCTGACTTAAATGAGTAGCCGTCTCGCATTAAGCAAGACCCTGATACAATGTTCATGCTTAAAGCTGGTACTAAATAACAATTATTAAGGTTTAAAACTAATCCCGACGGTAGATGTAGAGGTAGCGTGCCGACGGCGATCACATCGACCTTTGAACCATTCCCGACGCGCATCGTCACCTCGTCCTTGGCCAGTCTCCGCTTATTCCGCAGTTCCTGCTTTGAGTTGCAAATGTGAGCAACAGCACCGGTATCAAATACCCAGGAGCTACTACGAGCGCTGGTAAGGTACACATCAATAACATGTATATCACATATACCTTTAACGTTGCCGGCCTTCTTGTCTGCTAAGTATTTGGGGCAGTTCCGCTTCCAGTGACCTTTTCCCTTGCAGTAGAAGCACTCAGTCTCAGGCTTGGGTCCGTTCTTTTTCTTCTTCCCGGCATCTGGCTTACCGGGCGCGGCAATAGCTTTGCCGTCTTTCTTGAAGTTCTTCTTACCCTTGCCTTTCTTGAAACTAGTGGTCTTGTTGACCATCAACACTTGATGCTCCTTCTTGATTTCTACTTCTGCAGACTTGAGCATCGAGTACAACTCGGGAATGGTTTTCTCCATCCCTTGCATGTTGTAGTTAAGCACAAAGCCTTTGTAGCTTGGTGGGAGAGACTGGAGGATTCTGTCAATGATAGCATCATCCGGAAGTTCGACTCCAAGTGAAGTCAGACGACCGTGTAACCCAGACATTTTGAGTATGTGCTCACTGACAGAACTGTTTTCCTCCATCTTACAGCTGAAGAACTTGTCGGAGACTTCATATCTCTCGACACGGGCATGAGCTTGAAATACTAGCTTCAGCTCTTGGAACATCTCATATGCCCCGTGTTGCTCAAAACGTCTTTGGAGCCCCGTTTATAAACTGTATAACATGCCACACCTGACCAGAGAGTAGTCATCACTCCGCGCTTGCCAGACGTTTAGAACGTCCTGCGCTGCTGCGGGAGCGGGAGGGTCACCTAGCGGCGCATTAAGGACATAAGCCTTTTTAGCTGCTTCAAGGATGAGCTTCAGGTTGCGAACCCAGTCCGCATAGTTGCTACCATCATCTTTCAGCTTGTTTTTCTCTAGGAATGCGTTGAAGTTGAGGTTGACGTTGGACATCTACAATATTTATAAAGTCAACTTTTAGACTAAGTTCATGACAATTAAGTTCATTTAATCAAATTAAGTATGAACTCCCACTTAAATCGACATCCCTCTAGTCATCTAAGTGATACATGATCCATGTTGACTAACCCGTGTCCGATCATCACGTGAGACGGACTAGTCACCATGGTGAGCAACTTCATGCTGATCGTATTCAACCATACGACTCATGTTCGACCTTTCGGTCTCTTGTATTCGAGGTCATGTCTGTACATGCTAAGCTTGTCGAGTCAACCTAAGTGTTTTGCGTGTGTAAATCTGGCTTACACCCGTTGTATGCGAACGTTAGAATCTATCACACCCGATCATCACGTGGTGCTTCGAGACAACGAACCTTCGCAACGGTGCACACTTAGGGGAATACGTTCTCGAAATTTTAGGAGGGATCATCTTATTATGCTACCGTCGTTTTAAGCAATAAGATGTAAAACATGATAAACATCACAATGCAATCATATAGTGACATGATATGGCCATTATCATCTTTGCTCATTCGATCTCCATCTTCAGGCATCGCATGATCATCATCGTCACCGGCGTGACACCATGATCTCCATCATCATGATCTCCATCATCGTGTCTTCGTGAAGTCGTCACGCCAACTACTATTATCACTACTACTATGGCTAACCGTTAGCAATGAAGTAAAAGTAGCAAGCACATGGCGTTGCATCTCATACAAAAAATTAAGACAACTCCTATGGCTCCTGCCGGTTGTCATACTTATCGACATGCAAGTCGTGAAACCTATTACAATAACATGATCATCTCATACATCATACATGCAACATCACAACTTTGGCCATATCACATCACATGTCAAACCCTGCAAAAACAAGTTAGACGTCCTCTAATTGTTGTTGCAAGTTTTACGTGGCTGATTTGGGTTTCTAGCAAGAACGCCTTCTTACCTACGTGACAGCCACAACGATGATATGCCAAAGCTATTTACCCTTCATAAGGACCCTTTTCATCAAATCCAATCCGACTAGAGTAGGAGAGACAGACACCCGCTAGCCACCTTTATGCACGATGTGCATGTGTGTCGGTGGAACCAGTCTCACGTAAGCGTACGTGTAAGGTCGGTCCGGGCCGCTTCATCCCACAATACCGCCGGAAAAGAATAAGACTAGTAACGGCAAGCAAATTGACAAACCATCGCCCACAACTTTTGTGTTCTACTCGTGCATAGAATCTACGCATAGAAAACCTGGCTCGGATGCCACTGTTGGGTAACGTAGCATAAATTCAAAAAATTTCCTACGCATGTTCAGATCTTCCTATGAAGAGACCAGCAACGAGAGAGGGGTAAGAGCATCTTCGTACCTTTGAAGATCGCTAAGCGGAAGCGTTGCTAGAACGCGGTTGATGGAGTCGTACTCGCAGCGATTCCGATCTAGTGCCGAACAACGGCACCTCCGCGTTCAACACACGTGCAGCCCGGTGACGTCTCCCGCACCTTGATCCAGCAAGGAGGAGGGAGAGGTTGGGGAAGAAGACCAGCAACACGACGGCGTGGTGTTGGTGGAGAGACGAGGTCTCCCGGCAGGGCTTCGCCAAGCGCCGGCAGAGAGGAGGAGGAAGAAGTGCAGGGCTGCGCCGAGGGAGAGGGAAAACCGTGTCCTCCAAAGGCCAAAAGTGCCCACTATATATAGGGGAAGGGGAGAGGGGGTGCCACCCCTAGGGTTCCCACCCTAGGGGGTGCGGCAGCCCTCCCAGATGGGGTTTGTGGCGGCCAGATGGGGAGGAGGGGGTGGCGCACCCCTCTGGTGGGCCTAAGGCCCACCTAAGTTAGGGTTCCCCCCTCTTTTTCTTTCCCCTGCGCCATAGGCTGAGTGGGGAGGCGTACCAGCCCAACTAGGGGCTGGTTCCCACCCCCACTTAGCCCATCTTACCTCTTGGGGTCGCAGCCCCCCTTCGGTGGTCCCCCGGGACCACCTCCGGTGGTCCCGGTACGTTACCGGTGATGCCCGAAACACTTCCGGTGTCCGAAACCATCCGTCCTATATATCAATCTTTACCTCCGGACCATTCCGGAGCTCCTCGTGACGTCCGGGATCTCATCCGGGACTCCGAACAACTTTCGGTAATCTCGTATAACAATTCCCTATAACCCTAGCGTCATCGAACCTTAAGTGTGTAGACCCTACCGGTTCGGGAGACAGGCAGACATGACCGAGACACCTCTCTGGCCAATAACCATCAGCGGGGTCTGGATACCCATGGTGGCTCCCACTAGCTCCACGATGATCTCATCGGATGAACCACGATGTCAAGGATTCAATCAATCCCGTATACGATTCCCTTTGTCTGTCGGTATAGAACTTGCCCGAGTTTCGATCGTCGGTATGCCTATACCTTGTTCAATCTCGTTACCGGTAAGTCTCTTTACTCGTTCCGTAGCACGTCATCGTGTGACTAACTCCTTAGTCACATTGAGCTCATGATGATGTTCTACCGAGTGGGCCCGGAGATACCTCTCCGTCACACGGAGTGACAAATCCCGATCTCGATTCGTGCCAACCCAACAGACACTTTCGGAGGTACCCGTAGTGCACCTTTATAGTCACCCGGTTACGTTGTGACGTTTGATACACCCAAAGCACTCCTACGGTATCCGGGAGTTGCACAATCTCACGGTCGAAGGAAAAGATACTTGACATTAGAAAAGCATTAGCATACGAACAATACGATCTAGTGCTAGGCTTAGGATTGGGTCTTGTCCACCACATCATTCTCCCAATGATGTGATCCCGTTATCAATGACATCCAATGTCCATGATCAGGAAATCATGATCATCTATTGACTAACGAGCTAGCTAACTAGAGGCTTGCTAGGGACACATTGTGATCTATTCATTCACACATGTATTACTGTTTCCTGTTAATACAATTATAGCATGAACGATAGACGATTATCATGAACAAGGAAATATGATAATAACCATTTTATTATTGCCTCTAGGGCATATTTCCAACATCATGTCACATGAAAGAAGTTACGAAGGACAAATATGCTAGGTAGCATTCCACATCAAAAATTCAGTCTTTATCACTTCCCTACTCGAGGACGAGCAGGAGTTAAGCTAGGGGATGCTTGATACGTCTCCAACGTGTCTATAGTTTTTGATGGTTCCATGCTATTATCTTGTCAAACTTTGGATGTTTTGTATGCCTTTTATATATTTTTTGGACTGACTTATTAACTCAGTGCCAATTGCTAGTTCCTGTTTTTCCGCGTTTTTGACCCTTTTCAGAGGAGAATATTAAACGGAGTCCATACGGAATAAAACCTCCGAAAAGATTTTTTCCGGAGCAGAAGATACGTAGGGAGCTTGAGAACCAAGGCAGAGGGCACCAGGGGAGGCCACAAGCCCCCTAGCCGCGGCCTGGGGGGGTCGCGCCTAGCAGGCTTGTGGCCCCCCTGCGGCTCCTCTGCCCTACTTCTTCCGCCTATAAATCCCCGAAAAATCCAAAACCACGGGAGAGAGCCACGAAAATACTTTCCCCCCGCAAGCTTCTGTCTCCGCAAGATCCCATCTGGGGCACGTTCTGGTGCCCTACCGAAGGGGGGATTTGGATATGGAGGGCTTCTTCATCAACACCACTGCCTCTCCAATGATGCGTGAGTAGTTCACCATAGACCTTCGGGTCCATAGCTAGTAGCTAGATGGCTTCTTCTCTCTCTTGGATCTTCAATACAAAGTTCTCCATGATCTTCATAGAGATCTATCCGATGTAATCTTCTTTTGTGGTGTGTTTGTCGAAATCTGATGAATTGTGGATTTATGATCAAATTATCTATTAATCTTGTTTGAGTTTCTTCTGATCTGTTATATGCATGATTTCATATCCTTGTAATTCTCTTTGAGTTGTGGGTTTTGTTTGGCCAACTTGATCTATTATTCTCGCAATGGGAGCAGTGCTTGGTTTTGGGTTCATATCATGCGGTGACCTCACCGAGTGACAGAAGGGGTAGTGAGGCACGCATCGTGTTGTTGCCATCAAGGGTAAAAAGATGGGGTTTATATCTATTGCATGAATTTATCCCTCTACATCATGTCATCTTGCTTAAGGCGTTACTCTGTTTGTCATGAACTCAATACACTAGATGCATGCTGGATAGCAGTCGATGTGTGGAGTAATAGTAGTAGATGCAGAAAGTATCGGTCTACTTGTCTCGGACGTGATGCCTATATGTATGATCATTGCCTTAGATATCATCATGACTTTGTTTGTTCACCCACCGTAATATTTGCTACCATGAGAGAAGCCTCTAGTGAACACTATGGCCCCCGGGTCTACTTCACATCATATTTTCAGCCCTACACTTTTACTTTGTTGCACTTTCCGCCTTTAGATATCATCTTGCAATCAATCGTGAAGGGATTGACAACCCCTTTGTATCGTTGGGTGCAAGTTTGCTGTTTTTGCGCAGGTACGGTGGAGACTTGGTTGATACTCCTACTGGATTGATACCTTGGTTCTCAAATTGAGGGAAATACTTACTGCTACTGTGCTGCATCACCCTTTCCTCTTCAAGGGAAAAACCAACGCAAGCTCAAGAGGTAGCAACCGTCCCGCAACCGTTCGATCTAATTTAAAGAAGGGGTCAATATGTATATCGTTGAAACCGAACACAATTGACAGTAATAAAATAAAGTTGTGAGTATTATTTATCATACTTCAATTTTTTTTATGTCCCGGTTTTTGCCTCTCTCCTGGGTCGTCTGGCGAATGAACTCGCAAACATAATATCCACATAAATTGTTCTCATGTTCCCGCCTCAAGCACTTTACGAGAAAATTGTTCAATCAAAAACATAATCAAGGATGATAATGGTATTGCCACTAGAATAAAGAGATGCGCGGATCTAGCTAGTAGTACTTACATCTAATTGTGTAAATGTAAGTTGTGGCTTCCAACCACCCCGAGACTTGGCGGTGAACTATTTCCAAGCCCTGCCAAGAAAAGGAAATAAATAAAGAAGTTCTATATATATATATATTAATTACTTGCTATCAGGAAATGAACGAAAAGTTGCCGATATAGTGCCATAATGATTGAAATTACCCCTCGAGGCATTCCTGCATGTTCGCCCAATCAGCGAGGGGTTTGCGTTTCGAGCCCATGACTTTTACTACTCCATCGTCAGGTACCATGATTAACAAAATAAAGTGGAAGCTGCGCACACATAACGAGTCAATTATACACTTAATAACATCGAGTAAGTGAAAATATAATGTGTGTACAAGACAATAACACTCACTTGAAGTTGTAAGGAAATAGTATTTCCCTTTTGGTACCGGAAAACCTTAACCCTTGTAGCAAGTTATTCTCTGTCTCGCGGGCATCCAGTTTGATACTTTTCTCATGAATGAAATATGGGTCAATGAACCCAATATCATAGATTTGTCCTCTTTTACGTTCGAGGATCTTCATTCTGCAAAATTAATTTAGTAATGAGTAAGATTATACATGCAATGAACGAGCTGAGTAAGACTTAAGGACATAAATTAATAATACTTACAAACAGTAGGCACTAATGATAGATTTGTCGAGGGCGTCTTGTTTGTATAACTGAAAAAATTCGTCAAATTCAATCATTAGCACGCCTTCTCCATGCCCGAAATGCTCGTTTTTGTATGCAAGGTCGATCGAGTTTTGCTGTTCAGCAGATGCTCGCATGTACCAGTTATGCAATCTTCGCATTTTTGTTGGTAGCTCCTTGACTAACTCAGGTTTGACGAGAGGAGCCCCGTGCCGGTACACGTATGTTACGTCAGCGCATTCCTGCATTTCGTTTAAGTACCGCTCAATAGATATGCCATGAGCCTTGGCCGCTTCTCCGTACACTACAACAAACTCGGGATCGATACCAGCTGTTTCATCATTCCTCTGCTCGTCCGCAACTCCGCTCGAGCACACTTCTTTATCGGAATACACTTTGAGCGGGGGGCATGATTGGTTTTTCTGTTGACCGAGCTGGGCAACTGATTTCTCGCTTGACTTACTACTCTTCAACCGCTGCTTTTTTGCCTCAGTCGACTTGAGAATGGAGCGTTCATAGTCTGCTGGCAACGGTGGTGGAGGGTCTGCAAGGGTATTCAGCATTTTCACGCATGCGGCTTGATCTTGTGGGGTGACCGGGAACTCTGGCTATTTCGGCTTCTTCGTGTTAGCCACGTCAGCCTTCCACTCTTGATGCTGGGCGTCTGCCTTCTTCTCATTTTCCTCTCCGGTATAGTCCCAAGGTCTCATCTTCATATCCTTATGAGGTACTTTTGGGAGGGGCGAAAACTTACATTTTGGTGAGTTGAACCCCTTTATGCCGCCACTATTAGTGGTGGTACATTTTTACTTTTTCCTCTGATCCTCAGTGGACGGAGACGGCTGACGGGGTGGTGGAGACGGCTGATGCGGCGGTGGAGACGGCTGCGCTGGAGACTGGTGAGGCGACGAAGACGACGGTTGCGCTCGAGACTGGTGAGGCGGCTAAGACGATGGTTGCACTAGAGACTGGTGTGGTGGAGGCAAAGAAGGATTGTTGCTCTGAGGAGTCGGTGGCCTTGGCGGCCAATTTGGAAGCAAGATGTGCTCCTTTGGCCATACAACGGTCTGTTACTTGACTTCTCCAAGTTGAGTCAAATCCCTATCTTCACCTGCATGGTGGTCCAGTTTTAGCTCCTCATAATCTTTCATCACTTCATCCACCGCGACGACAGCGTACCCTTTTGGAACCGGAGAGAATGCCAAGTTGGATTATATCCAATTGGTATGGCCATGCCGACCGCCACCGTCAACCTTAAGTTAGCAACTTTCACCTTTAGCTCACAACGTGTGCTCTCTGTGATATCATCCACTAGGTAGCGACAAGGAGGAGCCGTCTTCAGTGCATCATCATCACCATCATCTTGGAGCTGCGTGGAAGCGACACTGCTTTTCCGATTTGATGCGGCTTCTATCATGAGCCATTGAGATTGGACGATACCGTGCTGGCTAAGTCTATCGATTTGATCCTGCTACAGCCGCTTTACTGCTTCTTCTACAATACGCAGGCGGTCTACAACAGCTTCTTTCTCAGCTGCCTCCTTTTCCTTTCTCCTCTGATGGCTTCTATCGAGAAATCTCTTCCTTTCCTCGGAAAACGCATGCATCCACGGCGGGGAGCCTAGTAAGCCTCATGCTCGTCCTTTGTGTTCATGATTCCCAAGGGCGCGTGTGAGCTCGTCGTTCTCTCTATCGGAAAGAACAGTCCCTCTTCAACATCCTTTACTGCACGTCTAATGTTCTCGATGTGTAGGGGATTATCTTTGTCTCTTTGGTTATATATTGCCTTCCCTTCTGCATCCAACAAACCCCCATGCCCGTAAAACTAGTTTCTTGCCCATTCGATCCATGTTAAGGGCTCTCGAGTGATATTTTTTTCCAGAAATGATGCCTCAAGTGCTTCCCACTTAGCCATGTGACCGTCGTAGCCACCAGGCCCCATAATATGGTGGTACTTCTTCTTACGTGCATTCGTCTTATTTGTTGCAGAATTTTTCAAGGTGTCCTCCGATTTCTTGTACGCCACAAATTCGGCCCAGTAGTCTTTTATCTTCTCATAGCCGTTATCAAAATCTGGAGTCTTATCTTGCAAGATAAAATCCTGGTGCAATCTTTTCTTCCAGCCCCTGAATGGATCAACCATCTTCTTGAGAGCCCACTCCTTGACTTTTTTCTCTGGGTCCTCTTTTTGCCTCTTCATTTCCTCCTCATTTGGATCCTCCTCATCTGGATCCACCTCTGGCACCGGTAGGGTGAAATGAAGCATGAGCTTTCTCCAAAGGTTTTCCTTGGCTACTGTGCCGACATATGAGACTCCTTCCTCCCTTGGCTTAATTCATTCTCGAGTGGTGATAGGGATGTGGTCCCTAACAACAACTCTGCATGCCTTCACAAACTTTTGCTTTACATCTCTGGGAGCAATTGGTTGCCCAACATTGAGACTCTTTCGATCCTGTACCTCTCACCATCATCCATATTCTTGGTTGGGCCTCATTTCGTTCGTACTGAACTTTTGCTCAATCCGAAGGCTAAAAGAAAGAGTGTTAATATATGTATATAGACAACAAGGATTAATTTATTAATATATATATATATATGCACCTCGACGGAGCGGTCGGCTTCTCCCTCGTCGGCTTCTTCCTCATTGGAGTCGCCGACTCCTGATACGTCTCCAACGTATCTATAATTTTTGATGGTTTCATGCTATTATCCTGTCAAACTTTGGTTGTTTTGTATGCCCTTTATATCTTTTTGGGACTAACTTATTAACTCAGTGCCAAGTGCCAGTTCCTGTTTTTTCCATGTTTTTGACCCCTTTCAGAGGAGGATTTTAAATGGAGTCCAAATGGAACGAAACTTCCAAAAAGATTTTTTCCGAAACAGAAGAAGATCGGGAAGCTTGAGAACCAAGGCAGGGGGCCACCAGGGACCCCACAAGCCCCCTAGCTGGGGCCAGGGGCCCGCGCCTCCCAGGCTTGTGGGATCCCTGGGCCACCTCTGCCCTAGGTCTTTCACCTATATATTCCCAATAATTCCATAAAAAATCAAGAGATCAACGAAAACACTTGTCCGCCGCCGCAAGCTTCTGTCTCCGCAAGATCCCATCTCGGACATGTTCTGGTGCCCTGCTGGAGGGGAGATTAGGATACGTAGGGCTTCTTCATCAACACCATGACCTCTCCGATGATGCGTGAGTAGTTCACCATAGACCTATGGGTCCATAGCTAGTAGCTAGATGGCTTCTTCTCTCTCTTGGATCTTCAATACAAAGTTCTCCATGATCTTCATGGCGATTGATACGTCCATTTTGTATCATGTTTTCATGTTGATATTTATTGCTTCTTTGGCTGTTATTTCACTTCACGGTACTATTCTTATGCCTTTTCTCTCTTATTTTGCAAGGTTTACATGAAGAGGGAGAATACCGGCAACTGGAATTCTGGCCTGAAAGTGGAGCAAAGTTGAGATACCTATTCTGCGCAACTCCAAACGCCGTGAAAATCAACGGGGATTTTTTCCCAATTTATCAAAAATACTGGGCCGAAGAAGTGCCAGAGGGGCACCAGGGGGTGCCCACAAGCCTGCACGGCGCGGCCACCCCCAGGCCGCGCCATGGGGGCTTGTGGGCAGCCCACTGGTCCACTGGCCCCCCTCTTTTGCTATATGGAGGGTTTTGTCCAGGAAAAAAAAATCAAGGAGGAGCTTTTTCGTGGTTTCCCCGCCGCCACGAGGCGGAACTTGAGTAGAACAAATCTAGAGCTCCGGCAGGACGATCCTGCCGGGGAAACTTCCCTCCCGGAGGGGGAAATCGTCGCCATCGTCATCACCAACACTCCTCTCATAGGAGGGGACTCATCACCATCAACATCTTCATCAGCACTATCTCATATCCAAACCCTATTCCATCACTTGTAACCAATCTCCGTCTCGCGACTCCGATTGGTACTTGTAAGGTTGTTAGTAGTGTTGATTACTCTTTGTAGTTGATGCTAGTTGGATTATTTGGTGGAAGAGTTTATGTTCAGATCCTTGATGCTACTCATTACCTCTCTGATCATGAGTATGATTATGCTTTGTGAGTAGTTACTTTTGTTCCTGAGGACATGGGATAAGTCATGCTAATAATAGTCATGTGAATTTGGTATTCGTTCAGTAATTTGATATGTTGTATGTTGTTTTTCCTCTAGTGGTGTTATGTGAACGTCGACTACATAACACTTCACCATTATTTAGGCCTAGAGGAATGCATTGGGAAGTAGTAAGTAGATGATGGGTTGCTAGAGTGACAGAAGCTTAAACCCTAGTTTATGCGTTGCTTCGTAAGGGGCTGATTTCGATCCACTAGTTTCATGCTATGGTTAGACTTTGTCTTAATTCTTCTTTCGTAGTTGCGGATGCTTGCGAGAGGGGTTAATCATAAGTGGGATGCTTTTCCAAGTAAGGGCAATACCTAAGCGCTGGTCCACCCACATATCAAACTATCAAAGTAACGAACGTGAATCATATGAACATGATGAAACTAGCATGACAGAAATTCCCGTGTGTTCGCGTGAGCGTTTTTCCTCCTAAAAGACTTTGTCCAGGCTTTTCCCTTGCTACAAAAGGGATTGGGCCACTTTTTTTGCACCGTTGCTACTTTTGTTACTTGTTGCTTGCTACGAACCATCTCACCACACAATCACTTGTTATCGACAATTTCAGTGCCTACAGATTTTACCTTGCTGAAAACCACTTGTGAGATCCTTTTGCTCCTCGTTGGGTTCGACACTCTTACTTATCGAAAGGACTACGATTGATCCCCTATACTTGTGGGTCATCAAGACTCTTTTCTGGCGCCGTTGCCGGGGAGTGAAGCGCCTTTGGTAAGGGAACTTGGTAAGGAAACATTCATATAGTGTGCTGAAATTTATTGTCACTTGTCACTATGGATACTAATCCTTTGAGGGGCTTGTTCGGGGTATCTTCACCTCGAACGGAAGCACAAATAGTTGCTCCTCAACCTTCTGCACCTACTGAAAATATTTTCTTTGAATTTCCTTCGGGTATGCTTGAGAAACTGCTGGCTAATCCTTTTACACGAGATGGAACATCACATCCAGACTTGCATCTAATCTATGTAGATGAAGTTTGTGGTTTTATTTAAGCTTGCAGGTGTGCCCGAGGATGAGGTCAATAAGAAGGTCTTTCCTTTATCTTTGAAGGATAAGGCGTTGACATGGTATAGGCTATGTGATGATACTGGATCATGGGACTACAATCGGTTGAAATTGGAATTTCATCAAAAGTTTTATCCTATGCATTAAGTACATCGTGATCGAAATTATATTTACAATTTTTGGCCTCGTGACAGAGAAAGCATCGATCAAGCTTGGGGGAGGATTAAATCAATGCTATATTCATGCCCCAATCATGAGCTCTCGAGAGAAATTATTATCCAGAACTTATATGCTCGGCTTTCTCATGATGATCGCACCATGCTTGACACTTCTTGTACCGGTTCTTTTATGAAGAGAGATATTGACTTCAAATGGAATTTATTGGAGAGAATTAAACGCAACTCTGAAGATTGGGAGCTTGAAGAAGGTAAGGAGTCAGGTATGAATTTCACGTTTGATTGCGTTAAATCCTTTGTTGAGACAAATACCTTTAGTAATTTTAGCACTAAGTATGGACTTGACTCTGAGATAGTAGCTTCATTGTGTGAATCCTTTGCTGCTCATATTGATCTCCCCAAAGAGAAGTGGTTTAAATTTCATCCTCCTTTGGAAGTCAATGTAGTTAAATCCACTCCAGTTGAGGAGAAAGTCATTGCCTATAATGATCCTGTTGTTCCCAGTGCTTACATTAAGAAACCACCTTTCCCTGTTAGGATAAAGGATCATTCTAAAGCTTCAACTGTAATACGTAGAGGCTATATTAGAACACCTACACCCCCTGAGCAAATTAGAGTTGAACCTAGCATTGCTATTATCAAAGATCTTCTGTCCGATGATGTTGAGGGACATAATATTCACTTCTGTGAAGATGCTGCTAGAATTGCTAAACCTCATGTTAGAGACAAACATAGGCCTGTTGTTGGCATGCGTGTGGTTTCTGTTAAGATAGGAGGTCATTGTTATCATGGTTTATGTGACGTGGGTGCTAGTGTTAGTGCAATACCTCAATCCTTATACGATGAAATCAAAGATGAGATTGCACCTGTTGAGATAGAACCTATTGATGTCACTATTCAGCTTGCCAATAGAGATACTATCTGCCCTGTGGGAATTGTTAGGGATGTTGAAGTCTTGTGTGGTAAAACGAAGTATCCTGCTAATTTCCTCGTTCTTGCTACCGCACAAGATAGCTTTTGTCCCATCATATTTGGTAGACCTTTTCTCAATACCGTCAATGCTCATATTGATTGTGAGAAGCAAACTATCACTATTGGCTTTGAAGGGGTGTCACATGAGTTCAATTTCTCTAAGTTTGGTAGACAACCTCATGAAAAGGAGTTGCCTAGTAGGGATGAAACTATTGCCTTAGCCTCTATTGTCGTGCCTCCAACTGATCCCTTAGAGCAATACTTGCTTGAGCATGAAAATGATATGCATATGGATGAAAGGGATGAGATAGAGGGTTGTCTTAGAACAATATCCTATCCTTAAGAATAACTTGCATGTTGAACTGCTTGGGGATCCACCCCCACCAAAGGGTGATCCTGTGTTCGAGCTTAAACAGTTGCCTGATACTCTTAAGTATGCCTACCTTGATGAAAAGGAGATATATCATGTTATTATTGGTGCTTGCCTCTCAGAGCATGAAGAAAAGAAGTTACTAAAAACTTTGAGGAAGCACGGTGCTGCTATTGGATATACTCCTGATGATCTTAAGGGCATTAGTCCTACCATATGCCAGCACGAGATTAAAACTGATCCTGACTTCAAACCAGTTGTTGATCATCAAAGGAGATTGAATCCTAAGATGAAAGAGGTAGTAAGAAAATAAATACTAAAGCTCCTGGAAGCAGGTATCATTTATCCTGTTGCTCATAGCGATTGGGTGAGTCCAGTGCATTGCGTCCCTAAGAAGGGCGGCATTACCGTTGTCCCTAATGATAAGGATGAATTGATCCCACAGAGGATTATTACTGGCTATAGGATGGTGATCGATTTTAGGAAATTGAATAAAGCCACTAGGAAAGATCATTACCCTTTGCCTTTTATCGACCAAATGCTAGAAAGGCTGTCCAAACACACACACTTCTGCTTTCTAGACGGTTATTCTGGTTTCTCCCAAATACCACTTGCACAATCTCATCAGGAGAACACCACTTTCACCTGCCCTTTCCATACCTTTGCTTATAGACGTATGCCTTTTGGTTTATGTAATGCACCTGCCACCTTTCAAAGATGTATGATGGCTATATTCTCTGACTTTTGTGAAAAGATTGTCGAGGTTTTCATGGATGAGTTCTCCGTTTATGGGTCTTCCTTTGATGATTGCCTCAGCAACCTTGATCGAGTCTTACAGAGATGTAAAGACACCAATCTTGTCTTGAATTGGGAGAAGTGCCACTTTATGGTTAATGAACGCATCGTCTTAGGACATAAAATTTCTGAAAGAGGTAGCGAAGTCGATAAGGCTAAGGTTGATGCAATCGAGAAAATGCCATACCCCACAGATATCAAAGGGATAAGAAGTTTCCTTGGTCATGCTGGTTTCTATAGAGGATACTCTTACTTATCGAAAGGACTACGATTGATCCCCTATACTTGTGGGTCATCAGAGATCTATCAGATGTAATCTTCTTTGCGGTTTGTTTGTCGTGATCCGATGAATTGTGTATTTATGATCAGATTATCTATGAATCTTATTTGAGTTTCTTCTGATCTCTCTTATGCACGATTTCATATCCTTGTAATTCTCTTCGAGTTGTGAGTTTTGTTTGTCCAACTTGATCTATGATTCTTGCAATGGGAGAAGTGCTTGGTTTTAGGTTCATACCGTGTGGTGACCTCACCCAGTGACAGAAGGGGTAGCGAGGCACGTATCGTGTTGTTGCCATCAAGGGTAAAAAGATGGGGTTTTCATCATTGGTTTGAGTTTATCCCTCTACATCATGTCATCTTGCTTAAAGCGTTACTCTATTCGTCATGAACTCAATACACTAGATGCATGCTAGATAGCGGTCGATGTGTGGAGTAATAGTAGTAGATGCAGAAAGTATCGGTCTACTTGTATCAGGCGTTATGCATATATGTATGATCATTGCCTTAGATATCGTCATGACTTTGTGCGGTTCTATCAATTGCTCGACAGTAATTTGTTCACCCACCGTAATATTTGCTATTTTGAGAGAAGCCTCTAGTGAACACTATGGCCCCCGGGTCTACTTCACACCTTATTTTCATCCTTGCACTTTTACTTCGTTGCACTTTCCGCCTTCAGATCTCACTTTGCAATCAATCTTGAAGGGATTGACAACCCCTTTATAGCGTTGGGTGCAAGCTCTTTTGTGTTTGCGCAGGTACTCTGGACTTGACGAGATTCTCCTACTGGATTGATACCTTGGTTCTCAAACTGAGGGAAATACATACTGCTCCTGTGCTGCATCACCCTTTCCTCTTCAAGGGAAAAACCAACGCAAGCCAAGTCTCCGTCAACGTGCCAATTTCAGGCGCTGTTGTTTGAGAAGTAGCAGAAGGATTTCTGGCGCCGTTGCCGAGGAGGATCAAGTCAAGAACCCATCCAAGTAAGTGTCGCAAACTCATCTCTTGCATTTACCTTTTTTGCCTCTCGTTTTCCTCTCCCCCACTTCTGAAAAACAAAGATTTACAAAAAAAATTGCCTTTTTCGTTTGCTTTCTTTGTTTGCCTTTTTCGTTTGCCCTTTTCTCTCCTTGCTCTTTGTTCGCTTGTGTGCTTGCTTGCTTGCTGAAGTCACCATGACTGAAAACACCAAACTTTGTGACTTCTTGAATACTAATAATAATGATTTTATTAGTACTCTGATTGCTCCTGCCACTAGTGCGGAGTCATACAAAATCAATGCCGCTTTGCTGAATCTTGTTATGAAAGAGCAATTCTCCGGCTTTCCTAGTGAAGATGCCGCATCCCATCTTAATACCTTCATTGAGCTTTGCGATATGCAAAATAAGAAAGATGTGGATAATGATGTGATTAAATTGAAGCTTTTTCCCTTTCTCATTGCGAGATCGAGCAAAAACTTGGTTTTCGTCTTTGCCCAAAAATAGTATTGATTCTTGGAATAAGTGCAAAGATGCTTACATATCCAAGTATTTTCCACCGGCTAAGATTATCTATCTCCGTAATGATATCATGAATTTTAAGAAACTTGATCATGAACATGTTGCACAATCTTGGGAGAGGATGAAATTGATGATTAGAAATTGTCCCGCTCATGGCTTGAGTCTCTGGATGATTATACAAATCTTCTACGCTGGCTTGAATTTCGCTTATAGAAACATCTTGGACTCCGCCTCCAGTGGAACGTTCATGGAAATCACGTTAGGAGAAGGCACAAAACTCCTAGATAATATCATGACGAACTACTCCTAGTGGCACACTGAAAGGTCACCTACTAGTAAGAAGGTACACGCTATAGAAGAAATTAACTCGTTGAGTGCTAAGATGGATGAGTTAATGAATTTGGTTGCTAGTAGAAGTGCTCCTTTGTATCCTAATGATATGCCCTTGTCTTCCTTGATTGAGAGTAGCAACGCTAGCTTGGACGTTAATTTTGTTGGTAGGAATAATTTTGGCAGCAACAATGCTTTTAAAGGAAACTATGTTCCTAGGCCTTTTCCTAGTAACTCCTCTAATAACTTTGGCAACTCCTAAAACAATACTCATGGAAATTACAATAGATTACCTCTGATCTAGAGAGTAATATCAAAGAGTTTATCAACTCACAAAAGATTTTCGATGCGTCGATAGAGGAAAAACTACTCAAAATTGACGATTTGGCTAGGAGCGTTGATAGAATGTCTAGTGATATTGATGCTGTGAAAGGTAGATGTGCTCCTCCCAAGATCAATATGGATGAAACTTTGAAATCTATGCATGTTTCCATGAGTGAGAGCAAAGAAAGAACCGCCCAAATTCGTGGTAGACATGAATGGCTTAAAAAGGCGTGTTCTCGTGATAAGAATCACGAAGATCTTAAAGTGCTTGGTGTGACTCCCATTGAATCACTGTTTTCTTGTGTCAAACCTAATGATGATGGGGCTGGATATGAATCCACCTTGGTTGAAAAATTCCCCAATGATTCAGAGTCCATCTATCTTTATGCCAAAATCATCGAAAGTGGAGTAGAAGATATTAAAACTTTGAATAGTAATGAAATTACTACTTTGGATTTCAAGGAATTCAATTATGATAGTTGCTCCTTGATTGAATGAATTTCCTTGATCCAATCCATTCTAAACTCTCCACACGCTTATAGCCAAAACAAGGCCTTTACCGATCATATCGTCGAAGCTATGATAAAATCTCTTGAAGAGAAACTTGAATTGGAAGTCTCTATCCCTAGAAAGCTTCATGATGAGTGGTAACCTACTATCAAAATCAAAATCAAAAACTATGAATGCAATGCTTTGTGTGATTTGGGTGCTAGTGTTTCCGCGATTCCAAAGTCTTTATGTGATGTTCTGGGTTTTAATGAGATTGAGGAGTGTTCTCTTAATTTGCATCTTGCGGATTCTACTGTCAAGAAACCCATGGGAAGGATCAATGATGTTCTTATTATTGCAAATAGGAACTATGTACCCGTGGATTTCATTGTGCTTGACATTCATTGCAATCCTACATGCCCTATTATTCTTGGTAGACCTTTCTTAAGGACTATCGGTGCTATCAGCGATATGAAGGAAGGGAATATCAGATTTCAATTTCTTTTAAAGAAGTGCATGGAGCACTTTTCTAGAAATAAAATAAGATTGCCTTATGAATCCATGATGAGGGCTACTTATGGTTTGAGCACCAAAGACGACGATACGTGATTCCATCACCTTATGCCTAGCTAAGGGCGTTAAACAATAGCGCTTGTTGGGAGGTAACCCAATGAATTTATCTTTTTCTTTCTGTTTTGTTGCGTCCACACTATCACAATTCTGTTGTGATTGTGTCTTTTGTGTTTCTTTTTGTGATTGAGCCAAGCAAAACCTTTATGACTAGTCTTGGTGATGGTTGTTTGATCCTGCAGGAAAAAGACAGAAACTTTTCGCTCACGAGATTATTTTTCATTTTTATTCAGAAAGAGCTTTTGAGTTGATTCTTATTTCTGCTGGTTGATATGCATTTTCCCACGCAGTCGTAAGTTTTCAGAATTTCTGAGGTACCAGAAGTATATGAAGTATACAAATTGCTACAGACTGGTCTGTTTTTGACAGATTTTGTTTTTGTTGAGTAGGTTGCTTCTTTTGATGAAACTATGGATAGTATCAGGGGGTACTAGCCATGTAAAAGTGAGAATACAGTAATCTAACACCAATATAAATAGAAATCAAGATTGCTACAGTACCTAAAGAGGTGGTAGTTTGTTTTCTTGTGCTAATGTTATCACGAGTTTCTGTTTAAGTTTTGTGTTGTGAAGTTTTCAAGTTTTGGGTGATGTTCTCATGGACAAAGAGATAAGGAGTGGAAAGAGCTCAAGCTTGGGGATTCCCAAGGCATCCCAAGCCAAATTCAAGGACACCAAAAATCCTAAGCTTGGGGATGCCCCGGGAAGGCATCCCCTCTTTCGTCTTCAATCCATCGGTAACATTACTTGGAGCTATATTTTTATTCACCACATGATATGTGTTTTGCTTGGAGCGTCTTGTATCGTAGGAGTCGTTTCTTTTTGTTGTGTCACAATAATCCTTGATGCACACCCTTTGAGAGAGACATGCACTCATCGTGATTTTTCTAGAATGCTCATAGTGCTTCACTTATATCTATTGAGCTAGATAATTTTGCTCTATGTGCTTCACTTAGATCTTTCAGAGCACGGCGGTGCGTGACTTGGTAGTTGGTTTGTGCTATAAAAGTAGTCCCCAAAGGTGATAGGTACCCAAATAGGATACAAAAACCTCCATATTCATGTGCATTGAGTAGAAAGAGAAGTTTTGATTCCTCTCAATAAGTTTTGAGACGTGGATTTGGTAATATTAAGAGTTATGTTAGTAGGGTGTTGTGAATCTAGAAATACTTGTGTTGAAGTTAGTGATTCCCGTAGCATGCACGTATGGTGAACCACTATGTTAGGAAGTCGGAGCATAATTGATCTATTGATTTTCATCCTTTGTGTTGCGATCGGGCTCGCGCGATGGTTAACACCTACCAACCCTTCCCCTAGGAGTATGCGTTTAGCACTTTGTTTCGATTACTAATAAAAAATTTCGCAACAAGTATGTGAGTTCTTCATGACTAATGTGAGTCCATGGTATAAATGCACTTTCACCTTCCACCATTGATAGCCTCTCTAGTGTCGCACAATTCTCGCCGGTGCACAAACCCACCATACGCCTCCCTCAAAACAGCCACCATACCTACCTACTATGGCATTTTCATAGCCATTCCGAGATATATTGCCATGCAACTCCCACCGTTCCGTCTCATGACTTGTGCCATCACTCTCATATTGCCTTTGCATGATCGTAATATAGCTAGCGAGATGTTCAAACGTCATACGCCAAGCTAGATCGTTGCACATCCCGGTACACTACCGGAGGCATTTCCTATAGAGTCATCATCGTTCTGAGCTTTGAGCTGTGAGTAAATAAAAGTGTGATGATCATCATTATTAGAGCATTGTCCCATGTGAGGAAATGAAAAAAAAGAGGCCAAAGAGCCCAAACAAAAAAAGGAGAGAAAAAAATAGGCCCAAGATCCCAACTAAAAAAAGAGAGAAAAAGAGAGAAGGGACAATGCTACCATCTTTTTCCACACCGTGCTTCATTATAGCACTATGTTCTTCATGATTTAGATCCTCTCGTTTCGTCATCACCATATGCTAGTGGGAATCTTCATTATATAACTTGGCTTGTATATTCCAATGATGGGCTTCCTCAAAATTGCCCTAGGTCTTCGTGAGCAAGCAAGTTGTATGCACACCCACTAGTTCTCCTTTTGAGCTTCCACATACTTATAGCTTTAGTGCATCCTTTGTATGGCAATCCCTACTCATTCACATTGATATCTATTAATGGGCATCTCCATAGCCCTTTGATACGCCGAGTCAATGTGACCATCTCCTCCCTTTTTGTCTCATAACCACCACCACACTCTATTCCACTTATAGTGCTATATCCATGGCTCACGCTCATGTATTGCGTGATAGTTATAAAAGGTTTGAGAAAGTAAGAGTGTGAAAACAATTACTTGGAAAATACCGGGGTTGTGCATGATTTAAATTAGTTGTGTGGGGATGATGGCGCATAGCTAGACTATATGATTTTGTAGGGATAACTTTATTTGGCCTTGTCATTTCGAAAGTTCATGATTACCTTGCTAGTTTGCTTGAAGTATTATTGTTTTCATGTCAATAGCAAACTATTGTTTTGAATCTTACGGATCTGAACATTCATGTCACACGAAAGAAGTTGCAAAGGACAACTATGCTAGGTAGCATTCCACATCAAAAATTCAGTCTTTAACGATTCCGTACTCGAGGACGAGCAGGAGTTAAGCTTGGGGATGCTTGATACGTCTCCAACGTATCTATAATTTTTGATGGTTTCATGGTATTATCCTGTCAAACATTGGATGTTTTAGATGCCTTTTAAATCTTTTTGGGACTAACTTATTAACTCAGTGCCAAGTGTCAGTTCCTATTTTTTCCATGTTTTTACCCCTTTCAGAGGAGGATTTTAAACGGAGTCCAAACGGAACGAAACTTCCAAAAAGATGTTTTCCGAAACAAAAGAAGATCGGGAAGCTTGAGAACCAAGGCAGGGGGCCACCAGGGACCCCACAAGCCCCCTATCCGCGGCCAGGGGGTCCTACGCCTCCCAGGCTTGTGGGCTCTGATACGTCTCTAACGTATCTATAATTTTTGATGGTTTCATGCTATTATCATGTCAAACTTTGGATGTTTTGCATGCCTTTTATATATTTTCTGGGACTAACTTATTAACTCAGTGCCAAGTGCCAGTTCCTATTTTTTCCATGTTTTTGACCCCTTTCAGAGGAGATTTTGAAATAGAGTCCAAACGGAAGAAAATCCCCAATTTTTTTTCCGTAACGGAAGAAGATCGGGAAGCTTGAGAGAAAAGGCAGGGGAGCCTCAGGGGCCCCACAAGCCCCCACCGCGTGGCCAAGGGGGTAGGCCACGGCCCACAGGCTTGTGGCCCCCCTGTGTGTCCTCTTCCCTAGTGTTTGCGCCTATATATTCCCTAAAAATCCCAAAAAAATCACGAGATCATCGAAAGTACTTTTCCGCCGCCGCAAGCTTCTGTCTCCGCAAGATCCCATCTGGGGCACGTTCGTGTGCCTGCCGGAGGGGGGATTCGGACACGGAGGGCTTCTTCATCAACACCATGACCTCTCCGATGATGCGTGAGTAGTTCACCATAGACCTACGGGTCCATAGCTAGTAACTAGATGGCTTCTTCTCCCTCTTGGATCTTCAATACAAAGTTCTCCATGATCTTCATGGAGATCTATCCGATGTAATCTTATTTTGCGGTGTGTTTGTCGAGATCCGATGAATTGTGGATTTATGATCAGATTATCTATGAATCTTATTTGAGTTTCTTCTGATCTCTCTTATGCATGATTTCATATCCTTGTAATTCTCTTCGAGTTGTGGGTTTTGTCTGGCCAACTAGATCTATGATTCTTGTAATGGGACTAGTGCTTGGTTTTGGGTTCATACCGTGCGGTGACCTCACCCAGTGACAGAAGGGGTAGGGAGGCACGCATCATGTTGTTGCCATGAAGGGTAAAAAGATGGGGGTTTCATCATTGGTTTGAGATTATCCCTCTACATCATGTCATCTTGCTTAAGGCGTTACTCTGTTCATCATGAACTCAATACACTAGATGCATGCTGGATAGCGGTCGATGTGTGGAGTAATAGTAGTAGATGCAGAAAGTATCGGTCTACTTGTCTCGGACGTGATGCCTATATGTATGATCATTGCCTTAGATATCGTCATGACTTTGTGTGGTTCTATCAATTGCTCGACAGTAATTTCTTCACCCACCGTGATAGTTGCTATTTTGAGAGAAGCCTCTAGTGAACACTATGGCCCCCGGGTCTACTCCACACCATATTTTCAGCCTTACACTTTTTACTTCATTGCACTTTCCGCCTTCAGATCTCACATTGCAAACAATCTTGAAGGGATTGACAACCCCTTTGAAGCATTGGGTGCAAGCTTGTTTGTGTTTGTGCAGGTACTCTGGACTTGACGAGACCCTCCTTTTGGATCGATACCTTGGTTCTCAAACTAAGGGAAATACTTACTGCTCATGTGCTGCATCACCCTTTCCTCTTCAAGGGAAAAACCGACGCAAACTAGAGAAGTAGCAAGAAGAATTCCTAGCGCCAAGGAAGGACTTTTGTTACCATAGCAGAAGAATTTCCGGCGCCGTTGCCGGGGAGGAAGATCAAGTCAAGAACTCATCCAAGTAGGTGTCGCAAACTCATCTCTTGCATTTACTTTGTTTGCCAGTTGCCTCTCGTTTTCCTCTCCCCCACTTCACCAATTTGCCTTTTTCGTTCGCTCTTTTTGTTCGCCCTTTTTCTCGCCTGCTCTTTGTTTGCTTCTGTGCTTGCTTGCTTGTTGAAGTTACCTTGAATCAAAACACCAAAATTTGTGACTTCTCGAATACTAATAATAATGATTTTATTAGTACTCCAATTGCTCCCGCCACTAGTGCGGAGTCATACGAAATCAATGCCGCTTTGCTGAATCTTGTTATGAAAGAGCAATTCTCTGGCCTTCCTAGTGAAGATGCCACATCCCATCTCAATACCTTCATTGAGTTTTGCGATATGCAAAAGAAGAGACATGTGGATAATGACGTGATTAAATTGAAGCTTTTTCCTTTCTCGTTGCGAGATCGCGCAAAAACTTGGTTTTTTTCTTTGCCTAAAAATAGTATCGATTCTTGGGATAAGTGCAAAGATGCTTATATATCCAAGTATTTTCCGCCGGCTAAGATCATCTCTCTCCGTAATGATATCATGAATTTCAAGCAACTTGATAATGAACATGTTGCACAATCTTGGGAGAGAATGGAATTAATGATTAGAAATTGTCCCGCTCATGGCTTGAGTCTTTGGATGATTATTCAAATCTTTTACGCTCGCTTGAATTTCGCTTCTAGAAATATCTTGGACTCCGCCTCAGGTAGAACGTTCATGGAAATCACTTTAGGGGAAGCCACAGAGCTCTTAGACAACATCATGACGAACTACTCTCAATGGCACACTGAAAGGTCACCTACTAATAACAAGGTACACACTATAGAAAAAATTAACTCGTTGAGTGCTAAGATGGACGAGTTAATGAATTTTGTTGCTAGTATAAGTGCTCCTTTGGATCCTAATGATATGCCCTTGCCTTCTTTGATTGAGAGTAGCAACGCTAGCTTGGACGTTAATTTTGTTGTTAGGAATAACTTTGGCAACAACAATGTTTTTAGAGGAAACTATAGTCGTAGGCCTTTTCCTAGTAACTCCTCTAATAACTTTGGCAACTCCTACAAAAATTCTCATGGAAATTACAATAAATTACCCTCTGATCTAGAGAGTAATATCAAAGAGTTCATCAACTCTCAAAAGATTTTCAATGCGTCCATAGAGGAAAAACTACTCAAAATTGACGATTTGGCTAAGCGCGTTGATAGAATTTCTAGTGATGTTGATGCTTTGTAAGTTAGATGTGCTCCTCCCAAAATAAACATGGATGAAACTTTGAAAGCTATGTGTGTTTCCATGATTGAAAGCCAAGAAAGAACCGCCCAAATTCGTGCTAGACATGAATGGCTTAAAAAGGCGTGTTCTCGTGATGAGAATCACGATGATCTTAAAGTGCTTGGTGTGACTCCCATTGAATCTTTGTTTTCTTGTGTCAAACCTAGTGATTATGGGGCTGGATATGAATCCACTTTGGTTGAAAAGTGCCCCAATGATTCAGAGTCCATCTATCTTAATGCTAAAAGCATTGAAAGTGGAGTAGAAGATGTTAAAACTTTGAGTAGTAATGAAATTACTACCGTGGATTTCAAGGAATTCAATTATGATAGTTGCTCCTTGATTGAATGCATTTCTTTGATGCAATCCATGTTAAACTCTCCACACACTTATAGCCAAAACAAGGCCTTTACCGATCATATCGTCGAAGCTATGATAAAATCTCTTGAAGAGAAACTTGAATTGGAAGTCTCTATCCCTAGAAAGCTTCATGATGAATGGGAACTTACTATCAAAATCAAAATCAAAAACTATGAGCGCAATGCTTTGTGCGATTTGGGTGCTAGTGTTTTCGCGATTCCAAAGTCGTTATGTGATGTTCTGGGTTTGAATGAGATTGAAGAGTGTTCTCTTAATTTGCATCTTGTTGATTCTACTGTCAAGAAACCCATGGGAAGGATCGATGATGTTCTTATTATTGTAAATAGGAACTATGTACCCATGGATTTCATTGTGCTTGACATTGATTGCAATCCTACATGCCCTATTATTCTTGGTAGACCTTTCCTAAGGACTATCGGTGCTATCATCGATATGAAGGAAGGGAATATTAGATTTCAATTTCCTTTAAGGAAGGGCATGGAACACTTTCCTAGAAAGAAAATAAGATTGCCTTATGAATCCATGATGAGGGCCACTTATGGTTTGAGCACCAAAGACGATGATACGTGATTCTATCGCTTTTATGCCTAGCTAAGGGCGTTAAACAATAGTGCTTGTTGGGAGGCAACCTAATGAATTTATCTTTTTCTTTCTGTTTTTTTTGTGTCCCCACCATCACAATTCTATTGTGATTTTGTTTTTTGTGTTTCTTTTTGTGTCTGAGCCAAGCAAAACCTTTATGACTAGTCTTGGTAATGGTTGTTTGATCCTGCTGGAAAAAGAAAGAAACTTTTCGCTCACGAGATGATTTTTCATTTTTATTCACAAAGAGATTTTGAGTTAATTCTATTTGCTGATGATTGATATGCCTTTTTCCCAGGCCGTCGTAAGTTTTCAGATTTTTTTGAGGTAACAGAAGTATACGAAGTATATAGATTGCTACAGACTGGTCTGTTTTTGACAGATTCTGTTTTTGTTGAGTTGGTTGCTTGTTTTGATGAAACTATGGTTAGTATCGGGGGGTACTAGCCATGGAAATGTGAGAATAAAGTATCCCAACACCAATATATATAGAATTCAAGTTGTCTACAGCACCAAAAGAAGTGGTAGTCTGTTTTCTTGTGCTAATGTTATCACGAGTTTCTGTTGAAGTTTTGTGTTGTGAAGTTTTCAAGTTTTGCGTGATGTTCTCATGGACAAAGAGATAAGGAGTTGAAAGATCTTAAGCTTGGGGATGCCCAAGGCATCCCAAGCCAATTCAAGGACACCAAAAAGCCTAAGCTTGGGGATCCCCCGGGAAGGCGTCCCCTCTTTCGTCTTCAATCCATCCGTAACATTACTTGGAGCTATATTTTTATTCACCACATGATATGTCTTTTGCTTTGAGCGTCTTGTATCGTAGGAGTCTTTTCTTTTTGTTGTGTCACAATCATCCTTGCTGCACACCTTTTTGAGAGAGATAGACATGCACTCATCGTGATTTTGCTATAATGCTCATAGTGCTTCACTTATATCTTCTGAGCTAGATACTTTTGCTCTTTGTGCTTCACTTATATCTTTTGAGCTAGATACTTTTGCTCATAGTGCTTCACTTATATCTTTTCAGCTAGATAATTTTGCTCTTTGTGCTTCACTTAAATCTTTTGAGCTAGATACTTTTGCTCTATTGCTTCACTTATATCTTTAGAGCACGGCGGTGCGTGATTTGGTAGTTGGCTTATGCTATGAAAGTAGCCCCAAATGTGATAGGTACCCAAAGAGGATGCAAAAACCTCCATCTTCATGTGCATTGAGTAGAAACAAAAGTTTTGATTCCTCTCAATTAGTTTTGAGACGTGGATTTGGTAATATTAAGAGCTATGTTGGTAGGGTGTTGTGAATCTAGAAATACTTGTGTTGAAGTTAGTGATTCCCGTAGCATGCACGTATGGTGAACCGCTATGTTAGGAAGTCGGAGCATAATTGATCTATTGATTGTCATCCTTTGTGTTGAGGTCGGGATCACGCGATGGTTAACACCTACCAACCCTTCCCCTCGGAGTATGCGTTTAGCACTTTGTTTCTATTACTAATAAAAACTTTCGCAACAAGTATGTGAGTTCTTCATGACTAATGTGAGTCCATGGTATAGATGCACTTTCATCTTCCACCATTGCTAGCCTCTCTAGCGCCGCGCAATTCTCGCCGGTGCACAAACCCACCATATGCCTTCCTCAAAACAGCCACCATACCTACCTACCATAGCATTTTCATAGCCATTCGAGATATATTGCCATGCAACTCCCACCGTTCTGTCTCATGACTTGTGCCATCACTCTCATATTGCCTTTGCATGATCGTAAGATAGCTAGCGAGATGTTTTCAATGACACACGCCATGCTAGATCGTTGCACATCCCGGTACACTGCCGGAGGCATTATCTATAGAGTCATCACCATTTTGAGCTGTGAGTAAATAAAATTGTGATGATTATCATTATTAGAGCATTGTCCCATGTGAGGAAATAAATAAAAGAGGCCAAAGAGCACAAAAAAACAAGAAAAGGAGAAAAAAAAGAGGCCTAAGAGCCCAAATGAAAAAAATAAAAGAGAGAAAAAGAGAGAAGGGACAATGCTACTATCTTTTTCCACAGTTGTGCTTCATAATAGCACCATGTTCTTCATGATTGAGAGCTTCTTGCTTTGTCACTACCATATGCTAGTGGGAATCTTTATTATATAACTTGGCTTGTATATTCCAATGATGGGCTTCCTCAAAATTGCCCTAGGTCTTCGTGAGAAAGCAAGTTGGATGCACACCCACTAGTTTTCCTTTTGAGCTTTCACATACTTATAGCTCTAGTGCATCTCTTGTATGGCAATCCCTACTCATTCACATTGATATCTATTAATGGGCATCTCCATAGCCTTTTGATACGCCGAGTCAATGTGACTATCTCCTCCTTTTTGTCTCACAACCACCACCACACTCTATTCCACCTATAGTGCTATATCCATGGCTCACGCTCATGTATTGCATGATAGTTATAAAAAGTTTGAGAAAGTAAGAGTGTGAAAACAATTACTTGGCCAATTCCGGGGTTGTGCATGATTTACATTAGTTGTGTGAGGATGATGGAGCATAACCAGACTATATGATTTTGTAGGGATAACTTTCATTAGCCTTGTTATTTTGAAAGTTCATGATTACCTTGCTAGTTTGCTTGAAGTATTATTGTTTTCATGTCAATAACAAACTATTGTTTCGAATCATACGGATCTGAACATTCATGTCACGTGAAACAAGTTGCAAAGGACAACTATGCTAGGTAGCATTACACATCGAGGACGAGCAGGAGTTAAGCTTGGGGATGCTTGATACATCTCCAACGTATCTATAATTTTTGATTGTTTCATGCTATTATCTTGTCAAACTTTGGATGTTTTGCATGTATTTTATATATTTTTGGGACTAACTTATTAACTCAATGCCAAGTGCCAGTTCCTGTTTTTTCCATGTTTTTGACCCCTTTCAGAGGAGATTTCGAAACAGAGTCCAAACGGAAGAAAATCCCCGAAAAGATTTTTTCCGTAACGAAAGAAGATCGGGAAGCTTGAGAGCCAAGGCAGGGGAACCTCAGGGGCCCCCACAAGCCCCCACCCCATGGCCAGGGGGGTAGGCCACGACCCACAGGCTTGTGGGCCCCCTAGGCACCCTCTGCCCTAAGGTTTGCGCCTATATATTCCCTAAAAATCCCAAAAAAATCAGGAGATCATCGAAAGTACTTTTCCGCCGCCGCAAGATTCTGTCTCCGCAAGATCCCATCCGAGGCACGTTCTGGTGCCCTGCCGGAGGGGGGATTCGGACACGGAGGGCTTCTTCATCAACACCATGACCTCTTCGATGATGCGTGAGTAGTTCACCATAGACCTATGGGTCCATAGCTAGTAACTAGATGGCTTCTTCTCTCTCTTGGATCTTCAATAGAAAGTTCTCCATGATCTTCATGGAGATCTATCCGATGTAATCTTCTTCTGTGGTGTGTTTACCGAGATCCAATGAATTGTGGATTTATGATCAGATTATCTATGAATCTTATTTGAGTTTCTTCTGATCTTTCTTATGCATGATTTCATATCCTTGTAATTCTCTTCGAGTTGTGGGTTTTGTCTGGCCAACTAGATCTATGATTCTTGCAATGGGAGAAGTGCTTGGTTTTGGGTTCATACCGTACGGTGACCTCACCCAGTGACAGAAGGGGCAGCGAGGCACACATCGTGTTGTTCCCATCAATGGTAAAAAGACGGGGTTTTCATCGTTGGTTTGAGATTATCCCTCTACATCATGTCATCTTGCTTAAGGCGTTACTCTGTTCTTCGTGAACTCAATACACTAGTTGCATGGTGGATAGCAGCCGATGTGTGGAGTAATAGTAGTAGATGCAGAAAGTATCAGTCTACTTGTCTCGGACGTGGTGCCTATATGTATATTCATTGCCTTAGATATCGTCATGACTTTGCGCGGTTCTATAAATTGCTCGACAGTAATTTGTTCACCCACCGTGATATTTTCTATTTTGAGAGAAGCCTCTACTGAACACTATGGCCCCCGGGTCTACTCCACACCATATTTTCAGCCTTATACTTTTTACTTCGTTGCACTTTCCGCCTTCAGATCTCACTTTGCAAACAATCTTGAAGGGATTGACAACCCCTTTGAAGCGTTGGGTGCAACCATGTTTGTGTTTGCGCAGGTACTCTCGACTTGATGAGACCCTCCTTCTGGATCGATACCTTGGTTCTCAAACTGAGGGAAATACTTACTGCTCCTGTGGTGCATCACCCTTTCCTCTTCAAGGGAAAAACCGACGCAAACCAGAGAACTAGCAAGAAGAATTCCTAGCACCAAGGAAGGACTTTTGTTACCATAGCAGGCTCCCTGGGCCACCTCTGTCCTAGGTCTTTCGCCTACATATTCCCAATAATTCCAGAAAAAATCAAGAGATCAACGAAAACACTTTTCCGCCGCCACAAGCTTCTGTCTCTGCAAGATCCCATCTGGGGCACGTTCTGGTGCCCTGCCGGAGGGGAGATTCGGATACGGAGGGCTTCTTCATCAACACCATGACCTCTCCGATGATGCGTGAGTAGTTCACCATAGACCTATGGGTCCATATCTAGTAGCTAGATGGCTTCTTCTCTCTCTTGGATCTTCAATACAAAGTTCTCCATGATCTTCATGGAGATCTATCAGATGTAATCTTCTTTGCGGTGTGTTTGTCGAGAGCCGATGAATTGTGGATTTATGATCAGATTATCTATGAATCTTATTTGAGTTTCTTCTGATCTCTCTTATGCAAGATTTCATATCCTTGTAATTCTCTTCGAGTTGTGGGTTTTGTTTGGCCAACTTGATCTATGATTCTTGCAATGGGAGAAGTGCTTGGTTTTGTGTTCATACCGTGTGGTGACCTCACCCAGTGACAGAAGGGGTAGCGAGGCACGTATCGTGTTGTTGCCATCAAGGGTAAAAAGATGGGGTTTTCATCATTGGTTTGAGTTTATCCCTCTACATCATGTCATCTTGCTTAAAGCATTACTGTGTTCATCATGAACTCAATACACTAGATGCATGCTGGATAGCGGTCGATGTGTGGAGTAATAGTAGTTGATGCAGAAAATATCGGTCTACTTGTCTCGGACGTGATGCCTATATGTATGATCATTGCCTTAGATATCGTCATGACTTTGCGCGGTTCTATCAATTGCTCAACAGTAATTTGTTCACCCACCGTAATATTTGCTATTTTGAGAGAAGCCTCTAGTGAACACTATGGCCCCCGGGTCTACTTCACACCATATTTTCAGCCTTACACTTTTACTTCGTTGCACTTTCCGCCTTCAGATCTCACTTTGCAATCAATCTTGAAGGGATTGGCAACCCCTTTATAGCGTTAGACGCAACCTCTTTTGTGTTTGCGCAGGTACTATGGACTTGATGAGATTCTCCTACTGGATTGATACCTTGGTTCTCAAAGTGAGGGAAATACTTACTGTTCCTGTGCTGCATCACCCATTCCTCTTCAAGGGAAAAACCAACGCAAGCCAAGTCTCCGTCAACGTGCCAATTTCTGGCGCTGTTGTTTGAGAAGTAGCAAGTCCTCCCTCGCCCGAGGCATGGGCGTCTACCTCACCGGAGCTTCTACCTCCTGTGTTGAGAGACTCATCTCCCTTGCCGGAATCGTTGAGAAACTGATTAGTGACATCGCCAACTACAAAATCATCTTCCTGATATTCGTCTCTGCCGTGTATTGGATCCATAGTATCTACAAATTAATTAAACATAAAAACTAAATTAACTAACAACTAAAACTCCCGCTTATATACATCGAATAATCCACTTAATTAATCCATCATCGAATAATCCACTTAATATTATCGAATATATAATCTGGAATACATAAATAATACATCTCTCGAATAGAGTAATACATCTCTCGAATAATATATAAATGATCAGCCAACAAAGAATCGTCGTTGTACTGAGGCGCGGGCGATGGACACCCAAAGATCAGGGACCATCACCGGATCATAGCTCAGGTGAGATACCTGAAGAACCTGCTAGGTACTGGAGAACCTGGCATCCAACGCCTCCATGTAGCGAAGGACGTGCTCGTCCTCCTCCCTAACACGGCGACGTACCTCCTCCTCGGGGGGCCGGCACCCTCGGCACTAAAAGTGCCCCCCGTGACCGCCACCAAAGAAGCTCCGGATCGATGATGGGAGCCCGGTTCCTCACCAATCTACGCGCCCCGGAAGGTAACTCCTCCTAGTGCCAGCCCGGCGGAGCCTAGTCCCGCACATGCTCGCGCCTATCAAGCAGGTGGTCGCCACCGAGTCGACGACGAGGATGCGGGCCGGGCATCGTATGTCCTACTATTTAATAAACATTTCTAAACTTGTACTCTAAAATATAATACCTTTTAAAAATTTCATCAGAAAACTACATACGGAGCAAAATGAGTGAATTTATACTCTAAAATATGTCTAATGGATTCTCTTAACCTTTAAGGGACTTAACAAAATGGCGACATTCTGGATGTGCAGAAAATGATCCGTATTTTTCCTGGTCTCATCTACCCTTCTATATGTCACATTGTCTACTGTCAAAGGATTCAAGAAAACCATGACTTCATCATTACCTAGTAGTAATAGGCGCATGATGCTATGAAGCTTTACAAAGTTGTTTTGTAACGGAATCCCAAATAGGATAATTAGCTTTTTGGTACGCAGTTCAAAAAGAGCCATCCAAATATCGCTATTTGGAAGGACTTTGCTGAACTTCGTACTAAAAACGAATTATTCTATAAGGAACTCCGTTCCAAAACAACTTTCGAGAGCTTCATATCATCATGCGTCTATTACTACCAGGTAATGATGAAGCCAAGGATTTCTTCAATACTTTGACACACAAGGTGACGTATAGAAGCTAGCTAGCTAGCTAGGTTACATAGATCAGATCAAAAAAATTGAATAAACTTGTGCACATACATAATGTGCCATACTTGATAAATCCATTAATTGTTAAAGGACTACGAGAATCTATTGTCTACATATATATACTAATTAATTGCAAATACATAACAAAATTTTGCAAATGTCAAAGTTCATCAAACTTTTGTAAATAGTTATCAAATATTAACACAGAAATACGAGTAGCAAACGTAACACAAAAGGAAAACCTTAACCATTTATATGTCACATAATTTATATGTAAAATCTACTCTAAAACCGAAATCATTTATATGTCAAATCATTTATATGTCATTTATATGGCAAATCATTTATATGTCAAATCAAAACCTAACCAAAATCTTCTTTTTTGCACTAATAACCTACTTAACCTAAACTAACAATAACCTATTTAGCACTAACAGAGCCCTAAACTATCCTATTTGACCTAAACTAACACTAACTGAGCCCTAAACTAACTTAAATAACCTAATGATATATCATGGAGGCGCCGGGGGCAGGAGGAAGAAGGAACTGACGATGGAGGCGCCGGGGGCAGGAGGAAGAAGGAACTGACGATGGATTGAGAATTGTAACTCCGGCTTATATACACAAACTTTTAGTCCCGGGTTGGGGTTCCAACCGGGACTAAAGGCCCCCGCTTCCCGCCTCTCGGCCTGCCGAAAAAGGGCCTTTAGTCCCGGTTGGTTTGGGGCTCGCACTGGCGCAGAGTAGGGCAAAGTTTAGTCCCACCTCGCCAAGCGAGGGGCGCTCACTGTTGTTTATAAGCACCGCCACGGCAGCTCCTTCGAGCTCCTCTCTAAAGCAGGTCTATGGGCCTAACTTTCCTCTCTATGCTTGTTGGGCCTATTGGGCCCGCGGGCCTCCATCCTAGCCCACCTTTCGTGTAGGTTTCTAGTCGTATGCACACCGTGATGGTCCAATAGGCGACATTTTTTTTACGTAAATAATTTTTAGTCCCAGTTTATATTTTAATTCTTTGCTACTAAAGTTTTTTTTCTTTCTTTTTTCTTTTAGATTTCTATTAAAGATTTTAACAAAAAAAACTTTATGAAAATTCTTTTGTGTTGATATTTTTTTGTTTCTTTTTAGTTAATGTTTTACTTGATTCTTTTTAACAAATAAACACTTTGATAATTTTAGTTCATTCTTTTCAGTTAATGTTTTAGTTGATTCTTTTTAGTTGACATCATAAATTTTCAACAATTTCTAACTTCATTTGCTATTTTTCATGCATTTACTTTTTTTTTTGAGCTAATTGACCCTGAAATTCAAAAGCAGTACAAATGAACTCTGAAAATGTTGAAAATTGGCATGGTATCATCATTTCACACACATAGCATGTCCTAAAAAGTTGAGAGGGATACGACAAAAACCGAATGCACTTTGTGTACAAACACACGCAATCTTTTTTGAAGTATCAAGGTTTCGAACGAGAACTCATCTCTTACAATGGGATTTCATTTTTGAACTTATTTGAAATCCATACTTTTTGTGCGTTCAAAATGCACCATTTAAATGCACATCATAAAATTTCAACAATTTCTGACTTCGTTTGGTATTTTTCATGCATTTTCTTATTTTTTGAGATAATTGACCCTGAAATTGAAAAGCACTACAAATGAACTCTAAAAAGGTTGAAAGTTGGCATGGTATCATTATTTCACCCACATAGCATGTGCTAAAAAATTGAGAAGATTACGGCAAAAATTGGATGCACTTCGTGTACAAAACGAGTAATCTATTTCGAAATATGAGGCTTTCGAACGAAAACTCATGTGTTACAATGGGATTTTATTTTTTTTGAACTTATTTGACTTCAGACTTTTTGTGTGATCAAAATGCACCATTCAAAGGCACATCATAAATTTTCAACAATTTCTCACTTCATCTGGTATTTGTCATGCATTTACTTCTTGTTTTGAGCTAATTGGCCCTAAAATTGAAAAGCACTACAAATGAACTCTAAAAAGGTTGAAAGTCTGCATGGTATCATCATTTCACCCACATAGCATGTGCTAAAAAGTTGGGAGGGTTACGACAAAAACTGGATGTGTACAAAACGGACAATCTCTTTCGAAGTATGAGGCTTTCGAACGAAAACTCATGTTTTACAAAGGGCTTTCATTTTTTGTACTTATTTGAACTCCGGACTTTTTGTTTGATAAAAATGCACCATTCAAAGGAACATAATAAATTTTTAACAATTTCTGACTTCATTTAGTATTTTTCATGCATTTACTTATTTTTCTAAGCTAATTGACCCTGAAATTGAAAAACACTACAGATGAACTCAAAAAAGGTTAAAAGTTCGCATGGTATCATCATTTCACCCACATAGCATGTGCTAAAAAGTTTAGAGGGTTACGGCAAAAACTGGATGCACTTCGTGTATAAAACAGACAATCTCTTTCGAAGTATCAAAGTATCGAACGAAAACTCATCTGTTACAAAGGGATTTCATTTTTTTGAACTTATTTGAACTCGAGACTTTTTGTGTGCTCAAAATGCACCATTCAAAGGCACATCATAAATTTTCAATAATTTCTGACTTCATTTGGTATTGTTCATGCATTTACTTATTGTTTTGAGATAATTGACCCTGAAATTGAAAAGCACTACAAATGAACTCTAAAAATGTTGAAAGTTGGTATGGTATCATCATTTCACCCACATGGCATGTGCTAAACAATTGAGAGGGTTACGACAAAAACTGGATGCACTTCGTGTACAAAGCGGACAATCTCTTTCGAAGTATCACACTTTCGAACGAAAACTCATGTGTTACAAACGGATTTCATTTTTTTCAACTTATTTGAACTCCAGACTTTTTGTGTGATCAAAATGCACCATTCAAAGGAACATCATAAATTTTCAACAATTTCTGACTTCATTTGGTATTTTTCATGCATTTACTTAATGCTTTTTAACTAATTGACTCTGAAATTGAAAAGCACTACAAATGAACTATGAAAATGTTGAAAGTTGGCATGGTATCATCATTTCACCCACATAGCATGTGCTAACAAGTTGAGAGGGTTACGACAAAAACCGGATGCACTTCATGTACAAAACGGACAATGTCTTTTGAAGTCTCAGGGTTTCGAACGAGAACTCATCTGTTACAAAGGGCTTTCATTTTTTGAAGTTATTTGAACTGCAGACTTTTTGTGTGTCCAAAATGCACCATTCAAAGGCACATCATAAATTTTCAACAATTTCTGACTTCATTTGGTATTTTTCATGCATTTACTTATCTTTTTTGAGCTAATTGACCCTGAAATTGAAAAGCACTATAAATGAACTCTAAAAAGATTGAAAGTTGGCATGGTATCATCATTTCACCCACATAGCATGTGCTAAAAAATTGAGAGGTTACGACAAAAACTTGATGCACTTCGTGTACAAAACGGACAATCTCTTTCAAAGTTTAATACATTAGTACACATCACATAAAGTTTAATACATTACATAGATTTATATTCCGATCCCTTGCCTATGATCACTTTGTCGTAACCATGGAGCATCTTCATTGTTTAACGGGATGCTTGGGTCAATTTTCACTGTGAAGGGCGAAATTTCATCAAACTTGTTATAATCTGCTGACATGTCTGTCTTGTCCTTGATTCCCATGATGTTTATTTTCCCTGAAAGAACTATGTGACGCTTTGGCTCATCGTCCGATGTATTCAGGTGCATCATTGGCTAGGACGAATGGCTCGTCTGAAGGACATGTCTTTCATGTAGAAAACCTGAGCCACATCATTGGCTAGGACGAATGGCTCGTCTCTGTAACCAAGATTCTTGAGATCAACTATTGTCATTCCGTACAACTGGTCTACCTTTACCCCTTCTCCATTCATGTTCACCCAACTACACCGAAACAAAGGAACCTTAAAAGTAGGTCCATAGTCAAGTTCCCATATCTACTCTATGTAACCATAGTATGTGTCATTTTTCCCATTCTCGTGTGTTGCATCATAGCGGACGCCGCTATTTTGGTTGGTTCTCTTTTTATCTTGGACGGTCGTGTAAAATGTATTCCCATTTATCTCTTACCCTTGGAAATGTAATACAGTCGAAGAAGGTGACGTGGCTAACAAGTAGAGTTGAGCTCCAACAGTGTTGTCATTCATGAGACGTGCTCGCAACCAACTGCCGAAAGTATCCATGTGTTTTTCTTCAATCCAGGAGTCAGCTCTCCCCGGGAATTCGGAGCGTACAAAATTCTTGTGTTCCTCGATATACGAAGCCACGAAAGTGGAACTTTTTAGAACTGTGTAGTGTGCTTGATTGAAAGAATGCCCGTCCCTACATATCACTTCTTTCTTTCCTAGCGTGCCTTTTCCACTCAGTCTCCCCTCATGTCGTGATTCTGGAACACCAGTCGGCTTAAGATCAGGAAGAAAATCTACACAGAACCCAATGACCGCCTCTGTTCCATAGCCCTTGGAGATGCTTCCTTCTAGCCTAGCACGGTTATGAACATATTTCTTTAAGACTCCCATGAACCTCTCGAAGGGGAACATATTGTGTAGAAATACAGGACCGAGAATGGAAATCTCGTCGACTAGGTGAACCAGGAGATGCGTCATAATATTGAAGAAGGACGGGGGAACACCAACTCAAAACTGACAAGTCATTGTTCCACATCCTTCTATAGCCTTTCCAGACGCTCTCGATCGATTACCTTCTCAGATATTGCATTGAGAAATGCGCATAGCTTTACAATAGGTAATCGACCATTTTCCGGTGGAAGCCCCCTCAATGCAACTCGAAGCAACTGCGTCATAATCACGTGGCAATCATGAGACTTCAGGTTCTGGAATTTTTTCTCTGCCATATTTATTATTCCCTTTATATTAGACAAGAAGCCAGCGGGGATCATCATACTGCTCAGGCATTCAAAAAAGATTTCCTTCTATGCTTTGGTTAGAGCGTAACTCCTTAAGTATTGACGCCCTTTATCAGTCTTCTTGTCGTATGGGTCTTTCATACGTTGTTGCTGCTCATGTGTTTCTGGTGTATCTTTTGTCTTCCCATACACGCCCAGGAAGCCTAGCAGGTTCACGCAAAGATTCTTCTTCATGTGCATCACGTCGATTGAAGACCGGACCTCTAGGTGTTTCCAATAGGGTAGCTCCCAAAATAAAGATTTCTTTTTCCACATGGGCACGTGTCCGGTAACGTCGTCTTTCGAAATAGATTGACCGCTAGGACCCTTTCCAAAGATTACTATTTGATCCAAATCCTTGACCATAGCCAATAACTCATCACCAGTAGGGAGGTTAGGCTTCTTCTGGTGATCTGCCTCACCGTTGAAATGCTTGCCTTTCTTTCTTGCGGTATGATTGGTCGGAAGAAATTGACGACACCCCTGGTAGACAACCTTCTTAGATTTTTCCAAATATGTACCTTTAGTCTTATCTAAACAGTGCGTGTATGCATTGTATCCTTTGTTTGACTGTCCTGAAATGTTACTAAGAGCAGGCCAATCATTGATGGTTACGAACAGCAATGCCCGTAGGTCAAATTCCCGCTATTTGTGCTCATCCCACACACGTACACCTGGTTTGGCCCACAACTGCAAAACTTCATCAACTAATGGCCTTAGGTACACATCAATGTCATTGCCGGGTTGCTTCGGTCCTTGGATGGGCACTGGCATCATAATGAACTTCCGCTTCATGCACAACCAAGGAGGAAGGTTGTAGATACATAGAGTCACGAGCCAGGTGTTGTGACTGCAGCTCTGCTCCCAAAAGGATTCATGCCGTCTATACTTAGACCAAGCCATAAGTTCCTTGGGTCATCTGCAAAGTCCGGCCACTCCCTCTCGATTTTCCTCCACTGCGACCCATCTGCGAGGTGTCTCAACTTCCCATCTTTCAGAAGCTCGTCTTTGTACCATCACATCAACTTGGCATGCTCATTGTTTCTGAACAGACGTTTCAACCATGGTATTATAGGAGCATACCACATAACCTTAGCAGGAACCTTCTTCCTGGGGGGCTCGTCATCGCCCTCAACAGCATGAGGGTCATCTTGTCTGGTCTTGTACCGACGTGCAATGCATACCGGGCATTTATCCATATTCTCGTACTTTTCACCGCGATATAGGATGCAGTCATTAATGCATACATGTATCTTCTGCACATCTAATCCAAGAGGGCAGATAGCCTTCTTTGCTTCGTATGTAGTCTTGGGCAATTCGTTATCCTTTGGAAGCTTCGGCTTCAATATTTTTAGTAACTTCTCAAATCCCTTGTCAGATAAACCAGTTTCTGCCTTCCATTTCAACAGTTCCAGTGTGGTACCGAGCTTTGTGCTTCCATCTTCGCAATTTGGGTACAACAACTTTTTATGATCCTTTAGCATGGCCTCCAACTTCAGCTTCTCCTTGTATGTATCGCATTCTCTCTTTGCATCAGAAATGGCCCGACCAAGACGATCAGCGGGCTCATCTGATGTCGGTTGTTCTTCACCTCCTTCTTCTTCATTGTCTTACATTGCAGTATCACCGTATTCTTCAGTAAACATAGAATAGTTCTCATCATCATCTTCTTCTTTATTGTCTTCCATCTTAACCCCTCTTTCTTTGTGCATGGTCCAACAATAATATATGGGTATGAAACCTCTCCGAAGTAAGTGGATATGAATGGTTTTCGAGCTAGAGTACTCCTTCACGTTTCGACAGTCAACACATTGACAAGGCATAAAATTTTCCACTTTGTTTGCCTCAGGAACATCAATAAATTTATGCAGGCCTGCAATAAATCTAGAACCGCGTCGTTCGTCGTACATCCATCGCATCCTTACATCGATCTGCATCATACATTAATAGTGAAATGACCACGTACATGGACACATGCAATATTTTTGTATCAATTACAGATGAAAAGGATAAGGTTGCTAACCTCGGTCGAGGATACCATTTTGTGTGAATTTTAAGTGTGACGGATGCATTAGTTCCGGTTCGTAATGTACTCTGAAGTGCGTCGGTCACCGTACATCCATTGGCGGTTCATCTCTATTATGAAATTAAGTATATCACAAAACCATTGCAGAATATCATGAATAGAGAAATGACCAAATTAATATAAGTTCATCATCACATTAAAACCAAAGTACAGTAGTGATCAAATGTTATTATTGCAAAAATAAATACATAAAGTTCTCTCATAAAACAACATACAAACTATGTAAAACATTTAAATGCAACAACAAATGCGATCAAAATCGCAACTAAGGTAACAATTGACCCAACAACATAATGATACCAAGCCTCTTTATCAATGGCATATTTTCTAATATTCCTAATCTTCAAGCGCATTGCATCCATCTTCAAGCGCATTGAATCCATCTTCGACCGCATTTCATCCATCTTCATCTTGTGATCATCGACGACATCGGCAACATGCAACTCCATTTCCATATTCTTCTCCTCAATTATTTTCAATTTTTTCCTCAAGTAATTGTTTTCTTTTTCAACCAAATTTAACTTCTCGACAAGAATTTCTATGTAGGTTCGAATTTCCGGTTCACATATCTCCTAGATTAAAAAAATATATGCCGCGTTGGTCGGCATAATTGTCATAAACACTAAATAAAATAAATAGTTATAAAAGATAATATATACCACATCCAAATCATAGACAGGACGAGGGCCGACGGAGGCAGATACCAAAACCATCGCACTATATAATAACAAAAAAAGTAAGTAATTTATACAATTATCTATCTAAATCATACAAGTAATAATTTGTTTTCTTTTAAAACTAAGATAAGAACAAGAGGCTCACCACGGTGGTGGTGGCAATGAGATTGGCGCGGACAATCAACAACGGTGAGGACGGGCACGGAACGGCACCCTACACATGTGCAGACTCTAAGAAGTTAATTTAAGCTCAAATTTTGCATTTAAATCAAAATAATAGTGAGAGATGAAAGGATGAAGTAGCTAACCTTTTAGAACACTTCTGTAGTTGGTGCACCGTCAAACCTAGACAAATATTGAGAAAAATGGAGCTTGGAGGTCGAGCTTGGAGAGGAGAAAGCTTAAATAGTGTGGCTCGGGCATTTCATCAAAGACCTCATGTGCATGCATAGAATGGTGGCAAGAGCATGGCATGCACACCTCACACAGACAAAAAACAGAGAAGAGTGTGGGCGGGGCGAGGGTATATATAGGCATCTCTTTAGTCCCGGTTTGTGGACACAACCGGGACAGAAGACTAACTATTAGTCCCGGTTCTGGCCACAAATCGGGACTAATGCTCCGCGGCACGCCACATGTCAGTCGCTGGATCTTTAGTCCCAGTTTTTCCCCGAACCGGGACTAATGAAATGAAAAGAACCGGGACTATTACCCTGGCAACTCGAACCGGGACCAATGCCTTTGGTCTCGGTTTTTATTTAAACCGAGGCTAATGGTCATTTCAGCTCCGGCCGAAAGCCCCATTTTCTACTAGTGTAAACATCTTATATCATCTTAGGGGATATCCAATGTCGACCCTCAAGCTGGTAGTATCCGTCAAGATGTAATTGTCTCGTTCCTAAAAGCCATCCAGTAAATCGGCCCCAATCCATCCGTGGAGCAGTTTTGATCCTATTTTTGCCACAAACCAGAACCAAGCTTGGGGCATTTGCGGCAGTGTGGACACATAAAATGTCTGACTCTCACACCCATGGCACATCCAAAAGGAAGACGGAGCCCGCATTTTTGAAGCACCCCGCACTGTTTCCGCGCAAAAATACCCCACTCATCTTTCATCCCGTAGCCCTCCACTCAATTTTCACCCTTTTCCACCACTTTATTCTTTGCTCCCACCACCGACGCATGAAACCGGAGGAGAAGCAGTCGGAGATGGATGTGGTGGAGGTGCAGGAGGTTTCGAGTATCACGCTCCCCAAAAGATTAACTCGGCGATGCAGAAAAATCACCGCGTCAAATGGAAGGCCACGAACACTACAAGAAATCTGTTAATCCATGACGGATTTCTCATGACGTTCATGAAATCCGTCACATAAACCATCGCAAATTGACATGGTGAGGCTGGGCCCGACATGGTAGCCCTATCATGACGGACATCGAGATACCGTCATAAAAACCATCACATATCTAGGAGTTGGTCCGTCATGGATGGCTCGTGCTGATGTGGATGGACAGGGAGCGATCCTATCTGAGAAAAACTATGCATTCCCATTGGTCGAGTCAACCTGCCCACGGATCGAGCTCCCAAACCGTTCGATTTTCCAAGATCCAACGGGCAGCACACAATCCCTATCCATCTGTTTTCCCCCGTCTATCCTGCCACCACCGGCTTCTCTTCTGCCGAGCAGCCTGACATGTCGTTCCTCCTATCTCAAGTGTCTTCCTCGTCCTTTAGCTTGCCGCCGGCCCTCCCCCTCTCCTCCTCTCACATCGCAGCTCGGGCGGCTCCCAAGTCCATCCGGCGGCTGGCATGGATCCAGCTCCACCCGAGGTCGCCCCAGAGGACGCCCCCGGCCGCCGCCAGGAGGAGGAGGAGGGGGAGGCCGATGAGGAGAGGTGGTCCCGCCTGCTGCCGGAGCTGCTCACCGACATCGTCCGCCGCGTCTACGCCGGCGCCAAGTGCTGGCCCCCGCGCCGCGACGTCGTCGCATGCGCCTGCGTCTGCCGCCGCTGGTGCGGCGCCACCGTCTCCGTCGTCCGCCCTACCCTAGTCGTCTCCCGCGTCCACAACCTGGCCCTGCCCCTGCCCCTGCCCCTGATCCTGGCTTGCTGCTGCTTGCTTGCAACTGTTCGATGCTTCCTTGCTGCTAACATACATTGTCTGATTTTGGTTCAGACCATTGGAAGGTAGGGTTCATCACTGCACATTGGGGAATTTCGTGTGCAGGACCACTTCTTCATTCAACATGAACAAATGGCACTATGTGTTTCTCATCGAAGTGCACGAATAACTTTGCATAGTTAGTTTGAGACAACCATAATCATCTTGAGTTTGTGTGCTCACATAATTCTTCTCCCAAATAGAAAAATATTTATATGATTCCTGTTAGCTCAAAGTATGTTAGTCTTTTGCCTCAAAATTTCATTGCCTCTAATGGTCAGGTTGAGCCGAGCCTAGCCTATCATACGTGCCTCGTTCTCAGCAGCTGCAGACGTTCCCTAAGAAAATAGGCAAGCGCTGCTGAGAAATTGATCGAGGACCGGGGTCGCTAAGGGAAACGAGACGAGCGGTTGATCGGGATGGAGGTTGTGGTGTGGAAGATGCAGCAGCGGGTGAGGAAGGCACGGGAGGAGACGGAGCGATGGTATGATCTCAACTCCCGCCTCCTGTCCCAGTTCTCCAATGTTGCCACCATCATCACTCACCTTCTGGTACCTTTCATTCTCCTCAGATCCTTCTTTGCGCTTATCTGCATCCTACTTGTACGCAACAGCTTCAGTGATGCGCTGCGCGTGATCAATTCCACAGCTGTAATGGGGTTTGAGAAATTTAATAAGTGTGCACGGATCACTGTAAGGTGGTTACAGTACCGAATTTTATTGGTTTCAGTTAAAGAGCAAGCCAAAATTTAGGAATAGGGATACCTGATACTGCTGCTAATATGCAAGCTACACAGAAGGTGCTCATTTAATGTTAGTTGCTCCTTTTTGGGATTATATGTGTGATATCTTCTGATGCAAGGATTTACTACTAGAAGCGAGGTGCATGTTGACCTTATCCTCTTTATTTTCTCCATTTGGTTGCACCTTGAGTTCACCCGTTACTTTTTGATGACCAGCTAAGGCAGTGAGATTGCAGGACCAACTTAGTAAAACCATATTAGGGTGTTTGGTATGTTCATATATGGAAGCTGCTTATTGTGACAATTGGAATCGATTCTTGCATGTTTCTATTGTGGGTATAATTGATACATAGAAGCTTTACTTCTATTTAGGGGTTCTACATGATGATTTAATCGATCTCTATGCTTTCCACACAACCTGGACCAAGGGATGCGCGGATGCACTGCTTCATCAGGAGGAACAAAAGCACCTCCACCTTTTATCTTTATCACAGCTTAACACACGGTAAGTCACCATCAATAAATTTTGGCTCCTTCGTGTTCATAACTCAATTTTATTATAAAATTGGTGCCGCATAATGGGCTACTATAGGGTTTCCACATCTTTTTTTAATAACTAGCGCCAAATTGCCTAGTAATAAGCAACTAAAAGGGCACGTATTTGTCTTTTTCAACGTCCATATTGTACCTGTGATACGTGACGATGCAATCTTATAATCTTATAAAAATTTGTTTAGAATATCGAAAATAATGTAGGTGTTGCCAAATAAGAAGTGCACACACGGGTAACAACGTTGCGCACTCTCCTGCTGCTTGTGACTTTTCCTCGTGCTCCTCCTCAAGATCAGGTGAGGCTTTGCTTCTCTCCATCCCTCTGTTCCACAATGTTTTTTGTTCTGCCTTCATGCGCTGGTTGCAAAAAAAATATGTAATGCATTTCTGTGATAAAGATTTGTGATAAACTACATGTCATTGAAAGATCTGTGATATTTTCCTCTAACTTTTTTCCTGCTAGTGAAAGTTCTGCATTTTTGGATATTTTGGACATATACGGTACAGCAAAACCACATAAATCTGTTATGCACTAGTTCTTTTGTTGCTTAGATAAATCAAAGCATGCATACTCCAATGTCGACTTCTTTGTTTGATATGATTTTATATTGCGGTATATGTTCTGTTAAAAAATGTCCTTGAGAGATCTGTCATTCATTAATATGATTGATGTTTGTGATATAAAAGATTTTCTACACGTCCTTGAATATAAATGGAATATTTCTTTGCTTCTTAAGTATTTTTCAAGTTTCATAGTCCACTAGATCACAAATTCTGTTTTTCCTTTAATAATAAGTACGTAGCTTAATGTTCTCTCAGGAAGTGTGGGAAATTTCTCTAGGAAACTGTATCATATCCTTTGTTGATATTTTCCATGCCATTTGCAGTTATTACCCTATATTTGTCAGCGCTTTGAGATGTACCAGCAACATAAACATTGAGTCTCATGCCGCTGCTCGTCAAATGTTCATTTGTGTTTCCTTACTTTGTTACTTATAGGTTGTCTTGGTTTGACCTTCGTGTCACACACTTTTCATGGATTAATATTAAGGAACCTTTTGTTTACTCTTGTTAAATTGTAGATGCCATGTTATTCTCATTTGTAGGAACAATAAGATTTTAAGAATTTTGGACATGTAATTCATTTTTACCTTTGTTGTAATTCTCTTGTCTCTACTATTTATGAACCTGCATAAATCTAATGTTCTTTTAAATATGCTAGGTATGATTGGGTAGCGGGCTACTCGGTGCTACCCATCATAATCCACGACAACATGATAGTTGCCATCAGAAGAGTCGTCGACAAGACCCTGAATAAACCCTTGAAAGTTTTTTTTTGTTATGTAAGCTGGATTGTACTCCTTCTTAACCTTGTTGTGTGATATATTTAATGAATCTATGTTGTAAATTATCACTACATGATGTATATATTGATATGTTGTATATACATACAGATTCTTTTTTAGCAAAATATATACTTACATATTGCTGCCTATTGTGTGAACGGGTTAGAAACACTTTCTCTTTGGGACAAAATTTGCTGAAGAATGCATTGTATCAAAATTGGGTTGAAAGAAATGCACCAGACCAAATTTGAATTGTGCCTAAATCCATGACGAATTCTGTGACAAAAAGTAATATCCACGTAGGCAGCCACATCATCCCAACTGGTAATCGAAAATCCAACGTGGCATAAGGCTATGACGGATTGTTCCGTCACAATGGTTTGGGCCTGGGCGGGCTTGGGCAAGATCCCTGACGGCCAAGATCCGTCATGGAAGGTACGATGTCAAATTATGACGCGATATACATGACAGATTTCAAATCTGTCAAACATGGACACCCATGACAGTTTTGCACTCATCGGTGACGGATTAGTTCCGTCACGTATTAACAGAATTCTTGTAGTGGAAAGGAGGAAACGCTCGGGAAGCGGAACACCGACGAAGCGCGTACTGATGCCTTTCGTAGCGGTAGGCGTGCTGGTCGCACACGTGGTGGAGGTCCCCCCCCCCCCGGTGGTGTCGCCCATTGTCCACGCGCTGTCATGGCCGGAGCATTACAAAGCTCCGTACTACTACACCATCAAGTAGCTCAATAGGCAGTCCATGGAAACCGACATTGGGTGATATGTCTTAAATGTATATGTAATTGTTTATTGTTAAATAACATCATCTAACCACTTTGTTATGCTTTATGTGTCATTTTATATGTCTCAAATATATATGTAATTGTTTATTGTTAATTTTTTGCAATCGTTGGTTTGTTGCAAAAAATATCTGCAACTGAGATTTTGTTGCATTTTTTTACAACTAGGGTCTTGTTGCAGAAAATTAGAGAAACATAAATTTTATTGCAAAACATAAACCCGTCGTAGATCATTGCAACACCGCATATGTTTCAGAAACATAGTCGTGGTTGCAGTAGGGTGTTTGATGAAGATGCGGCCCTTATTTGGACACGTGTCACACATAAAAGGTGACAGACGCGGCCAATGTTACTCGCCGGATGATGGTAAGCTTTTTCTATATCAGAAGGGAGACGCTACGCGTCCACCGACGGATACGTAATAAGTATCCACCACCGGTATAGCCGTCCGATATAACCGCTGTCGTCCGTCCGATCCGAGATCTTCCGACCAAATAGAACCTGAAACTGATAGCCTGCTGTGGTTCCTACAGACTGCGCCAACCGCAGCCACCGCGTCCAACCACCGCGAAGCCGGCCGCAGCCACCGCCTCCAACCACCGTGGCACCGCCCCGGTAGCAACTGCTCCAACCACCGCGGCGCTGCCCGCAAACCTACGCCGCCCCGCAACCTCACGACGCCGCCAGCACCGGCGTGCCTGAACTCCATGGCGCACCACATCGCGCGCAAGATGGTCGGATCGGACGCCAACCTAGCTGACCGAGCCCGGCCATCTTTCTCATCTCCAAGCGCCTTCGGGGAGCTTCCGCCGCGAGCTGGATCTTCGAGTTGTTTCGCAAATCCTTCGGTGGTGTTTCCTGAACCCACATCGAGCAGATCCCGTCAACAAAATTCGCTGAGACCTCCTGTTTCTGAAACTGTAGCTCTGATCCAAAGTGAAAAGAATGAACACCTGTGTCTTTCTAAACCTGTTCCTGAACCTGCCTAATTTCTGAACTTGTTCCTGAACCTGCCTAGTTTCTGAACCTGTTCTGACTTTTTTTACTAGTGAAAGAATGACATTGTTGCTGAACTTTGTTGCAGAAACAAATGCCTAGTTTCTGAAATTAGTTGGAATGAACCTATTCCTCTGATATAACATAGCAAAAATGAGCCTCTATAGCTTCTGAACAATTGCCTAGTTTCAGAAACTGAACCTGAAAAATTTGCCTGTTTAGTTGTCCCCCAGCTCCCAATTTCAGTTACTATTGATTTTATTTTGATATGTGATTTTTGAGGTATGAAATGATTGTTGCACAATAATTGTGTTGCAGGTACATGTAACTGAAGGTGAAGGAAGCTATGTCCATGGAAATATTTCTGCTCCTGGTGATGAAGATTCAGAAGGTTTGTTGTTTGCTGAAGATGCTGAAGATGCAAGCCAATATGATTCAGATGATGGAGATGTTTCTTCCCAGCCGCTGCCGCCCTATGTTGGGATGGTGTTTGACACAGTTGACGATGCTCGCAAATTCTACAACGACTATGCATTCAAGTTGGGTTTTGGAACGCATATATCTACTTCAAAATTCACCCAGAAGAGAGGCCAAAAGAAAGAGGATGCAACCCTTATAAAGAGGGTCTTTCGATGCGTGCACGCTAGAAAACCCGTTAAAACGGAAACCAGCAGCACGTCAGAGAGCATTGCAACTGGAACCAACAACTCTTGTAGGCAGCCTAGTGAGGGGATGGATGTCACAAGAAAACGTCAAAAAAACAGAATGCTCCGTCATGATTGTAAGGCGCATATGATTGTTGGGCTAAGGGAGGGGAGGTGGACAGTGACTTGTTTTGTTGCGGAGCATACACATCCGATGATGGATCAGCCGGAGCGTGTTAGGTACTACCGCTCCCATCGCAGCATACCCAGCGAAGATTACCAACTGTTGTTGACGATGCATGATGTGAACCTCTCCAATTCAGAATGCATGAGTGTCCTTGGTAGGATCCATGGAGGTGACACTAGGATACTCCCGTATGTGAAGAGAGACGTTACAAATGAACGTGCAAAGCTCCGTAGAGGGTTAACATTCCGAGACATGGATATGACAGTGAAGTATTTTGAGAGGAGGAAGGGTGAGAATCAAGAGTTTTTCTTTGCGAAACAGCAAGATCCTGCAACAAACTCTGTGACTGCCTTGTTTTGGGTTGATGGGAGAACAAGGGCGTTGTACCTTAAATACAAAGATTGTGTATTCTTCGATACAACATTCTGCACAAACAGATACAACATGCCATTTGCTCCTATAGTTGGTGTAAACAACCACCTCCAGACAATTGCACTAGGATGTGCCCTGTTGCCGGATGAAACTATTGACACATTTAAGTGGGTGTTCCAGCAGTGGATGGTTGCGATGGATAACGAGCATCCTGCCAGCATCATGACTGACCAGGACCAAGCCATGGCAACAGCCATTGATCAAGTGTTCCCGAACACTTGCCATAGGTGTTGCAAGTTTCATGTGCTTAGCAATGCACGGTCCAAGTTGGGGAGGTTGTTGAGCATGAACGAGGCTTTTGCAGATGTGTTCTACACTTGTATCAACCAATCTGAAACTGTTTTAGAATTTGAGGAAACATGGCAGCACATGTTGCATGGTTTTGAAGTTGCAGAAAACAAACACCTCAAGAATATGTGGCGAACAAGGCACACGTGGGCACCAGCATATTTCAAGAACAAATTCTTCCCGTTCACAAGCACAACAGGCAGGTCTGAGGGGCTCAACTCATATTTCAAGACCCTGATTCGACCAGCTGACTCCGTTTGGAGGTTTGTGCAGCAATATGAAATGTGTCAGGAAACTATGCTTGATCGTGAGGACAATGCTGGATTCACTGGTGAAACAACAACTCCACCACTATACTCTCGGTAGACATACTTCTCATGATTTGCCAAAAAATCAAAAAGCAAAACAAAAAAAATTTTGTTGTTGACTTATTTTTTTCTTATGTTGTTGCAGCTACAACATTGAGCGCCAAGCTGCTGCGTACTACACCCGCAATGTCTTTGGTAAGTTTCAGAAACAGGTGACAGCTTCTACTGGCTTCATTATCAACCAAGACATTGACTACCAAGGACATGGTGCCATGTTTGAGCTGAAAGCAACCTCCTATGAGAATCTGAAGGCATATTCTGTGCGTGTTGTGATGGACGAAGGGCTGTTTGAGTGCAGCTGCCACTACTTTGAGATGAATGGGCTGATTTGTGCACACATAATAAGGGCAATGGTTCATCTCAACGTGCAAGTAATTCCACAGCAATACTTATTGGAGAGATGGTCTGAAGCAGCCACAACAAGCATGGGTAGGACTGGCAGGTTGCTGGACTTTGGGCACCCCTCGACAAACACTCTGAAATACAACTCGCTGTGTCAAAGGTTGACATGGATTGCCTCTAATGCATGTTGCAATGATGATGCCTACAAAATATTGGATGATGCAATTAAAGCCCTTGAGCCTGCCATAGCAGCGGCCAAGAGAGGAGCCATGCATGTTCAACAAGCTGCACAGCAGAGTGAACCTCCAACAGCAGCCGCTGCGGCAACGGTACCACTAAATGGTGACATGCGACAATACCAAAGCTCCGATATGCTGCAAAACCCAGCTCGTGTGCCTAAGAAAGGGCGACCAACTGATAGAGAGAAGAGAAAGAAGACGCTTGTAGAGCAGCGAGATGATGAACAAAAGAAGAAGATGAAAAATCAAGAGAAAAAAGCAACAACGTCAGGCAAGACAACAGCTCCAAAAAGGACTGTTCGCTGCAAGCACTGCAACGAATTAGGACACAACATTCAAACATGTGGCACCCTAAGAGATGCAATGGAGGCAGCAACTGCACCACAAAAATGCCAATTCTGCTCTGTGGTTGGACATGCAGTTCCACAATGTCAGTACTTGAGAGCTGTGCTTGCAAATGATCAAAGAGTTGGCCAAATGACGCAACTGAACCTGTAGGAAAAAAGATCGACAAAAAAATGGAGGCGACCAAACAGTAGACAATTTTTTTGTTTTATTTTCATCTTGATAAAAAATAGACAGTGTTTGGAAAAACAGGGTCTGATTCATGTAGCTTCACTTATTGTTGATCATATATTTTGTAACTGTACTTATTTCATCTCGTTATACAAAGTTTGATATATACTATTTCCTGCAACGAATGTCATGCTGCATAAAATGTGTTGCAGAAATGATTTACAAATAGAAACCCCGTTTCAGAAATGTGGCTAGAAGTAATGAAGCGAGAAAATAAGGAAGCAAAAATACAGTGTGGTCCCTGTTCATGATCTTGTTGTGTTTTAGTTGCTGCAAAAAAAATACAGTGTGTCCCCTGTTCATGATCTTGTTACGGAAAAAATCTTGTTTATGTTGATTTTCATTTTTGCAAGGGCGTGCATATCTTGCAGAGATATATCCATGAGAAAAATTACTAATATACCAAAATGTTACATAAAAAAACATGTTACACAGACATCATCAGGATCATCCATCAGGAAAAACACATCATCACGAAACACATCATCAGGATCAGGAAACTACCCGTTTGTATTTGGGATTTTGTCATGTGTATAAATGAGGATCAGGTAACTGCAAACTAGATAATGTACCAGCTAGATAATGTACCACATCTACTAGAGAACTCCGTTGCAAAAACATGTCGCGTACACATGCACTGAAAAAAGAAGAAGCCTAAACTACTACTAGCTACATCTTGTTGCGGTCGACCATCCACTTGAATCTAAGACTTTTTCAGCAACTTCTGGAGCTCCTCCTCCGAGCTGAGTGTGTTTTGCGGGTGTTTGAAAAGCTTTGCTGCGATGTACTTGCGGAAGTTGAGCAACGAAGTTGTGTCCTGATCGTACACATCAACAAAAGAAAAACACATGTTTAGATACTACTAGCAAAAAAAGGGAAAAGCTATTGTGTGCGCAACAAAGATTACGCAACACATGTTTCACAAAAAAAATGAGTAGCAAGAAAAGAGGAAAGGCAAAGTCATACTGTGCTGAATGGCTTTAACCCTTTTGCAGTTAAATTCTCCATGTATAGAATAGCAAACAAGCCGCAATCAAATCTGCCAGGGGAAAAAAGTTGGAGAAAAATGAGATCACATATATGAAATAAAAAGTTGCCATAAATAATGTATAATTGCGGAAAACACTACATTGTTGACTGTTTTGGGTAGCCTGATGGATTGAAGCGCTCAAACTTGTCTAGATCATGCTTCCATGGGTTTCTTTCCCTGACCAGAGTTTTGAAGTTCTCTATCTGCAAAAATGGAGGTTGGTTGCTTTCGAAACATTGATTTGAAAAAAAATCATGGATGGCGAGAAAAGAAGAAAACAAATGCTAACCCATACCAAATTGCAACAAGGCTTCTCGAGGATGCTGACATAGTCAGAGTCTTGACTGTTGGAGTCGAAAACGTTTAACTGTTTATGCATCAAGTTTACAACGACAAGCGCCCAATGATCTTGTTTCACAATGGTGAAGAACAACTGCAAAAATGAATTATACAGGGGTCGGTTGGTGTTGTCATGGGGGACGCTGGCCAATCTGTGGTGGCCTGGTACTGTCATGCATATCGTGGAGTTGCAGAAAAAGCATATGCAAAAATGAAAATACTACTTCCCTGACTCTCCACACACTGGATGCTATCTACTGGTTTCAATGCAGAAGCAAAAAGTTTTAAAAAAAGTCGCAGCATGTCAAAGGCAGAAGCACATTTTAAACATTTTTAGTTGGAGAATTAGTTGCAGCATTTTTTTATTGCATAATTGGTGTTGTTGTAGTTATTTCTGCAACGGTGGAAGAATTATTTCGCAACGGTGGTCTAGTTGTTGAAAGTTTCTGCAACATATGTCATGGTTCTGAAATTAACAAAAAGCCTTACTTGATCACATTTGGCAATGTCATTCTTCTCACAGGCCCTTTTGAAATCTTTGTTGCATGAATTTGGATTGAATGAACTTGGGTCCACACTGAGTTTTGTCTGTATACATAAGCAAAAACATCGCAACAAACAGAAAGTGAAAAAGGAGTGTGGCTATCATCTAAAACATACTATGTTGTGTTGAAAATTGTCAAGTGACAACAATATGGAACAAGATGGATAGTTAACTCACAGCAACATGCGGTGAGAATGCAAACTTCCTAGGCTTGCTTGAGTTGTACATGTGCTCAATGTTGAAACTTTCAATATAGAGTGACATCACCTCGTTGTTCACATGAGCCCGCTTTTTGAGCCCGTTGCTGAAATGTTTGAATGAAATATCGAAACCACCTATCCTTATGAATGAAGGGCTAATTTGTTACAAGAGAGGACATAAACTTGGTTAGTAGTTGTGAAACTATTGTTCTGGTTTATTTTATCTTAGCACACAAAAAAGAAAAAATGCATGAAAAGAAACTTACAGTGGCTCGCCTCGAGGTGGGTCCTTTATCTTGTAATTGGTACAACAGTACCTCTGGTATATCGCATCATCCATTGCATCAATTTTTTTTCTTCTTCATTTTCGGCAACTTTGCTGCGGTTGTTTCGGTAGGTGCAGCTCGCTTAAGTGTAGGATGCTTCTGATCATGGCCTCGCCCGCTGCTGACTTCAACCTGTGCCTCCTCTGTTATATCATCAATACAAGCTTCTGCCCAAAAAAATGAAAAAAGATAGCGGAAAGAAATAGTGAGTAACAGTTTTGAATCATACATGTGCTGAGTTTCAAAAATAAAGAAAAGTGGAGTGACATGTTGCATAAACAAAAAAATGCAGGAATGACTTATAGAAACCTGCAGGGCCAGTTGATATTGGCGGGATCCTCGCAAGTGGAGTGACATCATAAACAGGACCGGGTGAAGTGGCAGCAGCAAAAAGGTTGTCAAACTTCGGGCTCCCCTCTCGAATCTCCATGAATGACTCAATATCAACAGCAGGTGACCTAGGAGGTGATTCAACTTGTGGCACATCCTGAAACAGCAAAGCATCGGGGCTACTAGGTTCAAACAATCCAAAAGAAGGCCCATCTTCAAGAGTTCCTGGCCTCCTAATCAAATTCCCGCATGGGTAGGATGTGCTGCGAGGCGACATTCGTTCAAATTTGTTTGCTTCGCTGCATATATCTTCTCCCTTTGCATTGCTGAAATCAATTCCAGAGTTGTGCTTACTCTTACTCTTGTGGGGTTGATGGGCAAAATCTCTTTTACCGACTAAAACTTTTGTTTCAACGCTATTTGTGTCAATCAGTTGAGAGGCTTGCTGCACAGTTGAGGCTGTGAACGTGCATTGAGCAGTTTTTGTAGTAACTTGTACCCTGATTTCATGCTGCTTAGGCTGCTGCGGAGATGAAATATTCACAGTTGCATTGGCAGTTCCTGTAGTACTGTCAAGTTGCTTCTGCTGTTGCGGAGACGAGTCGCTAGCAGTTGCATTGCATGTGGCAGGAGCAGGAGCTGCTGGTACATCAAAAGTGACATCTGGGCATTCATGTTTTGCTTCGTCACTCCTAAATCCAGCTTTCGATGCCTCAGACAACATCAGTCCCATTCGTTTGCGGTAGATGCCCTCCAACAAACTCCCAAAAGAGCTCAATGCACCTTTAAGTTCTGCAGCATGGATATCTTTGTGCTTGTTGAATATAGCACGCATGTGTGGGGGCAGCTGGATTGCATAAAAAACAAAAAACATTAGCTACAAAAGTTTTCATATTTCCCATCAAGCAAAAAAGAAACAAGAATGCAAGAAAAAGCAGAGAGTTGCAAAAAAGAAAAAAAATGCAATATGGCTCACCTCTGAATCCTCAAATGTGGGTAGAGGGTGCAGCCAGTCCTCCAAAGAGCCGCAAACATCATCACCACCCCCCATGTTTTTCGGAGGTGGCTCATGCACATTCCGCGCTCTGCCATCAGCTTCGTTTGTATCACTTTCTGTTGGTTGTCCAGCGCCATCAGCATCTCTGTTAACGGGATTCTCTATTGCGGACACACTAGCTATGTTGGGTAACTGGGCAACCTGCTCTATGTATGACAGAAACTTGGTTGTTGCATAAGGTGTAGTGGAGCTGAACTGCATTCCAGACAAGTAAACATATTGAAAAACACTTGGAATAATATACAAAGTTGCAATTGCAAAAAAATAAAGACGAAGGTATTGTTTCAACAGTTTCAAAAAAAACAATACTTACAGGGCGCTTCCCGAAACCATCTTCCATGGTATCAACTGCAATGACAGCGGTGAAATCCAACTCCTTCACAAAACAAGCCCGTGGCAGAGAATAGTCGATGCTATGATCAACTATGCATCCTCTTGGGATGTCAATGTGGTCCATGTAAATTACCTACAAAAAAAAGAAGAGACGCAGAAGCAACTGTAAAAACCAAAATATGGTCCGGAAAACATAAAAGGGGTAAGTTGCGGGAATGAAGGGAAGTACCGGAAGCATTGGTAGACAACCACCAATATGGAATTTTAGTTTGCCTTCATTCCTCTTATCCTGGTATTTCTTAACTTCCCTCATTGCATCTAACAAAATATGCTCATCCCACTCAAACTCGTGGACAACACTCATGTCTTGCAAACTGTGCAGATATTCAAGAGGCACCATGTTTCCTGTACCAGAAGCTAGGACCAACGAAAGGCAAAGTAGAATCCATGTCCTATCAATGGTATCCTCATCGTCATCATCAGCGTCTGATAAGACAGAAACTGTGGTTGGTATTGGAGCCCTTTCGCCTTCCAAGTAAATTTCACGAAAATATGCTTTCCCCCTTTTCCCAAATTCGAGTGGCCTGCTTCCAGATGGTACATTAAAGATCTTCTTAACCAGATCCCTAGTGAGAGAGATTTTCTTGCGATCAGTTAACCTATGAGACATAAGAAAATCAGCACTTGTTTCGGAAAAATAAAATCAAAAAAATGAAAAGAAGCAAAAAAACAGCAAACACATACTTGAGCAGCCGCTTCTTGGTATCGATCCTCATGACTATGAAATCAACAAGCGCCTCTGGAGGAGGAGGCAAAGGAGAGATATGAAGCAAATCCCCGAAAGAGGACTTGCTTATGACATCCCTCTTTTTCCCTTTGACGGTGTTGGCTATCTCGCGTAGCCGCTTTGCTGACCATCGGGTTATATAGATACCCATGCTGCAAAAACAAAAACATGAGCTACATAGAGCAGGCATAACTAGATTTTCATAAAAAACACTGCCTAATTACCATATCCTCATAAAATTCAGGAAAAATACAATAAAACATGAAACAAGGTCACCGCAACAAAAGAGCACTACTAAAACAAATGAACACCGCTAGAGAGAAACTGAAATTGAGTTTACATATGAATATATCGACACTATCGTCAATTAACTGAAATAGGCATGTGCAACAGCAACAATTTAGACAAAAAGCACACAGAAGATCTGCACGTAGAATTTCCAGAAACTGGTTTTACACACCACACCCAAATCTCTAGTTCTCTAATCTGCATGTGCAACAGCAATGATTTAGGCAAAAGCACGCAATGGTTTCCTGAAACTGAGTTTACGTCTTATGATATGTCGACACTTTCGTCAGTTAACTGAACATGTTGTGTCAGGTTCATTTTCCTATATGCAAAACATGCCTGCGACCGAGCTCCAGGGCATCATCTGTTGAGTAAAATTGTTGATTTCTGCAACAAGATGCAGCATACAACAGGTTCGCTAAGAAATCTGTAATGCACCGACACCGAGCTTCCTTTTCCTCTGCGGAGCACCGGAAAAACTGGTCCTGCCGGCTAGCTGCAGATGGCGGTGCGGTGCTTGCGCAGGGAGGGGCGACGGGTAGCGCTGCGGGATCCGGGGCAGAACCACACGCTGCCGGCAGGCGAGTGGCGCTGCGGTGCTTGCGGTGCGTGAGCAACGGGTGGCGCTGCGGGATCCAGAGGAGAACCGCGGGATCTAACGGAGCATGGGGCGGAGGCTGGCACTGTAGGATCCAGGCGAGAGCCGTACCTGCTTGGGTCGTCGACGACCGCCGCCACTCTTGAAGAAGTCGTCGTCGCCGGCTTCACGCCGTCGTCCTCCCAGATCCAGTCGCCGTCGACTCCCCAATCCCTCCAGCTGTGGTCAACTGCTTCAGCTGCAGGAACAAACGGGACACAAAGTTTCTCTTTGCTTCAGCTGCAGGAACGAACGGACTGAAACTGATGGCAAGTTTCAGGAAAACGGTCACCACTCGGTCACGGACCCGCCGGCTGCGGGAATAATTTGAGCCGTTAAATCAGAAAAGGATCTACGGACCAAGAGGCGGCGGACGACAAACGCTGATCCGTCGGTGGGACGGCAGCGTTTCCGATATTAGAAACAAGAAGTCTAGACTTGGAGCACCCTCCCTCACAAGGGGCACAATAAAGAAAGGCATATATCCCTGGTGCATCATTCCTAGATGAAAAAGAATTTGACACAACTTAGCGGAGTTATGTGAAACAATATCACGACGAAGATATCCAGAAGAACATTCTCCAACAAAAATGACCTATCTAGAGCAATGGCTAATTAAACATGACAGCAGGGCACTCCGAGGACCCTCAACTATCTATCTAGAGCAATGGCTAATTAAACATGAATAAAGGTAACAGATGAAATATTTTCATGAAATGGGCCAACAAATACATGGCCCGCGAGTGGAAGGAGGGAGGACACAACAGGGGCAACTAACGAAGAAGCGTTTTTTCATGAGCCTTCCAAGCGTCACTCTCAGCAGCTATCATTATTTGGCGCACTCTCAACCGTCGTCACGTGGTACGGGCTACGTGTTTCCTCTGGATTTTTTTGTTTTTCACATGCGTTTTCGACTTTTTAGATGGTCGTTTTCAGGGTTTTCTGCTTTTCCATTCTTCATCGGTTTTTCCTAGATTTTTTTACTATTTTTAAATAGTTTTTTGCATGAAAAAACTCTTTTTTTTCTTCATCGAGAAGCACAGTTTTTCTTCTGTGAGCACGAGAGGCACAATCGTGCCTCTGTGCCTCTCGAAGACAAAAAAACACGTTTTTTCCTTCCTTCAGAGCCATGGTTTTATTTTCACAAAAGGCATGGGTATTTTTTTCGCAAGAGTCACGGTCGTGCCCTCTCGAAAACAAGAAAAAGGGTGTTCTTTTTTCCTTTCCACGAGAGGCACACGACCATGCTTCATGAAAACAAAAAAACATGTTTTTTTTCTTTCATGAGAGGCACAATTTTGTTTTCGCAAGAGGCACGGATTTGCTTGACATGACCGTGCCTTTAGAAAATGAAAAAATACGTTATTTTTTGTTTTTCTTTCACGAGAGGCACGGTCGTTCCACTCAGAAACGAAAAAAATATGTTTTTTTCCATTCGCGAGAGGCACAATTTTTTCGTCCAGTTTTTTGTGTGATAAAAATTCCATCAAGACCTATCAACATGGGATCTAGTTTTGAAGATCTCAACATGAAGAATCCAACGGTAAAAGCGATTCGAGATTTGAACGTACGGTTTAAAAGATAAAACGTTTTGAATAAACAGATATACGAAAAAGGAAAAACTCGCATGTTGAGTACGTCATTTGTATTTTTTAGTATGAAAGATGTTTGTGTATGTGATGTTCGTGCATAAATTAGTGGAGTTTGGACATTCGAGCAGCACGTGACAAAAAATACAAAATTCGGCTATGTGAGTAAGGTTACTGTTCATGCACTGTTTTGGACCGATTTTATCTTTTTTGTCACGCGCTTCAGATGTCCAAATGGGATGAACTTTTGCATGAACATCACGCCCATGAACATCTTTCATACTAAAAAATCATTATTTTTTTTCTTTAGTTTTTGTTTTGAATTTTCTTTCGCCCGGGAGTAGATGAGCCCTTGTGTAGACTTGGATTTTCGGGGATGAAAGCTTTTTTAGGTAAAGAAGAGAAAAGATACCGGAAAACAATGTTGTTCCCGAGGATAAAACTGAAGATCTTCGTTGCTCGAGAGGGACCTTCTATACGGCGCTGCAGGCACCGGTTTGCCATCGTGGCGCCCGCAGCGCCCCGCCTTAGGCCGGTCCAGCAAACAGATCTGGCGCCCCTTCAGGCCCAGAAAATGTTCATTACATTTCGAAAAATAAAGTACATCAGTTTTGCAAAAAAGTTCTTCAAATGGAAAAAATGTTGACGGATTTTAAAAATAATACTAATAAAATTTAAAAAATGTTTATCACCATTTGATAAAGGTTCATTAATTTGTATAAAAAGTTCAGCGATTTTGAAAAACATTCAATAAATTGGGAAAAAAAAGTTAATTGGTTTTAAAAAAAGTTCATCAGGTTTGAAAAAAGTTAATGGGAATTTTAAAAAAGTTCATCGAATTTGAAAAAAGTTCACCAAAAATTTAAAAAAGTTCATCTAATTTGAAAAAAGTCATAAATTTCGAAAAAAGTTCATTGAATTTGAAAGTATTTCATCAATTTCGACAAAAGTTAACAGAATTTTTGAAAAAAATCATTGAATTTGAAAAGAGTTCATCGATTCCAAAAAAGTTCATTCATTTTTTAGGAAAATCCATCAATTTTGAAAACAATTCATTGAATTTGAAAAAAAAATCATTAAATTGAAGAAAAACATTCACAAATTTGAAAACAATTTACACAAATTTAAAAAAAAATAGAATAAAACCCCGCTGAAACAGAATAAAAATTTGGAAAACGCCGGTTAGGGAAGCTTCTAGAACCTTCCCAAAACCGGGCTGATAAAACTAGGTGCATACAGTGATAAAAGGGAAAAAGGAATATGGTGTTCACAATCATCGCGATGGCCTAGTGGTCTCTTGACGCAAGAGGATGCGTGTTCGAATCCCAACATCGTATGGTATTTTTGGAGTTTCAAAGAAAGAAATGAGGGCTAAATGGGCCGACCCAAGCGCGACAGGAGGAGTGCGCTGCACGCGCCCGTTAGCAAAAATGCACTATAACGGATGCGTGGAGCGCCAAATAGGGTTTGCCTGATCGAGAACCCTCGTCAAGATGGCACCGGAGAGAGAGAGAGAGAATTACACTGAAGTTAATGGGCCGAGGATGCCTGATGCTTGCATATTCTAAAAGGACAACCTGGTGCACGTAGCTCTCACTTGTGTAGGGTGTAGGAAAGGGTGTGACAACTTTGATGCTTGCATATTCTGATCTCTCTATTTTCTGTGAGAACATATCTTTTTGTTGCGAGAGTGAACTTTGTAAGTAGTGTTGATTAATTAGTGATTTTGCACAACGGGGCCATCGTTCTGGCTAATTGGCCCAATTACTAGTTTTCACACTGAGCCGACCAAACAACATGCCTCCATCTAGAGCTCGGCCTAGCTAAAGCTTGTTGGAAAAATGAGCAATTTACCAAAGGATTTTATTAAAAGAAAAGCTAGGATAAACATAATCATCATAACTAAGACGGAAGAAGGCATGCTAAATAGAGATGAAAAGACAAAAGACATGTGCACATATGATCTAGAAAAGAACATGTGTGTAGCTATTCTATATAGACAAGGTATCATATGAAGTGATGAGCAGACACGGAACATATCTAGAAGAGATACTATAGCAAAAAGTTGCGGTAGAAACTAAAAGAAGCAGAACATGAGTATGTACTGAGTAGCAGCAGCAGGATTGGTGTTGGCGTTGTCGTTGGCCATGTTACCAGAGAGATGGTCGACGTCGGGGAAGTAGTCGTCGTCAGGGAAGAAACCATCGGAGTCCGTGATGGAAGCCAGTAGTCGCGCTAAGCGCTTCCCAAAAACCTTATCGCCCTTCTCCCGTATAGGACTCGAAGAGACGGAGTTTCAGAGGTCTACTGTCCCGACGAACGGTGCACGCCGCAAGACGGGATGGGGAAGAACGTAGCAGCAGCACAGAGAACGGAATCGGTGGCGAGAGGAACTTCTGATGCACTCTTCTGGAGAGGAGCGGCCTCTCTTTTATAGGCGCACGAGAAGGAGGCGAGAGGCGAGCGACGGGAGCTGAAGAGAACACGGGATATGAAACGAACAGACTGCAGCGATGAAACTGCAGCGTTCGCTTTCAATATCCACTAGCAAACACGTTCAACTTCTCCGAGTGGACTTTCGTATACCAGTCGTTCGCGGCAAAAATTTAGTTCGGCTCATTCCAGCAACCCGCGGCGCGTCGTGACGAGGCGAGGCGGGCGGAGGAGGATGAGCGCGCGTGTATGTCTCTCTTGTTCTCAGGCTCATACATATGTGGAAACATCCTCCCTTATAAGGAGGTCCAACTCCCACTAAACTAGCAATGTGGGACTAAATATTTCCACCTCTTGCCTTGCACAAATGGGTTGCGTGGGCCTCTAGGATTTATTAGGAATTATATATTGGGCTGGCCCAAATAATTAGACAAAATTCCAGCAATCCCCCACTAGATCCCAGAGGCACACAAAATTTGCCTTTGGTTCCAGAACACTGTTTTATATACCGATACTACAGTGGAGACTGTTAAGTTGAACTTCCACCTAGAACTCTATGCTACACTAGTAAGCAACTTGAACAGTGGACTAGGCCTTGAACTGCAAGTTTTCTGCGAAACTAGATTCACATAGAGGTTTGATCGATACTAGGCTACCGTGGGACTTCCCCGTGGGTGGAGCTTATGCGTCATACTCCGAGACCTTTCATGAGTTTACTAGAGAGCACCCTACTCTCATAGATTGCGACGTTAACAATCAGACTCATATAGGTATGTTCTTCAAAAGATGTTCTGCAGGATAACATCTCTTCTTCAATAAGCCACTTAGAACATATTAAGATGTATATCAACCTGCCATGCAGTTTATGAAAGTTTTGCATCTCCATGGAGTGGTATTATTAATGATAATGATACTTTCCTCTCAGTTGACCAACAGCTTGTCTTCCACATCTAATTCACGGGATCTCCGATCACAAAGAATAGGTTACTACTGTGAACAACTCAAATTGTGGGTCTCATACCCATCTCCCTCGGTGCATTTTCTATCACATTACGTGATAGACCCTTTGTAAAAGGGTCTGCCTGATTTTTAGATGTTTGGATATAATCCAATGCAATAACTCCGGAGTTTCTCATTTTCCTGACAGATTTTAACCTTCTCTGAATGTGTCTTGATGACTTCATGTTATCCTTTGAGCTGCTCACTTTTGTGATCACAGTTTGATTGTCGCAGTTCATAAGGATACCCGGTACAGGTTTCTCGACAACCGGCAAGTCACTCAAGAGCCGGCGAAGCCAATCTGCTTCGACCGTAGTTGTATCTAGTGCTGTGAGTTCTGCTTCCATTGTTGATCTTGTTAAGATCGTTTGCTTGCAAGACTTCTAAGAAACAGCGCCACCTCCATGAGTGAATACATATCCGCTCGTGGCCTTTATCTCATCAACATCAGAGATCCAGTTTGAATCACTATACCCTTCAAGCACCTTTGGGTGTCCAGTATAGTGAATTCCATAATTTGCAGTGCCTTTCAAATAACGCAAAACTCTCTCTAGAGCTTTCCAATGCACATCTCCTGGTTTTCAGACAAACCGACTTAGTTTGCTAACAGCAAAAGAGATGTCAGGTCTTGTAGCACTCGCTAAGTACATAAGCGAGTCAATGATCTAAGAATATTTCAATTGGTCTCTAGCAATTCTTCGATTCTTTCGAAGCAGCACGCTCGCATCGTATGGTGTGGGAGAGGACTTGCAGTCACTATACCCAAAGCAACTCGAGATCTTTTCCACATAGTGAGATTGAAGCAACGTAATCCCACCATCTTCGTCTCTTAACAACTTGATGTTCAGAATGACATCAGCCACTCCTAAATCCTTCATCTCAAAACAGTGAGATAGGAAATCCTTGACCTCTTTAATAACGTTCAGATTTGTTCCGGAAATTAGTATGTCATCAACATACAAGCAAAGGATAACTCCCTCGCCCCCACCATGGCGATAGTACACACATTTATCAGCTTCGTTTACAACAAAGCCTGCAGTTGTGAGAGTCCTTTCAAACTTCTCATGCCACTGCTTGGGTGCTTGCTTAAGTCCATATAAAGACTTCAGCAACTTGCATACTTTCCCTTCCTGACCATCTACTACAAACCCATCTGGTTGTTCCATGTAAATTTCCTCATCAAACTCTCCATTTAGGAAAGCCGTCTTAACATCCATTTGATGAACGAGAAGACCATGTGAGGCGGCTAGTGAAAGTAGTACTCGAATAGTGGTCAGTTGAGCCACGGGTGAGTAAGTATCAAAGAAGTCTTCTCCTTCCTTTTGGGTATAACCCTTAGCCACTAGCCGTGCCTTGTACTTTTCGATAGTACCATCAGGCCTAAGCTTCTTCTTGAATACCCATTTGCATCCTATAGGATTGCACCCATAAGGACGATCAGTGATCTCCCAAGTTTCATTTGCCAAGATGGAATCCATCTCACTACGGACTGCTTCCTTCCAGTAGTCACCATCTTCACACGCATAGGCCTCTGAAATAGAACTAGGAGTGTCATCTATGAGATACACAAGAAAATCATCACCAAAGGACTTTGGAGTCCTCTGTCTCTTGCTCCTGGTAGGAACTTCATTGTTCTCCTCCACAATATTTTCAAAGTGTTCCATCGAAATGATAGGTTCGGTAATTGTGACTAATTCATGGTTTGATGAATTAGGCATCTCCTGATTAGATGAGGTAGTTATATCCTTCATGGGAAAGATATCTTCGAAGAAAGTCGCATCATTTGACTCCATGATTGTACCGACATGCATGTCAGATACCTCAGATTTTACAACCAAGAATCTATATCCAATGCTATGAAAAGCATATCCCAGAAAAACACAATCCACAGTTTTTGGTCCTAGCTTGCGCTTCTTTGGGATTGGCACATTGACTTTCGCCAAACAACCCCAGGTTCGTAGATAAGAGAGTTTTAACCTTTTCTTTTCCCATTCCTCGAATGGAGTTATCTCTTTGTTCTTTGTGGGAACTCGATTCAGGACATGACATGCAGTCAATATCGCCTCCCCCCACCATGCCTTGGAGAGACCCGATGTGTCTAACATGGCGTTAACCAAATCAGTTAGAGTACGGTTCTTTCTTTCGGCTATTCCATTTGATTGAGGTGAATAAGGAGGCGTCCTCTCATGAATTATACCATGTTCCGCACAAAAATAATCAAATTCATTTGAGAAATACTCTCCACCACGATCGGACCTAAGCCTCTTGATCTTTCGATCAAATTGGTTTTCTGCTTCAGCTTTATAGATCTTGAAAAAGTTCAAAGCCTCATCCTTAGACTTTAGAAGATACACTCGGCAATATCTAGTGGAGTCATCAATTAGTGTCATGAAATATTTCTTCCCACCTTTTGTCAAAATGCCATTCATTTCACATAGATCTGAATGTATGAGCTCTAGTGGTGCAAGATTTCTCGTTTCGGCAGTCGTATGAGACTTACGAGGTTGTTTGGCTTGCACACAAACTTGACACTTAGATCCCTTGACTGTGTTAAAGCTAGGGATTAATTTCAATTTGACTAGTCGCGACATGCAACCAAAATTAACATGACAAATACGTGAATGCCACACATTTGATTCACTATTGTTGTAAACATGATTAACAACTTTATTGCAAACGTCTCACAAGGATAAACGAACAGGCCTCCTGACTCGTAGCCTTTACCAACAAAAGTTCCATACTTGGATATTACAAATTTATTAGACTCAAAGACAAGCTTGTAGCCATCTCTACACAAAAGAGATCCGCTAACAAGATTTTTATTCACGGAGGGGACATAATGCACGTTCTTCAGCCGCACGATCTTTCTCGAAGTAAACTTCAGATCGACCGTGCCAACACCACGAACAGAAGCACATGAACCGTTGCCCATCAGGACGGTGGAAGTCCCTGCGGACTGATAAGATGAAAACATGGAAATATCACCGCATATATGCACATTAGCACCCGTGTCAATTAACCAATCAGGAAAATGACATACTGAAAGAATAGTGGGTAATATACCATACCCAACATCCTCCATGTCAGTGTCGGCAATGAGGACATTAGCAGACTTGTCGCCTTTCCCATGTTGACGCTTGTCATAACGATTAGGGCAGTTAGGTGCCCAATGATCAGGATCTCCACACACATGACAAACACCTTTCTTCTTGTCATTCTTCTTCTTGAAGTTGGTGTGTTGTACAGCCTTGTTCTTCCCATCGAACTTTGCTTTACCATCAAACTTTCCCTTGTTCTTGAAATTGTGGGGCTGGAAGTTTTTCTTTTGTACCAGATTGGCACTAGAACCTCCCTCAATAGCTCGAGCACGTGTGTCTTTTGCTCTCGCCTTGTCTTCCACATCAAGAGTACCTATGAGATCCGTAACGGAAAACTCCTGTCTCTTATGCTTCAGTAAGGTAGCAAAGTTCCTCCATGAAGGAGGAAGTTTAGTGATGATGCCTCCGGCAACAAACTTGTCCGGTAGCATGCAATTGAAGTGCTCAAGTTCTCTTGCAAATGATTATATTTCGTGAGCTTGCTCAACCATGGAGCGCTCTTCAGTCATCCTGTAGTCATATAATTGTTCCATGATGTACAGCTCAGTGCCCGCATCCGAGACCCCAAACTTGGTCTCGAGTGCATCCCACATATCTTTTCCATTATCAATTGACGCATAAGCATCAACTATGTTCTCACCAAGAATGCTCAAGAGAGCAGCCTTAAACAAGGTATCCATTTTCTGAAAATCTAGCTCATGTTGAGCATCATGATCTCCTTCAGGTTTGCCAAGAGTGGCGTCATAGCAGCTCATGGTTTGAAACCATAGAATAGCTCTCACGCGCCATCTCTTGTAGTGAACACCCTCAAACATAAGAGGCCTCATGGAGGCAGCAAAACTACTCGGGGTAAATTGCCTATAATAAGGTTTTTGGATTGTTGGAAAAATGAGCAATTTACCAAAGGATTTTATTAAAAGAAAAGCTAGGATAAACATAATCATCATAACTAAGACGGAAGAAGGCATGCTAAATAGAGATGAAAAGACAAAAGACATGTGCACATATGATCTAGAAAAGAACATGTGTGTAACTGTTCTATATAGGCAAGGTATCATATGAAGTGATGAGCAGACACGGAACATATCTAGATGAGATACTATAGCAACTGAGTAGCAGCAGCAGGATTGGTGTTGGCGTTGTCATTGGCCATATTACCAGAGAGATGGTCGACGTCGGGGAAGTAGTCGTCGTCAGGGAAGAAATCGTCGGAGTCCGTGATGGAAGCCAGTAGTCACGCTAAGCGCTCCCCAAAAACCTTATCGCCCTTCTCCCGTACAGGACTCTAAGAGACGGAGTTTCGAAGGTCTACTGTCCCGACGAACGGTGCACGCCGCAAGACGGGATGGGGAAGAACGTAGCAGCAGCACAGAGAAAGGAATCGGTGGCGAGAGGAACTTCTGATGCACTCTTCTGGAGAGGAGGCTCATTCACGCAACCCGCGACGCGGCGCGGCGAGGCGGGCGGCAGAGGAGGAGGAGCGCGCGTATGTCTCTTTTGTTCTCAAGCTCATACATGTGTGGAAACATCCTCCCTTATAAGGAGGTCCAACTCCCACTAAACTAGCAATGTGGGACTAAACATTTCCACCTCTTGCCTTGCACAAATGGGCTGCGTGGGCCTCTAGGATTTATTAGGAATTATATATTGGGCTGGCTCAAACAATTAGACAAAATTCCAGCAAAGCTAATCCTAGAGTCTCACGTTCTCCCTCATTCCCAATTTTCTTGCCTTCAAGCCTTTCAAGAAATGGGAATATTCTCTCCATAATGCATATGCTCAACCATCTGTTATTACATAGTCCCAGCCTCCAAAGGATTTCAAGGAACAAATAAATGGCCCAAATAGAACACACATTGTTCATGAGCACGGAGAGACAATTAGGCACAAATTCTTCTATTAGAGATCCACCCAAGCTTTGCGAAGACTTCCATGATTGTTGTCTCCAAGATGCGGCATGCCCATCTCATTCATGTATTGTTCTCATTTTTTGCAACAATGCCCACGACCTGGTCCAGCGTGTTCCCCTGAAGATCACCTACATATATGAATTTGTCCATTCAAGTTAGCCAAATAGCCCATACAAGGCAGGTGCCCCAACCATAACTTAGGTCTCATTGGTGGGTTAATATTAGCCAACCAGCCTTTACTGTGAGGTCCAAATAGGCAATCTACAAATAAATGTTGGATAGTAGTTCATTACTGTCATAACTCGTAAAATACAACAAAGGGTGCTCCCTTACCAGTTAGTACACCTTACTAGATTATATTTTGTTAAAATAACCATCATACCTAAGTATGATAAAAATATATTTGTCCTTCAAGATATTTCAAATTTTCATAACCAACCATACGAGTTAGGAAAACCTTCATTCATTATATGTTTGTTCATCGATCGCTCTGAGAACCTATAGGAAGGATTTAAACCCATACAAATATATCTTCTTGATCATTTCTATTACACAAACCCAATTTTGGGTAGAAGTTTGTTCCATCCATTTTGTTTCCTTTCAACAATTACCCTTTGAAAAGATAAATAATGGTGTTATCCTTTACAATTTTACCATTACTATGTTAGTTTTCCTTGCGATGTTGTAAAACGTTGGGAACCACTGATTTAAATTAGTATTCAATAAATCTTATTTTCTGGCCATTGTCAAGATTAAAAGCACTGAGCCTACCTTCAAGCTACTTTGTATTGACATAATGCATCTTTTATCATGTGAAGGTTCTAATTATTATACAACTCTCCGGACCTCAACATGTCCAAAAGAATAGTGACATGTAATTTTTCAAGATCAAACAATACTAAGGAATACTAAATATACTGATGAGGGTACAAGTACCAAACAATTCTATGGAGTTTCATTTCGTGATATGTGCCATTCTCTATTTATCTTCAACTCTTCATATAGAACAAGCTAAGTAGCTAACTAATTCCTTTTTGTATAGATTGAGCTTGCCAATTTTATGGATGAGACATTTGAACTTCTTAGCGTAGAAAATCTTCACACCCCTTATAATTTTTGGAACTTTGCTACACTTACAAAAAATTAGCTATGAAATTTACATAAGTGTTAGCGTGGGGTTGTTTGATTGGATAGCATAGAACCCACCCTAAAATTCGGGGAAGATGATGAATTTTCATAAGAGATTTATGTAAAGGGTTCCTCATTTTGGTCTATGTCTGCCCCTGATCTGGAGCCAACTTGGTGAAAAGGGACTGTTAATTAGAGCAGTGACAGAGGCAGGATCTCATAATACGATGGGTGTTCAAAATAATCAACATGGCTGGTTCCATATGAACTAAAGATTAATATATAATGATAAATATCAAAACAAAATTAGTAATTGCGCTATAGCTAGTGGCCGTGATGGAAAACAATGAGCTAAAATAAATAAATTTTGCATCACATATCCATATTTTCTACTTTATTATGTATGTACATAGTATAGCTTCCTAATCAATGTTCTTTTGCCAAAAAACATGGTTGTTCAACTGACTTTGGGACTGCCAACATGTAATGTTACTTGAAATTCGGTTGCAATTGTTTCTAGTTTTGGCTGATGTACAGTTGTGACATGTTAGAATTTGTTCTCTTCCTTGCAATGGGTGGTTGGCATCTTGGTTTGTAAACTAAAGTAGCAAATCTGGCTCTCAAGTGATGTAGAACTAATCTGTAGTTGGATGATTAGAGGCATTGTGGTATTCTATGTTGAAATATATTACTCGTCTCTTTCTATGAGTTTGGACTTTTGAATCAACTGGTTGAAACATGAATTTAATATGGTATTTGAGTTAAGAAGTCTTGAGTAAAAATAAACGATTTTGAGATCGCCCGCGTGTGTGTGTGTGAGAGAGAGAGGGAGAGAGAGAGAGAATTTACTACTGGGGTCGCCATGAGCGTACTGCTCCATGATGTCGTAGTCGTGGAAGTAGAATTTGCACGCGCCGCCGTCAACCACAGCCTCGGCCTGCCTCTGGTACGGGCACAACCTCTGCGCCTCCCGGAAGGCCAGCGCGATGCAAGCTCTGCAGTTCGCCGACTCAGCGTCCGGGTGCCAGGAGCAGTAGGCCGACGCCACAACCCGGTTGGGGCTCTCGCCCGCGATGTCGCTGGATTCCGCATTCAGCTTGGCGGGAATGGTGGTGGCGAGATGGCGCAGGGTGGCCTCGTACTCGCTGCCCGGAGCGTACGTGCCCATGTCGCCGCACATGTGACTGGGCGTCAGGGCCATGCTGTAGTCGGAGGCGGGCCAGCCATCGGCTGCAGCAACTAGCGCTGGAAGGAGCGCTGCCAGCAGGATGGGATCATGAGAACCGCGGCGGTGGCCATGGCCGGAGAAAGACAAGTATTATGATAGAGAGAGAGATAGAGAATTTACTCCTGGGGCCGCCGTTAACGAACTGTTCCCTGATGTCGTAGTCGTGGAAGTAAGCCTTGCACGTGCCACCATCAACGTCAACCGAGGCCTGAGCCATCCTCTGGTACGGGCACAGCCTCTGCGCCTCCCGGAAGGCCAGCGCGATGCAAGCGCCGCAGTCCGGCGACTTGGCGTCCGGGTGCCAGCAGCAGGAGGCGTCCGCCGCAACCAGGTTGGGGCTCTCGCCGGCGATGTTGCCGAAAGAGCACCTGCAGGACTCCCCTTCCACATACCTGCAGGATTCCTCATTCGCCTTGGCGGGAATGGTGGCGACGAGATGGCGCAGGGTGGCCTCGTACGCCCTGCCCGGAGGGTACCTGCCCATGAAGCCGCACGAGTGATTGGGCGTGGGAGGCAAGCTGTAGTCAGCGCTCGGCCAGCGGCTATCGGTTGCGGCGGCTAGCACCGGGAGAAGCGCTGCGAGCAGGATGAGGACCGCGGCGGTAGCCATGGCCGGAGAAAGACAGGTATGTGGGCTCGATTAACGGCATAATGGTGCATTTGGTGCTCTAATCTAGTGAAGTTTGCTGATCAGAGCTCTTGTCGACCGTTGACAACGAGCTACCGTTAATTGAGGAGTCAACATCTGCCAGCTCCAAAATATTGGTAAATTGGCTCCCAAGTAACATGCTCTGATTGCCCACTATTCAGTACGTAAATCAGTATACAATATACACTACCCGGCGCGAATCTTTGACTTCTGACCAATGATTTGCCCTGCTCATGTGAAGATTGCGCGGCACTGATGGTTTGAATTTAGCTTGATTAAGTCCCTATTTGGATCCCTCCAGTTCATGAAAATTGGCTTTGGAAACTGATTATTGGATCCAAATCGACCAGTTTTTTTTATGTCAGATTTCAGTGGTCAACTATCCATTTTTATTTAATTCAAATTTTAAGATATAACTTCTCATTTTTTGGGTTGCTGGTTAGGTGTCAACAAGTTTTCGCCCCATGAGGGGTGATTCGTTGCCGAATCATTTTTTTTGTTAGTTTTTTTATTCATATCACGAATCAGTACAATGAAGTTGACCCTTACAAACACAGTGAAACGCAAACACGGAGGACCTTAAACACCTATAGTACCTAAGACAACCATAACAAGAGGATCTCCGGAGCCCTGTGTCATCATCCCTGAATCTTGAGAGAAGACCCCTGCAGCAGAAGGATCTGCAACCAGTCGCAAGCAGGTCATCATCTTCGACCATGGTACAATTGCCGCCACGCTGTTTTCTTCTTACTTGACACCAGCGCTGAGAGGGCATGGACATCAATCCAACACACCTGCAACACCAGTCACCATCTTTGGCTTTGAGTACCGCGAAAAGTGTCCCTTCCAGAAGGAAGAGAACTCGAGTCATCCGACCGGTCCAGCACTGCGGCCGGGCCATCCGCCCAGACAAAGCAGGATATCCCACCAACATGAGCGCAGAGGAAGGAGAAGAAGATAGCAGCAAATCATACCAACAAGGAAGAAGAAGGGTCTTCGTCTCCCTGCATCCATCGCCCATCTGAGGACCCAAACGGCCAGTGCCAATGGACCTCCAGCCACCATAGCCCGCGACCTCGACGAGATCCGGGGATCCCAACCCCGCTGGCTCCTAGACGAAGGCAAAAGCCTCGCCTGACCGTGAACGAAGCCCGGAGAAACTTATTCCGACGCGACACCACCGCAACGGCCTCAACGGCGTCTCCCTCCACCCTAACCCTACCACACACCCACCTAGCGAACAGACCCGAGGTTCCCCCTCCCTCCCATCGCCGGAGCAGCCGACGGAGAGAGAAGGAACCGGAGGCGTCACCGGCGGCGCGCAAGGGAACCCTCGTCGCCTCCCTTGATCGCCTCGTGCGATCCTACTTTTTCGGGGGAGTATCGGTCTTGGTTCTTTTTTGGCAATCCCTTAACATGTACACGTTGCAAAATCATTTTCAGTGGGTTTACTCTCGCTGCCCCAACTTTCACGTTTTACTTTGGTTTTAGTTCTATGCCTGGATGGTCGAATGATGTAACGGACTGATATATTTTTATTGGTTGTAAAATTAATGCAAAGGAGTGTGAGCCTGGTTGAAGAAACTTTAAGATATAACTATAAAGGAGCGAGTTATGAAGATCTAACAACTCTTATCCATTCAACCGCATCTATTTAGCGGTCCATGTCACTCCGGTGTTTACTGTTAAAGATGTTTAGCACTAAATATGCTTAGCACTCTGCTAAGTAACATCATATGAAACATTTGAAAATCTTCACAAATTCAAAAATATGATCACAGTTTCTTAAATATGTTTGGTATTTCAAAAAATATTCATGAATTTAAACCAAAATTTCAAAAATTGAAAAATATATTCTTGAATTTTAAAAATATCTGCGGTTTAGAAAATGTTGATGTATTTTTTAAATGTCTGTCAGTTAAAAATTATAATCATCAACTTGAAAAAATATTCATAACTTTAAAAAATCATCATGACTTAAAAATTGTTCATGCTAATTGATAAAGGAAGTAAAAAATGAGGAAACCAGCTAAAAAAGAAAGAATAAAATATTCTCACATCCGTTATCTAATACAAATAATATGGATCAAAGGGGCTAGAAAAAACTATCGAGGGGTATATAATTGGTCGACATCCATAAGGGCACTACTATGTATCTCTTCAAGCGATAGCTGTGTGTGTCTTTTTTTCTTCTTTTTTTCAAGAGTACGTCAATGACGTACCATATTTTTATTGAAGAAGATAGATTAGTATTTACCAGTCACCGACCGGGATGCGAACACCCTAGTGGCATCACCAACTCCTAATACATTCTTAACCTACTCTCTCACGAATCTACTTAGCCCAACCGCTCCCACTCCTGCTAGCTTCCAAGTCTTGAGCTCCTTGACGATTTGTTGCACTAGGGTAGACGGAGTTCGGACTTGCTCTTCGCGACTGAATACTCTTGCATTTCTTTGCTTCCAAAGCATCCATGAGGTGACGCTCACCGTTGTGCCGAATCCTTGTTTGTATGGTTGCCGAAAGGTGTGTTTGGTCTTGAGCCACCACTCCTTGAAACTCTCGATTGTACCTGGGATTGGCTCCTGAATCTGCAATGCCTCGAAGCAAAGATGCCAAGTCTCTCTAGCGTAGACGCATTGAGCCAGGATGTGGTCCACGTTGTCCTCCTCCTGTAAGCACGTGTAACAGGTCGATGGTGCTTCTTGTAGTCCATGGCTAGCTCTGCGGTCCGATGTCCAGATTCGGTGTTGGATTGTTAGCCAGACAAAGATCTTGCATTTTAGGGTCGCCCAACTTCGCCAGATGCAGCTCGACATGTTGGAACTCACTAGCCCCTGGCAGAGCCTATCGTATGTGGATTTCGTTGTGTAGTTACCCGCAGCATCACAAGGCCAAGTGAACTCATCTTCGGCATTGGTGTCGCGCGATATGATGTTGATGACATGTCTGAGGTGGATGAGTTGTATGTGGGCTGTGAATGATATCTCTCCGCTTATGTACAGGGTCGAGCGATCATCCTGCATTGCTTGTTGCACCATTCTTCTATTCTCTGTTCGCGTCTCCACAAGCGCAGCGATGAGAGGCGCAATGTCAGTCGCTGCAAACCCATGCATCCAACGGTCCTTCCAGAACAAGACCCTCTCTCCTCTCCCTACTGTGATTTTAACTATGATGTCGAACACCGCTCTCGCCTCCTCGTCAATTGCAGTTGCCAGTCCGTGCCATGGTGGATCTGTATCAGTTTGCCTCAACCACTCGCATCTGACCCGCGTGGCAAGGCTTTGCAGCTGTAGGCTTTTCACTCCAAGTCCACCAAACTTTGTGGGCGTGTAGATAGTCTTCCATACCACCAAGCATTGATCCCCATGGGTCTTTTCCTTCCCTGTCCAGAAGAAGGATCTCCTCCAGGAATTGATCTCTTCCAACACCCACATTGGCGCTTCCAGTACCAGCAAGTGGTGAACTGGTCTAGCAACAATGACACTTTTGACTAGGATGAGTCTCCCCGGCCTTTGAATCAGACCACGCTGCCATGCCGGAATGAAGTTTTTTACCTGGTCCAAGAGTGGTTGCCAGTTAACTCTCCTGAGCTGGTTGATGGCAAGCGGTAGCCCTAAGTACTTCAGGGGAAACTCCGGGGCTGACAGTCAAGGGAGCTGGTTACCCGATCCATGTCCGCTCGCTCTCCTGTGATGGTAATGGCCGCAGTTTTCTTGTAGTTGATTCTCAGCCCCGAGGCTCTGCTGACGATGTTGAGCACGCTTCATACGCATTCCAGGTCAGTTACTGTAGGCCGAATGAATAGCGCCACATCGTCTGCATATATGGACAGTCTCTGTGTCGCGCTGATGCGCGAGAAGGAGGACAAAACCCCTTCACGCGTGAGCCTCTCGATGATCACGGAAAGGACATCCATGGTTATTATGAATAGAAGTGGCGAGCTCGGATCTCCCTGCCTCAATCCTCGAGCATGGTAGAAACTCCTTTCGGGGCGGCCATTAACGAGAACCTTTGTGCTAGCTGTTTGGAGAGGGATCTGCAGCCATCTTGTGAATTTGGGTCCAAAACCCTTCGCTCTAAGCACTTGGAATAGGAATGGCCAGGAGATCATGTCAAACGCTTTGGAGATATCAAGTTTTTGGAACACTCCAGGTGATCTCCTTGCATGGATCTTCTTCGCCACCTGCCTGACCATGAGGAAGTTGTCGTGTAGAATTCTTCCCTTGATGAATGCAGATTAGTTGGTGATACGTCTCCATCGTATCTACTTTTCCAAACTCTTTTGCCCTTGTTTTGGACTCTAATTTGCATGATTTGAATGGAACTAACCTGGACTAACGTTGTTTTCAGCAGAATTGCCTTGGTGTTATTTTTGTGCAGAAATCAAAGTTCTCCAAACGTCCTGAAAATTTACGGGGAGCAGTTTTGGAAAATAAGAAAAATATCTGCGCCAAGTTCCACCTCAGGGGTGGGCCAGTGGGCCACAAGCCCTGGCTCCGCCACCACCCCCCTGGTGGCGGTGGGCAGGCTTGTGGGGCCCACACGGCTCTGCCGCCCCCAATTCCAGCTCTATAAGATCCCTTTCATCCCAGAAAAAATAAAAAGAGAAGTTTTCGTCGCGTTTCGATACGGAGGCGCCGCCACCACCTGTTCTTCATCTGGAGGGCAGATCTGGAGTCCGTCTTGGGCTCCGGAAAGGGGAAATCGTCGCCATCGTCATCATCAACCTTCTTCCCTCTCCAATTCCATGAAGCTCTTCGTCGTTCGTGAGTAATCTATTCGTAGGCTCGCTGGGCGGTGATGAGTAGGATGAGATCTATCATGTAATCGAGTTAGTTTTGATGGGGATTGATCCCTAGTATCCACTATGTTCTGAGATTGATGTTGCTACTACTTTGCCATGCTTAATGCTTGTCACTAGGGCCCGAGTGCCATGATTTCATATCTGAAATTATTATCTTGTCACCAATATATGTGTGTTTTAGATCCGATCTTGCAAGTTGTAGTTACCTACTATGTGTTATGATCCGGCAACCTCAGAGTGACAATAACCGGAACCACTCCCGGTGATGACCATACTTTGAGGAGTTCATGTGTTCACCAAGTGCTAATGCGTTGGTCTGGTTCTTTATTAAAAGGAGAACCTTAATATCCCGTAGTTTCCTTTTGGACCCCGCTGCCACGGGAGAGATGGACAATAGATGTCATGCAAGTTCTTTTCCCTAAGCACGTATGACGACACACGGAATGCATGCCTACATCACATTGACGAACGGGAGCTAGCCACATATCTCTCCGTGTTATAGCTGTTGCATGATGAATACCATCCAAACAAATCATCGACTCACTGCCTACGTGTTTGTCCTACTGCTGTTACTTGTCTTGCTCTCCTGCTGCTGCTATTACTGTTGCTACTGTTGTTACTTGTTTTGCTCTGGTGCTGCTACTACTGTTTCTATTACTGTCGTTTTCTACTGTTGCTACTTACTACTACTGTCACTACTGCTGCTCCTTGCCGCTGCTATTGCTCGTTACACTGCTGCTACCTACTACAATTTTGGTTCGCTGCTCGTTGACGGGAACTGACAATTTCCGTCTACGAGGCAACTTGGCGCCATTGATACAATCGTTAGGAATAGTCTGCCGTCAACAGATCGTTTCTGACACCGTTGTTATCATACTACTTTGCTACTGATACTTTGCTTGCAGATACTAATCTTTTAGGTGTCGTTGAATCTGACACATTCAGCTGCTAATACTCGAGAGTATTCTCTCACCTCCTATCAGGCGTACCAACAAATTTGAGTCGAATACTCTACCCTCGAAAATTGTTGCGAACCCACACGCTGGTGGGCCATCAACAACATTCTTCTAGTTTCGTTGCCGGGGAGTGCTAGCAGCATTCTTCTGGTGCCCTTGCAGGGGAAGGTTTGTTGTCATCAGCATTCGTCTAGCCATCGCCAGAGATTGCAATCAGCATTTTTCTGGCGCCGTTGCCGGGGAGGTATTGCTATATTCTCTGAGTCACTTGGGATTTATATCTGCTGATCACTATGAAGAATATGAAGGATCTGAAGACCAAAGTCTTGCCCTCAACTACGAGGGGAGGTAAGGAATTGCCATCTAGCTCTGCACTTGATTCACCTTCAGTTATGAGTAAGTTTGCGACATCACCTCCTGCTAGAAATCTTGATATGTCGCCTGTGCTTGATGATGCTTGTGATACTACTGCTAGAGATGCTATGCTTGATACTATGCCTGATACTTCTAGAGATGCTATGCTTGATACTATGCCTGATGATACTATGCTTGATACTATGCCTGATACTGCTAGAGATGCTATGCTTGATACTGCTTTGCCTGATGATGCTAGAGATGCTATTTTGCCTGATGATACTATGCTTGATACTGCTAGAGATACTCATTTGCCTGATGTCCCACTAGGGGTGTTCCTTGATGCTCATATTGCTAGAGTTACTGCCAATGCTCATGATGCTTCTGATACTGCCGATACTATTGAGATAGAACCTGCTTTTGCTCCTGTTAGATCTAGCTCTCCTAGATATGAATTGCCTGATATACCTGAGGGTTACGTTATGGAGGGAGAGATAGCTGAGGATTTGCTTGTGTGCAAGGATGCCTATGACGCTGAGAAATTACTTCTCAAGTGGAAGGAAAAATCTCGGGAAGCTAGGATGAAAAATGACCCGAAGTTTGCCACTTCGCCTATCTTTGTCACCGATAAGGATTATGAATTCTCTGTCGACCCTGAGATAATCTCTCTAGTCGAATCTGATCCTTTTCACGGTTATGATCTGAGACGGTCATAGCCCATCTTGCCAAACTATCCGAAATAGCCAACCTTTTCAGTAATGAGGAGAAGATCCTCCACTACTATATCCTTAAGCTGTTTCCTTTCTCTCTAAAGGATGACGCTAAAGTCTGGTTCACCTCTCTTGCTCCTGGATGTGTGCGTAGTCCCCAGGAGATGGTCTATTACTTCTGTGAGAAATATTTCCCTGCCCATAAGAAGCAAGCTGCCTTGCAGGAAATATACAACTTTGCTCAACTCCAAGAAGAGAGTCTTCCACAAGCTTGGGGGAGGCTCGTCCAGCTACAGAATGCTTTGCCTGATCACCCTCTTAAGAAGAGCGATATACTTGATATCCTCTATAACGGACTTACCGATGCCTCTAGAGACCACCTAGATAGTTGTGCCGGTTGTGCTTTTAGGGAACGAACTGTAGATCAAGCTCAGACCCTACTGAATAACATCTTGATCAACGATAATGCTTGGACTATTCCCGAACCACCTCCTAAGCCAACTCCTAAGAAAATAGGTATTCTATTCCTCAGTCCCGAAGATATGCAAGAAGCCAAGAAATCTATGCAAGAGAAAGGCATTAGATCTGAAGATGTCAAAAATCTACCACCTATCGAAGAGATCCATGGTCTCGATAACCCGATACAGGTAGTGGAAGTGAATTCTCTGCGTAGGTTTGTTGAGAGTGATATTCCTTTTGATAAACCTGCTAGCCTATGCTTTGATGAATTTGATGACTTTGTTGCCAAACAACAGAGTTTCAATGATTATGTTAGCAGACATCTGGAACAAAGTACTCGTATGCTTAGCCATTTAAGTGCTTGTGTAGACAGAAATGTCAATGATCTGAAGCTTCTGAGTAAACATGCCTCTATGATTACTACTCAGGTAGAATAAGTACTTAAAGCTCAGAATGACCTGCTCAATGAACTAAATGACAACTCTGTCAGAGTCATTACTAGAGGAGGCAAAATGACTCAGGAACCTTTGTATCCTGAAGGTCATCCTAAGAGAATTGATCAAGATTCTCAAGGAATCAATGCTGATACACCCAGTCATCCTAAGGAGAAGAAGAAGGATGATAGAAACCTGCACGCGAGTTCACCAAATACTGTCACACCTGAAGAACCTAATGATATTTCTGCGTCTGATGCAGAAACACAATCAGGTGATGAACATGAACCTGGTGACAATGTGGACAGCGATGCTCAACCTAGCAATGATGAGGATGTGGAGATTGAACCTACGGTTAATCCTGATAATCCATAACCTAAGAGATACGACAAGAATGACTTCACTGCTAGGAAACATGGTAAAGAAAGAGAGCCATGGGTTCATAGACCTATGCCCTTTCCTCCTAAGCCATCCAAGAAAAAGGATGATGAGGATTTTGAGCGCTTCGTTGAGATAATAAGACCCGTCTTTCTGCAGATGCGGTTAACTGATATGCTCAAGATGTCTATGTATGCCAAGTACATGAACGATATCGTGACTAATAAACGGAAGATACCAGATCTTGAGATCTCCACCATGCTTGCCAATTACACTTTTAAAGGTGGAGCTCCTAAGAAACTTGGTGATCCCGGAGTGCCCACTATACCTTGCTCAATTAAAGGAAACTACGTAAGAACTGCCTTATGTGACCGTGGAGCCGGTGTTAGTGTTATGCCGCTTTCTCTTTATCGTAGACTTGAATTGGATAAGTTGACACCCACTGAAATTTCTCTGCAAATGGCCGGCAAATCAACTGCTTTCCGTATCGGCATTTGCGAGGATATGCCTGTTGTGGTTTCTAACACCACTATCTTAACAGACTTTGTTATCTTGGATATTCCCGAGGACGATGCCATGGATGTCATCCTCGGAAGACCCTTTTTAAACACTGCACGGGCTGTTATAGATTGCAACAAAGGCAATGTCACTTTCCATGTCAACGGTAATGAGCACACAGTGCACTTTCCGAAGAAACGATATCCAGTACATTGCATCAATGCTATCGAAAAGACTTCGTCGATTCTCATTGGGAGCTTTGAATGCCCTATTCCTCGTGTCAAGATGAAGTATGATTTGCTTGTTGGGGAGATACATATCCCCATTGAGGTGACTTAGTGGCTATTCGAAAATTGTCCGTTCTCTCTTGCGATTCGAGAAAGTTTTGTCATAAGGACTTGATCAACCCATTGACGGATTTCTTTCGATGACCATGAAATGGATGAATCAAAGAGTCACATACCTCTGTTTTAAGCTTTCTTTTTCTGTTGCTTAGAAAAAAAATGATAGAATTAGTTTAGTTTTTCCCGTTTTCTGTTTTAGCGTCCCGGAGAAAAATACCTTGAAAATAAAAGTTCTCCGATGGTCCTGAAAATTTAGTATGATTTTTTCCGGAATTTTTGAAAATTTCTGGGCCTCAGAGCTGGCCTGGGGGCCAGACCAGTGGGCCACAAGCCCTGCCACCGCCACCACCCCCCTGGTGGTGGGGTGCAAGCTTGTGGGGCCCACAGGCACCCCCTCTACTCATTCCAGCTCTCAGCCTCTTCTTCCACCTCCAGAAAAAATTGATTCGCAGCTCAAACCCGTGTTCTTGCTCATTTGGCTATGATTTTCGATCTCCTTGCTGAAAGCACCATTCTCCGAACCGTTTTGGGGAAATTACTCCTTGGTAAGTGACTCCTCCATTGGTCCAATTAGTTTTTGCTCTAGTGCTTTATCCTTCGCGTATTCTTGCTACTTTGGTGGCCCTGTTCTTGAGCTAGAAATGTTGATTTTAGCCGGTCCCAAGTAGTTTCAGCGCGTGATACGGTCTCTAGGAACTAGTAGGAGTAGTTGCTACAAGTTGGGTTAATCTTCATTCACTTTTCTTTCGAAGTCTCTAAAAATTTCAGAATTTTTCAGAGCTAGAAAAGGGAAAAGATGAGGAGGTTCTTGAGAGGCTCTTCAAGCCGTAACCCCAAAGAGGATGAGAAGAACCACCCCAAGTACGCAGTCCCTCGAGTCACAGAAATTCGAGCGTGCGAGTGGCCAAGTGATGAATTTTTGCGCGCCGCCGGACTTTATGAAGACTTTTATTACTTGGTGGAGAACGCAGGTCTTACTGCGTTCGTTGAAGATAAGTGCCCACAATACCTCCTCCTCACCAATATTTTCGTTCATAGCTTCGACCTTTATCCGAGGAAGAATCCTCCCATGGTTGAGTTCATGATTTACGATGTCCCCAGTGCATGACGCTGTGGGACTTTTGCAATGTATGCAAATTACCTTATGTTGGGGATATCCGTGACCCTCGTCCACGGGACTTGGAGGATTTCATTGGTTCTATTGTTGTTGGAGAGGAGAGAGGAGTGTCTCGCGCTAGAATTGCTAGCATACATTTTCCTGTGCTTTGGTACGTCTCACTATTTGTGGGAAAATGTTTGATTGGCCGTGGGGAGGCTGGATCACTTAGTTCTCCAGACCTTGCGGTTTTGCGCGAAGGCCTTTATAACGATAAGACTTATAGCCTGGGCGCTATAGTAGCTCAACGGTTGAACCTGAACCGTTCTAAAGGTGTTGTCTATGGAGGTATCTATGCTACCCGTCTTGCCAGACACTTTGAGATACCCATTAGACTGGGAGAGGAAGGAGAGAAGCTTCTCCCTGAGAGATATCTAGATTATGATAGCATGGTTCGCCATGATTTTTTGGATAGAGATGCTAGTAGATGGATGATTTATAACCTGGTGTTTAGTCAGGGTACTCGAGAAACTATTACTTTGCCTGCTCCTTCTTTGTTTGATCTTCATGCAGGCAAGTACACTATTATGCCCGCGGACATCTACGCATATTGGGGCTTTGCCCAACCACACGCGCTCGTGCCCGAGCCGTCAGTCGAGTACCAGATGTCAGTTTATCAGTGGGAGCCAGAGGAGCTCACACAGCAGTGGCATCCACAGTCTGCTCCGGAGTATCCTGGAGCTGGTTATTTCCCACCTTGGGAGTAGACCAAGCTAGGCCAAAAGCCTAAGCTTGAGGGAGTACGTGTTCTCACCGACTTTACATTCATGCTTATGCTTTCACTTTGTTAGCCGGTCTTTACACTTTGCCACTGTATTATCCATGCTAGTTTCTTTTCGTTTTCTTGTTTTCTTGTTTTGTGTCCTTTTGAGAAAACCCAAAAAGATTTTTCTTTCTTTTTTTGCTTGTTGGGAGCTTTCTCGTGTAAATAGTTTTCTTTTTCTTTGTGTCAAGGTAGAAGATATTGGTTACAATGTTTATTGGTTCTTGCATGCTTACCTGTTTAGCTTTCAAAGAGCCATATTATTTTGTCTTCTCCTTTGTGTTTGCCTGCAGATTCAGCTTAGTCCAATGCGCTTATTATCGTTTTCATCGTTCGATCGTGCAAATGAAAGGCAACAATGATGATATATGATGAAGTGACTGAGACTGAAAAAGCTGGTATAAACTCTATCTATTTTGTTTTTTAAATATGACTAGCTTGTCGACCCAGATTTAGCTTTGTTGTGAGAGAACCATGTTTGCAATGACAACTTAGAGATCATAGTTTCTGATGCCATGCTTATTTAGCTGAGAGCTTATAATGGTTTGTCTTGAATGCCAACATAGATTTTGAGATGACTATGATGTAGTATGATAGGATGGTATTCTCCTTTGAATGTTTCAAGTGGCTTGACTTGGCGCATGTTCATGCATGTAGTTGAAACAAAATCAACATAGCCTCTATGATGTTCGTGTTCATGGTGATTTATATACTGTTCATGCTTGCATTCAATGTTAGTCAAACTCATTGCATCTTGATGACTGTTGTCGCTCTCTAGTTGGTCGCTTCCTAGTCTTTTGCTAGCCTTCACTTGTACTAAGCGGAATATTGCTTGTGCATCCACTTCCATAAACCCAAAAGTTTTTCCATGAGAGTCCACCATACCTACCTATTTGCAGTATCTACCTGCTGTTCCAAGTAAATTTCCATGTGCCATTCTCTAAACCTTCAAGAAATAATCTGTTTTGCATGCCCGAACCGCTCATGTGGTGACAGAGGGCTATTGGTATCTTCCATGCTAGGAGTGTTATCCTCGACATGTGTTTATTCACAGTCATTCACGAGAAAGGGGTCGGTAATTGGAATGCCTAGTTCCACGCTTAAATCGAAAACATAACTGTAAAACAAGACTCCCCCCGGATTGATGTTAGTATGGACGGTACCCGAGGATTCGGCTAGTCGTGGAGTGTGATTGATTGGTGGTGGGGGAGTTAAAACTTTACTTTTCTGTTTGGGAACCGCCTATAGCATGAGTAGCATGAAAGATATTGAGAACTCTTGGTCATTGCGCTGACAATGAAAGCATGCCACCCAAAATTATTATCTCTGTTTTCAAAGCTTGAGCTCTGGCACCTCTGCAAATCAATGCTTCCCTGTGCGAAGGGCCTATCTATTTATTTTCCTGTCGAGTCATCCTCCTCTTATATAAGCACCAATTAGAGAGCACCTCTGTCATTTTTATGCTTTGCTTTTGATTGATATTGAGTATGACTATGACTGGATCTCCGTTGCTATGAATTACAATGTTTAGTCATCCCTTGATCTTTGAAAGTGCTCTGCATTTATGTTTTGCGGTCTCAGAAAGAGCTAGCGAGATACCACCTATTCATATTGCTTCATGCTCGTTTTGATTGAAGTGTTGGTATTTGAAACTCATTATTATTTGCTCGTTAGCTGATTATGCCATTGACTTAGTTTACCGTGAGACCTTTGTGTCATTTGCTTATGTGCTTAACTTGTGATCTTGCTTAAACTCTGGTTATGAGTTAGACATAGTTGATACAACAAGATCAAACAGAGTTTGTCAAAGTTTTTCTTTCTCTCTCAGTTTGTCAACTGAGTTGCTTGAGGACAAGCAAGGTTTTAAGCTTGGGGTAGTTGATACATCTCCATCGTATCTACTTTTCCAAACTCTTTTGCCCTTGTTTTGGACTCTAATTTGCATGATTTGAAAGGAACTAACCTGGACTCGCTGTTTTCAGCAGAATTGCCTTGGTGTTATTTTTGTGCAGAAATCAAAGTTTTCCAAACGTCCTGAAAATTTACGGGGAGCAGTTTTGGAAAATAAGAAAAATATCTGCGCCAAGTTCCACCTCAGGGGTGGGCCACTGGGCCACAAGCCCTGGCTCCGCCACCGCCCCCTGGTGGCGGTGGGCAGGCTTGTCGGGCCCACATGGCTCTGCCGCCCCCAATTCCAGCTCTATAAGATCCCTTTCGTCCCAGAAAAAATAAAAAGAGAAGTTTTCGTCGCGTTTTCGATACGGAGGCGCCGCCACCACCTGTTCTTCATCTGGAGGGCAGATCTGGAGTCCGTCTTGGGCTTCGGAAAGGGGAAATCGTCGCCATCGTCATCATCAACCTTCTTCCCTCTCCAATTCCATGAAGCTCTTCGTTGTTCGTGAGTAATCTATTCGTAGGCTCGCTAGGTGGTGATAAGTAGGATGAGATCTATCATGTAATCGAGTTAGTTTTGATGGGGATTGATCCCTAGTATCCACTATGTTCTGAGATTGATGTTGCTACCACTTTGCCATGCTTAATGCTTGTCACTAGGGCCCGAGTGCCATGATTTCAGATCTGAAATTATTATGTTGTCACCAATATATGTGTGTTTTAGATCCGATTTTGCAAGTTGTAGTTACCTACTATGTGTTATGATCCGGCAACCCCGGAGTGACGATAACCGGAACCACTCCCGGTGATGATCATAGTTTGAGGAGTTAATGTGTTCACCAAGTGCTAATGCGTTGGTCCGGTTCTTTATTAAAAGGAGAACCTTAATATCCCGTAGTTTCCTTTTGGACCCCGCTGCCACGGGAGGGATGGATAATAGATGTCATGCAAGTTCTTTTCCCTAAGCACGTATGACGACACACAGAATGCATGCCTACATCACATTGACGAACGGGAGCTAGCCACATATCTCTCCGTGTTATAGTTGTTGCATGATGAATATCATCTACTTGTCTTGCTCTGTTGCTGCTACTATTACTGTTGCTACTGCTGTTACTTGTTTTGCTCTGCTGCTGCTACTACTGTTGCTATTACTGTCGCTTGCTACTGTTGCTATTTGCTACTGCTGTCACTACTGCTGCTCCTTGCCGCTGCTATTACTCGTTACACTGCTGCTACCTGCTACAATTTTGGTTCGCTGATCGTTGACGGGAATTGACAATTTCCGTCAATGAGGCAACTTGGCGCCATTGATACAATCGTTAGGAATAGTCTGCCGTCAACATATCGTTTCTGACACCGTTGTTATCATACTACTTTGCTACTGATACTTTGCTTGCACATACTAATCTTTCAGGTGTGGTTGAATCTGACACATTCAGCTGCTAATACTCGAGAGTATTCTCTCACCTCCTGTCTGGCGTACCAACAAATTTGGGTCGAATACTCTACCTTCGAAAACTGCTGCGAACCCACGCGCTGGTGGGCCATCAACAACATTCTTCTAGTTTCGTTGCCGGGGAGTGCTAGCAGAATTCTTGTGGTGCCGTTGCAGGGGAAGGTTTGTTGTCATTAGCATTCGTCTAGCCATCGCCAGAGATTGCAATCAGTTGGCAGTTACTAGCTCTTTCATGAAATGCCTGACCCGGATTGTGAGCACTTTCGCAAACATTTTGCAAAGCTTTGTACCAAATTGATTGGGCGAAATTCGCCTACCTCCTCAGCATCCATTTTCTTGGGGATTAGTGTGAGCAGCGCTCTGATTAGCTTCGCAAAACCAGCTCCATCGCAGACATACAACTTCCATACCGCGGCCGTTATGTTCGGCTTGATTACGGGCCACGCCTTCTCGTAGAAGGCTCCAATGAACCCATCCGGCCCAGGAGCGCGGTCTCGCGGTAGTTCATTGATCGCAGCAAGCACTTATTGTTCCATGAATATTACTTCCAGGTCGTGTAGTTCCCTCTGCTCAACTTGCAAGTGTTCGAGGTCGAGAGTGAACTCTCATGCCCGATCGGTTCTGAGCAAGTTCTCGTATGCTACCGTTAGAGTCTCTTCCTTCTGTCTTTGATCAGTGAACACTTCGTTCCCCATTCTAATTCGCGGGATAATTTTTTTGCTCTCCTCCCATTGGCAAAGGCTTGGAACAGTTTCGTGTTTGCGTATCCCTCCTTTATCCGTTGATACGTCTCTAACGTATATATAATTTTTGATTATTCCATGCTATTATATTATCTGTTTTGGATGTTTTATATGCATTAATATGTTATTTTATATTATTTTTGGGACTAACCAATTAATTTGGAGCTTAGTGTCAGTTTTTGTTTTTTTCCTTGTTTTTGAGTATTGCAGATAAGGAATATTAAACAGAGTCCAAACGGAATAAAAAAATTGGGAATGATTTTTCTTGGACCAGAAAAACCCAGAAAACTCAGAGATGAGGGCATGAGAGTCGTTGTGTGGCGACAAGCCACACGGGCGTGCCCTAGGGGGGGCGCCCCCTCGCTTGTGGCCCCACGACAACCCTCATAACCCTATTATTCGGCCTATAAATTCACAAATATTCCATGGATACCAGAGCGAGCCACAAAAATAATTTTTCGCCGCCGGAAGCCTCTGTTCCCGTGAGATCCAATCTCGGAGCCTTTTCCGGTAATCTGCCGGAGGGTGAATCAATCACGGAGGGCATCTACATCAACTCCATTGCCCCTCCGATGATGCATGATTAGTTCACCACAGACCTTCGGGTCCATAGCTAGTAGCTAGATGACTTCTTCTCTCTCTTTGTTCTTTAATACCATGTTCTTCATGATCTTCATGAAGATCTATCTGATGTAATACTCTTTTGCGGTGTGTTTGTTGAGATCTGATGAATTGTGGGTTTATGTTTAGATTATCTATGAATATTGTTTGAAACTTCTTTGAATTCTTATATGCATGATTTCATATTTTTGCAAGTCTCTTCGAGTTATTGGTTTGGTTTGGCCAACTAGATCGGTAATTCTCTGCAAGTACATCAAATTTAGAATTTGCTGTGTTTGTGTGTTTCAGAGACGATTCGATGGACGATTACAAGGTAGAAATAGATGTTCAGTCTTACTTGACGATTGTAGACGGAAACGAGTGTACAAAAGAGGCTATATTATTGTTGCTATATTGTTGTTGGATGATGCAAAGTAAGATTATGTTGAGTTGGTGATGTTTTCATGTCAATTGGCTGTTAAAATGTTGCACTATAGCTGCTTTTTGTTTGCTGAAATGTATACCTGGGCTGTGAAGACGCAAGGGCATAGAAGTCTTCTTTGGATGGTGTTAGTCTCAGTTAGTCACTAATGGTATTTTGGCTAGAGAAAACTGAAAGTAGCGCTATATTGGCATGTTTGTTTTTCATAGTGGTATTTTGGCAAGTTTAGTTTTTCATAGTGGTATTTTGGCTATTGTCCTCTTTTCAAATCCCAGATCCGCCACCTGCTCCCCAATCTGCCATGAAACTGACCTGCGTGGCCACCCCCGGCAGCGGCGGTGGTGGCGGCTACCACTCGCCGGCGAGCCACTTGCTGGAGCTGGAGGGGATACGCCTCCTGCTCGACTGCCCCGTCGACCTCTCGGCCCTGGCAGCATTCACCCCGGTGCCGCTCGGCGCGGACTGCGGTGACGCGGGGGACCTCATCCGCGCGGTGCCCTACTACTGGTCGCCGGCGGCGTCCGCCGCCGCCAAAGCAGGTGGCGTGGATGCCGTGCTCGTGTCGTCCGCCACAGGGATGCTTGGGCTCCCCTTCCTGACCCGGCTCCCAAGCTTCGCAAACACCAAGGTGACTCCCATCCCCGCTGTTCTTTGATGCATAGCACCCTAGATTGCAAACTAGTATTGTTTAGGCTGCAGTTTGTCTTAGCAATTTGAACGATTGCTGTTTTTATTTTCAAGTGAAGAGGTGTGCTTCATGTTTGAAACTGCTGTCACATGTTAGTGCATTCATTTTGCGCTATTCAGATTATCTGAAAGAACAAGCTTGCTGAATGTGAAAGCCAATAGTCTGAACTCTGAAGGATAGATGAGTTAGCTCATTGTCTTTTCTTTTGTCTGCGGATAATTAACTTCTGTACAGAAAAATTTGAGCCGATGTTCTATTTTAAGAAAATAATGAAAATAAATCCGCTCCTGTATGAGTCCCAAGGGCATGCTCATTGGTCTTTTTATCTCGATTGCTGACAATTAATATCCTTAGGTCCCTTTACTGCAAAGTGGAACTTAGGGCCTGAATGCCTGTGCCTTTTTTTTGCCAAAGCAACAGTGGGGAAGTTTGGTCATATACAATTACCAACGGATCGAAGTATATTATGTTGTTTGTAAAATCTTCTGTGAGATGAAAACTTCACCTTCATAGGTAGGTGCTAATGCATACAATGAAATACAGACCGTGATTGTTGACTCTCTGTATGAAACCATGAATAGGTTTATGTTACAGAATTAGCTGCAAAAATTGGAAAGCTGATGATGGGGGAGCTCTTGGAGATGCACTCTGAGTTTCTAAGCTATTATGGGCCAGACACAGATGGGCCACCCAAGTGGATGCAAGGGGAGAAACTCCATCAGCTCCTGTCGTCGTTGCAGAATATAGTGATTGAAGATGAGGGAATCGATTTAGCTCCGTTAATGCCTCTCTACAGGTACACATTATTTAATAGGCCATATACTTGCTGAATTGCATATTGTGATGCCCTTTTACTATAGAAAAAATTATATGCCCAGTTTCCCATATTTATCCTTGACCTTTAGAAATTGTTTCCGCTGGTTAATTAAAGTTTGATAATTTTAGAGGGTGTGCTAGGAGCAAATAGTATCCAACCAGATCCATAAATTGAAAACTGCCAAATTCTAACATTTTACTAGTCAAGTAGCAAATTTCAAAGTTTAATAGACACCAATTCATTCATGAATATATGGTAAGTAACATATGATAGTTTTTTTTAACCTGGAGTTACTTGAAATACATACTTGACTCTGTAATTTCATGTACGCATCTGATAGGACACATGTTTACATCCCTAGTAACCTAGCTTGGTGTTAGGCCAGTGTTGTTGATAACAACTGAAAATGCCATTTGAGTAAAAGAAGATCTACGTGCTTCCATATGCTTAGTATGTCAGTTACATGCGAATAAAGCAGACTAGATTTTAGTTCTTGCAAGGAAATATGTGAGATTGGACCATATGGTTGCCATTCAGTTATGTGACTGCATAGAAGATTCACTACTTAATAATGACATCAATAGTACTCTATCATCCTGCTTTCTTATCTTAATTGGATTACACCTGTTGCAGTGCCCCAAACATAGAAGAATGCATGCGAAAAACCCAGACTGTGAAATACGGAGAGGAGGTTTGCTTCAATGGCATGACGCTGCTGAAAGCCTCTAGCTCTGGCCTGGAGCTTGGCAGTTGTGTCTGGTCAATAAAGGGTCCAAGAGCAAGTATTACCTACTTGCCGAGCACAGTGTTTGTGTCAGCCCATGCCTTGGATTGCGACTATAACTCTCTGAAGGAAAATGATATCATCTTGTTTTCAGATTTCTCATCCTTGAATGTCATGGATGCGAATAATGAGAATCTGGGTGAGAATGCTATGCTTTGTGATGACTCTGTGTTGAGGTATGCTAGTGTGTCACACTTTAGTTTTGTATGACTTGTGTATGTGTGTTAAAAATAACCTTGTGCATTTCTTTTTGCATTGAATGTTACTTACAATCTTCAAGGGATGGTGGTGTTGATGAGGATGAAGATGTCCAGTGCCTGTCTAAGAATGATGATATTGCAGAGGAGATTGAGAGAATCAGTTTCATATGCTCATGTATATCAGATGCAGTTAAATCTGGAGGTTCAGTTTTAATACCAATAGGACGACTTGGGGTTATTCTTTTAATTTTGGAACATATATCAGAAACGCTACATTCTTTCAACATGAAGGTAATTGTAGTAGTTCTTGACCCCTTGTTATTGTATAGTGGACTCTTGTTAATATTAATATTAATGTTAAAATATATTTTTATTGTGCTTTTTGTGAGTCAGGCTTTGTTTTACTTAGGATATGCATGGTTTTGCTAATGGTGAAATGTGAAGTTGCCGATGCCTGACTTGCAGTCAACAGACTGTAAGATGATTAAGTTTTAAAGAGTGTTTAAAGATGCATGTGGTACAAAGGGTGTTTTAGTTCTACACTGTAGTCATTTAAATATCAAGCTCCTTTAGTTCTACTATATGAAATATTATGCCCATTCGAAATCACTCTCTGCATCACTTATTTGTCTTCTCACATGTTTTGCATCTGTTGTTTTGGGCTAACATTTTTTCCCTGTTTGAGTCAGGTACCCATATTTATGATTTCTGGTGCAGCAGAAAAAATAATATCATTTACCAATGCCGTGCCAGAATGGCTATGCAAGCCACGCCAAGAAAAGGTCATTCCCTTCTCACTATGGCTATTTTGACATATGAACTTAACATGGTCTTACTGCAACACTATTTATCCTGCAGCTATTCTCGAGGGATGAGGAGGCATTATTCGGCCATGTGGAGCTTCTGAAGGAAGGCAGACTATTTCTGTTTCCTCATCTATACTCAAAGGGCCTGCTGTAAGAAGTTTATCAAAATTTTATTGTTAGTTATTACCTTTTACAACTATAGATGATATGTAACCTTAAGATTGTTTAGTTTAGGATCGCTAACTTTGACTTTATCATCACTTTTACTCTCCTTATAGAAAGCTTGGTACTGGCTGTTTCTTATTTTGGTTTTGGTTGTTTGTTAATTTATGGAGGTCCAACAATATCTGGTTGCTACCTTGACATACCCTGCTTTTTATTCATGTGAGCTCACCAGAACAGTTGGATTTCAATTACTTTTTTTATGTTGTTTCCTGCATTTTCTGCTGTGTAACAACGCTAGAATCCTTTCAGGGCAGTGTGGAAGGAGCCCTGCATTGTATTTTGTCCAGACTGGAGCCTTAGGCACGGCACAGCAGTCCATTTGCTTCGTCGGTGGCATGCAGATAAACGGAATCTTCTTGTTTTGGAGGTAAACAGGCGTCCAAGCATTTCACCAAATGTGGCATAATCTTAACTGCTGTTGGTGGCACTAAATACGTAGTAATTAATTTACATGCAGCAAGGAGTTGATGCTGAGTTGGCTCTTAAGCCTTTCACGCCTGTGTCGATCCAAGTTCTTGAATGTTCTTTCCTTTCTGGAATAAAGTATGTCGAGACTTGAAAAGGTTATGTTTATGTCTCTTATTCATAGTAACAAAGCAGAATATGTCCACTAAAGGCTCAAGTTTCTTCTTGACAGGGTGCGGAAAGTCAATCCATTGCTGTCAGTTCTCAAACCGAAGCTCGTTCTGGTATACTTATTTTCCCACACCCTTTGGTGGAGCCACTTTTCTTCATTTCCTCACTCTATACTGTACCCTTGCAGTTTCCTGAAGATCTGAAGTCACGGTGTCCATTAAAGGAGGACGCCCCATGGTCATACCTGTACTACTCCAAGGGCAAAACCATCGAGGTCCCTAACATACGAGAAGACTTCGAGGTGCGACTTGCAGCCGACGTCGCCTTCGGGCTGCAACCTAGGCAGTTGGACAAGGCCGTCGCCGTCGCGAGGCTGAGGGCAAAGCTCCATCTCAGCAACGGGCAGTACGTGCTGGTAGCAGCTCCGAACGATCAGCCTGACCAATCTAACCGGCAGTTGCTTCACTGGGGAGCTGTCGATGCAGGCAGTGTCCTGTCAGCCTTGCAGGAGAAGGGGATGGAATGTGCTTTTCATGCAGACGACGATGATAGCTCAGCGGGTTGCGAGCGCTCGATTTTGATAACTGGCCCGGGAGAAGCTCTGGTGAAGATAACATCTGAAAGGACGGTGATCTACTGCGACGACAAGGGTGCGGCCAGGCGGATCTACGACGCTCTCGGCAGCGTTTGTAATGGGATCTAGTTACATGCCGCCGCGGCCGCTGCTGCTGCACAAAATGGTAGGATTCAACGTGGTGTTGGTGAAATGCCAGGTCATCTGAAGCAGAGATATTACTAGAAACAACGCATTCGCGGGTGTGTTTTTGCAGGGTTATCAAAAGTGAAGCAGTGGTACCACCTGTGTGTTGATCCGCATGAGGCAAGTCGGTATGCGGCGGCGGCGAGGAGGCTCCAGCGGGGGCGACCTGAGAACACACGAGCTGTGGAATCGAGGAGAGGAGCTCGTCGTCTCGTGTGTTCCCAGTTCGACCCCGCAGGAACTTCCTCGCGTATCATCTTGTTATTATATAAGCTGACCCAAATGTATGGCTGTACATCCTCTTCTTCAGGCTTATTGTAACTGACCTGCAGCGATCGACTCTACTTATAGCTTTTCGTGCCACTCAAGGAGGAAGGGGATTGGTGTTGTACAATGTACTGCTGCATTTCCCCTCGCAGGCAGGCACAAGTGAAGTACAGTACCGCAATCGTCGGTGCGTCGATGTCGGAGATAGCCGGAGGGAGGGAGGGAGGGAGCGAGTACAACTTGTTGTACTGCAGGCAGAGCCAGCGTTCCTCCCCCCGGCCCGGCAGTAGGACGGCCTGTACTGCAGACTCTGCAGCCACCCGTTGTGATGCACAACCTTGGGCTCGCAGCTTTATTTGCGTAGATTGCTGCAGAATTGGTGACCATCCCCATGTGCAGGTCTGACAATTAGCAGGAGCACTCGTCATTCGGCAGCTCTGATCTGGAGTTCATCTCATCGGTCGCAAATTTACCACTGAGGGCTTGTTCGGTTAATCCCTTTCACCAGGGGATTGGAGAGGATTGAAGGGGATTGAGGTGGAATTTGACTTCTAGGGAATTTAATCCCTCTCAGCCTTCTCCAAACCCCTTCGAATTTGAAGTAACCGAACAAAGCCTGAATGTGTTAGTATCCCATATGACGTGCCTTTCTATCGGCACAATGCGACAGTCCATAGCAAAGAGGGAGCAGAAGAAAGAAAAAAAAAATCCATTTTAAACCCCCAAATTCATAGAGGTTTGGCTACAAGTTTGGCGAAATAAACCGTGAAGTCGAAATCTCGATCAATTACATTCTGAACTATGTAATCCTAATCTAAATTAAACTTTGAAGTCATTTGGCAAACGAGGATCATGGACTATGTCCGGGATTGATGCCATTTCACGCTGTTCCTCGTTCGGCCCGTCCGTTTTAGATTTTTTCCTTCTATAAAACATGCAGTCTTGTTTCCCTTTTAAAACTGCAAAAACAAGCACGGAGGGACCTCCCTTTTCCTGCTGTGTTCACTTGCTCCCTTTTTCTTCCTTTTCTTTTTTTATTTTCCTTTTTTCCTTCTCCTTTTATTTTTATTTTTTGTTTTACAATTTTTCTTAAATTCGTGGCTCTCTTAATAGGAAATAGAAAACAAAAAAAGAAAGTCGTGAACTAGATTTTCAAAATGAAAAGAGGGTCATGAATTTTCTAATATGTTCGCGTACTTCAAAATATGTTCGTATTTTCTAATTTTGTTTGGAATTTTGGAAATCGTTTTTGTTTTCAAAAATTGTTAACAAATTAAGAAAACGTTTGGGATTTCAAAATTTGTTCAAGTTTTCAAAAAATGTGTGGAGTAAAAAAATTAGAATTCCAAAAATATTTTGTTTTCCTAAATTTTTGAGAAACATACAAAAATTTGTAAAGTTGTTTTGGATGTGCCTCTTCGATGAGATTCAAAAAAGAAATCGCGCTTTCTTTATAGCACCGATAGCGATTAGCTCCAGTGGCTAGTGGAACATATTCAGAAATTAAAAGTGAAAGGATCGATATGGTTGACTAGAGGGGGGGGGGTGAATAGGCAACTACCAATTTTTAGCTTTTCTTAGTAAATAAGGATTAGCAATCATAAAGGTTCTCTAAAATGATACTAGGTGAGCAACCTATATGGTGCTAGTTACAACAAGTAAAGAAGCACGTAAGAGATACTCTACAACAACAACAAATACAAAGTAAAGGTAAGAGATAACCACAAGTGGAACCGATGAAGACGAGGATGTGTTACAGAAGTTCCTTCCCTTTGACAGGAAGTACGTCTCCGTTGGAGCGGTGTGGAGGCACAATGCTCCCCAATAAGCCACTAGGGCCACTGTATTCTCCTCATGCCCTCGCACAATGCAAGGTGTCGCGATTCCACTATTGGTGCCTTTGAAGGCGGCGACCGAACCTTTACAAACAAGGTTGGGGCAATCTCCACACAAAGCTTGGAGGCTCCCAACAAGACCACGGAGCTTCACCACAATGGAATGTGGCTCCGAGGTGACCTCAACCGTCTAGGGTGCTCAACCACCCAAGAGTAACATGATCCGCAAGGGATTAGTAGGGGGAATCAAATATCCTTTGATGGAAGTGTAGATCAAGGCCTTCTCAAGCAATCCCTAGAAAATCAACAAGGTTGATTGGCTAGGGAGAGAGATTGGGCTAAAATGAGCTTGTGTAGCAACAATGGAGCTTACAGGGGTTAAAGATGAGCTCTAGGAAGAATAAGATGCCTTTATATAGTAGGGGGGCAGATCCACCCGTTACCCACCTACCACATAAATGCATGAGCGGTACTACCGCTCCTGGAGCAGTACTACCACTCAGCTTCTCACCAACCACAGTAGTACCGGGATACTACCGTGCCACCACCTCCGTGGAAAAGTATGCGAGAAAAAGCCCGTCGGTGCGGTAGTAAATTAATACTACCGCACTGAGGGCGGTAGTACCGCCCTTGGAGCGGTAGTAAAAAACTACTACCGTACTTCGGGCGGTAGTACCGCTCCTGGAGCGGTAGTAAAAGTTTACTACCGCACCTGGGGCAGCAGTACCGCTCTTGGAGCGGTAGTAAAAATTTACTACCGCTCTGAGAGCGGTACTACCGCTGGTACAATGGTACTACCACTTACCCTTTTCGCATAGGCATAGAAAACACATATTGGTGCTCCATTGAGGCCAAAATATGGGTGGGTGCATGACGTGTGTGCGTGAGGATTCCACCCAAACTTTTCCGACGCGAACCCCCTCTTAATAAGAAGACTTTCCTATGACTCAAACTAGGAAGAGAAAGGTAGAAGAAAATCCATCTTCGAGAACCTTCGAGGGGCGTCGAGTCATCTTGTGCCTAGAAGAGAATATTCTAAAATGCTCAGGACACAAGATTAGTCCGCACAACAATTGTCATCAATCACTAAAACCACTTAGGAGAAATATGCCCTAACAATCTCCCCCTTTTTGGTGGATTGATGACAATGTTGGATTTGCACAGAACAATATAGATAGGCATATGTAAACTCCAAAGATATCACAAGGGGACTAGTTTCCTCTGGGTATGTGCATACCAACAACTAACCACAGAGAGAACACCCCCCTAGATTATATAGACTAAGCCATCCTTACTACATATGTACGAGAGATGTAAGAATATTGAAGCATGGCAAAGCATGTGAGCAAAGGAATACAGACACAAGATACTATGTCTCACAGGCTAATAACAAGATAGATAAAACTGATAATACTGAGACTAAAGATAAGGAAGAGAAAACATATATATCACATCATGATAGGGTCTGACGACTCATAGTCTCAACCATAAAGCAAAAGCAACGAACAAAAGCAACAAAGTTTTATCAAACCAAATAACCAGAAAACCTAGAGAACGAGAAAATCCTACACTCTCTCCCCCTTTGGCATCGGAACACCAAAAAGGCAGAGAGGAGCCCTACGACCCAGGTGGTAGAAACATCAGTCGGTGTCCTCCTCATCACGATACTCCTCATCTGAGTCATCATCGGTGTCCTCCTCAGATGCAGCCCACTGAAACTGGTGCTTCGCCATCCATTCAGCCTCCGGGGTGATCTCGCGCTCAGAACCGCTGGAGAAGGGCAGGTCAAGCTTCCTCATGATCAATTTGTCGCGCTGGCGACTCTCCTTCTGAGCAACATGGGTCCTGTACTGGCCCTTGGCCTGCATGCAGAACAGGGTCTTCATCCTGTCGGTGAGCCGTGTGGCCCATGATGGTTCCGCAGAGGCAGGCGTGTGGGAACCCTCACCCTGTCGGTGAGCCTCTGGAGGGGCCTCATCCCCAGCCACATCCTCATCAGAATCCCTTGGGGCAGCAGGACGAGAGGAGGTGTTTGCCCATTTGTCCTTCTGGCGCAGTTTGATGGGCTCATGGCGGACCCAATCAGGAGCAAGAAACTCAGCCCCGGGAAAAGTGTTGGTCCAAGTGGTCTTGATGAAGTAGAACAGGTAGGGACCGTAGATTGGGACCTTACGGTTGATGACAGCGGAGTACAGCTCACTCCACATGACATGGGAGACATCAAGGGGCTGGCACTGACGATTCTTCCCCTTCTCACACATTAGAAGCATGTCTACCAGGTAAGAGTGAACCTGGTCCATGTTGCCAACCCTGGGAAACAGCGTGTTGCAAAAAATGCGGTGCATCACATCAAAAAAGGGGTTCATGACATAAGATACCTCGCCAGCTGGGGTGTGCTTCACAGTGAGGTAAGGGTGCAGCTTCTCCTTGGCAGCAGCTTGAGGCTTGGCATGGGGGCGCAAGCCAACACGAGTATTAAGGCCCTCATCCCGAACCTGAAGGAGATCCATGAAAATCTTCCAGGTAGCAGTCAGCTGCACTCCATTGGTCAATCAAGTCATAGTAAGAGCATCATCATGGTGAAAGTGCACTGTAGCAAAGAAGTGAACCACAATCGAAATATCAAAATCTTGGTGAAACGAGATGAGGTCCGTGATACGTCTCAAACATATCTATATTTTTTGATGGTTTCATGCTGTTATCTTGTCATCTTTGGATGTTTTATGTACCTTTTATATCTTTTTTGGGACTAACTTATTAATTCAGTGCCAAGTGCCAGTTCCTGTTTTTTCTGTGTTTTTGGCTCTTTTCAGATCTGATTTTGGAACGGAGTCCAAACGGAATAAAATCCCCAAAATGAATTTTTCCCGAACAGAAGAAGATCAGGGGGCTTGAGGGCCAAGCCAGGAGGGCTACAGGGGGGCCACAAGCCCCCTATCCGCTACCAGGGGGGCGGACAGCAGGCTTGTGGCCTCCCTGGCGCCCCCCTGACCTAGCTCCTTCGCCTATATATTCCCTCAAATACAGAAAAAAATCAGGGGATCCACGAAAATACTTTTCCGCCGCCGCAAGCTTCCGTTTCCGCGAGATCTCATCTGGAGACCCTTCCCGGTGCCCTGCCGGAGGGGACTTTGGAGTTGGGGGGCTTCTACATCATCATCATCGCCCTCCAATGACTCGTGAGTAGTTCACTTCAGACTTACGGGTCCGTAGTTAGTAGCTAGATGGCTTCTTCTCTCTCTTGGATCTTCAATACAAAGTTCTCCATGATCTTCATGGAGATCTATCCGATGTAATCTTCTTTGGCGGTGTGTTTGTCGAGATCCGATGAATTGTGGATTTGTGATCAGATTATCTATGATATATATTTGAGTCTTTGCTGATTTCTTATATGCATGATTTGATATCCTTGTAAGTCTCTCTGAGTCTTGGGTTTTGTTTGGCCAACTAGATCTTTGATTCTTGCAATGGGAGAAGTGCTTGGTTTTGGGTTCTTACCGTGTGGTGACCTTTCCCAGTGACAGTAGGGGCAGCAAGGCACACATCGTGTAGTTGCCATCAAGGGTAACAAGGTGGTCTTTGTCGTAGATATGAGATTGTCCATCTACATCATGTCATCTTGCTTAAGGCGTTACTCTGTTCTTTCGGACTCAATACACTAGATGCATGCTGGATAGCGGTCGACGCGTGGAGTAATAGTAGTAGATGCAGAAAGTATCGGTCTACTTGTTTTGGACGTGATGCCTATAGATATAATCATTGCCATAGATGACGTCACGACTTTGCGCAGTTCTATCAATTGCTCGACGGTAATTTGTTCACCCACCGTCTACTTGCTTTCATGAGAGAAGCCACTAGTAAACACTACGGCCCCCGGGTCTATTCACACCTATCGTTTCCACTTTCGCTTTTACTTTGCTTTGTTACTTTGTTGCTTTCAGTTCTCACTTGGCGAACAATGTATAAGGGATTGACAACCCCTTCATAGCGTTGGGAGCAAGCTTTTTGCGTTTGTGCAGGCACTTGTGATACTCCTTCACTAGATCGATACTTTGGTTCTCAAACTGAGGGAAATACTTACCACCGCTGCGCTACATCACCCTTTCCGCTTCGAGGGAACACCAACGCAAGGCTCCAAGGCCACGGGGGGAATCCTTTGCATATTTGCCTAGGAAGTCCCTTAAGGCGTAGCCGTAGCAGGAGGATTCCTGGTGCCGTAGCACGTTTCTGGCGCCATTGGAAGGTCTTTTGTTGCAGTAGCAGAAATATTTCTGGCGCCGTTGCCGGGGAAGGAGAGATCTATCCAAGTAGGTCTCACAAACTCATCCCTTGCATTTACTTTTTTGCCAGTTGCCTCTCGTTTTCCTCTCCCCCACTTCACATTTGCCGTTTTCTTTTGCCTTTCTCCTTTGCCTTTTTCGTTTGCCTTTTCCGTTCGCCTTCTTGTTGCTTTGGTTGCTTGTGTTACCATGTGCCTTCAATATGCTTGCATCTTCGCTTGCTGAAAATCCATTGATATGGATCCTCATCCACTTGCTAATCTCTTTAAGAGATCCACTTATGTGGAACCAATTGCTAGTGAATTGAGTGCACTTGACTATCTTTATGGAGTTTTGCTTGAGATGCGTGAATCTGAAAATTGTGATGAAGAAACTTATGAAGTGATTCACGAGGGCTCCTTGAATGAAAAGCATGATTGCAATGGTTTCACTATAAATCCTATTAGTGACAATCATGCTAAAATATGAAAAACCCTAAGCTTGGGGATGCTAGTTTTGCTATGTCCCCTACTTGTTGCAATAATCATGATTGGGGTGATGATCTTTCTTATGATCTTGAAAATTTGTTCAAGCCTCATGATGATTATGATATTTGCAACAATATTGAAAGTGGGATTGGAGAAGTCATGACTTTGGTTGATGACAATCCCACTATTTTTGAAGAGCGTCAACTTTGCATGCACGTGGATCATGAAAAGAATATCCTTTGTGATAGTTACATTGTTGAATTCAAATATGATCCCACATGTAATGAGAGAGGAAAATATTATGGTAGAAACTTTCATGTTACTAAATCACCTCTCGTGATGTTGAGATTGCTCTTGTCTCTTTCTTCTTCCTTGCATATGACAGCTATTGGTTGTCTTGTCAATTTGTTTTCCTATAAAATGCCTATTCATAGGAAGTATGTTAGACTTAGATGTGACTTTCACATGCTTTATGATGCTCTCGTTGTGCTTCAATTCTTGTCTTTTGTGAGAGGATCATTGAATGCCTAGCTAAGGGCGTTAAACAATAGCGCTTGTTGGGAGGCAACCCAACGAATCTATCCTTTTTCTTTTTGTTTTGTGTTTTCCAAACTTTCATAATTCTGTTATGATTGTGTCTTTTGTGTTTCTTTTTGTGTTTGTGCCAAGCAAAACCGTTATGATTAGTCTTGGGGATGATCGTTTGGTCATGCTAGAAAAGACAGAAACTTTCTGCTCATGAAAAGAATTTTCTTTTTTTCTTCTGTAAGAGCTTTTGAGTTGATTCTTATTGCTGCTGATTTCTACGCAAATTCTTTAGACTGTCGTAATTTTTCAGAATTTTTAAAGTACCAGAAGTATACGAAATATACATATTGCTACAGACTGGTCTGCTATTAACAGATTCTGTTTTTGTTGTGTTGGTTGCTTATTTTGATGAAACTATGGATAGTATCGGGGGTATTAGCCATGGAAGATTGAAAATACAGTAACCCAACATCAGAATAGGTACTTGGTTGCTACAGTACCTAAGTGATAGAGCATAATATATCTCCATATGTGGTTTTGGTAATTGATGACAATCCCTATGAACTAATGGTTGCCTTAAGTTATATTTATAGGATTTGTCCATAGGCACTTCTTGAAGTCCATCTGTTGGGTTCAAGGAGTTTATATGTTGACCAAGATGTTATTCAAGGTATTATCCAAAGAATGGTCATAGAAACACTAGGTTGATCAAGATCTCAGACTAAGAGCAAATCAAGATGATCAACACACAAAGCGTATAAGATGTACCGAGAGGGATCAAGTGATCCCATGGTATGGTAAGCATTGTCCATTACGTGTTTGTGTACTAACCCATGGTCTTTGTGAGACTCCTATGTGGGGGTTAGGTGTGTTTCCATTGGGCTTGCATCAAAAGGAAGATCTCATACGACCCATGAAGGATGACGTCAAGTGGTGATCGTCATCAAGATTGTGGTGTGCAAGTTCAAGCGGATCAGCACGAATATATCATTGAAACTATTGTCAATGATCATGTGCTGACAAGGACAACCTCATGTGCTAACAAGGACAAGATCAAGATAAGCATTCCTGAGCACTACATGCTTGATTCTTGTGGATGTTCACATGGTGGACAAGACAAGATCAAGATAAGCATTCTTGAGAACCTCATGCTTGATTCTTGTGGATGTTCACTTGGTGGACAAATGAAGATGAATACATAAGCTAGGCTTTCCGCATTGTGTATGGGAAAGCTACTTGAAGACTTCATCATGTCTTGCTTTCAACTTGAGCCAAGAAGGAACAACAACATCAAGCTCAGGTGAAAGGGCTAACTCAAAGGTATCAGTTCCTTTGATGTTAGTTGTGCGGAGTGATGATCAGCGAATAAAAGTATACACTCAAGTATGGATCATCAGTACTCTTTTATGATTCTTGAGTCCTTAGGGATCCCGCACTATTAAGAGGGGATCACAGGTTTTGCGATGAACTTGCTCAAACTACATCTTCACTTTCTGTTCAGACCACATCTCCACTGCTCTGCTGTTATCTGAAAACAGAACCAGTGCCTCGGACATCCGGCCTCCTCCGGACGTCCGACGGCCGGACGACCGACAACTTCGTAAATCCGGAATCCTATACCAGAGAAATCAAAGCCATATAACTCGGACTTCCGGCTCCCTCCGGACGTCCGAGGCCCGGATGTCCGGCCAAGTCCCGGAAATCCGGAAGCCTGCACCAGTAGAAGTTGAGTTCTATATCTCGGAAATCCGGCTACCTCCGGACGTCCGAGGGCCGGACGTCCGGTCAAGCTCCGGAAATCCGGAGGTCAACACCAGTAGAATGTGTGCACTATACCTCGGAAATCCGGCTTCCTCCGGATACCCGAGCACCGGATGTCCGAAACCCATCGGAAATCCGGAAGCCACCACCAGTAGAACTTGTGCTGTATAACACGGACTTCCGGGTCACTCCGGACGTCCGTAGAATTATGAATTCAAATATGTTTAGGCACACCTACAGGCCTCGGACGACCGACCCCTGTCGGACGTCCGGTCGCTGTTTAATTCAAAATAGTTTCAGTCGTATCTACAGGCCCCGGACGACCGACCCCTGTCGGACGTCCGACCCCTCGCGGTCGCCCGGACTTCCGACAACTGTCGGACGTCCGGACCCTGTGTGACTTAAAGTGTCCCCAACGGCTCTTTTTCTCTCCACACTATAAATACCCCCCCTCCCACTTTGTGAGAGGGTTGCCGAACACAGCCATGTCCTCATAAGAACACATTTCCACCTCACACACATTTGCTCACTCCAAATCTTAGATCCCAAGAGCATTTGTGAGCCCCTTTGGGAGTTGTTCCAATCAAAAGATAGATCGTCTCCCTCTCCTTCTCTCAACCCAAGCTATTTGTGATTTGAGCAAGTTTTGAGCATTCCCCGTGATCTTGTTACTCTTGGAGGTTGGAGACTCCAAGGCGGTAGGAGTTCTTCGGAGAGGAATCAATCTGTGTGATTTCCCCCGGAAAAGTTTGTGAGGGTTTGGAAGCCACCTCAAAGGCTTACCACTAGTGGTTGAGAAACGCCTTCGTGGTGTTATCTCAAAGGTAGAATAGGGTGAGCCTTCGTGGCGTTGGTGTGCCTTCGTGGTAACATCCACCTCTCTAACGGTGACTAGCTTCCCTCCAAGGAAGTGAACATCGGGATACATCTTCGTCTCAGTGACCTTGGTTATCCTTAACCCTAACTCCTTACTTGTGGTTTACTTGTGTTATTTGAGCATACATACATTGCATATTGCTTGTGCTCATTATATTGTGTTGGCCATTTCTTGTACAAGATTAATCATTCAAGCACACCCTCTATATCTACACGTTCATACTTTCATCCCTTGATGCATCGTGTTGATATAGTGTGATCTAGTATCTTGTGTTGTTCTCCTACTTGTCGTGTGATATAGCTCAAGTAAGTTTGTGTAACTTACTTGTGCTTGTTAGTAACTGTATTGTGTCCATCTTGGTAGATCTTGTTGTTGATACACGTTGCAGTGCCTAGTGCATTTAGGATTTGTGCTTGACAAGTACCCTCTTAGTTTATTTCCGCATTAGGTTCAAGCCAAATCCGAAGAAGTTTTTAAATAGCCTATTCACCCCCCTCTAGGCGTCATCGAGGTCTTTTCAATTGATATAAGAGCTAGGTCTCTCTTTAATTAGGTTTCACGACCTAGAGAGTATCGATGTCGACTATTGGATTAGTGCACAATGGCATCTTTGACTTTGATGGCACAAATTATACCCTATGGAGAATTCGTATGCTTCATCACTTTCGGGCCATGGGCCCAAATACTTTACGAATTGTTCTTGTAGGGATTGCCGACAAAAGGGATGATGCATCTTCATCTACTAATGAAATGTATCTTGATTGTGAGGCCTTTCTTGCCATTCATCGAACCATAAGTCCTGAAGTGTTCAAGTCTATCTCGACTTGCAAGTCAGCTCATGAAGTTTGGACTAAACTTGAAGATATATATGGTGGGTCCAATCTTGATGAAGACGGTATTATGATGAAGGAGTTGGTGCATGAGCTCTTCACTCTTTTCGATCTTAAAGAGTCCACCACTACTCCCATATCCGATTGCTTGCACACCTCAGCATCTTCAATCTCACAAGGTAATGACATGGTGAGTGAAGAAATATATGTTGATGAAAATGGCATAGCCTCTATGGACACGAGCATATCTAGCACCACACATAGTGTAAATTATTGTGCTGATAGGTCATGCATTTCACCTAAGGATTCCTTGACAAATGTCTGTGGTGATATGCCTGCTTCCTCGTGTCCTCTTGATCAAAATATCTTGTTTCTCCCTAGTTGCTCTATGACTAACCATTTAGGGGAAATCAAGAAATATAAAGTACTTTTGGCTAATGAAGAATCTGATTCACCAAAAGAATCATCATCAACTCCTCCAGTTCACATGTGCCTCATGGCAAGAGGTAATAATGAGGTATCATCTTCCCTGTGCAATAACGATGATATTTGTGATGAGGATGATGATGATGATTTGACCGAAAATATCTATGTGATCAGTAAAATTCTTCATAAAGCTAAAAATAACGCTCTTCAAAGATTCCAAGATGTTCTTGCTTACTTTGAAAACTGTAATGATTCACTTAATCATGAACAAGCTAAAAGTGAACAACTTGAACATGAACTTGAGAAGAGTCATCAAGCATGTAGAGACTTAAGATCTTCAAAAGGAGAGATTGAAGTTGCTCATGATAAACTTAAAAGGGACTTTGAGGTCCTTCTCCTTGAATGCAATAATGTCAAAGGAGAGCTCATCAAAACCTCTAAGATCTATGAGGAGCTTCAATCTACTCATGAGAAGTCTCTATTTGCTACTTACTCCTCTCATATTGTTGATGATACTTCTACATCTAACTCTAACTCTTTTGAAGTAACAACATTGAAGGAGAATGTTGAGCTACGTGCTCAACTTGATTTACTAACTAGCAATTATGGGAAGTTGGAAGAAAACCATGTAATGCTCACAAGCTCTCATGCCGATCTTCTGACATCCTATAATGTGCAAAAGTTAGCTCATGAGGCTATCATCACCAAGGTAACATCAAGCGAGCCTCATGTGGACAATGGCACTACTTCTGGTCAAAGTACTATATTTCCATGTGCTAGTCCTCGTAATTCGTCTACTCATAATGTTGCTACCTCATGTGATGAATTACTTTCCTTGCCTTGTTGCTCTAACATTGAAGCCTACACTTCCTCTAGTACTTGCATTGATACTAACCATGCAGAGGAAATCAAAGAGCTCAAGGCCCAAGTCACTTCTTTGAAGAAAGACTTGGAACAGTGTCATGAAGGGATGCCCACACTCAACAACGTCCTGTGTGAGCAAACATCTTCGAATGACAAAAATGAGTTTGGAGTAAACTCAAACAAGAACAAGAGGGGCCTAGAACAAGTCAATAATTCGGCCAAAATCATTTGCTTCAAGTGCAAAGTTAAAGGGCACCATGTTAGATCTTGCCCTCTGAAGACGAAGTCTCAAAGCCACAAGCAAAAAGGGAAGCGGCCACAAACTCAATCACATATTCAACTACAAGTTGAAGGAAGGCCTCTTCCCAATAAGACCCAAGCCAACACTCCCCAAGGTGAGAAATCAACTGGGAAGAAAACAAAGGGTAGATGTTGCTACTTATGTCGTGAGAAGGGTCACGTCGCTTCGTCTTGCACGAAAGGTAACTTATCCAACCCAATCACTATTGATGATACATATTCCCTTGGGAAGGATAAGGTTGGCAATGTGTTTACCAAGTTTGTTGGTACTCAAAATGGTGTCAAGAAAAGAACCATTTGGGTTGCCAAGCCTATTGTGATTAACCTCTTAGGACCCAACGTAGTTGGGGACCAACAAGCTCAAACTTGATCAATAGGTGACCTTGGAGGACATTAGAGACTTGGATACATAATGAAGAATTAAGGGGTCTTCATCATTCATATTATCTCAAGCCAAGTCATTTGGATTATCGAGTTTCTATCTTATATCCAATGTGCCTCCTTACGGTAACTTATACTTAAACTGTTTACATTTGTTAGGTGATTGCCCCTTTGCATGTTGTGGTTTTGTACCTTGCATGCGTTTGTATATGTTGTGCTTCCAACTTGCTTATCTTGAGTAATCAAGTATGTGTATGTTGGTTTGCACATCATGTACATGTGAGTCTTGTATTGAGCCTATTTACATCTTGTCTGTATTTTTGTTGGCTCTTGTGAGAGATTAATGGATTATCCCATTGTGGGGGAGTGATGTGCTTTGCACACCTCACAATCCTATAAATGTGTATACATGGGGAATACCACTTAGTTTTGATGCTTCAAAATTATCTAGTGTCTATGTGGTATGTCTTACTCATGAGAAATTCAAATTCTATATGGTCCATTAAGTATCTCTTGTTGGTTTTAATTTGCCACTTGTTAATTTTATTGGTTTATCACATTATGGGGGAGTAATATGCTATGTGCATATTACAAACCTAGAAAATGTGTACATTTGACGTATTGCCACCTAGTGTTGATATTGTAAATTATCTTGTTCCTAGGTGGCATGTTAGCTCTACAAGTGTCATTTGCTTGCGTTTTATGGGTAAAGATGATCTTGGATATATTTGTGATCTATCAGTGAGTATCATTTCAAAAATACTTGTTGTCCTTGACAATTGGTATTCCCATCATATGATTGGAATTGATAATCATCTTTACATTGGATTTTGTGTTTCGTTTGTCTTTCTTGCCTCTTATGAATCTATTTTTAACATGTCTAGTGTGGTTATAGATATAAAGAAAGTGATGATCCCATCGTGTGCGTTTTGTATTCAAAAGCAAATTATATATAATGCACGTCCCTTGGGGGAGCTATCCTATTCCTTTTAAAAACACTCTCTTTATTCACCCATCATAAAATCATTTGATCCCCATCAAGTGTGTGTTGATGGGAGGCAAGTCTTGCTCTTTATGATGCTTTGTGCCATCATGAAAATTTGTAGAGGGCTTTGTTTGTTGGAACCTAGCTCTCTCTTAGAAACTAGATACCTTTGTTTGTTTTCCTTCAGTTGGTTTCTTGTTGCCTTCTATTTGACATATGTCAATGGATATCTCATTCCTTGATGTATCTTTTAATTGATATCTTTCAAAGTGATAGTTCTTTTGTTTTAGGATCTTATTCTCACTTGATATCTTGTCTTTTGATGACTTATCAACTTTGTGTTGAGTTGATTCTTGAGAGTCTTGAGCATGCATATCTAGCTACTATATACAACTTCTTTTGCTTGCTTTCCTCCTTTGACCCAATACATAAGGGAAACTCCACCCTGTCATAAATTGGCTAAAGTGTGCATGAACTTCAAATTCATATCTATATGCACATGTGTGTGTGGAGTTTGTCCTATGTATTGCTGGTCTTCTAACTCTTTGTTCCCAATGAGTTTGGGCACCATTTTGTTTGTTTTGTTGTTCCAGGAACAACTGGAGATGCATTGGATGCTCGGCTCACCTATAAGGAAGATGTTGAGACCATGTGATTATTGGAGCCAAGTTAGGATGATCAAAGAACAACTATCTACTACATCAATCCAATGTTGTCTCGGTAACAAGTATCCACTTCATGCATTCTTTTCTTGCAAAGGACCCAACCTGTATTTTCTTTTCCAGGTTGCATAATGGCATGAATCTCTTGATTTGTTCTCGTAGTACTTGTTTGCTTTCTCAAAGCATCCGAACGATGATGTCTTACTGCTAGTTGGGATGTCTTTGATGTTCGTATGTTGGAAGTTCATATTATACAATAAGAAAATATTAGGCCATGTGCTATGCTTCCAAGCAAAAGATCTCATTGATATATTTATGACTTCCATTTTTGGATATCTAGTGTTCTTCCTTCTTGTAACCATTTCGTGTGTACATCCTTCTTTGTGGATATATATATCATCATGATTGTCTTCTACTTAGAATCTTGGTCACATGAGAGAAGTTACATCTCTAATTGATATCCTCTTTTCTTTCACGACCACCGCTGCATTTCCTTTTTCGGTTTTGGTGGCAACGTGAAAGGATTTGTTTTGAGTGCGTATCTTATTTTCCTACATCTTTGGTGCATTCTTTGGGCGTGAAGATTATTTTTCCTCATGCTTGTCTTGATGAGGGTTTTGCCATTTTCAATTAGTATCCCTCCTCTTGACAAGATCCTTACTTCCTATCTTCACAATGGGTTGTCACAAGCGTTGGTTCTTATTTTGTTTATTAGTAAGCTTGTGAACCCAATTTCTAGTATGTGTGTGTGGGAATGATATGTCTTGCACTTTGTATCTCATATTCATCAAGACTATGTTGATGAGCAATGCTCATCCTTATCTTAAGTCTTCTCAAGTGCTTTGCCATGACTCACACACATTACTTTGGTTGAGCTTATTCTTAAGTTGCTTCCTTTACATGTTGCTCAACCATTAGTTTTGTGCAATTGATATGCCTATTGTCTCATCTATCTTCTTGCACTCGTTGTGTGTTTCTATTAATTCTGGAGGAGCAACGATCCTATTTTGTGCACCTGTGTCAAATACAAAAATCTCATATTAGTGTACAAATCATGGGGAGCTTCTCTAGTTTTTGATAAAGCACTATGTTGCCTTTATCATAATATATTTTATTCATGTGGTTCGAAGGAACATATGATTGTTTGTTCCATCTGGGATCTTTTGATTGCTTGCCTCTATCTTTGTATGTCTTTGTGGCATACGATTCTTTTTGCAATTTTTGGGTCCTTAATATAGTTTGTTTTCCTCCAACTACTTATCATTGTATTTGTGTATTTTTCTGCACTCATTTGCCAAGAAATACACACTTTTTGGAGGACCACCTACTATATTTGCTTTCTAAACTTTTCGTCCATTTTGGCAATCGATGCCAATGGGGGAGAAGTTTAGAGAGTTTACTTTGGATATGTTTAGAGGGTTTTGCTTTTATTGCGTAAGCATTTACATCTTGCTCACATGCACTATTACCTTGTATGTGTGCGCTTGGTTATGCTTATTTCCTTATATAAACTCTCTTGAAGTGGTTGTCTTCAATTACCAAAATGGGGGAGATTGATAGAGCATAATATATCTCCATATGTGGTTTTGGTAATTGATGACAATCCCTATGGACTAATGGTTGCCTTAAGTTATATTTATAGGATTTGTCCATAGGCACTTCTTGAAGTCCATCTGTTGAGTTCAAGGAGTTTATATGTTGACCAAGATGTTATTCAAGGTATTATCCAAAGAATGGTCATAGAAACACTAGGTTGATCAAGATCTCAGACTAAGAGCAAATCAAGATGATCAACACACAAAGCGTATAAGATGTACCGAGAGGGATCAAGTGATCCCATGGTATGGTAAGCATTGTCCATTACGTGTTTGTGTACTAACCCATGGTCTTTGTGAGACTCCTATGTGGGGGTTAGGTGTGTTTCCATTGGGCTTGAGTCAAAAGGAAGATCTCATACAACCCATGAAGGATGACGTCAAGTGGTGATCGTCATCAAGATTGTGGTGTGCAAGTTCAAGCGGATCAGCACGAATATATCATTGAAACTAGTGTCAATGATCATGTGCTGACAAGGACAACCTCATGTGCTAACAAGGACAAGATCAAGATAAGCATTCCTGAGCACTACATGCTTGATTCTTGTGGATGTTCACATGGTGGACAGGACAAGATCAAGATAAGCATTCTTGAGAACCTCATGCTTGATTCTTGTGGATGTTCACTTGGTGGACAAATGAAGATGAATACATAAGCTAGGCTTTCCGCATTGTGTATGGGAAAGCTACTTGAAGACTTAATCATGTCTTGCTTTCAACTTGATCCAAGAAGGAACAACCACATCAAGCTCAGGTGAAAGGGCTAACTCAAAGGTATCAGTTCCTTTGACGTTAGTTGTGCGGAGTGATGATCAGCGAATAAAAGTATACACTCAAGTATGGATCATCAGTACTCTTTTATGATTCTTGAGTCCTTAGGGATCCCGCACTATTAAGAGGGGATCACAGGTTTTGCGATGAACTTGCTCAAACTACATCTTCACTTTCTGTTCAGACCACATCTCCACTGCTCTGCTGTTATCTGAAAACAGAACCAGTGCCTCGGACATCCGGCCTCCTCCGGACGTCCGAGGGCCGGACGACCGACAGCTTCGGAAATCCGGAATCCTATACCACAGAAATCAGAGCCATATAACTCGGACTTCCGGCTCCCTCCGGACGTCCGAGGCCCGGATGTCCGGCCAAGTCCCGGAAATCCGGAAGCTTGCACCAGTAGAAGTTGAGTTCTATATCTCGGAAATCCGGCTACCTCCGGACGTCCGAGGGCCGGACGTTCGGTCAAGCTCCGGAAATCCGGAGGTCAACACCAGTAGAATGTGTGCACTATATCTCGGAAATCCGGCTTCCTCCGGATACCCGAGCACCGGATGTCCGACACCCATCAGAAATCCGGAAGCCACCACCAGTAGAACTTGTGCTGTATAACACGGACTTCCGGGCCACTCCGGACGTCCATAGACTGATGAATTCAAATATGTTTAGGCACACCTACAGGCCTCGGACGACCGACCCCTGTCGGACGTCCGGTCGCTGTTTAATTCAAAATAGTTTCAGTCGTATCTACAGGCCCCGGACGACCGACCCCTGTCGGACGTCCGACCCCTCGCGGTCGCCCGGACTTCCGACAACAGTCAGACGTCCGGACCCTGTGTGACTTAAAGTGTCCCGAACGGCTCTTTTTCTCTCCACACTATAAATACCCCCTCCCACTTCGTGAGAGGGTTGCCGAACACAGCCATATCCTCATAAGAACACATTTCCACCTCACACACATTTGCTCACTCCAAATCTTAGATCCCAAGAGCATTTGTGAGCCCCTTTGAGAGTTGTTCCAATCAAAAGATAGATCGTCTCCCTCTCCTTCTCTCAACCCAAGCTATTTGTGATTTGAGCAAGTTTTGAGCATTCCCCGTGATCTTGTTACTCTTGGAGGTTGGAGACTCCAAGGCGGTAGGAGTTCTTCGAAGAGGAATCAATCCGTGTGATTTCCCCCGGAAAAGTTTGTGAGGGTTTGGAAGCCACCTCAAAGGCTTACCACTAGTGGTTGAGAAACGCCTTCGTGGTGTTATCTCAAAGGGAGAATAGGGTGAGCCTTCGTGGCGTTGGTGTGCCTTCGTGGTAACATCCGCCTCTCTAACGGTGACTAGCTTCCCTCCAAGGAAGTGAACATCGGGATACATCTTCGTCTCAGTGACCTTGGTTATCCTTAACCCTAACTCCTTACTTGTGGTTTACTTGTGTTATTTGAGCATACATACATTGCATATTGCTTGTTCTCATTATAATGTGTTGGCCATTTCTTGTACAAGATTAATCATTCAAGCATACCCTCTATATCCACACGTTCATACTTGCATCCCTTGATGCATCGTGTTGATATAGTGTGATCTAGTATCTTGTGTTGTTCTCCTACTTGTCGTGTGATATAGCTCAAGTAAGTTTGTGTAACTTACTTGTGCTTGTTAGTAACTGTATTGTGTCCATCTTGGTAGATCGTGTTGTTGATACACGTTGCAGTGCCTAGTGCATTCAGAATTTGTGCTTGACAAGTACCCTCTTAGTTTATTTCCGCATTAGGTTCAAGCCAAATCCGAAGAAGTTTTTAAATAGCCTATTCACCCCCCTCTAGGCGTCATCGAGGTCTTTTCACTAAGGAAGTGGTGGTTTGCTTTCTCATACTAATGTTATCACGAGTTTCTGTTTAAGTTTCGTGTTGTGAAGTTTTCAAGTTTTGGGTGAAGTTCTTATGGACAAAGAGATAAAGAGTGGCAAGAGCTCAAGCTTGGGGATGCCCAAGGCACCCCAAGAGATTCAAGGATGCCTTAAAAGCCTAAGCTTGGGGATGCCACGGGAAGGGATCCCCTCTCTCGTCTTCAATCCATCGGTAACGTTACTTGGGGCTATATTTTTATTCACCACGTGTTATGTGTTTTTGCTTGGAGCGTCTTGTATCGTAGGAGTCTTTTTTTGTCACAATCATCCTTGATGCACACCTAGAGAGAGAGACATGCACTCACCGTGATTGTGTCGAGCTTCACTTATATCCTCTTGTAGATAATTCAGCTCACATATGCTTCACTTATACCTTTTGAGCTAGATACTTTTGCTCTATGTGCTTCACTTATATCTTTTAGAGCATAGCGGTGCGTGGCTTGGTAGTTGACCTATGCTTTGAAAGTAGTCTCAAAAGGGGTAGTTATCCAAAGGGATACGAAAACTTCCACCTTCATGTGCATTGAATAGTTAGAGAAGTTTGATTCATCTCAATTAGTTTTGAGTTGTGGTTTTGGTAATATTGAAGTCATGCTAGTAAGGTGTTGTGGATCTTGAAATACTTGTGTTGAAGTTAGTGATTCCCGTAGCATGCACGTATGGTGAACCGCTATGTGATGAAGTCTGAGCATGATTAGTCTTTTGATTGTCATCCTTTGAGTGGCGGTCGGGATCGCGCGATGGTTTATACCTACCAACCCTTCCCCTAGGAGTATGCGTTAAATGCTTTGTTTTGATTACTAATAAAACTTTTGCAAAAAGTATATGATTTCTTCATGACTAATGTTGAGTCCATGGTTTAGATGCACTTTCACCTTCCACCATCACTATCTTCTTAGTGCCGTGCAACTTTCGCCGGTGCACAAAACCCACCATTAGCCTCCCTCAAAACAGCCACCATACCTACCTACTATGGCTTTTTCAAAGTCATTCCCAGATATATTGCCATGCAACTACCACCATGACATGTGCCACCACATCTATATTGCCTTTGCATGATCATAAGATAGCTAGCATGATGGTTCCATTAATGTCTATGCCATGCTAGATCATTGTCACGGTACACTACCGAAGGCATTCCATATAGAGTCATCGTTGCTCTAAGTTTTGAGTTGAAAGTGTGATGATCATCATTGATGGAGCATTGTACCATGTGAGGTAATAAAAGAGGCCAAAGATGCCCACCAAAAAAAAAGAGGCCAAAGAGCCCACCAAAAAAAAATATGAGAGAAAAAGAGAGAAGGGACAATGCTACCATTTTTCCACACTTGTGCATATTAAGCACCATGATCTTCATGATTGAGAGTCTCTCGTTTTGTCACCACCATATAGCTAGTGGGAAATTTTCATTATATAACTTGGCTTGTATATTCCAATGATAGGCTTCCTCAAAATTGCCTTAGGTCTTCGTGAGCAAGCAAGTTGGATGCACACCGACTAGTTTTCTTTAAGAGCTTCCACATACTCTTAGCTCTAGTGCATCATTTGTATGTCAATCCCTACTCATTCACATTGATATCTATTGATGAGCATCTCCACAGCTCATTGATATGCCTAGTTAATGTGATCATCTTCTCCTTATTTTGTCTTGCAACCTCCACCACACTCCACACCACTTATAGTGCTAAAACCATGGCTCACGCTCATGTATTGCGTGAGAGTTGAAAAGGTTTGAGAAAGTAAAGGTGTGAAACAATTACTTGGACAATACCGGGGTTGTGCATGATTTAAATTCGTTGTGCAATGATGATAGAGCATAGCCAGACTATATGCTTTTGTAGGGATAACTTTCTTTTGGCCTTGTTATTTTGAAAGTTCATGATTACCTTGCTAGTTTGCTTCAATTATTATTGTTTCCACGTCAATAGAAAACTATTTTTTTGAATCTAATGGATCTGAACATTCACGTCACATAAGAGGAGTTACAAAGGACATCTATGCTAGGTAGCATGACTTCCCTACTCGAGGACGAGCAGGAGTTAAGCTTGGGGATGCTTGATACGTCTCAAACGTATCTATAATTTTTGATGGTTTCATGCTTATATCTTGTCATCTTTGGATGTTTTATGTACCTTTTATATCTTTTTTGGGACTAACTTATTAATTCAGTGCCAAGTGCCAGTTCCTGTTTTTTCTGTGTTTTTGGCTCTTTTCATATCTGATTTTGGAACGGAGTCCAAAAAGTAATCAAATCCCCGAAATAATTTTTTCCCGAACAGAAGAATATCAGGGGGCTTGAGGGCCAAGCCAGGAGGGCTATAGGGGGCCCACAAGCCCCCTATCCGCCACCAAGGGGGCGGCGTCCAGCAGGCTTGTGGCCTCCCTGGCGCCCCCTGACCTAGCTCCTTCGCCTATATATTCCCTAAAATACAGAAAAAAATCAGGGGATCCACGAAAATACTTTTCCGCCGCTGCAAGCTTCCGTTTCCGCGAGATCTCATCTGGAGACCCTTCCCGGTGCCCTGCCGGAGGGGTCTTTGGAGTTGGAGGGCTTCTACATCAACATCATCGCCCCTCCAATGACTCGTGAGTAGTTCACTTCAGACCTACGGGTCCGTAGTTAGTAGCTAGATGGCCTCTTCTCTCTCTTGGATCTTCAATACAAAGTTCTCCATGATCTTCATGGATATCTATCTGATGTAATTTTTTTGGCGGTGTGTTTGTCGAGATCCGATGAATTGTGGATTTGTGATCAGATTATCTATGATATATATTTGAGTCTTTGCTGATTTTTTATATGCATGATTTGATATCCTTGTAAGTCTCTCCAAGTCTTGGGTTTGGTTTGGCCAACTAGATCTATGATTCTTGCAATGGGAGAAGTGCTTGGTTTCGGGTTCTTACCGTGTGGTGACCTTTCCCAGTGACAGTAGGGGCAGCAAGGCACACATCGTGTAGTTGCCATAAAGGGTAACAAGGTGGGCTTTGTCGTAGATATGAGATTGTCCATCTACATCATGTCATCTTGCTTAAGGCGTTACTCTGTTCTTTTGGACTTAATACACTAGATGCATGCTGGATAGCGGTCAATGTGTGGAGTAATAGTAGTAGATGCAGAAAGTATCGGTCTACTTGTTTTGGACGTGATGCCTATAGATATAATCATTGTCATAGATGACGTCACGACTTTGCGCGGTTCTATCAATTGCTCGACAGTAATTTTTTCACCCACCGTCTACTTGCTTTCATGAGAGAAGCCACTAGTAAACACTACGGCCCCCGGGTCTATTCACACCTATCGTTTCCACTTTCGCTTTTACTTTGCTTTGTTACTTTGTTGCTTTCAGTTCTCACTTGGCGAACAATCTATAAGGGATTGACAACCCCTTCATAGCGTTGGGAGAAAGCTTTTTGTGTTTGTGCAGGCACTTGTGATACTCCTTCACTGGATCGATACCTTGGTTCTCAAACTGAGGGAAATACTTACCACCGCTACGCTACATCACCCTTTCCGCTTTGAGGGAACACCAACGCAATGCTCCAAGGCCACGGGGGAAATCCTTTGCATATTTGCCTAGGAAGTCTGATACGTCTCAAACGTATCTATAATTTTTGATGGTTTCATGCTGTTATCTTGTCATCTTTGTATGTTTTATGTACCTTTTATATCTTTTTGGGGACTAACTTATTAATTCAGTGCCAAGTGCCAGTTCATGTTTTTTCTGTGTTTTTGGCTCTTTTCAGATCTGATTTTGGAACGGAGTCCAAACGGAATAAAATCCCCGAAATGATATTTTCCCGAACGAAAGAAGATCAGGGGGCTTGTGGGCCAAGCCAGGAGGGCTACAGGGAGCCCACAAGCCCCCCATCCGGCACCAGGGGGCGGCGGTGGGCAGGCTTGTGGCCTCCGTGGCGCCCCCCTGACCTAGATCCTTCGCCTATATATTCCCTAAAATACAAAAAAAATCAAGGGATCCTCGAAACTACAATTCCGCCGCCGCAAGCTTCCGTTTTCGCGAGATCTTATCTGGAGACCCTTCCCGGTGCCGTGTCGGAGGGGACTTTGGAGTTGGAGGGCTTCTACATCAACATCATCGCCCCTCCAATGACTCGTGAGTAGTTCACTTCAGACCTACGGGTCCGTAGTTAGTAGCTAGATGGCTTCTTCTCTCTCTTGGATCTTCAATACAAAGTTCTCCATGATCTTCATGGAGATCTATCCGATGTAATCCTCTTTGGCGGTGTGTTTGTCGAGATCCGATGAATTGTGGATTTGTGATCAGATTATCTATGATATATATTGTTGGGGAACGTCGCATGGGAAACAAAAATTTCCTACGCGCACGAAGACCTATCATGGTGATGTCCATCTACGAGAGGGGATGAGTGACCTACGTACCCTTGTAGATCGTACAGCAGAAGCGTTAGTGAACGCGGTTGATGTAGTGGAACGTCCTCACGTCCCTCGATCCGCCCTGCGAACAATCCCGCGATCAGTCCCACAATCTAGTACCGAACGGACGGCACCTCCGCGTTCAGCACACGTACAGCTCGACGATGATCTCGGCCTTCTTGATCCAGCAAGAGAGACGGAGAGGTAGAAGAGTTCTCCGGCAGCGTGACGGCGCTCCGGAGGTTGGTGATGACCTTGTCTCAGCAGGGCTCCGCCCGAGCTCTGCAGAAACGCGATCTAGAGGAAAAACCGTGGAGGTATGTGGTCGGGCTGCCGTGGAAAAGTCGTCTCAAATCAGCCCTAAAACCTCCGTATATATAGGTGGGAGGGAGGGGAGGAGGCAGCCTCAAAACCTAAAGGTTTGGCCGAAATTGGAGGTGGAGGAGTCCTACTCCAATCCTACTTGGAGTAGGATTCCACCTTCCCACTTGGAAACTCTTTCCACCTTGTGTTTTTTCCTTCTCAAACCTTATGGGCCTTAGTGGGAACTTATTCCAGCCCACTAGGGGCTGGTTTATCTCTTCCCATAGCCCATGAGACCCCTTGGGGCGTGATACCCCTCCCGATGGTCCCCGGCACCCCTCCCGGCACTCCCGGTACACTACCGATGAGCCCGAAACTTTTCCGGTAATGCACGAAAACCTTCCGGTAACCAAATGAGGTCATCCTATATATCAATCTTCGTTTCCGGACCATTCCGGAAACCCTCGTGACGTCCGTGATCTCATCCGGGACTCCGAACAACATTCGGTAACCAACCAGATAACTCAAATATGCATAAAACAACGTCGAACCTTAAGTGTGCAGACCCTGCGGGTTCGAGAACTATGTAGACATGACCCGAGAGACTCCTCGGTCAATATCCAATAGCGGGACCTGGATGCCCATATTGGATCCTACATATTCTATGAAGATCTTATCATTTCAACCTCAGTGCCAAGGATTCATATAATCCCGTATGTCATTCCCTTTGTCCTTCGGTATGTTACTTGCCCGAGATTCGATCGTTAGTATCCGCATACCTATTTCAATCTCATTTACCGGCAAGTCTCTTTACTCGTTCCGTAATACAAGATCCCACAACTTACATTAAGTTACATTGCTTGCAAGGCTTGTGTGTGATGTTGTATTACCGAGTGGGCCCCGAGATACCTCTCCGTCACACGGAGTGACAAATCCCAGTCTCGATCTATACTAACTCAACGAACACCTTCGGAGATACCTGTAGAGCATCTTTATAGTCACCCAGTTACGTTGTGACGTTTGATACACACAAAGCATTCCTCCGGTGTCCGTGAGTTATATGATCTCATGGTCATAGGAACAAATACTTGACACGCAGAAAACAGTAGCAACAAAATGACACGATCAACATGCTACGTATATTAGTTTGGGTCTAGTCCATCACATGATTCTCCTAATGATGTGATCCCGTTATCAAGTGACAACACTTGCCTATGGCCAGGAAACCTTGACCATCTTTGATCAATGAGCTAGTCAACTAGAGGCTTACTAGGGACAGTGTTTTGTCTATGTATCCACACAAGTATTGTGTTTCCAATCAATACAATTATAGCATGGATAATAAACGATTATCATGAACTAAGAAATATAATAATAACTAATTTATTATTGCCTCTAGGGCATATTTACAACATATATTTGAGTCTTTGCTGATTTCTTATTTGCATGATTTGATATCCTTGTAAGTCTCTCCGAGTCTTGGGTTTTGTCTGGCCAACTAGATCTATGATTCTTGCAATGGGAGAAGTGCTTGGTTTTGGGTTCTTACCGTGTGGTGACCTTTCCCAGTGACAGTAGGGGCAGCAAGGCACACATCATGTAGTTGCCATCAAGGGTAACAAGGTGGGCTCTGTCGTAGATATGAGATGTCCATCTACATCATGTCATCTTGCTTAAGGCGTTACTCTGTTCTTTCGGACTTAATACAGTAGATGCATGCTGGATAGCGGTCGACGTGTGGAGTAATAGTAGTAGATGCAGAAAGTATCGGTCTACTTGTTTTGGACGTGATGCCTATAGATATAATCATTGCCATAGATGACGTCACGACTTTGCGCGGTTCTATCAATTGCTCGACAGTAATTTGTTCACCAACCGTCTACTTGCCTTCATGAGAGAAGCCACTAGTGAACACTACGGCCCCCGGGTCTACTCACACCTATCGTTTCCACTTTCGCTTTTACTTTGCTTTGTTACTTTGTTGCTTTCAGTTCTCAGTTGGTGAACAATCTATAAAGTATTGACAACCCCTTCATAGCTTTGGGAGCAAGATTTTTGTGTTTGTGCAGGCACTTGTGATACTCCTTCACTGGATCGATACCTTGGTTCTCAAACTGAGGGAAATACTTACCACCGCTGCGCTACATCACCCTTTCCGCTTCGAGGGAACACCAACGCAAGGCTCCAAGGCCACGGGGGAAATCCTTTGCATATTTGCCTAGGAAGTCCCTTAAGGCGTAGCCGTAGCAGAAGGATTCCTCGTGCCGTCAACACGCCTATTTCTGGCGCCATTGGAAGGTCTTTTGTTGCAGTAGCAGAAGTATTTCTGGCTCCGTTTCCGGGGAAGGAGAGATCTATCCAAGTAGGTCTCACAAACTCATCTCTTGCATTTACTTTTTTGCCAATTGCCTCTCGTTTTCCTCTCCCCCACTTCACATTTGCCGTTTTCATTTGCCTTTCTCCTTTGCCGGTTTTCTTGCTTGCTTGTTGATACGTCTCCATCGTATCTACTTTTCCAAACTCTTTTGCCCTTGTTTTGGACTCTAATTTTCATGATTTTAATAGAACTAACCTGGACTCACGCTGTTTTCAGCAGAATTGCCTTGGTGTTATTTTTGTGCAGAAATCAAAGTTCTCCAAACGTCCTGAAAATCTACGGGGAGCAGTTTTGGAAAATATAAAAAATATCTGCGCCAAGTTCCACCTGAGGGGGTGGGCCAGTGGGCCACAAGCCCTGCCTCCGCCACCACCCCCCTGGTGGCGGTGGGCAGGCTTGTGGGGCCCACACGGCTCTGCCGCCCCCAATCTCAGGTCTATAAGTCCCCTTTCATCGCAGAAAAAAAAGTGAAGTTTTCATCGCGTTTACGATACGGAGGCGCCGCCACCACGTGTTCTTCATCTCGAGGGCAGATCTGGAGTCCGTCTTGGGCTCCGGAGAGGGGAAATCGTCGCCATCATCATCATCAACCTTCTTCCCTCTCCAATTCCATGAAGCTCTTCGTCGTTCGTGAGTAATCTATTCGTAGGCTCGCTGGGCGGTGATGAGTAGGATGAGATCTATCATGTAATCGAGTTAGTTTTGATGGGGATTGATCCCTAGTATCCACTATGTTCTGAGATTGATGTTGCTACTACTTTGCCATGCTTAATGCTTGTCACTAGGGCCCGAGTGCCATGATTTCAGATCTGAAATTATTATGTTGTCACCAATATATGTGTGTTTTAGATCCGATCTTGCAAGTTGTAGTTACCTACTACGTGTTATGATCCGGCAACCCCGGAGTGACAATAACCGGAACCACTCCCGGTGATGACCATAGTTTGAGGAGTTCATGTGTTCACCAAGTGCTAATGCGTTGGTCCGGTTCTTTATTAAAAGGAGAACCTTAATATCCCGTGGTTTCCTTTTGGGCCCTGCTGCCACGGGAGGGATGGACAATAGATGTCATGCAAGTTCTTTTCCCTAAGCACACATGACGATACACGGAATGCATGCCTACATCACATTGACGAACGACAGCTAGCCACATATCTCTCCGTGTTATAGCTGTTGCATGATGAATATCATCCAAACAAATCACCGACCCATTGCCTACGAGTATGTCCTACTATTGTTACTTGTCTTGCTCTGCTGCTGCTACTACTGTTGCTACTGCTGTTACTTGTCTTGCTCTGCTACTGCTACTACTATTGCTACTGCTGTTACTTGTCTTGCTCTGCTGCTGCTACTACTGTTGCTACTTGCTACTGATGTTACTTGTCTTGCTCTGCTGCTTTTCCTTGCCGCTGTTATTGCTCGTTACACCGCCGTTACTCGCTACTTTGGTGTTACTACTTTGTTTGCAGATACAAATCTTTTAGGTGTGCTTGAATCTGACAATTCAACTGCTAATACTTGAGAGTATTCTCTCATCTCCCGTCGTGCGAATCAAAAAATTTGGGTCGAATACTCTACCCTCGAAAACTGCTGCGATCCCATGCGCTTGTGGGTCATCAACAACATTCTTCTAGTTCCGATTGCCGGAGAGTGCTAGCAGCATTCTTCTGGTGCCGTTTCAAAGGGGAAGAATAGTTGGCATCAAGCATTTTTCTGGCGCTGTTGCCGGGGAGGTATTGCTATATTCTCTGAGTCACTTGGGATTTATATCTGCTGATCACTATGAAGAATCTGAAGGATCCGAAGACCAAAGTCTTGCCCTCAACTACGAGGGAAGGTAAGGAATTGCCATCTAGCTCTGCACTTGATTCACCTTCAGTTATGAGTAAGTTTGCGACATCACCTCCTACTAGAAATCTTGATTTGTCGCGTGTGCTTGATGATGCTTATGATGCTACTGCTAGAGATACTATGCTTGATACTATGCCTGATGATGCTATGCCTGATACTATGCCTGATGATGCTATGCTTGATACTGCTAGAGATGCTATGCTTGATACTGCTTTGCCTGATGATGCTAGAGATGCTATTTTGCTTGATGATGTTATTCTTGATACTGCTAGAGATGCTACTTTGCCTGATGTTCCACTAGGAGTGTTCCTTGATGCTCATATTGCTAGAGTTACTGCCAATGCTCGTGATGCTTCTGATACTACCGATACTATTGAGATAGAACCTGCTTTTGCTCCTGCTAGATCTAGCTCTCCTAGATATGAATTGCCTGATATACCTGAGGGTTACGTTATGGAGGGAGAGATAGCTGAGGATTTTCTTGTGTGTAAGGATGCCTATGACCCTGAGAAATTACTTATCAAGTGGAAGGAAAAATCTCGGGAAGCTAGGATGAAATATGACCCGAAGTTTGCCACTTCGCCTATCTTTGTCACCGATAAGGATTATGAATTCTCTGTCGATCCTGAGATAATCTCTCTAGTCGAATCTGATCCTTTTCACGGTTATGAGTCTGAGACGGTCATAGCCCATCTTGCCAAACTACACGATATAGCCAACCTTTTCACTAATGAGGAGAAGATCTGCCACTACTATATCCTTAATCTGTTTCCTTTCTCTCTAAAGGATGATGCTAAAGCCTGGTTCACCTCTCTTGCTCCTGGATGTGTGCGTAGTCCCCAGGAGATGGTCTATTACTTCTGTGAGAAATATTTCCCTACCCATAAGAAGCAAGCTGCCTTGCAGGAAATATACAACTTCGCTCAACTCCAAGAAGAGAGTCTTCCACAAGCTTGGGAGGCTCGTCCAGCTACAGAATGCTTTGCCTGATCACCCTCTTAAGAAGAACGAGATACTTGATATCTTCTATAACAGACTTACCGATGCCTCTAGAGACCACCTAGATAGTTGTGTCGGTTGTGTTTTTAGGGAACGAACTGTAGAACAAGCTGAGACTCTACTGAATAACATCTTGATCAACGATAATGCTTGGACTATTCCCGAACCACCTCCTAAGCCAACTCCAAAGAAAAGAGGTATTCTATTCCTCGATCCCGAAGATATGCAAGAAGCCAAGAAATATATGCAAGAGAAAGGCATTAGATCCGAACATGTCAAAAATCTACCACCTATCGAAGAGATCCATGGTCTCGATAACCCGATACAGGTAGTGGAAGTGAATTCTCTGCGTAGGTTTGATGAGAGTGATATTCCTTTTGATAAACCTGCTAGCCTATGCTTTGATGAATTTGACAACTTTGATGCCAAACAACAGAGTTTCAATGATTATGTTAGCAGACATTTGGAACAAAGTACTCGTATGCTTAGCCATTTAAGTGCTTGTGTAGACAGAAATGTCAATGATCTGAAGCTTCTGAGTAAACATGCCTCTATGATTACTACTCAGGTAGAACAAGTACTTAAAGCTCAGAATGACTTGCTCAATGAATTAAATGACAACTCTGTCAGAGTCATTACTAGAGGAGGCAAAATGACTCAGGAACCTTTGTATCCTGAAGGTCATCCTAAGAGAATTGATCAAGATTCTCAAGGAATCAATGCTGATCCACCTAGTCATCCTAAGGAGAAGAAGAAGGATGATAGAAACCTACATGCCAGTTCACCAAATACTGTCACATGTGAAGAACCTAATGATATTTCTGCGTCTGATGCAGAAACACAATCTGGTGATGAACATGAACCTGGTGACAATATGGACAGTGATGTTCATAATAATGCTCAACCTAGCAATGATGAGGATGTGGAGATTGAACCTTCGGTTAATCGTGATAACCCACAACCTAAGAGATACGATAAGAATGACTTCACTGCTAGGAAGCATGGTAAAGAAAGGGAGCCATGGGTTTAGAGACCTATGCCCTTTCCTCCTAAGCCATCCAAGAAAAAGAATGATGATGATTTTGAGCGCTTCGTTGAGATGATAAGACCCATCTTTCTGCAGATGCGGTTAACTGATATGCTCAAGATGTCTCCGTATGCCAAGTACATGAAAGATATCGTGACTAATAAACGGAAGATACCAGATCTTGAGATCTCCACCATGCTTGCCAATTACACTTTTAAAGGTGGAACTCCTAAGAAACTTGGTGATCCCGGAGTGCCCACTATACCTTGCTCCATTAAAGGAAACTACGTAAGAACTGCCCTATGTGACCTTGGAGCCGGTGTTAGTGTTATGCCACTCTCTCTTTATCGTAGACTTGAGTTGGATAAGTTGACACCCACTGAAATTTCTCTGCAAATGGCCGATAAATCAACTGCTTTCCCTATCGGCATTTGCGAGGATGTGCCTGTTGTGGTTGCTAACACCACTATCTTAACAGACTTTTTTATCTTGGATATTCCCGAGGACGATGCCATGGCTTTCATCCTGGGAAGACCCTTTTTAAGCACTGCAGGGGCTGTTATAGATTGCAACAAAAGCAATGTCACTTTCCATGTCAATGGTAATGAGCACACAGTGCACTTTCCGAAGAAACGATATCAAGTACATTGCATCAATGCTATCGAAAAGACTTCATCGATTTTCATTGGGAGCTTTGAATGCCCTATTCCTCGTGTCAAGATGAAGTATGATTTGCTTGTTGGGGAGATACATATACCCATTGAGATGACTTAGTGCCTATTAGAAAATTCTCCGTTCTCACTTGCGATTCGAGAAGGTTTTGTCATGAGGACTTGATCAACCCCATTGACGGATTTCTTTCGATAACCATGAAACGGATGAATCAAAGAGTCACATACCTCTGTTTTAAGCTTTCATTTTCTTTTGATTAGAAGAAAAATGATAGAATTAGTTTAGCTTTTCCTATTTTCTGTTTTAGCGTCCCGGAGAAAAATACCTCGAAAATAAAAGTTCTCCGTTGGTCCTGAAAATTTAGTATGATTTTTTCTGGAATTTTTGAAAATTTCTGGGCCTGAGAGCTGGCCTGGGGGCCAGACCAGTGGGCACAAGCCCTGCCACCGCCACCTACCCCCTGGTGGCGGGGTGCAATCTTGTGGGGCCCATAGGCACCCCCTCCACTCATTCCAGCTCTCAGCCTCTTCTTCCACCTCCAGAAAAAAATTGTTTCGCAGCTCAAACCCGTGTTCTTGCTCATTTGGCTGTGATTTTCGATCTCCTTGCTCAAAGCACCATTCTCCGAACCGTTTTGGGGAAATTACTCCTCGGTAAGTGACTCCTCCATTGGTCCAATTAGTTTTTGCTCTAGTGCTTTATCCTTCGCGTATTCTTGCTACCTTGGTGACCCTGTTCTTGAGCTAGAAATGTTGATTTTAGCTGGTCCCAAGTAGTTTTAGCACGTGATACGGTCTCTAGGCACTAGTAGGAGTAGTTGCCACAAGTTGGGTTAATCTTTATTCGCTTTTCTTTCGAAGTCTCTAAAAATTTCAGAATTTTACAGAGCTAGAAAAAGGAAAAGATTAGGAGGTTCTTGAGAGGCTCTTCAAGCTGTAACCCCAAGGAGGATGAGAAGAACCACCCCAAGTACGTAGTCCCTCGAGTCACAGAAGTTCGAGCGTGCGAGTGGCCAAGTGATGAATTTTTGCACGCCGCTGGACTTTATGAAGACTTTTATTACTTGGTGGAGAACGCAGGTCTTACTGCGTTCGTTGAATATAAGTGCCCACAATACCTCCTCCTCACGAATATTTTCGTTCAAAGCTTCAACTTTTATCCGAGGAAGAATCCTCCCATGGTTGAGTTCATGATATACGATGTCCCCCAGTGCATGACGCTGCAGGACTTTTGCAATGTATGCAAATTACCTTATGTTGGGGATATCCGTGACCCTCGTCCACGGGACTTGGAGGATTTCATTGGTTCTATTGCTGTTGGAGAGGAGAGAGAAGTGTCTCACGCTAGAATTGCTAGCATACATTTTCCTGTGCTTCAGTACTTCTCACTATTTGTGGAAAATGTTTGATTGGCCGTGGGGAGGCTGGATCAGTTAGTTCTCCAGACCTTGCGGTTTTGCGCGAAGGCCTTTATAACGATAAGACTTATAGTTTGGGCGCTATAGTAGCTCAATGGTTGAACCTGAACCGTTCTAAAGGTGTTGTCTATGGAGGTATCTATGCTACCCGTCTTGCCAGACACTTTGAGATACCCATTAGACTAGGAGAGGAAGGAGAGATGCTTCTCCCTGTGAAATATATGGATCATGACAGCATGGTTCGCCATGATTTTCTGGATAGAGATGCTAGTAGACGGATGATTTATAACCTGGTGTTTAGTCAGGGTACTCGAGAGACCATTACTTTGCCTGCTCCTTCTTTGTTTGATCTTCATACAAGCAAGTACACTATTATGCCTGTGAACATCTACGCATATTGGGGCTTGGCCCAACCACAGGCGCCCGTGCCCGAGCCGCCAGTCGAGTACCAGACGCCAGTTTATCAGTGGGAGCCAGAGGAGCTCACACAGCAGTGGCATCCACAATCTGCTCCAGAGTATCCTGGAGCTGGTTATTTCCCACCTTGGGAGTAGACCAAGCTAGGCCAAAAGCCTAAGCTTGGGGGAGTACGTGTTCTCACCGACTTTACATTCATGCTTATGCTTTCACTTTGTTAGTCGATGTTTACACTTTGCCAGTGTATTATCCATGCTAGTTTTTTTTTGTTTTCTTGTTTTGTGTCCTTTTAAGAAAACCCAAAAAGATTTTCATTCTTCTTTTGCTTGTTGGGAGCTTTCCCGTGTAAATAGTTTTCTTTTTCTTTGTGTCAAGGTAGAAGATATTGGTTACAATGTTTATTGGTTCTTACATGCTTACCTGTTTAGCTTTCAAAAGAGCCATATTACTTTGTCTTCTCCTTTGTGTTTGCCTGCAGATTCAGCTTAGTCCAATGCGCTTATTATTGTTCACATCGTTCGATCGTGCAAATGAAAGGCAACAATGATGATATATGATGAAGTGACTCAGACTGAAAAGCTGGTATGAACTCTATCTATTTTGTTTTTGTGAATATGACTAGCTTATCGACCTAGATTCAGCTTTGTTGTGAGAGAACCATGTTTGCAATGACAACTTAGAGATCATAGTTTTTGATGCCATGCTTATTTAGCTGAGAGCTTATAATGGTTTGTCTTGAATGCCAACATAGATTTTGAGATGACTATGATGTAGTATGATAGGATGGTATTCTCCTTTGAATGTTTCAAGTGGCTTGACTTGGCGCATGTTCATGCATGTAGTTGAAACAAAATCAACATAGCCTCTATGATGTTCGTGTTCATGGTGATTTATATCCTGTTCATGTTTGCATTCAATGTTAGTCAAACTCATTGCATCTTGATGACTGTTGTCGCTCTCTAGTTGGTCGCTTCCTAGTCTTTTGCTAGCCTTCACTTGTACTAAGCGGAATACTGCTTGTGCATCCACTTCCATAAACCCAAAAGTTTTTCCATGAGAGTCCACCATACCTACCTATTTACGGTATCTACCTGCTGTTCCAAGTAAATTTGCATGTGCCACTCTCTAAACCTTCAAGAAATAATCTGTTTTGCATGCCCGAACCGCTAATGTGGTGACAGGGGGCTATTTGTATCTTCCATGCTAGGAGTGTTATCCTCGACATGTGTTTATTCATAGTCATTCACGAGAAAGGGGTCGGTAATTGGAATGCCCAGTTCCACGCTTAAATCGAAAACATAACTGTAAAACAAGACTCCCCTCGGGATTAATGTTAGTATGGACAGTACGCGAGGATCCGGCTAGCCGTGGAGTGTGATTGATTGGTGGTGGGGGAGTTAAAACTTTACTTTTCTGTTTGGGAACCGCCTATAGCATGAGTAGCATGGAAGATATTGAGAACTCTTGGTCATTGCGTTGACAATGAAAGCATGCCACCCAAAATTATTGTCTCTGTTTTCAAAGCTTGAGCTGTGGCACCTCTGCAAATCAATGCTTCCCTCTGCGAAGGGCCTATCTATTTATTTTCCTGTTGAGTCATCCTCCTCTTATATAAGCACCAATTAGAGAGCACCTATGTCATTTTTATGCTTTGCTTTTGATTGATATTGAGTATGACTATGAATGGATCTTCGTTGCTATGAATTACAATGTTTAGTCAGCCCTTGATCTTTGAAAGTGCTCTGCATTTATGTTTTGCGGTCTCAGAAAGAGCTAGCGAGATACCATCTATTATTATTGCTTCATGTCTGTTTTGATTGAAGTGTTGGTATTTGAAACTCATTATTATTTGCTCGTTAGCTGATTATGCCATTGATATTAGTTTACCGTGAGACCTTTGTGTCATTTGCTTGTGTGGTTAACTTGTGATCTTGCTGAAATTCTGGTTATGACTTAGACATAGTTGCAACAACAAGATCAAATAGAGTTTGTCAAAGTTTTTCTTTCTCTCTCAGTTTGTCAACTGAGTTGCTTGAGGACAAGCAAGGTTTTAAGCTTGGGGGAGTTGATACGTCTCCATCGTATCTACTTTTCCAAACTCTTTTGCCCTTGTTTTGGACTCTAATTTGCATGATTTGAATAGAACTAACTTGGACTGACGCTGTTTTCAGCAGTATTGTCTTGGTTTTATTTTTGTGCAGAAATCAAAGTTCTCCAAACGTCCTGAAAATCTACGGGGAGCAGTTTTGGAAAATATAAAAAATATCTACACCAAGTACCACGTCAGGGGGTGGGCCAGTGGGCCACAAGCCCTGGCTCCGCCACCACCCCCTGGTGGCGGTGGGCAGGCTTGTGGGGCCCACACGGCTCTGCCGCCCCCAATCTCAGGTCTAAATCCCCTTTCGTCCCAGAAAAAAAAGAGAAGTTTTCATCGTGTTTACGATACGGAGGTGCCGCCACCACCTGTTCTTCATCTGGAGGGCAGATCTGGAGTCCGTCTTGGGCTCCGGAGAGGGGAAATCGTCGCCATCGTCATCATCAACCTTCTTCCCTCTCCAATTCCATGAAGCTCTTCGTCGTTCGTGAGTAATCTATTCGTAGGCTCGCTGGGTGGTGATGAGTAGGATGAGATCTATCATGTAATCGAGTTAGTTTTGATGGGGATTGATCCCTAGTATCCACTATGTTCTGAGATTGATGTTGCTACTACTTTGTCATGCTTAATTTTTGTCACTAGGGCCCGAGTGCCATGATTTCAGATATGAAATTATTATGTTGTCACCAATATATGTGTGTTTTAGATCCGATCTTGCAAGTTGTAGTTACCTACTACGTGTTATGATCCGGCAACCCCGGAGTGACAATAACCGAAACCACTCCCGGTGATGACCATAGTTTAAGGAGTTCATGTGTTCACCCTTTTGGACCCCGCTGCCACGGGAGGGATGGATAATAGATGTCATGCAAGTTCTTTTCCCTAAGCACGTATGTTGGAGCATATATCTCCATATGTGGTTTTGGTACTTGATGACAATTCCTATGGACTAATGGTTGCCTTAAGTTACATTTATAGGATTTGTCCATAGGCACTTCTTGAAGTCCATCTGTTGGGTTCAAGGAGTTTATATGATGACCAAGATGGTATTCAAGGTATTATCCAAAGAATGGTCATAGAGACACATGGTTGATCAAGATCTCAGACAAAGAGTAAACCAAGATGATCAACACACAAAGCGTACAAGATGTACCGAGAGGGATCAAGTGATCCCATGGTATGGATGTACCGAGAGGGATCAAGTGATCCCATGGTATGGATTTGTCCATAGGCACTTCTTGAAGTCCATCTGTTGGGTTCAAGGAGTTTATATGATGACCAAGATGGTATTCAAGGTATTATCCAAAGAATGGTCATAGAGACACATGGTTGATCAAGATCTCAGACAAAGAGTAAATCAAGATGATCAACACACAAAGCGTACAAGATGTACCGAGAGGGATCAAGTGATCCCATGGTATGGTAAGCATTGTCCATTACGTGTTTGTGTACTAACCCATGGTCTTCGTGAGAGTTCTATGTGGGGGTTAGGTGTGTTTACATGGGCTTGCGTCAAAGGGAAGATCTCATACAACCCATGGAGTATGACGTCAAGTTGTGATCATCATCAATGGTTGATCAAGATCTCAGACAAAGAGTAAACCAAGATGATCAACACACAAAGCGTACAAGATGTACTGAGAGGGATCAAGTGATCCCATGGTATGGTAAGCATTGTCCATTACGTGTTTGTGTACTAACCCATGGTCTTCGTGAGAGTTCTATGTGGGGGTTAGGTGTGTTTCCATGGGCTTGCGTCAAAGGGAAGATCTCATACAACCCATGGAGTATGACGTCAAGTTGTGATCGTCATCAAGATTGCGATGTGCAAGTTCAAGTGGATCAGCACGAAGATAGCATGCTTGAAGCTTGCCGTCCATTTGTGGTGGCAATGGACTTGTGAAGATATGCTGAAGAGTGGCTCACCCATAGTGAGTATGGGGGGGGCAATCAACTAGTCTTCATCAAGCCAACACAATCAAGAAAGGTGGTCCATCTTGAGGAAGCCAAGATCATCATCATCTAGCTCAAGAGGATGAGATGCAAGGTATAGGTTTGCCCTTGATAGGTTTTCTGGTTAGGATAGATTGTTGTTCTATCAAGGGGGGCTCTCAAGTGAGTAGCTTGATCGTATCGTTCGTTGAGAGCTCAAACCATTTGCATCCTTGCATCATACTTCTTGGTTCTTGTTTGGTGTTTCTCTTTGTGAGTTTTAGAGCTTATGGTCATCTTCGTGACAAGCTCGAGTTCATCGAAAACGGAGTCCATGTGCATCTACTATGATGTTTTCGATGTTGGAGTTTTTGCCGGTTCTTCATTCATAGAGATCTCTCATCTCTATATCTTTGGCATATTCATAACCGCATGGTCTTAAGATTTCCCTTGTCGTCCTGAATCCAACAAGCTTGGGTTTGCTCGATCCGGAGCTCGTATGCGAAAGTTATGGCTGTTTCAGTGGCGAGCGGTAGTACCGCTGGACCTAGCGCTAGTACCGCTGGACCTAGCGGTAGTACCGCTAGAGTTGGCGGTAGTACTGCTGGCCCAAGCGGTAGTACCGCTGGCTGGCGGTAGTACCGCTGGCTGGCGGTAGTACCGCCCCTGGTCAGCGGTAGTACCGCTCCAGGAGCTTAGTACCGCCTGCCTAGCGGTTGTTCGTGGACGGACCTTTTTGCGAAGACTTTCTTGGCGGTGGTAGTGCCATTGCACTACCAGGGGCCCAGCGGTAGTACCGCTGGAGTGCCGGCGGTAGTACCGCTGGAGTGCCAGCGGTAGTACCGCTGGAGCTCGGGCAGAAAGTGGGGGTAACGGTCTGATTCCTTCCCCCACTATATAAAGGGGGTCTTCTTCCCCCTTGGTCTTATCCATCTGTTGAGCTCTTGTTCTACCTCCATGGTTGACATTCTTAGAGCTTGATTACTCTCTATCCCTCCAATGATTCTTGCTTGTTCTTGAGGGAAAAGAGAGAGGAGATCTAGATCCACATCTCCACCAATCACTTTCTCCTCTATGTGAGGGGAACCCCTTGGATCTTGATCTTGGAGTTCTTTGTGAGCTCCTTGTTCTTCCTCTCATATTTCTCCATAGCTTTTGTTGTTGTGGAGGGATTTGAGTGTGAGGGACTTGACCACTTCGTGTGTTCTTGCCATTGCATTAATTGCATCGGTTTGAGTTCTCCACGGTGATACGTGGAAGTGAGAAGTTGAGAAGCTTACTACCTTTGGTACTTAGTACCCTTGATATTGTTCTTCATGGATGCTTTGGCGTCCTAGAAGCTTGGTGGCGTCTCGGAGCTCAATCAGTGTGGTGTGAAGCTCCGGGAAGCGTCGGGGTCTCCAATTAGGTTGTGGAGATTGCCCCGAGCAATTTGTACGGGTACCGGTAACCGCCCCCAAGGGTTGCCACGTGTACGGGTTCGGTGACCGCCCCCAAGGGTTGCCATTTGTACGGGTTCGGTGACTGCCCTCAAGGGTCCCTTAGTGGAATCACGGCATCTTGCATTGTGCGAGGGCGTGAGGAGATTACGGTGGCCTTAGTGGCATCTTGGGGAGCATTGTGCCTCCACACCGCTCTAACGGAGATTAGCATCCGCAAGGGTGTGAACTTCGGGATACATCATCGTCTCCCCGTACCTCGGTTATCTCTTACCCGAACCCTTTACTTATGCACTTTACTTTGTGATAGACATATTGTTTATTGTAATATATCTTGCTATCACTTAGTTGTTTATCTTGCTTAGCATAAGTTGTTGGTGCACATAGGTGAGCCTAGTTGTTTGTAGGTTTTGTGCTTGACATATTAAACGTTAGTTTTATTCCGCATTTGTTCAAGCCTAAACCTTAACTATTTTAAAGCGCCTATTCACCCCCCCCCCCCTCTAGGCGACATCCACGTCCTTTTCAACGTATGACGATACACGGAATGCATGCCTACATCACATTGACGAACGGGAGCTACCACATATCTCTCCATGTTATAGCTGTTGCATGATGAATATCATCCAAACAAATCACCGACCCATTGCCTACGAGTTTGTCCTACTGTTGTCACTTGTCTTGCTCTGCTGCTGCTACTACTGTTGCTACTGCTGTTACTTGTCTTGCTCTGCTGCTGCTACTACTGTTGATACTGCTATTACTTGTCTTGCTCTGCTGCTGCTACTACTGTTGCTACTTGCTACTGCTGTCACTACTGCTTTTCCTTGCCGCTGTTATTGCTCGTTACACCGCCGTTACTCGCTACTTTGTTGTTACTACTTTGTTTGCAGATACTAATCTTTCAGGTGTGGTTGAATCTGACAATTCAACTGCTAATACTTGAGAGTATTCTCTCACCTCCCATCGTACGAATCAACATGCGCTTGTGGGCCGTCAACAACATTCTTCTAGTTCCGATTGCCGGAGAGTGCTAGCAGCATTCTTCTGGTGCTGTTGCAAAGGGGAAGAACAGTTGGCATCACTTGTGTGCTTGTTTGTTTGTTGAAGTCATCATGGCTGAAAACACCAAACTTTGCGACTTCTCGAGTACCAATAATAATGATTTTATTAGTACTCCGATTGCTCCCGCCACTAGTGCGGAATCGTATGAAATCAACGCAGCTTTACTAAATCTTGTTATGAAAGAGCAATTCTCTGGCCTTCCTAGTGAAGATGCCGCATCCCATCTCAATACCTTCATTGAGCTTTGTGACATGCAAAAGAAAAGTGATGTGGATAATGACATGATTAAGTTGAAACTTTTTCCCTTCTCGTTGCGAGATCGCGCAAAAACTTGGTTTTCTTCTTTGCCTAAAAATAGTATTGATTCTTGGGATAAGTGGAAAGATGCTTACATATCCAAGTATTTTTCGCCGGCTAAGATCATCTCCTTACGTAACAATATCATGAATTTCAAGCAACTAGATGATGAACACGTTGCACAATCTTGGGAGAGGATGAAGCTTATGATTAGAAATTGTCCCGCTCATGGCTTGAGTTTGTGGATGATTATACAAATCTTTTACGTTGGCTTGAATTTCGCTTCTCGCAATATCTTGGACTCCGCCTCAGGTGGTACGTTCATGGAAATCACGTTAGGAGACGCTACGAAACTCCTAGACAATATCATGACCAACTACTCTTGGTGGCACACTGAAAGGTCACCTGCTAGCAAAAAGGTGCACGATATAGAAGAAATTAACTCGCTTAGTGGTAAGATGGACGATTTGATGAATTTGGTTGCTAGTAGAAACGCTACTGTAGATCCTAATGACATGCCACTGTCTTCTTTGATTGAGAGTAGCAACATTTGTTTGGACGTGAATTTTGTTGGTAGGAACAATTTTGGCAACAACAATGCTTTTAGAGGAAACTATGTTCCTAGGCCTTTTTCTAGTAACTCCTCTAACAATTATGGCAATTCCTACAATAACGCTTATGGAAATCACAACAAATTACCCTCTGATTTAGAGAGTAATATCAAAGAGTTCATCAACTCTCAAAAGATTTTCAATGCGTCCATAGAGGAAAAACTACTCAAAATAGACGATTTGGCTAAGAGCGTTGATAGGATGTCTTGTGATATTGATGCTTTGAAAGATAGATGTCTCCTCCCAAGGTCAACTTGGATGAAACTTTGAAACCTATGCGTGTCTCCATGAATGAGAGCAAAGAAAGAACCGCCCAAATTCGCGCTAGGCATGAATGGTTTAAAAGGGTGCGTTCTAGTGATGCAAATCACGAAAATCTAAAAGTGCTTGGTGTGTCTCCTCTTGAATCTTTGTTTTCACGTGTCAAACCTATTGATGGAGGGGCTAGATATGAATCCAGTTTGGTTGAAAAACGCCCCAATGATTCGGAGTCCACCTATCTTGATCATAAAGGTGTGGAGAGTGGAGTAGAAGAAATCAAAATTTTGGGTAGTAATGAAACTCCCACTTTGGATTTCAAGGAATTCAATTATGATAATTGCTCCTTGTTTGAATGCATTTCTTTGATGCAATCCGTTGCAAACTCTCCACACGCTTATAGCCAAAGCAAAGCCTTTACCGCGCATATCGTAGATGCTAGGGTGAAATCTCTTGAAGAGAAGCTCAAATTAGAAGTCTCTGTACCTAGAAAACTTCATGATGAGTGGGAACCTACTATCAAAATCAAGATCAAAAACTATGAGTACAATGCTTTGTGTGATTTGGGTGCTAGTGTTTCCGCGATTCCAAAGTCTTTATGTGATATTCTTGGTTTCATGAGATTGAGGAGTGTTCTCTTAATTTGCATCTTGCGGATTCTACTGTCAAGAAACCCATGGGAAGGATCGATGATGTTCTTGTTGTTGCAAATAAGAACTATGTACCCGTGGATTTCATTGTACTTGACATAGATTGCAATCCTTCATGTCCCATTATTCTTGGTAGACCTTTCCTAAGGACTATTGGTGCTATCATCGATATGAAGGAAGGGAATATTAGATTTAAATTTCCTTTAAAGAAGGGCATGGAGCACTTTCCTAGAAAGAAAATAAGATTGCCTTATGAATCTATGATGATGGCTACGTATGGTTTGAGCACCAAAGATGACTATACGTGATTCCATCACCTTTTGCCTAGCTAAGGGCGTTAAACAAAAGCGCTTGTTGGGAGGCAACCCAACGAATCTATCCTTTTCCTTTCTGTTTTGTGTTTCCCACACTTTCATAATTCTGTTATGATTGTGTTTTTTGTGTTTCTTTTTGCGTTTGTGCCAAGCAAAACCGTTATGATTAGTCTTGGGGATGATCGTTTGGTCATGCTGGAAAAGACAGAAACTTTCTGCTCACGAAAAGAATTTTCATTTTTTTCTGTAAGAGATTTTGAGTTGATTCTTTTTGCTTCTGATTTCTACGCAAATTCTTCAGACTGTCGTACTTTTTCAGAATTTTTGAAGTACCAGAAGTATACGAAACATACAGATTGCTAAAGACTGGTCTGCTGTTAACAGATTCTGTTTTTGTTGTGTTGGTTGCTTATTTTGATGAAACTATGGATAGTATCGGGGGGTATTAGCCATGGAAGATTGAAGATACAGTAACCCAACATCAGCATAAGTAGAATTTAAGTTTTCTATAGTACCTAAGGAAGTGGTGGTTTGCTTTCTCATACTAATGTTATCACGAGTTTCTGTTTAAGTTTGTGTTGTGAAGTTTTAAAGTTTTGGGTGAAGTTCTTATGGAGAAAGAGATAAAGAGTGGAAAGAGCTCAAGCTTGGGTATTCCCAAGGCACCCCAAGAGATTCAAGGATGCCGTAAAAGCCTAAGCTTGGGGATGCCCCGGGAAGGCATCCCCTCTCTCGTCTTCAATCCATCGGTAACGTTACTTGGGGCTATATTTTTATTCACCATATGTTATGTGTTTTTGCTTGGAGCGTCTTGTATCGTAGGAGTCTTTTATTTTTGTTGTGTCACAATCATCCTTGCTGCACGCCTACAGAGAGAGACATGCACTCACCGTGATTTTGTCGAGCTTCACTTATATCCTTTGGTAGACAATTCAGGTCACATGTGTTTCACTTATATCTTTTGAGCTAGATACTTTTGCTCTATGTGCTTCACTTATATCTTTTAGAGCATAGAGGTGCGTGGCTTGGTAGTTGATCTATGCTTTGAAAGTAGTCTCAAAAGGAGTAGTTATCCAAAGGGATACGAAAACTTCCACCTTCATGTGCATTGAATAGTTAGAGAAGTTTGATTCATCTCAATTAGTTTTGAGTTGTGGTTATGGTAATATTGAAGTCATGCTAGTAAGGTGTTGTGGATCTAGAAATACTTGTGTTGAATTTAGTGATTCCCGTAGTATGCACGTATGGTGAACCGCTATGTAATGAAGTATGAGCATGATTAGTCTTTTCATTGTCATCCTTTGTGTGGCGGTCGGGATCGCCCGATGGTTTATACCTACCAACCCTTCCCCTAGGAGTATGCGTTGAATGCTTTGTTTCGATTACTAATAAAACTTTTGCAACAAGTATATGAGTTCTTCATGACTAATGTTGAGTTCATGGTTTAGATGCACTTTCACCTTCCACCATCACCATCTTCTTAGTGCCGTGCAACTTCCGCCGGTGCACAAAACCCACCATTAGCCTCCCTCAAAACAGCCACCCTACCTACCTACTATGGCTTTTTCAAAGTCATTCCCAGATATATTGCCATGCAACTACCACCATGATTTGTGCCACCACGTCTACATTGCCATTGCATGATCGTAAGATAGCTAGCATGATGTTTCCATTAAATGTCTATGCCATGCTAGATCATTGTCACGGTACACTACCGAAGGCATTCCATATAGAGTCATCGTTGCTCTAAGTTTTGAGTTGAAAGTGTGATGATCATCATTGATGGAGCATTGTCCCATGTGAGGAAATAAAAGAGGCCAAAGATGCCCACCAAAAAAAAAGAGGCCAAAGAGCCCACCAAAAAAAATATGAGAGAAAAAGAGAGAAGGGACAATGCTACCATTTTTCCACACTTGTGCATATTAAGCACCATGATCTTCATGATTGAGAGTCTCTCGTTTTGTCACCACCATATAGCTAGTGGGAAATTTTCATTATATAACTTGGCTTGCATATTCCAATGATAGGCTTCCTCAAAATTGCCTTAGGTCTTCGTGAGCAAGCAAGTTGGATGCACACCCACTAGTTTTCTTTAAGAGCTTTCACTTACTCTTAGCTCTAGTGCATCATTTGTATGGCAATCCCTACTCATTCACATTGATATCTATTGATGGGCATCTCCACAGCTCATTGATATGCCTAGTTAATGTGACCATCCTCTCCTTATTTTGTCTTGCAACCTCCACCACACTCCACACCACTTATAGTGCTAAAACCATGGCTCACGCTCATGTGTTGCGTGAGAGTTGAAAAGGTTTGAGAAAGTAAAGGTGTGAAACAATTACTTGGCCAATACCGGGGTTGTGCATGATTTAAATTCGTTGTGCAATGATGATAGAGCATAGCCAATTATATGCTTTTGTAGGGATAACTTCCTTTTGGCCTTGTTATTTTGAAAGTTCATGATTACCTTGCTAGTTTGCTTGAATTATTATTGTTTCCACGTTAATAGCAAACTATTGTTTTGAATCTAATGGATCTGAACATTCACGTCACATAAGAGGAGTTACAAAGGACATCTATGCCAGGTAGCATGAAAGCATCAAAAATTCATTCTTTATCACTTCCCTACTCGAGGACGAGCAGGAGGTAAGCTTGGGGATGCTTGATACGTCTCAAACGTATCTATAATTTTTGATGGTTTCATGTTGTTATCTTGTCATCTTTGTATGTTTTATGTACCTTTTATATCTTTTTTGGGACTAACTTATTAATTCAGTGCCAAGTGCCAGTTCCTGTTTTTTCTGTGTTTTTGGCTCTTTTCAGATCTGATTTTGGAACGGAGTCCAAACGGAATAAAATCCCCTAAATGATTTTTTCCCGAACGAAAGAAGATCAGGGGGCTTGTGGGCCAAGCCAGGAGGGCTACAGGGAGCCCACAAGCCCCCCATCTGCCACCAGGGGAGCGGCGGCGGGCAGGCTTGTGGCCTCCCTGGTGCACCCCTGACCTAGATCCTTCGCCTATATATTCCCTAAAATACAGAAAAAAATCAAGGGATCCTCAAAAATACTTTTCCGCCACCGCAAGATTCCGTTTCCGCGAGATCTCATCTGGAGACCCTTCTCAGTGCCCTGATGTTTGATGTGTACCCCTGACAATTGTGCCAGAAATACTCCTACTACGGCACGTTGGTATTCCCTCGAAGCGGAAAGGGTGATGTAGCACAGCGACGGTAAGTATTTCCCCCAGTTTGAGAACCAAGGTATCAATCCGGCGGAAGAGTATCTCACAAACCTGCACAAACACAAAAGCTTGCACCCAATGCTATGAAGGGGTTGTCAATCCCTTATAGATTGTTTGCCAAGTGAGAACTGAAAGCAACAAAGTAACAAAGCAAAGTAAAAGCAGAGTTGTAAACGATGGATGTGAATAGACCCGGGGGCCGTAGTGTTTACTAGTGGCTTCTCTCATGAAAGCAAGTAGACGGTGGGTGAACAAATTACTGCCGAGCAATTGATAGAACTGTGCAGAGTGGTGACGATATCTATGCAATGATTATTTCTATAGGCATCACGTCCGAAACAAGTAGACCGATACTTTCTGCATCTACTACTATTACTCCACACATCGACCGCTATCCAGCATGCATCTAGTGTATTAAGTCCATAAGAACAGAGTAACGCCATAAGCAAGATGACATGATGTAAAGGGATAATCTCAAACCAATTATAAAAACCCCATATTTTTACCCTTGATGGCAACTGCTTGATGTGTGTCTTGCTGCCCCTACTATCACTGGGAAAGGTCACCATATGTCAGAACCCAAAACCAAACACTTCTCCCATTGCAAGAGTCATAGATCTAGTTGGCCAAACAAAACCCAAGACTCGGAGAGACTCACAAGGATATCAAATCATGCATATAAGAAATAATCAAAAGACTCAAATATATATCATAGATAATCTGATCACAAGTCCACAATTCATCGGATCTCGACAAACACATCGCCAAAGAAGATTACATCGGATAGATCTCCAAGAAGATCATGGAGAACTTTGTATTGAAGATCCAAGAGAGAGAAGAAGCCATATAGCTACTAACTACGGACTCGTAGGTCTGAAGTGAACTACTCACGAGTCATTGGAGGGGCGATGATGATGATGAAGAAGCCCTCCACCTCCTCCCCTCCGGCAGGGCGCCGGGAAGGGTCTCCAAATGAGATCTCGCGGAAACGGAAGCTTGCGGCGGCGAAAAAGTATTTTCGAGGCTCCCCTCATTTTTTGCGGAATATTTGGGAATATATAGGCGCGAAACATAGGTCAGGAGGCGGCCAGGGAAGCCACAAGCTTGCCCACCGCCGCCTCCCCTGGTGGCGTGGTGCAAGCTTGTGGGCTCCCTGGGGCCCACCTGGCCTGGCCCAAAGTCTCCGTGGACTTCTTCCATTCGGGAAAAAATCATTTCAGGGATTTTATTCCGTTTGGACTCCGTTCCAAAATCAGATCTGAAAAGAGTCAAAAACACAGAAAAACAGGAACTGCCACTTGGCACTGAATCAATAAGTTAGTCCCCAAAAAGATATAAAAAGGTACATAAAACATACAAAGAAGATAAGATAACGGTGTGAAACCATCAAAAATTATAGATACGTTTGAGACGTATCATGCCCTGCCGGAGGGGACTTTGGAGTTGGAGGGCTTCTACATCAACATCATCGCCCCTCCAATGACTCGTGAGTAGTTCACTTCAGACCTACGGGTCCGTAGTTAGTAGCTAGATGGCTTCTTCTCTCTCTTGGATCTTCAATACAAAGTTCTCCATGATCTTCATGGAGATCTATCCGATGTAATCCTCTTTGGCGGTGTGTTTGTCAAGATTCGATGAATTGTGGATTTGTGATCAGATTATCTATGATATATATTTGAGTCTTTGCTGATTTCTTATTTGCATGATTTGATATCCTTGTAAGTCTCTCCGAGTCTTGGGTTTTGTCTGGCCAACTAGATCTATGATTCTTGCAATGGGAGAAGTGCTTGGTTTTGGGTTCTTACCGTGTGGTGACCTTTCCCAGTGACAGTAGGGGCAGCAAGGCACACATCATGTAGTTGCCATCAAGGGTAACAAGGTGGGCTCTATCGTAGATATGAGATGTCCATCTACATCATGTCATCTTGCTTAAGGCGTTACTATGTTCTTTCGGACTTAATACAGTAGATGCATGCTGGATAACGGTCGACGTGTGGAGTAATAGTAGTAGATGCAGAAAGTATCGGTCTACTTGTTTTGGACGTGATGCCTATAGATATAATCATTGCCATAGATGACGTCACGACTTTGCGCGGTTCTATCAATTGCTCGACAGTAATTTGTTCACCAACCGTCTACTTGCCTTCATGAGAGAAGCCACTAGTGAACACTACGGCCCCCGGGTCTACTCACACCTATCGTTTCCACTTTCGCTTTTACTTTGCTTTGTTACTTTGTTGCTTTCAGTTCTCACTTGGTGAACAATCTATAAGGTATTGACAACCCCTTCATAGCTTTGGGAGCAAGATTTTTGTGTTTGTGCAGGCACTTGTGATACTCCTTCACTGGATCGATACCTTGGTTCTCAAACTGAGGGAAATACTTACCACCGCTGCGCTACATCACCCTTTCCGCTTCGAGGGAACACCAACGCAAGGCTCCAAGGCCACGGGGGAAATCCTTTGCATATTTGCCTAGGAAGTCCCTTAAGGCGTAGCCGTAGCAGAAGGGTTCTTGGTGCCGTCAACATGACTATTTCTCGCGCCATTGGAAGGTTTTTTATTGCAGTAGCAAAGTCCCTTAATGCCTAGCCGTAGCAGAAGGATTCCTGGTGTCGTAGCACGTTTCTGGCGCCATTGGAAGGTCTTTTGTTGCAGTAGGAGTCCGCTATCTGAAGTTGTTCCACCATAGAGATGGCCTCCCCAAAGTAAGACATGTCCTTCTTCAAGTGATCAAGATCAATCCATTGCACCAGTACATATAGGTTCTTCTTCGATCTGAGAACGTCTTCATAAATCAAGAACTGATCGCGATTCCAAAACAGCTCACCGCCAGGGAATGTCTCCCTATTGCTGGCATAGGGGTTGAGCTTGCGACGGTGTTGAAACTCAACAAACGGCATGGTGTTCCAGTTGACTGAGGGCTTGTTCGGAGCAGGCTTCTTGAAAGTGCGCTTGGGGGCATTGGACCCTTCAGATGGATCGGAGGAAGGTCGCTTGGAGCTGGCAGTGCGAGACGGGTTGGAACGCCGGGAACCACCACCTGAGACACGCAAAAAAACACACACAACACGAAAGAGAAGAAAAACAAATCAAGGCAGAGATCAAGAAAGACCGGAAAACCCATAGAACACAAGAGAGAAGTGTGTGTGCACAAAGGGGAGCGGTAGTACCGCAGATGGAGCGGTAGTACCGCTGCTGGAGCGGTAGTAAAATTTTACTACCGCTCTACAAGCGGTAGCACTGCTCCTCGAGCGGTAGTACCGCGCCACGAGGGGCAGTAGTACCGCACGGGAGGCCTAATCACAGATCTATACATGATTTTTGAATAGTAAAACTTGTGAATGAAGATCTAAAGCCTCAGGTCTGGATCCTTTGCACTCCTAGACACACACACCTCCTATGCCAAGGAAGCATACTAACCAAAAACTGCCACTAAATCCCAATCACGATGCCATAAGACCATATGCCCTAACCCTAGATTGAATCAACAAGAAAGCACAAGAACGCAGATGAGGGGCAGTACCGGGGTCCATGGCGCGTGGGGAAGAGTCCCACCGGTCGGAATCGGAGGACGATGGCCGGATAGGGAGATCTGGCAATGCCTTAGGGCAGTTCTTGAGGAGAGGAGAGAGAGAGAAAGAGATGAACTCGGGGCTGAGGGGAAAAGAGAAAGGCCTCCTAGCCCTTTAAATAGCCCCTAGGTCGAGGCTGCGCGGTACTACCGCAGTCATCGTGGTAGTGCTGCTCCCCAAGCGGTAGTACCGCACCCATAGCAGTAGTAAAAAATTACTACCGTGCTCGGGCCGCAGTAGTACCGCTTGGTAAGCGATAGTACCACTCCCCGAGCGGTAGTAAAATTTTACTACTGTGATGGGGGCGGTAGTACCGTGATCTAAGTCACAAAACATCCAAAAAATGAACTCTCTACTCCTTAGGTTGTAGAAAAATCTTGATCAAGCCAAGAGAACCAAAACACGGGAACAAGAAAGGATCACCGAAAGAAAAGAAACAACATAGAGTCTCCAACGGAGAGGGCGGTGGCCGAGACCACCTATGTTTGAGACAAATGGTACGAAACCGTGAATAATTATCCTTGGGTTCATGACCATATCTCGTCTTTGAAGCACAAGTGCCATTTAGTAATGGCCAAAGTGAAAGACTTGATCGATCTATGCATAATGGGGGGAGGGAAAGTTCATTGAGAGAACAACACCCCCCTATGTCCATGCCTACATTTAGAGCAAGATGTAATGTAGAGTGAGGTGCAAAGTGCCTAGTTTCAATCCACATTACTTGAATCAATGATATTTAGCTCATGCCTTAACTCCCGAAACCTTGCTTCATCTAGGGGCTTAGTGAAAATATCTGCAAGTTGCTCTTCAGTGTTGATGAAGTGAATCTCAATATCACCTAGCTTGATATGTTCATGAATGAAGTGATGGCGAATATCAAATGTGCTTGGTTTTGTTGTGTTGTACCGGATTGAGAGAAATCTTGATAGCACTTTGATTGTCACATAGAAGAGGCAATTTGTCACAAGTGACACCGTAGTCCTTTAAGGTTTGCCTCATCCATAGCAACTGGGCACAACAACTTGCAGCTGCTACATACTCAGCTTCGGTGGAGGATAGTGAGACACAATTCTGCTTCTTCGAAGACCAACTTACCAGTGAACGACCAAGGAATTGGCATCCTCCAGAGGTTGACTTCCTCTCCACACAGTCTCCTGCCCCAATCCGAGTCAGAATAGCCCACTAGGTTGAAGTTTGCTCCTTTGGGATACCATAGACCAAAGTTTGGGGTATGAGCCAAATATCGAAAGATTCGTTTGACAGCCATGTAATGGCTTTCCTTTGGTGCGGATTGAAACCGTGCACAAATCCCTACACTCAACATGATATCCGGTATAGATGCACAAAGATAAAGGAGGGATCCAATCATGGAGTGATATACCTTTTGATCCACTGCTTTACCATTGGGATGACTGTCAAGCTTGCATCTTGTTGGCATGGGAAACTTGACCGGCTTGACATCCTCTAGCTCAAACCTCTTGAGCATGTCTTGAGTGTACTTGGCTTATTTGATGAAGGTCCCTTCTAAGCCTTGTTTGATCTCGAACCCGAGGAAGAACTTCAACTCACTCATCATAGACATCTCAAATTTCTTGGTCATCAGTGCAACAAATTCTTCATTGGAAGATTCGTTAGGAGAACCAAAAATGATATCATCAACATATAGTTGGCATATGAACAAATCCCCTTTGACCCTCTTAGTAAAAAGAGTGGGATCAATCTTCCCAATTTAAAACCCACGATCTTGTAGCAACTCCGTAAGATACTCATACCACGCACGTGGGGCTTGTTTAAGGCCATAGAGTGCCTTATTGAGTTTGTACACATGATTGGGGAGCTTGGGATGTTCGAACCCCGGGGGTTGTTTGACATAGACCAACTCATTTAAAGGACCATTAAGAAAGGCACTTTTCACATCCATTTGTTGCAATTTGAAATTATGATGAGAAGCAAAAGCAAGCAGCATGCGAATAGATTCTAGACGAGCAACAGGGGCAAAGGTTTCACCGTAGTCGATACCCTCGACTTGGGAGTAGCCTTGAGCCACCAATCTTGCCTTGTTTCGAATCACAATCCCATTGGCATCTTGCTTGTTTTTGAAGATCCATTTGGTCCCGATGACATTATGTTCCTCCTTTGGCCTTGGCACTAAATCCCAGACTTGATTACGCTCGAAGTTGTTGAGTTCTTCATGCATGGCCATAAGCCAATCCTCGTCATCGAGCGCTTCCTGTACCTGTTGAGGTTCACAATACGAAACAAACGCGTGATGCTCACAATAATTCCAAATTTGTTGACGAGTGGATACTCCCCTTTTCAAACTACCAAGTACATTCTTCCTAAGATGTGACTTGACTCTCAGCTTGTTCGCAATCTTGGCTGCGCGACGCTCCAAGAGTTCTTCATTGGATAACTAGGGAGCATCGACTTGATTGCCTTGCTTGCCCTTGCGTTTTGATCCTCCCTTGGCACCAGTAGCCTTCTTAGGCGCCGCAGAAGGAAATTGAGAGACAACATCCTGATCAACTTGATCTTCGACTTGAGTAGGTTCACTAGTTTGTCCTTGTTCTTGTGGTTGCTCTTGATCTTGATCTTGTGCTTCTATTTGGTCTGGATCGTGTAGTTGCACTTGATCTTGATCTTGAGCAGGTTCGGAACCTTGGGTAAGTGCTTGTGCATCATGGGACACATCACCATCTTTGGGTAATTGATCTTGTTCTTGAGTTTGTTCAACTTGTTGAGGGTCTTCTCTTTGTTCATCGGAAGTGTGTGGGGCTTGTGAGGATGATGGCTCCACTTGAGTAGAGCATTGTCCTTCTCCTTCGGCCACAAGGAGTTCCTCAATGGGGAGTATTTGACCAATCCCCGTTCTTCTTATGGCTTGGGGAGGAATTTCATCACCTACATCATAAAGACCACTTTGCTCCACTTGGGAGCCATTATTTTTATCAAACTCCACACTACACGTCTCCTCAATGAGTCCGGTGGACTTGTTGAGGACACGGTAAGCATGAGAGTTTGTAGCATAACCAACAAAGATGCCCTCATGTGCTCTATAATCAAATTTAGCTAAACATGCACCTTTCTTGAGAATAAAACACTTACACCCGAATACCCGGAAGTACTTGAGATTGGGTTTGTTTCCGGTGAGAATCTCATATGGGGTCTTGTTCAAGCCTTTGCGGATATAGAGCCGATTGGACGCATGACTTGCTGTGTTGATGGCTTCGGCCCAAAAGTTATATGGAGATTTGAATTCCGCCATCATTGTTCTTGCAGCGTCCATCAATGTCCGGTTCTTCCTTTCCGCCACACCACTTGTTGAGGGGTATATGGTCCCGAATATTGATGTTTTATTCCCTCGTCACCTAGAAACTCATCCAAGGTGTAGTTCTTGAACTCGGTGCCGTTGTCACTTCTAATCATCAAAATTTTTGCTTCATGTTGACGTTGAGCTTCATTAGCAAAGTTGATAACAGTCTGTTGAGTCTCACTCTTCCTCTTGAAGAAATATACCCAGGTGTATCTTGAGTAATCATCAACAATCACCAAGCAGTACTTTCTGCCCCCAAGACTGTCAAATGATGGGGGACCCAAGAGATCCATATGAAGGAGCTCCAACGGTCTTTTAGTGTAAATGAGAGTCGTTGGACGATAAGCAGTTTCATGAATCTTTCCTTCAATGCAGGCACTGCAAGCACGATCTCTCGCAAAAATCACATTCGTTAGTCCACGAATATGGTCCCCTTTGAGGAGACTTTGCAAAGATCTCATATTGACATGAGCTAGTCGGCGATGCCAAAGCCAACCCACATCAACTTTAGCCATTAGACAAGTCGCAGTCTTAGTGGGTCGCTTTGAAAAGTTCACCACATAGAGACCATTTTTGACATATCCAACATAGGCTACTTTAAGAGTCTTTCTCCACAAAAGGACCACAATATCAAGATTAAAGAATGTGGAAAAGCCCATAATTGCAAGTTGACGAACCGAAAGTAAATTGTAAGCAAGGGACTCAACAAGCATGCCCTTCTCAATAGATAACTCTTGAGAGATGACCACCTTACCAAATCCCAATACCTTTGACGATGATGCATCGGAGAATTGGACATGGGTGGGCATATATGGGGAAGGATGCGCATCCACCACTAAGTCCTTGCTTCCGGTCATATGATTTGTTGCTCCACTATCGAGCAACCATGACACCCCACCGGAAGCAAACTCCTGCAATAGATCAAGGCTTGGTTTTAGGTGCCCATTTTTGAATGGGTCCTTTAATGTTAGATACAAGGGTCTTAGGAACCCAAATAGCACATTCAATGAACTCATAGTAAGAACCAACAAATCTGGCATAAACATGCCCATCACCAGCACGACATAAAACATAGGAAGGATTGAGTTTGCCGGCTGTGTTGGTAGGAATGGTTTTGCCCTTCTTGATGCTCCCATTTTCCACGTTGTTCCTGTTCACCTCCTGGGTCCCTTCGCCCTTTTGACAAAGATGTCCATGAGGGTGGGGGATCGGTTGTTCCTATTCTTCCTTTTCCTTTTAGACTTGGATGTAAGTCCAAGTCCCTCCTTTCCTACCACACCATTTTGATTGCTCAAAAGGTCGTTCAGGCTCTTCTTGCCTTGGATGCATGACACAAGGCCCTTCTCAAGTTTATCCTTCAACTTGGCATTTTCCTCCACAAGATGTACATGCTCACAACAAGGGTTAGTTGTACAAGCATTATCAATTAAAACAAAAGGAGGACAAGTAGAGATTTCCTTGGTAAGCTTTGCTTGGAGTTGATCATGAGACTCTTTCAGGGAGAAATGACTACCTTTCAAGACCTTGTGAGCCTTGTCAAGTGTGTCAAACTCCACTTTGAGTCTGTCATGGTCAACCCCAAGAGCATCCTTTTCAGACTTAAGCATACGAGTAAGAACAGTAGCATGATCTAGTTTCTTTTGCAATTTAGCGCAGTCATCGTTGTATGACTACTCGGGAGACAAACGAAGAGTGCGCTCCTTTTCTAGTGCAATAGATAGTTCAGCAATCTCATCGGCATAGTCACGACTATGTCCTTGCATCTCAGAGATGGTCTCCTCATGAGACTCGATGAGGTCATTAGCCTCACCCAGTTGTTCCAAAAGAGCAACAAAGTGCCTTTTGGTCTCTCCTTTGATAGTACACAGAAATTTGTCAAGATCATGCTCATTAAGTTCCACAACATCACTATCATCAACACAATTCAACAATGAGGGAGCACTAGTGATGTTGGTCTTAATGCTGGGTGTTACCCGATCGATACCTTTGGCCATGAGGCACTTGGCGATGTGATTATCGTTGGGGGTGTTGAAGAGAGACACATTCTTGGGAGAAGGAGTGGCAATAGCGATAGTCGCAGTTGCCACCATATCATCATCATCATCATCATCATAGGAGGGGTACTCTTCAAGTGCCACCATACCCTTTGGATGGGGTTTCTTGACAAATTTGTTCTTGCTTGGGAATGAGCTTGCCTCTGTTGTCTTCCCTCTTCTCATAGGGACATTCCGCCATGAAGTGGCTCACATTGCCGCAGTTATAGCATGTCCTCACTCGTTGCTTGGGTTTGAACCCACTTGAGTTGTTCTTGGTGAAGTTGGGTCTTGAGTTCCTCTTGTTACCCCATAATTGCCTTGACGCAAGAGCCATGTGCTCGTGATAAGCATACTTAGTGTCTTCAGGGCAGCTTTCCTCTTCTTCATCCTCTTCTTCTTCTTCAGAAGCAGCCTTTGCCTTTAAAGCAAGGTTAGTTTAAGCTGTCTTTGACCGAACTCGAGCAAGTGCATTGTCAGCGGGCTCGTTCATGATTGACATTGCAATGAATTCATCCAACACCTCACTGGAAGACAAGGAGTGGAAATCTGGTCGTTGGCGAATGACTGATGACATGGCTTTGTTGAAAGGCATGATGGCCTTGAGAAACTTGCGCTTGATCCATGTGTCACCACATCCTTGCTGCCATGATCCTCGAGAGCAACAACAATAGCAGTCACCCTTCGATAGAGATCACGAGGGTCCTCATCTTCCTTCATCACAAACTCATCGGCCTTATCAAGTACCACTTCATAGTTTGATCGTTGAATGCTTGAGCTTCCCTTGTACAACACCATAATGTGCTCCCAACAGTCCTTAGCCAGAGTGAAGGGGCGCAAGTGAGGAAGATCTTCAGGAGGTACCGCGTACTGTAGAATAAACAATGAGGAGTGATTATATTGATTGTCCGCTTCTTCTCTTGGAGTGAGGTTGCTTGGGTCATGAGGATAGTAGCCTTGCTCGATGATTCTCCATAAATTTGTTGAGCTGTGATTCAAATGAGACTTAATAGAAAACACCCAGTTAGCAAAATCACCCTTAACAAGCTTAGGAGGAGGACCAACAGGGTTAAGACGCGGTGTGGGAACGGGTCCTCCATAGACCATGGGAGGTGGAACCGAGGCATAGGTTCCAGTCCCATCCTTTTCGAGAGAAGAGGAGGGTCGCATACCTTTAGCCGCTTCCTTATAGGAATTGGCCTCCGAATCTGTGTTGGTGGGTTTAACCACCAACGCCGGTTCAGGTGAACTTTTAATTCCCTCAATTAACTCTTTAAGCATGGTCTTGACTTCGTTCGTCAAGGACGTCTTGAGGGCGGCCATAGCTGTATTCAAGTCGTCCATTGTGACCGAAGTCAAAGTCCATGGCCTCGGGTTGCCCATGGGGAACTCCCTCTTCGCCTTCCATACTCTTAGGGTGGTGAAACCCTTAATAAAGAGACGTGGCTCTGATACCAATTGAAAGGATCGATATGGTTGACTAGAGGGGGGGGGGCGGGTGAATAGGCAACTACCAATTTTTAGCTTTTCTTAATAAATAAGGATTAACAATCATAAAGGTTCTCTAAAATGATACTAGGTGAGCAACCTATATGATGCTACTTACAACAAGTAAAGAAGCACGTAAGAGATACTCTACAACAACAACAAATACAAAGTAAAGGTAAGAGATAACCACAAGTGGAACCGATGAAGACGAGGATGTGTTACCAAAGTTCCTTCCCTTTGACAGGAAGTACGTCTCCGTTGGAGCGGTGTGGAGGCACAATGCTCCCCGATAAGCCATTAGGGCCACCGTATTTTCCTCATGCCCTCGCACAATGCAAGGTGCCGCGATTCCACTATAGGTGCCCTTGAAGGCGGCGACCGAACCTTTACAAACAAGGTTGGGGCAATCTCCACACAAAGCTTGGAGGCTCCCAACAAGACCACAAAGCTTCACCACAATGGAATGTGGCTCCGAGGTGACCTCAACCGTCTAGGGTGCTCAACCACCCAAGAGTAACAAGATCCACAAGGGATTAGTAGGGGGAATCAAATATCCTTTAGTGGAAGTGTAGATCAAGGCCTTCTCAAGCAATCCCTAGAAAATCAACAAGGTTGATTGGCTAGGGAGAGAGATCAGGCTAAAATGAGCTTGTGAAGCAACAATGGAGCTTAGAGGGGTTAAAGGTGAGCTCTAGGAAGAATAAGATGCCTTTATATAGTAGGGGGGCAGATCCACCCGTTACCCACCTACCACATAAATGCACGAGTGGTACTACCGCTCCTGGAGCGGTACTACCGCTCAGCTTCTCACCAACCACGGTAGTACCGGGATACTACCGTGCCACCACCTCCGTGGAAAAGTATGCGAGAAAAAGCCCGTCGGTGCGGTAGTAAATTAATACTACCGCACTGAGGGCGGTAGTAGCGCCCTTGGAGCGGTAGTAAAAAACTACTACCGTACTTCGGGCGGTAGTACCGCTCCTGGAGCGGTAGTAAAAGTTTACTACCGCACCTGGGGCGGCAGTACCGCTCTTGGAGCGGTAGTAAAAATTTACTACCGCTCTGAGAGCGGTACTACCGTAGTACCAACTACCGCTTACCCTTTTCTCATAGGCATAGAAACACACATATTGGTGCTCCATTGAGGCCAAAATATGGGTGGGTGCATGAAGTGTGTGCGTGAGGATTCCACCCAAACCTTTCCGATGCGGACCCCCTCTTAATAAGAAGACTTTCCTATGACTCAAACTAGGAAGAGAAATGTAGAAGAAAATCCATCTTCGAGAACCTCCGAGGGGCGTCGAGTCATCTTGTGCCTAGAAGAGAATATTCTGAAATGCTCAGGACACAAGATTAGTCCGCACAACAATTGTCATCAATTACTAAAACCACTTAGGAGAAATATGCCCTAACAAAAAGTCGTGACTCCGATACCTGGTTGTGCCCCACATGTTTCTTATATTTTTTACGTCACACTCTCTTTTCCTGTTAGTGGGCCAGCCCAGGGTCTCTCTGTTCATCCCGTGCACTGTCCTTTGCGTTCAATATGTGCTTCCTTTAACAATTTTAAAAAATAGAAATGGGATGGCCCACCGTGGAGGACGGATGCACGCCTTGGCCCACCAGCCAGACGAACCCCTGCCACGTTAGTGTTTCCATGCCTCAAATGATGCCAGGGTTCAATTTAGACCGGGATTGCGTAGTTCAGGGTGCAATCGACCTGGATTTCGATTTGAGGGTTCGTTTCGCCGAACCTCTATGAGTTCATGGTTGAAAATGGTCTCTTTTCCATAAGAAAAAAAAGTGCACAACCGCGGTAAAATGAAAAGCCGTACCCTTATTTGCTAGCGATTCATATTACACCTTCCTCTCTACGCCCCCTCCATCGCCGCATTCTCCTGCTATGCCTGCGCCCAAGAGGGGGGTGCTGTGTCAACCCTAGATATCTGAAGCTCTGTAGAATCCGAAGAAAAGAGTCAGCTTCACATTCCATCCCTTTTAGCTACTCCCTCCGTTTCGAAAAAGACCACGACAAGTATTTGGGAACGAATAGAGTACTGTTTCGCGGCCGTCTTGACACTCATCATGGATCCAATTGCTTTATAAAGCTCCAAGTGTAACTCTTGTTTCGTTGACTGATGATCGGACAGTACGCAAGATCCTATGCGAGACTAATCCATAGTCCTTCACCTTACTCAAGCTTTCTTTCTGTGAATTTAGTGTCGATTCGGCCTAAATATTAGTTGGGTCTGTCAGTTGGTAACGTAGACTCTCCGTTCTCGCACGACATGATGGTTATCGAAGCATGAAGGGGTTGGACTTTTACACCCAATTTGATGGAGTTCTGCGTTTGGGACCCACCTTGAAAATTGGGGTGGTCTTTGTCAAGTGCAAGATCATCCAAAGTAGAAATATAAATGTAAATAAATCCGGAATTTATCAAGTATTTTTATGTAGTAATTGATTTACTGAAGATTTCTTAGAACAGCTCACCATGGAACTTTTGAAGTCAAAATGTATTTTCCAGAGGGAAAATTTGAATAGCACTCGTACTTTATTCTGGGCTTCGCCAGTGGATCTTGAATTGTGTGACCCATGCGCCCATGGATTCCATTTCTTCATGTGGGCTAAAGCCCATCTCACTGACCCGGCCACACACTCTCCTCCCCTCTGATTCCCTCCCCCTTCCCTTCCGCAGCCGGCGATGGCCGCCTCCCGCCGCCTGGCGCGGAAGCTCCCCTCCATCATCTCCAAGCACCAGCGCCTCATCTCGCCGGAGACCGAAACCCCGGAGGAGAACCCCGAAATCTCCACCTCGCCCGCCTCCATCCCGCTCGACCCCTCCCTGCCGCTCCTCCCGCTCGCCGTCTCCCACCTCTCGCCGCCGAGCCCGCTCCCGTCGCTCCCCTCCGCGCACGCCTCCTCCCCGGAGGCGCTCCTCCGCCTCCTGCGCCGCGCGCGGCACCACCCGCGCCTCGCGCCGCTCGACCTCCACCTCCTCCTCGCGGCCGCCGACGCCTCCTCGGCCTTCCGCCCCGACCACCGCCTCACCAGCCTCCTCGCCGCGCGCCTCGCGGCCTCCCGACGCCTCCCCTCGCTGCGGCGCCTCCTCCAGCTCGTCCTCTCCCGCCCCTGCCCCTGCGCCGACGACTCCATCTTCGCCTGCCCCGACCTCCTCCCGACCTTCCGCAAGGCCATCCTCGCCTTCGCCACCTCCTGCGACGTCCCCGCGGCGTCCGAGGCCCTCGCGTCCCTCCGCCGCGCCGCGGACTCGCCCCTCCCCGCCGAGTTCTACAACATCATCCTCCACGCCCTCGCCCGTCTCCACCGCCACGACGACACCATCCGCTTCTACGGCGAGATGACCAGCGTCCACCGCGTCGCCCCGGATGCCTACACCTTCAACATACTCATCAACAGCTCCTGCCGCGTCCAAGGCGTCGATGCCGCCATGCGGTGGTTTGAGGAGATGCGGCGCCGGAGCTGTGCGCCCACTGGTGTGAGCTTTAATACTCTTATGCGTGGGTTCTTCAGAGAAGGCAGGCACAAGGAAGGCCTTAAGGTTGCTCACGAGATGCTGCAGCTTGGGGCCGGGCTGTCGGTTGCTTCCATGGAGATTTTGATCGGTGGGTTGTGCCGTGGAGGAGAGGCTTTGAAGGCAGCCGAGGTGTTTCAAGAGTTTTTGGTGGATGCGGTGGTGCCGGAAGGGTATGATTGCTTGGATCTTGTTGAATCTCTGTGCCATGTTAGGAGGGTAGACAAAGCAATAGAAGTGGTGGAGTTGCTATTGGAGAGGAACAGGGCATCCTGCTTGAGTGTCCCTGCTGGCGTAACGGTTTTGGAGTGCTTGATGAAGGCGGGGAGGCTGGATGACGTGTGCCGGTTGATGGGAAGGATGGCTGGGGAGGGGATCGTACCGGATACCATTTCTTGTAACTGTATCTTCGAGGCACTTTGTGAAGCTGGGCGGACTTCTGATGCAAACAGGCTGAGGATACTAGCTAAAGAGAACGGTTTTGCGGCGGATGGTGCGACATATAACATGCTGGTGCAGGGGTTTGGAAGGCAGGGGAGGGTCAAGGAAGGCGAGGCTGTGTTGGATGAAATGCTTGATTTAGGGTTTATACCAAACATTGTGGCTTACAATAGGCTTCTTGATAGCTTACACGTGCGGAGATCTTTGCAATAACAAGTGAACTCCTCTAGGCATGTGTATGCTCCAAACGTTTTTTGGCCACATGGAAGCATCAAACTGCAAGATGTCAGAGAGTTTGTGCTTGTAATTCATGTGCACATACTTCTGCAGGGTACATCAAAACATGGGACACATGAGACCATCGGCATTCATAATTGCATGACAGAAGTTGCAAAGTTCCAAGGCTTGAAACGAGGTATTATTTTGACTGTGCCCTTTAATTCCAAGATTAGTATTATGTTGTCGAATCACTTCTTGCTTCTTTGCTAAAGTGTCATTAGTTGTTGTGTTGGCCTCATGGTATCTGTGAACAGTTATGGGAATCACTGATTTATTCGTCCTTCTGTGGGGTCTATGTTTACTTTGTTTGTCAAGGATGCAATCGGGCAACCCATCAAGTCCGCTTATAACTAGGCCTAAAGTCAACTTAATGCAATTCCTCATTTGAAGTTAACATAGGTTGACTTTAGACATACTTATATATGGGCTTTGTGCGTTACCTGCTTGCATCCCTAATTTTCACTTGCTTGGACTCCTAGTAAACAAGATATGGAAGGGTTAGGATCTTCTTGGGTGTTTCTCCTATTGATCCTGGTAAATTATCAACTGATGTCTTTGTTAAGGAATACCGAGCTTCAAACATACTTGCAATAGTTCTGTATCTGTCAAGTCTGTTTTCTCGTATTGATCTAATCAGTATATTTTTTTATATATAACCCAAGTTGCTTGCAATTTTGTATCAGTGCTGTCTATTGGCCAGTCAATACTTCAAATGCAATCACACTTGTTATTCATTTATGTGACACTAGTAAATCTGTACGAGCAATGCACGTTGGTATTAGGCAATATGTTCATTGCATGCAGATATTAGGTAGGATATTATTTACTTGTTAATTATGTGATTAGCGCTAGAATTGATATTTGGTATGATATTAACTGCACCCTAAACACGTTGAGTGCTCACCATTAGAGTAGCCTGGGTCGTTGGATTGATTTGGTTTGATAGCCGAGATTTGTTGGATCTGCCCCTTTGGGCCTTTTTATATTTATGTGACATATTGTGCTTTTTGAACTGTACAGTGTTTGGGGTGGATATTTTGCTCATTTGTGAAGACCCTAATTTATTCATCTTTCTTTACCAGGTTTGAATGCCTCCCTGTTTGGAAGATTTTGCAACGTACAAGATCATGTTTTTGTATAGCATTTTCCTAACATCTCTCAAACTAATTGGTACTAAGATCTGGTGGATAGAAAATGCCTCACCCCATCTGGTAATTTAACATCTGCACAGTTAGGAGGGCTGAATAATTTAGCAGGGAAGCCACCTTATTTTCTTGTTTTTATGTTTAGTGTCTGAATATTATAGCTTTTCGGTATCAACTAATTGGAGAGTTGTGATATTTGGACATTTGACACGAAAGTTAACCAGAAGGCAGAGATGAATAGCCTCGTTTAGGAGCTACCTTACTGTAATTTTCCTTTTGTAAGGAGACTCAAGGTATTATAACTCCTGGCCTGCATGAGCTGAAGTGTTATAATACCTGGAGATTGTAGACATAGGAAACACTATAGTATGACATCTTCCAAAGGTTACATATATATCCATCAACTTCAACCATTCAATTGATTGCAAACCTGAGAGGATGAGGCATTTGTGAAATGCTTGAAAATTGCTACAAGAAGATAATTTCTGGGCCTGATCAGCATACTGGAAAATAAGCTTCTCAGCATGTTACAGAAGCTGATGGGTTGTTTCCATTTCAATATAACCATGTATGAGTTGGGCTACTAGCAAATCTGGTAACGTTGGTGATCCTGTTTAAGCGCTCTGAGGAATAGGTGAGAAGTCAGGGGAACTAATATTCTACTTCAGAATATTTCATGGATCTTAACCCACACTGTATCTCAACATGTCAGTAGGGTTCTCTAATGACAGTACCCACACTGTTGTCATTGTATTTGCTCTCCAGATTGGCGGATTAGAACAAACTCTCTGGAGTAATATATGCTGGTTTCTTTGACCTCCACCAAAAATCATTTTGCAATGAAAACTTATTTTTATTGATTTTTTTTCTTAGTTAGCTATTTTCTCTTCTTTTCTGTCCTTTCTTCTTTGGGCACAGGCGTCTGCCTATGAAGCTTGGATTGCTGCTGTAGGAGGCTAGGAGCAAGGTTCTTAATCATGGATGTCGGGTTGGTAGCTTATTGTCTTCAGTATATTAGATATAATCAATATATTTGGATGATACGCTCCAGTATCGTAGTTCAGAAGTTATTTATAATTTCGAGTTAAGCATATGCAAGTGTGCCATGACTTCCAAGTGTCTCACTGATAATGAAACATGCATACAACATGCAATTTGTGATATCCTATTCTCATGGGGACTATAAAATACTCCTAGCATATGCAATCTGTAGTACTAGCATATATCATCTCCTTAATCTAAACCGAGAGTACTACGTCATTCACTGAGAATGTGCCATTTTTAAACCACGAGGTCCACCAGACGACCACTGTAAAGAACGTTTGGCCGTCCGGCTGGCTCTTCCAGAAGTTCTATATCCTCTGCGGCAGTGAAGCACCATTCATTCCATGCCATCATGAAGCATCTCCATTCTGTACTCTCTTACACTTGTCTCCTACTATGCGCCACCGTGCCGGTGAGAGCCGACATCCGGCGTGAAGCTGAAGCACTTGTGAATTGCAAGGCTAGCTTGGATGGTGCTGATGAGTCCCTTGGGTCATGGTCGATGGCCAACTCCACCAGCCTCTGCAGGTGGACACATATCACTTGCAACTCAGCTGGACTTATGACAGAGCTCAACCTTAGCGGCTTAACACAAGTTTGAACGGCACACTTGAGAGGTTAGACTTCTCGGCTTTTCCCCACCTGGAAAAATTCATCCTTTTCCAGAATGGTCTATGTGGTAACATACCAGCAGGAATTGCCAACCTGACGAGCTTGGTCGTGTTGGACATCAGCTGGAACCCGTGCTTGAGGGACACCATTCCACACAGCATTGGCCAGCTGAAGCACCTTTCTGTACTGAAAATTATAGGTTTGGGGCTCAATGGCCCACTACCTGAATAATTTGGTAACTTAACAAGCTTGGAAATCCTCTATCTCAACACAGTTACTTTGACTGGGCAGATCCCATCAACAATTGGGATGCTCATGAAGCTCCACTTGCTGAACCTGGGAAACAATACTCTGACAGGGAGCAACCCATTTGAGATTGGGAACATGACAGAACTGTGGTCAATGTACTTAGCAAAAAACTATTTGGATGGGCAGCTACCAGGCACCATCTCTCATTTGAGAAAACTCGAGAATTTGTATCTGTTTGGAAATCAGCTCAGAGGCCATACCGTCCCCGAGTTTGGTAATAGCAGCCTCCTGGATATGGTTGACATGTCAGATAACAATTTCTCTGGGCTATTCCCGCCATCCATTTGCGCAGGAAGAGCACTGCATATTGTCAGTGCTGAGTACAATGCATTTTCGGGAATTCACCACCAGACCTTCAAAAACTGCACAACCCTGTTGTCTATTGATTTCAAGGAAAACAACATTGTTGCAGACCAAAGGGGTTTCATGGGCGAGTATCCAGTGCTCCGGTCTATGTTTTTCAGTCGAAACCAGTTGTATGGTACCATTCTGACAGATTGAGCCCAACTATTCGTTTGCAACTATACTGGGTTGATACACCTAGACCTGTCAAGCAATAAGTTAGATGGATGTCTCTCCAAGTGTTTCTGGGACATGTCAAGTTTGGGATTTATGGATCTGTCAAGCAATTCTTTTAGTGGTGTAGTTCCGATCTCAAGGACCAGTGAAGATAATCTTAGTCTTAACTATCTACACCTAGCCAATAACCTTTTGGAAGGAACCTTTCCTCTGGGTCTTAAGAAATGCAAAAAGCTTATCACTCTAGATCTTGGAGGCAATATTTTCTCAGGTATTATACCTTTTTGGGTAAGCAAGAGCTTGCCAGAACTCAAATTTCTTTGATTGTCATCAAATGTCTTTGACGGCATCATACCCCACCAGATATTACAATCTCAGCAACTCCAAGTACTGGACTTATCAAAAAATAAGCTTACCGGACCCATCCCAGGCGACTTTACAATTTTTACTGGCATGTCATGTGATCAGGAAGACATTGGCTTCATATACAATGAGCTGTACATGTCTCAAGAGCAGATTCAAATAGTTTGGAAGAATGTGGGTTATGTCTATGGTTTCATGATAGCAGACATGGCGGGTATCGACTTATCTGGCAACTCTCTTTCACAAGAGATCCCAAATGGGCTCACATCCCTTCTTGGACTCAGGTATCTGAACTTATCAGCAAATCATCTGTCCGGTTGTATTTCTGAAGACATTGGCAATCTGGTACGGCTGGTATCCTTGGACCTTTCAGGCAACCAGCTCTCAGGGGAAATTCCACCAAGCTTTGCAGCTTTGAAGGGCATGAGCGTTCTGAATCTCTCAACCAACAGTTTATCGGGGAGGATACCTACAGGCAGCCAGCTTCAGACGCTCATCGACCCGTCAATATACAGCAATAATCCTGGGCTATGTGGATTTCCATTGAAAGACTGCGCAAACTCGTCGACATCAACACAAAATGACATGGGGCGTGCTGAAGATAGGGAAGCATTGTGGTTGTATTGCTTTGTGGCTGCTGGGTTCATCTTTGGGTTCTGGCTGTATTGGGGCATCTTCTTATTTGGCAGCGAGATCTGGAGATGTGTATTTTATGATTTTATCAGTATGTGGATAACATGCAAGCAAAGGTAACAAAGAAATTATACAGCTGCATTTTGCGCTTCCAGGCCAACGGTTCTGAATGATGAAGTGTGTCACGTGGCTCTTTAGTAATGGTGTGCGCTTACGCACACAATATTTATCATGTCTGTAATATTTCCTTTCCTTGGTTAGTTGGTTGTAACTTGTAAATGTGTTCACTAGTATTTGGGTGTGCACGGTGTTATTTTAACTATTATGGCACTGAAACCTACAGGTTACAGATGAACTGTGCCACATTTGGTAGTCGAAAAAGAAGAAGTTGTGCGACATTTTTGATTGTTTGGTAGCAAAGGCTATTTGGAGTAAAGTGAATGAGTTCTCTAGAATCAGTTATCATAATTTAAATCTGTAGCTTGTTTTTAGTTAGTAACAGTAGACATTCTAATTTGAACTTCTTGTGCAGCCATTTTGTGGGGTTTCTGGAAAATGGAGGGGTGATATCATTTTTAACTCTTAACAAGCAGATCAATATCATGCAGAGGGTCAAATTTGCTGGTTGTTCATCAACCTGGTCAAACAAAGCCGCATGCACTTGATGCAGCTGTGTGTTGTCAGCATTCCTGCATATGAAGTACTTGCCACATCCTGCATATGAAGCACTTGCCACATCGGGTAGGTTATGAGCTCCTGATTCTGATTATTAGTCCGGGAAGCACCGGTGAAGATGGCATATGAAAGGACTGTGATTGTAATGACCCCTTGCCTCTGGCGAATTGCCGTGGCGTGAGAGAAGATGCACAGAGGAACAAAAGTGAGATGGAAACTTTTCTTCAGTTAATTTTCCCCCGTCTCCAAGCAGCGGGTAGAAGCAGATAAGTACCCGAATGCACCCACTGCCTGACTGGGCCCACTTACAGACTACCAAAACTCGCAGTGCTTGGCCTAGCAGTGAGTGCGTCTCTCATCTTCAGATTGCATCTCTGTCAGATTGGATTTCCTCTGTTTCTGAATGAGTGTCATCCATATGCAGCAGGGTCATCACATTGATTTGATATGATGATGAGTAAACAACCAGGCCTGACGAGATGAGGCATCTGCAAAGATATTCAAGAAACACCATGAATTTGCCTGTCCTGAACAGAATGCATAAGCCTCTCAGCAGGTTGCAGAACGCGTTGCATATTTATCTTTCAACAGATTTATGTTTGGATTTGTAACGTCGACAAGGTTAGTCATCCTTTTTTTTAAGTACTTGCAGAAATGGCTGACACGTCGGGGCACCTAACAAGCTAAGATTGCACGCACATCAATTTGTGTTTCTGCTGATCTTGTTCCCCAATAATTAGTTGCTAGTGGCCATCTGCTTCATTATATTTCGTGGACCCTGACGAATAGGAGAATTTGTAGTATTCTGAACCAAGTGTCTTTTATATAACCCCATCTTACGGAATATATAAAGTGGCAGTACTCGCAGTGTTTCTCAAACATATCAGCTGGTTTCGGTAGTGTTATTGTATTTCCCCTCTAGAGTGGCTGACTGGAATAAACTCTTAGAGAAATCTATGACCCATGACAAAGTTTCCTTGGTACACTAGTGATAAAATCTGCCATATATAGCACCCATTTACAAGTTGATTCTGTTTTGCTGCCATGATACACTGCTTATTCATGTCAAGCCTGCACAACATGTATTCCCGTTCTACTAAAAGGAAAAACCAGAAGTAATATTGGTGTCAATCAAGGATTTCGAAACTGAAACAAGTGAACTCATTGCGAAAGCATACTGAAACAACAAGGTCCTAACCCAAGAAGGTATACTGCAGGCCTCGTCCGCTTGGAACAAGGTGAAAGGGGTGGTCAAGCGGAAGGGAGCTTATGAATTTTGGATGTAAAAGGAGTCCAGTAAGTTGTGACATGAAATCATTACTTGTTTCTTTGACCTAAAAGAAAATCCATTTTGCGATACTATTTTTTTAATATATAATTTCGAGTTAAGCATTGTGTGTGCCATGACTTCCAAGTGTCACCCTGATAACGACACATGGATGTCATGCGACTTGTAATTTCCTATTGTCATGGGGACTATAAAGTACTAGCATGTTAGCATCTCCTTAATCTAGACTGAGAATCTGCCATTTGTAAACCAGACCACCTCTGTTATGGACGGTTGGCTGGCCGGCCGGCTGGCTCGTCCAGAGGCTTTAATTTATATCCTCTGCGGCAGTGAAGCACCATTCGTGCCTAGCCATCATGAAGCACCTACATCTTCTAGGCCTTCTCCTACTCTCCTGCCCTTGTCTCCTGCTATGCGCGGTCACGCCGGTGGTAGCCGGCATCCGGCGTGAAGCTGAAGCACTTGTCAAGTGGAAGGCTAGCTTGGCCAACGCCGATGAGTCCCTTGGGCCATGGTCGTTGGCCAACTCCACCAGCCTTTGCAGGTGGACGCACATCACTTGCGACTTAGCCGGGCACATCACAGAGCTCGACCTTGGCGGTGTAAGTCTGAAGGGCACACTTGACGAGTTCGACTTCTCCGCCTTTTCCCACATGGAGAAACTCATCTTGTCCTATAATGTTCTGTACGGTACAATTCCAGCAGGGATTGGGAATCTGACAAGCTTGGTCGAGTTGGACATCAGCTGGAACTGGGATTTGAGGGGCATTATTCCACCCAGCATTGGCCAGCTGAAGCACCTTGTTGTACTGCGAATGCCTGGTTTTACGTTCAATGGCGTGCTACCTGAAGAGATTGGTAACTTGACGAGATTGGAGGAGCTGAACCTTCAGAATACAAATCTGAATGGCACACTTGACGAGTTCGACTTCTCAGGCTTTCCCCACCTGAGGAAACTCAACTTGATCCGGAATGTTCTGTACGGTACAATTCCAGCAGGGATTGGAAATCTGACAAGCTTGGTCGAGTTGGACATCAGCTGGAACTGGGATTTGAGGGGCATTATTCCACCCAGCATTGGCCAGCTGAAGCACCTTGCGCTACTTCGAATGCCTGGTTTTGGGATCAATGGCGTGCTACCTGAAGAGATTGCTAACTTGACGAGCTTGGAGGAGCTCGATCTAAACTCGGTTAATTTGACTGGATCAATCCCACCAACCATTGGGATGCTTGTGAAGCTCCAGAACCTCAACCTGCAAGTCAATAATCTGACAGGGAGCATCCCGCTGGAGATTGGAAACATGACGGAGCTGCAGGCCTTATACCTTGGGGATAACTATTTGGAAGGGCAGCTACCAGGTACCATATCTCATTTGACAAATCTCTGGTGTTTGGAGCTGGCAAGGAACCAGCTCGGAGGCCACATCTTTCCCGAGCTTGGGAATAGTAGCCACTTAGAGGTGATCGATATTGCAAACAACAACTTCTCGGGGGTGTTCCCATCATCCGTTTGCGGCGGAGGAACACTGACTTTGGCCTGGGCTAGATACAATGGATTTACTAGCATTCGTCAGCAGACCTTCCAAAACTGCACGACCTTGATGACCATTGACTTCACGGCAAACAACATTGTTGCAGATATAAGGGACTATTTTGGTGACCTTCCACTTCCAGGGAGGCTTAGGGTGATAGCTTTCAGTCAAAACCAGCTGTATGGCACGCTTTTGACGGACCAAGGCGAGGTATTTATTTGCAACCATCCTGGTTTAAACCATGTAGACCTATCACACAATTCCTTGCATGGTGGTCTCTCCAAGTGTTTCTGGGAGATGCCACGTTTGACATTCATAGATCTGTCCAGCAACTCTTTCAGCGGTGTAGTTCCATTTTCGAGGACATGTGAAGATACTCTTAAGTATCTACACCTTGCCAATAACCATTTCGAAGGAGCCTTTCCTTTGGCTCTTAGGAAATGCAAAACCCTTACTGGTTTAGATCTTGGAGGCAATAATTTCTCGGGTACAATACCATCTTGGATAAGCAGGAGCTTACCTGGACTCAAATTTCTTCGTCTGTCAACAAACATGTTTGAAGGTGTCATACCCCCACAGATATTACACTTTCAGAAACTCTGGCTATTGGACTTATCAAGAAACAAGCTCACTGGACCCGTTCCAGATGATTTTACGAATTTTACTGGCATGGCATATGAACATGGACAGGGGGAACCCGCTAGTGGATGGTACTACTATCAAGCACCACAAATTCAAATAGTGTGGAAGAATGTGGAATATTTTTACATTATGCTGAGAGCAGGCATGGCCGGAATCGACTTATCTGGAAACTCTCTATCAGAGGAGATCCCAAATGGGCTCACAGCCCTTGTTGGACTCAGGTACCTGAACCTTTCAGGAAATCATCTGTCAGGTTGTATTCCTGAAGACATTGGCAATCTGGTACTGCTGGAATCCTTGGACCTTTCTGGGAACCAACTATGGGGCGAAATTCCTCCAAGCTTTGCAGATTTGAAGAGCATAACCGCTCTGAACCTCTCGAGCAACGGTCTATCAGGGAGGATACCTACAGGCGATCAGCTGCGGACACTCACAGATCCGTCCATATACAGTAATAATCCTGGGCTATGCGGGGCTCCGTTGGAAGACTGCATAAACTCCTCGACACCGACGCAAACTGAAAAAAGCTTGGATGAAGATAGAGAGGCACTGTGGCTATATTGCTTTGTGGTTGCTGGTTTCATGTGTGGGTTTTGGCTGTACTGGGGTATGTTCATATTTCGCAGTGAGACATGGAGATGTGCCTTCTATCAGTATGTGGACAACATGCAAGCGAAGGCAACCAAGAAGATTTACAGCTGCATGTCACGCTTCCAGGCCAGCGTCTCTGAATGATGAAGTGCCTCACTTGTTGTTGAAGTAATGTTGTATCGCGTCCTATATCATGCACATGTGTGTAATATTTCCCTTCCTCTGTTAGTCGGACGGTTGGTTGTAAAAGTACTTGCTAGTAATTGGATGTTACTCGAGTTTTGTGGCGCTGAAACCTACTGGTTTCGGATTTGATTGTTTGGTAGCTAAGGCTATTTGGTGTCAAGTGAATGAGTTCTCTGAAATCAGGTAGTCATAATTTTGAATTTGTGGCTTGTGTTTTGGTTAGTAAAGCTAGGCGTGCTGTTTCGAGCACTTCTTGCGCAGCCATTTTGTGGAGTTTCTGGAAATATATGAATATTATTGTTTTTAGCTCCCAACACACGGATCAATATTAAGCAGATGATCTTTATGAATTTGGCTAAAAAAAACTGAAGCGTAATAATCAAATTTGCTGGCTGATCATCAATTTGAAAGGACTCTGATTGTAGTGCCCCTGTGATTGGTGGAGCAAAGCATTAGACTCATGAGATAAAACTGAAGACTGCCTATGCACATCTGTAGTTGGACATGGGCATCGGCTGTTGGATTCAGCTTCCCTATTCGGTGAAAAAAAGTTGTTTCATGTTCTACAGAATAAGATTTGGATATGAATGGCCGGTGTGGCCAAAGTCTCTTATGCCATGGGTTCGTAAATAACATAGTCTGTAGATCATTCAAGTGATTTCCTTTTTTTTACGGTTTACATAAGAGAAGCGGGTCCCATTTTATTAAGTGGACCAAAGCCATTCGCATCATTTCTTCTGCAAATGCAAAGAGAAAAGGTTGTAACACAACCCACACATTACATAACTGAAACAAGGAGAAAAACAGAGGTAGGCTCTCTTTTCATCTTGATCAATGGAAATCCAAAGACTTAGCATATATCCTTGTCGCAAAGAAGGTTTTATATCTGTTCTTGTGAAGATTCATGGCATGTCATAGACATAATCCTTCACATAGCTGCATGTTGTGGCGACTTCCAAACTTGGCTCGGATGTTCACTGTTGTTATCTGATTCCCAAAGTTGCTCCTCTAACAGATACCTCATCTTTAGACAAATAAACTCAAGATATGATGCATTTGGCTCCAGTGCAAATTCTGAAACATGCATATACCATTTATAAGTTTCAATGTCCATAACACGGCTGCATGGGATAAATTAAGAACACTGGATATAAGGATCAAATATTTCAGAAGAGACTTTTCTCCAATGGCTATTGAAATGGGGCTTATTATGTAGAGATAGATGGCTTACGCCCGGTGCGGTGAGGCCGACGCCCATGCCCTCCTCCATGCGCTGTTCGTCATGAAAGCAGACGCTGCACGCGCCGCCGTCGACCACGACCATGGCCTGCCGGTGGTACGGGCACAGCCGCTCCGCCTCCCGGAAAGCCTGCTGCGTGATGCAGGCCCCGCAGTCCGGCGAGCTCCCGTCGGGGAGCCAGTAGCAGTAGGCGGACGCGATGACCCTATCGGGACGTTCGCCGGCGTTGTTGCCGGGGGAGCACTTGCAGGAGGACGCGTTTGCCAACGCCGCATTTTGGTCTTACTTTTCTTCGGCTTGACCAACATCCCAGTGCACTGAACAACGATCACGGCTGACCAGAACCAAGTACCGCGATGCTGAAATCTACTCGTTGTCAGATGAACCGTATAGCATTTACGTGCTGATTGTGTGGAGTAAAGTGAATGAGTTAGTCATGATTCTGCGTCCGTGCCTTGTTTTTCGGTTAGTAACAGTAGAAATGTTGTTCTGGACTCTTCTTGTGCAGCCATTTTTGTGGAGTTTCTGGAATATATGGGAATGATACATCGTTTTTAGCTCTCAACACAGGGATCAGTATCAAGTAGAGGGCCATTAATTATGAATTTGGTAAAAGAGACTGAAGCATAGCATGCCAAATTCGCTGGCTGCTCATCAATCTTCTGATCAACCAAAGTGGCATGGACTTGATGCATGCCGTGTGTTGGAGAAGCTCTGGTGAAGTTAGCATTTGAAAGGACCGTGCTTTTAGTGACCCTGTTGCCTCCAGCGAATTGCCGTGACGTCATAGAAGGTACTCCCTCCGTCCGGAATTACTTATCACATAAATTTATAAAAATGAATATATCTAAAACTAAAATACATCTAGATGTATTCATTTCTATGATAAGTATTTTTTTGGACGGAAGGAGTACAAAGCATGAAACACAGCGCAACAAAAGTGGGATGAAAAGTTTTCTTCAGTTAATTTTTATTCCTCTCCAAAGTCCAAACAGACTACTGGAAACACACACGGCTCTGCCTAGCACTTGGTAGGTTTCCTCCTCTGTTTTCGGCAGAAAAAAAGTATCCTCCCCTCTATAAATAACCCACATTCATAGGAATCTTCCCTTGGGGGCTTCAGAAATGTAAAAAACATGATCACTCTAGATCTTGGATAAGCAGGAGCTTACCTGGACCCGAGTTTCTTCGCCTCTCATCAAACAGGTTTGAATGTGTCATACCCCTCCAGATATTACATTTTGACAGACTCCAGTCTTTGGACTTGTCAAAAAACAAGTGCCGTGACTTCAAAGCGACACCCTGACCATGACACATCGTATTATCCTCCAATTCTCACGGGGCTACTTAGCATATGACATCTCCTTAATCTAAATCATAGTTCTACAAAGTCGACTATAGCCCCGTTATAGCCTTGCTATAGCTTAGCTTTTTCAACAGAATGCCACTAAATGAAATCATGTACAAATATTATTGTTATAGCCCGCTATAGCTGATTTGAAGGTCTGCCGCTATTTGACATAGCCCGTTATTTAAAGCATTGATCTAAACTGAGAGTGTACCACCTGTAAACCACGAAGTCCACCATACGACATCTGTAATGGATGGCCGGCCGGCCGGCTTATCCAGAGGTTTTATAATTTATATCTTCCATATATAGCAAGTCAAGTGAAGCAAAGCAGCACCCCTACCAAGCCATCATGAAGCATCTCCATCTTGTAGGCCTCCTCCTACTCTCATGCACTTGTCCCCTACTATGCGCCGCCCGGCGTGAAGCTGTGGCGCTTGTGCGTTGGAAGGCTAGCTTGGATGGTGCCGATCGGTCCCTCGGGCCATGGTCGATGGCCAACTCCACAAGCCTTTGCAGGTGGAGGTACATCACCTGCGACTCGGCCGGGCACCTCTCAGAGCTCAACCTTGGGGGTGCAAGGCTGAATGGCACGCTCGACGAGCTCGACTTCTCCGCCTTTCCCCACATGGAGAAACTCACCCTGTCCCGGAATGATCTGCACGGCACAATTCCGGCAGGGATTGGCAACCTGACGAGCTTGGTCGTGCTGCGGATCTTCGACAACCCGTCTTTGCGGGGCGCCATTCCTCGCACCATTGGCCAGCTGAAGCACCTTGTCGTGCTGGAACTGGATGGTTTGGGGCTTGGTGGCTCACTCCCCGGAGAGATTGGTAACTTGACGAGTTTGGAGAACCTCAATCTCAACTTGGTTGTTTTGACCGGATCAATCCCGCCTACAATTGGGATGCTCGTGAAGCTCCGTGTGCTGGACCTGGAAAACAACAATCTGACAGGGATCATCCCGGTGGAGATCGGAAACATGACGGAGCTGCAGTACATGCACTTTCAAGATAACTATTTGGAAGGGAGCCTACCAGGTACCATCTCTCGTCTGATAAATCTCCAGGAACTGGGTGTTTCAGGAAATCAGCTTGGAGGCCACATCGTCCTGGAGTTTGGGAATAGCAGCCTCCTGAACACGGTTGACATTGCAAAGAACAACTTCTCCGGGATGTTCCCGCCGTCCATTTGCGTGGGAGGAGCACTGAAATTTCTCGATGCCAGGTACAATGGATTTACGGGCATTCGCCATCGGACCTTTCGAAACTGCACAACCCTGCGATACGTGGACTTCACGGCAAACAACATTGTTGCAGAACTAAGGGTATGTTTTAGTGACCATCCAAAATGGCTTACCACCATGGCTTTCAGTCAGAACCAGCTGTACGGCACGCTTCAGACAGATCGGCGTGAGGATTTACTTTGTAACTTAACCAATTTAAGCCTCCTAGACCTATCAAACAATGCCTTACATGGAGATCTTCCCAAGTGTTTCTGGGACTTGCCAAATTTGGGATTAATGGATTTGTCCAGCAACTCTTTCAGTGGTGTCATTCCATTCTCAAGGACATGTCAAGTTAAACTCAAATATCTACTCCTAGCCAATAACCATTTTAGAGGTACCTTCCGTCTTGGTCTTAAGAAATGCATAAACCTTACCACTCTAGATCTTGGAGGCAATGATTTCTCTGGTACAATACCTTCTTGGGCAAGCATGAGTTTGCCCAAACTCAACTTTCTTCGGCTGTCATCAAATATGTTCGATGGTATTATACCTCACGAGATCTTACAATTCCGCCGGCTCCGGGTATTGGACTTGTCAAAAAACAAGCTCACAGGACCTGTACCAGACGATTTCACGAATTTCACTGCCATGGCACAAGAACAGGAAAGCACTGGCATCACATATGCTGACCCTGACTTTTCTGAAAAGCGAATTCATATAGTTTGGAAGAATGTAAACTATGCTTACAGTCTGAGGATAAGAGCCGTGGCAGGTATCGATTTATCTGGTAACTCTCTTTCACGAGAAATCCCAAATGGGCTCACAACCCTTCTTGGACTCAGGTACCTCAACTTATCAGGAAACCATCTGTCAGGTTGTATTCCCGAAGATATTGGCAATCTGGTACTGCTGGAGTCCTTGGATCTTTCTGAGAACCAACTCTCAGGGGAAATTCCGCCAAGCTTGGCAGCTTTGAAGAGCATCAGCGTGCTGAACTTGTCGAGCAATGGTTTGTCAGGGAGGATACCTACAGGCAGTCAGCTGCAGGTACTTGATGATCCGTCGATATACAGTAATAATCCTGGGCTATGCGGGTTCCCGTTGGAAGACTGCATAAACTCCTCGATAGCGGCGCAAGCTGAAACAAGCCTGGATGAAGATAGAGAGACAATGTGGGTGTACTGCTTTGTGGCTGCTGGGTTCATCTTTGGGTTCTGGCTCTACTGGGGCATCTTCATGTTTCGCAGCAAGACATGGAGGTGTGCATTCTATCAGTATGTGGACGACATGCAAGCCAAGGTAACCAAGAAGATATACAGCTTCATCTCACGCTTCCAGGCCGACGGCTCCAAATGATTAAGTGCGCCGTGTGGTGCTGAAGTAAAGGCATGATTCTATAAATATTTTCCTTGTTCTGTTATAAAAGAATTGTGGTGAGGAAGTTGTGCGTGTGTGTTGGATAGTGCTTTGACATGTATGAGTCTGTTTAAGTTTTTAGCTGCCGAAGCCTACATATTTTTGTGCACCAATTCCATGAGAAACCTGGTGACGAAAACATCTTTCCGCTCTGTAATAAGGAATCTGTATGTGGCCATTTGGGTGGTTGTCTGCCCTCTACCAAACCTTAGTTCTGTGGCACAGAGAAAGGAGGCCTATGCTCCCGAGTCGCTCCCGCGGGCGACTCCGGGAGCCAATCCTAGCGCCGCCACCTCTCTACTCCTGCACCACCCCCCCCCCCCCCCCCCCCCCCCCCCCCCCCCCCGGCCTAAATGCATGGTTAATAGTACAGCCAGCTGCTAGCTATATGATGTTGACACGTCATCTATAACCAAACTTATAGCCCGCAAGTACAATAGCTAGATGTAAATAAATAGTACTTTATTGATACAAGGCCCATCATCCTCTCTCACAAAGTGTCTAGGAGCATGTGTTACAGCCGACTGTTAGTTTGTAGCCCGCTTCTCTTCTCTCTCTTCCAACTCATCACAAATATATTATTTTAAGTCTTACAGCCCGCCTACGTCATCCTATTGTACTTGCTCTAAGGCCGTGTGGCGGCGACGGCGGGGGGGGGGGGGGGGGGGGGGGGGCAATTTCCTCCCGCGTGCTGGAGCTGGGCATCGCGGGACGCGACCTCTCGTGTCGTCGACCTCTCCTTGGGTCATGCCCCCCTTCCCTCGGCTGCCAGGCGTCCCGGTGGTGCTGCTTCCCTGTCCTGAGGCGGCCATCGCTGGGAGGTCTCGCTGGTGGCGGATCTGGCTTTCCCAGCCTACATCTGGGTGGCGGCGGTGGCGTACGCGGGTGGTGGCGACGACCTGCTAAGGTGGTGGCGGGGCGCTTGGTGGCCTTGCCGCACCGGTTCGGGTGGTGGGGCGCTGGGCATCCATGGCCTGGGGGCAGGCTGTTCTTCGGCGGCGTGCCGCAGTCGCTGTAAGGCGGCTCGAGGCTGCCCCTCGGGGTCTCGGCGTGGTTGTGGGCTGTCGCAGCGTGATGGTAGCCCTTTGTGGTGGTCGGGGTCATGTCACGGCGGCAGCTGGACTCCCCCGACGTCGGCCCGTCTGTGACGGCCTGTGTCGGCTTCGATTCCTCTCCTCGTCGTCCGAGCTCTACCTTCGTCGAAGGGCTGGTCCGCTTCCAGCGGCGGTCCATTGCTCGTCTCGCACTCGTTGTTGCACGACCGAGCTCGTCTCGCGCCCGGCAGCAAGGCCTAGCTCGTCTCGCGCCCGGTAGCAGGGCCTAGCTCGTCTCGCGCCCAACAGCGGGACCGAGCTCGTTTCGCACCCGATGCTACTGGACGGGTCGATGGAGGCCAATTCTGGCCGGCCTTTTGGGTCTCGGCATTGGGGGCTGCCCAGGGGTGCGAAAGGCATGCGGGGCCTTTCCGCTCATCTCTTTCGTTGGGGTAGCGTCGGACCTCGGGTGAGGTGGTGTCAAGGTCTGGGATGCCAGGGCGGCGGTCCTGGTGGTGGTAGCTTGGTGCTCATGGGCTTAGCCCGTGGCTCGGTGTTGCCCAGTGGTCATGACCGTGTGGACGGCATGGTGGCCGGTGCGTGGCGTCCAGTGGCGGTGAGTATTGGCGGGGGTGAAAACCTGTTCTATCTTCGGACGGTCCAGCGGCGGCGAAGTCGCTCCCTTCTTGAAGGTGTTGTCGCGGCTTTCACTGTCCGTCGTGTTGCTCTAAGGAAAACTCTGATCCTCGGATCGGGCGGCGGCGGCACTCCGGTGTCATAACCTTCCTGAAGGTGTCGCCTTGAAGCCCACGGTTCGTCATATTTGGCTTCATCGGATTTCAGTGGAGGACCCCCGTAGTTAGGGGTGGTATTGCTGCCCTCAGCGCCTATGTATCATGTCTTAGATGTGTGCGTGTGTTGTGTTGACGTGAGTCTGCACAAATGTTGGTTACTTTACTTATAAAACGGAACGAAAGCCTTTTTCGATAGACCTTAGTTGTGTCACATCAAGTACCAATCAAACAAATTTGTTATCCCCAACTTGAAAAGTCTTAATTCTTTACATATGTGTATTGTTGATTCGACACTGGTGCATTCTTTACCTGTGCATTTTCTGGACTGGTCTTTTCCATTATCATGTACCATGTCATCTTGCCATAATCTCATTAGACTGAAGAAAAACAATCTTGCAAGTCTTGGACCAAATAGGTGGACGAAAAATATGCATCTGGTAAGTGTGTTCAAAAGACAATTACTCCCTCCATCTTGGTGTATAAATCATTTGCGTAGTTCTAGGTCACTGATTTGAGGAATTAAATATATGTTATATGTAATGAAAAATATATCACTAGATTTCTACACGGATGTAGTTTCTAAATATATATATTGTATCATATATGATACATATTTAAATAATTAGATTGTTGATCTAGAATTACGCAAATGACTTATACATCAGGACGGCCGTGGTAATTAATATTGCGTTCCGGTGGACCCTATCCAACGGCTGACCCTATCCATTGACGTTTTTTAGAATGCACTTACTACGGATATGTGTCCACAAATTAATGTCATTAATGGCTATTAACTCAACATCGAAACGCTTCCTGGTTTCACTTTTTTCCCTATAAAAAAGCTTCCTCGCAAGTCAGAGCCAGACAAACCAAGTCTTCCTCCCATCAACACCACACCTAGCTGAAGATGAAGGCTGCACACACGATGCTCCTTGCGGTCGCCCTCCTCGCGCTGGCATCAGGTATTCATTTCCTCTTACGATGATGCGTCGTTTCATCGACTCGACAAACAAATCATACGCTTTACGTTATTCATGGTACTGATTTTTTGTATTCTGTTCTTCCGTAGAGGCTGCAGTGAAGGCAGACGTCTGTACAGGGTCACTTCACAAGACGCCGTTACCGTGTGATGAGCCAGGTTGCCTGCACATTTGCCGCGAGCATGTGAATGGAGACGGGCACGCGTGCCCTCAATGCAATTGGACTGCTAGTTGCAACGTTAATGGACTGTGCCAGTGTGATGTCTGCCTCCCTCCTCCTTCTGCTCCTATCCAAGACCAACAGAGCGACTGAGATATGCTAGTACTAGCTTTCTGAGATGGGGATAGGATAGCTCTGGTTCTCTGTAATAAGAACGATTGTTCTCTGCAAATTTGATATCGATTCACCAGTTATATGATACTAGCTCTGTCATAAAATATAAGACGTTTTTACAGTTCTAAAGGAAGTATAATGGAATGAGCTATATATTGCTATATATGCCAAAGATAGGCTCATGGCGCATACCACCGGTAAACGCACCACGTCTAGCTCGTCCACGCGTTTGGTGCTATCCTCGCACGCTGTGGCCTGGATGCCACCGCTACAGGAAAAAACCGAAGTTGATGTGTATCTGTATGTAAGCCAAACGTAAATTTACGGATACCCGGTTTATAGGTCAACACGCCGAGTATCAGAGTATCTCTAGCAGATTAGTATAACGTCGATCCGGAAAACGCGTTTACACTTCGCGAAAAAACGGTTTTACAAGTTAGAGCAGGCGAATGCATAGTGAGATCCCGTAAAATAAACCTGTAAAAAAGATATTCGTAGAAGATGTTTTTTGACAGGTCGGCTCGAGTTACGACGGAACAGATCCCTTAAACTTAAACTGTAAATTAAATTTTTGCTTACATTTTTTTCTCACATCTTCTTCTTTCTCTCGTTTGTGTCCATGGTCAATTAAATTTATTCCTAAATACAGAGACGTCGATCCCTAAATCCATTTAGAAGCTAGCTAGCTCCTTTGTCCATGAATTCATCCAGGAGCTAGCTAGCTAACTAGCCCCTCCGTCCACAAATTTATCCAGGAACTAGCTAGCTAGCTAGCTCCTCCGTCCACGAATTCATTCAGGAGCTAGCTAACTAGCCCCTCCGTCCACAAATCCATCCAGGAACTATTCAGGAGCTAGCTAGCTAGCTAGCCCCTTCGTCCATGAATCCATCCAGGAACTAGCTAGCTAGCTTCGGTGTCCACGAATCCATCCAGGAGCTAGTTAGCTAACTCCGATCATGAAATCCATCCAGAAGCCCGGAGCTAGCTAGCTAGCTTCCGGCGCCGACGCCGAATCCGGTCAGGATGAGCAGGGCGACTGCCAGGATGGGCGGGGCGGTGTCCGGGGACGGGCGGCCAGCGTTCGGGGAGAGGCGGCCGGCGTACGGGGACGTCCGGGGTGGCGTACGATGGACGTCGACGGCAGACATGGAAGTTTTCTTGGTACTTGGCCTCCCGCCAACTGCTTTTTCTCGATACATGGTACCGTAGAGGCGAACACGAAAACTGTGTTTTTGCAGATCAGGAGGAGCTTTTTACCACGCCCCGCAAAAATATTTACGGGTCCGATGCGTTTGCAGGGTCTCATCAGTCAGTTTTTTCGCGCGAACTTGTATTTTAACAGTTATTTTACGGGTTGGGGCATTATACATGATCTGCTAGAGATGCTCTCAAAAGATGAAAACATGGGAACAAATTTGACCTCGCCTTATAAGAGCAACTCTAGCAGACCCCGCATCCGTCCGGCCCGCAAAACGTGTTTGCAGTTCGCGGAAAAACGCCTTTGCGGGCCGGCGCGTACGACTGCGGATGCAGACCCCTCATAACGGATCCGTAAAAAGCATATTCGTGGAATATGCTTTCTGAGACCCCGCGCGGGCTGAAATGTCCCTCCCACCAACCGCTTTCGCTTATATGCAGGGCACCGCAGCGGCGAGGGGGAAACCCGCGAATTCGCGGGTTGGGGCCGAGATTTTGCAGACCCCGCATCCCGCCCCGACCCGGAAAATAACCGCCAAAATGCGGGTCGGGGCGGAAAAACCTGCCCGATCAGACCCCGCATCCCGCCCCGGCCCGCAAAAAAATTGGGGTGCTCAGCAAAATCTCGGCCCCAACCCGCGTATTCGCGGGTTTCCCCCTCGCCACTGCGGTGCCCTACATATAAGCGGAGGCGGTTGGTGGGGGTCATTTCAGCCCGTGCTTTCCCCCACCAACCACCTCCCCTCTCCCCCTCGCGCCGCCACCACCCCGCCGCCCAGGATTCCGACGAAAGTAGCCGGCAGGAGCTCGCCGAAAGGCCGCCACATGCACGAGGCCTCCCCTCCCCCTACGTTGGGGGTTGCCGGATTTGCGGATCTGCGTACCTTCATCGCGGGGCCGCCGGATTTGGCTTTTGCCAGCCACCGGTGGCTGCGCCAAGCGATGGAGTGGTCGGGGAGCATCTCCCGCAGCCCCGGCAAGGGCGCATCACCGCATGCAGGGACGGGTTCGTCCTCCCGGCGCCGTCGACGATTTGCGGGCATTGATTCGTCCAGCCGTTCACCGGGCTCGGCGCTCGCGCAGCGGCTCTGTGGCTCGCCGTTGCCTCTCATACTGTGCGACGACTGCACGCAAACAGTGTTGCGGCTTACTTCGGCCACGTCGAAGCACCCCGGATGGGTGTTCTTCAAATGCGAAAACGACGGGGTACGTGCACTTGCGGTAGCTCATTTTGCATTATGTTGAATCAAATTAAGGTGCAAATTTAGGTTTTCTGGACCGGGAGGAGCTGCGCCAGATCAGACCCCGCAAAGCCGACCCGTAAAAAAGCATATTTTTACCGGTCCGTTATGCGGGGACTGCATCCGCGGCCGTGCGCGCCGGCCCGCAAAGGCATTTTTCCATGAACTACAAACATGTTTTGCGGGCCGGACGGATGCGGGGTCTGCTAGAGTTGCTCTAAGCCGAGTGTGACAAAAATATATGCTTTGTTTTATAGGAGGTTTACATACCCACCCCAGTAAAGGTTTGTGCACCGCATCATGGAGGTGGTTGACGGCACCGTGATGCCTATAACCTGAGTGTATCTCCGCAACACTCGCCGGATACCCGATAGATGACACTTGACTTATACTTTGCATATTTTGCAAAGCTATTTCTTAATGCAGAAAATGACATTTTAATATTTCCCGTTGCAATTTATGTCTATTTATTGCATTTGAAATAACTTCTTGATTATACTCTCAATAACCTTTATTTTTTGGCATGATATCTGGCTTCATATCACACTTCTAGCTATCGCCTTCCCAAGCCTCTACTCCCACTCCATCAACAATGACATTCTAGTCTCACATGTCATGCATGCAATATGGGCTACTTTTGAACCTAACGAACCGGCTTACCACTGTTGCCTCGAGCGAGTTTGCTGCTCTTTGTTTGATGTGGCATGATTTCCATCTCTCAGATGGTTCAGAGTAGCGCGATCTTTTCCATGGATCCAACTTCTCCTCGAAGGTATAGATTATGACATCGTCATGCATGACGATGAAACAGGACGACCATACACCTCTAATCTGGCGCTCAAGATCCCCACAAAAACTAACAATATATGTTTGCCTACTCTTTAGAGGAAGGCTCGACACTCGGTCCAATCTACACCACAAGGCAATTGCTCTTGACGCTCTCTATCTGTGATGTACATGCTAGTCAGAGGTTACCTCTTCATCACCTATCCGGTTGCCTCTTAGAATTGGCACTAGCTCGGCCTAACCACACTACCAAGGTATCAAAATCTCTAGCTCACCCCATCACCTGTTGGGCTGGACTCTTGTGTCTCGCCTGAAGTGCTCCTCATAGTTCTCTGGCAGATATGGAGTTAATTGCATGGAACTACCACTCTTCGACACCATGTTACGAGTCAGTGCCACTAGTCATTTTGCTCGCAGTTCAGTACCACGATTGGTCCTAATCGTTACAAAATGGACTGGCCACCATATGACCGCGTATGGACGTTGTATCTGACATTGCGGGCCCACCCGCCAGGCGCCACACTGGCGAGTCGGCCCTGCCGGTGTGCTGACTAGGACACGGTCGGTCTTAGTTAGTGGGCTCGGTTGGACCGAGCCCGAACCCTAGCTCTCGTCTCCACTCTCTCCCTATCCTCTGTCCCCGCGGATCGGTGATGGTTGCGGCGACCCCCTGCGATGGCAGTGTCGTGGGAGGCTACGGCGACCTTCCTGGCCTCAGGCGCGATGACTACGTCGATTTGGACGTCTCCAGTTCGTCCTACTACACCAACGACTAGGAAGAAGAGGAGGAGACGCCCATGTCCATGGATCAACGGGTTCGGCTCGCTGAGATGTGGGTGGTCAACCCCACCACAAGCCATCAGTGGACTAGTGGAGCGGGTGGAGTGTTGTAAGTCCCTCCATTTTTTCTTCTTTCATGTTCAAATCAAAGGGCTAGGGTTTGTGTTGTTCTAAAAGCATTGAAAATTTTAATTTTGCAGTGGCTTTTAGGTTAGATAATGCTATATGGGATGTAAGGATTGACTTGTATGATGGGCATAATATGTATAGGAAGATTTGCAGCTCAGATGTGACATTTCTGAATATTTATGCACTATTGACAACACTTGGATATAATTTCAATGATGAACTGTACCACATGAAGAATACTGCTGATGGACCTGACACAGAGCATGGACTAGACCTTATTGAAACAAACATCAAGTTTCAACAACTAAAGAAGCATTATGAGGATTCATTAGTTCTAAATTTGTTAGTGAGGGCAACACCAACTGTCAGTTCAGGATTTGTTAGTGAGGGCAACATCAATCATAGAGTAGATGAATCAGCTGCAGTCTTATATCAACCACCTGTTGTGTATGATCTCAGAGAGCATGGTGTTTTTGCTGTTGATGATCATGGTGTAGTTTTTCAAAGTCAGGGCAGCAGCAGCAGTAGTACAATTCAACCTACTCAACATACTGCTATGTGCACACAAGAGAGTAGAAATGTCAGCAAGGGGAAGTTGAAAGTTGTGTTTGAAGAAGAGGATGAGGAGAAATATAATAGTAGTGATGAGGAAATTGCATATGACAGTGATAACAACCCTTTTAGCATGGAGCAGCACATGATTGATGAAGCTTGAGATGAAGAATCAGAAGAGGAACACTTACATTTTGAGGGTGACACTAAGGTTGAGGATGATGATGATGAGGAGGAGCAGGTGAATGTTGTTGCACTAGAAGAACCACCCATGCAACAATCTGCAAGGAAGAGACACAAGCTACAAGTTAGGAGAGGTCCCACCACTAGGTCAAACTCTAGTGTTTTAGAGGAGGTGAAACCTGGTTTCATTCCTTCTTCAGATGAAGAAGGTCATGGTCTGCTATTTGACACCGATGATGATGGACATGAGGCACCAACATTTGTCCTAAAAATGCAAGAAGAGTAGGGCCAAGAAAAGAAAACCTAGGATATGGTATAATGACAAACTTGAGCAATCACATCAACAGTTGTGTCTGTACATGTGCTTTAAGAATCAGCAGCAATTTAGAGAAGCATTGTTGAGATTGCACATTACACAGGCAAGAAATTTCAGGTACCACAGAAACTTAGACAAAAGAATAATTGCATGTTGCAAACATGAGAAGTGTCAATTCTGCATAGTTGCTTCAGTTATCAAAGGGGAAAAGACATTTGCTATTAAAAAGATGAGTCTGCAACACACTTTCCCTAGCAGTACAAAGTCATCAAGGGTTACTGCAAAGTGGCTTGCAAAGACATATGAGTCATTGTTCATATTTGATCCAAGCACTAGCATAGCCACTATGATTGACAACTTCCATGAGAAGTATGGTTTTGATGTGCCCAAGCACATGGCCTATAGGGCCTAGAACCTTGATGTGCAAGCTGTTTTAGGAGAGCACAAGCAGCAGTATCCCAGGTTGAGGGACTATGCTCAAACCATCATGGATACAAACCCTGGAAGTAGAGTTGTTGTGACAATAGTTACTCCAAAACCTACAACAAAAAGACCACATCCTGGACCAAGGTTTCAAGCAATGTTCTTCTGCCTAAATGGAGCAAGAGAGGGATTTCTAAATGGATGCACGCCATTCATTGGTTAGTAACATGTTTATTTCATTATAGATGTTGACTAACATCTTGTCAATGATAGATGTTGACTTTAAATGTTGCTTTCTTGTAAAATTAGGTGTTGATGGGTGCTTTATTAAGCTGAATACTAGTGCTCAAATCCTAGCTGCCACTGGGAGAGATGGAAATAACAACATATTTCCACTAGAATTTGCTATAGTTGGACAAGAGGACACATCGAAGATTTGCCTTCGACACCTATATTTAAATTTCCAGAATACTCGGTTTAGGGGGAAGATCTTAAGAAATGTATGGATAATGCTAGCTATGCTTATAACCAACACAAGTATAACATTGCAATGAATGATCTGAAAATGAGAGTGGGGAAGCATGGAAGTGGCTAAGTGGAATACCAAAACACACATGGGCTAGACATGCTTTTGACACTAACTGCAAGATAGACTTGGTTGTTAACTACCAGTCATAGGTGTTCAATAATTACATCTTAGATTTTAGGGGAAAAAACTATTAGAACTATGGTTGATGGTATTAAGGACAAGCAGAAGGTGAGGTGGCATAGGAATAGAGAAAGAGGAAAAGCAGCTATGTGCGAGATCATATGTCATTATGCTGAGAAACTAGAGGGGAAAAGAGAAGGGCCCAATTTTGCAAACCAATTCAAGCTAGTGTTTATCTACGGCAAGTGACCAGTGGGCAACAAACACATGCAGTTAACCTTGAACAACACACATGTGGTTGCAGAAAGTGGGGCCTGTCTGGCATACCATGCAACCATGCTATATTAGAAATTAATAAGGCAAAAAGGTTTTGAGAGGACTATGTTTCCAAATTCTTTAAAAAAAACTATGTACCTGGCATCATATGACCATATGATATATCATGTTCCTGGTGAACATGACTGGACACAGACTCCTAGACCAGACATAGATCCACCTGACTTCCATATCAAGAGAGGAAGGAAGAAAGAAAAGAGGATAAAGGGCAGGTTTGAAGTTCCAAAGCCAAAGGACACTTATAGAATGGGCACTATAACATGCACTAATTGTGAGCTCCAAGGGCATAGGTACACCAACTGCAGGAAACCTTTGAGTCATAGTTGGCTATGAGGAAAAATATAACATGGGGTAATCCACTGACACCCTCTAGTTTATTTTTTGTATTTATGTATTTCTTAGTTACTATTTTTTACTTTTTTTGCAAGGCACGTGCAAGATCACAATCCCCAGCTGGAAGTTCACAACCCCCACCTTCAATATCACAACCCCAAGTGCAAGATCACATCAACCAGCTGCAAGAACATAGCAACAAGCTGGAAGTTCAAAGCCCCGACCTTCAATATCACAGCCCCAAGCTGCAAGATCACAACGATGAGTTGCAAGAACACAACAACCAGCTAGAAGATCACAACCAGCTGCAAGATCAAAGCCAACTTCAATATCACAACCAGTTGCAAGATCATAGACTGTTGGAATTATGCCCTAGAGGCAATAATAAATATAGTTATTATTATAATTCCTGTATCAAGATAATCGTTTATTATCCATGCTATAATTGTATTGAATGAAGACTCATTTACATGTGTGGATACATAGACAAAACACCGTCCCTAGCATGCCTCTAGTTGGCTAGCCAGTTGATCAAAGATAGTCAGTGTCTTCTGATTATGAACAAGGTGTTGTTGCTTGATAACTGGATCACGTCATTAGGAGAATCACGTGATGGACTAGACCCAAACTAATGGACGTAGCATGTTGATCGTGTCATTTTGTTGCTACTGTTTTCTGCGTGTCAAGTATTTATTCCTATGACCATGAGATCATATAACTCACTGACACCGGAGGAATGCTTTGTGTGTATCAAACGTCGCAACGTAACTGGGTGACTATAAAGGTGCTCTACAGGTATCTCCGAAGGTGTTAGTTGAGTTAGTATGGATCAAGACTGGGATTTGTCACTCCGTATGACGGAGAGGTATCTCGGGGCCCACTCGGTAATACAACATCACACACAAGCCTTGCAAGCAATGTAACTTAGTGTAAGTTGCGGGATCTTGTATTACGGAACGAGTAAAGAGACTTTCCGGTAAACGAGATTGAAATAGGTATACGGATACTGACGATCGAATCTCGGGCAAGTAACATACCGAAGGACAAAGGGAATGACATACGGGATTATATGAATCCTTGGCACTAAGGTTCAAACGATAAGATCTTCGTAGGATATGTAGGATCCAATATGGTCATCCAGGTCCCGCTATTTGATATTGACCGAGGAGTCTCTCGGGTCATGTCTACATAGTTCTTGAACCCGCAGGGTCTGCACACTTAAGGTTCGACGTTGTTTTATGCGTATTTGAGTTATATGGTTGGTTACCGAATGTTGTTCGGAGTCCCGGATGAGATCACGGACGTCACGAGGGTTTCCGGAATGGTCCGGAAACGAAGATTGATATATAGGATGACCTCATTTGATTACCGGAAGGATTTCGGAGTTACCGGGAATGTACCGGGAATGACGAATGGGTTCCGGGAGTTCACCGGAGGGGGGCAACCCACCCCGGGGAAGCCCATAGGCCTTGAGGGTGGCACACCAGCCCTTAGTGGGCTGGTGGGACAGCCCAAAGAGGCTCTATGCGCCAAGAGAAGAAAATCAAGAGAGAAAAAAAAAGAGGAGGAGGTGGGAAGGAAGGGGGACTCCCTCCCACCAAACCAAGTCCAACTCGGTTTGGGGGGGGGGGTCCTCCCCCCTTGGACTCGGCCGACCCCCTTGGGGCTCCTTGAGCCCCAAGGCAAGGTCCCCTCCCTCCCACCTATATATACGGAGGTTTTAGGGCTGATTTGAGACGACTTTTCCACGGCAGCCCGACCACATACCTCCACGTTTTTTCCTCTAGATCGCGTTTCTGCGGAGCTCGGGCGGAGCCCTGCTGAGACAAGGTCATCACCAACCTCCGGAGCGCCGTCACGCTGCTGGAGAACTCTTCTACCTCTCCGTCTCTCTTGCTGGATCAAGAAGGCCGAGATCATCGTCGAGCTGTACGTGTGCTGAACGCGGAGGTGCCGTCCGTTCGGTACTAGATCGTGGGACTGATCGCGGGATTGTTCACGGGGCGGATCGAGGGACGTGAGGACGTTCCACTACATCAACCGCGTTCTCTAACGCTTCTGCTGTACGGTCTACGAGGGTACGTAGATCACTCATCCCCTCTCGTAGATGGACATCACCATGATAGGTCTTCGTGCGCGTAGGAAATTTTTTGTTTCCCATGCGACGTTCCCCAACAGTGGCATCATGAGCTAGGTTCATGCGTAGATGTCTTCTCGAGTAGAACACAAAAGTTTTTTGTGGGCGGTGATGTGCGTTTTGCTGCCCTCCTTAGTCTTTTCTTGATTCCGCGGTATTGTTGGATTGAAGCGGCTTGGACCGACATTACTCGTACGCTTGCGAGAGGCTGGTTTCATCGTTACGAGTAACCCCCTTTGCTCAAAGATGACTGGCAAGTGTCGGTTTCTCCAACTTTAGTTGAATCGGATTTGACCGAGGAGGTCCTTGGATGAGGTTAAATAGCAACTCATATATCTCCGTTGTGGTGTTTGCGTAAGTAAGATGCGATCCTACTAGATACCCTTGGTCACCACGTAAAACATGCAACAACAAAATTAGAGGACGTCTAACTTGTTTTTGCAGGGTATGCTTGTGATGTGATATGGCCAACGATGTGATGTGATATATTGGATGTATGAGATGATCATGTTGTAATAGAAATATCGACTTGCACGTCGATGGTACGGCAACCGGCAGGAGCCATAGGGTTGTCTTTATACTAACGTTTGTGCTTGCAGATGCGTTTACTATTTTGCTAGGATGTAGCTTTAGTAGTAATAGCATGAGTAGCACGACAACCCCGATGGCAACACATTGATGGATGATCATGGTGTGGCGCCGGTGACAAGAAGATCGTGCCGGTGCTTTGGTGATGGAGATCAAGAAGCACGTGATGATGGCCATATCATGTCACTTATGAATTGCATGTGATGTTAATCCTTTTATGCACCTTATTTTGCTTAGAATGACGGTAGCATTATGAGGTGATCTCTCACTAAAATTTCAAGACGAAATTGTGTTCTCCCCGACTGTGCACCGTTGCTACAGTTCGTCGTTTCGAGACACCACGTGATGATCAGGTGTGATAGACTCAACGTTCACATACAACGGGTGCAAAACAGTTGCGCACGCGGAACACTCGGGTTAAGCTTGACGAGCCTAGCATGTGCAGACATGGCCTCGGAACACATGAGACCGAAAGGTCGATCATGAATCATATAGATGATATGATTAGCATAGGGATGCTTACCACTGAAACTATACTCAACTCACGTGATGATCGGACTTGGGATAGTGTAAGTGGATCATGAACCACTCAAATGACTAGAGAGATGTACTTTTTGAGTGGGAGTTTAGCATATAATTTGATTAAAGTTAAACTCTAATTATCTTGAACATAGTCTAAGTCCACTTTGAATATATTTGTGTTGTAGATCATGGCTCACGCGACAGTCATCCTGAATTTTAATACGTTCCTAGAGAAAGCTAAGTTGAAAGATGATGGAAGCAACTTTGTAGACTGGGCTCGTAATCTTAAGCTAATCTTACAAGCTGGGAAGAAGGATTATGTCCTTAATGCTGCGCTAGGAGATGAACCACCCGCTACGGCTGATCAGGATGTTAAGAACGCTTGGTTAGCACGCAAGGAGGACTACTCAATAGTTCAATGTGCAGTCTTGTATGGCTTAGAACCGGGACTTCAACGTCGCTTTGAGCGTCATGGAGCATTTGAGATGTTCCAGGAGTTGAAGTTTATCTTTCAGAAGAACGCCCGGATTGAGAGGTATGAGACCTCCGATAAATTCTATGCTTGCAAGATGGAGGAAAACTTGTCTGTCAGTGAACATGTGCTCAAAATGTCTGGGTACTCAAACCGTCTAGCTGAGCTGGGGATTGAACTCCCGCAAGAGGCTATCACTGACAGAATCCTTCAATCACTGCCGCCAAGCTATAAAGGCTTTGTGTTGAACTACAACATGCAAGGGATGAACAAGTCTCCCGGCGAGTTGTTTGCGATGCTGAAAGTCGCAGAGTCTGAACTCCGTAAAGAGCATCAAGTGTTGATGGTGAATAAGACCACTAGTTTCAAGAGAAACGACAAAGGCAAGAAGGGCAATTCGAAGAAGAGCGGCAAGCCTGTTGCCAATCCGCCGAAGAAACCCAAAGCTGGACCTAAGCCTGAAACGGAGTGTTACTATTGCAAGGGTATGGGTCACTGGAAGCGCAATTGCCCCAAGTATCTGGCAGATAAGAAGGCGGGCAAAGAAAAATCAGGTATATTTGATATACATGTTATTGATGTGTACTTAACCGGCTCTCGTAGTAGTGCCTGGGTATTCGATACCGGTTCTGTTGCTCATATTTGCAACTCGAAACAGGAACTGTGGAATAGACGAAGGCTGGCGAAAGATGAAGTGACGATGCGCGTAGGAAATGGTTCCAAGGTTGATGCAATCGCCGTCGGCACAGTGTCACTTCAGCTACCGTCGGGATTAGTGATGAACTTAAATCATTGTTATTTAGTGCCTGCATTGAGCATGAACATTATATCTGGATCTTGTTTATTGCGAGACGGTTACTCTTTTAAGTCAGAGAATAATGGTTGTTCTATTTCTATGAGTAACATCTTTTATGGTCATGCACCGAATGTGAGAGGATTGTTCATATTGAATCTTGATAGTGATACGCATATACATAACATTGAGACCAAAAGAGTTAGAGTAAACAATGATAGCGCCATATTTTTGTGGCACTGCCGCTTGGGTCATATTGGTGTAAAGCGCATGAAGAAACTCCATGCTGATGGACTTTTGGAGTCACTTGACTTTGATTCACTTGACACGTGCGAACCATGCCTCATGGGCAAGATGACTAAGACTCCGTTCTCCGGAACAATGGAGCGTGCAAGTGACTTATTGGAAATCATACATACCGATGTGTGTGGTCCGATGAGCGTGGAGGCACGCGGCGGATATCGTTATTTTCTCACCTTCACTGACGATTTGAGTAGATATGGTTATGTCTACTTGATGAAGCACGAGTCTGAAACATTTGAAAAGTTCAAGCAATTTCAGAGTGAAGTGAAAAATCATCGTAACAAGAAGATCAAGTTCCTACGGTCTGATCGTGGGGGTGAATATCTGAGTTTCGAGTTTGGTGATCACTTAAGACAATGTGGAATTGTTTCACAGTTGACACCGCCTGGAACACCACAGCGTAATGGTGTGTCCGAACGTCGTAATCGTACTTTATTAGAGATGGTGCGATCTATGATGTCTCTTACTGATTTGCCGTTATAGTTTTGGGGTTATGCATTAGAAACAGCTGCATTCACTTTAAATAGGGCACCATCAAAATCCGTTGAGACGACACCATATGAACTGTGGTATGGCAAAAGACCAAAGTTGTCGTTTCTTAAAGTTTGGGGATGTGATGCTTATGTCAAAAAGCTTCAGCCTGAGAAGCTGGAACCCAAAGCGGAAAAATGCGTTTTCATAGGTTACCCAAAAGAGACAGTTGGGTACACCTTCTATCTCAAATCCGAGGGCAAAGTGTTTGTTGCTAAAAACGGAGCTTTTCTCGAGAAGGAGTTTCTCTCGAGAGAATTGAGTGGGAGGAAGATAGAACTTGACGAGGTTGTCGAACCTCTCATCCCTCTGGATGGTGGCGCAGGGCAAGGGGAAACCTCTGTCATTGCGACGCCGGTTGAGGAGGAAGTTAATGATGATGATCATGAAACTCCAGTTCAAGTTTCTATTGAAGCACGCAGGTCGACGAGATCACGTGCTGCTCCAGAGTGGTATGGTAATCCCGTCTTGTCAATCATGTTGTTAGAGAACAATGAACCTGCAAATTATGAAGAAGCAATGGTGGGCCCAGATTCCAACAAATGGCTAGAAGCAATGAAATCCGAGATAGGATCCATGTATGAGAACAAAGTGTGGACTTTGGAGATACTACCTGAGGGCCGCAAGGCTATTCAGAACAAATGGATCTTTAAGAAGAAGACGGACGCTGACGGTAATGTGACCGTTTATAAAGCTCGACTTGTGGCAAAGGGTTTTTCACAAGTTCCAGGAGTTGACTACGATGAGACTTTCTCACCCGTAGCGATGCTTAAGTCCGTCAGAATCATGTTAGCAATAGCTGCATTTTTCGATTATGAAATCTGGCAGATGGATGTCAAAACGGCGTTCCTTAACGGTTTCCTTAAAGAAGAGTTGTATATGATGCAACCCGAAGGTTTTGTCGATCCTAAGAATGCTAACAAGGTGTGCAAACTCCAGCGATCCATTTATGGGCTGGTGCAAGCATCTCGGAGTTGGAACAAACTCTTTGATGAGGTGATCAAAGCATTTGGGTTTATACAAGTGGTTGGAGAATCTTGTATTTACAAGAAAGTGAGTGGGAGCTCTGTGGCGTTTCTAATATTATATGTGGATGACATATTGCTGATTGGAAACAACGTGGAGTTCTTAGAGAGCATAAAAGGTTACTTGAATAAAAGTTTCTGTATGAAGGACCTAGGAGAAGCTGCTTACATTCTAGGCATTAAGATCTATAGGGATAGATCAAAACGCCTGATAGGACTTTCACAAAGCACATACCTTGATAAAGTTTTGAAGAGGTTCAAAATGGAACAGTCCAAGAAAGGGTTCTTGCCAGTTTTACAAGGTACGAGATTGAGTAAGACTCAGTGCCCAGCAACTGATGAAGATAGAGAGCATATGCGCTCCGTCCCCTATGCTTCAGCCATAGGTTCTATCATGTATGCGATGCTGTGCACTAGACCGGATGTTAGCCTGGCCATAAGTATGGCAGGTAGGTTCCAGAGTAATCCAGGAGTGGATCACTGGACGGCAGTCAAGAATATCCTGAAGTACCTGAAAAAGGACTAAGGAGATGTTTCTCGTGTATGGAGGTGACGAAGAGCTCGCCGTAAAAGGTTACGTCGATGCAAGCTTTGACACAGATCCGGACGACTCTAAGTCGCAAACCGGATACGTATTTATTCTTAATAGGGGTGCAGTAAGCTGGTGCAGTTCCAAGCAAAGCGTCGTAGCAGATTCTACATGTGAAGCGGAGTACATGGCTGCCTCGGAGGCGGCTAAGGAGGGTGTCTGGATGAAGCAGTTCATGACGGATCTTGGAGTGGTGCCAAGCGCACTGAATCCAATAACCTTGTTCTGTGACAACACTGGTGCCATTGCCTTAGCAAAGGAACCACGGTTTCACAAGAAGACCAGACACATCAAACGACGCTTCAACCTCATCCGCGACTACGTCGAGGAAGAGGACGTAAATATATGCAAGGTGCACACGGATCTGAATGTAGCAGACCCGCTGACTAAACCTCTTCCACGGCCAAAGCATGATCGACACCAGAACTGTATGGGTGTTAGATTTATTACAATGTAATTCACATGATGATGTGAGGACTAGATTATTGACTCTAGTGCAAGTGGGAGACTGTTGGAATTATGCCCTAGAGGCAATAATAAATATAGTTATTATTATAATTCCTGTATCAAGATAATCGTTTATTATCCATGATATAATTGTATTGAATGAAGACTCATTTACATGTGTGGATACATAGACAAAACACCGTCCCTAGCATGCCTCTAGTTGGCTAGCCAGTTGATCAAAGATAGTCAGTGTCTTCTGATTATGAACAAGGTGTTGTTGCTTGATAACTGGATCACGTCATTAGGAGAATCAGATTATGGACTAGACCCAAACTAATAGACGTAGCATGTTGATCGTGTCATTTTCTTGCTACTGTTTTCTGCGTGTCAAGTATTTATTCCTATGACCATGAGATCATATAACTCACTGACACCGGAGGAATGCTTTGTGTGTATCAAACATCGCAACATAACTGGGTGACTATAAAGGTGCTCTACAGGTATCTCCGAAGGTGTTAGTTGAGTTAGTATGGATCAAGAACGGGATTTGTCACTCCGTATGACGGAGAGGTATCTCGGGGCCCACTCGGTAATACAACATCACACACAAGCCTTGCAAGCAATGTAACTTAGTGTAAGTTGCGGGATCTTGTATTACGGAACGAGTAAAGAGACTTGCCGGTAAACGAGATTGAAATAGGTATACGGATACTGACGATCGAATCTCGGGCAAGTAACATACCGAAGGACAAAGGGAATGACATACGGGATTATATGAATCCTTGGCACTGAGGTTCAAACGATAAGATCTTCGTAGGATATGTAGGATCCAATATGGGCATCCAGGTCCCGCTATTGGATATTGACCGAGGAGTCTCTCGGGTCATGTCTACATAGTTCTCGAACCCGCAGGGTCTGCACACTTAAGGTTTGACGTTGTTTTATGCGTATTTGAGTTATATGGTTGGTTACCGAATGTTGTTCGGAGTCCCGGATGAGATCACGGACGTCACGAGGGTTTCCGGAGTGGTCCGGAAACGAAGATTGATATATAGGATGACCTCATTTGATTACCGGAAGGATTTCGGAGTTACCGGGAATGACGAATGGGTTTCGGGAGTTCACCGGAGGGGGGCAACCCACCCCGGGGAAGCCCATAGGCCTTGAGGGTGGCACACCAGCCCTTAGTGGGCTGGTGGGACAGCCCAAAGAGGCTCTATGCGCCAAGAGAAGAAAATCAAGAGAGAAAGAAAAAAAAAGAGGAGGAGGTGGGAAGGAAGGGGGACTCCCTCCCACCAAACCAAGTCCAACTCGGTTTGGGGGGGGGGGAGTCCTCCCCCCTTGGACTCGGCCGACCCCCCCCAAGGCAAGGTCCCCTCCCTCCCACCTATATATACGGAGGTTTTAGGGCTGATTTGAGACGACTTTTCCACGGCAGCCCGACCACATACCTCCACGGTTTTTCCTCTAGATCGCGTTTCTGCGGAGCTCGGGCGGAGCCCTGCTGAGACAAGGTCATCACCAACCTCCGGAGCGCCGTCACGCTGCCGGAGAACTCTTCTACCTCTCCGTCTCTCTTGCTGGATCAAGAAGGCCGAGATCATCGTCGAGCTGTACGTGTGCTGAACGCGGAGGTGCCATCCGTTCGGTACTAGATCGTGGGACTGATCGCGGGATTGTTCGCGGGGCGGATCGAGGGACGTGAGGACGTTCCACTACATCAACCGCGTTCTCTAACGCTTCTGCTGTACGGTCTACGAGGGTACGTAGATCACTCATCCCCTCTCGTAGATGGACATCACCATGATAGGTCTTCGTGCACGTAGGAAATTTTTTGTTTCCCATGCGACGTTCCCCAACATAGACACCTTCAAGATCACAACCACATGGAAGAACACAGCAACGAGATGGAAGATTTGCCGCTGCAAGCTATGAAACACCATTCTCTGCCCCCAAGAGCATCAACTTCTGCTCATTCAACTGCTGGTGCTCCTCCTACTACTGGTGGCCCAACAAACCATACTGACTTGATAGCTTATTTTACTACCAGCGAAAACACATGAGTTATGTGGGTTATGTGATGTGTGTAATGAGTTCTTTGTATGCTTTTGAACCATGCTAATGTTGACTACCGAGTTATGTGAACATCTATATTATGTGAACATCTATGTTATGTGATGCTTTTGAAACCTACTGCTTCATCAATGTTATGTGAACATATATGTTATGTGAACATCTATGGTCAACACAAATCATCACATGATGTAACATAGGCCATACTAGATAGCTTCAAACAACATACTTATTAGATTCTTGCACATCATAATAGATTCTTACACAGTCATAGTCCACATTTACTACTTCTAAAGAACAACATACTTCCCAAAAGTTTAGCTAACCATGCTTCATCTTGATCTTGCTCTACAACTTCTTCATTCTCACAAGATGTCTTGGATCCCCTTCAACTTCTGCCTAGTCCTCTCCTCTGACCTTACCAAATCAGCAATTTGAAGCTTCAGTTTAGCACTGCCTACAGTGAGCTTCTCATGTCCCTTCTTCTGATCACCTATGTGAAGCTTCAGCTTTGAGTTCTCCTCTGTGAACTTTTCTTGAGACTGCTTGAGTTTATCAACCTTCAACTGCAAGTTCTTACTAGCTTCACTGAGTTGTTCCTTCTCTTGCAAATGTTTGGCCTTCAGGTTCCTGATGATAGTGGCTTTAGCTGTTGACAGATTCATTAGCACTTTATACTTCTCCTGCAGCTTGGAGATCTCTGCCCGCGGCAACAGGGCTTGTGGGCTCCCTGTGGGCCCACTTGCTTGGCCCTCAAGCCTCGTGATCTTCTTCCATTCTGGAAAAAATCATTTTGGGGATTTTATTCCATTTGGACTCCGTTCCAAAATCAGATCTGAAAAGAGTCAAAAACACAGAAAAAACAGGAACTGGCACTTGGCACTGAGTTAATAAGTTAGTCCCAAAAAAGATATAAAAGATAAACAAAACATCCAAAGTTGACAAGATAACAGCGTGAAATCATCAAAAATTATAGATACGTTTGAGACGTATCAGAGATCTCTGCATCTTTTTTCTCCATCTTTGTCTTCATATCAGAGACAACAGAGTTGGTAACCTCAACACCCTTCATCCTATCGTTCAAATAGCTGAAATCCATCATCCTGTCCTCTTGGAAATTGAATAGTTCATGCACATCTTGAACCAATTTGCCATAGTTGCCCTCTATTTTGTTTTTCTCCTCTGTCAAATTGTCAATAGTGAGTGAACTCTCAAGGTTATCCTTCCTCCTACAACTCATGTTGTCTTCATACATCTCCCATAGCTTCAACAAAGCATTATGCAGTGTAGGAGGCCACTCTGGGTAAACTCATTGAACAAAACCACAATTGTCAGCTTCCTGCAATGTAAACATCACAGTTTAATGAAAGCAGGAGACACAATCAATGAGTTTCCCAACTAAAGAATGAACATAACATAAACAATCATTTGGCATTGCCAACAGTGTACCGGGAGTGACGAATGGGTTCCGGGGGCCCACTGGGTGGTCCCACCACGCCCACTGACAAATTCATCCAAGGAAAGCCCATGAGGAAAAAGTGGAAAATCCAAAAGAGATGGGAAAATAAGGAAGGTGTCCTAATCCAAGTGGGATTGGAGAAGGACTCCTCCCTTCCCCAAGTCGGCCGACCCAAGGAGGCCTCTTTGGTCGGCGCCCTAGGGCTTTGCCCCTCCCCTTGGCTCCTCCTATATATACTGGAGGTTTATGGCTTTTTGAGACACAACTTTGCCACGTGCAACTCAAACCTACACCTCGTAGTTCTTCCTCTAGATTAGATTTCTGCATAGCTCAGGCGGAGCCCTGCAGGAATAGATCATCACCAACACCGGCGCGCTGTTACGCTGCCGGAGAACTCATCTACTTCTCTGTCTTGCTTGATGGATCAAGAAGGCCAAGATCATCGTCGAGTTGTACGTGTGCTCAACGGGGAGGTGCCATCCGTTCGGTGCTAGATCGGAACGGATCGCAAGACGGTTCGTGGGACGGATCGTGGGACGGTTCGAGGGACGTGAAGACGTTCCACTACATCAATCGCGTTTCTTAATGCTTCCCGCTGAGCGATCTACAAGGGTATGTAGATCTAATCTCCACTCGTAGATGGACATCACCATGATAGGTCTCCGTGTGCGTAGGATAATTTTTGTTTCCCGTGCAATGTTCTCCAACATGGAGAAGCTCAAGAACTCTATCCGCTACCTCCGGGGGAAACCCTAGATCAGTAGATCGGATGACATCACCTATGTGAAGCTTCAGCTTTGAGTTCTCCTCTGTGAACTTTTCTTGAGACTGGTTGAGTTTATCAACCTTCAACTGCAAGTTCTTACTAGCTTCACTGAGTTGTTCCTTCTCTTGCAAATGTTTGGCCTTCAGGTTCCTGATGATAGTGGCTTTAGCTGTTGACAGATTCATTAGCACTTTATACTTCTCCTGCAGCTTGGAGATTGCTACTGCGACAACAGACCTTCCCTGGTACGGCGCCAGAAATCCTGCTGCTACGGCTACGCCTTTAGGGACTTCCTAGGCAAATATGCAAAGGATTTCCCCGTGGCCTTCGATCCTGGCGTTGGTGTTCCCTCGAAGCGGAAAGGGTGATGTAGCACAACGACGGTAAGTATTTCCCTCAGTTTTGAGAACCAAGGTATCGATCCAGTGAAGGAGTATCACAAGTGCCTGCACAAACACAAAGAGCTTGCTCCCAACGCTATGAAGGGGTTGTCAATCCCTTATAGATTGTTTGCCAAGTGAGAACTGAAAGCAACAAAGTAACAAAGCAAAGTAAAAGCGGGGGTGTAAACGATAGGTGGGAATAGACCCGGGGGCCGTAGTATTCACTAGTGGCTTCTCTCATGAAAGCAAGTAGACGGTGGGTGAACAAATTACTATCGAGCAATTGATAGAACCGCGCAAAGTCGTGACGATATCTATGGCAATGATTATATCTATAGGCATCACGTCCAAAAAAAGTAGACCGATACTTTCAGCATCTACTACTATTACTCCACACGTCGACCGCTATCCAGCATGCATCTAGTGTATTAAGTCCAAAAGAACAGAGTAACGCCTTAAGCAAGATGACATGATGTAGATGGACAATCTCATATCTACGACATAGCCCATCTTGTTACCCTTGATGGCAACTACACGATGTGTGCCTTGTTGCCCCTACTGTCACTGGGAAAGGTCACCACATGGTAAGAACCCAAAACCAAGCACTTCTCCCATTTCAAGAATCATAGATCTAGTTGGCCAAACAAAACCCAAGACTCGGAGAGACTTACAAGGATATCAAATCATGCATATAAGAAATCAGCAAAGACTCAAATACATATCATAGATAATCTGATCACAAATCCACAATTCATCGGAACTCGACAAACACACCGCCAAAGAAGATTACATCGGATAGATCTCCATGAAGATCATGGAGAACTTTGTATTGAAGATCCAAGAGAGAGAAGAAGCCATCTAGCTACTAACTACGGACATGTAGGTCTGAAGTGAACTACTCACAAGTCATTGGAGGGGCGATGATGATGATGAAGAAGCCCTCCAACTCCAAAGTCCCCTCCGGCAGGGCACCGGGAAGGGTCTCCACATGAGATCTCGCGGAAACGGAAGCTTGCGGCGGCGGAAAAGTATTTTCGTGGACGCCTTGATTTTTTCTGGATTTTTAGGGAATATATAGGCCAAAGACCTAGGGCGGGGGGGCGCCAGGGAGGCCACAAGCTTGGTTGCTGCGGCCTCCCCCGTGGCCACGGCAACAGGGCTTGTGGGCTCCCTGTGGGCCCACTTGCTTGGCCCTCAAGCCTCGTGATCTTCTTCCGTTCTGGAAAAAATCATTTTGGGGATTTTATTCTGTTTGGACTCCGTTCCAAAATCAGATCTGAAAAGAGTCAAAAACACAGAAAAAACAGGAACTGGCACTTGGCACTGAGTTAATAAGTTAGTCCCAAAAAAGATATAAAAGGTAAACAAAACATCCAAAGTTGACAAGATAACAGCGTGAAACCATCAAAAATTATAGATACGTTTGAGACGTATCAAGCATCCCCGAGCTTAACTCCTGCTCGTCCTCGAGTAGGGAAGTGATAAAGAATGAATTTTTGATGCTTTCATGCTACCTAGCATAGATGTCCTTTGTAACTCCTCTTATGTGACGTGAATGTTCAGATCCATTAGATTCAAAACAATAGTTTGCTATTGACGTGGAAACAATAATACTTCAAGCAAACTAGCAAGGTAATCATGAACTTTCAAAACAACAAGGCCAAAAGAAAGTTATCCCTACAAAATCATATAGTGTGGCTATGCTCTATCATCATTGCACAACTAATTTAAATCATGCACAACCCCGGTATTGGCCAAGTAATTGTTTTCACACCTTTACTTTCTCAAACTTTTTTCAACTCTCACGCAATACATGAGCGTGAGCCATGGTTTTAGCACTATAAGTGGCATGAAGTGTGGTGGAGGTTGCAAGACAAACAAGGAGAAGATTGTCACATTAACTAGGCATATCAATGAGCTGTGGAGATGCTCATCAATATATATCAATGTGAATGAGTAGGGATTGCCATACAAATGATGCACTAGAGCTAAGAGTATGTGAAAGCTCTTAAAGAAAACTAGTGGGTGTGCATCCAACTTGCTTGCTCACGAAGACCAAAGGCAATTTTGAGGAAGCCTATCATTGGAATATATAAGCCAAGTTATATAATAAAAAATTCCCACTAGCTATATGGTGGTGAAAAAACGAGAGACTCTCAATCATGAAGATCATGGTGCTTAATATGCACAAGTGTGGAAAAGTGGTAGCACTGTCCCTTCTCTCTTTTTCTCTCATTTTTTTTGATGGGCTCTTTGGCCTCTTTTTTATTTTTTATTTTTTTATTATTTTGGTGGGCATCTTTGGCCTCTTTTATTTCCTCACATGGGACAATGCTCCATCAATGATGATCATCACACTTTCAACTCAAAACTTAGAGCAACGATGACTCTATATGGAATGCCTTCGGTAGTGTACCGTGACAATGATCTAGCATGGCATAGACATAAATGGAAACATCATGCTAGCTATCTTACGATCATGCAATGGCAATGTAGACGTGGTGGCACATGTCATAGTGGTAGTTGCATGGCAATATATCTCGGAATGACCTTGAAAAAGCCATAGTAGGTAGGTATGGTGGCTGTTTTGAGGGAGGCTAATGGTGGGTTTTGTGCACCGGCGAAAGTTGCACGACACTAAAGAAGATAGTGATGGTGGAAGGTGAAAGTGCATCTAAACCATGGACTCAACATTATTCATGAAGAACTCATATACTTGTTGCAAAAGTTTTATTAGTAATCGAAACAAAGCATTCAACGCATACTCCTACGGGAAGGGTTGGTAGGTATAAACCATCGCGTGTTCCCGACCGCCACACAAAGGATGACAATCAATAGACTAATCATGCTCAAACTTCATCACATAGTGGTTCACCATACGTGCATGCTACGGGAATCACTAACTTCAACACAAGTATTTCTAGATCCACAACACCTTACTAGCATAACTTCAATATTACCATAACCACAACTCAAAACTAGTTGAGATGAATCAAACTTCTCTAACTATTCAATGCACATGAAGGTGGAAGTTTTCGTATCCCTTTGGATAACTACCCCTTTTGAGACTACTTTCAAAGCATAGATCAACTACCAAGCCACGCACCGCCGTGCTCTAAAAGATATAAGTGAAGCACATAGAGCAAAATCAATTAGCTCAAAAGATATAAGTGCAGCACATGTGAGCTGAATTGTCTAACCAAAGCATATAAGTGAAGCTCGACAAAATCACGGTGAGTGCATGTCTCTCTCTCTAGGTGTGCAGCAAGGATGATTGTGACACAACAAAAATAAAAGACTCCTACGATACAATACGCTCCAAGCAAAACACATAACATGTGGTGAATAAAAATATAGCCCCAAGTAACGTTACCGATGGATTGAAGACGAGAGAGGGGATGCCTTCCCGGGGCATCCCCAAGCTTAGGATTTTACGGCATCCTTGAATCTCTTGGCGTGCCTTAGGCATCCCCAAGCTTGAGCTCTTGCCACTCTTTATCTTTTTGTCCATAAGAACTTCACCCAAAACTTGAAAACTTCACAACACGAAACTTAAACAGAAACTCGTGATAACATTAGTATAAGAAAGCAAGCCACCACTTCCTTAGGTACTATAGCAAACTTAAATTCTACTTATGCTGATGTTGGGTTACTGTATTTTCAATCTTCCATGGCTAATACCCCCCCGATACTATCCATAGTTTCATCAAAATAAGCAACCAACACAACAAAAACAGAATCTGTTAACAGCAGACCAGTCTGTAGCAATTTGTATACTTCATATACTTCTGGTACTTCAAAAATTCTGAACAATTACGGCAGTCTGAATAATTTGCGTAGCAATCAGCAGCAAAAAGAATTAACTCAAAATCTCTTACAGAAAAAAAAATGAAAATTCTTTTCGTGACTAAAAAGTTTTTGTCTTTTCCAGCATGACCAAACGATCATCCCCAAGACTAATCATAACGGTTTTGCTTGGCACAAACGCAAAAAGAAACACAAAAAGCACAATCATAACAGAATTATGAAAGTGTGGAAAACGCAAAATAGAAAGAAAAAGGATAGATTCGTTGGGTTGCCTCCCAACAAGCGCTATTGTTTAACGCCCTTAGCTAGGCATAAGGTGATGGAATCACGTATAGTCATCTTTGGTGCTCAAACCATAAGTAGCCCTCATCATAGATTCATAAGGCAATCTTATTTTCTTTCTTGGAAAGTGCTCCATGCCCTTCTTTAAGGGAAATTGAAATCTAATATTCCCTTCCTTCATATCGATGATAGCACCAATAGTCCTTAGGAAAGGTCTACCAAGAATAATGGGACATGAAGGATTGCACTCTATGTCAAGTACAATGAAATCCACGGGTACATAGTTCTTATTTGCAACAATAAGAACATCATCGATCCTTCCCATGAGTTTCTTGAAAGTAGAATCCGCAAGATGCAAATTAGGAGAACACTCTTCAATCTCATGAAAACCAAGAATATCACATAAAGATTTTGGAATCGCGGAAACACTAGCACCCAAATCACACAAAGCATTGCACTCATAGTTTTGATCTTGATTTTGATAGTAGGTTCCCACTCATCATGAAGTTTTCTAGGTATAGAGACTTCTAGTTCGAGCTTCTCTTGAAGAGATTTCATCATAGTATCTACGATATGCACGGCAAAGGCTTTGCTTTGGCTATAAGCATGTAGAGAGTTTGCAATGGATTGCATCAAAGAGATGCATTCAAACAAGGAGCAATTATCATAATTGAATTCCTTGAAATCCAAAGTGGGAGTTTCATTACTACCCAAAATTTTGATTTCTTCTACTCCACTCTCCACACCTTTATCATCAAGATAGGTGGACTCCGAATCATTGGGGCATTTTTCAACCAAAGTGGATTCATATCCAGCCCCTTCATCAATAGGTTTGACACGAGAAAACAAAGATTCAAGAGGAGACACACCAAGCACTTTAAGATCTTCGTGATTTGCATCACAAATTTCAGGTTTAGCTCCCATCTTATTAACTAAGGTAGCCTGCTTGTCACAAATTTGGCCCACCAATTTTTCAAGGTGAGCAAGCTGAGAATTTAGTGCAAGGAAATCGTTGGCCATATCATCAACTTCTTTATTCAAACAGACCAAAAAGGAATTCTTCTCTTTTAATTCCCTACGGAAGTAACTATTTTGGTCAAACTGAGAAGACATGAAACCATTGACATTTGTTTCAATCTCCTCCAATTTTCTGAAATAGTTTGGTTTGGCCATGAGGAAGGGTCTCTCACGAACAAGCCTAAGAGCAGGCGAGGAAAACGGGCGAAAAGGGAACGGCAAAAGAGAAAGGCAAAGAAGAAAGGAAAATGAAAACGGCAAATGTGAAGTGGGGGAGAGGAAAACGAGAGGCAACTGGCAAAAACGTAAATGCAAGAGATGAGCTTGTGAGACCTGCTTGGATAGATCTCTCCTTCCCCGGCAACGGCGCCAGAAATTCTTCTTGCTACTGCGACAACAGACATTCCCTGGTACGGCGCCAGAAATCCTGCTGCTACGGCTACGCCTTTAGGGACTTCCTAGGCAAATATGCAAAGGATTTCCCCGTGGCCTTCGAGCCTTGCGTTGGTGTTCCCTCGAAGCGGAAAGGGTGATGTAGCACAACGGCGGTAAGTATTTCCCTCAGTTTTGAGAACCAAGGTATCGATCCAGTGAAGGAGTATCACAAGTGCCTGCACAAACACAAAGAGCTTGCTCCCAACGCTATGAAAGGGTTGTCAATCCCTTATAGATTGTTTGCCAAGTGAGAACTGAAAGCAACAAAGAAACAAAGCAAAGTAAAAGCGGATGTGTAAACGATAGGTGTGAATAGAACCGGGGGCCGTAGTATTCACTAGTGGCTTCTCTCATGAAAGCAAGTAGACGGTGGGTGAACAAATTACTGTTGAGCAATTGATAGAACCGCGCAAAGTCGTGACGATATCTATGGCAATGATTATATCTATAGGCATCACGTCCAAAACAAGTAGACCGATACTTTCTGCATCTACTACTATTACTCCACACGTCGACCGCTATCCAACATGCATCTAGTGTATTAAGTCCAAAAGAACAGAGTAACGCCTTAAGCAAGATGACATGCTGTAGATGGACAATCTCATATCTACGACAGAGCCCATTTTGTTACCCTTGATGGAAACTACACGATGTGTGCCTTGCTGCCCCTACTGTCACTGGGAAAGGTCACCACACGGTAAGAACCCAAAACCAAGCACTTCCCCCATTGCAAGAATCATAGATCTAGTTGGCCAAACAAAACCGAGGACTCGGGGAGACTTACAAGGATATCAAATCATGCATATAAGAAATCAGCAAAGACTCAAATATATATCATAGATAATCTGATCACAAATCCACAATTCATCGGAACTCGACAAACACACCGCCAAAGAATATTACATCGGATAGATCTCCATGAAGATCATGGAGAACTTTGTATTGAAGATCCAAGAGAGAGAAGAAGCCATCTAGCTACTAACTACGGACCTGTAGGTCTGAAGTGAACTACTCACGAGTCATTGGAGGGGCGATGATGATGATCAAGAAGCCCTCCAACTCCAAAGTCCCCTCCGGCAGGGCACCGGGAAGGGTCTCCAGATGAGATCTCGTGGAAACGGAAGCTTGCGGCGGCGGAAATGTATTTTCGTGGACGCCTTGATTTTTCTGGATTTTAGGGAATATATAGGCCAAAGACCTAGGGCGGGGGGGGGGGGGGGGGGGTAGGGAGGCCCCAAGCTTGGTTGCCGCGGCCTCCCCCCTTACCGCGGCAACAGGGCTTGTGGGCTCCCCGTGGGCCCACTTGCTTGGCCCTCAAGCCTCGTGATCTTCTTCCGTTCTGGAAAAAATCATTTTGGGGATTTTATTCCGTTTGGACTCCGTTCCAAAATCAGATCTGAAAAGAGTCAAAAACACAGAAAAAACAGGAACTGGCACTTGGCACTGAGTTAATAAGTTAGTCTCAAAAAAGATATAAAGATAAACAAAACATCCAAAGTTGACAAGATAACAGCGTGAAATCATCAAAAATTATAGATACGTTTGAGACGTATCAGAGATCTCTGCATCTTTTTTCTCCATCTTTGTCTTCATATCAGAGACAACAGAGTTGGTAACCTCAACACCCTTCATCCTACCGTTCAAATAGCTGAAATCCATCATTCTGTCCTCTTGGAAATTGAATAGTTCATGCACATCTTGAACCAATTTGCCATAGTTGCCCTCTATTTTGTTTTTCTCCTCTGTCAAATTGTCAATAGTGAGTGAACTCTCAAGGTTATCCTTCCTCCTACAACTCCTGTTGTCTTCATACATCTCCCATAGCTTCAACAAAGCATTATGCAGTGTAGGAGGCCACTCTGGGTAAACTCATTGAACAAAACCACAATTGTCAGCTTCCTGCAATGTAAACATCACAGTTTAATGAAAGCAGGAGACACAATCAATGAGTTGCCCTACTAAAGAATGAACATAACATAAACAATCATTTGGCATTGCCGGCAGTGTACCGGGAGTGACGAATGGGTTCCGGGGGCCCACTGGGTGGTCCCACCACGCCCGCTGACAAAGTCATCCAAGGAAAGCCCATGAGGAAAAAGTGAAAAATCCAAAAGAGGTGGGAAAATATGGAAGGAGTCCTAAACAAGCACACAAACAGATGGTGCATACTTAAACAATCCCACAATCTGCACCATCGCATGGATATGATAAAAAATGACCATCTGATCTGCCAACATACAAAAAATATAGCTCTTGTGTAGCATCTGACCTTATTAGAACACACTAAAAACCACCTCCATGTGTCAAATCGTTCAAATGACACACACCACTCAGCTCCAAGACCATGGTGCTCGCAAGAAACCATTATTGTTGTCTGAACACCCATGTAGTCCTCGTCGTCAGTGCTAGTAGGGACCTAAAGGAGCAGAATGAACCAAGAATCCCCCAAATCAAATCAGAAATCGCCCAAGAACGCAAACCCTAACCCTAACCCTAGTTCTGCAAATCACCCGATACTGCATGTCGTCGGAGGAGGAGCTGATGTACAGGAGGCTGGAGTAGTCGTTGCTGCTTTCGTCCTCGTACACTTTGGCGCGAAGGCGGCAATGGTGAGGGCGGTTGTGGCGGTCGGAGGATTAAGGAACAGAGGTCGGCGGAGAGACTGGACTGGGGTTCGGGCTAGGTCCGACCGAGCCCACTTACTAAGACCGCGTCCTAGTCAGCGCGCCGGCACGTGCCGATTTGCCAGCGTGGTGCATGATGGGTGGGCCCGCAATGTCAGATACGGCGTCAATACGCGGTTATACGGTGGTCACTCCATTTTGTAACGATTAGGACCAATCGTGATACGGAAGTGCGAGCAAAATGACTAGTGGTACTGACTTGTAACATGGTGCCGAAGAGTGGTAGTTCCATGTAATTAACTCGCAGGACTCAAAAATGCTGATGTTTTCCGAAGTGAAGTTCGTAACCTTCTCACCATTAGAAACATTTATAATGTTTTAAACTTTGGATTCACCAGTTTAGAGATCCGTTTGATAAGGTAACTGCCAAGCCTTGGCTAGTTTACCTCTCCTCGCGGCTTGTCGTGATCTTGTAAAAAACACTCAGCCTAAATGGTCTTGCTTGAGTAATATATGCACTATTGATTTGACAATGGTATATTGTTTTTTATCTACACATTTTTTCAAGAGTGTTGTTTCCACTATCATGCACTAGTCATCTTGTCATAATTTCGTTGGACAAGAGAAAAAAATCTTGCAAGACCTCGACCAAATAAGTAGATGAAAAACATGCAATTAGCATGAGGCATCCGTAGACAATTAATTACGGTAATGCTAATGGGCGAACGTTTACAGGAAAAGCAGTCCTAGCAAACTTTCGCTGGGAAGGCAGTCCCAGCGAACGCCCCCGCAAACATCTGATCAAGATCATGTGGATGACAATTTGTTTAAAAAACCACTGGCGAAATTTTCCTATACGGGCCAATTTCACTTTCCATACATGGCATTTCCCTCAAAAATGCGTGACAGATTTAGTTATTTCGGCATGGCAAGTGCGGCATTCGTTGGCAATTCCCCCTGACGTGATAGATTTAGTTATTTTTACCCCTACTAGCAAAAGAGCCCGTGCGAACTTGACGAGGCGAGGTATGACGCTCGACTCCGTGGCCTGTTTCTTTTGTGGGAAAGGGGAGGAGGATGGTGGTCATCTCTTCATCAAATGCAAAGATGTCAAAGAAGTATGGCGGTAGCTCGGTCTGGAACAGGAACGGCGCCGGCTTGAAACTATCTAACCTAATAATCATGACTTGAGATCTTTATTTAAACTCACATCTACGTTGTCTCTTTTCTGTGAATACATCTATGCTCTCTCTCTAACTCTCTATCCTCCTAAGATGAACATTTTTTCTGTTTTCATGTAATGTTTTGTTGATTATTGATAGTTTTTTTGTCTTCAATCTTATTTTGATAAGGTGTTCATTTGCAACACGGATCGGCCTCGGCACGAAAAAATGGATTGTGCGCTATTGATTAAAATTACAGCATAAATAGAAATTTAAAATTGTTAAATAAGTAAAATAACATCATATTTAGACTTTGCGAATACTATTGATGAAAATTACATTATAAACAGAATTTTAAAAAGTTAAATAGATAAACTAACATTATATTCAGATTCTACATATGTTTCTAATAAAATTTCATATATAATAATTTAAAATTGGAGTTGTCGTTTAAAAGATATAATTTTTTTAAGTATTTTTGTCACTTATAATTGAACTGCATATTAATTAATATAAAATTAAAGGACGTTTCTATAAAAAAATACAAATTGCTTAAGTATGTACTGCGGGTTGATTTCGGGAAACCATAGGGGGTTTTTTGTAAAAAAATAAAAAAAGATTCATTTTCTCACTTAAATCTGGAGTGTGAGTTGATTTCGGGAAAGTTCAGGGGCTTTTCTGCAAAACGAAAATCCAGAGTGTGAGCTGATTTCGGGAAAGTTCAAGGGCTTTTCTGCAAAACGATACGACGTACAGCAAGAGCACTGTTTTATTATTAAGGAAAGACTGGATTGCAGGATTTACTGTCAAAAAGAGTAGGGACTTTAAAAAAAACACGCGTGACGGATTAAGAATGTTTATTTTTTTATTAATAGATATAGATGGTGTTTTTACAAAATTCCATCTCAAAAATAAACTAGAAGGGACACATTACAAAAAGCCGAGCCGTCGTGTGTGACTCACGTTAACTTTTTTTCGCGCCAAACACAATGACTTTGGCCCCATGCTGAGCCAGCAGGTTATTCGTGCTGTTAAGGCTGGAAACAGCAAATTGAGGCCTCCTTTGGTTTGGATGCATGTCATCTCACTTCTTTTGATTTTGGTAAACGCTTTCATCCAGTGCGTCGGGCCGAATCGTTCGGCCGGTCACGCACGGGTCGCGCGCCTCGCTGACAGGTGATGCAACATTTTTTTGATAAATTTGCTGCAACCATGTGTTATTTTGATACAAACGTTTTCCATGTAGCTTTTTTTCTCGTCTAAATTTATTGCAACCAACATTAATATTTGCTACAAACGTTTTTTATTTACTACATTTGTCTAGTAAAAAGTTGCATATACGTTTGGTTGCAACTCGAGTTTGTTGGATTTTTGCTACAATTGGCGTTTTGACTTTTACTATAATCGGCATCATTTTTTTATGCAACCGTTCACTAAAAAAGTTGCACACACGTCACGTAGATATTTACTACAACCGGCGTTTGACTTTTGGTACCACGCATCATCTTCTTCATTTTTTTGCTATGACACGTAAATATTTTTTTGCTACAATTATTTCTTTATTGCAAACGTTGACAAAAATTGCTGCATAGCGTCGAAATTTGTTGCATCAAAGAAAAAATATTGCATGGAGATGTAACGGCGCAGCCCGTCTACAGCTGACAGATCGGGCGGCTCGCGCGCGGCCGGACGAATCTTTTGGCCGGCGATCGCCCTTTGATTTTTCTACTTCTTCCGTTTCGATGTATAGGTCATCTTAGGTTGTGCACCGTGATCAAGACAAAGAGGAAGACAAGAAAATTAATTTGATTTTGCTAATTAATACAATTGCATGCAATGAACTGACCACTGCATGTCGTGCTAGTTAGTCTCAAGTTATTAAAAACATACACATCCCATGTCTCTTATTGGTTGATTTCTTTATTCATGTCAAAAAACAAAAAAACAAGATAAAAGTTCCTAAATGTTTTGGGATTATATGTTTTTGTAAGATGACTTATACACCGAAACGGAGGGAGTATTCCAATCTAGCCTTGAATGTTTGGCTCATAAAATGAAGCAAAACAAAGCGACCGGTTCATCACATTTTGGAAGAAGAAGAGTGACCAATGTATTCATCTCATAAGATTTTTTTATTTTATTTTTTTTGCGGGGCGTCTCATAAGAGTTATATGAGTGACAATGCGTTTATCTCAAAAAATTTAAATCAAACGAAATATAGTTGAGAGCGAAAGTGAATCGGAAATCATTGGACTCTACTCCTTGCACCAATCTGCTGCACATGACACATACATTCGTGGTTCGACAGTACTCCTAGATATAGCCTTTACGTCAACAATTTCAGAGTTAGTTTCTCCAGTATCCTATACTACCTGCAGGCATCCTCCTGCCATTGTGCATCATAATTTCATCAGACAGGCTAAAAACACCGGAATTCTTCAGTAGAGGAAGGAACGAAAACAGCTACGTAGTATGTAGTAGATGAAAATGCAGTTCGCCTGAGCTCAGCAGCGTGCCCGGAGCAGCCTGCCGGCGGGCGGCGGGTCGAGCCACAGGGTGCAGCGCGGGTACACCCAGTACTTGTACGGCAGCCAATGCCCGAAGTTGAGCTGCGTGTGGAACTTCCCGACGACCTTGAGCACCACGGGCCCGCCCCCCGCCGTCGCGTTCCTCCACGCAATGGCGTCCTGCCGCGACAGGGGCACCTCGCTGACGACGAAGTCCACGGTCCGGAGCGCGTAAGTGCGCGGCGCCTCGAGCAGCGGCGCCGGCAGCACCGTCGCCGTGCCGATCCTGTGGCCCTCGAAGTACACGTCCAGCTGCATGTACCAGAGCACCATGTTGATCTTGGTGTTGGGGCTCGTGATGGCGGTCAGCACGGTGAGGTCGGCGTTGAGCGCGAGGCCGCGGGGCGGGCCGCCGGGGACGGTCAGCTCGTCCACGTACCCGGCGTTCAGGGACGCGTCCGTCACCCGGAGCTTCGGCGGCTCCGGGCGGTAGACGAGGTACACGGTGAGCACGGCCACGCCGACGACGACCACCGCCAGCCAGAACAGGATGCAGCAGAGGGTGAAGCACAAGGCCGGCAGCTTGCGCTTCGCCTTCTCGTGGTCCGGCGAGCGGTAGATCGGGGTCCTCCTCCCCGACGTCCGGTGGTGACCTCCTGCCGGCGTGTGCGACGTCGACCCCTGGTGATCGTGGTGCTGCTGCTGCGGGCTCCCGTTGCCCGACACCGGCGCGCCCCCCTGGTATGGCGCGTCTCCGTCGTCCCGCTTCATCGTGGTGACGCGCTCGACCGGCGTGGTGTTCGTCCTGAAGCCGCCGTTGCCGGTAGGGCGCGGGCCCATCCGCGGCGCCATGGCCGGCCCCGGCATCCTCATCCTCTGCTCTCCCGGGACGCGCTCGTACCGGTACTGCGGCTCGTCGACCGCCACAGGCGGCAGCGGCTCCGGCGGCGGCCGTCCCCGCCTCTGCCACGGCGCCTTGTAGTAGGGCCTGCCGCCGCCGGGCGGCTGCGCCGGCTCGTCGACCTCCTGGATTTCGCCGTGGCCCGGCCCGCCGGGGAAGCGCTCGCCGCCAGGACGATGATGCATGGACGCCTCGCTCGGCCCGCCGGGGAAGCGCTCGTCGCCAGGATGATGATGCGTCGACGCCTCGCTCGTGCCGGGCTGGCGGTAGGAGACGTACTCGTTGGGCACACGCTTGGGGCGAGCCGCCATCGCCGCCCTGCTGCTCACAGCGGCATCGTCACGCAGCGCGGCCGCCACCGCCGCAGCCGCCGCCGCCGCCTGGGCCTCCTTCTGCGCGCTGGCACCGTGGTGGCGAACCGACCGCGACGCCGGGCGGCCACGGCTCGGCGGCCGCTCGCCGCCCGCCTCCACCGGCCTCTTGCTCATTTGACCGGCAACGGGAGAAGACAACCACCACCACCAGCTAGCTATCTACAGCAAGCCTGGAAGCAGCGATCGGCGGCAATGGCTCGGCTCCGCTCGACGCGAGTGGCACTGCAGAGTGGGGGCGGGCCGGGGTTAAGTAACCGGGGCAAGCAACGTAGCCATGGCACAGCACCGGCTTTGGCAGTCGTCGGGAGGAGGGGAAGAGGACGGGCCGAGAATTTTGGAGGGAAAGGGGGCAAGGAAGGTATCGTTTGATCTGTGACCGTTGCAAGCAAGCAACTCACTTAGCCATGGCAGAGGACACTGGCAGGCAGCCAGGCGCACGGCGACTGCCACAAGGAATTTCCGGTTGCCGTGTGGCACAGGGGCTTGCTTGCTTGCTTGCCGGTTGCTACTTCCCAGGACGATACTCAAAAGCGCTTGTAAAGTGGTGTCTGTCGTGCGTTTTCTGGGACTCGGGACGCGGCACAGGTGTTTCGACAAAACAATCTCATGGAAAGTGGCTTGGGCAAAACTGGACGGAGATGAACGAGGGGAGCTGGGCTTCTTTCTGAATGCCATTTTAAATGGGAGGCAGCGTTGGGCGTGGCTCGGGTTCAGGTGCTTTGGTGCTGTGACGACGGTGCCTGCAGGCCCACGCAAGGTATGGCCCGGAGACGAGATGCTCGGTCTTCGATCCCCACGACCGCGGCTTCCCCGCGGGAACGTGGGCATGAATCCCAGTGTGTCTGCTACTGTTTCGCTGAGACAGATCACATGATCAGCGACGTGCGATTCTCAAAATTCAGTTCATGATGTGGGCTGCTTATTTTTAAACATGGGTATAACCACATTGTGCGCCGTGGTTATCAAGGTTGCCGAATTCACCACCGACATCTTCCCATCGACAAGTGAAATGCATTGATGGTATCTATTTGAGTTTGCAGTACAACAACGCCGCGTATCATCCAAGTAACGGTTGGCTCTCTATAATTTGGTACGGTATAGATGAAGCAAATGTTTTTTGGGACTTCGCGAGGCGGCGAAAGACAAGCAATCGTCAAACCGAAACGGAACTAGCGGGGTCAAGCTGCAAAAAGTAAACAAAGATCAACAAACTGCGGAATTTAAAAGAAACCGTCGTTGAATTTCAAGACCATGTAATAAAAAGATTTGCTAACAACCCGTAAGGCGTGAGTACGTTTATAATTTCGAGGTTTTCTATTGTTTGCGTTCGTACCTAATGTTTATAATTTCGAGGTTTTCTATTGTTTGCGTTCGTACAAAATTCCTGCATTGTCATAGCCAGGGATGTATTGATTGCTACAGTGCTTCGCTACAATACACATAGGATTTGGGCCTCATGCCCCGGATCCGCCCCCCAGGCCTGGGGCCCAGATCCGTCACTGGTCATAACGGTGTAGCATAGTATGTGGTTTCATTTCTGAAATGGAACCAGGGGCACAACTGTTGTCTTCCTAGAAAATAAAACTCGGTCTTGAAACTTCCATGATTTATTGCTCTCAACAAAGCCAAATCGAAATGATTCACGATATCAAGCAACTTAGAGGTTTCTTCATGAGTTGTTCTATATTTCATGTGCGTAGGGAACAAAATGTTGCTGCACATTTATTAGCTAGATCATGTAATCAGCTAGAATGTCGTGTTTGGTGTGGTGTATCCCCGAAATGCATCCGGAAAACTATATGTATGAACATTATGCCATGATCTATAAAGTTTGTGTGTTATCAAAAAAAAAAGCATCCAAATCGAAATCAGTTCTCATCATCGTTTTAGTGATGAAATCTTATAACTTTTCCTTTATTAATGGGCTCTGACGACTTTAGTTCTACTACATCTACAGTAATGCATGCAACATTTTTTGGATGTTTCTTTTTTATTATTTTATACTAAATTGTCACACTGATGTCTGGTGAATTTTTGGGCTTGTGTAAGTGTATTGCATTTTTAAGGGAGGTGTTAACCTTGTAGGACGAATGTGATGCACTTCCTCTGTTTCAAATTAGTTGAAGTTCGACGATTGTCTTAAGGCAAACATTATTAAGTTTAAATCTATATAAAAATATATTAACATCTATAAAACTAAACTACTTCATAGATTCATTATGAAATATATATTTTTATAGATTTGGTCAAACTTTGGAAAGTTTGATTTAGTAAAATCCTAGAACTTTAATTATTTTGGTATGTAGGAAATTTTGTACTAAGTAAATGTACTGTAGTTTTTTTCCTTACGGAATGTACTGGACATTTGGATTCTGAACAAAATGTACAACAGTTTTCGAGTGAGTGTATTGCATTTTTTATAACGGTTTCGAGACAGAAATGCAGGAAAAATTTATATGCAAATAAAAATAATAGAAATAAAAAATAAGTAATAGAAAATAAGAAAGGCACTAGTAAGAACATCTTCAGTAGAGTACCAAAGGGGGGGAGCCCCTATGCAGCTGTGCGGAAGGTCTACTGGCATAGGAGAGTATCATCTGTTTTGTAACAGGGGCAAGTTACTTAGGGGGTGTTTGTTTTTAAGGGACTAGACTTTTTTTAGTCTCAGGGACTAAAGAAAAAAGTCTCTCTAATAGAATCTTTTTTTAATCTCTTAAGAAAAAATAACTTTCGTTTGGTTACATAGGGACTAAAAGAGACTTTTTTTTAGTCCAGTCCCTGCCTTGCTTGCTACCTCACACACAACAGAACACCACGCGGCTACTGGCATAGGAATGTCACATTGGCCGTTGGCTTGACACCAGGGCTTCCTCCTCCTGTACCCATCAGCTGCAAAGATATGGCTTCTAAAATGTACCGAAAAGTACTCCATGTCGACGTGTGGATGCTGGGTGACACCGGGGGAAAGACCTTCTGTTGGACGCAGGCGCTTTGAAGGCCCCTTTGCCGTCCCCGGCAAACCGTGCTGGTGAACCAAAGCATTTCGAAAATGCCCTTGCCCTTCCGGGGAAACTCTTGCCAAGTAGGAGTAGTACATGAAAGCGCGTACAGTTTATGTTTTTCCTTTTTCTGAGAAATCTCGTCACTTTATTAATTCACTAGCAAAAGAGCATGTGCGTTGCAATAGAGAGAAAAAAAAGACATAATCTTCAATTGCCATGACCACAATTTTTTGCATGACCGAGATACGCCATCATTCTTTATTTCATGAAATCATGAACATTTTTAAAACTCGTGCACATATTTGAAATAGTGAACATTTTTCAAATTCGCGAACACTTATACTAATTTTCATACATTTTATTAAATCAAGAACATTTTACACTATTTCACAACTTTTTAGAAAAATCGTGGACATTTTTTTAAACAATTTTCTTGAATAGACGAACATTTCTAGAATCAACGAATTTATTTTTTTGGAAATTGGTGGAACATTTTTTGAAATTCACAAATATTTTTTTGATGTAACAAACATTTTTAATTTAACAAACATTTTTTGAAATGCATGGTCATTATTTGAATCAGCGGACATTTTATGAATTAAAAAATATTATGTAAGACACACACATTTTTTATTTTTAGGATATTTTTACATTCATGAACATTTTCGAATTGGCAAAAAAATCAATTTCATTAGGATTATTTTAATACACGAATTTTTTCAAATATCATGAACTTTTTTTATTTCCCCGAAATTGTTTTCAATATTTCAAAACCTTTTTTGAATAAGCAAACATTTTCTTAAGAAATCGTGAATATTTTTGAATCCACAAACATTTAATGATTTATTAAACATTTTATTTCAAAATTCTCAAAAAAATCAGAACTATTTTGAAGTCCCAAATGATTTAAAGTAGAAAAATCGGAGAAGATAAAAGTAAAAGTAATATAAAAACAAAATTTAAAAAATAGGCCATCCAAACATGGGCCGGCCCAAACAGGAGCTGCGTCTTCTCCGAGCCTGCACAGTATATGAGGTCCCTACTGCATGGGCCGGCCCAGGAGGATGATTGCCTTGTGTGAATTTTTTTTATTACTTATAAGTGACATTGGTGGATAATATTTTGTAGCTTTGAGGGTAATTTCTATAACGTACTGCCACAAACAATAGCCCATATTATTACGTGTGTGTGTGTGTGTGTGTGTGTGTGTGTGTATAGTAATGTTCATATGTACAAATCTTGGGTCATGCGGGTTACCCAACCAAACATTCGGCTTGTGTGGTGATGTCGACGTATGGGACAGTGACAGTAGGCCGACGCAAGGTATGGGCGTGAGGAGGTTCGGTCATTGGTCCTTGCTGTCGGCAGCCTTGGCCCTTAGCTAATGACTGTTTGTGCGTGACGTACATAACGGATTAGGCTGTATCGGTACCGTTGCACTCTCACGAACCAAAGGATCAGTCATCCATGGAACATCGAGATTTCACAAGGTCATGAAAGGAAAACGTCATGGACCGACTAGATTGACATAGGGATCGAACATGCTGGATATATTAGAGTTTTTTTGATTGATTTAATCCATGAGCGAATCATAAACATGGCATTAATACTATGAATTTCACACTGATATCTAAATATGTGAGCACATACCAAACATATAACCTAAACATCAATGAACATAGTATACACACCTAGCACATGAACGAGTAAATAGGGAATGCATGGATCTAATCCTCATGCAGGCCAAGCTAAAGCCTTTGCGACGGCGGTTTCGTCTGCGGCCTTCTCCTTATCGTCGTCGTCGTCTTTCAAGCCGCTCGTGTAGGAGAAGTAGGGGAAGCAAAGGACGAGGACGAATACGAACAAGGAACATTCACGCTAAGACGCTCTTCAAAAACTATATCGCCCTTCTCCCGGTGCATTATCGCAAAGGACGGGGGTCTGAAGGCCTGCACTACCTGATGATCATGCTTCTACAAGACAAAATTTTCACAGCCATCGCCGCCATAGCGGATCCTCGCCGAGTTAGGGTACGGATCCGATCCCTTTTGCGCTCTCTAAAATCTGATTCTTGCGTAAATAGGCACTGACGAAATCTGTCCAATCGCACTAATTCTACCGAGAAGAGAATTCCCATAGATTAGCAAGCAAAGAAAATATTAGGGTTAACAGTCCGCAATATTGAATCTCGGTGTCACCAATTCATAAAAACCGGTCTTACCGATTTTGGTTTTAGGGTTACTGAGAATGTTCTCGGTGGAACCGAGTTCTCCTTGGTGTCAAGTTCCTGTTAATGAGAACATTTGTCTCGGTGGCTCCGAAATTTCTGACTCGGTGGAACCGAAATCCCCTTTTGCTGAATGTTGAAACTAATTTTTCAGAGTTCAATTTTTTCAAAAAACTTCCGCAATTTTGTGATGCTCAAGTATTCGAGCTCTTCTATGTCTTTTCACATGGTATGCTTTATCTACTTGTGTGCCAGTTTGCTTGTCTTCTTGGTTTGCCAGAATGTCGGGTTCAAATGATAGTCAGAACAACCTTAGTGAGCCTAGTGTTGAAACTAACGCACGCACTAGTCTGTTGGAATTATGCCCTAGAGGCAATAATAAATGTAGTTATTATTATAATTCCTGTATCAAGATAATAGTTTATTATCCATGCTATAATTGTATTGAATGAAGACTCATTTACATGTGTGGATACATAGACGAAACACCGTCCCTAACATGCCTCTAGTTGGCTAGCCAGTTGATCAATGATAGTCAGTGTCTTCTGATTATGAACAAGGTGTTGTTGCTTGATAACTGGATCACGCCATTGGGAGAATCACGTGATGGACTAGACCCAAACTAATAGACGTAGCATGTTGATCGTGTCATTTTGTTGCTACTGTTTTCTGCGTGTCAAGTATTTATTCCTATGACCATGAGATCATATAACTCACTGACACCGGAGGAATGCTTTATGTGTATCAAACGTCGCAACGTAACTGGGTGACTATAAATAGGCTCTACAGGTATCTCCGAAGGTGTTAGTTGAGTTAGTATGGATCAAGACTGGGATTTGTCACTCCGTGTGACGGAGAGGTGTCTCGGGGCCCACTCGGTAATACAACATCACACACAAGCCTTGCAAGCAATGTAACTTAGTGTAAGTTGCGGGATCTTGTATTACGGAACGAGTAAAGAGACTTGCCGGTAAACGAGATTGAAATAGGTATGCGGATACTAACGATCGAATCTCGGGCAAGTAACATACCAAAGGACAAAGGGAATGACATACGGGATTATACGAATCCTTGGCACTGAGGTTCAAACGATAAGATCTTCGTAGAATATGTAGGATCCAATATGGGCATCCAGGTCCCGCTATTGGATATTGACCGAGGAGTCTCTCGGGTCATGTCTACATAGTTCTCGAACCTGCAGGGTCTGCACACTTAAGGTTCGACGTTGTTTTATGCGTATTTGAGTTATATGGTTGGTTACCGAATGTTGTTCGGAGTCCCGGATGAGATCACGGACGTCACGAGGGTTTCCGGAATGGTCCGGAAACGAAGATTGATATATAGGATGACCTCATTTGATTATCGGAAGGTTTTCGGAGTTACCGGGAATGACGAATGGGTTCCGGGAGTTCACCGGGGGGGGCAACCCACCCCGGGGAAGCCCATAGGCATTGGGGGAGTCACACCAGCCCTTAGTGGGCTGGTGGGACAGCCCACAAGTGCCCAATGCGCCAAGAGAAGAAAAATCAAGAGGAAAGAAAAAAAAAAGGAAGGAGGTGGGAAGGGAGGGGGACTCCTCCCACCAAACCAAGTCCAACTCGGTTTGGGGGGGGAGTCCTCCCCCCCTTGGCTCGGCCGACTCCTTGGGGGGTCCTTGGACCCCAAGGCAAGGCCCCCTCCCTCCTCCTATATATATGGAGCTTTTAGGGCAGATTTGAGACGACTTTCTCACGGCTGCCCGACCACATACCTCCATAGTTTTTCCTCTAGATCGCGTTTCTGCGGAGCTCGGGCGGAGCCCTGCTGAGACAAGGTCATCACCAACCTCCGGAGCGCCGTCACGCTGCCGGAGAACTCTTCTACCTCTCCGTCTCTCTTGCTGGATCAAGAAGGCCGAGATCATCGTCGAGCTGTACGTGTGCTGAACGCGGAGGTGCCGTCCGTTCGGTACTAGATCGTGGGACTGATCGCGGGATTGTTCGCGGGGCGGATCGAGGGACGTGAGGACGTTCCACTACATCAACCGCATTCCCTAACGCTTCTGCTGTACGATCTACAAGGGTACGTAGATCACTCATCCCCTCTCGTAGATGGACATCACCATGATAGGTCTTCGTGCGCGTAGGAAAATTTTTGTTTCCCATGCGACGTTCCTCAACAGTGGCATCATGAGCTAGGTTCATGCGTAGATGTCTTCTCGAGTAGAACACAAAAGTTTTTGTGGGCGGTGATGTGCGTTTTGCTGCCCTCCTTAGTCTTTTCTTGATTCCGCGGTATTGTTGGATTGAAGCGGCTTGGACCGACATTACTCGTACGCTTACGAGAGACTGGTTTCATCGTTACGAGTAACCCCCTTTGCTCAAAGATGACTGGCAAGTGACGGTTTCTCCAACTTTAGTTGAATCGGATTTGACCGAGGAGGTCCTTGGATGAGGTTAAATAGCAACTCATATATCTCCGTTGTGGTGTTTGCGTAAGTAAGATGCGATCCTACTAGATACCCTTGGTCACCACGTAAAACATGCAACAACAAAATTAGAGGACGTCTAACTTGTTTTTGCAGGGTATGATTGTGATGTGATATGGCCAACGATGTGATGTGATATATTGGATGTATGAGATGATCATGTTGTAATAGAAATATCGACTTACACGTCGATGGTACGGCAACCGGCAGGAGCCATAGGGTTGTCTTTATACTAACATATGTGCTTGCAGATGCGTTTACTATTTTGCTAGGATGTAGCTTTAGTAGTGATAGCATGAGTAGCACGACAACCCCAATGGCAACACGTTGATGGATGATCATGGTGTGGCGCCGGTGACAAGAAGATCGTGCCGGTGCTTTGGTGATGGAGATCAAGAAGCACGTGATGATGGCCATATCATGTCACTTATGAATTGCATGTGATGTTAATCCTTTTTGCACCTTATTTTGCTTAGAACGACGGTAGCATTATGAGGTGATCTCTCACTAAAATTTCAAGACGAAATTGTGTTCTCCCCGACTGTGCACCGTTGCTACAGTTCGTCGTTTCGAGACACCACGTGATGATCGGGTGTGATAGACTCAACGTTCACATACAACGGGTGCAAAACAGTTGCGCACGCGGAACACTCGGGTTAAGCTTGACGAGCCTAGCATGTGCAGACATGGCCTCGGAACACATGAGACCGAAAGGTCGATCATGAATCATATAGTTGATATGATTAGCATAGGGATGCTTACCACTGAAACTACTCTCGACTCACGTGATGATCGGACTTGGGATAGTGTAAGTGGATCATGAACCACTCAAATGACTAGAGAGATGTACTTTTTGAGTGGGAGTTTAGCATATAATTTGATTAAGTTGAAATCTAATTATCTTGAACATAGTCTAAGTCCACTTTGAATATATTTGTGTTGTAGATCATGGCTCACGCGACAGTCATCCTGAATTTTAATACGTTCCTAGAGAAAGCTAAGTTGAAAGATGATGGAAGCAACTTTGTAGACTGGGCTCGTAATCTTAAGCTAATCTTACAAGCTGGGAAGAAGGATTATGTCCTTAATGCTGCGCTAGGAGATGAACCACCCGCTACGGCTGATCAGGATGTTAAGAACGCTTGGTTAGCACGTAAGGAGGACTACTCAATAGTTCAATGTGCAGTCTTGTATGGCTTCGAACCGGGACTTCAACGTCGCTTTGAGCGTCATGGAGCATTTGAGATGTTCCAGGAGTTGAAGTTTATCTTTCAGAAGAACGCCCGGATCGAGAGGTATGAGACCTCCGATAAATTCTATGCTTGCAAGATGGAGGAAAACTCGTCTGTCAGTGAACATGTGCTCAAAATGTCTGGGTACTCAAACCGTCTAGCTGAGCTGGGGATTGAACTCCCGCAAGAGGCTATCACTGACAGAATCCTTCAATCACTGCCGCCAAGCTATAAAGGCTTTGTGTTGAACTACAACATGCAAGGGATGAACAAGTCTCCCGGCGAGTTGTTTGCGATGCTGAAAGTCGCAGAGTCTGAACTCCGTAAAGAGCATCAAGTGTTGATGGTGAATAAGACCACTAGTTTCAAGAGAAACGGCAAAGGCAAGAAGGGTAATTCGAAGAAGAGCGGCAAGCCTGTTGCCAATCCGACGAAGAAACCCAAAGCTGGACCTAAGCCTGAAACGGAGTGTTACTATTGCAAGGGTATGGGTCACTGGAAGCGCAATTGCCCCAAGTATCTGGCAGATAAGAAGGCGGCCAAAGAAAAATCAGGTATATTTGATATACATGTTATTGATGTGTACTTAACCGGCTCTCGTAGTAGTGCCTGCGTATTCGATACCGGTTCTGTTGCTCATATTTGCAACTCGAAACAGGAACTGCGGAATAGACGAAGGCTGGCGAAAGATGAAGTGACGATGCGCGTAGGAAATGGTTCCAAGGTTGATGCAATCGCCGTCGGCACAGTTTCACTTCAGTTACCATCAGGATTAGTGATGAACTTAAATCATTGTTATTTAGTGCCTGCGTTGAGCATGAACATTATATCTGGATCTTGTTTATTGCGAGACGGTTACTCTTTTAAGTCAGAGAATAATGGTTGTTCTATTTCTATGAGTAACATCTTTTATGGTCATGCACCTAATGTGAGAGGATTGTTCATATTGAATCTTGATAGCGATATGCATATACATAACATTGAGACCAAAATAGTTAGAGTTAACAATGATAGCGCCATATTTTTGTGGCACTGCCGTTTAGGTCATATTGGTGTAAAGCGCATGAAGAAACTCCATGCTGATGGACTTTTGGAGTCACTTGACTTTGATTCACTTGACACGTGCGAACCATGCCTCATGGGCAAGATGACGAAGACTCCGTTCTCCGGAACAATGGAGCGTGCAAGTGACTTGTTGGAAATCATACATACCGATGTGTGTGGTCCAATGAGCGTGGAGGCACGCGGCGGATATCGTTATTTTCTCACCTTCACTGACGATTTGAGTAGATATGGTTATGTCTACTTGATGAAGCACAAGTCTGAAACATTTGAAAAGTTCAAGCAATTTTAGAGTGAAGTGGAAAATCATCGTAACAAGAAGATCAAGTTCCTACGGTCTAATCGTGGGGGTGAATATCTGAGTTTCGAGTTTGGTGCTCACTTAAAACAATGTGGAATTGTTTCGCAGTTAACACCGCCTGGAACACCACAGCGTAATGGTGTGTCCGAACGTCGTAATCGTACTTTGTTAGAGATGGTGCGATCTATGATGTCTCTTACTGATTTGCCGTTATCATTTTGGGGTTATGCATTAGAAACAGCTGCATTCACTTTAAATAGGGCACCATCAAAATCCGTTGAGACGACACCATACGAACTGTGGTATGGCAAAAGGCCAAAGTTATCGTTTCTTAAAGTTTGGGGATGTGATGCTTATGTCAAAAAGCTTCAGCCTGAAAAGCTGGAACCCAAAGCGGAAAAGTGCGTCTTCATAGGTTACCCAAAAGAGACAGTTGGGTACACCTTCTATCTCAAATCCGAGGGCAAAGTGTTTGTTGCTAAGAACGGAACTTTTCTCGAGAAGGAGTTTCTCTCGAGAGAATTGAGTGGGAGGAAGATAGAACTTGACGAGGTTGTCGAACCTCTCATCCCTCTGGATGGTGGCGCAGGGCAAGGGGAAACCTCTGTCGTTGCGACGCCGGTTGAGGAGGAAGTTAATGATGATGATCATGAAACTCCAGTTCAAGTTTCTGTTGAACCACGCAGGTCAACGAGATCACGCGCTGCTCCAGAGTGGTACGGTAATCCCGTCTTATCAATCATGTTGTTAGACAACAATGAACCTGCGAATTATGAAGAAGCAATGGTGGGCCCGGATTCCAACAAATGGCTAGAAGCCATGAAATCCGAGATAGGGTCCATGTATGAGAACAAAGTGTGGACTTTGGAGATACTACCTGAGGGCCGTAAGGCTATTCAGAACAAATGGATCTTTAAGAAGAAGACGGACGCTGACGGTAATGTGACCGTTTATAAAGCTCGACTTGTGGCAAAAGGTTTTTCACAAGTTCCAGGAGTTGACTACGATGAGACTTTCTCACCCGTAGCGATGCTTAAGTCCGTCAGAATCATGTTGGCAATAGCTGCATTTTTCGATTATGAAATCTGGCAGATGGATGTCAAAACGGCGTTCCTTAACGGTTTCCTTAAGGAAGAGTTGTATATGATGCAACCCGAAGGTTTTGTCGATCCTAAGAATGCTGACAAGGTGTGCAAGCTCCAGTGATCCATTTATGGACTGGTGCAAGCATCTCGGAGTTGGAACAAACACTTTGATGAGGTGATCAAAGCATTTGGGTTTATACAAGTGGTTGGAGAATCTTGTATTTACAAGAAAGTGAGTGGGAGCTCTGTGGCGTTTCTAATATTATATGTGGATGACATATTACTGATTGGAAACAACGTAGAGCTTTTGGAGAGCATAAAAGGTTACTTGAATAAAAGTTTCTCTATGAAGGACCTAGGAGAAGCTGCTTACATTCTAGGCATTAAGATCTATAGGGATAGATCAAAATGCGTGATAGGACTTTCACAAAGCACATACCTTGATAAAGTTTTGAAGAGGTTCAAAATGGAACAGTCCAAGAAAGGGTTCTTGCCAGTGTTACAAGGTACGAGATTGAGTAAGACTCAGTGCCCAGCAACTGATGAAGATAGAGAGCATATGCGCTCCGTCCCCTATGCTTCAGCCATAGGTTCTATCATGTATGCGATGCTGTGCACTAGACCGGATGTTAGCCTGGCCATAAGTATGGCAGGAAGGTTCCAGAGTAATCCAGGAGTGGATCACTGGACAGCGGTCAAGAATATCCTGAAATACCTGAAAAGGACTAAGGAGATGTTTCTCGTGTATGGAGGTGACGAAGAGCTCGCCGTAAAAGGTTACGTCGATGCAAGCTTTGACACAGATCCGGACGACTCTAAGTCGCAAACCGGATACGTATTTATTCTTAATGGGGGTGCAGTAAGCTGGTGCAGTTCCAAGCAAAGCGTCGTAGCAGATCCTACATGTGAAGCGGAGTACATGGCTGCCTCGGAGGCGGCTAAGGAGGGTGTCTGGATGAAGCAGTTCATGACGGATCTTGGAGTAGTGCCAAGTGCGCTGGATCCAATAACCTTGTTCTGTGACAACACGGGTGCCATTGCCTTAGCAAAGGAACCACGGTTTCACAAGAAGACCAGACACATCAAACGACGCTTCAACCTCATCCGCGACTACGTCGAGGAGGAGGACGTAAATATATGCAAAGTGCACACGGATCTGAATGTAGCAGACCCGCTGACTAAACCTCTTCCACGGCCAAAACATGATCGACACCAGAACTGTATGGGTGTTAGATTTATTACAATGTAATTCACATGGTGATGTGAGGGCTGGATTATTGACTCTAGTGCAAGTGGGAGACTGTTGGAATTATGCCCTAGAGGCAATAATAAATGTAGTTATTATTATAATTCCTGTATCAAGATAATAGTTTATTATCCATGCTATAATTGTATTGAATGAAGACTCATTTACATGTGTGGATACATAGACGAAACACCGTCCCTAGCATGCCTCTAGTTGGCTAGCCAGTTGATCAATGATAGTCAGTGTCTTCTGATTATGAACAAGGTGTTGTTGCTTGATAACTGGATCACGTCATTGGGAGAATCACGTGATGGACTAGACCCAAACTAATAGACGTACCATGTTGATCGTGTCATTTTGTTGCTACTGTTTTCTGCGTGTCAAGTATTTATTCCTATGACCATGAGATCATATAACTCACTGACACCGGAGGAATGCTTTGTGTGTATCAAACGTCGCAACGTAACTGGGTGACTATAAAGAGGCTCTACAGGTATCTCCGAAGGTGTTAGTTGAGTTAGTATGGATCAAGACTGGGATTTGTCACTCCGTGTGACGGAGAGGTGTCTCGGGGCCCACTCGGTAATACAACATCACACACAAGCCTTGCAAGCAATGTAACTTAGTGTAAGTTGCGGGATCTTGTATTACGGAACGAGTAAAGAGACTTGCCGGTAAACGAGATTGAAATAGGTATGCGGATACTAACGATCGAATCTCGGGCAAGTAACATACCGAAGGACAAAGGGAATGACATACGGGATTATACGAATCCTTGGCACTGAGGTTCAACGATAAGATCTTCGTAGAATATGTAGGATCCAATATGGGCATCCAGGTCCCGCTATTGGATATTGACCGAGGAGTCTCTCGGGTCATGTCTACATAGTTCTCGAACCCGCAGGGTCTGCACACTTAAGGTTCGACGTTGTTTTATGCGTATTTGAGTTATATGGTTGGTTACCGAATGTTGTTCGGAGTCCCGGATGAGATCACGGACGTCACGAGGGTTTCCGGAATGGTCCGGAAAGGAAGATTGATATATAGGATGACCTCATTTGATTACCGGAAGGTTTTCGGAGTTACCGGGAATGTACCGGGAATGACGAATGGGTTCCGGGAGTTCACCGGGGGGGGGGGGTAACCCACCCCGGGGAAGCCCATAGGCATTGGGGGAGTCACACCAGCCCTTAGTGGGCTGGTGGGACAGCCCACAAGTGCCCAATGCGCCAAGAGAAGAAAAATCAAGAGGAAAGAAAAAAAAAAAGGAAGGAGGTGGGAAGGGAGGGGGACTCCTCCCACCAAACCAAGTCCAACTCGGTTTGGGGGGGCAGTCCTCCCCCCCTTGGCTCGGCCGACTCCTTGGGGGGTCCTTGGACCCCAAGGCAAGGCCCCCCTCCCTCCTCCTATATATATGGAGCTTTTAGGGCAGATTTGAGACGACTTTCTCACGGCTGCCCGACCACATACCTCCATAGTTTTTCCTCTAGATCGCGTTTCTGCGGAGCTCGGGCGGAGCCCTGCTGAGACAAGGTCATCACCAACCTCCAGAGCGCCGTCACGCTGCCGGAGAACTCTTCTACCTCTCCGTCTCTCTTGCTGGATCAAGAAGGCCGAGATCATCGTCGAGCTGTACGTGTGCTGAACGTGGAGGTGCCGTCCGTTCGGTACTAGATCGTGGGACTGATCGCGGGATTGTTCGCGGGGCGGATCGAGGGACGTGAGGACGTTCCACTACATCAACCGCGTTCCCTAACGCTTCTGCTGTACGATCTACAAGGGTACGTAGATCACTCATCCCCTCTCGTAGATGGACATCACCATGATAGGTCTTCGTGCGCGTAGGAAATTTTTTGTTTCCCATGCGACGTTCCTCAACATAGTCGTGAGAGGACACCTTCTGACCCAGGTACTCCTAACTCCCATGGCTTGCCCAAGGCAGCTACCAGGTCCAGAAGGAAGATAAATTCTGATTAAGATGTTGACTTTATCCCTGAGGAATCTGCTCCCCAGAAGCATAAGGAGAAGACCACAATGAGGAAGACTGTGAGGAAGGAGTATGCCATACCTGATGACACTAGAGCTCCAGAAGCTAGGCTTGCAAAGAAGCCAGGTCAGAATAGAGCCGGAAAGAGGATTGTCCATGCTGTTGGGAGGACAACCTCAATGTATGAAGATCCATCAGAAGCTGTTGATGATGAGGAGGAAGAAATTCTAGCTGAGATCCCTCCTCCCAAGAAGACAAAGTTGATGGCTGATGCTATGCCTAAGAAGACTGCCCCAAAGCCTTCAACACCTAAGGCTAAGAAGTATGTAGCTCCCAAGAGGACTGCAAAGGATATTCCTGCAGCTGAAAAGAACAAAGACTCTACATCCAGAGATTTTGTTGTAGAGGAAGATGAGGATGCCCCTATGCTTATGAAGTTGAGAGTTCATTTGCCAACCCATGATGCTTATCACCCTGCTGCTGAGGACATGCAGAAGAGGAGAGATATAGGTTTGAGGAAATGGAGATCTGTTGATCCATATGCTGTGAGAAGGAGAACTGTTGTTGATCCTCGCTTTCACACAAAGGAGCAACAAGATTTCTATGAGACTGTGTTGCTTGATAAGAGTCCAGCAGCCAGCGACATGAGATATGTCGATAGGGAATACATCAAGGCCAATGAAGATTATTTTCCCCATGTGAGAGAAATTTTCAGGATGGTTGATATTGAAGATTTTGTTGGCAAAGAGATGACTGCTTGGAATGATGAGATGATCATGCAATTCTATTCCATCGCTCACTTCTATTCTGATGGAAGAATTGTTTGGATGACTTAGGGTCACCGGTATGAGTCTACAGTTGATGAATGGGCCACTATCATTGGTGCACCAAAGGCACAAGAAGGAGATTTGGCATGGGTAGAAGAGAATTGTTTGGATGGATTGGAATATCTAGATCTCAACACATGAGTAGGTGACTCTCTCTCATAAAACTGGATATGGCAAGTGTGTGTGTGAGTATGTTATGAGTGCTTCCTCTGCGAATGAGAGATGGTGAAGGGGTATATATAGGCATCTCCCAAAATCCAACCGTTACAACATTATTACCCAACTCGATGACAGTGAAATGAATCTCGGTGGTACCGAGTTGCACTAAGTGTGGCAACTTTTGAATTCTCGATGAGACCGATATATGAATCTCGGTGGTACATATTCGATGGCCTAGGGCAGCTTCCAAATCTCGATGGTATCGATTTCAAACTCGGAAATTCTGATTCTTAAAACAGAGATACGAGAGAGTTGGTCACTGACTTTTGGTGGCACTGGTATGAAAGTTGATGGTACCGAGAGATTAGAGTTTGGCAAAGGTTCCGTCACTAGAAAAATTGGTAGGGCCGAAATGGAATTCTTGGTGACACCGATTTTGATGTGAAGGCTTTGGACGCAGATATTTGTGAGAGAAATGCCGAGTATTTTTGGTGGCTATCTTTAAACACTTGAGCAACCAATTCATTATAAATACCTCACCCCCTTTTAATAGTATCGACTTTCCTATGGACTCAAAAGTGATTTCTCATAAATATAAAATGTAGAGTCCTCTTGCCTAAAGTTTGGCCAATCCTATCGCTTTCCTTGCACCAAGAGTTTCTCCTCACAATACTTTAGCCAATGCATCTTTGATTTTTTCTGAAATAAGCTTAGATGGAATTATTAGTTCAATGCTACATATGTTGTTATTAATTATTAAAACCACCTTAGGAAGCAATTGTGCTTTCAGGTAGCTGCTAGCGGTGACCGCCATGACCGTTACCCCATCGGTTTTTGTTGTCGCCATGCCACCGGCGGCCGCCTTGGCCGTCACCGCACCATCATACGCCTCGTTCGCCACCACACCTTCGTCCTCCTTGGCAGCCACCCCACCATCAGCCGCCGGGGCAATCACCCGCTCCGCCACCGCGGTCCGAAGGCGGGAGTAGGAGGCAGCCGTAGAAGCCCAGTTGCTCCGCTACATACCCTAGCTTTTAAATGTTGGGGATGCTTTGTACTTGGGTGAAATTTTATAGGTAAATGCTTCCATCCGGCGCGCCGACCGAATCGTTCGACCGGTCGCACGCCACGCTGGCCAGGTGCATGCAACATTTTTTCGTCAGATTTGCTCCAACCATGTGTTAATTTGATACAAGCGCTTTTCATTTTGCTACAATCTGTCTATTCAAGAAGCTACATCCACGTTTGGTTGCAACTCGAGTTCGTTGAATTTTTGCTACAACCGGCGTTTTGACTTTTGCTATAACCGTATTATTTTTTGCTACAACCGACATCATTTTTTGCTGCAACCGTTGACGAAAAAAGTTGCATGCACGCTCACGTAGATATTTGCTACAACCTGCGTTTGACTTTTGCTACCACGCACCATCAGCTTCGTTTTTTTGCTACGATCACGTAGATATATTTTTTGCTACAATTATTTTTGTTGTTGCAACCGTTGACAAAAGTTGTTGCATCGTGGACGAAATTTGTTGCATCGAGAAAAAAATACTGCATGAAAATCGAATGGCGTGGTCCGCCTACAGCTAACGGATCGGGTGACCCGCGCGCGGCCGCCCAATTTTATAATGGATTCAGATCCTTTTCGAGAAAAGGTGTTCGTAATAACAAAAAGGAAAGGAGGAAACACCTGGACCCACTGTCATACGCCGTGAACACGACGGGCCGCGGGGACGAAGCCAACCAAACCCTCGGCCGTTCCATTCCATAAACCCGAGGAAGCGCACTGTCACACGCCCCGCCCCACCCCACCCCTCCCCCCGCTCCACTCCGCCGCGCGGCCACCCCTCCGCCAGAACCCTAGGAAAATCACGGAGAAGGCGCGGAGGAAGCAGCCGGCCTCCCTCGCTCGGGAAGATGACGGAGAATCACCGCTTCTGGGGTGCGTACCTTCCTCCCTAATCCCCCAATTTCGCCCCCGATCCGATCGCGCGGCCCAATTCCGGTGCCCCCGTGCCGTCCCTGCATTTCGCCGCGTCTGATCGGCGGGTGCTAATTCCGCTGGTGACGGGGTCCGTCCAGCAGTTGGGGGGGATCTACGCGATCTGTTCCCGCCTAGGGTTCCTCGATTCTGACCGAACCCTGTTTGTTTAAAGTAGCGCATTCATTCTGATTCCGGGGCCCCTGCAATCCATGATTCGCACTTCGCTTATTCCGTTGGCTCGCGATTGCATGCCGTGTCTTGATCTAGGGAGAGTGGTGCGGTTACCTTGTTATGGTCTGGATTCTGGAGAGAGCATTGTGGTTTCCTGCTTGTTGTACCTGGGATTTGGTTTGTGTGAACAGTAATCTGATGGGTACCCGGTTGGATGGTATTGGTTTCTCCTGTACTTTCAGTGGTCATAACCTACATAAAAATATGTCGTCAGCTTCGATATATGTTGTTTTGTGACCTGCATTTCTTCTGAAGATGAGCATGCTCTGGTAATCGTTCATGTAGGTTTCTCCTGTACTTTCAGTGGCATTTCGTTCGTGTAGGGCCACCAATGCACGGTTTCTGTTCTGTGTGAAGAAATATCCCCATTCGGTCTGCCGTAATAATGCGTGGTGCATATTTCTCTGGGGTGCTTCAGGAAGCAACAGATATTTGTGTTTGCCAGTTTCAATATTTGTTAAAGACTAATGGCTACTATGCATGGATGCAAACATTTGCAGGAGTTGTTGTCAAACCTGGAGAGACGGTGAAGTGTGACCCAGGGGATTCACATTATCACATTTCGACGGTGCGTTTTGCACACTTTGTTTATAAGTGGCCTTCTAGCTTATTTGTAGGTGGATCAAGTTTGCTTACTCTTCAGGTGTTTGCTTTTCTCGTTTAATACAGATAGCACTGGAGGCTGGCAAGGCAGAAGAGAATGTGCAAGTTTTCGTCAACACCGATGATACAAGGATTATGCTTGGCACACTGTCAGTTCATAATCATCCTCATGTTTTAGCTGATCTGGTGTTCAAAAAGGAGTTTGAGCTGTTGCACTCCTCAATGACCAGCAACATCAGCTTTACGGGCTACAAATTTGATATTATGAAAAGATATCCTTCCACATTTCCTTCTTCAATGATTGCTACGGAGCTTAGACATGCATTTGTGTTCTTTAACTGTTTTCCTGTCTTGTCACATCTCACTCATGTACTAAACAAGGTAAATATTATTTTTCATTTTAGTATTGGTCATCTATGATGTTTTTTTTTTTGTACAATTGATAACTGCATAACTTACATATATCTGATGTTTCAGGTGATGAATCTGACGAGGAGGTTCCAATGGCCATTCCACTAGACTTCAATACAGACGGTATAATTCTTTTGCTATGCATAACAATTGTTGTTTAAGAGTTCAGAATGATTTATCTGCTTTGACGATATTAGTAAGATTTGCCTGTCTAGTAAGTTGTGCTTTGCCCTCTTTGTTTTTGTTCTAGAACGATAACATGCTGTATTGACCTTTGGCTTGTTTGACATTATTTACTTTCAGCTAACAAAAACAATGAAATTGCACATGATGCCAATAAGCTTATTGCACCAAGGCCTGCTGATGCTCCATCCTCTATACCAGAGGCTACAGTTGAGGAAACAAATACTCCTGGAAAGCAAAAGGCAGATGATAAGGTTTGTATTTTTGTTAAGAATAATCAGCCGTAGTTATGATGGTTTCCTGTATGGTCTATTTCCTTGCTCTTTTTGTTCTGGATTGTGCACTGAGAATATCGGTAAATAAGTTCAGTGAACATTCTAATGTGTATCAGTTAATTGTTTAACTAAAAATAGTTAACATGGATTATGCATCCATTTTGACAGTTTTTTTTAAGTATATGATCAGTGTTTTCCATGTGTCCACACAATACTTGCTTTTATGCAGCCTGCCACATTTAATTCTAGTTGGATGGCAGATCCACAAATTGTGGGTTGTAGGTTGTAGCCCAATTAGTGGCCTAGGGAACTGATACTTTGTTGATGCTGAAACCTGACATGGATTTGGTAGTTGTGCAAACTAAGTTTCCTAATGCTGAATACATTTTCAGGGTAAGGCTAATGCACAGAATCCCATTGATGGCGCTGATAATGAGAGTTCTGATCAAGATGTGGATTATCTACGAAAGGTGCGAGATTGCTCAAATAGACCTGTTATTTTGATGCCTTTTATTTCGTAAATTCTTGAAACTCTTTCTGATTTAACATATGCAGAAAACAAAGGACGATTATAATCCAATGGAAACACCTCTGAACACACCCCAGGGGAAGAGGGCAAAGATAGCAACACCAACTACGGGCAACAAAACTGGTGTGAAGAGATCTTTATTTTATATTTAATCTGCTGAACTTGCATTGTTCTTTTAACAGCACAGGAATCTCACTGCTTGATGAACAACTTGCGTGCAGGCTATGTCCATGTCGCGACCCCTCATCCAGCAGCCAAACAGGCTTGCAAGTCTGTTGACCATGTCCATGTTGTGACCCCTCATCCAGCGGTAAAACAGGCTCGCAAATCAGGTGACCGTGTCCATGTTGTGACCCCTCATCCAGCGGCAAAACAGTCTCATAAGTCAGGTGACCATGTCCACGTTGCGACCCCTCATCCAGCGGCTAAGCAGGCTCGTAAGTCAGGTGACCATTTCCACGTTGCGACCCCTCATCCGGCAGCAAAACAGGCTCGCAAGTCGGGTGACCATGTCCATGTCGCGACCCCTCATCCAGCTGCGAAACATGCAAGGAAGACACCTGAAAACAGCGATGACAAGTCTAAGCAATCTGCTGGCCACGTCTGCAATTCATGCAACAGGCAAGATCTTGTTCATTCTTTTTGAATCTGATCCCATCTGGAGTATATGCTGTTGTATCCTCACACACACACACACACACTTCTCTTCTTCAGGGCTTTCAGCTCCTTGAAGGGTCTTGATGATCATTCCAAGATGAAGCATGGTGTCGCAAGTAAGGTGGCCTGAAAGATACCATGGACAGGCTTGAGTGAGGTGTTAGCTCAGGGGGAATGCTGGTGAAATGAATTTGGGTATCCAGGGAAGAGATGATGTGTAAAGAGGTTGCTTCTTTTGGGTATATTGGACCCTACGCACAATCAGGATATCTCTAGAATGGTGTTGGTGCTATGCTAAGAAATGCTGTTATCTGTGCCAGGATTCTGGAATCACGTGGTTGATAGTAATGGTTTTGGTACTACTGTCTTGTTGGTGAACATTCTTTTGCCTCGTATGTGTTTTCTGGGCTTATTCTTATATTCCGTATGTGTTTTCTTTTGGTGATTCGTCTTGCTTGGTATATGTGCAATGAAGTACAAGTATGACCTCAGCTATGAGAGATTTTCTCGATCGAACTTTGATGGTCATGTAAAGGCGTACAGAGCATAACCCTGAGAGAAACAGAAATCTTAGCCTCTTGGAATCAGAACCCTGAGAGAAAATTCAGCAAATCAAAGTTTAAAACGCTCAGACGAACTTTCATCCCACACGCGAAGGAAGCTTAATACAGCTGATGAATCGGCACAGCGCTGAGCATGGCCGAAGAGAAGTTTCAGAATACAGAGCATCATCAGCTTTTCCAGACTTGAAAGGTTTGGCATTCTGTCATGCGGAAGCTACAAAGTGCAAGATTCAGTAAAGGCGCATTGTTTGCTTCAGACAAGGAATTCAACTCCTTTGATCTCAGACAAGGTGCATTTAGATGAAAAAAATCAACCACACTCAGTGGTTCCCTATTTGACAGGGGGAGACAGTCAAGACACTCTATGCATGAACCTAGCTCATGATGTCACTGTTGGGGAACGTTGCATGGGAAACAAAAAAATTCTACGCACACGAAGACCTATCATGATGATGATCATCTACTAGAGGGAGATTAGTTTCAATCAGAAAAAAGTTACGAGCACAGTAGACTAGCAAGGAACTGCAGAGTATATAGATCTTCCAGACAATATCACATCAAAAACATGGCTTTCCAAGTTCCAGGTTTACCATATATCAACATCCAATTAATATCTTTCCGCAATATTAATCACATCTCACTAACTAACAGATTCGCCAAAAAAAATATGAACGACAACCAACGGCAGAAAACTGGGTATGTATGAAAGAGCCAACACCATAGGCAAAACTTTCCAACTTCAAGCTTCTAGGAGAGGACCAAAAGACTAATCTAAGGCTGATCAGAGTATAGAAGTTGGGAGACGGAGCATCAGCAGCAGCAACATCTTGTCACCAGTAGCAGCTCAAGCGTGCTTGGCCTTCTCATGGGACTTGAGCGCCGAATCACTGCCGAAAGTCCTGAAAGAATCGACGAGAGCATAAGCGAGTTAGATGTCAAGCTCTGCAGTTCTGCATCAGCAGAATATGAAGTTGACAAACTGTCTGCATACCTGCTGCACGACTTGCAGGCGTGGGAGCCGCCAACATATTTGGTGGACTTGCCATTTTGCTTGCCGGCCTGCTTTGCTGGGTGGGGAGTAGCCACATGAACAGCCTTCTTGTCATCTGAAGTAAATGGGGATTTAGTTAAAAACTGTTCTTACGACCGCATCCGTATTGAAGGGTTGACAATGGACCACGGTAAGTATTGACGCACCTGTGTCCTGGCCAGATGGTGTTTCAATCTTAGCCTTCTTGTCAGAAGCGGGCGCCTTCAATTCAGTTTCGGCCGCCCTCTTGTTGCCACCCTCAGGCTGTAGTGCACAAGATAGTCAGATGAAACTGTTGAAGCGAAGGGGAAAATGCGAAAACTGTTGGAACCATACCTTGTGAGTGTTTTTGTCTTCCTCATCATTCGAATCCTCTTTGTTACTGGTATCCTCAGAAGCAGCTATCTTCAAGGCAGTTTCGGCCACCGTCTCCTTGCCATCCTCAGGCTGTAGTGCACAAGGCTGTAGTGCACAACAGAGTCAGATGATGCTGTTGAAGCAAATGGAAACAATGTGAACTGTAAACTATTGGATCCGCACCTTAGTACTGTCTTTGTCCTCCTCGTCAGTTGAATCCTCTTCGCTACTGGTATCCATCTCTTCTCTACCGGTACCATCCTCTTCAGAATCGGTATCATCACCTGAGCTACCGTACTCATCATCGGTCGGGTCGTACTGGAAATAAATGATTCATTGCCATCAATATTAAACGACTCAGTGGGTGAATACACTTGCATTATCATTAGCGAACGCACGTACATCATCTGAATCTGTACAAGTATCACTATCATCCTCATCACTGTCAGGGTTATCCGCAACCTTTTTATCATCCTTTGTTGTAGGAGTCGGAAGCTTTACCACATTGTCTTAAGATGGAAGACACAGAGGCACAAACGGGGTCCAAACGCTATTAGTTCAGCCAGATTTAAGAAGAAACACAATTGTTCTTCAAGACTTCAATAATAAAAGACAAAATCTGCTTACCAACAATAGGATTGATAACTCGATTGTTTACAGTTTCCACTTCATCTAAAATAAAGACAAATTAGTTAGCTTTTGTTATATAGCAGAAAAATATGGAGTACTAGTGCAATCTATAACCAGGAGAGTACCTTCATCTTCGCTAGAATCAGACTCGCAGATAGGCATGCGAACCTTATAACCACACGCAAACACGCTGGCAGTCTTTGAACTGTGTGATAGCTCAAACCGTTTCTCAAAGATCAAATCATAAGGAATCTGAGGGTGACTTTCAGCCGACAGAGTTCCAATGACCACCTTCTGATCACCAATTTTACCAGTTACAAGTGTGCTGACACTTCCTTTCTCTGTTTCACCCAGGGCAACCTGAAATCAGTAATCAGAGCATGCAAGTAAATCCATTAGCTTAAGAGAGAGCACTGATTAAGCTTATAAGATAATAGTAGATCCAAATAGGCAAAACAAAAAACAACGAGGGACATGGCTAAACCTGTGAGAAATGAATAACATGCTCTTTATTGGCGTCGCAATAAACAGTCTGTCCCGGCTTCACTTCCACACCTGAACCAAAATAGCAGATACCAGTAACCAATAAGGCAATAAACACTTGATAATTTAAATCAACAATGATATCTTTTTACTACTAGGAAAGATAGTTAACGTATCCCCAACAAAGGTATCATAAACAGTATACGACTATAAATGAAAGCTGCTGCTTCACCAAATAAAGATGTTCTGCAGTAGTACTGCTGGTATTCAAATAAAAACAGTTGTATTAGAAAGAAAAAACTACATAGCAGCAATGCCATAAAACTGCAACATAATGCTCGACAAACTATGTGATCATACATGAAAATTGTCGATTCACCAAATAATTAAAGATTTGCTGCAGTTCTTTCAGTAGCCAAACAGACAAGGTTCTATTGATAATCTACATAGTAGGCATGTCATCTCACTGCAACAATAGTGTTTGACGACCCAGAAAAACGCAAACGCTAAACATCAGCTAGCACTATTGAACTGCAAAACAGGTTGCTGTTCAGTAATTGCATATGAAACGCCAAGGTGCAGAAGTATAGATTGCCTAGCTTCCAGCAGTGCTCAAGTCGGATAAATACGACCCGGAAGCCTGTCGCTCAGGCGTAAGTACAGTTAACCTACGCAACCTTAAGCAATCAAGCCCCCACACAGACGACACTGAGCCTAAGCAGATCGTCTCTGAACACGGGCAGCATCAGGACGAAATCGCGTGCCCGCCACCGCAACCAGGGCAGGCAGGCTACACGAAACACGATGGTTGATGACGCGCGTTGATCACCCGAATTCGAAGCAAGAGCTCTGAAAACCCGTCAGGAGGGAGGAGGGGAGGAGGTGAGATGATGGCTTACCCCAGAACTCCATGGTGGTCGCTCGGGGAGTCGAAGGCGCGGCCGCGCGAAAACCCTAGGTGATCGGACGGAGCGGGAGGGAGAAGGAGCGGGTTTAGGGTTTTGACGGTGGGGAAGAAGAGGGGAGTGGACTCCAAATTTAAAGAGAGGCAGATGCTCCAGGGCCGTTCGATTCTTCTCCCTGAGATCTGTCCGTCCGTCTGCTGTTGTTGTTCTTCTTTAGGGAAAAAACAAGACACCCGACGTGTCTTACGGCAACTCTAGCCGATCCGTGTATAACCTCTCAAAATATAAGAATTTCCACTTTTGAGGACTTCTGTATAAATCAAAACAAGCCGGCCGAACCCTTAAAAGTCATCTTAGGTATGATTAATATCAAGTCAGTCAATCAATCAATCAAGAAAAATAAGAGGGGTCTGTTATTTGCTTTCATCTTTCCGCGCCCTTTTAGTTGTTTTTCTATTGCATATAAAAATATAAAACATGTCAAATTTCGCATTTATAGAAAAGTTAAGAAAAACGATCTAAAGCCGTCGGATGTAAACGTCCGACGCGCTAGCCGTGTCCATCGCTTGCCACGTGTCCACGAGTCACCCATCCACCTCCTTTATCTTCTTTACCCACCACCGCTTTCTCTTATCCATCCATTCATTCTTACCTTATCCTCCTTTTCTTTCCTTCTCAAATGCCAAATCTCGACGTGGAAGCAGCCACCAGAGTTGTTGCGAGGTCGTCGGAGTTGCTATGACGGTTCCGTCGTGTTGCGAGGTCGCCGGAGTTGCTGCGACGGCTTCGTCGTGTTATGAGCCGGTGCTACGAGGTCTTCGAAGTTGCTGTGACAGCTCCGTCGTGCTGTGAGGTCGCCAAAGTTGCTGTGACCGCTCCGTCTTGCTGCGAGCCGGTGCTACGAGGCCGTCAAAGTTGTTGCGACGGCTCCGTCGTGCCGCGAGCCGGTGCTCTGAGGTCGTCGGAGTTGCTGCGACGGATCCGTCGTGTTGTGCGGTCACCGGAGTTGCTGTGGCGGCTTCGTCGTGCTGCGAGCCGGTGCTGCGAGCCGGTGTTGTGAGGTCGTCGGAGTTGCTGCGACGGATCCGTCGTGCTGTGCGGTCACCGGAGTTGCTGTGGCGGCTTCGTCGTGCTGCGAGCCGGTGCTGCGAGGTCGCCGGAGTTGCTGCGAGGGGATGTTGTGTGAGAAAGCAAGCGGACAAAGAGAAGATTGGACGACAGGCCTTGAGCATCCAACAACTTTCAACGCGAATGTTGTTTGACAAGTAACATGCGGATGACGCCTAGCACGCGTTGTTAACTTATTCTGCAGCAATCAGAAATAATTCTTTCTGATGCAGAGGTCGGAGGTAAACCTCCTTTTCTAAAAGGAAAGAATTAGAAATAATTTAAATCCACTTTCCTTGCTATGTATTTTGATAATAATGCAATTCGACAAGAGAACAGTGGTCCAAATAATTATATGTACTACAAACTAAGATCCATTTGATGGGTTTCAAGATATTCTCGTGGAAAGTTGTCTTCAACTTCATTCGCATGATACCCGAGGAAGTAAGAAAAAGTTCTTTGTCAACTCATAACCATCTTGTACTCCCTCCGATCATTTTTAATCTGCGCATAGGAACAATCACGCATACCAAAAGAAGCTCCACTACATGTTTTGTGGACAAAATTACCCTCGTATGCATGGATGGGATGAACCAGCGTTGTAAATGTTGCATGCAGCCCATTGACTCACTGCCCCTCCCTCCCCGATTTTGGATTTTGCATGCGAACTGGTGTAATAAATGCAAAGGGAGGTGAAGCGAAAGTGGAGGGACATTTTGGAAAGAATCAGCAAAAAGATCTAACCGCGTAGAGCATTGCGGATTTTTAAAGAATGTGCAGAGCAAAGAGGATCGGAGGAAGTATGACCAATATACGTGGAATATGTAAGAATGCGCAACATAGAATACTCAACGTGCAAACTAGACCGAGCCAATTATTTACCTGGTACAACGTACCAACGGAGGAGGCCCAATGTATAGGGTTAATTACGGGCTTAGCCCAAGTTATCTTACCTATCTTAGAAGTCCAAGTTATATTAGAGTCCAAGTTATATTAGAGTCCAAGCTATCTAGGGTTTAGTGGAGGCTGTCCTCCTTTATAAACACATGTACCTCTTCGATATTAATGAGACAATAAACAGTATATTCTGTTGTCGTCTCCCTCAGGAGACGAGAGCCCCAAACCCTAGCCGCCTCCCTCTCTCTCTCTCACGCCGCGACGGCGCCCAACCGCCGGCGCCGGCGTCCCCAACCTCGCAGCCCGCACTTCCACCCCTACAACCTACGTCCGAGACCTGGTAGAACCCTAGCCTCTACCAATTTGGTATCAGGTAGCTTGAGTTCGATGAGTTTGTCGGACCTTCCCACCACCACCGCCACCGCCACCACCGCCTTCCCCGCCACCTCACAGCAGCCGCGGCCGCCGCACCACTCACCGCCGCCGGCCACCTCAGGTCCGGCCGCCTCCGGTCCCGCGGCCCTGGCGGCCGAACCCGCCCCCGTCCTCTCCCCGACGGAGATGTCCTCGGCGATCCGCGACCTCAACCTGGCGGTCTCGAACCTCCGGACTCTCCTCCAGGCTCCGTACGCAACCCCGCCACCACCGCCTCCGCCGGCGGCGCCCTTCGCGCCACCGCCCCCGGCAACTGTCGTGCCCCAGGGCCTGCCGATCACCCAGGTCCGGTGGCCGCCGTCGCCGTCCCCGCTACCGACGTGGATGGACACGCCGACCTACACGACGGCGCCACTACAGCCGACGGTGTTGCAGCCACCCGCCCCCACCTTCGGGGGGTTCGGCGGGTACACTGATCCGTACACCAGGAGCTCCGTGGTGCCGCAACACTCTCCTTCCGCCGTGCTAGGCCGTCACGAGGGCACCTACGCGGCCTCGCCACACGTGCAGCAGCCACCCCGCTTCACCAAACTGGAGTTCGCCACCTACGACGGCACCATCGACCCCCTAAACTGGCTCAATCAGTGCGACCAGTTTTTCAGGGGGCAGCGGACCATGGCGTCTGACCGCACGTGGATCGCCTCCTACCACCTCCGTGGCGCCGCCCAGACTTGGTACTACGCCCTCGAGCAGGACGAGGGCGGAATGCCTTCATGGGAGCGCTTTCGCGACCTGTGTCTCCTCCGGTTCGGCCCCCCATACGTGGGAGCCGCTTGGCCGAGCTCGGTCGCCTTCCCTTCACCACCTCGGTGCAGGACTTCGCCGACCGCTTCCAGACGTTGGCCTGCCATGCGCCTGACGTCACGGCTCGCCAACGCGCCGAGCTCTTCGTCGGCGGCCTTCCCGACCACATCCGCATCGACGTCGAGATGCGCGACCCCCAGGACCTGCAGACGGCCATGTATTACGCACGCGCGTACGAGCAGCGCACCAACGCCCTGCAGCAGGCGTTCCCGGGCCGCGGCACGCGTTCCCCGACCCGACCCGCCCCGGCGGCCGCCACCCCGACACGCCCCGCCCTGCCGGCCGCTACGGCGGCTGCCCCCACGCCGACACGCACCTTCCGGCGCTTGACGTCGGCCGAGCAGCTCGAGCGGCGCCGCAAGGGCCTGTGCTTCAACTGCGACGAGCCGTATGCGCCGGGTCATACGTGCGCCCGCCTGTTCTACTTGGAGACCGTCAACGACGCGGAGGTGGAGGCCCTCACCGCGGAGCTCGACGCCACCACACTCTTCGAGGCCGGCGTCACGACCTACGGGCCGGTCGACGCGACCGCCTTCGTCGTCTCCCTTCATGCCATGGCTGGCATCAAGACGGCAAAGACGATGCTGCTTCCGGTGACGATCAACGGGGAGCGTCTGACCGCGCTCGTGGACACGGCTTCGACGCACAACTTCCTTTCCGGGGACGCCATGCGCCGCCTCGCACTCCAACCGGCGGGCTCGGAGAAGTTCAGCGTCACCGTCGCCAACGGGGACCGCCTTGCTTGCGAGGGGGTGGCGCGGCAGGTTCCCGTCCTCATCGGCGACGAGCCGTTCTCCATCGACTGCGTCGGCATCGACCTGGGCTGCTACAACTTCATCCTCGGCATCGACTTCCTGTCCACTCTCGACCCCATCCTTTGGGACCTCGATGTGCTGTCCCTCATCTTCTGGCGCGAGGGCGGCCGTCGCGTTCAGTGGACAGGCATCGGCGGCTCCGGCGTCGTGACTCCACAGCTCCAGTTGATGGCGTCCGCACTGGACGAGGCGCATCCCCTCCTGGCCGACCTCCTGCAGCAGCACAGCGACATCTTCGACGAGCCACAGGGCCTCTCTCCCGTGCGGCCCTGTGACCACCGCATCCACCTGCTGCCGGACACGGCACCTATAGCCGTGCGTCCGTACCGGTACCTCAGCTGCAGAAAGACGAGCTCGAGCGTCAGGTGGCGGTCATGCTCGCGCAGGGCATCATCCGGATTTCGACATCGCCGTTCTCCGCCCCGGTGCTCCTTGTGCGCAAGTCCGACGGCACATGGCGCTTCTGCATCGACTACCGCGCCCTCAACGCCCTGACGTCCAAGGACAAGTTCCCCATCCCCGTCGTGGATGAGCTCTTGGACGAGCTACACGGAGCGCGCTTCTTCACCAAGCTCGACCTTCGCTCGGGCTACCATCAGGTGCGCATGCACCCTGACGACATCGAGAAGACGGCGTTCCGCACTCACCATGGCCACTTCGAGTTCCTGGTGATGCCGTTCGGCCTCTCCAACGCGCCGGCGATCTTCCAGGCCCTGATGAACGACGTGCTCAGCCCATACTTGCGCCGCTTTGTGCTTGTTTTGTTTGATGACATTCTCATCTACAACGCATCTTGGGCGGAGCATCTACAACATGTGGCCATCATCTTCAATGAGCTTCGAGCGCATCGTCTTCACCTCAAGCGCTTGAAGTGCTCGTTCGGCACGACCTCCGTCGCGTACCTGGGGCACGTCATCTCGGCGGACGGGGTAGCGATGGACGCGGACAAGGTCGCCGCCGTCGCCGCGTGGCCGATCCCGCGGTCACCGCGGGCGCTCCGCGGCTTCTTGGGCCTCGCCGGCTACTACCGGAAGTACATCCAGGAATTCGGCCTCATCGCCGCGCCACTGACGCGTCTCCTTCGACGCGACGCCTTCTCCTGGGATGAGGAGGCGACTACGACATTCGAGGCTCTCCAGCGGGCGCTCACGACGGGACCCGTCCTCCAGATGCCGGACTTCGATATGCCGTTCATCGTGGACTGCGACGCCTCTGGCATCGGCTTCGACGCCGTCCTTCACCAGGGCGAGGGACCGCTCGCCTTCTTCAGCCGCCCCTTCGCCGCTCGCCATCACAAGCTCGCGGCCTACGAGCGCGAGGTTATTGGGCTGGTTCAGGCGGTGCACCACTGGCGGCCTTATCTTTGGGGCCGGTCATTCTGTGTGCGCACGGACCACTACAGCCTCAAGTTCTTCCTGGACCAGCGCCTCTCCACAGTTCCGCAACACGAGTGGATCAGCAAGCTCTTTGGCTTCGACTTCACCGTTGAGTACCGCCCCGGCCGTCTCAACACGGTCGCCGACGCCTTGTCCCGCCGCGACACTGAGGATGTCGCGGACGACATCGCCATGGCTGGCACTATCATGTGCATTCGCTCCGGGCCATCTTTCGCCTTCATCAACGACATTCGCCGGGCAACGTCGACGGCCGTGGACGCCCAGGGCCAGCGCCAACGCCTTGACGCCGGCGAGCTGGACGCGCCCTGGCGCTTGGACAAGGGGCTACTCCTACATGGCCGCCGCATCTTCATGCCCGACCATGGCGACCTGCGCCACCAGGTCCTAACCTTGGCGCACTCTGCAGGGCACGAGGGCGTGCAGAAGACTCTCCATCGTCTCCGTGCTGATTTTTACATCCCCGGTGATGGCGCGATGGTCCGCGACTGGGTGCGGTCGTGCGTGACGTGCCAGTGGAACAAGACGGAAACACTACGACCCGCGGGTCTACTACAGCCGCTGGACGTACCCTCCCAGGTGTGGGCGGATATTTCCATGGACTTCATCGAGGGCCTTCCCAAGGTGGGCGGCAAGTCCGTCATCCTCACGGTGGTTGACCGCTTCTCCAAGTACGCGCACTTCATCGCCCTCGGTCATCCATATACAGCCGCCTCCGTGGCGCGGGCCTTCTTCGACGGCATCGTCCGCCTCCACGGTTTTCCGTCGTCTATCGTCAGCGATCGTGATCCCGTGTTCACGGGACATGTCTGGCGGGATCTCTTTCGACTGGCGGGCGTGAAGCTCCGCATGACAACGGCGTTCCACCCTCAGACAGACGGCCAATCCGAGGTGGTCAACAAGGTGATCGCCATGTACCTGCGCTGTGTTACTGGTGATCGTCCACGAGCTTGGGTGGACTGGTTGGCATGGGCGGAGTACTGCTACAACACCTCCTATCACTCCGCCCTGCGCACCACACCTTTCGAGGTGGTCTACGGGCGCCCACCTCCGGCGATGCTCCCTTACGAGCCTGGGACGGCTCGGTCCGAGACGGCGGGCGACTTACTCCGCACCCGCGACGACATTCTGGCTGAGGCACGCCAGCATCTTCTCCAAGCACAGCAGCTGGCTCGGAAGTACTACGATGCTCATCATCGCGAGGCGGAGTCCGCGGTGGGCGATTCGGTGTGGCTGCGCCTCCTTCACAGGACCACGCAGTCTCTGGACCCGCGCTCCAAGCGCAAATTGGGACCTCGCTACGCCGGTCCCTTTCGTGTGCTGGAGCGTGTCGGCACACTCGCATACCGCTTGGAGCTGCCAGCTGGTTCTCGCCTTCACGACGTCTTCCATGTCGGCTTACTGAAGGCCTACCGCGGGGACCCTCCTGCAACGACACCGGCCCTTCCTCCTACTTCGGATGGCCGCCTCCTTCCAGCTTCCGCACAGGTGGCGAAGGTGCTACAGGCGCAGCAGCGTCGCGGCGTCTAGCATGTCTTGGTACAATGGACCGGCCTGCCAGAGGAGGAAGCGACTTGGGAGAAGCTCGACGATTTCCGCCAGCAGTTTCCAGATGTTCAGCTCGAGGACGAGCTGTTTGAGAAGGCGGGGAGAGATGTTATGACCGGTACAACGTACCAACGGAGGAGGCCCAATGGGCAGGGTTAATTACGGGCTTAGCCCAAGTTATCTTACCTATCTTAGAAGTCCAAGTTATATTAGAGTCCAAGTTATATTAGAGTCCAAGCTATCTAGGGTTTAGTGGAGGCTGTCCTCCTTTATAAACACATGTACCCCTTCGATATTAATGAGACAATAAACAATATATTCTGTTGTCGACTCCCTCAGGAGACGAGAGCCCCAAACCCTAGCCGCCTCCCTCTCTCTCTCTCTCTCACGCCGCGACGGCGCCCAACCGCCGACGCCGGCGTCCCCAACCTCGCAGCCCGCACTTCCACCCCTACAACCTACGTCCGAGACCTGATAGAACCTTAGCCTCTACCATTACCATTCTATGAGAGCATAAATTCAAAAACAAAATAGCCAGACACAACTCTGCAAATGACTATATTACTATTATATATCTCGATCGTAGTGATAATAAAATGAATGTTTGTATCATGAATGTTATGACAATTTTAAATAGATAAATTTACCTGCTCGTTGGAATACCGGCTGGAAATATACACTGCCAAATATATGTATATCCACTCCTCATGTATTTCATAATAATTACTAGGTACCCCAAAGTGAGTTCCATGAGAAATTACATTCGAGACCCCAAATTACACATTATTTACACATAAACTGCATTTTTGTATAGAATTTTTTTGTACTTCATAAACCAAGGGCCCTATTTTTTTTTTTCATAAAACTTGTATTGAGGCATATTACCATAAGTAATAAGGTATATTGAGAATGATAAAGTGGTATAATACATTTGTGTATATGGTACTACTTTAACTGAATCTGAGAGTACATACTCCCAGAAGTACAGAAAGTGAGTGTGTGTATGTATGCAGAATCCAATCCAATCATCCGAATTGTATAAGGCCCAACCAGGAAATCTCATACATAACCTAGTGAAGACAGCAAACACATTTACACCGTAATCTACCACTGTAACGTTAACAAGAACACCACACTCCACGAACTACATGCATGATCCGCCCTGAAACGGACTGAACCTTCCCGTAAACCTCCAGCGCCGAGCTCCTTAACTGAAGTGCCCATGCCAGCGCCGAGCTCCTTAACTGTAAGTGCCCATGCCGATGGTGGAGCCGCCGTATGGAGCGCCACCGGCGGCATCCCGGGATTTGGAGTAGCTGATGTAGTAGAACTCGCTGAGGATGGCCGTGAAGAAGGTGAAGGCTGCACCGGCAGCGAAGACACCCTTGCGCAGCGTCTCGCAAGAGAGTGGGTCGCCGTTGAAGATACCCCTGTACCGGGTGTGGTATGCGTTACGCACTGATCCTGCCAGCAAACACGCCGCTGCGACGAGGAAGGTCAGCCTGCAAATGGGAAGCAATCATCATCTTGCCGATGAAAATTTTCTCTGGGACTGCAATTGGAATGACTTGGTTGATACATTGTGCGCGTCATTATCTACTTTTTTGGCATTGCTACAATTTGGGCGCAGATCCTGACTGCAAGTCACCTGACTTGGAGTTAGAGAATCTCAATGAAACCTCTAGGTACCGAAACACATTTGGTCATGTTAGACACTCGGACAACAATAATAATGTGAAAGAGCATCTATTTCAAGTTTCAATATATGTATTGAGGGACACATGAAGAATCACTCAGAAACAGTCCAAGAAATCAAACCGGTTCCAGACTGGTGAGAATGGTCAGGCAATGGCAAGTCTAAATTAGTTCAAGGCTGGGCTAGCTAAGGACACCGAGGAAGCGAAGCCATTTATTGGTGTCGACTTATGAACTGTTTAGAAAATCCCAAAACATGATTTCAAGGAAGACCAGATAAACAATTCAGCCACGCAGTTCTAAAAAAACTGAAGTGGTTCGACAGCTCATTGAAAAACTTAACTGAAGCATGTACTCTCACCTCTGGTCAAGAGAGATGAGCATATGAACATGTTGTCATTAGTTTATTGTAAGTACAGCTGTTGCTAGTGGTTAGCACAGCTACACAGGTACTCTATGAAATAAGAGGATGCTACAGAAGATCTCATTAACAGTAGAGGAAAGAAAAATGAGGAGCCTTTGTACACCCTATATGAAAAAAGTAATTAAATACAAAGTCAAGAAGTTCTGAAAATATTTTTAAAAATAAATTTGACCTTTCATTGTACTTGTGAAAAAATCCAGAAAAAGAAAAACGCTCAAGGCTGCGGAGAAAAAGGAACGACAGTTCGATAAGAGCTACTCCTACTACTTATAATACATTACCAGTTGTGTGCCAAAATTTGGTTCAGTCAAGAGATTCTATACCCAACTTATAACAGATCTAAGGCACCTGCACAGTTCTGCATCTCCATAACAGAACTGTCACAGGTACTAAATTTAGCACAAACACAGGACCCTCAACTGTCCAGCCTTGGCAAATACAGTACTACCGAGCAAGGTAAATTTTGATCCTGTCATCCTTCCAGGCTAACCAAATTAGGCCGCAGCGGGAACCTAGTTCAGAAGGCACTCACTTATTTCTTAGCTTGAAATTGATAGCCAACCCAACATTAAACGAACCAGCAGCAGAATCACACACACACACACACACACACACACAGAAATCTGAACCCGAACCTCGACCTCACTTCAGATCTAAAGTGAGTGAGTGAGGCCTAAAGTGAGGGTTGAGCGGCATGGGTAAATTCAGACCACAGGGTTCTTAGATCTAATCAATTTCAAACGTTCTGTAAAAGCAGAAAACTGAACTAATGGCCACGACAAATGTCAGAAGCGGAGAAGCAACCCCGGCCCGAGGAGCAGAGAAGAGGAAAGGGTGCTTCATGGTAACGAGGCACATAACGTAAGCGTGGCAAATGGTTTACCATGAGAAGAGGAAGAGCATGAGGGCGCAGGCGCGGGAGCCCCCCGGCTTGAGCCCGCGTCCGCAGCAGAAGCACCGGCTGGCGAGCATGACGACGACCTGCGCGGCGGTGAGGAGGAGGAGCGCGCCGACGCCGTAGCCGGTGGCGACGTCGGAGTCGTAGACGCAGTAGTCGTACTCCTTGGCCAGATCCGGCGTCACCGTGGCCTGCGCACCATTTTGCGTCAACTGATTAATCAGCGGGGCCAGTGCTGGCTTTGGATCGCTAGATTGGTACACCAGTTGAGTTGGTAGCCAGGGCGGTCGCGAGATCAGGCGAGCGAGGTTCTGGGCGTGCAGGTGCAGGTGCAGGGCTTACCTTGCTGCGGCGCTGCTCGGCGGCGACGGCGAGGCCGAAGGCGATGAGGTTGAGGAGCAGGGCGGACACCTGCACGATGATGGACGCCATTGCTCTCTCTCACTCTGTCTCTTTGTTTCCTGGGTTGCTTGCTCTGCTGGGGAGGAAAGTGAGGTGTGGAGCGGGTGCCGCTATGAGCCTGAAGCGGCCGCAAGTGCTCCCTCTTGCTAGTTAAAAGGTCGCGGTTCGTGTCGGTGAGGTGAGGCGAGGCCGGCGTGGAGCTGGTGAGTGCGAGCTAGCCAGATCTGGGGTTGGTCGTTCAAATAAAAAATAAAAAAATCTGGTTAGTTGGGTGGGGAGGTGAGTGAAGCGGACTGGCCACCAAAACGGAAGGTAAGGTACCGGCCTCATCTAGTATCAGGCCATCTTCGTAAAATTGCCACATAGACGATTTTGATGACATATGTCACATAATAAAAAAAGAGAGAGAAAATGAAATCGTATGAACTTGAAACAACGGTTCTGGCACAAGCTTCGAGGTAAGCATGATCATTTCTTCAACATTTAGTGAGCCCGCTTAGTTATTTTACATACACTCCATTAAAGAGCTTGTATGATGTGCTGTTGGCTGCTGACGTGGACATTTATACCAACGATTGAACATATAGACCGTTGAAGATGCTTTTAGAGCATCTACATCCGTTCACCTCTCATTAAGAGCATCTCTAACATGCGTCCAACCGTCGTGCGTTAAAAATATTATGCAGCATCGAAATAAGAATTTTTAGCGTGTCGGAGTACGCCGGCTCCAGCGGTCGCATCAGAGTATAGCGAACGCGCGAGGAGTCACCGCTTGCACTTTGTTCATTTTCATGAAGATAAATATGGATATTTCAAGCATCTTTACCTAATAATAAAGAGGCTATCGCTTCTGTCGAAAAATCCGCCGCGGTTATTTTATAAAAAATCCCTCCTATTTTATGATAATTGTACCCGCAGTCCTCATCATAAGTCGGCCTCGAACCGGTACAGAGAAGAGAAAAAAAAACGCCTCACACTATCTCCTCGATCCCATCTCCACCTCCATCCCGCGATGCCCGCCCGACACCGCCTCGACCGGGACCGCGTCGCCGGTGCGGGAGTCCTACGCAGCCGTGCGAGCTGGGGACCGAGCGACAGCCGACACGGCTTGGGGCGAGGTCGTGGCTCACCTGGCGCTGGTGAGGCGCGTCGTGCCCGCTCGCTCGTTCCCGAGCAGAACGGCAGCAACCTGCAGCGCTGGAGATCCGCCGCGGGGGCTCGGAGCTCCGGCGACGAACGGCGACGTCGCGTGAGGGGGGGGGAGGGGGGAACGTTTCGTGGTAGCATGGATCCGGGCGCGGCTTAGCAAATCCGACGAGCGGCGGGGCTGCAGCTCCTGCAACTTTGAACAAGGCACCGAGACGTCTTGCACGTCTTGCTCGCCAAAATCCACTCCTTCTCTTTTTTTGTCGGATCTAGAGTGAATTAACGATCTATGTTTCGGTCGGGTATCCTCTACTACTGAAGTTTTACCATCATATGGTGGTGCTCGACAGCAGAGACGACAGGGATCAGTGAGTACTATCGACCAAAAATGTTCGGTTCCTAGGAGCCTAGGTGCAATCCCGGCCACAATAGCCTTGGATGGCCTGAACGGCGCAGATGAGTTCTTCTACCCAGGGAGGGCCATAGGTGAGACCTGGCCTGAGCCGACAGATATAACCCAGTAAGAATGTAACTCCGAGATTGAATTTTGCTTGGTTACAGATTTGTCATTTGGTGTATTTGTCGGCCTTTATGCTTTTGATTGATTATGCACTTCTGCTCACTCATTATTTACTCTGTATTCATTAAAATTTATTTATTTTGCACCATATCGTGGCATGTTCAAGGGACACACGCAGAGATGTCCATGATGCTAGCTGATAGCACCTGTTAACTTGACAAGTTTACATGCCTTTTCTCTACTTAAAAGACAGTTTCTTAACAACTATTGATCCTAGCGGTTATATAGATTTATGACGCTAAAGCCACTACTCAACTTCAGGTCGGTACTCCGTTGTAGAATATACCTCCATAATTCTCCATCTAAGATACTAAATTTTCTTGATGATTCTTTGTTCGAGCGCTAGCAACGACAATAACGTCTCTAAGTACCTGACCAACACGATGCAACCTAACTCGGTCATCCTTAAGTGTGTTTGTGGTGGAACGGGAAGAAGATTGCTAACTTTGTGCCTAATGATAGTTGCCTGAACTTCATGGAGCAAATTGACGAGTTGTTGATTGCTAGACTTGGTCTTAAGAGGCACGTCGTCGGATATACACCTTGTGCCAGCTTCAAAGTTGTCATGGTATCTGGTGTCTCCCAGCGAGATTTGTTCCTTCTCTTAATAGTTAAGGTAGTAACAGTGATGTGCTACTCTGCTGGTCCTTTATATGTCAAAAAAAGTTATGTGTTGTTGTGCTGGCTAGCAAGTTTATCTCCCCCGTGGATGCACAATTCAGAATATGCTCAGTTTTTCAGTATGCTATCTTGCAAGTTGCAACGTACCACAAAGCTAGCATTTTTTGGCGGGTGCACAAAGCTAGCTGCTAGCTGACCTGTCTATCCTGGCTAGAACGTTTCTGATTTCCAAGGAAACAATTTGTGTCAGTTTTCATTTCTATTGGTTTTAGTTACGAGAATTCTCACTGAGAGAATTGATCTAAGATGGTGTCCTCGAATGGCAAGCATGCATTGATTACCACCATGCTCAACGACGACATGGCAATGTACTCCCTCCATCCGCCATTCCTTCGACAAGTATTTCTGGATCGATGGAGTACTTCTGTGGCGATGCATGTGGGTGGGTGTGGACTTGCTCTGGTCCGGCTACACTGTACTGTGTTGGATGACGTCGATGTGTGGTGTCGTGGTGCCGAAATTGAAGATGGATCATTGTTTCTACTCTAAACCATGGTTAGGATTGATCACGTTTGCCATGAATGGGTGGATATTGTGGCCGTCGCCGGTGATTATATGACAAAAAACATGCGTGCAATACGGTAATAAGGATTTGTTTTACCCGTTGCAACGCACGGGCATTTTTTGCTAGTAAATAAAAAGACATAGCATAATTTAATTCCACGACACATCAACAATCATGCCACATCATCCAACCAAGTGCAAAATCATCCAACCAAGTTCATCATGACATAAAAAAAGTTCACACAAAGAAATGTAACACAACAATCATGCCTCATCCTCATCTTCGTCCTTCTCTTCCTCCGTTTCTTCATCCTCATCTGAAGACGATTCTTCCTCCGTTTGCGACAGCGCTTGCAGCGGCGGCGACGGAATGATCGCGCGCGTAGGAGGAGGTGAGGGGGATGTCGGTGCGGATGTCCATCGGGCGGTTTCGACGAGGGCGGCGCGGGCGGGGTGAAGGCACGGGGTGGGAGCGGAGTGGCAGCGCGAGTGCTCGATTGTCCAGCGCGCGATAGAGGGCGCACGAAATTTGGGGGACGCGATGCCGTTTCGCCCCGCGCACTGAACTGTTTATAGCGTGTGCGTCTTTTTTGCGCCTCTGTTGGAGCGCTCGAAGCGGCGCCGTGCACGCTATAAATTCGTTTTTTTCAGCACGACACTTATATAGCATGGCCGTTGGAGATGCTCTAAGGCCTTAAAATAGTGATGTTTGAGGCGAATCGACGCTAAAATCGGATGGGGGGGGGGGGCTCTGTTGGTAAGCGTAGCATAAATTCAAAAAAATTCCTACGCATATTCAGATCTTCCTATGGAGAGACCAGCAACGAGAGAGGGGTGAGTGCATCTTCATACTTTTGAAGATCGCTAAGCGGAAGCGTTGCTAGAACGCGGTTGATGGAGTCGTACTCGTGGCGATTCAGATCGCAGTGAGATTTCGATCTAGTGCCGAACCACGGCACCTCCGCGTTCAACATACGTGCAGCCAGGTGACGTCTCCCGCACCTTGATCCAGCAAGGAGGAGGGAGAGGTTGGGGAAGATATCCGGCAGCACGACGGTGTGGTGTCGATGGAGAGACGAGGTCTCCCGGCAGGGCTTCACCAAGCACCGTGGGAGGAGGAGGAAGGAGGGGAGCAGGGATGCGCCGAGAGGAGAAGAAATAGTGTGCAAAACAGCCCCAAACCCCTCTCTATTTATAGGAGGAGGGGAGGGGGGTGCCACCCCTAGGGTTTCCCCCCTAGGTGGTGTGCTATCCCCCCCAGATGGGAGGTGTGGCGGCTAGGGCAGGGGGAAGGGGTGGCGCACCCCTTAGGTGGGCCTTAGGCCCACCAGCGCAAGGGTTTCCCCCTTCTCTCCCTCCTGCGCCTTGGGCCTCTTGTGGGAGGCGCACCAGCCCACTTTGGGCTGGTTGCCCTGCCCCTTTTGGCCCATGCTACCTCTTGGGCCTGGTGTCCCCTCCTGGTGGACCCCCGGGACCATTTCCGGTGGTCCCGGTGGTGCCGGTACCCTACCGGTGACGCCCGAAACATTTCTGGTGTCCAAAACCATCCATCCTATATATCAATCTTTACCTCCGGACCATTCCGGAGCTCCTCGTGACGTCCGGGGTCTCATCCGGGACTCCGAACAACTTTCGGTAACCTTGTATAACATTTCCCTATAACCCTAGCGTCATCGAACCTTAAGTGTGTAGACCCTACGTGTTCGGGAAGCATGCAGATATGACCGAGACGTTCTCCGGCCAATAACCATCAGCGAGATCTGGATACCCATGGTGGCTCCCACATGTTCCACGATGATCTCATCGGATGAACCACGATGTCAAGGATTCAATCAATCCTGTATACAATTCCCTTTGTCTGTCGGTATAGAACTTGCCCGAGATTCGATCGTCGGTATACCTATACCTTGTTCAATCTCGTTACCGGTATCTTTACTCATTTCGTAGCACGTCATCGTGTGACCAACTCCTTAGTCACATTGAGCTCATGATGATGTTCTACCGAGTGGGCCCAGAGATACCTCTCCGTCACACGGAGTGACAAATCCCGATCTTGATTCGTACCAACCCAACAGACACTTTTAGAGGTACTCGTAGTGCACCTTTATAGTCACCCAGTTACGCTGTGACGTTTGATACACCCAAAGCACTCCTACGGTATCCGGGAGTTGCACAATCTCACGGTCGAAGGAAAAGACACTTGGCATTAGAAAAGCTTTAGCATATGAGCAATATGATCTAGTGCTATGCTTACGATTGGGTCTTGTCCATCACATCATTGTCCCAATGATGTGATCCCGTTATCAATGACATCTAATGCCCATGATCAGGAAACCATGATCATCTATTGATCAACGAGCTAGCCAACTAGAGGCTTGCTAGGGACACATTGTGATCTATTTATTCACACATGTATTACTGTTTCCTGTTAATACAATTATAGCATGAACAATAGACGATTATCATGAACAAGGAAATATGATAATAACCATTTTATTATTGCCTCTAGGGCATGTTTCCAACAGTCTCCCACTTGCACTAGAGTCAATAATCTAGTTACATTCTGATGTATCGAACACCCATAGCATTATGGCGTTGATCATGTTTTGCTCGAGGAAGAGGTTTAGTCAACGGGTCTGCAATATTCAGATATGTGTGTACTTTACAAATATCTATCACTCCACTTTGGACATGGTCTTGGATGGAGTTGTAGCGGCGCTTGATGTGCTTGGTCTTCCGGTGAAACCTGGGCTCCTTGGCTATGGCAATGGCCCTAGTGTTATCACAGAAGAGCGTCATTGGACCCGACGCGCTTGGAACCACTCCAAGGTCGGTGATGAGCTCCTTCATCCAAATTCCTTCATGAGCCGCTTCTGAAGTAGCTATGTACTCCGCTTCACATGTAAATGCTGCCACGACTTCTTGGTTGCTGCTGCACCAACTCACTGCCCCACCATTCAAAACATATACGTATCCGGTCTATGACTTAGAGTCATCCAGATCTGTGTCGAAGCTAGCATCGACGTAACCCTTTACGACGAGCTCTTCGTCACCTCCATAAACGAGAAACATCTCCTTAGTCCTCTTCAGGTACTTAAGGATATTCTTGACCGTTGGCCAGTGTTCCATACCGGGATCACTTTGGTACCTCCCTACCAAACTTATGGCAAGGTTTATATCAGGTCTTGTACACAGCATGGCATACATTAGAGAGCCTACGGCTGAAGCGTAGGGGACAATACTCATCTTCTCTCTATCTGCTGCCGTGGTCGGTGACTGAGTCTGACTCAATCTCATACCTTGCAAAGCTGGCAAGAACCCCTTCTTTGAGTTTTCCATATTGAACTTCTTCAATATCTTGTCATGGTATGTACTTTGCGAAAGACCTATGAGGCGTCTTGATCTATCTCTATAGATCTTGATGCCTAATATGTATGCAGCTTCTCCAAGGTCCTTCATCGAAAAACTCTTGTTCAAATAGGCCTTTATGCTCTCCAACATCTCTATATTATTCCCCATCAATAATATTTCATCCACATACAGTATGAGGAAATCTACAAAGCTCCCACTCACTTTCTTGTACAGACAGGCTTCTCCGTAAACCTGTATGAACCCAAACTCTTTAATCACCTCATTGAAGCGAATGTTCCAACTCCGAGATGCTTGCACCAGCCCATAGATGGAGCGCTGGAGCTTGCACACTTTGTTAGAACCCTTAGGGTCGACAAAACCTTCTGGTTGCATCATATACAACTCTTCCTTAAGATTCCCGTTAAGGAACGCTGTTTTGACGTCCATTTGCCAAATTTCATAATCTTAAACGGCGCCAATTGCTCACATGATTCGGATTGATTTCAGCTTCGCTACGGGAGAGAAAGTCTCTTCGTAGTCAACTCCTTGAATTTGTCGAAAACCCTTTGCGACAAGTCGAGCTTTATAAACGGTCACATTACCGTTTGCATCAGTCTTCTTCTTGAAGATCCATTTATTTTTTATGGCTCGCCAGTCATCGGGCAAGTCCACCAAAGTCCATACTTTGTTCTCATACATGGATCCTATCTCGGATTTCATAGCCTCAAGCCATTTGTTGGAATCCGGGCCCGCCATTGCTTCTTCATAGTTCGAAGGTTCACCGTTGTCCAACAACATGATTTCCATCACAGGGTTGCCGTACCACTCTGATGCGGAGCGTGCCCTTGTGGACCTTCGCGGTTCAGTAGTAACTTGATCCGAAGCTTCATGATCATTATCATTAATTTCCTCTTCAGTTGGTGTAGGCGCCACAAGAACAATTTCCCGCGCTGCACTACTTTCCGGTTCGAGAGGGGTGTAATTACCTCATCAAGTTCTACTTTCCTCCCACTTACTTCTTTCGAGAGAAACTCTTTCTCTAGAAAGGATCCGTTCTTGGCAACAAAGGTTTTACCTTCGGATCTAAGATGGAAGGTATACCCAATAGTTTCCTTACGGTATCCTATGAATACGCATTTCTCCGTTTTGGGTTCGAGCTTCTCTGGTTGAAGTTTCTTCACATAAGCATCGCAACCCCAAACTTTAAGAAACGACAACTGAGGTTTCTTGCCAAACCATAGTTAATACGGTGTCGTCTCTACGAATTTAGACGGTGCCCTATTTAAAGTGAATGCTGCAGTTTCTAATGCGTATCCCCAAAATGATAGCGGTAAGTCGATAAGAGACATCATAGATCGTACCATATCTAATAAAGTGCGATTACGACATTCAGACACTCCGTTGCGTTGCGGTGTGCCAGGCGGCGTCAGTTGTGAAACGATTCCACACTTCCTTAGGTGTGTGCCAAACTCGTGACTCAAGTATTCTCCTCCACGATCAGATCGTAGACACTTGATTTTTCTGTCACGTTGATTCTCGACCTCACTTTGAAATTCCTTGAACTTTTCAAATGTCTCAGATTTGTGCTTCATCAAGTAGATATACCCATACCTACTCAAATCATCGGTGAGAGTGAGAACATAATGATAGCCACCGCGAGCTTCAACGTTCATTGGACCACACACATCAGTATGTATTATTTCCAATAAGTCGGTCACTCTCTCCATTATTCCTGAGAATGGAGTCTTAGTCATCTTGCCCATGAGGCACGGTTTGCATGTGTCAAATGATTCAAAGTCAAGAGACTCTAATAGTCCATCAGCATGGAGCTTCTTCATGGGCTTAACACCGATATGACCAAGACGGCAGTGCCACAAGTATGTGGGACTATCATTATCAACTTTACATCTTTTGGTACTCACACTATGAATATGTGTAACATCACGATCAAGATTCATCAAGAATAAACCATTCACCAGCGGAGCATGACCATAAAACATATCACTCATATAAATAGAACAACCATTATTCTCTGACTTAAATGAGTAGCCGTCTCGCATTAAGCAAGACCCTGATACAATATTCATGCTCAAAGCTGGTACTAAATAACAATTATTAAGGTTTAAAACTAATCCCGATGGTAGATGTAGAGGTAGCGTGCCGACGGCGATCACATTGACCTTGGAGCCATTCCCGACGCGCATCGTCACCTCGTCCTTGGCCAGTCTCCGCTTATTCCGCAATTCCCGCTTTGAGTTGCAAATGTGAGCAACAACACCGGTATCAAATACCCAGGAGCTACTACGAGCGCTGGTAAGGTACACATCAATAACATGTATATCACAGATACCTTTAACGTTGCCGGCCTTCTTGTCCGCTAAGTACTCGGGGCAGTTCCGCTTCCAGTGACCTTTTCCCTTGCAATAGAAGCACTCAGTCTCAGGCTTGGGTCCATTCTTTTTCTTCTCCCCGACATCTGGCTTACCGGGCGTGGCATCAGCTTTGCCGACTTTATTGAAGTTCTTCTTACCCTTGCCCTTCTTGAAACTGGTGGTCTTGTTGACCATCAACACTTGATGCTCTTTCTTGATTTCTACTTCTGCAGACTTGAGCATCGAGTACAACTCGGGAATGGTCTTCTCCATCCCTTGCATGTTGTAGTTCAGCACAAAACCTTTGTAGCTTGGTGGGAGAGACTGAATGATTATGTCAATTATGACATCATCCGGAAGTTCGATTCCAAGTGAAGTCAGACAACCGTGTAACCCAGACATTTTGAGTATATGCTCACTGACAGAACTATTCTCATCCATCTTACAACTAAAGAACTTGTCGGAGACTTCATATCTCTCGACACGGGCATGAGCTTGAAAAACTAGTTTCAGCTCTTGGAACATCTCATATGCACCATGTTGCTCAAAACGCCTTTGGAGCCCCGTTTCCAAACTGTATAGCATGCCACACCTAACCAGAGAGTAGTCATCACTCCGCGTTTGCCAGACGTTTAGAATATCCTGGGCTGCTGCGGGAGCGGGAGGGTCACCTAGCGGCGCATCAAGGACATAAGCCTTCTTAGGTGCTTCAAGGATGAGCTTCAAGTTGTGGACCCAGTCCGCATAGTTGCTACCATCATCTTTCAGCTTGTTTCTCTCTAGGAATGCGTTGAAATTGAGGTTGACGTTGGCCATCTACAATATTTATAAAGACAACTTTTAGACTAAGTTCATGACAATTAAGTCCATTTAATCAAATTAAGTATGAACTCCCACTTAAATCGACATCCCTCTAGTCATCTAAGTGATACATGATCCATGTTGACTAACCCGTGTCCGATCATCACGTGAGACGGACTAGTCACCATGGTGAGCAACTTCATGCTGATCGTATTCAACCATACGACTCATGTTCGACCTTTCGGTCTCTTGTATTCGAGGTCATGTCTGTACATGCTAAGCTCGTCGAGTCAACCTAGGTGTTTCGCGTGTGTAAATCTGGCTTACACCCGTTGTATGCGAACGTTAGAATCTATCACACCCGATCATCACGTGGTGCTGCGAGACAATGATCCTTCGCAACGGTGCACACTTAGGGGAATACGTTCTCAAAATTTTAATAGGGATCATCTTATTATGCTACCGTCGTTCTAAGCAATAAGATGAAAAACATGATAAACATCACAATGCAATCATATAGTGACATGATATGGCCATTATCATCTTTGCTCTTTCGATCTCCTTCTTCAGGCATCGCATGATCATCATTGTCAATGGCGTGACACCATGATGTCCATCATCATGATCTCCATCATCGTCTCTCCGTGAAGTCGTCACACCAACTACTACTATCACTACTACTATAGCTAACCGTTAGCAATGAAGTAAAAGTAGTAAGCACATGGCACTGCATCTCATACAATAAATTAAGACAACTCCTATCGCTCCTGCCGGTTGTCATACTCATCAACATGCAAGTCGTGAAACCTATTACAATAACATGATCATCTCATACATCATACATGCAACATCACAACTTTGGCCATATCACATCACATGTCAAACCCCGCAAAAACAAGTTAGATGTCCTCTAATTGTTGTTGCAAGTTTTACGTGGCGGATTTGGGTTTCTAGCAAGAATGCCTTCTTACCTACGTGACAGCCACAATGATGATATGCCAAAGCTATTTACCCTTCATAAGGACCCTTTTCATCAAATCCAATCCGACTAGAGTAGGAGAGACAGACACCCGCTAGCCACCTTTATGCACGGTGTGCATGTCTGTCGGTGGAACCAGTATCACGTAAGCGTACGTGTTAGGTCGGTCCGGGCCGCTTCATCCCACAATACTGCCGGAAAAGAATAAGACTAGTAGCGGCAAGCAATTGACAAATCATCGCCCACAACCTTTTGTGTTCTGCTCGTGCATAGAATCTACGCATAGGAAACCTGGCTCGGATGCCACTGTTGGTAAACATAGCATAAATTCAAAAAAATTCCTACGCATATTCAGATCTTCCTATGGAGAGACCACCAACGAGAGAGGGGTGAGTGCATCTTCATACCTTTGAAGATCGCTAAGAGGAATCGTTGCTAGAATGCGGTTGATGGAGTCATACTCGCGGTGATTCAGATCGCGGTGAGATTCCGATCTAGTGCCGAACCACGGCACCTCCGCGTTCAACACAAGTGCAACCAGGTGACGTCTCCCGCACCTTGATCTAGAAAGGAGGAGGGAGAGGTTGGGGAATATCTCCGGCAGCACGATGGCGTGGTGTCGATGGAGAGACGATGTCTCCCGGCAGGGCTTCGCCAAGCACCGTGGGAGGAGGAGGAAGGAGGGGAGCAGGGCTGCGCCGAGAGGAGAAGAAACCGTGTGCAAAACAACTCCAAACCCCTCTCTATTTATAGGAGGAGGGGAGGGGGTGCCACCCCTAGGGTTTCCCCCCTAGGTGGTGCGGCAGCCCCCCAGATGGGCGGTGTGGCGGCTAGGGCAGGGGAAGGGGTGGCGCACCCCTTAGGTGGGCCTTAGGCCCACCAGCGCCAGGGTTCCCCCCCCTTCTCTCCCTCCTGCGCCTTGGGCCTCTTGTGGGAGGCGCACCAGCCCACTTTGGGCTGGTTGCCCTCCCCCTTTCGGCCCATGCTACCTCTTGGGCCTGGTGGCTCCTCCCGGTGGACCCCATGACAATTTTCGGTAGTCCCGGTGGTCCCGGTACGCTACTGGTGACGCCCGAAACATTTCTGGTGTCCAAAACCATCCATACTATATATCAATCTTTACCTCCGGACCATTCCGGAGCTCCTCTGTGATACGTATCCAACGTATCTATAATTTTTGATGGTTTCATGCTGTTATCTTGTCAAACTTTGGATGTTTTATATGCCTTTTATATCTTTTTTGGGACTAACCTATTAATTCAGTGCCAAGTGCGAGTTCCTGTTCTTTCCGTGCTTTTGACCCTTTTTCAGGCGGAGTCCAAACGGAATAATTCTTTCGCGATGATTTTTTATGGAAAATATCAAAAATACCGGAAGAAAAAGATACCGGAGAGGGGTCCCAAGGAAGCCACAAGCCTTGTAGGCGCGGCCACCGCCCAGGCCGCACCTACCAAGCTTGTGGGCTCCTCAGGGGGCCACTTGACACAACTCCACCGCCATCTGTTCCTATAAATCCAGAAACCTCCAGAAAGAAACCTAGATCGGGAGTTCCGCCGCCGCAAGCCTCTGTAGCCACCAAAAACCAATCTGGAGCCCGTTCCGGCACCCTGCCGGAGGGGGAATCCATCTCCGGTTTCCATCTTCATCATCCCGGCGATCTCCATGACGAGGAGGGAGTAGTTCTCCCTCGGGGCTGAGGGTATGTACCAGTAGCTATGTGTTTGATCTCTCTCTCTCGTGTTCTTGATATGTGATGATCTCGATGTACCGCGGGCTTTGCTACTATAGTTGGATCTTATGATGTTCTTCTCCCTCCCCCTTCTTGTAATGAATTGAGTTTCCCCTTTGAAGTTATCTTATCAGATTGAGTCTTTGAGAACACTTGATGTATGTCTTGCAAGTGTCTATCTGCGGTGATCAACTTGCGGGTTTGTGACATTTGGAACCTATGCATATGGGTTGGCACACGTTTGATTCATGTGAGTACTCTATGTATGTTTTGGTGATCAACTTGCGGGTTCGTGACATTGGGAACCTATGCATAGGGGTTGGCACACGTTTTGACTCTCCGGTAGAAACTTTGGGGCACTCTTTGAAGTTCTATGTGTTGGTTGAATAGATGATTCTGAGGTCATGTGATGCATATCGTATAATCATGCCCACGGATACTTGAGGTGGCAATGGAGTATCTAGGTGACATTAGGGTCTTGGTTGATATGTATCTTAAGGTGTTATTCTAGTACGAACTCTATGATGGATCGAACGGAAAGAATACTTCGTGTTATTTTACTACGGACTCTTGAATAGATCGATCAGAAAGGATAACTTTGTGGTGGTTTCGTACACGACAATAATCTCTTCATTTGTTTTCCGCTATTAGTGACTTTGGAGTGACTCTTTGTTGCATGTTGAGGGCTAGTTATATGATCCAATTATGTTATCTTTGTTGAGAGAACTTCCACTAGTGAAAGTATGAACCCTAGGCCTTGTTTCCACGCATTGCAATACCGTTCGTGCTCACTTTTGTTACTAGTTACCTTGCTGTTTTTTTTAATTTCAGATTACAAAAACCTATATCTATCATCCATATTGCACTTGTTTCACCATCTCTTCGCCGAACTAGTGCACCATACAATTTATCATTGTATTGGGTGTGTTGGGGACACAAGAGACTCTTTGTTATTTGGTTGCAGGGTTGCTTGAGAGACACCATCTTCATCCTACGCCTCCCACGGATTGATAAACCTTAGGTCACCCACTTGAGGGAAAATTGCTACTGTCCTACAAACCTCTGCACTTGAAGGCCCAACAACGTCTACAAGGAGTAGGTTGCGTAGTAGACATCATCGTGACGTCCGGGATCTCATCCGGGACTCTGAACAACTTTTGGTAACCTCGTATAACATTTCCCTATAACCCTAGCGTCATCGAACCTTAAGTGTGTAGACCCTACGGGTTCGGGAAGCATGCAGATATGACCGAGACGTTCTCCGGCCAATAACCATCAGCGGATCTGGATACCCATGGTGGATCCCACATGTTCCACGATGCTCTCATCGGATGAACCACGATGTCAAGGATTCAATCAATCCCGTATACAATTCCATTTGTCTGTCGGTATAGAACTTGCCCGAGATTCGATCGTCGGTATAACTATACCTTGTTCAATCTCGTTACCGGTAAGTATCTTTACTCGTTCTGTAGCACGTCATGGTGTGACCAACTCCTTAGTCACATTGAGCTCATGATGATATTCTACCGAGTGGGCCCAGAGTACCTCTCCGTCACACGGAGTGACAAATCCCGATCTTGATTCGTACCAACCCAAGAAGTTACGTTGTGACGTTTGATACACCCAAAGCACTCCTACGGTATCCGGGAGTTGCACAATCTCACGGTCGAAGGAAAAGACACTTGACATTAGAAAAGCTTTAGCATATGAACAATACGATCTAGTGCTATACTTAGGATTGGGTCTTGTCCATCACATCATTCTCCCAATGATGTGATCCCGTTATCAATGACATCTAATGCCCATGATCAGGAAACCATGATCATCTATTGATCAACGAGCTAGCCAACTAGAGGCTTGCTAGGGACACATTGTGATCTATTTGTTCACACATGTATTACTGTTTCCTGTTAATACAATTATAGCATGAACAATAGACGATTGTCATGAACAAGGAAATATGATAATAACTATTTTATTATTGCCTCTAGGGCATATTTTCAACAGTCTCCCACTTGCACTAGAGTCAATAATCTAGTTACATTGTGTTGTATCGAACACCCATAGCATTATGGTGTTGATCATGTTTTGCTCGAGGAAGAGGTTTAGTCAACGGGTCTGCAATATTCAGATATGTGTGTACTTTACAAATATCTATTACTCCACTTTGGACATGGTCTTGGATGGAGTTGTAGCGGCGCTTGATGTGCTTGGTCTTCTGGTGAAACCTGGGCTCCTTGGCTATGGCAATGGCCCCAGTGTTATCATAGAAGAGCGTCATTGGACCCGACGCGCTTGGAACCACTCCAAGGTCGGTGATGAGCTCCTTCATCTAAATTCCTTCATGAGCCGCTTCTGAAGCAGCTATGTACTCCGCTTCACATGTAGATGCTGCGACAACTTCTTGCTTGCTGCTGCACCAGCTCACTGCCCCACCATTCAAAACATATACGTATCCGGTCTATGACTTAGAGTCATCCAGATCTGTGTCGAAGCTAGCATCGACGTAACCCTTTACGACGAGCTCTTCGTCACCTCCATAAACGAGAAACATCTCCTTAGTCCTCTTCAGGTACTTAAGGATATTCTTGACCGTTGTCCAGTGTTCCATACCGGGATCACTTTGGTACCTCCCTACCAAACTTATGGCAAGGTTTAAATTAGGTTTGGTACACAACATGGCATACATTAGAGAGCCTACGACTGAAGCGTAGGGGATAGTACGCATCTTCTCTCTATCTGTTGCCGTGGTCGGTGACTAAGTCTTACTCAATCTCATACCTTGCAAAACTGGCAAGAACCCCTTCTTTGAGTTTTCCATATTGAACTTCTTGAATATCTTGTCAAGGTATGTACTTTGCAAAAGACCTACGAGGCGTCTTGATCTATCTCTATAGATCTTGATGCCTAATATGTATGCAGCTTCTCCAAGGTCCTTCATCGAAAAACTCTTGTTCAAATAGGCCTTTATGCTCTCCAACATCTCTATATTATTCCCCATCAATAATATGTCATCCACATACAGTATGAGGAAATCTACAGAGCTCCCACTCACTTTCTTGTACAGACAGGCTTCTCCCTAAACCTGTATGAACCCAAACGCTTTAATCACCTCATTGAAGCGAATGTTCCAACTCCGTGATGTTTGCACCAGCCCATAGATGGAGCGCTGGAGCTTGCACACTTTGTTAGCACCCTTAGGGTCAACAAAACCTTTTGGTTGCATCATATACAACTCTTCCTTAAGATTCCCGTTAAGGAACGCTGTTTTGACGTCCATTTGCCAAATTTCATAATCATAAAAGGCGGCAATTGCTAACATGATTCGGATTGATTTCAGCTTCGCTACGGGAGAGAAAGTATCTTCGTAGCCAAGTCCTTGAATTTGTCGAAAACCCTTTGCGACAAGTCGAGCTTTATAAACGGTCACATTACCGTTTGCATCAGTCTTCTTCTTGAAGATCCATTTATTTTCTATGGCTCGCCGGTCATCGGGCAAGTCCACCAAAGTCCATACTTTGTTCTCATACATGGATCCTATCTCGGATTTCATAGCCTCAAGCCATTTGTTGGAATCCGGGCCCGCCATTGTGTTGGGGATATTATATGTTGTGTGACCTGCCTTGGTTGGGCCGGGTTACCAAGCGGGCGACTCATCCATTTGGCGATTCAAGCTTTGGCCCAATAAGGTCCAGAAGCGAGATGGCGGTTCAAGATCTTCGTGAAGAGTCAGTCGTTGGGAAGGTCTCCAAGTCTTGGAAAGGACGGCGACTTAGAGATAGAAATGATCATGACTTGTGTAATGACAAGGACTCTTGTAAACCCTAAGGGCTCGACCTGTATATAAAGGCGAGTCCTGGGGAAGGAGAGGGCAGGTTAGAAATCATCGAGTGCCAGGTCTGGCGAGTTACGCCCTCTTTGTAATCGAAATATTATCAATACAACACAAAGCAGGACGTAGGCTTTTACCTCCTCTCGAGGGGCCGAACCTGGGTAAATCTCTATCTCGGTCCCGTTCAACCCCTTTGAGTCACCACCAAGGTGCGATGGCTCTAACACTAAGTCCTTTCACGAGGACATCTCCGTGAAAAAACCATGACAGTTGGCGCCCACCGTGGGGCCTACGCACGGTGGAGTTGAGTTCTCAAAGGGAGCCCTACCAGGGTCAGGGAGCTACGCGGCGGGGCTCATGACTCGGAGCCGCCGCAGAAAGTACTACATCAATAACTCGTTGTGGGGGCCCGAGGCCGATTCAATCGAATCCGGCTACAGAGTCCCCTTCTGCAAGATCAACATCTTTGTCGGCATGGTTGGATCGCCTGCGCCTGAGCCGTACATCTTGACCGACATCGTCGAGCCGGCCAGGTATGTACGCCCTGTTGTGACGCCAAACCTAACCCGCCCGGTCTTTGTTGGTTTCACACAGGGATCTGAGGAACCAGAACGATCGGCGACTCAGGAGACTACGCCGGTCAACACTGATGACGAATCATCCATGGGCGACTCAGATTCAATTCAGTCTCTACACGGGGGCTGCCTCGGAGGCCTGTCGCTGGCAATGGACCCTGAGGTCCTCGACCGGACCCGCCGTCAGATCGCCGTGTACATGGGAGGGGCGACTCAGCCCCAGCAAAACCTTGCAGGCAATGACGGGACTGGCGAAACATCCAGGAGCCCAGCTGCGATCTTGGTGGACTTGACGGCGGAGATAACAAGGATCATGGCGACCCCAGTAACAACAGAAAACCAGGGCACGATAAATGCCGAGTTGGCAAAGCTAAGAGATGGGGTGGCAAAGGCTTAGCGAGATGCTGAAGCAGAAGCCGCCAAGATCGAGACCCAGCAAGTTCAGATCACCGCTGAGACAGCCCGCTTGAACACCGAAAACTGGCGGCTTGAGAGGCATCAACGCGCATCCACTCGTCGGACGGCATCACGGCGGCTCAGCTGTGCTGATCTTGGAGCAAAACTGCCACTATGAACCCTTGGTACGGAAGTTGGGGCGACTCAAGCGAAAGGTCCAGGATATGGGGGAACTGATGGACACCCTCACTAGGTACGCCGAAGCGGATGATACCAAAGATCCAGGAGAGGATGGCAGCAAGGCCAACTCGCCGAGGAAAGGCGAGTCATCCAAAAATCATACCCAGCTTCAGGGACGCGCCCACCATAATCATGGGGGGAATGGCAAAAGAAGGCAACAAGAAGGGTCCATGGACTTCGTCGCCAACACCAATGCCAACAACGGCAACCAACACCAGAAGAAGAGGGGTTACAGTGGCAAGAAGCCGCCCATTTATAATGACATACTCAAGGGCCCATGCCCGCACCATGCAATGGCGGATGGGCCGGCGACTCATTTTTGGGAGGACTGTTACGTGATGCAGGAATTTCGGGCGAAGGCAATCAAAAAGGGCCAAAACGGTGACCAGGGCCAACGGCAGGAACAGTTCGGTGCACCTAATCAACGCCAGAACCCGTTCGGCGGCTTCCCCGAACCGGGGGCTTAGGGCGGCTCGCAGCCAAGCAGCGGCCAGTATCCAGTGCATAACCAATAGCGGTATAACCCGCCCGGAGTATTTCAGCAGCCACCCCCGCAGGGGGCTCCACAGGGGCAAGATGATCACGGCGGGTTCCGCAACAATCCCAAACAATTAAGCAGCTGGCAATACCACGTGTTCATCACCAATGCTTGCAAACGTGATAAGAAGGTGAGTCACCGGGCGTACAGTGTATCTGAGCCGGCGCTCCCTAGGTACCTCCACTAGTCCGAGCAGACTATCTCGTGGAGTAGGGAGGATCACCCACCCAGAATTGACAACCCCGGCGACTTAGCATTGGTCGTGGCTCCTCAAGTCGGGAGATATACCCTATCGAAGGTGCTAATGGATGGTGGTAGCAACATCACATATTATACTTCGACACCTTTCGAAGGATGAACCTGCTGGAGAAAGACCTAATGCCGTCAACCACGGTATTCCATGGAATTGTCCCAGGTAAGTCGGCATACCCCATAGGCCGGGTTAAACTCACAGTAGCGTTTGGAACAACATCAAATTACAGGAGTGAGTCACTTATGTTTGAGGTGGTCAAGTTAAAGAGCCCTTATCATGCGTTGTTTGGGTGACCGGCTTACGCCCGTTTCATGGCTCGCCCGTGCTATGTGTACCTTAAATTCAAGATGCCCGGTCCTAAGGGACCCATCACGGTTGATGGTGACAGGAAGATAGCAAGAGAGTGCGAGGAAGGGGATGCGGCTTACGCAGAAGTCGCTTGTGCTGCAGAAGAGCTCAAGTATCACCAGGCCAATGTTGATCCAGCAGATATGTCACCCCTCAAGAGGCCAACAACAGACGCTGAGCCTCCCCTCAAGTTCAAAGCAACGGATGACACTAAGATGGTGGATTTCGTTCCTGGCGACTCATCCAAGCAGTTTACTATCGGGGCGGGTCTGGACCCTAAATAGGAAAGCGCGCTCATCGAATTCATCCGTGAGAATCGGGACATCTTCGCGTGGAAACCTTCTGACATGCCTGGTGTACCGAGAGAATTCGCTGAGCACCATCTTAATGTTGACCCAAAAGCAAAACCGATTCAGCAATATCTTCGCAGGTTCAATGAGGAACGATGCAAGGCAATTGGGGAAGAAGTCTCCCGTCTTTTGGCCGCCGGATTCATCGTAGAGGTCTTCCACCCCAAGTGGTTGGCTAACCCGGTCCTGGTGCTCAAGAAGAACGACACCTTCCGCATGTGCATTGACTACACAGACCTTAACAGAGCTTGTCCAAAGGACCCTTTCGCCCTTCCCCGCATCGATCAAATCATTGATTCAGTGGCGGGTTGCGAGCGTCTGCGTTTCCTGGATGCTTATTCCAGATATCACCAGATCAAGATGGCTGTGGAAGATCAGGAGAAGACAGCTTTTATAACCCCATTCGGGGCCTTTTGTTATGTGTCCATGCCGTTCGGGCTCAAAAGCGCTGGGGCGACTTACCAGCGCTGCATCCAAAATTGTCTCCATGGCCAAATCGGACGCAACGTCCACGCTTACGTTGATTACATTGTGGTTAAGACTCGTAGGAGGGAGGCTCTCTTGGAAGATCTAAGGGAAACTTTTGACAACCTGCGGGTATATCAAATGAAGCTCAATCCCACCAAATGTGTCTTTGGCGTTCCCGCAGGAAAGTTGTTGGGCTTCCTGGTGTCCGAACGCGGCATTGAGGCCAACCCGGACAAAATTGAGGCAGTTACTTCGATTGGGAAACCAGCGAATATCAATCAAGTTCAACGCATGGCAGGTCGTATCGCAGCTTTAAGTCGCTTCATAAGCTGCCTGGGGGAGAAAGCTATTCCCCTCTATCAGTTGCTTAAGAAATCTGACCGTTTTGTTTGGACAGACGAGGCCAATGAAGCTTTTGAAGCCTTGAAACAACAGCTGGTCAACCCGCCAGTTTTGGCTGCCCCGACCAAAAAAGAACCAATGCTTCTGTATATCGCGGCGAACTCGAAGGCGGTGAGCGTGGCAGTAGCTGTCGAACGGAAGGAAGAAGGGAAGGAATATACGGTACAACGCCCGGTGTATTTCATTAGCGAGGTGCTAACCCTCTCCAAGCAACGTTACCCGCACTGGCAAAAGCTGGTCTATGGGGTCTTTATGGCGAGTCGGAAACTCAAACACTATTTCCAAGAGCATCCCATCACGATGGTTAGCTCCTCTCCTCTTGGGGACATCATCCAAAACCGAGAAGCAACAGGGCGAACCGCCAAATGGGCAATTGAACTTGGGCCGCACCACGTGCGGTACACCCCTCGCACGACCATCAAATCCCAGGCATTGGTCGACTTCGTCAATGATTGGACCAAATTGCAGATTCCGGAAGACAGGCCTGACCTCACGTACTGGACTATTTACTTTGATGGGTCTAGGCAATTGGAAGGCTCGGGGGCCGGCGTGGTGTTGATTTCGCCCCAGGGAGACAAATTCTGTTATGTTCTCCGACTCATGTTTCCATGCACCAACAATGCTGCAGAGTATGAAGCCTAGCTTCATGGTTTGTGACTCGCCAAGGAGATGAACCTCACGCGTGTTAGATGTCTTGGCGATTCTGATCTGGTGGCTCAACAAGTTTCAGGTACTTGGGATTCTCGGGACCCCCTGATGGCGGCTTACAGAAGGCCCTTGTCTGATGTGGCGGGTCATTTCCATGGCTATCAAGTTGATTATATCGACCGGCGACTTAACGAAGCAGCTGACGCCCTTTCACGTCTCGGCTCACAACGTAAGCCGGTTCCTCCCAATGTTTTTCTCGATATTTTGCATAATCCTTCCGTGAAGTTTCCCTCAGAAGAGGAGTTGGTAATACCAGATCCTGAGTCCCAGTTTGTGGCGGCTCTCCGTGTTACGCCGGATTGGGTTCTTCCTTATTTGGCATATCTTGCACGAGGCGAGTTACCTTCGGACGAGGTGTTGGCTCGCCAAATTGTTCGTCGGAGCAAATCTATGGTCATCATCAACAGCGAATTATATAAGCGAAGCACTTCTGGGGTATTCCAACGATGCGTTTCTTCCGAAGAAGGGTGCGTGATTCTGAACGACATCCATGCCGGAGATTGTGGGCATCATGCCGGGTCACGATCCCTGGTCTCAAAGGCGTTTCGTCACGGATTCTTTTGGTTGACGGCTCATGCAGACGCAGAGGAGATAGTTCGTCAATGTGATGGCTGTCAGCGTTACGGACGACAGGCTCATGTGCCGGCTCAAGAACTAAGGATGATACCTATTACTTGGCCTTTTGCGGTCTGGGGGCTAGACATGGTTGGCCCCTTTAAGATGTTATCCAACAAAAAAACACATCTACTCATGGTGGTTGATAAATTCACCAAGTGGGTCAAAGCAGAGCCTGTTGGTGCCTGCGATGCGGAAACAACAGTCAAGTTCTTGAAAAAACTGATCTTCCGATTCGGATATCCACACAACATTATTACTGATAATGGTACTAATCTATCACAACAAGCGATGCAGGAGTTTTGCCACCGTGAGCACATCCGGCTTGATATATCCGCGGTTGCTCATCCACAATCTAATGGGCAAGCAGAATGGGCGAATCAGGAAGTTCTGTGAGGAATCAAGCCCCGACTTATGGTTCCCCTGGAGCGCACCCGAGGGTGTTGGGTTGAGGAGTTGCCTTCAGTACTATGGAGCATCCGAACCACCCCAAACCGTTCTACGGGTTTTACTCCCTTTTTCCTGGTATACGGAGCAGAAGCTGTTCTTCCCACTGACATTAGGCATGACTCGCCCAGAGTTGCTGCTTATGTGGAACAGGATAACGAGTTGGTGTGTCAAGATTCTTTGGACGCTTTGGAGGAAGCACGCGACTTGGCTGCCGCCCGATCGGCTATTTATCAGCAGGACTTGCGGCGTTACCATAGCCGCCGGGTCAAGAGCCGAACTTTTCAGGAGGGCGACTTAGTGCTCCGATTGATCCAAGATCGCACTGGCATGCATAAGTTATCACCACCATGGGAAGGACCGTTCGTCGTCAGCAAAAGCCTTTGCAACGGGTCTTACTATCTGGTGGATCTTCGGCCTGATCGTCCAACCATGGAGGCTGAGTCAACTCGCCCCTGGAACATAGCCCACTTGCGGCCTTATTACACTTGAGCTATTGGCTCTGTTTTTTCTTATCTTGAAAATTGTAAGTCTTTCATTTTTATAAAGCAATAAAATTGACGCCCACAAATTCTGGGGGCTTTCCTGCTATTTCATCTTATTGAAAGTATGGATTTTTATTGCTCTTCGACAAGTCTCCCAAGCATGGACGCTATCCATACCAGAGAGCATAAGTCGCCATGCTGCACTTATTACAACACTGGGTATCGATAAGCTAAAGAGGATCAAGTCGCTACAAGCGCGCGATCCAAACATAGGCGCACTATATGATTCTGTGGATTAGGCCGGCTTACTTGGGGGTTATTTGCTCCCAAGTCATTTTGGGGTAAGAGCATATACACTTCTACAATCCTATGACCGGTCTTTCCCCTAATCATAGGTCACTTGGGGGCTTCCTCTCATTGAGATCAGCCTTACTACCCATTTGGCCTGCGAAAAATTACCACATTACAAATAGTTATACTGGATTGTGTGTTGGCCGAATCGCCATATGGACCCATGAACTCTTGGCGAGTTACTCCGCTTTATGGACCCTGAACTCGCCTTGGTTAAAACATGCATGGTACCGGCTAGCGCCCCACATGGAAAATAGAGAAACCATTGGTTCACTGAACCTGCTTCACTGAAGCTTGACTCGTGCCTGATCAGCCGGTCTAAATACTTGAGCTTTTTTACACAAAAAGTCTCCTTCGGGTAGCACTTGAGTTTATATAACTCGTCCTATCCTATCGCGACTTAAACGAGCCGACGAAATTCTTACTTTCACCTTCCTCACACTGCCATAAGGTTTTGCAAAATTTTCTGACTCACCGAAACATCTTGAGTCGCTTATCATTTATTATCATTCATTACTCACTGAGGTGATTAGATGTATGTTTTTAGCCTAACAGATAAATGATCAAAATCTCTACTGACATGGCGGGTCAAGCATCATAAGGCGCCCTGAGGGCGACACAAGGGTTTTAAAGAAGTCGCAGAACAAGGTTGTTTTCTACAATAACCTATTACATGGCTCTGATGGCCAATGCCAGGAAGAACTACTCTGCCGATGTCCCCGATCAGCTTGCTTTGAGCTCTGGCCGACTTCAAGTTGTAAGTCGCCCAACACCCAATTACACTTGGATAAGGCGGCGAATTCATCTTCATCATTCAAAAATGTCGAGAGGTCCGCCTCCAAATCAAAAGGGTTCTTGGGCCGACATGGAGTCAAGCTGGTTGTTACGAATGTCGGCGGATTTATTTTCTTGTTCTTGTCATCATAAGCAGCTTGATACTTTGACAAATCCAAACTTGCTGCAAGCTGAGTCGCCGCTGAGCGAGATTCTTTGACAACACGCTAATAATCATCTTGAGTAAATTCTGACCCGTCGTCCTTGAGGTGGGGAAAGGCTGCTGCTACTTCGTCGGGTTTTAGCTCTGGAGCGTATGCTAAGCACCGACTCAACGTAGTCAGTACCCCTTTCCGGGCAGCTGATCGGGTTAGCTCACCTAGCTGAGGCGGAAGGGTAGATAAGCAGCCAAGCATCTTTTTGATTGATGTTACGGGTTCCTTGGCGCCCATCACTGCCTTCACGGTCAGCACGCTTCCGGTATACAGCTGCTCTGTTAATGTGTAAATCGCCTTTAACATCAAGATACAGTCATCCTGAAGGTTGGCGGTTCTCGGACCTATATAAGGGATAATGATGGTCAATAACTTCTTCATACTAAGTTTTTTTACAAAGTACAAGATCAGGGTTTGCTTCTTACCAAAGATAGCCTGTGCCATGTTGGAGATATGTTGCTTTAAGCCGGCCAACTCTTGTTGCATGGTTTCCAGTTTTGCTTCAGCTTTTTCCGCTCGCTTTAGCGCGGCGCCTTGATCAGCTTGAGCCTTCTTGTGAGCGGCCTTCAGCTTCTCCATCTCAAATAAGATCACTTGACATTTTTCTTCTGATTTAGCCCGCGCGTCTTGTTGGTCGGCTAAAATTTTCTTTAAGTCACCCAACGCCGACTCAGCTTGCGCAAGAGATTCATGTCAAAATATATTATCAAGGGGCAAGTCTCGGAATTATTGCAAGCAACATCTCTGACACTTGGGGGCTAATGTATAATTTTTTTAGACAAAATTATACAAGATCAAGACCCGGCTCATCTTTCAACAGATGACTCGGCCCTTGGGGGTTACAGGTCGAAAGATATTTTCTAATATCAAGACCCGGCTCATCTTTCAACAGATGACCCGACCCTTGGGGTTTACAGGTCGAAATATTTTTTCTAATATCAAGACCCGACTCATCTTTCAACAGATGACCTGGCCCTTGGGGGTTACAGGTCGAAAGATTTTTTCTAATATCAAGACCCGGCTCATCTTTCAACAGATGACCCGACCCTTGGGGGTTACAGGTCGAAAGATTTGTTCTAATATCAAGACTCGACTCATCTTTCAACAGATGACTCGGCCCTTGGGGGCTAATAAGGACAGTATGCATTAAGGTGTACCTCATGTCTATTCTTTATCATAAGGAGTAGATTCTTCTCCATTTCATAACTCGCTTCCAGGCGACTTGCAAAGCCGGAGCAGAGCTCTTTGAATTCAAGATTTTCGTATTGGGATAGTTTGGCCTTGGAAATCTCATGTCCAGTAGAAGGCTGGGTTGATGTTGATACATGCTTCGACAAGACTGCCGAAGCCGGCTTAGAGAAGCTAGTACTAGTGATGATTACAACATCTGGATCCTCTGCCGTTTTCAACGGACTCGGCGGATTGGGCGTTTCCGTGCCTTCCTTGGGAGAACTTGGGAGGTCCGCTTGGTCATCAGGTTTATCCTTTGCCGGGTTAGCCTGAGTCGGCGCCGGTTTTTCAACTGGTTCCAGAGCTGTAGTGGAAGTTGATCCACCAGTTTTCCTTTTCTTCGCTTGTGCCCTAAAAAGCGAAGGGGATATGCTTAAAAACAGACATCATCATCATCAGAACAAATGTAAGTATTATAAGGGTTTACCCTGGAACGCGGATCATTGGCGGAAGGGCTGACATCACTGAGTCGCGTGACGAAGGCCGAGAATTCTACAAAAGTAATACCTCAAGATATGAGCAAGTTACAAGTATGATCCAAAAGGAAGCAAAGGGGGACGCTGCTAAAAGGATACCTCATTCTGCCTCTTCTTGGTAGGAGTTTTCACTGGTAACCCGGACACCAAGTCTCCAGAATGACTCGGAGTCTTCCGATAGGAAGCATGTTGCGCTTTCTTCAAAAGGAAATTAGGATCCAAACAAGCATTTGGGTGAGACATGGGAACCTTCCCACAAACCCGCCTGGCCGGCTTAGGCGGAGGAGAAGATGAGTCGGAGGAAACATAAATTACCTCTACGGAGTCGTCTTGGCTTTCATTGCCATCATTCTATACATAAGACATTCAGAGGTGTAAACACAAATTATAGCAATGGATGTCAAGACAAAGAAGATAGAATTTTACCTCTGAAGATACGTCGCCGATTTGGGATTCGTTCACATCAGACGGTTCAGTAATGGCGGTTTTGCTTTTGCTCTTGGATTTCTTTTTTGGAGGCGGCCTGGCTTGCTTCACGGCCATCTTTTTCGGCCTCTTGGACCAGAATCGGTCACCTTTCTGAAGTGGCATTTTTATTATGTGAATCAGAATTTAAGCAAGTCGGAAAGAATAAAGTAAAGGCGGGTTAAGTTATTTACCTTAGGAGCCGGGTTGATCTTGCAGAATGGCTTAAGCCCTATTTGGCTACACTTGGCCAAGGGCTCGCCGGTCAGCTTCTTGATGATGGTCACAATATCATTTTCTGTCAGTGCTATACGGAAGTAGCATTGGGGATGGTCCAAGGTGCCATCAAACTCACACATTAAGCCGTCTCGGTGACTTAAGGGAAGGATGCGCCATTCTACCCAGCAGCGGATCAAATCAATCCCAGTGAGACCATTGTTTGTCAAAGATAGTAACTCGGATAGCACCAGAATAAAATCTCACTCCTCTTCTTCAGTGAGCTTGTCTGGAGGTCTAACGTTTGTAGGAAGGCGTTCCTCCCTATAGCTAAGGAGCTTGTTTTCACCCTCACGAGAAGTTTCTTGGCAATAAAACCAAGACTCGCCCCAGCCTTTGGGATGGCTTGGCATGGCGAGTGATGGGAATGAGCTGTCCCTGCGGCATTGAACGTTGACGCCTCCAAGTTCTAAGCTGGGGCAATTGGAAAATTCGGTCTGGCGATTCAGATGAAAAAAATACCAGAACAAAGGAACTGAAGGTTCCATCCGCAAGTAGGCTTCGCAGAACACTTGGAACTGACATAAGTTACTAATCGAGTTGGGTCCTAAGTCTTGGAGGCGGACGTTCATGAAAGTCATGGCATCTCTGAGGAATTTTGACCCTGGCGGCTTAAACCCCCGTTCGAGGTGTTCAGCAAAGACAATTATTTCCCCTTCCTTCGGGTTGGGAATTTCTTCTCCAAACCTGGATCGCCATCCGATAACCTCTTTCGGGTCAAGATTTCCTGTCTTCACACAGTCGTTGAGAAAAGCTTCATCAACTTTGGTCGGGAGCCAATCGGCTTTGAAAACGGTACCCATGGCTACAAAGGAAAAGATTATGGATAAATTAACTCGTCGAGCGCTTATTGAGTGGTTAAAAGGATCAATTAACTCACCGAACATTTGTGAGGTGACTAAGGGAGTCTGTTGACTCGCCAACAAGGGACCAGGTCAGGATACAAGGGCGATTTAGAAATTTCCTACTGTTTAAGGGAGACAACTCAGAGCTTCAGAGATGTTCGCTAAAATGGTGAAGTACGGATCTACAAACAGGTTTTATATAGCAGGCAGTAACACATAGATCTACAGAGCAGGCGAAAATGAATGGAAAAAGGCCTGGATAAAGTAAAACAGCCTATGGCTAGGGTAAAAACAGTAAAGCTGATTTGACAGAAGCCTTTTTAATACCTTGGAAGGAGTTAATCGGTTGAGAGTATGGTTGAAATTACCGCGCCTAGCACTACTGCAAATTAATCAGTATGTAAATGGAAGGATTCGAGGTGCGCTAAGGAACCGGCGGACAATGAACACCAAAGAGCTTAGATCTGTTTCTAATGGTGAAAGGCTGACCTGATGGTGGTATCCGGTGGCGACCAAGAGAAATCTGCGGTGAGTGCAGCGTCCTTGGGCGGCCTGCAGACGCGTCAGGCGAGGTGGCCGGAGGTGGAGTTTTCCTCGGGCGACGATAGAGCTCTCGATGTGGTCGCGAGGAAGAAGAAGACCAGCGAAATGGGTAGGTGGGGATGCGCCCTGCCTCCTTCCCCGAGCCTATTTATTGAGTCGGGCGCTGGAATCAAGGCGCCTTGCGCGGGAATTGAAACAGGGTAAAGATTCGCTTTAATAGCGCCAAGATTTTCGGGATATCTGTGCCGAAAGATCCGTTGGAGATTGCGTCATCATTTCCTCTGAGATTAAAGGGATAAGATGGTGTCAACAGGAAACGGTTCGGTGACTTGGACATTTCTATGAAAGATGGCAGATTAAGCGTATGATGCGTAAAAGAGCAGAATGAGTCGCCCTTAAATAGGTAAGAGTTGGCGTGAACAGGTTCAAGTCAATCTGGGGCCTAATGTTGGGGATATTATATGTTGTGTGACCTGCCCTGGTTGGGTCGGGTTACCAGGCGGGCGACTCATCCATTTGGCAATTCAAGCTTTGGCCCAATAAGGTCCAGAAGCCAGATGGCGGTTCAAGATCTTCGTGAAGAGTCGGTCGTTGGGAAGGTCTCCAAGTCTTGGAAAGCACGACGACTTAGAGATAGAAAGGATCATGACTTGTGTAATGGAAAGGACTCTTGTAAACCCTAAGGGCTCGACCTGTATATAAAGGCGAGTCCTGGGGAAGGAGAGGGCAGGTTAGAAATCATCGAGTGCTAGGTCAGGCGAGTTACGCCCTCCTTGTAATCGAAATATCATCAATACAACACAAAGCAGGACGTAGGCTTTTACCTCCTCTCGAGGGGCCGGACCTGGGTAAATCTCTGTCTCGCTCCCGTTCAACCCCTTTGAGTCGCCACCAAGGTGCGATGGCTCCAACACTAAGTCCTTTCACAAGGACATCTGCCGTGAAAAAACCACGACACATTGCTTCTTCATAGTTCCAAGGTTCACCATTGTCCAACAACATGATTTCCATCACAGGGTTGCCGTACCACTCTGGTGCGGAGCGTACCCTTGTGGACCTTCGCGGTTCAGTAGTAACTTGATCCGAAGCTTCATGATCATTATCATTTACTTCCTCTTCAGTTGGTGTAGGCGCCACAGGAACAATTTCCCGCGCTGCGCTACTTTCCGGTTCGAGAGGGGGTGTAATTACCTCATCAAGTTCTACTTTCCTCCCACTTACTTCTTTCGAGAGAAACTCTTTCTCTAGAAAGGTTCTATTCTTGGCAACACTTTTAGAGGTACTCGTAGTGCACCTTTATAGTCACCCAGTTACGTTGTGACATTTGATACACCCAAAGCACTCCTACGGTATCCGGGAGTTGCACAATCTCACGATCGAAGGAAAAGACACTTGACATTAGAAAAGCTTTAGCATATGAATAATACGATCTAGTGCTATGGTTAGGATTTGCTCTTGTCCATCACATCATTCTCCAAATGATGTGATCCCGTTATCAATGACATCTAATGCCCATGATCAGGAAACCATGATCATCTATTGATCAACAAGCTAGCCAACTAGAGGCTTGCTAGGTACACATTGTGATCTATTTATTCACACATGTATTACTGTTTCCTGTTAATACAATTATAGCATGAACAATAGACGATTATCATGAACAAGGAAATATGATAATAACCATTTTATTATTGCCTCCAGGGCATATTTCAAACAGGCTCATGTTCCTACCCGCCCTCCACGGTCGCCCCACACACCGTGTTTTAAATTGAATTCAGATCAAATTTGAGGAAATTGACTCGATTTTGAACGAAATTTAGATGGTTTCATTTATAATTATACAAACTTAAAAAGTACATAAAAACATAAAAACTACGTCGCCACCATCGTCCTTCCGCCGCTAGCCTAGTTCATGACGAGGAGCTGGTAGAAGGCGGTGTAGTCGCCGCCACCGTCCTACGCGTCGTCCTTGCTGCAGCCTTGCCCTGGATCACCGTTGCGGACGGGGGCGGTCTGCGCCCGCGTCTCCTCATTGCCGTTGTCGAGGATGATGACACCGCCCTCTTCGCGATAGCGACGATCTCCTCCAGAGCGTGGCGTTGGCGATTCATCTCCTCCCGAACGTAGTTGTCGCAACACCACTTCAGGTCGGTGTTGAGGTCGGCGGCCATCTCGGGGTGCTCCTGCTTGACGACCACCGGTGGCGTCGCCGGCTCCTTCTATGCTGTAATAGCCCGGAACCGACGCTCCAGAAGATTCCCCTTTTATTCCGTTGCCGCTGTGTGATTAGATTGTTTGTCGCACTCATCATTGCATCATTCGCATCATCTGCGTTACATCGGCACTTTGTCGCCGCCAGTTTTCAAAAACTTGCATCTGTTATTAGTTCTTGGTTCTCTCCATTTTGCCGTTGACCGTTTCGAGGCCAACCACACACACGCGCGCCCGTGGTGTCATTTAAATTTTGTTTTCAAAAGTGCGTATAAACTTTCTCAGATTGGGTTAAAACTTGGCTTGCAGTCTTGTTTAATTGTAGGTAGGACGCCTGCCAAATTTCGTCACAAACGGAGTCCGTTTGATAACCGAACGGTTGACCGTTTGAGCACCGTCATCGGTTTATCGTCGGACGTTTTTTCGGCGTTTCAAAACCTTGTGTCGGGCCGCAAATCTCCCTCTCTTCTCAGCCTAACCTATTCTACACAGTCCAACACCACCCACCTACCCTACCCCTCTGTTTCGGACCGTCCGATCAAGATCCAATGGCCCACAAACAGAGCAAAACCCCCTAACCCCAGCCCCCATTCCTATTTAAACAACCTCCCTGCCTAATTTGGACAGCCAAACCCTCTCTCACCTCGGATCCCGTGCCCAAACCCTACCCGCCGCCACCCACAACCAGTCATCGCGCGGGCCCGCCCAAGCCCATCGCAGGCCCGCCCGCGGCCCGAACCACAGCTGCCGCCCCCGAGCGCTCCAGATCGGGAGAGGAGCTCCCGATCCAGAGCACGAGCAGTCGTCGGGAGCCGCGTCCCTGCCGCCAGCGCTGCCCCGCACCACACCGGACTTTGCCGGAGCCAGCTGCACCCGCCGCCATGTTCTCCCCGCCGCCGGAGCTGCCGCCAGCGTCCACAGCCGTCGACCTCGTCCGCAACCATGGCCGCAGCACCTCCAGACCAACCCAAGTTGCCGACCTTTTCTGCTCTGCCCCGCCGCCTATACCTCGCCCTCGCCCAGATCTTGGTCGGATCCGCCCTCCGCCGTCGTTGTGCTGCCTCCTCCGCATCGGAAGCCGTCCTACCGGCGCCCCGTCGATTGCGTGAGCCGCGTTGCCTCCCTTCTCCAGTTTGTGCAGGGGAAGGTGCTGCTCTCCGCATCCACAACCCGTCTGGGCCGACCCCGACCTCATGCCCCGTCTCCCTGTGCAGTGCCAGCGCCAACCCCGACCTCCAAGGGCCCAGTCAGCTACTAGCATGCCAGACCACGCCTCCTCTCGTGCCTCGCGAGCCGGCCCAAATCGCCTCTTTGCAAATGGCGTGAGGCCCATGGTGAGCACCGGTAGCCTCTAACCCTCGCCCTATGCATGCTTTAGTTACACAATGCCGGGGGTACTGTAGGCCCAACTACTGTAGATCCGGCCCGTAGCTATTTTCATTTAACCTACGAATTTGCTAGATTTCAGAAAATTGCATGATTTTAAAACATCCGTAACTTTTAAACCGTGCGTCGGATCAAAATAAGTTAGATATGTAAAACGTGTAGAATTTCATGTAGATTAATATTTTCCAACTCTCATGCATATTGAAAACTATTAACGTTGCTCTTTGCCTCGTTTTGTGTAGATGCCATGCTAAATCGGTTTAATTCGTAGCTAGTTAACCCTAGCTCCGTTGGAGATGAGCTATATATGTAAACCAACTAGAATGATGTGTAGAATCACATGATACACCTCTTGCCATGTGTAAATAACATTTAATATTGTCGTGTACGTAAATGAGAGTGAACTAAATAATTCGTATGTGGAGTTTTGTCAATATGCAACTCGTTGCATATTGAGCTTCACTTAATGTGTAGTGTTTGATTGTCGTGAGTTGCCATGCCATGCATTGCATAATTGAAATGGACATGCATCATATTAGGTTATGCATCATATCATGCATGTGTGGTGGTGAATATTATGTGTTGATTCTTGTTTCATGTTTGCTTCTTCTTGATAGAGTTCCGCAAGCGTGTCGGAATGTGAGGATTCGTTCGACATTCGATTTGCTTGCTTCACGGATTCATTATTCTTCCAAACGGGATCACAGGCAAGATGATAATTTCCCTAGATACCATTACTATCATTGCCATGCTAGTTGTCTCGTTTCTTTTGCTATGTCTCGTTGCCTACCACCTTTTTAATATCAGCCTCCCAACATTGCCATGAAAACCTCTAATCTTTACACTACCCAGCAAACCTTGTTTGGCTATGAAATTTTATGTTTATTTATTTTTAAATATATATAAAAAAATACATCAAGAAATAAATTCCAAAAAAGATCAACCGTGGGCCCACAAGGGCGGGGCGAGTGGCCTACCCCCTCCCAAGGCGCGCCCTCCCTGCTTGTGACACTACTTTTGATATATTTACAGGTTTGGAAATTTTAATGTAAGTAAGCATATTTTTTAGTAAGTGACTACAAGTATGTGTAATCAGTTTTCTATCAGTTTTTTTGTACTTCGCATCACTTATCAAGAGGGGCCAAAAGATATCTATGTTCACCAACAGTCCATGGTCCTAGGGTGTGTGTGAAGAAATCCCTTATGAAGAAGAGTAGAAAAGCTTATGCAGCTTCTTTTTAGTATGTAGCTTGTCTTTCATCATTATATATTTGCAAATGAGTTTTTCACAGCACGGTGCACAAGATTGATGATTGAGTACTCATGATGGTTATGAGCATTTCCTATACAAGGTATATTGCAGGTCAAACCTGTAGCTGTTATTGCTGAACTCTACTTGTGATACTCCTCTGATCGTCGATTTCACTTATATGCACATACTTCTAGATCCTTGAATTAATTTTAGACTGGATGTTATTACCTTGGTACTTGTTGTAGGATAAATAATAAGGAGGACGGCATCAAGGTTATAATACGACCATACTGTATGACTCACGGCCCCAGCAGCATGGGTATGTCTTTTATCTGCAGTTCTCCGAAAGTGCTCTTGTGAGCTCGAGCTCATATGCTCTCGGGTGAACAGTAAAATCCGAAAAAATAGTAAAACAACTAAAAAAAATCTAAAATTTTGTGACAAGAAACATTGATGCTTTTCCTACATGCATGCAAAAATTCATAACGGAATCACATTTCTGGAGGCGTAGACAAAAAAACCAAATTGATTCTCCAAAATGCTTCCAAAAACACTATTTTTGAATCATTGATTTTGGTTTTTTTCCCACACCTCCACAAATGTGATTTCATCATGAAATTTTGCACACATATAGAAAAAACATCAATCTTTCATGCCCACAAATTTCAGATTTTTTCGAATTGTTTACTATATGTACTGATTTTACTGTTCATGCGGGAGTATATGACCTACTATTTCCAATGGTAAAAGTTATGTTTTTCCATTTCTTGATTTACTTATACAATATTTCGGTTGCAACGATGAAGTTGGTTGTTTCTTTCCTTTGTTCTTTTTAGAACATAAAGATGAAGTAATGGCAGAACTCCTCCGGTTGGATCCTATCCTCATGCTCATGATGAATTCGACAAGCATTTAGTCCATTGAAGATAGAAGCAAGAAGTATAGTTTATGTCGGTGGATGTAAAAATGTAATATTTTCCAAATGAGTGTTTCTTAACCATTTGAAATGTTAGGAATACTACTGAATGATGTGAAGATACTTACATTAATTTTAATGCAATGTAATTACACTATGATCGGTACAATCCTAAACTTTTGTATATTTGTAATAAATATCTTGAAATTTTCAATTTGTGTATGTGTTGTGCTTCAGTTTCTCTATCATTTTAATAATGACAAGAATCATAATAAAACAATTAATTATTTGAGAAAGTGTGGTAATTTTATTGAATAAATTTTTATTCAATAAAATCTGTACTCAATTTTGTGTTTAATAAAATAAATAAATATATTATTTATGTTGCGATGCTAATATACTAGTGTTACTGATGGAGTTACTAGAGTTACAAACTGTGTTACTAGGGTATTGACAACTATAACTTATAGTGTTACAATATTTGGATATTATGTTACTAGTTTAGTTTCGAAGCTAAAAAATGTGTTACGAATTGTGTTACTATAGTTACAAAAATATGTTACCATCAATATTCTTGGTCTAGGTAGGTATGTTACTATAGGTGTTACTGTGGCTACAATAAGATGTTACCATATTGTTGAGTAACACATAATATGCATGTTACTACAACATAACAGTAACACAATATTTAAAATGTGGTAACAACTCTTATGTGTGATAGTGCACACCTGTTAGTAACATGGTCTAATGGAACATATTCCAAAATGTGTTACTACATGGCGTAGTAACACGTTTTTGGGCCTGTAGTAACATAACACGGTGTTACTAAAGCTCTGTCATGCTGTAGTGTGAAGCCCACGGGGCCCCTTCGGTGTGCGTCCTCTGTTATATGAAGCCATTTGCACTAAAAAAATAAAAGAAAACTTTTGGGACAACGCACCGTCGTCTCGAGGCAAAACCTGGACAGGAACATTTTTGCTCTCCGACGGAGCTATTCCACCAGGAATACTTCCCTCCGGGAGGGGGAAATGGAATCTTTCGTCATCGCCAACACTCCTCTCATCATGGGAGGACTCATCTCCATCAACACATTCACCATATCAAACCCTATATCATCTCTTGTACTTAATTTTTGTCCCAAAACCTTAGATTGGTACCTGTGGGTTGCTAGTAGTGTTGATTCATCATGTGGTTGATGCTAGTTGGTTTAATTGGTGGCAGATCATGATAAGTCTCCAACGTATCTATATTTTTTGATTGTTCCATGTTATAATATTATCATTATAGGATACATTTTGGGATTTATTTGTTGATTCATATTATTTTTTAGCACTAACCTATTAACCTAGTGCAAAGTGCCAGTTGTTGTTTTCTCTATGTTTTTGGCTTTTCAGGTTTATAGTACCAAACGGAGTCCAAATACCATGAATTGTTTTGATGATTTTTTCTGTACCAAAAGAAGACCTAGAAACTTCAGAAGAAGGCCAGGGGCCACACAGAGTCCCCACAAGCCAACGGGGCACGCCTAGGGGGTGGTCATGCCTCGTTAGCTTGTGGGCCACCCCCTCGTCTCCCGCCCTCGTTCTTTAGCTTATGAATTCTCATATATTATGAAAACCCCAAGGGAGCTCACGAAACACTTTTGCGGCCACCGCAAGTCTCTATTCTGCAGTGTGCCCATCTGGAGCCTTGTTCCGGTACCCTACAAGAGGGGGGGTCGATCACGGAGGGCCTCTACATTAACCTTGCTACTCCGATGGTAATGTGTGAGTAGTCTACCATAGACATAGGGTCCATAGCTAGTATCTAGATCTCTCTCTCTCTCTCTCTCTATGTTCTTCAATACAAAGTTCATCGCATCTTTGCGATGATCCATTCGATGTAATCACTTTGTATGGTGCATTTGATGGGATCCGATGCATTGTGGGTTTATGTTCAAATTATTAATGATAAAATATTTGAGTCTTCTCTGAATTATATGATTCCTATTTGCATGATTATTATAGCTTCGTAAATCTCTCCGATCTATTGATTTGGTTTGACCAACTAGATTGATCTATCTTCAGTGTGAGGGCTGCATTGTAGTGGGCTCAATCTAGCGGTGCTCTATATCCTAGTGACATAAAGGGACACTCCTTTGTATTGTTGCCACTAAAGATAAAAAAATGGGGTTGATTCATATTAATTGAGTTTTCTTTGTCTACATCATGTCATTGTTCTCCAAGCATTACTTTGTTTTACTTAATACTATAGATCCATGTTGGATAGCGGTCGATGGGTGGAGTAATAGTAATAGATGGAGGTGATAACCCACGAGTATAGGGGGTCGCAACAGTTTTTGAGGGTAGCGTATTCAACCCAAATTTATTGATTCGACACAAGGGGAGCCAAAGAATATCCTCGAGTATTAGCAGCTGAGTTGTCAATTCAACAAAACCTGAAATACTTAATATCTGCAACAAAGTAGTATGAAAGTAACGGTAACGGCGACAAACGTAACAGTAGCAGTTTTGTAGTGATCGTAACAATAGCAAAGGAAAAGTAACTTAGCAAAGACCAATATGTGGAAAGCTCATAGGCAATGGATCAGTGATGTATAATTATGTTGGATGACATTCATCATGTAATAGTCATAATATAGGGTGATACAGAACTAGCTCCAGTTCATCAATGTAATGTAGGCATGTATTTCATATATAGTCATACATGCTTGTGGAAAAGAACTTGCATGGCATCTTTTGTCCTACCCTCCCATGGCAGCGGGGTCCTAATGGAAACTAAGGGATATTAAGGCCTCCTTTTAATAGAGAACTGGACCAAAGCATTAGCACTTAGTGAATACATGAAGTCCTCAAATTACGGTAATCACCGAAAAGAATTCCAGTTATTGTCACCCTGGGGATGCGGATCATAACTTGTAATAAGTGTCTATAATTGCAAGATAGGATCAAGAACACATATATATTCATGAAAACATAATAGGTTCAGATCTGAAATCATGACACGCGGGCCCTAGTGACAAGCATTAAGCATAGCAAAGTCATAGCAGCATCAATCTTAGAACATAATGGATACTAGGGATCAAACCGTAACAAAACTAACTCGATTACATGATAGATCTCATCCAACCCATCACCGTCCAGCAAGCCTACGATGGAATTACTCACGAATGATGGAGAGCATCATGAAATTGGTGATGAAGGATGGTTGGTGATGACGACGGTGTCGATTTCCCCTCCATGGAGCCCAAATCAGACTCCAAATCTGCCCTCCCAAGGAAGAATAGGAGGTGGCGGCGGCTCTGTATCACAAAACGCGATGAACTCTTCTCTCTGATATTTTCCTCCCCAGATAGGAATACATAGAAGTGGAAACGAGGTCGGTGGAGCCTCGGGGACCCCACAAGCCAGGGGGCACGGTCTATGGGGGGCGCCCTGCAGGCTTGTGGCTAGGGGGTGGCCCCTCTCCGGTAGATTATTTTGCTAGTATTTTTTATTAATTCCAGAAACAGTCTCTATAAATTTTCAGGTCAATCGGAGAAGTTGTATTTCTGCACAAAAATAACACCAAGGCAATTCTGCTGAAAACATCGTCAGTCCTGGTTAGTTCCATTCAAATCATGCAAATTAGAGTCCAGAACAAGGGCAAAAGAGTTTGGAAAAGTAGATACGTTGGAGACGTATCAGCAGGAAGGAGTCGGTCTACTTTCTTATGGACGTGATGCCTATATACACATGATCATTGCCGTGAATAAATATTGCATAACTATGCACTCTTCTATAAATTTGCCAACAGTAATTTGTTTACCATCATATGCCTTCGAGAGAGAGATGTGATACATCTCCGTCGTATCTATATTTTTTGATTGTTTCATGCCAATATTATATAACTTTCACATACTTTTGGCAACTTTTTATATGATTTATGCGATTAACCTATTGATCTAGTGGCAAGTGCCAGTTCCTATTTTTTTGCATTTTTTTGTATCGCAGAAAATCCATATCAAACGAAGTCCAAACGTGATAAAAATTTACGGAGAATTATCTTGGAATTTATGTTATTTTTGGGAGGTGGAATCAACGCAAATGGGGGCCCACAGAGCCCACAACCCACTAGGGCGCGCCACAGGCCCCTGGCGTGCCCTGGTGTCTTGTGCCCTCCTCGAACGTTGGTTGGAGCCCTTCTTTCGCGTAAGAAAGCTAATTTCCGGATAAAAATCGTGTTAAATTTTTAGCCCAATCAGAGTTACGGATCTTCCGGAATATATGAAATGGTGAAACGCTAGAATCTGGGACGGAGAAGAAGCGCGAAACGGAAGGGAACAGAGAGGGAGATCCAATCTAGGAGGGGCTCCCGCCCCTCCGCCGCCATGGAGGCCATGGACCAGAGAGGGAACTCTCTTCCCATCTAGGGGGAGGCCAAGTAAGGATAAGAAGGAGGGGGGCTCTCTCCCCCTCTGTCTCCGTGGCGCCGGAGTGCCGCCGGGGCTAGGATCGCGACGACGATCTACATCCACAACCTTGCTATCGTCAACACTAACTTTCTCCCTCTCTATGCAGCGGTGTAAGACCCCTTCTCCCCATTGTAATCTCTACTTAAACATGGTGCTCAACTCCATATATTATTTCCCAATGATATTTGGCTATCCTTTGATGTTTGAGTAGATCCGTTTGTCCTATGGGTTAATCGTGATCTTGGTTGGTATGATTGTATATTTTATTTATGGTGCTGTCCTACGACGCCCTCCGTATTGCGCAAACGTGAGGGGCCCTGATACGTCCATTTTGCATCATGCTTTTATGTTGATATTTATCGCTTTATGAGCTTTTATTACACTTCACGGTACAATACTTATGCCTTTTCTCTCTTATTTTACAAGGTTTACATGAAGAGGGAGAATGCCAGCAGCTGGAATTCTGGTCTGAAAAGGGAGCAAGTTTGAGATACCTATTCTGTGCAACTCCAAAAGCCGTGAAAATCAACAGGAATTATTTTAGAATTTATAAAAAATACTGGGTGGAAGAAGTACCAGAGGGGAGCCACCAGGAGGCCACAAGCCTGCTAGGCGCGGCCTACCCCCCTGGCCGCGCCTAGCGGGCTTGTGGGCCCCCTGTTGCCCCTCTGGCTCCCATCTTTTGCTATAAGGTGGGTTTCCTTCCAGAAAAAAATCAGGAGGAGGCTTTCCGAAGGAGTCGCCGCCCCCAGGAAGCGGAACTTGAGCAGAACCAATCTAGAGCTCCGACAGGGTTGTCCTGCAGGGGAAACTTCCCTCTCGGAGGGGGAAATCGTCGCCATCATCATCACCAACACTCCTCTCATCGGAGGGGACTCATCACCATCAACATCTTCACCAGCACCATCTCATCTCCAAACCCTAGTTCATCTCTTGTAACCAATCTCCGTCTCGCGACTCCGATTGGTACTTGTAAGGTTGCTAGTAGTGTTAATTACTCTTTGTAGTTGATGCTAGTTGGATTACTCGGTGGAAGATTATATGTTCAGATCCTTGATGCTATTCAATACCTCTCTGGTCATGAACATAATTATGCTTTGTGAGTAGTCACTTTTGTTCCTGAGGACAAGGGATAAGTCTTGCTATAAGTAGTCATGTGAATTTGGTATTCGTTCGATATTTTGATGCATTGTATGTTGTTTTTCCTCTAGTGGTGTTATGTGAACGTCGACTACATAACACTTCACCATTATTTGGGCCTAGAGGAAGGCATTGGGAAGTAATAAGTAGATGATGGGTTGCTAGAGTGACAGAAGCTTAAACCCTAGTTTATGCGTTGCTTCGTAAGGGGCTGATTTGGATCCACTAGTTTAATGCTATGGTTAGACTTAGTCTTAATTCTTCTTTCGTAGTTGCGGATGCTTGTGAGAGGGGTTTATCATAAGTGGGATGTTTGTCGAAGTAAGGGCATAACCCAAGCACTGGTCCACCCACATATCAAACTATGAAAGTAGCGAACACGAATCATATGAACATGATGAAAACTAGCTTGACAGAAATTCCCATGTGTCTTCGGGAGCGTTTCTCCTCCTATAAGAGTTTGTCCAGGTTTGTCCCTTGCTACAAAAGGGATTGGGACACTTTGCTGCACCTTTGTTACTATTGTTACTTGCTACTTGCTACGAATCATCTTACCACACAACTATCTGTTACCGATAATTTCAGTGCTTGCAGAGAATACCTTGCTAAAAACCACTTGTCAGTTCCTTCTGCTCCTCGTTGGGTTCGACACTCTTACTTACCAAAAGGACTACGATAGATCCCCTACACTTGTGGGTCATCAAGACTCTATTATGGCGCCGTTGCTGGGGAGTGAAGCGCCTCTGGTAAGGAAACATTTATATAGTGTTCTGAAATTTATTGTCACTTGTCACTATGGAAACAAATCCTTTGAGGAGCTTGTTCGGGGTATCTTCACCTCGAACGGAAGCACAAGGAGTTGCTCCTCAACCTGCTGCACCTACTGAAAATATTTTTTATGAAATTCCTTCGGTTATGCTAGACAAACTGTTGGCTAATCCTTTTAGAGGAGATGGAACATCACATCCCGACTTGCATCTAATCTATGTAGATGAAGTTTGTGGTTTATTTAAGCTTGCAGGTTTGCTCGAGGATAAGGTAAAGAAGAAGGTATTTCCCTTATCTTTGGGGGATAAAGTATTGACATGGTATAGGCTATGTGATGATACTGGATCATGGAACTACAACCGATTGAAATTGGAATTTCATCAAAAGTTTTATCCTATGCATTTGGTACATCGTGATCGGAATTATATCTATAATGTTTGGCCTCGTGATAGAGAAAGTATCGCTCAAGCTTGGGGGAGGCTTAAATCAATGTTATATTCATGCCCCAACCATGATCTCTCGAGAGAAATTATTATTCAGAACTTTCATGCTCGGCTTTCTCATGATAATCGCACCACGCTTGACACTTCTTGTACCGGTTCTTTTATGAAGAGAGACATTGACTTCAAATGGAATTTATTGGAAACAATTAAACGCAACTCTGAAGATTGGGAGTTTGATGAAGGTAAGGAGTCAGGTATGAATCTTAAGTTCGATTGCGTTAAATCCTTTGTTGAAACAAATACTTTTTGTGATTTTAGCGCTAAATATGGACTTGACTCTGAGATAGTTGATACGTCCATTTTGCATCATGCTTTTATGTTGATATTTATTGCTTTTTGGGCTGTTATATTACTTGTGGTACCATATTTATGCCTTTTCTCTCTTATTTTGCAAGGTTTATTTGAAGAGGGAGAATTCAGGCAGCTGGAATTCTGGACTGGAAAAGAAGCAAATCCTAGTCCACTATTCTGCACATCTCCAAATGCCCTGAAAAGTTATGTGGATTTTTTGGGATTATATAAAAAATACTGGGCGAAAGAACTACCAGAGGAGAGCTGTCAGGGCGCCACAAGCCATGACACCGCCACCCCCTGGTGGCGGAGTGGGGGCTTGTGGGATCCCTGACGGCCCACTAACCCCCCTCTTTTGCTATATGAAGCGTTTGGGTCCGGAAAAAAAATCAGACAGGAGCTTTTTCGTGGTTTCGCCGCCGCCACGAGGCAGAACTTGAGCAGATCCAATCTAGAGCTCCAGCAGGGCGATCCTGCCGGGGAAACTTCCCTCCCGGAGGGGGAAATCGTTGCCATTGTCATCACCAACACTCCTCTCGTCGGAGGTGAGGCATCTTCATCAACATCTTCATCAGCACCATCTCCTCTCCAATCCCTAGTTCATCTCTTGTAACCAATCTTCATCTCGCAACTCCGATTGGTACTTGTAAGGTTGCTAGTAGTGTTGATTACTCTTTGTAGTTGATGCTAGTTGGATTACTTGGTGGAAGAGTTTATGTTCAGATCCTTGATGCTATTCATTACACCTCTGATCATGATTATGATTATGTTTTGTGAGTAGTTACTTTTGTTCCTGAGGACATGGGACAAGTCATGTTAATAATAGTCATGTGAATTTGATATTCGTTCGGTATTTTGATATGTTGTATGTTGTCTTTTCCTCTAGTGGTGTTATGTGAACGTCGACTACATAACACTTCACCTTATTTGGGCCTAGATGAAGGCATTGGGAAGTAGTAAGTAGATGATGGGTTGCTGGAGTGACACAAGCTTAAACGCCAGTTTATGCGTTGCTTCGTGAGGGGCTGATTTGGATCCACTAGTTTAATGCTATGGTTAGACTTTGTCTTAATTCTTCTTTTGTAGTTGCGGATAATTGCGAGAGAGGTTAATCATAAGTGGGATGCTTGTCCAAGTAAGGGCAGTACCCAAGCACCGGTCCACCCACATATCAAACTATCAAAGTAACAAACGCGAATGATATGAACATGATGAAACTAGCATGACAGAAATTCCCATGTGTCCTCGGGAGCGTTTTTCCTCCTATAAGACTTTGTTCGGGCTTGTCCCTTGCTACAAAAGGGATTGGGCCACTTGCTGCACCGTTGCTACTACTTGTTACTTGTTACCTTTTGCTTGCTACGTTTCACCTCGCTACACAATCACTTGTTACCGCTACTTTCAGCGCTTGCAGTTATTACCTTGCTGAAATCCGTTTATTAGAGCCTTCTGCTCCTCGTTGGGTTCGACACTCTTACTTATCGAAAGGACTACGATTGATCCCCTATACTTGTGGGTCATCAAGACTCTTTTCTGGCGCCGTTGCCGGGGAGTGAAGCGCCTTTGGTAAGTGGAAATTGGTAAGGAAACATTTATATTCTGTGCTGAAATTTATTGTCACTTGTCACTATGGAAATTGTTCCTTTGAGGAGTTTGTTCGGGGTATCTGCACCACGAACGGAAGCACGAGGATTTTTCCTCAACCTGAGGTACCTACTGAAAATATATTTTATGAAATTCCTTCGTGTATGCTTGAGAAACTGCTGGCTAATCCTTTCACAGGAGATGTATCTTCACATCCAGACTTGCATCTGATCTATGTAGATGAAGTTTGTGGTTTATTTAAGCTTGCAGGTTTGCCCGAGGATGAGGTAAAGAAGAAAGTCTTTCCTTTATATTTGAAGGATAAGGCGTTGACATGGTATAGGCTATGCGATGATACTAGATCATGGGGCTACAATCGGTTGAAATTGGAATTTCATCAAAAGTTCTATCCTATGCATTTAGTACATCGTGATCGGAACTTTATTTATAACTTTTGGCCTCGTGACAGGGAAAGCATAGCTCAAGCTTGGGGGAGGCTTAAATCAATGCTATATGCATGCCCCAATCATGAGCTCTCGAGAGAAATCATCACTCAGACTTTTATGCTCGGCTTTCTCATGAAGATCGTACCATGCTTGACACTTCCTGTACCGGTTCTTTTATGAAGAAGGATATTGATCACAAGTGGAATTTATTGGAAAGAATGAAAAGCAACTCTGAAGATTGGGAGCTGGAGGAAGGTAAGGAGTCAGGTATGAATTTCCAGTTTGATTGCGTTAAATCTTTTGTTGAGACAAAAACTTCTAGAGATTTTAGCGCTAAGTATGGACTTGACTCTGAGATAGCAGCTTCTCTATGTGAATCTTTTGCTGCTCATGTTGATCTTCCCAAAGAGAAGTGGTTTAAATATCATCCTCATGTAGAAAGCAACATAGCCAAAACCAATCTAGTTGAAGAGAAAGTCATTGCTTTTAGTGATCCTGTTGTTTCTTGTGCTTACACTGAGAAACCACCATACCCTGCTAGGATAAAGGATTATTCTAAAGCTCCAACTGTGATACGTAGGGGTTACATTAGACCACTTGCACCCCCTGAGGAGATTAGAGTTGGACCTAGTGTTGCTATTATCAAAGATCTCTTAGCCGAAGACATAGCCGGGCATGCTATCGAATTCTATGAGGACTCTGTAGCGACCCGACTCAAGACGAGTCAAGCCTCTGTGTTTCTGTGCCATCCCTGGATCAGTATGCTGGCACACACAGTACATCAATGTATATATCAAGGTGCAATCACATGTAAAATAGCGTAAAACGGATACATACCTTAAATATCTCAACGGAAGCGGTCAAGGGAGTGGAGTCCCAATAAACACCAACGGCAAGTTGAGTGTAGACCGTAACCCTGAATCGTACTCTTACTCGTCGAAGAAAAATATCTGCAACATAAGACGTTGCAGCCGTGTAGGTCAGCATATTGAATATGCCGGCAAGTCACATAAGAGAGGGGTAAAATGTCATCTATACTATATGCATATATGGCAGGTGGGGTTATAAGTTTTAGCGTAAAGCAAATTTTTCTCCTACAACAAGAGAGGGCTAAAAGAAAAATGTTACTACATTGTTGGTTGTTAACGAGATGGTTCCGCCAACCAGTTCTCGTACCCGAGTTGTCAATAGTTACCCTCATCAAATATATTTAATGGTGTTGAGAAATCCAGATAACTTCAGTTCCTTTGGCTCAAGTTGTCCATGACCGTGGACACGGCTAATCGATTAGGTTTGAGTACTCTGCAGAGTTTTGCACACGTTCCCCACAAGATTTGATCGCCTCCGTGTATGTCCTCGCACTTCAGGGTGTTTGAAGACCGGATGATCAAAACATGGTCTTTCAACGGGTCCCTCTGAATCCCTGTCGGTGCCCATCCAATCCTACCGTTCTTCTACATCTGCTAGCATTGCCTGTCCAGAGTCGCCACGTTATCCAACCAAGCTAGAGCCCATAATGACTTGTGGCTGTGCAGGTAAGCCTTGGGTCTTGAAAACATCCGCCCGTCTCTTTGAGCCTGGGTGAAGCTTTCCGCAGGATGTCATGGCCTCTCCAGCATCCCGGGTCATCCACTGGGTTCTCCAGGGAGCCGATCAACCGTCCTTCACCCAGAGTTGCATTGCGTCCGAGATCTTGAAAATCTTGTCTTAACCGGTCTTGATTATTTAATCAACCTCGCATCACTCGTGTTATGCACTCAACCGAAATCCCGTCTACTCAAGCATAGCAATATGAACTTTGTCGTCCCGGGGCCAAGTATCGGGGTTGTTGTGTGCCTACCACATGATACTACAATCTATACTAAAATTTCCAAGTACCTAAGCAGCATGCAAATTTGGGCATAGGATGGTAGAACTACAATGCATAAAACATAGGTGATAGTATGATCAAAGTGACTTGCCTGGTGATGTTGACGAAGAAGAATTTCTCGAGAAAATAACTTGATAGACTACTCGTCACTCTCCGATGAAATCTATATAACAAACATATCATTCACATAAGCACTCATACTAGCAATCATTCTAGCAATCAAAACGAAGAAGAGAGTGAATAAGAATCCGAAAGAAACTTCACTAAAGTCAGGAGTCTTCTACTACATCAAACACTAAATGGTTTTTGTCTAACAGAAAATAAAAACAAGGAACTAAGATATAAATTTAACTAAGATAAAATAAAATATTTTTCACAAAACTATTTGAAAGTATTTCCAAACGGGATTTGAAACAGTGGAGAAACCAATTGCAAGTTACTAAGGAACTAGAATTGATTTCATGATAAGAAATAAAAATAAAAATCAAAACTTGTTGCAAACCTACTGTTAACTAACATAAACAAAACAATAATCTTTCTGAAATAATAAAGAAAATATTTTAAAAACAATTCTAGAAAAGGAATTAGCCGCAATCCTAAAAGAGGTGAAACAGAAATTGTTTCACCAGAAACAGTGAGCTAAAGTACTCAAACAAATCTGAAATTTTTACCACTGATAAATAAGATCACTAGTGATCAGTAGCAAAAAGAATCAAATTAAAAGATATTTTTAAACTCCTGGAATAAGCAAAACAAGGTTTAAACTAAATATGATCTAATTCAAATTTGAAACTTTCAAACATAGACAAATTATATGTTTTTAAAAACTACATAAAATATGTGAGCTACTGGAAAAAGAATCAACTCCATTGGAGTTGTGGTTCAAAAGTTATGAGCAGAACAAGATTGAAACTATTCTGTTTTTGAACTAAATCTGAAAAAAAAAATGAATAAAAGCTAACTAGTGAACGGGCCACGTGGCGGTCTCTGGTTGGCTAGGGGGTGTGCGCTGCGTAGACTAACCAGCGAATGGCCGAAGTATAAGAAAAAGTTCTCTAGCTAAAAGTTAAGTGAATAAAAACCGGCGGTTTTTTTGTTTAAAACCGAAAGGTTATCCTACTCTAATCTACACCGTTGACTAAGATCTAACGGATAAAAATAGGGGGGAGCTTACAGGGGTGGTCGATACTCCGGCGAGGTCGCCGGCGAGGCCGAGGCGGCGCGGTTGACGGGGGGCGGCTCCGGTGGTCTCCGGCGAGGTCCGAGGGGTCGGGGAGACGGCGACGGTCCTCCTCCGTCAGGTGGTGGTGTCGGAGGGGCAAGGGAGGTGCCGGGGTGAGCTGCGTGGCTCGGGGAGCTTCGGGTGGAGCTCGGCTCCGGTGAGGGTGACGGGCGGCGGGGGGTGGCGAGGGGCTCGAGCTGGGGTGGGGAATGGGCTGCGGTGGTGCTCCCGCGTCAGGTGGTGGCTGCGGCGAGGCGAAGCGGTGCCGGGGTGGGCTGCGGGGCGCCGGGGTGCTTCGGCTCCGGCGAGGGCTCGGGCAGGCGGCGAGGGTGGGGCAGGGCGGCGGCGAGGGTGGGGAACGGGCGAGGAGAGGTCGGGGGCCTCGGGCTTTATAAGGGGAGGAGGGAGGCGCAGAGGGAAGGGAATCGGGGGAGGCAAGGAAGTTTCGGGCATGGTGGCTCGGGGTGGAGAGAGGAAGGAAAGGAGAGAGAGGAAAGGAAGGGGGTGACCGGCAGGGGTGCAGGGGCGCCGCGGGCCCCACTGGCAGAGAGAGAGGGGGTCGGGACAGGCTCGGTCGGCCGAATCCTAAGGGATGCGGTCCCGGGCTAAAAGGCATGGGCCGATTCGGCTATAAAGCGCCGAGGGCGCTTTCCTAATAAAAAAAGATATCCTGCCCGATTTTGCATTTTTTCAAAAACAGAAAGTAAAGATAATAAAAAGGAATAAAATAAAATCCAAATATAGGGGTATTATATACCAAAATTTTCAGAAAAATATCCTCTACTCGATTAACATTTTTCCAAGGCAAAAATAAATACTTCAGAAAAAATTATTTTCACAAAATTGCCTAAAAGAATTATTTTCTTTTGCAAATAATTTTCAAATGACCCTCTAAGTTTTAGGGTTCAAATAACTTTCAAAATGCCCGTGTGTTTGAGGGTCATGTTCCTCCTCTCTATTCTGTTTGACAGAATGTATTTCCCGGCATTTCTTGCACGAAGAAAACAAATAGAAATGCAAAAGAATTCAAATGCAAATATCTCCGTTCAAATTCTTTATAGTTGAAGAAGTCATGTCATCTTCTCTCTTTGCTTTTAAATGATTGAATTTGAATTCATCGGAGAAGGGGAAAATCATTTTATTCCCTCTCATTCAAAAGTTTTTGAAAAGTTTCAAATTTCACACAAGTTTCAATCCCTCAAGGAAACAAACAAACAATCTAATCATTATTTTAACATTCCAAAACTTGGGATGTTACAAACTACCACACTTAAAATGAATCTCGTCCTCGAGATTCGAAGAGGCTAGAAAGAAAGGTTAGGGTTTGGGGGTCTTCTAACAATTCCAATCTCCAGCAAGGTGGGATGCTACCACACTTAAAATGAGAGATACTGGTCCCTCTAAATGCTTTAACGATCCTCTGGGGTTTTGGCAACTGACATCGCACAGTCTTCATATTAAATCCTTTGGTGATGCTCTCCCGTTGATATAAGCTTCTTCCGTCACTGGGTCTTCTTAACTGACAGTCTCGTGGTCAATTCTAAATAGCATATCGATGGTTCTCATGGTGGTCTACCATTCGTGGTTATCCTGCAGAGAGAGGGGTCTTGGTTTCATTCTCACCGTCAAATTTCCTACGCGTGACAACAAGTGCCATGTACATGGGGTGTTCATCATACCATTCTAAGGCTTAAACAAAAGCTTCAAAGAACGTCGTCTCTCTATATGGATAAGTCTCTCAGATTTACCATTCCGAATAGCAAGATAAATGATAAGAGTAAGTCGTCATGGTGATCAATCCATTCCGCACCCAAATCATTTCTCTGTATAAGGTTTAGCGAATCTCGCATTCTAACACTCGGGCATCTTCACAAGCGTTGCAGAATTTCTCTTGTCCACGAACGAAGTTCGGATAATCCATTGGTTCTGCAAGCTGAACGAAACATCTATCGTATCTTCACAACTCTCAGGTTTTCGTATGCTCCTAAGAAAATGTTTGCTGATCCATCATAGCTTCTTCCATAAATCATATGCATTTCATAATCAATCCTTTATTACATCCTTAATTTCTTATCAGAAACTCCAATTCACAAGTACTCTATTACAAATGCTGCATCCACATTGTTCGGTATGGTCGAGCATTTCTGCCAACTTTATTCATCTGCCTCTCTTGGAGGTACTTTAGTTCCACTGGAACTTTCCGAGGTGCTCCTTGAAATCGTCCATCTTTTGCTTCATCATGGTGGTCATGAGCTTCATCTCCATCATCTCCGCACGTACCTCACTCAGGTATTCCTGGGTATGACGGAGTCTTGCTTCAAGTATTTCTCCGATCTGTCGTATGGCTTCCATGGCAGCTTCACGAACAACATCGAAGAAGGTTGCTCGTGGTACACGTGAAATGAAAAAGTATTACCCCATAGTCTTTGGAAAAACTCCTTTCACATGGTGGAGGTGTACTTCCACGTACCAAAGTTCCACTCCATTTTCCACAAATGGGTAGCCTTTGTAGACTGCATCTCCTTCAAGATGAATGTGCTTCATCATGCCCTTCAGGATTTTCGGGTAATCATGCTCACTGGTCAGGGTCATGATCGTTTTTGGGCCCTTGAGGAATGACTCGTAGAGAGTTGTCATCTGCAGGTGTCAGTAAATAGGTACTTAGAGGAATGTATATGTCTCCATGGTAATCATGGTACACTCCTACTCAATGGATCCTGTGGGGTTTACCGATTACTACCACACTTAAAATGAATTATACTCATGCCTGCATAGACCATATTTTCTCATATCCTCATAATTGTTCAGAGATCTTTGTTCGTAGAGAAACAACGCATACATTTTCAACATAGGCAATCATGAGACAATAAATTCCATTAATTCATGATGTTATTACAATCTCAGGGACTTCTGTTACAAAAATTTCACTCCATGATCTTATGAAAAACAAGAGTGCTTCGGATTACACTTATTGCCATGGTCAAAGCTTAACTACTCCATTCTAGCTTTCTTCCTTTGTGGACAATCGCTGGCAAAGTGTCCTGCTTCCTTGCAACAAAAGCAAATGATTTCTGACAAGTCTCGAGGCTTCTTAGCTTCTGCTTTTGCTCCTTGGATTCCGGGCTTCCTTCCTGAGCACATGTATTTGTGGTGGCCAAATTCCATACACTTGTAACATTTGACATGACTCAGGTCTATATCTGCAGAGATTTGGCTCTTCCGAGGGTACTTTTTCTTCTTGCTGGACTCCTTCATTTTGGCCAGTTCTTCTATTTCAAGTGGATCAAACTCCACTTCTTCCGTCGGGAAGTTTCCCAGATACTCTTGGCTTCTCTTCGTGCAGTCCTGTGAATAATGTCCTTCTTCTCCACATGAGTAGCATGCATTGGAGAAAAATCTGGTCAGACCTTGTCCATCAGGGTCTTTAATATTTTCATTCATCATCGGCTCTTCTAGAATTTTCTTCTTGAGTGTTTCCTTCATTGCATCTTTCTGCTGCTTGAGAACTCGTTGCACCTTGGGGTAAATGTGACACTGAGCTGGGTAGTGGGTGGTTCCCTCACAAAGGAAACAAGTCACCTGACTGCTTGGGCACTCCTCAGCTGGGTGATTTTCTTCACAATGAGTGCATCCATCCGTGTGTTCTTCCTGGGTGTGTCCTATTTCTCCACAGATCTTGCAAGCACAAGTCTTCTCCTTCGGATTGTCATAGCACTTATGAATAAGTCGGGATCTTAACAGAGTGTTCTTGAATTCGTCCCAGGTTTCAGCTCCACTAAATCCTTGTATGGCATGATGCATTTTCCACCAGATTGCAGCACTTTGGGTAAAGTACTGGAGAGCGTGTTCCATTTCATACTTCCTTGAGATCAAGTTGCTCCCGAAGTGGTTCTCCATGTTCTGAATCCATATCTCAGCTTCCAGCTGGGTCATTGGTCCAGAGACTACAAGTCCAGCTTCATACTCCATCTGGTAGGGTTGAGGTTTTGTGGATGAGACGGGTAAGAGAGGGAGGGAGATACACACAATACAAACAATATTTTTGAGAATGGGTTTTTATTTTTGGCCGTCAGAAAACACACACCAAAGACGGCTCACAAATCATCGTATCTAACGTTGGTATATAAAAGGGGTTTGGACTTCTAATGGTCATATAATTATTCGGACACTTCAGGGTCTTCGAGTTCTTCGGGTCTTGAGAGTCTACTGTTGGTATAGCTTCAATTCTTCAAACGCGTGGTGAAATCCTCTTTACTTTGAAGTAGAACTCCGTTGATTCTTCATGAGGTCGAAGGGGTAAGGGGATTGTATAACTATTTGAGGTGAGAGAGAACATTTGATGAAATCAGAAGAGATGAGAAATGAAGGATGTTCTTGAAAAATAAATTTTTTTGAGAGATCCTTTCCTAAGAAATTTTCAGTTTCTAGGGTCACATCCTACAGTCAACATGTGCCCTGATACCATTTCTGTAGCGGCCCGACTCAAGACGAGTCAAGCCTGTGTGTTTCTGTGCCATCTCTGGATCAGTATGCTGGCACACACAGTACATCAATGTATATATCAAAGTGCAATCACATGTAAAATAGCGTAAAACGGATATATACCTTAAATATCTCAGCGGAAGCGGTCAAGGGAGTGGAGTCCCAATAAACACCAACGGCAAGTTGAGTGTAGACCGTAACCCTGAATCGTACTCTTACTCGTCGAAGAAAAATATCTGCAACATAAGACGTTGCAGCCGTGTAGGTCAGCATATTGAATATGCCGGCAAGTCACATAAGAGAGGGGTAAAATGTCATCTATACTATATGCATATATGGCAGGTGGGGTTATAAGTTTTAGCGTAAAGCAAATTTTTCTCCTACAACAAGAGAGGGCTAAAAGCAAAATGTTACTACATTGTTGGTTGTTAACGAGATGGTTCCGCCAACCAGTTCTCGTACCCGAGTTGTCAATAGTTACCCTCATCAAATATATTTAATGGTGTTGAGAAATCCAGATAACTTCAGTTCCTTTGGCTCAAGTTGTCCATGACCGTGGACACGGCTAATCGATTAGGTTTGAGTACTCTGCAGAGTTTTGCACACGTTCCCCACAAGATTTGATCGCCTCCGTGTATGTCCTCGCACTTCAGGGTGTTTGAAGACCGGATGATCAAAACATGGTCTTTCAACGGGTCCCTCTGAATCCCTGTCGGTGCCCATCCAATCCTACCGTTATTCTATATCTGCTAGCACTGACTGTCCAGAGTCGCCACGTTGTCCAACCAAGTCAGAGCCCATAATGACTTGTGGCTGTGCAGGTAAGCCTTGGGTCTTGAAAACATCCGCCCGTCTCTTTGAGCCTGGGTGAAGCTTTCCGCAGGATGTCATGGCCTCTCCAGCATCCCGGGTCATCCACTGGGTTCTCCAGGGAGCCGATCAACCTTCCTTCACCCAGAGTTGCATTGCGTCCGAGGTCTTGAAAATCTTGTCTTAACCGGTCTTGATTATTTAATCAACCTCGCATCACTCGTGTTATGCACTCAACCGAAATCCCGTCTACTCAAGCATAGCAATATGAACTTTGTCGTCCCGGGGCCAAGTATCGGGGTTGTTGTGTGCCTACCACATGATACTACAATCTATACTAAAATTTCCAAGTACCTAAGCAGCATGCAAATTTGGGCATAGGATGGTAGAACTACAATGCATAAAACATAGGTGATAGTATGATCAAAGTGACTTTCCTAGTGATGTTGACGAAGAAGAATTTCTCGAGAAAATAACTTGATAGACTACTCGTCACTCTCCGATGAAATCTATATAACAAACATATCATTCACATAAGCACTCATACTAGCAATCATTCTAGCAATCAAAACGAAGAAGAGAGTGAATAAGAATCCGAAAGAAACTTCACTAAAGTCAGGAGTCTTCTACTACATCAAACACTAAATGGTTTTTGTCTAACAGAAAATAAAAACAAGGAACTAAGATATAAATTTAACTAAGATAAAATAAAATATTTTTCACAAAACTATTTGAAAGTATTTCCAAACGGGATTTGAAACAGTGGAGAAACCAATTGCAAGTTACTAAGGAACTAGAATTGATTTCATGATAAGAAATAAAAATAAAAATCAAAACTTGTTGCAAACCTACTGTTAACTAACATAAACAAAACAATAATATTTCTGAAATAATAAAGAAAATATTTTAAAAACAATTCTAGAAAAGGAATTAGCCGCAATCCTAAAAGAGGTGAAACAGAAATTGTTTCACCAGAAACAGTGAGCTAAAATACTCAAACAAATCTGAAATTTTTACCACTGATAAATAAGATCACTAGTGATCAGTAGCAAAAGGAATCAAATTAAAAGATATTTTTAAACTCCTGGAATAAGCAAAACAAGGTTTAAACTAAATCTGATCTAATTCAACTTTGAAACTTTCAAACATATTATATGTTTTTAAAAACTACAGGAAATTTGTGAGCTACTGGAAAAAGAATGAACTTCATTGGAGTTGTGGTTCAAAAGTTATGAGCAGAACAAGATTGAAACTATTCTGTTTTTGAACTAAATCTGAAAAAAACTAGTGAACGGGCCACGTGGCGATCTCTGGTTGGCTAGGGGGTGTGCGCTGCGTAGGCTAACCAGCGAATGGCCGAAGTATAAGAAAAAGTTCTCTGGCTAAAAGTTAAGTGAATAAAAACCGGCGGTTTTTTTGTTTAAAACCGAAAGGTTATCCTACTCTAATCTACACCGTTGACTAAGATCTAACGGATAAAAATAGGGGGGAGCTTACAGGGGTGGTCGATACTCCGCGAGGTCGCCGGCGAGGCCGAGGCGGCGCGGTTGACGGGGGGCGGCTCCGGTGGTCTCCGGCGAGGTCCGAGGGGTCGGGGAGACGGCGGCAGTCCTCCTCCGTCAGGTGGTGGCGTCGGAGGGGCAAGGGAGGCGCCGGGGTGAGCTGCGTGGCTCGGGGAGCTTCGGGAGGAGCTCGGCTCCGGTGAGGGTGACGGGCGGCGGGGGGTGGCGAGGGGCTCAAGCTGGGGTGGGGAATGGGCTGCGGTGGTGCTCCCGCGTCAGGTGGTGGCTGCGGCGAGGCGAAGCGGTGCCGGGGTGGGCTGCGGGGCGCCGGGTGCTTCGGCTCCGGCGAGGGCTCGGGCAGGCGGCGAGGGTGGGGCAGGGCGGCGGCGAGGGTGGGGAACGGGCGAGGAGAGGTCGGGGGCCTCGGGCTTTATAGGGGGAGGAGGGAGGCGCAGAGGGAAGGGAATCGGGGGAGGCAAGGAAGTTTCGGCCATGGTGGCTCGGGGTGGAGAGAGGAAGGAAAGGAGAGAGAGGAAAGGAAGGGGGTGACCGGCAGGGGTGCAGGGGCGCCGCGGGCCCCACTGGCAGAGAGAGAGAGGGGGTCGGGGCAGGCTCGGTCGGCCGGATCCTAAGGGATGCGGTCCCGGGCTAAAAGGCATGGGCCGATTCGGCTATAAAGCGCCCAGGGCGCTTTCCTAATAAAAAAAGATATCCTTCCCGATTTTGCATTTTTTTGAAAAACAGAAAGTAAACATAATAAAAAGGAATAAAATAAAATCCAAATATAGGGGTATTATATACCAAAATTTTCAGAAAAATATCCTCTACTCGATTAACATTTTTCCAAGGCAAAAATAAATACTTCAGAAAAAATTATTTTCACAAAATTGCCTAAAAGAATTATTTTCTTTTGCAAATAATTTTCAAATGACCCTCTAAGTTTTAGGGTTCAAATAACTTTCAAAATGCCCGTGTGTTTGAGGGTCATGTTCCTCCTCTCTATTTTGTTTGACAGAATGTATTTCCCGGCATTTCTTGCACAAAGAAAACAAATAGAAATGCAAAAGAATTCAAATGCAAATATCTCCGTTCAAATTCTTTATAGTTGAAGAAGTCATGTCATCTTCTCTCTTTGCTTTTAAATGATTGAATTTTAATTCACCGGAGAAGGGGAAAGTCATTTTATTCCCTCTCATTCAAAAGTTTTTGAAAAGTTTCAAATTTCACACAAGTTTCAATCACTCAAGCAAACAAACAAACAATCTAATCATTATTTTAACATTCCAAAATTTGGGATGTTACAGACTCCGCTAGAATTGCTAAACCTCACGCGAAAGACAAGAACGGACCTGTAGTTGGCCTGCCCGTTGTTTCTGTCAAGATAGGAGATCACTGTTACCATGGTTTATGTGATATGGGAGCTAGTTTTAGTGCAATACCCCGTTCTCTATATGATGAAATCAAGGATGAGATTGCACCTGCTGAGTTAGAACCCATTGATGTCACTATCACGCTAGCTAATAGAGACACTATTTGCCCTTTGGGAATTGTGAGAGACTTAGAAATCCTGTGTGGTAAGACAAAGTATCCTACTGATTTCCTCGTCCTTGGTACTGCACAAGATAGCTTTTGTCCCATCATATTTGGTAGACCCTTTCTCAACACTGTCAATGCTCACATTTATTGCATTAAGAAGACTGTCACCGTAAGTTTCGAGGGTGTGTCTCATGAATTTAACTTCTGCAAGTTTGGAAGACAACCCCATGAAAGAGAGTCGTCTGGTAGAGATGAAATTATTGCTCTTGCCTCTATTGCCGTACCTCCTACGGATCCTTTAGAGCAATATCTTCTTGAGCATGAAAATGATATGCATATGGAGGAGAGAGATGAGATAGATAAAATTGTCTTAGAACAATATCCTATTCTCAAGAATAATCTTCCCGTTGAACTGCTTGGGGATCCTCCCCCACCAAAGGGTGATCCTATGTTCGAGGTTAAACAGTTTCCTGATACTCTTACGTATGCCTATCTTGATGAGAAGGAGATATGTCCTGTCATTATTAGTGCCCTCCTTTCAGAGAACGAAGAGAAGAAGTTACTAAGAACTCTGAGGAAGCACCGTGCTGCTATTGGATATACTCTTGATGATCTTAAGGGTATTAGTCCTACTCTATGTTAGTACAAGATTAAAACCGATCCTGACTTTAAACCAGTTGCTGATCATCAAAGGAGATTAAATCCTAAGATGAAAGAGGTCGTTAGAAAAGAAATATTAAAGCTTCTGGAAGCGGGAATCATTTATCCTGTTGCTCATAGTGATTGGGTAAGTCCAGTACATTGCGTACCTAAGAAGGGAGGTATCACTGTCGTTCCTAATGATAAAGATGAACTAATCCCACAAAGGATTATTACTGGCTATAGGATGGTGATAGACTTCCGGAAACTGAACAATGCAACTAGGAAAGATCATTATCCTTTGTCGTTCATCAACCAAATGCTAGAAAGGCTATCAAAACACACACACTTCTGCTTTCTAGACAGTTATTCAGGTTTCTCGCAAATACCTGTTGCACAATATGATCAAAAGAAAACCACTTTCACCTGCCCTTTCGGTACCTTTGCCTATAGACGTATGCCTTTTGGCTTATGCAATGCACCTGCCACCTTTCAAAGATGTATGATGGCTATATTCTCTGACTTCTGTGAAAAGATTGTCGAAGTTTTCATGGATGACTTCTCCGTTTACGGGTCTTCCTTTGATGATTGCCTCGGCAACCTTGATCGAGTCTTACAGAGATGCGAGGAAACCAACCTCGTCTTGAATTGGGAGAAGTGCCACTTTATGGTTAATGAAGGTATCGTCTTAGGACACAAAATTTCTGAGAGAGGCATTGAAGTTGATAAGGCTAAGGTTGATGCAATTGAGAAAATGCCTTGCCCCACAGATATCAGAGATATACGAAGTTTCCTAGGTCATGCTGGTTTCTATAGAAGGTTCATTAAAGACTTCTCTAAGATTTCTAGGCCTCTTACCAACCTATTGCAGAAGGATGTTCCTTTTGTTTTTGATGAGGATTGTGAGGAAGCCTTCGAAATACTTAAGAAGGCTTTGATAACCGCACCTATTGTTCAACCACCTGACTGGAACTTGCCCTTTGAAATCATGTGCGATGCTAGTGATTATTCTGTTGGTGCTGTTCTAGGACAAAGAGTTGACAAGAAGTTGAATGTTATTCACTATGCTAGTAAAACTCTAGACAGTGCCCAAAGAAACTATGCCACTACGGAAAAGGAATTTTTAGTAGTCGTGTTTGCATGTGAAAAGTTCAGATCTTATATAGTTGACTCCAAAGTCACTATTCACTCTGATCATGCTGCTATTAAGTACCTCATGGAGAAGAAGGACGCTAAGCCTAGGCTGATCAAATGGGTTCTCCTGCTACAGGAATTTGATTTGCACGTCGTTGACCGGAAGGGTGCTGATAACCCTATAGCAGATAACTTGTCTAGGCTAGAGAATGTCCTTGATGACCCACTACCTATTGATGACAACTTTCCCGATGAGCAACTAAATGTCATCCGCACTTCACATAGTGCACCGTGGTATGCAGATTATGCAAACTATATTGTAGCCAAATACATACCACCCAGTTTCACCTATCAGCAAAAGAAGAAATTCTTCTTTGATTTGAGACACTACTTTTGGGATGATCCTCACCTTTATAAGGAAGGAGTAGATGGTGTTATTAGACGTTGTGTGTCTGAACATGAACAGGGACATATCTTGCAGAAGTGTCATTCCGAAGCCTACGGAGGACACCACGCTGGAGATAGAACTGCCCATAAGGTATTGCAATCAGGTTTCTATTGGCCCACTCTCTTCAAGGATGCCCGTAAGCTTGTCTTGTCTTGTGATGAATGCCAAAGAATAGGGAACATCAGTAAGCGGCAGGAAATGCCTATGAACTATTCACTTGTCATTGAACCATTTGATGTCTGGGGCTTTGATTATATGGCACCCTTCCCGAGTTCCAATGGGTACACTCACATCTTAGTTGCTGTGGATTACGTTACTAAGTGGGTAGAGGCTATCCCCACTAAAAATGCTGATCACCACACCTCTATTAAGATGCTTAAAGAAGTCATATTCCCAAGATTTGGAGTCCCTAGATACTTGATGACTGATGGTGGTTCACACTTCATTCATGGTGTTTTCCGCAAGATGCTAGCTAAGTATGATGTCAACCATAGAGTTGCATCTCCTTATCATCCTCAGTCTAGTGGTCAAGTGGAGTTGAGTAATAGGGAGATCAAGTTGATCTTACAAAATACCGTCAATAGATCTCGAAAGAACTGGTCTAGCAAACTTGACGATGCACTATGGGCCTATAGGACTGCTTATAAGAATCCCATGGGCATGTCACCGTATAAAATGGTTTACGGTAAGGCCTCTCATTTACCTCTTGAGCTGGAACACAAAGCTTATTGGGCAATCAAAGAGCTCAACTTTGATTTCAAACTTGCCGGTGAGAAGCGGTTGTTTGATATCAACTCGTTAGATGAATGGAGAGCCCAGGCATATGAGAATGCCAGGTTGTTCAAGGAAAAGGTTAAGAGATGGCACGACAAACGAATACAGAAACGAGAGTTCAATGTAGGTGATTATGTCTTGCTATACAATTCTCGTTTGAGATTCTTTGCAGGCAAGCTTCTCTCTAAATGGGAAGGTCCCTATGTTATCGAGGAAGTATATCGTTCCGGTGCCATCAAAATCAATAACACGGAAGGAAATTTTCCTAGAGTGGTAAATGGGCAAAGAATCAAGCATTACATCTCTGGTACTCCCATAAATGTTGAGACCAATATCATCAATGTCATAACTCCAGAGGAGTACATAAGGGATGTTTATCAGCCTGTTTCAGACCTTGAAAACAAAGATGTATCTGTTTCGATAAGAAATTGGACTCCGATGCTTTTCCAATAGGAAATTTCTTCCGTTTTGGAATTTTTGGAAAATAAGAAAAATAAAAAGCAGTCTGGAGAGCGAACGAGGCGGCCACAAGCCTTGCCACCGCCCCCTACCCCCTGGTGGCGGAGGGCAAGCTTGTGGGCACCTCGTGTGCCTCCCGGACTCCATTTTCTTGTGGAGGACTCCTTCTGGGCCAGAAAAAATCAATATATAGTCGCCCAAAGGTTTTGATCTCCGTATCGCGTAGTTTTCCTCTGTTTTCATTTCGAGCTTGTTTTTGCCGCAGATCTAGGTCAAGATGTCTTCCCAGGATTCAGAGGGGGAGAGCTATGTGGTTGACTACCTTGCTAACCCCAAGGTCTATGGGGACTTGGAACCATATGGCTGGACCACCGATGAGGAAGAGGACTACGAGCCCAAAGGGAAGGAGCAAACGAGTTCCGATGAAGAGGAGGCTCCTCTACCTCAACCTGAAAACACCAATGTGGAGTTCAAGAAGCCAAGCCTCCCTGACCATAGGAAGAAGCCTAAGACCTTGTTTATCCCTTCTCGTTTCTTGCAGGAGAATAAGCAGGAACTTTGCCATAGAGTGTTGAAACTTGAGGAAGAAAATGACGATCTAAGGGAGCAGAACTTTTTGCTCAAGTGGAAATTAGACAAGCTCAAGACTGCTTCAACAACTCCACCACCATCACCACCGAAGGAAGACAACTAAGCATTGGTATGGGCAATCCCCTTGGCTTCTGCCAAGCTTGGGGGAGTTGCCCTGGTATCATATCACCTTTATATCTTTTGCTTTTACCTTTGTTTTAGTTCTTTCCTTTTCAGTTTTTATTTCTTCCCTTAGAGGAATAAGTCTTTAGTGTTTAGTTTGAGTCTTTTGCTTTTGTCTCTCCCCCGATGTATTCGAGCCTACGAGCTATATAATAAAGAGTGTCTTAGTCAAGGGATTTGCTTTGTGACATGATCAAAAGTATGAAAAGAACGATAGCATGAAAGATCATGAGACGATCTTATGGAAAGTGATAACTTCACTTATGACACATATGATGATTGAAACTTGTTGAGAATAAATCAACATAGACCTCAGTCATTGTTGCAATTAATAATAAGTAATAAGGAAAGAGAGGTTCACATATAAATATATCATCTTAGACACTTTTTACAATTGTGAGCACTCACCAAACTATTCATGCCTAGGAGTAGATGTTCGACAAGGAAGACAACATAATGAATTGTGTTTGCTTGGTTCCAAACAATGTTATATGATTAGAGATCCCTTAGCATGTGACGATTGCTTCCACCTCATATTAGCCAAAACTCCCGCACCAAGTAGAGATACTACTTGTGCATCCATAAACCTCCAACCAGTTTTGCCATGAGAGTCCACCATACCTACCTATGGATTGAATAAGATTCTTCAAGTAAGTTGTCATCGGTGCAAGCAATAAAAATTGCTCTCTAATATGTATGATCTATTAGTGTGTGGAAAATAAACTTTGTACGAACTTGTGATGAGGAAGACATAAAAGCGACATACTGCATAATAAAGTTCTTTATCACAGGAGGCAATATAAAGTGACGTTCCTCCGCACTAAGAGGACACACATTCAAACCTCAAAAGCGCATGACAACCTCTGCTTCCCTCTGCGAAGGGCCTATCTTGTACCTTTAATTTTTGCCCTTGTAAGAGTCATGGTGATCATCACCAATTCCCTATTTTTGCCTTTGTCTTGGCTACCATCACATGTTTGGGAAAATCTATATTCATATATCAACTTGGACTTGAGTACTTATGCTTTATTGTTGTTTACTTTACCCTTGAGGTCAATGGTTGGGAGGCAAAACTATAAGCCCCTATCTTCCTCCGTGTCCAGCTGAAACTTTGACACCATGAGTACCACGTGAGTTGTAACAATTGTGGAAAACAAAAGAGATGACTGAGTATGTGGGTTTGCTTTACAAGCTCTTATTTGACTCTTTCTGATGTTGTGATAAATTGCAATTGCTTCAATGACTATGGACTATTGTTGGTTACTTCTCGGTAAGGTTTTTGCTTCATGCTTTGCTTTGTGAAGGAATTGTTACTTTCCCATAAGAATCTTTATGATGTATTGCTGTTCTATGTGTGATCATGATGCCCTCATGTCCGTATTATGTTTTATCGACACCTTCGTCCCTCAACATGTGGACATGTTTATGGAACTTGGTTTTCGCTTGAGGACAAGCAAGGTCTAAGCTTGGGGGAGTTGATACGTCCATTTTGCATCATGCTTTCATGTTGATATTTATTGCTTTTTGGGCTGTTATATCACTTGTGGTACCATATTTATGCCTTTTCTCTCTTATTTTGCAAGGTTTATTTGAAGAGGGAGAATTCAGGCAGCTGGAATTCTGGACTGGAAAAGAAGCAAATCCTAGTCCACTATTCTGCACATCTCCAAATGCCCTGAAAAGTTATGTGGATTTTTTGGGATTATATAAAAAATACTGGGCGAAAGAACTACTAGAGGAGGGCTGCCAGGGCGCCACAAGCCCTGACACCGCCACCCCCTTGGTGGCGGAGTGGGGGCTTGTGGGCTCCCTGATGGCCCACTAGCCCCCCTCTTTTGCTATATGAAGCATCTGGGTCCAGAAAAAATCATACGAGAGCTTTTTTGTGGTTTCGCCGCCGCCACGAGGCGGAACTTAAGCAGATCCAATCTAGAGCTCTGGCAGGACGGTCCTGTCGAGGAAACTTCCCTCCCGGAGGGGGAAATTGTCGCCATCGTCATCACCAACACTCCTCTCGTCGTAGGGGAGGCATCTTCATCAACATCTTCATCAGCACCATCTCCTCTCCAATCCCTAGTTCATCTCTTGTAACCAATCTTCGTCTCGCAACTCCGATTGGTACTTGTAAGGTTGCTAGTAGTGTTGATTACTCTTTGTAGTTGATGCTAGTTGGATTACTTGGTGGAAGAGTTTATGTTCAGATCCTTGATGCTATTCATTACACCTATGATCATGATTATGATTATGTTTTGTGAGTAGTTACTTTTGTTCCTGAGGACATGGGATAAGTCATGTTAATAATAGTCATGTGAATTTGATATTCGTTCGGTATTTTGATATGTTGTATTTTGTCTTTTCCTCTAGTGGTGTTATGTGAACGTCGACTACATAACACTTAACCTTATTTGGGCCTAGAGGAAGGCATTGGGAAGTAGTAAGTAGATGATGGGTTGCTCGAGTGACAGAAGTTTAAACCCAGTCTATACGTTGCTTCGTGAGGGGCTGATTTGGATCCACTAGTTTAATGCTGTGGTTAGACTTTGTCTTAATTCTTCTTTTGTAGTTGCGGATGCTTGCGAGAGAGGTTAATAATAAGTGGGATGCTTGTCCAAGTAAGGGCAGTACCCAAGCACCGGTCCACCCACATATCAAACTATCAAAGTAACGAATGCGAATCATATGAACATGATGAAACTAGCATGACAGAAATTCCCGTGTCTCCTCGGGAGCGTTTTTCCTCCTATAAGACTTTGTTCAGGCTTGTCCCTTGCTACAAAAGGGATTGGGCCACTTGTTGCACCGTTGCTACTACTTGTTACTTGTTACTTTTTGCTTGCTACGTTTCCCCTCGCTACACAATCACTTGTTACCGCTACTTTCAGTGCTTGCAGTTATTACCTTGTTGAAATCCATTTATCAGAGCCTTCTGCTCCTCGTTGGGTTCGACACTCTTACTTATCGACAGGACTACGATTGATCCCATATACTTGTGGGTCATCAATAGTAGATTCATTGTGTGAATCATTTTCTGCTCATATTGATCTCCCTAAAGAGAAGTGGTTTAAATATCATCCTCCCTTAGAAGTCAATGTAGTTAAACCCAATCCAGTTGAAGAGAAAGTCATTGCTTATAATGATCCTATTGTTCCTAGTGCTTACATTAAGAGACCCTCTTTCCCTGTTAGAATAAAGGATCATTCTAAAGTTTCAACTGTGATGCGTAGGGGCTACATTAGAACACCTACACCCCTTAGCAAATTAGAGTTGAACCTAGCATTGCTATTATCAAAGACCTCCTGTCCGACAATGTTGATGGCCATGATATTCACTTGTGTGAAGATGCTGCTAGAATTGCTAATCCTCATGCTAGAGACAAACATAGGCCTGTTGTTGGCACGCCTGTTGTTTCTGTTAAGATAGGAGATCATTGTTATCATGGTTTATGTGACATGGGTGCTAGTGTTAGTGCAATACCTCAATCTTTATATGATGAAATTAAAGACGAGATTGCACCTGTCGAGATGGAACCTATTGATGTCACTATTCAGCTTGCCAATAGAGATACTATTTGCCCTTTGAGAATTGTTAGAGATGTTGAAGTCTTGTGTGGTAGAACTAAGTATCCTACTGATTTTCTTGTTCTTTCTACCACACAAGATAGCTTTTGTCCCATCATATTTGGCAGACCTTTCCTCAATACTGTCAATGCTCATATTGACTATGAGAAGCAAACTGACACTGTTGCCTTTGAAGGTGTGTCACATAAGTTCAGTTTATCCAAGTTTTGTAGACAACCTCATGAAAATGATATGCATATGGATGAAAGGAATGAGATAGATAGAGTTATCTTTGAACAACATCCTATCCTTAAGAATAATTTGCCTGTTGAACTGCTTGGAGATCCACCCCCACCAAAGGGTGATCATGTGTTCGAGGTTAAACAGTTACCCGGTACTCTTAAGTATGCTTATCTTGATGAAAAGGAGATATATCCTGTTATTATAAGTGCTAGCCTTTCAGAGCATGAAGAAAAGAAGTTATTAAAAACTCCAAGGAAGCACCGTGCTGCTATTGGATATACTCTTGACGATCTTAAGGGCATTAGTCCCACTCTATGCCAGCATAAAATTAAAACCGATCCTGATTCCAAACCAGTTGCCGATCATCAAGGGAGATTAAATCCTAAGATGAAAGAGGTAGTAAAAAAATAAATACTAAAGCTCCTGGAAGCAGGTATTATCTATCATGTTGCTCATAGTGATTGGGTAAGTCGAGTGCATTGCATCCCTAAGAAGGGAGGTATTACCGTTATCCCTAATGATAAAGATGAATTGATCCCACACAGGATTATTACTGGCTATAGGATGGTGATTGATTTTAGGAAATTTAATAAGGCCACTAGGAAAGATCATTACCCTTTGCCTTTTATCGACCAAATGATAGAAAGATTGTCTAAACACACACACTTCTGCTTAAGAGATGGTTATTCTGGTTTCTCCCAAATACCTGTTGCACCATGTGATCAGGAGAAAACCAATTTTACCTGCCCTTTCGGTACCTTTGCTTAAATACGTATGCCTTTTGGCTTATGTAATGCACCTGCTACTTTTCAAAGATGTATGATGGCTATATTCTCTGACTTCTGTGAAAAGATTGTTGAGGTTTTCATGGATGACTTCTCCGTTTACGGGTCTTCTTTTGATAATTGCCTCAGCAACCTTGATCGAGTTTTGCAGAGATGTAAAGATACCAACCTTGTCTTGAATTGGGAGAAGTGCCACTTTATGGTAAATGAAGGCATCGTCTTAGGACATAAAATTTCTGAAAGAGGTATTGAAGTCGATAAGGCTAAGGTTGATGCGATCGAGAAAATGACATGCCCTACAGATATCAAAGGTATAAGAAGTTTCCTTGGTCATGCTGGTTTCCATAGAAGGTTCATTAAGGACTTTTCTAAGATCTCTAGGCCTCTTACCAATCTCTTGCAAAAGGATATTCCTTTTGTTTTTGACGAGATTGTGAGGAAGCCTTGGAAATACTTAAGAAGGCCTTGATAACTGCACCTATTGTTCAACCACCTGATTGGAACTTACCTTTTGAGATTATGTGTGATGCTAGTGATTATGCTATTGGTGTTTTTCTAGGACAAAGAGTTGATAAGAAGTGGAATGTTATTCACTGTGCTAGTAAAACTCTAGACAGTGCCCAAAGAAACTATGCTACTACTGAAAAGGAATTTTTAGCAGTCGTCTTTGCATGTGAAAAGTTCAGATCTTACATTGTTGATTCCAAGGTTACATTTCACACTGATCATGCTGCTATTAAGTACCTCATGGAAAAGAAAGATGCTAAACCTAGACTTATCAAATGGGTTCTATTGCTACAAGAATTTGATTTGCATGTTGTTGATAAGAAGGGTGCTGAGAACCCCGTAGCAGATAACTTGTCTAGGTTGGAGAATGTTCTTGATGACCCACAACCTATTGATGATAGCTTTCCCAATGAGCAATTGAGTGTCATCAATGCTTCACGTAGTACACTTTGGTATGCTGATTATGCAAATTATATTGTTGCCAAATATATACCACCTAGTTTCACATACCAGCAAAAGAAGAAATTCTTCTTTGATTTGAGACATTACTTTTGGGATGATCCTCACCTTTATAAAGAAGGAGTAGATGGTGTTATTAGACGTTGTGTACCTAAGCATGAACAGGGACAGATCCTACAGAAGTGTCACTCCGAGGCTTACGGAGGACACCATGCGGGAGATAGAACTCCACACAGGGTATTGCAATCAGGTTTCTATTGGCCTACTCTCTTCAAAGATGCCCATAAGTTTGTCTTGTCTTGTGATGAATGTTAAAGAATAGGTAATATCAGTAAACATCAGAAAATGCCTATTAATTATTCACTTGTCATTGAACCATTTGATGTTTGGGGTTTTGATTATATGGGACCTTTTCCAAAGTCCAACGGGTATACTCATATCCTAGTTGTTGTTGACTACGTTACTAAGTGGGTAGAAGCTATCCCAACTAGTAGTGCTGATCACAACACCTCTATTAGGATGCTTAAACAAGTTATTTTCTCTAGATTTGGAGTCCCTAGATATTTAATGACTGATGGTGGTTCACATTTTATTCATGGTGCTTTCCGTAAAATGCTTGCTAAGTATGATGTCAACTATAGAATTGCATCTCCCTATCATCCTCAGTCCAATGGTCAAGTAGAGGTAAGTAAGAGAGAGATTAAACTAATTCTGCAAAAGACTGTTAATACGTCTAGAAAGAATTGGTCTAAGAAGCTTGATGATGCACTGTGGGCTTATAGAACTGCTTATAAGAATCCCATGGGCATGTCTCCGTACAAAATGGTTTATGGTAAAGCATGTCATTTACCTCTTGAGCTAGAGCATAAGGCTTATTGGGCAATTAAAGATCTCAACTTTGATTTCAAACTTGCTGGTGAGAAGAGGTTATTTGATATTAGCTCACTTGATGAATGGAGAGCTCAGGCATATGAAAATGCCAAGTTGTTCAAACAAAAAGTTATGAGGTGGCATGATAAAAGGATACAAAAACGTGAGTTCAATGTAGGTGATTATGTCTTGCTATACAATTCTCGTTTAAGATTTTTTGCAGGCAAGCTTCTCTCTAAATGGGAAGGTCCTTACATTGTTGAGGAAGTATATCGTTCCGGTGCCATCAAGATCAACAACACGGAAGGTAATTTTCCGAGAGTGGTAAAAGGGCAATGAATCAAGCATTATATCTCAGGTACTCCCATAAATGTTGAAAGCAATGTTATTAATACCATAACTCCGGAGGAGTACATAAGGGATATTTATCAGAATGTTTCAGACCCCAAAAACGAAGAGGTATGTGATTCGGTAAGTAAACCGACTCCAAAACTTTTCTAGTAGGAATTTTTCTCCATTTTGGAATTTTTAGAAAAATAGAAAAAATTAAAGTAGTCCGGAAAGCGCAAGAGGAGGCGACAAGCCTGCCAGGCGCGGCCTACCCGCCCCTAGCCGCGCCTGGGTGGCTTGTGGGCACCTCGTGTTCCTCCCGGACTCCGTTTTCTTGCGGAGTACTCCTTTTGGTCGGGAAAAATTCATTATATATTCTCCCGAAAGGTCCGACCCTCGTATCATGCAAATATCCTGTGTTTCGTTTCGAGCTGTTGTGCACACTGATCTAGATCGCTATGGATTCCCCAAAAGTTCCGAAGGACAAGTTCTTCGAGAAGGTCATCAATCCCTACCTCGCGGGAGTGCTGCAACACCCTCAATCTATCGAGAAGCGTGAGGGGGTGCTGCACATCCGTGATGTTGAGGGGCCCAAGAAGACCGGAAGCGTGGAGGCTAGGCTCGAAGCAATGGAGCAGCAAGTCTTCAAGTGCCAAGGGATGGTGGAACGCGAACTCACTGTCAACCACATGGTGATCACAGAGTTCACCAACAAGCAGAAGATCGATGCCAATGACATCGGGAAACACCTCTCCAGGCTCTATGATAGAATTGATCACCTCCTAGCCCAGATCTATGACCTGCAGAACCAAAACTGTGAGTATAAGTATAGTTTTAAATCAATACGGTTGGCTGCAGATTTGAGGATTTCGGAGACTCGATCATATTTCCATGATGGAGCACCTATGCCTTGAAAGACGGAGGATCAAACCTAGGTTGCAACAAATCCACCACCATCACCTTCAAAGGAAGACAATTAAGCACGGGTATGGGCAATCCCCTTGGCTTGTGCTAAGCTTGGGGGAGTTGCCCCGGTATCGTATCACTATCTCATCTTTTGCCTTTACCTTTTCTTAGTTTGATACTTTTTGGTTTTATCTTTCTCTAGTAGAATAAAGTTCTTAGTGTTCTAGGCTTGAGTTTTGCTTTGTGTCACCCCAATGTATTCGAGCTCGTGAGTCATATAATAAAGAGTGTTTTAGTTAAGGGCCTTGCTTCATGCCATGATCTAAAGAAAAAATTAATAAAAGAACAAAAGCATGAAAGATCATGTAATGATCTTATGGGAAGTGATGGATTCACATATAAAAAGAATGTTGATTGAAACTTGTTGTGGGTGGACAAACGTAGACCTTGGTCTTGGTTGCAATTAATGGTAAGTAACAAAGAAGGAGAGGTTCACATATAAATATATCATCTTGGGCACAATCTAAGATTGTGAACACTCACTAAACTATTACATGCTTAGAAGTAGATGTTGGACAAGGAAGACAACATAATGAATTGTGTTTGCTTCATTCCGAGCAATGTTATATGACTAGAGATCCCTTAGCATGTGACGATTGCTTCCACCTCATATCAACCAAAACTTCCGCACTAAGTAGAGATACTACTTGTGCATCCATAAACCTTCAACCCAGTTTTGCCATGAGAGTCCACCATACCTACCTATGGATTGAAGAAGATCCCTCAAGTAAGTTGTCATCGATGCAAGCAATACAAATTGCTCCCTAAATATGTATGATCTATTACTGTGTGGAAAATAAGCTTTGTACGAACCTGTGATGAGGAAGACATAAACGCAACGGACTGCATAATAAAGTTCTTTATCACAGGAGGCAATATAAAGTGAAGTTACTTCACACTAAGAGGTCACACATCCAATCTTCAAAAGCGCATGATGATACGTCTCAAACGTATCTATAATTTTTGATGGTTTCATGTTGTTATCTTGTCATCTTTGGATGTTTTATGTACCTTTTATATCTTTTTTGGGACTAACTTATTAATTCAGTGCCAAGTGCCAACTCCTGTTTTTTCTGTGTTTTTGGCTCTTTTCAGATCTGATTTTGGAACGGAGTCCAAACAGAATAAAATCCCCAAAATGATTTTTTCCCGAACGAAAGAAGATCAGGGGGCTTGTGGGCCAAGCCACGAGGGCTACAGGGAGCCCACAAGCCCCCACTCCGCCACCAGGGGGAGGCGGCGGTGGGCAGGCTTGTGGCCTCCCTCGCGCCCCCTTGACCTAGATCTTGCGCCTATATATTCCCTAAAAAACAGAAAAAAAATCAAGGGATCCACGAAAATACTTTTCCACCGCCGCAAGCTTCCGTTTCCGCGAGATCTCATCTGGAGACCCTTCCCGGTGCCCTGCCGGAGGGGACTTTGGAGTTGGAGGGCTTCTTCATCATCATCATTGCCCCTCCAATGACTCGTGAGTAGTTCACTTTAGACCTACGGGTCTGTAGTTAGTAGCTAGATGGCTTCTTCTCTCTCTTGGATCTTCAATACAAAGTTCTCCATGATCTTCATGGAGATCTATCCGATGTAATCTTCTTTGGCGGTGTGTTTGTTGAGATCCGATGAATTGTGGATTTGTGATCAGATTATCTATGATATATATTTGAGTCTTTGCTGATTTCTTATATGCATGATTTGATATCCTTGTAAGTCTCCCCGAGTCTTGGGTTTTGTTTGGCCAACTAGATCTATGATTCTTGCAATGGGAGAAGTGCTTGGTTTTGGGTTCTTACCGTGTGGTGACCTTTCCCAGTGACAGTAGGGGCAGCAAGGCACACACTGTGTAGTTGCCATCAAGGGTAACAAGGTGGGCTCTGTCGTAGATATGAGATTGTCCATCTACATCATGTCATCTTTCTTAAGGCGTTACTCTGTTCTTTTGGACTTAATACACGAGATGCATGCTGGATAGCGATCGACGTGTGGAGTAATAGTAGTAGATGCAGAAAGTATCGGTCTACTTGTTTTGGACGTGATGCCTATAGATATAATCATTGCCATAGATGACGTCACGACTTTGCGCGGTTCTATCAATTGCTCGACAGTAATTTGTTCACCCACCGTCTACTTGCTTTCATGAGAGAAGCCACTAGTAAACACTACGGCCCCCGGGTTTATTCACATCTATCGTTTCACTTTCGCTTTTACTTTGCTTTGTTACTTTGTTGCTTTCAGTTCTCACTTGGCGAACAATCTATAAGGGATTGACAACCCCTTCATAGCGTTGGGAGCAAGCTTTTTGTGTTTGTGCAGGCTCTTGTGATACTCCTTCACTGGATCGATACCTTGGTTCTCAAACTGAGGGAAATACTTACCACCGCTACGCTACATCACCCTTTTTCGCTTCGAGGGAACACCAACACAAGGCTCCAAGGCCACGGGGGAAATCCTTTGCATATTTGCCAAGGAAGTCCCTTAAGGCGTAGCCGTAGCAAAAGGATTCCTCGTGTCGTCGACACACCTATTTCTGGCGCCGTTGGAAGGTCTTTTGTTGCAGTTCTGAAGGACAAGTTCTTCGAGAAGGTCATCAATCCCTACCTCGCGGGAGTGCTGCAACACCCTCAATCTATCGAGAAGCGTGAGGGGGTGCTGCACATCCGTGATGTTGAGGGGCCCAAGAAGACCGGAAGCGTGGAGGCTAGGCTCGAAGCAATGGAGCAGTAAGTCTTCAAGTCCCAAGGGATGGTGGAACGCGGACTAAACGCCAACTAAACGCCAACCACATGATGATCACGGAGTTCACCAACAAGCAGAAGATCGATGCCAATGACATCGGGAAACACCTCTCCAGGCTCTATGACAGAATTGATCACCTCCAAGCCCAGATCTATGACCTGCAGAACCAAAACTGTGAGTATGAGTATAGTTTTAAATCAATAAGGTTGGCTGCAGATTTGAGGATTTCGGAGACTCGATCATATTTCCATGATGGAGCACCTATGCCTTGGAAGACGGAGGATCAAACCCAGGTTGCAACAAATCCACCACCATCACCTTCAAAGGAAGACAATTAAGCACGGGTATGGGCAATCCCCTTGGCTTGTGCTAAGCTTGGGGGAGTTGCCCGGTATCGTATCACTATCTCATCTTTTGCCTTTACTTTTTCTTAGTTTGATAATTTTTGGTTTTATCTTTCTCTAGTAGAATAAAGTTCTTAGTGTTCTAGGCTTGAGTTTTGCTTTGTGTCACCCCCAATGTATTCGAGCTCGTGAGTCATATAATAAAGAGTGTTTTAGTTAAGGGCCTTGCTTCATGCCATGATCTAAAGAAAAAATTAATAAAAGAACAAAAGCATGAAAGATCATGTAATGATCTTATGGGAAGTGATGGATTCACATATAAAAAGAATGTTGATTGAAACTTGTTGTGGGTGGACAAACGTAGACCTTGGTCTTGGTTGCAATTAATGGGAAGTAATAAAGAAGGAGAGTTTCACATATAAATATATCATCTTGGGCACAATCTAAGATTGTGAACACTCACTAAACTATTACATGCTTAGAAGTTGATGTTGGACAAGGAAGACAACATAATGAATTATGTTTGCTTCATTCCGAGCAATGTTATATGACTAGAGATCCCTTACCATGTGACGATTGCTTCCACCTCATATCAGCCAAAACTTCCGCACTAAGTAGAGATACTACTTGTGCATCCATAAACCTTCAACCTAGTTTTGCCATGAGAGTCCACCATACCTACCTATGGATTGAAGAAGATCCCTCAAGTAAGTTGTCATCGATGCAAGCAATAAAAATTCCTCCCTAAATATGTATGATCTATTACTGTGTGGAAAATAAGCTTTGTACGAACCTGTGATGAGGAAGACATAAACGCAACGGACTGCATAATAAAGTTCTTTATCACAGGAGGCAATATAAAGTGAAGTTACTTCACACTAAGAGGTCACACATCCAATCTTCAAAAGCGCATGATGATACGTCTCAAACGTATCTATAATTTTTGATGGTTTCATGTTGTTATCTTGTCATCTTTGGATGTTTTATGTACCTTTTATATCTTTTTTGGGACTAACTTATTAATTCAGTGCCAAGTGCCAACTCCTGTTTTTTCTGTGTTTTTGGCTCTTTTCAGATCTGATTTTGGAACGGAGTCCAAACAGAATAAAATCCCCGAAATGATTTTTTCCCGAACGAAAGAAGATCAGGGGGCTTGTGGGCCAAGCCACGAGGGCTACAGGGAGCCCACAAGCCCCCACTCCGCCACCAGGGGGAGGCGGCGGTGGGCAGGCTTGTGGCCTCCCTCACGCCCCCTTGACCTAGATCTTGCGCCTATATATTCCCTAAAAAACAGAAAAAAAAATCAAGGGATCCACGAAAATACTTTTCCACCGCCGCAAGCTTCCGTTTCCGCGAGATCTCATCTGGAGACCCTTCCCGGTGCCCTGCCGGAGGGGACTTTGGAGTTGGAGGGCTTCTTCATCATCATCATCATCGCCCCTCCAATGACTCGTGAGTAGTTCACTTTAGACATACGGGTCCGTACTTAGTAGCTAGATGGCTTCTTCTCTCTCTTGGATCTTCAATACAAAGTTCTCCATGATCTTCATGGAGATCTATCCGATGTAATCTTCTTTGGCGGTGTGTTTGTTGAGATCCGATGAATTGTGGATTTGTGATCAGATTATCTATGATATATATTTGAGTCTTTGCTGATTTCTTATATGCATGATTTGATATCCTTGTAAGTCTCCCCGAGTCTTGGGTTTTGTTTGGCCAACTAGATCTATGATTCTTGCAATGGGAGAAGTGCTTGGTTTTGGGTTCTTACCGTGTGGTGACCTTTCCCAGTGACAGTAGGGGCAGCAAGGCACACACTGTGTAGTTGCCATCAAGGGTAACAAGGTGGGCTCTGTCGTAGATATGAGATTGTCCATCTACATCATGTCATCTTTCTTAAGGCGTTACTCTGTTCTTTTGGACTTAATACACGAGATGCATGCTGGATAGCGATCGACGTGTGGAGTAATAGTAGTAGATGCAGAAAGTATCGGTCTACTTGTTTTGGACGTGATGCCTATAGATATAATCATTGCCATAGATGACGTCACGACTTTGCGCGGTTCTATCAATTGCTCGACAGTAATTTGTTCACCCACCGTCTACTTGCTTTCATGAGAGAAGCCACTAGTAAACACTACGGCCCCCGGGTCTATTCACATCTATCGTTTCACTTTCGCTTTTACTTTGCTTTGTTACTTTGTTGCTTTCAGTTCTCACTTGTCGAACATCTATAAGGGATTGACAACCCCTTCATAGCATTGGGAGCAAGCTTTTTGTGTTTGTGCAGGCTCTTGTGATACTCCTTCACTGGATCGATACCTTGGTTCTCAAACTGAGGGAAATACTTACCACCGCTACGCTACATCACCCTTTTTCGCTTCGAGGGAACACCAACGCAAGGCTCCAAGGCCACGGGGGAAATCCTTTGCATATTTGCCTAGGAAGTCCCTTAAGGCGTAGCCGTAGCAGAAGGATTCCTGGTGCCCTCGACACACCTATTTCTGGCGCCGTTGGAAGGTCTTTTGTTGCAGTAGCACATGACAACCTCTGCGTCCCTCTGCGAAGGGCCTATCTTGTACCTTTAATTTTTTTTTCTTAAAAGTGTCATGGTGATCGACACCAATTCCTTATTTCGCCTTTATCTTGGCTAACGTCATATGCTAGGGAAAGATATATATTCATATGTCAACTTGGAAGTAAGTATTCATTAATTATTATTGTTGACATTACCCTTGAGCTAAGTAGTTGGGAGGCGAAACTATCAGCCCCTATCTTTCTCTGTGTCCAACTGAAACTTTGATCTCATGAGTACCACGTGAGTTTTAGCAATTGTAGGAGACGAAAGGATGATTGAGTATGCGGATTTGCTTTACAAGCTCTTATTTGACTCTTTCTGACGTTATGATATATTGCAATTGCTTCAATGACTAAAGGCTATTGGTTGTTAATTCTCAATAAGGTTCTTGATCCATACTTTACTTTGTGAAGGAATTATCACTTTAGCATAAGAGTTTATATCACTTTAGCATAAGAGTTTATATCGCTTTAGCATCTAATTATCACTTGAACCATACTTGCATCATGTTTTTATGTTGATATTTATCGCTTCTTTGGCTGTTATTTCACTTCACGGTACAATTCTTATGCCTTTTCTCTCTTATTTTGCAAGGTTTACATGAAGAGGGAGAATGCCGACAACTGGAATTCTGGCCTGAAAGTGGAGCAAAGTTGAGATACCTATTCCGCGCAACCCAAATGCTGAAAAATCAACAAGGATTTTTTTCGGATTTATACAAAATATTGGGCCGAAGAAGTGCCAGAGGGGCGCCAGGGGTTGGCCACAAGCCTGCACGGCGCGGCCACCCCCCAGGCCGCGCCATGAGGGCTTGTGGGCAGCCTGCTGGCCCACTTGCCCCCCCTCTTTTGCTATATGAACGGTTTCGTCCAGGAAAAATCAGGGAGGAGCTTTTTTGTGGATTCGCCGCCGCCACGAGGTGGAACTTGAGCAGAACCAATCTAGAGCTCCGGCAGGACGATCCTGTCGGGGAAACTTCCCTCCCGGAGGGGGAAATCGTCGCCATCGTCATCACCAACATTCCTCTCATCGGAGGGGACTCGTCACCATCAACATCTTCATCAGCACCATCTCATCTCCAAACCCTAGTTCATCACTTGTAACCAATCTCCGTCTCGCAACTCCGATTGGTACTTGTAAGGTTGCTAGTAGTGTTGATTACTCTTTGTAGTTGATGCTAGTTAGATTACTTGGTGGAAGAGTTTATTTTCAGATCCTTGATGCTACTCATTACCTCTCTAGTCATGAATATGATTATGCTTTGTGAGTAGTTAATTTTGTTCCTGAGGACATGGGATAAGTCATGCTATTAGTAGTCATGTGAATTTGGTATTCGTTCGATATTTTTATGTGTTGTATGTTGTTTTTCCTCTAGTGGTGTTATGTGAATGTCGACTACATAACACTTCACCATTATTTGGGCCTAGAGGAAGGCATTGGGAACTAGTAAGTAGATGATGGGTTGCTAGAGTGACAGAAGCTTAAACCCTAGTTTATGCGTTGCTTCGTAAGGGGCTGATTTGGATCCACTAGTTTAATGCTATGGTTAGACTTTGTCTTAATTCTTCTTTCGTAGTTGCGGATGCTTGCGAGAGGGGTTAATCATAAGTGGGATGCTTGTCCAAGTAAGGGCAGTATCCAAACGCCGGTCCACCCACATATCAAACTATCAAAGTAGCGAACGCGAATCATATGAACATGATGAAAACTAGCATGACAGAAATTCCCTTGTGTCCTCGGGAGCGTTTTTCGTCCGATAAGACTTTGTCCAGGCTTGTACCTTGCTACAAAAAGGATTGGGCCACTTTTCTGCAACGTTGCTACTTTTGTTACTTGTTGCTCGCTACGAATCATCTCACCACAAAATCACTTGTTGCCGACAATTTCAGTGCTTGCAGATATTTCCTTACTGAAAACCACTTGTTAGATCCTTCTGCTCCTCGTTGGGTTCGACACTCTTACTTATCGAAAGGACTACGATTGATCCCCTATACTTGTGGGTCATCAAGACTCTTTTCTGGCACCGTTGCCGGGGACTGAAGCGCCTTTGGTAAGTGGAACTTGGTAAGGAAACATTCATATAGTATGCTGAAATTTATTGTCACTTGTCACTATGGATACTAATCCTTTGAGGGGCTTGTTCGGGGTATCTTCACCTCGAACGGAAGCACAAAGAGTTGCTCCTCAACCTGCTGCACCTACTAAAAATATTTGCTTTGAATATCCTTCGGGTATGCTTGAGAAATTGCTGGCTAATCCTTTTACATGAGATGGAACATCACATCCAGACTTGCATCTAATCTATGTAGATGAAGTTTGTGGTTTATTTAAGCTTGCAGGTTTGCCCGAGGATGAGGTCAAGAAGAAGGTCTTTCATTTATCTAAGAAGGATAAGCGTTGACATGAGAAAGCATCGCTCAAGCTTGGGGGAGGCTTAAATCAATGTTATATTCATGCCCCAATCATGAGCTCTCGAGAGAAATTATCATTCAGAACTTCTACGTTCGGCTTTCTCATGATGATCGCACCATGCTTGACACTTCTTGTACCGGTTCTTTTATGAAGAGAGATATTTACTTCAAATGGAATTTATTGGAGAGAATTAAACGCAACTGTGAAGATTGGGAGCTTGAAGAAGGTAGGGAGTCAGGTATGAATTTCACGTTTGATTGCGTTAAATCCTTTGTTGAGACAAATACCTTTAGTGATTTTAGCGCTAAGTATGGACTTGACTCTGAGATAGTAGCTTCATTGTGTGAATCTTTTGCTGCTCATATTGATCTCCCGAAAGAGAAGTGGTTTAAATATCATCCTCCTTTAGAAGTCAATGTAGTTAAACCCACTCCAGTTGAAGAGAAAGTCGTTGCCTATAATGATCCTGTTGTTCCGAGTGCTTACATTGAGAAACCACCTTTCCCTGTTAGGATAAAGGATCATTCTAAAGCTTCAACTGTGATACGTAGAGGCTATATTAGAACACCTACACCCCCTGAGCAAATTAGAGTTGAACCTAGCATTGCTATTATCAAAGATCTTCTGTCCGACGATGTTGAGGGACATAATATTCACTTATATGAAGATGCTGCTAGAATTGCTAAACCTCACGCTAGAGACAAACATAGGCATGTTGTTGGCATGCATGTTGAATCTGTTAAGATAGGAGATCATTGTTATCATGGCTTATGTGACGTGGGTGCTAGTGTTAGTGCAATACCTCAATCCTTATACGATGAAATCAAAGATGAGATTGCACCTGTTGAGATAGAGCCTATTGATGTCACTATTCAACTTGCCAATAGAGATAATATCTGCCCTGTGGGAATTGTTAGGGATGTTGAAGTCTTGTGTGGTAAAATGAAGTATCCTGCTGATTTCCTCGTTCTTGCTACTGCACAAGATATCTTTTGTCCCATCATACTTGGTAGACCTTTTCTCAATACTATCAATGCTCATATTGATTCTGAGAAGCAAACTGTCACTGTTGGCTTTGAAGGTGTGTCCCATGAGTTCAATTTCTCTAACTTTGGTAGGCAACCTCATGAAAAGGAGTTGCCTAGTAGGGATGAAACTATTGCCTTAGCCTCTATTGTCGTGCCTCCTACTGATCCCTTAGAGCAATACTTGCTTGAGCATGAAAATGATATGCATATGGAGGAAAGGGATGAGATAGATAGAGTTGTCTTAGAACAATATCCTATCCTTAAGAATAATCTGCCTGTTGAACTGCTTGGGGATCCACCCCCACCAAAGGGTGATCCTGTGTTTGAGCTTAAACAGTTGCCTGATACCCTTAAGTATGCTTATCTTGATGAAAAAGAGATTTATCCTCTTATTATTAGTGCTAGCCTCTGAGAGCATGAAGAAAAGAAGTTACTAAAAACTCTGAGGAAGCACCGTGCTGCTATTGGATATACTCTTGATGATCTTAAGGGCATTAGTCCTACTCTATGTCAGCACAAGATTAAAACTGATCCTGATTTCAAACCAGTTGTTGATCATCAAAGGAGATTAAATCCTAAGATGAAAGAAGTAGTAAGAAAAGAAATACTAAAGCTCCTGGAAGCAGGTATTATCTATCATGTTGCTCATAGTGATTGGGTGAGTCCGGTGCATTGCGTCCCTAAGAAGGGAGGCATTACCATTGTCCCTAATGGTAAGGATGAATTGATCCCACAGAGGATTATTACTGGCTATGGGATGGTGATCGATTTTAGGAAACTGAATAAAGCCACTAGGAAAGATCATTACCCCCTGCCTTTTATCGACCAAATGCTAGAAAGGTTGTCTAAACACACACACTTCTGCTTTCTAGACGGTTATTCTGGTTTCTCCCAAATACCAGTTGCACAAACTGATCAGGAGAAGACCACTTTCACCTACCCTTTCGGTTCCTTTGCTTATAGACGTATGCCTTTTGTCTTATGTAATGCACCTGCCACCTTTCAAAGATGTATGATGGCTATATTCTCTGAATTTTGTGAAAAGATTGTTGAGGTTTTCATGGATGACTTCTCCGTTTACGGGTCTTCCTTTGATGATTGCCTCAGCAACCTTGATCGAGTCTTGCAGAGATGTAAAGACACCAATCTTGTCTTGAATTGGGAGAAGTGCCACTTTATGGTTAATGAAGGCATCGACTTAGGACATAAAATTTCTGAAAGAGGTATTGAAGTCGATAAGGCTAAGGTTGATGCAATCGAGAAAATGCCATACCCCACAGATATCAAAGGGATAAGAAGTTTCCTTGGTCATGTTGGTTTCTATAAAAGGTTCATCAAAGACTTCTCTAAGATTTCTAGGCCTCTTACCAATCTCTTGCAAAAGGATATTCCTTTTGTTTTTGACGATGATTGTGAGGAAGCCTTCGAAATACTTAAGAGGGCTTTGATAACTGCACCTATTGTTCAACCACCTGATTGGAACTTACCTTTTGAGATCATGTGTGACGCTAGTGATTATGTTGTTGGTGTTGTTCTAGGGCAAAGAGTCGATAAGAAGTTGAATGTTATTCACTATGCTAGTAAAACTCTAGACAGTGCCCAAAGAAACTATGCCACTACGGAGAAGGAATTTTTAGCAGTCGTGTTTGCATGTGAAAAGTTCAGGTCCTACATAGTTGATTCCAAAGTCACTATTCACACTGATCATGCTGCTATTAAGTACCTCATGGAGAAGAAGGACGCTAAACCTAGACTTATCAGATGGGTTCTCTTGCTACAAGAATTTGATTTGCACGTTGTCGACAGAAAGGGTGCTGATAACCCAGTAGCAGATAGCTTGTCTAGGTTGGAGAACGTTCTTCATGACCCACAACCTATTGATGATAGCTTTCCCGATGAGCAACTGAATGTCATCAATGCTTCACGTAGTGCACCGTGGTATGCTGATTATGCAAACTATATCGTTGCCAAATATATACCACCTAGTTTCACATACCAACAAAATAAGAAATTCTTCTTTGACTTGAGACATTACTTTTGGGATGATCCTCACCTTTATAAGGAAGGAGTAGATGGTGTTATTAGAAGTTGTGTAGCTGAACATGAACAGGGACAGATCCTACACAAGTGTCACTCCGAGGCCTACGGAGGACACCATGCGGGAGATAGAACTTCACACAAGGTATTGCAATCAGGTTTCTATTGGCCCACTCTCTTCAAGGATGCCCGTAAATTTGTCTTGTCTTGTCACGAATGTCAAAAAATAGGTAATATTAGCAAACGTCAGGAAATGCCTATGAACTATTCACTTGTCATTGAAACATTTGATGTTTGGGGCGTTGATTATATGGGACCTTTTCCAAAATCCAATGGGTATACCCATGTCCTAGTTGTTGTTGCTTATGTCACTAAGTGGTCAGAAGCTATCCCCACTAGTAGTGCTGATCACAACACCTCTATCAGGATGCTGATAGAAGTTATCTTCCCTAGATTTGGAGTCCCTAGATATCTAATGACCGACGGTGGTTCACACTTCATTCATGGTGCTTTCCGTAAAACGTTTGCTAAGTACGATGTCAACCATAGAATTGCTCTCCCTATCACCCTCAGTCCAGTGGTCAAGTAGAGCTAAGTAATAGAGAGATGAAATTGATTCTGCAAAAGACTGTCAACAGGTCTAGAAAGAATTGGTCTAAGAAGCTCGATGATGCACTGTGGGCTTATAGGACTGCCTATAAGAATCCCATGGGCATGTCTCCGTACAAAATGGTGTATGGGAAAGCATGTCACTTACCTCTTGAGCTAGAGCATAAAGCTTATTGGGCAATCAAAGATCTCAACTTTGATTTCAAACTTGCCGGTGAGAAGAGGTTATTTGATATTAGCTCGCTTGATGAGTGGAGAACTCAGGCATATGAGAATCACAAGCTGTTAAAAGAGAAGGTTAAGAGGTGGCATGATAAGAGGATACAAAAGCATGAGTTCAATGTAGGTGATTATGTCTTGCTATATAACTCTCGTTTAAGATTCTTTGCAGGCAAGCTTCTCTCTAAATGGGAAGGTCCCTATGTTGTTGAGGAAGTATATCGTTCCGGTGCTATCAAGATCAACAACACGGAAGGCAATTGTCCGAGAGTGGTAAATGGGCAGAGAATAAAACATTATATCTCAGGTACTCCCATAAATGTTGAAAGCAATATTATCAATACCATAACTCCGGAAGAATACCTAAGGGATATTTAAAGCCTATTTCAGACTCCAAAAACGAAGAGGTATGTGATTCGGTAAGAAAACATAGTCCAAAACCTTTCCAATAGGAAATTTTCTCCATTTTGGAATATTTGAAAAAATACAAAAATTGGAAGTAGTCCGGAAAGTGCGCGAGGAGGCGACAAGCCTGCACGGCGCGGGCCCACCCCCTGCACGCGCCGTGAGGGCTTGTGGCCACTTCGTGCGCCTCCTGGACTCCGTTTTCGTGCGGGGTACTCCTTCTGGTTTGAAAAAAAAATCATTATATATACTCCCGTTTGGTCTGAGCCCTGCATCACGCGGGTTTCCTGTGTTTTTCGTTTCGAGCCTGCTTTCTGCCGCAGATTTAGAGCAAGATGTCGTCCCAGGAATCTGTGGGAGAGAACAATCTCCGTCAAATCTATGGAGAAGTTTATGCTGATATGAAAAGGATGGAGGTCATGGAGGCTAAGGAAAGGCTACCTAAAGAAACCAAGGGCAAAGCTAAGGAGAAGGATAAGGCATGGGACGAAATGCAATCTGTGCTCAACAAGGAAGAGGTTGAAGAAGTGGATTTCCTCCAACCCTACCTCCACCTACTGTCTCCATTTTTGATTGAACTCTTGAGGTTTTGTAAAACAACTCGTGCTCGTAATACTTGTCTCACTCGTGAAGTTGTTTTGCTGGAAAAATATATCGCGGATCTCCAAGGTATAAATCAAAGATTAATGTCCCTCTTGGAGTCAAAGATTGCAACAACTCCTCCACCTTCACCACCAAAGGAAGACAACTGAGCATTGGTATGGGCAATCCCCTTGGCTTGTGCCAAGCTTGGGGGATTTGCCCCGGTATCGTATCACCATCGCATCTTTTGCCTTTACCTTTGTTTTAAGTTTTCCTTTTCAGTTTTCTTTTTCTCTAGTAGTTTAAAAGTCTTACTGTTTTAGTCTTGAGTTTTGCTTTGTGTCACCCTTGATGTATTCGAGCTCGTGAGCCATATAATAAAGAGTGTCTTAGTTGAAGGGCTTTGCCTCTTGCCATGATCAAAAGAGTGAGAATAGAACAAAAGCATGAAAGATCATGTAATGATCTTATGGGAAGTGATGGCTTCACCTATAAAAAGAATGATGATTGAAACTTGTTGAGGGTAGACAAACTTAGACCTTGGTCATTGTTGCAATTAATAGGAAGTGATAAGGAAAGAGAGGTTCACATATAAATATATCATCTCTGACACCATCTATGATTGTGAACACTCACTAAACTATTACATGCCTAGAAGTAGATGTTGGACAAGGAAGACAACATAATGAATTGTGTTTGCTTGGTTCCGAACAATGTTATATGATTAGAGATCCCTTAGCATGTGACGATTGCTTCCACCTCATATTAGCCAAAACTCCCGCACCAAGTAGAGATACTACTTGTGCATGCATAAACCATCAACCCAGTTTTGCCATGTCAGTCCACCATACCTACCTACGGATTGACTAAGATCCCTCAAGTAAGTTGTCATCGGTGCAAGCAATAAAAATTGCTCTCTAATATGTATGATCTATTAGTGTGTGGAAAATAAGCTTTGTACGAACCTGTGATGAGGAATACATAAAAGCGACAAACTGCATAATAAAGTTCTTTATCACACGAGGCTATATAAAGTGATGTTCCTCCGCACTAAGAGGACACGCATCCAAACCTCAAAAGCGCATGACAACCTCTGCTTCCCTCTGCGAAGGGCCTATCTTGTACCTTTACTTTTCGCCCTTGAAAGAGTCATGGTGATCTTCACCAATTCCCTATTTCGCCTTTGTCTTGGCTAACGTCATATGCTTTGGAAAGATCTATATTCATATGTAAACTTGGAGGTAAGTATTCATGAATTATTATTGCTGACATTACCCTTGAGGTAAACAGTTGGGAGGCAAAACTATAAGCCCCTATCTTTCTCTGTGTCCAGCTGAAACTTTGATCTCATGAGTACCACGTGAGTTGTAGCAATTGTAGAGAATGCAAGAATGATTGAGTATGTGGATTTGCTTTACAAGCTCTTATTTGACTTTTTCTGATGTTGTGATAAATTACAATTGCTTCAATGACTAAAGGCTATCGGTTGTTACTTCTCGGTAAGGTTCTTGATCCATGCTTTACTTTGTGAAGGAATTATCACTTTAGCATGAGAGATTATATGTTGGTATTGTTGTTCTGATCTTGATCATGATGCATGCATGTTCGTATATTGTTTTGTCGACACCTCTCTCCCTAAACATGTGGACATATTTATTGAGCTAGGCTTTCGCTTGAGGACAAGCGAGGTCTAAGCTTGGGGGAGTTGATACGTCCATTTTGCATCATGTTTTCATGTTGATATTTATCGCTTCTTTGGTTGTTATTTCATGATGACCCACAAGTATAGGGGATCAATCGTAGTCCTTTCGATAAGTAAGAGTGTCGAACCCAACGAGGAGCAGAAGGATCTGACAAGTGGTTTTCAGCAAGGAAATATCTGCAAGCACTGAAATTATCGGTAACAAGTGATTGTGTAGTGAGATGATTCGTAGCAAGCAACAAGTAACAAAAGTAGCAACGGTGCAGCAAAGTGGCCCAATCCCTTTAGTAGCAAGGGACAAGCCTGGACAAAGTCTTATAGGAGGAAAAACGCTCCCGAGGACACACGGGAATTTCTGTCATGCTAGTTTCATCATGTTCATATGATTCGCGTTCGTTACTTTGATAGTTTGATATGTGGGTGGACCAAAGCTTGGGTACTGCCCTTACTTGGACAAGCATCCCACTTATGATTAACCCCTCTCGCAAGCATCCGCAACTACGAATGAAGAATTAAGACAAAGTCTAATCATAGCATTAAACTAGTGGATCCAAATCAGCCCCTTACGAAGCAACACATAAACTAGGGTTTAAGCTTCTGTCACTCTAGCAACCCATCATCTACTTACTACTTCCCAATGCCTTCCTCTAGGCCCAAATAATGGTGAAGTGTTATGTAGTCGACGTTCACATAACACCACTAGAGGCAAAACAACATACAACACATCAAATTACCGAACGAATACCAAATTCACATGACTACTATTAGCATGACTTATCCCATGTCCTCAGGAACAAAAGTAACTACTCACAAAGCATAATCATATTCATGACCAGAGAGGTAATGAGTAGCATCAAGGATCTGAACATAAACTCTTCCACCAAGTAATCCAACTAGCATCAACTACCAAGAGTAATCAACACTACTAGCAACCTTACAAGTACCAATCGGAGTCGTGAGATGGAGATTGGTTACAAGTGATGAACTAGGGTTTGGAGATGAGATGGTGCTGATGAATATGTTGATGGTGACGAGCCCCCTCCGATGAGAGCAGTGTTGGTGATGACGATGGCGACGATTTCCCCCTCCGGGAGGGAAGTTTCCTTGGCAGGATCGTCCTGTCGGAGCTCTAGATTGGTTCTACTCAAGTTCCGCTTCGTGGTGGCGGCGAAACCACAAAAAAGCTCATCTCTGATTTTTTTTTCTGGACGAAACCCTTCATATAGCAAAAGAGGGGGCAAGTGGGCCAGCAGGCTGCCCACAAGCTCTCATGGCGCGGCCTTGGGGGGTGGCCGCGTCGTGCAGGCTTGTGGCCACCTGCACGCCCCCCTGGGGTGCTTCTTCGGCCCAGTATTTTTGATAAATCAGGAAAAAAATCCTCGTTGATTTTTACGACGTTTGGAGTTGCGCAGAATAGGTATCTCAACTTTGCTCCACTTTCAGGCCAGAATTCTAGTTGTCGGCATTCTCCCTCTTCATGTAAACCTTGCAAAATAAGAGAGAAAAGGCATAAGAATTGTACCGTGAAGTGAAATAACAGCCAAAGAAGCGATAAATATCAACATGAAAACTTGATGCAAAATGGACGTATCATTTCACTTCACGGTACAATTCTTATGCCTTTTCTCTCTTATGTTGCAAGATTTACATGAAGAGGGAGAATGCCGGAACTGGAATTCTGGCCTGAAAGTGGAGCAAAGTTGAGATACCTATTCTGTGCAACTCCAAACGCCATAAAAATCAACGAGGATTTTTTTTCTGGATTTATAAAAAATGCTGGGCCGAAGAAGTGCCAGAGGGGCGCCAGGGGTTGGCCACTAGCCTGCACGGCGCGGCCACCCCCCCCCCCAGGTCGCGCCATGAGGGCTTGTGGGCAGCCTACTGGCCCACTTCCCCCCCCCCTCTTTTGCAATATGAAGGGTTTCGTCCAGGAAAAAATCAGGGAGGAGCTTTTTCGTTGATTCGCCGCCGCCACGAGGCGGAACTTGAGCAGAACCAATCTAGAGCTCCGGTAGGACGATCGTCTCGGGGAAACTTCCCTCACGAAGGGGTAAATCATCGCCATCGTCATCACCAACGCTCCTCTCATCGGAGGGGACTCGTCACCATCAACATCTTCATCAGCACCATCTCATCTCCAAACCCTAGTTCATCACTTGTAACCAATCTCTATCTCGCGACTCCGATTGGTACTTGTAAGGTTGCTAGTAGTGTTGATTACTCTTTGTAGTTGATGCCAGTTGGATTACTTGGTGGAAGAGTTTATGTTCAGATCCTTTATGCTACTCATTACCTCTCTGGTCATTAATGTGATTATGCTTTGTGAGTAGTTACTTTTGTTGCTGAGGGCATGGGATAAGTCATGCTAATAGTAGTCATGTGAATTTTGTATTAGTTCGATATTTTGATGTGTTGTATGTTGTTTTTCCTCTAGTGGTGTTATGTGAACGTCAACTACATAACACTTCACCATTATTTGGGCCTAGAGGAAGGCATTGGGGAGTAGTATGTAGATGATGGGTTGCTAGAGTGACAGAAGCTTAAACCCTAGTTTATGTGTTGCTTCGTAAGGGGCTGATTTGGATCCACTAGTTTAATGCTATGGTTAGACTTTGTCTTAATTCTTCTTTCGTAGTTGCGGATGCTTGCGAGAGGGGTTAATCATAAGTGGGATGCTTGTCCAAGTAAGGGCAGTACCCAAGTGTCGGTCCACCGACATATCAAACTATGAAAGTAACGAACGCGAATCATATGAACATGATGAAAACGAGCATGACAGAAATTCCCGTGTGTCCTTAGGAGTGATTTTCCTCCTATAAGACTTTGTCCAGGCTTGTCCCTTGCTAAAAAAGGGATTGGGCCACTTTGCTGCACCGTTTCTACTTTTGTTACTTGTTGCTCGCTACGAATCATCTCACCACACAATCACTTGTTACCGACAATTTCGGTGCTTGCAGATATTTCCTTGATGAAAACCACTTGTCAGATCCTTCTGCTCCTCGTTGGGTTCGACACTCTTACTTATCGAAAGGACTACGATTGATCCCCTATACTTGTGGGTCATCAATGCCTGCATGTCTGTATCTTGTTTTGTCGATACATCTATCTCTAAACTTATGTGCGTATCTATTGATCTCGGTTTCCGCTTGAGGACAAGCGAAGTCTCAGCTTGGGGGAGTTGATACGTCCATTTGGCATCATGCTTTTATGTTGATATTTATCGCTTTATGGGCTGTTATTACACTTCACGGTACAATACTTATGCCTTTTCTCTCTTATTTTATAAGGTTTACATGAAGAGGGAGAATGCCGGCAACTGGAGTTCTGGTGTGAAAAGGGAGCAAGTTTGAGATACCTATTCTGCGCAACTCCAAAAGCCGTGAAAATCAACAAGGAATTATTTTGGAATTTATAAAAAATACTGGGCGGAGGAAGTACCAGAGGGGAGCCACCACGAGGCCACAAGCCTGCTAGGCGCGGCCTACCCCCTAGCTGCGCCTAGGGGGCTTGTGGGCCCCCTATTGCCCCTCTGGCTCCCACCTTTTGCTATAAGGAGGGTTTCGTTCCAGAAAAAAAATCAAGAGGACGCTTTCGGGAGGAGTCGCCGCCGCTACGAGGCGGAACTTGAGCAGAACCAATCTAGAGCTCCCGCGGGGTTGTCGTGTCAGGGAAACTTCCCTCCCGGAGGGGGAAATCGTCGCCATCGTCATCACCAACACTCCTCTCATCGGAGGGGACTCATCACCATCAACATCTTCATCAGCACCATCTCATCTCCAAACCTTAGTTCATCTCTTGTAACCAATCTCCGTCTCGCGACTCCGATTGGTACTTGTAAGGTTGCTAGTAGTGTTAATTACTCTTTGTAGTTGAGCTAGTTGGATTACTCGGTGGAAGATTATATGTTCAGATCCTTGATGCTATCCAATAATTCTCTGGTCATGAACATAATTATGCTTTGTGAGTAGTCACGTCTGTTCCCGAGGACATGGGATAATTCTTGCTATAAGTAGTCATGTGAATTTGGTATTCGTTCGATATTTTGATGCGTTGTATGTTATTTTTCCTCTAGTGGTGTTATGTGAACTGCGACTACATAACACTTCACCATTATTTGGGCCTAGAGGAAGGCATTGGGAAGTAATAAGTAGATGATGGGTTGGTAGAGTGACAGAAGCTTAAACCCTAGTTTATGCGTTGCTTCTTAAGGAGCTGATTTGGATCCACTAGTTTAATGCTATGGTTAGACTTAGTCTTAATTCTTCTTTTGTAGTTGCGGATGCTTGCGAGAGGGGTTAATCATAAGTGGGATGTTTGTCCAAGTAAGGGCAGCACCCAAGCACCGGTCCACCCACATATGAAATTATCAAAGTAGCGAAGGCGAATCATATGAACATGATGAAAACTAGCTTGACAGAAATTCCCATGTGTCCTCCGGAGCATTTCTCCCCCTATAAGAGTTTGTCCAGGCTTGTGCCTTGCTACAAAAGGGATTGGGACACTTTGCTGCACCTTTGTTACTATTGTTACTTGCTACTTGCTACGAATCATCTTACCACACAACTATCTGTTACCGATAATTTCAGTGCTTGCAGAGAATACCTTGCTGAAAACCACTTGTCAGTTCCTTCTGCTCCTCGTTGGGTTCGACACTCTTTCTTATCGAAAGGACTACGATAGATCCCCTACACTTGTGGGTCATCAGGCCCCCGCTATAGGATGTTGCTGTATGTTCATGGTTTGCTTATTGTCGGTGTTGCGGGGGTGACAGCAGCCTAAACATGGATAAGTAGGTTATGGCGTATGGGAGTAAAGAGGACTTGATACTTAATGCTATGGTTGGGTTTCACGACCTTAATGATCTTTAGTAGTTGTGGATTCTTGCTAGAGTTCCAATCATAAGTACGTATGATCCAAGCAGAGAAAGCATGTTAGCTCATGCCTCTCCCTCATATAAAATTGCAAGAATGATTACCGGTACTTGTTATCGATTGCCTAGGGACAAATGACTTTCTTGTTCACAAAAGCTATCCACTTTTATTACCTTCAATTTATTCGTAGTTTTATCTCGCAAAGTACTCGTAGTTTTATTCTTGCAAAATAGTTTCATACTTGTTTTAGGTAAAGCAAACGTCAAGTGCGCGTAGAGTTGTATCGGCGGTCGATAGAACTTGAGGGAATATTTGTTCTGCCTTTAGCTCCTCGTTGGGTTCAACACTCTTATTTATCGAAGAAGGCTACAAACTATCCCCTATACTTGTGGGTTATCAAGACCTTTTTCTGGCGTCGTTGCCGGGAAGCAATAGCGTGGGGTGAATATTCTCGTGTGTGCTTGTTTGCTTTATCATGAAGTATTTTTATTTCCCATTCTAAGTTGTTCTCTATCTTTAGTTATGGATATCGAACACGAAACACCAAAAAAATTAGTGGTACTTGCTACTCATGGAGATGGGGAACCTCCTAAAACCCTCGATGCTCGTCATGTGAAAAATATTATGCACTACTTTGATAATCCTGAGAAAACCCCATTCAACATGATAATGGGAGACACGTTGGATCAACATGAATACTTTAGGGATTATCGCTTGACACAAAAAGGGAAATGGTTATGGGATCAAATTGATATGTTCCATTGGTATGCTTGGAATTTATGCCAGAGATACAATTTTACTTGTTGCTCTAGGATGAATGCTCCACACCTTCCCTTTTCATGCAAATTTAATGATAATGAAACCTTGGCTTCTTATGGTAATGGTATATATGATTACTATGATGTGGAACGAATAGAAGAATTTGTTGCTTTTAAGGGTGCTTATGAAGTTGAATCTTTGTTTGAAAAGTTTGAAGATTTTGATGATTCAGTTTATAGACCTGGAAATTTTGCTATCCTTAAATATTGATATGATAATTATAAATACAATTCCGATATTGATGCATTTATTGAGAAAGTCTCCGCTGTCCAAGAAGAGACTAATATTTTGCAGGAGTCTATGGAAGAAGGAATTCATGAAACTGTGAGCTCATTGGATGAAAAAGATGATGAGGAGAGCGAAGAACAAAAGGAGGAAGAGCGGATTGATCACCCGTGCCCACCTTCTAATGAGAGTAACTCTTCAACTCATACATTGTTTAACGTCCCTTCGTTCTTACCAAAGGATGAATGCTATGACAATTGCTATGATCCTGTTGATTCGTTTGAAATATCCCTTTTTGATGATGCTTTCTTTGCTTGTGGACAAGATGCCAATATGAATTATGCTATTGGAGATGAACTTGCTATTGTTCCTTATATTAAGAATGAAATTTTTGCTATTGCACCCATACATGATAATCTTATTATCTTTTTGAATTCTCCAAACTACACTATATCAGAGAAGTTTGCACTTGTTAAAGATTATATTGATGGGTTGCCTTTTACCACTACACATGATGATTTTGATGAATATAATATTCATGTGCTTGATGCTCCTGTTTGTAGTTATTATGAGAGAGGAACTACATCCCCGCCTCTCTATGTTTCCAACACGATAAAATTGCAAGAAACTTCTTATGCTATGTATTGGCCTTTACTTGATGTGCATGAATTGTTGTTGTATGACATGCCGATACATAGGAATAGAATTAGAATTTGTCATTTCTTGATATATGTTGCTTTATTCTCACTACTAAATGCCAAATCGTTGCTAATTAAAATTGGCTTTGATATGCCTTGGGATCCGGGTGGATCCATTACTTGAGCACTTTATGCCTAGCTTAATGGCTTTAAAGAAAGTGCTGCCAGGGAGACAAATCGAAAGTTTTAGAGAGTCATTTAATTTTGTTGAGTGCTTTTATAAAGTTTAAAAACAATAAAATATAGAGGGGAACTTAAAACATCACAAAAATAGAAGCGATTGAGAGGTGATGCATTGGTGAAGTGAGGGTCGACCTTGAACACTTGTGTTCGTGCTCATGAAAACAATGTAGAATTTTTCATGAAGATTCTCACAAAAATAATTATCCCCTTGTACAAATACATTGTATTATAAAAATAATGTGCCAAGATTTGCCTTTAGGATGGGTAGATTGCTTGTTAGTATGTGCGGTGCAGAAACATAAACTTTGGTTGTAGCGCGTGAATTTTCATTTTTTACTGGAACGTAAAAAGGTTCTGAAACTTTTGCAAAGTCTTTATATACAAATGTTTTATTTGTTCATAATTTTTCAGAATTTTTGGAGTACCAGAAGTATGGTAGATGTAAAGATTCCTACAGATTGTCCTGTATAAGACAGATTCTGTTTTTGATGCATTGTTTTGCTTGTTTTGATGAAACTATTGATTTTTACCAGTGGTATGAGCCATGGAAAAGTTATTTTAGAGTAGCTACAATGAAAAAACAAAATATGAATTGGTTTGCAACAGTACTTAGATTAATGATTTTCTTTATTATACTAACGGATCTTACCGAGCTTTCTGTTGAGTTTTGTGTGGATGAAGTGATCAAAGATCAAGGAAGTATCGATATGAGGAGAAGGAGGAGAGGCAAGAGCTCAAGCTTGGGGATTCCCAAGGCACCCCAAGTAAATATTCAAGGAGACTCAAGCGTCTAAGCTTGGGGATGCCCCGAAAGGCATCCCATCTTTCTTTAACAAGTATCGGTATGTTTTCATCTTTGCTTCGTTCATGTGTTATGTGCAAATATTTGAGCATGTTTTGCATTTAATTTTCATTTTTCATTTTATGCACCATGCTGGTATGAGATAGTCCATGGTTGATTTATAGAGTTCTCATTGCACTTCACTTATATCTTTTGAGTATGGCTTTATAGAATGCTTCATGTGCCTCACTTATATCATTTGAAGTTTGGATTGTCTGTTTCTCTTCACATAGAAAACCGTTCTTTGTAGAATGCTCTATTGATTCACTTATACTTATTAGAGCACGATCTTTTGTAGAAATAATTAAACTCTCATGCTTCATTTATATCTATTTAGAGAGTCAACAGGAATTGGTCATTTGCATGGTTAGTAATAAAATCCTACATAAAACTTATGGATCACTGAATATGATATGTTTGATTCCTTGCAATAGTTTTGCAATATAGAGATGGAATATGTGGGAGGTACTAGTAAACGGTTGTGGTTAGTAAGAATATTGGTGTTAAGGTTTGTGATTCCGGAAGCATTGATAACCCACAAGTATAGGGGATCGCAACAGTTTTCGAGGGTAGAGTATTCAACCCAAATTTGTTGATTCGACACAAGGGGAAGCTAAAAAATATTCTCGAGTATTAGCAGTTGAGTTGTCAATTCAACCACACCTGAAAGACTTAGTATCTGCAACAAAGTTTCAGTAGCAAAGTAGTGTGATAGTAACGGTAGCAGCGGTAACAGTAGCAGTAGTGACAGCAGTAGCGGTAACAGTAGCAACAGTGACAACAGTAGTGGCAAAGTAACGTAGCAAGGACCAGTAGGAAAAACTCGTAGGCATTGGATCGGTGATGGATAATTATGCCGGATGACATTCATCATGCAACAGTTATAACATGGGGAGATATGTAACTAGCTCTAGTTCGTCAATGTAATGTAGGCATGTATTCCGTATATAGTCATACGTGCTTATGGAAAAGAACTTGCATGACATCTATTGTCCATCCCTCCCGTGGCAGCGGGGTCCTAATGGAAACTAAGGGGTATTAAGGTTCCCCTTTTAATAGAGAACCGGAACAAAGCATTAGCACTTAGTGAATACATGAACTCCTCATACTATGGTCATCTCCGGGAGTGGTACCGGCTATTGTCACTCTGGGGTTGCCGGGTCATAACACATAGTAGGTGACTACAACTTGCAAGATAGGATCAAGAACACACATATATTGATGAAAACATAATAGGTTCAGATCTGAAATCATGGCACTCGGGCCCTAGTGACAAGCATTAAGCATAGCAAAGTAGTAGCAACATCAATCTCGGAACATAGTGGATACTAGGGATCAATCCCCATCAAAACTAACTCGATTACATGATAGATCTCATCCAACCCATCACCGTCCAGCAAGCCTACGATGAGATTACTCACGAACGGTGAAGAGCATCATGGAATTGGCGATGAAGGATGGTTGGTGATGGCGAAGGCGTCGATTCCCCCTCTCTGGAGCTCAGAACGGACTCCAGATCTGCCCTCCAGAGGAAGAATGGGTGGTGGCGGCAGCTCCATATCGTAAAACACGATGAACTCTTCTCTCTGGGGTTTTTTCGGGCGAGAGAGAATATATAGCTGGAATTGGAGGCGACGGAGCCACGAGGGGCTCACAAGCCTGTCAGGTGTGACCAGGGGGGCGCCTCCTGGGCTTGTGGGCTCCTGGCTCCACGTCTCCAGGTGATTCTTGCGCCAGTATTTTTTATATATTCCACAAAAAATCCTCATAAATTTCCAGGTCATTCCGAGAACTTTTATTTCTGCGCAAAAACAACACCATGGCAATTCTGCTGAAAACAGCGTCAGTCTGGGTTAGTTCCATTCAAATCATGCAAATTAGAGTCCAAAACAAGGGCAAAAGAGTTTGGAAAAGTAGATACGATGGAGACGTATCAACTCCCCCAAGCTTAAAGCCTTGCTTGTCCTCAAGCAATTCAGTTGACAAACTGAAAGAGACAAAAGAAAAACTTTTACGAACTCTGTTTGATCTTGTTGTTGTAATTATGTCTAACTCATATTCTGATTTTTAGCAAGATCATAAGCTAACCACATAAGCAATGACATTTAGGTCTCATGGTAAACTCACATCAATGGCATAATCAACTAGCGAGCAATAATAATGAGTTTCAAATGTCAACATTTCAATCAAAACAATCATAACACAATATGAACAGGTGGTATCTTCCTAGCTCTTTCTGAGACCGCAAAACATAAATGCAGAGCACCTTCAAAGACCAAGAGCTGACTGAACATTGTAATTCATGGCAAAGAAGATCCAGTCACAGTCATACTCAATAACAATTAAAAGCAAAGCATAATAATGACGGAGGTGCTCTCTAATTGGTGCTTTTTGAAAGAAGAGGATGACTCAACAGAAACGTAAACAGATAGGCCCTTCGCAGAGGGAAGCATTGATTTGCAGAGGTGCCAGAGCTCAAGCTTTTAAACAGTGATAAATAATTTTGGGTGGCATGCTTTCATTGTCAACGCGATGACCAAGAATTTTCACCATCTTCCATGCTACACATACTATAGGCGGTTCCCAAACAGAAAAGTAAAGTTTTGACTCCCCCACCACCGATCAATCACACTCCACGACTAGCTGAATCATCGGGTGCCGTCCATACCAAGAACAATCCAGGGGAGTTTTGTTTGCAACTATCTTTTCGATTTGAGCATGGAGCTGTGCATTCCAATTACCGGCCCCTTTCTCGTGAGTGATAGTGAATAAACACGTATCGAGGATAACAGCATGGAAGATACTGATCGCCCCTTGTCACCACATGAGCGGTTCGGGCATGCAAAACAGATTATTACTTGAAGGTTTAGAGAGTGGCACATGCAAATTTACTTGGAACGGAGGTAGATACCGCATATAGGTAGGTATGGTGGACTCATATGGAACAACTTTGGGTTTATGGAAGTGGATGCACAAGTAGTATTCCCTCTTAGTACAAGTGAAGGCTAGCAAAAGACTGGGAAGCGACCAACTAGAGAGCGACAACAGTCATCAAAATGCATTGAAATTAACCAACATTGAGTGCAAGCATGAGTAGGACATAAATCACCATAAACATGAATATCATAGAGGCTATGTTGATTTTGTTTCAACTACATGCGTGAAGATGTGCCAAGTCAAGCCACTTGAATCATTCAAAGGAGGATACCATCCTATCATACTACATCATAATCATCTTGAAATTCATCTTGGCATCCAAGACAAACCATTATACGCTCCTAGCTAATTAAGCATGGCATCAGAAACTATGATCTCTAAGTTGTCATTGCACACATGTTTCTCTCATAACGATGCTGAATTAGGAACGATGAGCTAGTCATATTTACAAAAACAAAATAGATTGAGTTCATACCAGCTTTTCCAGGCTCAGTCACTTCATCATATATCATCATTATTGCCTTTCACTTGCACGACCGAATGATGTGAATCATAATGACAGTGTTCGTGCATTGGACTAAGCTGGAATCTGCAAGCAAACACAAAGGAGAAGACAAAGTAATATGGCTCTTTGACGGATGAACAGATATGCATGTGAGAGCCACTAAACATTTTAACCTGGTCTTCTACCTTGACCCAAAGAAAAAGAAAACTATTTACACGGGAAAGCTCCCAACAAGCAAAAGAAGAACGGGAAATCTTTTTGGGTTTTCTTTTTTAAACACCACTAAGCAAGCTAGAAAGCAAACTTATAACTAATTTTTTTTTGTTTTTCTCAAACTAAACAAACACACGAGAAGAAAGTGAGAAAAGGAAATAAACTAGCATGGATGATACAGTGGCAAGGTGTGAACACCGACTATCAAAGTGAAAGTGTAAGCATGAATATAAAGTCGGTGAGAAACACGTACTCCCCCAAGCTTAGGCTTTTGGCCTAAGTTGGTCTACTCCCATGGCTGGTCCGCGCGATATCCAAAATCATAATGGGGGTTGTACGGGAATGCGGCAGCTACCGCCTGAATAGCTGCCTCACGGAGACGAGCAGCCTTTGCCTCCCTCTCATACTCCTCTGCCTCTCCTCTGGTTATGTAATATCTCTGTTTAACCTGAAAGTCAAAGAAGGCAGGAGCAGGAAGGGTAATATGGAAAACACGATGTCGGTTAAATATTAACTGGTATAGGAGGGATTCATTATCCCTCTCAAGGAACTGATAACGTGTCATAGCGGCCCGATCAAGGAAAGTTGTATGGAGCGAGGGATCTCCTTCGCGGATGGGTACTCCAAGAAAATTTGCTATGCGAGTGGCATAGATCCCACCAAAGAAATCCCCTTCATTAGCATTATTATTTAGCCTCCTCGCGATTATAGCTCCCATGTTGAAACTTCTATCACCCTTACTGCGCTCTTAAGAATACTAAGGTCAGGTGCGCAAAGGTGACAATGCTCAGTCTTGCCGTTAATGCATCTACCTATGAAGAGGGCAAAGTAATGCAAGGCAGGAAAATGAATGCTCCCCATGGTAGCCTGTGTAATATCTCTAGTTTCTCCAACAGTTATACTAGAGAAAAAATCTCTAACCGAAGACTTAGGAGGATCATTGAGACTACCCCAATCAGGTATCTTGCAAATTCTATTAAAATCCTCTAAATCCATGGTATACGATTTTTCATATAGATCAAACAGTATGGATGCGTCACGGCCAACTGAAAATTTGAATCTACGAACAAAAGACGTTTGACTGTTAGGACGACATTTTCTCAACAATTTTAACCTTGTTACTTGGCGCAACCCTAGCCAACCACCACCACTGCAGCCCACCGTCGCCTAGATCTGGCCCTCCCGGCCCAGATGCGGCGTTGTAGCCGAACGACCGCACACCCGCGCCTGCTAGCCTCCGAGAGCTCCACGAAACCCCAACAAGCACCAATCACCTAGCCGCTCCGACAAGTCGCCGATGAGCACATGAGTTCACCTTCGTTGCCTGATCTTCTACCCAGCCTCGGTCACGTCCAGATCCCCGTAGTTCCTCGCCATTCCCATCACTGGAGCACCAGTACCTTGCCTCTCTGCCTCGCAACCACGTCGGAGCCATGTATTGTGCAACGCTGCCAATGGCGTCCTCTAGCTAGCTGCTGGATTGCTTGAGCCTCCCGTGGCTAAATCCGCCGGAACTACCAAGGACGACGGCGTGGATCCTCGGGAATAGGGCGCTAGCATGATTCGGGGAAGGCCAGGATAGGCACGAGGCATAGAGGAGCGATCTAGTGAGGCCGGATCAGTCGGGGCATGGAGGCTTCGGCGACCGGCGGTGGGGCTCAAGGCGCCATGGTCGGGATGGAGGTCAAGGAGGAGCTAGGGAAGGAAGAAGATAGGAAGGTGGATGGTGCGCATGCCCCATAGGTAAGAGAGAGGGAAGTTTATTTTATTTAATTGGGCCCCAAATGTAATTGTAACATGTTTTTTCTTTGATTTTTAACTGTGGTAGTAGGGAGGAGTAAAATGGTCTAGAAAAATGTCTCCCTAACAGTCAAATGCCTTTGATTGGACGGAATTGTGACAGTAAGGCAAAAACATAAGGAGACCAAACGCACTTGGGTAGGACCATGGGTTTTTTAAAATTAGGGACAAATCAGCCGAGTGGGACGCAACTAAGGACACAATATCAATTATCCCAATTTTAAAACAAATACATATGCATTAATCTTTGAAAATCCACAAAGTCACGGTCGTAGTCACGGTTGCACATTGAAATTAAACCTAAAATGTAAACTAAACATAAGCACTAAGACCCTGGATCTGGTCATCGCCGCCATGGCCATGTTCAATCGCCATCGTCCTTGTCCTCATCGTCCATGGTGAGGTTGACGTACATTGGTGGCTCCCAAAGGTGGATTGGCAGCCCCACCGGTAGCTACCAAAGGGGTGCAGGCGGCTCCTATGGCTGGCATTACGGGCGGGCAGGGGTGGTGACCACAACTGTTGTAGTGATGGCGCCACGGCTGGGCACACACAAACGAGGTTGATGTTGCAATCGGTGGGATGCATGGCACCAGGGATGTTCAACTCCACTTTTGCCCCACCAAGTACGGGTTCCAGATGACCTCAACCACCTCCTCGTTCACCTACTTCTTTTGGATGGTGACATTGCTAGCGGCAAACAGTGCCATTATTTCCCCGAGTCTGTCCCACTGCTCCTGCTCGTACTCCCTCTCAGAGTCCTTCATCACCCTCCTTGCCAAGTGCTCCTCCTCTTTAGTGTTCATGGTGAGAGGTGTTGGTGAGGGAGAAAGCGAGGGATAAGACGCTGACGTTAGCCCGCGGATGACCGCACAATCGTGGCGGGCTTGGAGGGCTCACAAGAATGACACACATGTCACGTGGCAGGATATGAACTCGCACTGCAAAGAAAGTTTGCCGGCGCATGTTGTGCTCATCCCGGAACCACGGGTCCGACAAGAGGGAGTCGACGTCCTACCTGCGGTCGACGAGGAGGTGACGCCGAATCTGTGCCCACCGGGGGTTGATCTCCAAGAGGTCGGCCCAGCCACTCGCCGGGATGGCTGACACCGGCACCCAATCCGGTCTCAAATGCCACCAAATGTGAAGGTGAGCATCGGGCTAAGGGAGTGGGGTCGCCGTGTCCTAGTAAAGTCGTCACATGTCTACCTTGACGTACAGAGGATTCTGAAGTGCAACAATGGGAGGGGAAAGGGAGAAGGCATGCGGCAATGTGGAGTTCATGGTGGTGTTCTCCGATGAGGCAGAAGATGACCCAACTTCATGGTCGTGCTTCCCCTTCTTGATGGGGATCCACTTCCACATCCCCATGTTGACGACAAGTGTGGAGCAATGAGGGAGGAGAGGGGAGATGGGCGGCTGATACGTCCATTTTGCATCATGATTTCCACTCTTATTTACAATGTTTAGGAGGGAGGAGAGGGGATATGGGCGGCTAAAACATCCATTTTGCATCATTATGATGGAAATCTTATGCCTTTTCACGCTTAATTTTCAAGATTTACTTGGAGAAGGAAATTGCCGGTAGTTGGAATTCCGGAGCTAAAAGACCTACATGAGGGATAGCTATTCTTCGGAGCTCCAAATGACCTGAAATTTTGCGGAGATTTAATTTTGAATACATAAAAAATACTGGAAGAAGGAAGTGCCACAAAAGAACATCCGTGGGCTCACATCGGCATGGGGCGCTCCCTCCCCCCCTTGTGAAGCCCACGGGGCCTCTCCGGCGCCCATATTTTGCTATATGAAGTCATTTTCCTTAGAATAGAAATAAGAGAATACTTGTGGGACAAAGCATCGCCATCTCTAGGCGGAACCTGGGCAGGACCACCTTTTCTCTCCGATGGAGCGATTCTGTCACGGATACTTCCCTGTGGGAGGGGACAATCGAAGCTTTCATCATCACCAACACTCCTCTCATCGTGGGAGGACTCATCTCCATCAACATATTCACCAGCACCATCTCATCCCAAACCCTAATTCATCTCTTGTATTCAATCATTGTCCCATAACCTCGGATTGATACATGTGGGTTGCTAGTAGTGTTGATTACATTTTATAGTTGATGCTAGTTGGTTTAATTTGTGGAGTATTATATGTTTAGATTGTTAATCATATATTTATATCCTATGATCATGAACATGAATATCCTTTGTGAGTAGTTTTGTTTATTCTTGAGGGCATGGGAGAAGTCTTGTTATAAACTACCATGTGAAGTTGGTATCCGTTCAATATTTTGATGGCATGTATATTGTGCTTCCTCTAGTGGTGTCATGTGAACGTTGACTATAGGACACTTCACCATAATTGGGCCCGGGGGAGGCATTACGGAGTAGTAAGTAGATTATGGGTTGGGGGACTGACAGAAACTTAAACTCTAGTTTATGTACTATTATGTAAAGGGCTCATTTGGGTCCATATGTTTTATGTTATGGTTAAATTTATCTTAATTCTTATTTCATAGTTGTGGATGCTTGCGAGAGAGGGTAATCATAAGCGGCTTGATTTTTGAAGTAAGAACAACACTTTAGCACGGTCCGTCCACATATCAATTTATCAAAGTAGTGAACATGAATCAACTAAAACGTGATAGACATGACTAGTCAAAATTATCGTGTGTTCTCGAGAACGCTTAGCTCACTATAAGAAACACTTTTGGCATGTCCTTTGCATAATAAGGATTATGCTACCTTGCTTCACTTTACTGATTTGTTTACTAGTTACTTGCTATGAAATATCTTGCTATCAAACTATATGTTACCACACTTTTACAATACTTGGAGAGATTATCTTGTTGAAAGCACTTATCAATTTTTTCTGCTTCTTGTTGGATTCGACACTCTTACTTATCTAAAGGACTTTGATTGATCCTCTATACTTTTGGGTCATCCGCGACATTAGGGTTGGGTATGTTGGGCGGCAGTGTGGATGCGGCGAGACTAGTCGGTCCATAGCTTGGCATTAATAAAGGACGGGTGGGAGGGCCGTTAGGAGGCTGACGTGCGGGCCCGACCACTTGTGCGGATTAAATGGCACTGGTGTAGGGGTAGTTGCACGGCCGACATGTGGGCCCAATGGCGAACAAGCATAGTACACGTACGTGTTCATCCAGACTCAGTTTGGATGCAAATTCGACCCATATTTGCATCGGGTTTGGGTCGAGCCGAACACGACCCAGGCAAAAAATGGGTATGCTCCTGCGTGTTCGCCGTTGGTTTTGAACGTTTGGACTAATACAGACATGCCCAGATCAAATGGGGTCGTCCATCGGAGTTGCCCTAAGAGCATCTACAACCGCAATCAACACATCCGGACCCTTAAATCCATACAATAACATGCAAAAGAAAAAAAAAACTAGCATACACTACTTAGGAAAGTTCTAAGACAACACATGTATCACAGACCCTTTGACGAAACTGTGTATGATTTTACATAAAAATGCATATGTGATGTCTTAATATCACACACATTTCAAAAACAAAATTGTGTGTGATGTCGTGCAAATAGTTATTGCAAAAATTGTGTGTGTGATGTTGCTTATTATTGCACATGGTTTTAAAAAAATGTAAATGTGTGTGATTCTTCGTCGGTTTTTACAAATGATGTGTACGTGATGTAGTGTGTCACTGCACACGGTTATTATAATGCAACCGTATGCGATGTCATACACACAATTTTTGTAAAAAAGTGTGTGTGTGATGTAGCATACCATTGTATATGGTGTTAAAAACGAAAACGTATATGATGCCTTGCACACACATTTTACATATATTGTGTATGTGATGTAGTCTATCATCGCACACACTTTCATAAATGAAACCCTGTGTGATGTGTGAAATTATTATTTTTCCAAGAAATAATAGTTTCCGCGGTAAGTTTGAAGGCGGACTAACACTTTCATTTGTCATTTCACTTTGAATTTTTCTTACACTTAATATGCACCATATAATCCTCCATGTCAAAATTTTGCACTTTTTATAGCACATTTTTTATATTTGAGTTGTTAATTGCATTTCTAGTCACTTAATGTATATAATTCAAATTTGAACTACGAATGCATGAAGCGGCACACAAAAAATGATTTGAAAAATTATATTTAGGGTATTGAGTATATTTGTATGCCTAATATGAGAAATGAGTATAAATTCATAACATATATATGCAATAATCAACCACGAACTAGAAGTTTATTGGTATTTAAATTATTAAAATTATAAATGAATTCTAAAAAATATGAAACTTGGCATAGTGCCATGATATGACCTTAGTATGATGTTATAAAATTTTGAGAAGGTTTTACATTTCTTTTAACATACATCCTTTAGAAATCACACAACATCTGAGGAACTATCATTGTTTTGAGAGTGAATGTATCAAGTTGGGGATGAACTAATATTTTCTTTGTCATTTGACCTTGAATATTTTTCTACAATTAAGCTACACCATAGAATCCTCCATATTAAAATTTGGCTCTTTTCGAAGCTAATTTTGTATATTTAAGTCATTAACTATATTTCTAGTCATTTAACACATACATTCAATTTTGAACTACGAATACATTGAACAATATACAAAACTGATCTGAAAAAACATAGTTAGGGCATTGAGTATATGTGGATGCCTCATACACGAAATAAATATAAAATTAAAGTATCTATGTGGAAAGAATCAACCGTGAACATGAAGTTTATTGGTATTCTAATTCCAGAAAATGTTATAAATGAATACGAAACTTGGCAAGGTGTCAATATATGACCTAACTATACTATAGTAAAAAAATTAAAAAGGTTTTCACATTTTCTATGTGTAAATGCAAAAATCTAATTGAACGAAAGCACACATGCGTGCATTGAATTTTTATTGGTGAAGATATTAAAGCCATGAATCAATGGCATGGCATGAATCCATCTGTATACTTCACACCCAAAAAAATACTTAGCCTTATCTCTTCACCACGTACTCTACCACATCCACACATATATCGAGCTAACACTAATCCAACCTCTTGTAGAACCACACACATGATACACACACTTCTTTCATGCCATGACTGGCGGGACAGGCGGCGCCTGCTCCATGCTCCGACTGGGAACAAGCCGTGGCGAGGCGGGGATCACTCAGTGCCACATGGTCGTGTATGAAGCGGGTGCCCTGGACGCCATGAGGCTCGTCGGGCGGCGTAGACGCGGGCACGAGCATAAAGCGGTCGTCCAACTCCGAGAGCTCTATCTGGCGGCACAACTGTTTCAACAGGTTTTGCATCCCGAGAGGCAACGTCATGGAGGCGTAGTTTGTGGCCATGTAAGCTAGCTTTTCGTGCATTTTCTTCAAGAATCCATCCAATAGGCTGGCTGCTAGCTAGCTTGTCAATACTAATCTAATCTTATTTTTGTATGTCTAAGTATAATGTCTCTAGCGATCTAATTTATTCTTGATTTTTCTTATCCATCGAGATTACCCAACACATCAAACCAATCACAAAATTCTCTCTTGTAAAGCCCTGAACTTTCTCTTTCAATACTTTTTGAGCAAAAAATATATGCATAACTAGTGTACGGACTAATTTCAAGTAAGATATTTGAGTATGTAATTTAAAAAAATTATAAAAATACAAACAAAAAAATCCAAATTGGATTTACATGATAGAAAATTTAGTGCGTGAGGTATGCTCTAAATTTCAGCTCATTTGGACATATGAGTAGCTGTCAGCAAAAAAAGACAAATTGAATCAGAACAATACATAAACATTAAAAAAATTACATACCCAAATTTATTTTTTCCCAAGGGCTAATCAAATATCCAAATGATCTCAAATTTGGAGCGCTCCACACACACCAAATTCTCTACCATGCAAAATGAATTTGGATTTTTTTGAATTTTTCTAGTAGTTGTTTTGAACTTTTTATGCATTGAGAGTGCAGATGAGCCTGGGCACTGAATCACTGCTTTGTGTAGCGATGTACTTTTTTGACCTTGTCACATTTTTCTCTTAATTTTTCAGGAGGAGATACGGTAACAAATCTGAGACGTTTGGCAGATGATGTCATTGATGAACAAGAAATCGATGAAGCTTTACGACGTAATTAGATGTGATTGTTAGTTGTATGTGTTGGCTGTCGTGTGATGTGAGATAGTACGTTTGTGTTTTTATATGTTGTATGACAAAGCTTAAAAATAAATCATACAATGAATTTTCAATGTGCATGTTTTGTGTTATGTTTGTTTGTCAAAAGATGATCATAATAAATTGATTATTGTCTAGTTGATTTTAGGACTAAATATCGTTAAGATCACATATTGCATAGTTTTGTGGATCCAATTATATGGGATGGCATTTACATCGCATACATTTTTTTTATTTTTAATCGTGTGCAATGACTCGCGCATTACATACAATTTTGTTGAAACAACCGCGTGTGATGCTAATCCAAATTGCACATAACTTTTGTGTTGAATTGTGTGGGATGTATTCCAGTGACAAACAGTTTTGGAAGCGTTTGCGATGAACCCTCCAATTGCGTACACAGGCAATGTGAAAGTTGAAAATACGCCACTGGAAAGGGTTAAAAATTGTTTGATTAGGACGTCGTTGCACCAATGATACTACGTAGAACAAATAACCTACACTACTATATTCCTCATCGGAGATTTCCACGATCTCGGTGCCCAGCTCTAGGTACGTGGGTGACAACAACAACTCCTGCTTCTGTGGCTCCTCCTCACCAGCTTCCATCTCCGCGTCTAGTTCAACGAAAATCGTGTCGTTCATTCTGTGGCTCCTCTTCACCAGCCTCGATTAAGGCCTCATCCTGGATGCACTCTAGGATGGCATGTTGCTCCACCGTCTCCGTCGCTTGGGTTGCCGCAAACTCTGCCATGGCGTCCCCCATGTCGAAGCTCACATAGCCGACATAGACTCCTCCTCCGGATCCCCCGCATCCTCCAACGGATTCGCCACCTTCATGGGAACCGGTTGCTGCTTCCCTCCTCTTCCTGCTCCACGTCCTCCTCCTCCGGCTCTGGTGAGTCTGGAGGCGGGTCAGTTGCGATACAAGTGGCATGCCTCGCGCGGATCTCCTATTGAATCTGTATGTTAGCATTGTTGGGGAACATTGCATGGGAAACAAAAAATATTCCTACACACATGAAGACCTATCATAGTGATGATCATCTACGAGAGGGAGATCGGGTCCACATACTCTTGTAGATCGCTAAGCGGGAAACGTTAAGAAACGCGGTTGATGTAGTGGAACGGCTTTGCGATCCAAATCGACTCCGTCCCACGATCCGTCCTGATCTAGCGCCGAACGGACGTCGCCTCCGCGTTCAGCACACGTACAGCTCGATGACGATCTCTGCATTCTTGATCCATCAAGAGAGACGAGAGGTAGTTGAATTCTCCGGTAGCACGACGGCATGGCGATGATGCTGGTGGAGCTACTCCGGTAGGGCTACGCCATGCCATACCGAACTAGCTACGAGGTGTCACGAAGTGGTGGAGGGAGAGAGGGATGCACAAAGGCTTGGAGTGCAAAAACCCTCTCAAATCTCCACTATATATATAGGAGGATCAAGAGGGAGGGTTGGCTTGCCTCCTACTTCAAGTAGGAGGGTTCGACCGAGCCCAAGAGGGGGGATTCCTCCTCCAATTCGGTTTGGTGAAGGAGTCCTTCCCATCTTGTCCACCTCCTTCCTTTTTTTCCTTTTTTTTTGCTTTGGTCAAAATTGGGCTGGCCTCACCAGCTCACAAGGGCTGGTGCGCCACCCATGGGCCTATTAGGTCATCTCTCAAGTGGGTGGCCCCTCCTAGTAAAACCCCGGAACCCATTCGTCACTCCCGTTACTTTACCGGTAATGCCCGAAATCTTTTCGGAAGCCAAATGCAACAATCCTATATATCAATCTTCGTTTTCAGACCATTCCGGAGACCCTCGTGATGTTCGAGATCTTATCCGGTACTTCGAATAACATTTGGTTACCAACATCAATAATTCAACTATACCAAAAACGTTACCAAACCTTAAGTGTGCAAACCCTACGGGTTTGAGAACTATGTAGACATGACCGAGACACTCTTTGGTCAATATCCAATAGCAGGACCTGGACGTCCATATTGGATCCTACATATTCTACGAAGATCTCATCAAATGAACCTCTATGTCAAGGATTCACACAATCCTGTATATCATTCCCTTTGTCCTTCGGTATGTTACTTGCCTGAGATTTGATCATCGGTATCGACATACCTATTTCAATCTCGTTACCGGCAAGTCTCTTTACTCATTCCGAATACAAGATCCCATGGCTAACTCTTTAGTCACATTGCGTGCAAGGCTTGTTTGTGATGTTGTATTGCCGAGTGGGCCCCGAGATACCTCTCCATCACACGGAGTGGCAAATCCTAGTCTTGAACCATGCTAACTCAATGAACACCTTCGGAGATACGTGTAGAGCACCTTTATAGTCACCCAGTACCATTGCAACATTTGATACACACAAGGTATTCCTCCGGTGTCAGTGAGTTACATGATCTCATGGTCATAGGAATGTATACTTGACATGCATAAAACAATAGCAACAAAATGACACGATCATATGCTACGTTTACAGTTTGGGTCTTGTCCATCACAGCATTCTCCTAAAGATGTGATCCCGTCATCAAGTGACAACACTTTTCTATGGCTAGGAAACCTTAACCATCCTTGATCAACAAGCTAGTCAACTAGAGGCTCACTAGGGACAATGTTTTTGTCTATATATCCACACATGTATTTATGTTTCCATTCAATAAAATTATAGCATGGATAATAAATGATTATCATGAAACATGAAATACAATAATAACTATTTTATTATTGCCTCTAGGGCATATTTCCAACAGTCTCCCACTTGCACTAGAGTCAATAATCTAGCTTCGCATCTCTATGTGATTTACAATGTAATGAATCTAACACCCATACAGTTCTGGTGTTGATCATGCTTCGCTCGTGGAAGAGGTTTAGTCAGCGGATCTGCAACATTCAGATATGTGTGCACTTTGCAAATATTTATGTCCTCCTCCTTGATGTAATCGCGAATGGCATTGAAGCGTCGCTTTATGTGTCTAGTCCTCTTGTGAAACCTTGGTTCCTTGGCTATAGCAATGGCGCCAGTGTTTTCACAGAACAGATTGATTGGGTCCAGTGCACTTGGCACTACTCCAAGATCTGACATGAACTGTTTCATCCAGACACCCTCCTTAGCCGCCTCTCAGGCAGCTATGTACTCCGCTTCGCATGTAGAATCAGCTACGATGCTTTTCTTGGAACTGCACCGGCTTACTGCACCCCCGTTAAGAAAAAATATGTATCCGGTTTGAGACTTAGAGTCATCCGGATCAGTGTCAAAGCTTGCATCAACGTAACCCTTTACGACGAGCTCTTCGTCACCTCCGTAAACGAGAAACATTTCCTTAGTCATTTTCAGGTACTTTAGAATATTCTTGATTGTCGCCCAGTGCTCCACTCCTGGAGCACTCTGAAACCTGCCTGCCATACTTATGGCCAGGCTGACATCCGGTCTTATGCACATCATTGCATACATGATAGACCCTATGGCTGAAGCATAGGGGACGACACATGTTTTCTCTATCTTCTGTAGTTAATGGACATTGAGTCTTACTCAACTTTATACCTTGTAACACGGGCAAGAACCCCTTCTTGGATTGTTCCATTTTGAACTTCTTCAAAACTTTATCAAGGTATGTTCTTTGTGAAAGAGCTATTAGGCGCCTTGACCTATCTTTATAGATCTTTATGCCCAATATGTAAGCAGCTTCTCCTAGGTCCTTCATTGAATTTTTTTATTCAAGTAATCCTTTACGCTTCCCAAAAACTCCACATTGTTTCCAATCAGTAATATGTCATCCACATATAATATTAGAAACGCTATAGAGCTCCCACTCACTTTCTTGTAAATACAAGCTTCCCCAAAAACTTGTATAAACCCGAATGCCTTGATCACCTCATCAAAGCATTGATTCCAACTCCGAGATGCCTGCACCAGTCCATAAATGGATCGCTGGAGCTTGCATACTTTTTCAGCATTCTCTGGATCAACAAAACCTTCAGGTTGCATCATATACAACTCTTCCTTAAGAAACCCGTTAAGGAACGCCGTTTTGACATCCATCTCCCATATTTCATAATCGAAAAATCCAGCTATTGCTAACATGATTTGGACGGACTTAAGCATCGCCACAGGTGAGAATGTCTCATCGTAGTCAACTCCTTGAACTTGTGAAAAACCCTTTGCCACCAGTCGAGCTTTATAAACGGTCACACTACCGTCTGCATCCGTCTTCTTCTTAAAGATCCATTTGTTCTGAATAGCCTTTCGACCTTCAGGTAATACTTCCAAAGTCCATACTTTGTTTTTATACATAGATCCTATCTAGGATTTCATGGCTTCTAACCATAGCTTCTCCATAATTCGCAGGTTCATTGTTGTCCAACAGCATGATTGACAAGACAGGATTCCCGTACCACTCAGGAGCAGTACGTGCTCTTGTCGACCTGCGAGGTCCGACAGCAACTTGATCTGAAGCTTCATGATCACCATCATTAGCTTCCTCTTCAACTGGTGTTGCCTCAACAAAAATTTATTTCTGCCCTGCACCACCATCTTGTTGAAGTAGAGGTTCCGCAACCTTATCAAGTTCTATCTTCCTCCCACTCAATTCTTTCAAGAGAAAGTCTTTCTCAAGAAAAGCTCCGTTCTTAGCGACAAACACTTTGCCCTCGGATCTGAGATAGAAGGTATACTCAACTGTCTCTTTTGGGTAACCTATGAAGACACACTTTTCTGCTTTGGGTTCCAGCTTTTCAGGGTGAAGCTTTTTGACATAAGCATCACATCCCCAAACTTTAAGAAACGACAACTTTGGCTTCTTGCCATACCATAGCTCATATGGTGTCATCTCAACGGATTTTGATGGTGCCCTATTTAAAGTGAATGCAGCTGTCTCCAATGCATAGCCCCAAAATGATAATAGCAAATCGGTAAGAGACATCATAGAATGCACCATATCTAATAAAGTACGATTACAATGTTCGACACACCATTACACTATGGTGTTCCAGGCGGTGTCAACTATGAAACAATTCCACGTTGTCTTAAGTGAGCACCAAACTCGTAACTCAGATATTCACCTCCTCGATCAGATCGTAGGAACTTGATCTTCTTGCTACAATGATTTTCAACTTCACTCTAAAATTGCTTGAACTTTTCAAATGTTTCAGACTTGTGTTTCATCAAGCAGATATAGCCATATCTACTCAAATCATAAGTGAAGGTGAGAAAATAACAATATCCGCCGCGTGCCTCTATTCTCATCGGTCTGCACACATCAGTATGTACGATCTCAAACAAGTCACTTGCATGCTCCATTGTTCCGGAGAACGGAGTCTTAGTCATCTTGCCCATGAGACATGGTTGGCATGTGTCAAGTGATTCAAAATCAAGTGACTTCAAAAGTCCATAAGCATGGAGTTTCTTCATGCGCTTTACACCAATATGACCTAAGCGGCACTGCCACAAGAAAGTGGCGCTATCATTATCAACTCTACATCTTTTGGTCTCAATGTTATGGACATGAGTGTCATCACAATCGAGATTCAATATGAACAAACCCCTCATATTGGGTGCATGACCATAAAAGATATTACTCATATAAATAGAACAACCATTATTCTCTGACTTAAATGAGTAACCGCTCGCAATAAACAACATCCAGTTATAATGTTCATGCTTAACGTAGGCACTAAATAACAATTATTTAAGTTCATCACTAATCCCGATGGTAACTGAAGTGAGAGCGTGCCGACGGTGATCACATCAACCTTGGAACCATTTCCCACGTGCATCGTCACTTCATCCTTCGCCAGTCTTCGTTTATTCCGTAGTTCCTATTTCGAGTTGCAAATGTGAGCAACAGAACCGGTATCAAATAACCAGGCACTACTACGAGAGCTGGTGAGGTACACATCAATAACATGTATATCAAATATACCTTGTTAGGCGTTGGCCGCCTTCTTATCGGCCAGATACTTGGGGTAGTTTCGCTTCGAGTGACCAGTCCCGTTGCAATAATAGCACTCAGTTTTCGGCTTAGGTCCAGACTTGGGTTTCTTCGTTGGAGGGGCAACAACTTTTCCACTCTTCTTGGAGTTACCCTTCTTGCCTTTGCCATTTTTTCTTGAAACTAGTGGTCTTATTGACCATCAACACTTGATGTTCTTTCTGGATTTCTGACTCTGCGACTTTCAGCATCGCAAACAACTCGCCGAGTGACTTATTCATCCCTTGCATGTTATAGTTCAACACGAAGCTCTTATAGCTAGGTGGCAGTGAGTGTAGAATTTTGTCAGTGATAGCTTCTTGCGGGAGTTCAATCCCCAGCTCAACTAGACGGTTAGAGTACCCAGACATTCTGAGCACGTGTTCACTGACACATGAATTCTCCTCCATTTTGCAAGCATACAACTTACCGGAGGTCTAATACCTCTCGATCCGGGCATTCTTCTCAAAGATAAACTTCAACTCCTGGAACATCTCATATGCTCCATGACGTTCAAAACGTTTTTTGAAGTCCCAGTTCTAAGACATACAAAACTGCACATTGAACTAGTGAGTAGTCATCCTTACGGGACTGTCAAGCGTTCGAAACATCTTGGGTCTCCGTAGCGGGTGGTGCATCACCTAGCGCAGCATCAAGGACATATTGCTTTTGGCCAGCCATGAGGATAAGCCTAAGATTACGAGCCCAGTCAACAAAGTTGCTTCCATCATCTTTCAGCTTAGCTTTCTCTAGGAACGTATTAAAATTCAAGGTTGCTACTATGCGAGCCATTGATCTACAACATAAAATTTTGCAAAGATTACTTAGACTACGTTCAAGATAATTGAGTTTATATAATCATATTACAAATAAACTCCCACTCAAATAGACATCCCTCTAGTCATTCGAGTGTCGCGTGATCCAAATTCACTAACTCAAGTCCGATCATCACGTGAGTTGAGTATAGTTTCAGTGGTGATTGGTGAACATCTCCATGTTGATCATATCAACTATATGATTCATGCTCGACCTTTCGATCTCTTGTGTTCCGAGGCCATGCATGTACATGCTAGGCTCGTCAAGTTTAACCCGAGTGTTCCGCGTGTGCAACTGTTTTGCACCCGTTGTATGTGAACATTGAGTCTATCACACCCGATCATCACATGGTGTCTCCAAACGACGAACTGTCGCAATGGTGCACAGTCGGGGAGAACACAATTTTATCTTGAAATTTTAGTGAGGGATCACCTTATAATGCTACCGTCGTTCTAAGCAAAATAAGGTGCATAAAAGGATTAACATCACATGCAAATCAAAAAGTGACATGATATGGCCATGAACTTGTGCTTCTTGATCTCCATCACCAAAGCACCGTCATGATCTCCGTCGTCACCGGTGCCACACCATGATCTCCATCATCAAGATCTCCATCATTGTGTTGTCATCGAGGTTGTCGCGCTATCTATGTTGTTACTATTAAAGCTACTGCCTAGCGATATAGCAAGAGCATCTGCAAGCGCAAACTAAATTTAAAGACAACCCTATGGCTCATGCCGGTTGCCGTAACATCAACGTGCAAGTTGATATTTAACTACTACAACATGATCATCTCATACATCCAATATATCATATCATGTCTTTGACCATATCACATCACCGGCATACCGTGCAAAAACAAGTTAGACGTCCTCTAATTTGTTGTTGCATGTTTTACGTGGCTGGTATGGGTATCTAGTATGATCGCATCTTACTTATGCAAAGCCACAACGGTGATATGAAAATTGCTATTTAACCTTCTCCAAGGACCGCCTCGGCCAAATCTGATTCAACTAAAGTTGAAGAAACAGACACCCGCCAGTCATCTTTATGCAACAAGTTGCATGTAAGTCGATGAAACCGGTCTCTCATGAGCGTACGAGTAAAGTTGGTCCGGGCTGCTTCATCCTAACAATGTCGTTGAATCAACAAAAGACTAAGGAGGGCAGCAAATTGAACATCAATGCCCACAAACTCTTTTGTGTTCTACTCGAGATATCATCTACGCATGAACCTAGCTCTGATACCATTGTTGGGGAACGTTGCATGGGAAACAAAAAAATTCCTACGCACACGAAGACCTATCATGGTGATGATCATCTATGAGAGGGAGATCGGATCCACATACCCTTGTAGGTCTCTAAGCGGGAAGCGTTAAGAAACGCGGTTGATGTAGTGGAACATCTTCGTGATCCAAATCACCGCCGGCCCACGATCTGTCCCGATCTAGCGCTGAACAGACGGCACCTCCGCGTTCAGCACACGTACAGATCGATGACGATCTTCGCTTTCTTGATCCAACAAGAGAGACGAAGAGGTAGCTGAATTCTCCGGCAGCACGACTACGTGGCGGTGATGATGGTGTCACGAAGTAGTGGAGGGAGAGAGTGCTGCACAAAGGCTTGGGGTGCAAAACCCCTCTCAAAACTCCACTATATATAGGAGAAACAAGAGGAAGGGTTGGCTTGCCTCCTACTCCAAGTAGGAGGGTTCGGCCGAGCCTAAGAGGGAGGATTCCTCCTCCAATTCGGTTTGGTGGAGGAGTCCTTCCCATCTTGTCCACCTCTTCCTTTTTTTCCTTTTTTTTGCTTCAGCCGAAATAGGCTTATTGGGCTGGCCTCACCATCCCACCAAGGGTTGGTGCACCACCCATGGGCCTATTAGGTCCTCTCCAGGGTGGGTGGCCCCTCCCGATAAAACCCCGGAACCCATTCATCACTCCTGGTACTTTACCGGTAATGCCCGAAATCTTTCTAAAAGCCAAATGCAACAATCATATATATCAATCTTCGTTTCCGGACCATTCTGGAGACCCTCGTGACATCCGGGATCTCATCCAGGACTTCGAACAACATTCGGTTACCAACATCAATAATTCAACTATGCCAAAAACGTCACCGAACCTTAAGTGTGCAAACCTTGCGGGTTCGAGAACTATGTAGACATGACCGAGACACTCTCCGGTCAATATCCAATAGCAGGACATGGACGTCCATATTGGATCCTACATATTCTATGAAGATCTTATCAGTTGAACCTCTATGTCAAGGATTCACACAATCCCGTATATCATTCCCTTTGTCCTTCGGTATGTTACTTGCCCGAGATTCGATCATTGGTATCGACATACCTATTTCAATCTCGTTACCGGCAAGTCTCTTTACTCGTTCCATAATACAAGATCTCGTGGCTAACTCTTTAGTCACATTGCTTGCAAGGCTTGTTTATGATGTTGTATTACCGAGTGGGCCCCGAGATACCTCTCCGTCACACGGAGTGACAAATCCCAGTCTTGATCCATGCTAACTCAATGGACACCTTCGGAGATACATGTAGAGCACCTTTATAGTCACCCAATAACGTTGCGACGTTTGATACACACAAGGTATTCCTCCGGTGTTAGTGAGTTACATGATCTCATGATCATAGGAATGTATACTTGACATGCAAAAAACAATAGCAACAAAATGACACGATCATATGCTACATTTATAGTTTGGGTCTTGTCCATCACATCATTCTCCTAATGATGTGATCCCTTCATCAAGTGACAACACTTGTCTATGGCTAGGAAACCTTAACCATCCTTGATCAACAAGCTAGTCAACTAGAGGCTCACTAGGGACATTGTTTTTGTCTATATATCCACACACTAGCATATTTCCAACAATCATAGCATAAGTTGTCTTTTTTTGCCGGGTCATGGCGAAGCCGGGCGGCAAGGAAAGAGTGAGGCGAAGTGGGGGAGAGTTGGATGGGCTCAGGTTGGCGACGTACAGATGAAGGAGTGGTTGTGGCTAGGGTTGGGGGATGTCATCCGACTTAAATAGCCAGAATTTGGCCCTCGGACGGCGGGTCGGAGCGGCGTCACGCGACGTTCGCACCCCATTATAGGAGACACCATTAGTTTGTCGGCTTTCCAAGTGTTTTCCTATGGGACCCTAACGTCAGCCCAACATGGCGGATGCGCCCTGCCGTTCCCGTGTTGCCCCAGATCTGCCCAGGTTTGGGTTGGATATGAAGGGTACTAGTCAGCCTAAGCATTTGAGGTGTCGTTCAGGTCGCATTTTCTTGACAGGTCACTGACTCGGTCGTCCACCCGAGCGTTTGAGGGGGATTTGAAATGCTCAGCTGTAGATGCTCTAATGGCAGGGGAGCATGGAGCATGGCCCCGAATGGACGCGACCAACCTTCACGCCAGATATACAAATGTGCTTTGCTTAGCTGCCTTGTTTTTTTACTCCTTGGCTCAAGTGAGACCGAATGAGTCCATATAGATAAAAAAAGTCATTTTATACATATAATTTGATAGTTCACATGTAGATTGTCTGCATTACGGAAGCAAATTTTCCATGGTGTTTGGTTGCCTGGACTGGGCAGATGCACTGCACGAAAATACAAATAACACAAGAAATTATAAAATTACATCCATGTCCATAGATCATCTAGCAATGACTACAAGCACTAAAGCAAGGTGAAGGCGTGCCGCTGTCATTGCCCCTACCTCGCCGGAGCCACGCAAACTTGGATGTAGTAGACATCGGGAAGTTGTCGTGCTAAAACCTCGAAGAACGAGCAGACCAGGACATCAGTTGTCGTCGATGAAGAAGAGTGTAGGTCAGAAGGGTCCAACGTGTAGAAACACGAATGTAGATGAACGATAAGTGAATCCAAGCAGATCCACCGAAGACAAACACCAACCGAATCCCTTGAGTTATGCCGAGGACACACGTCCATGTGCCCTTCGACGACGCTAGACGCACCACCCGAACAAGGACTAGGCGAGGAGAACTCATTCCCTCTTCAAAAAGCCATCGCCACCAGTGGCGGAGCTTGGTGGGGGGCAACCATGCCCCCCCCCCCCCCCGCTCAAAAACAATCAAGTCTATATTTATTTATATTAGGTTTATTTTTAACTCTAAATCAGTTAAAAATAATGAGGTCCCCCCCCCAACACACACACACACACACACATATTTGGCTCAAGCTCCGCCACTGATCGCCACCTCATTTTTCTGAGCAGGACACAAACCCTAAACAAACTCAAAGAAACGCCTAAAAATGGAACGGGATCCCTCCCATGGGCAAGGGTTGAAAATCCACCGCGCCTCCATGACCCTAAGACCGTAGGAGACGAGGCAAGCACTGGGAGGCGGAAAATCCTAACATGGGATTAGCTCAGGGAAGGAGCACGAGGAAAAGGTTGTGTGGCTTTTCCCGCAACCAACAAAGCTTTAACAGCAAAAATCAACGCCGGCATAATGGAGGAGCGATCAAACTGACGTGCTAGCTGAGATATCTTTTTTCAATGGTATGGTGAAGGAAAGGATCAGGATGTCATGTCAGGATTTGTTGATTTAAAATAAATTTGTTTTAATGTTGCAAATTAAAACTAATTTTTTTAACACAGTAGAGAAAAACCAAGTTTTGATGTAACAACACTTTTTATTTTGAATGCGTTTCTGTATTTTGTCACAAAAGACCGACATTTTTTGTTGCATATGTCTTGCATTGGTTTCACACTTCTGTTGCATATGTCTTCAATTGGTTTCACACTTCCGTTGCATATATATTTGTACAGAATTACAATAGTTAAAACAGTACGGAAAATTCACTATGGCTCATAGGTGTAGATACACCTATTGTCCACATACATATTTTAAAAAGTTTAAAAAAATTAAGAGAAAACCCGGTGTGTACGTCCGGACATTATATATTCATACACAAAGTTTCAATAAAAAAGGATTATTATTTTCGTCGTTTGTGTGAAAAAGAATATATTTTGATAATTGATTATAGCTATTCACAAGACATTTTGTTATCCCTTTTATACATGCCACAAAAAATGTTCCTTTTTTCAAAATATTGTGTGCAAACTTAAAATATCCGGATGTACAAGCAAAACTATTATTTAGAATTTTGAACATTTTAAAATGCGTTTTTATATATATTTCATAATAGGTGTATCTTCTACACCTATGAGCCAAAACACCATTACATTACCTAATACAGTAGTGACAATTCTCTATTGCATTGAGATGTTTTATTAGTGGTTCTTGTTGCCCCAAGTTTTTATTGGCAAAAGGAGAAGAAAACATGAATGGAATGTCGAGCTCCTAAATCTGCAAGGAGAGAAAAGGATCATTGAAGAGCCCATGAAGTACACCCTCCGTTTTTATTTACTCCCCATATTAGCTTTGACTGAAGTCAAACTTTATAAAATTTGATCAAGTTTGTAGAAAACAATATGAACATTTACAATAACAAATTTAATATTATGAAAATGTATTTGCAATGATGATTCAATGTTATAGATTTGATGATGTATATGTTAATATATTTTTCTACAAACTTGTTGAAAGTATATAGTGTCACTTTAGACAAACCTAATATGCAGAGTAAATAAAAACGGAGGGAGTACTGATAGACAGTGGACTTGCAGCACTTTCGGCTCATCATTTCCTGCCGCAACCAATATATGAAGCCAGACACAACATACATCTTTTTTAACAAGTTATAACATACATAACGACTGGCAGCAGAACCAGGTCAGCTCAGCTGTGCCCTGCCTCTCACAAGTATCCTCAGCATCCATTTATTCGGAAGATGCTACACGCACCTCTAAAACTTGCCCCGGTCAATGGGGAATAGTACTAATATTTACTAGCATCACACACGGCTCTCACTGAACATGAATCTCCTGGACTTGCAGTCTCCCTCGCCGCTGAAGCTCATAGAGCATGAGTAGTGCCGCGGAATCCATTGCGCTCTTCTTATCCGCAAAACCATCCCCCCTGAGGCTGATCACATCACTATTCGGTATGTGCAGTTTTATGGTTGACACGAAGGAGAACCCTTGACCTTGAGGCGTAGGCACACTGCTTTCAGGAAAATGGGAAGATTTAGCTGGTTAGTTTACACAAGCTACCTGGAAGTTCACTCATCAGTAATCACAGGCAGAGATCGGTTCAAGGCAAAAGTACCTTTGTTCTACTTCCGCACTATCGAAAATAGGACGCGGCCATTGTAACATTTTGCAGAACTCATGCAGTGCGGCACGGGGTCCTCCTTTACTCATTCTCACCGCCCAGTCCACTGCGTAAGTGAGATATTATAAATATGAAACAAGAACTCGTGCTTGGGATGACAAACAAAACATACCTGGTTTATCAAGACTATCAGCTATCTTTGAACCAGCTGATTTCTTTCTCCTGATTGGTGTTGAAAGTTGTATATCCATTGCATCAAAAATGTTACGATGATCTTGGAACTGTTGCTTGTTACTTGCATTCTTTGGTACTAGAAGTCCTTGCTCCTGCAGAAGGAAATCGAACATTGAGGGGTTGAAATGCTGGACCTTAAAAACAATACGATGTCAAAAAAGTGGGAAGCACAAAACAGAAAACGGGTACCTCAAGGTCCTTGAGTAACATGGAAGCTGCATGTGCTTTAGCATCCTTTTTGCTCTTGCCACAACTTCGCCTGATAAGGAGCGTCTCCTTGAGTTGCACATCCATGGTAGCCTCTATTTTGTCCCCATCTGTACACTTAATTCCTATAAAGTACCCATTTTCGCTGCACCATTCGAGAAGCTCTCTGAAAGGAGGTAACTCCAGCTTCTCAGGTGTGACAATAGGGGAAAGAAGAGGTTTGAAAATACCCCAAACTACCTCCAAATCAAGTTTTCTGTCTATAAGAATTGCACCCGCAATACTTTCTACAATATCACCAAGAACCTGCAGGGCAAAAGAAAGGAAACTATGATATTCATATACACTGGTACATGACGATTCTGGAAAATGAAACAAAAGGTGAATAATTTTTTTAACAATAGTAATATCCATAAATAAAAATGTAACAATAGTACTCCCTCCGTACGGAAATACTTGTCATAGGAATGGATGTATCTATATGTATTTTAGTTCTAGATACATCCATTTTTATACATTTGTGCGACAAGTAAATTCCGAACGGAGGGAGTAATAATCTATTTAGCCATCTTGAGTAAATCATACACATCAAAGGCAAAGGAAGAGAAACATACCTTAGGCCCTCTTAATGCCGCATCTGATAAAGAGTTGATTTTGTCCATGGAAGGGTTCTCTAAACTATTCACATATTCAGTAATATTATCTGGTAATTTCCCAGAAGAATGCTGGAGACACTGATAAAACTTATGCTTTACTGCAAGTCGTGCAAAATTTTCATTGTTTACTGATGCAGAGCGTAAATCTGTCAGTTCCCCCTCATCGGTGTCTTTATGACTATGGAAAAGATGTCGTGTTAAGAGAATATCCAAGACAGCATCACCGAGAAACTCCAGACGCTGGAACAAATAGACACATTCAGTTTTTTCCAGTATTGAAATTGAATAATAAAGAATTGAGAACACCCAACATGAATAGCCAGCTAAATTAAGTTTAATGCTAACATCAACCATTACCTGGTAGGAATATCTTTCTGCTGATTCCTGCAGTGATGGGTGGGTAAGAGCTTCTAGAAGAAGACCTTTCATCAAAAATACATAGCCTAGTTTTGCTTCAAACTTTTCAATTACATCATTTTTTGGAAGATACGTCTGCACAGATGCACTCAAGAACTGACCAATCAATTCTTCCTCAACTTCAACATCAATTCCCAACCATTTGAGAACAGCCATAGCTGCTCTTAAGCCACCTTCTACATAATATGCACCGATTATAGCTTCAACGCAATCAGAAATTGTTTTGGAACACATCCATCTGTGTCCCTTATCACACAGCTGGCCTACTTTCACATGAATATCCTCAGTGACAGCCTCAGAATTTACTGGACAATTACAAGGAACAGGATGAATGGAGAGCTGTCCTGGTGCAAGCCATCGGCGAGGATCAAATGCAGCATCACGTATATAACCCTATGAATCACATGCCACCAGTTACAGGATTAGTCTGTGATAATGTTAACAGTCAACTTAACAAATGCAACATTGTATAGATTGCCCAGAATGAGATACAATTTACCTGTATTTTGTGTTCAATTCCAAACCCATAAAGTGCAGCATTAGATATTATATCAACCCTACTGGATGTTAACTGCCCCTCATCCTTGTCAGGAAATTTTAGGAAAAGGTGACAACTAACGACATACTTCAGCACAGAATCTCCCAATAATTCCAGACGCTCCATTGAGAAGTCTTCAGAGCATCGAAGAGTTGTAATAGCTTCTAGAATCTAAAGTGCATGTGCAAATTGATCATGTTCATTTCAAGAAACACAATAAATGTAATGTATAGAAGTGATAAAAAAAATACTAATGCCGATTTCTTACCAAAAAGCTTGATACATTAGAATCGTCATATGAAATTTCACTCTTTAGTTGACTGGCTAGCATTAGTGTCTCTATACGATGCATCAAAGATGGGAACAAATAAAATGTTCTTAAAATGTCATCAGAAAAGTTAAGGGGGATCAGCAACTCTGGGGGCATGTGAACACGGTTGTTTGCCTTAGTTATATCTGATGTGCCACCCTTTTTCTTCTCATCATTACCTAGGAAAGGCAGCAAGCAAACATGAGGCTCATATAAAAATAATCAAGCAAAGCATGAACAATGAGGACAAGATATACTGCGAATGCACCCGTCTAATTAAATGAGCTCATTGTCAATCCTGTTTGATGTATGAAAAACGAAGATGATTTATGTAATAATTCTTCAAAAAACTATAAAGTGACTAAAACTAAAACTGGCTACAGAGGGAAAAAAACAAGGACCTTCATCTCTGAGCTTCGAGGAAAGAATGTTGTGGGGCCTATGACTGGGTTTCAGCACTAGTAATGGCTGTGAGGGATGACGAAGAACTATGCCATACCTGCACATGAAATAAATTAATTCAACATATTTATGCTTGAGCAAGCACATGAATATGCGCGGTAACAAACATACTTCTTTTCAAAGTATTCTGCAAAGGTGTGGAATTCTGTTTCTTTCTCATCTGATACACCATCAAATGTGCTATTGGCAGATAAATCAGCAACATTAAGAGCAGTATATATCTTTCCTGTGTGAACTGCCAGCACTACCACATTTCTAAGGAAATTAGCCTCACATGAAGTGTTGGCCAAATGAATTAGATCTTCATCATTTTGGTCGAAATCAAGTATTCCCGGTATGTTAATTTTTTCTTCAAAATAAATCTTCCTCATAAGTTTAACAGCTGTAGCGGCTTCATCAATCACTCTCCAGTTGATGCATGAAATGTCATGGGACTCCACAGTAGGATCCATAGGTAAAATCAAATACATGTTTGGATTATTCCAGATAAAGTTGTCATCTTTACTGAGAATAAACTCCCATGGAACGTCGGATGATTTTGATCCAGTGAACAACTTTCCGAACAAACCATTGAACATAAGTGCTTGAAATAGCTTTGCTTGCTCCATCTAAGCGGGGAAAACAGAATGAATCTTCAATATGAATCAAAAGCAAAAAAAAGAACAGGGATAACAACGGTAGCAAGAAGAAAACACAACTTGAGCAGACCTGTTGAACATCCAACTCAAAAAGGCCACAAGGAGAGACTGAAGCTTTCACCATCTTGTCATGTAGAAACAGCTCAATATCCAAATTAGCAGCTTCATGTGCTATAGTTTTATCAATTAACAGAACAAAATCAGAGTATTTCTGACCAACTTGGTCACAAAGAAATTTCATCCTGTAGCCTTGAAGGTTAATGGCAGTTCTCTCTGATGCCCAGGTACCAGACAACCCACATACTCTAGTTGTACCATGTAGCTCCTTTCGTTTGGTTGTACCTTTGTGAAGGCAATAAAAGATTGTCATCAGAAATACAAGTTACTTTTTATCACAGTTAACTCAGGAATCAATACTGTAAAAAACATACAACATTTTAGAGCTTAGTAATCACTCACCTACACCAGCCAAAGATGTGAGAACGTCAGTTTTGTTCACAGATTCCAGTGGTGCCTCTTCAACAGAAAGAGAGTCAGTAAGTACTCCTAGCAGATGCAGCTGCTTACATGCATCAAGACAAACGAGCTGTTTTGCTCTCTTCTTGTTTCTTGCTTTTGGACCCACCAAAGGTGGCAACATGTCACTAGATGGTAGTGTTAACGTACACACAAAACCATCACCATGGTTGGTGAACTCAAATGAAGGTTTTGTGGTGTCGTACCTGTGACATGTGCAGAAATGTAAGAACGAGAAATAAGAGCCACACACACAAAATGACAACTGGTATCGCAGATTTGCAGGTGTAAAATGTGTAGCCAAGAATAACCAGACTAAAAAATGTGATCATCATACTTGTCCCCTGGAAGCTTGTCACAGTATTGGGCGATAACACTAATGCTAGAGCCAGCAGTTACTTTTGCTCCTGTTGTGCCTACATGGTATTCATTCTTTTCTTCAACGGGGAAGAAACCAGGGAGTAGATCCTCAGAATCTCTGTTCAAAGCAGTCTCAACCATCGACTTCTCACTTCTCAAAATGGCAGATATCAAATTATTTTGTTTAACATTTTCCCTGCAAAGAATATCACAATTATAGCTTCTTGGTTCCCCTCTCACCATTCCTTTTTGCAACCATTTAAAACCACAAGCATAAGAAAAATTAGAATGGACAGCCAAGTGAAAACTTTACCTTTCAATCATTAGTATGTACTGAGAGTCCTTCTGGCGTGCTCGTCCACGTGACTGCATATAACTACGGGTAGTCTTCGGCAAATCAAATCTTATTACACACGAGCAGTCTGTGACATCAATGCCCTCTTCCGCAACATCTGTCGTAAATAGTAAGTTCACCTACATTTAGTTCATAAAATGGGAAGACAAAGAAATGTTAGATCACGAGGGCTAAGTTTTTCTTTCTCCAAAATGTTTACAGAATCTAAGGACCTTTCCGGAGCGAAATGAATCCAGTGTGTCCTTCTGCATTTTAGGGGTCAGAGCGTCCACTGAAGAACTCCCTCCAGTAAGAGAGGAAACTGTAAAATGTGAGAGGTAGCCAATTTTCTTCATTATCCGTTCCATGACTCTGGCAGTGATCTTTCGATCCACAAAAATGAGGCATTGGACATGATCCAAGTTACTGTTAGGAAGAGAAGTATGTCATGTCAGTGCAAAGGAGTAGAGTTATGTCATGTCAGGTAAAAGTAGCATATTTACCAGAATGAGCGAACGATTTGGATGAGTTCATAAAGCTTTGGTGAAATATAACCCGTCTTCATTGCTTCCACACATCCACTGTCAGAATTTAGAAGCACATCGCTACCTGAAATAACAGGAACCCATTACATCTAGTGTTACATGCTACATTTGTTTAATATCCTTCGGCCAACAGTTTTGCATAATAGTGTAAGGCTGCAAAAAAGATCATCGAAAAATGATACGTTGCTGGTTTTAGGTACACAATCATCACACCTTGCTGGAGGTGCTTGTCAACTATACGTGACATATCCTCAAAGAACTTCAGATGAAGCGCTGAAATTTCTGCAAGCAGGAACGAACTATTTGCAACACATTGAGTATTTGTGGCATCAGAAGCTTTCTTCAGCCAACCGTTTCTCTGACCCCTTTCAATGTAGATTGTAGTGGCCTGCAAGATAAAATATTAACTGTGGCAGGAAGCTCTAGAGGTCAAATAGTGATTATATAAAAAATAAAGATAAAAACTGCATTACATGTTACACGAACCATTAGAACCAATGAACCTAAGAGATACCTCACTAGCACAAAGAAGACCAACATCATCGATGCAATACAGGATTTTGGCTGAAGAATTGAATAGACGCCCCCGTGATTCTTTTGCTATTTCACCGGATTCTTTATTCTGGTAGTTAGGCTTATTCTGCAATGTAGTTATTAATGCATCGTACTGCACAAACAAAAATTAATTGTCTTCAGAGATAAAATCTTGAGCCACTGAACTCCAGTAACATACTTAAACAGTAGAGCAGGGACTAAGATGTGAGACCTTGGAATGCAAAAGTCCCAACTCTTCACTCAATTCCTTGAAACAAACTCTTTTTGGGTCATAGTATCTGTCCACTTCTTTTGCAGAAGGAGCGCAAAGCTCTATCTCTTCTCTATCAGCCACTGTGTAGATCTGTTCGAGCAAAACATAAATATATATATCAATATATGTTAGAAGGCCACAATCTATAAACATATCTGCATATGACTATATGTTTGCAGTTTTTCTTTCTGAATCAACAGGGACTAGCCCCTGTGGCTTTTTAAATTAAAAGAGAACAACTGTGAGCACCCCTGCGGAGCACAAGGCTCGAATGCGGGTGGGCTAGGGGCCATGACAAAAATATAATGTGGGCACCTCTAGCCAACTGGTCGATGCCCAGTTTTACATGTTTGCAGTTCAACGAACAAAAATAGAATGTTGCAGGGATCACAACTAGAAATTGTGCAAATATGGAACTTGTATAACCAGAAAAATAGGAAGTACCTTAGCATTTAGAAGCTTTTCCAGTTCAGCAAACTGAACTTCACAATCCAGATTAGAAGAGACACCTACAAAGATGACAAGGACAAATCAAAATCATTAGAGAAGATTTATATACTATTGCTAATAAGAATGTAACAAAGGACTTCCAATTGTACTTTTTTTCAACGATCTTAACACCTTTCAACATAGTCTACGATCAAGTTTATCCATGCGACCGTATTTACTGTTTAGCATTCCCTTCTTTACCATAAATTATGTGTCTGACACAATGTTCATCAGTTTATTTAATATACATGTACGTAGAAACAATTCAAAGCATGTAGCGTTATATGCAATGTATAGCAAAACAATAAAGTATTTTATGTATTTGTGAATGCTTGCCTTTTCTTATAACAGGTGAGGCCGTCATACCAAACACATTTGGCTTGTGGTCAGATTGGTGATAGTAGTCCTGCTCAAAACATGGCCGTGGCGAACACAACAATTTCAGAATGATTATAAAAAGGAAGTGTTGAGCACAAAAAGGTGATCTGGTGTTTCAGAATACCTTCATTATCATCGCATAAGGATGATTGCGAGTTGCACGATGGCACTCATCAAATATCATAAGACTAACCATGTCCAAGCTCAAGAAAGCTCTGCGTAAAGCAGTTAGCAGCACATCTGGTATCATCACCATGACCTGCAATGTTCCAATGGCACTCCAAAGTAAGTGACAAAAGCATCTACATACAAACGAAACAAAGCATGGCACTTGATCAAAATGTATGATAGGTATAAGAAAATGTGCCTCTGTACGAGTCCAATGCACCAATAAAGTGATAGTAGATGTATTGTTTGTTAGCCCAGACTCCCGCAGATGAGTTGGCAGAAGTTATCATCCAGCGATGGTACATTAAATAGGGGCAAGGGAGGCTAAGAACCAATACAGACGAAAATAAATTGTTTCCTGGTCAAATAAACAGACCATGACTCAGAAAGCATGAGTACGCTTTGTTAAGTCAAGTACGTCGCCATACAATGGTATTAGATGTCAACTGTCAAGGTCTTTCAATGCAAGTAGACAGGACATGAAAAAAGCATCTAATGTTATAAGTCTGCATGATATAGTGAACAGAAAAATGGAGACAAGCATTTTTACCATGATACAATGAACAAACAAGGAACCGACAGGCCTGGACCAACACTTACCTGAGATTTCGATACTTTTTCTTTCCATCTCTGAGGCGTCCAGTGATCAACCCCCGAGGCACCGCAATACAGTTCCACATCAAAATCTGTGTGGGTTTTAATCACCTCGCATTGCTGCGGCAACAAAATGTCAGAACATACTAGTTTCATATACCAAGATGAATGTACAGTCACGAGCCTACATACTGCAGTGGTGCAACCTGTGTGACGAGCTGAACTGTTGGTGCAAGGAATATGATCTTCCCATTGTTATTTGATTTGTCAATCTTTTTCCCAAACTCTTTCATGAGCATCACCGCAATCATCGTCTTCCCGGCTCCTGTGTCAAGCATTGCAATCGTGTTTCGCCCCTTGGCAACCTCATAGACATCGAGCTGGTATCTGACCGATTTCAATATCATAAAGCAACATCAGGTACAGTACTCTGTCTGATCATACAAGACTGTATAATCCTGCAACAATAAATAAGTAAATAAAATCGTGCCAAACCTTCTGGGTGTGAAAACTTCAGACTCTGTCTTCTGCCGCTTCAGGCTGTCTCCTTGAGGGCATGACTCGGATGACCTCTTGAGAGGGTTAATGTTCACTGTCCAAAATCCAACAACAGTTAAACGAGAGAGATCAATGGCGAACCCCAATCCAGCGCTAGAAACCCCCCTCCCCAATTCGAACAGAACATAATCAAATAAACTGGAGAGGAGGGGGGAAAACAGAGTGCCCGCGTTCTGTCTTCAGAGACGAAAAGCCGGAGCACCTCACCCCCAAAAACCCTCGCAGAAAGGAAACCCCCAAATGCATGGCGGAAACCCCAGGCAGACATGCCAAAGGTACGACGACCGATGGCGGCGGAATGTTTTGGAAGATTATTAAGCAGCGCAGCAACCCCAAAATCAAGCCCCAATCCGGCGCCGTCAAATCAAACGCGGGCGTAGGGAGCGGCAATCGACCGGATCGAACGCGCATTGCCGAACCCCGGCCTGATTGGCAGCCCGGCACGAACACCGCGGCCGCAAAATAGAGAGCGGGCACAAAACCCCAGCAGAGACGCGCAGGTGGCGATGGGTCTAGATCGGTTACTTACCGTCGCAGGCCGCCGCCTCCGCGGAGCCGGTGGCGTCCATCGGCTCGTCGCCTCCGCGGCCTCCGGCCGCCGGTTCCGCCTCCGCCTCCGCCAGGAGAGAATTGTAGTGGGCAAGCTTCGCAGTGGTACTCGCCTCTGCTTTGGGGTTTGGGAGTTGGGGCTGACATGCGCTGGCCCACGGGGGCTTGGGGGTGGGGGGGGGGGGGGGGGCGGATACTAAACAGGCAGACACTGCCGCGGCGGAGGTTGGTGGCCTGCGGGGCCTGTTTGGTGCGCCTTGGAAGCCCCGTGGTGGTGGATTGACGGGCCTGCACTGGCTCCTCGTGTCGCTCCTACCCTGCGTGGTTAAGCCAACTTCACCGCACGACCTCAAACAAACGTCCGGTTTGATCGAATTTTGTCTGTTTGAGACGGCAATGAATTCGTTCATGTCCGGCTCTGTTCGTTGGATCATGCGTGCGCCCACCGTGCGACCGCATCCCAAATCATGTCCGCGTCGGACTTGATTTAAAAAAACTTAACTAAAAATAAATAAACTCAGTTTAAAAAGCTTAAAACATTAATAAAGGTCCAGTTTTCACGGCCACAAAACGGTCCAGTTTTAGATATAATTAACATAAAAAAAGTAGCATGCCCGCCGTTCCCGTTGTCGTTGCCGTCTTCACTGGTCGCCGGTGTCGTCGTCGTCGCCGTCGCTGACGAGGTCGATGTAGGGCGGCGGCGGTCAGAGGTGGGCTGGCAGTCCCTGGTGCGCGGGGGCGTGGTGGAAGCTGGCCTGCAGCACCTCCTCCCGTGGCGAGGCCTCCCGCTCCGGTGACCGCGGCGGCATGGGGACCAGTTCACGGCCAACACTGCATGCACCATCTCCGGCGCGGTGCAGGACCAGCCTCACGACGCGCCAACGAGCTCCGCAGGGAATGCGGCCACCTCCTCCTCCTCCTTCGGCTCGGGGATGGCGACGTCGCCAGCCGTAGAGAGGGCCATGGCGCGGTCCAGCCCCGGCCATTGACGCTCATCATGCGTTGCCATGGAGTCCTCCATGACGCGTTGAATGAGGCTGGCCTCCTCCTCCTCCATCATGCGAGGAGGTGGAGGTGGTGATGGAGACGGCGAAGGCGACGGCGTGGGCGTGATGCCGCGCACCCGCCTACGCACGCGCACCTCCCGTGCCCGCCGTGGCCCTGCGTCCGTCCCGGCGAAGTACGAGGCACGACGCACGTCGTGCTCGTCCTTGAGCCATGTGTCCCATAGGGTACTGTCGGCGGCGTACCTCGGGTCCTAATAAAGGTCGTCGAGAAGGAGGTGGCGACGGCGGTCGATCTCCTCGCGGCGTGCACGGCCGCTCGTCGGCACCAGAGGGATGGGGACGCGGTCGACGGAGAGATGCCACGCGTTGGGGAGGTGGACATCACTCCACGGGACCGGCGTCCTCGTCTCCCAGTAGCGCAGGCAGACCTCAACGCTGAGGTACTGCTGACTGGCACTCTCTGGCAATAGCTAGACGAATGTTGATTCTGTGACAACAAACCTTCCCTTGCAACGGCACCAGAAGAATGTTGCTAGCACTTCCCGACAACGAAACTAGAAGAATGTTGTTGATGGCCCACCAACGCGTGGGTTTGCAGCAGTTCTCGAGGTTAGAGTATTCGACCCAAATTTGTTGATTCGCCAGGCAGGAGGTGAGAGAATACTCTCGAGTATTAGCAGCTGAATTTGTCTGATTCAACCGCACCTGAAAGATTAGTATCTGCAAGCAAAGTAGTAGCAGCAAAGTAACGAGTAACAGCAGTGGCAAGGAACAGCAGTGGTGACAGCAGTAGCAAGTAGCAACAGTAGCAAGCGACAGTAGTAGCAACAGTAGCAGCAGAGCAAGACAAGTAACAGCAGCAGTAGGACAAACTCGTAGGCAATGGGTCGGTGATTTGTTTGGATGATATTCATCATGCAACAGTTATAACACGGAGAGATATGTGGCTAGCTCCCGTTCGTCAATGTGATGTAGGCATGCATTCCGTGTGTCGTCATACGTGCTTAGGGAAAAGAACTTGCATGACATCTATTGTCCATCCCTCCCGTGGCAGCGGGGTCCAAAAGGAAACTACAGGGTATTAAGGTTCTCCTTTTAATAAAGAACCGGACCAACGCATTAGCACTTGTGAACACATGAACTCCTCAAACTATGGTCATCACCGGGAGTGGTTCCGGTTATTGTCACTCCGGGGTTGCCGGATCATAACACGTAGTAGGTAACTACAACTTGTAAGATCGGATCTAAAACATACATATATTGGTGACAACATAATAATTTCAGATCTGAAATTATGGCACTCGGGCCCTAGTGACAAGCATTAAGCATGGCAAAGTAGTAGCAACATCAAATCTGAGAACATAGTGGATACTAGGGATCAATCCCCATCAAAACTAACTCGATTACATGATAGATCTCATCCTACTCGTCACCGTCCAGTGAGCCTACGAATAGATTACTCACGAACGACGAAGAGCTTCATGGAATTGGAGAGGGAAGAAGGTTGATGATGACGATGGCGACGATTTCCCCTCTCCGGAGCCCAAAACGGACTCCAGATCTGCCCTCGAGATGAAGAACAGGTTGTGGCGGCGCCTCCGTATCGCAAACGCGATGAAATCTTCTCTTTTTATTTTTTCTGAGATGAAAGTGAACTTATAGAGCTTAGATTGGGGGCAGCAGAGCCGTGTGGGCCCCACAAGCTTGCCCACCGCCACCAGGGGGTGGCAGTGGCAGGGCTTGTGGCCCACTGGCCCACCCCCTCAGATGGATCTTTGCGCAGGTATTTTTCATATTTTCCAAAAATGTTCCCCGTAAATTCTCAGCTAGTTAAGCATGACATCAGAAACTATATATGATCTCTAAGTTGTCATTGCAAACATGGTTCTCTCACAACAAAGCTGAATCTGGGTCGATAAGCTAGTCATATTTACAAAAAAAATAGATAGAGTTCATATCAGCTTTTCAGTCTCAGTCACTTCATCATATATCATCATTATTGCATTTCACTTGCACGATCGAACGATGTGAACAATAATAAGAGTGCTCGTGCATTGGACTAAACTGAATCTACAGGCAAACACAAAGGAGAAGACAAAGTAATATGGCTCTTTGAAAGCTAAACAGGTATGCATGCAAGAACCACTAAACATTGAAACCAATATCTTCTACCTTCACCCAAAGAAAAAGAAAACTATTTACACGGGAAAGCTCCCAACAAGCAAAAAAAAGAAAGAAAATATTTTTGGGTTTTCTCAAAAGGACACAAAACAAGAAAACGAAAATAAACTAGCATGGATAATACAGTGGCAAAGTGTAAACACCGGCTAACAAAGCGAAAGCATAAGCATGAATATAAAGTCGGTGAGAACACGTACTCCCCCAAGCTTAGGCTTTTGGCCTAGCTTGGTCTGCTCCCATGGATGGTCCTCGCGAAATCCAAAATCATAATGGGTGTTATACGGGAGTGCTGCAGCCACTGCCTGAATAGCTGCCGCACGAAGTCGAGCAGCCGTCACCTCCCTCTCATACTCCTCTGCCTCTCCTATGGTTATGTAGTATCTTCATTTAACCTGAAAGTCAAAGAAAGTAGGAGCAGGAAGGGTAATATGAAAAACACGTTGCTGGTTAAATATCAAGTGGTATAGGAGGGATTCATGATCTCCCTCAAGGAACTGGTAGCGTGTTAGAGCGACACGGTCAAGGTAGGCTGTACGGAGAGGAGGGTCTTCTAAACGGATGGATATTCCAAGAAAATTTGCTAAGTGTGTAGCATAAACTCCACCAAAGAAATCCCCCTCACTAGCATTTTTATTCAACCTCCTTGCTATTATAGCTCCCATATTGAAGCTCATGTCACCTGTTACTGCGCTCTTAAGGATAGTAACGTCGGAAGTGCATAGGTGACAATGTGCACCCTTGTCGTTAATGCACCTACCTATGAAGAGGGCAAAGTAGTGCAAGGCAGGGAAATGGATGCTTCCTATGGTGGCTTGCGTGATATCTCTGGTTTCTCCAATAGTTATACTAGAGACAAAGTCTCTGACCGAAGACTTAGGAGGATCATTAACACTACCCCCATCGGGTATCTTGCATATCCTATTGAAATCCTCCAGATCCACGGTATAGGATTTATCGTACAGATCAAACAGTATGGATGATTCACGGCCAACTAAAAATTTGAATCTACGCACGAAAGAGGCAGTGAGCATAGCATACTGTTCACATTTATCTGAGAGGAATTCTTCTAACCCGGCATTGCGGACAAGTGCATCAAACTCATCCTTGAAGCCTGCTTCGATCATGAACTCATCGAAAGGCCATTCACATGGTTACACCGGTGCGTCCCTTAGTTGAAAAGGTTCGGGCTCCCGAAAGGAGAGACGAGGACCCTTCTTACTTGAGGAACCACCATGAAACTTCCTCCTGAACATAATTTCCTAAAGCTGAAATTTTTGAAGTTCAAGAGAAAAGTGAATAAAGACCCACCACACCTTGTAGCAACTACTCCTACTAGTGCCTAGAAATCGTATCACGCGCTAAAACTTCTTGGGACCAGCTAAAATCAACCTTTCAAGCTCAAGAACAGGGTCACCAAGGTAGCAAGAATTCGCGAAGGATAAAGCACTAGAGCAAAAACTAATTGGACCAATGGAGGAGTCACTTACCAAGGAGTAATCTCCCCAAAACAGTTCGGAGAATGGTGCTTTGAGCAAGGAGATCGAAAATCACACCCAAATGAGCAAGAACACGGGTTTGAGCTGCGAAACAATTTTTTCGGGAGGTGGAAGAAGAGGCTGGGAGCTGGAATGAGTGGAGGGGGTGCCTGTGGGCCCCACAAGCTTGCACCCCGCCACCAGGGGGTAGGTGGCGGTGGGGGGGCTTGTGGCCCACTGGTCAGGACCCCTGGACAGCTCTCAGGCCCAGAAATTTTCAAAAATTCCAGAAAAAAACATACTAAATTTTCACGACCATCGGAGAACTTCTATTTTCGAGGTATTTTTCTCCGGGGCGCTAAAACAGAAAACGGGACAAACTAAACTAATTCTATCATTTTTATTCTAAGCAACAGAAAAAGGAAAACTCAAAACATAGGTATGTGACTCTCTGATTCATCCGTTTCATGGTCATCGAAAGAAATCTGTCCATGGGATTGATCAAATCCTTATGACAAAACCTTCTCGAATCGCAAGAGAGAACGGAGAGTTTTCGAATAGCCACTAAGTCACCTCAATGGGGATATGAATCTCCCCAACAAGAAAATCATACTTCATCTTGACACGAGGATTAGGGCATTCAAAGTGTTGGGGAACGTCGCATGGGAAACAAAAAATTTCCTACGCGCACGAAGACCTATCATGGTGATGTCCATCTACGAGAGGGGATGAGTGATCTACGTACCCTTGTAGATCGTACAGCAGAAGCGTTAGTGAACGCGGTTGATGTAGTGGAACGTCCTCACGTCCCTCGATCCGCCCCGCGAACAATCCCGCGATCAGTCCCACGATCTAGTACCGAACGGACGACACCTCCGCGTTCAGCACGCGTACAGCTCGACGATGATCTCGGCCTTCTTGATCCAGCAAGAGAGACAGAGAGGTAGAAGAGTTCTCCGGCAGCGTGACGGCGCTCCGGAGGTTGGTGATGACCTTGTCTCAGCAGGGCTCCGCCCGAGCTCCGCAGAAACGTGATCTAGAGGAAAAACCGTGGAGGTATGTGGTCGGGCTGCCGTGGAAAAGTCGTCTCAAATCAGCCCTAAAACCTCCGTATATATAGGTGGGAGGGAGGGGACCTTGCCTTGGGGCTCAAGGAGCCCCAAGGGGGTCGGCCGAGCCAAGGGGGAAGGTTCCCCCCCCCCCAAACCGAGTTGGACTTGGTTTGGTGGGTGGGAGTCCTTCCTTCCCTTCCCACCTCCTCCTTTTTTTTCTTTTCTCTTTGATTTTCTTTCCTAGGCGCATAGGGCCCTTTTGGGCTGCCCCGCCAGCCCACTAAGGGCTGGTGTGCCACCCTCAAGGCCTATGGGCTTCCCCGGGGTGGGTTGCCCCCCCCGGTGAACTCCCGGAACCCATTCGTCATTCCCGGTACATTCCCGGTAACTCCAAAAACCTTCCGGTAATCAAATGAGGTCATCCTATATATCAATCTTCGTTTCCGGACCATTCCGGAAACCCTCGTGACGTCCGTGATCTCATCCGGGACTCCGAACAACATTCGGTAAGCAACCAGATAACTCAAATACGCATAAAACAACGTCGAACCTTAAGTGTGCAGACCTTGCGGGTTCGAGAACTATGTAGACATGACCCGAGAGACTCCTCGGTCAATATCCAATAGCGGGACCTGGATGCCCATATTGGATCCTACATATTCTACGAAGGTCTTATCGTTTGAACCTCAGTGCCAAGGATTTATATAATCCCGTATGTCATTCCCTTTGTCCTTCGGTATGTTACTTGCCCGAGATTCGATCGTCAGTATCCGCATACCTATTTCAATCTCGTTTACCGGCAAGTCTCTTTACTCGTTCCATAATACAAGATCCCGCAACTTACATTAAGTTACATTGCTTGCAAGGCTTGTGTGTGATGTTGTATTACCGAGTGGGCCCCGAGATACCTCTCTGTCACACGGAGTGACAAATCCCAGTCTCGATCCATACTAACTCAACGAACACCTTCGGAGATACCTGTAGAGCATCTTTATAGTCACCCAGTTACGTTGCGACGTTTGATACACACAAAGCATTCCTCCGGTGTCCGTGAGTTATATGATCTCATGGTCATAGGAACAAATACTTGACACGCAGAAAACAGTAGCAACAAAATGACACGATCAACATGCTACGTCTATTAGTTTGGGTCTAGTCCATCACATGATTCTCCTAATGATGTGATCCCGTTATCAAGTGACAACACTTGCCTATGGCCAGGAAACCTTGACCATCTTTGATCAACGAGCTAGTCAACTAGAGGCTTACTAGGGACAGTGTTTTGTCTATGTATCCACACAAGTATTGTGTTTCCAATCAATACAATTATATCATGGATAATAAACGATTATCATGAACTAAGAAATATAATAATAACTATATTATTATTGCCTCTAGGGCATATTTCCAACAGTCTCCCACTTGCACTAGAGTCAATAATCTAGTTCACATCACCATGTGATTCCAACGAATCCAACACCCATATAGTTATGGGGTCTGATCACGTCTTGCTCGTGAGAGAGGTTTTAGTCAACGGTTCTGAAACTTTCAGATCCGTGCGTTCTTTACAAATCTTTATGTCATCTTATAGATGCTGCTACTACGTGCTATTCGGAAATGCTCCAAATATCTACTCTACTATACGAATCTGTTTCACTACTCATAGTTATTCGGATTAGTGTCAAAGCTCGCATCGACGTAACCCTTTACGACGAACTCTTTAACCACCTCCATAATCGAGAAAGATTCCTTAGTCCATTAGTTACTAAGGATAAATTTTGACCGCTGCTAGTGATTCAATCATGGATCACTCTCTGTACCTCTCAACAGATTTTGAGTCAAGGCACACATCAGGTGCGGTACACAGCATGGCATACTTTAGATTCTACGGCTAAGGCATAGAAGACGACCTTCGTCTATTCTCTTTATTCTGCCGTGGTCGGGTTTTGAGTCTTACTCAAATTCACACCTCACAACGCAACCAAGAACTCCTTCTTTGCTGATCTATTTTGAACTCTTTCAAAAACTTGTCAAGGCATGCATCTTGTTGAAACTTCTATTAAGCGCTTTTGATCTATCTCCATAGATCTTTGATGCTCAACGTTCAAGTAGCGTAATCCAGGTACTCCTTTGAAAACTTCTTTCAAACAACCTTGTATGCTTTACAGAAATTCTACATTACTTCTGATCCACAATATGTCAACCACATATACCTATCAGAAATTCTATAGTGCTCCCACTCACTTCTTTGGAAATACAAGTTTCTCATAAACCTTGTACAAACCCAAAATCTTTGATCATCTCATCAAAGTGTATATTCCAACTCCGAGATGCTTGCACCAGTCCATTGAAGGATCACTGGAGCTTGCATACTTGCTAGTATCTTTAGGATCGACAAAACCTTCTGGTTGTATCACATACAATGTTTGCTCAAGGAAACCGTCGAGGAAACAATGTTTTGACATCCTACATGCAATATTTCATAAATAATGCATCAACAACTAACATAATTCTAACAGACCTTTAGCATCGCTACGAGTGAGAAAGTCTCATCATAGTCAACTGTTTGATCTTGTCGAAAACATCTTTGCGACAAGTCGAGCTTTTCTTAATAGTGACTTATCACCATCATCGTCTGTCTTCTTTTAATGATCCATTTTACTCAATAGTCCTATGCCCATCAAGTAGTTCTACCAAAGTCTACACTTTGTTTTCGCACATGGATCCTCTCTCGGATTTCATGGCTTCCAGCCATTTGTCGGAATCCGGGCCCACCATTGCTTTCTCCATAACTCGTAGGTTCACTGTTGCTCAACGACATGACCTCCAAGACAGGGTTACCGTACCACTCTGCAGTAGTACGCGACCTTGTCGACCTACGAGGCTTGTAGTAACTTGATCCGATGCTTGATGATCACCATCATCAGCTTCCACTTCAATTGGTGTAGGCGCCACAGGAACAACTTCCTGCGCCCTGCTACACACTGGTCAAAGTGATGATTCAATAACCTCATCAAGTTTTACCACCCTCCCACTCAATTCTTTCGAGAGAAAACTTTCCTCGAGAAAGGATCCGTTTCTAGAAACAAACACTTTGCTTTCGGATCTGAGATAGGAGATGTACCCAACTGTTTTGGATATCCTATGAAGATGCATTTATCCGCTTTGGGTTCGAGCTTATCAGACTGAAACTTTTTCACATAAGTATCGAAGCCCCAAACTTTCAAGAAACGACAGTTTAGATTTCTCTAAACCTCAATCTATACTGTGTCATCTCAACGGAAATACGCGGTGCCCTATTTAAAGTGAGTGCGGTTGTCTCTAATGCATAACCCATAAACGATAGTGGTAATTCGATAAGAGACATCATAGCATGCACCATACCAAATAGTGCATGGCTATGATGTTCAGACACATCATCACACTATGATTTTCCAGGTGGCATGAACTGCGAAACAATTTCCACATTGTCTTAACTGCGTACCAAAACTCGTAACTCAGATATTCATTTCTATGATCATATCGTAGACAGTTTATCCTCTTGTTACGATGAACTTCACTCCGAAATAGAATTGAACTTTTCAATATTTCAGACTTGTGATTCATTAAGTAAATACTCTAGTATCTACTCAAATCATCATTGAAGTAAGAACACAATGATATCCACTGCGTGCCTCAGCACCCATTGGAATGCATACATCAAAATGTATCACTTCCAACAAGTTACTATCTTGTTTCATCTCAATGAAAACAAGGCCTTGCTCATGTGGTATGATTTGCATGTCACTAGTGATTCGAAATCAGGTGAGTACAAAGATCCATCAGCATGGAGCCTCTTCATGAAATTTATACTAACATGACTCAAGCGGCAGTGCCACAAGTAAGTGGTACTATCATCATTAACTCGTATCTTTTGGCACCAATATTATGAACATGTGTAACACTACGATCGAGATTCAATAAACCATTGAAGGTGAATATTCAAGAAAATAGAGTAACCATTATTCTCTTTAAATGAATAATCGTATTGCAATAAACACGATCCAATCATGTTCATGCTTAACGCAAGCACCAAATAACAATTAGTTAGGTTTAACACCAATCCCGATGGTAGAGGGAGCGTGCGACGTTTGATCATATCAACCTTGGAAACACTTCCAACACGTATCGTCACCTCGCCTTTAGCTAGTCTCCTTTTATGCCGTAGCTTTCATTTCGTGTTACTAATCACTTAGCAACCGAACCGGTATCCAATACCCTCATGCTACTAGGAGTAATAGTAAAGTACACATCAACATCATGTATATAAAATATACTTCTTTCGACTTTTGCCAGCTTTCTTATCTACCAAGTATCTAGAGTTGCTCCGCCTCAGTGACTGTTCCCCTCATTACAAAAGCACTTAGTCTCGGGTTTGGGTTTAATCTTGGGTCTCTTCATTAGTGCAGCAACTGTTTTGCCGTTTCACGAAGTATCCCTTCTAGCCCTTGCCTTTCTTGAAACTTAGTGGTTTTACAAACCATCAACTATTGATGCTCCTTCTTGATTTCTACTTTCGCAGTGTCAAACATCACGAATCGCTCAAGGATCATTGTATCTATCCTTGATATGTTATAGTTCATCACGAAGCTCTCACAGCTTGGTGGCAGTGACTTTGGAGAACCATCACCATCTCATATGGAAGATTAACTCCCACTTGATTCAAGTGATTGTCGTACTCGGACAATCTGAGCACACGCTCAACGATTGAGCTTTTCTCCTTTACTTTGTGGACAAAGAATCTTGTTGGAGGTCTCGTACCTCTTAACAAGGGCACAAGCATGAAATCACAATTTCATCTCTTTGGAACATCACTTATGTTCCGTGACGTTTCAAAACGTTTTCGGCGCCTTGCTTCTAAGCCATTAAGTATTTTGCACTGAACTATCGTGTAGTCATCAGAAAAGTGTATGTCTGATGTTCATAGCATCCACAGACGACGCTCGAGGTGCAGCACACCGAGTGGTGCATTAAGGACATAAGCCTTCTGTGCAGCAACAAGGACAATCCTCGGTTTTACAGACTCAGTCTGCAAAGTTTGCTACTATCAACTTTCAACTAAATTTTCTCTAGGAACATATAAAAATAGTAGAGCTATAGCGCAAGCTACATCGTAATTCGCAAAGACCATTAGACTATGTTCATGACAATTAGTTCAATTAATCATATTACTTAAGAACTCCCAGTAAAAAAGTACATCTCTCTAGTCATTTGAGTGGTTCATGATCCACTTACACTAGCTCAAGTCCGATCATCACGTGAGTTGAGTATAGTTTCAGTGGTAAGCATCCCTATGCTAATCATATCATCTATATGATTCATGATCGACCTTTCGGTCTCATGTGTTCCGAGGCCATGTCTGCACATGCTAGGCTCGTCAAGCTTAACCCGAGTGTTCCGCGTGCGCAACTGTTTTGCACCCGTTGTATGTGAACGTTGAGTCTATCACACCCGATCATCACGTGGTGTCTCGAAACGACGAACTGTAGCAACGGTGCACAGTCGGGGAGAACACAATTTTGTCTTGAAATTTTAGTGAGAGATCACCTCATAATGCTACCGTCGTTCTAAGCAAAATAAGGTGCATAAAAGGATTAACATCACATGCAATTCATAAGTGACATGATATGGCCATCATCACGTGCTTCTTGATCTCCATCACCAAAGCACCGGCACGATCTTCTTGTCACCGGCGTCACACCATGATCTCCATCAACGTGTCGCCATCGGGGTTGTCGTGCTACTCATGCTATTACTACTAAAGCTACGTCCTAGCAAAATAGTAAACGCATCTGCAAGCACAAACGTTAGTTATAAAGACAACCCTATGGCTCCTGCCGTTTGCCGTACCATCGACGTGCAAGTCGATATTATCTATTACAACATGATCATCTCATACATCCAATATATCACATCACATCGTTGGCCATATCACATCACAAGCATACCCTGCAAAAACAAGTTAGACGCCCTCTAATTTTGTTGTTGCATGTTTTACGTGGTGACCATGGGTATCTAGTAGGATCACATCTTACTTACGCAAACACCACAACGGAGATATATGAATTGCTATTTAACCTCATCCAAGGACCTCCTCAGTCAAATCCGATTCAACTAAAGTTGCAGAAACTGACACCCGCCAGTCATCTTTGAGCAACGGAGTTACTCGTAGCGATGAAACCAGTCTCTCGTAAGCGTACGAGTAATGTCGGTCCGAGCCGCTTCGATCCAACAATACCGCGGAATCAAGAAAAGACTAAGGAGGGCAGCAAAACGCACATCACCGCCCACAAAAACTTTTGTGTTCTACTCGAGAAGACATCTACGCAAGAACCTAGCTCATGATGCCACTGTTGGGGAACGTCACATGGGAAACAAAAAATTTCCTACGCGCACGAAGACCTATCATGGTGATGTCCATCTACGAGAGGGGATGAGTGATCTACGTACCCTTGTAGATCGTACAGCAGAAGCGTTAGTGAACACGGTTGATGTAGTGGAACGTCCTCACGTCCCTCGATCCGCCCCGCGAACAATCCCGCGATCAGTCCCACGATCTAGTACCGAACGGACGGCACCTCCGCGTTCAGCACACGTACAGCTCGACGATGATCTCGGCCTTCTTGATCCAGCAAGAGAGACGGAGAGGTAGAAGAGTTCTCCGGCAGCGTGACGGCGCTCCGGAGGTTGGTGATGACCTTGTCTCAGCAGGGCTCCGCCCGAGCTCCGCAGAAACGTGATCTAGAGGAAAAACCGTGGAGGTATGTGGTCGGGCTGCCGTGGAAAAGTCGTCTCAAATCAGCCCTAAAACCTCCGTATATATAGGTGGGAGGGAGGGGACCTTGCCTTGGGGCTCAAGGAGCCCCAAGGGGGTCGGCCGAGCCAAGGGGGAAGGTTCCCCCCCCAAACTGAGTTGGACTTGGTTTGGTGGGTGGGAGTCCTTCCTTCCCTTCCTACCTCCTCCTTTTTTTTTCTCTTTGATTTTCTTTCCTAGGCGCATAGGGCCCTTTTGGGCTGCCCCACCAGCCCACTAAGGGCTGGTGTGCCACCCTCAAGGCCTATGGGCTTCCCCGGGGTGGGTTGCCCCCCCCCGGTGAACTCCCGGAACCCATTCGTCATTCCCGGTACATTCCCGGTAACTCTGAAAACCTTCCGGTAATCAAATGAGGTCATCCTATATATCAATCTTCGTTTCCGGACCATTCCGGAAACCCTCGTGACGTCCGTGATCTCATCCGGGACTCCGAACAACATTCGGTAACCAACCATATAACTCAAATACGCATAAAACAACGTCGAACCTTAAGTGTGCAGACCCTGCGGGTTCGAGAACTATGTAGACATGACCCGAGAGACTCCTCGGTCAATATCCAATAGCGGGACCTGGATGCCCATATTGGATCCTACATATTCTAAGAAGATCTTATCGTTTGAACCTCAGTGCCAAGGATTTATATAATCCCGTATGTCATTCCCTTTGTCCTTCGGTATGTTACTTGCCCGAGATTCGATCGTCAGTATCCGCATACCTATTTCAATCTCGTTTACCGGCAAGTCTCTTTACTCGTTCCATAATACAAGATCCCGCAACTTACATTAAGTTACATTGCTTGCAAGGCTTGTGTGTGATGTTGTATTACCGAGTGGGCCCCGAGATACCTCTCCGTCACACGGAGTGACAAATCCCAGTCTCGATCCATACTAACTCAACGAACACCTTCGGAGATACCTGTAGAGCATCTTTACAGTCACCCAGTTACGTTGCGACGTTTGATACACACAAAGCATTCCTCCGGTGTCCGTGAGTTATATGATCTCATGGTCATAGGAACAAATACTTGACACGCAGAAAACAGTAGCAACAAAATGACACGATCAACATGCTACGTCTATTAGTTTGGGTCTAGTCCATCACATGATTCTCCTAATGATGTGATCCCGTTATCAAGTGACAACACTTGCCTATGGCCAGGAAACCTTGACCATCTTTGATCAACGAGCTAGTCAACTAGAGGCTTACTAGGGACAGTGTTTTGTCTATGTATCCACACAAGTATTGTGTTTCCAATCAATACAATTATAGCATGGATAATAAACGATTATCATGAACTAAGAAATATAATAAGAACTAATTTATTATTGCCTCTAGGGCATATTTCCAACACAAAGCTCCCAATGAGAATCGATGAAGTCTTTTCCATAGCATTGATGCAATGTACTGGATATCGTTTCTTCGGAAAGTGCACTGTGTGCTCATTACCGTTGACGTGGAAAGTGACATTGCCTTTGTTGCAATCTATAACAGCCCCTGCATTGTTTAAAAAGGGTCTTTCGAGGATGATAACCATGACATCGTCCTCGGGAATATCCAAGATAACAAAGTGTGTTAGGATAGTGGTATTAGCAACCACAACAGGCACATCCTCGCAAATGCCGATAGGGAAAGCAGTTGATTTGTCGGCCATTTGCAGAGAAATTTCAGTGGGTGTCAACTTATCCAATTCAAGTCTACGATAAAGAGAGAGTGGCATAACACTAACACCGGCTCCAAGGTCGCATAAGGCAGTTCTTACGTAGTTTCCTTTAATGGAGCAAGGTATAGTGGGCACTCCGGGATCACCAAGTTTCTTAGGAGTTCCACCTTTGAAAGTGTAATTGGCAAGCATGGTGGAGATCTCAAGATCTGGTATCTTCCGTTTATTAGTCACGATATCGTTAATGTACTTGGCATACGGAGACATCTTGAGCATATCAGTTAACCGCATCTGCAGAAAGATGGGTCTTATCATCTCAACGAAGCGCTCAAAATCCTCATCATCCTTTTTCTTGGATGGCTTAGGAGGAAAGGGCATAGATCTCTGAACCCATGGCTCCCTTTCTTTAACATGCTTCCTAGCAGTGAAGTCATTCTTATCGTATCTCTTAGGTTGTGGGTTATCAGGATTAACCGAAGGTTCAGTCTCCACATCCTCATCATTGCTAGGTTGAGCATTATTATGAACATCACTGTCCATATTGTCACCAGGTTCATGTTCATCACCAGATTGTGTTTCTGTATCAGACGCAAAAATATCATTAGGTTCTTCAGGTGTGACAGTATTTGGTGAACTGGCATGTAGGTTTCTATCATCCTTCTTCTTCTTCTCATTGGGACGATTGGGTGTATCAACATCGATTCCTTGAGAATCTTGATCAATTCTCTTAGGATGACCTTCAGGATACAAAGGTTCCTGAGTCATTTTGCCTCCTCTAGTAATGACTCTGACAGAGTTGTCATTTAATTCATTGAGCAGGTCATTCTCAGCTTTAAGTACTTGTTCTACCTGAGTAGTAATCATAGAGGCATGCTTACTTAGAAGCTTCAGATCATTGACATTTCTGTCTACACAAGCACTTAAATGGCTAAGCATACGAGTACTTTGTTCCAAATGTCTGCTAACATAATCATTGAAACTCTGTTGTTTGGCAACAAAGTTGTCAAATTCATCAAAGCATAGGCTAGCAGGTTTGTCAAAAGGAATATCACTCTCATCAAACCTACGTAGAGAATTCACTTCTACTACCTGTATCGGGTTATCGAGACCATGGATCTCTTCGATAGGTGGTAGATTTTTGACATCTTCAGATCTAATGCCTTTCTCTTGCATAGATTTCTTGGCTTCTTGCATATCTTCGGGACTGAGGAATAGAATACCTCTTTTCTTAGGAGTTGGCTTAGGAAGTGGTTCAGGAATAGACCAAGCATTATCGTTGATCAAGATGTTATTCAGTAGAGTCTCAGCTTGTTCTACAGTTCATTCCCTAAAAACACAACCGACACAACTATCTAGGTGGTCTCTAGAGGCATCGGTAAGTCCGTTATAGAGGATATCAAATATCTCGTTCTTCTTAAGAGGGTGATCAGGCAAAGCATTCTGTAGCTGGACGAGCCTCCCCCAAGCTTGTGGGAGACTCTCTTCTTGGAGTTGAGCAAAGTTGTATATTTCCTGCAAGGCAGCTTGCTTCTTATGGGCAGGAAAATATTTCTCACACAAGTAATAGGCCATATCCTGGGGACTGCTCACACATCCAGGAGCAAGAGAGGTGAACCAGGCTTTAGCGTCATCCTTTAGAGAGAAAGGAAACATCTTAAAGATATAGTAGTGGCAGATCTTCTCCTCATTAGTGAAGAGGTTGGCTATTTCAGATAGTTTGGCAAGATGGGCTATGACCGTATCAGACTCATAACCGTGAAAAGGATCAGATTCGACTAGAGAGATTATCTCAGGGTCGACAGAGAATTCGTAATCCTTATCGGTGACAAAGATAGGCGAAGTGGCAAACTTCCGGTCATTTTTCATCCTAGCTTCCCGAGATTTTTCCTTCCACTTGAGAAGTAATTTCTCAGCGTCATAGGCATCCTTACACGCAAGAAAATCCTCAGCTATCTCTCCCTCCATAACGTAACCCTTAGGTATATTAGGCAATTCATATCTAGGAGAGGTAGATCTAGCAGGAGAAAAAGCAGGTTCTATCTCAATAGTATCGGTAGTTTCAGAAGCATCACGAGCATTGGCAGTAACTCTAGCAATATGAGCATCAAGGAACACTCCTAATGGAACATCGGGCAAAGGAGTATCTCTAGCAGTATCAAGCATAGCATCATCAGGCAAAATAGCATCTCTAGCATCATCAGGCAAAGCAGTATCAAGCATAGCATCTCTAGCAGTATCAGGCATAGTATCAAGCATAGTATCATCAAGCACAGGTGACATATCAAGATTTCTAGCAGGAGGTGATGTCGCAAACTTACTCATAACTGAAGGTGAATCAAGTGCAGAGCTAGATGACTTTGGTCTTCGGATCCTTCAGATTCTTCATAGTGATCAGCAGATATAAATCCCAAGTAACTCAGAGAATATAGCAATACCTCCCCGGCAACGGTGCCAGAAAAATGTTGATCGCCAATCTCTCGCGTTAACTAGACGAATGCTTATAACAACAAACCTTCTCCTGCAATGGCACCAGAAGAATGCTGATAGCACTCCCCAGTAATGAAACTAGAAGAATGTTGTTGACGGCCCACCAGCGCGTGGGTTCGCAACAGTTTTCGAGGGCAGAGTATTCAACCCAATTTGTTGGTTTGCACGATCGGAGGTGAGAGTATACTCTCAAGTATTAGCAGCTGAACTTGTCAGATTCAACCACACCTGAAAGATTAGTATCTGCAAGCACAGTAGTAACAACAAAGTAATATGATAACAACGGTGTCAGAAACCATCTGTTGACAGCAGACTATTCCTGATGATTGTATCAATGGCGCCTTCGTTGCCGCGTCGACGGAAGTTGTCAATTCCCATCAACGGTAGGTGAATCAACAGTGTAGCAGGTAGCAGCAGTGTAACGAGCAATAGAAGTTGCAAGGAACAACAGTAGTGACAGCAGTAGCAAGTAGCAACAGTAGCAAGCGACAGTAGTAGCAACAGTAGTAGCAGCAGCAGCAGAGCAAAACAAGTAAGAGCAGTAGCAACAGTAGTAGCAGCAGCAGAGCAAGACAAGTAACAACATTAGGACAAACTCATAGGCAATGGGTCGGTGATTTGTTTGGATGATATTCATCATGCAACAGCTATAACACGGAGAGATATATGGCTAGCTCCCGTTCGTCAATGTGATGTAGGCATGCATTCCGTGTGTCGTCATACGTGCTTAGGGAAAAGAACTTGCATGACATCTATTGTCCATCCCTCCCGTGGCAGCGGGGTCCAAAAGGAAACTACGGGATATTAAGGTTCTCCTTTTAATAAAGAACCGGACCAACGCATTAGCACTTGGTGAACACATGAACTCCTCAAACTATGGTCATCACCGGGAGTGGTTCCGGTTATTATCACTCCGGGGTTGCCGGATCATAACACATAGTAGGTAACTACAACTTGCAAGATCGGATCTAAAACATACATATATTGGTGACAACATAATAATTTCAGATCTGAAATTATGGCACTCGGGCCCTAGTGACAAGCATTAAGCATGGCAAAGTAGTAGCAACATCAAATCTGAGAACATAGTGGATACTAGGGATCAATCCCCATCAAAACTAACTCGATTACATGATAGATCTCATCCTACTCATCACCGCCCAGCGAGCCTACGAATAGATTACTCACGAACGACGAAGAGCTTCATGGAATTGGATAGGGAAGAAGGTTGATGATGACGATGGCGATGATTTCCCCTCTCCAGAGCCCAAGACGGACTCCAGATCTGCCCTCCAGATGAAGAACAGGTGGTGGCGGCGCCTCCGTATCGAAAACGCAACAAAAACTTCTCTTTTTATTTTTTCTGGGACGAAAGACAACTTATAGAGCTGGAGTTGGGGGCGGCAGGTGCCTGTGGGCCCCACAAGCCTGCCCACCGCCACCAGAGGGGTGGTGGCAGAGCAGGGCTTGTGGCCCACTAGCCCACCCCCTGAGGTGGAACTTGGAGCAGATATTTTTGATATTTTCCAAAAATGCTCCCCGTAAATTTTCAGGACGTTTGGAGAACTTTGATTTCTGCACAAAAATAACACCAAGGCAATTCTGCTGAAAATAGCGTTAGTCCAGGTTAGTTCCATTCAAATCATGCAAATTATAGTCCAAAACAAGGGCAAAAGAGTTTCGAAAAGTAGATACGTTGGAGACGTATCACTAGGCCGACCTGTTTGTCCGTTTTACCCCAAACGGACGGGGCCGGACAGAATGGGGTCATGCGGTGGAGTTGGCCGTCCGTTTGGGGTAGAACGGACGAATGCAGCGGCCCAACCCGCGGACCCAAACGGACAAATGTCTGGATTTCGTCCGTTTTCGACCCATCCCCGGCCCAAACTTGCGCTGAGTTTGGGGGAAATGGACATCGTGCGGATGCGCTCGCCGCACTCCCTTGAGCGCCCGTGGCCCGCGTGTCGGGGACACAAGTACTTCCAGAAATTTCAATGCCTCCACCACCTCTCCCGCCCCGCCCCGCCGACGACGCCGCTGCTATTCTCCGGCCACCTCATCCCCCGGTCGTCCATAGCAAACCCCGTCTTGACATGTCCGCCACCACGCCCGCGCTTTCGCCGTAGTTTGGGCGTCGATCAGAGGAGGTTTAGCCGTCGTCGTCGTAGCCGGCGGCAGAGTGGATACGACCGTAGGCGACGTACCACGACGGCCACAACAGCTTCCGACGAGTGCTCCAGAGCGGCCAGTAACTGGCCACCAACCACCCCTGCATCGAGGTGATCATCGCGGTCTCTTTGCCACCATGAGCGCAAGGTGTTCGACACTTTGCCCGTAAAGGTATGGACAGTGGTGATGAGTTTTTCTTCCACCACTTCATTTATTCATCGGACGATTCGTTGTCCGATGATGAAGATATTGTGGTGGCTGCAGTGATGGTTCACGACCACATTCAACGGCAGCTTCCTCGGTACAGGGGGTCACTCCATGGCCGTGCTCCGAACCTGAACCGCAACAGGGAGAGAAGCCAGGCCCTGCTCTTTGCCGATTACTTTGCGAACACACCGCTCTTCAAGCCGGATAAATTCCTTCGCCGTTTTCGTATGGCAAGGCATGTGTTCAGTCGTATCCGAGAGGGATTGGTTGCTCATGACCCATACTTCCAGTGCAAGACGAATGCCCTTGGCAAGCTAGGATTCTCCTCTTACCAGAAATGCACCGCGGCCATCCGCATGCTTGCGTATGGAATTCCAGGCGATCTAGTGGATGAGTATGTGCGTATGAGTGAGACAACATGTCTGATGTCAATGTACAAGTTCTGCCAGGCTGTGATCGAGGTGTTTGGCCCTGAGTACTTGAGGCAGCCAACTGTCACTGATACACAGAGATTGTTGGCGACCAACACAGCTAGAGGCTTTCCAGGCATGCTTGGCAGCATAGATTGTATGCACTGGGAGTGGAAGAACTATCCATTTGCTTGGCAGGGCCAGTACAAAGGGCATGTCAAAGCGTGCACTATCATATTAGAAGCGGTGGCTTCGCAGGATCTTTGGATATGGCATTCTTTCTTCGGCATGGAAGGTTCTCACAATGATATCAACGTGCTGCAGCGTTCTCCAGTCTTCGCAAGGCTTGCAGAAGGCCACTCCCCCTGTCAACTTTGAGATCAACAGCCACCAGTACAACAAGGGATACTATCTAGCTGGTGGTATATATCCTCAGTGGTCAACTTTTGTGAAGACAATCTCGGACCCCCAAGATGAGAAGAGAAAGAAATTTTCCCAAATGCAAGAAAGTGCTAGAAAGGATGTGGAACGTGCTTTTGTGTGCTTCAATCCCGACGGAGTATCGTTTGGAACCCTGCACTATCATGGGATGACAGGAAGCTTTGGGAGGTGATGACTGCTTGTGTGATCATGCACAACATGATCGTCGAGGACGGGCATGATGATAGTATCTTCGACCAAGGATTTGATTATTAAGGTGAAAATGTTGAGCGCCTGCACCAAGAACCGGCCACATTTCAACAATTTGTCCAGTTCCATCGTGAGATGCGTGATTGGCACACTCATTTGAATCTTCAAAATGACTTGGTTGAGCACATGTGGGAACATATTGGCAACCAATAGATGTATTGGTTCATTTTATGTTCATTCAAGACAATTTTGATTTGGTTGTAAAACTATTTTATTTAGAGCCAATTTCGATTGGTTTGATGTGAAAACTTGATTTGATACGAAAATATGGGCATTTTAGGCCCTGGCGAACAGGATGAGGCAAAAGGATGCGGCCGCGCGCTGGGCGAGGACCACCGCATCCCAGGACAGGCCCGGACACGACCCCATCGCCCTACCCAAACGAACAGAATCCGGGCAAAACGGACGTCCGTTTGGGGTCGCGCGGTGCAGTTGGCCTTATGGCTACGCAATTCATGCTGAAAGGTGCGGCCTCAAGTGCCCCAGCTTAAGTCGGTCAGATGCTCGAGTTTCTTTTTTTAGATGGAGTCTGTTCTCTTTGGTCTTTCCCATGTACGGATAATTTTTTACCTTTTGTCCTAACAAATTTCAGATTTAATCTTATTTTAGAAAAGTTTAAATCTGACCTCTTTTGGTGAGACCAACATCCCTGGCGCCTGGTTTGCATGAGAGATGTCAAGGACCCTACCGTCTGGTACGGACTGGCATAACCGACTGACATGTTGAGTCTCTGATGTGGCTTGGTACCGGATGCCAAGGACTCCCACGTCTGGTACCAAACGCCAAGAACCTTGGCGCGTGGATGATGTGGCACTTATTATCAAAAAATATTTGTGTGATCTGTCGGGACCAGATGCCAAGGTCCCTGATGTTTGGTACCAGACGCCATGAACCCTAGCGTGTGGCCCTTTGCCACGTTAGAGACTCAACGGGTCAGCCGGTTATGCAAGCACGTACCAGACGTTAGGGACCTTGGCGTCTCCCATGCAAACCAGACGCGAGGGATGTTGACATCACCAAAAGAAATCAGATTCATTTTTTTCTTCAAAATAAGGTCAATTCCGAAATTTGTTAGGGCAAAAGGTCAAAACAAAAAAATGTCCCTCATGTGCTCTTCACTGGAGGATTCTACTCGAGTGGAATACGGACTGGGATCCAATGATTTATCTTTAGAGCATCTCTAGCAGACCCCGTATAAAGCCGACCCACAAAAGTTGTTTACAGTTTGCGGGAAAATGGTTTTGCGGGCCGGCTCGGACGCGCACAGAGTGAGACCCCGCAAAATGGACCCGTAACAAAGGATATTCGTAGAAGATGTTCTTTTATGGGTCGGCTATGTGGGATCCGCTCGGGCGACGTTGTGTTGACCTGCAAACCGAAAACCCCATAAATCAGAATTACTAATGTGCAATATAAGAAAAATGTCAATATTACAATATAATAATCATCCAAAGCACAATAATTATTCAAATCACCGTAACAAACTAAATAATTCAATACAAAACTTGTCTCGTATACAAATCACACATGAATGAAATGACAATGAATGGAAAAATGGATTGTGTTACTGTCCAACCCTTTGCCAATGGTGCTCAATGAGATCATTCTGAAGTTGACAGTGGGTGTTTGTATTTTCAATCTCCTTGTAGGTCTGAAGAAAAGCTCTAATTCGTTAGGGTCTCTAGCTGGTTTGACACGGCTACCCACATCGTCGTAGAAGAACTCCAAATTCATGCCTCTCTCATCTTCTATAATCATATTGTGAAGAATAGCACAACATGTCATGATATTTTTCAATAATCGCTTGTCCCAAAAATGAGCAAGACCACGAACAATGGCAAACCTAGATTGCAAAACCCAAAATGCTCTTTCAATGTCTTTTCGGACTGCCTCTTCTGCCCTTGCGAATTCACAGTCTTTCCTAGTTTGGGGTCTTTGATGCTCTTGACAAATGTGCACCCAAGGGTATATAACATCTGCAAGATAGTATCCCTTTGTGCATTCATGCCCATTGATAGCGTAGTTGCAAGCAGGAGCATCACCACTAGCAAGCCTAACAAACAAATGAGGCCGTTGCAACACATTGATATCATTGAGAGTACCTGGCATACCAAAAAGCAATGTCAAATCCATAAATCATGGAATGTTACGGCCTCTAGCACAATTGTTGCACCACGAGACTTGCAACAATACATTCCATGTCATGCCTTTGGGCAATTTTTCCAAGTCCAATGCATACAATCTATGCTTCCTAGCATGCCAGGCCAACTTCTATCATTAGATGCCATCAAATTTTTTGTGTCTTCCTCGTTCAGTGCCCGAAGATATTTAGGACCAAAGACACAGATGATCACTTTGACAAACCTACGCATTGACTTAATTGTCACTACATGAATGAGGGATTTTGCCATCAGCCTGATCTTTGTCGTCTGTTGGCTGATGGCAAAGAGACTCTTTGCCATTAGCTGCCGGAAAATAGACGACAAAGAAAAGGCTGATGGCAAAGATACTCTTTGCCACCAGTCTCTCAACAGACGACAAAGATGGACCAAGCACACGGCAAAGACATAGCTGATGGCAAAGATGGTCCAGGCAGACGACAAATAGAAACCGCGGCTGGAGCCGTTACCTTTGCCATCAGCGGCATCTTTGTCATCTGCCGAAAGCTTCTTTGCCGTCTGCGTGGATACATGGCGGACGACAAAGGGGAAGGCGACCCACCTCTCCCACTAACGGCGTTAGGTTTCCTCATCCCCATCCCCACTCTCTCTCTCTCTCTGCCTCACCCCTCACCCCGATCTGAACCGCGCCTCCCACCACCCCGCGCAGCTCCACTCCCCCAGGCCGGCTCCCCCGCGCTGCCCTCCACCATTGTAGCTACCCCCCGCGCTGCCCCCTCCTGCACTGCCCCCTCTTCATGTCGGCCCCCTCCCCCACGCCCTCTCCTCCCTGCGTCGCCCCACCTTCATACACCGCTCCCACAACCGTGCAAGCCCCTGCCCATGTTGCCCCTCCCCGCGCCGGCCCCACCACAATGATGCCCCCCGTTCTGGCGACGCCCATCACCACCGCGGCCCCGCTCCAGTATAGGTAATTTTTTTGCTTTTTTGTTTTTTCTATTTTTTAGGTTTAGGTTAATTAGTTTTTAGGTTAGTTAGTTAGGTTAGAAGAAGAAAGAAAGAAGAAAATAAGAAGGAAAAAATGAGAAAGGAAAAAAGAAAAAGAAGAAAAGAATAAGAAAAGAAGAAGGAAAAGAATAAGGAGAAGAAGAGGAGGGGGAGGAGAAAAAAAGAGGAAGAAAAGAGGAGAGGAGGAGAAGAAGAAGAGGAAAAAGGAAAAGAAGAAGAAGAAGAATAAAAAGAAGCGAAGAGGAGAAGAAGAAGATGAAAAAGAAGAGAAGAGGAGCAGAACAAGAAGAAGAAGAAGAAGAAGAAGAAGAAGAAGAAGAAGAAGAGGAGGAGGAGGAGGAGGAGAAGATAAAATAAGCAGAAGAAAAAGAGGAGAGGAGGAGAAGAAGAAGAGGAAAAACAAAAAAAATCCGACACCCTTCCACGACACCCTTACAGGACACCCCAACACCCTGGCACGGGGTCATAGTTTTGTAAATTATGAGTTAGGTCATATATTTTTCCGATTTTGTTATAAAACACAAAATATTTGTGTTGATTGGGTGGATTTACATGTCGAGTTGTTTCCTTGCTGCGAGGTTTGGTGTTCGAAGACATCCCCATGCATTTGACGAGCTCCGCCCCTGCGTTCGTGGGTGAGCACAAATGACATCTCCTCCTCCCCTTTCATTTGCTATGGGTCAGTCTTCGTGTCAATGAAACTTGCTAGATATAGGTACATTAAATTATCAGTATGCGTGACCAGTATGCGTCTCCCATTCAAAAGGGTTACAATTATAAATATGCATGCATTTGCATATATTTATAACCACGATTCTTCCGAATTACCCAACGTTATCCATGGACAGCTCGAGTATGTGTAGATTGGGTTCGTTTTCCCATATGCTCTGCTTCGGATCCGGTGCATCGTTTCGTCAGTGCCTCCCTGTTGTTCTTTGGGTACACATCCTCTCTGTTTATTGTCGAGACGTGTATCAGTAGAATTACAAGGATATGAAATCATGCATATAAGAGATCAGAAGAAACTCAAATAAGATTCATAGATAATCTGATCATAAATCCACAATTCATCGGATCTCGACAAACACACCGCAAAAGAAGATTACATCGAATAGATTTCCATGAAGATCATGGAGAACTTTGTATTGAAGATCCAAGAGAGAGAAGAAGCCATCTAGCTACTAGCTATGGACCCGAAGGTTTATGGTGAACTACTCACGCATCATCGGAGAGACAATGGTGTTGATGAAGAAGCCCTCCGTGTCCGAATCCCCCCCGCGGCAGGGCACCAAAACGTGCCTCGGATGGGATCTTGCGGAGACAGAAGCTTGCGGCGGCGGAAAAGTATTTTCGTGGCTCTCTCCCGTGGTTTCAGATTTTTCGGGGATTTATAGGCGGAATAAGTAGGGCAAAGGAGCCACAGGGGGCCCACAAGCCTGCTAGGCGCGCCCCCCCCCAGGTCGCGGCTAGGGGGCTTGTGGCCTCCCCTGGTGTCCTTTGCCTTGGTTCCCAAGCTTCCTGCGTATCTTCTGTTCCGGAAAAAATCTTTTTGAAGGTTTTATTCCGTTGGGACTCCGTTTAATATTCTCATATGAAAAAGGTCAAAAACACGGAAAAAACAGGAACCGGCACTTGGCACTGAGTTAATAAGTTAGTCCCAAAAAAAGATGTAAAATGCATAGAAAACATCCAAAGTTTGACAAGATAATAGCATGGAACCATAAAAAATTATAGATACGTTGGAGACGTATCAATGCGTTACTCTGTTTTTCATGAACTTAATACTCTAGATGCAGGCAGGAGTCGGTCGATGTGTGGAGTAATAGTACTAGATGCAGAATCGTTTCGGCCTACTTGACACGGATTTGATGCCTATATGCATAATCATTGCCTTGGATATCTTCATAATTATTTGCGTTTCTATCAGTTGCTCGACAGTAATTTGTTCACCCACCGTATTATTTTCCCTTATGAGAGAAGCCTCTAGTGAAACCTGTGGCCCCTGGATCTATTTCCCATATTATATTTTCAAATCTATAAACCAAAAATACCGAAAATACTTTGCTGCAATTTATTTACTTTTGTTTCTGCAACCTTTAATATCTATCTCTATAATATGTCATCCTTGCAAATAACTCTGAAGGGATTGACAACCCCTTTATAGCGTTGGGTGCAAGTGTTTGATTATTTGTGTAAGTACTACTATTCAGGCCTTGCTTGTTCCTTCTACTGGATTGATACCTTGGTTCTCAACAAACTAGGGGAAATACTTATCTACTTCGCTACATCACACTTTCCACTTGAAGGGAAAACCAACGCAAGCTCAAGAGGTAGCAGAACCTTGGTTAGCTCATAAATGTCATATACTTAGCTTATCTTCCTCCTAAATGACATAATAAGCTCAAAATAAGATAAGTATTGTAATCATCTTCTCTTTCTTCTTCTTCTCCTTCTCCTCCTCCTCCTCCTCTGTTGGAAATATGCCCTAGAGGCAATAATAAAATGGTTATTATCATATTTCCTTGTTCATGATAATCGTCTATTGTTCATGCTATAATTGTATTAACAGGAAAAAATAATACATGTGTGAATAAATAGATCACAATGTGTCCCTAGCAAGCCTCTAGTTGGCTAGCTCGTTGATCAATAGATGATCATGGTTTCCTGATCATGGACATTAGATGTCATTGATAACGGGATCACATCATTGGGAGAATGATGTGATGGACAAGACCCAATCCTAAGCATAGCATTAGATCGTATTGTTCGTATGCTAAAGCTTTTCTAATGCCAAGTGTCTTTTCCTTCGACCGTGAGATTGTGCAACTCCCGGATACCGTAGGAGTGCTTTGGGTATATCAAACGTCACAACATAACTGGATGACTATAAAGGTGCACTACGGGTACCTCTAAAAGTGTCTGTTGGGTTGGTACAAATCGAGATCAGGATTTGTCACTCCGTGTGACAGAGAGGTATCTCTGGGCCCACTCTGTAGAACATCATCATGAGCTCAATGTGACTAAGGAGTTAGTCACACGATTACGTGCTACGGAATGAGTAAAGATACTTACCGGTAACGAGATTGAACAAGGTATAGGTATACCGAAGATCGAATCTCGGGCAAGTTCTATACCAACAGACAAAGGGAATTCTATACGGGATTGATTGAATCCTTGACATCGTGGTTCATCCGATGAGATCATCGTGGAACATGTGGGAGCCACCATGGGTATCCAGATCCCGCTGATGGTTATTGGCCGGAGAGCATCTTGGTCATGTCTGCATGTTTCCCGAACCCGTAGGGTCTACACACTTAAGGTTCGATGATGCTAGGGTTATAGGGAAATGTTATATGAGGTTACCGAAAGTTTTTCGGAGTCCCGGATGAGATCCCGGATGTCACGAGGAGCTCCGGAATAGTCCACAAGTAAAGATTGATATATAGGATGGATGGTTTTGGACACCGGAAATGTTTCGGGCGTCACCGATAGCGTACCGGGACCACCGGGACCACCGGAAATGGTCCCGGGGGTCCACCGGGAGGGGCCACCAGGCCCAAGAGGTAGTATGGGCCAAAAGGTGGAGGGAAACCAGCCCAAAGTGGGCTGGTTCGCCTCCCACAAAGGGGCCCATAGCGCAGGAGGTGGAGAGGGGGGAAACCTTAGGCGCTGGTGGGCCTAAGGCCTAAGGCCCACCTAGGGGTGCGCACCCCCTCCCCCTGCCCTGTGTGTCGCACCTCCCATCTGGGGGTGCTGCCGCACCACCTAGGGTGGGAACCCTAGGGGTGGCACCCCCTCCCCTCCTCCATAAATAGAGAGGGGTTTGGGGCTGTTTTACACACATTTTCTTCTCCTCTCGGCGCAACCCTGCTCCCCTCCTTCCCCCTCCTCCCACGGTGCTTGACGAAGCCCTGCCGGGAGACCTCTTCTCTCCATCGACACCACGTCGTCGTGCTGCCGGATATCTTCCCCAACCTCTCCCGCCTCCTTTCTGGATCAAGGTGCGGGAGACGTCACCGGGCTGCACGTGTGTTGAACGCCGAGGTGCCGTTGTTCGGCACAAGAACGGAATTTCACCGCGATCTGAATCGCCGCGAGTACGACTCCATCAACCGCGTTCTAGCAACGCTTCCGCTTAGCGATCTTCAAAGGTATGAAGATGCACTCACCCCTCTCTCGTTGCTGGTCTCTCCATAGGAAGATCTGAATATGCGTAGGATTTTTTTTTTGAATTTATGCTACGTTACCGAACAGTGGCATCCGAGCCAGGTTTTCTATGCGTAGATTCTATGCACGAGTAGAACACAAAAGGTTGTGGGCGATGATTTGTCAATTGCTTGCCGCTACTAGTCTTATTCTTTTCCGGCGGTATTGTGGGATGAAGCGGCCCAGACCGACCTTACACGTACGCTTACGTGAGACTGGTTCCACCAACAGACATGCACACCGTGCATAAAGGTGGCTAGCGGGTGTCTGTCTCTGCTATTCTAGTCGGATTGGATTTGATGAAAAGGGTCCTTATGAAGGGTAAATAGCTTTGGCATATCATCGTTGTGGCTGTCACGTAGGTAAGAAGGCGTTCTTGCTAGAAACCCAAATCAGCCACGTAAAACTTGCAACAACAATTAGAGGACGTCTAACTTGTTTTTGCAGGGTTTGACATGTGATGTGATATGGGCAAAGTTGTGATGTTGCATGTATGATGTATGAGATGATAATGTTATTGTAATAGGTTTCACGACTTGCATGTCGATGAGTATGACAACCGGCAGGAGCCATAGGAGTTGTCTTAATTTATTGTATGAGATGCAACACCACGTGCTTACAACTTTTGCTTCATTGCTAACTGTTAGCCATAGTAGTAGTGATAGTAGTAGTTGGCATGACAACTTCACGGAGACACGATGATGGAGATCATGGTGTCACGCTGGTGACAATGATGATCATGCGATGCCTGAAGATGGAGATCGAAAGAGCAAAGATGATAATGGACATATCATGTCACTATATGATTGCATTGTGATGTTTATCATGTTTTTCATCTTATTGCTTAGAACGACGGTAGCATAATAAGATGATCCCACTTTAATAAATTCGAGAACGTATTCCCCTAAGTGTGCACCGTTGCGAAGGATCGTTGTCTCGAAGCACCACGTGATGATCGGGTGTGATAGATTCTAACGTTCGCATACAACAGGTGTAAGCCAGATTTACACACGCGAAACACCTAGGTTGACTCGACGAGCTTAGCATGTACAAACATGACCTCGAATACAAGAGACCGAAAGGTCGAACATGAGTCGTATGGTTGAATACGATCAGCATGAAGTTGCTCACCATGATGACTAGTCCGTCTCACGTGATGATCGGACACGGGTTAGTCAACATGGATCATGTATCACTTAGATGACTAGAGGGATGTAGATTTAAGTGGGAGTTCATACTTAATTTGATTAAATGAACTTAATTGTCATGAACATAGTCTAAAAGTTGTCTTTATAAATATTGTAGATGGACAACGTCAACCTCAATTTCAACGCATTCCTAGAGAAAAACAAGCTGAAAGATGATGGTAGCAACTATGCGGATTGGATCCGCAACTTGAAGCTCATCCTTGAAGCAGCTAAAAAGGCTTATGTCCTTGATGCACCGCTATGTGACCCTCCCGCTCCCGCAGCAGCCCAGGACATTTTGAACGTCTGGCAAACACGGAGTGATGACTACTCTTTGGTTAGGTGTGGAATGTTATACAGTTTGGAAACGGGGCTCCAAAGGCATTTTGAGCAACACGGTGCATATGAGATGTTCCAAGAGCTGAATCTGGTTTTTCAAGCTCATGCCCGTGTCGAGAGATATGAAGTCGCCGACAAGTTCTTTAGATGTAAGATGGAGGAGAACAATTTTGTTAGTGAGCACATACTCAAAATGTCTGGGTTACACGGTCGTCTGACTTCACTTGGAGTCGAACTTTTGGATGATGCTATAATTGACAGAATCCTCCAGTCTCTCCCACCAAGCTACAAAGGTTTTGAGCTGAACTACAACATGCAAGGGATGGAGAAGACCATTCCCGAGTTGTACTCGATGCTCAAGTCTGCAGAAGTAGAAATCAAGAAAGAACATCAAGTGTTGATGGTCAACAAGACCACCAGTTTCAAGAAGGGCAAGGGTAAGAAGAACTTCAAGAAAGACGGCAAAGCCGTTGCCGCGCCCGGTAAGCCACATGCCGAGAATAAGAAAAAGAATGGACCCAAGCCTGAGACTGAGTGCTTCTATTGCAAGGGAAAAGGTCACTGGAAGTAGAACTGCCCCAAGTACTTAGCGGACAAGATGGCCGGCAACGTTAAAGGTATATGTGATATACATGTTATTGATGTGTACCTTACGAGCGCTCGTAGTAGCTCCTGGGTATTTGATACCGGTGTTGTTGCTCACATTTGCAACTCAAAGCAGGAACTGCGGAATAAGCGGAGACTGGCCAAGGACGAGGTGACGATGCACGTCGGGAATGGCTCCAAGGTCGATGTGATCGCCGTCGGCACGCTACCTCTACATCTACCATCGGGATTAGTTTTAAACCTTAATAATTGTTATTTAGTACCAGCTTTGAGCATGAATATTGTATCAGGGTCTTTCTTAATGCGAGACGGCTACTCATTTAAGTCAGAGAATAATGGTTGTTCTATTTATATGAGTGATATGTTTTATGGTCATGCTCCGCTGGTGAATGGTTTATTCTTGATGAATCTCGATCGTGATGTTACACATATTCATAGTGTGAGTACCAAAATATGTAAAGTTGATAATGATAGTCCAAAATACTTGTGGCACTTCCGCCTTGGTCATATCGGTGTTAAGCGCATGAAGAAGCTCCATACTGATGGACTATTAGAGTCTCTTGACTTTGAATCATTTGACACATGCGAACCGTGCCTCATGGGCAAGATGACTAAGACTCCATTCTCAGGAATAATGGAGAGAGCGACCAACTTATTAGAAATAATACATACTGATGTGTGTGGTCGAATGAACGTTGAAGCTCGTGGTGGCTACCGTTATGTTCTCACTCTCACCGATGATTTGAGTAGGTATGGGTATATCTACTTGATGAAGCACAAATCTGAGACGTTTGAAAAGTTCAAGGAATTTCAGAGTGAGGTTGAGAATTGATGACTGCTACTGCAACAAAAGACCTTCCAATGGCGCCAGAAATAGGCGTGTCGACGGCACCAGGAATCCTTCTGCTACGGCTACGCCTTAAGGGACTTCCTAGGAAAATATGCAAAGGATTTCCCCCGTGGCCTTGGAGCCTTGCGTTGGTGTTCCCTCAAAGCGGAAAGGGTGATGTAGCGCAGCGGTGGTAAGTATTTCCCTCAGTTTGAGAACCAAGGTATCGATCCAGTGAAGGAGTATCACAAGTGCCTGCACAAACACAAAAGCTTGCTCCCAACGCTATGAAGGGGTTGTCAATCCCTTATAGATTGTTTGCCACGTGAGAACTGAAAGCAACAAAGTAAGAAAGCAAAGTAAAAGCGAAAGTGGAAACGATAGGTGTGAATAGACCCGGGGGCCGTAGTGTTTACTAGTGGCTTCTCTCATGAAAGCAAGTAGACGGTGGGTGGACAAATTACTGTCGAGCAATTGATAGAACCGCGCAAAGTCGTGACGATACCTATGGCAATGATTATATCTATAGGCATCACGTCGAAAACAAGTAGACCGATACTTTCAGCATCTACTACTATTACTCCACACGTCGACCGCTATCCAGCATGCATCTTGTGTATTAAGTCCAAAAGAACAGAGTAACGCCTTAAGCAAGATGACATGATGTAGATGGACAATCTCATATCTACGACAGAACCCACCTTGTTACCCTTGATGGAAACTACACAATGTGTGCCTTGCTGCCCCTACTGTCACTGGGAAAGGTCGCCACATGGTAAGAACCCAAAACCAAGCACTTCTCCCATTGCAAGAATCATAGATCTAGTTGGCCAAACAAAACCCAAGACTCGGAGAGACTTACGAGGTTATCAAATCATGCATATAAGAAATCAACAAATATTCAAATATATATCATAGATAATCTGATCACAAATCCACAATTCATCGGATCTCGACAAACACACTGCCAAAGAAGATTGCATCGGATAGATCTCCATGAAGATCATGGAGAACTTTGTATTGAAGATCCAAGAGAGAGAAGAAGCCATCTAGCTACTAACTACGGACCCGTAGGTCTGAAGTGAACTACTCACGAGTCATTGGAGGGGCGATGATGATGATGAAGAAGCCCTCCAACTCCAAAGTCCCCTCCGGCAGGGCACCGGGAAGGGTCTCCAGATGAGATCTCGCGGAAACGGAAGCTTGCGGCAGCGGAAAAGTATTTTCGTGGATCCCTTGATTTTTTTTTCTGTTTTTTAGGGAATATATAGGCGCAAGATCTAGGTGAGGGGGCGCCAGGGAGGCCACAAGCCTGCCCACCGCCGCCCCCTTGGTGGCGGAGTGGGGGCTTGTGTACCTGTACCCCTCCTGGCTTGGCCCACAAGCCCTGTGATCTTCTTTTGTTCGGGAAAAAATCATTTCGGGGATTTTATTCCGTTTGGACTCCATTCCAAAATCAGAACAGCCAAAAACACAGAAAAAATAGGAACTGCCACTTGGCACTGAATTAATAAGTTAGTCCCAAAAAAGAAATAAAAGATACATAAAACATCCAAAGATGACAAGATAACAGCATGAAACCATCAAAAATTATAGATACGTTTGAGACGTATCAATGACCAACAAGTATAGGGGATCAATCATAGTCCTTTCGATAAGTAAGAGTGTCAAACCCTACGAGGAGCAGAAGGCTGTGATAAACGGTTTTTAGCAAGGTAATAACTGCAAGCACTGAAAGTAGCGGTAACAAGTGATGGTGTAGTGAGGTGAAACGTAGCAAGTGAAAAGTAACAAGTAACAAGTAGTAGCAACGGTGCAACAAAGTGCCACAATCCCTTTTGTAGCACGGGACAAGCCTGAACAAAGTCTTATAGGAGGAAATACGCTCCCGAGGACACACGGGAATTTCTGTCATGCTGGTTTCATCATGTTCATATGATTCGCGTTTGTTACTTTGATAGTTCGATATGTGGGTGGACCGGCGCTTGGGTACTGCCCTTACTTGGACAAGCATCCCACTTATGATTAACCCCTCTCGCAAGCATCCACAACTATGAAAGAAGAATTAAGACAACATCTAACCATAGCATTAAACTAGTGGATCCAAATCAGCCCCTTACGAAGCAACACATAGACTGGGGTTTAAGCTTCTGTCACTCTAGCAACCCATCATCTGCTTACTACTCCCAATGCCTTCCTCTAGGCCCAAATATGGTGAAGTGTTATGTAGTCGATGTTCACATAACACCACTAGAGGAAAAACAACATACAACATATCAAAATACCGATCGAATACCAAATTCACATGACTATTATTAGCATGACTTATCCCATGTCCTCAGGAACAAAAGTAACTACTCACAAAGCATAATCATAATCATGATCAGAGGTGTAATGAGTAGCATCAAGGATCTTAACATAAACTCTTCCACCAAGTAATCCAACTAGCATCAACTACAAAGAGTAATCAACACTACTAGCAACCTTACAAGTACCAATCGGAGTCACGGGACGGAGATTGGTTACAAGAGATGAACTAGGGTTTGGAGAGGAGATGGTGCTGATGAAGATGTTGATGGAGATGACTCCCCTCCGATGAGAGGAGTGTTGGTGATGACGATGGCGACGATTTCCCCCTCCGAGAGGGAAGTTTCCCCGGCAGGATCGTCCTGCCGGAGCTCTAGATTGGTTCTGCTCAAGTTCCGCCTCATGGCGGCGGAGAATCCACGAAAAAGCTCCACCCTGATTTTTTTCCGGACGAAACCCTTCATATAGCAAAAGAGGGGGCCAGTGGGCCACCAGGGTGCCCACAAGCCCTGTTGTCCCGACCAGGGGGGTAGGCCGCGGCCACCAGGCTTGTGGGCCCCTGGCAGCTCCCCTCTGGCACTTCTTTCGCGCAATATTTCTTATATATTCCCAAAAAATTCCACTTGATTTTTAGGGCATTTGGAGTTGCGTAGAATAGAGGACTCGGACTTGCTCCTTTTCCAGTACAGAATTCCAGCCGCCTGTATTCTCCCTCTTCATATAAACCGTGCAAAATAAGAGAGAAAAGGCATAAGTATGGCACCACAAAGTATAATAACATTCCATAAAGCGATAAGTATCAACATGAAAGCATGATGCAAAATGGACGTATCAAGAATCAACGTGACAAAAAAATTAAGTGTCTATGATTTGATCATGGAGGAGAATATTTGAGTCACGAGTTTGGCACACACCTAAGAAAGTGGAATCGTTTCACAACTGACGCCGCCTGGCACACCGCAACGCAACAGAGTGTCTGAACATCGTAACCGCACTTTATTAGATATGGTACGATCTATGATGTCTCTTACCGACTTACCGCTATCATTTTGGGGATACGCATTAGAAACTGCAGCATGCACTTTAAATAGGGCACCGTCTAAATCCGTTGACACGACACCGTATGAACTATGGTTTGGCAAGAAACCTAAGTTGTCGTTTCTTAAAGTTTGGGGCTGCGATGCTTATGTGAAGAAACTTCAACCAGAGAAGCTCGAACCCACATCGGAGAAATGCGTATTCATAGGATACCCTAAGGAAACTATTGGGTATACCTTGTATCTTAGATCCGAAGGTAAAACCTTTGTTGCCAAGAACGGATCCTTTCTAGAGAAAGAGTTTCTCTCGAAAGAAGTAAGTGGAGGAAAGTATAACTTGATGAGGTAATTACACCCCCCTCTCGAACCGGAAAGTAGCGCAGCGCGGGAAATTTTTCCTGTGGCGCCTACTGCTATCCCACAGACAACAGAGCCAGAAATTGACACGTTGACGGAGGTTGGGATTGCGTTGGTTTTTCCCTTGAAGAGGAAAGGGTGATGCAGCACAGGAGCAGTAAGTATTTCCCTTAGTTTGAGAACCAAGGTATCGATCCAGAAGGAGGGTCTCGTCAAGTCCAGAGTACCTGCGCAAACACAAACAAGCTTGCACCCAACGCTTCAAAGGGGTTGTCAATCCCTTCAAGATTGTTTGCAAAGTGAGATCCGAAGGCAGAAAGTGCAACGAAGTAAAAAGTGTAAGGCTGAAAATATGGTGTGGAGTAGACCCTGGGGGCCATAGTGTTCACTAGAGGCTTCTCTCAAAATAGCAAGTATTACGGTGGGTGAACAAATTACTGTCGAGCAATTGATAGAACCGCGCAAAGTCATGACGATATCTAAGGCAATGATCATACATATAGGCATCACGTCCGAGACAAGTAGACCGATACTTTCTGCATCTACTACTATTACTTCACACGTCGACCGCTATCCAGCATGCATCTAGTGTATTGAGTTCATGACGAACAGAGTAACGCTTTAAGCAAGATGACATGACGTAGAGGGATAATGTCAAACCAATGATGAAAACCCCATCTTTTTACCCTTGATGGCAACAACACGATGCGTGTCTCGCTACCCCTTCTGTCACTGGATGAGGTCACCGCACGGTATGAACCCAAAACCAAGCACTTCTCCCATTGCAAGAATCATAGATTTAGTTGGCCAGACAAAACCCACAACTCGAAGAGAATTACAAGGATATGAAATCATGCATAAGTAAGATCAGAAGAAACTCAAGTAAGATTCATAGATAATCTGATCATAAATCCACAATTCATCGGATCTCGACAAACACACCGCAAAAGAAGATTACATCGGATAGATCTCCATGAAGATCATGGAGAACTTTGTATTGAAGATCCAAGAGAGAGTAGAAGCCATCTAGTTACTAGCTATGGACCCGTATATCTATGGTGAACTACGCACGCATCATCGGAGAGGTCATGGTGCTGATGAAGAAGCCTTCCGTATCTGAATCTCCCCTCCGGCAGGGCACCAGAACGTGCCCCAGATGCGATCTTGCGGAGACAGAAGCTTGCGGCGGCGGAAAAGTGATTTCGATGATTGATGGCACTCTCTGGCAATGGCTAGACGAATGTTATTCTCGATTTCTCAGCAATTAGAAATTGTCTTGCAATAACCCACCAGCGCGTGGGATCGAGGCAGTTTTCGAGGGTAGAGTATTCAACCCAAATTTGTTGGTTCACCAATAGGAAGTGAGAGGATACTCTCAAGTATTAGCAGCTGAATGTGTCAAATTCAACGACACCTGAAAGATTAATACCTGCAAGCAAAATATCAACAGCAAAGTAGTATGATAGCAACGGTGTCAGAAATGATCTGTTGATGACACACTATTCCTAACTGTCGTATCAATGGCACCAGAAAAGTATTGTAGCAGGTAGTAGCAGTGTAACGAGTAACATCAGTGGCAAGGAACAACAGTAGTGACAACAGTAGCAAGTAGCAACAGTAGCAAGTAACAGCAGCAGCAAGTAAGAACAACAGTAACAACAGCAGAGCAAAGCAAGTAACATCAGTAGCAACAGTAGGACAAACTCGTGGGCAATGGGTCGGTGATTTGTTTGGATGATATTCATCATGCAACAGTTATAACACGGAGAGATATGTGGCTAGCTCCCGTTCGTCCATGTGATGTAGGCATGCATTCTGTGTGTCGTCATACGTGCTTAGGAAAAAGAACTTGCATGACATCTATTGTCCATCCCTCCCGTGGCAGCGGGGTCCAAAAGGAAACTACGGGATATTAAGGTTCTCCTTTTAATAAATAATCGGACCAACGCATTAGCACTTGGTGAACACATGAACTCCTCAAACTATGGTCATCACCGGGAGTGGTTCCGGTTATTGTCACTCCGGGGTTGCCGGATCATAACACATAGTAGGTAACTACAACTAGCAAGATCAGATCTAAAACACACATATATTGGTGACAACATAATAATTTCAGATCTGAAATCATGGCACTCGGGCCCTGGTGACAAGCATTAAGCATGGCAAAGTAGTAGCAACATCAATCTCAGAACATAGTGGATACTAGGGATCAATTCCCGTCAAAACTAACTCGATTACATGATAGATCTCATCCTACTCATCACCACCCAGCGAGCCTACGAATAGATTACTCATGAACGATGAAGAGCTTCATGGAATTGGAGAGGGAAGAAGGTTGATGATGATGATGGCGACGATTTCTCCTCTCCGGAGCACAAAACGGACTCCAGATCTGCCCTCGAGATGAAGAACAGGATGTGGCGGTGCCTCCGTATCGCAAACGCGACGAAATCTTCTCTCTTGATTTTTTTTCTGGGACGAAAGTGAATTTATAGACCTGAGTTTGGGGGCGGCAGAGCCACGTGGGCCCCACAAGCTTGCTAGCCGCCACCCGGGGGGGTGGCGGCTTCAGGGCTTGTGGCCCACTGGCCCATCCCCTCCGGTGGATCTTTGCGCAGGTATTTTTCATATTTTCCATAAGTATTCTCCGTAAATATTCAGGACATTCTGAGAACTTTCATTTCTGCACAAAAACAACACCAAGGCAATTCTGCTGAAAATAGCGTTAGTCCAGGTTAGTTCCATTCAAATCATGCAAATTAGAGTCCAAAACAAGGGCAAAAGAGTTTGGAAAAGTAGATACGATGGAGACGTATCAATGATCTCCTGATTTTTTCTGGAATTTATGGGAATATATAGGCGAAAGACCTAGGGCAAAGGGCGTCCAGGGGGCCCACAACTCTGGATGGCACGACCTCCCCCCTGGCCGCGGGGTGGGGGCTTGTGGGGGCCGTGTGGCTCCCCTGCCTTGGCTCCCAAGCTTCCCGATCTTCTTCCGTTCCAAAAAAAACTTTTCATGGATTTTCTTCCGTTTGGACTCCGTTTCAAAATCTCCTTTGAAAGGGGTCAAAAAATGAAAAAACAGGAACTCGCACTTGGCACTGAGTTAATAAGTTAGTCCCAAAAAATATATAAAAGGCATACAAAACATCAAAAGTTTGACAAGATAATTGCATGAAACCATCAAAAATTATAGATACGTTGGAGACATATCAAGCATCCCCAAGCTTAACTCCTGCTCGTCCCCGAGTAGGGAAGTGATAAAGAATGAATTTTTGATGTGGAAAGCTACCTAGCATAGTTGTCCTTTGCAACTTCTTTCACATGGCATGAATGTTCAGATCTGTAAGATTCGAAACAATAGTTTGCTATTGACATGAAAACAATAATACTTCAAGCAAACTAGCAAGGTAATCATGAACTTTCAAAATAACAAGGCCAATGAAAGTTATCCCTACAAAATCATATAGTCTGGCTATGCTCCATCATCCTCACACAACTGATGTAAATCATGCACAACCCTGGTATTGGCCAAGTAATTGTTTTCGCACTCTTACTTTCTCAAAAAATTTATAACTATCATGCAATACATGAGCGCGAGCCTTGGATATAGCACTATAGGTGGAATAGAGTGTGGTGGTGGTTGTGAGACAAAAAGAAGGAGATGGTCACATTGACTAGGCGTATCAAAAAGGCTATGGAGATGCCCATTAATATATATCAATGTGAATGAGTAGGGATTGCCATACAAGAGATGCACTAGAGCTATAAGTATGTGAAAGCTCAAAAGTAGAACTAGTGGGTGTGCATCCAACTTGCTTGCTCACGAAGACCTAGGGCAATTTTGAGGAAGCCCATCATTGGAATATACAAGCCAAGTTATATAATGAAGATTCCCACTAGCATATGGTAGTGACAAAGAAAGAAGCTCTCAATCATGAAGAACATGGTGCTATCATGAAGCACAAGTGTGGAAAAAGATAGCAGCATTGTCCCTTCTCTTCTTTTTTTTGGGCTCTTAGGCCTCTCTTTTTTCTTTTCTTTTTTTTTCTCCCTTTTTTTGTTTTGGGGCTCTTTGGCCTTTTTTTTATTTCCTCACATGGGACAATGCTCTAATAATGATGATCACACTTTTATTTACTCACAGCTCAAAATGATGATGACTCTATAGGAAATGCCTCCGGCAGTGTACCGGGATGTGCAACGATCTAGCATGGCGTATGGCGTTGAAACATCTCGCTAGCTATCTTACGATCATGCAATGGCAATATGAGAGTGAAGACACAAGTCATGAGACGGAACGGTGGGAGTTGCATGGCAATATATCTCGGAATGGCTATGAAAATGCCATAGTAGGTAGGTATGGTGGCTGTTTTGAGGAAGGAATTTGGTGGGTTTGTGCACCGGCGAGAATTGCGCGGCACTAGAGAGGCTAGCAATGGTGGAAGGTGAAAGTGCATCTATACCATGGACTCACATTAGTCATGAAGAACTCACATACTTGTTGCGAAAGTTTTTATTAGTAATCGAAACAAAGTGCTAAACGCATACTCCGAGGGGAAGGGTTGGTAGGTGTTAACCATCGCGCGATCCCGACCTCAACACAAAGGATGACAATCAATAGATCAATTATGCTCCGACTTCCTAACATAGTGGTTCACCATACGTGCATGCTACGGGAATCATTAACTTCAACACAAGTATTTCTAGATTCACAACACCCTACTAACATAACTCTTAATATTACCGAATCCACGTCTCAAAACTAATTGAGAGGAATCAAAACTTCTCTTTCTATTCAACGCACATGAAGATGGAGGTTTTTGTATCCTCTTTGGGTACCTATCACATTTGGGACTACTTTCATAGCATAAGCCAACTACCAAATTACGCACCGCCGTGCTCTAAAGATATAAGTGAAGCACAAGAGCAAAAGTGTCTAGCTCAAAAGATATAAGTGAAGCACAAGAGCAAAAGTATCTAGCTCAAAAGATATAAGTGAAGCACTATGAGCATTCTAGCAAAATCACGATGAGTGCATGTCTCTCTCTCAAAAAGGTGTGCAGCTAGGATGATTGTGACACAACAAAAAGAAAAGACTCCTACGATACAAGACGCTCCAAGAAAAACACATATCATGTGGTGAATAAAAATATAGCTCCAAGTAATGTTACCGATGTATTGAAGACGAAAGAGGGAATGCCTTCCCTGGGCATCCCCAAGCTTAGCCTTTTTGGTGTCCTTGAATTTGTCTTGGGATGCCTTGGGCATCCCCAAGCTTGAGCTCTTTCCACTCTTTATCTCATCGTCCATGAAAACATCACCCAAAACTTGAAAATTTCACAACACAAAACTTAAACAGAATCTCGTGATAACATTAGCACAAGAAAACAAACTACCACTTCTTTTGGTAGTGTAGCAAACTTGAATTCTACCTATATTGACGTTGGGCTACTGTATTCTCACTTTTCCATGGCTAGTACCCCCCGATACTAACCATAGTTTCATCAAAACAAGCAACCAACTCAACAAAAACAGAATATGTCAAAAACAGACCAGTCTGTAGCAATCTGTATACTTCGTATACTTATGGTACCTCAAAAATTCTGAAACATTACGACGGCCTGGGAAAAAAGCATATCAATCAGCGGAAAAAAGAAACAACTCAAAAGCTCTTTCTGAATAAAAATGAAAAATCATCTCGTGATCGAAAAGTTTCTGTCTTTTTCCAACTGGATCAAACAACCATTACCAAGACTAGTCATAAAGGCTTTGCTTGGCTCCAACACAAAAAGAAACACAAAAAACACAATGACAACAGAATTATGAAAGTGTGGACACAACAAAACAGAAATAAAAAGATAAATTCATTGGGTTGCCTCCCAACAAGCGCTATTGTTTAACGACCTTAGCTAGGAATAAAAGCGATAGAATCACGTATCGTCGTCTTTGGTGCTCAAACCATAAGTGTCCCTCATCATGGATTCATAAGGCAATCTTATTTTCTTTCTAGGAAAGTGTTCCATGCCCTTACTTAAAGGAAATTGAAATCTAATATTCCCTTCCTTCATATAGATGATAGCACCGATAGTCCTTAGGAAAGGTCTACCAAGAATAATAGGGCATGTAGGATTGCAGTCAATGTCAAGCACAATGGAATCCACGGGTATATAGTTCCTATTTGCAATAATAAGAACATCATTGATCCTTCCCATGAGTTTCTTGACAGTGGAATCAGCAAGATGCAAATTAAGAGAACACTCTTCAATCTCATTAAGACCCAGAACATCACATAAAGACTTTGGAAGCACAGAAACACTAGCACCCAAATCACACAAAGCATTGCATTCATAGTTTTTGATTTTGATTTTGATGGTAGGTTCCCACTCATCATGAAGCTTTATAAGGATAGATACTTCCAATTCAAGTTTCTCTTCAAGAGATTTTATCATAGCTTTGACGATATGATCGGTAAAGGCTTTGTTTTGGCTATAAGCATGTGGAGAGTTTAACATGGATTGCATCAAAGAAATGCATTCAATCAAGGAGCAACTATCATAATTGAATTCCTTGAAATCCACGGTAGTAATTTCATTACTACTCAAAGTTTTAACATCGTCTACTCCACATTTAATGCTTTTAGCATCAAGATAGATGGACTCTGAATCTTTGGGGAACTTTTCAACCAAAGTGGATTCATATCCAGCCCCATAATCATTAGGTTTGACATAAGAAAACAAAGATTCAATGGGAGTCACACCAAGCACTTTAAGATCTTCGTGATTCTCATCATGAGTTTCGGGTTTAGCAGCCATTTTATTGACTAAAGTAGCCTGCTTATCAGAAATTTGGCCTACTAACTTTTCAAGACGAGCAAACTGAGAATTTAGTGCAAGGAATTCTTTGGCCATATCATCAACTTCTCTACTCATAAAAGACAGAAAAGAATTTTGCTCCTTCACCTCTCTATGGAAGTAACTATTATATTCAAACTGTGTAGACATGAAGCCTTTAACACTAGTTTCAATCTCTTCTAACTTCGCAAAGTGAGCATCAAAATCCCTTGGTGGGGCCATTCGGGTTTTAGCAGGCAAGCAAGCGGGCAAAGAGCAAGCGAGGAAAAAGGGCGAACGAAAAGGCGAACAAAAGAGGCAAATGAAGAAGGCAAATTGGTGAAGTGGGGAGAGGAAAACGAGAGGCAACTGGTAAACAAAGTAAATGCAGGAGATGAGTTTGCGACACCTACTTGGATGAGTCCTTGACTTGATCTTCCTCCCCGGCAACGGCGCCAGAAATTCTTCTGCTATCCCACAGACAACAGCGCCAGAAATTGACATGTTGACGGAGGCTGGGCTTGCGTTGGTTTTTCCCTTGAAGAGGAAAGGGTGATGCAGCACAGGAGCACTAAGTATTTCCCTCAGTTTGAGAACCAAGGTATCGATCTAGAAGGAGGGTCTCGTCAAGTCCAGAGTACGTGCGCAAACACAAACAAGCTTGCACCCAACGCTTCAAAGGGGTTGTCAATCCCTTCAAGATTGTTTGCAAAGTGTGATCTGAAGGCGGAAAGTGCAACGAAGTAAAAAGTGTAAGGCTGAAAATATGGTGTGGAGTAGACCCTGGGGGCCATAGTGTTCACTAGAGGCTTCTCTCAAAATAGCAAGTATTACGGTGGGTGAACAAATTACTGTCGAGCAATTGATAGAACCGCGCAAAGTCATGACGATATCTAAGGCAATGATCATACATATAGGCATCACGTCCGAGACAAGTAGACCGATACTTTCTGCATCTACTACTATTACTTCACACATCGACCGCTATCCAGCATGCATCTAGTGTATTGAGTTCATGACGAACAGAGTAAAGCTTTAAGCAAGATGACATGATGTAGAGGGATAATCTCAAACCAATGATGAAAACCCCATCTTTTTACCCTTGATGGCAACAACATGATGGGTGCCTTGCTACCCCTTCTGTCACTAGGTGAGGTCACCGCACGGTATGAACCCAAAACCAAGCACTTCTCCCATTGCAAGAATCATAGATCTAGTTGGCCAGACAAAACCCAGAACTCGAAGATAATTACAAGGATATGAAATCATGCATAAGAGAGATCAGAAGAAACTCAAATAAGATTCATAGATAATCTGATCATAAATCCACAATTCATCGGATCTCGACAAACACACCGCAAAAAAAGATTACATCGGATAGATCTCCATGAAGATCATGGAGAACTTTGTATTGAAGATCAAAGAGAGAGTAGAAGCCATCTAGTTACTAGCTATGGCCCCGTAGGTCTATGGTGAACTACTCACGCATCATCGGAGAGGTCATGGTGTTGATGAAGAAGCCCTCCATATCCGAATCTCCCCTCCGGCAGGGCATGAGAACGTGCCCCAGATGGGATCTTGCGGAGACAGAAGCTTGCGGCGGCGGAAAAGTGATTTCGATGATCTCCTGATTTTTTCTGGAATTTATGGGAATATATAGGTGAAAGACCTAGGGCAAAGGGCGTCCAGGGGGCCCACAAGCCTGGATGGCGCGACCTCTGAGGCTCCCCTGCCTTGGCTCCCAAGCTTCCCGATCTTCTTCCGTTCCAAAAAAAAATCTTTTTGGGGATTTTCTTCCGTTTGGACTCGGTTTCAAAATCTCCTTTGAAAGGGGTCAAAAACATGGAAAAAAACAGGAACTGGCACTTGGCACTGAGTTAATAAGTTAGTCCCAAAAAATATATAAAAGGCATACAAAACATCCAAAGTTTGACAAGATAATAGCATGAAACCATCAAAAATTGTAGATACGTTGGAGACGTATCACCTACACCAACTGAAGAGGAAGTTAATGATAATGATCATGAAGCTTCGGATCAAGTTACTACTGAACCGCGAAGGTCCACAAGGGCACGCTCCGCACCAGAGTGGTACGACAACCCTGTGATGGAAATCATGTTGTTAGACAACGGTGAACCTTCGAACTATGAAGAAGCAATGGCGGGCCCGGATTCCAACAAATGGCTTGAGGCTATGAAATCCGAGATAGGATCCATGTATGAGAACAAAGTATGGACTTTGGTGGACTTGCTCGGTGATCGGCGAGCCATAGAAAATAAATGGATCTTCAAGAAGAAGACTGATGCAAACGCTAATGTGACCGTTTATAAAGCTCGACTTGTCGCAAAGGGTTTTCGACAAATTCAAGGAGTTTACTACGAAGAGACTTTCTCCCCCGTAGCGAAGCTGAAGTCAGTCCGAATCATGTTAGCAATTGCCGCTTTTTATGATTATGAAATTTGGCAAATGGACGTCAAAACAGCGTTCCTTAACGGGAATCTTAAGGAAGAGTTGTATATGATGCAACCAGAAGGTTTTGTCGACCCTAAGGGTGCTAACAAAGTGTGCAAGCTCCAGCGCTCCATCTATGGGCTGGTGCAAGCATCTCGGAGTTGGAAGATTCGCTTTAATGAGGTGATTAAAGCGTTTGGGTTCATACAGGTTTATGGAGAAGCCTGTCTGTACAAGAAAGTGAGTGGGAGCTCTCTAGCTTTCCTCACACTGTATGTGGATGACATATTATTGATGGGGAATAATATAGAGATGTTGGAGAGCATAAAGGCCTATTTGAACAAGATTTTTTCAATGAAGGACCTTGGAGAAGCTGCATACATATTAGGCATCAAGATCTATAAAGATAGATCGAGGCGCCTCATAGGTCTTTCGCAAAGTACATACCTTGACAAGATATTGAAGAAGTTCAATATGGAAAACTCAAAGAAAGGGTTCTTGCCAGTTTTGCAAGGTATGAGATTGAGTAAGACTCAGTCACCGACCACGACAGCAGATAGAGAGAAGATGAGTATTGTTCCCTACGCTTCAGCCGTAGGCTCTCTAATGTATGCACATGCTGTTGTCGCCTTGTGATGTTGCTGCTTGCCTGCTGTGCGTGCCTGCCGTGGCTGAAGCTGTTGTTGTTGCCTGAAGCTGTAACCTGCCGATGCTGTTGCTAATAGTTGCCTTGCTGCTAGATGTTGTTGCCGGTTGTAGTTGCCGCTGCCAAGCTTGCCGCTGCCATGTGTTGCTGTGCTGCTGCTGTCGTGCTAGCTGCTGCCGTCACTGCCGAGTTGCTGTTGCCGCGTTGCCATTGTCTAGTGTTGTGCCGGCTAATGCATGTTGCTTAGCTGCTTGCCAAGAGTTGCTGTAGATTGCTTGCTAATAGGTGCTTGCTGCTTGGTGTAGCTAGATGTGCTAGTTGCTATTGCTAGCATTTCTAGTTGTAGCTGCTGCTTGCCTGGCTAGCTAGCTAGTTGCTGTAGATGCTATAGTTTGCTTGCGTGTAGCTGTTGCTCTTGATGCTAAGTTTGCCCGCCGATGCTAGGTAGATTGTTGTTGCTTGCTTATGTTGCGTCACTGCGTAGACCATCCCCGCTGTCGTGGGTCATCGACATGACTCACGATCACCACGACGTCCTCGACGACCCCGGAACGAGTTCGACTACCGTCGCCGAAGACCATGAACTGACGCCGAAGACCGTGAACCACGACGCCAAGCGAACGACTACCGTCGACGAGACCTGTACCATGACTTCCACGACGTCCGCTACGAACCGATCCACTCCGATATGCACGCGTCGAAGGTATACCGATGAGACGTGGCCAAGAACCGTATTCATGTGATGTATGAGATGATTATGTTTGCGCCTTATGTTGCCGTTGCACGTGTTCCTCTCGTTGAGCTCCGACACATGGGAAACCGGTAACCGGGATCACCCCATCTTTATTTACCGTTCCCGCACGCGCTCCCTATTTGTTGGCACGATATCTCGACGAGTTGTCATGATAGGAACGTTGCCGTGGCATCATTTCCGACTTTCCACCATGGTTCAATCTCGCTCGCCATGGCGACATATTCTTCTTACCCTTCTTGCCGTGATGTTGAACTTGCATGCATAACGCATTCATGGCATATAATCTTGTGTTGCATGTTCTTGTGCCGTAGCTCTGATCTATGCTCCGCGTGTTAACCGACTAGAATGTCAGGTAGAATCACTCGCTATACCCTTGCCATGTTAACAACATTTTAATACTACATGTTAAATAATCGGGAGTGAATTAAATAATTAATCGTGGAGCTTCGTCGATATGCAACCCGTTGCATATCGAGCTTCACTTAATGTCTAGTGTTTGCGTGAGGTGAATTGCCATGCCATCCCTTGCATCAATGAACTGATCATGCATCATAGTAGGTTATGCATCATGTTGTGCATCGTGTCGTGAATATTTGTGTTGATGTTGTTTCCGGTTTGCTCTGTTCTGATAGAGTTCCGCAAGCGTGTCGGAATATGAGGACCCGTTCGACTACGTCGGTTCGACTGCTTCTTGGAGTCATTCTTCTTCTCAGCAGGATCTCAGGAAAAATGACCATTTCCCCAAATACCATTACTATCATTGCCATGCTAGTTATTTCGATGCTTTCGATTATGTCTCGTTGCCTACCACATGTTAAATATCAGCCTCTCAATCATGCCATGATAACCTTCAACCTGTTCGACCTAGCAAACCACCGATTGGCTATGTTACTGCTTCCTTGACCCTGTTGTAGCATTGCTAGTTGCAGGAGTAGTTGCTTCCATGTGATAACATGGGTTCCTTGTCATATCACCATACTTAAATGCTATTTAAATTAATGCACCTATATACTTGGTAAAAGGTGGAAGGCTCGGCCTTTCTAGCCTGGTGTTTTGTTCCACCTTTGCCCCCTTAGTTTCTGGCTACCGGTGTTATGTTCCATAATTGAGCGCTCCTAACACGATCGGGGTTGTTATGGGGACCCCCTTGATAATTCGTTTTAGATTAAAGCTGGTCTGGCAGGGCCCAACTTTGGTACTACTTTTGCCTAATAACTAATGAACTGCATAGGGAGTAATTAACCCGAGGATAATTTAATCAACCCCCGGGCGAGTGCTCCTCATGAGTGTTGGTCCAAAATGGACAGACTGCGGGGCCACCACGGGGCAACTCGAGGTTTGGTACTTGTAGGCTTTTCCATCCGCCGTGTCCTCGGAACGAGGTACGCGACTCCTATCGGGTTTGTCGACATGTCGGGCGGCCTTGCTGGATTAGTTTTACCTTTGACGGAATATCTTGTGCATCGGGATTCCGGTGATGCTTTGGGTAATCGCAGAGTCGAGGTTTTCCACTAGGGAATCCGACGAGATCGCGAGCTTCGTGATTGAGGATTTCTATGCGGCTTGGGCAATTTGTGATGGACTAGTTGGAGCACCCCTGCAGGGTTAAATCTTTTCGGAAAGCCGTGCCCACGGTTATGTGGCAACATGGACACTTTGTTTAACACCGGTTCTAGATAACTTGAAGTTGACTTAATTAAAATATGCCAACTGTGTGCGTAACCGTGACTGTCTCTTTCGTGAGTTCCTTCTTCGATCGAGGACTCGGTGGGGTTATGTCTGACGTAGGTAGGTGTTCAGGATCATTCATTTGATCATCAGTAGATCACGTCCGTTATGCGTAGATCTGCCCTCTCTTATTTCTTGTACTCCTAAGTTAGCCACCAAATATATGCTTAGCCGCTGCTGCAACCTCACCACTTAACCATACCTCACCCATTAAGCTTTGCTAGTCTTGATACCTTTGGAAATGAGATTGCTGAGTCCCCTGTGGCTCACAGATTACTACAACACCAGTTGCAGGTACAGGTAAAGGTTACTTGACGCGAATGCGTTGATTGTTCATTTGGAGTTGCTTCTTCTTCTTCTTCATCGATCTAGGATGGGTTCCAGGCCGACAGCCTCGGATAGCAAGGATGGACGTCGTTCTTATTTTCTCGTTTGTTTTCGTCCGTAGTCGGACCCTCCTCTTACTCTTGATGGTTATGTAATGTACTGATGTGACTCTGATGTAGCTTGTGGCGAGTGTAAGCCAACTCTATATATATCTCTTCTTTTTAGTAGATGTACTTGTAACGATATCCATTCTTGCGACACGACGAGATGCGCTTCTATCCCTGACGAGGCCTTCGTGCCAAATTGAGGATAGGGTCGCATCTTGGGCGTGGCGATATCCATTCTTGCGACACGACGAGATGCGCTTCTATCCCTGACGAGGCCTTCGTGCCAAATTGAGGATAGGGTCGCATCTTGGGCATGAAGGGTCGCAATTTGGCACGCCCAAGATGTGACCCTATCCTCAATTTGGCACGAAGGCCTCGTCAGGGATAGAAGCGCATCTCGTCGTGTCGCAAGAATGGATATCGTTACAAGTACATGTACTGAAAATATGAGATATATAAAGAATTGGCTTACACTCGCCACAAGCTACATCAGAGTCACATCAGTATATTACATAAACATCAAGAGTAAGAGCAGGGTCCGACTACGGACGAAAACAAACGATAAACGAAGAACGACGTCCATCCTTGCTATCCCAGGCTGCCGGCCTGGAACCCATCCTAGACCGATGAAGAAGAAGAAGAAGAAGCCACTCCAAATGAACAATCAACGCACTCGCGTCAAGTAATCTTTACATGTACCTGCAACTGGTGTTATAGTAATCTGTGAGCCACATGGGACTCAGCAATCTCATTTCCAAAGGTATCAAGACTAGCAAAGTTAATGGGTGAGGCATGGTTAAGTGGTGAGTGTGACAGCCCGAGACCGACGTTCCAGAAGCTTCTCCTTTTCTTTCCGTTTTTCGTCGTGTGGGTATTTTCAGTTGCCGCATCATCATCGCATCATGCGCATCGTCGGCATTGCATCGGCATCTCCGTTGCTGCCCGTTTTCAAAACTTGCATTCGTTAGTAGTCGCCGGTTCTCGTCGTTGTCCGTTCCGAGCCCGACCGCACTCGCACGCGCCCGCGGCACCGTCGAAACCCTGTTTTTAAAGTGCGTTTAAAACTCTCTCTGATCGAGGTGAAACTTGGCACGCGGTCGTGATTAGATTTAGCTAGGCCGCCTGTCGAATTTCGTCGCGATCGGAGACCGTCTGGTACCCGAACGGTCGCCCGTAGCGGCACCGTATTCGGTCTACCGTCGGACGTCTGTCGGTGTTTTAAAGTTCGTGCCGCGCCGCCCGCTCTCCCTCTCGTCTCCGGATAATCCCTCTACACGGCCGCGTACCCATACCCGCGTTCGGAATCGTCCGAATCTGACCCCGCGGTTGGATCCGGATCGCGATTCCGGTTAACCGAACCCCCTTTTTTCGCTATAAATACCCCCCATGCCATTATTTAGACAGCCCCTCTCATCTCTCCTCGAAATCCGTGCCAAAGCCTACCCGTAACCCTAACCCTAGCCTCTCTCTCCTCCCCCAGCCGCCACGGGCCCGCCGAGCCCAGATCGGGCCCGGGCAGGCCCATCCGGCCGCCGCCGCCCGAGCTCGCCGGCCGCCCCGCGTCAGATCCGCGTCGGCCAGCCCCGCCGCCTGCGCCCGGTGCCCCGCGCCTCTGGCACCCTTGCCGCGGTCCCCTGCCGCGCCTCCCCGGCCGCCTTCCGCCGCCGGTCGAACCCCGGCCGCTGGAACGAGCCACTGGAGTCTCCCGCGCCCACGTCCCGCTGCACCTCGAGGCCTTCACCGCTGGACACACCTCGCCATGGCGCTGTGCCACCAGTCGCCGTCGGTCTGCGTCCAGCCCCCGGATCCAGTCGCCTACGTCGCCTCATGCCGGTTCCCTGCTGGATCCATCGCCAGAAGCTGCTGCGATGCATGCTGCGCCGCCGGCGGCCTCTCCTCGCCAGGACGAGCGGAAGGGTGAGACGAGGAGCAGTCGCCCCCTCGCCCCGACCGGTTCCTGGGCTGGCCTCCTGCCGAGGCCCGGCAGATGGCCACTAGCCGGCCCAGCCGGCTGTATCGCTCCGGCCCAGTGCGAGGCACCCGAGGCCCAGGTCGCCAAGCGGCCACTTCCTCGCCTCGGCCAGGCCGGCCCCGAGGCCACCGAGGTGAGCTTATCCCCCGCCCCAGGCACTGTTTAGTTATATTGCGCCCCTTGTTAGGCCCGTTAGTCAATAGGAATTTTCGGAATTAATAAATTCCAGTTTTTAACCGAATATTAAAATGCCCGTATCTTTTTACCCGTAAGTCGGAACGGCGCGTGTTATATATCGTTTTGGGGTAGCTCCGCGAGTAGAACACGTTTATCCAACATGCATATTTATTTAACGCTGTTTAGAGTGCCTAATGCCTCGTTTTACGTGCTGATTAGCTAGGATCCATTCCGTAGTTAATTTTCGTGCGTATCCGGATTGCCCGTATGCCATAGATTTTATGTCCATGTTTTAGGGACCATATTTCTACGTATTTTAGAACGGTCATTCATATTTTTCCGTGTAGGGTTTTGCCGGTAGTTTATTTTCCCGTTTAGAGGTATTATCTCGCATTATTGTGTAGCGTTATTTTGTGTTGCAAACCCCACATATTATATATGTTTCCGGGGTAGAAAAATCCCATGGATTTTTCTGTGCAATTAGTTTTAGCTTTTGAGGAAGTTATCTCGCGAGATATTTTTGTCGTGAAGCCCTTTTGTTTAATTTGTAGGATTTATTCCGTGCCTCGTTTGAATTAGTTGTCAACTGGAGAGTTGATCTTGGGTGTTTTGATTAGCCCCTGGAATTTTTAGTTGCAAAAGAAATGCATGTTTAGGTGTTGTTTGACTGCCCTCAAGTTGCTTGATTAGTGCTGTTTTGGAGGAGCTGAAATATTTCTAAGTCTGGAATCTGATATATTTTGTTGCTGTCTTGTCTTGCTTGCATCTTTGGATCTGTAGCTCTTTTGAGGTTGGTCCAATGGAGTTAGTTGTTCCCCTTGTGTTCCTCTAGCATGCTGTTAAGTTTCATGCCATTTGGAGTCCTGTAGCTATAGGTTTTGCTGCTGTCAATATGCCTTCAGGCTAAAAACTGCACTTTTAGGAGGTGTTATTTTCACTAAGTCTGAAACAACGTGTGAGATGCCCTTTTAGTGTCTTCTTTTCCTAGTGCTCCTTGCTGCCATGCTAGTAGTTGTTAGTTGTTTGTAGTAGTGCGTCTTGCCCTCTTTCATGCCATTCCTTGCTTGAGCTCATCGGAGTTGTGTAGACGAAGTTGTGAGGCGTAGGAAGTGCTATGTGGCTGTTTTTGGCAGATTGTAGTGTTCTCTTGTTTTGCTTGTAGTTTTCAAACCGTAGCTCCGTTTTGATCGTGTCCTACATGAAACTTGCTTAGAATCTTGTGTAGTCTCATTTTCTCTTGCTGGTTGTTTGTGTTGATGTGCTCGTAGCCGCCGTTGCACACATTTTGCATTCATGCCATCATATCTTGCGGTGTCCGTATCTTTTGATCCGTAGCTCCGTTGGAGGTGTTCCTTACGTGTAGATTGCTTGCCTTGACGCGTAGAATCACATGAACCTATTTGATTTGCTGTTTAACAACCAATTAAAGGTGTTAATTCAGATCTGGACAGAATTGTAAATTAACATGTGAGGTCGTTTCGGAGGTGCTATATGTCATTTCCGACCTCACTTAAAATGCCTAGATAGGTAGTTTAACTTCCGCTTCACCTCTTGCATGTTTGACAACTTTAATGTTGCCGTGTATCTAATCGGGATAGAACTAAATATTAAACGTGGAGTTTCGTCAATATGCAACTCGTTGCATATTGAACTTCACTTAATGTGTAGTGTTTGATTGTGTGAATTGTCATGCCGTGACTTGCATGTATTCAGTAGCTCATGCATCATATGTGTTATGCATCGTGTGGTGAATTCCGTGTGATGATTTGTGTTTCTGGTTTGCTTCGTCTCGATAGAGTTCCGCAAGCGTGTCGGATTGTGAGGACCCGTTCGACTACGGTGGTACGTCTGCTTCACGGAGGCATTCTTCTTCCAAGCGGGATCTCAGGCAAGATGATCATTTCCCCAGATACCATTACTATCATTGCCATGCTAGTTTTACCGCTTCTACCGTTTATGTCTCGTTTCCTACCACCTGTTAAACATCAGCCTCTCAACAATGCCATGAAACCTTCAACCTGTTCGACCTAGCAAACCACTGATTGGCCATGTTACTGCTTGCTTAACCCTATTGTTAGAGTTGCTAGTTGCAGGTGTAGATGCTTCCATGTGATAACATGGGTTCCTTGTCATATCACCTTATATTAATGCTATTTAATTTAATGCACCTATATACTTGGTAAAAGGTGGAAGGCTCGGCCTTTCTAGCCTGGTGTTTTGTTCCACCTTTGCCCCCTTAGTTTCGGCTACCGGTGTTATGTTCCATAATTGAGCGCTCCTAACACGATCGGGGTTGTTATGGGGACCCCCTTGATAATTCGTTTTAGATTAAATCTGGTCTGGCAAGGCCCAACTTTGGTTCTACATTTGCCCAACATAATAACTTGATGATATGGAAATGCATAGGGAGTTAGCGCTACCCGAGGAGTAATTTTACATAAACAGGGGGGCCAGTGCTGATGGTGTTGGTCCCAAACGGTCTGCCTGCGGGGCCACCGCGAGGAAACTCGAGGTTTGGCACTCGTAGCTAGTTCCATCCGTCGTGTCCTGAGAACGAGATACGCGGCTCCTATCGGGTACGTCGACACGTCGGGCGGCCTTGCTGGATTAGTTTTACCTTTGACGAGATATCTTGTGCATTGGGATTCCGGTGATGCTTTGGGTAATCTCAGAGTTGAGGTTTTCCACTAGGAAATCCGACGAGATCGCGAGCTTCGTGATTGAGGGTTTCTATGCGGCTTGTGGTAATTTGTGATGGACTAGTTGGAGCACCCCTGCAGGGTTAAATCTTTCGGAAAGCCGTGCCCGCGGTTATGTGGCAACGTGGAAACTTTGTTTAACACTGGTTCTAGATAACTTAAAGTTAACTTAATTAAAACATGCCAACTGTGTGCGTAACCGTGACTGTCTCTTTCGTGAGTTCTTTCTCCGATCGAGGACACGGTGGGGTTATGTCCGACGTAGGTAGGTGTTCAGGATCATTCATTTGGTCATCAGTAGTTCACGTCCGTTATGCGTAGATCTTCCCCCTCTTATTTCTGGTACTCATAAGTTAGCCACCATATATATGCTTAGCCGCTGCTGCAACCTCACCACTTAACCATACCTCACCCATTAAGCTTTGCTAGTCTTGATACCTTTGGAAATGAGATTGCTGAGTCCCCTGTGGCTCACAGATTACTACAACACCAGTTGCAGGTACAGGTAAATGTTACTTGACGCGAGCGCGTTGATTGTTCATTTGGAGTTGCTTCTTCTTCTTCTTCTTCATCGATCTAGGATGGGTTCCAGGCCGGCAGCCTGGGATAGCAAGGATGGACGTCGTTCTTCTTTTGTCGTTTATTTTCGTTCGTAGTCGGACCCTGCTCTTACTCTTGATGATAATGTAATGTACTGATGTGACTCTGATGTAGCTTGTGGCGAGTGTAAGCCAATTCTTTATTTACCTCATCTTTTCAGTACATGTACTTGTAACGATATCCATTCTTGCGACATGACGAGATGCGCTTCTATCCCTGACGAGGCCTTCGTGCCAAATTGAGGATAGGGTCGCATCTTGGGCGTGACAAGTTGGTATCAGAGCAAGGACCGACCTAGGAGCCCCCTTGATTGATCGAACTTGGCCGAGTTGAGTCTAGTGAAAAACTATTTGAGTCTTAGTTATATATCGGAGAGTAGAATTCTTTTTTCTCCTCTTCTATGCTCTGGTGAGGAATCTTGACGTAATAATTTATTCTACTCCTCTTCTCACTCAAAATTTTATTTAGGATCACGCGGATATTCTTGGGATCTATATGATGCCGATGTGACGGAGTTCTGTCTTGGTGCCTCCTGTCTGACTTGATTTCCTTCCGGGGAGTTGAGCTCCAGGGGATTCTTGAGCACATCGTTATCATTCAGATTTCTTAGTATCTCAGAATGAAGGATGTTCGTAATTGCTTCAATACTAGTAGTGGCGAGATAACCCCGATGTCCCCAGTACTAGTGCAGATTGTTCGGGAGTACTGCCATACTTTGTATCGTTGTGATCACGAGGGTCTGTTGTAGATGGAGGTCCGAGATTCTGGTCGTGTGTTGACGGATGTGATACAGGTGACGGATTAGTATAGGAGTTGTGTGATATTACTCCTTGTATCCGTGTACCAGATTGCATGACTAGATATTTCAGGAATTCTTAGGTGGGAATTCAAGTAGTTTCTTATAGGACAATCTTCCAACAAATGCATGATGTTAGGTTGGGGTTCGACATCTAGTGGATTCGTTTGTTCACGGTCGACTTACAGCAGTACACGCTGTGTCTTAAAGAGTCCTTGTAGCTTGCTACGACTCGGGGACGCTTCGTATGTCAGGTGCACTGCCTTGCACTTGGTGGCTACTGTAAATCGTGCCCGTGCGATCCTGTCCACGAAAATATCAAACGGAAATCTTTCTCATGAGCTTGTTCTGGCTTGTTTCGTAAGCCACACCCCTTTGTTTTGTTGAAATGTGGTAAGTCAAGTTGCTTCGATGTCAAGTGGTGATTCCAGATCTTTTCTAAGCAGTGTTCTCATGTTCATATGAGAGTGCTAATCCTTTTGCTCAATCAATTGTCTTATCAATTTCGGCTACCGGAGTCGTCATGTTAATTCTTTATAACCGGTGTGCTTCTCTTCAGTGAATTCTATCCTCCCTAATTTTTGCAGATCATTCCCTCAATTCTTTCTAGAGTTCTCTCATCTGTCCCATGTTTTCTTTGTTTTTCCCCGCCCTCCCGCCCTTTTTCTTCAGTGATTGGGTTTCATCCAACTGCATTTCATTTCAGTGATGCTTCCGCTATCTTTTCTTCCTTTCGTAACCGGTGGTTCATTGTGAAGATTCTCAGGGGCTTCATGTTCATCTTTATTCACTCTGGTCATCCTTACCGGTGAATTTAATTCAGCTATCCGTTTTCGTCATATCCTTTTCGTCCTTGTAATTCTTTCCTATGTTGGAGATTCTTTCAGCCTATCTTGGTTATTCATCCCTCTCTTTTCTTCTGGAGTGTTGAAGATATCTCGGAAGTTTCGTGTTTTCAATTCTTTTAATTATTTCGAGGTGCTCAACCTCATCTAGTTCTCTTCATTCCGGTGCTATATCAATCTTTCTAGTAATCTTTTCGACGGTGATTTCTTTGAGTGGGCCCATAACCCACAGGTTCTTTCCCAGGATCTTACGTGGCTCTTTAATCTTTTCCGGAGATCCTTAATTCTTTTCAACTATGACGTAAGTATGATTTTCATCAGTCATATTCCTTCGTCAAGATCAATTTGAATTAATTCTCATATTTGGCTCAACCTTGCAATTTTCCTTAGTCCGGAGTGTCTAAGCTATTCTTGGTGTTGTTTCTCGTCGTCATTCTCACCTTGCAAATTCGAAGGAGTGTTTCTCGTAAATCTTGGTTCATTCTCTTATATATTCATCATTTCAGCCTTGTGTTATCATCTTCAATTGTTTCTATCATGAGTATCCCTTTCTTGCTATCCGGTGTAGTTCTGAGTTGTTTTTTTATTATTTCTTGTTCCTTCGAAGACCATCATTTTAGAAGATTCTTCGTTCTCAGCTTTCAGCTTCATCCTCAATTCTTCTCAATTGTTGTCTCTTCGTTCGTCTCTCGATTATTCCGGTGCCTTGTTCTAGTATTCTCTCAGGTGGCTTATGATCTTTTCATTCTCTTGTATATCCATTAATTCATGGTGTTCCCATTCAGTCGTGAATTCTTACCGGTGCTTCCTTCAATTTTTGCCTCAAGTGGTGCTTATCTCTCTGACTCTTCAAGATTCATTTTTAGAGGAATAAGTTGTATGCTAAATCTGTTGCTTGTCATCAATTAAACTTGATGAAGGATGAGATTAACATAATTCTTATTCTTGTTCTTCCTTCTTCCAAGAGATTTCAATTCTTCTTCCGGAGTGGCTCTTGATATCGATTCTTTTCTCAGGTGCTTATCTTTCTGTCCGGAGTTCTAAGTTTTCTCAAGTATCTCTTTGTGAGGCTTCATCTAAATCTTGGCAAGGCCATAATCTTATTCTGTTCTACCTTCATGTCGTTGCTTCGTTCATTTGTATACGGGGGTCATTCTTCGTGGTTCATCAAGGATGTGATTCATTCTGAAGTGTTCTTCAAGATTCTTGTTGGAGAACTCAAGTATTCTTTCTCTTGCATTTCCAAGTGCATTGGTTCTTCCTTTATCCTTGAGGTGGTATTATAACCTTCTTGTTAGTGTAGGAGCCTCGAAGAGTTTTCCTTTCAAGAATGAGATAATTAAACCCACCGATTCAATGGTGTTGAGATATTTTCAACCCATGATTTCTTCATTGAGATATCTTGGTTTGGACTTCACCTAAAGCTTTTCCTATGGATTGTGCTATCATGGTGCTTGTGAGTAATCCAAGTTCTCAATGTATCCTCTTGGTGTAAGTTTGTTCATATCTTGTTTCTCGTAATCTATCCTTGGTTCTTTTAGTGGTTGTTTGTCACCTCATATGTGTGAGATGATTTTCATAAGCCCACTACTATCTTGTCTTTTCGTTGTTGGTTTTCCAACTACTCCGTTTATTCTTCTATCCGGAGGCTCTTCTATTCTATGGCAATGGTAGCTGTCATTCTTTTCTTCATTCTCTTCTTCTCCTTAAGCTAGGTTCTTTCTCTTCTTCCGGAGGCATTGTGGTATTGCTCTTTTGGGTCTATTATGTTGTTCTATCAAGATCATGGTATTCCCTTATTCTATTTACTTGTTTGTTGTGAATATTGTCTATTTCTTCCACCTTTTCGATTTTGTTGTCCCATTTTCCTACCAAAGTGCTGCCGAAATTTTCCGTGGATTCTTGCTTCTTCTCCTGCTTCTTCTCTTATCATTCCTCATTCTTTGCAGCCTTCAAGGATTGTTGGTTTCACTCGTTTGTCTAAGAAGCGACTAAATTTTACCTCTTTCTTTCTCATTCTCTCCCCCTTCATTCTTGGATCTCGGGGCGAGATCCTCTTGTAGTGTAGGAGTGTTGTGACAGCTCGAGACCGACGTTCCAGAAGCTTCTCCTTTTCTTTCCTTTTTTCGTCGTGTGGGTATTTTCAGTTGCCGCATCATCATCGCATCATGCGCATCATCGGCATTGCATCGGCATCTCCGTTGCCGCCCATTTTCAAAACTTGCATTCGTTAGTAGTCGCCGGTTCTCGTCGTTGTCCGTTCCGAGCCCGACCGCACTCGCACGCGCCCGCGGCACCGTCGAAACCCTGTTTTTAAAGTGTGTTTAAAACTCTCTCTTATCGAGGTGAAACTTGGCACGCGGTCGTGATTAGATTTAGCTAGGCCGCCTGTCGAATTTCGTCGCGATCGGAGACCGTCTGGTACCCGAACGGTCGCCCGTAGCGGCACCGTATTCGGTCTACCGTCGGACGTTTGTCGGTGTTTTAAAGTTCGTGCCGCGCCGCCCGCTCTTCCTCTCGTCTCCGGATAATCCCTCTACACGGCCGCATACCCATACCCGCGTTCGGAATCGTCCGAATCCGACCCCGCGGTTGGATCCGAATCGTGATTCCGGTTAACCGAACCCCCTTTTTTTCGCTATAAATACCCCCATGCCATTATTTAGACAACCCCTCTCATGTCTCCTCGAAATCCGTGCCAAAGCCTACCCCTAACCCTAACCCTAGCCTCTCTCTCCTCCCCCAGCCGCCACGGGCCCGCCGAGCCCAGATCGGGCCCGGGCAGGCCCATCCGGCCGCCGCCGCCCGAGCTCGCTGGCCGCCCCGCGTCAGATCCACGTCGGCCAGCCCCGCCGCCTGCGGCCGGTGCCCCGCGCCTCCGGCACCCTTGCCGCGGTCCCCTGCCGCGCCTCCCCGGCCGCCTCCCGCCGCCGGTCGAACCCCGGCCGCTGGAACGAGCCACTGGAGTCTCCCGCGCCCACGTCCCGCTGCACCTCGAGGCCTTCACCGCTGGACACACCTCGCCATGGCGCTGTGCCACCAGTCGCCGTCGGTCTGCGTCCAGCCCCCGGATCCAGTCGCCTGCGTCGCCTCATGCCGGTTCCCTGCTGGATCCATCGCCAGGAGCTGCTGCGATGCATGCTGCGCCGCCGGCGGCCTCTCCTCGCCAGGACGAGCGGAAGGGTGAGACGAGGAGCAGTCGCCCCCTCGCCCCGACCGGTTCCTGGGCTGGCCTCCTGCCGAGGCCCGGCAGATGGCCACTAGCCGGCCCAGCCGGCTGTATCTCTCCGGCCCAGTGCGAGGCACCCGAGGCCCAGGTCGCCAAGCGGCCACTTCCTCGCCTCGGCCAGGCCGGCCCCGAGGCCACCGAGGTGAGCTTATCCCCCGCCCCAGGCACTGTTTAGTTATATTGCGCCCCTTGTTAGGCCCGTTAGTCAATAGGAATTTTCGGAATTAATAAATTCCAGTTTTTAACCGAATATTAAAATGCCCGTATCTTTTTACCCGTAGGTCGGAACGACGCGTGTTATATATCGTTTTCGGGTAGCTCCGCGAGTAGAACACGTTTATCCAACATGCATATTTATTTAACGCTGTTTAGAGTGCCTAATGCCTCGTTTTACGTGCTGATTAGCTAGGATCCATTCCGTAGTTAATTTTCGTGCGTATCCGGATTGCCCGTATGCCATAGATTTTATGTCCATGTTTTAGGGACCATATTTCTACGTATTTTAGAACGGTCATTCATATTTTTCCGTGTAGGGTTTTGCCGGTAGTTTATTTTCCCGTTTAGAGGTATTATCTCGCATTATTGTGTAGCGTTATTTTGTGTTGCAAACCCCACATATTATATATGTTTCCGGGGTAGAAAAATCCCATGGATTTTTCTGTGCAATTAGTTTTAGCTTTTGAGGAAGTTAGCTCGCGAGATATTTTTGTCGTGAAGCCCTTGTGTTTAATTCGTAGGATTTATTCCGTGCCTCGTTTGAATTAGTTGTCAACTGGAGAGTTGATCTTGGGTGTTTTGATTAGCCCCTGGAATTTTTAGTTGCAAAAGAAATGCATGTTTAGGTGTTGTTTGACTGCCCTCAAGTTGCTTGATTAGTGCTGTTTTGGAGGAGCTGAAATATTTCTAAGTCTGGAATCTGATATATTTTGTTGCTGTCTTGTCTTGCTTGCATCTTTGGATCTGTAGCTCGTTTGAGGTTGGTCCAATGGAGTTAGTTGTTCCCCTTGTGTTCCTCTAGCATGCTGTTAAGTTTCATGCCATTTGGAGTCCTGTAGCTATAGGTTTTGCTGCTGTCAATATGCCTTCAGGCTAAAAACTGCACTTTTAGGAGGTGTTATTTTCACTAAGTCTGAAACAACGTGTGAGATGCCCTTTTAGTGTCTTCTTTTCCTAGTGCTCCTTGCTTAGCCCGATGTAGAACCAAAGTTGGGCCTTGCTAGACCAGCTTTAATCTAAAACGAATTATCAAGGGGGTCCCCATAACAACCCCGATCGTGTTAGGAGCCCTCAATTATGGAACATAACACCGGTAGCCGAAACTAAGGGGGCAAAGGTGGAACAAAACACCAGGCTAGAAAGGCCGAGCCTTCCACCTTTTACCAAGTATATAGGTGCATTAAATTAAATAGCATTAATATGGTGATAAGACAAGGGACCCATGTTTTCACATGGAAGCAACTACACCTGCAACTAGCAACGCTAACACAGGGTTAAGCAAGCAGTAACATAGCCAATCAGTGGTTTGCTAGGTTGAACAGGTTGAAGGTTATCATGGCATTGTTGAGAGGCTGATATTTAACATGTGGTAGGCAACGAGACATAATCGATAGAAGCGATAATACTAGCATGGCAATGATAGTAATGGTATCTGGGGAAATGGTCATCTTGCCTAAGATCCCGCTTGGAAAAAGAATGACTCCGCGAAGTCGGCGAACCAACGTAGTCGAACGGGTCCTCACATTCCGACACGCTTGCGGAACTCTATCGGAACGGAGCAAACCGGAAACAACATCAAAACAAATAATCACCACACGATGCACAACATTATGCACAACCTAATATGATGCATGAACAGTCCAAAATGCAAGGGATGGCATGGCAATTCATCTCACGCAAACACTACACATTAAATGAAGCTCGATATGCAACGAGTTGCATATCGAAGAAACTCCATGATTAATTATTAAATTCACTCCCGATTATTTACACGGCAATATTTTATTGTTGTTTAACATGGAAAGGGGTGAAGCGGTGATTCTACATGGCATCCTAGACGGTTACTCGCGGAACATAGAACGGAGCTACGTCACAAGAAACATGCAACACATATATCATGCCATGAATGCGTCATGCATGCAAGTTCAACCACGGGCAAGAAGGGAAAGAAGCAGGTGTCGCCACGGCGAGCGAGAGGGAACCATGGCGGCAAGACGGATACGATGCCATGACAACGTACCTATCCCGATACTCAACAAGATATCGGTGCCACGATCTGGAAGCGTGTGTGGGAACGTTAAATAAAGATGGGGTGATCCCGTTTACCGGGTTCCCATGTGTCGAGGCACAACAAAAGAGGAACACAACGTGCAACGGCCAACATACGGTGCAACACATGATACAACTCATACATCACATACATACGGTCATGACAACGTTCCATCGGTATACCTTCGACGCGTGCGAATCGGAGGGATTCGTTCAGTGAAGGGGAACAACGGTCGTCGTGGACATCGTGGAAGTCGTGGTCATCGTGGTACTCGGGTCTCGTCGACGGTAGTCGTTCGCTCGGCGTCGTGGTTCACGGTCTTCGGCGTCGGTAGTCGATCACGTCTCCGTCGATGTTCGGGGTTCGTCGAGGTCGTCGTTGTACTCGTGAATCTTGTCGATGACCCACGACAGCGGGGATGGTGCACGCGGCGGCAGCGCGCGACACATCAGCAACTAGTTAGAAGCTAACCAGCAACTAACAACAACAACATAAAGCGGCGACTAGCACTAGCAGCAACACTCTGGCAGCAGCAGCAAAACAACACATGGCAGCAGGCCATAGCAACAACAAGCAATAGCAAAACGACACGCAACTTCAGGCCAGCAAGCAACTAGCAACAAAGCGGCAGCACAAGTATCGACAACAACTAACTACATCACGAGTAATAGCAACAGCAACACGACAGCAACAGCAACTGGCACCAGCAACCTCACGCAGCAGCAGCAAAACAGCACATGGCAGCAGGCCATAGCAACAACAAGCAACAGCAAAACGGCACGCAGCGGCAGCGGCATGGGCGGAGGAGGCGGCGTGGGACCAAGGGCGCTGGGGACGGCGAGGCCACGGCGATGCGGCGAGGGCCGAGCACGGCGGCAGGTCAGCACGACACATGCGAGCGGACAACACCAACGAGGTTGAGGGCGGTCGCGGCACGGGACGACCATGGCGGGGAGGTGCCGGCGGAGGCAAGTACCGGCGGGGCGCGGAAGGACAAGGGCGCGAGCTCGCACGGCCTGCCAGACGGCACGACGGGGCACGCGGGAACGGGACCAGCACGGGGGTTGCGAGACGCGGGCAGGGGCTCGGGGAAGAGGGATCGGGGAGGCCAGGGGCGAGGTAGATGGCGGTGGGGCGGCGCGAGCACGGCGCCTGGAGGGGAGGCAAGGCTGAGGGAGGCGAGGCCATGGCGGGCGAGGCCGAGGGGCGGGGGCACGGCGGGGCGGAGCAGGCGGCGAGGCGCGGGGGTGGCGGCGCTGGGGAGCTGCGAGGCGGCGCGGCGCGGCACCAGCGAACTGGGCGGCGCACGGGCGAGGGGCGAGGCGGCTGCGCGGGACGCCATGGGGAGGCGAGCAGCGAGGCAGGGGAGGCGAAGGCACGGGAGGAAGGATACGACGCGCTGGGGAGGAGAGGGATCGAGCGCACACTCTCCCTGGCGCTAGGGTTGGCTTATGATGTTGCTCTTGCTGCCGTGGCTGTGCCTGGTGGTGCTGTCTGTAGTATGCCAGCTGCCATTGCTAGATGTTGCTAGCTGCTGTAGCTGTAGCTTGCTGCTTGCCACCGCCTGCTAGCTTGTTGCTGTGCCATATCTGTTGTTTGCTGCTCCCTAATGTTGTTGCCAATGCTGCTTGTTGTAGCTAGCTGCTGGCGTTGCTTTGCTGGCTGCTGCTTGGGTTGTTAGCCTGCTGCCTGTGCTTCCTTGCTGCTGCCCGCCGACGTGCTATGTGCTGCCGCTAGGCTAGTTGCTTAGCCGTTTTATGCCCTGCTAGCTTGCTTGCTGATGCTAGTAGCTGCTATAGCTAGTTGTTGTTAGATGTTGTGCTAGCTGTATTGCTAGTTGCTGCTGTAGATTGCCATTATGTTGCTGTCGTGTTGTTGCCAGCTGTTGTTGTTGTTGCTGTGTGTCACCCACCGTCGTCGCGTGCATCCTCCCCGCCTGCCGTGGTTCGTCGACAAGTTCGCCGAGAACCACGTCGTCCTCGACGACCCCCGGAACATGTTCGACAACCGATGCGAAGACCGTGCACCAACGACAAGAGAACGACTACCGTCGATGAGACCCGACGACCACGACTTCCACGACGTCCGCTACGAACCGATCCGCTTCGAATCGCACGCGTCGAAGGTATACCGATGGGACGTTGTCGTGTAACGAACGAATGTGATGTATGAGTTGTATCGTATGTATGCACCGTATGTTTGACCGTTGCACGTTGTCCCTCTATGTTGTGCCCGACACATGGGAACCCGGTAACCGGGATCACCCCATCGTTATTTTACCATTCCCGCACGCGTTCCCAGTTCGTTGGCACGTTATCTCGATGAGTTATCGGGATACGTACGTTGCCGTGGCATCGCTTCCGTCTTGCCGCCATGGTTCCCTCTCGCTCGCCGTGGCGACATATGCTTCTTTCTCTTCTTGCCCGTGATGTTTGAACTTGCATGCATAATGCATTCATGGCATAATATATTGTGTTGCATGTCTCTTGTGTCGTAGCTCCGTACTAAGTCCCGTGTGTTAACCGACTAGGATGCCACGTAGAACCGTCGCTTCACCCCTTGCCTTGATAACAACAATTTAATATTGCGTGTTAAATAATCGGAAGTGAATTAAATAATTAATTGTGGAGTTTCGTCGATATGCAACCCGTTGCATATCGAGCTTCACTTAATGTGTAGAGTTTGTGTGAGATGAATTGCCATGCCATCCCTTGCATCATTGAACTGATCACGCATCATAGTAGGTTGTGCATCATGTTGTGCATCGTGTGGTGAATACCTGTGTTGATGTTTGTTTCCGGTTTGCTCCGTCTCGATAGAGTTCCGCAAGCGTGTCGGATTGTGAGGACCCGTTTGACTACGTCGGTTCGTCGGCTTCACAGAGTCATTCTTCTTCCAAGCGGGATCTTAGGCAAGATGACCATTTCCCCAGATACCATTACTATCATTGCCATGCTAGTTTTATCGCTTCTATCGTTTATGTCACGTTGCCTACCACATGTTAAATATCAGCCTCTCAACAATACCATGAAACCTTCAACCTGTTCAACCTAGCAAACCACTGATTGACTATGTTACCGCTTGCTTAACCTTGTGTTAGCGTTGCTAGTTGCAGGTGCAGTTGCTTCCATGTGAAAACATGGGTTCCTTGTTATATCACCCTATTTAATGCTATTTAATTTAATGCACCTATATACTTAGTAAAAGGTGGAAGGCTCGGCCTTTCTAGCCTGGTGTTTTGTTCCACCTTTGCCCCTTAGTTTCGGCTACCGGTGTTATGTTCCATAATGAGCGCTCCTAACACGATCGGGGTTGTTATGGGGACCCCCTTGATAATTCGTTTTAGATTAAAGCTGGTATGGCAAGGCCCAACATTGGTTCTACATTTGCCCAACATAATAATTCTACTAACACTAAAATGCATAGGGCGTCATGAACCCGGGGAGTAATTCTACATAATATAGGGAGGGCCAGTGCTGATGGTGCTGGTCCAAAACAGAGCATTGTGTGGGGCCACCGCGAGGAAACTCGAGGTTTGGCACTCGTATGCGTAGCTTATCCGTCGTGTCCTCAGAACGAGATACGCGGCTCCTATCGGGATCGTCGACACGCCGGGCGGCCTTGCTGGATTAGTTTTACCTTTGACGAGATATCTTGTGCATCGGGATTCCGGTGATGCTTTGGGTAATCTCAGAGTTGAGGTTTTCCACTAGGGAATCCGATGAGATCGCGAGCTTCGTGATTGAGGATTTCTATGCGGCTTGTGGTAATTTGTGATGGACTAGTTGGAGCACCCCTGCAGGGTTAAATCTTTCGGAAAGCCGTGCCCGCGGTTATGTGGCAATGTGGAAGCTTTGCTTAACACTGGTTCTAGATAACTTGAAGTTAATTAATTAAAATATGCGAACTGTGTGCGTAACCGTGACTGTGTCTTTCGTGAGTTCCTTCTCTGATCGAGGACACGGTGGGGTTATGTCTGACGTAGGTAGGTGTTCAGGATCATTTATTTGATCAACAGTAGTTCACGACTGCTATGCGTAGATCTTCCCCCTCTTATTTCTGGTACTCATAAGTTTAGTCTCCAAATATATGCTTAGCCGCTGCTGCAACCTCACCACTTATCCATGCCTCACCCAGTAAGCTTTGCTAGTCTTGATACCTTTGGAAATGAGATTGCTGAGTCCCCTGTGGCTCACAGATTACTACAACACCAGTTGCAGGTACAGGTAAAGGTTACTTGACGCGAGCGCGTTGATTGTTCATTTGGAGCTACTTCTTCTTCTTCATCATCGATCTAGGATGGGTTCCAGGCCGGCAGCCTGGGATAGCAAGGATGGACGTCGTTCTTCTTTTCTCGTTTGTTTTCGTCCGTAGTCGGACCCTGCTCTTACTCTTGATGATTATGTAACGTACTGTTGTGACTCTGATGTAGCTTGTGGCGAGTGTAAGCCAACTCTATATATATAGCTCTTCTTTTCAGTACATGTACTTGTAACGATATCCATTCTTGCGACACGACGAGATGCGCTTCTATCCCTGACGAGGCCTTCGTGCCAAATTGAGGATAGGGTCGCATCTTGGGCGTGACAACCAGACCTAATATAAACCTTGCCATAAGTTTGGTAGGGAGGTACCAAAGTGATCCCGGTGTGGAACACTGGACGGCGGTCAAGAATATCCTTAAGTACCTGAAGAGGACTAAGGAGATGTTTCTCGTTTATGGAGGTGACGAAGAGCTCGTCGTAAAGGGTTACGTCGATGCTAGCTTCGACACATATCCGGATGACTCTAAGTCACAGACCGGATACGTGTATGTTTTGAATGGTGGGGAAGTGAGCTGGTGCAGCAGCAAGCAAGAAGTCGTGGCAGCATCTACATGTGAAGCAGAGTACATAGCTGCTTCAGAAGTGGCTCATGAAGGAATTTGGATGAATACTCATCACCGACCTTGGAGTGGTTCCAAGCGCGTCGGGTCCAATGACACTCTTCTGTGATAACACTGGAGCCATTGCCATAGCCAAGGATCCCAGGTTTCACCGGAAGACCAAGCACATCAAACGCCGCTACAACTCCATCCAGGACCATGTCCAGAGTGGAGTGATAGATATTTGTAAAGTACACATGGATCTGAATATTGCAGACCCGTTGACTAAACCTCCTCCTCGAGCAAAACATGATCAACACCATAATGCTATGGGTGTTCGATACATCACAATGTAACTAGATTATTGACTCTAGTGCAAGTGGGAGACTGTTGGAAATATGCCCTAGAGGCAATAATAAAATGGTCATTATCATATTTCCTTGTTCATGATAATCGTCTATTGTTCATGCTATAATTGTATTAACAGGAAACAGTAATACATGTGTGAATAAATAGATCACAATGTGTCCCTAGTAAGCCTCTAGTTGGCTAGCTCGTTGATCAATAGATGATCATGGTTTCCTGATCATGGACATTAGATTTCATTGATAACGGGATCACATCATTGGGAGAATGATGTGATGGACAAGACCCAATCCTAAGCATAGCACTAGATCGTATTGTTCGTATGCTAAAGCTTTTCTAATATCAAGTGTCTTTTCCTTCGACCGTGAGATTGTGCAACTTCCGGATACCGTAGGAGTGCTTTGCGTGTATCAAACGTCACAACGTAACTGGGTGACTATAAAGGTGCACTACGGGTACCTTTGAAAGTGTCTGTTGGGTTGGTACGAATCGAGATCGGGATTTGTCACTCCGTGTGACGGACAGGTATCTCTGGGCCCACTCAGTAGAACATCATCATGAGCTCAATGTGACTAAGGAGTTAGTCACACGATGACGTGCTACGGAACGAGTAAAGAGACTTACCGGCAATGAGATTGAACAAGGTATAGGTATACCGATGATCGAATCTCGGGCAAGTTCTATACCGACAGACAAAGGGAATTGTATACGGGATTGATTGAATCCTTGACATCGTGGTTCATCCGATGAGATCATCGTGGAACATGTGGGAGCCACCATGGGTATCCAGATCCCGCTGATGGTTATTGGCCGGAGAGCGTGTGACAGCCCGATGCCGACGCCCCAGAAGATTCCCCTTTATTTCCGAATCCGTCGTGTGGTTAGTTTTATTTGTTGCATCGTCATTTAGTTTGCATCATGGCATCATGCATGGCATCATGTCATCTGTGTTTTGTCGGTGTTGCTTGTTGCTCCGTGTTGTTGGGTGTTATGCTTGTGAGTGGCGTTGTTTTGTTGGAGTGATGAGAGTGGGTGCAACAGAGCCACCTCAAAACCCTGTTGCACCGAGGACGTAAAACCCTTCTCTCCTCTCTTATTCTATTTTTGTGGCGGCGATTGATTTCAGTTTTAACCCCTTCAAAATAAATTTGCCGTCTTTTAAAACTGATCTTATTAAAGGTGGAGGCAACCCCTTGGGTTTCCTTTATTTTTTTCCTTTTGTTTATTTTCTAAAACAGTCTCATTTTCTTTTCTCTTTTAAAGAGGTTTTATTTTATTCTTTAAATAAAAGAGGTTTTATTTTATTCTTCAAAAAGGTTTAATTTTTATTCGTTAAAAAAATGCCCAAGCTATTTTTATAGTTGGGGTATATTTTATTTTCAAGAAGCCAAAAGCATTTATTTTTATTTTGTTCAACCCTTTTTCTCTTTTGTTTAAGTTTTCTGTTTTAAAAAAAAACCAAGCTTGAGAGGAGGAACCCAGGCCCAAGGCCGAGCCGGCCAAGCCCCAAGCCTCCTCCCCCAACCCTATCGAGCCCTGCCCGATCCCCTCGTCCCCCTCGCGCAGCGTTCCCCAACCCCGTCGCCCTGTTCCTCTCGTCCCTCTCCTGTCGTTCATCCCTCTGTTTCTCTGCCTAGCCCCGATTCCCTCTTCCCCGCGCCACCAGCCCCGAGGCGCCCCGAGCCACCGCAGCAGCTCCCCCACGCTGCGCCGCCATTCCCCGCGTGCCCGCCGTGTGCCGCCTCGCCCTGGGCCCCGCAGCAGCTGGTCCCCGTCGCCCATGCCCCGCCGTGGCACCTCCCTCTCCCTGCTGGTGCATGTCCCCGCACGGCCGCCGCTGGCCGTTCGCCCTGGCCTCCTGCGCTTCGCCCGCCGGCCTCGTCCCGAGCGTGCTCGCCCTGCCGCTGTTCCCCGGCGCCGTGCTCGCCATGGCTAGGACTCCAGGAACCCCCGGCCTCCTCTTGCCAATGTGCTGTTGCTGCTAGGTGCTGTTGCCCGATGCGTTGCTTGCCTCATGCTGCTGTCGTAGTTGCTGTGCCATAGCTGCAGCTGCTTGCTTGCTGTGCTTGCCGGTTTTGCCTGCCTGTTCTTGCCTGGCTGCTGCTTGCTAATGGTGTTGCTTGCCTGTCATCTAGATGTTGTTGTTGTTGCGTAGATGTTGTTCCTGCTGCCGTTGCTAAGCTGCTTCTAAGCTTGCCTGTGATGCCCTGTTGATGTTGCTTTTGCTGTTGCTGCTGCCCTGCTTGCCCTGCCGATGCATGTTGCTGCTTTGCTAGCTTGTTGTTTGCCTTGCATGCTTTGTTAGATGCTAGGCTAGGTTGCTGCCTGCTTGCTGCTTGGTTGCCGTGGCTTATTGTTGTTGCCGGATGTTGCTATTGCTGCAAGCTGCTTGTCGCCGCTGTAGATTGTAGTTGCTTACCTTGTCGTAGCTTGCGTTAGTTGCTGCCACCGGTGTTGCGTTTTGCGGTCGCCTTTCGGGACCATCGCCGAAGTTCGCAAGCACCATCCCCGCCTGCCGTGGATCATCGACAAATTCGCCAAGCACCACGACGTCCTCGACGACCCCCGGAACGTGTTCGACTACCGACGCCGAAGATCGTGAACCACAACGCCAAGCGAACAACTACCATCGACGAGACCCGAGTACCTCGACTTCCACGTCATTCTTTGTTCGCCTTCACCCTACGCTCCAATCCGCCCGAATGCACGCTTCGAAGGTATACCGATGGGACGTGTCGTGTAATGAATGCATGTTGTATGAGATGTATCGTATGTTTACCCGTTGCACGTTGTCTCTCTTTCGTCGCGCCCTCGACACATGGGAACCCGGAAGCAGGATCACCCCATCTTTATTTAGCGTTCCCGCACACGCTTCCTATACGTGGGCACGATATCTCGATGAGTTATCGAGATAGGAACGTTGCCGTGGCTTCGTTCCTGACTAGCCGCCATGGTTCCCTTTCGCTCACCATGGCGACACATGCTTCTTTCTCTTCTTGCCGTGATGTTGTAACTTGCATGCATGATGCATTCATGGCATGATATATTGTGTTGCATGTTTCTTGTGACGTAGCTCCGATCTATGCTCCACGTGTTAACCGACTAGGATGACTTGTAGGATCACCGCTTCACCCCTTGCCATGTTAACCACACTTAATATTGTGTGTAAATAAACGGGGGTGAATTAAATAATTAATCGTGGAGTTTCGTCGGTATGCAACTCGTTGCATATCGAGCTTCATTTAATGTGTAGTGTTTGCGTGAGGTGAATTTCCATGCCATCACTTGCATCATTGATCTGTTCATGCATCATATTAGGTTGTGCATCATGTTGTGCATCGTGTGGTGAATATTTGTGTTGATGTTTGTTTCCGGTTTGCTCCATCTCGATAGAGTTCTGCCAGCGTGTCGGAATGTGAGAACCCGTTCGACTACATCCGTTCGACTGCTTCTCGGAGTTGTTCTTCTTCCAAGCGGGATCTCAGGCAAGATGACCATTTCTCCAGATACCATTACTATCATTGCCATGCTAGTTTTACCGCTTCTATCGTTTATGTCTCGTTGCCTACCACATCTTAAATATCAGCCTCTCTACAATGCCATGATAACCTTCAACCTGTTTGACCTAGCAAACCACTGATTGGCTATGTTACCGTTTGCCTAACCCTGTTGTTAGCGTTGCTAGTTGCAGGTGCAGTTGCTTCCATGTGATAACATGGGTTCCTTGTCATATCATCATATTAATGCTATTTAATTTAATGCACCTATATACTTGGTAAAAGGTGGAAGGCTCGGCCTTTCTAGCCTGGTGCTTTGTTCCACCTTCGCCCCTTAGTTTTCGGCTACCGGTGTTATGTTCCATAATTGAGCGCTCCTAACACGATCGGGGTTGTTATGGGGACCCCCTTGATAATTCGTTTTAGATTAAAGCTGGTCTGGCAAGGCCCAACTTTGGTACTACATTTGCCTAATAACTAATGAACTGCATAGGGAGTAATTAACCCGAGGATAATTTAATCAACCCCCGGGCCAGTGCTCCTCATGAGTGTTGGTCCCACCTGAGCGATGTCCGACGCCCCTCTGGTCACCCAGAGGTTTAGCGATCCCGACGTCTAGCTCATCCGTCGTGTCTTGAGAACGAGATACGGGGCTCCTATCGGGATCGTCGACACGTCGGGCAGCCTTGCTGGATTAGTTTTACCTTTGACGAAATATCTTGTGCATCGGGATTCCGATGATGCTTTGGGTAATCTCAGAGTTGAGGTTTTCCACTAGGGAATCCGACGAGATCGTGAGTTTCGTGATTGAGGATTACTATGCGGCTTGTGGTAATTTGTGGTGGACTAGTTGGAGCACCCCTGCAGGGTTAAATCTTTTCGGAAAGCCGTGCGCGTGGTTATGTGGCATCGTGGAAGCTTTGTTTAACACTGGTTCTAGATAACTCGAAGTTAACTTAATTAAAATATGCCAACTGTGTGCGTAACCGTGACTGTCTCCTTCGTGAGTTCCTTCTCCGATCGAGGACACGATGGGGTTATGTATGACGTAGGTAGGTGTTCAGGATCATTCATTTGATCATGAGTAGTTCACGTCCGTTATGCGTAGATCATCCCTCTCTTTATTCTTGTACTTGTAAGTTTAGCCACGAGATATATATGGTTAGCCGCTGCAGCAACCTCACCACTTAACCATGCCTCGCCCAATAAGCTTTGCTAGTCTTGATACCTTTGGAAATGGGATTGCCGAGTCCCCTATGGCTTACAGATTACTACAACACCAGTTGCAGGTATAGGTAAAGGTTACTTGACACGAGCGCGTTGATTGTTCATTTGGAGTTGCTTCTTCTTCTTCTTCTTCATCGATCTAGGATGGGTTCCAGGCCGACAACCTGGGATAGCAAGGATGGACGTCGTTCTTATTTTCTTGTTTGATTTCGTCCGTAGTCGGACCCTGCTCTTACTCTTGATAATTATGTAATGTACTGATGTGATTCTGATGTAGCTTGTGGCGAGTGTAGGCCAATTCTTTATATATATCGTTTTTTTCAGTACATGTACTTGTAACGATATCCATTCTTGCGACACGACGAGATGCGCTTCTATCCCTGACGAGGCCCCCATGCCAAATTGAGGATAGGGTCGCATCTTGGGCGTGACAAGTTGGTATCAGAGCAGTACCGACCGAGGAGCCCCCTTGATTGATCGAACTTGGGCGAGTCGAGTCTAGTGAAAAACTGCTTTGAGTCTAGTTATATATCGGAGAGTACGATTCTTATTTCTCCTCTTCTATGCTCTGGTGAGGAATCTTGACGTAATATTTTAATTCTACTCCTTTTCTCACTCAAATTTTTTTTAGGATCACACGGATATTTTTAGAATATATATGATGCCGATGTGACAGAGTTATGTCTTGGTGCCTCCTGTCTGACTTGAATTTCTTCCGGGGAGTTGAGCTCGAGGGGATTCTTGAGCACGTCGCTATCATTCAGGTTTCTTAGTATCTCAGGACGAAGGATGTTTGTAATTGCTTCAATACTAGTAGTGGCGAGATAACCCCGATGTCCCCAGTACTGTTGCAGATTGTTCGGGAGTACTGCCATACTTTATATCGTTGTGATCATGAGGGTCTGTTGTACATGAAGGTCCGAGATTCTGGTTGTGTGTTGATGGATGTGATACAGGTGACGGGTTAGTATAGGAGTTGTGTGATATTACTCCTTGTATCCGTGTACCAGATTGCATGACCAGATATTTCGGGAATTCTTAGGTGGGAATTCAAGTAGTTGCTTATAGGAAAATATTCCAACAAATGCATGATGTTAGGTTGGGGTTCGACATCTAGTGGATTCGTTTGTTGACAGTTGACTTACAGCGGTTCTCGTTGAGTCTTAAAGAGTCATTGTAGCTTGCTACGACTCGGTGATGCTTCATATGTCGGGTGCACTGCCTTGCACTTGATGTCTACTGTAAGGTTCGAGCCCGTGCAATCCTGTCCACGAAAATATCGAACGGAAATCTTTCTCATGAGTTTGTTCTGGATTATTTCATAAGCCTCTCCCTTTGTCTTGTTGATTATGGTCATGCGAGTTGCTTCGATGTCAATGGTGATCTCAGCTCTTTCCTAATCTGTGTTCTCATATTTTTATGTGAATGCAAATTCTTTGCTCAATCAGATTGTCATGTCAATTCCTTTTCAACCAGAGTCATCGTATCAATTCCATTCAATCGGTGTTCTTTTCTTCAACTGAATTCAGTCCTCTCTAATTTTTTGCAGATCATTCTCTCAATTATTTCGGAGTTTGTCTCATCTGTCTCAAGTTGTATTTGTTTTTCCCCGCCCTCCCACCCTTTTCTTCAGTGGTTCATTTTTCATCCAAGAGTTTTCTCTTCTTTGTGCTTCCGCTATCTGTTCTTTTCTCTCTTACCCGGTGATTCATTGTGAAGATTCTCAGGAGATTCATGTCATATTTGTACATTCTTGTCATCCTTACCGGTGAATTTAATTCAGCTATCCGTGTTCATTACATCCTATTTATCCTTGTAATTCTTTCCATGTTGGGGATTCTCATCAGCCTATCTTGTTGTCTTTCCTCTCTATCCTATCCGGAGTGCTGAAGATATCTCTGAGTTTTGAGTTTTCAGTTCTTTTAATTATTTCGAGGTGCTAACCTCATCCAGTCTTCATTTGTACCGGTGCAATATCTCTCTTCTAAGCAATCTTTTCTAACATTGGTTTCCTTGAGTGGCCCCATAACCCACAGGTTCTTTCCGAGGATCTCTCCTGGCTCTTTTAATCTTTCTCCGGAGACCTCTAATTATTTCAACTATGACGTAAGTATGAATTTCATCAGTCATATTACTGTTGGAAATATTCCCTAGAGGCAATAATAATAAGTTATTATTATATTTCTTTGTTCATGATAATCGTTTATTATCCATGCTATAATTGTATTGATTGGAAACACAATACTTGTGTGGATACATAGACAAAACACTGTCCCTAGTAAGCCTCTAGTTGACTAGCTCGTTGATCAAAGATGGTCAAGGTTTCCTGGCCATAGGCAAGTGTTGTTACTTGATAAAGGGATCACATCATTAGGAGAATCATGTGATGGACTAGACCCAAACTAATAGACGTAGCATGTTGATCGTGTCATTTTGTTGCTACTGTTTTCTGCGTGTCAAGTATTTGTTCCTATGACCATGAGATCATATAACTCACTGACACCGGAGGAATGCTTTGTGTGTATTAAACGTCGCAACGTAACTGGGTGACTATAAAGATGCTCTACAGGTATCTCCGAAGGTGTTCGTTGAGTTAGTATGGATCGAGACTGGGATTTGTCACTCCGTGTGACGGAGAGGTATCTCGGGGCCCACTCGGTAATACAACATCACACACAAGCCTTGCAAGCAATGTGACTTAGTGTAAGTTACGGGATCTTGTATTACGGAACGAGTAAAGAGACTTGCCGGTAAACGAGATTGAAATAGGTATGCGGATACTGACGATCGAATCTCGGGCAAGTAACATACCGAAGGACAAAGGGAATGACATACGGGATTATATGAATCCTTGGCATTGAGGTTCAAACGATAAGATCTTCGTAGAATATGTGGGATCCAATATGGGCATCCAGGTCCCGCTATTGGATATTGACCGAGGAGTCGCTCGGGTCATGTCTACATAGTTCTCGAACCCGCAGGGTCTGCACACTTAAGGTTCGACGTTGTTTTATGCGTATTTGAGTTATATGGTTGGTTACCGAATGTTGTTCGGAGTCCCGGATGAGATCACGGACGTCACGAGGGTTTCCGAAGTGGTCCGGAAACGAAGATTGATATATAGGATGACCTCATTTGATTACCGGAAGGTTTTCGGAGTTACCGGGAATGTACCGGGAATGATGAATGGATTCCGGGTGTTCACCGGGGGGGGGGGGGGCAACCCACCTCGGGGAAGCCCATAGGCCTTGGGGATGGTGCACCAGCCCTTAGTGGGCTGGTGGGACAGCCCAAGAAGGCCCTATGCGCCATAGGAAGAAAATCAAAGAGAAAAGAAAAAAAGGAGGAGGTGGGAAAGGGAAGAAGGACTCCACCTTCCAAACCAAGTTGGATTCGGTTTAGAAGGGGAGACCTTCCCCCCTTGGCTCGGCCGACCCCCTTGGGGCCTCTTGAGCCCCAAGGCAAGGCTCCCCCTCTTCCTCCTATATATAGTGGAGTTTTAGGGCTGATTTGAGACGACTTTGCCACGGCAGCCCGACCACATACCTCCACGGTTTTACCTCTAGATCGCGTTTCTGCGGAGCTCGGGCGGAGCCCTCCTGAGATTAGATCACCACCAACCTCCGGAGCGCCGTCACGCTGCCGGAGAACTCATCTACCTCTCCGTCTCTCTTGCTGGATCAAGAAGGAGAAGATCATCGTCGAGCTGTACGTGTGCTGAACGCGGAGGTGCCGTTCGTTCGGCACTAGATCGTGGGACTGATCGCGGGACGGTTCGCGGGGCGGATCGAGGGACGTGAGGACGTTCCACTACATCAACCGCGTTTCTTAACACTTTTGCTGTGCGATCTACAAGGGTACGTTGATCGGAAATCCCCTCTCGTAGATGGACATCACCATGATAGGTCTTCGTGCGCGTAGGAAATTTTTTGTTTCCCATGCGACGTTCCCCAACAGTGGCATCACGAGCTAGGTTCATGCGTAGATGTCTTCTCGAGTAGAACACAAAAGTTTTTGTCGGCGGTGATGTGCGTTTTGCTGCCCTCCTTAGTCTTTTCTTGATTCCGCGGTATTGTTGGATTGAAGCGGCTTGGACCGACATTACTCGTACGCTTACGAGAGACTGGTTTCAAAACTACGAGTAACCCCGTTGCTCAAAGATGACTGGCAAGTGTCAGTTTCTCCAACTTTAGTTGAATCATATTTGACCGAGGAGGTCCTTGGATGAGGTTAAATAGCAATTCATATATCTCCGTTGTGGTGTTTGCGTAAGTAAGATGCGATCCTACTAGATACCCATGGTCACCACGTAGAACATGCAACAACAAAATTAGAGGACGTCTAACTTGTTTTTGCAGGGTATGCTTGTGATGTGATATGGCCAACGATGTGATGTGATATATTTGATGTATGAGATGATCATGTTGCAATAGTTAATATCGACTTGCACGTCGATGGTACGGCAACCGGCAGGAGCCATAGGGTTGTCTTTAAACTAACGTTTGTGCTTGCAGATGCGTTTACTATATTGCTAGGACGTAGCTTTAGTAGTAATAGCATGAGTAGCACGACAACCCCGATGGCGACACGTTGATGGAGATCATGATGATGGAGATCATGGTGTGACCCCGGTGACAAGAAGATCGTGCCGGTGCTTTGGTGATGGAGATCAAGAAGCACATGATGATGGCCATATCATGTCACTTATGAATTGCATGTGATGTTAATCCTTTATGCACCTTATCTTTCCTAGAACGACGGTAGCATTATGAGGTGATCTCTCACTAAAATTTAAAGACGAAATTGTGTTCTCCCCGACTGTGCACCGTTGCGACAGTTCTTTGTTTCGAGACACCACGTGATGATCGGGTGTGATAGACTCAACGTTCACATACAACGGGTGCAAAACAGTTGCACACGCGGAACACTCGGGTTAAGCTTGACGAGCCTAGCATGTGTAGACATGGCCTCGGAACACATGAGACCGAAAGGTCGAGCATGAATCATATAGTTGATATGATTAGCATAGAGATGCTTACCACTGAAACTATTCTCGACTCACGTGATGATCGGACTTGAGATACTGGATTTGGATCATGTACCACTCAAATGACTAGAGAGATGTACTTTTTGAGTGGGAGTTCTTAAGTAATATGATTAATTGAACTAATTGTCATGAACATAGTCTAATGGTCTTTGCGAATTATGATGTAGCTTGTGCTATAGCTCTACTCTTTTTATATGTTCCTAGAGAAAATTTAGTTGAAAGTTGATAGTAGCAAACTTTGCAGACTGAGTCTGTAAAACCGAGGATTGTCCTCGTTGCTGTGCAGAAGGTTTATGTCCTTAATGCACCACTCGGTGTGCTGCACCTCGAGCGTCGTCTGTAGATGTTGTGAACATCCGACATACACGTTTCGGATGACTACACGATAGTTCAGTGCAAAATACTTAATGGCTTAGAAGCAAGGCGCCTAAGACGTTTGGAAACGTCACGGAACATAAGAGATGTTCTAAAGAGATGAAATTGTGATTGCATGCTTGTGCCCTTGTTAAGAGGTATTAGACCTCCGACAAGATTCTTTGTCCACGAAGTAAAGGAGAAAATCTCAATCGTTGAGCGTGTGCTCAGATTATCTGAGTACGACAATCGCTTGAATCAAGTGGGAGTTGATCTTCCAGATAAGATAGTGATGGTTCTCCAAAGTCACTGCAACCAAGCTGTGAGAGCTTCGTGATGAACTATAACATATCAAGGATAGATACAATGGTCCTTGAGCGATTCGCGATGTTTGACATTGCGAAAGTAGAAATCAAGAAGGAGCATCAATAGTTGATGGTTAGTAAAACCACTAAGTTTCGATAAAGGCAAGGGCTAGAAGGGATACTTCGTGAAACGGCAAAGCAGTTGCTGCACTAATGAAGAGACCCCAGATTAAACCCAAGCCCGGGACTAAGTGCTTCTGTTATGAGGGGAACGGTCACTGAGGCGGAGCAACTCTAGATACTTGGTAGATAAGAAGGCTGGCAAAAGTCGAAAGAAGTATATTTGATATACATGATGTTGATGTGTACTTTACTAGTACTCCTAGTAGCACGAGAGTATTGGATACCGGTTCGGTTGCTAAGTGATTAGTAACACGAAATGAAAGGTACGACATAAACGGAGACTGGCTAAAGGCGAGGTGACGATACGTGTTGGAAGTGTTTCCAATGTTGATATGATCAAACGTCGCACACTCCCTCTACCATCGGGATTGGTGTTAAACCTAAATAATTGTTATTTGGTGCTTGCGTTAAGCATGAACATGATTGGATCGTGTTTATTGCAATACGATTATTCATTTAAAGAGAATAATGGTTACTCTATTTGCTTGAATAATCACCTTCAATGGTTTATTGAATCTCGATCATAGTGTTACACATGTTCATGATATTGGTGCCAAAAGATACGAGGTAATGATGATAGTACCACTTACTTGTGGCACTGCTGCTTGAGTCATGTTGGTATAAATTGCATGAAGAGGCTCCATGCTGATAGATCTTTATACTCACTTGATTTTGAATCACTAGTGACATGCAAATCATACCACATGAGCAAGGCCTTGTTTTCATTGAGATGAAACAAGATAGTAACTAGTTGGAAGTGATACATTTTGATGTATGCAGTCCAACGGGTGTTGAGGCACACAGTGGATATCATTATGTTCTTACTTCAATGACGATTTGAGTAGATACAAGAGTATTTACTTAATGAATCACAAGTCTGAAATATTGAAAAGTTCAATTCTGTTTCAGGAGTGAAGTTCATCGTAACAAGAGGATAAACTATCTACGATATGATCATAGAAATGAATATCTGAGTTACGAGTTTTGGTACGCAGTTAAGACAATGTGGAAATTGTTTCGCAGTTCATGCCACCTGGAACATCATAGTGTGATGATGTGTCTGAACGTCATAGCCACGCACTATTTGGTATGGTGCATGCTATAATGTCTCTTATCGAATTACCACTATCGTTTATGGGTTATGCATTAGAGACAATCGCATTCACTTTAAATAGGGCACCGCGTATTTCCGTTGAGATGACACAGTATAGACTGAGGTTTAGAGAAATCTAAACTATCGTTTCTTGAAAGTTTGGGGCTTCGACACTTGTGTGAAAAAGTTTCAGTCGAATAAGATCAAACCCAAAGCGGATAAATGCATCTTCATAGGATATCCAAAACAGTTGGGTACATCTCCTATCTCAGATCCGAAAGCAAAGTGTTTGTTTCTAGAAATGGATCCTTTCTCGAGGAAAGTTTTCTCTCGAAAGAATTGAGTGGGAGGGTGGTAGAACTTGATGAGGTTATTGAACCATCACTTCAACCAGTGTGTAGTAGGGCGCAGGAAGTTGTTCATGTGGCGCCTACACCAATTGAAGTGAAAGGTGATAATGGTGATCATCGAGCATCGGATCAAGCTACTACAAACCTCGTAGGTTGACAAGGTCGCGTACTACTGCAGAGTGGTACGGTAACCCTGTCTTGGAGGTCATGTTGTTGAGCAACAGTGAACCTACGAGTTATGGAGAAAGCAATGGTGGGCCCGGATTCCGACAAATGGCTCGAAGCCATGAAATCCGAGAGAGGATCCATGTATGAAAACAAAGTGTAGACTTTGGAAGAACTACTTGATGGTCATAGGACTATTGAGTAAAGGTGGATCTTTAAAAGGAAGACAGGCGATGATGGTGATAAGTCACTATTAAGAAAAGCTCGACTTGTCACAAAGATGTTTCCGACAAGATCAAACAGTTGACTATGATGAGACTTTCTCACTCGTAGAGATGCTAAAAGTCTGTTAGAATTATGTTAGTAGTTGCTGCATTATTTATTAAATATTGCACATAGGATGTCAAAACATTGTTTCCTCGACGGTTTCCTTGAGCAAACATTGTATGTGATACAACCAGGAGGTTTTCTCGATCCTAAAGATACTAACAAGTATGCAAGCTCCAGCGATCCTTCAATGGACTGGTGCAATCATCTCGGAGTTGGAATATACACTTTGATGAGATGATCAAAGATTTTGGGTTTGTACAAGGTTTATGAGAAACTTGTATTTCCAAAGAAGTGAGTGGGAGCACTATAGAATTTCTGATAAGTATGTGTGGTTGACATATTGTTGATCAAAAGTAATGTAGAATTTCTGTGAAGCATAAAAGGTTGTTTGAAAGGAGTTTTTCAAAGGAATACCTAGATTGAGCTACTTGAACGTTGAGCATCAAGATCTATGGAGATAGCTGAAAACACTTAATAGAAGTTTCAACAAGATGCATGCCTTGACAAGTTTTTGAAGGAATTAGAAATAGATCAGCAAAGAAGGAGTTCTTGACTGTGTTGTAAGGTGTGAATTTGAGTAAGACTCAAAACCCGACCACGGTAGAATAAAGAGAATAGACGAAGGTCGTCTTCTATGCCTTAGCCATAGACTCTAAAGTATGACATGCTGAGTACCGCACCTGATGTGTGCCTTGTAGCAAGTCTGTTAAGAGGTACACAGAGTGATCCAGGATTGAATCACTGATCAGCGGTCAAAGTTATCCTTAGTAACTAAATAGACTAAGGAATTTTTCTCGATTATGGAGGTGGTTAAAGAGTTCGTCGTAAAGGGTTACGTCGATGCAAGCTTTGACACTAATCCGAATAACTATGAGTAGTGAAACGGATTCGTATAGTAGAGTAGATATTTGGAGCATTTCCGAATAGCACGTAGTAGCAACATCTATAAGATGTCATAAAGATTTGTAAAGAACGCACGGATCTGAAAGTTTCAGAACCGTTGACTAAAACCTCTCTCACGAGCAAGACGTGATCAGACCCCAGAACTATATGGGTGTTGGATTCGTTGAAATCACATGGTGATGTGAACTAGATTATTGACTCTAGTGCAAGTGGGAGACTGTTGGAAATATGCCCTAGAGGCAATAATAATTAGTTATTATTATATTTCTTTGTTCATGATAATCGTTTATTATCCATGCTATAATTGTATCGATTGGAAACACAATACTTGTGTGGATACATAGACAAAACACTGTCCCTAGTAAGCCTCTAGTTGACTAGCTCGTTGATCAAAGATGGTCAAGGTTTCCTGGCCATAGGCAAGTGTTGTTACTTGATAACGGGATCACATCATTAGGAGAATCATGTGATGGACTAGACCCAAACTAATAGACGTAGCATGTTGATCGTGTCATTTTGTTGCTACTGTTTTCTGCGTGTCAAGTATTTGTTCCTATGACCATGAGATCATATAACTCACTGACACCGGAGGAATGCTTTGTGTGTATCAAACATCACAACGTAACTGGGTGACTATAAAGATGCTCTACAGGTATCTCCAAAGGTGTTCGTTGAGTTAGTATGGATCGAGACTGGGATTTGTCACTCCGTGTGACGGAGAGGTATCTCGGGGCCCACTCGGTAATACAACATCACACACAAGCCTTGCAAGCAATGTGACTTAGTGTAAGTTACGGGATCTTGTATTACGGAACGAGTAAAGAGACTTGCCGGTAAACGAGATTGAAATAGGTATGCGGATACTGACGATCGAATCTCGGGCAAGTAACATACCGAAGGACAAAGGGAATGACATACGGGATTATATTCATCCTTGGCATTGAGGTTCAAACGATAAGATCTTCGTAGAATATGTGGGATCCAATATGGGCATCCAGGTCCCGCTATTGGATATTGACCGAGGAGTCGCTCGGGTCATGTCTACATAGTTCTCGAACCCGCAGGGTCTGCACACTTAAGGTTCGACGTTGTTTTATGCGTATTTGAGTTATATGGTTGGTTACCGAATGTTGTTCGGAGTCCCGGATGAGATCATGGACGTCACGAGGGTTTCCGGAGTGGTCCGGAAACGAAGATTGATATATAGGATGACCTCATTTGATTACCGGAAGGTTTTCGGAGTTACCGGGAATGTACCGGGAATGACGAATGGGTTCCGGGTGTTCACCGGGGGGGGGGGGGGCAACCCACCTCGGGGAAGCCCATAGGCCTTGGGGGTGGCGCACCAGCCCTTAGTGGGCTGGTGGGACAGACCAAGAAGGCCCTATGTACCATAGGAAGAAAATCAAAGAGAAAAAAAGGAGGAGGTGGGAAAGGGAAGAAGGACTCCACCTTCCAAACCAAGTTGGATTCGGTTTGGAAGGGGAGACCTTCCCCTCTTGGCTCGGCCGACCCCCTTGGGGCCTCTTGAGCCCCAAGGCAAGGCTCCCCCTCTTCCTCCTATATATAGTGGAGTTTTAGGGCTTATTTGAGACGACTTTGCCACGGCAGCCCGACCACATACCTCCACGGTTTTACCTCTAGATCGCGTTTCTGCGGAGCTCGTGCGGAGCCCTGCTGAGATTAGATCACCACCAACCTCCGGAGCGCCGTCACGCTGCCGGAGAACTCATCTACCTCTCCGTCTCTCTTGCTGGATCAAGAAGGCCGAGATCATCGTCGAGCTGTACGTGTGCTGAACGCGGAGGTGCCGTCCGTTCGGCACTAGATCGTGGGACTGATCGTGGGACGGTTCGCGGGGTGGATCGAGGGACGTGAGGACGTTCCACTACATCAACCGCGTTTCTTAACGCTTCTGCTGTGCGATCTACAAGGGTACGTAGATCGGAAATCCCCTCTCGTAGATGGACATCACCATGATAGGTCTTCGTGCGCGTAGGAAATTTTTTGTTTCCCATGCGACGTTCCCCAACAAATACTTCTTCAAGATCTATTTGAATTATTCTCATATTTGGCTCAACCTTTCTTTCTTCATTATTCCGGAGTGCCTCAGTTAATTCTTGGTGGTGTTCTCCTCTTCTTTCTCAGCTTGGAAGTCTGAAAGAGTGTTTCTCTCAAGTCTTGTTCCATCCTTGTGAAGACTGTCATCTCAGCTTCGTGTATCCTCTCAGTTGTTTTTGTTCATGGGTAATCCCTTTCTTGCTATTCGGTGCTTTTCTGAGTTGTTTTTATTACTCGTTCCTCGGAAGGCCATCATTTCAGAAGACTCTTCGTTCTCAGCTTTCAGCTTTCATCCTCAATTCTTCTCCATTGTTGTCTCTTTGTTCGTCTCTCGTTTATCCGGTGCCTTGTTCTAGTTTTTTCTCAGGTGGCTTATTATCTCTTCATTCTCATGTATCTCCATTAATTCGTGGTGTTCCCATTCAATTGTGAATTCTCACTGGTGCTTCCTTCAATTATGCGTCATGTGGTGCATACCTATCTCTCTCTTCAAGTTTGTTCAAGAAGAATAAGTGGTATGCTAAATCCTTTCTTTGTCATCAATTAAACTTGATGAAGGATTAGCATAACATAATTCTTATTCTTATTTCATCAAACGATTTAAATTCTTCTTTCGGAGCGGTTCATGATATCAATTCCTTTTTCTCAAGTGTTCTTATCTTTTCTTTTACGGAGTTCCAAGTTTTCTCAAGTTTCTCTTCGTGAAGCTTCATCGAAGTCTTTGCAAGGCTTCAATCTTATTCTTTTCTACCTTCATATCTTTGCATCATTCATTTGTATACGGAGGTCCTTCTTGGTGGTTCGTCAAGATTTCGTTCATTCTGAAGTGTTCTTCTAGATTCCTGTTGGAGTACCTCAAGTATTCTTTCTCTTGCATTTCCAATGTGTTCTTCTCCTTTATCCTTTGAGGTGGTATTATAGCATTCTTGTAGTGTAGGAGCCTCGAAGAGTTTTCCTTTCAAGAATGAGATAATTAAATCCACCAATTCTTTGATCATGAGATATTTCAACCCATGATTTCTTCATTGAGATATTTTAGTTTGGATTTCACCTAAAGCTTGTCTAAGGATGTTGCTATTATGGTGATTATCAATTATCCAAATTCTCAATGTATCCTATTGGCGAAAGAAGTGTTCATATCTGGTTGTTCCCAACCTACCCTTGTTTCTTTTAGTGGTTGGTTGTCACCTCATAAATGTTGAGATGATTTTCATAAGCCCACTACTATCTTGTTTTTCGTTGTTGGTTTTCCAACTACTTCGTCAATTCTCTGTCCGGAGGCTCTTTAATTCTATTGTGATGGTAGTTGTCATTCTTTTCTTCATTCTTTTCTTCCGCTTGAGCTAGTTCATATTCTCTTGTTCCGGAGGCATTGTGATGTTGCTCTTTGGGTCAATCTTGTTGTTCTATCAAGATCATGGTGTTCCCTTGTTCTATTTAGTTGTATGTTATGTATATTGTCTAATTCTCTCTTCTTATCGATTTTTTTCACATTTTCCTACCGAAGTGCTGCCGAAATTTTCCGTGAATTCTTGCTTGTTTCTCATATCATTCCTCATCGCTTTGCAACCTTCAAGGATCGTTGGTTTCATTCGTTGTCAAAGAAGCGACTAAGTTTTTACCTCGTGTTCTTTCTCATCCTCTCCCCCTTTCATTCTTGGATTTCGGAGCGAGATCCTCTTATAGTGTAGGAGAGTTGTGACAGCCCGATGCCGGCGCCCCAGAAGATTCCCCTTTATTTCTGACTCTGTCGTGTGGTTGGTTTTATTTGTTGCATCGTCATTTAGTTTGCATCATGGCATCATGCATGGCATCATGTCATCTGTGTTTTGTCGGTGTTGCTTGTTGCTCCGTGTTGTTGGGTGTTATGCTTGTGAGTGGTGTTGTTTTGTTGGAGTGATGAGAGTGGGTGTAACAGAGCCACCTCAAAACCCTCTTGCACCGAGGACGTAAAACCCTTCTCTCCTCTCTTATTCTATTTTTGTGGCAGCGATTGATTTCAGTTTTAACCCCTTCAAAATAAATTCGTCTTCTTTTAAAACTCATTTTATTAAAGGTGGAGGCAACTCCTTGGGTTTCCTTTATTTTTTTCCTTTTGTTTATTTTCTAAAACAGTGTCATTTTCTTTTCTCTTTTAAAGAGCTTTTATTTTATTCTTTAAATAAAAGAGGTTTTATTTTATTCTTCAAAAAGGTTTAATTTTTATTCATTAAAAAAATGCCCAAGCTATTTTTATAGTTGGGGTATATTTTATATTCAAGAAGCCAAAAGCATTTATTTTTATTTTGTTTAAATCTTTTTTCTTTTGTTTAAGTTTTCTGTTTAAAAAAAAAACAAAAAAACCAAGCTTGAGAGGAGGACCCCAGGCCCAAGGCCCAGCTGGCCAAGGCCCAAGCCTCCTCCCCACAACCCTAGCAAGCCCTGCCCGATCCCCTCGTCCCCCTCGCGCAGCCTTCCCCAACCCCCGTCGCCATGTTTCTCTCGTCCCTCTCCTCTCGTTCCTCCCTCTGTTTCTCTACCTAGCCCCGATCCCCTCTTCCCGGCGCCACCAGCCCCGAGGCGCCCCGAGCCGCCGCAACAGCTCCCCCGCGCTGCGCCGCCGTTCCCTACGCTGCGACGCTGTTCCCCGCGCGCTCCCCCTGCGCCGCCTCGCCCTGGGCCCCGCAGCAGCTGATCCCCGTCGCCCGTGCCCCGCCGTGGCACCTCCCTCTCCCCGCGCGGCCGCTGCTGGCCGTTCGCCCTGGCGTCCTGCGCTTCGCCCGCCGGCCTCGTCCCAAGCGTGCTCGCCCTGCCGCTGTTCCCCGGCGCCGTGCTCGCCCTGGCTAGGCCTCCAGGAACCCCGACCTCCTCTTGCCGATGTGCTGCTATCGCTGGGTGCTGTTGCCCGATGCGTTGCTTGCCTGATGCTGCTGCCGCAGTTGTTGTGCCGTAGCTGCAGCTGCTTGCTTGATGTGCTTGCCGGTTTTGCCTGCCTGTTCTTGCCTGGTTGCTGCTTCCTAATAGTGTTGCTTGCCTGCCATCTAGATGTTGTTGCTGTTGCATAGATGTTGTTCATGCTGCCGTTGCTAAGCTGCTGCTAAGCTTGCCTGCGATGCCCTGTTGCTGTTGCCTTTGTTGTTGCTGCTGCCCTGCTTGCCGTGCCGATGCATGTTCCTGCTTTGCTAGCTTGCTATTTGCCTTGCATGCTTTGTTAGATGCTAAGCTAGGTTGCTGCCTGCTTGCTGCTTGGTTGCCGTGGCTTATTGCTCTTGCCGGATGTTGCTATTGCTGCAAGCTGCTAGTCGCCGCTGTAGATTGTTGCCGCTTGCCTTGCCGTAGCTTGTGTTAGTTGCTGCCGCCGGTGTTGCGTTTTGTGGTCGCCTTTCGGGACCGTCGCCGAAGTTCGCAAGCACCATCCCCGCCTGCCGTGGATCATCGACAAATTCGTCGAGCACCACGACGTCCTCGACGACCCTCGAAACGTGTTCGACTACCGACGCCGAAGACCGTGAACAACAACGCCAAGCAAACGACTACCGTCGACGAGACCCGAGTACCTTAACTTCCACGACGTTCTTTGTTCACCTTCACCGCTACGATCCGATCCGTCTGAATGCACGCTTCGAAGGTATACCGATGGGGCGTGTCGTGTAACGAATGCATGTTGTATGAGATGTATTGTATGTTTGCGCCGCATGTTTTCCCGTTGCGCGTTGTCTCTCTTTCGTCGCGCCCTCGACACATGGGAACCCGGTAGCGGGATCACCGCATCTTTATTTAGCGTTCCCGCACACGCTTCCTATACGTTGGCACGATATCTCGATGAGTTATCGGGATAGGAACGTTGTCGTGGCTTCGTTTCCGACTTGCCGCCATGGTTCCCTTTCGCTCGCCGTGGCGACACATGCTTCTTTCTCTTCTTATCGTGATGTTGTAACTTGCATGATGACGCATCCATGGCATGATATATTGTGTTCCATGTTTCTTGTGACGTAGCTCTGATCTATGCTCCGCGTGTTAACCGACTAGGATGACTTGTAGGATCACCGCTTCACCCCTTGCCATGTTAACCACACTTAATATTGCGTGTAAATAAATGGGAGTGAATTAAATAATTAATCATGGAGTTTCATCGATATGCAACTCGTTGCATATCGAGCTTCATTTAATGTGTAGTGTTTGCGTGAGGTGAATTGCCATGCCATCACTTGCATCATTGATCTGTTCATGCATCATATTAGGTTGTGCATCATGTTGTGCATCGTGTGGTGAATATTTGTGTTGATGTTTGTTTCCGGTTTGCTCCGTCTCGATAGAGTTCTGCAAGCGTGTCGGAATGTGAGGACCCGTTCGACTACATCCGTTCGACTGCTTCTCGGAGTTGTTCTTCTTCCAAGCGGGATCTCAGGCAAGATGACCATTTCCCCAGATACCATTACTATCATTGCCATGCTTGTTTCACTTCTTCTATCGTTTATGTCTCGTTGCCTACCACATCTTAAATATCAGCCTCTCTACAATGCCATGATAACCTTCAACCTGTTCGACCTAGCAAACCACTGATTGGCTATGTTACCGTTTGCCTAACCCTGTTATTAGCGTTGCTAGTTGCAGGTGTAGTTGCTTCCATGTGATAACATGGGTTCCTTGTCATATCATCATATTAATGCTATTTAATTTAATGCACCTATATACTTGGTAAAAGGTGGAAGGCTCGGCCTTTCTAGCCTGGTACTTTGTTCCACCTTCGCCCCTTAGTTTTCGGCTACCGGTGTTATGTTCCATAATTGAGCGCTCCTAACACGATCGGGGTTGTTATGGGGACCCCCTTGATAATTCGTTTTAGATTAAAGCTGGTCTGGCAAGGCCCAACTTTGGTACTACATTTGCCTAATAACTAATGAACTGCATAGGGAGTAATTAACCCGAGGATAATTTAATCAACCCCTGGGCCAGTGCTCCTCATGAGTGTTGGTCCCACCTGAGCGATGTTCGACGCCCCTCTAGTCACCCACAGGTTTAGCGATCCATACGTCTAGCTCATCCGTCGTGTCTTGAGAACGAGATACGGGGCTCCTATCGGGATCGTTGACACGTCGAGCGGCCTTGCTGGATTAGTTTTACCTTTGACGAAATATCTTGTGCATCGGGATTCCGGTGATGCTTTGGGTAATCTCAGAGTTGAGGTTTTCCACTAGGGAATCCGACGAGATCGTGAGTTTCATGATTGAGGATTTCTATGCGGCTTGTGGTAATTTGTGATGGACTAGTTGGAGCACCCCTGGAGGGTTAAATCTTTTTGGAAGCCGTTCCCGCGGTTATGTGGCATCGTGGAAGCTTTGTTTAACACTGGTTCTAGATAACTTGAAGTTAACTTAATTAAAATATGCCAACTCTGTGCGTAACCGTGACTGTCTCCTTCGTGAGTTTCTTCTCCGAACGAGGACACGGTGGAGTTATGTCTGACGTAGGGAGGTGTTCAGGATCATTCGTTTGATCATGAGTAGTTCACGTCCGTTATGCGTAGATCATCCCTCTCTTTATTCTTATACTTGTAAGTTTAGCCACGAGATATATATGCTTACCCGCTGCTGCAACCTCACCACTTAACCATGCCTCACCCAATAAGCTTTGCTAGTCTTGATACCTTTGGAAATGGGATTGCTGAGTCCCCTGTGGCTCACAGATTACTACAACACCAGTTGCAGGTACATGTAAAGGTTACTTGACGCGAGCGCGTTGATTGTTCATTTGGAGTTGCTTCTTCTTCTTCTTCATCGATCTAGGATGGGTTCCAGGCCGGCAACCTGGGATAGCAAGGATGGACGTCGTTCTTATTTTCTCGTTTGATTTTGTCCGTAGTCGGACCCTGCTCTTACTCTTGATGATTATGTAATGTACTGATGTGACTATGATGTAGCTTGTGGCGAGTGTAAGCCAATTCTTTATATATATCTTTTTTTAGTACATGTACTTGTAACGATATCCATTCTTGCGACACGACAAGATGCGCTTCTAACCCTGACGTGGCCCTCGTGGCAAATTAAGGATAGGGTCGCATCTTGGGCGTAACAGAGCGTCTCGGTCATGTCTGCATGTTTCCCGAACCCGTAGTGTCTACACACTTAAGATTCGATGACGCTAGGGTTATAGGGAAATGTTATATGAGGTTACTGAAAGTTGTTCGGAGTCCCGGATGATATCCCGGACGTCACGAGGAGCTCCGGAATAATCCGGAGGTAAAGATTGATATATAGGATGGATGGTTTTGGACACCGGAAATGTTTCGGGCATCACGGGTAGCGTACCGGGACTACTGGGACCACCGGAAATGGTCCCGGGGGTCCACCGGGAGGGGCCACCAGGCCCAAGAGGTAGCATGGGCCAAAAGGTGGAGGGCAACCATCCCAAAGTGGGTTGGTGCGCCTCCCACAAAGGGGCCCATAGCACAGGAGGTGGAGAGGGGGGAAACCCTAGGCGCTAGTGGGCCTAAGGCCCACCTAGGGGTGCGCCACCCCCTCCCCCTGTCCTGGCCGCCGCACCTCCCATCTGGGGGGGCTGCCGCACCACCTATGTTGGGAACCCTAGGGGTGGCACCCCCCTCCCCTCCTCCTATAAATAGAGAGGGGTTTGGTGCTGTTTTACACCCGGTTTCTTCTCCTCTCGGCGCAGCCCTGCTCCCCTCCCACCTCCTCCTCCCATGGTGCTTGGTGAAGCCCTGCCGGGAGACCTCGTCTCTCCATCGACACCACGCCGTCATGCTGCCGGAGATCTTCCCCAACCTCTCCATCCTCCTTGCTGGATCAAGGTGCGGGAGACATCACCGGGCTGCACGTGTGTTGAATGCGGAGGTGCCGTGGTTCGGCACAAGATCGGAATCTCACCGCGATCTGAATCGTCGCGAGTACGACTCCATCAACCGCGTTCTAGCAACGCTTCCGCTTAGCGATCTTCAAATGTATGAAGATGCACTCACCCCTCTCTCGTTGCTGGTCTCTCCATAGGAAGATCTGAATATGCGTAGGAATTTTTTTGAATTTATGCTACGTTACCCAACATCCTCCTCCTCCTCCTTCTTGTTCTTCTTCTTCTTCTTCTTGTTCTTGTTCTTGTTCTTTTTCTTCTTCTTCTTCTTCTTCTTCTTCTTATTATTATTATTATTATTATTATTATTATTATTATTATTATTTTTTTCTCCTCCTCCTCCTCCTCTTCCTTCTGCTTCTCCTTCTTCTTATCCTTATCCTCTTCCTTCTTATTCTCCTTCTCCTTCTCCTTATCCTTCTCCTTCTTCTTCTTGTTCTCCTTCTTATTATTTTCCTTCTTCTTCTTCTTCTTCTTCTTCTTCTTCTTCTTCTTCTTCTTCTTCTTCTTATTCTTCTTCTTCTTATTCTCCTCCTCCTCCTCCTCCTCCACCCCCTCCTCCTCCTCCTCCTCCTTCTTCTTCTTCTTCTTCTTCTTCTTCTTCTTCTTCTTCTTCTTATTCTTATCCTTCTTCTTCTCCTTCTAACTTTCTTATTCTCATTTTGCAGATTTAGTTCACTTCATGGAAGGTGGCATTGATGGGCTGCTATTGGTTTCTTTTTTGTTTTGATTTGTATGGACGAACAATGGGATGTTTGAAACTATGTGTATATATGGATGAACTATGTGAAAAAAATTGTTGTCTTGCTCAATATTTTCACAATGATGTTGGATACATGGCCTATGCTTCTTCTATGATGTCTAAACCTCTGTTCCGAAGCGATTCCATCTGGAGCCCTATTCTACTACCCGGGGGGGGAGACTATGGGGTGGCCATCTTCATCAACCTTGCTGCCTCTATGATGATGTGTGAGTAGTTCCTTTAGGACCTACGGATCCATAGTAGTAGCTAGATGGCCTATTTTCTCTCTCTTTTGGATCTTCAAATACAATCATCTTCTCTGAGATCTATTCGATGTTATTCTTATGGTGTGTTTGTTGGGATCTATTGATTTATGGATTTGTTATTAGATTGTTCATTGAATATAATTGAATCTTTTAAAGTTTCTTTGTTGCATGATTGAGTATTATGTATGCTTTTTGAGTTATTTGTCTTCTTTGGCCAAGATAGATGCTAATTATTTAGAGGGAGTGGTGCATAGTAGTGGGTTCAACCTCACGATGACCTTGTCTAGTGACAAAAAGAGGAAAATTCACCTAATGTGTTGTTTCTACTAATAATAAAATGACGGGGATTGATATTATTCCTAGGTTTCTTTTTGTCTACGTGATGTCATCTTGCTTATTGCATTACTTTGTTTCTTGCAAACTTAATACTTTGAGAAGCATGTCGGATAGCAGTCTTGCGATGGAGTAATAGTAGTAGATGCAGTTGGATTATAGTCAACTTGTCGCGGATGTGATGCATATATAATATTATACCATGAAAGATAATAGTTACGAATGTTGCTTATTTGTCAATTGCACAATAGTAATTCGTTTACCATGCCATTATCTCCTTTCAAGAGAGAAGTCACTAGTAAACATATCCCCCCGGATCTGCTCTCTATTATATTTGCATTGGTATATTACTATCTTTATTATTCTGCCATTGGAAATATCCGTATGTATCACTATTTTCTTAACCTTGTTACCAACATGGCGAGCGGATTGACAACCCCTTGCCAAGTTGGGTGCAAGCATTTATTTTATTTGTGTGCATGTACTGCTTATCTTGTTTGCTTGTAGATTCCTAGTGGTTCAATATACCTTGGTTTTTAACTCTGCGAAATACTTTTTGTTATTATGCTACATCACCCTTGCTCTTGGGGAAATCCAATAACTCCTATGGGAGTAGCAACAACATCCATGCAAAATCTACATAGAGTAGGCATGAAAAGTCAGAAAATGCAATAAAGCCTAGTGCTCAACATAAGATGTATCCATCGACTACAAATGGATCTGATAGTCAAATGCCATCTTCCTGTGCACAAGGAAACGTTTCAGGGACTACACACGATGCAAATGAACCTCCAAAACTTCTGTATGATGAGGAAATTAAAATTTTGAACTTCAGAACTTTAGGTACTTCTTAGTTTATCATGTGGAAAGTAACATTAGTTTTATTTTCTTCCTAAAGGGTTCGTATGGAAATAGTATGTGTATCTATACATCTTCCTACAAAAACAGCATTTTATAGATTATGCATATGCTAAATTGGTGCAAAAATAATGTATATTTTAGTATTTCATAGTTGTATTTTTTCTTTAGACGACAAATAAATGTACTTCACAAATTTTTGCAAGTAGGTAGGTGAATTTCCACGTGTAAAATATTTGGTTTTTAAAACTCTAAACCCGCTTTATTCCATTTTTCTTTCTTTCGTAATAATGGATTGAGGTGTTCTTGTTCGCACATAATCCCCATATTTAATTTAGTCCTTTATTATTTCATGGATCATAGTAACCACCATACATCAATTTTGTATTGAGCAATTTGGAACTTCACATTCTTTCTAATAGATTTTATGACAACAAACAAAAGCATCACAAAAACATGACGCACACAATGCCTCAAAGGTATCTAAGCATTATTTGGTGAAGGAAAACGCAAAACCTAGGAAATCTACCATCAGGGTTCTTAATCAAGAACCCTTTGTTATTCCTATTGATAGAGATGTATTGTCTCAACCAACTTTGTAGGGTATGGAGAACAAAGATACAATACATAAATTCACCAACACGAAAATATGCACACTAAACATTCCCCACCAACTGTAGGAACTTTGAGGACAACTTCAATCAACAAGTGATCATTGGAAAAAACTCAAACATGCACATGTGACACAAGATTTAACGTTGAAAAAACTCTGAACTTGAGAAGTAAAAAACATGGTGTGGAATGATTGGTGCGCTAAACTTCACTATGAGAATGGTGAGTACAAAGTTTTCTCTACAACATCCAAATAGATTTACAACACACTCTCCATGTTGCCAACTGACAATAGTAACAACAATCCACAAGAGGCAAGATTTCACAAAGCAGAGTAAACACAACTTCTACCCCCTTTATGATTTTGCAAACTATTCTTAAACCATCAAACCAAATTGCCCGAAATTTGGAAGGAAAATAGACACATGCAAGTTCCTAAGACCGCATTAAAGTTTCAGCTTCATCGGACATCGTCGCCTACCCATTTTGTTCGTTTCTCAAAACTACTTTGTGTTGAAACTCTAGTTGTCCAAACAAACAAAATCACCTTCAAATCAGATGCTTCACTAATCTAATCCTCAAACCATCTAACCTGACCAAGTTACTCAAAGTAAGGAACTAGCTCGCCAAGTTTTGTGCCAACCGAAGCATGTTTCAGTCTCCAACCCTCAGCTTGAACACTGTTAAGTCACATGCAACAAATCTGGATATGACCTCTATCCTTCTTCTTCCTCTCTCTCACACGTTTAGTTCTTTTTGTGTGCTCTTTTTATAACTCTCATAATGGCAGACACCATTGTACATCGTGGATTGGCTAGGGTTTTCTTCCTCTCCAACAGGAAGCACTCTTAATCGTTGGATACAATAAAGATCAACGACTCACCTGTGTTGAACTTTTGGGCTAATGTTGGGATACCAACACACACTACTAGAAAAAGGCTTATCCCTAATATCTCTACTAGTGGTGCACCATGATGGTGGTGCGCCACTGCTATATAGCAGTAGTGCACCAGAATCAGGTGCGCCATTGCTATGTTTTTACTAATGGCGCACCACATGAGCAGTGCGCCATTGCTATTTTTTGGTCCATCCCCCCCACCAAACATAGCAATGGCGCACCACACCTAGGTGCGCCACTGCTATGCTACATAGTAGTGGCGCACCTAGGCGTGGTGCGCCATTACTAACGTCACACACACACAAACACACACAAACACACCCCCTCCGTTGGATCGCCTTTTAGGTATTTTAAAAAATAAAAGAAAATGATAAAATATTAAAAAAAATCAAAAAAATAGATGCCCATGTGTTACGTGTTCTAGTTGTTAGGAAAATTAACAAACATGAATTTTGAATTTTTTTTGCAAAAGGCCGCCGTGTTTCGGTAAAATGGCCGTAACTTTTGCATACGACCTCCGATGAAAAAGTTTTTTATATGAAAAATCATCTACTCGAAAAGTTACATCTGAATTCAACCGGCTTTGCCGGTTATCGATTTCCTAGAATCCTCAAAAACCTAATAGAAAAAAATTATGATGCTTTTAAGATCTGGAGGCAAAAAAATCGAAAACAATGCAAAAAATAAATAAATTAGCAATGGCGCACCTTCTGAATAATGCACCACTACTATTTTCCCGTCTTCATAATTCAAAAAAATTCGAAAAAATAAAAAAAATTAGCAATGGCGCATCAGTGAATAGTGCGCCACTACAATTTTCCCGCCTTCACAATTCAAAAAAATAGCAATGGCGCACCAATGCAAGGTGCGCCACTGCTAAGTTGGGACAGAAGTTTAAAACGGCCGGCCAACCACTTACCCCTTCATTCTTCTCCTCCTCTCCTCCACTCCATCTCCTCCTCTCCTCCTCTCCTCCACTCCATCTCCTCCTCTCCGGCGACCTCCTCCTCCTCACGGTGCTCCTCCTCCGGCGACCTCCTCCTCCCTCCTCTCCTCCTCACGGTCCTCCTCCTCCGGGGACCTCCTCCTCCCTCCTCTCCTCCTCACGGTCCTCCTCCTTCCTCTCCTGCTCATGGTCCTCCTCCTCCTCTCCGGTGACCTCCTCCTCCCTCCTCTCCTGATCCTCACGGTCTCTCCTCCCTCCTCTCCTCCTCACGGTCTCTCCTCCCTCCTCCTCTACTTCTGGCCACATGTGGAGCTCCCCCGGCATAAAGAACGTACCAGATCCAGGTCGAGAATGAAATTTGAAAAAAATCAAGCAACAAAAAAGAGCACAAAAACAAGCCAAAAAATGAGCCAGGTCTAGATCCAGATCCAAATTAAAAATTAAAAATAGCAATGGCGCACGGTGGGGGTTAGACGGTGCGCCACTACTATTTTCCCGCCTTCAAAATTAAAAAAAAAGTTACCAGTGGCGCACCTGTATCAATAGTAATGGCGCACTACAAGGTGCGCCACTGTTACCTGCAATACTAATGGCGCACCAGAGGTGCGCCATTAGTATTTGTTACTAGTGGCGTGGTAATAGTGGCGCACCTATAGTGCGCCATTAATAGCAAAAACTGGTGCGTCACTAACAACCTTTTTTCTAGTAATGACACCTCCATGTGAAGGGACTTGGCCTAACGAACACCCCCTCCTGACATCATGGAGATCTCAGTGCCTTCCGAAAACTATGCCAGTGATCCCACGTCATACTTCAAGATTCTTCCTCGTCACCACCATGGTCAACATATCAACTCTATTGTCATCGATGTGAACCTTCTGAATCTACATTTTCTTGGAATATAACACATCAGAATCCAATAATAGCACTTTAGTATGATTAGATCTTGAATAAAATCTTGCATTCTTACTCAAGTGGGTGGCACTTCGGTTGCTGCAAAACAATACATACTTGTTTTTCTCAAACAAGAACTCACAAACCAACCATTTTAACCACCATAGCTCTCTGCTCACCACTCCTACTGCAATAAATTCAACTTCAGTTGTATTCAATATTTTAGATTCCCTTGCATAGATAACCAGGTAACCTAAAGTTGATTTCCTTCTGTCAACATCTACAACCACATAACCAAGCAGATTGATTTCTAGCTGGAAGAACACATGCACGAAGATAGGTTGGATAACCATAGGAACATGATTGCCTCGTAGTTTTCTTTAATGTTTCGGTTCAAGTTAAAAGGCTCGTCTAACTTGGTGAAGTACTCCTAATCCTACAAGACTACATGCATGTGTCGTGTACTTTCTCATGTTTAAGTATAACATTTGACACCATAAGGCAAGGAAATAAGCGACAAGGAGGTCGTTTCCTTCCTCGGCCACGTCGACACTAGTACCTCATGTGCCCTCATGTGTGTTTCTCTCCGCTCTTGACTCTAGTTGACATTAATGTGCCTATTTGTAGGTATCTCTACATATGGTGGAAGGTAATAGTGTTAGTTAGTTATAAGCTTCTTTAGTACCAAGCCCGTGATTGATTGGTCTGATTGCTGAATTTAGGAAACCTGCTCAAGCACACCACAATATGCCTGATCTGTGCATAAGTAAATGCAATTGTGTACATATGCTTAGGCTGCAACTAGGATATGTAGATAAGGTTGAAAACATAAATCTAGCGTCGCAATTTTTTAGCATGCAGAACATGATTTAGAGGTGCAAAACATTCAAAGAATAGACATGCGTCATCCTTAGCATGTTATAGCATAAGTCGAGGAGCATGAAAGTGGAATGTTATCAAAGGAAAGAGGGGTAAGTCCATGGCTTGAAACTAAAATATGTCCATGATTATTGAAAGCTTGAAAAGTACTGATTGTGAAACTGTGATACATATTGTGGTCATTAATTTCCATTTGGAATAAATTTTCATCAGATGTCACATCCCTGGAACCCTAACCAAGGTTTAGCATTGTGCTCATATCTTCTTTGCATTGCATCCAGGAAAATTGCAACAAGATCAAAGCAAGTGGTGAAGCAAAACTCAAAACACCCTAGCCACTTCCCAATTAAAGGAAATTCAAAAACTTGTCAGAATCAATGAACCCAAAATGGCCTCAAGAAAAGTTCAACTTTTCTGATAATTCTTGGAAACAATTAATCAGGGAAGAAAACTATTTTTAAACAGATTTGGAATTTTGTTTAAATGCAAAAAGCCACTGAATTCAAGTTTAAATTTGAATTCAAAAACTTTTAAGTTTTCAAAAATGTTGAAAACTTTATCAGGGGTTGGAAATATTCCAAATATACCCCCACATCTAATTTTAGGCTTTTATAAAAAAATCTAAACATTTTATTCTATTTCTAAACTTAAATGCGAGAAAAGAACCAAAACAGAAAAAGAAATAAGAGAAAAAAGAACATACCTGCTATCTGTCACCGGCCCAGCCCACGAGGGGCTCCCTCGTCATCTTCCTCCTCCTGCCAGTAGGCAGAGGGGAAGATGAGCACGGTGGCCAGCCCCGGCCACCTCCTGCCTGCCTGCTCGCTGCTGGAGGCCTCCAGGAGCGCCAGCGCGACGCCCCCGTGCCTTCTTCTCCTCCTCCTCCCCTCTGCCTTATCTCCTCCTCTCTTCCTCTCTTCCCCCCCTCTCGGATCTCTCTCTCCCAGGAGCTCCGGTCGCCGCCGATTCATCGCCTCCCGGTCCTCCCGGCCCTGCCGTCAGCCTCAGACGAATCACCGTGAGCCGCTCGCTCCATTCCCCTCTTCCCCAGCGTTCTTCCCCTCCTCTATCTCCCTCCCGCCATGGAGCCCGAGCTCTGTTGCCGCCAGCCATGGCGCCCCGTGGCTAGTACCCCCGGGTGCCGCTACTGAGCACACTAGCGTGCTCAGGGAGCTCGTAGGTGCTCGTAGCCACCCCCACTTCCTCCTCCCGCACCCCCTGGCGACGAGCCCGAGCTGACCGAGCTCCGGCCACCGCCCCGCCGTTGTCGTCGTCGTCTCTGGCGACTCCCTCGCCCTCAAACCCCCGGGAGTGGGTGCGGCCCAGCGAGGGCTACCTCCTGGTGGCCTCCGCACGTCAAACCGTCTCCGTTTGCCCGATTCCGGCGAGAAGCCGCCGTCGGTTTGGTCGTCGCCGGTGGGACTCCGGCGAGGCTTCGTTAACACTAACCCCCCCCCCCCCCCAGTCTAGTTAGTCTAATGACACACTTATAGTGGGCCCCAATGACTCTAATTTAGTAATTAAAGTTAAATTAACACTGTTAAACGAACTGTGACACTGACATGTGGACCCCACACGTCATTTTTGACTTTAACCAGGTCAGTTGACCTGCTGAGGTCATGCTGACGTATGGTTGATGCAGTAAAAGCATTTCTGGATTTTAAATAATTCCAGGAAATTCTGAAAACTTCTAATAATCATATAAAATAATCTGTAAGTCCAATGAAAATAATTTATATATGAAAAAGTATCAGAAAAATTCAAGGAATCTGAATATGTCATTTTCAAACTTGTTTGCAAATGTTACTGAACCCAAACATATAGATTAGTGAATAAGTTAACTCTTATAAATACTTTGGAGATGGAATTTGGAAATTATTTAAATTCCACTTCAAATGATATGATCAAACATTGACCAAATCACAAACCAGCAACCTAACATGTCATTTCCATGCATGTTAAAAGCAAATTGATCCGAGCATCAGGTCGAATCAATTGAAATGGTATCTGAGAATACCTCGTTTGAAGTGATATTTGAATTTGATTCAAATCAACTTCAAACCTAATAAATGTTAGCTATAATAGTATACCACTTTGCATCCTCATGCCATGCTCATGCATCATCTTGTTGCATATGCTTGTTATTGATTGTTGTCACTCTTTTCGGTAGGCTCCGCTCCTCCGGATTCCACCGAATATCCGACTGACGGATATTGTCCCTCCTCTGAGCAACAAGGCAAGCAACCATTTTGATCATCCCGATAAATCCCATGTTCTCGCTCCTGCACTTACTTATTGCATTAGGATCAAATGCTTCAAATGCTTTTGCCACGTTAGTTCAACCCACTTCCTTTGCATGACCTGTCCTTGTCACAGTAAATAGCTGAACCTGGCAACCTAGCATACATGGTAGTTGCTTGAGCCATGATGTGCCTTATCCTGCTATGCATGCTATGCTTAGAGTTGTGTATGGCCTATCATCTGGGAGATGAAAAGAATTGTGAGAATGTGATCAGTAAGTAAAGGTTGTGTGTTGAACCTGATTTGGTAAAGGTACCGGTGAAAAGCTGTGTAGGAGTACATGGCGGGTTGTTTCATTGGAACCGTCCTTAGGAACTGAGTTCCGTGTATGTAATACAAGACGAGATACTACCACATGCTGGGCCCTGAAATATGACCCCGCTCGACTTATTAATCGCTTAGTACTCGGTCCAGGAGTTGCAAGTAGTTTCTGGTGTTTATAGTCATGCTGGAGGCCGTGCATAGTGTTGACCTGAGAGGTGGGCTGTGATCCGGTAGGCAGTGGCACGGTGTACCAAGTGACACCCGGATGGTGGGCTTGGGAACCCTGCGCATATCGTTTGGGGCCATGGCGGAAACCTCGGCCGGACTTCCGTGCGGGTTACCCTCAGATAGGCGATAGACCTGGACTAAGTATTAGCGTGGTTAATGGTCGTGGCCGACTCCCTCGCTGGGCTTCCGCTTGAAGGTTGCCGAGGTGCATGACATGCACATGGCGATAAGTGGGGAGAGCGTGTGTGACGAAGTACACCCCTGTAGGGGTATGATCTATTCGAATAGCCGCGTCCGCGGATATGGACTACTTGGAGACATATGTTGTTCATAGATAACTTCAATGGCTACTCATAAAATTGTCAAGATAAGCGTGAGTGTCGTGGACGGCATTTCCGTATGGAGACGGAATGATTCCATGATTGAGTATTGATGTGGCGTTAGTGGACTCGTGTGCGAGAAATCAAGTTGTCAAAATTTGTTTTAAAATGCAAGTTGTCTAGCCACGAGTCAATTGCTCGCTTTCGGGAAAAGTCACGCGATGTAATGGAGTCCTTGTAGCTTTCTACGACTCGTCTACATTCCCTGGTGACCGACACCTGCTTTGCTGGGTCATGTATGCATGTCCCTGTGCGGAACTGCCACTTTGGTTTATGACTAGACATGTCGATCCGAGTTCTTTGTCCTTGGATTGCTAGCGACACAATTGCATACGTGAGTCAAAAGGCGCAAACGGTCCCGGCTAAGTTAAGGCTGCAGCCGTGGGGTTAACCGTGCGTGAGACTGCAAAGGGATGCGATGTATTACAGGCTGGATTCCTATGGCTTAGGATCGGGGTCCTGACAGCGTTGGTATCAGAGCCTGACTGACTGTAGGACTACTAAGCCAAACTGGTCGAAGTTGAGTCTAGAATTGCTTTAGTTATATAGAAGGGAATTGTTTGTGGAAGGGAACGTGATACTCTTGTTCTCTTCTCAAGTTATTCTACTCTGGTCATCCTCGTCTTTTCTGCGGGAACTAAGGACTAGGTTACTCATCTTCTTCTAGGCTCGTGTTTCTGATCGATAGATTATAAGACTACGGGTCGAGAGTTATATTGGGTTTCTTTTATCCCTAGGAAAAAGGAAGTAAGTTTGATGATCAGAGAATTGAACTTGATAGTTGAGTGGTTACGCTATTCTATTTTTGGGTTGTCTCAAAATTTGTTTTTGAGCATTTACAGCCGTTATGCTGCCCAATTTTGCATTCAGAGCTCTAATGCTTTTGCATTACTCTCTATTTTCATATGCCTGGTCGTCCTTCTTGTCAGGTGGTACGTCTGACCAGGTGCATTGATGTGTCGGGTCATACGGCCATGCTGGTCAGGGTGATGTCGGTGTGCGGTTACCGCTGGTACCCCGAGTACACAGTGGAGGAATAGTACCGAGACTTCAACCAGAGCCAGTATATCTGCCCTGTTAGGGTATTTCCAGACTACCCTGGAGCTGAGGAGCCAATCCATTGGTCCTATGGGTTGGGAGTCACTGTTGACATGGCAGTACAAGATGCTGCCTATTCAATGCTGACCATTATGAGGGCGAGACATGCACTGCTGCAGAATTCCGAGTTCTGCTATGTTCCTGCCTCTTAGCCTGGTGAAGAGGGATACCTCAGCGGGGTCTATTTTGATTCCTCTATGGAGGATCCGCTACTGCAGTCCACTACTGAGATGCTAGAGAACAGAGACACAGATGCTCGTGCCCTCCGCATGGAGCTTTATGCTACACGTGCCCGTCTGTGGACGGCTTTGACGCAGCTGGCACCGGTAGTCCAGACAGGGTACGGAGATATGGAGATGCTGAACCCTGTTAGGACCCATCTCCCGGCCCATGTTGACTGGCCCGCTATAGGAGGAGTCACCCCTCTTCGGGGACCCCTACTACCACCAGTCAGGGGACCAAGGCCACATCCGTGTCCTTATGGATCCCAGGGATCTTAGGCCAGAGTGTTTCCCGATCCACAGGTTGAGCTTCCAGGCCATGGAGGTAGTCTCTATGAGATGTTCTATGCGGATGCCTGAGCTGTGAGTGGAAGGATAGCATGATAGTAGCCGTACGTTCACAGTCCTGTGTGACTTGTGAAGTATGCTTGTGATGGGGAATGAATCCCGGAGGCCTAGATAAATAATGTATAGGAAGCTTGTAAGCCTCTGATGAGTAGTTTCATAATTTCAGTAGTTTGCTCCTCGGTTAAGGTTGTACTGAACTATGTAAGGGTGTTATGAACCATGGTGTATATATATAGCAGTTGCTTGTTACCATGTTGTTCGGATATTCATTTCCGCATTCCATGTGTTCAGTGCATTCTTAATCCATAGCTAGTACTGATAATGAAATTGGTCTAAGCTGTGAGTTTGTTTGTCAGGATGGTGTTCACCAGGTTGAACCGTGCCCCTGCTCATGAGCAAGGCGAGGGTAGTCAAGCGTCGCAGGAAGACCTGCCTCACCCGCCCTCTCTGGCAGAAGTGATGCTTGAGGCAAAGAGAAACAAAAGGGAGACCAACCGACTGTTAGAGCGTATTGAGCAGAATACGGCTCGTCAGCCTAGGAATGCTGCAGTGTCCCTCAACGACTTTGTGAAGCTGAATCCTCCAAAGTTCCATCACTCCATCGATCCCCTCGACGCTGATGATTGGCTGTGCAGCATCTCATGCAAGATTCGCTCTGCGAATGTTTCAGAGGCCGACAAGGTGACCTTTGCGGCGTATTTCCTGGAAGGACCCGCCAATCTGTGGTGGGAGAACTTTGAAGCTATGCGTCCTGCTAAACCAGTAGCCACATGGGCAGACTTCAGCGCAGCCTTCCGTCTACACCATATTCCACAGGGCCTGATGGACAGAAAGAGAGAGGAGTTCTGTGCTTTCACCCAGGGCAAGTTGACCGTGGATGCCTATAGCCGCGAGTTCGGTAACCTCGCCCGCTATGCAACAGAGGAGGTGTCTACTGACGCCAAAAAGCAAGCAAGATTCCATAAGGGTCTGAGCCCGGAGCTTCGTCGTGATCTGCGCCTCCACGAGTGTGCAAGCTTCCAAGCCCTGGTCAACAAGGCGATCAGTGCCGAGACCGGTCATACCGACTTTGAAGCCACAAGGAAGCACTCCCGTGACTTTGGCTCGTCATCTGGTTCCGCGTTTCCAAAACGCAGGCTGTGGGTTCCGAACAGTTCTCTCCCGCGAAGATACACTCCGAGGCCATCCTACGTGGCGCCTTAGACGAATCAGACCAACCCTCCAGCAAAAACTTATGGTGGTCCAGCTAGCAATGCTGCACCACGTGCCAACCAAGTGATATGCTACAAGTGTGGGGAACCAGGGAACTATTCCCGTGAGTGTCCTCATAATGTGGGTGCCAAGCAACCCGAAAAGTCCGTCGGGCAAGGCAAGTCGGGCAAAGCTTACTATGTGAAGCCAACTCCTGCACGTGGCCGTGTGAACTATGTCTCAGCAGAAGAAGCAGCAGAGGATCCCGACGTCATACTGGGTACGCTTCTTGTTAATCATCACCCAGTGTCTGTTCTCTTTGACACTGGGTCTTCTCATTCCTTCATTTCAGAAAGTTATGCACAGTTGCATAACATGTCTTTTTGTGATATGACAATTCCATTGGTTGTCCAAACCCCTGGTAGCAAGTGGCAAACCTCTAGGATAACCTATGGCAATGAAATTCTAGTAGACATGCTAGTTTTTCTAGCCTCATTGATAGCCCTGAAATATTCGGATATTAATATCATCTTGGGTATGGACTGGATGTCAGCTCACTATGCCAAGATTGATACTCATTCTAGAAATGTTCAGCTTACCCATCCCTCGGGTGAGATAGTCAATGTCTCTACTCGAGTTGCCAAGTGCCAACTCTATTCCCTCAATGCCAACCCTCTTCCGGAACTTGAAGACATTCCGGTAGTCCGTGACTTTCCGGATGTTTTTCCAGAGGAACTGCCAGGAATTCCACGTGACAGAGATGTAGAGTTCGTAATAGATCTTGTTCCGGGAACTGTTCCAATAGCCAGAAGACCATATAAGATGGCACCTCTGGAGCTAGCCGAACTTAAGAAGCAGTTAGATGAGGCCTTGAATAAAGGTTTCATTCGTCCTAGCTCTTCTCCTTGGGCTTGCCCCGTCCTCTTCGTCAAGAAGAAAGACGGAACGGATCGGATGGTTGTAGATTACCGACTAGTTAATCTGGTCACCATAAAGAACAAGTATCCGCTCCCCGGGATCAACGACCTGTATGATCAGCTCGCTGGATCCTCAGTCTTCTCAAAAATGGATTTGAGGTTGGGTTACCATCAAATCAAGATCAAGAACGGGGACATTCCAAAAACGGCTTTTGTTACTCGTTATGGCCAATACGAGTACACCGTCATGTCTTTCGGTTTAACCAATGCTCCAGCCTCCTTCTCTCGTTTGATGAATTCAATCTTCATGGAGTATTTGGATAAATTCATCGTGGTATACCTCGATGATATTCTCATCTACTCGAAGAACGAACAAAAACATGTCGAGCATCTAAGGCTGGTATTGATGAAACTTCGAGAGCATCGCCTTTATGCCAAGTTTTCAAAATGTGAACTTTGGTTACCAGAAGTGACCTATCTAGGTCACGTAATCTCTGGTAAGGGTATTGTTGTCAATCCCGAGAGAATTCAAGCTGTCCTTGATTGGACTCAACCTGAATCAGTTAAGCAAGTTAGGAGTTTTCTTGGTCTGGGAGCTATTGTCGCCGCTTTGTCGAGAATTTCTCCAAGGTTGCAAAGCCTCTAACTGAACTCCTCAAGAAGGATAAAACGTTCGAGTGGACACCACAGTGTGAGCATAGTTTTCAGGAACTGAAAAGGCGCCTGACTTCCGCACCTATGTTGCTACCACCACATTTTTCTAAGGACTTTGTTATCTATTGCGACGCCTCGCGACAAGGATTAGGTTGCATTCTCATGCAAGATTGTCATGTGATTGCATACGCATCTCGACAGTTGCGTCCACATGAGGATAATTATCCCACACATGATCTTGAGCTTGCAGTTGTGGTCCATGCACTAAAAACCTGGCGACATTACCTTCTGGGTAATCGTTGCGAAATATTCACTGATCACCAAAGTTCGAAATATATCTTCACCCAGCCGGATTTGAATCTCAGGCAAAGACGGTGGGTTGAGTTGATCTCGGATTACGACTTAGGGATAACTTACACCCCGAGGAAGGCCAATGTTATGGCTGATGCACTAAGTCGTAAATCCTATTGTAACAACTTGATGTTACAACAAGGTCAACCACATCTCTATGAGGAATTTCGGAAGTTGAATCTTCATATTGTTCCTCAAGGATTCCTTTCTACCCTGGTGGCGAAGCCTACCCTTAAGGATCAAATTATAGCTGGCCAGAAGCGTGACAAGGGTATATCACGGATCAAGGAGAATATTATTAGCGGAAACGCTAAAGAATTTTCCATGAATGATCAAGGTGTTGTGTTCTTCCAGAATCGTTTAGTGGTTCCTAAGAGCAAACGTCTGCGGCAATTGATCCTTAAGGAGGCTCATGATTCTCCTCTCACCATTCATCCCGGTAGTACTAAGATGTATCAGGACCTACGCTAGAGGTTCTGGTGGACTAGGATGAAGAGATAAATTGCTGAGTTCGTTGCTAACTGCGACGTTTGTCGTCGAGTTAAGGCAGAACATCAAAGGCCTGCTGGCACCCTTCAACCTTTAGCTATTCCTGAATGGAAATGGGATAAAGTTAGTATGGATTTCATTACCGGATTTCCCAAGACCAAGAAAGGAAATAATGCTATCTTTGTGGTCATTGACCGTCTCTCCAAAGTAGCTCATTTTCTTCCAGTTCGTGAGAGTATAACAACTAGCCAGCTAGCGGAGTTATATATCTCTCGAATAGTGTCTCTTCATGGTGTTCCCCTGGAGATTAACTCAGACCGTGGGAGTATCTTTACTTCTCGCTTCTGGGAAAGTTTTCAGAATGCCATGGGGACTCACTTATCTTTTAGCACTGCTTTCCATCCTCAATCAAGTGGTCAAGTAGAAAGAGTGAATCAAATTCTAGAAGATATGCTCCGAGCTTGTGTTATATCGTTCGGTATGAATTGGGAGAAGTGCCTTCCATTCGCCGAATTTGCTTATAACAATAGTTATCAATCAAGCTTGGGGAAAGCTCCTTTTGAAGTTCTCTATGGACGAAGATGTCGAACACCTCTTAATTGGTCAGAAACCGGAGAGAGGCAACTCTTTGGCCCGGATATGATCCAGGATGCGGAAGAGCAGGTTCGCATCATTCGTGAAAAGTTGAAAACAGCCCAGTCTCGTCAAAAGAGCCAATATGATCGTCATCATAAGGCTGTGACCTTTGAAGTTGACGAGAAGGCTTACCTTCGGGTTACACCTTTGAAGGGTACCCATCGATTCGGTATCAAGGGCAAGTTGGCTCCTCGTTACATTGGTCCTTTTCGCATTCTTGCCAAACGAGGAGAAGTTGCCTACTAGTTGGAACTTCCTCCGCATCTTTCCAAGGTTCATGATGTCTTCCACGTCTCGCAACTCAGGCGTTGCTTTTCGGATCCTATCCGTGAAGTGGACCACGAAACGCTTGATCTCCAAGATAACCTTTCTTATCGAGAATACCCTGTTCGTATTCTCGACCAAGCAGAGCGTACTACTAGACGTCGGAACATTAAGTTTCTTAAAGTTCAATGGTCAAATCATTCTGAGAAAGAGGCAACATGGGAAAGAGAGGATCGTCTTCGACAAGAGTATCCCGCGCTATTCCCGACGACTTCTAAATCACGGGACGAGATTCTTTTGAGTGGGGGTGAGTTGTCACATCCCTGGAACCCTAACCAAGGTTTAGCATTGTGCTCATATCTTCTTTGCATTGCATCCAGGAAAATTGCAACAAGATCAAAGCAAGTGGTGAAGCAAAACTCAAAAAACCCTAGCCACTTCCCAATTAAAGGAAATTCAAAAACTTGTCACAATCAATGAACCCAAAATGGCCTCAAGAAAAGTTCAACTTTTCTGATAATTCTTGGAAACAATTAATCAGGGAAGAAAACTATTTTTAAACAGATTTGGAATTTTGTTTAAATGAAAAAAGCCACTGAATTCAAGTTTAAATTTGAATTCAAAAACTTTTAAGTTTTCAAAAATGTTGAAAACTTTATCAGGGGTTGGAAATATTCCAAATATACCCCCACATCTACTTTTAGGGTTTTATAAAAAAATCTAAACATTTTATTCTATTTCTAAACTTAAATGCGAGAAAAGAACCAAAACAGAAAAAGAAATAAGAGAAAAAAGAACATACCTGCTATCTGTCGCCGGCCCAGCCCACGAGGGGCTCCCTGGTCATCTTCCTCCTCCTGCCAGTAGGCAGAGGGGAAGATGAGCACGGCGTCCAGCCCCGACCACCTCCTGCATGCCTGCTCGCTGCTGGAGGCCTCCAGGAGCGCCAGCGCGACGCCCCCGTGCCTTCTTCTCCTCCTCCTCCCCTCTGCCTTATCTCCTCCTCTCTTCCTCTCTTCCCCCCTCTCGGATCTCTCTCTCCCAGGAGCTCCGGTCGCCGCCGATTCGTCGCCTCCCGGTCCTCCCCGACCCTGCCGTAAGCCTCAGACGAATCACCGTGAGCCGCTCGCTCCATTCCCCTCTTCCCGAGCGTTCTTCCCCTCCTCTATCTCCCTCCTGCCATGGAGCCCGAGCTCTGTTGCCGCCGACCATGGCACCCCGTGGCTAGCACCCCCGGGTGCCGCTGCTGAGCACACTAGCGTGCTCAGGGAGCTCGCAGGTGCTCATAGCCACCCCCACTTCCTCCTCCCGCACCCCCTGGCGACGAGCCCGAGCTGACCGAGCTCCGGCCACCGCCCCGCCGTTGCCGTCGTCGTCTCTGGCGACTCCCTCGCCCTCAAACCCCCGGGAATGGGTGCGGCCCAGCGAGGGCTACCTCCTGGTGGCCTCTGCACGTCAAACCGTCGCCGTTTGCCCGATTCCGGCGAGAAGCCGCCGTCGGTTTGGTCGTCGCCGATGGGACTCCGGCGAGGCTTCGTTAACACTAACCCCCCCCCCCCAGTCTAGTTAGTCTAATGACACACTGACAGTGGGCCCCAATGACTCCAATTTAGTAATTAAAGTTAAATTAACACTGTTAAACGAACTGTGACACTGACATGTGGACCCCACACTTCATTTTTGACTTTAACCAGGTCAGTTGACCTGATGAGGTCATGCTGACGCATGGCTGATGCAGTAAAAGCATTTCTGGATTTTAAATAATTCCAGGAAATGCTGAAAACTTCTAATAATCATATAAAATAATCTGTAAGTCCAATGAAAATAATTTATATATGAAAAAGTATCAGAAAAATTCAAGGAATCTGAATATGTCATTTTCAAACTTGTTTGCAAATGTTACTGAACCCAAACATATAGATTAATGAATAAATTAACTCTTATAAATACTTTGAAGATGGAATTTGGAAATTATTTAAATTCCACTTCAAATGATATGATCAAACATTGACCAAATCACAAACCAGCAACCTAACATGTCATTTCCATGCATGTTAAAAGCAAATTGATCCGAGCATCAGGTCGAATCAATTGAAATGGCATCCGAGAATACCTCGTTTGAAGTGATATTTGAATTTGATTCAAATCAACTTCAAACCTAATAAATGTTAGCTATAATAGTATACCACTTTGCATCCTCATGCCATGCTCATGCATCATCTTGTTGCATATGCTTGTTATTGGTTGTTGTCACTCTTTTCGGTAGGCTCCGCTCCTCCGGATTCCACCGAATATCCGACTGACGGATATTGTCCCTCCTCTGAGCAACAAGACAAGCAACCATTTTGATCATCCCGATAAATCCCATGTTCTCGCTCCTGCACTTACTTATTGCATTAGGATCAAATGCTTCAAATGCTTTTGCCATGTTAGTTGAACCCACTTCCTTTGCCTGACCTGTCCTTGTCACAGTAAATAGCTGAACCTTGCAACCTAGCATACATGGTAGTTGCTTGAGCCATGATGTGCCTTATCCTGCTATGCATGTTGTGCTTAGAGTTGTGTATGGTCTGTCATCTGGGAGATGAACAGAATTGTGAGAATGTCTTCAGTAAGTAAAGGTTCTGTGTTGAACCTGACTTGATAAAGGTACCGGTGAAAGGTTGTGTAGGAGTACATGGCGGGTTGTTTCATTGGAACCGTCCTTAGTAACTGAGTTCCGTGTATGTAATCCAAGACGAGATACTACCACATGCTGGGCCCTGAAATATGACCCCACTCGACTTATTAATCGCTTAGTACTCGGTCCAGGAGTTGCAAGTAGTTTCTGGTGTTTATAGTCATGCTGGAGGCCGTGCATAGTGTTGACGTGAGAGGTGGGCTGTGATGCGGTAGGCAGTGGCACGGTGTACCAAGTGGCACCCGGATGGTGGGCTTGGGAACCCTGCGCACATCGTTTGGGGCCGTGGCGGAAACCTCAGCCGGACTTCCGTTCGGGTTACCCTCAGATAGGCGATAGACCTGGACTAAGTATTAGCGTGGTTAACGGTCGTGGCCGACTCCCTCGCTGGCTTCCGCTTGAAGGTTGCCGAGGTGCATGACGTGCACATGGCGATAAGTGGCGGGAGCGTGTGTGACGAAGTACACCCCTACAGGGTTATGATCTATTCGAATAGCCGCGTCCGCGGATATGGACTACTTGGAGACATATGTTGTTCATAGATAACTTCAATGGCTACTCATAAAATTGTCAAGATAAGCGTGAGTGTCGTGGACGGCATTTCCGTATGGAGACGGAATGATTCCACGATAGAGTATTGTTGTGGTGTTAGTGGACTCGTGTGCGAGAAATCAAGTTGTCAAAAATTGTTTTAAAATGCAAGTTGTCTAGCCACGAGTCAATTGCTGGCTTTCCGCATGAAACCCCACAATTCCTTATTGATACATTGCATGAATAGATAGTTATCCTAAAGTCTTGCTGAGTACCTCCGTACTCATGTTTGTTTAATAATTGTTGCAGAGGTTGCTAATGACCCTAATGGAGGGTTCTTCCTAGATATCGACGACGACGAGTAGCTGGTGTCCTAGCTACGATCTGGCCCTAGGTTGGGTTTGTAGTATAGTCAGGCCATGTGCCTTCTAGTCTCACCTGTCTGTACTCAGACAGTTTAAACACTTCCGCTGGCTTGTAACTGAATGACTGCTATGATGGGTCGTGAGACCCTTACTGTGTAATATTATGTGTGTGGCTCTTCCGTGCCTCTTAAATAAAGCTTGTATGTTTATGGTTATGTTGTGATGCCATCGATGTATCTATACATATCGGTATGCCATGCGTACGTGTGTCGTACTTGATATGTATGGGGTTCGATTACCTAGCCGTAAACTTTAGTAGCACTCCTTACAGGGAAATGCCCCTTTGTGATCAAACGAGCCATGGTAGCTCGCTACTGCTCCGGACACATTGGTTGACCGGCGTGTGTCCTTCTTAGCTGTTGTGTCTGTCCTCTTTGGGGAAATGTCACGCGATGTAATGGAGTCCTTGTAGCTTGCCACGACTCGTCTACATTCGCTGGTGACCAACACCTGCTTTGCTGGGTCATGTATGCCTGTCCCTGTGCGGAACTGCCACTTTGGTTTATGACTAGACATGTCGATCCGGGTTCTTTGTCATTGGATTGCTAGCGACACAATTGCATACGTGAGTCAAAAGGCGCAAACGGTCCCGGCTAAGGTAAGGCTGCAGCCGTGGGGTTAACCGTGCGTGAGACCGCAAAGGGATGCGATGTGTTACAGGCTGGATTCCTATGGCTTAGGATCGGGGTCCCGAGATCAGAATAGTTACTTATCTGGTTGGGAGTTAACATATGTAGTTCTTCCAATGAATATAGGAAGGGATTTGGCAAATCTTCAAATCTACATAGATTAGTATAGTATCTCATCATTGAGGTATTGCAACTATTACAATACCTTAATAATGATATACTATACCGATCAATATAGGTTATTGTACATTTGTCGTCAAGTTATGCATAGTATGTTTAAGAGCATCTCCAACACACGCGCGCACGTGCGGCACGCAATTTTTTTTACAGCACGTGCGACGGCCGTTTTTGTGCCCCGGCTAGGCACTTGCTTCACGAGGCATTGCAAATTTTTAGCGTGCCAGCGTGCCGCTTCAGTAGGCGCTGTAAAATCGAGCGTGCGCGCCCAATCGGTGTAGGAACAACACATACAAGATGATCTCAAACATTCAAAATATGCAAAGTTCGCACATAAAACCACAAGCAAGTTCATGACAAACATGTTCACACAAACGAATTAAACACGAGCAATCATTCCTCATCTTCCTCCTCCTCCGATTTGTCAGTTTCTTCTTCCAATCCTTCATCCTCTTGTTTGTCCTCTCCTTCACTGGAAAGTTGGACGGTGTTTGCACTATCAACAAAGGCATCATGCGAAGGCATGTAAGGCACACCGGAAGCTCCCTGCCACCCATGCCCCCCGTAGGTGCTCCCATGCCTACCATGAGAGACGCAAAACTCATGTATCTCATGGGAGCTTCCGTGCCTCCGATGCCACCTATGGTAGCTCCAAAGCCTCACACGGAAGCTCTCATGCCTCCCATGGGTGCTTCCATGCCTCCCATTCCTCCCATGGGTGCCCGCATGCCACCCATGGATGCTACCATGCCTCTCATACCTCCCATGCCTCACATGCCTCCTATGCACATCATTCTTATTTTGCGTCAAGATTTGATCACGACAAAGGTTGATGTACTACTTTTACCTCTTATCGAAGTTGGATGTGTTCATGAAGAACAAGTACTTCTCCCATTCTAATAATATTGCTTGCTCCTCCATGGCCAATTTTTTCTCCTCTACCTTTCATCGAAGTTGGATGTGTTCATGAAAAACAATTACTTCTCCCATTCCAATAATCTTGATTGCTCCTCCATGGCCAATTTTTTCTTCTTCTTATCTTTTCCTAGTTTCTCCCCTTGTGGTCTTTTTGGCTTCGAGTAGGCAACCGAGTTTGGTGTAAGGCTCCTCTTTCCGCCATCACTTGATGCCCCATTGTCATCCTCATCCAAATAAATAGTTGGATTGTTCTTGCCTTCACGATTTTTCCATTTCTCTTCATCCTTCACACCTCATAGCAATGGGGCAACACAAATGTTCTCCCTTTTGTTCACCCTCCCTTTCTTGGTCTTCTTCTCTTCTCGTCGAAACAAGTTTTGTGCGATGTTGAGATACAAACAAAAGAAAAAGTTATCACTAAAGAGACAAAAGATGAAGGGTCAACACAAGATGCATGTGAGGCATTCTAAATGGCACTCACCCTATCTCTATCATTAGTGTTACTTGTGTTTATCTTGTCAACTGCCGTCATTGCCGCCACCCACTTTTGATAATCTTTTTTGATTGTCGACCACCGGGACCGAAGATATCTTTCGGTGCCCTCAATTTCACTCTTTGTTGGATGTGTCAAAGAACTCCTTCATCCGAAGCCAATATGTATCTCTAGTTTGATCCGTTCCAACGATGGGATCCATAGACACATTCAACCATGTGTTACAAAGCAATTTGTCTTCGTCGACAGTGTAGTTGGAAGTCCTTCCTTTCGGTGCACCAATCAAACCCTCACCCTCATAATCCACTTCATATTCGTCTTCATCAACTTCATTGGTTTGAGACCAATTGTTGGAGCCAACACCCATAGTCGACATATATGTGTCATCATTAAAACTACAAAGTCATATGACAAAGGAAAACTAAATCAATCTACGTATGTGCACATTTGTCGAAAACAACAAAACTAAAGCAAAATTATACCTTGTGAGCATCTCATCGAGCACTATGTGTGCATCGGCCACTGGCGCAACAAATTGCGAGGTTTCCGACGCTTCGGGCGGTGGAGGCGCGGCCGGCCTCACTCATGTCTTCTTCTTCTTCACCGCTTTCCTCTTCTTTTGGGACACCATCACCGTCGTCGTCGTCATCGCGGCCGCGGCCGCGGTGGCCATCGTGGTTTGTTTGTAGGCGGAGCTCCATGGCGCGGCAGCGGCGGCGCGACGCCACCCTGCACGCTCGCCCGGGGCGGCATGAAGAACCCGCGCGTGAGGCCGCTGTTTGGAGCCGCAACAGCGTCATGGGAGGTCAAGCCCGTGCTATGGTTTGCGGCGGCGGCGGAAAGGTTACACGTGTTTTGGGGGTTAGGGAATGTCGGAGTGCCCGTCCATGGCTGGAGGTCGCCGGCGGCGGTGCGGGCGGGGGAAAAATGGGCGCAGGCGGAGAGTTCAACGGCGGTTGCTTGCTTCGTGCATGCTTTCTTTTTGTCGCACGCGCGGTAGCGGACGAAAAAAAAAGCAGCGCACGATGCTGTTCTATTCGGTGCGTGGAGTGGTTTTTAACGCGCACACGATTTTTGCGCGTGTGATGGAGGTCCGATTCGATTGCGCGCGCTAAATTTTTGTTTTTTCAGGCGCGCGGCTTATTTTGCACGTGTGTTGGAGATGCTCTAACATTTCCATTTGATGTTTCTTTTTTATTGATTTTACGTTATTTGACATATGTAGTGAACCTTTATATGCATATATGGGAAAAATTGCAACTTTGAACACACGTTCTAAGAGTTATGGACCCCTTGGTGGTACCATATCAATTTAGGTGAAGTTAGCATGCCATCCTAATATTTATGTAGCGCTAGATGATTTTAAAACATGACCTTAAAATCATTATTTACCTTAGCCATAGTTGTACATTATCGGCAATTGCGTACGTGAGCTCACAGTGTGCCTAGGCTTTAATTAACAAAGTGCTAACTTTTTTAAAAAATAAGATCAAGGCCGGGCCTTAAATCAATGGCGCCCGTACACACCGATAGTCCAGGAAAGCAACACAAAACCGAAAAAGAACAGATCAACATAACAACTCTTTTTTTTTTTTTGCGAAGAAGATCAACATAACAACTCAAGATACAAGACACACAAAAACAGCTAATAAGTCGTTGCCGCGAACATGCCGAAGAGGAGGGGAACCATATAGGGTGATCCAGCGCTAGAGGAAGCCTGTTTGCCGTCAAGATCCTAAGAGCATCTCCAACGGCAGCGCAAAAAATCCGCGCCCAATAAATTTTTTAGCGCGTCGCTGTAGCAGTTTTGAAGCGCGGGGACCGGAGCATCTCCAACAGACGCGCGCTAGTGCGGCGCCCAATCCAGTCCGTTCCAACGGTCTCATCTGCAGCCGCTCAGAGTTTGCTGCGCGCGCAAGCCGGCGCACCAAATATGCTGCGCGCGATAGCGTTTTTAAGCACACGCCCAGAAATTTTTAGCGCGCGCAGCGTTTTGCAGCTTCTGCTGGAGCAGTCCGACGCCCAAAAAACGAATCTTTTAGCGCGCGGAGCAGTTTTTGGACGCCTGTTGGAGATACTCTAAGAACACACACACACGGCTGGCACATCCTGTGATCCCGCCTTCGAAGAGGCACACCATGCCCTCTCACCCTGGCTCGTAGGGCGCTACATCGTCGAAAGGCGGGGATGCTCCACCGGAGCACGTATGGACATGGCACATCCGGTGGCCTAAAGGGATGAAGACAGAAACGAGTGCCTCACCTCGCAGAGCCACCACACAGAGGCACCACTCGCCATCGACACAAATTGCAACATAAGACCCTAGTTGTTGAATCGGAGGCCAAGAAGATGCCGGGAAAGAATGGCCACCACCCCTCTCACTTGAATGCCGCCTCATGAACAATACCGTCCGCCATGGCGTTCAAAACTCTGCACAAGAGCCGAGCCACCCCATCATCCAAAGGCGGAGCCTTCAAGAAGGTGGCAACATCGGAGCGTCGCTGCTGCCCGAATGGAGGATTTATGGTTTTCACCAGGGACACATTGGGGAGGGAAAGGGATGGACCTCGATGTCGCCCACAAGAGCAAAAACGCCCCCACAGCGTCGTCTACATCATGGTCGTCACGACCGGCCAAGGGTTTCCTCCGTTCCGCTCCCTCATCCCTAAGCACACCACCCAGCCTGTAGGCCTGACGAACCAGAACCCGTCAAAGTCCCATGCAAATGGGGCTCATCGGGCCGCGCGCGGAGAAACCGCCGTCCTCAGGTCTAGCACATGGAACCGACGGAGACGGCTCCCGCACAGAGCCCCGGACCACCGCCTCCTCGTTGCCCGCACAATCTAGGATGCGTCTCCGTGTGCCGACGGGCGCCGTCTGCTATCGGGCACACGCCGCCCTTGCCGATGGGGTCGCCGCCCCAAATCCAACGCCCCCACACCATGGGGCGGAAAGGAGCCCCACCGCCACCTTCATCGACGGTTGCGCAGCTTGGCCGACGACCCCTCAAGCAGCGACGAGACGGGGAAAGGGAAGGGGGAGGTTGTGGGCGGTGCTAGGGTTTTGCCTCTGGGTCGCCACCGAGGGGCGACACGGGAAAGGGGGTAGCAAGTGCTAGCTCCTCGGGGGTTATTGGGTGTTTTTTTCTTTACTTTTGGAGCTTCAAAAGGATACTAAGTTAATTAACTCCAATGATATTTTTATAAAATTTTAAAGTACTCCCTCTATAAACAAATATAAGACGCTTCCTTTGCTATTTTTCAGATACCGAGTTTTTTTTTGTTGCCTCAGTCACCTCGCCGGGAAAGAAAGCGACCTCGACGAAGAAGAACTAGCATCACTATCTATCTCAAGGGGAAGAGATAACTTCACTATCTATCTTTAGAGTAAGAAAAAACCTCATTATTTATCTTAGGGGTGAGGGTGCAGGGGATCGTCGAAGTTTCTCGCCGGTGATTCAAGTCTTAGAGGGATGGTCACGACGGCGCCCAGCAACAACTGTGGGAGGAGTTTGAGGGGCGGCGAGGTGGTGCGCGGTAGCGCTCACTGACTGTGGGGATGGGGGCAGGCGATGGGGCGGGGTAGGCCAGCGGTTGCACAAAAGATGGATTAGATCGTGCTTCAGAGGAGGAAGAAGATTGAGAGAAGGAAGATGAAGTGTGAACAATTGGAATTAGATCCGATGGACAAGAAACGAAATGACTGATGCCAAACATTTTTTTTAGGTACCTGACATTTAGACGCTCCCAAGATGTTTTAGATCGAAGCAGTGACCTAAAACATCTTATATTTTTGTTTACGGAGCGAGTAGCCTTTTAAGGGTTTACGTATGCATCAAGTAGGTCCACTGACTTGCCCGGTAAGCTGTCCCCACGGAGTGACCACGGCGACGCGTCCTCCAATCTGCAGAAGCTACATGTCGGAGAAGCGGCCGACTGGCACGGCAGAGAGCGTGCTACACTGTGTTGATCTCTTCCTCCTGACAGGAACCTCACGTTACTATAATCATTTAAAGAGCCTTGCTGGCTAACCGTTAGACCCCGACTCAGCCAAATTAGACCCCTTCGCCGGTCGTCAACATCACCATTTTCCTTAACACATGCAGGCCGCAGGCCGCATGAAGCTTCTTCTCCCCGTGCATATCTCCTCCTATATAATCCACCGTTGCACTGCAATCTTCGTACTCATTTTCTCACCAGCTCACTGCAATCTCCATCGAAATCATACATAAGCCACAGGCCGCAGCTCACTGCAATCTTCCTTCTCAAACACTAAATCGTTGATGTCGTAACCCCACATGCAGGCCGCAGGCCGCATGAAGCTTCTTCTCCCCGTGTATATCTCCTCCTATATAAGCCACAGTTGCACTGCGATCTTCGTACTCATTTCTAACCAGCTCACTGCAATCTCCATCGAAATCATACACCCATCAGCCCTTTCTTGCGCTTACATAGTCGTGTAGCATCAAAGATCGATATGGCCATGGCCATGTGGAGAAAGAAGGAGACGGCCGGAGCCAGCGGCGCGGCCCCGGCATGCGTTGTTCGGTTCGCCGGCGAGGGCGGGGGGAAGATCCCCAAGGGCTACGTCCCGATGGTCCTCGTCGGCGACGAGGGAGAAGGGGACGAAAGGGTGCTGGTTCACGTCGGGATGCTCACGGAGCCGTGCGTCTTGGCTCTGTTGGAGATGTCAGCGCAGCGATTCGGGTACGGCCAGGGGGGCGTCCTGAGGATCCCGTGCGGCGTGGAGCGGTTCGAGCAGACGGTCCGTGGCCACCGGCGGGAGACGCTGCAAGATCCTGCGTGCGCAGCAGCGCACTAGGAGAGAGCCGGTGACCACAGTTTGTTTATTTATATACTAGTAGATCATTTATGGGGCGCATTGCTGGGTTCGTCTATTTTAACTCTTAATTGTTAGGGATATAAATTAATTCATATGCATTTGTTTAAAATGCTTTGAAGTATTGTGCCTTTTGTAGTTAGTGCTTGTCTCCATTTTTCAAAATAACGCTATGGAATTGAAGAGAGGAATATGACTGATTCGCAATAATAGTTTGTTCACTTGTTGTCCTAGCAGTAATACAAACTCTGGTTCGGGTTGTGCTTGATGGTTGATGGATACATGCTTTGTGATTGATCATGACCTCTTTTGGCTCCTAAAATTACTCTCACAAAGGCTGACATCATGACATTTAGAAACAGAAATGTTGAGGGAACATAAATTAAATTAGATAGTACAAATGATTCAGGAATTTTGGATAAATTATTATCTAAACAATCTAAATCATTACTGACATTGCTGTTAGCCTACAACAAAATTCAACGTTGTAGTCTGAGAGAGCGAGAGATTGTACAAGGGATTGCATCTGGGCATACAACTCTACTGTTCATATTAATTGTCTTGTAGCTCGCTTCTAAGTCACTGTACATCTCGCCAATATATCAAAGTTATTTCAGAAAAAGAGAGTAAAAACATATTAAAATGAGGACAGCCAATGAAAATTCATATATAATCAAGACGAGGCATGTAAACAAAAGTCAATGGAAATATGGAAGGAGTTTATATTTATTCGTAAACACCGGTTAGAAAAGTCAGAAAACAAAATGGAACTACTATATATTTATTTGAAGAAAGTTTGCTCATACAGTATAACATAAACATATGAAAATGGAAATATGTCTATGCAGATAGTAGTTTGAGTACGGAGCTTAGAGCAACTCTAGCAGACCCCGCAAAAATTCGACCCGCAAAACGCGTTCGCGGTTTTACGAAGATCGTGTTTGCGGGTTGAAAACATGCGCGGCCGAACAAAACCCGTATCAAAACCTGCATAATTTTAAAAAACACTTTCGCGGAAGAAATTGCACAAACATAGTTCATCACATACTACATAGTTCATCACATGATCAACAAACTACAAGCATAGTTATAGTACATACAACGTTAAACTAGTAATAGAAGGATCGAATCTGAGGACGGCGAGGTCGCGGCAAATGGACGACGCCGTGGAAGAGCCGGACGCTCAATCCTCCTCGCCGGAGCTGCACAGGTCGACGTACTTCGCCGCCTGCTCCGCGCGGATGCGGCGCCACTCCTCAGCGTTCTCGTTGGCGGCGATGTTGGCGGCGATCGCCTGTTGCCACTGGAGGGCTTCGAGCTCCTCGGCGTGGCGCCGGCGCTCCGCCTCCTCGCGCACACCCCACTCAGCGATGGCGGCAGCACCGACGTCGAAGTGCGCGACGTAGTCCTCGGGCCCGACCACTCCGCGGCGGCCGAGCGGAGCGGGCTCCTCGGGCTCCTCCTTCACCGGGACGAAGGCGAACGGCGCCAGTTCCTCCGGCTCCTCCTCGTCCTCCGACCACTCCATCTTCACGGGGAGAAAGCCTGCGCCGGAGGACGAGGAGGATCCGGCGTAGGAAGATCTCACGGAGGAGAAGGACGCGCTACGGCGGTCGTACTCCTGCGACTCGCGGCGGTTAAAGCTCGCCGGCGGCGACATCCCGCGGTTGGTCCACCTCCGGGTGCCGCGCTTCCTCGCGCCGTCCGCCCGGACGCGCCGCTCGCACGACCGGTTCTGCTGCCGGAGCTGTCACGCCCAAGATGCGACCCTATCCTCAATTTGGCACGAAGGCCTCGTCAGGGATAGAAGCGCATCTCGTCGTGTTGCAAGAATGGATATCGTTACAAGTACATGTACTGAAAAGAAGAGATATATATACAGAGTTGGCTTACACTCGCCACAAGCTAAATCAGGGTCACATTAGTACATTACATAAACATCAAGAGTAAGAGCAGGGTCCGACTACGGACGAAAACAAACGAGAAAAATAAGAACGACGTCCATCCTTGCTATCCGAGGCTGCCGGCCTGGAACCCATCCTAGATCGATGAAAAAGGAGAAGAAGCAACTCCAAATGAACAATCAACGCGCTCGCGTCAAATAACCTTTACCTGTACCTGCAACTAGTGTTGTAGTAATCTGTGAGCCACAGGGGACTCAGCAATCTCATTTCCAAAGGTATCAAGACTAGCAAAGCTTAATGGGTGAGGCATGGTTAGGTGGTGAGGTTGCAGCAGCGACTAAGCATATATTTGGTGGCTAACTTACGTGTACAAGAAATAAGAGGGGGAAGATCTACGCATAACGGACGTGAACTACTGATAATCAAATGAATGATCCTGAACACCTACCTACATCAGACATAACCCCACCGTGTCCTCGATCGGAGAAAGAACTCACGAAAGAGACAGTCACGGTTACGCACACAGTTGGCATATTTTAATTAAGTTAACTTCAAGTTATCTAGAACCAGTTTTAAACAAATCTTCCACGTTGCCGCATAACCGCGGGCACGACTTTTCGAAAAGATTTAACCCTGCAGGGGTGCTCCAACTAGTCCATCACAAATTACCATAAGCCGCATAGAAATCCTCAATCACGAAGCTCGCGATCTCGTCGGATTCCCTAGTGGAAAACCTCAACTCTGAGATTACCCAAAGCATCACCGGAATCCCGATGCACAAGATATCTCGTCAAAGGTAAAACTAATCCAGCAAGGCTGCCCGACGTGTCGACGAACCCGATAGGAGTCGCGTACCTCGTTCTTAGGACACGGCGGATGAGCTAGACGTCGGGATCGCTAAACCTTCGGGTGACCAGAGGGGCGCCGAACATCGCTCCGGTGGGGCCAACACTCAGGAGGAGCACTGGCCCGGGGGTTGATAAAATTATCCTCGGGGTCCGGAAAGTCCCTATGCAATTTTATTAGGTGTTTAGGCAAATGTAGTACCAAAGTTGGTCCTTGCCAGACCAGCTTTAATCTAAAACGAATTATCAAGGGGGTCCCCATAACAACCCCGATCGTGTTAGGAGCGCTCATTTATGGAACTTAACACCAGTAGCCGGAAACTAAGGGGCAAAGGTGGAACAAAACACCAGGCTAGAAAGGCCGAGCCTTCCACCTTTTACCAAGTATATAGGTGCATTAAATTAAATAGCATTTAAATATGGTGATATAACAAGGAACCCATGTTTTCACATGGAAGCAACTGCACCTACAACTAGCAACGATATCAACAGGGTTAAGCAAGCAGGAACAGAGCCAATCAGTGGTTTGCTAGGTTGAACAGGTTGAAGGTTATCATAGCATTGTTGAGAGGCTGATATCTAACATGTGGTAGGCAACGAGACATAATCGATAGCATCGAAATAACTAGCATGGCAATGATAGTAATGGTATCTAGGAAAATGATCATCTTGCCTGAGATCTCGCTTGGAAGAAGAATTCCGTGAAGCAGACGAACCGACGTAGTCGAACGGTCCTCACTTTCCGACACGCTTGCGGAACTCTATCGAGACAGAGGAAATCGGAAACAGTCATCAACACAGATATACACCACATGATGCAAGACACATATGATGCATGAACAGCTGAATGCATGCAAGTCACGGCATGACAATTCACAACAATCAAACGCTACATATTAAGTGAAGTTCAATATGCAACGAGTTGCATATTGACGAAACTCCACGTTTAATTATTTAGTTCTATCTCGATTAGGTACTCGGCAATATTAAATGTGGTTAAACATGGCAAGAGGTGAAGCGTAATTAAACTACCTATCTAGGCATTTTAAATGAGGTCGGAAATGACATATAGCATCTCCGAGATGACCACACATGTTAATTTACAATTCTGTCCAGATATGAACTAACTCATTTAATTAGTTGTTAAACAGCAAAACAAATAGGTTCACGTGATTCTACGCGTCATTTCAAGCAATCTACATATAGAGAACATCTCCAACGGAGCTACGGATCAAAAGTTACAAGCACCGCAAGATATGATGGCATGAATGCAATATGTGTGCAACGACGGTTACGAGCACTTCAAAACATACAACCAGCAAGAGAAAAAGAAACTACACGAGATTCTAAGAAAGTTTCATGTAGGACGTGACCAAATCGGAGCTACGGTTCAAAAACTACGGGCAAAACAAGAAATCACTACAAACTGCCAAAATCGGAGCCACATAGCATTTTCTACACCCCACAACTACGAACTACACAACTCCGATAAACTCAATCAAGGCATGACACGAAAGAGGGAAAGAAGCACTACTACAAACAACTAACAACAACTAGCATGGCATCATGGATCACTAGGGAAAGAAGACACAAAAGGGCATCTCACACACTATTTCAGACTTTGTGAAAATTACACTTCATGAAAGTGCAGTTTTTCGATCTGAAGCAATATTGACAGCAGCAAAACCTATAGCTACGGGACTCCAAATGGCATGAAAATACACAACATGCTAGAGAAACACAAGGGATACAACTAACTCCACTGGACCACCCTCAAAAGAGCTACAGAACAAAAGATAAAAGCAAGACAAGACAGCAACAAAATATAACAGATTTCAGACTTAGAAATATTTCAGCTCCTTCAAAACAGCACTATTTCTAGCAACTTGAGAGCAAGCAAACCACACCTAAACATGCTTTTCTATTGGAACTAAAAATACCAGGGGCTAGACAAAACATCCAAGATCAACTCTCTAGTTGACAACTCTTTCAAACGAAGCACGGAATAATCCTATGAATTAAACAAAAGGGCATCACGGCAAAATATCGCGCGAACTAACTTGCTCAAAAGCTAAAACTATTTGCACAGAAAAATCTACCCCAAAAACATATAAAATATGTGGGGTTGCAACACAAAATATAGTCACACATAAATGCGAGAAAATAACCTACGCGGTAAAATAAATTAGCGGCAAAACCCTACTCGTAAAAATACAAATGACCGCCCTAAAATACATGGAAAAATTAGTTCCTAAAACATGGGCATTTATACTACGACATTCGGGCAAACCGGACACGCGCGAAAAAATAACACGGGACCAAGACAATATAAATAGCATACATATCTAGGCATTCGGCACGCAAAACTACATCAAACAAACATGCAAGTTGTTAAAACGGATTCTACGTGAAAAGTTACATGAGATACATAAGCTACACGTCGCGATCCGACACTCGGTTTGAAATCTATGGAGGTTTTAATATCGTCATATTTCTGGAATATTCCTAATTCGTAAAAAACCTAATTATCTAATGGGCCTAAACTACACATGGCATACAGGGCAGTCACACGCCACGGGCGAGGAATAGAGGGGCTCACCTTGGGGCCGAAAAGAGGAGGCGGGCCAAGGCCTGGAGGGCGATAGGCCTGGCCGGCCTGGTCGCGGCGGCGGCAGCCCACGTGGTGCCAGCAGCTGGAGCGGGACGCCACTGGGCCGAGGGGGAGGCCGGCCTGGCCTCGATGGCTGGAGCAGGCCGCGGGTTCCAGCCCACGCACGCGAGGCGCTGGGGGTTCGTCCTCCTCCCGTCGTTCCAGCGCAGAGGCAACGACGGCGCCGGTCAACGCAGAGGCAACGACGACCATGGAGCACATGGGCACCGGAGCGAGATGCGAATGGATGGATCTGGCCATCCCGCACTGGATGTGGGCCACGGCGACAGCAGATCGGGCAGCGGCACATCATGGCGGCGACGGTTGGCTCGCACGGATCTGACAGAGGCCGGCGGCTGCAGGACACAGGCGGCAGCGGGAGGCAACGCAGGGCAAGCAGGCGGGGCGGCGCGGGTCCGAGGGCGGCGGGCTCAGGCGCACGGGGAGGCGGCGGCCGGCGAGGAAGGCGGCGCGCGACGGCGGCTCGGGCAGCACGGGAGCTGCACGAATTTCGGGCTCCAAGCGGCGGCGGCTGCAGACTGGGGCCGCGACCAGATGGGCTCGGCGGGCCTCGCGTGGGCTCGCGGGCCCGGCGGCACGAGGAGGAGGTGGGAGGAGGCTGCGGCTAGGGTTTCGGGGTAGGTGGCGCGCAAAACGAGGCACGGGGTAGGGTTGCTGTCTAAAATTACCCGGGGGCTATTTATAGACCAATGGGGGGGCTAGGTTTAGCGAAATTCCGCCCCGGTTTCAACCGCGCGGTCGGATTCGACTAATTCCGAATGCGGGAACGGTTACGAGGCCGTGTAGAGTGGATATCCGGAGACGAGATGGAGAACGAACATCACGGCAACGAATTTTAAAGCACCGACAGACGTCCGACGGTAGACCGAATACGGTGCCGCTACGGTCGACCATTCGGGTACCAGATGGTCTCCGATCGCGACGAAATTCGATAGGCGGCCTAGCTATATTAAACTAAGACCGCACGTCAAATCTCAACCCGATCAGAGAAAGTTCTACGCACACTTTTAAAACAGGATTTCGAACGATGCCGCGGGCGCGTGCGTGTGCGGTCGGACTCAGAACGGACAACGACGAGAACCGGCAACTAATAACAATGCAACTTTTGAAAACTGGCGGCAAGAGAGATGTTGATGCAATGCTGATGATGCGCATGATGCGATGATGATGCGGCAAAAGAAAATAGACACACGACGAAAACGGAATAGAAGGGGAATCTTCTGGAACGTCGGCATCGGGCTGTCACAACTCTCCTACACTACAAGAGGATCTCGCCCCGAGATCCAAGAATGAAAGGGGGAAGAGGACGAGAAAGAATAAGAGGTAAAATTCAGTCGCTTCTTTGACAAACGAGTGAAACCAATGATCCTTGAAGGTTGCAAAGAGATGAGGAATGATATGAGAAAGAAGCAAGAATTCACAGAAAATTTCGGCAGCACTTCGGTAGGAAAATGGGACAAAAAATTCGAAAAGGAGAGAGAACTAGACAATATACATAACAAACAACTAAATAGAACAAGGGAACACCATGATCTTGATAGAACAACAAGATAGACCCAAAAGAGCAACATCACAATGACTCCGGAACAATAGAATAGGAACTAGCTCAAACGGAAGAAGAGAATGAAGAAAAGAATGACAACTACTAACCCCAATGAACTTGGCAAGCATCCTTGCAAGAAGAATTGGACGGAGTTGTTGGAAAAACAACAACGAAAAGAACAAGATAGTAGTGGGCTTATGGAAACCTTTCAAACTAATGAAGTGACAACCAGCCACTAAAAGAAACAAGGATTGATTGGGAGAAACAAGATATGAACAATTTCTTACACCAAGAGGATACATTGAGAACTTGGATTAATGACAAGCACCATGATAGAAACAATCCATAGGAAAAGCTATAGGTGAAATCCAAACCAAGATAGCTCAATGAAGAAATCATGGGTTGCAAATATCTCATGATCATAGAATTGGTGGGTTTAATTATCTCATTCTTGAAAGGAAATCTCTTCGAAACTCCTACACTAACAAGAATGCTATAATACCACCTCAAAGGATAAAGGAAGAACAATTGCACATATAAATGCAAGAGAAAGGATACTTGAGGTTCTCCAACAAGAATCTTGAAGAACATTTGATAATGGATTAAAACCTTGATGCACCACCAAGAAGGACCTCCGTATACAAATGAACGATGCAAAGATATGAAGGTAGAAAATAATATGATTATGACCTGCCAAGATTTAGATGTAGCCTCACAAAGAGATACTTAATAGGACTTGGAACTCCGGAAAAGAAAGATAAGCACACGAGAAAAGAATTGAAACCATGAGCCACTCCGGAAGAAGAATTGAAATCTCTTGGAAGAAGGAAGGACAATAATAAGAATTATGTTGTGCTCATCCTTCATCAAATTAAATTGATGACAAGCAATGGATCTAGCATACAACTTATTCTTCTAGAAATGAATCTTGGAGAGACAGAGAGGAAAAACACCACTTGAAGCAAAATTGAAGGAAGCACCGGTAAGAATTCACAATTGAATGGGAACACCACGAATTAATGGATATACAAGAGAATGAAAAGATCACTAACAGAAAACTTGAATAAGGCACCAGAATAATCGAGAGACGAACAAAGAGACAACCATTGAGAAGAATTGAGGATGAAAGCTGAAAGCTGAGAACGAAGAATCTTCTGAAATGATGGCCTTCGGAGGAACGAGAATGAAAACAACTTAGAAAAGCACCGGATAGCGAGAAATGGATTCTCATGATTGGAACAATTCAAGATGATGGCACAAGCTGAAAAGATAAATCTTCAAGAGAATGAACCAAGATTCGAGAGAAACACTCCTTCAAATTTCCAAGCTGAGAATGATGACGAGAAACAACACCACGAATAACTGAGACACTCCGGAATAAAGAAGAATGCAAGGTTGAGCCAAATATGAGAATTAATTCAAATTGATCTTGAAGAAGGAATATGACTGATGAAAATCATACTTACGTCATAGTTGAGAAGAATTAAAGATCTCCGGAAAGATTAGAAGAGACATATAAGATCCTCGGAAAAACCTGTGGGTTATGGGCCCACTCGAAGAAACCACCGTTGAAAAGATTGCTAGAAAGAGGGATATTGCACCGTACAAAGAAACTTGATGAGGTTGAGCACCTCGAAATAATTGAAAGAATTGATAACAAGAAACTACTGGGATATCTTCAACGCTCCGGAAAGAATAGAGATAAATGTCAATAGAAGACTAGATAAGAATTTTCAACACAGGAAAGAATTACAAGGACGAAAGGAATATGATGAACACGGACAATTGAATTAAATTCACCGGTAAGGATGACAAGAATGAACAAATATAACACAAATATCCTGAGAATCTTCACAACGAATCACCGGATAAGAGAGAAAAGAACAAGCAGCGGAAGCACAATGAAAAGAAAACTCTTGGATGAAAATTGAATCATTGAAGAAAAGGGTGGGAGGGCGGGAAAAACAAAGACAACATCGGACAGATGAGATGAACTCCGGAATAAAATGAGAGAATGATCTGCAACAACTGGAGAAGATTGAATTCAGTTGCAGAGAAGCACACCGGTTGGAAAAGAATTAACATGACGACTCCGGTTGACAAAATTGATGAGACAATTGATTGAGAAAAAGGATTAGCACTCTCACATAAAAATATGAGAACACAGATTAGGAAAGATCTGAAATCACCACTTGACATCGAAGCAACACGAATTACCACATTCAAGAAAACAAAGGGTGCGGCTTGCAATTAGCCAGAACAAACTCATGAGAAAGATTTTGTTCGATATTTTTGTGGACAGGAATCCACTAGATGTCGAACCCCAACCTAACATCATGCGTTTGTTGGAAGATAGTCCTATAAGCAACTACTTGAATTCCCACCTATGAATTCCCGAAATTTCTGGTCATGCAATCTGGTACACGGATACAAGGAGTAATATCACACAACTCCTATACTAACCCGTCACCTGTATCACATCCGTCAACACACAACCAGAATCTCGGACCTTCATCTACTACAGACCCTCGTGATCACAACGATACAAAGTATGGCAGTACTCCTGAACAATCTGCACCAGTACTGGGACATCGGGGTTATCTCGCTACTACTAGTATTGAAGCAATTACGAACATCCTTCGTTCTGAGATACTAAGAAATCTGAATGATAACGATGTGCTCAAGAATCTCCTGGAGCTCAACTCCCCTGAAACTTAAAGCAGATAGGAGGCACCAAGACAGAACTCCGTCACATCGGCATCATATAGATTCCAAGAATATCCGCGTGATCCTAAAAAAGATTTGAGTGAGAAGAGGAGTAGAATTAAATTATTACGTCAAGATTACTCACCAGAGCATAGAAGAGGAGGAAAAAGAATCCTACTCTCCAATATATAATTAGACTCAAAGCAGTTTTTCACTAGACTCGACTCGGCCAAGTTCGATCAATCAAGGCGGCTCCTAGGTCGGTAGGGCTCTGATACCAACTTGTCACGCCCAAGATGTGACCCTATCCTCAATTTGGCACGAAGGCCTCATCAGGGATAGAAGCGCATCTCGTCGTGTCGCAAGAATGGATATCGTTACAAGTACATGTACTGAAAAAAAGATATATATATACAGAGTTGGCTTACACTCGCCACAAGCTACATCAGAGTCACATCAGTACATTACATAAACATCAAGAGTAAGAGCAGGGTCCGACTACGGATGAAAACAAACAAGAAAAATAAAAACGATGTCCATCCTTGCTATCCCAGGCTGCCGGCCTGGAACCCATCCTAGATCGATGAAGAAGAAGAAGAAGCAACTCCAAATGAACAATCAACGCGCTCGCGTCAAGTAACCTTTACCTGTACCTGCAACTGGTGTTGTAGTAATCTGTGAGCCACAGGGGACTCAGCACTCTCATTTCCAAAGGTATCAAGACTAGCAAAGCTTAATGGGTGAGGCATGGTTAGGTGGTGAGGTTGCAGCAGCAACTAAGCATATATTTGGTGGCTAACTTACGAGTACAAGAAATAAGAAGGGGGATATCTACGCATAACGGACGTGAACTACTGATAATCAAATGAATGATCCTGAACACCTACCTACGTCAAACATAACCCCACCGTGTCCTCGATCGGAGAAAGAACTCACGAAAGAGACAGACACGGTTACGCTCACAGTTGGCATATTTTAATTAAGTTAACTTCAAGTTATATAGAACCACTGTTAAACAAATCTTCCACGTTGCCGCATAACCGCGGGCACGTCTTTCCGAAAAGATTTAACCATGCAGGGGTGCTCCAACTAGTCGATCACAAATTACCACAAGCCGCATAGAAATCCTCAATCACGAAGCTCGCAATCTCGTCGGATTCCCTAGTGGAAAACCTCAACTCTGAGATTACCCAAAGCATCACCGGAATCCCGATGCACAAGATATCTCATCAAAGGTAAAACTAATCCAGCAAGGCCGCCCGACGTGTCGACGAACCCGATAGGAGTCGCGTACCTCGTTCTCGGGACACGGCGGATAAGCTAGACGTCGGGATCGCTAAACCTCCAGGTGACCAGAGGGGCGCCGGACATCGCTCAGGTGGGGCCAACACTCATGAGGAGCACTGGCCCGGGGGTTGATTAAATTATCCTCGGGGTCCGGAAAGTCCCTATGAAATTTTATTAGGTGTTTAGGCAAATGTAGTACCAAAGTTGGGCCTTGCCAGACCAGCTTTAATCTAAAACGAATTATCAAGGGGGTCCCCATAACAACCCCGATCGTGTTAGGAGCGCTTGTTTATGGAACTTAACACCGGTAGCCGAAAACTAAGGGCGCAAAGGTGGAACAAAACACCAGGCTAGAAAGGCCGAGCCTTCCACCTTTTACCAAGTATATAGGTGCATCAAATTAAATAGCATTTAAATATGGTGATATAACAAGGAACCCATGTTTTCACATGGAAGCAACTCCACTTGCAACTAGCAACGCTATCAACAGGGTTAAGCAAGCAGGAATAGAGCCAATCAGTGGTTTGCTAGGTTGAACAGGTTGAAGGTTATCATGGCATTGTTGAGAGGCTGATATTTAACATGTGGTAGGCAACGAGACATAATCGATAGCATCGAAATAACTAGCATGGCAATGATAGTAATGGTATCTAGGAAAATGGTCATCTTGCCTGAGATCTCGCTTGGAAGAAGAATTCCGTGAAGCAGACGAACCGACGTAGTCGAACGGTCCTCACTTTCCGACACGCTTGCGGAACTCTATCGAGACAGAGGAAATCGGAAACAGTCATCAACACAGATATACACCACATGATGCAAGACACATATGATGCATGAACAGCTGAATGCATGCAAGTCACGGCATGACAATTCACAACAATCAAACGCTACATATTAAGTGAAGTTCAATATGCAACGAGTTGCATATTGACGAAACTCCACGTTTAATTATTTAGTTCTATCTCGATTAGGTACTCGGCAATATTAAATGTGGTTAAACATGGCAAGAGGTGAAGCGTAATTAAACTACCTATCTAGGCATTTTAAATGAGGTCGGAAATGACATATAGCATCTCCGAGATGACCACACATGTTAATTTACAATTCTGTCCAGATATGAACTAACTCATTTAATTAGTTGTTAAACAGCAAAACAAATAGGTTCACGTGATTCTACGCGTCATTTCAAGCAATCTACACATAGAGAACGTCTCCAATGGAGCTATGGATCAAAAGTTACAAGCACCGCAAGATATGATGGCATGAATGCAATATGTGTGCAACGACGGTCACGAGCACTTCAAAACATACAACCAGCAAGAGAAAAAGAAACTACACGAGATTCTAAGCAAGTTTCATGTAGGACGCGATCAAATCGGAGCTACGGTTCAAAAACTACGGGCAAAACAAGAAATCACTACAAACTGCCAAAATCAGCTACATAGCATTTTCTACACCCCACAACTACGAGCTACACAACTCCGATAAACTCAATCAAGGCATGACACGAAAGAGGGCAAGAAACACTACTACAAACAACTAACAACAACTAGCATGGCATCATGGATCACTAGGGAAAGAAGACACAAAAGGGCATCTCACACAGTATTTCAGACTTTGTGAAAATTACACTTCATGAAAGTGTAGTTTTTCGATCTGAAGCAATATTGACAGCAGCAAAACCTATAGCTACAGGACTCCAAATGGCATGAAAATTAACAACATGCTAGAGAAACACAAGGGCTACAACTAACTCCATTGGACCATCCTCAAAAGAGCTACAGAACAAAAGATAGAAGCAAGACAAGACAACAACAAAATATAACAGATTTCAGACTTAGAAATATTTCAGCTCCTCCAAAACAGCACTATTTCTAGCAACTTGAGAGCAAGCAAACCACACATAAACATAATTTTCTATTGCAACTAAAAATACCAGGGGCTAGACAAAACATCCAAGATCAACTCTCTAGTTGACAACTCCTACAAACGAAGCAGCGAATAAATCCTACGAATTAAACAAAAGGGCATCACGGCAAAATATCGTGCGAACTAACTTGCTCAAAAGCTAAAACTATTTGCACAGAGCCGTGATTTTTCTACCCCAAAAACATATAAAATATGTGGGGTTGCAACACAAAATATAGTCACACATAAATACGAGAAAATAACCTATACGCGGGAAAATAAATTAGCGGCAAAACCCTACACGTAAAAATACAAATGACCGTCCTAAAATACATGGAAAAATTAGTTCCTAAAACATGGGCATTTATACTACGGCATTCGGGCAAACCGGACACGCGCGAAAAAATAACACGGGACCAAGACAATATAACCAGCACACATATCTAGGCATTCGGCACGCAAAACTACATCAAACAAACATGCAAGTTGTGAAATCGGATTCTGCGCAAAAAGTTACACGAGATACATATGCTACACGTCGCGATCCGACACTCGGTTTGAAATCTACGGAGGTTTTAATATCGTCATATTTCTGGAATATTCCTAATTTGTAAAAAACCTAATTACCTAATGGGCCTAAACTACACATGGCATACAGGGCAGTCACACGCCACGGGCGAGGAATAGAGGGGCTCACCTTGGGGCCGAAAGGAGGAGGCGGGCCGAGGCCTGGAGGGCGATAGGCCTGGCCGGCCTGGTCGCTGCGGCGGCGGCCCACGTGGCGCCAGCGGCTGGAGCGGGACGCCACTGGGCCGAGGGGGAGGCCGGCATGGCCTCGCTGGCTGGAGCAGGCTGCGGGTTCCAGCCCACGCACGCGAGGCGCTGGGGGTTCGTCCTCCTCCCGTCGTTCCAGCGCAGAGGCAACGACGGCGCCGGTCAACGCAGAGGCAACGACGGCCGTGGAGCGCAGGGGCACTGGAATGAGATGGGAATGGATGGATCTGGCCATTCCGCACCGGATCTGGCCACGGCGACAGCAGATCGGGGTAGCGGCACATCATGGCGGCGACGGTTGGGCTCGCACGGATCTGACAGTGGCCGGTGGGCTGCAGGGACACAGGTGGCGGCGGGAGGCGACGCGGGGCGAGCAGGCGGGGGCGGCGCGGGTCCGAGGGGCGGCGGGGCTCTGGCGTACGGGGAGGCGGCGGCCGGCGAGTAAGGTGGCGCGCGACGGCGGCTCGGGCAGCACGGGAGCTGCATGAATTTCGGGCTCCAAGCGCCGGCGGCTGCAGACCGGGGCGGCGGCCAGATGGGCTCGGCGGGCCTCGCGTGGGCTCGCGGGCCCGACGTGGCAGGGAGGAGGTGGGAGGAGGATGCGGCTTGGGTTTCGGGGTAGGTGGCGCGCAAAACGAGGCAGGGGTAGGGTTGCTGTCTAAAATTACCTAGGGGCTATTTATAGACAAATGGGGGGGCTAGGTTTAGCAAAATTCCGCCCCGGTTTCAACCGCAGCGGTCGGATTCGACTAATTCCGAACGCGGGAACGGTTACGAGGCTGTGTAGAGTGGATATCCGGAGACGAGAGGGAGAACGGACGGCGCGGCAACGAATTTTAAAACACCGACAAACGTCCGACGGTAGACCGAATACGGTGCCGCTACGGTCGGCCATTCGGGTACCAGACGGTCTCCGATCGCGACGAAATTCGATAGGCGGCCTAGCTATATTAAAATAAGACCGCACGTCAAATCTCAACCCGATCAGAGAAAGTTCTACGCACACTTTTAAAACAGGGTTCCGAACGATTTCGCGGGCGCGTGCGTGTGCGGTCGGACTCAGAACGGACAACGACGAGAACCGGCAACTAATAACGGATGCAACTTTTGAAAACTGGCAGCAACGGAGATGCCGATGCAATGCTGATGATGTGCATGATGCGATGATGATGCGGCAAAAGAAAATAGACACACGACGAAAACGGAATAGAAGGGGAATCTTCTGGAACGTCGGCATCGGGCTGTCACAGGAGCCGCGTCCGGAGCTTCACATTCAGCCCCACATGGCGGCTGGAGGCGGGGCAGGTGGTCGCCGGCGGCGAGAAATGTGGAGAGGGGAAAGGGGAATCGGGTGGCTCGCGGCGGCGGGGGATAGGGTTTGGACCCGCAAAATGGTCGCGGAACCGCAGTTATACTCCTTGGGTCGTGCGGTTTGTGGGCTGCAGCAAAAAAAATTGCGGGTCGGGCGAGTATGCGGGGCTCTGTTCTGGCCGGAAAATTGGGCCGAGCCCGCATACTCGCCGGGAATATTGTGCGGGGCGGGCGTTTTGCGGGGTCTGCTATAGTTGCTCTTAGGCTGATTGTAATGAGTAGTATCATATACTAGTATCATATGCATGATACTAGTATATGATACCACATCCGGTAATGCATAGTATCATATGTTAGTATCATAGGGTAGTTTATTTATTGTCATGCAAGACACATAGTAGCACATCATTTAATATGATACGGTATCATAATATGATACTGAACCCTCTCTTTCTTCATTTAATTCTATGTCACTTTATCGAAATTGCTTAGTTGACATGCATGATAATAGCTATGATAGCCTTAATGAATTTATGGTGGTTAGGCTGGCCATAGTGGGGGTATCATAGCTAGTAACATAGTCTTGGGACTAGCAAACATGATGATGTGGCAAGTAATTAAAGAAGAGAGAGATGGTTATAGTAACATAGGTAGATACAGTAACATGTTAAATGATATGCTACTACTCTCTCTGTTTCTAAATATAAGTCTTTAAAGAGGTTTCATTAATGGACTACATACGGATGTATATAGACATAGTTTAGAGTGTAGATTCATTCATTTTGCTTCGTATATAGACTCCTAGTGAAATATCTTAAAAGACTTATATTTAGGAACGGAGGGAGTATGTGTCATGCATGTCAATAAATAAGATCACCTATGATACTAGTTTATGATACTATGCACTATGATGCATGATACTACTATATGTTACTTCCCACTATGAGGAGCCTTACGGACTTACCGTGCTTGACCGCGACGATTGGGCAGGCTGGTTATGGACTTCAGTCACTACACGTCCTGCACAGTGTTATGAGAGACATGCTGTCAGAATTCATGTCCCAACTTCGGATATAATCCCGTAGGACTGTCTCATGGGCCATGTATCCTTGCTTTCAAAGTCATGCCTTGTCGCGCGGGTGGGCCGTTGGGCCGTCAGATCGAAACAGGGCGTGCGGCGGAAGCGCAAGTGCGCAACGGGGATCAGCGACGGCGTACATACATACAGGGTCGTATATGTTGGAGGTAACTAGCAAAAGGACCCGTGCGTTGCAACGAAAAAAAACAATTATAATCTCCAATGGTGCTGATCATATTATGTCTTTAAATTTTTAGGACATTTCTTGAAATGCATGAACATTTTTTGAATTAGCAAACATTTTTTTCAATTGCACTCAAAAATTAACACACAAACTATTTTTCAAAATCATGGACTTTTATTGTTTTCATGAACATTGTTCTCAAAATTATGAACATTTTTCTGAATATGCGAATATTTTTACAAAAATCCTGAGAATTTTTTGAATTCACAAACATTTTATATTTTCTTCAAACTTTATTTCAAAATTCCCAGTTTTATAAATTCCAAAAGTTTTTCAAAATTCTAAATTATTTAAACTAAAAAATGGAACAAAAAAATGAAAATAAAAAATGAGACTAAAACAGAGGCACAAACTGTTTTAAGATTTATACATGGACTTTTGTTTAAAATCGTTGACTTTTTTATTTTATGGACATTTTCTCAAAGTGTAAACATTTTTTTATATGCAAACATTTTTCAAAACTCCTGAGTAGTTTTTGAATTCTCAAAAAAAAAATTGAAAATTTTATTTCAAAATTCTCAGTTTCTTAAAATTGAGAAAAGTTGTTTGAAGTTCTAAATTATTTAAAGTACAAAAACAAACTGGAACAGAAAATAAAAATAAAAAAACTAAACTAAAAAAACAGGCGCCCATGCATGGCCGGCCCAAACAGGTGTACTGCATCTTTTTCCAATGCCCAGAGCGTAATATAGGATGTGCCTACATGGGCCGGCCCAGTTCGCAGATTTTCCTGTTTGAAACGTTTTTTATGACTTATAGGTGACATTGGTGGATAATTTTAGTCAACTTTAAGGGCAATTTGGATGACGTACGGGAGAAGCACTATTTGCTTTATTAGTAGGGGTAAGATAGCACTAGAAGTCCTACAACTTGTCCTCAATGTGATTTTTTAGTCCTACAACTTGCGAATTGACCCTACTCAGTCCCACAACTTGCATCTGATGTGCAAGTTTGGTCCACAGCCAATCAAAGCTTGCCAACTGGCACCAGCTGGACCGAGCGGGCCAGCTCGTGTCTTTTTGCAAATACCCCCTGCAGTATCACTAAATTAACCTGCAGTACAACAAACTAGAAGGAATTTTTGCAAGAAATACACGTAGCAGGCTGTCAAATAAGAATTATGTAGGTGCAAAGCAACAATTGATGAATCCAAAAGAGAGCTCTATAATTAACACATTAACTTAGTGATTGCTGACTCAAATATCAATTATTGGTGTGAACAGCAAGACAAAAATTTTAAAACACAAACTAAACATTAGAATTGTTTTGAATCCAAATTCTATAAGAGAAAGCTGAAGTTGTACTACCTTGTTGTTAACTACCTAGCCATATTATCCTAATAACTCACTAGGCTATGATTGCACAGTATGGATAATATGAAGCAAGCAAGGCTTTAGCAGAGACACCATCCCTCCCACATGCTAACACGCACTTCATCCAATTTTGAACATACGCAGTCACTGTATATTTCTCACTCTCAAACTGTTAAGTCACTGAACATATGCAGTCACTAAACATGATGTATGAAAGCAAGTTTGGAGTACAATTTTGTACAGGTGGAATTACTCCAGTTTGGAGTACTCCAAAAATTATGAAAGTTTGGACTACAATGTCCAAGTTACTAGCGACATGCATTATGATGCTTGTTCGAGAGAAGAAAAAAATGAAGCAAAGTGCTTGTTCTTACCGTGCAGTTCATTACGCCATCAACCAACACTGTCAAATGTGCAGTTCATTACGCCATCAACCAACACTGTCAAATGTCTGGCGTGTGGTAATATCATAAACCAGGAGAGCTCCAACGGCCCCTCTGTAGTAGGCAGATGTAACTGCTCTGAAACGTTCTTGCCCTGCTGTGTCCCATATCTGAGCTTTAATTTCCTTTTCATCACTGATATAAGAAATAGTTCTACACCTGATTATACACGATAAGAAACTGCTGTCCTGTTCTTCTTCCCTATGCAGAATGACCCGAATCAGTTCAAAACTAAATGTCAGCCGATCACTGTACAAGCCTAAGCATCATTTACCTATGCAGAATGACCTTTTCTTTCTTTTCCCTAGTTCAAATTCCCTCCACCTTTCACATGCAAAGCCACACATACTGACCATCAGTTAAGCCTTTCCAGTTAACTGTCTACTGTCGACAGGTAAAATTCAGTTAAAATATCACCAGCCTGTTAAAATTCAGTTAAACTATCAACAATTTCATTTAACTGTCTACTGTCGACAAGTAAAATTCAGTTAAAATTTCAGGTTTTAGGTTTCAGTTAAAATTTGGTGTACACCAAATTCTTAGCACTACTCCTCCACTAAATTTAGTTGTTGTCTACTCCGCGGCCTCCTCCCGCCTCTGCTCGGTCGTCTCTGCTTCGACCCCGACTGGTGTCGGCGGCGACGTCGAGTCGTTGGGCGGCGGCCTGACGGCATCGACGAGGTCGGAGAAGGAGAGTTCGCGGTCAGCGCTGCCCAGCATCTCCTCCTGGCTCCTGGTGATCCAGTGGGCCCACGCCGCCGACAGCGGCTTGCCACCGGGAAGAGCAAGCGCCTCCATGTGGCACCTTACTTGACCGTGCCGTGGCTTGCATGTCGTGCCTGTCAGGACCCAAGGACTACCAGCGATGAGCAGCTCTGTTTCAAACGTGAAGATTGGCGGGAAGCAACGGAAGCCGTCCATCCAGGATCCGACGCATGACAGACCATCGTACCGATTCGCTTTAAGTGAAGCCTCGGTAGCCGTTGATCTCTGATCGTGCGGTGATAGTAACCTCGAGCGTCACTGTCGCGCTTCCGGCACGATCGCCCTCCTCTTCTTTCTTCTTTTTTCTTTACTTTCCTCTCCTATCTGTAGGCTATATAAAGCCATGATCGAGCTCGTGTAGGGCATCTTTATCTTTCTAGGGTTTCCCCCTTGTGCGCCGCCAGTGCTCCTGGCTGGTTTTGTAATATAATTCGGCCATCGGCCTTAAATCAGTGAGTAAAGAGGCTAGTTCGAGAGTAAATTCCCCTGTTCTTCTTCTCGTGAGTAAGCAGAGCCTGACAATGGTATTCAGAGCAAGTTCATCCTCGGCATAGGCTAGATCTGGTAGAGATGATGCTGGGGGTTGGCCGTGAAAACCCTCCCTCCCTCCCGATCTAGACGGCAGCAACGCCATGGTGGCGGCGATCATTTGGTATAGGTTTGGGTCAGGCTAAGTGGTTGCAAAAGCTCTTGGCTTGCGCAGTAAAATCCCACCACCCTCCCAGATCTGGTGTACTCTGGTGGCGACGGCGGCGGTGCTCGCTGAATAGACCTCGATGACGCCTAGAGGGGGGTGAATAGGCTATTTTAAAACTTATTCGGATTTGGCTTGAACTTAATGCGGAAATAAACTAAGAAGGTACTGTCAAGCACAAATCCTAAATGCACTAGGCACTGCAACGTGTATCAACGACACGATCTACCAAGATGGGCACAATGCAGTTACTACCAAGCACAAGTAAGTTACACAAACTTACTTGAGCTATATCACACGACAAGTAGGTGAACTACACAAGATACTAGATCACACTATATCACACGGTATATCAAGGGCTACAAGTATGTACCTGTGGATATAGAGGGTATGCTAGAATGATTAATCTTGTGCAAGAAATATCCAACACAATATAATGAGCACAAATAATATGCAATGTATGTATGCTCAAATAACACAAGTAAACCACAAGTAAGGAGTTAGGGTTAGGGATAACCAAGGTCACTGAGACAAAGATGTATCCCGATGTTCACTTCCTTGGAGGGAAGCTAGTCACCGTTAGAGAGGTGGATGTTACCACGAAGGCACACCAACGCCACGAAGGCTCACCCTATTCTCCCTTTGAGATAACACCACGAAGGCGTTTCTCAACCACTAGTGGTAAGCCTTTGAGGTGGCTTCCAAACCCTCACAAACTTTTCCGGGGGTAATCACATGAATTGATTCCTCTCCGAAGGACTCCTACCGCCTAGGAGTCTCCAACCTCCAAGAGTAACAAGATCACGGGGAATGCTCAAAACTTGCTCAAATCTCGAATAGCTTGGGTTGAGAGGAGGAGAGGGAGAAGATCTATCTTTTGATTGGAACAACTTTCAAAGGGGCTCACAAATGCTCTTGGGATCTAAGATTTGGAGTGAGCAAATGTGTGTGAGGTAGAAGTGTGTTCTTATGAGGATAAGGCTGTGTTTTGGCCACCCTCTCACGAAGTGGGAGGGGGGTATTTATAGTGTGGAGAGAAAAAGAGCCGTTGGGGGTACTTTTAAGTCACACAGGGTCCGGACGTCCGTCAGTTGTCGGAAGTCCGGGCGTCCGTGAGGGGCCGGACGTCCGACAGGGGTCGGACGTCCGAGACCTGTAGGCATGACTGGAGCTCTTCTGAATTCATCAGCGGCCGGACGTCCGACAGGGGTCGGACGTCCGAGGCCTGTAGATGCGTCTGAACATATTTAAATACATCAGTATACGGACGTCCGGAGTGGCCTGGAAGTCCGTGTTATACAACACAATTTCTTCTGGTGGTGGCTTCCGGATTTCCGACGGGGGTCGGACATCCGGAGCTCGGACGTCCGGAAGAGGCCGGATTTCCGAGATATAGTGCACACAAACTACTGGTGTTGACCTCCGGATTTCCGGAGCTTGGCCGGATGTCCGGCCCTCGGACGTCCGGGGGAGCCGGAAATCCGAGTTATAGAACTCATGTTCTACTGGTGCAGGGCACCGGATTTCCGAGGCTAGTCGGACGTCCGGACCTTGACCGGTCCTCGGACGTCCGGAGGGAGCCAGAAGTACGAGATATATGGCTCTGAGTTTCTCTAGTGCAGTGTTCCGGAAATCCGAAGCTGGTCGGATATCCGGCCCTCGGACGTCCGGAGGGAGCCGGAAGTCCGAGTTATATGACTCTAATTTTCTCTGGTATAGGATTCCGGATTTCCGAAGCAGTCGGCCATCCGGCCCTCGGACGTCCGGAGGAGGCCGGATGTCCGAGGCACTGGTTCTCTTTTCAGATAATAGCAGAGCAGTGGAGATGTGGTCTGAGCAGAATAGTGGAGATGTAGTTTGAGCAAGTTCATCGCAAAACCCGTGATCCCCTCTTAATAGTGCGGGATCCCTAAAGACTCAAGAATCATAAAAGGGGTATTGATGATCCATACTTGAGTGTATACTGTTATTTGCTGATCATCACTCCGCACAACTAACGTCAAAGGAACTGATACCTTTGAGTTAGCTCTTTCACTTGAGCTTGATGTTGTTGTTCCTTGTTGGCTCAAGTTGAAAGCAAGACATGATGAAGTCTTCAAGTAGCTCTCCCATACACAATGTGGAAAGCCTAGCTTATGTATTCATCTTCATTTGTCCACCATGTGAACATCCACAAGAATCAAGCATGAAGTGCTCAAGAATGCTTATCTTGATCTTGTCCTGTCCACCATGTGAACATCCACAAGACTCAAGCATGTAGTGCTCAAGAATGCTTATCTTGATCTTGTCCTTGTTAGCACGTGAGATTGTCCTTATCAACACATGATCATTGACAATAGTTTCAATGATATATTCGTGCTGATCCACTTAAACTTGCACACCACAATCTTGATGACGATCACCACTTGACGTCATCCTTCATGGGTTGTATGAGATCTTCCTTTTGATGCAAGCCCAATGGAAACACACCTAACCCCCACATAGGAGTCTCACAAAGACCATGGGTTAGTACACAAACATGTAATGGACAATGCTTACCATACCATGGGATCACTTGATCCCTCTCGGTACATCTTATACGCTTTGTGTGTTGATCATATTGATTTACTCTTTGTTTGAGATCTTGATCAACCTAGTGTTTCTATGACCATTCTTTGAATAATGACTTGAATAACATCTTGGTCAACATATAAACTCCTTGAACCCAACCGATGGACTTCAAGAAGCGCCTATGGACAAATCCTATAAATATAACTTAAGGCAACCATTAGTCCATAGGAATTGTCATCAATTACCAAAACCGCATATGGATATATATTATGCTCTATCAATCTCCCCCATTTTGGTAATTGAAGACAACCACTTCAAGAGAGTTTATATAAGGAAATAAGCAGTACACAAAGCGCACACATACAGGGTAATAGTGCATGTGAGCAAGATGTAAATGCTTACGCAATAAAAGCTAAACCCTCTAAACATATCCAAAGTAAACTCTCTAAACTTCTCCCCCATTGGCATCGATTGCCAAAATGGACCAAAATGGACGAAAAGTTTAGAAAGCAAATATAGTAGGTTGTCCTCCAAAAAGTGTGTACTTCTCAGCAAATGAGTGCAGAAAAAAAATACACAAATACAATGATAAGTAGTTGGAGGAAAACAAACTATATTAAGGACCCAAAGATTGCAAAAAGAATCGTATGCCACAAAGACATACAAAGATAGAGGCAAGCAATCAAAAAATCCCAGATGGAACAAACAATCATATGGTCCTTCGAACCACATGAATAAAAGATATTATGATAAAGGCAACATAGTGCTTTATCAAAAACTAGAGAAGCTCCCCATGATTTGTGCATTAATATGAGATTTTTGTATTTGACACAGGTGCACAAAATAGGATCGTTGCTCCCCCAGAATTAATAGAAACACACAACGAGTGCAAGAAGATAGATGAGACAATAGGCATATCAATTGCACAAAACTAATGGTTGAGCAACATGTAAAGGAAGCAACTGAAGAATAAGCTCAACCAAGGTAATGTGTGTGAGTCATGGCAAAGCACTTGAGAAGACTTAAGATAAGGATGAGTATTGCTCATCAACATAGTCTTGATGAATATGAGATACAACGTGCAAGACATATCATTCCCACACACACATACTAGAAAATGAGTTCACAAGCTTACTAATAAACACAATAGGAACCAACGCTTGTGACAACCCATTGTGAAGATAGGAAGTAAGAATCTTGTCAAGAGGAGGGATACTAATTGAGAATGGCAAAACCCTCATCAAGACAAGCATGAGGAAAAATAATCTTCACGGCCAAAGAGTGCACCAAAAATGTAGGAAAATAAGATACGCACTCAAAACAAATCCTTTCACGTTGCCACCAAAACCGAAAAAGGAAATGCAGCGATGGACGTGAAAGAAAAGAGGATATAAATTAGAGATGTAACTTCTCTCATGTGACCAAGATACTAAATAGAAGACAATCATGATGGTATATATATCCACAAAGAAGGATGTACACACAAGATGGTTACAAGAAGGAAGAACACTAGATATCCAAAAGGGGAAGTCATAAATATATCAATGAGATCTTTTGCTTGGAAGCATAGCACATGGCCTAATATTTTCTTATTGTATAATATGAACTGCCAACATACAAACATCAAAGACATCCCAACTAGCAGTAAGACATCATCGTTCGGATGCTTTGAGAAGGCAAACAAGTACTACGAGAACAAATCAAGAGATTCATGCCATGATGCAACCTGGAAAGAAAAGACGGGTTGGGTCCTTTGCAAGAAAAGAATGCATGAAGTGGATACTTGTTACCGAGACAACATTGGATTGATGTAGTAGATAGTTGTTCTTTGATCATCCTAACTTGGCTCCAATAATCACATGGTCTCAACATCTTCCTTATAGGTGAGCCGAGCATCCAATGCATCTCCAGTTGTTCCTGGAACAACAAAAACAAACAAAATGGTGCCCAAACTTATTGGGACCAAAGAGTTAGAAAACCAGCAATACATAGGACAAACTCCACATACATATGTGCATATAGATATGAATTTGAATTTTATGCACACTTTAGCCAATTTATGACAAGGTGGAATTTCCCCTATATATTGTGTCAAAGAAGGAAAGCAAGCAAAAGAAGTTGTATAAAGTAGATATGATATGCATGCTCAAGACTCTTAAGAGTCAACTCAACACAAAGTTGATAGGTCACCAAAAGAAAAGGTATCAAGTGATAATAGGATCCTAAAACAAAAGAACTATCACTTGAAAGATATCAATTAAAAAGATACATCAAGGAATGAGATGTCCATTGACACATGCCAAATAGAAGGCAACAAGAAACCAATTTAAGGAAAACAAACACGAGGTTTCTAGTTTCCAAAAGAGAGCTAGGTTCCAACAAACAAAACCCTCGACAAATTTTCATGATGGCACAAAGCATCATAAAGAGCAAGACTTGCCTCCCATCAACACACACTTGATGGGGATCAAATGATTTTATGATGGGTGAATAAAGAGAGTGTTTTTAAAGGGAATAGGATAGCCCCCCCCAAGGGACGTGCATTATATAGAATTTGCATTGGAATACACAACTCACACGATGGGATCATCACTTTCTCTATATCTATAACCACACTAGACATGTTAAGAATAGATTCATAAGAGGCAAGAAAGACAAACGAAACACAAAATCCAATGTAAAGATGATTATCAATTCCAATCATATGATGGGAATACCAATTGTCAAGGACATGAAGTATTTTTGAAATGATACTCATTGGTAGATCACAAATATATCCAAGATCATCTTTACCCATAAAACGCAAGCAAATGACACTTGTAGAGCTAACATGCCACCTAGGAACAAGATAATTTACAATATCAACACTAAGTGGCAATACGTCAAATGTACACATTTTCTAGGTTTGTAATATGCACATAGCATATTACTCCCCCATAATGTGATAAACCAATAACATTAACAAGTGGCATATTAAAACCAACAAGAGATACTTAATGGACCATATAGAATTTGAATTTCTCATGAGTAAGACATACCACATAGACACTAGATAATCTTGAAGCATCAAAACTAAGTGGTATTCCCCATGTATACACATTTACAGGATTGTGAGGTGTGCAAAGCACATCACTCCCCCACAATGGGATAATCCATTAATCTCTCACAAGAGCCAACAAAGATACAGACAAGATGCAAATAGGCTCAATACAAGACTCACATGTACATGATGTGCACACCAACATACACATACTCGATTACTCAAGATAAGCAAGTTGGAAGCACAACATATACACACGCATGCAAGGTACAAAACCACAACATGCACAGGGACAAGTACCTAACAATGTAAACAGTTTAAGTGTAGGTTACCGTATTGAGGCACATTGGATATAAGATAGAAACTCGATAATCCAAATGACTTGGCTTGAGATAATATGAATGATGAAGACCCCTTAATCCTTCATTATGTATCCAAGTCTCCAATGTCCTCCAAAATCACCTATTGATCAAGTTTGAGCTTGTTGGTCCCCAACTACGTTGGGTCCTAAGAGGTTAATCACAATAGGCTTGGCAACCCAAATGGTTCTTTTCTTGACACCAGTTTGAGTACCAACAAACTTGGCAAACACATTGCCAACCTTATCCTTCCCAAGTGAATAGGTATTATCAATAGCGATTGGGTTGGATAAGTTACCTCTCGTGCAGGACGAAGCGACGTGACCCTTTTCACGACATAAGTAGCAACATCTACCCTTTGTTTTCTTCCCAGTTGATTTCTCACCTTGGGGAGTGTTGTCTTGGGTCTTATTGGGAAGAGGCCTTCCTTCAACTTGTAGTTGAATATGTGATTGAGTTTGTGGCCGCTTCCCTTGTTGCTTGTGACTTTGAGACTTCGTCTTCAGAGGGCAAGATCTAACATGGTGCCCTTTAACTTTGCACTTGAAGCAAATGATTTTGGCCGAGTTCTTGACTTGTTTTAGGCCCTTCTTGTTCTTGTTTGAGTTTACTCCAAACTCATTTTTATCATTTGGAGATGTTTGCTCACACAGGACGGTGTTGAGTGTGGACATCCCTTCATGACACTGTTCCAAGTCTTTCTTCAAAGAAGTGACTTGGGCCTTGAGCTCTTCGATTTCCTCTGCACGGTTAGTATCAATGCAAGTACTAGAGGAAGTGTAAGCTTCAATGTTAGAGCAACAAGGCAGGGAAAGTAATTCATCACACGAGGTAGCAACATTATGAGTAGACGAATTACGAGGACTAGCACATGAAAATATAGTACTTTGACTAGAAGTAGTGCCATTGTCCACATGAGGCTCACTTGATGTTACCTTGGTTATGATAGCCTCATGAGCTAACTTTTGCACACTATGGGATGTTAGAAGATCGGCATGAGTGCTTGTGAGCATTACATGGTTTTCTTCCAACTTCCCATAATTGCTAGTTAGTAAATCAAGTTGGGCACGTAGCTCAACATTCTCCTTCAATGTTGATACTTCAAAAGATATAGGTTTAGATGTAGAAGTATCATCAACAATATGAGAGGAGAAGGTAGCAAATAGAGACTTCTCATGAGAAGATTGAAGCTCCTCATAGATCTTAGAGGTTTTGATGAGCTCTCCCTTGGCATTATTGCATTCAAGGAGAAGGACCTCAAAATCCCTTTTAAGTTTATCATGAGCAACTTCAATCTCTCCTTTTGAAGATCTTAAGTCTCTACATGCTTGATGACTCTTCTCAAGTTCATGTTTAAGTTGTTCACTTTTAGCTTGTTCATGATTAAGTAAATCATTACAATTTTCAAAGTAAGCAAGAACATCTTGGAACCTTTGAAGAGCGTTATTTTTAGCTTTATGAAGAATTTTACTGATCATATAGATATTTTCAGTCAAGTCATCATTATCATCCTCATCGCAAACATCATCGTTATCGCACAGGGAAGATGATACCTCATTATTACCTCTTGCCATGAGGCACATGTGAACTGGAGGAGTTGATGATGATTCTTTTGGTGAATCAGATTCTTCATTAGCCAAAAGTACTTCATATTTCTTGATTTCTCCTAAAGGATTAGTCATAGAGCAACTAGGGAGAAACAAGATATTTTGATCAACAGGACACGAGGAAGCAGACATATCACCACAGGCATTTGTCGAGGAATCTTTAGGTGAAATGCATGACTTATCAGCACAACAATTTATACTATCTGTGGTGCTAGATATGCTCGTGTCCATAGAGGCTACGACATTTTCATCAACATATATTTCTTCACTCACCAAGTCATTACCTTGTGAGATTGAAGATGTTGAGGTGTGCAAGCAATCGGATATGGAAGTAGTGGTGGACTCTTTAGGATTGAAAAGAGTGAATAGCTCATGCACCAACTCCTTCATCATAATACCGTCTTCATCAAGATTGGACCCACCATATATATCTTCAAGTGTAGTCCAAACTTCATGAGCTGACTTGTAAGTCGAGATAGACTTGAACACTTCAGGACTTATGGTTCGATGAATGGCAAGAAAAGCCTCACAATCAAGATACATTTCATTAGTAGATGAAGATGCATCATCCTTCTTGTCGGCAATCCCTACAAGAACAATTCGTAAAGTATTTGGGCCCATGGCCCGAAAGTGATGAAGCATACGAATTCTCCATAGAGTATAATTTGTGCCATCAAAGTCAAAGATGCCATTGTGCACTAATCTCATAGTCGACATCGATACTCTCTAGGTCGTGAAACCTAAATAAAGAGAGACCTAGCTCTGATACCAATTGAAAAGACCTCGATGACGCCTAGAGGGGGGGGTGAATAGGCTATTTTAAAACTTATTCAGATTTGGCTTGAACTTAATGCGGAAATAAACTAAGAGGGTATTGTCAAGCACAAATCCTAAATGCACTAGGCACTGCAACGTGTATCAACGACACGATCTACCAAGATGGGCACAATGCAGTTACTACCAAGCACAAGTAAGTTACACAAACTTACTTGAGCTATATCACACGACAAGTAGGTGAACTACACAAGATACTAGATCACACTATATCACACGGTATATCAAGGGCTACAAGTATGTACGTGTGGATATAGAGGGTATGCTAGAATGATTAATCTTGTGCAAGAAATATCCAACACAGTATAATGAGCACAAATAATATGCAATGTATGTATGCTCAAATAACACAAGTAAACCATAAGTAAGGAGTTAGGGTTAGGGATAACCAAGGTCACTGAGACAAAGATGTATCCCGATGTTCACTTCCTTGGAGGGAAGCTAGTCACCGTTAGAGAGGTGGATGTTACCACGAAGGCACACCAACGCCACGAAGGCTCACCCTATTCTCCCTTTGAGATAACACCACGAAGGCGTTTCTCAACCACTAGTGGTAAGCCTTTGAGGTGGCTTCCAAACCCTCACAAACTTTTCCGGAGGTAATCACACGAATTGATTCCTCTCCGAAGGACTCCAACCGCCTAGGAGTCTCCAACCTCCAAGAGTAACAAGATCACGGGGAATGCTCAAAACTTGCTCAAATCTCGAATAGCTTGGGTTGAGAGGAGGAGAGGGAGAAGATCTATCTTTTGATTGGAACAACTCTCAAAGGGGCTCACAAATGCTCTTGGGATCTAAGATTTGGAGTGAGCAAATGTGTGTGAGGTAGAAGTGTGTTCTTATGAGGATAAGGCTGTGTTTTGGCCACCCTCTCACGAAGTGGGAGGGGGGTATTTATAGTGTGGAGAGAAAAAGAGCCGTTGGGGGTACTTTTAAGTCACACAGGGTCCGGACGTCCGTCAGTTGTCGGAAGTCCGGGCGTCCGTGAGGGGCCGGACGTCCGACAGGGGTCGGACGTCCGAGACCTGTAGGCATGACTGGAGCTCTTCTGAATTCATCAGCGGCCGGACGTCCGACAGGGGTCGGACGTCCGAGGCCTGTAGATGCGTCTGAACATATTTAAATACATCAGTATACGGACGTCCGGAGTGGCCTGGAAGTCCGTGTTATACAACACAATTTCTTCTGGTGGTGGCTTCCGGATTTCCGACGGGGGTCGGACATCCGGAGCTCGGACGTCCGGAGGAGGCCGGATTTCCGAGATATAGTGCACACAAACTAATGGTGTTGACCTCCGGATTTCCGGAGCTTGGCCGGATGTCCGGCCCTCGGACGTCCGAGGGAGCCGGAAATCCGAGTTATAGAACTCATGTTCTACTGGTGCAGGGCACCGGATTTCCGAGGCTAGTCGGACGTTCGTACCTTGACCCGTCCTCGGACGTCCGGAGGGAGCCGGAAGTCCGAGATATATGGCTCTGAGTTTCTCTAGTGCAGTGTTCCGGAAATCCGAAGCTGGTCGGATATCCGGCCCTCGGACGTCCGGAGGGAGCCGGAAGTCCGAGTTATATGACTCTAATTTTCTCTGGTATGGGATTCCGGATTTCCGAAGCAGTCGGTCGTCCGGCTCTCGGACGTCCGGAGGAGGCCGGATGTCCGAGGCACTGGTTCTGTTTTCAGATAATAGCAGAGCAATGGAGATGTGGTCTGAGCAGAATAGTGGAGATGTAGTTTGAGCAAGTTCATCGCAAAACCTGTGATCCCCTCTTAATAGTGCGGGATCCCTAAAGACTCAAGAATCATAAAAGGGGTATTGATGATCCATACTTGAGTGTATACTGTTATTTGCTGATCATCACTCCGCACAACTAACGTCAAAGGAACTGATACCTTTGAGTTAGCTCTTTCACTTGAGCTTGATGTTGTTGTTCCTTGTTGGCTCAAGTTGAAAGCAAGACATGATGAAGTCTTCAAGTATCTCTCCCATACACAATGTGGAAAGACTAGCTTATGTATTCATCTTCATTTGTCCACCATGTGAACATCCACAAGAATCAAGCATGAAGTGCTCAAGAATGCTTATCTTGATCTTGTCCTGTCCACCATGTGAACATCCACAAGACTCAAGCATGTAGTGCTCAAGAATGCTTATCTTGATCTTGTCCTTGTTAGCACATGGGATTGTCCTTATCAACACATGATCATTGACAATAGTTTCAATGATATATTCGTGCTGATCCACTTGAACTTGCACACCACAATCTTGATGACGATCACCACTTGACGTCATCCTTCATGGGTTGTATGAGATCTTCCTTTTGACGCAAGCCCAATGGAAACACACCTAACACCCACATAGGAGTCTCACAAAGACCACGGGTTAGTACACAAACACGTAATGGACAATGCTTACCATACCATGGGATCACTTGATCCCTCTCGGTACATCTTATACGCTTTGTGTGTTGATCATCTTGATTTACTCTTTGTCTGAGATCTTGATCAACCTAGTGTTGTTGGGGAACGTCGCATGGGAAACAAAAATTTCCTATGCGCACGAAGACCTATCATGGTGATGTCCATCTACGAGAGGGGATTTCCGATCTACGTACCCTTGTAGATCGCACAGCAGAAGCGTTAGTGAACGCGGTTGATGTAGTGGAACGTCCTCACGTCCCTCGATCCGCCCCGCGAACCATCCCGCGATCAGTCCCACGATCTAGTACCGAACGGACGGCACCTCCGCGTTCAGCACACGTACAGCTCGACGATGATCTCGGCCTTCTTGATCCAGCAAGAGAGACGGAGAGGTAGAAGATTTCTCCGGCAGCGTGACGGCGCTCCGGAGGTTGGTGATGACCTTGTCTCAGCAGGGCTCCGCCCGAGCTCCGCAGAAACGCGATCTAGAGGAAAAACCGTGGAGGTATGTGGTCGGGCTGCCGTGGAAAAGTCGTCTCAAATCAGCCCTAAAACCCCACTATATATAGGAGGGAGGGAGGGGAGGAGGCAGCCTCAAAACCTAAAGGTTTGGCCGAAATTGGAGGTGGAGGAGTCCTACTCCAATCCTACTTGGAGTAGGATTCCACCTTCCCACTTGGAAACTCTTTCCACCTTGTGTTTTTTCCTTCTCAAACCTTATGGGCCTTAGTGGGAGCTTATTCCAGCCCACTAGGGGCTGGTTTATCTCTTCCCATAGCCCATGAGACCCCTTGGGGCGTGACACCCCTCCTGATGGTCCCCGGCACCCCTCCCGGCACTCCCAGTACACTACCGATGAGCCCGAAACTTTTCCGGTAATGCACGAAAACCTTCCGGTAACCAAATGAGGTCATCCTATATATCAATCTTCGTTTCCGGACCATTCCGGAAACCCTCGTGACGTCCGTGATCTCATCCGGGACTCCGAACAACATTTGGTAACCAACCATACAACTCAAATACGCATAAAACAACGTCGAACCTTAAGTATGCAGACCCTGCGGGTTCGAGAACTATGTAGACATGACCCGAGAGACTCCTCGGTCAATATCCAATAGCGGGACCTGGATGCCCATATTGGATCCTACATATTCTACGAAGATCTTATCGTTTGAACCTCAGTGCCAAGGATTCATATAATCCCGTATGTCATTCCCTTTGTCCTTCGGTATGTTACTTGCCCGAGATTCGATCGTCAGTATCTGTATACCTATTTCAATCTCGTTTACCGGCAAGTCTCTTTACTCGTTCCGTAATACAAGATCCCGCAACTTACACTAAGTCACATTGCTTGCAAGGCTTGTGTGTGATGTTGTATTACCGAGTGGGCCCTGAGAAACCTCTCCGTTTACACGGAGTGACAAATCCCAGTCTTGATCCATACTAACTCAACTAACACCTTCGGAGATACCTGTAGAGCATCTTTATAGTCACCCAGTTACGTTGCGACGTTTGATACACACAAAGCATTCCTCCGGTGTCAGTGAGTTATATGATCTCATGGTCATAGGAATAAATACTTGACACGCAGAAAACAGTAGCAACAAAATGACACGATCAACATGCTACGTCTATTAGTTTGGGTCTAGTCCATCACATGATTCTCCTAATGATGTGATCCCGTTATCAAGTGACAACACTTGCCTATGGTCAGGAAACCTTGACCATCTTTGATCAACGAGCTAGTCAACTAGAGGCTTACTAGGGACAGTGTTTTGTCTATGTATCCACACAAGTATTGTGTTTCCAATCAATACAATTACAGCATGGATAATAAACGATTATCATGAACTAAGAAATATAATAATAACTAATTTATTATTGCCTCTAGGGCATATTTCCAACATTCTCCCACTTGCACTAGAGTCAATAATCTAGTTCACATCACCATGTGATTCCAACGAATCCAACACCCATATAGTTATGGGGTCTGATCACGTCTTGCTCGTGAGAGAGGTTTTAGTCAACGGTTCTGAAACTTTCAGATTCGTGCGTTCTTTACAAATCTTTATGTCATCTTATAGATCCTGCTACTACGTGTTATTCAGAAATGCTCCAAATATCTACTCTACTATACGAATCCGTTTCACTACTCATAGTTATTCGGATTAGTGTCAAATCTTGCATCGACGTAACCCTTTACGACGAACTCTTTAACCACCTCCATAATCGAGAAAAATTCCTTAGTCCATTAGTTACTAAGGATAAATTTTGGACCGCTGCTAGTGATTCAATCATGGATTACTCTCTGTACCTCTCAACATACTTTGAGTCAAGGCACACATCAGGTGCGGTACACAGCATGGCATACTTTAGATTCTACGGCTAAGGCATAGAAGACGACTTTCGTCTATTCTCTTTATTCTGCCGGGATCGGGTTTTGAGTCTTACTCAAATTCACACCTCACAACGCAACCAAGAACTTCTTCTTTGCTGATCTATTTTGAACTCCTTTAAAAACTTGTCAAGGCATGCATCTTGTTGAAACTTCCATTAAGCGCTTTCGATCTATCTCCATAGATCTTTGATGCTCAACGTTCAAGTAGCTCAATCCAGGTATTCCTTTGAAAACTCCTTTCAAACAACCTTGTATGCTTTACAGAAATTCTACATTACTTCTGATCCACAATATGTCAACCACATATACTTATCAGAAATTCTATAGTGCTCCCACTCACTTCTTTGGAAATACAAGTTTCTCATAAACCTTGTACAAACCCAAAATCTTTGATCATCTCATCAAAGTGTATATTCCAACTCCGAGATGCTTGCACCAGTCCATTGAAGGATCACTGGAGCTTGCATACTTGCTAGTATCTTTAGGATCGACAAAACCTCATGGTTGTATCTCATACAGTGTTTGCTCAAGGAAACCGTCGAGGAAACAATGTTTTGACATCCTACGTGCAATATTTCATAAATAATGCAGCAACTACTAACATAATTCTAACAGACTTTTAGCATCGCTACGAGTGAGAAAGTCTCATCATAGTCAACTGTTTGATCTTGTCGAAAACATCTTTGCGACAAGTCGAGCTTTTCTTAATAGTGACTTATCACCATCATCGTCTGTCTTCCTTTAAAGATCCATCTTTACTCAATGGTCCTATGACCATCAAGTTGTTCTTCCAAAGTCTACACTTTGTTTTCACACATGGATCCTCTCTCGGATTTCATGGCTTCCAGCCATTTTTCGGAATCTGGGCCCACCATCACTTTCTCCATAACTCGTAGGTTCACTGTTGCTCAACAACATGACCTCCAAGACAGGGTTACCGTACTACTCTGCAGCAGTACGCGACCTTGTCGACCTATGAGGTTTGTAGTAACTTGATTCGAAGCTCAATGATCACCATCATCAGCTTCCACTTCAATTGGTGTAGGCGCCACACGAACAACTTCCTGCGCCCTGCTACACACTGGTTGAAGTGATGGTTCAATAACCTCATCAAGTTCTACTACCCTCCCACTCAATTCTTTTGAGAGAAACCTTTCCTCGAGAAAGGATCCGTTTCTAGAAACAAACACTTTGCTTTCGGATCTGAGATAGGAGATGTACCCAACTGTTTTGGATATCCTATGAAGATTCATTTATCCACTTTGGGTTCGAGCTTATCATACTGAAACTTTTTCACATAAGTGTTGAAGCCCCAAACTTTCAAGAAACGACAGTTTAGATTTCTCTAAACCTCAGTCTATACTGTGTCATCTCAACGGAAATACGCGGTGCCCTATTTAAAGTGAGTGCGGTTGTCTCTAATGCATAACCCATAAACGATAGTGGTAATTCGATAAGAGACATCATAGTATGCACCATACCAAATAGTGCATGGCTATGACGTTCAGACATATCATCACACTATGATGTTCCAGGTGGCATGAACTGCGAAACAATTTCCACATTGTCTTAACTGTGTACCAAAACTCGTAACTCAGATATTCATTTCCATGATCATATCGTAGACAGTTTATCCTCTTGTCACGACGAACCTCACTCTGAAACGGAATTGAACTTTTCAACATTTCAGACTTGTGATTCATTAAGTAAATACTCCTGTATCTACTCAAATCGTCAGTGAAGTAAGAACATAATGATATCCACTGCGTGCCTCAGCACCCATTGGACTGCATACATCAGAATGTATCACTTCCAACAAGTTACTATCTTATTTCATCTCAATGAAAACAAGGCCTTGCTCATGTGGTATGATTTGCATGTCACTAGTGATTCGAAATCAGGTGAGTACAAAGATCCATCAGCATGGAGCCTCTTTATGCAATTTATACTAACATGACTCAAGCGGCAGTGCCACAAGTAAGTGGTACTATCATCATCAACTCGTATCTTTTGGCACTAATATCATGAACATGTGTAACACTACGATCGAGATTCAATAAACCATTGAAGGTGATTATTCAAGAAAATAGAGTAACCATTATTCTCTTTAAATGAATAATCGTATTGCAATAAACACAATCCAATCATGTTCATGCTTAACGCAAGCACAAAATAACAATTATTTAGGTTTAACACCAATCCCGATGGTAGAGGGAGCGTGCGACATTTGATCATATCAACCTTGGAAACACTTCCAACACGTATCGTCACCTCGCCTTTAGCTAGTCTCCGTTTATGTCGTAGCTTACATTCCGTGTTACTAATCACTTAGCAACCGAACCGGTATCCAATACCCTCATGCTACTAGGAGTACTAGTAAAGTACACATCAACATCATGTATATCAAATACACTTTTTTCGACTTTTGCCAGCCTTCTTATCTACCAAGTATCTAGAGTTGCTCCGCCTCAGTGACTGTTCCCCTCATTACAGAAGCACTTAGTCTCGGGTTTGGGTTTGATCTTGGGTCTCTTCATTAGTGCAGCAACTGTTTTGCCGTTTCACGAAGTATCCCTTCTAGCCCTTGCCTTTCTTGAAACTTAGTGGTTTTACAAACCATCAACTATTGATGCTCCTTCTTTATTTCTACTTTCGCAGTGTCAAACATCACGAATCGCTCAAGGATCATTGTATCTATCCTTGATATGTTATAGTTCATCACGAAGCTCTCACAGCTTGGTGGCAGTGACTTTGGAGAACCATCACCATCTCATATGGAAGATTAACTCCCACTTGATTCAAGTGATTGTCGTACTCAGACAATCTGAGCACACGCTCAACGATTGAGCTTTTCTCCTTTACTTTGTGGACAAAGAATCTTGTCGGAGGTCTCGTACCTCTTAACAAGGGCACAAGCATGAAATCACAATTTCATCTCTTTAGAACATCACTTATGTTCCGTGACGTTTTACAACGTTTTCGGCCCCTTGCTTCTAAGCCATTAAGTATTTTTGTACTGAACTATCGTGTAGTCATCAGAAACGTGTATGTCGGATGTTCTCAGCATCCACAGACGACGCTCGAGGTGCAGCACACCGAGTGGTGCATTAAGGACATAAGCCTTCTGTGCAGCAACGAGGACAATCCTCGGTTTTACAGACTCAGTCTGCAAAGTTTTCTACTATCAACTTTCAACTAAATTTTCTCTAGGAACATATAAAAACAGTAGAGCTATAGCGCAAGCTACATCGTAATTCGCAAAGACCATTAGACTATGTTCCTGACAATTAGTTCAATTAATCATATTACTTAAGAACTCCCACTCAAAAAGTACATCTCTCTAGTCATTTGAGTGGTACATGATCCAAATCCACTATCTCAAGTCCGATCATCACGTGAGTCGAGAATAGTTTCAGTGGTAAGCATCTCTATGCTAATCATATCAACTATACGATTCATGCTCGACCTTTCGGTCTCATGTGTTCTGAGGCCATGTCTGCACATGCTAGGCTCGTCAAGCTTAACCCGAGTGTTCCGCGTGCGCAACTGTTTTGCACCCGTTGTATGTGAACGTTGAGTCTATCACACCCGATCATCACGTGGTGTCTCGAAACGACGAACTGTAGCAACGGTGCACAGTCGGGGAGAACACAATTTCGTCTTGAAATTTTAGTGAGAGATCACCTCATAATGCTACCGTCGTTCTAAGCAAAATAAGGTGCATAAAAGGATTAACATCACATGCAATTCATAAGTGACATGATATGGCCATCATCACGTGCTTCTTGATCTCCATCACCAAAGCACCGGCACGATCTTCTTGTCACCGGCGCCACACCATGATCTCCATCAACGCGTCGCCATCGGGGTTGTCGTGCTACTCATGCTATTACTACTAAAGCTACGTCCTAGCAAAATAGTAAACGCATCTGCAAGCACAAACGTTAGTTATAAAGACAACCCTATGGCTCCTGCCGGTTGCCGTACCATCGACGTGCAAGTCGATATTAACTATTACAACATGATCATCTCATACATCCAATATATCACATCACATCGTTGGCCATATCACATCACAAGCATACCCTGCAAAAACAAGTTAGACGTCCTCTAATTTTGTTGTTGCATGTTTTACGTGGTGACCATGGGTATCTAGTAGGATCGCATCTTACTTACGCAAACACCACAACGGAGATATATGAATTGCTATTTAACCTCATCCAAGGACCTCCTCGGTCAATTCCGATTCAACTAAAGTTGGAGAAACCGACACTTGCCAGTCATCTTTGAGCAACGGAGTTACTCGTAACGATGAAACCAGTCTCTCGTAAGCGTACGAGTAATGTCGGTCCAAGCCGCTTCAATCCAACAATACCGCGGAATCAAGAAAAGACTAAGGAGGGAAGCAAAACGCACATCACCGCCCACAAAAACCTTTGTGTTCTACTCGAGAAGACATCTACGCATGAACCTAGCTCATGATGCCACTGTTGGGGAACGTCGCATGGGAAACAAAAATTTCCTATGCGCACGAAGACCTATCATGGTGATGTCCATCTACGAGAGGGGATTTCCGATCTACGTACCCTTGTAGATCGCACAGCAGAAGCATTAGTGAACGCGGTTGATGTAGTGGAACGTCCTCACGTCCCTCGATCCGCCCCGCGAACCATCCCGCGATCAGTCCCACGATCTAGTACCGAACGGACGGCACCTCCGCGTTCAGCACACGTACAGCTCGACGATGATCTCGGCCTTCTTGATCCAGCAAGAGAGACGGAGAGGTAGAAGAGTTCTCCGGCAGCGTGACGACGCTCCGGAGGTTGGTGATGACCTTGTCTCAGCAGGGCTCCGCCCGAGCTCCGCAGAAACGCGATCTAGAGGAAAAACCGTGGAGGTATGTGGTCGGGCTGCCGTGGAAAAGTCGTCTCAAATCAGCCCTAAAAACCCACTATATATAGGAGGGAGGGAGGGGAGGAGGCAGCCTCAAAACCTAAAGGTTTGGCCGAAATTGGAGGTGGAGGAGTCCTACTCCAATCCTACTTGGAGTAGGATTCCACCTTCCCACTTGGAAACTCTTTCCACCTTGTGTTTTTTCCTTCTCAAACCTTATGGGCCTTAGTGGGAGCTTATTCCAGCCCACTAGGGGCTGGTTTATCTCTTCCCATAGCCCATGAGACCCCTTGGGGCGTGACACCCCTCCTGATGGTCCCCGGCACCCCTCCCGGCACTCCCAGTACACTACCGATGAGCCCGAAACTTTTCCGGTAATGCACGAAAACCTTCCGGTAACCAAATGAGGTCATCCTATATATCAATCTTCGTTTCCGGACCATTCTGGAAACCCTCGTGACGTCCGTGATCTCATCCGGGACTCCGAACAACATTCGGTAACCAACCATACAACTCAAATACGCATAAAACAACGTCGAACCTTAAGTGTGCAGACCCTGCGGGTTCGAGAACTATGTAGACATGACCCGAGAGACTCCTCGGTCAATATCCAATAGCGGGACCTGGATGCCCATATTGGATCCTACATATTCTACGAAGATCTTATCGTTTGAACCTCAGTGCCAAGGATTCATATAATCCCGTATGTCATTCCCTTTGTCCTTCGGTATGTTACTTGCCCGAGATTCGATCGTCAGTATCTGTATACCTATTTCAATCTCGTTTACCGGCAAGTCTCTTTACTCGTTCCGTAATACAAGATCCCGCAACTTACACTAAGTCACATTGCTTGCAAGGCTTGTGTGTGATGTTGTATTACCGAGTGGGCCCTGAGAAACCTCTCCGTTTACACGGAGTGACAAATCCCAGTCTTGATCCATACTAACTCAACTAACACCTTCGGAGATACCTGTAGAGCATCTTTATAGTCACCCAGTTACGTTGCGACGTTTGATACACACAAAGCATTCCTCCAGTGTCAGTGAGTTATATGATCTCATGGTCATAGGAATAAATACTTGACACGCAGAAAACAGTAGCAACAAAATGACACGATCAACATGCTACGTCTATTAGTTTGGGTCTAGTCCATCACATGATTCTCCTAATGATGTGATCCCATTATCAAGTGACAACACTTGCCTATGGTCAGGAAACCTTGACCATCTTTGATCAACGAGCTAGTCAACTAGAGGCTTACTAGGGACAGTGTTTTGTCTATGTATCCACACAAGTATTGTGTTTCCAATCAATACAATTACAGCATGGATAATAAACGATTATCATGAACTAAGAAATATAATAATAACTAATTTATTATTGCCTCTAGGGCATATTTCCAACAAGTGTTTCTATGACCATTCTTTGAATAATGACTTGAATAACATCTTGGTCAACATATAAACTCCTTGAACCCAACCGATGGACTTCAAGAAGCGCCTATGGACAAATCCTATAAATATAACTTAAGGCAACCATTAGTCCATAGGAATTGTCATCAATTACCAAAACCACATATGGAGATATATTATGCTCTATCACTCGTGACGGTAGAATTAACATCACCAAGCTCGGGCTGCAGCAATGGTTGTAGTTAAATACCTCTCGGGGTCTGTTCATCATCACAGAGGTAACTGCACCTCCCTGTCAAAACCCTCTCTAGCTGTGTCATGGCTAAGATGGTGGGCCCTACAGACTCAGCTTCCACAGATCCGCTTGAATTCTCCTCTCTCCAACTTGATGTTCAACTGCTTCAGAGAAACAGAGAGCAAGATAAACAGGAATTTGAGGAATTCAGAGATCTAGTGCATGAAAATTTTCAATCTTTGCACAAAACTTTGGGTGATTTACAGGGTTCTTTGGCCACCTTCATGTCTGGTTTTCCAAAACCTAGAGAAGTGCAACACAACCCCCCAGAAGTTCCCCAAGCTAGCACAATTGCTCATTCACCTCTCGGCACTGTGAACAAGTTCTTGGATGCACATACCTCCCCTGCCACTGTGGGATCTGCCACATTAGTGGACAAAGCTTCTGGAAAAGAACTGAACTTGGATGGTACACTTAAGATGCCTTACAGACATCCTCACTTTGTGGATAACAAGCAACCACAGGTGGAGATCAAAAACCAAGCTGCTACTCAACAAGTGGGACTGGGCCAGCAGGTGATCAATGTGGAACAAGACCAAGGTGATGCCCAAAATGCACACTTGGACAGGAGATTTGGCATGGCCAATAGAGAGTGGCTTCAGGATAACAGAAGAGTGTACACTCTGGTGAAGCCTGGTAAGTACAATATCCCAGAGTTTGATGGTCCTAATACTGACTCTTGGATCCAAACTATTGAGATGTACTTTGAAGCAGCAAGAACTCCCCTGGAACAGAAAACTGAAATTGTTGTCACCTATCTAACAGGGCCTGCCATTGAATGGTGGAGAGGAACTGGAATCACAGCAAACACCCTGCACTGGTATAGGTTCTGTAGACTGTTGGGTGATAGATTTTCTGAATCCTCAGTGTGTGACAATGTCAGAACATTCCATGTCGTGAATCAAAATGGAACTATCAATGATTATGTACTGAAATTTGAACAGTCAATGAACTTGATCAGAAGGGATAATCCTGCATTACCTCCTGATTATTTCAAGGCAAGTTTCATTGCTCGCCTTGCTGACAACATCCAACATCATGTGCAATGCCATGAACCTCCTGACCTACACAAAGCTATCTGGTTAGCCAGAAGAATGGATCAAGCACAACCTGTTAAAAGGCCTCCTCCAACTTTTCTGAACCAAACAATGAAAAGACAGATTCAATTTGACCTTGGTAAGGTACCTACCAACTCCAATGCTGCTGTGATTCAATAGGCAAAACTGAAAGGCATCTGCTACAAGTGCAAGGACACATGGTTTCCTGGTGACAAGAAGGTTTGTAAACTGGCAAACCAAGTACAAATCCAAGCTCTGCAGGAGTGTTACCCTGATGATGCAGAACTGGTATACTACACTGCTGAGAGTGATGAAGCAGAAACACCTCCCCTTGTTGATCAAGATGATCTCCCTCTTCACATTTCCATGCATGCTCTGATGGGAATTACAACTACTAGGAAACTCAGCTACAGCACTTATTGATAGTGGCAGTACTGCAACCTTCCTCACTCCAACCTTAGCTAAGAAAGCTAAATGTCCTCTCACTCCCACTAAGAAGAAACAAGTAATTGTGGCAAATGGAGATACCCTGTGGTCAGAGTTTATTGCATTAAACTGCCCCTTTTCCTTACAAGGCACAGGCTTTTCCACTGACTTCAGAGTTTTACAGTTGCAAGGTTATGATGTTATACTGGGTGCTGATTGGATGGCCTCATACAACCCTATTGAACTAGACTTTGATGAAATGCATGTGAAGGTCACCTTACCTGATGGAGAAAAGAAAATATTCGAAGATGAGAGTTTACCTACTGTTCCTGTTCAAGAACTTTCTCTCAAAGAAGCAATGCCTGAGCAGCCTGTCTGTGGTTCTGTCTTAATACTAAACAGGATCATTGTGCAAGACCCTGGGGATCAAATTGTGCCTGAGCCAGTACAGAAAATCCTGGAGGATTACTCCCCTGTTTTTAGCACCCCTACTTCCTTACCTCCAAAGAGAGCTATAGACCATGTGATTACATTCACACCACAAGCTAAAGTGATTAATCAGAGGCCTTATAGACTGCCACATCACCAAAAAGATGCAATGGAAAGTATAGTGCAAGACATGATCAAGTCTAAGGTAATAAGAGACAGCAATAGCCCTTATTCCTCACCAGCTCTCTTAGTAAAGAAGAAGGACATGACATGGAGATTGGTTAATGACTTCAGAAAAGTTAATGAGCAAACAGTAAAGAACAAATATCCAATCCCAGTTATTGAAGATCTCTTGGACGAACTAAAGGGAGCAACAGTGTTCTCTAAGTTAGACCTAAGAAGTGGCTATCACCACATAAGAATGAAGGAGGAAGACATTGAAAAGACTGCTTTCAGTACACACTGTGGGCACTATGAATACTTGGTGATGCCCTTTGGCTTAACAAATGCTCCTGCAACATTTCATCTCCTCATGAACACCATCCTAGCTCCTTATTTAAGAAAGTTTGTCCTGGTCTTCTTTGATGATATTCTCATCTACAGCAAAAATATGAACGAACATTTGCAGCACTTACAACTGGTCTTAGAAGCTTTAAAATCTAATCAACTGTTTGCAAAATTGAGCAAGTGCTCCTTTGCTCAACCAAAGGTGGAGTATCTTGGACATGTCATCAAAGGTGATGGAGTTTCTACTGAACCTACTAAAACTGAAGCAATCACACACTGGCCAACACCTGAAAATGTCACTCAATTGAGAAGCTTTTTGGGACTAACTGGTTACTACAGAAGATTTATCCAGCATTATGGGCTGCAAGCCTCTGTTTCACTCCCTGAAGAAGGACAATTTCATCTGGGGGTCTGAGCAAATGAATGCTTTTAATACATTAAAACACAAGATGATCCAAGCTCCAGTATTAGCCTTACCAGATTTTTCTCAGCCTTTCATACTAGAAACAGATGCATGTGCTTATGGGATTGGTGTTGTCCTAATGCAGGAAGGTAGACCCCTTTCCTACTTCAGCAAAACCATTGGACCAAAGGTTGCTGCTATGTCCACTTATGACAAGGAGGCACTAGCAATAATTGAAGCTCTTAAACATTGGAAACACTATTTTGCTGCTTCTGCCCTGGTGATAAGAACTGATCAGCGGAGCTTGAGATATATACAAGAGCAAAAGTTAACAGAAGGAATCCAGCACAAACTATTGATCAAGTTGTTAGGGTACACCTTCAGAATTGAGTACAAGCAAGGAAAGAACAACAAAGTTGCTGATGCCTTATCTAGAGTCAAATACAGATTGCAAGCACTTATTGCAAGTCAAGCTCAACCAGTCTGGTTAACTGAAGTGGTTCAGAGTTATGTCAATGATCAAAGATGCAAGGATCTTCTGTCACAACTGGCAATATCTGACAGTGTTGTCCCTAACTATTCCCTCAAGCAAGGATTGTTGAGATACAAAAACAGAATTGTCATTGGATTAAACACTGACCTGAGAACTAAAGTGGTATCTGCCTTACACAACTCTGAACTGGGTGGCCACTCTGGACACAGAGCTACATACCAGAGAATGAAGCTTCTTTTCCACTGGCCTGGCATGAAAAAGTTTATTGTGGACTTCATCAAACAGTGCCCTACCTGCCAGATTAACAAGCCAGAACATTGCAAATATCCTGGTCTGTTGCAGCCTCTCCTAGTCCCTGACTTTGCTTGGTGCCACATTAGCATGGATTTTGTGGAAGGCCACCCCATTTCACAAGCAAAGGACATGATCCTGGTAGTGGTGGACAGGTTCACTAAATATAGCCATTTCATTGCCCTGAAACACCCCATTACTGTCACTACTGTTGCAAAAGCATTCACTGAACATATCTTCAAACTACATGGACTCCCTTCAGTTATTGTTACTGACAGAGACAGGATATTCACAAGTCACCTGTGGCAGGAATTGTTCAAGAAGCTGGGCATTAAACTCCACATGAGCACATCCTATCATCCTCAGTCTGATGGGCAGACAGAAAGAGTCAATCAATGCTTGGAGAACTACTTGAGATGTATGGCTTTCTTACAACCACAGAAATGGCTCCAGTGGCTCCCTCTAGCTGAGTGGTGGTACAACACTAGTTATCACTCCTCACTACAGCTCACTCCTTTCCAAGCCCTGTACAACAGACCACCAAATATGTTGTCTGAAGCTGCTCTATTGTGACAGCCCGATGCCGACGCCAGAAGATTCCCCCTTCTTTTCGTTTTCGTCGTGTGTCTATTTTCTTTTGTCGCATCATCATCGCATCTTTCGCATTGTGATGTTGCTCTTTTCGGTCAATTATGTTGTTCTATCCAGATCATGGTGTTCCCTTGTTCTATTTAGTGGTTTGTTATGTATATTGTCTATTTCTTCCATCTTATCGAATTTTTTTGTCCCCTTTTCCTACCGAAGTGCTGCCGAAATTTTCTGTCAATTCTTGCTTCTTTCTCATATCATTCCTCATCGCCTTGCAACTTTCAAGGATCACTGGTTTCACTCGTTTGTCAAAGAAGCGACTAAGTTTTTACCTCTTGTTCTTTCTCATCCTCTCCCCCTTTCATTCTTGGATCTCGGGGCGAGATCCTCTTGTAGTGTAGGAGAGTTGTGACAGCCGATGCCGACGTCCAGAAGATTCCCCCTTCTTTCCGTTTTCATCGTGTGTCTATTTTCTTTTGTCGCATCATCATCGCATCTTTCGCATCATCTGCATTGCATCGGCATCTCCATTGCCGCCAATTTTCAAAGCTTGCATCCGTTGTTAGTTGCCAGTTCTCGTCGTTGTCCGTTCTGAGCCCGACCTCACTCACGCGCGCCCGCGGCATCGTCGAAAACCTGTTTTAGAAGTGTGCGTTAAAGTTTCTCTGATCGAGATGAAACTTGGCATGCGGTCTTAATTTGTTTTAGTTAAACCGTGTGTCGAATTTCGTCGCGATCGGAGTTCGTCTGGTACCCGAACGGTCGTCCGTAGCGGCACCGTCTTCGGTCTACCGTCGAACGTCTGTGAGTGTTTTAAAAATCGTTGCCGCGCCACCCGTTCTCCCTCTCGTCTCCGGATATCCCCTCTACACGGCCGCGTACCCATACCCGCGTTCGAAATCGTCCAAATCCGACCGCACGGTTGGATCCGGAACGAAATTCCGGCTAACCTAGCCCCCTCATTTGTTATAAATAGACCTCCCCACTTATTTAGAGAGCAAACCCTAGGCCTACCTCGTTTCCCGTGCCAAAACCTAACCCTAGCGCAGCCAAACCCCCCTCCTCTATCCTCCCTGGCGCCGCCGGCCCGCGGAGCCCATCGCAGGCCCGTCCCGGGCCCGAGCCGCCGCCGCCCGATCTGCCCGAGCTCCCTGCCTCCCGAGCTCCTCTCCAGCCCCGCCGCCTGCAGGTCGCCGCCGCCAACCCGGCTAGCCGCCGGCCTCCTCCCGATCTCCAGCCCCTTCGCCGGCGGTGCCCCAGCCCGGTCGCGCCGCCCCGTCCCCAGCGCCTCGCCGGAGGGCAGCAGCTGTGCCCGGGAGCAGCTCCTCCGCTACCGCCTTTTTGCTTCCCCGTCGGTGCCTCCCTACAAGTCGTGCATTGCCGCGCCAGGGCCCGCCGTGCCTCGCGCCGGAGCGCCGCCGCCTCGGCCCCCCTTGGTCGCCTGAAGCCTCGCCGGGCGGGCTCTTGTCGCCGCCGTCCGCTGGAGGCCCCGCCGCCGCCAGGTTCGTGCCCTCGGGCACGACGAGGGAGTCTGTCCCAGCGCCTCCAACCCCCCCCCCTCGGCTGGGCCCCGAGCCGGCCCAGTCCGCTGCCGCAACGCCTCCCCAGGCCCAGCCTCGAGCCGGCCTGCTCCACCAGGCGCCCCCAGGCCCAGGCGCTCGGCCGCCCCCGCCGGCCCAAGCCTCCACCGGCTTAAGGTGAGGCTGGCCTATCCCCCGCCCTGCATTTTTTTGTATATCTTGCGCCCCTGTCGGCCCATTAGATATTTAGGTAGTTTTAGGAATTTATAAATTCCAGAAATTAGATGAATATTAGATCACCCGTAGATTATTATCCGTAAGTCGGATCACGATGAGTTGTATATGGTTTTGGTGTAGAATTTCGCGTACAATCCGAATTTATAACTTGCATAATTGTTTGACGTCGTTTAGCGTGTCGAATGGCTAGGATTGTGTGCTGCCTATAATGTTTTTGCCCGTAGTTTATTTTTCCGCGCGTGTTCGAATTGCTCGAATGCCGTATTAGAAATGTCCATGTTTTAGGGGCTATTTTTCCATGTATTTTAGAGCAGTCATTTGTATTTTTGCGTATAGGGATTTGCGGTAGTTTATTTTTTCCGTGTTTAGGATTATTTCTCACATTTATGTGTGGAAATATTGTTGTGTTGCAACCCCACATATTTTATATGTTTCCGGGGTAGAAAAATCCCATGGATTTTTCTGTGCAATCAGATTTAGCTTTCGAGTAAGTTAGTTCGCGAGATATTTTGCTATGATGCCCTTTTGTTTAATTCGTAGGATTTATTTCGGGCTCCGTTTGATTAAGTTGTCAACTAGGGAGTTGTTCTTGGGTGTTTATACTAGCCCCTGGTATTTTTGGTTGCAATAGAAATGCATGTTTAGGTGTGGTTTGATAGCCCTCAAGTTGCTAGAAATAGTGCTGATTTGGAGGAGCTGAAATATTTCTAAGTCTAGAATCTGTTATTATTTTGTTGCTGTTTTGTCTTGCTCCTATCTTGTGATCTGTAGCTCTTTTGAGGTTGGTCCACTGGAGTTAGTTGTACCCCTTGTGTTTCTCTAGCATGCTGTAAATTTTCATGTCATTTGGAGTCCTGTAGCTATAGGTTTTGCTGCTGTCAATATTGCTTCAGATCGAAAACTGCACTTTCATGAGGTGTAATTTTCACTAAGTCTGAAATAGTGAGTGGGATGCCTTTTTGTGACTTCTTTCCCTAGTAATCCATGACGCCATGCTATTTGTTGTTAGTTGTTTGTAGTAGTGCTTCTTGCCCTCTTCCGTGCCATGCCTTGCTTGAGCATATCGGAGTCGTGTAGCCCGTAGTTGTGGGGTGTAGAAAATGCTATGTGGCTGATTTTGGCAGCTTGTAGCCGTTTCTTGTTTTGCTCGTAGTTGTTGAACCGTAGCTCCGATTTGATCGTGTCCTACATGAAACTTGCTTAGAATCTCATGTAATTTCATTTTCTCTTGCTGTTTGTATGTTTAGAAGTGCTCGTGACCGCCGTTGCACACATATTGCATTCATGCCATCATATCTTGCGGTGCTTGTATCTTTTGATCCGTAGCTCCGTTAGAGATGATCTCTATGTGTAGTTTGCTTGAAGTGACGTGTAGAATCATGTGAACCTATTTGTTTTGCTGTTTAACAACTAATTAAATGTGTTAGATCAGATCTGGACAGAATTGTTAATTAACATGTGAGGTCGTTTCGGAGATGCTATATGTCATTTCCGACCTCATTTAAAATGCCTAGATAGGTAGTTTAATTACGCTTCACCTCTTGCCATGTTTAACCACATTTAATATTGTCGTGTATCTAATCGGGATATAACTAAATAATTGACGTGGAGTTTCGTCAATATGCAACTCGTTGCATATTGAACTTCACTTAATGTGTAGTGTTTGATTGGGTGAATTGTCTTGCCGTGACTTGTTTGCATTCAGCCTGTCCATGCATCATATGTGTTGTGAATCGTGTGCTGAATCCCGTGTGTTGATGCTTGTTTCCGGTTTTCCCCGTCTCGATAGAGTTCCGCAAGCGTGTCGGATGTGAGGACCCGTTCGACTACGTCGGTTCGTCTGCTTCACGGAGGCATTCTTCTTCCAAGCGGGATCTCAGGCAAGATGATCATTTCCCCAGATACCATTACTATCATTGCCATGCTAGTTTTACCGTTGCTACCGTTTATGTCTCGTTGCCTACCACATGTTAAATATTAGCCTCTCAACAATGCCATGAAACCTTCAACCTGTTCATCCTAGCAAACCACTGATTGGCTATGATACCGCTTGCTTAACCCTGTGTTAGCGTTGCTAGTTGCAGGTGCAGATGCTTCCATGTGAAAGCATGGGTTCCTTGTTATATCACCATATTTAAATGATATTTAATTTAATGCACCTATATACTTGGTAAAAGGTGGAAGGCTCGGCCCTTTCTAGCCTGGTGTTTTGTTCCACCTTTTCCCCCTTAGTTTCTGGCTACCGGTGTTATGTTCCATAATTGAGCGCTCCTAACACGATTGGGGTTGTTATGGGGACCCCCTTGATAATTCGTTTTAGATTAAAGCTGGTCTGGCAAGGCCCAACTTTGGTACTACATTTGCCTAATCACCTAATAAAATTGCATAGGGATTTTCCGGACCCCGAGGATAATTTAATCAACCCCCCGGACCAGTGCTCCGCATGAGTGTTGGTCCACCCACCTAGCAGTCGGCGGTGCCACCTCGGGGCAACTCGAGGTTTGGCTACCGTCCACTATGCATAGACGGTGTGTCCTGAGAACAAGATACGCGGCTCCTATCGGGTTCGTCGACACACCGGGTGGCCTTGCTGGATTAGTTTTACCTTTGACGAGATATCTTGTGCATCGGGATTCTGGTGATGCTTTGGGTAATCTCAGAGTTGAGGTTTTCCACTAGGGAATCCGACGAGATCGCAAGCTTCGTGATTGAGGTTTTCTATGCGGCTTGTGGTAATTTGTGATGGACTAGTTGGAGCACCCCTTCAAGGTTAAATCTTTTCGGAAAGCCGTGCCCGCGGTTATGTGGCAACGTGGAAACTTTGTTTCACACTGGTTCTAGATAACTTCAAGTTAACTTAATTAAAACTTGCCAACTGTGTGCGTAACCGTGGCTGTCTCTTTCGTGAGTTCCTTCTCCGATCGAGGACACGGTGGGGTTATGTCTGACGTAGGTAGGTGTTCAGGGTCATTCGTTTGATCATCAGTAGTTCACGTCCGTTATGCGTAGATCTTCCCCCTCTTATTCTTGTACTCATAAGTTTAGCCACCAAATATATGCTTAGTCGCTGTTGCAACCTCACCACTTAACCATACCTTACCCTTTAAGCTCTGCTAGTCTTGATACCTTTGGAAATGAGATTGCTGAGTCCCCTGTGGCTCACAGATTACTACAACACCAGTTGCAGGTACAGGTAAAGGTTACTTGACGCGAGCACGTCGATTGTTCATTTGGAGTTGGTTCTTCTTCTTCTTCTTCTTCTTCGATCTAGGATGGGTTCCAGGCCGGCAGCCTGGGATAGCAAGGATGGACGTCGTTCTTATTTTTCTCGTTTGTTTTCGTCCGTAGTCGGACCCTCCTCTTACTCTTGATGATTATGTAATGTACTGAAGTGACTCTGATATAGCTTGTGGCAAGTGTAAGCCAACTCTGTATTTATCTCTTCTTTTCAGTACATGTACTTGTAACGATATCCATTCTTGCGACACGGCGAGATGCGCTTCTATCCCTGACGAGGCCTTTGTGCCAAATTGAGGATAGGGTCGCATCTTGGGCGTGACAAGTTGGTATTAGAGCAGTACCGACCTAGGAGCCCCCTTGATTGATCAAACTTGGCGGAGTCGAGTCTAGTGAAAAAAAAGCTTTGAGTCTAGTTATATACCGGAGAGTGGGATTCTTTTTTCTCCTCTTCTATGCTCTGGTGAGGAATCTTGACGTAATAATTTATTCTACTCCTCTTCTCACTCAAAAAAAAATTAGGATCACGCGGATATTTTTGAGATCTAGATGATGCCGATGTGACGGAGTTCTGTCTTGGTGCCTCCTATCTGCTTTAAGTTTCAGGGGAGTTGAGCTCCAGGGGATTCTCGAGCTTATCGTTATCATTCAGATTTCTTAGTATCTCAGAACGAAGGATGTTCGTAATTGCTTCAATACTAGTAGTGGCGAGATAACCCCGATGTCCCCAGTACTCGTGCAGATTGTTCGGGAGTACTGCCATACTTTGTATCGTTGTGATCACGAGGGTCTGTAGTAGATGAAGGTCCGAGATTCTGGTCGTGTGTTGACAGATGTGATACAGGTGACGGGTTAGTTTAGGAGTTGTGTGAAATACTCCTTGTATCCGTGTACCAGATTGCATGACCAGATATTTCGGGAATTCTTAGGTGGGAATTCAAGTAGTTGCTTATAGGACAATCTTTCAACAAATGCATGATGTTAGGTTGGGGTTCGACATCTAGTGGATTCGTTTGTTGACGGTCGACTTACAGCGGTACACGTTGTGTCTTAAAGAGTCCTTGTAGCTTGCTACGACTCGGGGACGCTTCGTATGTCGGGTGCACTGCCTTGCACTTGATGGCTACTGTAAAATTGTGCCCGTGCGATCATGTCCATGAAAATATCGGACGAAATCTTTCTCATGAGTTTGTTCTGGCTTGTTTCATAAGAATCACCCTTTGTTTTGTTTTAATGTGGTAATTCAAGTTGCTTCGATGTCAAGTGGTGATTTCAGATCTTTCCAAGAGGTGTTCTCATATTTTTATGAGAGTACTAATCCTTTTGCTCAAATCAGATTGTCATGTTAATTCTTTTCAACCTGTGTGTTTCTCTCCAAGTGAATTCTATCATTTCCGAATTTTCAAGATCGTTCTCTCATTTATTCCGGAGTTCATCTCATCTGTCCCAAGTTGTCTTTGTTTTTCCCCGCCCTCCCGCCCTTTTTCTTCACTGATTGGATTTCATCCAACTGCATTTCATTTCAGTGATGCTTCCGCTATCTCTTCTTCCTTTCGTAACCGGTGATTCACGGTGAACATTCTCAGGAGCTCCATGTTCATCTTTATTCATTCTTGTCATCTTTTCCGGTGATTTTAATTCAGTTGTCCGTGATTCATCACATCCTTTTCATCCTTGTAATTCTTTTCTATGTTAAATTCTTATGAGCCTATCTTGTTTTTCAGTCCTCTCTTTTCATCCAGAGCGTTGAAGATATTTCAGTAGTTTCTTGTTTTCAATTCTTTTAATTATTTCGAGGTGCTAACCTCATCTAGTTCTCTTCATACCGGTGCAATATCTCTCTTCTAAGCAATCTTTTCTAACGGTGGTTTCTTCGAGTGGGCCCATAACCCACAGGTATTTCCTAGGATCTTATATGTCTCTTCTAATTTTTTCCGGAGATCTCTAATTATTTTTTTCAACTATGACGTAAGAATGATTTCATCAGTCATATTCCTTCTTCAAGACCTATTTGAATTAATTCTCATATTGGCTCAACCTTTCATTCTTCTTTATTCCGGAGTGTCTCAGCTATTCTTGGTGTTGTTCCTCGTCATCATTCTCAGCTTGCAATTCGAAGGAGTGTTTTTCTCGAATCTTGGTCTATTCTCTTGTAGATTCATCATTTCAGCCTTGTGCCATCATCTTGAATTATTCCCAATCATGAGTAATCTCTTTCTTGCTATCCGATGCATTTCTGAGTTGTTTTCATTCTCGATGCTCCGAAGGCCATCATTTCAGAAGATTCGTCGTTCTCAGCTTTCAGCTTTCATCCTCAATTCTTCTAGTTTGTGCTCATATCTCTCGTCAATCTTTTCAGAGAAATAAGTTGTGTGCTAGATCCGCTGCTTGTCATCAATTTAACTTGATGAAGGTTAAGCATAACATAATTCTTATTCTTGTTCATAGTAATCTGAATTTTTTCTTTCGGAGTGTCTAATGATATCAATTCTTTTCTCTAGTGTTCTTATCTTTCTTTTCCGGAGTTCCAAATTTCCTCAAGTATCTCTTTGTGATGCTTCATCTAAATCTTGGCAAGTTCATAATCTTATTCTTTTCCACCTTCTTATCTTTGCATCATTCATTTGTATACGGTGGTCCTTCATGGTGGTTTTTCAAGGATGTGATTCATTCTCATGTGTTCTTCAAGATTCCTGTTGGAGTACCTCAAGTATCCTTTCTCTTGCATTTATATGTGCAATTGTTCTTCCTTTATCCTTTGAGGTGGTATTATAGCATTCTTGTTAGTGTAGGAGCCTCGAAGAGTTTTCCTTTCAAGAATGACATAATTAAATCCACCAATTCTATGATCATGAGATATTTCAACCCATAGTTTCTTCTTTGAGCTATCTTGGTTTGGATTTCACCTAAAGCTTTTCCAATGGATTGTTGCTATCATGGTGCTTGTCATTAATCCAAGTTCTCATTGTATCCTCTTGGTGTAAGAAATTGTTCATGTCTTGTTTCTCCCAATCTATCCTTGTTTCTTTTAGTGGTTGGTTGTCACCTCATAAATGTTGAGATGATTTTCATAAGTCCACTACTATCTTGTTCTTTCGTTGTTGTTTTCCAACAACTACGTTCAATTCTTCTTGCAAGGATGCTTGCCAAGTTCATTGGAGTTAGTAGTTGCCATTCTTTTCTTCTTTCTCTTCTTCCGTATGAGCTAGTTCCTATTCTCTTGTTCCGGAGGCATTGTGATGTTGCTCTTTTGGGTCAATTATGTTGTTATATCAAAATCATGGTGTTCCCTTGTTCTATTTAGTGGTTTGTTATGTATATTGTCTATTTCTTCCATCTTATCGGAAAAAAATTGTCCCCTTTTCCTACTGAAGTGCTGCCGAAATTTTCCGTCAGTTCTTGCTTCTTTCTCATATCATTCCTCATCGCCTTGCAACTTTCAAGGATCACTGGTTTCACTCGTTTGTCAAAGAAGCGACTAAGTTTTTACCTCTTGTTCTTTCTCATCCTCTCCCCCTTTCATTCTTGGATCTCGGGGCGAGATCCTCTTGTAGTGTATGAGAGTTATGACAGCCCGATGCCGACGTCCAGAAGATTCCCCCTTCTTTCCGTTTTCGTCGTGTGTCTATTTTCTTTTGTCGCATCATCATCACATCTTTCGCATCATCTGCATTGCATCGGCATCTCCGTTGCCGCTAATTTTCAAAGCTTGCATTCGTTGTTAGTTGCCGGTTCTCGTCGTTGTCCGTTCTGAGCCCGACCACATTCACGCGCGCCCGCGGCATCGTCGAAACCCTGTTTTAAAAGTGTGCGTTAAAGTTTCTCTGATCGAGATGAAACTTGGCATGCGGTCTTAATTTGTTTTAGTTAAACCGCCTGTCGAATTTCATCGCGATCGGAGTTCGTCTGGTACCCGAACGGTCGTCCATAGCGGCACCGTCTTCCGTCTACCGTCGGACCTCTGTCGGTGTTTTAAAAATCGTTGTCGCGCCGCCCGTTCTCCCTCTCGTCTCCGTATATCCCCTCTACATGGTCGTGTACCCATACCCGCATTCGGAATCATCCGAATCCGATCGCATGGTTGGATCCGGAACGAAATTCCGGCTAACCTAGCCCCCTCATTTGTTATAAATAGACCTCCCCACTTATTTAGACAGCAAACCCTAGGCCTACCTCGTTTCCCGTGCCAAAACCTAACCCTAGCGCAGCCAACCCCCCTCCTCTCTCCTCCCTGGCGCCGTCGCCCGCGGAGCCCATCGCAGGCCCGTCCCGGGCCCGAGCCGCCGCCGCCCGATCAGCCCGAGCTCCCTGCCTCCCGAGCTCCTCTCCAGCCCCGCCGCGTGCAGGTCACCGCCGCCAGCCCGGCTAGCCGCTGGCCTCCTCCCGATCTCCAGCCCCTTCGCCGGCGGTGCCCCAGCCCGGTCGCGCCGCCCCGTCCCCAGCGCCTCGCCGGAGGGCAGCAACTGTGCCCGGGAGCAGCTCCACCGCCGTCGCCTTTTTGCTTCCCCGTCGGCGCCTCCCTGCAAGTCGTGCGTTGCCGCGCCAGGGCCCGCCGTGCCTCGCGCCGGAGCGCCGCCTCCTCGGCCCCCCTTGGTCGCCTGAAGCCTCGCCGGGCGGGCTCCCGTCGCCGCCGTCCACTGGAGGCCCCGCCGCCGCCAGGTTCGTGCCCTCGGGCACGACGAGGGAGTCTGTCCCAGCGCCTCCAACCCCCCCCCCCTTGGCTGGGCCCCGAACCGGCCCAGTCCGCTGCCGCAGCGCCTCCCCAGGCCCAGCCTCGAGCCGGCCTGCTCCACCAGGCGCCCCAGGCCCAGGCGCTTGGCCTCCCCCGCCGGCCCAAGCCTCCACCGGCCCAAGGTGAGGCTGGCCTATCCCCCGCCCTGCATTTTTTTTTGTATATCTTGCGCCCCTGTCGGCCCATTAGATATTTAGGTAGTTTTAGGAATTTATAAATTCCAGAAATTAGATAAATATTAGATCGCCCGTAGATTATTATCCGTAAGTCGGATCACGATGAGTTGTATATGGTTTTGGTGTAGAATTTCGCGTACAATCCGAATTTATAACTTGTATAATTGTTTGACGTCGTTTAGCGTGTCGAATGCCTAGGATTGTGTGCTGCCTATAATGTTTTTGCCCGTAGTTTATTTTTTCGCGCGTGTTCGAATTGCTCGAATGCCGTATTAGAAATGTCCATATTTTAGGGACTATTTTTCCATGTATTTTAGAGCAGTCATTTGTATTTTTGCGTGTAGGGATTTGCGGTAGTTTATTTTTTCCGTGTTTAGGATTATTTCTCGCATTTATGTGTGGAAATATTGTTGTGTTGCAACCCCACATATTTTATTTGTTTCCGGGGTAGAAAAATCCCATGGATTTTTCTGTGCAATCAGATTTAGCTTTCGAGTAAGTTAGTTCGCGAGATATTTTGCTATGATGCCCTTTTGTTTAATTCGTAGGATTTATTTCGGGCTCCGTTTGATTAAGTTGTCAACTAGGGAGTTGTTCTTGGGTGTTTATACTAGCCCCTGGTATTTTTGGTTGCAATAGAAATGCATGTTTAGGTGTGGTTTGATAGCCCTCAAGTTGCTAGAAATAGTGCTGATTTGGAGGAGCTGAAATATTTCTAAGTCTGGAATCTGTTATTATTTTGTTGCTGTTTTTTTTTGCTCCTATCTTGTGATCTGTAGCTCTTTTGAGGTTGGTCCAATGGAGTTAGTTGTATCCCTTGTGTTTCTCTAGCATGCTGTAAATTTTCATGCCATTTGGAGTCCTGTAGCTATAGGTTTTGCTGCTGTCAATATTGCTTCAGATCGAAAACTGCACTTTCATGAGGTGTAATTTTCACTAAGTCTGAAATAGTGAGTGGGATGCCTTTTTGTGACTTCTTTCCCTAGTGATCCATGACACCATGCTAGTTGTTGTTAGTTGTTTGTAGTAGTGCTTCTTTCCCTCTTCCGTGCCATGCCTTGCTTGAGCATATCGGAGTTGTGTAGCCCGTAGTTGTGGGGTGTAGAAAATGCTATGTGGTTGATTTTGGCAGCTTGTAGCCGTTTCTTGTTTTGCTCGTAGTTGTTGAACCATAGCTCCGATTTGATCGTGTCCTACATGAAACTTGCTTAGAATCTCGTGTAGTTTCATTTTCTCTTGCTGTTTGTATGTTTAGAAGTGCTCGTGACCGCCGTTGCACACATATTGCATTCATGCCATCATATCATGCGGTGCTTGTATCTTTTGATCCGTAGCTTCGTTGGAGATGATCTCTATGCGTAGTTTGTTTGAAATGACGTGTAGAATCACGTGAACCTATTTGTTTTGCTGTTTAACAACTAATTAAATGTGTTAGATCAGATCTGGACAGAATTGTTAATTAACATGTGAGGTCGTTTCGGAGATGCTATATGTCATTTCCGACCTCATTTAAAATGCCTACATAGGTAGTTTAATTACGCTTCACCTCTTGCCATGTTTAACCACATTTAATATTGTCGTGTATCTAATCGGGATATAACTAAATAATTAACGTGGAGTTTCGTCAATATGCAACTCGTTGCATATTGAACTTCACTTAATGTGTAGTGTGTGATTGGGTGAATTGTCTTACCGTGACTTGTTTGCATTCAGCCTGTCCATGCATCATATGTGTTGTGCATCGTGTGGTGAATCCCGTGTGTTGATGCTTGTTTCCGGTTTTCCCCGTCTCGATAGAGTTCCGCAAGCGTGTCGGATGTGAGGACCCGTTCGACTACGTCGGTTCGTCTGCTTCACGGAGGCATTCTTCTTCCAAGCGGGATCTCAGGCAAGATGATCATTTCCCCAGATACCATTACTATCATTGCCATGCTAGTTTTACCGTTGCTACCGTTTATGTATCGTTGCCTACCACATGTTAAATATTAGCCTCTCAACAATGCCATGAAACCTTCAACCTGTTCATCCTAGCAAACCACCGATTGGCTATGATACCGCTTGCTTAACCCTGTGTTAGCGCTGCTAGTTGCAGGTGCAGATGCTTCCATGTGAAAGCATGGGTTCCTTGTTATATCACCATATTTAAATGCTATTTAATTTAATGCACCTATATACTTGGTAAAAGGTGGAAGGCTCGACCCTTTCTAGCCTGGTGTTTTGCTCCACCTTTTCCCCCTTAGTTTCCGACTACCGGTGTTATGTTCCATAATTGAGCGCTCCTAACACGATCGGGGTTGTTATGGGGACCCCCTTGATAATTCGTTTTAGATTAAAGCTGGTCTGGCAAGGCCCAACTTTGGTACTACATTTGCCTAATCACCTAATAAAATTGCATAGGGATTTTCCGGACCCCGAGGATAATTTAATCAACCCCCCGGGCCAGTGCTCCGCATGAGTGTTGGTCCACCCACCTAGCAGTCGGCGGTGCCACCTCGGGGCAACTCGAGGTTTGGCTACTCTCCACTATGCATAGACGGTGTGTCCTGAGAACGAGATCCGCGGCTCCTATCGGGTTCGTCGACACACCGGGTGGCCTTGCTGGATTAGTTTTACCTTTGACGAGATATCTTGTGCATCGGGATTCCGGTGATGCTTTGGGTAATCTCAGAGTTGAGGTTTTCCACTAGGGAATCCGACGAGATCGAGAGCTTCGTGATTGAGGATTTCTATGCGGCTTGTGGTAATTTGTGATGGACTAGTTGGAGCACCCCTGCAGGGTTAAATCTTTTCGGAAAGCCGTGCCCGCGGTTATGTGGCAACGTGGAAACTTTGTTTAACACTGGTTCTAGATAACTTGAAGTTAACTTAATTAAAACTTGCCAACTGTGTGCGTAACCGTGACTATCTCTTTCGTGAGTTCCTTCTCTGATCGAGGACACGGTGGGGTTATGTCTGGCGTAGGTAGGTGTTCAGGGTCATTCATTTGATCATCAGTAGTTCACGTCCGTTATGCGTAGATCTTCCCCCTCTTATTCGTGTACTCGTAAGTTTAGCCACCAAATATATGCTTAGTCGCTGCTGCAACCTCACCACTTAACCATACCTTACCCTTTAAGCTCTGCTAGTCTTGATACCTTTGGAAATGAGATTGTTGAGTCCCATGTGGCTCACAGATTACTACAACACCAGTTGCAGGTACAGGTAAAGGTTACTTGACGCGAGCGCGTCGATTGTTCATTTGGAGTTGGTTCTTCTTCTTCTTCATCATCGATATAGGATGGGTTCCAGGTCGGCAGCCTGGGATAGCAAGGATGGACGTCGTTCTTATTTTTCTCGTTTGTTTTCGTCCGTAGTCGGACCCTGCTCTTACTCTTGATGATTATGTAATGTACTAAAGTGACTCTGATGTAGCTTGTGGCGAGTGTAAGCCAACTCTGTATTTATCTGTTCTTTTCAGTACATGTACTTGTAACGATATCCATTCTTGCGACACGACAAGATGCGCTTCTATCCCTGACGAGGCCTTCGTGCCAAATTGAGGATAGGGTCGCATCTTGGGCGTGACATATATACCCTGCTGATCTAGCCTAGGAATTTTCCTCCATTCTCAATGCAGAGCAGATTGCAGCCCAGATCAAAGGTAACCTGTTGGGGATATTACATGTGAATGACCCGCCCTAGTTGGGCCGAGTTACCAATCAGGCGATTGACCCAAACAATTATTTGGGCCTTGTCCTGGCCGGATCAAGGTCGTATGACGGTTTATGATTTCTGGAAGGTTTCCAAGCTTTGGAAGACGGCGACTTAGAGACCACAGGGGTCACGATTTGTAGGAAGGAAAGTACCCTTGTAAGCCCTAGGGGTTCGACCTGTATATAAAGGCGAGCCCAGGGGAGGAGAGGGCAGGTTAGAAATCATCGAGTGCTAGGTTCGGCGAGTTACGCCCTCCTTGTAATCGAAACCACATCAATACACACCAAAGCAGGACGTAGGCTTTTACCTCCTCACGAGGGGCCGAACCTGGGTAAATCGCCGTGTCACTCCCGCTTAACCCCTTTGAGTCGCCACCAAGGTGCGATGGCTCCAGTACTAAGTCCTTTCACGAGGACATCTGCCGTGACAAAACCACGACAGTTGGCGCCCACCATGGGGCCTACGCACGGTGGAGTTGAGTTCTCAAAGGGAGCCCTACCAGGGTTTCGGAGTTACGCAACGGGGCTCATGACTCGGAGCCGCCGCGGGATAACCTACATCGACAACCAGCGATGGGGACCTGAAGCGGATTCGATTGAATCTGGTTACAGGGTCCCCTTCGGCAAGATCAACATCTTCATCGGCATGATCGGATCATCCGCGCCTGAGCCGGACATCTCCACCGACATCGTCGAGCCGGCCAGGTACGTCCGCCCAGTAATAACGCCAAGTTTGACTCGCCCGGTCTTTGTGGGGTTCACGCAGGGATCGGAGGAGCCAGAGCGCTCGGCGACTCAGGAAACTACACTGGTCAACTCTGATGACGAATCATCCATGGGCGACTCAGATTCAATCCGGTCTTTGCATGGGGATTGTCTTGGGGGCTTGTCGCTGGCCATGGACCCTGAAGTCCTTGACCGAACCCGCCGCCAGATCGCCATCTACATGGCAGGGGCGACGCAACCCACACAAAACCCTACTGGAGGCGATGGAACCGGCGAGACGTCCAGGAGCCCGGCCGCAGTCCTAGTGGATTTAGCGGCGGAGATCACAAGGCTGATGGCGACTCCCCTCACACCAAAAAACCAGGAGGAGATAAACAAGGAGCTGGCGAAACTCAGAGAGGCAGTGGCAAAGGCTCATCGGGATGCCAAGATAGAGTCCGCCAGGATCGAGACTCGGCAAGCTCAAATTACGGCCGAAAGGATGCGTTTAAACACTGACAACTGGCGGCTCGAGAGACAGCAGCGCGCATCCGACGCCGTCCATCAGCGGAGACACCAGGGCCGCCTGCCCCATGATCTCAACCCGACCAGCCTGTTCGACACTCCACGAACCCCTGGGGCGGGAGCCGCCCCGGGGGGAGGACCGGGCCGCCCACTTAACCCGCCGGCTCAGCCAGCTGAGGATCACATTCCCCGATTCCGGACGCCTCAAGGCCACTTTTCCAACCCGGTGGATAACGTGCTTACCGCAACTCGCCATCTGGAGTCTCTTCCGATTCACGGCAACACCCCTGCCGAGATAGAAGCAAGGAACGCCATCGAGATGTTGAAGACGGCGGTGGTTCAAAACGCCCAGTTCTCACATAGCCTCGAGAGGTTTCATTCCACCCCCCAGGCAAGTTACACCAGGAGCCGGCCAGAGGACCAGCCCGCCGTAAACAGCGGGCCACAACACGTCCCACAGGACAACCCGCCTGAACGGAACCCGCCGGGCCGGGATCTCCCGAACACCCAAGACGCCCTGGCCCCCTCGTCGGGGGCGGAGGGCGAGTTGGGGTACCATGCTTGTCCCCCGCCCTTCGTAACGAAAAGATGCCCAAAGACTTCAAGGGACCAAGGAAAGTGCCTAATTACACCCCGGACCTCGAGCCGGCGTCATGGATCGAGAGTTATGAAATCGCCATGGACATGCTCGACGTGAACGAGGCGGTTTGCGCCAGATACTTCACGATGATGCGCGAGGGGTCAGCACGCACTTGGTTGAAAAACTTACCTCCCAATTCCATCCAGTCCTGGGCCGAGTTAAAAGAGTGTTTCATCAAAAACTTCCGAGGAACTTGCAAACGTCCGATGACGATCGTCGATCTACAACACTGTGTTCAGCGCCCGGATGAGTCGGCCCACCATTGGTCACGGCGGGTTGCAGAAATTATCCATTCGTCAAATGGTATTACGGCGGCTCAAGCTGTGATGATCCTCGAGCAGAATTGCCATTACGAACCCTTGGTGCAAAAATTGGGGCGACTCAAGCGAAAGGTCCAAGACATGGGAGAACTGATGGACACCCTCACTAGATACGCTGAGGCCGATGATACCAAAGATCCTGGCGAGGATGGTAAGGCTAATTCGCCCAAGAAGGGCGAGTCATCCAAAAATCATCCCCGGTTCCAGGGACGTAACCGTCACAATCAAGGGACCAATGGCAAGCGGAGACCGCAGGAGGAGCCCTCGGACTTAGTCGCCAATACCAACGCCAACAACGGCAAGAAGAAGAATCGGGCGTTCAGCGGGAAGAGGTCGCGTAACTACGAAGAGCTACTCAAAGGCCCTTGCCCGCACCACGCCACGGCAGACGGTCCGGCGACTCACTCTTGGGAAAACTGCTTCGTGATGCGAGAGTTTCGGGCGGAGGCGATCAAGAAGAGTCAAAACGATGACCCGGACCAGCGCCAGGAGCAATTCGCCGCACCCAACCAAAGACAGAACCCTTTCGGCGGTTTTCCCGAACAGGGGGCTCGGGGAGGCCCACATCCAGGCGGCGGCCAATACCCGGTGCACCACCAGCGGCGGTATAACCCGCTAGGAGCCTTCCAGCAGCCACCCCCCACGGGGGGCTCCGCAGGGTCAGGACGATAATGGGGGCTTCCGCAGCAACCCCAAACAGTTAAGTAATGGGCAGTATCATGTTTTCACCACTAATGCTTGCAGGCGTGATAAGAAGGTGAGTCACCGGGCGTACAGTGTATCTGAACCGGTGATTCCCAGGTACCTCCATTGGTCTGAGCAAACCATAACGTGGAGCAGGGAGGATCACCCGCCGAGAGTTGATAACCTGGGCGATCTGGTGTTGGTCGTGGCTCCCCAAGTTGGGGGTTACACCCTATCAAAAGTGCTAATGGATGGTGGCAGCACCATCAATATCCTATACTTTGACACTTTCCAAAGGATGAACCTATTGGAAATAGACCTGATGCCTTCAACCATGGTTTTCCACGGAATCGTCCCAAGCAAGTCGGCTTATCCCATAGGCCGGGTCAGGCTCACAGTGGCATTTGGAACTGCGCAGAATTATAGGTCGGAGTCACTGATCTTCGAGGTGGTCAAATTGAAAATCCCCTACCATGCGCTGTTTGGGCGGCCGGCTTACGCCCGCTTCATGGCTCGCCCGTGCTATGTCTACCTCAAGCTCAAAATGCCTAGTCCCAAAGGACCCATCACGGTTGATGGAGATAGAAGGATTGCAAAGGAATGTGAAGAAGGGGACGTGGCTTATGCGGAAGTCGCCTATGCTGCGGAGGAGCTCAAACACCATCGGGCCAATGTTGACCCGGCGGACATGTCACCCCTAAAGAAGCCGACTACAGATTCTGAGTCGCCCCTCAAGTTCAAGCCAACGGACGACACTAAGACAATTGATTTCGTGCCTGGCAATTCATCCAAGCAGTTCACCATCGGGACGGGTCTGGACCCCAAATAGGAAAGCGCGCTCATCGAATTCATCCGCGAGAATCGGGACATCTTCGCATGGAAACCTTCTGATATGCCTGGTGTGCCGAGAGAATTCGCTGAGCACCATCTTAATGTTGACCCAAAGTGCAAACCCATCCAGCAGTACCTTCGCAGATTTAACGAGAAGCGACGCAAAGCGATTGGGAAAGAGGTTGCCCGTCTTTTAGCCCCCGGGTTCATCGTGGAAGTTTTTCACCCCAAATGGCTGGCTAACCCGGTTTTGGTACTCAAGAAGAACGGTACTTTTCGTATGTCATTGATTACACAGACCTCAACAGAGCTTGTCCAAAAGATCCCTTCGCTCTTCCCCGCATCGACCAGATCATTGACTCGATGGCGGGATGCGAACGATTGTGTTTTTTGGACGCCTACTCAGGATATCACCAGATCAAGATGGCCGTGGAGGATCAAGAGAAAACAGCCTTTATAACCCCCTTCGGGGCTTTTTGTTATGTGTACATGCCCTTTGGACTCAAGAGTGCGGGGGCGACTTATCAACGCTGCATCCAGATCTGCCTCCGCAACCAAATCGGTCGCAACGTCCATGCCTATGTCGACGATATTGTGATCAAAACCCGCCAGGGGGAGACGCTACTAGAGGATCTCAAGGAAACATTTGATAATCTACGGGTATATCAGATGAATCTAAATCCCACCAAGTGTGCTTTTGGTGTGCCTGCAGGGAAATTGCTGGGTTTCCTGGTATCGGAGCGCGCCATTGAAGCTAACCCGGATAAGATCGAAGCAGTTACACCCTTGGAAAGCCGGCGAACGTTAATCAAGTTCAACGACTGGCGGGTCGCATTGCGGCCCTAAGTCATTTTGTGAGTCGCCTGGGGGAGAAGGCGATCCCTCTTTATCAGTTATTGAGGAAATCCGATCAGTTTGTTTGGACGAATGAGGCAGACGAGGCGCTCGAAGCCCTGAAACGCCAATTGGTTAACCCGCCGATCCTGGCCGCCCCGACTGAAAAAGAGCCCATGCTTCTGTATATCGCGGCAAATTCCAAAGCAGCAAGTGTGGCAGTGGTCATTGAGAGAAAGGAGGAAGGGAAGGAATACCCAGTGCAACTCCCGGTATATTTTATCAGGGAGGTGCTAACTCTTTCCAAGCAGCGGTACCCACACTGGCAGAAGTTGGTATATGGGGTGTTTATGGCGAGTCGAAAACTTAAGCATTACTTCCAAGAACACCCTATCACAGTGGTTAGCTCTGCCCCCCTTGGGGACATCATCCAGAATCGGGAGGCAACATGGCGGATCGCCAAATGGGCAATAGAACTTGGGCCCCATCACATACAGTATACCCCCCGCACAGCTATCAAGTCACAGACTTTAGTTGATTTCGTCAACGACTGGATGGAGTTACAGGCTCCGTAAGATCGGCCTGATCTCACTTACTGGACTATTTATTTTGATGGGTCTAGGCAGCTGGAAGGCTCGGGGGCTGGTGTGGTGTTGGTATCCCCTCAAGGAGATAAATTCTGTTATGTTCTCCGACTCATGTTTCTGTGCACTAACAATGCGGCGGAATACGAAGCTTTGCTTCATGGCTTGTGACTCGCCAAGGAGATGAATCTAACACGAGTCAGATGCTTTGGCGACTCTGATCTGGTGGCACAGCAAGTTTCAGGTACCTGGGATTCTCGAGACCCCATGATGGCGGCTTACAGATGAGCTGTGTCTGATGTGGCGGGTCATTTTCATGGTTATCAGGTGGACCATATTGATCGGCGCCTCAACAAGGCAGCTGACGCCCTCTCACGACTTGGCTCCCAGAGAAGGCCAGTTCCTCCCAATGTTTTTCTGGATATCTTGCATAAACCATCCGTGATTCTACCATCGGAGGAGGAATTGGCAATACTAGATCATGAGTCTCAGCTCGTGGCGGCTCTCCATGTCACGCCGGATTGGGTTCTTCCTTATCTGGCTTATCTCGCTCGAGGCGAGTTACCAGCAGACGAAGTTTTGGCTCGTCAAATCGTTCGGCGCAGCAAATCCATGGTCATCATCAATGGCGGGTTATATAAGCGGAGCGCCTCTGGAGTTTTTCAGCGATGTGTTTCCTCCGAAGAAGGATGCATAATCTTAAATGACATTCATTCCGGAGACTGTGGGCATCATGCCGGGTCACGCTCTTTGGTATCAAAGGCTTTCCGCCATGGTTTCTTTTGGCTGACGGCTCATGCAGATGCGGAAGATATAGTTCGTCGGTGCGAAGGATGCCAGCGTTATGGGCGACAGGCTCATGTGTCGGCTCAAGAATTAAGAATGATCCCCATCACTTGGCATTTTGCGGTCTGGGGGCTGGACATGGTCGGCCCCTTTAAGATGTACTCTAACAAGAAGACCCATCTGCTGGTGGCGGTTGATAAGTTCACCAAGTGGGTTGAGGCGGAACCTATTGGAGCTTGCGATGCGGAAACATCGGTCAAATTCTTGAAAAAGTTGATTTTCCGGTTTGGATACCCGCACAGTATCATTACTGATAATGGTACTAACTTGTCCCAAGGGGCGATGCAGGAGTTTTGTCGTCGAGAACATATCCGGCTTGATGTTTCTGCAGTCACTCACCCACAATCTAACGGGCAGGCAGAACGGGCGAATCAGGAGATTTTGCGAGGGATTAAGCCCCGACTCATGGTTCCCCTGGAAAAAACCCCGGGTGTTGGGTTGAAGAATTGCCTTCAGTATTGTGGAGTATTCGGACCACCTCGAACCGGTCCACGGGTTTTACCCCTTTCTTTCTGGTCTACGGAGCAGAGGTTGTTCTTCCTACTGATATAAGGCATGACTCACCTAGAGTCGCCGCATATGTGGAACAAGACAATGAGCTGGTGCGTCAAGACTCTTTGGACGCCTTAGAGGAGGCACGTGACCTGGCTGCGGCCCGTTCAGCTATCTACCAGCAGGATCTACGGCGTTATCACAATCGCCAGGTTAAAAGTCGGACCTTTCAGGAAGGCGACTTGGTTCTTCGGTTGATACAAGATCGTGCAGGCATGCACAAGTTGTCACCACCTTGGGAAGGGCCGTTCGTCGTCAGCAAGAACCTCCGCAATGGCTCTTATTATTTAGTGGATCTCCGGCCTAACCGGCCAACCACGGAGGCTGAGTCAACTCGCCCCTGGAATATTGCCCACCTGCGGCCTTATTACACTTGAGCTCTTAAGCTCTACATTTTGTAAGTTTTTCAGTTTCATTATGAAGTAATAAAGTTAAAAATACTCCCTAGCTTGGGGGCTTCTTCATTAAAGAACAATTGTGTCATCCTGTTGCGACCTTATGAGCCGACAGAATCATGCATTTTAGGGTGTGTGCTTGAGCTTTCTGACTCGGCTCATCCTGTCGCGACCTTATGAGCCAACGAAACCTGCATTTTAGGGTGTGTGCTCGAGCCTTTTGACTCGCCTCATCCTGTCGCGACCTTATGAGCAGACGAAATCATCATCATTTTAGGGTGTGTGCTCGAGCCTTTTGACTCGCCTCATCCTGTCGCGACCTTATGAGCCGACGAAATCATCATCATTTTAGGGTGTGTGCTTGAGCCTTCTGACTTGCCTCATCCTGTCGTGACCTTATGAGCCGACGAAATCATCATCATTTTAGGGTGTGTGCTTGAGCTTTCTGACTCGCCTCATCCTGTCGCGACCTTATGAGCCGACGAAACCTGCATTTAGGATGTGTGCTCGAGCTTTCTGACTCGCCTCATCCTGCCGCGACCTTATGAGCCGACGAAACCTGCATTTAGGGTGTGTGCTCGAGCTTTCTGACTCGCCTCATCCTGTCGCGACCTTAGGAGCCGACGAAACCTGCATTTAGGGTGTGTGCTCGAGCTTTCTGACTCGCCCCATCCTGTCGCGACCTTATGAGCCGACGAAACCATCATGTTGGGTGTGTGATCGAGCTTTCTGACTCGCCCCATCCTGTCGCGACCTTATGAGCCGAGGAAATTGCTGTTTTTTATTTTTCTTCGTGGCATTGCCTCGAGGGCTTTAAACCTTTCTTTCTGATTCCTATTGAAAATATTTGTTATCATTTGTTTGGTTTCACATATGTTGTTTTCAAAGCTTAAGTCAGGATGATGATCAGAATTACTTCGTCCATGGCGGATTAAGCATCATAAAGGATTCCCAAAAGGCAGGTCAAATATTTCAAATCGTCCTAAGGGCGATATAAAGATTCTTTCAAAGAGTATCACAAAAACAGTATCGACTTATGAAAAAGACCTATTACATGGCTCTCAGGCCAAATCGATGAGGTTTATTCTGTTGGCGCCTTAGGATCATTTTGCTGCGAGCTTTGGCCGACCTCAATTTGCAAATCGCCCAGTACCCAGTTGCACTTAGCCAGAGCTGCGAAGTCATCTTCATCAGTCAGGATTGATGCCAGGTCTGCTTCCAAGTCAAAAGGGTTCTTGGGTCGCCGAGGAGTTAAGCTGGTCGTCACGAAGTTTGGCGGGTTGACCTTCTTGTTTTTGCTGTCATAAGCCTCCTGATACTTTGATAAATCAAGACTTGCTGCGAGTTGGGTTGCTGCCAGTCGGGAGTCCTTGACAACACGTTGATAGTCCTCTTCAACGAATTCTGACCCGTCGTCTTTGAGTTGAGGAAAACCTGCCGCTACCTCTTCCGGGTTGATCTCTGGAGCATACGCCAAGCAGCGACTCAAGGCAGTCAGAACACCCTTTCGGGCGGCTGACCGAGTTAGCTCGCCAATCTGAGGGGAAGTGTGGATAGGCAGCCAAGCACCTTCTTTATGGAAGTTATAGGCTCTTTGGCACCCATCACAGCTTTAACAGTTAATACACTGCCGGTGTACAGTTGCTCTGTCAGCGTGTAAATCGCCTTTAGCATCAGCACGTAGTCTTCCTGAAGGTTGGCGGCTCTCGGACCTGAGTAAGGGGTCATGATGATCAGCGACTTACGATAAGAGTTATTTATAAAAAACAAGAGGAGACCAAAAGTTTGAGTAAGTTTACCAAAGACGGCTTGCGTCATGTTTGAGATATGACGCTTCAAGCCGGACAATTCCTGTTGCACAGTAGCCAGCCTGGCTTCAGCCTTCTCTGCTCTTTTTATGGCGGCATCTTGGTCAGCTTGAGCTCTTTTCAAATCGGCTTTGAGTTTTTCCAGCTCAGCCAAGGCCAATTGATATTTCTCCTCCGACTTAGCTTGGGCATCCTGCTGACCAGATAAGTTTTTCTTTAACTCGCCAAGCGCCGATTTAGTCTGAGCAAGATTTTCCTGTTGAAAGTACAAAAAAATGGGCAAGTCTCAGAACTATTGCAAGCAATATCCCTAACACTTGGGGGTTAATGTATAGTTTTTTCTTTTCAGATGAAATTATACAATATCAATACCCGGCTCATCTTTTTACTAATGAGCCGGCCCTTGGGGGTTACTGGTCGCAAGTTTTTTCTAAATTTATCAAGACCCGGCTCATCTTTTTACTCATGACCCGGCCTTTGAGGGTTACTGGTCGCAAGTTTTTTCTAAATTTATCAAGACCCGGCTCATCTTTTTACTGATGACCCGGCCCTTGGGGGTTACTGGTCGCAAGTTTCTTCTAAGTTTATCAAGACCCGGCTCATCTTTTTACTGATGAGCCGGCCCTTGGGGGTTACTGGTCGCAAGTTTTTTCTAAATTTATCAAGACCCGACTCATCTTTTTACTGATGACCCGGCCCTTGGGGGTTAATGGGAGTAATACAATATAACAAAACTTACCTCATGTTTGTTTTTTAACATCCGCAACAGGCTTTTCTCCATCTCATAGCTCGCCTCCAGGCGACTTGAAAAACCAGAGCAGAGTTCCTTGAACTCCAGATTTTCATACTCAGAAAGCTTAGCCTTGGAGAGTCCAGATTCAGGAATGGCTTGAGAGGAGGATGCCACATGCCTTGACAAAACCGTTGCCGCCGGCTTAGAGAAGCCAGTACCGGTTATAACTACAACATCTGGGTCTTCTGTTGTTGTCAATGGACTTGGCGGCTTAGGGGCATCCATTGTTTCCTTGGGCGAGTCAGGAAGATCCATTTGATTTTCAGGCTCGCCTTGGTCCGGGTTGTCCTGGATCGGCACTGATTCTTTGATGGGTTCTGAAGTTGTGACAGGAGTTGATCCACTGGTTTTCCTTTTCTTGGCTTGTGCCCTAAAAGAAGGAAGAAGCGCATTAAGGAACTGAAAGTTTATTACCCTCAGGATTCAAAGTAATATTATCAAAAGACTTACCCTGGAACTTGAATCATTGGTGGAAGTGTCGACATCACTGAGTCGCCAGATGTAGGAGGAGAGTTCTGCAAGAATTATACGTCAACAGTATAGGCGGGTTACAGACGTGATCCAAAGAAACATGAAGAATTGTTATTCATAAATACCTCATTTGGTTTCCTCTTGTTCGTTGCTGGTAAGCCGGACACCAGATCACCGGAATGACTTCGGGTCTTCCGATTTGAAGTATGTTGTGCTTTCTTCAGTAGGAAATTTGGGTCCAAACAAGCATTTGGGTGTGAGAAGGGAACTTTCCCACAAATTCGCCTGGCCGGCTTAGGTGGAGAAGGAGATGAATCGGAGGAAACAGAAATTACCTCAACAGAGTCGTCCTGGCTTTCGTTGTCTTCATTCTATTTCAAGAAGAGGTAGAGATATAAATACAAAGATTAACAGTAGTAGATGGCGAGTGAAAAGAAGATGGATTTTTACCTCCGAAAGTGCATCGCCGACTTGAGATTCATCGACTTCGGATGGCTCAGCCGCAGCAGCTTTGCCCTTGCCCTTGGTCTTCTTTGAGGGCGGCTTAACATTTTTCATGGCTGGCCTTTTGGGTTTCCTGGACCAAAATTTATCGCCTTTCTGAAATAACATATGTTACAAAAACCACAATACAAGTGAAACGTAAGAAGTAAAAACCAAAGGCGGGTTAGATTTGCTCACCTTGGGCGCCAGATTAATTTTGCAGAAAGGCTTGAGGCCGATTTGGCCGCATTTTCCCGCAGGCTCGCCAGTCAGCTTCTTGATGATGGTGACAATATCCTTTTATATTAAAGCCGTATGGAAATAACATTGGGGATGATCTAGGGTGCCATCAAATTCGCACATTAGCCCGTCCCGGCGACTCAGAGGGAGGATGCGCCATTCGACCCAGCAGCGGATTAGGTCAACCCCAGTAAGGCCGTTGTTTGTCAAGGATCTTAACTCGGACAATATTGGGATGAATTCTGATTCCTCCTCCTCGGTGAGCTTGTCTGGAAGCTTGAAGTTTGTTGGAAGCCGATCTTTCCTGTAGCCCAAAAGCTTGTTTTCACCTGCAGGAGAAGTCTCTTGACAGTAAAACCAAGACTCGCCCCAACCTTTGGGATGGCTGGGCATGGCGAGTGAGGGAAACGGACTATCCCTGCGGCGTTGGACAATGACACCGCCGAGTTCCAGGCTGGGGCCATTGTGAAATTCCGTTTGGCGATTCAGATGGAAAAAGTGCCAGAATAAGGGGACAGAGGGTTCAATCCGCAGATAAGCCTCACAGAATACTTGGAATTGGCATAAGTTACTTATGGAGTTAGGTCCCAGATCCTGGAGGTGGACGTTCATGAAAGCCATGGCGTCTCTAAGAAACTTCGATCCGGGCGGCTTAAAACCTCGTTCCAGGTGCTCAACGAAAACGACTATCTCTCCTTCTTTGGGGTTGGGGAGATCTTCTCCGAATCCGGTACGCCAGCCGATAACATTCTGAGGGTCCAAGCTGCCCGTTTTCACATAGTCTGCTAGTATGGTGTCATCGACCTTGGTAGGAAGCCAGTCACTTTTGAAGACGGTGCCCATGCTACAAGGAAGTAAAAGTATGAATTTATACGCCTTGAACATCTACTGTAAGGGGTGAAATGAGTTCATCTAACGCGCCAAGTAATTTGTTCACGGACTAAGAGGGAAACTTAACCCGCCATATCAAGAGCCGAGTTGGGTTGCTATGGCGACTTACGAAGTCTGGCTATTCTCGAGAGCTGCGTTCTGAGGATGATGGAGACGTTTGTTCAAAACATCAAAATATGGAGACTACAAACAGCTTTTTGCAAAACAGTAGGTAAATTATGGATCTACTGGGCAGATGAAAAAACATGAGAAAGGTGGCTAGATGCAACAATCTATTACTAGGGCAAGGTGACGCCTTTCGCTTGATGAAACACTATTCTAAGTTCACGAGTAAGAGCGGATAAATGAAGGTATTCAAAGCATTGGCTATCTCGTCAACATTTATGCTAATCAGTTTAGGGTAAGCAACACATGCTCGCGAAGAACATCAAGAACACGACAGTGAATGGAGCTTCAAGCGGAGATTGGATTTGTTCCTAAATGGGCGGAGGCCTAACCTGATGCTTTCGGTCGAAAGAGGCCGACGGTGACGGAGGTTGTTGGAGAAGCACGGAGGTCCCGTCAAGCGAAGAGATCTTCGACAACGGTGGAGTTCGTGGCGAACGACGAGATGGTCGACGACGATGCGGTGGTCAATGGCGGCGGACGGATTGGCCGCAGTGTGAACCTTGACGACGGCGAAGGCCTATGGGCGGCGCCGAAGCTTCTCGGGCGAAGACGGAAAGTACGGTCGGCGGCGGAGCCCTTGGGAGGTGATGAGACTTTTTCGCTGTGATAATGGGGAGGAGATTGACGAGACTGGTAGGTGGGAAGCGCCACTCCTGTCCCCCCCCCCGTCTATTTATCAGGGCGGGCGCTGGAATCGAGGCGCCGTGAGCGGGAACCGCCGGGGAATAAAAAGATTCGCTATAAAGGCGTTCCGAAGATTTTGGGATAACGATGCACTAAGATCCGTTGGGATTATGTCAGTCTTCCCGAAAATCGAGGGATAAGAAGAGGCCAACAAGAAATGGTTTGGCGACTTAAAGAGTTTTCGGTGCCAGATGGCGGGTTACAATTTCTGACGTATGAAGAAAAATGAGGAATGAATCGCCTTCAACTAAGCAGAAGTATTGGCGTGAAAAAGAAGTTCAAGTCAATCTGGGGCCTAATGTTGGGGATACTACCTGTGAATGACCCGCCCTAGTTGGGACGGGTTACCAATCAGGCGATTCACCCAAACAATTATTTGGGCCTTGTCCTGGCCGGATCAAGGTCGTATGACGGTTTATGATTTCTGGAAGGTTTCCAAGCTTTGGAAGACGGCGACTTAGAGACCACAGGGGTCACGATTTGTAAGAAGGAAAGTACCCTTGTAATCCCTAGGGGTTCGACCTGTATATAAAGGCGAGCCCCAGGGGAGGAGAGGGCAGGTTAGAAATCATTGAGTGCTAGGTTCGGCGAGTTACGCCCTCCTTGTAATCGAAACCACATCAGTACACACCAAAGCAGGACGTAGGCTTTTACCTCCTCACGAGGGGCCGAACCTGGGTAAATCGTCATGTCACTCCCGCTTAACCCCTTTGAGTCGCCACCAAGGTGCGATGGCTCCAGTACTAAGTCCTTTCACGAGGACATCTGCCGTGACAAAACCACGACATAACCTTCTCAAGGCTCAAGAAAGGATGAAGATGTATGCTGATAGAAAAAGGTCAGAAAGGACCCTGGAAGTTGGAGACATGGTATACTTAAAATTGCAACCCTACAGGCATACTACACTTAGCTTGCACAGATGCCTCAAGCTGCACTCTAAGTACTATGGGCCCTTCAGAATCATCCAAAAAGTTGGACCTGTAGCTTACAAGTTGTTGTTACATGACCACTGCAAACTACACCCTACTTTCCATGTCAGTCAACTCAAAAAACACCTTGGTCCTCAAGCAATCCCAAAACCCAACCTGCCACTACTACACACTGATGGAACAATCCTGCTGGAACCTGAGAAACTACTGGAGAGAAAACTGATCCCAAGAGTGCAAGGGGATATTCAGATCCCAGTGGTGAGGTGGCTCATCAAATGGACTATTTTGGAGGAGAAAGATGCTACTTGGGAGGATGCCTCCTTCATACAAAAAGTCTTTCCAGCATTCCAGCCCTGAGGACAGGTCTGGTGTTTCTCGGGGGGAATTGTCAGGACCCAAGGACTACCAGCGATGAGCAGCTCTGTTTCGAACGTGAAGATTGGCGGGAAGCAACGGAAGCCGTCCATCCAGGATCCGACGCATGACAGACCATCGTACCGATTCGCTTTAAGTGAAGCCTCGGCAGCCGTTGATCTCTGATCGTGCGGTGATAGTAACCTCGAGCGTCACTGTCGCGCTTCCGGCACGATCGCCCTCCTCTTATTTCTTCTTTCTTCTTTCTGCTTTACTTTCCTCTCCTTTCTGTAGGCTATATAAAGCCATGATCGAGCTCATGTAGGGCATCTTTATCTTTCTAGGGTTTCCCCCTTGTGCGCCGCCAGTGTTCATGGTTGGTTTTGTAATATAATTCGGCCATCGGCCTTAAATCAGTGAGTAAAGAGGCTAGTTCGAGAGTAAATTCCCCTGTTCTTCTTCTCGTCAGTAAGCAGAGCCTCACAGTGCCTCGTGTAGTGGTTGTAGTCCGATGACCGTGGCACTCTCCTCGCGAAGATGGAGCCGCTGATGTAGGCCTTCACCACCGGCCTCACCGCCGCCCACTCCATGCTCGGAGCTCGAGGGTCGGAACGACAAAGAGTACGAGGAGTACAAGTCTGCAGTAGTATTCAGTGATACTACAGGGGGTATTTGCAAAAAGACACGAGTTGGCCGGCTCGGTCCAGCTGACGCCAATTGGCAAGCTCTGATTGGCTGTGGACCAAACTTGCACATCAGGTGCAAGTTGTGGGACTGGGTAGAGTCAATTCGCAAGTTGTAGGACTAAAGCATCACATTAGGAACAAGTTGCAGGACTTCCAGTGCTATTACCTCTATATGTTGATAAAAAAAACGGGTCGTATATATATATAGCAGCGCACTCCAGCAAAACCCTAACGAAAGTACCACGGAGAAGGGCGGCGGCCGCCCCGCTCGCATCCTAGTAGCCAAGGCCGTCGTCGCAGCCGTTCGAGGTTCATGAGCCATCTCGCTTCCGCTCCGACGGCCCCTCCTCCACGGAGCGCGAGGCCGCACCGGACCCTCTTCCCGGCGGACGCGCACCACCTGTTCGGCCGATGGCCGGACCAGCCCGCTCCGATGCCAGAGCGCGCTCTGGACGGCCGGGCGCCGGTGCACTCGTCAACCCCTAAAGTAAGACACGCCGAAGCAGGGAGCAATCCTCTGGTTAAATTTCTCCATAGCATCAGCCATATTCCCATTCAACCGCGTTTTTGCACATTGGGGATGTTGACTGGTGCTATGGATAAATTTAACCCGATGGTTTCGCATACCCGACTGAAAGAAGAAGCCTCGCTTAGAGTTCAGTGAGCCGGGAATCAGTTTGTAACAGGGAGCCAGTTATCCGATTTAATTTTTCCATAGCATCATCAATCCCGCCATCCAGCTGATGTAGCTGCTGCCCTGTTGCACGATGCGAAAGATAGCTGGTGGTGTGGATTAATTGAACCCGATGGTTGTGCATGCCCGAATGAAAGAAGGAGCCTTGCTTGAAGTTAAGTGAGCCGACATCCAGTTTGAAGCAGGGAGTCGCTCATCTTGGTCACCTGGTTGAATTTTCATACTGTATATATTATCGACCTGCCAACGGATTTTGGTACAAATTTTGCAGAATGTGTAGGTTGATGTTGCTGTGTACGCATTCCACTGGATGGCTCATATCCGACTACTACAGGACGCAGTTCCCTTTTAGTTGCTTGATTCATGGTTATTGTACTCATGCTGACTCCAGTTTTAATCTGTCTTACTCTAACTGAATATTTTGTTATCTCGAAAAAGATAGTTGAGATCTAGATACTCTTCCTTGTGTTTGCATTTTGAATCAGCATGCATGGTATCATCGTCCCAAGGACCAAGATCTGGACAGTGCAAAGGTGATGAAGAGGAGGAGTCTATTGGATTGAACGAGAAGTCGATAAATGTAACTGTTTTCACGTGATTCAAGACATTCAGGGTGTTTGTACTGTGTCCTGCAAAATTTCATATGTATTTGGTTGTCGTTAATTCTGCTAGAATTTGGTACAGCAACTCTGGTCATCCATGTGTTTTAGTTTTGTATACGAATGCATAGTTTAGAAGGTTAGACAGCTTGTTCATGTAAGAAATTTGTACAAGTCTATAAACTGAAAAAAGGGGGTTTTCCATCCATTCTAGGGTGGTGGTCATAATAGCACATCTCAAAAATTTTGAGGGTTGGATCTACAAATGTTATTTTCAAATACAAAGGGCTTTCACCAGATATCCTCTTTTCGAAACTGACACATCAGGTATTTGCTGTCCTGAATGGTGTTTTTTCAGCCCCCTCTGTTTCTCATGGGTATTAATCTACGCACAACATGTTCTTCTGTGCTGGATGATAAACAAAGTTTGCACCTTAGATATTTGCTTGATTTCAACGAGCCATTTCGCTGTCAGCTAAATCGTTCAAGTGAGCTGTAAGATCACATTTCTGATGTTTGGTGCGCATTTTAAACTTTATGAATGTTCAGCATGAAAAGGAGTTTGACATTCACCCTCTTAAACTTTTGGTGGTGGCCTTCTAAATTAGCACAGAAAAGGAACAACATATTTTTATCACTTGCTAGTTATCGTAATTTTGTAGAAAGATATTGTATCTGGAAGAGGGTATGTTTGTCAGTTGTTCAATTTCGTAAAGTATATATGTTAATTTGCACGAATTGACTTCTTATATTCTTTTTGAGGAATGGATTCTTATATTTGACCTCCATAGGTCCACCATCGTCACTCCAATCCATGGGTACTGCAGGTACAATTCTCAGTTCCTTTTGCATGTTATTTTCTAATATTGTTTGTTCAATTGATTTCAATTTTGAATGGAGTAAACAAGATTGGTTAGCAAATATGCCCTACATATTGTGATAAATTTCACACATCTTTTTCACACAAATTATTGGCGTATACTTGCAGGATTGCACTTTACTTTGTACTCATATGTAGTACTTGCCTTGCATTTCTATTTAATAATAACTAACCAAAAGAAGGAAAAGGCGATAATCTACCAGCCAAGGCGAAATGAACTTATTACACAGCCAAGCATCCCACACATGCAGAGGTGTTTTAAAATCATCCTCACAATCAGATACTGCTGGGACTATCATCGCGTCGTCGTTTTTGCTGCTTCAAGCAGCCAACTGTCGAATCCCCGGCCTCCATTCACAGACATTACCAACGGCAGTCTTCATTTGCTACTTGCTTGAATTTTATTTTATTTACCAAGGGCAGGCTTCATTTGCTACAGGCTTCATCCATGGACATTACCAACGGCAGGCTTCATTACCAAAGAATGTTGTGCCCCTATGCTGTATGCTTCAATGGATCTTTTTACTATATACTTCCGACCTCTGTTTTGATGTGTATGCAGTATGCTACTCTGCCATTTATTTGATTTTATTTATAAAGTCGGGCTTGGGCCTTTTTCTCTACATGAGATACATGAGAATTGGAAAACAAATGTATTGTGGTCTGCTTGCCCATAACAGATTTTCTGTGGATGAATGAGTTCCAGCTGACATATGTGCCATGTCAGAGTAGCTCGCGTACAATGTGTTTATCACTTCCTATCTTTCTTTATGACACGTTGGCGTCTTCCCTTAGAATGATGTAGTATGTGGATCTGACATGTACGTATTAAAAGACTAGCTGGTCAACACTGAGATACATGGATGCAGGGTAGCAGTCTGCTTTCAAGTGAAAGGATTGCTATGACTAAAACTGATAATTTGTCCGTACAGTTTTTTCGTGAAAGCACCAGTGGTCTAGTGGTAGAATAGTACCCTGCCACGGTACAGACCCGGGTTCGATTCCCGGCTGGTGCATTGTATTTTTTATTTCATTGTTTTTTTAGGTAACCCAAACTTGTTGAAGTTATAGGTAAGCCAAACTTGTTGAAGTTTATCCAATTCTATAGAATACACGGTAAACTCTACAATACCAAATACATATAGTGCAAAAATATTTCATAAAGTAATCTTATGCGACTAATTTGATGTTCTATGTTAAGATTTTATAGATTTGGTCAAACTTAAACAAGTTTGACTTAGGACAAACCCAAAACTTCAAGTGCGGTTCAATCCCATTCTATCTGCAATCGGGTTTGGTTTATGCGGGGTCAGTTTTGGTTGATGTTCTACAATGTGAGAGGGAGGTGCGGTAGGTTTTAATCTAGCGAAATATGACCTTACATCCCATGTTTTCGATAATGTGCCGCTGTGGCTTTGTTAGGTGAGCTAGAGATGAAGAATTTTGTCAGATTTTGGGATGGATTTTTATAGCGGTTTTTTATGGAATTTTTGGGGCATTTTCTTCTTTCTCAAACACCACACCTCTCCACTTTCCTGAATGATGTACCAAATTTTACTAGATGTATTGGAGTTGATTCAATATTTTTAGATACACTGTTGCTGCAATAAGGTGATGTTTGTAGATTAATTGACTCGGAGACTACACAGCCTGTCAAATTACAATGATAGTATTGCAATTATTAGAGAGTTGTTTTACACTCATTACTAAAAGTTTGTTCTTGAAATCTTTACATCAACCTACAAGTTGTCTAGTGGTAGAATAGTACCCTGCCACGGTACAGACCCGGGTTTGATTCCCGGCTGGTGCATGTTGAAATATTTTAATTTTCATTTCCTTGGCCCTTGTCACTTATCTGTCTATCATTGTCTTTTATTTTTACAGTATTGCCTGTCTATCATTGTCTTTTATTTTTACAGTATTGTCTGTCTATCATTGTTTTTTTATTTTTACAGTATTGTCTATCACTTGTCTGTCTATCACTGTTGATATATCCTATTCTCTACGTTTTAAAGTTATTGAAGTTATAGGTTTATCCTAAGTCAGACTTGTTCAAGTTTGTCCATTTTATAGAAAAATGTGGTAAAATCTACAACACCAAATACACATAGTGCAAAAATACATTTCATAAATAATCTTATGGGACTAATTTGATGTTCTATGTGTTAATATTTTCTATAGGCTTGGTCAAACTTAAACAAGTTTGACTTAAGAAAAACCCAAAATTTCAAGTGTGGTTCAATCCCCCTAGGTTTTAGTTCATGCAGGATCGATTTTGGTTGATGTCTCCAACGTTGGAGGGAGGTGCCCGGCAAAATACGACCTTACATCCGATGCGTTTCCACAATGCTTCCCATGGCCTCGTTAGATGAGATAGAGATGATGGAATTTTTTGTCAGACTACGGATGGATTTCGAAATATTTTATTTTTCATTTCCTTGGCCCTTGTCACTTGTCTGTCTATCATTGTTTTTTATTTTTACAGTATTGTCTATCTATCATTGTCTTTTATTTTTACAGTATTGTCTGTCTATCATTGTTTTTTATTTTTACAGTATTGTCTGTCTATCATTGTCTTTTATTTTTACAGTATTGTCTGTCTATCATTGTCTTTTATTTTTACAGTATTGTCTGTCTATCATTGTTTTTTATTTTTACAGTATTGTCTATCACTTGTCTCTCTATCACTGTTGATATATCCTATTCCCTACGTTTTAAAGTTATTGAAGTTATAGGTTTATCCTAAGTCAGACTTGTTCAAGTTTGTCCATTTTATAGAAAAATGTGGTAAAATCTACAACACCAAATACACATAGTGCAAAAATACATTTCATAAATAATCTCATGGGACTAATTTGATGTTCTATGTGTTAATATTTTCTATAGGCTTGGTCAAACTTAAACAAGTTTGACTTAAGAAAAACCCAAAATTTCAAGTGTGGTTCAATCCCCCTGGGTTTTAGTTCAAGCAGGATCGATTTTGGTTGATGTCTCCAACGTTGGAGGGAGGTGTGGTGGGTTTCAACCCGGCAAAATACGACCTTACATCCGATGCGTTTCCACAATGCTTCCCATGGCCTCGTTAGATGAGATAGAGATGATGGAATTTTTTGTCAGACTACGGATGGATTTTTGTCGCGTTTTTGACTCTCTTTTTTTCAAACACCAACCCTTCCCACTTTGCTGAATAATGTACCAGTTTTGACTAGATGTTTAAGAGACGGTTCATCATTTTTAGATACCCTGTTGCTGCAATAGAGTCATGTAGATAAAATTCCCCCGACACTACACATTCTATCAAATTACCATGGTAGTTGTATTGCAGTTATCAGACAGTTGTTTCATAGTCATTATATACATAATGTTCTAGCAAAATTACCATGCATGTTCTACCAAAGCTGATAGGGCATGTTGTGAAATGTTTCCAAAAGTTGTATGGAAAATATGCATCATGTCAATTTATATAATATTCCCTCCGTAAAGAATTATAAGAGCGTTCAAATCATTACTTACGGAAGGAGTAGTTACTAATAATGTTCCCGCAAAACCACCATGCATGGTTGCTGGTTATTTTTGCTGATAAAGGTGTTAGTTGGAACTCTTTGTACTGCGATTGTTGTTATGTAAATTTCACCGAGATAGATCATTTCTATCCATCATTCGATGTAACCAAACAATGAATGAAATTATAATACTACTGATAACCACTTTCAGAACAACCTCACCGCACGGCGTGTACAGTCCTGCTAGTGTGTACAAAATTAGTTGTTGTTCAATAGTGTCAAGGCCGGCATGCGGTTTGGAATTACTAGAGCGTAATGCCCACTTTTGATACGTCGTTTTTTGGTCCAGATTTTTTTTTAAGTATTACAATTGGAAACGAGCAGTTTTACCCGGAAAATCAAAGAGTAAAATGAATTGAGTTGACCAATACTTTCTATTGATCGGTTTATGATGTTTGGTTCGATGTTTCCATCGCTAGTTATTGGTGTTAAGATATATCACCGATTTTCATCCTACATAAACCGAATTGAGTATGAGACCATATACATCGAAATGGAATTTTCTTTTCTCTAACTTTCCTAATTTCTTGGCACGTGTAGATTTATTGCCACAAGGCCTGGCTACAATGTGTGACAAGTGCTCATGCTTCTTTGTTGGATCCCCAACGCTTGATTTTTGTCATTCTAGCTCTCCTCCAGTACCAACACGACATAAGTTTCCCATTGCGAATCCATCGCCCAAGGACTGCGATGTTGAAGACGGGGAAAACGACGACAGTGAAATAACTCACACATGGGAGGTCCTATTCAGTGTGCAACATGTCGAAGGACGACCAAGCACGCACGCCCATGGACGCTTAGTTTGTTGGTTGGCCAGTCCCCCTATTATGCCTCGGTTTATCCAATGAAGCAAAGAAAAAAGCGAGGAATGAAAACTACCAAAAAAGGTAAAGAGGAAATAAAAAATGTACTTTTTTCATAAACTTAAAAAAAAACTTTCTGAATTTCAAAATATTCCGGAATTTAGAAAATGCTCATAATTTTGTAATGATCAACAAATTAAAAAAATGTTTCCCTCAATTCAAAAAATGTTCATCAATTAAAAAATGCTTAGATTTTGAATTAAGTTTCTTGAATTTCAAAAAAGTTGAAAAAGTTTATGCATGTTGATGATTTTAGAAGGTGTTCATGAATATAAAAATTTGTCTAACAAGAGTAGGAGCACCACGTTCATGTTTGAATAGGCTGAACCACAACACATAACCAATTCAGTCGCTGACATGTGGAGGGCACGAGTATAAAAATTACACCTATGCATTAAGAGGCTCCATTCGAGCTTAGTAACTTAGGACATTAGGAAGAAAAAAGAACGAGCAATCGATTCTACCCCAAAAGACCTGCTTGAATGGAAAAAATATTTATTGGCAATTCAATTTTTTACATAACATTTTAAAGAAAATATTGCGTTTCCTTAAAACAAATGTTCGTGACATTTCAATAAAAAATTATACAATGTAAAAAAAATTATTACCATTAATTTTTTTTATGTAACGGTTTAAATAAAATCTTCCATTTCTGAAACAAATGTTCATGACATTTCAATAAAAATATAAAATGCAAAAAAATGTTTGTGTAGTTCAGAAAATATATTTATTGCCATTCAAAAAAATGTACGATGCATGTTTTATAAAAATATACCATGTATTCAAATATGTATTTGAAAAAATGTTAATTATATATTTACAAAATGTTAAATATGTCAGATGTATAAGAAAAAGAACAATGTGTATAACAATAAAAAAGAATAGACCTCAAAAGATGTATTTGAAAAAGGGTTAATCATGTATTTTATAAATGTTAACTACGTATAAAAAAAATCTACAAATGTGTATGAAAAAGAATCAACATCAAAACAAAATTTTGGAAAAACAATATCAATCATGTATTTGGAAAATGGTTAAATCTGTAAAAATATCAGATGTATAAAAAATGGATATATGTGTATGAACAGGAATGGACATCAAAATAAATTAATCATGTATCTAAAAAATGATAGACGTGCAAAATAATAATATTTCTGATGTATACGAAAAATGTGTAATGTGTACGAAAAAGAATAAACATAAAAAATCTAATCATAAAGATGTTAATCATGTATTGAAAAAATGTTAAAACTGTATAAACATAATGTATAGACGTATACCAAAAAATGTAAAGTGTGTAAGTAAAAAAGTAGACATCAATACATGTATTTAAAAATATATATTAAATATGTATAAAAATGTGTTCCTGATGTATACGCAAAATATGCATTGTGTGTGAACAAATCGACACGAATGGGAAAAAGGAAGGAAAAACCAATGAAACAGAAGAAATAACAAATAAAACCCTTTATCCAAAAAAACCAAAGAAAAGAAAAGGAAAATATATACTACTGCTGAAAAGAAAGTGAAGTGCCTGCGTGCCGTGGACGATGAGTTATCGATCATCCCGAGGGCTAGCTTCTTATATTTGGCAGATGGAGCTTGCTGAAGAGACAACGGGCGGCTTCCACGGTCGGCGCTGGCTTGGCTGTCCACTCGCCGCTACGGTACAAGGCAGACGCGCGCCGGCCGCCGGCCGCCGGCCACGCGTTCGTCGATTACTTGACGCGCTCTCTGCGACAGATTAGACACTAGCAGTTAATTACTCGACGATCATCAAACCCCGCAAACACCAGAGCACCACACCCTAATCAGCGATCGTGCCAGCAGAAGGAACACACGCAGAGAAGAGCGAGTCGTCGTCGGCTAGCTGCCAGCCATGGAGGTGGACGCGACGCCGGACCTGACGGACTTCATGAACGACTGGTTCTTCGGGACCGTCGGCGTGAAGCACAACGCCGTCGCTGCCGGCTCCCCTGCGTACGACCTCACGGGCGAGAGCAGCAGCGGCAGCAAGAAGAAGCCGTCGTCGTCGGAGAAGAAGCCGCAGAGGGCGGAAAGCGAAGGCGGCCGTAGCGGCGGCGGCGGCGGCAGCAGGGGCAGCAGCAACGCGAGCAAGCAGACGCAGGAGTGGCTGGAGGAGGCCAAGAGGATGATGGTTGGCTCCGGGTCGCCGGGCCGGATGGGCTCGCCGTCCAGGCAGGTGCCCAAGTTCGCCGGCGGCAACGGCACGGAGCCCTCGCCGGCGCTCGACCGCCGGGACCCCATGTCACGTTCCGCGAGAAGGTAATATCGGATCACTCCATTCGGGCATATGCACGCGGCCACGCGCCACGCTAACGCATTGCAATCTGCTGTTTCGGTGCAAAACAACGTCGTTTCACGGCTCATTTCTAGACGTTCATTTTTTTTTACCATCTAGCACTATGCGAATTTTTCTTCTTCTCTCCAATCGCTAAACCATAGCTGATCAGGAGCACACAAATGCTCCCCTTAAACAGGAGTACAAGCGAAAAAAAAAGAATCACAAAAAGTCTAGAAGATTTGCACATCAAATATGGACAAAATTTCTAAGGGTGTGCAAAATTTCATAAAGATTTGACATCAGGAGAGCTCAGGACATGGAAAACAAAACCATTGATCCAAAATAGAAATTTTCGAATCTTTTCCAAAACACTGATTTTGTCGAGATCACTTCCGATGTCAAATCGCCATGAATTTTTGCACACACCTAGGAAACTTGATTATCTTTTGGTGCCAATAAAATTCATTCTTTATTTTTGTTCCTATTGTTTATTGTACTATATTCATCCTATGAACTAGGGAGGAGATGCTCCCTAGACCGAAATACCGTCCTCTCCAATCCTTTTTTTATGAGATGAGAAGTGTATTAAATTTTTTAAGCCAAACATTTCTATGTTTGATTTAGTTAGTAGAAAACATATCAGCATACACTATCCATCATTTTTTATTTATTATGTACATATTGATAGTTTTCTATAAAATTTGTCAGATATAAATGTTTGACATTAAAAGAAAATATTAATATACCTTATAGAAATAAAGTATGGACTATTTTTTATTTTCGTATAAATTTCATATTTTTAAACTATTTTTCAAGAGGTTTTTGTAACTCTATCATCAGCTCACTTTTTGAACAAAAGAATTCGCATATTTAGTAGCTCGGCTTTAATGGGCCAAACTAGGCCGAAAGCTTATACTAGCGTCCCAATGATGATGAATTAGCGGCCTGGTTTCAAACCAGCCGGAAAACTTCACCACCCACTGGACGCCGCTAAACGCTGCTCCTCCCGGCGTGTGCGTGCAGGCACCGGCAGCCGGGCGGCATCGGCGACGAGATCCTGCAGCGGGCGTCCATCGTCTCCTCGCCTCCGCGCTCCGACACCTCCACCCCGTCGGCGCCGCCGTCCCCATCCCCGTCCCTGCCGCCGAACCCGCACTCCTCCCGCCGCAAGTCCCGCTTCCACGGCCCCTCCGGCCCGGACCCCTCCGCCTCCCTCCGCCGCACCACCTCCTCCGCGTCCAACTCTCCACCCACCGCCTCCGCGCCCCCGCGCCCCCTGCACCACCGCCGCCACGCGTCCGCCTCCGGCTCCCCCGCCGTCGACGGCTTCGACGACGGCGTCGCGCGCCTCAACGCCTTCCTCCGCCGCCAGCGCGCCGCCCTCGCCGACCTGTCCTCCGCGGACCGCTCCTCCCGCTCGAGGCCAACGAAGCTCGTGCTCTCCGACGCCTCGAAAAGTAAGATTAATTCGTCTTCCGGTTGATTTATCTAATCTGAATCTAGCCACCATGTATTGCTGGCTCACTCGCGATTTCCCGTGCTGATTTCGAGCAGGTGTGAGCTCGATCGTGGCGGCGATATGCTACGCGTGGATGCAGTCGAGCAAGGGGGACGGCCAGGCGGCGGCGGTGCCGGTGGTGAACATGCGCCGGAGCAGGATGACTGGGTGCAGGCAGGCGGCCTGGCTCCTCTACCACGTCGGGGTCGACGCCTCGGCCCTGCTCTTCGCCGACGAGGTAGGCCACGCCTTGCAACAATGGTGCCTGATTGTACTTAGATGGCCAGCATGGGATTCTTCTCCGACAGACAACTGCCTAGGCCCCGTTCCGGAGTTATTGGGCGTTTATAATTTGGGCAGAGGAGACAAGGATGATGAGGCCATACAGCAATTCATCGCAGTCGTGTGCCCTGCCATGTGGGCGTTCTTAACTCCGATTGGTACCATGTGGCCGCCGGCCATTCCATGCGAGTGAGCGAATGACGATGACCGATATATGCTCTGTGCAATTGCGAGTTTGGGCGCTAGCCTGTACCTCGTGTGTTGCCCCAGTTAATATGCACAGCATCAAATGAGGAACATCATGAGTATTGCCACATTTATTTTTCTGCATAAGATGTCGAGGATAGCAATGCGCCGTATTTCTTCTCGAGGGCTAGCTTGTTCCTGCACATAATACATCCTGGGTAAAGCGGATGCATAATGTATGATGCTGACTTCGGGAGGCCGAACTGAATTATAGGTTGATATGGAGGGATTGATAATGGATCAGCGGGCCAGCCTGGTGGTGGTTGGGCAAGATGTCTTGAGATCAAACGGTGAGGTAATACCGTGTACTTGTGCTAACTGCTAAGTACCTTTTGGTTTGTCTGGTGAAGAATTCATATGGTTCCGTCATTTACTTCATAATCATGCTTGCTTTTGTCTCCTAGGCGGGCTCAGTTTGCACAGTCCTTGCCAATGACCATTCTGAAGAAGCTTATGCTCTACTTCAGAGCCTGGACATAAAGAAACTTCTGGTTGGTTGTGTATTTTTAACCTGCTCTAGCGACCATTGTGCTTAATTTATACTGGCACCCCTGATTATGTTCTGTGGGTTTGCTCTCAGCTTGCAGGTATCCTGTTAGATACAAACAACCTTTCCAAGATGTGCTCAGACAAAGATTCAGAGGCAGTGCGATCGCTCTTAATTGGTACCTCTGAGCATAAACGGCATGAATTGTTTCAACAATGTAATCTACTCATCTTTGTCTGATGTTGATTTGCGAAGGAGCTGTATTGAGAAGTTGCAAAATCATGTTAGTATTAACTACTGGAAACTTTGACCTTGTTTTGGACCAGTGATGCTTGATCACAATGAGCATTCTTTCGTTGAGTTCTTGAAGAACACTTACAGAAAGTCATCCACGGATGGTGAGTTTTCTCCATAGTATCTTCACATGGTTCCTCACCTATTTTTTGGAAGTTTTTTGCTTAAGTTACTGTACTTATCCGTGTCTAAGATAAATTTGGAACCTGTCTATTCTTATACTTAAACTAAAATATCATTGATGTATTACCGCCAATGCTATTGATATTTCTCATCGTTAGAAACTTCAGTTGTTAAACATTTCACCTCTTACAACATCTAAACTCGGATGAGACTTCAGCAATAGCTCTGCCAGTTCAAAATTATATATATTTTTTGCAAGTACATTAGTCATGCATTTTTCTGAAATGGTCTGACACAATTTCATCCTGCTGTTCAATTAACTAGGTGCTGGGGACAGTCCTTCAGAGCAAAAGCATTCAGGGACATCCCAAGATGCTAAAAAGTCCAATTCAGGTAATCTTTCTAGTGCCTCCATTATGTTGGATAGTCAGACCCCCATAAAATCTAACACCTGTGAGAGCACCAAATTTGTCCGGTTTTACCTCGACTTTGAGAGGAAAAAGTCCTAGTTATCATTGCTCGAAATAATGGAACACTCGTTTTGAATACTATGTTTGCATTACCGAACTTATGCCAAGTTTATACTTTGACTGCTCTCTCGACAGTTACTATGCTAGCAGCTAATTAGCGAACTTCAAAATCAGCTCGTATATATGCCAATGCAATTACCTTCTTCAGTGTGGTGTAGCTCTGATGTTGTTGATTTTGTTTCCATCACAGCTAACCAGAAGCAAGCACGTGGAAACAGTGGAAAGCCTTCAGAGGAAGCTCCTCAGGGGAAAAACAAATTTTCGTTGGCCAAATTTTTTGGTTTTGGCCGAAAATAAACTTATTTACTAGTAAGCAAAGCTACAAAGTCAATTCATATGCCAATGCAATTTATTTATTTTACGTCGTATAGCCCTAACTTGGTTGTTTTTGCTTCCATCACAGCTAACTAGTGTACGCGGAACTGGTGGAAAGCCCTCATATATTTTTTTCGGATGAAGCTCCTCACCGGAAAAAAAGATTATCGCTGGCAAAATGGTTTGGTTTTGGCCCAAAATAATATATTTTTGTTAGTTTGAGTTTTTTTTTGGTCAACTGATTTATCGCAAAATTGGATAAGTATCGTGCGTTGTCTATCTAGGAAGTCGAGAACCTTTCTCCTGATATTAAGTTCATGTGGAAAGAGCACCGTATGAAACATTTTGTAACTATTCATCATATCGGCTGTTTGGTCAACAAGTTTACTTTTCCATGTTCGCATATTTGACTATCTGCTAACGAAGAAGTCCCCATTTTATTCTATTTAAAATTAGAATCGTGAGGAGAGCATAGGATGGTGTTGATTACAGGTATATGCTAGTATAACATAACAAGGACGCATACAAATTCCCTTCGTGTAGATTCGAGTATTCCTGGTTTAAACAATGGCTCTCAGCCAATGGGGAAGGCATGAGCATTAGAGTGGATAAAATTTTGTCAACTTCTCAGCTGATGGTAGGTATCTACTACAGCCATATGATTGACCTGTTCTCTAGGGAGCTACTGTATTTTCTTTTCTCTTGAGCCCTGTATAACCTATATATGTAGTAGTTTTTTTTAGCTCTGTAATGAAACATAGGAGTAGTAGCCTCTCATCTGCATCTGTTGGCCAGTATTAAAGCTAGCCCAGTGGACATCCCTGGGATCTCAACTTGGTCATGGGAATAGCCAAAGCTGCATGGTCCAAATGTGACCATTGCTGAAAACCTGGGTGAAAAACAGTGCACTCTTTGACCAATGGTGGCCATTAACAGTAGTACATCTGAGTTAAATACAGCTATTATCATACTAGTATCTTGTGTCCTTGTCCTGCATACCTGCTCTCCTTGTTCTTGAGGACAGCAGAGGGATGTGAGTCAGTTTGTTAGGCCAGTCAAAGTAAGTGAGTAGAAGATGATAAGAAAGAAAGCAGAGGCAGTGTAGAGTACTACTAGTACTAAGATAGGAGTTAGGAGTTGGGAGGGACCGGTTCTCTTAGCTGGAGTTTTCCTGGATAAACCAGCATGGATGAATGCATGATTGATTGGGAAAGGCCATATGCCGTTCTGCCTGTCATGTCGCCACCCTCCATGCATGTTTCTCCATCAGGACCAGGCTGTTCCTCCTCAACCCCCAGGACTATCCTGTGCCCCTCCACCCCAATCCTCCATGTGCATGCACAGCTCGCTCCAATGGAACAGAGAAGCATGGCCTCAGCCTCAACCTCAACCTCAATCAGACAGACAGACAGACAATCCATCATTCCCCCTCTTGTTACACTCACACATCGTTTCATACATGCATGGTACTAGTATGTTGCTCATAACATGGTGAAATGTCCATCATCCGCTCTGTAATGTGGCGGCAGCAACAAATTAACGAATGCAGGTAGGGTACGGGCGCCTAGCTAGCTAACTTAGCTCATTCGATCTTCCATGCATAGAGAAAGAGGCAGAAATCGGAGAACTCGTCGGCGTCGACGTCGGACGACGGCGAGGGTGAGGGGGCCTGGGGCTTGAAGATGAAGAGGGCCTGGCGCATGCCGGTGCCGAAGAGCCAGTCGTGGGCGTCCCAGTAGACCTGCACCTTCATCTTGTTGATGGAGATGCAGTCGTTGCCCCTGAACTTCCACTGGAGGTGCTTGACGAGCACGGTGACGCAGCCGTCGATCTTGATGGACATGTCCACGTCCATGCCGCCGCCGAGGTTGCCGCTGCTGCACTCGATGCTGATGTCGTGCAGCTTCCCCTTGTCGTGGAACCTGGCCCGGGTCAGGAACCGCTTCTTGCTGAACACGTGCTCCTTCTTGCACACCATGGCCGCGTCCCGCAGCGACAGCGACGGCCGCGACCCCGTCCGCCGGAACGCCTCCTTGTTCTGGTTGCCGAGCAGGAGCACCACCTCCTCGCCGGAGACGACCGCCACGTAGTAGTCCGACACCGGCTCCGGCTCGTCGGAGAACCGCGCCGCCCGCAGGTCCCACACCACGTCCACGGCCCGGCCGTCCACCTGGAACTGCTTCGCCCCGTACTTGCGCCAGAAGTGCCACGGCTGCATCTCCACCTTGCACGCGCTGCAGCTCTTGCCCCCGCCGCCGCCGCCCTCGATGCTGCTGCCGTGCTCCCTGCCGCCGCTCTTGTCCTTGCCGCCGCCGGCCGACCCTTCGATGGACACCTGCATGCCGTGGGCGAGCAGGTTCCTGCACCACGTGACGGTGACCAGCCGGCTCTGCCCGGAGATCACCGCGCGGTACACCAGCGTCACCGCGCTCTGGCCCGACCTGGTCGCCGGCGCCGCCGACGCCGGCGCGTCCGGCAGCTGCTTCTCGCCCGACGAGAAGCAGGAGGGGACCGAGAACAGGTCCTGCATCCTGTCCCTCGCCACTCAGTAGCTAGCTACGACGAACCGACGAGCTGAGAGACACGAGGTGATGGAGGGATGGATGGACGATGGGCTAACAAGGAAGGCTACTATACATAGGCGGCGGCACGGGGGTGGTGGGGGAGCGCCATGGATCCATGCAACAGCGGAGCCGGCATGATGGTTGATGGAGTCTGGTTTGGCGAGGGGGCCGGGGGAGGGAGGGCAGGAGACCGTAGGGCGTAGCTAGCGAACCCAACCGCGCTGGAAAGTGAGCTCAGCTGTGCACGAAAGTGAGTTGGGCATGGCATGGGCTGTGTTTTAAACCAGCAACCTTCTTTCTCCGCCCGCTAAATTCGCTCTCGCTCTTGCTTGGAGCGAGTAAATGCGTCCGCCATGCAGCTCCGGGGACCGATCCAGCCTTGATCCCTCCGCGGGCCATTACACTACACCATGCTCCGATCCTAGGAGTGTGTATTTTTCTCATTTTTCTACCACCACTCCTGACTATACCACTACAGTATATGCTGCCAACTTTCACCACGAGTATTGAGGAGGAGAGGCCATGGCCGATGGCTCTCGATCGGGCGCCAGTGTACAGTGAGCACGGGGTTACTATCTTGGCGGGGTCTCGGCGACGGCGGGCATGGGCATGTGGGTAACATGCTGGAGATGATGGCACATGGAAGGGCATGTGGGCGGGGATGTGTGCGGTGTGGCGCCGGATTATTTCTGGCCTCTGGCTCTGTGGGGATGGTATTAATCTCGTTGAGTATCGCGCAAAACGTCTTGCAGGCAGGCAGGGGAATTGCTGGATGCCATGTTGGCCACTTGATCGATCTATCTATCAAGGAGATCGAATATCCTCCTAAACAACTGCTTACTAGGAATTTTTGCGTGGCTGTGCCACATGCGTGTGACGGCAGGGATCGATGGTCGATCGCCCGGGGACGGACAAGGGGGAGGATCTCGCTGGTTAGTTAATCGACTGTATCGGATCCCGTCTGGCGGATCACAGGCTATAGACTCGCTGGACTGGATTGCAGCTCAGGGGGGCTGCCCACAGTTCGGTTGCTGTGTGTGCAGCAGCTTGTGGATGGTGAAATGTTGGCCCTGTTTGGATTCATACGCTAGAGTTAGTTTGAGCTAGTTGGGGCTCAAATAGCACTAAAGTATCCAAACATGAGGGTTAGATTGGAGCTAGTTGCATCTAACCCACCCCAAAAAACTAGCCTACCTAAGAAGTGCTAATTGAAGCTAGTTTTCATGGGGCCCACTAAAAAATCAATTTTCTCTCTCTATCTACCAGGCAACGACCCACTAAAAAATCACTTTTCTCTCTCCATCAAGTACAACTATTGTCAATCTAATCCTATCATCCAAACACCTCTTTGGTTAAAGTTAATTTAAGGTTCGTCATGAGCTAGAAACTAACTCTAACCTCTAGCTAAGTTAGAGTATCAAAAAGGGCCGTTGTAGTAGTAGGCTGCACTACTGAATGATCTTGGAAGGAACGCTTGGTCCGGGGACAAAAGAGCGGTCAATGGGCACGCACAACTGGCCTCCTTGTTGAGGGGAAGGAAGAGATGACAACACTCTTGAGCTACTGCTAGCTGCTGCTTGGGCCGCCCCGCTGTGGATAGGGCAGCGGATGAACCTGTGGACTACACCTGTCGTCGTCCTTGTCAAGCCACATCTGAATCTGGCTGGAATGGTCAGCGTCAGGGCCTTTGTCGTGCAAAGCTTTTGGCCTTTCGGGAGCGGCGCGCTGGCGACGGACTGATGGGTGCATGCGGCGACCGGCGACGGCGACGGCGACGTGCGTGCGAGAGCTGCGCTGGGCCTGGGCTGGGACGGCGGAGTGACTGCGGGTCCGTTCAAACATTCCGTGCTCGTTCCGTCCCAAGCCTGAGACTGGAGAGTAGGCGTGGCAGGGAAGAAAGTTTCAGCCTGAAGGGAGGTGGTGAAGGACCTGGGTGGTTAAGTCAAGAGGTTGGTGAGTGCTAGCTTTCACCAGATCTGATATAAACCCGGGCGTTCTCAATCTTTTACTTCCTCCGTTTCTAAATATATGTCTTTTTAGATTTATTAAAAAACTACATACAAAATAAAATGAGTAAATCTACACTCTACAATATGTCCATATACATTTGTATGTAGTCCTCCGATGAAACATCTAAAAGACTTATATACTCCTTCCGTCTCAAAATAAATGTCTTAACTTTATACTACAACTTTAAGAATGGAGTACTACACCTTCCGTTCCTAAATATAAATCTTTTAAAACATTTTACTAGGGGTCTACATACGAAGCAAAATGAGTGAATCTATACTTTAAATTATGTCTATATACATCTGTATGTAGTCCACTAGTGAAACCTCTAAAAAGACTTATATTTAAGAACAGAGGGAGTAGATAGACATGCATGGCGCCGTGCCCCACTCGATCGTGGTACGGCGGCCAGGATAATTCGTGATAACCAAGCTAGGCCATGCCTCGGTGGAGATCTCCGGAGATCATTCACGATCGGCACGGCGGAGCTAACTAACGAACCGAGCTGCCACGGGGATGGCACATGCCCATGCGTTGGCGCGAAGTTTCGTCGGGCCGTGGCTGGACCCTGGTGCGCCACGTCCGCCGCGGCCGAGCTTGATTGTCCTGGAGCCGTACGCCCACCCGGGCCGTCCTCGTTCGTGTCGGAGACGATCGACATGGCGGCCGGCCAGATGTGTGTAGCCGGAAAAAGTAGCCGCGTACGTGTACCAGGCCAGGCGGGGCACGACCGGTTTGATGTAACTTTTTAGATGAACGGCCGGTTTGATTTGATCGTGGTTCGTGCAGCTCCCGTGGCTTTCGGTCGGGGGCCACGAGCTCCCTCTGGGCAAACCCTATTTTGTGCTCCATGCGTCGTTTTTGAAAAGGAATGCTGCATACGTTGATTATTACTGTTTCTGCAAACCAGTTTTTGCAGCCGCGTTAGCTGGGCTTGGCTCATTTTGTTTGCCTTCGGTTCAACCCATCATCTTATTTGTTGGGGGCTCCTACCGAAATCACTAATTAACGAGTACACCCTACAACGATTATTCTCACCTCCACATGTTGCGATAAATGGCGCATTGCACGCGTGTCACTTGTCGCAACCTGAAAGTTTCACTTTTTCCGTAGATCATTTTTTTCAAAACATTTTATCTCCTAAACCGTGCGTCCAAATCTCGAACAGTTTTCACCGTTGGCTTTCTCGCGTTGAGATCTTCAAAACTAGATCCCATGTTGATAGGTTTTCACAAACTTTTTTTTCATAAAAAACCGGACGAAAAAACCGTGTCTCACATGATAGAAAAAAAATAGAAAACGCGGTCTTTTTTCCTTTCTGAAAAGCACAGGTCATGCCTTTCGCGAGCGCAAAACCATGCCTCTCACGGAAGCAAAAATCATGCCTCTCGCGAAAAAAAGAGAAAGCAAAAAATGTGTTTTTTTCCTTTTCGGAAGAGGCACAACGTGCATCTCGTAAAGGCAAAATCGTGTCTTTCGCGGAAACAAAACCGTGTCTCTCGTAAAAGAAAAAAAAATAAAAAACGTGTTTTTTTATTTTTGAACTCGCAAAGGCAAAATCATGCCTTTCGCAGAAGCAAAACCGTACCTCTCGTAAAGAACAGAAAACACATCTTTTTTTCTTTCCGAAAGGCACGTGCGTGCCTCTCGTGATGGCAAACCAGTCCTTCTTGCTGAAGCAAAACCGTGCCTCTCGCAAAAAAAACAACGAGTTTTTTCGCGTTAAAAAACACGTTTTTTCGCGAAAAATATATATATTATTTTTTTCGTCCAAAAGTTACGAAAGATTGGTGGAAAACCATAACACCAAAAAATCGAAAAAACCCACTTAAAAAAGGCGAAAACGCGTGCGAGAAAATAAAATTAAAAAAAATCCGAAGGGAACTCTCAGAACGCGACACGTGGCGGCGACTGGAAATGCGCCAAGTGACGGCGAGCGGGAGCGATCGCTGAAAGGCTTGCGAGGAAGTGCTCGTTAACTAGTTGCTCTCGGCTCTTACCTGCTCGCTGCGGCAGTGGGTCGCTCCCACGCACACGGGGCGCCGGACTGGGTCGGCCTAGCTTTTTTTCTAAGAAAATCGGATATTTTTTCCATTTTTCCTTTTCCACTTATTTCTTTTTTTCCCTTTTTGTCTCGTTTTTCTTCCCGTTTTCCCTTTTTTTTATTAAAACGAACAAACGTTTATTCATTTTGTGAAAATAGGAATATTTTTTAAATCAGAGAACAAATTCAAAATCGCGAATATTTTTAAAAGCATGAACATTTTTTGAATCTTGAAAAGAAATTTTAAAACCAAGAACAATTTAAAATTCTAAACAAATTTCGAATCGCCGACACCTTTTTAAAGCACGAACATTTTTTGAATCTTGAGAACAAAAATTTGAAACGGAGAACACTTTTGAAAACCCCGAACAAAATTGGAAACATGGACAATTTCGAACATTTTTTTAAATGGAGCACAAATTTTTAAAGCATGAATTATGACACTTGAGAACAAATTTATAAAGCACGGACATTTTTTGAAGTTATAAATGTTTTTAGAAAACAGAAATTATTTGATATTTCAAACATTTTTTGACAAATCAAAAACATTTTTCGAATTTGAAGAACAAGTTTTGGAAATACCAAATATTTTTTGTAAATCCAGACCATTTTCTTAAAACATAATAACATTTTTCGAATAGAAATAACAATTTATGGAAATTCCGAACATTTTACAATAATCCCGAACATTTTTAAAAAATACAGAGCTTTTTTAAAAAATCTAGAAGATTTTTGAAAAAAAAACATTTTTCGTGTTTGAAGAACATTTTTTGACAATCCAGAAATTTAAAAATCCGGTTTTGGAAACCTTCTAGAATTTCTCAAAACCGAAAAAATTCAGTTGGAAATCTGTACGCAAAACCGGGGTGATCTGTTGGAGCTTGGCCGGCCCATCTTATTTGGAGCATCGTTGCCCCTGTGCGAAGCTCTGACAACTCACCGCAACGAGCTCGCCGCAACTAGCGGCGAATAGGGTTTTCCTTATTTGTTCGCGTGCTTTCAAAACACAAAAAATTGTAAGATCCGCGAATCAAACCAATGATCTCTTGGTTCAATTCGAACTATATTAAGTACCCCGCCACGGGCACTTGATGCGCTAAGTTTCGTCATTTTTTTACATTGTCATCTTTACTTTTACTTTACGTTTTCTTTTTCTTTTTCGTTTTTTTTTCTGTTTTCCTTTTCCCCTTCTTCATCTTTCAATGATTTTTTTCTTTCAAATCTATCCACATTTTCTTAAAAATGATGAACATTTTTCTAGTTTGATAAGTTTTGTTTCAAAATTGATGAACTTTTCCAAATCCAATGAAGTTTATTAAAATTTCATTAAAAAATCAAGTTTGATAAAATTTTCCTTCAAATTTGTGAACTCTTTCCAATATTGGCAAACTTTTTTCAAACTTGATAAGCTTTTTGTACGAGTCAATGAACTTTTTGCCAAAATCGATGAACTTTTTTCAAAAATTGAGAAACTTTTTTCGGAAACAATGAACTTTTTTAACCTTCTCATAGCATTTTCCCAAAATCGATGAACTTTTTAAAGTTTATGAACTTTTCTTCAAAAATGATGAACTATTTCTCAAAATCGATGAACTTTTTTTAGTTTGTGAACTTTTGTCTCAAAATTGATGAACGTTTTTTACACTCATGGTTTAAAAAGATGCACGTGATAAGTAAATAGAGCGACCATACTAGTCCATACTTAGTTAGAGCTAATAAAATCACAAGTGTCCAATGGCTGTGTTAGTCAGCTAAGCTAACAAGGATGTGGCGATGCGAGTTCGATTCCTCGAGGAGCCACCTCTTTCGTTTTTCTAGCTATTTTTGTTCGCTGCGCTTTGCCTTCATGAGCCGGCCCAACAAGGCGTTGCAGCGGGCGCCAGCAACCTGTTTGGACGATTAAGGCGCCGAACAGGCGCTCCCCTTCCTCTCCCCGTGTGTTTCTCTTCGACGGTCCACCGTGCTGCATCGGAGGTGTCAAAGGCTAAAAGTGTGCTCGTTGTCTGCGGCATCATTTTTATAAAACGGACGATGTTGCGTCAATAGAGGGTGGGTAACGCGACAAACATATGTCCGACTTGCATTTTTGGGTGGCAAGAATGAATTTTATTGACTCAAAATGAAGTAACATATCTTAGGGGCTTCCTATGGCAAGGCAAGGGTGTTGCCCGAGGGGGTTGCTTAGTGTTGGAGATATGCCCTAGAGGCAATCATGTATAATGATATTTTTATGTGTTTATGAGTAAAGATAGTCCTTGGACATTGTTAATGATGTGTATTATGAAGTACGTGATTTGTTTGTGAGACTAAGAATTGTATGATTGTCCTAAATGGTCCGTAATGGAAAGGTTTGTGTGGACGTGCAACCATTCAGATTAGCATATGCCACGGCAGATGGTTCGGTCTCACTAACCATGTAGCATTGGATGCTAGCCGGATAATATGGACTCAAAAAGATCTGATCAGATTCAACGTAGTCGGATCCGAGTCAACATAAGGTCTGAGTTGGACAGACCCAACTATGAGACGCAGCGATAGGTCATCTGTGAGTCTCTAGTGCAACATACGTTCTATGTCCTAAGACCTGAGCTAGTGCATTACTCGGGATGGTGACAGACTTGCTTTGGGCCGACCAAACGCTACTCCGTGTCTGGATAGTTACAAAGGTAGGTTTCGGACTTGTCTAAACCCATACTGCGAGACATGGTCGAGCAAGATGGGATTTGCCCATCTAATAAGGATAGATATTGTAAGTGCATCTAGTGCCCCTTAGTGATTTTGGTGGTTTGAAGACTTATAGGTTAAGTATCTAATGTGTTTATGAGTATACACAGGATCTATAAGTCATTGAAGAGTTTGAGATATTTGAAGAATATCGACCCCTAAAAATGTATATCTTCAGTTGAAGAAATTGGTCTGAAGCTGAAGAAATGAATCGCGAGGAATCTGCGATGAAATTGATATTCCTCATGAAGATACTGATATTGAGAAGACCGGTGGTTCCTGAAGAAAATCATTTTGAAGAAATTGAAGCGTGAAGATTTACGTTTTCTGTTTTACTTTCTTCACATTTGATGAATAGGAACATCGTACTGTTAAAGGGGGTCAAAGTAACACTATGGAATGGATTTCCTCATGATGCTCAACCCAAGCCTAATCCTACCAAAAGCCTCAAGTGAGGAATATGAGTGACATGAGGACTCTCACAGTTGAGGGTCCCGACCGTTTCGATAACCACGCCAAGTCACTGGTCTTATCCACTCCAACGGTCATATTATTTAAGGGCATTAGTGTCAAATCATGTCGGGATGCTCCCAGGCTATAAATAGCCACCCCCCACAACCACTAGCTGGTTGGCAGATCCGTTAGAAACACACACTTGTCATAAGAGCAACCCAAATTCCTCAGAGCTTTCGAGAGTAATTCATCAGTGAGGAAATACCCCATACACCGAAACCACAAACCAAACCTAGTGATTGAGCATCACTGAAGAAGTTGTTCCTGTGTGGGACTGAAGCCTTTTACCTTTGAGGAGTGTGCATCCTCCAGACGGTTAGGCGTCATGGTCTAGAGCTTTCCAGCAGTCAATTGTGGATCGCCGGGTGACCTAGTTTGTGAGGGTTTGGAAGTCTGCCCTGAAGACTTACCACGAGTGTTGGGCGAGGACTGTGTGTCCTTAGCTCAAGGAGAATACGGTAGAGACTGTGTGTCCTTTGGTTTCAATACCAAGCCGCTCCAAACCAGATGTACAACTGTCACAACAGTTGGAACTGGGTCATCAACAACAGTCTTCACTAAGAAACGGGTTCTAATTCCTCAACTCTTTACTTTTCTTGTATTGTGTGTTGATGACTTTCACTGTGACTGTTTGAAGAATTTGCTGAAGACTTTCTCTGAATTTCCTCAACCCCAAATTCTTCACGATAGTTAATCATCGTTTGTATTCTGCGTGCCTGCTTACTGTGCAATCTGTTTTCACATTCTTCACTCTGAAATACTGTTGTTGTGAACGTTTGCACGTCTGATCATTTACTGTTTCCGCTGTAAGTTAGTTATCAGTGAGGAATTTCCTCAAAAGGAATTTCCTCAGTGATGAAATTCTAAAAATCTCCTATTCACCCCCCCTCTAGTCGATATAACGCACTTTCAATTGGTATCAGAGCAAGGTACTCCCTTGTTCTGTGTGATTTTGGTTTAACCACCTGGAGTTTTAGTTATGTCGACTGCAGACATGTTTAAGGTGACTGCAACATGTCCTACCTACGAAGGAAAGAACTTTTCCTTCTGGAAGAACAAAATGCAAATGCATTTACAAGCTATTGATAATGATCTCTCGTCTATTGTGGAAAATGGAGTCCCCATCATCTCTGCCAGTGTCACTGCGGCTGATGTGAAGAAATTCAAGCAACTCGATTCTCAAGCGAAGAACATCATCTGTGGTCATCTGAGCCGTGGCCAGTTTGGAAGAGTAAGTGCCTTGGGCTCTGCAACACTGATCTGGGAGAGACTGTGCAAGGTAAATGAAGGAGTATCAACCCAACGTGACTCTCGTGTTGATATTCTTCGCAATCTCTTCAATCGCTTCAAGAGACATGACAATGAAAGCTGCCAAGACACCTTTGATCGCCTCACTGACATATCAAATGAACTGCAAGCACTCGGAGCTCGAGACATCACTGATCACGAAGTTGTGAAGAAACTGCTGAGATCTTTGGATTCTTCATTTGATACTTTAGTTCTGATGATTCAAGAAAGACCAGATTACAAGATGCTTGATCCAGCTGATATACTAGAAAGGCTAAATACTCATGAATTCCAGCTAGAAGAAAAGAGAGATCTATATGGACCAAGCTATTCCAAACCACGTGCACTGAAGGCTAGAGCAATTTCCTCATCTGAAGACGAAGACACAGACGACATCATTTGTGATACTGAAGAATTTGGACAGGAGCTTGCAATGCTTGTGAGGAAATTCCAGAGATTTACACGACGAGGCCAATTCGGTAAATCTTCAAGAAGAGACATGAGGAAATCAGAATCTGCATCTAAGGACTACAAGAAACGAACCTGTCACAAGTGCAAGAAATAAGTGTTGGGGAACGTCGCATGGGAAACAAAAATTTTCCTACGCGCACGAAGACCTATCATGGTGATGTCCATCTACGAGAGGGGATGAGTGATCTACGTACCCTTGTAGACCGTACATCACAAGCGTTAGTGAACGCGGTTGATGTAGTGGAACGTCCTCACGTCCCTCGATCCGCCCCGCGAACAATCCCGCGATCAGTCCCACGATCTAGTACCGAACGGACGGCACCTCCGCGTTCAGCACACGTACAACTCGACGATGATCTCGGCCTTCTTGATCCAGCAAGAGAGACGGAGAGGTAGAAGAGTTCTCCGGCAGCGTGACGGCGCTCCGGAGGTTGGTGATGACCTTGTCTCAGCAAGGCTCCGCCCGAGCTCCGCAGAAACGCGATCTAGAGGAAAAACCGTGGAGGTATGTGGTCGGGCTGCCGTGGAAAAGTCGTCTCAAATCAGCCCTAAAACCTCCGTATATATAGGTGGGAGAGAGGGGACCTTGCCTTGGGGCTCAAGGAGCCCCAAGGGGGTCGGCCGAGCCAAAGGGGGAAGGACCCCCCCTCAAACCGAGTCCTACTTGGTCTGGTGGGTGGAGTCCCTCTTTCCTTTCCCACCTCCTCCTTTTTTTTCCTTTTCTCTTTGATTTTTCTTCCAATGCGCATATGGCCCTTTTGGGCTGTCCCATCAGCCCACTAAGGGCTGGTGCGCCACCCTCAAGGCCTATGGGCTTCCCCGGGGTGGGTTGCCCCCCCGGTGAACTCCCGGAACCCATTCGTCATTCCCGGTACATTCCCGGTAACTCCGAAAACCTTCCGGTAATCAAATGAGGTCATCCTATATATCAATCTTCGTTTCCGGACCATGCCAGAAACCCTCGTGACGTCCGTGATCTCATCCGGGACTCCGAACAACATTTGGTAACCAACCATATAACTCAAATACGCATAAAACAACGTCGAACCTTAAGTGTGCAGACCCTGCGGGTTCGAGAACTATGTAGACATGACCCGAGAGACTCCTCGGTCAATATCCAATAGCGGGACCTGGATGCCCATATTGGATCCTACATATTCTACGAAGATCTTATCGTTTGAACCTCAGTGCCAAGGATTCATATAATCCCGTATGTCATTCCCTTTGTCCTTCGGTATGTTACTTGCCCGAGATTCGATCGTGAGTATCCGCATACCTATTTCAATCTCGTTTACTGGCAAGTCTCTTTACTCGTTCCGTAATACAAGATCCCGCAACTTACACTAAGTTACATTGCTTGCAAGGCTTGTGTGTGATGTTGTATTACCGAGTGGGCCCCGAGATACCTCTCCGTCACACAGAGTGACAAATCCCAGTCTTGATCCATACTAACTCAACGAACACCTTCGGAGATACCTGTAGAGCATCTTTATAGTCACCCAGTTACGTTGCGACGTTTGATACACACAAAGTATCCTCCAGTGTTAGTGAGTTATATGATCTCATGGTCATAGGAACAAATACTTGACACGCAGAAAACAGTAGCAACAAAATGACACAATCAACATGCTACGTCTATTAGTTTGGGTCTAGTCCATCACGTGATTCTCCTAATGACGTGATCCAGTTATCAAGCAACAACACCTTGTTCATAATCAGAAGACACTGACTATCTTTGATCAACTGGCTAGCCAACTAGAGGCTTGCTAGGGACAGTGTTTTGTCTATGTATCCACACATGTAAATGAGTCTTCATTCAATACAATTATAGCATGGATAATAAACGATTATCTTGATACAGGAATTATAATAATAACTATATCTATTATTGCCTCTAGGGCATAATTCCAACAGTCTCCCACTTGCACTAGAGTCAATAATCTTGCCCTCACATCATCATGCGAATTACATTGTAATAAATCTAACACCCATACAGTTCTGGTGTTGATCATGCTTTGGCCGTGGAAGAGGTTTAGTCAGCGGGTCTGCTACATTCAGATCCGTGTGCACTTTGCATATATTTACGTCCTCCCCTTCGACGTAGTCGCGGATGAGGTTGAAGCGTCATTTGATGTGTCTGGACTTCTTGTGAAACCGTGGTTCCTTTGCTAAGGCAATGGCACCCGTGTTGTCACGGAACAAGGTTATTGGATTCAGTGCACTTGGCACCACTCCAAGATCCGTCATGAACTGCTTCATCCAGACACCCTCCTTCGCCGCCTCCGAGGCAGCCATGTACTCCGCTTCACATGTAGAATCTGCTACGACGCTTTTCTTGGAACTGCACCAGCTTACCGCACCCCCATTAAGAATAAATACGTATCCGGTTTGCGACTTAGAGTCGTCCGGATATGTGTCAAAGCTTGCATCGACGTAACCTTTTACGGCGAGCTCTTCGTCACCTCCATACACGAGAAACATCTCCTTAGTCCTTTTCAGGTACTTCAGGATATTCTTGACCGCCGTCCAGTGATCCACTCCTGGATTACTCTGGAACCTACCTGCCATACTTATGGCCAGGCTAACGTCCGGTCTAGTGCACAGCATTGCATACATGATAGAACCTATGGCTGAAGCATAGGGGACGGAGCGCATATGCTCTCTATCCTCATCAGTTGCTGGGCACTGAGTCTTACTCAATCTCGTACCTTGTAAAACTGGCAAGAACCCCTTCTTGGACTGTTCCATTTTGAACCTCTTCAAAACTTTATCAAGGTATGTGCTTTGTGAAAGTCCTATGAGGCGTTTTGATCTATCCCTATAGATCTTAATGCCTAGAATGTAAGCAGCTTCTCCTTGGTCCTTCATAGAGAAACTTTTATTCAAGTAATCCTTTATGCTCTCCAAAAACTCTACGTTGTTTCCAATCAGCAATATGTCATCCACATATAATATTAGAAACGCCACAGAGCTCCCACTCACTTTCTTGTAAATACAAGATTCTCCAACCACTTGTATAAACCCAAATGCTTTGATCACCTCATCAAAGCGTTTGTTCCAACTCCGAGATGCTTGCACCAGTCCATAAATGGATCGTTGGAGCTTGCACACCTTGTTAGCATTCTTAGGATCGACAAAACCTTCGGGTTGCATCATATACAATTCTTCCTTAAGGAAACCGTTAAGGAACGCCGTTTTGACATCCATCTGCCAGATTTCATAATCGAAAAATGCAGCTATTGCTAACATGATTCTGACGGACTTAAGCATCGCTACGGGTGAGAATGTCTCATCGTAGTCAACTCCTTGAACTTGTGAAAAACCCTTTGCCACAAGTCGAGCTTTATAAACGGTCACATTGCCGTCAGCGTCCGTCTTCCTCTTAAAGATCCATTTGTTCTGAATAGCCTTGCGGCCCTCAGGCAGTACCTCCAAAGTCCACACTTTGTTCTCATACATGGATCCTATCTCGGACTTCATGGCTTCTAGCCATTTGTTGGAATCTGGGCCCACCATTGCTTCTTCATAATTTGCAGGTTCATTGTTGTCCAACAACATGATTGACAAGACGGGATTACCGTACCACTCTGGAGAAGCACGTGGTCTCGTCGACCTGCGTGGTTCGACAGAAACTTGAACCGGAGTTTCATGATCATCATCATTAACTTCCTCCTCAACCGGCGTCGCAACGACAGAGGTTTCCCCTTGCCATGCGCCACCATCCAGAGGGATGAGAGGTTCGACAACCTCGTCAAGTTCTATCTTCCTCCCACTCAATTCTCTCGAGAGAAACTCCTTCTCGAGAAAAGCTCCGTTTTTAGCAACAAACTCTTTGCCCTCGGATTTGAGATAGAAGGTGTACCCAATTGTCTCTTTTGGGTAACCTATGAAGACACACTTTTCCGCCTTGGGTTCCAGCTTTTCAGGCTGAAGCTTTTTGACATAAGCATCACATCCCCAAACTTTAAGAAACGACAACTTTGGCCTTTTGCCATACACCAGTTCATATGGTGTCGTCTCAACGGATTTTGATGGTGCCCTATTTAAAGTGAATGCAGCTGTTTCAAATGCATAACCCCAAAACGATAACGGCAAATCGGTAAGAGACATCATAGATCGCACCATCTCTAATAAAGTACGATTACGACGTTCGGACACACCATTACGCTGTGGTGTTCCAGGCGGTGTCAACTGTGAAACAATTCCACATTGTCTTAAGTGAGCACCAAACTCGAAACTCAGATATTCACCCCCACGATCAGACCGTAGGAACTTGATCTTCTTGTTACGATGATTTTCAACTTCACTCTGAAATTGCTTGAACTTTTCAAATGTTTCAGACTTGTGCTTCATTAAGTAGACATAACCATATCTACTCAAATCGTCAGTGAAGGTGAGAAAATAACGATATCCGCCGCATGCCTCTACGCTCATCGGACCACACACATCGGTATGTATGATTTCCAACAAGTCACTTGCACGCTCCATTGTTCCGGAGAACGGAGTTTTAGTCATCTTGCCCATGAGGCATGGTTCGCACGTGTCAAGTGAATCAAAGTCAAGTGACTCCAAAAGTCCATCGGCATGGAGTTTCTTCATGCGCTTCACACCAATATGACCTAAGCGGCAGTGCCACAAAAATATGGCGCTATCATTGTTAACTCTAACTCTTTTGGTCTCAATGTTATGTATGTGTGTATCGCTATCAAGATTCAATATGAACAATCCTCTCACACTGGGTGCATGATCATAAAAGATGTTACTCATAGAAATAGAACAACCATTAATCTCTGACTTAAAAGAGTAACCGTCTCGCAATAAACAAGATCCAGATATAATGTTCATGCTCAACGCAGGCACTAAATAACAATGATTCAAGTTCATAACTAATCCTGATGGTAACTGAAGTGAAACTGTGCCGACGGCGATTGCATCAACCTTGGAACCATTTCCTACGTGCATCGTCACTTCATCTTTCGCGAGCCTTCGTCTATTCCGCAGTTCCTGTTTCGAGTTGCAAATATGAGCAACAGAACCGGTATCGAATACCCAGGCACTACTACGAGAGCCGGTTAAGTACACATCAATAACATGTATATCAAATATACCTGATTTTTCTTTGGCTGCCTTCTTATCTGCCAGATACTTGGGGCAATTGCGCTTCCAGTGACCCATACCCTTGCAATAGTAACACTCTGTTTCAGGCTTAGGTCCAGCTTTGGGTTTCTTCGTGGGATTGGCAACAGGCTTGCCGCTCTTCTTTGAATTACCCTTCTTGCCTTTGCCGTTTCTCTTGAAACTAGTGGTCTTATTCACCATCAACACTTCATGCTCTTTACGGAGTTCGGACTCTGCGACTTTCAGCATCGCAAACAACTCGCCGGGAGACTTGTTCATCCCTTGCATGTTGTAGTTCAACACAAAGCCTTTATAGCTTGGCGGCAGTGATTGAAGGATTCTGTCAGTGATAGCCTCTTGCGGGAGTTCAATCCCCAGCTCAGCTAGACGGTTTGAGTACCTAGACATTTTGAGCACATGTTCACTGACAGACGAGTTCTCCTCCATCTTGCAAGCATAGAATTTATCGGAGGTCTCGTACCTCTCGATCCGGGCGTTCTTCTGAAAGATAAACTTCAACTCCTGGAACATCTCAAATGCTCCATGACGCTCAAAGCGACGTTGAGGTCCCGGTTCTAAGCCATACAAGACTGCACATTGAACTACTGAGTAGTCCTCCTTACGTGCTAACCAAGCGTTCTTAACATCCTGATCAGCCGTAGCGGGTGGTTCATCTCCTAGCACAGCATTAAGGACATAATCCTTCTTCCCAGCTTGTCAGATTAGCTTAAGATTACGAGCCCAGTCTACAAAGTTGCTTCCATCATCTTTCAACTTAGCTTTCTCTAGGAACGTATTAAAATTCAGGGTGACTGTCGCGTGAGCCATGATCTACAACACAAATATATTCAAAGTGGACTTAGACTATGTTCAAGATAATTAGAGTTTAACTTAATCAAATTATTCGCTAAACTCCCACTCAAAAAGTACATCTCTCTAGTCATTTGAGTGGTTCATGATCCACTTACACTAGCTCAAGTCCGATCATCACGTGAGTTGAGCATAGTTTCAGTGGTAAGCATCCCTATGCTAATCATATCATCTATATGATTCATGATCGACCTTTCGGTCTCATGTGTTCCGAGGCCATGTATGCACATGCTAGGCTCGTCAAGCTTAACCCGAGTGTTCTGCGTGTGCAACTGTTTTGCACCCGTTGTATGTGAACGTTGAGTCTATCACACCCGATCATCACGTGGTGTCTCGAAACGACGAACTGTAGCAACGGTGCACAGTCGGGGAGAACACAATTTCGTCTTGAAATTTTAGTGAGAGATGACCTCATAATGCTACCGTCGTTCTAAGCAAAATAAGGTGCATAAAAGGATTAACATCACATGCAATTCATAAGTGACATGATATGGCCATCATCACGTGCTTCTTGATCTCCATCACCAAAGCACCGGCACGATCTTCTTGTCACCGGCGCCACACCATGATCTCCATCAACGTGTCGCCATCGGGGTTGTCGTGCTACTCATGCTATTACTACTAAAGCTACATCCTAGCAAAATAGTAAACGCATCTGCAAGCACAAACATTAGTATAAAGACAACCCTATGGCTCCTGCCGGTTGCCGTACCATCGACGTGCAAGTCGATATTATCTATTACAACATGATCATCTCATACATCCAATATATCACATCACATCCTTGGCCATATCACATCACAGGCATACCCTGCAAAAACAAGTTAGACGTCCTCTAATTTTGTTGTTGCATGTTTTACGTGGTGACCATGGGTATCTAGTAGGATCGCATCTTACTTACGCAAACACCACAACGGAGATATATGAGTTGCTATTTAACCTCATCCAAGGACCTCCTTGGTCAAATCCGATTCAACTGAAGTTGGAGAAACCGACAGTTGCCAGTCATCTTTGAGCAACGGGGTTACTCGTAGCGATGAAACCAGTCTCTCGTAAGTGTACGAGTAATGTCGGTCCAAGCCGCTTCAATCCAACAATACAACGGAATCAAGAAAAGACTAAGGAGGGCAGCAAAACGCACATCACCGCCCACAAAAACTTTTGTGTTCTACTCGAGAAGACATCTACGCATGAACCTACCTCATGATGCCACTGTTGGGGAACGTCGCATGGGAAACAAAAAATTTCCTACGCGCACGAAGATCTATCATGGTGATGTCCATCTACGAGAGGGGATGAGTGATCTATGTACCCTTGTAGACCGTACAACAGAAGTGTTAGTGAACGCGGTTGATGTAGTGGAACTTCCTCACGTCCCTCGATCCGCCCGTGAACAATCCCGCGATCAGTCCCACGATCTAGTACCGAACGGACGGCACCTCCGCGTTCAGCACACGTACAGCTCGACGATGATCTCGGCCTTCTTGATCCAGCAAGAGAGACGGAGAGGTAGAAGAGTTCTCCGGCAGCGTGACGGCGCTCCGGAGGTTGGTGATGACCTTGTCTCAGCAGGGCTCCGCCCGAGCTCCGCAGAAACGCGATCTAGAGGAAAAACCGTGGAGGTATGTGGTCGGGCTGCCGTGGAAAAGTCATCTCAAATCAGCCCTAAAACCTCCGTATATATAGGTGGGAGAGAGGGGACCTTGCCTTGGGGCTCAAGGAGCCCCAAGGGGGTCGGCCGAGCCAAAGGGGGGAAGGACTCCCCCCCCCCCAAACCGAGTCCTACTTGGTTTGGTGGGTGGAGTCCCTCTTTCCTTTCCCACCTCCTCCTTTTTTTCCTTTTCTCTTTGATTTTTCTTCCAATGCGCATAGGGCCCTTTTGGGCTGTCCCACCAGCCCACTAAGGGCTGGTGCGCCACCCTCAAGGCCTATGGGCTTCCCCAGGGTGGGTTTTCGCCCCCCCGGTGAACTCCCGGAACCCATTCATCATTCCCGGTACATTCCCGGTAACTCCGAAAACCTTCCGGTAATCAAATGAGGTCATCCCATATATCAATCTTCATTTCCGGACCATTCCGGAAACCCTCGTGACGTCCGTGATCTCATCCGGGACTCCGAACAACATTCGGTAACCAACCATATAACTCAAATACGCATAAAACAACGTCGAACCTTAAGTGTGCAGACCCTGCGGGTTCGAGAACTATGTAGACATGACCCGAGAGACTCCTCGGTCAATATCCAATAGCGGGACCTGGATGCCCATATTGGATCCTACATATTCTACGAAGATCTTATCGTTTGAACCTCAGTGCCAAGGATTCATATAATCCCGTATGTCATTCCCTTTGTCCTTCGGTATGTTACTTGCCCGAGATTCGATCGTCAGTATCCGCATACCTATTTCAATCTCGTTTACCGGCAAGTCTCTTTACTCGTTCCGTAATACAAGATCCCGCAACTTACACTAAGTTACATTGCTTGCAAGGCTTGTGTGTGATGTTGTATTACCGAGTGGGCCCCGAGATACCTCTCCGTCACACAGAGTGACAAATCCCAGTCTTGATCCATACTAACTCAACGAACACCTTCGGAGATACCTGTAGAGCATCTTTATAGTCACCCAGTTACGTTGCGACGTTTGATACACACAAAGTATCCTCCAGTGTTAGTGAGTTATATGATCTCATGGTCATAGGAACAAATACTTGACACGCAGAAAACAGTAGCAACAAAATGACACAATCAACATGCTACGTCTATTAGTTTGGGTCTAGTCCATCACGTGATTCTCCTAATGACGTGATCCAGTTATCAAGCAACAACACCTTGTTCATAATCAGAAGACACTGACTATCTTTGATCAACTGGCTAGCCAACTAGAGGCTTGCTAGGGACAGTGTTTTGTCTATGTATCCACACATGTAAATGAGTCTTCATTCAATACAATTATAGCATGGATAATAAACGATTATCTTGATACAGGAATTATAATAATAACTATATTTATTATTGCCTCTAGGGCATAATTCCAACAATAAGGTCATTACATTGCTGATTGTCCCTGTTGGGGAAAGGAATCAAAGAAGAAGAAATACAAGGATGAAAGTTCTGATGACTCGAAGAAGAAGAAGAAATCTTCAAAATCCTCATCTTCAAAGCCCTCATCGCACAAGAAGACCAGTTTCAGAAAGGCTCGGGCACTTATTGGCAATGAAATGGACTCCGAGGCAGAATCAGAGGAATGTGATGAAGAAGAGGGTTCTGATGAAGACTCAGAATCAGGACAGGCTAGTATTGCACTAGCAACCACTTTCGTCAGCAAGTCAATCTTCAATCTTGAAGAAAATGATTGCACCATCCATACTGATGACTATGCTGATGAAATCGCTCCAACCTATTGCTTCATGGCAAAAGGTTCAAAGGTATCAAATAATGCCTCCTCCTCTGATTCAAGTGAGTGTGAACCTAATGATTATAAGAAACCCAGTTACAGTAAACTTGCTATTATTGCCACTAAACAACAAACTGCTCTGGAAAAGCTTTAGAAACTGCTAGACAAAAGTGATGATCTGTTGAATGATGAAATGAACCTTACCCAAATCCTCACTGACGACATGAAAAGTCTTCAGTCTAGATTTGATAATCTTCAGGATCGTTATGATACACTCCTCACTGATCATGAGAAGCTTTCCTATGAATTTCTTCAAAGGAAGCTTGATCTTGAGAAGCTGAGGATGTCTCATCATGATCTTCGTATGGAAAATGATTCATTACTAGCTCAACAGATCAGCGCTAGTCAAGTTGAATTTATTCCTCCATGTCTTAAATGCATTGAACGCAAAACTGTTGATTCTTCACCAGAATCTTCAAATGCTACCATTGCTACAAATTCTTCAACTGCACCTATTGTGTCTATTTCCTCACTTGAGGAAAACACAAATGTCACTGATGAAAATGCAGGGTTGAAGGAATTGTACGTGACAGGCATGTACAAAAGCCTCAAAGGACATCAAATCCTTTGTGATGTGCTGAAAAAGCAGATCTTGAACAGGAACCCGAGGAAAGAAGAAATTGCCTTTGAGAGGAAACTAAATGCTGATGGATCTTATTGGAAACCTGAGCAGTATCCCAAAACCTCATGGGTTGCTGCTACTGGGCCTCCTTTTGATCCATCTAATCTAACTGGCTTTTCATGTGAACTATCCTATTCCTCGGATGAGTCATTTGATTCCAACTATAAACTGTTCAAAAATCAATCTGGTGAAGTATTTGCTCGATATGTTGGAACTAACTGTAGGAATGGCCCTCCTCTGAGGAAAATCTGGGTTCCCAAAAGTTGTCTTGAAAATCTTCAGGTGAATGTCCTCATGACACCACCACTGAAGAATCTGAATCCCAGATCAAATTCCTCAGGAGGACCAAAGTCTTCAAGAGGATCAAAGTCCTCAACTGGTCAAAACTATGCTCGTACCCGTGCTTATGCGTCTAACATGCAGGGAAACTATAAGGAATATGAATATGAGCGCTACTCCTCAAATCATTATGTTCATAAATCCTCAAACCAGTTCTCTGCATATTCATATGAGTACTTTAATCCCCCTACTGCTAAGAGAAGTGCATTAGCTTCAATGCCACCTTTCTCATATGGTTCTCGCAAGATGATGAACGCTTTGCCACCCCTTAAGATGTGGGTGGTGAAGAAATCTAACTAATCACTTCTGCAGGACAGGTCTCCAGATGAAAATCATCATCTGAAGAATTTGCTGGAGACCTGAAGAAATGCTTGATAGGACGCAAGCTAATGATTGATAAAATTGAAATATTTCACACGTCCTTACATTTCTGTTATGATGAAATTATTGATCTGATGAAATTAGTATCATATTCTTCAAATCTGAAGCATATGAGATGGTAAGCAGTACTAATTCATCTGCAGGATGACAAACCCAAGAATACTGAGTGGGTTCTTAATAGTGGCTGCACACATCACATGACTGGTGATAAAAGCTTACTGATGAATATTCCAGTAACTCCATCACCTCTGAAGCAAATCACATATGCTGACAAAGGTAAAAGCAAGGTATTGGGACTTGGCAAAGTAGCTATTTCCAAGGATAGGCATATGGACAAAGTGATGCTTGTTGAATCCCTTGGTTTTAACCTCATGTCAGTCTCGATGCTTTGTGATCTGTATATGATTGTTATCTTTGGTAGATATAGATGTGTAGTCATCATGGAATCTGACAGATCCAAAGTCTTCGAAGGTGTAAGAAGAGGGGATTTTTACATTGTTGATTTCTCTACAGGTTCTCAACCAGCCACTTGCTTACTAGCAAAAACCTCGGAAGGATGGATGTGGCACCGAAGACTAGGTCATGCAGGTATGAGGAATTTGCACACGCTTGCAAAGAAGAAGCATGTCATCGGCATCGAATCAGTCAAATTCCTCAAGGATCATCTCTGCGGTGCTTGTGAATCTGGGAAAATGACCAGATCCAAGCATCCCTCTAAAACCATCATGACCACTACACGTCCATTCGAATTGCTTCATATGGATTTATTTGGACCTACTCACTATGCCACACTAACCAATGCAGCATCTTTATATGGCTTCGTCATAGTTGATGATTATTCCAGATATACTTGGGTGCATATCATAATGTATAAAACTGAAGTGCAGGAAATCTTCAAACGATTTTCTTCAAGGGCCTCGACGAACTTTGGCATCAAGATCAAACACATCAGGAGTGATAATGGAACCGAGTTCAAAAACACTGGTCTTGATGATTATCTTGATGAACTTGGTATTACTCACGAATTGTCTGCTCCTTATACTCCTCAGCAGAATGGTGTCGTCGAAAGGAAGAACATGACTCTGGTTGAAATGGCAAGAACTATGCTTGAAGAATATCAGACTCCTCGTCGCTTTTGGCCTGAAGCAATCAACACTGCATGCCATATCATCAACAGGGTATATCTTCACAAATTCCTCAAGAAAACCTCATATGAACTCCTCACTGACAAGAAACCCAATGTAAGTTATTTCAAAGTCTTCGGTGCAAAATGCTAGATTAGAGATCCTCACCACGGCTCAAAATTTGCACCTAAGGCACATGAAGGTTTTATGCTCGGTTATGGAAAGGACTCGCAAACTTACAGAGTCTTCAACAACTATCACAACAAAGTTGTTGAGACTGTAGATGTGCGGTTCGATGAAACTAATGGCTCGCAAAGAGAGCAATTTCCTTCTGATCCAGATAAGCTGTCTCCTGAGGAAGCAATAAAACTCAAGCCTACTGAAGACATTGTTCCATCTGAGGAAATTGATGAAGAAACGATCCCCATCGCTGATAAAAACCAAGAAGATGTTCCTGAGGAAATTGCATCAACACCACTTCCTCAGCCCAGACAAAATCCTCAACCAGCTCATCCGAGGATTGCAAACGAAGTTGAACTTGACAAAATCCTCAACGACATCAACGCGCCAGGTCCTCTCACTCGCTCAAAAGCTTCACACTTAGTTAACTTTTGTGGGCATTTCTCCTTTGTATCCATCATAGAACCCTCAAAAGTTGCTGAGGCTTTTCTGGAACCGGAGTGGATCCAAGCTATGCAAGACGAACTTCTTCAATTCAAGCTGAATGACGTATGGGAACTCGTCAAACGACCAGATCCTCGCAAGCACAACATCATCGGCACCAAGTGGATTTTCCGAAACAAGCAAGATGAGGACGGTCAAGTGGTGAGGAACAAGGCACGACTTGTAGCCCAAGGCTACACCCAGGTTGAAGGAATAGATTTCGATGAAACTTTTGCACCTGTTGCTAGACTTGAAGCTATTCGAATATTATTTGCTTATGCTAATCATCATAACATCACCTTATATCAAATGGATGTGAAAAGTGCATTCCTCAATGGTAAGCTTGAGGAAGAAGTATATGTTGCTCAGCCCCCAGGTTTTGAGGATCCAAAGAATCCAAACAAAGTCTTCAGACTCAAAAAGGCTCTGTATGGCCTCAAGCAAGCCCCTCGAGCATGGTATGATACATTGAAGGAATTCCTCATGAAGAAAGGCTTCAAACCTGGTTCACTCGATCCAACTCTTTTCATTAAATCCTATGATAATGAGCTATTTGTGTGTCAAATATATGTCGATGATATTATATTTGGCTGTACTGACAAAAGATATAGTGATGAATTTGCCTACATGATGAGTGAGGAATATCAGATGTCCATGATGGGGGAGCTGAAATTCTTCTTACGTCTTCAAATTCGTCAACAAAGCAATGGAATCTTCATATCACAGGAGAAATACCTCAAGGATGTTCTGAGAAAATTCAACATGCATGAATGCAAAGGTGCCAAGACTCCGATGCCTACCAACGGCCACCTCGGCACTGATGAAAATGGTAAAGATTTCGATCAGTAGGTATACCGTTCTATGATTGGCTCTTTATTGTATCTATGTGCATCTAGGCCAGATATAATGCTTAGTGTTTGCATGTGTGCACGTTTTCAAGCAAAACCAAAGGAATCACACCATAAGGTTGTGAAACATATTCTTCGATACTTAGCTCACACACCAACACTAGGATTATGGTATCCCAAGGGCTCCAATCTTCATCTGGTTGGGTATTCTGATTCAGACTATGCTGGTGACCGTGTGGATCGCAAGTCAACTTCTGGCACATGTCATTTCCTCAGAAGATCACTGGTTTGTTGGTCCTCAAAGAAGCAGAACTGCGTATCACTCTCCACTGCCGAAGCTGAGTACATTGCTGCTGGTTCTTGCTGTGCTCAATTGCTATGGATGAAGCAAACCCTCAAGGACTACGGCATCAACATGAAGAATGTACCTCTCTACTGTGACAATGAGAGTGCTATCAAGATTGCATACAACCCAGTACAACACTCGAAGACCAAGCACATCCAGATTCGTCATCATTTTCTTCGGGACCATGTCCTCAAGGGCAATATCCTCATCGACCATGTGAAGACTGATGATCAATTGGCAGATATCTTCACTAAGCCCTTGGATGAGAAAAGGTTTTGCAAGTTGCGGTGTGAGCTAAATATCTTAGAGTCTTCAAATGTTTTGTAAAAACATGCACACATCCAAACACTTATGCAGAGTTGATGACTTAGATGTGCAACACATGATGAAACGATTTTCTTCAATTGATGAAGAATGTCACTCTGAATGTGAAGAAATTAACGAAGAAATTGATTCTCAGGGCCCTACGACAATTGTACGCGGCGTCTGTAATCAACATTCTTATATGGTGGGTAACGCCACCGCCCAATGTGAAATTCCTCAAGTTGATTTTATTCAAATGATCAATTTCCTCACAATGCATTCTTCTTCAAAACAGTTGTTCTTCATTGTGATGATCTATTACAAAACCTTCAAAAACACTTGATGACTTTCATTTGACTAGGTAGACTGAGATTTCTAGTCCTCAACAGCATTCACTTATTGCTATTTCTTCAAGTTGATATTTCTGCTAAGTGAATGTGATCGGACCCTACTTTCCCTCTATGCTATACTTATCCAATCTATTCAATTCTTCATATGCGTTCTATTTGAAACTTTGTTCAAAATCCTCACTGCATCCTTGTCAGCTGATGATTTTGTAACAAAAATCCTCAAATCTTCAAAAATTGTTTTCTTTAAAGGCACAGTAACTGAAGCCCCACTTCCCACGATCGGATAACCACGATCTCCACTATCTCCACCGCATCGTACGGGAGCTACACGTGTCTGCGGAGACGTAGAGGCAGGGGCTATTTGGTCCGAAACTTTCGCGCCAAACAGTAACTTTTGGGCTATAAATATGTCCTTATCCCCCCTCGGTATCCTCTTCTTCGCCTCATCGCTCTCCTGCCACAGCACACTCCACTGAACCCTAGCACCACCGCTGGTAGTCTTGTCGCCGGAGAGGAAAAGCTTTACTGCCTCGACCTTTTCGTCGCGAGAATCACGTCGGAGTCGGACCATCTTCGTCCGCCGCCGCCGTAGACGTCCTTTGCCACCAAGTTAGGGTGCATTGGACACTCGAACGAAGAACCTCTCCAACACTACTTTCTGTGTTCTTCGTACGCACCTTCCAGGGTAAATATATCCCATTTTTACAGCAGATTAGATCTGAAATTTTACATCTTCTATGTGAAATCTGTTTTTCCTCAAGATACGATGCGCACATGATTCCTCAAACACTACCTATCACCGCAATCATTGATGAACTAGCTAAGCATCTAAGATTTTCACGAGATTCCTCAATTGTGCGAATTTTCGGATTTGTACAACTCTGGAACCCAAGAACAGTATGCTTAGGCAAATTCCTCAACCACTGGTTATATTCCTCAAACTGTCAAACTTTTTCATTTTCTTCAAATCTGAGAACGCATATGACCTCTCCAAATTCCTCGCAACTATACTCTGTTCACAGGTACACACATGTCAGCTGATGAATCTCTCGGTTCTCATCACATTAACTCATTTGCAGCGTTTCTGGAAGAAACTCTTCAAGGCTCTTCAGAATCCTTAAGAGTTCAAAATCATCAGCAAAGTCCTCAACTGAAGAAAATGGAGGAAGAGAGAAAACAGAAGGGAGGAAAGAAACTGGAGCAGAACACAGCTGCTGATATCCCTGAGGACATATACTTGGACTATTGTACGCCTGATGAACATGAGACAATGGCCAAGAGAAAGATAAGGCTGCAGAAGATTGAACGCCGATGGGCGAAGGAATGGAAGGAGTACAGGTTTGTGACTCCCAAATATGCGAAGAAATTCGCTTTGAAGCCTCCTAGCAGAAGGGCCCCACTTGAGGATCATCAAGTAGCTCATCCATCAAGCCTCAAGACCATTGATGACTATCCAGATGAAAAGGAAAAGCATCTGGCCAAGCTCAAGAAGCAAGCAGAAGCTGCAGTGAGGAAATTTAATGAATCCGCAGCTGCTACCTCCGGTGCTACTAATTCCTCGGCGGCAGAAACCTCAGGCTCAGAAATTCCTCACACGCAATATGTGCCATCAAAGCAAAGGGCTCCAAAGCCTCAAGAGAAGTCTGTTCAGGCTTCTCTCACAAAACCCTCAGCTCCAAAACCCTCAGTTCTAAAACCCTCATTACCAAAACCTTCAACACCAAAACCATCAGCGCCAAAACCCTCTGCACCAATCTCCTCAGCACCAAAATCCTCAGCTCCACCTCCAAAGCCTCAAGAAAAACCAGTACAGAAGCATGTCGTGAAACCTACGACCGCCAGCTCCAGCTCCTCACTCCCAGCTGCAACTAGCTCGGAGACAAAGTCTTCAACACCACTTATGAAGACTTTGGCAGCTACTGAACGTGCACCTCTGCCCAGCCCCAGCAAAATCATCGCAGTCCCGTTTGCATCAGAGGGGAGTGATGAATATGATGATGAAACCCTACAAGCCATCATTAGAAACAAGCAAGAAAGGGTTGCTCAAGCATCAGGCAGTGCTATTCCTCTTGCCATGGACCCCAAGGTCCTCCTTGACTACATCAATATCTGGTATGAGGATCCAAACACTCCCATTGATGATTTGAAACTTCCTCCTGCATCAGCCACATGGTGGCCACCTTCATAAATGAAGCCAAGTGGAAAGAACAGCACGCCCGGCAGGCAAAGGTTGCAAAGGCCAAAAAGGATGAATTCCTCAGGCAGAATCTCCTCAAGCTGACTCCTGATGCACTGGTGTCAACCCAGGCAGAGCTGCAAGTATTGACTGACAAGTATGACAAGCTGTCAGATCGCAAAAGCATCAAGCGCAATTTCAACAAGCTAGCCACTAGTGTTGTTGATGACTACAACAAGAGAAAAGCACCACCAGCACCAACTCCTCAGCCCCTGGTTGAGCAGCCAGCAGATGCATCTCCTGATGAGGAGGAAACTCCTCAAGCTGAGGAAGAACACCAAGAGCGCCGTGTTGATGAACTGGCCATTGAAGAAATCATCACGGAAACTGCAACTGATGAAATTGCAACCACTGATGAGACTGCTCCTGATCCAGCTGCTTCATCAAAGCAGGCTGATGACTCTGTTCCAGCTGGTTCCTCACTACCAGCTGAAGAATCTGCAGAAAGAACACCTTCACCAAAAGCTTCAAAGGTGAAGAAGATAACTCCATCTGCATCAGACGTGCAGAAAACAAGGGCTGCTGAAAAGGAAGCAAAGAAGAGAAAAGCCTCCTGAGCAGTGGAAGAGACAGAGGCAAAGCGCCACAAAGAAACTGAAGAATCTGCCCCTCTGGACCCCGTGCCTCTAAATGTCGCACCTTCATATGAAATGGTCGTCATTGATGACCCAGCTACAAGGGCAGATGAGGAAATGAAGGATGTCGCCTCTGAGGAACACATTGATGAGGAAATCCAGATTGATGACAGTCCTCAACCTCTTATTCCTCAGACCGAGACTGCTCAAGCATCAGCTGCAACAGCTGATGACACTGCTTCTGCCACAAAGCCAGCTGTAGAAAAACAAGCTGAGGAAAATGTACATTCTGAGCAGACTCCTCAAGATGAGGAACAGGCTGACCCAACTCCTCAAAATGAGAAAGAAGCAGAAATTCCTCAGCCTGAAGCTCAGCCAGAGCAAGCATCATCTACCCAGCAAGAAGTACCTGCTGATGAAATTCCTCAACTTGAGGAAAATGCTGAAGAAAATGTACCCGCCCAAGACAATGAATTCATTGTGCTCAACACAGAGACTGCCATTGTTGTCTCCCCCCCCATTCCTCAACAAAATCTCAAGCCAGTTCAACGTCAGCCCTTCTCCAAGCGTCCAAAGTTTCAGAAAGAAAATTTCTTTGAGGAACGCATGTATTTCATCGGAGAGAACCCTTATGACAAGCCTCAAATGAGGCATCTGAAGTTTTGGACAAGGACTCAGATGAACTACTATGCCTCTGTGCTTTGTGGACGGAACAAGATATTCCAGCACAGGCACATTCCTCATGTTGAGCTTGAAGAAATACCTTGCATGGAACCAGTCCTCAGTGTACTCCACGATGCAGGTTTGCTTCCTATGTGCTCCGACATATCAGACTGGAACAGTGAGCTTATTCTTCAGTTCTATGCCAATCTTCATATATCTGGCAACCCTGAAGACATCAACACTTAGGTGTTTGATTGGATGACACAAAACACTCACTACAAGGCTCCTGCTTCTGAACTCCTTAGAGAACTGCCCGTACCAATTCCCTCAGATGGGGCGGTGAAGCTTTATGGTGAGCGTGAGCTGCCAAATGGAATGATGGAAGTCCTCATGAAGCCTTTGGCTGTAGGAAAACCCTCAAGAACCACATTCCTCGTCCATGATCTCAAGTACACACCCCGCTCTGTCTACAGAATCCTCTGGAGTGTGCTCGCGCCAATCAAAGGCCATGACGATGAAGAAGATGTTGTAGGCCTCATGAAGAATATCCTATTCAACATCATTCACGGTATTCCTATTAATATCCATGATTTCTTCTTGAGGACTTTGGCCGACAATGCCATGTGCCCCTATGATCACAAGATATATGCCCCGTGGATCATGAGATTCATCAGGACAAGGACAGGCATCAACTTTCACGCTGATTGTCGAAACCATGTTGGTTATATGCCTCCTATTCGGGTAAACAAGAAGACTTTCGAGCCCATTGAAGGAAAAGGAAAATCTGTGATTGAAGAAGGCAGCAGGCCCCTTGATGGCCAGTTCAGAGAGCCAGAAGCATATTCTTCATGGGACGATACTGAGACTCGTCCAACAAGCCCTGTTCCTCCTCGCGTGCTGAACACCAGAGAGCTCCTCCTCAGTCTTTACCAGAAGGTGGATCACAACCACAAATGGGTCAAACGCCAGTTTGGTGCCATTGTGAAAACCCTCACTGAAACTCAGAACGCTGTGAAGCTTAATCATCACTATCTGCATGAGGTTTTCGATCGCACCTGGGCTACACTTGCACATCTGAAGACCCAGACTGAGCTTGAAGAAATGAACTTTGAGCAGGACTTTGACTGGTCGTGGCCTCCCAAGAGAAAGTTCAGGCCCATTCCAGTGCCAGACCTTGAAGACAACTCCTTTTCTTCATTCTGCACTACTGAATCTGATGAGGAACAACTCGACACAGCAACCGGCCCAAGGAAGAAGACTACCCCCAAGAAGCGTCACGACTCTTCATCACCCGCCAAGAAATGAAGTCTTCACGGGCGTTAGTCCTCAGTTTGTCCCTTTTTGTCACTTGATGACAAAGGGGGAGAAACTCGAGAGTTAGTCTTCAAGCGGGAAATTTTTGGGGCTTATAAATTATATTAAGTTACAAACTCTTGGCTCTTCTGAAGTTTTTATGTAATGAGTTGTAACTTAAGCCCGATGGTACTCTGACGCTTTTGAACGCTTTTCTTCGCATGCTTATTCCTCATGTTTTAATGCACGCATGCTGAAATTCGTCAGATACCATTTGCCATCATGCATCTTCATTTTCTTGATATGATATGTTATATGTATGCATGATTTACAAGACTCAGGGGGAGATCTCCATGATATAAATCATCAATGTGCATTTGCTATAAAAGCAAAATCATCAAGGTATGCACATCTTCAGGGGGAGTCTCTCTGAATCTTGTTTTCAAATTCCTCAAATGAGTATTTACACTTCATATTTTTGATCCCTGTTGAAGACTTAACCTAATTGTCATCAACCACCAAAAAAGGGGAGATTGTAAGTGCATCTAGTGCCCCTTAGTGATTTTGGTGGTTTGAAGACTTATAGGTTAAGTATCTAATGTGTTTATGAGTATACACAAGATCTATAAGTCATTGAGGAGTTTGAGATATTTGAAGAATATCGACCCCTAAAAATGTATATCTTCAGTTGAAGAAATTGGTCTGAAGCTGAAGAAATGAATCGCGAAGAATCTGCGATGAAATTGATATTCCTCATGAAGATACTGATATTGAGAAGACCGGTGGTTCCTGAAGAAAATCATTCTGAAGAAATTGAAGCGTGAAGATTTACGTTTTCTGTTTTACTTTCTTCGCATTTGATGAATAGGAACACCGTACTGTTAAAGGGGGTCAAAGTAACACTATGTAATGGATTTCCTCATGATGCTCAACCCAAGCCTAATCCTACCAAAAGCCTCAAGTGAGGAATATGAGTGACATGAGGACTCTCACAGTTGAGGGTCCCGACCGTTTCGATAACCACGCCAAGTCACTGGTCTTATCCACTCCAACGGTCATATTATTTAAGGGCATTAGTGTCAAATCATGTCGGGATGCTCCCAGGCTATAAATAGCCACCCCCCACAACCACTAGCTGGTTGGCAGATCCGTTAGAAACACACACTTGTCATAAGAGCAACCCAAATTCCTCAGAGCTTTCGAGAGTAATTCATCAGTGAGGAAATACCCCATACACCGAAACCACAAACCAAACCTAGTGATTGAGCATCACTGAAGAAGTTGTTCCTGTGTGGGACTGAAGCCTTTTACCTTTGAGGAGTGTGCATCCTCCAGACGGTTAGGCGTCATGGTCTAGAGCTTTCCAGCAGTCAATTGTGGATCGCCGGGTGACCTAGTTTGTGAGGGTTTGGAAGTCTGCCCTGAAGACTTACCACGAGTGTTGGGCGAGGACTGTGTGTCCTTAGCTCAAGGAGAATACGGTAGGGACTGTGTGTCCTTTGGTTTCAATACCAAGCCGCTCCAAACCAGATGTACAACTGTCACAACAGTTGGAACTGGGTCATCAACAACAGTCTTCACTGAGAAACGGGTTCTAATTCCTCAACTCTTTACTTTTCTTGTATTGTGTGTTGATGACTTTCACTGTGACTGTTTGAAGAATTTGCTGAAGACTTTCTCTAAATTTCCTCAACCCCAAATTCTTCACGATAGTTAATCATCTTCTGTATTCTGCGTGCCTGCTTACTGTGCAATCTGTTTTCACATTCTTCACTCTGAAATACTGTTGTTGTGAACGTTTGCATGTCTGATCATTTACTGTTTCCGCTGTAAGTTAGTTATCAGTGAGGAATTTCCTCAAAAGGAATTTCCTCAGTGATGAAATTCTAAAAATCTCCTATTCACCCCCCCTCTAGTCGATATAACGCACTTTCAGATATACTCTGGGCCCCCTCGGGTGATCTGACATGGACAAGCATGACCATGCGATGAGGATTATGAGATAATCCGAATGTTAGTCGGATTCACTAGAATGAGAAAGAGGTCGTGCTACAACAAGGATGATCATGTCGCCTTGTGCACGACAACATACACCGTGTGGCAAAGGAAAAAAGTATGAAGTACAGGTTCGACTAACGAGACTCATAGAACACGTGGAGTCAGCACGCTTTGCTAGAGGCCGCTACCGACTAGCCGAGTCGGATGTGATCTAACTCGCGACCAAGTGAACAAAAACCTAAGGGGCCGCACGCTTAAGGGGAGGAACACATAGGATTTAGGATCCGTGCGAGGCCCAAGAGTTGAGCCCGCGTTAGATGCCTACAGATAGTGGAGGTGCGACACGATTACTCAGTTGATCGATTCGGCCCTGTCATTAGGACTTTGCATGTGTTGCAACTAGCCACCTACACCCGCCGACGACTATATGATCGGACCTAGCAGTCTGTCGCACGATGTTCCTCCTGCGCACGCGGATACCGTTAGAGGCGGTGCACTTGCGCCAATCCGACGAACCTGTACGCGGGATCCGGTGGCTTACTGTTCGAGGGAGAGGATCCAATGATCGGCTATTCTAGGGAGATCGGACGAGGAGGAGACGGACCATGCGAACGCGTTGCCCGAACTCTACTTCCACTGCACGACACTGCACTTCAGTGGTAACGGTGTGTGATCCATCTTCGTTGCATGTTCTTGGTTGTTTTTTTGGGGAACGTTGCATGGGAAACAAACAATTTCCTACGCACATGAAGACCTATCATGGTGATGATCATCTATGAGAGAGAGATCAGATCTACATACCGTTGTAGATCGCTAAGCGGGAAGCATTAAGACACGCGGTTGATGTAGTGGAACGTCTTCGCAATCCAAATGACCGTCGTCCCACGATCCGTCCCGATCTAGCACCGAACGGACGACACCTCCACGTTCAGCACACGTACAGCTCGATGACGATCTTCACCTTCTTGATCTAGCAAGAGAGACGAAGAGGTAGCTGAATTCTTTGGAAGCACGACGGCGTGGCGGTGATGATGGTGGAGCTACTCCGGCAGGGCTTCGTCGTGTCGTACCGATCTAGCTACGATATGTCACGAAGTAGTGGAGGGAGAGAGGTTTGCACAAAGGCTTGAGGTACAAAAACCCTCCCAAACCTCCACTATATATAGGAGGAACCAAGGGGTGGCTGCCTTGCCTCCTACTCCAAGTAGGAGGGGTCGGCCGAGCCAAGGAGGAAGGTTTCCTCCTCCAATTCGGTTTGGAGGAGTCCTTTCCTTCTTGCCCACTATTGTTGTTCTAGCCGAAATAGCCCTATTGGGCTGGCCTCACCAGCCCACTAAGGGATGGTGCGCCACCCATGGGACTATTAGGTTCTCTCCCGGGTGGGTGGCCCCTCCCGGTAAAACCCCGGAACCCATTCGTCACTCCCTGTACTTTATCGGTAATGCCCAAATCTTTCCGGAAGCCAAATGCAACAATCCTATATATCAATCTTCCTTTCTGGACCATTCCAGAGACACTCGTGACGTCCGAGATCTCATCCGGGACTCCGAACAACATTCGATTACCAACATCAATAATTCAACTATACCGAAACCGTCACCGAACCTTAAGTGTGCAGACCCTGCGAGTTCGAAAACTATGTAGACATGACCGAGACACTCTCTGGCCAATATCCAATAGCGGGACCTGGACGTCCATATTGTATCCTACATATTCTACGAAGATCTTATCGGTTGAACCTCTATGTCAAGGATTCACACAATCCCGTATATCATTCCCTTTGTCCTTCGGTATGTTACTTGCCCGAGATTCGATCGTCGGCATCTCCATACCTATTTCAATCTCGTTACCGACAAGTCTCTTTACTCGTTCCATAATACAAGATCATGTGACTAAATCTTTAGTCACATTGCTTGCAAGGCTTGTTTGTGATGTTGTATTACCGAGTGCGCCCCGAGATACCTCTACGTCACACGAAGTGACAAATCCTAGTCTTGATCTATGCTAACTCAACGGACACCTTCGGAGATGCCTGTAGAGTACCTTTGTACTCACCCAGTAATGTTGCGACGTTTGATACACAAAAGGCATTCCTCCGGTGTCAGTGAGTTACATGATCTCATGGTCATAGGAATGAATACTTGACATGCAGAAAACAATAGCAACAAAATGACACGATCACATGCTACGTTTATAGTTTGGGTCTTGTCCATCACATCATTCTCCTAATGATGGGATCCCGTCATCAAGTGACAACACTTGTCTATGGCTAGGAAACCTTAACCATCCTTGACCCACAGTCTAGTCAACTAGAGACTTACTAGGTACATTGTTTTGTCTATATATCCACACATGCATTTATGTTCCCATTCAATACATTTATAGCAAGCATAATAAATGATTATCTTGAAACAAGAAATATAATAATAACTATTTTATTATTGCCTCTAGGGCATATTTCCAACAGTTTTGCGTGCATGCTTTTTTAGTTCGCGTGTGATGCACCTACGGTAGAACCCAACAATGATATCAGAGCCTCTGCTATAGGTTTTGATTTTAGATTGGATTCATATTTGACATGTGGAGGCGGCGGATGAGATCTGTCGTCGTTCTTGAGATCGACTATGTGCACGGTTGATGTGATTATGCTATGTTTTCTGTCAATCAGAATCGATGAGGTCGTGACAGAACCTACCCCTATCGGTCGATTTTCGCCATCGGGGTTAATAGTGCAAATCCGAATCGGGTTCACGATGATCGATGAGGTTGGTCAGATCAGAAAATCCGACGTGATCGGAGCACATATTCGATATATGATTTCCTAAAACCGACGAGCGGGGGCGCTGCCCCTTTGAACTCCGCCCGCTAAACGGCTCGCGGGACCGCCATGTGCGTAGCACCGTCTATTTCATACACGATCACACAAACTGGTAGAATGTGACTCTATGCATAAGTTTGTTTTGCAGGTTTGATGTGAATAGTATGACTTGTAGGTATGTGATGCATGTGTGTAATTTAACATGACCTGTGTGTCATGATTGTGAGTCGGCAAGAGCCAAAAGTGTTGTCATTATATTGTATAACGACTTGCACGTCGACTTGTGATTCTCTGTAAATTCGTTACTAGTTGGAGTACAGAGGTCAAGTTCAAGGTTTTGGCGTCCTGGAGTGACGGACAATATGGAGTTCTACCCTGGTCATCGGAGTTGGAGGCGTCCTAGTGTCGGAAATATGCCCTAGAGTCAATAATAAAATAGTTATTATTATATTTCCTGTTTCAAGATAATCGTTTATTATCAATGATATAATTGTATTGAATGGAAACATCGATACATGTGTGGATACGTAGAGAAAACATTGTCCCTAGTAAGCCTCTAGTTGACCAGCTCGTTGATCAAAGATAGTTAAGGTTTCCTAGCCATAGACAAGTGTTGTCACCTGATAACAGGATCACATCATTAGGAGAATGATGTGATGGACAAGACCCAAACTATAAGTGTAGCATCTGATTGTGTTATTTTGTTGCTATTGTTTTCTGCATGTCAAGTATACATTCCTATGACCATGAGATCATGTAACTCACTGACACCGGAGGAATGCCTTGTGTGTATCAAACGTCGCAACGTTACTGGGTGACTATAAAGGTAATCTACAGGTATCTCTGAAGGTGTCTGTTGAGTTAGAATGGATCAAGACTGGAATTTATCACTCCGTGTGATGGAGAGGTATCTCGGGGCCCACTCGGTAATACAACATCACAAACAATCCCTGCAACCAATGTGACTAAAGAGTTAGCCACAAGATCTTGTATTACGGAACGAGTAAAGAGACTTTCTGGTAACGAGATTGAAATAGGTATGAGGATACCGATGCTACTGCAACAAAAGACCTTCCAACGACGCCAAAAATAGGCACGTCTACGGGAGAATACTTGGCTTGATCTTTGTGCTGCGGCTACGCCTTAAGGGACTTCCTAGGCAAGTATGCAAAGGATTTCCCCCGTGGCCTTGGAGCCTTGCGTTGGTGTTCCCTCGAAGCGGAAAGGGTGATGTAGCGTAGCGGTGGTAAGTATTTCCCTCAGTTTGAGAACCAAGGTATCAATCCAGTGGAGGAGTATCTCAAGATCCTGCACAAACACAACAGCTTGCTCCCAACGCTATGAAGGGGTTGTCAATCCCTTATAGATTGTTTGCCAAGTGAGAACTGAAAGCAACAAAGTAACAAAGCAAAGTAAAGGCGGAGGTGTAAACGATGGATGTGAATAGACCCGGGGGCCGTAGTGTTTACTAGTGGCTTCTCTCATGAAAGCAAGTAGACGGTGGGTGAACAAATTACTGTCGAGAAATTGATAGAACCGCGCAAAGTCGTGACGATATCTATGCAATGATTATTTCTATAGGCATCACGTCCAAAACAAGTAGACCGATACTGTCTGCATCTACTACTATTACTCCACACGTCGACCGCTATCCAGGATACATCTAGTGTATTAAGTCCATAAGAACAGAGTAACGCCTTAAGCAAGATGACATGATGTAGAGGGATAATCTCAAACCAATGATAAAAACCCCATCTTTTTACCCTTGATGGCAACTACTTGATGTGTGCCTTGTTGCCCCTACTGTCACTGGGAAAGGTCACCACATGGCAGAACCCAAAACGAAGCACTTCTCCCATTGCAAGAATCATAGATCTAGTTGGCCAAACAAAACCCAAGACTCGAAGAGACTAACAAGGATATGAAATCAAGCATATAAGAAATCAGCAAAGACTCAAATATATATCATAGATAATCTGATCACAAATCCACAATTCATCGGATCTCAACAAACACACCGCCAAAGAAGATTACATCGGATAGATCTCCATGAAGATCATGGAGAACTTTGTATTGAAGATCCAAGAGAGAGAAGAAGCCATCTAGCTACTAACTACGGACCCGTAGGTCTGAAGTGAACTACTCACGAGTCATTGGAGGGGCGATGATGATGATGAAGAAGCGCTCCAACTCCAAAGTCCCCTCCGGCAGGGTGCCGGTAAGGGTCTCCAGATGAGATCTCGCGGAAACGGAAGCTTGCGGCGGCGGAAAAGTATTTTCGAGGCTCCCCTGATTTTTTGCGGAACATTTGGGAATTTATAGGCCAAAGACCTAGGTCAGGGGGCGGCCAGGGAGGCCACAAGCCTGCCCACCGCCGCCTCCCCTGGTGGCGGAGTGGGGGCTTGTGGGCTCCCTGGAGCCCACCTGGCCTGGCCCAAAGGCCCCCTGATCTTCTTCCGTTCGGGAAAAAATCATTTTGAGGTTTTTCTTCCGTTTGGACTCCGTTCCAAAATCAGATATGAAAAGAGTCAAAACACAGAAAAAACAGGAACTCGCACTTGGCACTGAATTAATAAGTTAGTCCCAAAAAAGATATAAAAGGTACATAAAACAACCAAAGAAGACAAGATAACAGCGTGAAACCATAAAAAATTATAGATATGTTTGAGACGTATCAAGCATCCCCAAGCTTAACTCCTGCTCGTCCTCGAGTAGGGAAGTGATAAAAATGAATTTTTGATGCTTTCATTCTACCTAGCATAGGTGTCCTTTGTAATTCCTCTTATGTGACGTGAATGTTCAGATCCATTAGATTCAAAACAATAGTTTGCTATTGACGTGGAAACAATAATAATTCAAGCAAACTAGCAAAGTAATCATGAACTTTCAAAATAACAAGGCCGAAAGAAAGTTATCCCTACAAAAGCATATAGTCTGGCTATGCTCTATCATCATTGCACAATGAATTTAAATCATGCACAACCCCGGTATTGGCCAAGTAATTGTTTCACACCTTTACTTTCTCAAACCTTTTCAACTCTCACGCAATACATGAGCGTGAGCCATGATTATAGCACTATAGATGGTGTGGAATGTAGTGGAGGTTGCAAGACAAAAAGGAGAAGATAGTCACATTAACTAGGCATATCAATGAGCTATGGAGATGTTCATCAATAGATATCAGTGTGAATGAGTAGGCATTGCCATACAATTGATGCACTAGAGCTATGAGTATGTGAAAGCTCTTAAAGAAAACTAGTGGGTGTGCATCCAACTTGCTTGCTCACGAAGACCTATGGCAATTTTGAGGAAGCCTATCATTGGAATATACAAGCCAAGTTATATAATAAAAATTTCCCACTAGCTATATGGTGGTGGCAAAACGAGAGACTCTCAATCATGAAGATCTTGGTGCTTAATATGCACAAGTGTGGAAAAAGTGGTAGCATTGTCCCTTCTCTTTTTTCTCTCATTTTTTTAATTTTGGTGGGCTCTTTGGCCTCTTTTTTTTGGTGGGCTTATTTGGCCTCTTTTATTTCCTCACATGGGACAATGCTCCATTGATGATGATCATCACACTTTCAACACAAAACTTAGAGTAACGATTATATATGGAATGCCTTCGGTAGTGTACCGTGGCAATGATCTAGCATGGCATAGACATCAATGGAAACATCATGCTAGCTATCTTACGATCGTGCAAAGGCAAAGTAGACGTGGTGGCACATGTCATGGTGGTAGTTGCATGGCAATATATCTCGGAATGACTTTGAAAAAGCCATAATAGGTAGGTATGGTGGCTGTTTTGAGGGAGGCTAATGGTGGGTTTTGTGCACCGACGAAACTTGCACGACACTAAGAAGATAGTGATGGTGGAAGGTGAAAGTGCATCTAAACCATGGACTCAACATTAGTCATGAAGAACTCATATACTTGTTGCAAAAGTTTTATTAGTAATCGAAACAAAGCATTCAACGCATACTCCTAGGGGAAGGGTTGGTAGGTATAAACCATCGCGCGATCCCGACCGCCACGCAAAGGATGACAATCAATATACTAATCATGCTCAGATTTCATCACATAGCGGTTCACCATACGTGCATGCTATGGGAATCACTAACTTCAACACAAGTATTTCTAGATCCACAACACCTTACTAGCATGACTTCAATATTATCATAACCACAACTCAAAACTAATTGAGATGAATCAAACTTCTCTAACTATTCAATGCACATGAAGGTGGAAGTTTTCGTATCCCTTTGGATAACTACCCCTTTTGAGACTACTTTCAAAGCATAGATCAACTACCAAGCCACGCACCGTTGTGCTCTAAAAGATATAAGTGAAGCACATAGAGCAAAAGTATCTAGCTCAAAAGATATAAGTGAAGCACATGTGAGCTGAATTGTCTACCAAAAGATATAAGTGAAGCTCGACAAAATCACGGTGTGTGCATGTCTCTCTCTTTAGGTGTGTAGCAAGGATGATTGTGACACAACAATAATAAAAGACTCCTACGATACAAGACACTCCAAGCAAAAACACATAACATGTGGTGAATAAAAATATAGCCCCAAGTAACGTTACCGATGGATTGAAGACGAGAGAGGGGATGCCTTCCCGGGGCATCCCCAAGCTTAGGCTTTTATGGCATCCTTGAATCTCTTGGGGTGCCTTGGGAATCCCCAAGCTTGAGCTCTTGCCACTCTTTATCTCTTTGTCCATAAGAACCTCACCCAAAAACTTGAAAACTTCACAACACGAAACTTAAACAGAAACTCGTGATAACATTAGTACAAGAAAGCAAACCACCACTTCCTTAGGTACTGTAGAAAACTTAAATTCTACTTGTGCTGATGTTTGGTTACTGTACTTTCAATCTTCAATGGATAATACCCCCCGATACTATCCATAGTTTCATCAAAATAAGCAACCAACACAACAAAAACAGAATCTGTTAACAGCAGACCAGTCTGTAGCAATCTGTATATTTTGTACACCTCTGGTACTTCAAAAATTCTGAAAAATTACGACAGTCTGAATAATTAGCGTATCAATCAGCCAAAAAAGAATCAACTCAAAATCTCTTACATAAAAAAATGAAAATTCTTTTCGTGAGCAGAAAATTTCTGTCTTTTCCAGCATGACCAAACGATCATCCCCAAGACTAATCATAACGGTTTTGCTTGGCACAAACGCAAAAAGAAACACAGAAAACACAATCATAACATAATTATGAAAGTGTGGAAAGCACAAAACATAAAGAAAAATGATAGATTCGTTTGGTTGCCTCACAACAAGCGCTTTTGTTTAACGCCCTTAGCTAGGCGAAAGGTGATGAAATCACGTATAGTCATCTTTGGTGCTCAAACCATAGGTAGCCCTCATCATAGATTCATAAGGCAATCTTATTTTCTTTCTAGGAAAGTGCTCGTGCCCTTCTTTAAAGGAAATTGAAATCTATTATTCCCTTCCTTCATATCGATGATAGCACCAATAGTCCTTAGGAAAGGTCTACCAAGAATAATGGAACATGAAGGATTGCAATCTATGTCAAGTACAATGAAATCCACGGGTACATAGTTCTTATTTGCAACAATAATAACATCATCGATCCTCCCCATGGGTTTCTTGACAGTAGAATCTGCAAGATGCAAATTAAAAGAACACTCTTCAATCTCATGAAAACCAAGAATATCACATAAAGACTTTGGAATTGCGGAAACACTAGCATCCAAATCACACAAAGCATTGCACTCATAGTTTTTGATCTTGATTTTGATAGTAGGTTCCCACTCATCATGAAGTTTTCTAGGTATAGAGACTTCTAGTTCGAGCTTCTCTTGAAGAGATTTCATCATAGCATCTACGATATGCGCGGTAAAGGCTTTGCTTTGGCTATAAGCATGTGGAGAGTTTGCAAAGGATTGCATAAAAGAAATGCATTCAAACAAGGAGCAATTATCATAATTGAATTCCTTGAAATCCAAAGTGGGAGTTTCATTACTACCCAAAATTTTGACTTCTTCTACTCCACTCTCCACACCCTTATCATCAAGATAGGTGGACTCCGAATCATTGGGGCGTTTTTCAACCAAAGTGGATTCATATCCAACCCCTCCATAAGTAGATTTGACACGCGAAAACAAAGATTCAAGAGGAGACACACCAAGCACTTTAAGATCTTCGTGATTTGCATCACTAGAACGCACCCTTTAAAACCATTCATGTCTAGCGCGAATTTGGGCGGTTCTTTCTTTGCACTCATTCATGGAGATACGCATAGCTTTCAAAGTTTCATCCAAGTTGACCTTGGGAGGAGTGCATCTAACTTTCAAAGCATCAATATCACAAGACATCCTATCAACGCTCTTAGCCAAATCGTCTATTTTGAGTAGTTTTTCCTCTATGGACGCATTGAAAATCTTTTGAGAGTTGATGAACTCTTTGATATTACTCTCTAAATCAGAGGGTAATTTGTTGTGATTTCCATAAGTGTTGCCATAATTGTTAGAGGAGTTACTAGGAAAAGGCCTAGGAACATAGTTTCCTCTAAAAGCATTATTGTTGCCAAAATTGTTCCTACCAACAAAATTCACGTCCAAACTAGCGTTGCTACTCTCAATCAAAGAAGATAGTGTCATGTCATTAGGATCTACGGTAGCGTTTCTACTAGCAACCAAATTCATCAACTCGTCCATCTTAGCACTAAGCGAGTTAATCTCTTCTATAGCGTGCACATTTTTGCTACCAGGCGACCTTTCAGTGTGCCACTGAGAGTAGTTAGTCATGATATTGTTTAGGAGTTTTCTAGCGTCCCCTAACATGATTTCCATGAACGTTCCACCTGAGGCGAAGTCCAAGATATTGCGAGAAGCGAAATTCAAGCCAGCGTAAAAGATTTGTATAATCATCCACAAACTCAAGCCATGAGCGGGACAATTTCTAATCATAAGCTTCATCCTCTCCCAAGATTGTGCAACGTGTTCATGATCAAGTTGCTTGAAATTCATGATATCGTTACGTAAGGAGATGATCTTAGCCAGCGGAAAATACTTGACTATGTAAGCATCTTTGCACTTATCCCAAGAATCGATACTATTTTTAGGCAAAGAAGAAAACCAAGTTTTTGCGCGATCTCGCAACGAGAAAGGAAAAAGTTTCAACTTAATCACGTCATTATCCACATCTATTTTCTTTTGCATATCACAAAGCTCAATGAAGGTATTGAGATGGGATGCGGCATCTTCACTACGAAGGCCAGAGAATTGCTCTTTCATAACAAGATTCAGCAAAGCTGCGTTGATTTCATACGATTCCGCACTAGTGGCGGGAGCAATCGGAGTACTAGTAAAATCATTATTATTAGTGCTCGAGAAGTTACAAAGTTTGGTGTTTTCAGCCATGATGACTTCAACAAACAAACAAGCACACAAGCAAGCAAGAAAACCGGCAAAGGCAAAAGAAAACGGCGAAGGCGAATGAAAACGGCAAATGTGAAGTGGGGGAGAGGAAAACAAGAGGCAACTGGCAACAAAAGTAAATGCAAGAGAAAAGTTTGTGAGACCTACTTGGATAAATCTTGATTTCTCCTCCCTGGCAACGGCGCCACAAATACTTCTGCTACTGCAACAAAAGACCTTCCAACGGCGCCAGAAATAGGCACATCGATGGGAGAATACTTGGCTTGATCTTTCTTCTGCGGCTACGCCTTAAGGGACTTCCTAGGCAAGTATGCAAAGGATTTCCCCCGTGGCCTTGGAGCCTTGCGTTAGTGTTCCCTCGAAGCGGAAAGGGTGATGTAGCGTAGCGGTGGTAAGTATTTCCCTCAGTTTGAGAACCAAGGTATCAATCCAGTGGAGGAGTATCTCAAGATCCTGCACAAACACAAAAGCTTGCTCCCAACGCTATGAAGGGGTTCTCAATCCCTTATAGATTGTTTGCCAAGTGAGAACTGAAAGCAACAAAGTAACAAAGCAAAGTAAAGGCGGAGGCGTAAACGATGGATGTGAATAGACCCGGGGGCCGTAGTATTTACTAGTGGCTTCTCTCATGAAAGCAAGTAGAAGGTGGGTGAACAAATTACTGTCGAGCAATTGATAGAACCGCGCAAAGTCATGACGATATCTATGCAATGATTATTTCTATAGGCATCACATCCAAAACAAGTAGACCGATACTGTCTGCATCTACTACTATTACTCCACACGTCGACGACTATCCAACATGCATCTAGTGTATTAAGTCCATAAGAACAGAGTAACGCCTTAAGCAAGATGACATGATGTAGAGGGATAATATCAAACCAATGATAAAAACCCCATCTTTTTACCCTTGATGGCAACTACTTGATGTGTGCCTTGCTGCCCCTGCTGTCACTGGGAAAGGTCACCACATGGCAGAACCCAAAACCAAGCACTTCTCCCATTGCAAGAATCATAGATCTAGTTGGCCAAACAAAACCCAAGATTCGGAGAGACTTACAAGGATATAAAATCATGCATATAAGAAATCAGCAAAGACTCAAATATATATCATAGATAATCTGATCAAAAATCCACAATTCATCGGATCTCGACAAACACACCGCCAAAGAAGATTACATCGGATAGATCTCTATGAAGATCATGGAGAACTTTGTATTGAAGATCCAAGAGAGATAAGAAGCCATCTAGCTACTAACTACGGACCCGTAGGTCTGAAGTGAACTACTCACATGTCATTGGAGGGGCGATGATGATGATGAAGAAGCCCTCCAACTCCAAAGTCCCCTCCGGCCGGGTGCCGGGAAGGGTCTCCAGATGAGATCTCGCGGAAACGGAACCTTGTGGTGGCGGAAAGTATTTTCAAGGCTCCCCTGATTTTTTGCAGAATATTTGGGAATTTATAGGCCAAAGACCTAGGTCAGGGGGAGGCCAGGGAGGCCACAAGCCTGCCCACCGCCGCCTCCCCCCTGGTGGCGGAGTGGGGTCTTGTGGGCTCCCTGGAGCCCACCTGGCCTGGCCCAAAGGCCCCCTGATCTTCTTCCGTTCGGGAAAAAAATATTTCGGGTTTTTTCTTCCGTTTGGACTCCGTTTGAAAATCAGATGTGAAAAGAGTCAAAAACACGGAAAAAACTGGAACTGGCACTTGGCACTGAATTAATAAGTTAGTCCCCAAAAAAAGATATAAAAGGTACATAAAACAACCAAAGAAGACAAGATAACAGCGTGAAACCGTCAAAAATTATAGATACGTTTGAGACGTATCAACCGACAATCGTATCTCGGACAGGTAACGAGATTGAAATAGGTATGAGGATACCCACAATCGTATCTCGGGCAAGTAACAAACCGAAGGACAAAGGGAGTGATATACGAGATTAAATGAATCCTTGACATAGAGGTTCAACCGATAAGATCTTCATAGAATATGTAGGATACAATATGGGCATCCACGTCCCCTATTGGATATTGACCAGAGAGTGTCTCAGTCATGTCTACATAGTTCTCGAATCCGCACGGTCTACACACTTAAGGTTCGGTGATGTTTCGGTATAGTTGAATTATTGATGTTGGTAGCCGGATGTTGTTCAGAGTCCCGGATGAGATCCCGGACGTCACGATGGTCTCCAAAATGGTTTGGAAACAAAGATTGATACATAGGATTGTTGCATTTGGCTTCCAGCAAGATTTTGGCCATTACCGGTAAAGTACTGGGAGTGACAAATGGGTTCTGGGGTTTTACCGGGAGGGGCCACTCACCCGGGAGAGGACCTAATAGGCCCATGGGTGGCGCACCGGCCCTTAGTGGGTTAGTGAGGCCAACCCAATAAGCCTATTTCGGCTGAAAGCAAAATAAAGGAAAAGAATAAAAAGAAAAGGAAGGAGGTGGACAAGATGGGAAGGAGTCCTCCACCAAACTGAATTGGAGGAGGACTCCTCCCTCTTGGCTCGACCAAATCCTCCTACTTGGAGTAGGAGGCAAGCCACCCTCCCTCTTGTTCCTCCTATATATAGTGGAGGTTTGAGAAGCTTTTTGCATCCCAAGCCTTTGTGCAGCCCTCTCTCCCTCCACTACTTCGTGACACCCCGTAGCTAGTTCGGTATGGCACTATGAAGCCCTGTCAGAGTAACTCCACCACCATCACCGCCATGTCGTCGTGCTGCCGGAGAACTAAACTACCTGTTCGTCTCTCTTGCTGGATCAAGAAGGCGGAGATCGTCATCGAGTTGTATGTGTGCTAAATGCGGAGGTGTCGTCCGTTCGGTACTATATTGGGACGGAGTTCGTGGGACGGATCGTGATCGGATCGCAAAGACGTTCGACTACATTAATCGCGTTTCTTAATGCTTCTCGCTTAGCGATCTACAAGGGTATGTGGATCTGATCTCCCCTCTCGTAGATGATCATCACCATTATAGGTCTTTCGTGTGCGTAGGAATTTTTTTGTTTCCCATGCAACGTTCCCCAATAGTGGTATTAGAGCCAGGTTCATGCATAGATGATATCTCGAGTAGAACACAAAAGAGTTTGTGGGTGTTGATGACGAGTTGATGGATATACTTCTCGCCCCTCGTTGGTTACCCCAAGTGGAAGGTGGAGATGTAGTCAGCAGCAGATTTCCCTTACACGGGGACTATAAGGTTTATCGAACCAAGAGGACTCCGAGGATCAACAAGTAGGTGTCCGCTGCTCTCGCGCTAGCAGAAGACGTCGACCTGCACACACAACAAATAACTTTTCTCCCAATGAGTACAGAGAGGTTGTCAATCTCTCCGGCATTGTAGTTTGCAACGGAAAAGTAAATGAAAGCAGTAAATGATGGAGGTGTAAGCAATGGTGGTAATATGGACCTGAGTCACATGATGTTCACTAGTGATGTCTCTCCCAAAAGATGATAAACAACTATGCATGGGTAAACAAATTACAGCTCGGCAATTGACAGAATTATAAACACACCGCAATGCTAATTATGCTACTTGAAAGTTAGAGGCTCAATAGTAATGGGAAGTACGCCAAGACAAGTAGACCATTTATTCATGAGCATCTACTTACTAATCATCCACCTTGAGATATCTATCCAGAACATCTCGGTGGTATTAAGTTGCGAGCCCCACCCAAAGTGTAAACTCAAAGCAACGGACAACTGCATTAACGAACTTTGCGTAAGGTAAACAATCCTTGCAACCGCGGTCACAAGCACCGTTGTTTTCTCCCTGGTGGCAACAACACATCCCCTAGTCTCATGTTTCTGTCACTCAAGCTAGACATCAGGGGGCATGGACCCACAATCATGCATAACGTTCCCTCTTGGAGTTACAATCTACTACTCGGCCAAAGCAATAAAGAGCAACGAAGAACATGCATGAATCACTAAAGAACATAACATAAAAGGATAATCAAATATATAACTCATCACAATCTGAACATAATCTCATAATCCATGGGATCCCAACAAACCAAGCATAGCAATAGTAGGAAAATTACATAGGTTCCTTGATCATGTAAGGAAGCTCACAAGGCTAAACATTGAAGCACAAGATTGGAGAGAATACATCACATAGCTACTGGTCATGGACTCATGGTCCAAGGAGGACTACTCACAACACGTCCGGGAAGCGTCCATGGCGGTGGAGAAGCTCCCGGAGGTCAATCCTCTCTCCGGAAGGGTGCCGGGAAGAGGTCTCCTAACACTCCCGATCTCAGAAGCGTTGCAGCGGCGGAACGATGGAGAAATTCATGATTTTGGATATGCTTGAAGGGTTTCCGATCAGAGGGGTAAATATAGGCCAAAGGAGGGCGTCAGAGGAGGTGGGCTCCACCCAGGCGACCTGTGGGTGCTGCCAGGGGCCAGGCCGCGCATGGAGGCCGCCTGGGCAGGCCCTGGCTCCCCTATGGCCTACCTTTGGTGCTCCGGAAGCTTCCGTCATGCTGATTTTTATATATTTTTCTCGATATTTTTGGGACTCTGGAAATTTGGGTAAAAGTCCCTGCAAAAAAGACATCAGCACACAGAAACAGGCACTGGGTGCACTGAGTTAGTAGGTTAGTCCAAATATGTGTAAAAAGATATAAAAGTGTAGCAAAACATATAACAATATCACCCAAAAGATCATGCAACAAGCAGAAATTATAGATACGTTTGGGACGTATCAACATCCCCAAGCTTTATTCCTGCTCGTCCTTGAGTAGGTAAATGATAACACAAATAATTTCTGTGGTGACATGCTAACACACATATAAGAACTTCAAAGTAAAGCAAGTAAGATATGCAATTCAAGTCAAGACAATAACAAGCAAGAGTCTATATTTAGTATTGAAATTAGCAAAGTAAGAACATAAAGGTGCAAGAGCTCTCGATGTTTGTGACTCGAATGTCTCCAAATGGTGTTTGCGTGCAAGAAATGGGAGATGGGTTTAGAGCATAATATATATTTTTAATTGAGAAATCAATCTACTAAATTTCACACTTGGTCTCCTTCGGAATCTTATGTTGACTCATCCCCAGACCACTAGTCAGGCACAAGTCGAAATGATCCTCTCCCTTTCGACTTTGAGCACTCATGCAATGGATGATCACAAGCAAGGTATGTTGGCACTTAGGATGGCAAAGAGAATAATGATGGGTAAGGAAGACAAAAATGTGTGAAAGGCTCACATGAATGAGGACAACCATAGGCGAGAGAAAGCCAAATGATAGATATGATGTTAGGAGTAGGGATTGCCATGCAACGGATGCACATATGAGCTAAGGTAAGCTCTCCAATGGAACTAGTGGTGGTGCATCCAACTTGCTTGCTCATGAAGACCTAGAGCCCATTTTAGGAGGCTCATCATTGGAATATACAAGCCAAGTTATATAGTGTAAGGGTCCACACATAGTTATGCATGAATGATAATCTCTATGTAGTACAAATATAACAATGGAGTAAGAGTGTGGATCTTTCAAAAGGAATAGTAGTGTTGCCCCCTTCTCTCTTTTTATTTTCTTTTTTCCTTTTTCTTTCTCTTTTTACTTATCTCTCATTTGTCCTCTTTGGGATCTTTTCATTTGTCCTCTTTGGGATCTTTTCCTCACTTAAGGGCAACACTCTATGTTTTACAATAATAAAAAGAAGACCATCACACTTTATAAGAAGTACTCACATAAAGACAAATGAAAACTATCACGATTTATGCAAATGTATGCCTCTGCCAGTGTAGCAGGATATGCAATGAAACTAGCGCGTCATGAAGCAATAATAACGGCAAGGCCCAACTAACATGCGGCTCCTCGATCAAGCAAAAGCAGGTATGACATGAAGATCAAGTCATGAGATGGTGGATGTTGCATGTTAATGTATCTCGGAAAGGCTATGGAAATGCCTTAATAGGTAGGTATGGTGGCTGTTTTGAGGAAATATATAATGAGGCTTATGATGACAGAGCGTATCATGCCAAGGGTTTGGATGCACTGGCGAAGTTTGCACCAACTCTCAAGGTGAGAAAGGGCAATGCACGGTACCGAAGAGGCTAGCAAAATATGGATGGTGGAAGTGCCAACAATCGAATACTCTCATTAGTCCGAAGAACTCATACACTTATTATAGGTAACTCTAGTTAAGAGATTCACAAAGAGACAAGTACCCCGAGGAGGAGTGTTTGGGGGTTTGGTTATCCTTGCGCATCCTCGACCCATGGTAACGAGAGGGTACTCTATATATTCCAACCCCTCCATAGGTTAGAGATCAATCTAGTAGCTAGAGTTCTCAACTAATTTTTTGTTTTTGAAAAACACACGGATTTCCAAAAATACAACACCTATCACTAATAGGCTCAAGCTCTTGGCACCAATAGTCCAAACATTACTCAAATCAATACCTCAAAACTATTGCAAGTTACTACTATACTTAAATAGCAACCTCAATTCCCTACTCATGCAAGACACACAACTCAGTGCAACGAGCCAACTCTCTAAACAAGATAAGCATGATAACTCAAGAGAGTTCCAAAAGCAACCTAAATAAAATCTCTTAAAAAGATAAATCATCAAAAATAAGAGCTAAGCATGACACCAACTATGAAAAGATAAAGAACACACATAAAAGTTAAGCATGAAAACCTATGTTGTGTTCTAGGGTGGAATGGAGTGTGTTTCTCTCCCAAACAAGGAAGGCTAGGTTCTGAATTGTTATGAACATCAAGCAAAACTAAAACAAACTAAAAAGTAAAGAGCGGGACGCTCCTAGCATAGCACATAACATATGAAGTGATAAAAATATAGCATGAAGATGGACGAACTGATGATTGTTGATAGAGAAGGGGATGCACGGGGGCATTCCCCACGCCTAGATGCTTGAGTATCCTTGAATATTTATTGGGGGTGCATGGGGGAATCCCCAAGCTTGAGCGCTTGACACTCTTGGATCTTCTTTCATCATCTTCCATCGCATACTTGAAAACTCCCTTCATGCGAAACTCATCACACGTTGATTAGAGTGGTTAGTACTCATGATAAAATAATTCATTATCTACTCGAAATAAAGATTTTCATGAAAAGCTACTGTTTCTCATGATTGCCAAAAGGTTTTTGCAAAGGAAAAGCAAGCTTAAGATTTACAAAATGATGAAAACGCAAAACGTGGAAGAATCTGTGAAAAACTGAACATCAGGTAGTAAATAATTTTTTCGGGGCACTTCTGAAACTCAAATAAAAAAACTCAGAACAGATGCCAGAAATACAATTATATAGAGCATACTGTCAAAAAATCAGATCAAAAAGATGATCTTATGATGTTTGGCTAATTTTTCCGTCAAGTGGTCATAATCTGTTTCTGGACAACATGTCACAACTTTTGAACTTTCTTGCAATCGGAGGCTAAAACTTGGCACAAAGCTTGAAAATAAAGATACAATGATGTTGCTACAGTAGTAACAAGCATCAAGACCACTAACACTGAAAGTAAAAACAAATTAGGTTGACTCCCAACAAGCGCTTTCTTTTATGCCTTGGAGCTAGGCATGATGCAAAAAGATCAAGTGTTATCAACTCCATAAGAATAACTTGCCCGAATAACGGACTCATAAGGTAACTTAATATACTTTCGAGGGAAGTGTTCCATTCCCTTTTAAGGGGAAATTGGAATCTAATAGTCCCTTCTTTCATGTCAATGATAGCACCAACGGTGCGGAGAAAAGAACGTCCCAAAATAATTGGACATGAGGGATCACACTCAATGTCCATAATAAGAAAATCAACGAGCACATAATTATCATTGACAACAATAAGAACATCATCAATTCTCCCTAAAGGTTTCTTTATGGAAGAATCAACAAGTTGAACACCAAAATAACATTGATCATAAGGTTTCAAATCAAGCATGTCATACATTCTTTTGGGCATAACAGAGGCACTAGCTCCAACATCACATAAAGCAAAGCAAGAGATATTATTCAATTTAATCTTGACCATAGGATCCCAACCATCTTCTAGTTTTATAGGAATAGAAGTTTGTAGCTTGAGCTTCTCCTCCCTAACTTTTTTATTAAGAGCATTGGTAATATGCTCGGTGAAGGCATATTGAGTGTACTAGTCTGGGGGTCTTTAGCCATCCTTTGCAAAAAAAGTGATCACTTCGGAAAGACTACAATTGTCAAAATCAAGATTACTACCATTAATTAAAGTGGTGGTAATATCATCTAAGCTCATTCTTTTGATAGTCTCTAAATTCAAAGGACCTTCTTGTCCTATAGTTGAGGTATTAGCATCACCATTAATAGGTCCATTGGGACTAGGGGTGTGATGGGTGCTAAAAGTTTTGAGATCCTCAACAACTTGTATAGTAGCAAGGGTAGTGTATGTAGGAAGGCTCTTAATCATATCTTCCTCTTATTTTTCTCTAGCCCATCTATCTTTAAGTTTGGCTAGCATTCTTATGTTCTCATTAATTTGGACTTGGATAGCATTCATGGGTGTGGTCTTCCTTTCCTCAAGGGGGGGAGTTCTAATTTTAAGCATCTCTACATCATGAGTTATGTTGTCTACCTTCAAAGAGAGACTATCTAATTTTTCTAATTTCTCTTCTACACTCTTGTTGAAGGCTTTTTGAGAAGTGATAAAGTCTTTAAGCATGCTCTCTAATTCAGAAGTGGAGTTTTTGGTGTTAGGATAAGTTTTGTTGTTCCCATAGTTATTAGATGGAAGCGGTCTAGGATTGCTACCAAAATTACTCCTATAAGCATTATTATTGAAGTTGTTCCTAGAGATAAAATTAACATCAACTTGCTCTCTTTCTTGATCAACGAAAGAATTTAAAGGAACATCATGAGGATCAATAGGAGCTTGCTTAGTGAGTAAAGTCATGATCATGTCAAACTTATCATTAAGGGAGGAGATCTCTTCAACAGAGTTTACCTTCCTACCTGTTGGAGCTCTCTCGGTGTGCCATTGAGAATAATTTGTCATCATCTCATCCAATAATTTCCTGGTAGCACCAAGTGTAGTTGACATAAAGGTTCCTCCCGCGGCCGAGTCTAACAGATTTCGCGAGGTAAAGTTCAATCATGCATAGAAAGTTTGGATAACCATCCAAGTAGTCAAACCATCCAAGTAGTCAAACCATGTGTAGGGCAATTCTTAACAAGAGATTTCACACGTTCCCAAGTTTGAGCAACTTGTTCATTATCCAGTTGCCTAAAATTCATAATGTTACTTCTTAACTAGATAATCTTAGCAGGCGGGTAATACTTCCCAATAAAAGCATCTTTGCACTTATGCCAAGAATCTATGCTATTCCTAGGTAAAGATTGAAGCCACACTTTAGCTCCTCCTCTCAAAGAGAAAGGAAAAAGCTTAAGTTTAACAATATCACCATCTACTTATTTATACTTTTGCATATCACAAATCTCAACAAAATTGTTCAAGTGCAAAGCAGCATCATCTCCAGCACCGGAGAATTGATCTTTCGTAACAAGGTTCAGTAAAGCAAGTTTAATCTCATAGGACGTAGCCCCAGTGGAGGGAGCAACAATAGGAGTGTAGATGAAGTCATTGTTGTTGTGACTAGTGAAGTCACACAACTTAGTGTTTTCAGTAGAACCCATAGCAGCAGCAACAAGCAAGAACATAGCAACTATTTTTTTGTGGTTTTTGGTATAAGACTCTAAAGCAAAAACTAGAAAGCAAACTAACAAGCCTAAAAAAGCAAACGTAAAAGATAGTGTGTATCTCCCCTATCTTGAAGACTGGAGTCCCCCGCAATGGCACGAGAAATTTTCTTGATGACGAGTTGATGGATATACTTCTCGCCCCTCGTTGGTTACCCCAAGTGGAAGGTGGAGATGTAGTCAGCAGCAGATTTCCCTTACACGGGGACTGTAAGGTTTATCAAACCAGGAGGACTCCTAGGATCAACAAGTAGGTGTCTGTTGCTCTGGCGCTAACAGAAGAAGTGGACCTGCACACATAACAAATAACTTGGCTCCCAACGAGTACAAAGAGGTTGTCAATCTCTCCGGCCTTGTAGTTTGCAAAGGATCAAAACACAAGCGGGAATAGTGATAGTGATTGCAATGGAAAAGTAAATGAAAGCAATAAATGATGAAGGTGTAAGCAATGGTGGTAATGTGGACCTGGGTCACATGATGTTCACTAGTGATGTCTCTCTCCCAAAAGACGATAAACAACTATGCATGGGTAAACAAATTACAGCTCACCAATTGACATAATTATAACTCATCACAATCTGAACATAATCTCATAATCCATCGGATTCAAACAAACCAAGCATAGCAATAGCAGGAAAATTATATAGGTGCCTTGATCATGTAGGGCAGCTCACAAGGGCTAAACACTAAAGCAGAAGATTGGAGAGAATACATAATATAGTTATTGGTCATGGACTCATGGTCCAAGGAGGACTACTCATGACATGTCCAGGAAGCTTCCATGGCGGTGGAGAAGCTCCCGGAGGTCAATCCTCCCTCCGGCAAGGTGCCGGGAAGAGGTCTCCTGACGCTCCCGATCTTGGAAGCGCTGCGGCCGCGGAACGATGGAGAAATTCACGATTCTGGATATGCTTGAAGGGTTTCCGATCAGAGGGTAAATATAGGCCAAAGGATGGCGTCAGAGGAGGTGGCCCCCCACCCAAGCGACCTGTGGGCGCGGCCACGGGCCAGGCTGCGTAGGGAGGCCGCCTGGGCAGACATTGGCTCCCCTCTGGCCCACCTTTGGTGCTCCGGAAGCTTCCGTCACGCTGATTTTTATATTTTTTTCTCGGGATTTTTGGGACTGGAAATTTGGGTAAAAGTCCGTGCAAAAAAGACACAACACACAGAAACTGACACTGGGTGCACTGAGTTAGTAGGTCAGTCCAAATATGTGTAAGAAGATATAAAAGTGTAGCAAAACATATAACAATGTCACCCAAAAGATCATGGAACAAGCAGAAATTATAGATACGTTTGGGACGTATCACGCGTTGATGTTCAATTTGCTGCCTTCCTTAGACTTTTCTTGATTCGGCGGTATTGTTGGATTGAAGCGGCCCGGACCAACATTACTCGTACGCTTACGAGAGACCGGTTTCATCGACTAACATGCAACTTGTTGCATAAAGATGACTGGCGAGTGTCTGTTTCTTCAACTTTAGTTGAATCAAATTTGACCGAGGCGGTCCTTGGAGAAGGTTAAATAGCAATTTGCATATCACCGTTGTGGCTTTGCGTAAGTAAGATGCGATCACACTAGATACCCATAGCAGCCACGTAAAATTTGCAACAACAAATTAGAGGACATCTAACTTGTTTTTGCAGGGTATGCATGTGATGTGATATGGCCAAAGACTTGATATGATATATTGGATGTATGAGATTATCATGTTGTAATACTTAAATATCGACTTGCACGTCGATGCTACGGCAACCGCCAGGAGCCATAGGATTGTCTTTAATTATTTTTGCGCTTGGTGATGCTTTGCTTTATCGCTAGTAGTAGCTTTAGAAGTAACATCATAGTTAGCGCGACAACCTCGATGGCAGCACAATGATGGAGATCATGGTGTGGCGCCGGTGATGATGGAGATCATGCATGTGCTTTCACTACTAGAAAAACGGTTTTTAACGACGGTATATGTGGTGGTTAAAGGTTGTATTGTGGTCGTTAAAGGTCATTGACGACCACAATCTGTTGGTCGTAGTAGGCTCCGTCGTTAAAATTATAACGAACACATATTTTTTGTGGTCGTTATTTTTGTAACGACGGGGTGATTTGTTGTTGCCAATTTCAAGGCAATAACGACCACAATTATAGTATTAACAACCACTTTTGTCGTTGCTAATAATGTTATCATGCTGATCAAAGTATCAATACCGACCTCTCTCTTTCCTTTAGAATCACTTATATTTAGTATAACTTTTTGTTCATCTATCACTTTATGCATCACTCAACATTTTAATATCAACATCCACGTTAATATAGACACAAAATAATCTGAAACAAGGATCATAGCCTCTTTTATTAATAGATAGAAACATCAATATTCCGACATACAATTCTGAAAAAGTAACATTTGAGATATTTGAGTCAAAAGCAATCCTTATATGACCAATGTACTTGATCATATCTATCTGGAAGGCGAGATAAATTGAAAACATAATATTTATTTATCTTCAATCAAGGGACGCCATCATTGTTTGAGTGGATATCATCAGCAATTATAATGCCTCCAGATACTTCTATATATCACGGTGGACCATCAGTCCTACAAAATGTTGAGTAGTTTATGGAAGTCGGTCCATGTAAATAAATTGGCACAAAGTGCAATGACAATAAAATCAATGTATAAGAAAAACTTACTCGATCATGTTGGCTTTCATGAGAACCATCACGTAGAGATTTACGAGTCACAAGACGCTTAATTTTTGACGGTTCTTGCACCTTGTCATTGAACTTTTCTTCGAGTCCTTGTTTCGCTTGTTTGGAAGCTTGAAGTTTAGAATCCAATTGAGCGTTACTTAATGTTGGTCCTCGCAAATATCTTGCTCTTATTCCACCACCAAAGCCTACCAAGCAATCACGCCGCTTATATGAGTTCACATTTCTGCATGACTTCATCATTTCAAAGACGAGGATTCAGCTCAACTATGTCTTAATTTGTTCCTGAAGCGCTAACAGTAAGTTACTTCTATCTCTAAGTACGAATTGTACAGTTGTTGTTCATTGGAAAAGTTATTACGGTTAAATAAGTCTTACATGTATCGCGGTGGTTGTAGAATCAGCAAAGGCTGTACCCTTCTTGTGTCTCTTAGAAAATACACTATCCATACTCGATGGCTTGTTTTCTTCTCCTCCCTGTTCGAATATCAAGTGGCTATTATTATTTGAAATAAAATGGAAAGACTAGTCATACTGAACTTATATTATTGGAATGAAAAACAACAGAAGTTAAATCGTGTACCATGTCCCAAATTATCTATCTAGAGGGTTTACTGCTAGATCGATGAAGCATTTTAAAAACAAGATTGGCGTATCTGTTAGCACATCATTTCCATCCATAAAAACAAGTAACCACATTATATCATTGAGTAGAATTACCTTAGAATAATATTTTGTTGTTTGCATGGTACCTTTTGTAGCTAATAGAACTTTTCACAGTTCCTCAATCTTGTGTTTGAGCCTCTGGGTAACCCTTTTCTTCTCAATGTGCTAATTGACTTGATTTGTCTAGGAAGGTACGCCTACCAATACCTTGGTGTACGAGTCCAGACTTATTTAACTATGAGTAGCGTGTTTCCCAAGCTAATGTTGTCAAGCTTCCATACCTATGACTATGATGACTCACTATGATACTCCCGCCGTCCACAAATAAGTGTACATATAGATTTGTACTTAGTCAAACTTTTTAAAATTTGACCAACTTTACAAAAATAGTAGCAACATATATGGCATGAAAATAATATATTTGAAAATTTCATATAAAGATAAATCTATTGATACTAATTTTATGTCATAAATGCTAGCACCTTTTTCAATAAAATTAGTCAAAGTTTAACTAGTTTGACTGACGGAAAAGGAAAAAGTACACTTATTACCGGACGGAGGGAGTAACCTATATATGGCATTAGGTTGAAGTATGTCCATGTGGCACCTTATAAGCATGACGTCATGGATTTTCCACAAGTGTGCGCCATCCTTTTATAAGATTGTCCTTAATAAAAAACACCCGAGAAGCTTGGCTGGCCAGAACAAAAAGGTCGTCTTGGCTGGCCAGAACAAAAAGGTCGTCTGTGAGAAGGAAATTCTGCAGGTTAACACTATGGATTGCATTCTGGTTGTCTTACTTCATCCCATGCTCTTTGTTAAATACACCAATCTAGTTGCAACAGAATAATGCCACACACCTTCCATCTAATATTGGAGGTCGATTATCTGTATCAATATTCCATAATATTCTACTATATTACCAATTTACTATTAACCCCTTCTTCTGAAAGTACAACCACCCCACTCGTATGTGCGCAGAGGAGTCTATCTGTACCTTGAACACGACATCTGAATTTATTCATGTCATAGACAGTAAAACATGTTACATTTTCCAATGGACCATGTGATATTGGCAAAAGGTCTTCAGTGAGCTCACTCATATCATGTTCGTGCAAGCAAAAATTAGTTGACTATGTAGTTATGCTAACATCTTCACACAAAGATACTGGAATTTAGGTGCATATGTATGTATATACACTCTTTATTCTGGAATCTTTTGTCTTACCTTCTCTCTGAAGCACTAACTGAACTTCTGGTTCGGCATGGTGGCAAATGGTTGAATTGAATATCCATCTTGATTACAAAACTTGATTGGTATGGGCATGCAAAAATTAGTTGACTATGTAATTAATAAGTGAACCGACCAATCAATACCTAATATATGGTTGAACTTCATCACAAATTCTCGAAACATAAGTACCAAGTCCTACCTCACACATTGATACGTATGTAGTAATCAAGATCAGCAACAGCGCATGAAGGTCCTGCAACAAAAACAAAACAGAGGAAGGAGGAACGCCAACCAACATGCAGCAGCAGTTCGAATGGAGATGAGCAGGAGGTACCATGGGCGGCAATGCGGGCGCACCGGGATCAAGGCTACCGGTGAAGTGCATGCGGCAGCGCGAGCGCATCGGGTTCGAGACGACCGGCGACATGCAGGCGGCAGCGCGAGCGCACCAGTCTCGAGACTATCGGCGACGTGTATGCAGCAGGCAGCAGCGCAGACAAGCCGTGGTCGAGGCCACCGGAGACCTAAGGGCTGCAACGCATAAGGTAGATGCGATCTATGGAGGTGTCGCGGGTTGGACAGGTCAGGGGATAAGAGGATAAAGAGGCAGGGAGATGGGATCCTGATAGATTAAAATAGATGTCCGTTGTGTTTAAAAAATAAATTTTCGCTGTTACGTGCAGACCCATATCACAACAATAACGACCGCTTAGCTAGCGACGGGCAAACCGGTGGTTGTTGAAGCTATTACGTAGGCTGGATTTCAATGTGTGGGACTTAGGTTGGGTGTTTAACGACCAAGAGTTTTCGAGACATCATCGTTAATGCCAGTTTTTCTAGTAGTGTTTGGTGATGGAGATCAAGAAGCACAAGTTCATGGCCATATCATGTCACTTATGATTTGCATGTGATGTTAATCCTTTTATGCACCTTATTTTGCTTAGGACGACGGTAGCATTATAAGGTGATCCCTCACTAAATTTTCAAGATAAAATTGTGTTCTCCCCGATTGTGCACCGTTGCTACAGTCCGTCATTTCGAGACACCACGTGATGATCGGGTGTGATATACTCAATGTTCACATACAACGGGTGCAAAACAATTGCACACACGGAACACTCGGGTTAAACTTGATGATCCTAGCATGTATAGACATGGCCTCATAACACAAGAGACCGAAAGGTCGAGCATGAATCATACAGTTGATATGATCAACATGGAGATTTTCACTATTGAAACTATACTCAACTCACGTGATGATCGGACTTGAGATACTGAATTTGGATCATCCTACACTCGAATGACTAGAGGGGTGTCAATTTGAGTGGGAGTTTATTAGTAATATGATTAGCGAAACTCAATTATCTTGAACATAGTCTAAGTAATCTTTGCAAAAATTTATGTTGTAGATAAATGGCTTGCGCAGTAGCAACCCTGAATTTTAATGCGTTCCTAGAGAAAGCTAAGTTGAAAGATGATGGAAGCAACTTTGTTGACTGGGCCCGTAATCTGAGGCTTATCCTTCGCGCTGTCCAAAAGTCATATGTACTTGATGAACTGCTAGGTGATGAACCACCCCAACGTGCGTTGCCTGAAGTTATGAACATCTGGCAGACGCGCAAGGATGACCACTCGTTAGTTCAATGTGCAGTTTTATATGGCTTAGAACTGGGACTTCAAAGATGTTTTGAACGTCATGGAGCATATGAGATGTTCCAAGAGTTGAAGTTTATCTTTGAGAAGAATGCCCGGATCGATAGGTATGAGACCTCCGATAAGTTCTATGCTTGCAAAATGGAGGAGAACGGGTCTATCAGTGAACATGTGCTCAGAATGTATGGGTACTCTAACTGTCTGGCTGAGTTGGGAATTGCTCTCCCACCAGAGGCTATCACTGACAGAGTTCTTTAGTCACTGCCACCAAGCTACAAAGGCTTTGTGTTAAACTATAACCTGCAAGGGATGAATAAGTCACTCGCCGAGCTGTTTGCGATGCTGAAAGTCGCAGAGTCAGAAATCTAGAAGGAGCATCAAGTGTTGATGGTCAATAAGACCACTAGTTTCAAGAAAAACGGCAAGGGGAGAAGGGTAACTCCAAGAAGAGTGGCAAAGCTGTTGCCCCTCCGACGAAGAAACCCAAGTCTGGACCCAAGCCGGAAACTAAGTGCCACCATTGCAAGGGGACTGGTCGCTGGAAGTGAAACTTGCCCCAAGTATTTGGCTGATAAGAAGGCGGCCAACGCCAAACAAGGTATATTTGATATACATGTTATTGATGTGTACCTCACCAACTCTCGTAGTAGTGCCTGGGTATTTGATACCGGTTCTGTTGCTCACATTTGCAACTCGAAACAGGAACTACGGAATAAACGAAGGCTAGCGAAGGATGAAGTGACGATGCGTGTGGGAAATGGTTCCAAGGTTGATGCGATCGCCATCGGCACAATCTCACTTCAGTTACCATCAGGATTAGTGATGAACTTAAATAATTGTTATTTAGTGCTTGCGTTGAGCATGAACATTATATCTGGATTTTTTTATTGCGAGACGGTTACTCATTTAAGTTAGAAAATAATGGTTGTTCTATTTATATGGGTAATATCTTTTATGGTCATGCACCCAATGTGAGGGTTTTGTTCATATTGAATCTCGATAGTGATGACACTCATGTCCATAACACTGAGACCAAAAAATGTAGAGTTAATAATGATAGCACCACTTTCTTGTGGTAGTGCCGCTTAGGTAATATTGGTGTAAAACGCATGAAGAAACTCCATGATGATGGACTTTTGGAGTCGCTTGATTTTGAATCACTTGACACATGTGAACCATGTCTCATGGGCAAGACGACTAAGACTCCGTTCTCCGGAACAATGGAGCGTGCAAGTGACTTGTTGGAGATCATACATACTGATGTGTGCGGACCAATGAGCATAGAGGCGCGTGGTGGATATCATTATTTTCTCACCTTCACTGATGATTTGAGTAGGCATGGTTATATTTACTTGCTGAAGCACAAGTCTGAAATGTTTGAAAAGTTCAAGCAATTTCAGAGTGAAGTTGAAAATCATCATAACAAGAAGATCAAATTCCTATGATCTGATCGAGGAAGTGAGTATCTGAGTTACGAGTTTGGTGCTCACTTAAGACAATGTGGAATTGTTTCACAGTTGACATCGCCTGAAACACCACAGCGTAATGGTGTGTCCGAACATCGTAATCATACTTTATTAGATATGGTGCATTCTATGATGTCTCTTATCGATTTGCCGTTATCATTTGGGGATATGCATTGGAAACAACTGCATTCACTTTAAATAGGGTACCATCAAAATACGTTGAGACGACACCATATAAGCTATGGTATGGCAAGAAGCCAAAGTTGTCGTTTCTTAAAGTTTGGGGATGTGATGCTTATGTCAAAAAGCTTCAGCCTGAAAAGCTGGAACCCAAAGCGGAAAAGTGCATCTTCATAGGTTACCAAAAAGAGACAGTTGGGTATACCTTCTATCTCAGATTCGAGGGCAAAGTGTTTGTCGCTAAGAACAGAGCTTTTCTTGAGAAAGAGTTTCTCTCGAAAGAATTGAGTGGGAGGAAGATAGAACTTGATGAGGTTGTAGAACCTATGCTTCAACGAGATGGTGGTGCAGGGTAGAAAGAAATTTCTGTCGAAGCAACACCAGTTGTAGAGGAAGCTAATGATGGTGATCGTGAACCTTTGGATCAAGTTGCTATCGAACCTCGTAGGTCCACAAGGGCACGTACTGCTCCTGAGTGGTACGGTAATCCTGTCTTGTCAATTATGTTGTTAGACAACAATGAGCCTACGAATTATGGAGAAGCAATGGTGGGCCCGGATTCCAACACATGGTTATGGACTGGTGCAAGCATCTCAGAGTTGGAATCAACATTTTGATGAGGTGATCAAAACGTTTGGGTTTATACAAGTTTTTGGGGAAGCTTGTATTTACAAGAAAGTGAGTGGGAGCTCTATAGCATTTCTAATATTATATGTGGATGACATATTGCTAATTGGAAACAATATATATTTTTTTGGGAAGCACAAAGGATTACTTGAATAAGATTTTTTCAATGAAGGACCTGGGAGAAGCTGCTTACATATTAGGCATCAATATCTATAGAGATAGATCAAAGTGCTTAATAGGACTTTCACAAAGCACATACCTTGATAAGGTTTTGAAGAATTTCAAAATGGAACAATCCAAGAAGGGGTTCTTGCCTGTGTTACAAGGTATAAAGTTGAGTAAGACTCAATGCCCAGTAATTGCAGAAGATAGAGAAACGATGAGTATCGTCCCCGATGCTTCAGCCATATGGTTTATCATGTATGCAATGATGTGCACAAGACCGGATGCCAGCCTTGCCATAAGTATGGCAGACAGGTTTCAAAGTGATCCACGAGTGGAGCACTGGACAACGGTAAAGAATATTCTGAAGTGCCTGAAAAGGACTAAGGAAATGTTTCTCATTTATGGAGGTGACGAATAGCTCGTCGTAAAGGGTTACGTCGATGCAAGCTTTAACACTGATCCGGATAACTCTAAGTCACAAACTGGATACATAATTATTCTTAATGGGGGTGCGGTAAGCTAGTGAAGTTCCAAACAAAGCGTCGTAGCTGATTCTACATGTGAAGCGGAGTACATAGCTGCTCAGAGGCGGCTAAGGAGGGTGTCTAGATCTTGTAGTTGTGCCGAGTGCACTGGATCCAATAATTTTGTTCTGTGACAACACCGATGCCATTGCTCTAGCCAAGGAACCAAGATTTTACAAGAGGACCACACACATAAAACAATGCTTCAATGCCATCCGCGCGTACATCAAGGAGGAGGACATAAATATTTGCGAAGTGCACACATATGTGAATGTTGCAGACCTGCTGACTAAGCTTGTGCCACGAGCTAAACATGACCAACACCAGAACTGTATGGGTGTTAAATTTGTTACATTGTAAATAACATATGGATTTGATACTGGATTATTGACTCTAGTGCAAGTGTGTGATAGCCTGGCTTATTAGGGATGATAGACTACTCATATCAATAATGAATTTCTTCTTTTCCGGGAGCCCATTCGAATATAACTCCCAGGTTAAGCGTGCTTGGCTTGAAGTAGTTCTAGGATGGGTGACCGACCGAGAAGTTGATCCGGGTGCGCATGAGTGAGGAAAAAGTGCGCAAAAAAGACTAGTATTGATATGTGGGGCCACTCTAGATCTCGCCAGGAGTAACGACCGTCGGCGGGTGTGTCCGAGTAAGGACAAAGTGCGCAGAAAAGACTAGTATTGATATGTGGGGCCAGTCTAGATCCGGCCAGGAGTAACGACCGTCGGCGGGTGTGTCCGGGGCGTTACAAGTTGGTATCAGAGCAGTACCGACCTAGGAGCCCCCTTGATTGATCGAACTTGGCCGAGTCGAGTCTAGTGAAAAACTACTTTGAGTCTAGTTATATATCAGAGAGTATGATTCTTTTTTCTCCTCATCTATGCTCTGGTGAGGGCACCCGGGATCAACTTCCCGGTCGGTCACCCATCCTAGAACTAATCCAAGTCAAGCACGCTTAACCTGGGAGTTCTGTTCGAATAGGAACCGATGTCCTCGTCGGGCCACAGGACCGTTCCCTCTTAGCACAAACGTTTGTGCATCTAGTCCAGTACATGTATCATGCTGTGTGCCACGACGGGTCACAAACGTCATGAACAACATGACCGCACACCTGTCCGCAAACATCCGTGTAACCGCGAGGGTCGGCTCTGATATCAAACTTGTAACGTCCCGGATACACCCGCCGAGGGTCGTTACTCCTGACGGGATCTAGACTGGCCCCACATATCAATACTAGACTTTTCTGCGCACTTTGTCCTCACTCATGCACACTCGGGATCAACTTTCCGGTCGGTCACCCATCCTAGAACTACTCCAAGCCAAGCACGCTTAACCTGGGAGTTCTGTTCGAATGGGCTCCCAGAAAAGAAGGAATTCCTTATTGATATGAGTAGTCTATCATCCCTAATAAGCCAAGCTATCACAAAGTGGGAGACTGTTGGAAATATGCCCTAGAGGCAATAATAAAATAGTTATTATTATATTTCCTGTTCCAAGATAATCGTTTATTATCCATGCTATATTTGTCTTGAATGAAAACATATATATGTGTGTGGATACGTAGACAAAACATTGTCCCTAGTAAGCCTCTAGTTGACTAGCTCGTTGATCAAAGATGGTTAAGGTTTCCTAGCCATAGACAAGTGTTGTCACTTGATAACGGGATCACATCATTAGGAGAATGATGTGATGGAAAAGACCCAAACTATAAACGTAGCATGTGATCATGTTATTTTGTTGCTATTGTTTTCTGCATGTCAAGTATCCATTCCTATGACCATTAGATCATGTAACTCACTAACACTGGAGGAATGCCTTGTGTGTATCAAACGTTGCAACGTTAGTGGGTGACTATAAAGGTACTCTACAGGTATCTCCGAAGGTGTCCGTTGAGTTAGCATGGATTGATACTGGGATTTTTCACTCCATGTGACAGAGAGGTACCTCGGGGCCCCAACTCGGTAATACAACATCACAAACAAGCCTTGCAAGCAGTGTGACTAAAGAGTTAGCCACGGGATCTTGTATTACAAAACGAGTAAAGAGACTTGCCGGTAACGAGATTGAAATAGGTATGAGGATACCGACGATCGTATCTCGCGCAAGTAACATACCGAAGGACAAAGGGAATGATATATGTGATTAAATGAATCCTTGACATAGAGGTTCAACTGATAAGATCTTCATAAAATATGTAGGATCCAATATGGGCATCCAGGTCCCGCTATTGGATATTGGCCGGAGAGTGTCTCGGTCATGTCTACATAGTTCTCGAACCCGTAGGGTCTGCACACTTAAGGTTCGGTGACGTTTCAGTATAGTTGAATTATTGATGTTGGTAACTGAATGTTGTTCGGAATCTCGGATAAGATCCGGACGTCACGAGGGTCTCTGGAATGGTCCGAAAACGAAGATTGATATATACGATTGTTGCATTTGTCTTCCGAAAAGATTTCGGGCATTACCGGTAAAGTACCGGGAGTGACGAATGGGTTCCGGTGTTTTACCGGGAGGGGCCACCCAGTCGGGAGAGGACCTAATAGGCCCATGGGTGGCGCACCAGTCCTTAGTGGGTTGGTGAGGCCAGCCCAATAAGCCTATTTCAGCTGAAAGAAAAAAAAGGAAAAAAAATAAAAATAAAAGGAAGGAGGTGGACAAGATGGGAAAGAGTCCTCCACCAAACTGAATTGGAGGAGGACTCCTCCCTCTTGGCTCGGCCGAATCCTCCTACTTGGAGTAGGAGGCAAGCCACCCTCCCTCTTGTTCCTCATATATATAGTGTAGGTTTGAGAGGCTTTTTGCACCCCAAGCCTTTGTGCAGCCCTCTCTCCCTCCACTACTTTGTGACACCCCGTAGCTAGTTCGATACGGTACGACGAAGCCCTGTCGGAGTAGCTCCACCACCATCACCGCCACGCCGTCGTGCTGCCGGAGAATTCAGCTACCTCTTCGTCTCTCTTGCTGGATCAAGAAGACGGAGATCGTCATCGAGCTGTACGTGTGCTGAACGCGGAGGTGGCGTCCGTTCGGTACTAGATCGGGGCGGAGTTCGTGGGACGGATCGTGGTTGTATCGCGAAGACGTTCGACTACATCAACCGCGTTTCTTAATGCTTCCCGCTTAGCGATCTACAAGGGTATGTGGGTCCGATCTCCCCTCTCGTAGATGATCATCACCATGATAGGTCTTTCGTGTGCGTAGGAAATTTTCTGTTTCCCATGCAACGTTCCCTAACACCTAGAAGGACATTCATGAAGGAGGCATACTATTTCACATATTTATGTTTATATGTGATTGATATTGCTTTTTTATTTCTATGCATGTTATAATGATAGAAAGATCCCTCGTTAATAGAAAGCACATTGCCATTCCGAATGTTGCACCTTCGCACGTCAAGTACGTCTAGTAGTGGAAATAAAATTGAGGTGCTACTAGGTGTTCTTGAAGTGGAGGGTTCGTGTGGGACACACACATGCACTGCATCACGTTACAGTTTGAGGCCGTCTTCTCCTATTTGTGGGCAGGCTATGTTCGAAATGAAAATGAACAATCAAAACTGAATATTTTAATGACTCACTATGTTCGAAAATACAATGCCTTTAGATTTCTTCCAAGAATCAAAAGTTATAAAACTTGATCAAGTCTACAGAAAATATTGCGTGTAACCACTTTTTCTCGATACAATAGATGTATATATTTTCTCTTCAAACTTAGCCAATCTTTATAACTTAATACTCTCATCATCCTAAAATAAGTGTCTCAAAATTGGGACACTTATTTTTAAAATGGAGGAATTAAAATTTAATTTCTGAACAAAATTCTACATGTACAACATTTGTGGAGGGAACGGAGTAGTTATATACTATATCACTATTTTCTTTAGGATTGGAGGCTTTACAATCAATTAAAGTCTTCAATTAAAATTTGGTCACCAAATTTTGACCGGATCAATAATCTCTTAACAAGCTCTGCTATTCAATTCTTTTAATTCACTATGTTCTTTAATTTTAAAGTTTTTTGGTTCGATTAAGGTATTTGATTTGGGATTGGGTTCATGATTTTGACTTGGTTAACCATTTTAAAATTAACCATAAGCAACCGGCTTATAATAGTATGTCTATCCCGTGCACCCCTCGCCACCTAAAAATATATTATTGTTACATCAAAATTGTACATGTAGATAGTGACACGGAAAATTTTCCGATATAAATATTGTTTGATTAGCACATAACACGTAATCATACCATGAAAGGCCCATCAAAACACCGCATTATAAATAAAATAAAAATAGATAGGCCATCGCCCTCTCACACCAACCAAATCAAATTCTTCCTCGGTTTCAAGATATAAGGTATATTTTTTTGAAAGTCAAATTTATTTAGTTTTGACTAAGTTTGAAGTAAAAAAATGTCAGCGTCTATAATACTAAATAAATAAAGTATGTAAATTTATTTCATGATGAATTTAATGATCGCAACTCGATATTATGAATATTAATATAGCTCTCCACAAATTTAGTCAAATTTGAAGAGTTTTGACTCTTTAAAAATCTAATACACCTATATTTAAAAAAACAAATAAGCTAATTTATTTTATAAAAACACAACAACACCAACGGCGCAACAACGTACACTTAATCCTTTTAGTATATGGATAATATCAAGTGAATTACCACCATTTGATTTTTAACATAGTACAAATGCGAACGTTCATATATACGTGCATTATATTAGTAACGTAGCTAGCTTAGGAACATGCCTGGCCAACAGCCTTACTAAACAGTGTCAAAATAGTGTTTTCTAGATATGGTCAACAAACAATCGAGCAGCCACGCCCAGGCCATGGCCCCTGATTACACCCCTGCGTATACTCATCTCTATAAACGAACATATACACATTTTAACTTTCATTATAGACGTCTCGTAGTCGATAAAATGTCCCCCCTCAGTTAATACGCACCATAAAAAAGGCAAAAAAAAGAGAGCATCAAGAATTAGATCGCGGTGAGTTAGGAATACCAATGTCCTCCAAATGATGCAATCAGAGGTAGGTTGGCGCCACGGCCTGTTTTTGTGGTGGAATAATTGCGTGCGTATATTTGTGCGATGGAATAGTTGTGTGCGTATATAAATGGCAGGGGTACTAACCCCTGCTTGAATGCAAATCTTTGGGAATCAATCTCCCTGCTAATGAACGGAAACCCCTGGCCCGACAGTAGTTTTATCCGTGGTCTCGACGTGCTGCCTTCATTCTCTTCTCATCCCCACGAGGCCTCCATGACCGTAAGTACGTCTCCTCCTCCATCATCACACCTGGACACCCTCTCTCTCTCTCAATTGATTTGATCCGGGTGGAAAATTAGAGCCACCCTCACCGCCCTCTCAAGTCCCAAATGTGTTTTAGACGCATCTCAATATTTTGCACCAGCAGGCGAGCAACCACCGGTTCCGTTGCTGGAGACGCAGCAGAAACAACGAGACGGCGGCATATTATACTTATAATAAGTTATTAACCCCGATTAATGTATGCCCGTCGGGTGTGGCACAGTTTAATCCTGGCGCTAAATGATTGCCATGTGTAGGACAACCAGATACAGCTACGACTATTCTATCAACCACCACTGTCATGACCCATGACTCATGCCCAGCGCTCACACCGCAAGCCACCACCAACACCACCACCACCGTCGCTCGTAGACTCGTCGTAGCCGAGCCGAGTAGTACGTAATATTCTACCCCACCTGCCGTTGCACCACCGCTACCACGACTAGCAGCACCAGGGAGGGGGACTGGGTCACAGCGAAGAAGGGTTTGTCCTGTCGGCCTTCGCTGCCACCTCCTCTCCCCCCGCCACCGCGTCCACGGGCTCGCCTCCCCCCCGCCGCCGCCGCGCCGACTTCACGCCGTCGCCGGCGGCCTCTCTACCCACCTCGCCGGTGCGAGCTCGGCGTCGCCCGTGCGGGACCGCGAGGGCTCCCGGGCTCGTCAGCCCTGCCTGCAGGCCTACCGCCGCCGCCGCCGCCGGATCGCTGGCACGGCCGTCCCGATCCGCGAGGACACGAGCCGCCGTCCGCGGATTCGGTAAGCACCGTCTCGGGCCGTGCGCAGCACCCGCGCACGCGCACGCGCGCGGATGTTGAGTCCAGTTCAAGCTGTTCCGCGGTCTGGGGGATCTGGCCGCCTCGAATCCCCTCCGATTCGCAGCTGCTCCCTTGTTCCTTCAGTTTCTGCTGCGCTGCTCGGATGCTCTAGCGATCCGCGTCGCGTGCCCGTGCTCTGCTCCTCACGCGGATCTTGCTTCCGTCCTGAGATTTCAACAACCGCCGCTGAAATTCGGGGCCGGGTGGCTTAGAGTTCCTTCTAGGTGCTTGCGTGCGTACTTGTCGGCACTGTTGTAGTCTTAAATTTTGCTTGCGGCAGTGTAGGAAGCAATGCTGACTTGAGGGTGTTGATTTTTCGATGTACTACTAAGAAAGCTGCACCGGTAGTTCTAGAAGCCTGTCTTAGTCGGGGCGTTCGCATTAGTCTAGTTCATTCATTGCGAAACTTGTTCAAGTTGGTAACGGGGATTCAGCATTTTATATGTAACCAGCTTAATCAGCACCCCTTGTTGCTTCTCAGTTTGTTCATCGGGGATTCAGGGGCATTCTTTTCTCATTTCTGAATCATTTGATGATTTACAAGCAGCTCCGACTCACCATTCTTTTCTCCCCTTCTGAACTAACAGCTACAAGTTCTTCAGCGGTACGGAAACCGTTCTGCTAACAAGTTCCATCGCCGCCAAAAGATACTGACAGCCCCCATGGCAAAGCCCGGCATTCTAGGCCGGAGGTATGTTCAGTGCATCAAGTTCATGGACAGTACTGATGCCTAGTGACTTCTGATATTTTATTCTGTGGTCCTCAATTGAATGCATAATAATTTCATTGCCAATCTTCATCAGCAGCAGCATGCCAAGATCAAATGAAGGCATGAGGCTCATATTCTCAGCAGTTATCGGTATTATGCTAGGTTACTTGTTTGGGATATCCTTCCCCACAGTCAATATAACCAAGGTAAATTGGATCATTTGCATCTCTTGTTCTCTTATACCCCATACTTTAGACAGAAAATCTTTACTATCTGCATCTTGCAGCTTCATTTTCCTTCCAGTATTGTTTCCTATATTGAAGATAGAAACTCCGGAATCACAACCCAAACATTGTTGAACCATGCATGGACATCTGCAAATAGTCACAAGAAGAACAATTCTGATTCCAAGTCTGATGAAATTCCTAAGGTACATTGCCAGGCTAATACTTTCCAAGGGATTATGTTAGCTTTTTGACATGTGTCCTGTATTTGTTCAGTGCAGTCTGTGTTAGCTTTCTTCTGGCGTATATCCTTTTTTGTTTAGATTGTATATTGTTTTAGTTAATTTTTTGTGATCATTTGCTCCTGTATTTCTCATGTATAGTATGTGAATTTCAAATTCTGGGATTACATGTAGGATACAAAATTAGTTCTGCCTTGTCAAAACGATGTATTGCATTCTTTATGGAAGTGTGTAAGTTGATGACCAAATTTTGGATCCTCGATTATCTGTGGGAGTTGATCGAAGTTCTCACTCTCCTTAGATAAAAAAGATATATAATTCATCCTAACTATTCTCATTCCCAGTTGAATTTGGGTAACCTCTTTTATTGAAATATAGGACATAACTGACTGAATAGGTGTCTCTCCTCATAGAGAAAGCTGGTTTTATTTTATGTTTTAACAAATATTCTTTATTCAGATTTATGTCACTTCAAACCCTAAAGGTGCTGAAAGGCTCCCACCAGGTATTGTCGTATCTGAAACAGACCTTTATCCACGAAGATTGTGGGGTGAACCTAGCGAGGTTAGTTGTTGTTTCACTTGCTAAGTAACAAATGACGCCTTAAAATCTCTAACTGATGTTTCTAATACCCTTTTCTTATCTATGATCTGGACCATACCATCAGGATCTTACTATCCAGCCAAGGTATCTTGTTACATTTACAGTTGGAATCGCGCAAAAGGCAAATATTGATGCAGCAGTCAAAAAGGTGATTAATTAAACATGTAACATGCTTAAACAGAGCACTGGATAAAACATGTTCTGGTACTGATGATGCATCGCAGTGAATGGGTCACTCTGTTCACTTACAAAATATTAATGATTGCTTTTCATGTTAATGCATGTCTTATATAAAGTTCTCGGAGAACTTCACAATTATGTTGTTCCACTATGATGGTCGAACTACTGAATGGGATGAATTTGAGTGGTCAAAAAGGGCTATCCATGTGAGCGTTAGCAAGCAAACTAAATGGTAAGCTTGTGCCATTATTTTATTTAGTTTTTTGCAATATTTCTGTTTGTTTGACTGTCAACTCTTAATGCTTTACTTATTATTTATCGAAGGTGGTATGCCAAGAGATTTCTACATCCTGATGTCGTTGCCCGGTATGACTACATATTTATCTGGGATGAGGATCTAGGTGTTCAACATTTCAACGCAGAGGAGTAAGCATCACACCCTTGTTCTCTTTGCTTGTCACCCTGGTGTCTCCTCTGATATTTGCAATACATTTTTTTCAGGTACATCAAGCTTGTAAGGAAGCATGGCCTGGAGATCTCTCAACCTGGTTTGGAACCTGATAGAGGTCTGACATGGCAAATGACTAAGCGGCGAGGTGATCGAGAAGTTCACAAGTGAGTTAGAGAATCTATATTCTTATTAACGCTTAACCATCTCCCACCTATACTAGTTCCTTGTGTGATATTTTGCTTTATACAGAGTAACTGAGGAGAGGCCAGGCTGGTGTTCGGATCCCCATCTGCCACCATGTGCAGCGTAGGGACCAATCTTTTATTGTTAATTTATTTTCATCTGTCAAAATATGTCTTCACAAACAATTTGATGTGCAGATTTGTAGAAATCATGGCAACTGTGTTCTCTAGGGATGCATGGCGCTGTGTATGGCATATGATTCAGGTGGGGTGTCATTTAGATCTCTTAGTTAGTCATCTTGTTTGGAGCTGTATGCTTACACCTCTACACACTGTTTTCTGCAGAACGACTTGATCCATGGATGGGGTCTTGATTTTGCTCTTAGGAAATGTGTGGAGGTAATATTTTTTGCCAATTATCAATTAAACATGTTGCTCCCTTGAAAGTGATCACCGTACATGTAATTTAACCTCCTAAAGGTCTAGGTTAGCTTAAATTGCTAGGGACCCTGTGGCATTGGGGTGTAGAAAGCAATGCATAGTAAGTTCGGTGGTTTTATTCCTTTGATCCAAAAGGAGCTGCATAGAAAGAAAAATAAATCTATTGATTCTAATCCTACAAAATCCTTTCGATCCAAAGGGGTAGTCTGCATTATTAACTATTTGATTACATTTTCATGGAAGGCTAGCACCATCCACAATTATATCGACAACAACTTTATGAAGCTGTAGTTACGTGTTTCTTCACTTCACATGCTTTTCCCAACCCTGCATGTCTTCCTGAGCTGAAACTATTTTACTCTTTCTTTAAATTAAACAGCCGGCTCATGAGAAAATTGGAGTTGTTGACGCTCAGTGGATTGTTCATCAGGGTGTTCCATCACTTGGTAACCAGGTATAGTCACCGTTCCATCTCACCTATCACTGTATGCTGTAACTTGTTTCCTGACCCTGTAGTATTCTTCCTGACAGGGCAAGTCGGAGAACGGAAGAGCACCATGGGAAGGGGTAAGCACAATCTTACTGATTTTCTTGTGTATTCTCTACATTCCAATGTGAATTTCTGTGTACACGAATTCTGAACTCCACGCCACGACACAATCCATTTATGCTTTACACTTCCTGTTATACTCACACGTTTGTTGGCGCGCCACAGGTAAGAGGACGGTGTAGAAAAGAATGGGGGATATTCCAGGCAAGGCTGGCCGATGCCGAGAAGAAGTATTACTTGGATCAAGGCATCACGCCGCCGAATTCGACTTCAGTCTAGAAGTAATTACACGGCGCGCAGAAACCATGTTAGGTTTCTGTTCAGGAAACCTGGCCCTTGCATGCTCAGCATTGTTGATGAATAGCAGCTGCCTACTAGTATAGCTGAAGCTCCCGGGCCAGATCTGTACATGGGTTACCACCACTTACCACGACGACCATCAAGAGCATGTTGCAGAGTGAGGCGCATGCTAATAATCAGACTTGTGTACTGCGTAGTAAATTATTGTACCGATGACACTTATGGTGGATGCAGAGAATATCAGTTAGAATTACATCTTATTTAGACACTTTTGCAATGCAAAGGTCCACCAAATACTAGCATACCCATGCAGGAGCATGAGCAGGTAAGTATCACTGCGGGTAGGATTGTATCACGCTGGTAGAAGCAGGTGGGCAGGACGGCAGGAGCTCAGTAGTAGCTGTGGTTCTTGGGCTGCGCCCACCCGCCGCCGCCGGAGTACCCCTGGGTGGTGGAGCTCTCGTACGCCTCGTAGTGGCTCCCGCCGCCGAGCTGCTGGCGGCGCTCGTACGCGGAGTAGTACTGCGTGCCGCCGGGCATGGTGCTGCCGGCGGTGTATTTGTGCACTCCACCAGCGCCGTATCCGTATCCGCCATCTTCGCAGTCGCTGTCGTCCTCGCTCTCTTCGTCGCTCTCGCATCCGGCCTGGTTGTATTGCTGCTGCTTCTGCATCTGCCGGAGTTGGACAAGAGCATCATACCCTGCGACGTCGCCGCCGGCGCACCCTTGCCGCGGGTACGCATTGTTCCCGCCGCCGACGTAGCTCCCCTGCTTCTTCTGGACGAGCGAGTCGTACCCGGCGACGCCGCCGTCGCACCCTTGCTGCTGGTACGACGCCTTCTGCCCGCCGTAGGCGCCATGCTGGTAACCCATCTGGCCGCCGCCGTAGCCGTGCTTGGTCTGCTTCGCGCCGCCGTGGTGGAAAGCAGCGTCGTACCCCCCGGCGTCAGCGCCGTGCGCGTAAGCCTTCTGCCCGCCGCCGTAGCCGTGCTGGGCACCGCCGTAGCCTCCGGCGTCGCTCCCGTGCTGGTACGACGCCTTGTGCTCGCCGTAGCCGTGCTTCTGCTGCACCGAGCTGTCGTGGTGGACGGCGTCGTACCCTCCCGCCGCAGCGCCGTGCTGGTACGCCTGCTGCTCGCCGCCGTAGCCGTGCTTCTTCACGGCGCCGTAGCCGTCGTGGTGGAGGGCGGCGGCGGCGCTCCCATGCGCGTATGCATTCTGCTCGCCGTAGCCGTGCTTCTGGACCTTGCCGTCGTACGCCTTGTGCTCGCCGTAGCCGTGCTTCTGGACCGCGCCGTCGTAGGCCTTGTGCTCGCCGCCGTAGCCGTGCGCCTTCTCGCCGTAGCCATGCTTCTGGACCTTGCTGTCCTGGTGGAGAGCGGTGTACCCCTTGAGATTGCCTTCATGCTGGTACGCCGTGTGCTCGCTGCCGTAGCCGCTCTTCTGGACCTTGCTGTCCTGGTGGTGACCACCGTACGCCTTCTGCTCGCCGTAGCCATGCTTCTGAACGGAGCTCTCGTCATGCTTGTAGGCCTTCTGCTCGCCGTAGCCATGCTTCTGAACGGAGCTCTCGTCATGCTTGTAGGCCTTCTGCTCGCCGTAGCCATGCTTCTGCTTGGCGCCGGCGCTGTCGTGGCTGACGGCGCCGTAGCCTCCATGCTGGTACGACGACGCCTTCTGCCCGCCGTAGCCGCCGTGGGCGCCGCTCTCATGCTGGTACGAGTACGACGACGCCTTCTGCTCGCCGTAGCCGCCGCCGTGCTTCTGCGCGGCGTTGTCACGGACGAGGGCGTCGAACCCTCCGACGTCGCTGCCGCACGCCTGCTGCCCGTAGCCGTGCTTCTGCACCTCGGCGTCCTCGCTGCACAGCTCCGTGAGGGAGGCCGTCTGCTGCACGGCGCCGTTGTACGCCGACTGCTTCTCGTTGAGGCTCATGTGGCTGATCTCCGTCACGACGGTGGTCACGGAGTCGGAGTTCTGGGTGTGGTAGTTCATCACGGGCTTGCTCTGGCCGTAGCCGCCGCCGAACCCCAGAGCACGCTTGACGATGGACATGGCTGCTTGCTTGCTTGCTTGCTTTGAAGCTCCTGGCTACTATTGCTCTTGCTACTACGGCTTGGCTTGCTTGGTTGCTTTGTGGCGGTGTGCCTATGTGGCCATGGGAGGTAGGGTTTTATAGACGCCGTGGCGAGGGTGGGAGCCATAGCATTTGTGCTGGGCATGGTAGCTGATGGATATATGCTCTCTAAACTTTCGGAAACTTTATATCTGGTCAAGCATCTAGTGATTCTAACCTAATTTCTGTGCCTGGCGGGAGTGTAAATCTCCAAGCATCCTTGCCAAATTTCCAAGCATCTTGTATATATCTCCAAACTTGCGAGCATCTTGTAATTATTGGAAGATAAAGCCAAGATCCCATTCGCGAGCCTCCGAGAGGATGCTTACTTATCATACCTTACAGTGAAATGATTTGACAATTTGTGCTAATAGATTTTTCTTTCTTTCGAAAAGAGGGTAGAAACCCCAGGCCCTGCATCGATAGTTGAATGCAACATTCTATTGTCACATACTCCCTCCGTTGCTAAATATAAAACCTTTTGAGATTCCACTATGAACTACATATAGACATACTTTAGAGTGTGGATTCATTCATTTTACTTCGTATGTAGTCTATAGTAAAATCTTTAAAAGGTCTTATATTTAAGAACGGATGGAGTAGTTTTTAAGAATCCAAGATCACGAAATGAAGGACAAGATAAGATTAAAACTATAACAAGGTTGAAACAATCGAATAGAACACATGATCATGATGCCTCATGTGTCAATAACCTAATTAATGTGTTGTAACCTGAGTGACCGTCTCCCGGCGTTTGCACTCGGAGTCCATGCATGCCCGGCCTCCCACCGAAGATAGGACTACACATAAAAAATGTTAGACCTGGGTAATCTACCTACGCAAACCTATGCTATTTCCTTCGTGTGGGCCTGTGGCTTTTCTTTCTTCTAACCAAACTAGGATAAATCATCATAAGTTACGTAAGAACTTTTACGTAGGTGTACCAATGCTTGACTACACACATAGCCAATTGATTGCCAAGGTTTAGGGACGGTTCAACCCAGTATTTTGCATTCGCCATCTCAGTAGTCATCGAGGGACACCTTGTTCAAGCCCGGAGGCATGATTCATCAAAAATCAACTGACACCACTTATCCACCAACTGGTATATATTCATTTCTAAAAAAACGGATATCTTTTAGAAATTCAATTAGTGCGTTATTACGAAAGGAAACAACAAATGAAAATAACCAATGAGCTGTCGTAGATGGAAGCAACTTTTGAGAAGGAATTATCCTAACATTTCACCAATGTGTGAGAGAAAAGAGGTAGCAAAGTAAGGTGCCTGCCTAGTTTCTACCACAATCTAATAGAAATTGACACGAGGCGAGTAAATGGCATGATGTTTCTATCCCGCTGAAACAAAGTTGACAACAACTACAACGTGGCCAAATCCTTTTCTCAAGATTGTCAGTAGTTAAACTCTTCACTTGTCTAGCCGAAAATCTTGCATTTAAGCAGAGCAAAGATGTACTGGATAAGCATGCTGAAACAGTCAAGTGCAAGCCAAATAACTGAAATATGCATGCAAATTTCGTCGAATAGATTTCGTTTTTAGTCCATCGCCAAGTCAATGTATCATTTGTTCCGAGCACAGGACTACAACGCAACCTTTTGATAACATTGGTGAATTCACGAAGGGGAGTCCGAGGGAGATCAATTTTCATGAACTTCATCCAAGCATCATCCGCTGAAATAATCCTTTTAGCAAAACACTTTAGAAGGTTTGGCATGACAATTGCAAAAGGCATCTCCAAGAGCCACCAATCATACCAGAGTTTTGTAGGCATTCCATCACCCTTATTCGCGTAAGTGTTTAAGATGTTTTGAGTTGCATCATCAACAGGGAGGGCGACCCATGCCTCGGCTTGTCAGGTTCCATTTAGTGTTGCCACCGCCTATGAAGCTTCACACATTACTTTGGGCTCTGGTAGAAGGAATTTCAAGCCCGCTTAACTTTTGGCCGACACACACTGGTTGAACCCACAAGACACCTCCCACCATTGGGTACTTCAGAACAACCCCCCCCCCCCCCCCCCCCCCCCGGCGGCCGTCACACACACACAAAAGTTCCTCTCAACCTTCTCAATTAATAAAAAAGGGCACTCAATAAACATTAGTGCTAGAAAGGAACCATCTATGGCCTAGAACCCCTAAACACAAGATAAGAATTCAGAAAACCAAAGTCCACTTTTCTCTTTAATATTTGCAACCGCGAGCAATGGTTGGCATTGAGAACTTTTGTTGCTGAAGATATAAGTGCCCTCACTTTGTAAAATTCCTGGCAAGCAAGAACTATCACTGCACACAGTTGGTGGGCACGCTAGGCTGTCATGAGAAAGCGTCCATGAAGGACACATTTCCCGGCAAAATCGATAAATTTAACTCCTGGATCCAAAAAATTATAAACTGGACTACGTTCGATTTTTTTCCGCTCAGCTAACCCTTTTATGTGGCGCCCGACGCTGAGGCGTCACACTACATTGTGTGACGCCTTAGCTGTAGGCGCCACACCCCCGACCATGTTGGCGCTGCAGGCCCCACCCCCACCAGTGTGACGTCTAAGCCTCAGGCGTTGCACTTACGGTAGTGTGACGCCGATCGCTTAGGCGCTACACCCTTAGCGTTGGCCGGTGCCCAAGATGACGATCGACGGCTTCCACGACGCACAACACGAAGCTGGTGAGGCCGCTGAGCGCGACGTAGGTGACGGGTGCCACACCCTCTTGCTCCTCGAGCCGCCGTGCCAGGTCCACCAGCGGCGGGCCGCAGCTCCTGCGCAGCGACAGGTATAGCCTCGCCGTCTTGTGAGGGGCGACCTCAACTTCAAGCTGCTGCTTGAACTCCTCAAGCTGCTGATGCTTCAAGCTGCTGCTTGCGCTCCTCCGCGAGCTTGGTCATGAGCTCGTCCACGGTTGCCATGTGCAGCCGCCAGCTTCCCACATGTGACGTCCTTGATTTAATCGTACGCTAATCATACACGCAAATGCGTACGATCAAACCCAAGGACTCACGAGAAAATATCACAACAGAACTCTAGACACAAATAAAAACAAAACAAGCTTCATATTACAAGCCAAGGGCCTCGAGGGCTAGAATACAGAAGCTCGATAAACACACGAGTCAGGGGAAGCAACAATATCTGAGTACATACATTAAACATGGGGTGCCTTAGAGAAGGCTAGCACAAAAGAGACACGATCGAACGAGGTGAGGCCTCCTACCTGGGAACCTCCTAACTACTCCTGGTCTTCAGCGGCCTCCACGAAGAAGTCACCATCGGGATGGCAGTCGTCGGCAGGAAACTCCATCTCCTGGGCTCCAACATCTGGTCACAGCAACGGATCAAGTGGCAAAGGGGGAGCAAAGCAACGGTGAGTACTCATCCAAAGTACTCGCAAGACTTACATCAGAACTATACTAAGTATGCATCAATATCAAAGAAGGGGTTTTATATGTGGACTGACTGCAGCAATGCGAGAAACAGAGAGAAGTCCTAGTCCTATCGAAGACTAGCATCTTCAGGGGTCTTGCAGCAATAGACGAGAGTAGAACAGGGAACACAAATAATAGTCATATTATTGCAGCAATATTAATATGAGGTCACGCCCAGAGATCCTCCCTGGACTCCCTGCGAGGAAGCAATCCCAGGGCAACAAAAACCAGTTAAGTAACCATTGTAGTTGTATAAGATCAGGGCACACCTCCAAGTCGTCGTGTAACCATGGACACGGCTATTCGAATAGTTAATTTTCATCCCTGCAGGGGTGCACCAAGTTTCCCGTCACGCTCGATAACACTCTGGCCGGACACACTTTTCTGGGTCATGCCCGGCCTCGGAATATCAACACGTCGCAGCCCCACCTAACCTCAACAAAGAGGCCAGCCCGCCGGTCTAACTCCTAAGCACAAACAGGTCGTGGGCCCACTTGTCCTCTGTGCTCCTGCACAATGCGTGGGCGGCCGATGTTAGTCCTAGCACCCCTTATAACAAGCGCGATGCATCTCAGGACCACTCAAGCGCGCGCCGCTCCATCGCTGACGTCTGAAGAGCTTCGACTGATACTGCGACGTCGAGTACCCATAATTCTTCCCGCGTAGCCGGTTAGTGCGAAAAGGTCTCCGACCAACCCAGATCAAATACCCAAATTCATTATCATTTTTATTATGTCATCGACACAAACACGCGGGAATCCACTCGCCTAACATCTATTCATCAAAGATCCTAGTAACATGGTCAAGTAACTGTGTGGTAGAAACATCAGGGGGAATCCGAGGTATCACCCTCGTTAGATTCCGAACGATGTATCCGTCAAGGTGGACCTAGAGGAATCACGCTTGAGGGTCCCACACTTGAGGGGTTGCACGACAGAGGCATCACCAGGAATGGTGAAAGAGGAATCACCCTTGATAACCACGACCGACTAGCTGTACTACATAGATATCATCAGGAGTACTTCGCGAGGTGTCATCCTCGGTACCCGATAGTATCTTTGTAGCGTCGGACAACTAAGGGGGTGTAAGTGATGTGCCGTGTGTGGATCGTCGATCATGGATCGAGACTTGAAAACAAAGCGGGGCAACTGGACTACGGGGTCAGAGGGGATGACTGCTCCACCTATACTAAACAGTTTAAAGTGCGGTACTGAAAGTAGAATTTCATAAAAAATTAGGCTATGCATCAGATATAGGAGCTAACTACAACGGTAGAAAAATTCTAATGCAAGTAGAAGGAAGAAAGAAATAGGCGATATAGGGATGATCAAGGGGTTTGCTTGCCTTGTTGCTCTGCGACAAAGGGCTGGTCGCCAGGGGCGCAGATGTACCCGGCAGCAGCGTCAACGCCGGGGTCTACCAGAGAGAAGAGGGGGAAGAAACAATAAATAACATCAACAGGTGCAACACGATGCAATACATGGTAACACACAGTTCTAGGCATGGACTAACGCGGTACTACACGTCATAGACGGGTCGAAAGAATATCTGGCGATATTTTCACGGTCTCTCGCTACTACCGGTCAGACTGAAAACGATGGAAAAGTTTCACGTTTGCTATGCTAGGGACGCGTGATAGACGAATGGACCGCGTATCCACGTTTGTCTCGTTCTGCTGATCAACTTTCATATTGAAAATATTTTCATTTAAGTTACGGATTATTTTATATTAATTTTTAAAGTTGTATTAATATTTAGGAATTAAAAACAGATTTAATTAATTCAATTAAATGCTTTTATGACATCAGCATGATGCCATGCTGACATCAGCAGTTGACTGGTCAACTGACTAGTGGGTCCCATGTGTCATAGACTCAATTTTTAATTAGGTTAATTATTAATTAATGAGATTAATTCAATAAGGAACCCACGTGTCATACTCTAATAGGATAATTTAATTATCATAATTAACAAATTATCTAATTAATCTATTTACTCGTAATCATATCACTAATACTTATTTATCTAATTAATTAATTCAAAAATAAATAAATAAATAAATTAACTAATTAGGTACTTATATATTTATTTTATCATATATTATTATTACTATAATTATTTTAAAAACAAATTACAGGGGCTGGCCCCACTTGTAAGTGGCCCATCGGCCTAACGCACACACATACACAACACACATCCATACATATACATCATGTATCTTTTTCTACATACATGCATACATACATACATACATACGTACGTACGTACATGCATATTTCCATTTTCTCCTACACTACACAATCAACATGGGCTAATCCCCTATGTCTAACAGGGAGGAACCGAAGTGCACGCGAGCACGCAACCAGCGACTCGCCGGAGTAGGGAGAGGAAGGAGAGGGTGGGAGGAGCCCGAATGGGCTCACCGCACGTTCCTGAGAAGAGGGGCGGTTAGGCTCGATGGAGCCGGCGTGGAGGATGACGAGGAGGCCGGTGACGAGGTGGAGGTCGAGGTGGATCCGGCGACGGCTGGTGGCGCCGCCGTGGGGCTCCGAGACGACGGAGGAGGTCGGTGGCTGCCGGTGCAGCGAAGGGCGACCCGGGGCAGGGGTGTCGCGGCATCGTCGGCGCAGCCCCGGCGCGGATCCGGCAGGAGAGGCGCGGGCGCTGGGGGGGCGAGCGCGAGGGGCCGAGCACGGCGATGGGATCCAGGGGAGAGGAGGGAGTCTCGGGGGAGGAGAGGCCAACGAGGTGACATTGGGCGGTGGGCTCCTGGCGCTCTTTGCCAGGAGAGTGGGGAGGGAGCGACGGGGGATACGAGGTGGGGACCGTGGGGTCGCTGGGAGGGGAGGGAACCACGGGGTTCCCTCGTGGGGAGAGGTGGGAGCGACGGGGTGGGTGGAAGTGGCGGCGGCGGTAGGAAGAAGTGGGGCGTGGGGAGACTTAGGGTTTGCCGTGGGGGTCTTATACCCCTAGTCGGATGGGCCGGTGGGTGGCCGGATGGGCCACTTTGGCCTAGTTGGGCCAGGCCTTTTGGGGTTTTTTGTTTGTTTTTTTCTTTTACTTTTTTTATAGTTTCCGATTTAAATATATATTGGTTTTAAATAATTCCAAAATGCTCGATTCACTTTTATAATTTATTAGGGAATTTTTATAACTCCTCCTACATCTTTATTTTCGCATTCAAAAAACTTTCCTCGTTTGACTTTATTTTGAAATTTCGAATTTGACTCGGTTTCGAACTAACGCGAGAACAACGATAGCAATAACGGCGATGTGGCATCATTAGCGCGGGATCACTGTAGCTTAATTACATTCAACACTGTAGCAAAAGCTGGGGATGTTAGAACTCTCCCCTACTAACAAGAATTCTTGTCTCGAGAATTATGGGGTAGAAGGAAAGAGCTCGGGGTATTCATCACAAAGATGATCCTCGCATTCCCAAGTGGCTTCATCTTGAGAATGATTTGTCCACTGCACTTTAAGGAACTTGGTGACTTTGCGACGAGTCTGACGTTCACCCTAATCGAGAATGCGGACCGGATGCTCTTTATAAGAGAGATCTTGTTGCAGCTCAAGCATATCATGATCCACTGCTCGAATAGGATCCTTGAAGCAACGACGGAGCTGAGAAAACATGGAAGACATCGCGAACCTGAGAAAGGTTCGCCGACAATTCCAATTGATAAGCTACTTTTCCACGCCCGTCGAGAACAGTGAAAGGACCAATATAGCGAGGAGCTAACTTGTCCTTGATCCCAAAATGATGTGCACCTCTCATTGGTGTGACACGAAAATAAGCCTTTCCGCCAGGTTGATAGACCATATCTTGATGATGACAGTCATACTGATTCTTCTCACGAGACTGAGCAGCCTTCAGATTCTCATGAAAAATGCGGCCTTGATCTTCAGCATGTTGGATAACATCTGGACCAAAGAGTGATCGTTCCATTGGACGGTGGCTCGGGAATTTCATACGAAGCCAAGTGCAAAGGATACTTTGGAGTCAAAAGATGTACAGGAGAGTCAGGTTTCAATCCTGTGGAACTTTGGGTTATGGGTCCTCCATATGGCCCAAGAGTAGGCAGAGCGGCGACATCTTATACGGTCTTGGTAACAAGGCATTTCATAGGATAGCATGTCAGTTATGTTGGCAACAACGTCGATACCAAAGGCGGGGAACGAATAGAACCATTTTCCTGCTCGTTGAAACGAGGCGGACCAATAGGCAAGGTCATCGTCCACCGGCGGCTACCAGAATGTTATCCACAATAGTACCAGGAATTTATTGACAGAGTTGTTTACCGAGAAATTTACCTAAACAGGGAATTAACACTGCTTAGATAAGTTATGCCATAAGAAAGGTCGAACATACCAATGGGAAGGAAAATGTGTTCACACACACAAGTATTAAAGTATACCATTCCCGAGGAAAATATAGAGTATGGTATAAATGATAGGTCATCAAGTACATAACCATGTTTATAAAAGGGCAAGGAGAATCATGATGTTTACCCATACCATATGGTTTGGATAATTGATCAGGAACAATTTAGCATTGCGCTTTCAATGTTCCTGTTGACAATTGAAGTACCACATTCTTGCTTCGAGGTAGCATCGACATGTTCATCGGATAAAGGTTGGACTTTGGGTACACAAAGGATTCATCAAAAACAACTTACAAAATAAGCCATTTAGTTTCCGCATGGTAGAATGGCTAACCTTACATATGGAAGAATTTATGACAATAGGTCCTTTGGCCCGGTATGTTAGACCAGACATCACCGTACCGGTTTACATAAGACCAAAGTTATAGTTATTGGAAAATGTTCCAACCATCATATCTGCCCGAGATTCAGATCTGATTGGTGTCAGGATACCCCAGTCTCAGGGTGCCTGAGAAGAAAGGGGGACCACCGAAATCAGACGAGATGACAAGGCAAGATTCTCGGGATATGTACTACGGAAACAAGTTTTGGATCATGAGTTGGATTGCAAGTCACATGAACACAATGTCAAGACATTCGTGCCCACGTGGAATTCTTACAACACAATGCAACCGAGTTCTGGTTTGGGAACCATCACCGAGGATATCAAGGTCCTTGCGTAAGCCTCGGTTAGCTCTTACGAAGGAACTTCTCTTCCTTGATCAAATCAGTTAGTGGCTTGGGATGCTAAGAGAAATTATATGAAGTGAAGATAACAAATGTTCAAAACATATAACACTTCGTACATGCGTCAATGATTTGGTATGATCCTAGAGGAAGCAAAACAAAACTTCCATATATTCGCGGCGACAGGATTGCACGTGAACCTTGGGAAAACACTTCTTCTATCAAACATATCCTTCATGAGCTAGGCACAAAGATAGTGCTTTCAAAAGCTTCATCATGAACCATGGAGAACTTGAGGGTGCGGCCGATGGGCTCAACAACAATTCATCAAGATTTCGATAGGGATGAACTTCCAAAATTATAAGGGAAAGGAGATACCATTTGTCAACTCAAATGATATAATGACGTATGCTCGAGGGAACAACAACAATTTAACATTGGTCGAAGGGTGCACTCAAAAATATGGACTGAGTAGCACGACGAATTTTAGAATGGTGAGTCGACAACCAACACACCAAGACTGAAACTATCAGTCATTAACTTCAAAACGATATGGTTGTGAAAAGTATTGGGATCACACATCAAAGTTCACTTGTTGGTATTCCGGTTTGAAACAACACGGGACCAAGAAATGAAGGGTGATGGTGTCATGGTGAGAAGTATTACTATATCAAGAATTCCTAAGAGGTGCAACAATGCTCACAATATTCTTGACATAACAAATGGTAATACTCCAAGGTAGAACATAACATAAGTCGGATAGTAAGGAACTCAAAGGAAAACACAAAACATGAACACATTTGTGTTGGAGGGAAGGCAACAAGGATGTCGATGATTATACAATTCATCGAGGGGAAGGGATGATATTTCTCAACATGCATTCGGTTCATACCCTGCAAGAGCTCAGAATGCTGATGATGATCACGACACATTTGTCGAGAAGCTTCACGAAGATGTAATCGATCAGCGACGACATCGAGCAAGGGAATGGTGAAGCTAAAGGTTGTCGGAAACACAGTTAAGACTGCTAGCCCAGAATCAATATTGCCTTTCAAAACAGCCAATATGATGTGGAAAGCTCTATGTGAGCTTAACGCACAGTTGGAAATGTGTTCCAGAGATGGAGGGCATATATAGCATGGTCAAGCTCCAACATGACGATGATGATGTAGCTTAAAAGCTTGGAATGACAAGATCGAGCACAAACTCATAAACAAAGAATATTACTTAGGAGTTTTTGAATTGCATTGCATACTCAATTCAGTTATCAGTGTCCTTGAGTGTCCAATAACTCAAAACACGAGGAAAACTGGAATCCTTGAAAATATCATAGTTGATGAGGAGCTCACAAGAAGTTATATAGCTCCGCGATATCCTCCGGCTACACGGGATAATACTCGGAGGTAGATCAACATTAAGGTTAGGACCAATGTATTGATCTAAAGAAGACAACTACTTTAACTCATCTAAGGATGAATTCAAGGTAGGACAACATGGTCGGAACTACCATTGCAAAGTACCCAATCACGGATACAAGATCAAATCATACAACAAATGGTTATTGATACGAGAAGCTTCTATGATAGGATCAACGTCGTCTCCATGGGCATGAACACAAAGTTCAAGGTCGACTCCCACTTCATCAATGCGTCACCTGCCATTTACTCCTCGCCTTTGATCAGGTTGTAGCGTTGAAAGAATATCCGGCAGAACACCAGAAGAGTAAGACTCGTGAAAAACTCTTTGGGTCATATAGATTTAGTAAGGCATAGGTTCAACCCATCGGGGCATCTTAGGAACAAATACCACAACTTTAAGAGTAAATAACACATGCTTGAAGAGCATGGTTGACAAAGCATAGGATACAATTCTATTAGAGGGAGAAGACACAATTAACCAATGGCATTATGTATCAAGAACAATATCACAAGAAAATTTTGAATGTAAAGGATGATGTCGGATAATAACCCAGTGATGCGTCTGACTATCCACAAAGGACCTGATGTGAGTATCGGTACTCAACCAGAGGAAGATAAAATGCAAGGGATCAGATTATAGAACATTTGAAAATATCGATACTTAATTACCAGAGGAATTAGGATTTCCAGGTTGGTGTATCATAATCAGATGCTCCGACCAATATACAAGTAAGTTGAATGGACTTAGATGGACAACCAACCAAAGTTGATTTCTCGAGAACCAGCTCTGTCTGGAAGGACGTCTAAGCCGGAAGATAGTTTATGAGTCAAAACAGATGATTGTGTTAATTCACACTAAGGTAGAATCAATAAGATCATAGGAAAATCACAAAGGATTTTAATGAATGCGGCTACACATATGGATTTAACCATAATGCAAGCAGGTCAGAAGGTCAAGAGCAATAGGCTACAGAGGATTCCGGAAGATCGAATAACAGTTCGAAGAACTTTCAAAACCCATGACAACTAATGATGGACGAATCCCCGATAAGATAATTCGTTGCATCTCGTAAAACAAGAACAATTGGAGAAGAAGGTATGAACGACATTTGTATGTAGTCATCCATAGTGGTTGACGGAGGAAGGGAAATTGCAAGAGCGATGGGCACAAGTTCTCAAGAGAAACATTGGAGAGTATCATCGGAGTCTTGTGACGGATCAAGACATTGTATGGAATACGGGGCTCTCCGGGAGGAAGTATTTACGAGAACCTAGAGTTAGAGTTAGTAAAATCATTAACCCGAAAGAGAAGAGAGAGTAGAATCCAGAGTATAGAAAAGGAGTAAAAGATACTAATACCACCCAATTGAGATGTGGGCCCGTAAGCCACAACATCAAAGTTAGTAAGTTTTTCAAGCAATAGACTCAACTTCGGCCAAGGAGTTGGAAAGGGGGCTACCTACAGGCAGTCGGCTCTCATACCAACTTGTGTCACCCTCGATTTAATCATACGCTAATCATACACGCAAATGCATACGACCAAACCCAAGGACTCACGGGAAGATATCACAACACAACTCTAGACACAAATAAAAACAAAATAAGCTTCATATTACAAGCCAGGGGCCTCGGGTGCTAGAATACAGAAGCTCAATAAACACACGAGTTAGCGGAACCAACAATATCTGAGTACAAACATTAGACATGGGGTGCCTTAGAGAAAGCTAGCACAAAAGAGACACGATCGAACGAGGCGAGGCCTCCTGCCTGGGAACCTCCTAACTACTCCAGGTCTTCAGCGGCCTCCACGAAGAAGTCACCATCGGGATGACACTCGTCGGCAGGAAACTCCATCTCCTGGGCTCCAACATCTAGTCGCAGCAACGGATCAAGGAGAAAAGGGGGAGCAAAGCAACGGTGAGTACTCATCCAAAGTACTCGCAAGACTTACATCAGAACTATACTAAGTATGCATCAGTATCAAAGAAGGGGTTTTATACGTGGACTGAGTGCAACAATGCGAGAAAGAGAGAGAAGGCCTAGTCCTATCGGAGACTAGCATCTTCAGGGGTCTTGCAACAATAGACGAGAGTAGAACTGGGAACACAAATAATAGTCATATTGTTGCAAAAATATTAATATGAGGTCACGCCCAGAGATCCTCCCTCGACTCCCTGCGAGGAAGCAATCCCAGGGCAACAAAAACCAGTGAAATAACCATTGTAGTTGTATAAGATCAGGGCATAACTCCAAGTGGTCCTGTAACCGTGGACACGGCTATTCGAATAGTTAATTTTCATCCCAGCAGTGGTGCACCAAGTTTCCCGTCACGCTCGATAACAGTCTGGCCGGACACACTTTTCTGGGTCATGCCCGGCCTCGGAATATCGACACGTCGCAGCCTCACCTAAGCTCAACAGAGAGGCTAGCCCGCCGGTCTAACTCCTAAGCACAAAGGGGTCATGGGCCCACTTGCCATCTGCGCTCCTACATGAGGCGTGGGCGGCTGATGTTAGTCCTAGCACCCCTTATAACAAGTGCGATGCATCTCGGGACCACTCGGGCATGCGCCGCTCCATCGCTGACGTCTAAAGAGCTTCGGCTGATACCGCGATGCCGAGTACCCATAATTCTTCCCGCGTAGCCGGTTAGTGCGAAAAGGTCTCCGACCAACCCAGATCAAATACCCAAATCCAATGTCATTTTTATTATGTCATCGACACAAACATGCGGAATCCACCCGCCTAACATCTATTCATCAAAGATTCGAGTAACATGGCCAAGTAACTGTGTGGTAGAAACATCAGGAGGAATCCGAGGTATCACAGTCGTTGGATTCCGAATGATGTATCCGTCAAGGTGGACCTAGAGGAATCACCCTCGATAACCACGACCGACTAGCTGTACTACATAGATATCATCAGGAGTACTTCGCGAGGTGTCACCCTCGGTACCCGATAGTATCTCTGTACCGTCGCACAACTAAGGGGGGTGTAAGTGTTGTGCCGGGTCTGGCTCGTCGATCAGGGATTGAGACTTGAAGACAAAGCGGGGCAAGTGGACTACGGGGTCAGAGGGGATGACTACTCCACCTATACTAAACAGTTTAAAGTGCGGTACTGAAAGTAGAATTTCATAAAAAATTAGGCTATGCATCAGATATAGGAGCTAACTACAACAGTAGCAAAATTCTAATGCAAGCAGGAGGAAGAAAGACATAGGCGATATAGGGATGATCAAGGGGGTTGCTTGCCTTGTTGCTGTGCGGCAAAGGTCTGGTCGCCAGGGGCACAGATGTACCCGGCAGCAGCGTCAGCGCCGGGGTCTACCGGAGAGAAGAGGGGGAAGAAACAATAAATAACAGCAACAGGTGCAACACGATGCAAGACATGGTAACACGTAGTTCTAGGCATGGACTAACGCGGTACTACACGTCATAGACGGGTCCGAAGAATATGTGATGATATTTTCCGGGTATGTGGCTACTACTGGTGAGACTGGAAACCATGGAAAAGTTCCACGTTTGCTATGCTAGGGACGCGTGACAAACGAATGGACCGCGTATCCGGATTCGTCTCGTTCTGCTGATCAACTTTCTGTTGAAAATATTTTCATCTGAGTTATGATTAATTTTATATTATTTTTTAAAGTTTTTATTAATATTTAGGAATTCAAAACAGATTTAATTAATTCAAATAAATGCTTTTATGACATCAGCATGATGCCATGCTCACATCAGCAGTTGACTGGTCAACTGACCAGTGGGTCTCATGTGTCATAGACTCAATTTTTAATTAGGTTAATTATTAATTAATCAGATTAATTCAATGAGGGACTAACGTGTCATAGTCTAATAGGATAATTTAATTATCCTAATTAAAAAATTATCTAATTAATCTATTTACTCGTAATCATATCACTAATACTTATTTATCTAATTAATTAATTAACTAATTAATTATTTGTTTATTTAATTATCTATTATTATTACTTAAAAACAATTTACAGGGATGGCCCCACTTTCAAGTGGCCCATCGGCCTACCACACACACATACACAACACACATCCATACATATACATTATGTATCTTTTTCTAAATACATGCATACATACATAATACATACACATACATACATACATAATACATGAGATAATTGCATGGCAATACCACACTTGGGCACGCTGTGACGGATAGGTACCGATAGTCAATTTTTTTGCATGTTAGTATCATTTCCGAGCCTAATTGTTGCAATATGGTCTGACAGGCGTATAAAGTCGTATTGACGCACTATATGACGTACCGGGCCCGCATGACAGTTGGCACAGTGGCGTACACGTACCGCGTAGCATACCCAAACCTGGTCGAACCGGACCAACCCGAGAACCCTAGCCTTGCTTCCCCTCTCCTTCTGTGCACGCACTACACCACGACACTGCTTCCCGACAGACAGTTTGGTTGGGAATACAAGTTTCGCGAACAAACGGTCGGACGGAAAAAACTATTGCCGACTGATAATGTCTGTTGGGGAAAGTCCATACGGGAAAACCCTTTCCCGACCAACATAGATTTCCCGACCGACTGCTTGACGGCTATGGAGTATCTTTCCCGACCAACAGTTTGTTGGGCCTGCCATGGACCTTTCCCGACCAACAGTTTGTTGGGCCTGCCATGGACCTTTCCCGACCAACAGTCTGTTGGGGCAACCATGTGCCTTTCCCGACCGACTATTGGACAGGGTATTCTTTCCCGACCAACATTATGTTGGGCCTGGTGTTAGCCTTTGCCAACTGACTGTCAGACACGGTTTGTTTTGCCGACCAACAATCAGAAATGGTTTTTCTTCGCCGACCAATAGTTCATAAACATTTTCTTCAGCCAACCACACCTTACATGTGGTACTGATTGTCACATACATATAGTTCATGTGTTCTAAGTACAATCACCAAGACACCAATCAGGCTCACTTCAAGTCCACCAAACATTTTTTATTCCATTAACTATTTGTCACATACACACACTTAAGTCTGTTCTAGACATAACTACTCAGATACCATACATCGTGTTCATAAAAGGATAAGTAAAAGATGCATGTATGAGACATAAGTTGTACAAAATGAGCATACATCATGTTCAAAAAAGTACATGTAAAATATGCATGCATGAGACATCAATTGTACAAAATGAAATCTAAAACATCTAGTTGACATAGATCATTGGCTTCATGGTTCCATGGGAGTGAAGTCCTTTTGTTTGCGTCCTACAAAATTTAAACAATTTTTAATTATAATACACTATTAGAAACTACACTACAAAACAAAAAATCAAACATAGAGGATCATCACATTCTCAAAAATATAAATAATAATAAATACAGAGAATTCAATAGCCATGTGTTAATACTAACGTTGATCCTCGACTGAGATCACCCCAACCGACCCACCATCTCCATAAGGACTTGATAGGTCAGCAAAGGCATTTGTTTGAACCGTTTCATGACTATCTTCATCTGATTTATGTCATAGGGTGAAAAAATGTTGTGCACTAGAAGGTTCATGTTATGCTGTGAAACTGAATAATGCGTGTCGAGGTGGAGAACAAAAAATATAAGCAATATTGTGGTTGTAGCTGTGTTGACTGCTACACTCATCTAGTTATAACTACAGGAAGCCAAGTACTAGCTTCCTTTCAATAATGATGACGAAAAAAAGATATATTCTCACATTCTCTTATCAACAATGACATAAACAAATGTTATCTTTCCACCATCATAGATATCTAAGATGGAAAGTATATGAGACATAAAAGACGTAATTGACACTGTAATTTTGTTTCCTGAACACATGAAAGAGTTATGTGGTCATGTAATTTTTTTTCTAGAGAACTAGTACCATATAGCTAAGTATTAGAGATACACCTTTCTAGTGTTTTCTATCCATGTGAGTACAGTATTTCAGCTATCTTTGTTTAGTCTTTAGTAATGGCCATAAATTAGATGGCACTGAAAGGGATGTTGCTATCTTCGTGGTGGCAGCAATAGATACATGGACACCAACAACAGAATGCTATCTTCCTGTTGCCAGCGATAGAGACATTTGGGATACTAAAGTTCGTAAAACATTGGTATGCAGTTGGACCGAATTGTGAAATGGGAAGCGGAGAAGAAGAGAATGCAGGATGTTGACATACTTAGAGATGGCATTTGCATGTGTGTGTTCTTCACCAGTAGGTGGGGCTAATCCCCTATCTCCTGGAGCTTGGCGGTTGCTTTTCTCCTCTCCTGGTGGCCACCGATAGGGCATATCATCTTTCTCTTAAAATAAGTGTTCTTAGTGGTCATTGCCCACTAGCTAGTGTTCCAGTTGTTAGCCCCACACAGCTGATGCCTGAAACATTCGATAAGTTAGCTAACAATATTTTCTAGCTTTGGCAAAAAACTGATAAAAGTAAAAATAATAATCATGTCATGCTTGGAAATAATTTGCAGAACCAAATCAAGAAATTTCACAAACGCATGTATCTTGTTAACATGTATGAATGCAAGCAACAAATAAAATTGACTTACCTTAACCTCAACGATGCAGCGAGGAACCAACCCCAGCAACAGACCCCTCCAAACCCGTGTAAGGCAAACTAGACTTAATAGCTAGTTCAGCTGATTCCTCCCAAAAGAATTTAACCTACAGTGATTGTTGTGAATTAGAGCACCAACCAGTACCCCAAGTCTCACAAGCTAGCTACAAAGAATAATTACTAGACCAAAATTAATTATTTTTCAACACAATCAATGATGTATGCGCATGTAAGTTTCCGGAACCTTATTCATCTGACCAAAGGATCAAAATAAATAAGAATAAATGAGTGCCTTCCCGCGAGGTAGTTCTGTACAAATCCAAATAGGAATTCTTGTACTGCTAGAACCTCATCTTTGCTAATTGATTTCCCTTAATTGATTCATGTACATTTTCAAATATCCTTTTGCATTAGACCACACGTGACGTGATAGTACTTATCCAATGGCACTAGCATAAAAGTACGCCTATTGGTTACAAACTTAGCAGATTTAATAGGGTAGAGCTGCTCATGGCCTGAAGAATACCAGCAAGGAAGAGATTTTTAGCTACAGATACAGTTGACAGATTCACAAATCCAAAACGCACGGGAGAAATTTGCATGCACACACAGAGTGAGCATGAGAGCAGAGTAGAGGAACGACCTATGCCAAAATCACTAAAGAAGGGAGGCGTCAGACTGTCTTGCAACACGGTTCTCGGTAGCTGGTGTTGGATGCTAGGCGTCTCCCGCGACCATGCACATGCACCTGCTCCATCGAACAAACAGAAACCACATCACCGAATGGATGGGGAGGGGAGAAGAGAAAATGGAAGATGGACCTTAGAAAGAGTACCAAAGTCTGAGTGGCGTCCCGAGAAGTCCATGGCATGGGCAACGGACGACGTGCGAGCATCTCCGTCGAGGACCTTAACGACGGCGTGAATCCATGATCTGGCAACTGCCTGAGGTGAGGAAGGGAGGGCTTGCATGGAGCAGGCAGCCCCGTCTCCTCCATAACGCATGGCCGCGTCATCGGAGGTGTGGTCGAAGTCCTGAGCTACAGAGCTCGATCTGGACCTGCTCGCTCGATTTCCTTCTTCTTCTCTTCTGATGAGGGGAGGAGGGAGAGAGCAGTGTGTCGGGACGGAGGCTGTGGGGGAGGCCATGGTTGGTGCGAGGAGATGGGGCGCTAGGTGGCAGCGGCGGCGTGGGAGGGAGGGAGGGGATTAGGTTTTGGAACGTGCAGTCAAGGAAAATGAAACAAGGGAGGTTTCGCGGGCTGGGCCAAAATTGGTGGCTCTACGAAATTTCATACACGCGCGCGTCGATCGAAGGTTGGCCTCTTTATCTACCGCAAGTTGGTCGGGATTCTTTGTCCACTTTGCCGACCGACCGTTAGCTCTTATTAAGAGTACTGCCGACCGATAATTAGACGGTATGCATCCTTGCACTCCCGACCGACAGTTGGTTGGTGTATGTGAGTTTTCTCGACCAACAGTTTGTTAGAAGTTTTCCCCATCAACAATCGGTCGACAAAAGTTATCTTTCCCAACACACGTCTATAGGGAATACAATGTCGTGGTGTAGCGGTGGCTCTCCGAACGATGGCGGCGGCGACTCTCGGCGGCGGTGACGTTGCGGGCGGCTACGGAGACCTCCCCGGCCTCGGGGTAGATGCCCACGTAGGTCTGGCTGTGGACGACGGCGGCTCCAGTTCGAACCACTCCTCCGGCGCTGGTTTGGAGGATGAGGATTTGGAGGAGGAGGAGGCGGCGCTGTCCATGGAGGACAGGGTGAAGATGGAGAGATCTTGGTCGCCAACCCTAGCAGTAGCCATCACTTGACCGGTGGTGCTCGTGGCGGCTTGATGTAAGTCCCTGATGTTTTTTTGCCTTTTCCTTTTGTTGTGTCAATGGTAGATGTAAGTCCGTGATGTTGGCACTTTGTTTCTTTCACGTAGGTCTAGCTGTGGACGACGGCGGCTCCAGTTTGAACCACTCCTCCGGCGCTGCTTTGGAGGATGATGATTTGGAGGAGGAGGAGGAGGCGCTGTCCATGGAGGACAGGGTGAAGATGGCAGAGATCTTGGTCGCCAACCCTAGCAGTAGCCATCACTGGACCGGTGGTGCTCGTGGCGGCTTGATGTAAGTCCCTGATGTTTTTTTGCCTTTTCCTTTTGTTGTGTCAATGGTAGATGTAAGTCCGTGATGTTGGCACTTTGTTTCTTTCTTGTGGGCTGCTTCTGGACTCGATATTATTATGATCATGTTCATATTAGAGTATTTAATCTTGTTACTGTAATTCTGAATCGCCATACTTGTCAATTAGAGGTTGTGGATTGCTCCTCGGCAATTTGAATTCATATTAGAGGTTGTGGTGTTGTGTTGTTGAAAAGAAGTATGGCATACTTGTCCTATTCCCATTAAAATGTTTGACTGATGAGGTTGCTTGCTTTACCAGTTTTACAATCTGAATTTATTTGCTTATCTGAATATCTATGGTTATTTGCTTATTTGAATTTATATGTGTGAACTGTAGTTGAATGATGATGTTTGGGAACTTCGGATTCACTTTGATTGTCAGCCAAATATTGATATGAAGCTATGTAGCTCACATGTTACATTTCTGAACCTGTATGCGGTGTTGCAAACACAAGGTTTTTATTTCTCTCGTGAGCTATACCACATGAGGAATTTAGGAATAGGAGAGGAGAGAGAGCATGGCTTAGAATTGATTGACACAAACATCAAACTGCAGCAAGTGAAGAAGGAATATAATCACTGTTTAGTTCTCAATTTGCTAGTGAGGGCAACACCAACTGAAAAATTAGCAGTAATAGTGTATGAACCACCTGTTTTGTATGATCTTAGTGAGCCTGCAGTTCTTGTTGTTGATCCAGAAGGTGTTGTTTTTCATAGTAGCCCTAGGCAACCTACTGCTTTTTGCACCCAAGAGAGCATAAACTTCAGAAAGGACAATCTCAAAGTTATAATGGAGGAAGAGTCAGTGTTTCAGCAGGCACATAATAGTAGTGATGACACTGATGATGCATATGACAGTGATAATGATTCAGATAACAACTCACAATTAGCAAAGGAAGAAGATGTAGATCAATCTGAAGATTCAGATGAAAATTCAGATGAGGAACAATTACATTATGAGGGTGACACTGAGGTTGAGGATTTGTTTGAGCAAGAAGAGGAGGATGCCAATGTTTTTGCAAGAGAAGAGCCTCCAATGCAAAAACATGCAAAAAGGAGGAAGAAACTTGCAGTTAGGAAAGGCCCCACTACTAGGTCACATTCAAGTGTGTTAGAGGAGGTGATACATGATTTCATTCCTTCAACAGATGAAGAAGATGATTGGTTGTTGTTTGAGGATGAAGATGATGGACATGAGCCACCCTCATTTGTGCTACCTAAAGGGAGGAAGAGTAGGGCCAAGAAAAGGAAACCAAGGATCTGGTACAATGATAAACTTGAGCAATCACATCAGCAGTTATGTCTGTACATGTGCTTTAAGGATCAATATCAATTCAGAGAAGCTTTGTTGAGCTTGCACATCACATAGTCCAGAGACTTCAGGTACCATAGAAACTCAGACCAAAGGATCATTGCTTGTTGTAAGCAAGATCACTGCCAGTTTTGCATTGTTGCTACAGTTATCAAAGGGGAGAAGACTTTTGCTATAAAGAAAATGAGGTTGGAGGACACTTGCCCTACCAACACAAAGAAATCAAGGATTAGTGCAAAGTGGCTTGCAAAGACCTATGAGTCATTGTTCAGGTCCGATCCCACCACTAGCATACACACTTTGATGGACAACTGCAGGGAGAAGTATGGTGTTGATGTGGGAAGGCACATGGCCTATAGGGCCAAAAACCTTGTTGTAGAAGTTGTGCTAGGAGAGCACAAGAAGCAGTATCCCAGACTTAGAGATTATGCTCAGACCATCATGGATACAAACCCTGGTAGTAGAGTTGTAGTGACAACAGTTATTTCAAAACCTACTACAAATACACCACATCCAGGACCAAGGTTTCATGCTATGTTCTTATGCATAAATGGATCAAGGGAGGGATTTCTGAATGGATGCAGACCATTCATTGGTTAGTCATTCCTTTATTGTGCATCACAAATTTTAATTGTTTAGCAATGCTTTATAGAGACTTAGATTGTTCTTTGCTTTCCATCAACAAGTGTTGATGGATGCTTCATTAAGCTGGCCACTCGTGCTCAAATCCTTGCTGCCACTGGAAGAGATGGCAATAACAATATTTTCCCACTTGCATTTTCTATAGTTGGACAAGAGGACACAACTAATTGGTGCTGGTTTGTGCACCAATTGAAGATATACCTAGGAGGTGAAACTGGGAAATTTGGTCCTTATACTATCATGTCTGATAGACAGAAGGTATGTGCTTTGCAACTAAATCAAGTTTAGCATTTGTATTAAGTTCTGCATTTGTAGTTGTATATGAGCTAAGTTTAGCATGCTATGTGATCAGGGGCTGCTAAATGCAGTAAATCAAGTTTTCCCAAACTGCCATCAAAGATTTGGCCTTAGACACCTATATGCAAATTTCCAGAATGCTGGGTTTAGGGGGGGGGGAGATCTTACGAAATGCATGGATAATGCCAGCTATGCTTACAACCAACACAAGTTTAACATTGCCATGAATGATCTGAAAAATGAGAGTGAAGAAGTTTGGAAGTGGCTGAGTGGAATACCTAAGAACACATGGGCTAGGCATGCTTTTGCCACTAACTGCAAGACAGACTTGGTTGATAATAACCTGCCTGAGGTGTTCCACAATTACATCCTAGATTTTAGGGGAAAACCTATTAGGACTATAATTGATGGTATTAAGGACAAGCAGATGGTGAGGTGGCATAGGAATAGAGAGAAAGGAAAGGCAACTCTGTGGGAGATTACACCACATTATGCTGAGAAGCTAGAGGTGGAAAAGGAAAGGGCTAGATTCTGCAAACCTATCCAAGCCGGTGTAAATCTATGGCAAGTGACTAGTGGGCAGCAAACACATGCTGTAAACTTGGAAGTTCATACATGTGGCTACAGAAAGTGGGACCTATCTGGCATACCATGCAACCATGCAATATCAGCAATTAACAAGGCAAAAAGATTTCCAGAGGAATATGTGTCCAAATTCTTCAAAAAACCTTTCTACCTTGCTTCTTATCAGCCAATGATATATCCCATTCCTGGTGAACATGATTGGACAAGGACAAGTGGCCCAGACATAGAGCCACCCACATTTCATGTGAAGAGGGGAAGAAAGAAAGAGAAGAGAATAAAGGGAAAATTTGAGGTTCCAAAACCAAAGGACAGTTCAAGAATGGCCACTATAACATGCAGCAACTGTGGGCTCCAAGGCCATAGGTACACAACCTGCAGACAACATTTGAGAACAGAGTTGGCTCTGAGAAAAAACAAGCATGTGGTAAACCCTTTTGTGATTATGTGCTTTGCAACTATTATGTTCATGTGTTAAATCCTTTTGTGTTTATTTGCTTTGCAACTATTATGTGCATGTGTTAAATCCCTTTGTGTTTACAACCTACAACTACAAGATCACGACCTCCAACTGCAAGACCAAGGAGTGAAGCAAGATCACACCCTCCCCCTCCAAGATCACAGCCTCCCCTGCAAGATCTACAAGAAGGTCAACAAGTAGTGCCAGTGTTCATAGGCCTTTCACTAACCCAAGATTTGCTGCTCCTGGAGGTTCATCATCTGTTGATGGAGGTTCATCATCTGCTCCTTCCTCAAGATTTGCTGCTGGAGGTTCATCATCTGCTCCTGGAGGTTCATCAGCTGCTCCTACCCCAACAAACCATTCTGGCTGGATGGCATTTTTTACTGCCAGTGGTAACCATAACTAATGATGATGTGTACTAAGTGATCAGTACTAAGTTGTATGATGTGTACTAAGTGATTAGTACTAAGATCCTTTTGTGATCAGTGACTTATTGTGTACTAAGTTGTATGATGTGTACTAAGTGATCAGTACTAAGATCCTTTTGTGATCGATGACTTATTTCTGTTTATCATCTACAAGATCATCATCTATGGTCATCATTCTTTTGTGACCAGTGACTTATTTCTGTTTATCATCTACAAGACCATCATCTATGATCATCATCCTTTTGTGATCAGTGACTTATTTCTGTTTATCATCTACAAGATCATCATCTATGATCATCATCCTTTTGTGATCAGTGACTTATTTCTGTTTATCATCCACAAGATCCTTTTGTGCTTTGCAACTTTTTATGTTTAACTTCATGGTTCTGTTGTATGTTATGTGTTATATCTGCTCTCTTTAGTTATGAAAGAAAATAGGAAAGTGTGTTTCTGCTTTCCTAGATGCTTGATGGGTTTCTTCCTTTCCTGTAAAACACATAACTGTATCTTCAATTTATAGTTATTTCTTCCAAAAAAAACTTTTGACACAATGCAACATATATCATAGGTACAAACCCATCTATCAATGCAACATATAAGAAGATATGATGTTTTATGTGCTTTTCAAGGCACAACATATATCAATGGTGTTTATGTGCTTTCCAAGGCACAAACCCATCTATCAATGCAACATATAAGAAGATATTTCACATAATACAACATAGTGGGGTTGAACACAGATCAAGTCACTTAAACATCCATAATTCAGAGATTCTTACAGTACAACATGGGTACAAACCTACTTAGTTATTAAGTTACAACCATAGCATAGTGGAGTGCAAGCTACATTAAAGAATAATAATTCACAAAAGGGTAGCACATCAACCATAGCATAGTGGAGTTCATCTTCATATCATTAGCAATCTAGCTTCAGCTCATCCATCCAAAATGTCCCTGATCATCTTCAACTTCTTTTGGTTCTTCTCCACTGCCTTCAACTGATCAGCAATCTGGAGCTTCAGCTCATCCCTGCATTTAATGAGATTCTCAATTCCTTTCTTCAGACCATCAATGTGAAGGTTGAGCACCACAATGTCATCATTAAGTTTTTCCTTAGAACTGGTTAGTTTATCAATCTGAACCTTCAAATTGTAGTTCTCTTCAGTTAGCTTCTCCTTCTCCTTCAAATGATTAGCCTTCTGGTTCCTAATGACCCTGCCTTGAGTTTCTGCAAGATTCATAAGCACTGAATACTTCCATTTAAGTTCCTTTATCTATGCCTCTTTCTTCTCAATCTCACTATTCATGACAGCCACGACAGCACTAGAGCTCTCTGCACCATGGGCATTCACCTTATCCTTCAAATAGCTCAAATCCATGACCCTCTCCTCCTGGGCATTGAGTAGTTGATTCACATCTTCTACTAGTTTGTCATAGTTTGCATCAAGATTTATTTTCTCTTCTGTAAAGTGGTGAATTTTCAGTGAATTCTCCAAGTTATCATCCCTCCTAGCACTCTTGTTGTCTTCGAACATTTCCCAAAGTTTCAACAATGCATTTTGCATTGTGGGAGGCCACTCTCGGTCTACCCACCCAACAAAACCACATTTTTGAGGTTGCTGCAATACAAAAAACCACATATTATATTTCTCTATAAAGCACACCAATTAAAATGTCGCCACCTACATAAATAAAAACTAACACTGATTCATTTTAGTAGTAATCAGTAGTAATGATTCATTTAGTTAAAATATCAATACCTACATAAATAAAAAAATAGCACTACTAATGAACACTACTTGTAAGAAAATAGGAGCACTTGTAACTAAGCTGCATCTTTAGCAGTACATAAATAAAAAATACCAGCTATTGTAACTAAGTTGCATCTTTAGTAGTACTAAACAATGATTGATGCCCATTACTACCGAGCAAGGAGTAGTAAACAATGAATAAGCTGCATCTTTAGTACTGGCTAAGTTGCATCTTTAGTAGTAAACAAACTGCAAGCTGAATTTGTAATAAACAATGACAATCTAATCTTGTCTGCAGTAGGAACAATGACAATTTGTAATATACAATGACAATCTACAACAGGAACTAAGCATTCTGCACTTGTAACTAAGCATTCTGCACTAATACTGATTCATTAACTAAACAATGACAATCTGCTGCAGGAAATGTCCAAGGCACATTTTAGCGTGCAACTAAAAACATGATTGTCCAAGGCACATTGTTTAGTTACATAAACAATGAGCTCATCTAACTAAGCTGCATCTAACTAAGCTGAATGAGAGGCACATTACTGAATGATTGATGCACACACTAAACTAAGCATCTTACCGGGTGAGCACACACTAAAAACCTCCTTCCCGTCTCAAATCCTTCGAATGCTATGCGACGCTCAGGCGACAGCCGATGCTCCGAGAAAACATCCAGGGCCGAATTCTCGATGCCCATGTAGTCTTCGTCGTCGATGCTAGCAGGGATCTAAAGAACGAACCAAAAATCAGAGAGAAATCCCCAGTTGGAAGAAACAGAAACCCTAACCCTAACCCTAGCTCTACAACTTACCCGGTACATCATGCCGTCGGAGGAAGTGCTGATGTCCAGGCTCGACAGGTCGTTGCTACTCTCATCCTCGTAAACCATGGCGCGGCGGAGGGGGTGGCGGTGGACGAGGTTCGATGACGAGAGGGGCAGAGGCGAGGGAGTGCCAGGAGAGAAGAAGGGGGAAGGAGGCGACTGGCTCAGTCGATGGGTCCGAGCCAGACACAAAGATCGACCGACCGAACAGGTTCGAACCGTGCCAATTGACATGCGGTCCCGGTACGTCAGATACTGCGCCAATACGAGTTTATACGCTGTGAGACCGTATTGCAACAATTAGGCTCGGAAATGGTACTGACATGCAAAAAAATGACTACTGGTACCTATCCGTCATAGCGTGCCCAAGTGTGGTATTGCCCTGCAATTATCTCATAATACATACATACATACATACACATTTCCATTTTCTCCTACACTACACAATCAATAGGGGCTAATCCCCTCTGTCTAACAGGGAGGAACCGGAGTGCACGCAAGCACGCAACCGGCGGCTCGCCGGAGTAGGGAGAGGAAGGGGAGGGTGGGAGGAGCCCGAATGGGCTCACGGCGCGTTGCTGAGAAGAGGGGTGGCGTTGCTCGATGGAGCCGACGTGGAGGATGACGAGGAGGCCGGCGACGAGGTGGAGGTCGAGGTTTATCTGGCGACGGCTGGTGGCGCCGCCGTGGGGCTCCAGGGCGGCGGAGGAGGATGGTGGCTGCCGGTGCGGTGGCGGTGCAGTGAAGGGCGACCCGGGGCGGGGGTGTCGCCGGCGCAACCCTGGCGCGGATCCGACGGGAGAGGCACGGGTGCTGGGGGGCGAGCGCGAGGGGCCGAGCGGGGCAATGGGATCCAGGGGAGAGTAGGGAGGCGCGGGGAAGGAGAGGCCAGCGAGGTGACGTGGGGCGGTGGGCTCCTGGCGCTCGTTGCGAGGAGAGTGGGGAGGGAGCGACGGGGGAGACGAGGTGAGGATCGTGGGAGTCGCTCGGAGGGGAGGGAACCAGGGGGTTCCCTCGTGGGGAGAGGTGGGAGCGATGGGGTGTCACGCCCAAGATGTGACCCTATCCTCAATTTGGCATGAAGGCCTCGTCAGGGATAGAAGCGCATCTCGTTGTGTCGCAAGAATGGATATCGTTACAAGTACATGTACTGAACAGAAGAGATATATATACAGAGTTGGCTTACACTCGCCGCAAGCTACATCAGAGTCACATCAGTACATTACATAATCATCAAGAGTAAGAGCAGGGTCCGACTACGGACGAAAACAAACGACAAAAGAAGAATGACGTCCATCCTTGCTATCCCAGGCTGCCGGCCTGGAACCCATCCTAGATCGATGAAGAAGAAGAAGAAGAAGAAGAAGAAGAAGCAACTCCAAATGACAATCAACGCGCTCGTGTCAAGTAACCTTTACATGTACCTGCAACTGGTGTTGTAGTAATCTGTGAGCCACAGGGGACTCAACAATCTCATTTCCAAAGGTATCAAGACTAGCAAAGCTTAATGGGTGAGGTATGGTTAAGTGGTGAGGTTGCAGCAGCGGCTAAGCATATATATTTGGTGGCTAAACTTACGAGTACAAGAAATAAGAGGAGGGAAGGTCTACGCATAACGGGCGTGGACTAATGATGATCAAAAGAATGATCCTGAACACCTACCTACGCCAGACATAACCCCACCGTGTCCTCGATCGGAGAAGGAACTCACGAAAGAGACAGTCACGGTTACGCACACAGTTGGCATATTTTAATTAAGTTAACTTCAAGTTATCTAGGACCAGTGTTAAACAAAGCTTCCACGTTGCCACATAACCGCGGGCACGGCTTTCCGAAAGATTAAACCCTGCAGGGGTGCTCCAACTAGTCCATCACAAATTACCACAAGCCGCATAGAAATCCTCAATCACGAAGCTCGCGATCTCGTCGGATTCCCTAGTGGAAAACCTCAACTCTGAGATTACCAAAAGCACCACCGGAATCCCGATGCACAAGATATCTCGTCGAAGGTAAAACTAATCCAGCAAGGCCGCCCGACGTGTCGACAATCCCGATAGGAGTCGCGTACCTCGTTCTCAGGACACGACGGATGAGCTAGACGCCGGGATCGCTAAACCTCCGGGTGACTAGAGGGGCGCTGGACATCGCTCAGGTGGGGCCAACACTCATGAGGAGCACTGGCCCGGGGGTTGATTAAATTAGTCCGCGGGTGCCGGCGGGTCCCTATGCATTATTATTAGGTTATTAGGCAAATGTAGTACCAAAGTTTGGCCTTGCCAAACCAGTCTTAATCTAAAACGAATTATCAAGGGGGTCCCCATAACAACCCCGATCGTGTTAGGAGCGCTCATTTATGGAACATAACACCGGTAGCCGAAACTAAGGGGGCAAAGGTGGAACAAAACACCAGGCTAGAAAGGCCGAGCCTTCCACCTTTTACCAAGTATATAGGTGCATTAAATTAAATAGCATTTAATATGGTGATATAACAAGGAACCCATGTTATCACATGGAAGCAAGTGCACCTGCAACTAGCAACGCTAACACAGGGTTAAGCAAGCAGTAACATAGCCAATCAGTGGTTTGCTAGGTCGAACAGGTTGAAGGTTAACATGGCATTGATGAGAGGCTGATATTTAACAAGTGGTAGGCAACGAGACATAATCGATAGAAGCGATAAGACTAGCATGGCAATGATAGTAATGGTATCTGGGGAAATGATCATCTTGCCTGAGATCCCGCTTGGAAGAAGAATGCCTCCGTGAAGCAGACGAACCGACGTAGTCGAACGGGTCCTCACAATCCGACACGCTGCGGAACTCTATCGAGACGAAGCAAACCGGAAACACAAATCATCACACGGAATTCACCACACGATGCACAACACATATGATGCATGAGCAGCTGAATATATGCAAGTCACGGCATGTCAAATCACACAATCAAACACTACACATTAAGTGAAGTTCAATATGCAACGAGTTGCATACTGACGAAACTCCACGTTGATTATTTAGTTCTATCTCGATTAGATACACGGCAATATTAAATGTGGTTAAACATGCAAGAGGTGAAGCGGAAATTAAACTACCTATCTAGACATTTTAAATGAGGTCGGAAATGACATATAGCATCTCCGAGACGACCTCACATGTTAATTTACAATTCTGTCCAGATCTGAATTAACACATTTAATTAGTTGTTAAACAGCAAAACAAATAGGTTCACGTGATTCTACGCGTCAAGGCAAGCAATCTACACATAAAGAACATCTCCAACGGAGCTACGGTTCAAAAGATACAAGCACCGCAAGATATGATGGCATGAATGCAATATGTGTGCAACGGCTGTCACGAGCACTTCAAAACATGCAAACAGCAAGATAACATGAAACTACACGAGATTCTAAGAAAGTTCCATGTAGGACACAATCAAATCGGAGCTACGGTTCGAAAACTACGAGCAAAACAAGAAATCACTACAATCTGCCAAAATCAGCCACATAGCATTTTCTACGCCCCACAACTATGGCTACACAACTCCGATATGCTCAAGAAAGGCATGGCACGGAAGAGGGAAAATACGCTCTACTACAAACAACTAACAATAACTAGCATGGCATCAAGGAACACTCGGAAAAGAAGACTCAAAATGGCATCTCACACACTATTTCAGACTTAGTGAAAATATTGACAGCAACAAAACCTATAGATACAGGACTCCAAATGGCATGAAACTTTACAGCATACTAAAGGAACACAAGGGGTACAACTAACTCCATTGGACCAACCTCAAAAGAGCTACAGATCTAAAGATGCAAGCTCGACAAGACAGCAACAAAATATCACAGATTCCAGACTTAGAAATATTTCAGCTCCTCCAAATCAGCACTATTTCTAGCAACTTGAGGGCTATCAAACCACACCTAAACATGCATTTCTATTGCAACCAAAAATACCAGGGGCTAAACAAAACATCCAAGATCAACTCCCTAGTTGACAACTAATTCAAACGAGGCACGGAATAAATCCTACGAATTAAACAAAAGGGCAACTTAGCAAAATATCTCGCGAACTAACTTACTCGAAAGCTAAATCTAATTGCACAGAAAAATCCCCCCGGAAACATATAAAATATGTGGGGTTTGCTACACAAAATAACTCCACACATTAATGGGAGATAAACACCTAGATACGGGAAAATAAACTACCGGCAAATCCCTACACCCCTACACGTAAAAATACAATTGACCGCTCTAAAATACACGGAAAAATAGTCCCTAAAACATGGACATTTAATCTACGGGATACGGGCAGTCCGGACTTGCACGAAAATTAAATACGGGGCGTATCCTATTGAAACAGCACGCAAAACTAGGCGTTTGGCACGTTAAACTTCGCCCAATTATTATGCAAGTTGTAAATTCGGATTCTACGCGAAATTCTACACGAAAACCATATACAACTTGCCTCGATCCGACTTACGGTTTAAAAACTACGGACGTTTTAATAACCGTCATTTTCTGGAATTTAATAATTCGGAAAAATCCCTAATTAACTAACCGGGACGAAACCAGCATGGATCACTATCTAACACCTAGGCGAAAAAGAAGAAAAAAAACACAAAGGGCCACGGGGAGCTCACCTTGGGCCGGCTCGGACCCGCGTGGTGAGGAGGCTGCGGCTTGAGGCGACGGGCGACGCGGACGGGCCGGTGGGGCGGCCTGGCAGGCCGGGGCGAGGCCCACACGGGCGAAGCGGGATCGGGCCGGGGCGACGCGGGCCCAGCTGGCTGCTGGAGGCTAGCGGATCGGGGGGAGACCGATCCCGTGGTCAACTCCCTCGTCCCGATCCGATCTGGATCGGGGACGAGGCGGCGGCGGTTGCGGCGAGCGCCAGCATGTGGCCGGGGACACGCGAGGAGGCGGGTCCGTCGGGGCGGAACCGGGTCCGGCGGGGACGAGGGACTGGCGGGGATCGAACTGGACGGGAGCAGGAGCGGGACGCTGCTCCGGCGAGCTCGCGGCCGGCGGGACCGAGGCCACGGCCGGCTCCTGGAAGGAGGGCTCGGGAGGAGCTGCGGACAACCGGATCTGGCCGGCCGGCGTGCTCCGCGAGGGGCACGGGCTGCTGCTCTGCGGGAGGTCGCCGGCGGCTCGATTCCCGGAGGAGGTCGGCGGGCACGGGAGCTGCTGGCGCTATTGCTGCGGGAGAGGGAGCCCCGGGCGCAGGGAGCTCGGGCCACGGCGGCGGCGGCGCGATGGGCTCGGCCGGGCCCGATCTGGGCCTGGCGGGCCGGCGGCGTGGGGGAGGAGAGAGAGCAGGTGGGAGGCTAGGGTTTCGGGCGCGAAAAATGAGGCAGGTTAGGGATGGCTGTCTAAATGTGATGGTGGGGTATATATAGACAAACGGGGGGGCTCGGTTAACCGGAATCGCGCTCCGGATCCAACCGCGGGGTCGGATTCGGACGATACCGCACGAGGGAATGGGTACGCGGCCGTGTAGAGGGGATATCCGGAGACGAGAGGGAGAACGGGCGGCGCGGCACGAATTTTAAAACACCGACAAACGTCCGACGGTAGCCCGAATACGGTGCCGCTACGATCGACCGTTCGGGTACCAGACGGACTGCGATCGTGACGAAATTCGATAGGCGGCCTAGCTAGATTAAAATAAGACCGCACGTCAAATCTCGACCCGATCAGAGAAAGTTTTATGCACACTTTTAAAAGAGGGTTTCGACGATGCCGCGGGCGCGTGCGTGTGTGGTCGGGCTCAGAACGAACAACGACGAGAACCGACAACTAACAACGGATGCAAGTTTTGAAAACGGGCGGCAACGGGATGCCGATGCAATGCTGATGATGCGCATGATGCGATGATGATGCGACAAAATAAAACAGACACACGACGAAAACGGAAAGAGAGAGGAATCTTCTGGAACGTCGGCATCGGGCTGTCACATGGGGTGTGTGGAAGTGGCGGCGGCGGCAGGGAGAAGTGGGGCGTGGGGAGACTTATACCCCCACGCGGATGGGCCGGTGGGTGGTGGCTGGGCCACTTTGGCCCAGTTGGGCCAGGCCTTTTGGTTTTTTTTGTTTGTTTGCTTTTTTTTCTCTTATCTTTTTTTATAGTTTTTGTTTTAAATATATAGGTTTTTAAATAATTTCAAAACGATTCACTTTTATAATTTATTAGGAATTTTTATAAGTCCTCCGACATCTTTATTTTCGCATTCAAAAAACTTTCCTCGTTTGACTTTATTTTTAAATTTTGAATTTGACTCGATTTCGAACTAACGCGAGAACAACGATAGCAATAACGGCGACGTGGCATCATTAGCGCGGGATCACTGTAGCTCATTTACATTCAACACTGTAGCAAAAGCTGAGGATGTCACACCACATCTCCATCTCCATTAGGCTGCATAACCTTCACACATAGTTTCTTGTGATAGACAACCTTTGTTTGTTTAGTGGCTTCCCTGACGAAGCAGCGTTCTCTAGTGATCACCGGCTTAGATGTATGCACTTAGCGCGGCCAGATACCTTTCGTGCGAGGCTAAAGGTACGCCATCTTGTTCCCAAAGCGCGGCCAAATACCTTTCGTGCGAGGCTCAGTTTCTGTCCGTACTACTTGCACTGCATTGCATTTTGTCAGAGACTCGGAGTTTTGTGACTGAGCTTCAGTAGTTTGTCAACTGAGCTTCACCGCCTCGTGCTGCTTCTTCAAGCTGCTGCTTACGCTCCTCCGTGAGCTTGGTCCTGAGCTCGTCCACGGTCGCCAGCACCTCCGCCACCTCCTGCTTACGATCAGCGCGGACATCCGTGGCGAGCGACATGCGGAGGCGGTGCACCTCGCCCATGGCCCAACGAGCGCGGCCGAGTACGCCTCGTGCTGCTGCTTGCGCTCCTCCGTAAGCTTGGTCCTGAGCTCGTCCACGGTCGCCTCCGCCACCTCCTGCTTACGGTCGGCGTGGGCAACCGCGGTGAGCTGCATGCGGAGGCGGCGCACCTTGCCCATGGCCGCAGCGAGCGCGGCCGAGTCCGCCTCGTGCTGCTTCTGCATGGCCTCAAGCTCCGACTGCCGCGAGCGATCGCGCTTCTGGGATAGCCGGTGGAGCTCGAATATGTGGGCCTCCTCAACCGAGGAGAGCTCAACGAGCTGCCCCTGCGAGTCATGCGCCTGCGCCGACGCCTCCGCGGTCAGCGCTTTGGAAAAGTAAGGGTGTGGTGCATAAGCACTCGGTGTCACACTACTGCAAGCGCAACGCCTGATACTTAGGCGTCACACTGTTGGGGTGGGGCCTGCAGCGCCAGCATGGCCAGGGGTATGGCGTCTACGGTTAAGGCGTCACACAGTATAGTGTGACGTCTAAGCGTCGGGCGCTACACAAAATGGTTAGCTGGGCAAAAAAAAATCAAACGCAATCCAGTTTGTGAATTTTTTGGATCCAGAGGTCAAATTTGTCAATTTTGCCTGCATTTTCCATATTATATATAGAGTACTAAAGAGGTCAATTTGTCAAAAAGAAGGGATGGTAGACCTCACATGCTTAGAGCACTGCCAATCCAAATCAATTTTAAACAACGTGGTCATTTGAGTTTTTTGGAGCAATCCATCAATTTTATGGTAATTTTGAAGAAATTAAGAAAACAGGTAGTTTTTTATGGTCATTTGAGTAGTTTTTTGCTATTTATTCTATCAGCATTATTTAAGTTTCATTGCACTCCATGCATGTAAAAACATTCGACGACGGGTCAGATCAGCAGGCGCCCAGTAGCCGTGCTTCTGCTGGGTGTATCCGCCGCCCGTTAGTGTTAGTGCGTCACAACCTCCTCCACGGTCGCTGCTGCTGCTGGTGGCTGCCCCCGTGACGGTCGGCGCCCGGGCGCCGGACGCCATCTAGCTATCTGTTTCCTTCTTTCTTTTTCTTTTGTTATAGATCGATCTTTCTGTGCAAGTGTGGCTTGTATACGTATGGCCTTCCGTGGATTGGCTATTATATAGTTTTCCAGGTCGAAAGGCTGCAATTTTTATTGTTTAGTTTTCTTTTATGCTGACATATATAGGCCCGCTGTCATTGTGCCATTTATAAAGAAAGCCATTTATTTTAAACGAGTCCCATGCTACGTATACATGTTGGTCAAAATAGTGCCACATCAACGCATTATACGTCTATGAATGAGATTATCACCGTATATGCACCCTTATGCCAAATTTTAGAACCAATTTAACGTATTTTTTAAGTTCATACACTAAAGTGAACAACGGTGACAAGTTTAAGCACTAGTGATGATATTACCTCTTTCGTTATCGACCGATCATTCCATGCAAGTGTGGCTTGTGTACGTATGGCCTTCCGTGGACTGGCTATTATAGAAGATGCTTAGGTATACGCATTGTGATGACTATGGCCTATGAAAGCGTCTGCGCAGTGGTGACCGGCCGGCCGTCCTCCACTCAGGCAGTCAGGCGGGCATCTCGCGGTGGAGCATAGAGGGACAGCGTAAATGTGAAGCGGCAGAGATAAGATCCTAGTCGCCCGCCACATTGAACCTGTACATTACATATGGTAAAAGCAAAAGATCCTGGTCAGGTTTGGGGGTGGTCTCTGAGTGAGTGAGAGAGAGAGAGACTTCTTGTGCGATACCCACAACCTCGTACTACTTGTGTATAAGCATAGATGCTTGGAACCACCCCGGGTGAATTTTGCAGCCATACGCATGGCGTTCTACTTTGTACCGGCAGGGTTGTCTCGACCTTTTTTTTTTTTTTTTGCGGGTGAAGGGTTGTCTCGACCTTGGCAAGGTGAGCTTGAGAGCAAGTACAATAGTGATCTTATAGCCTGTTTATATGATAATTTGTTTATGTAGAGAAGTACATTAAAAAGTAAGGGAGATTGACTCTTATGTAAAAATCAAGCTATATGCGTATACTCGTACACAGATGCAATAAACATGAAGAAAGACATAGAGAGAATGTAAACAAAAGTAGTATTTATATAACGGACCTTAGAGCAAAAATGCTCTTTGGAGGACGAGCTTCATGGAGCTCTTTTTTTGAAAAATTCAAAAAACATATATTTAAGTTTCGAAAAATCCTGAAAAAAATCATACACGTTCATACGGATGTATAACACATGTGTGTGAAATCTGACGATGAAATACATTAGGGTAAGAGCAACACAAAAAAGACAAAATCGTGTTTTTGAAAGGGTGAACAGTGCATTCACTGTTTATGAAAAAAAAATAGAGGCATTTGTCTTTTTTGTGTAGCTCGCACCATAACGTATTTCGTCGTTAGATTTTACACACATATAAAACACATCCATATGAACGTGTATGATTTTTTTCAGATTTTTCTAAAACTTTAAAGTACAATTTTTTATTAAAAAAACGAGCTCCATGGAGCTCGTCCTCCAAAACGCCCCACCCACCTTAGAGCATGGTTAATAAGAGCAAGTACAATAGGATGACGTGGGCGGGCTGTAAGACTTAAAATAATATATTTGTGATGAGTTGGAAGAGAGAGAAGAGGAGAGAGAAGAGAAGCGGGCTACAAACTAACAGCCGGCTGTAACACGTGCTCCTAGGCACTTTGTGAGAGAGAATGGTGGGCCTTCTATCAATAAAGTAGTACTTATTTACATATGTCTATTGTACTTGCGGGCTATAAGCTTGGCTATAGATGACGTGTCAATATCATATAGCCAGCAGCTGGCTGTACTATTAACCATGCTCTAACAAAGTCCCACCTTAGAGCATGGTTAATAACAAAGTCCGTTGCTGGCTATATAATAGTGTCATGTCATCTAAGGTTCATAAAAAAAAATCCACTGGTATAGTGACTTAGCTGTAGATTAGCTACTAATTGATGATACTATTTAATGCATGCATGTGAATGAAAGTAGGTGATTGAAAGAAACGAAGCTAGCGTCTGCCCTTTTGCATTGGGACGGGCTGCATGCAAGCTTTTACATTGATTGCCGTGTTGTAGTCGGGCGACAGATCTGTAGCCCGCGGCAAAATTGATCTCCGGGCTAAAAAACTCGCAAAGTGAGTTCGAAGGAGAAAAAATCACCCAACTGACCCTTTTATGTGACGTCCGACACTAGGCGTCACACTACACTGTGTGACGTCTAAGACGTCGGTGCCACACGCCGTCCACGCTGGCCCCACCCCCAGGCAGTGCGACGTCTAAGCCTTGGGCGTTGCACACTCTCGGCGCCACACTGTGACTTATCCAGCCACGGGCCAGCCTCCTCCCCCACCACCTCCTCATTCCCCTCCCTTTCTTTTTTCAAACCGACGGCTGGCTTTTCTCCTCATCCGAATCCCCTATTCTAAATGCTTCAGATCTGGTGATTTCTTTCGTGGATTGATCCCCCAAACTTGCGTACGAGGTAATCTCTTCCGTTTCACATCTATCTATCCAAATAGTATTGGGTATTTTCAGATTTGGGTTAGTTAGGTTGAGAGACATATTTTGATTGGATTTGAAATGTAGATGAGGAGATAGTCCTATGTAGATTCATGAGTAGTTAGTCCTATGTAGATGAGGAGTTAGTCCTATGTAGATTCATAAGTAGACGAGGAGTTAGTCCTATGTAGATGAGGAGTTAGTTCTACGTAGCATTTTTTTGAAGTGTATTTTTGTGATATGTAGGATTCATAAGTTGAATGATGCCTTTTGGATGGTGTGGTGTGGCTTTTGTGACATGTAGGATTCATAAGTTGAATGATGCCTTTTGGATGGTGTGGTGTGGCTTTTGTGATATGTAGGGTTCATAAGTAGGATTCATAAGTTGAATGATATGTAGGATTCATAAGTAGATTCATAAGTGTATTTTTTTGTGATATGTAGGATGGTGTGGCTTTTGAATGATGCCTATGACGTTGAACATCGGGCATATTTGATGTCGGAGAAGCAAATGGTAAGTAGATCATATGTTCAATAATCACGTATTTATTTAATAAGATGAAACTGTAACCATATCACTCCTTTATGTTTGCAGAAGCTTATGCCCTTGAAGATTCGGTCTCACGGGGCATCGACTGTCATGCCATACGATGAGCGGTACACACCATATATCGAGATGACAGGACTCCTTTCATTCATTCAGCTTGTGAGTCGGTCAACGCCCAACCTGAACGATGTGGCAATCAGTGCACTTACTGAACGGTGGAGGCCGGAGACCCATAGTTTTCACCTCCGGACCGGAGAGATGACAGTTACTCTTGAAGATGTTTCCATGATCACCACACTTCCGATTGAGGGGAAGCCTCTTTGTATGAGCACTGATTTTGAGGGATGGCGGCACCAAATGGAGTCCTTTATTGGTATGTCACCTCCAGAGCCGGAGGTAGAAGATGGAGGGAAGAAAGATAGAGTCCCGGCTGGCGCTTCTTTCACTTGGATTGCTCGACACGTGTGAGGCATACAACTGACAATGTTCCATCCTGGCCCTCCTTTCCATGGTATTGCACGGACAATCCAAGGACACCCTGAATCCTCACATGCAACCGTGTAACGCAGCTTCATGTTTGAATGAATAACTTTGTGTTGCCTATAATGCGTAACGAAATATTCATCCAACCACATCTTCAGTTCAAGGAATGTTTTGAAATTTGACCCCGGCAATATAATATTCTTCCCATGTTTGTCCCGGTGAGAAGGTGGCCTAACTCCAAACAATATGCCTTCGCCTCCGTCAACCACGACTTCATCCGCAAGGCTAAGATCCTTGAACAATGGTGTCCGGTGATCCCGCCCTAATACCTTCGTGAAAGCTTCAACCTCCTTTGCCGTGAACCCTTCCTCATCAACTTCTTCATAGGGACCCTCATCGTCCGACTCGGATGCATAGCCATGTGAGTACGGAATAGAATGGTCCATTGTCTCTTGCAAATTATATTTGTCCAAATCATCAAGGCTGTTGTCATGGAGGATAGTACCATCATTCTCATCATCATCATGCTCATCATTCTCCTCTAGCAATGGTTCATGTTGGATACTCGATTGTTGTGCTGAAAGAGGTTCAATGTTTGCCTCTTCGTTGATGCGTGGAGTACTTGCTTCACCAATCGGAGAGGCAACCCGGTTCAAATCCAAGTGCAAGTTAGGAACATTTATTTGGATGGCAAATAACTCTAGAGCCTTGTCTAGTGATTCGGCCACCGTATCCTTGTATGCAAGCCAACGTTGCTCAGAGTTGACACGCATGGTCTTCCAACGAATGTGCATTCCGAATCCCACATTATGCCTACCATTAAACTCAACAACGTCACTAGGGTCCATCCAATTCAAATCCTTCCGGACTTGTTTCAACAATTCAGCATAGCTAGGACAGAAATCGAACACCATGTCAAGCTCATCCGGGTTCGGATCAATATTGCCTTTTAAAAAGGCATCCTTGTCCACGTGATGAACATAAACACATGTTCTTCCCATCCCTAAACAACACAACATACAATATTTTCTATAAGCAATCATCCAAATACTATAATATCTACTTAATAAAAATAAACCCTATTTCTAACTTCCAAACATCCATAATCCTAACCCAATCTTACCCCTAATCCTAACCCTAACCCTAGCCTAACCCTAACACAACCATAATGCAAACATCCAAACAACCCTAATCCTAACCCCATCATACCCCTTCTCCTAACATACAAACAAATACAACAATATCATATACACCCCACATTTCATGAAAAACTAGGGTTTCCTCACATTTGCAAAAAAGTGACCAAATGATTTTTTTTTTGGATGAGAAGGAGGGGATCGGGGGGATTACCTTAGGGGAGGGATTGGACAACAAATGTCCGGACCAAACCTTCAGATCTGCTGATTTGGAGAGGGATTTGAGGAAGGGGACGACTTGAACACGAGCTGTGAAGTGAAGTGAAGGGAGGAGAATGAGGAGGGGGTGGGGGAGGGGGCTGACCCGTGGCTGGATAAGTCACAGTGTGGCGTCTAAGCGCTCGACGCCACACTGCAGAGTGTGCAACGCCTGAGGCTTAGGCGTCGCACTGCCTGGGGTGGGGCCAACTGTGCCAGCGTGGCCAGGCGTGTGGCGCCAACGTCTTAGGCCTCACACAGTGTAGTATGACGTATAGGTGTCAGACGCCACACGAAAGAGTCGGTTGGGTAAAAAAATTCCCCTTCGGGTTTACTTTGCGAGTTCTTTCAGCCCAGAGGTTAATTTTGTCATTGATCGTCACACATGTCCCACGGATTGATGACATGGCAATGACAAGAAAGCAAGTCCTTAGTCCACACGTGTTGCAAGGGAAAATACCTCATTGGTTTCTGTCGCTGGCCACATGCTAACGCACTGGGCGTTCCTTTTTTCTGTTCTTTTTTCTTTGTTCCTCGCACGCCGCCGGTGAACTGCTCACCACGACCACGGCGGCTCCTGGATCTGGACAAGCCGCACCGTAGCCAGGTCAGTACCGCCGCCGCCGCCGCCCTCTCCCTCTCTCTCTCTCTCCCTCTTTCCCTATCAAGGACTCAACTCAACAGAATCCTCCTTGTGCAGCTAGGTAATTTGGGATCGGAGCACCCACGAGCTGCGCCGTCTCCATGCCTCCCTCTGAAACTAAGCGGAGGGACTGGGCTGATCTCGGGGACGGGGTGGCAGGGATGATTGCCGACCGCGTCCTCGCCTACGACGTCGCCGACTACCTCCGCTTCCGCGCGGTGTGCAGCCCGTGGCGGCGTTGCTGCGCGGACCCGCGCGCGCACGGCGACCTCGACCGCCGGTTCCATCCCCGACGGTGGCTCATGCTCCGGGAACCTCGGGAACGAATCGACTCTCCCAACGTCCGCCGCTTCCTCAACTCCTCCACCGGCGAGTGCATCCGGGTTCACCTCCCGGGTCTCCATAACCAAGAGGTGCTCGCCCTCTCCTCCGAGGGCCTACTCGTCGTGCTCGACTGGCCGCGGAGCACCAAGGTCCACCTGCTCAACCCGCTCACGCGCCATCTCACCCAGCTCCCGCCGCTCATGGCGCTGCTGTCTTATCAGGGCTACGAGTGCTTCCTTTACACTAGTGCTTTTGACACCCACTTTCCAGCCTGGGGTTCCGGCATTCTCAATGATGATTCCACGGTGGTGCTCTGCTTTAGCAGGCTCAACATGCTCGGCATGGCAAAGCCCGGCGATGACCACTGGACGTTGTTAAACTTCCACAGTCCGAGTCCGGTGGCGCTGGGAACGGCTTCCTCAATGATCGCAGGACGATTCTACTGTGTCACCACTGATGGCGTGATGGTGCTGGAGGATCAGCCACCACGCTTGGAGCTGGTTGCCAAGCTACCCATGCCGGTTTCCCCGGTGGCGGATACTGTGCACCTCATGGACAGTGCTGGAGAGTTGATGCTGGTGCACCGTAGGTTCTCACGACACCATGACACCAATAACGTGGCCAAGAGGAGGTACGACGTGTATAGAGTGGATTTGGGCGCCGGGACATTGTGCCGAGTCAACAGCTTTGGTGGCGGGGCACATGCCTTGTTCATCGGCTTGTATTGCTCTCTCTCGGTGCCTATCAAGCTTTTCCCTGCAGGCTCCATTAGGGGTGACACCATCTACCTGAGCTTTGACATTGCAGAGAGGAGCAAAACTGAGGGCTACCATCTTGCAGACAGAAGCACCATTAGTAGCGATAACCTGAACTGCCACTTGGTCCTCCAGCCGCATACTCTTGTCGATTGTCTCTCCTTGTGCACTACTGGTCGGATCTGGTGTCACTTCGAAAAACATCTTGTCAGTCAGTGCAGACGATAGTGCTCATCTTTTTCATTTCTGGCAGGATACTGGGAAAGAAAAATGTGTGGCTAATCAATCTGTGGCTTTGGTTAAAAACAAAACCAAATGATACTATGTGGCTTCGGACCAAGGAAAGTCATCTTGTAAGTGGTGCTCTGCTTCTACTCGCCCTTTGAACCCTGGATGTTTAGCATGGTAACACAAACTGTACAATTGTGCTCTTTGAATCACATTTTCTGATCATTCCTTTATCTGAGATTGATATTCACAATTGCACTGCCACTGTCTGTCCTCTATGCTATATAAGATCCAGTTAGTTATGAACCAAATTAGATTTCCAGAGAAAAGGGAGGAAAGGCCCGTCCTAATTGATTCTTGTCTTAGAAAATTACATAATGCACTACATGTTGTTCCTTCCTCAATCAACCAAATTAGTTTTGCTGTCGACTCTTCAGGTTCTCCTAGACTGTAGTCCAATAGATGCATGCTTACTAATGAATTTAGGGTGAAATATGTGCCTGACCTGCCCTGCCCTGTCTTGAAACCAAACTCAGCAATGAAACCAGTCTAAACTAAATAACTAGAGTCGTACATAACCCAAGTAAAAATTGCTAGCTATTTAAGGGAAAACACAAGATAGTTTTGATTACATAACAACACAATATAGTTTTGATTACATAACAGCCTATTCGGCGCAGGTATAAAAGCCAGAATTCATTGCACAAGCGCATTATTGCATAAATAAATATATATAAATAAAACTAGGGCAACACGCATGTACTGATACTTGCACAGGTTTTTTTTAGCACAACATACAAGAATGTCCTCTCTTGATAGTTGGTAGATACACAAGTTTGATTGGTTAATCAGTAAACAATTTCCTGTTGGCCCCAGAACCGCAAGTCAAGATTGTACTGCATTCTCAATATCTCATTAATGACAATGAACATTAGTAACTGTGTTGAAACTGCTGTCCGGAACACATACAACAAACTGATGAAACCGAATAAAAATGCAAAGTGATGGTCTCTCATGATATGGACCTGGGCACAACAGCATGTTTACCTGGCAGATGAAGCAACAAGAACAGAGTAGACGAAAGGATTAAGGGTAGGCAGCGGTAGCAGGATGGACATAAGCAGGATGGACAATTCATATGAAGCAGAACGTTCTTCATTCACGTTCATTAACTTCCCGTGGGTGAAAAATGCATTTGGGTGTTGCTACAACTAGAAGTCGTTACTTGGTTAACCAACCACATCATCAACATGCATCAGCCAGCTCCTCGCAACATTACTAGAATGGAAGACAATATTCAGACCCTGTTTCATTACAATAATAGAAGATAATACACTAATTAGGTAAACAAAATTGAACAGCCAAAGGACCTTCAGGCCCCTGTTTCATTACTACTAGAATGGAACACAATATTCCGCATTTACAGTACCACTAGTTAAATGCCCGTGTGTTGCCACGGCATACGAAATATGATGTGAAAAGATTACTTGATAAAATGATAGCACAGAATTTGAATATCTTAGACGCTCGTTCTTTTATAGAAGATATTTCAAGAACAGAACAATGTTAAAGGTAATTGAAAATTTATGAGCATGAACAAACTTGTTTTGAAATATAGATAATAACTAAAACATTCATAAAATTAGCACATCCGTTGAAACGCCATAGAGACAAACAAACATGACGAAATAGTCATCTACATAGTGGATACAAACCAAGTTCGTCATAACTAAACTTACAAATTAAAACACATAATCATGTATGATAGACATAACCAAAGTCTACTATTTGTACTACATACGGCTAGCTTTCTTTGTATACATCCTCGTTCTTAATGGCGCGTCATCATACGGGTTTAGATATAACAGAGATTAATTATTTTCTTCACCGAAACATATTGCATCATAAAATTCATATTATAAATATATAGCCACAACATATGGCAAAATACAATAAACAAATCCATGGAGATGAACAAAAAAAATCGATAAAAAAATAGTTTGAATACAGGTGTGTAGAGATAAGTCCACTTTAATTATCTAGATAACTAACTCCCTACTTCAGGCACTTGATAATCTGTCGCATATTATACGGGATGTTGTCTTCAGCTTCATTCGCATGATAGTCGAGCAAACATATCAAAAAATTCTTTCTCAGCTCATAACCATCCTACATGAGCAATGTATCTCATTAGCATGCAATGCTGCTTCGTTTTTTATTAATATGTGCTATCAAACACTCACCGTGCAAAGTGGACGAACAAATTTGTTACCATACCATGAGAGCATAAAATGGAAAACAAAATAACCAGATTCATACCTGTAGACGAATACACTATCATTATTTTGGGAATTAATGACAATGAATATAAAAAGTGCATAGTGATTTTCATAGTAACTGACCGGTCTAGGCTCGTTGGAACATCAGTTGCTAATTTACGTGGCCAGAAGAAAATATCGGACTTCCAACCTGGTTGCGCTAATTCCAGTGCATCATTCAGGTAGAATGAAATCCTTTGAAATTTTAGTGCATATCTCTCCGAGAATAAGGACGGAAAAAGAGGATCCATAATAAATACTTGACGGGCATGTTTGTTGATCGCGAACAAGATGTAGTGGCCAAGGAATCTATGAGGAAGCAAAATCTACAAGCAACATTCATTAAGAATAAACATTTATCACGACAATCATATAAAATAGACCAAACTTACCAAATTGCATGATGAGATGTTGCGCTCTATCTCAGTCCAGCTACGAAGCAATGCTGCTAGCGCCTGAATATCTGGTTGTACCTGTGAATCCAGATCTCGTGCAAAAGCAAGAGCGGCCTCGGTCACAGCCGTCTGGGTGAAAAATGGTTAAGAAACATGACGATGACAATGATAATATAATCTATGATTGTGGCAACTCACTGAAAATTGTAGATCCATGTAGCGCACCGGAGGATCTACCGCCAATAAGGCCTTGTCACATGCAAGTATACGTATAGCCATGTTGAAACAATCAACGTCCAGCGGCTGGTCCCTGTGTAGTATACCTTGAATTCTTCTAAGACTTAAACCTATCAGATGGGGTTTAGAGCTTCGCATCCACTCCTTCCTGTAGGTAACAATTAATAATTGTAACATTCTAATAGCTAATATTGAAACTTTATATTTCTTAGACATGGTGCTTACTCCAACAAATCAGCATCATTAATTGACATGATGTCATTGCATATTTTGTCAACTAAATCATGCGGGTCTACGCCCATGATGGGGCCTCGAAGGGGGCTTTTGTCTTCGGCTCCATCAGGTGTATCTTGCCGCTTACGCTTTCGATCATCCAGGAGCTTAACATCAGAATCAGATTTTTTTCTTCATTGTCAGGCTCATAGTATATTGGACTTCCTTTTAACTTATTAAGTTCTGTCTTCAATAGTATGACAGCTAATTTTCGTCGAAATTCTTTCATGTCCTCCTGCATATAGCAATTAAAAATAATTCAGCAATTAAAAATAATTCGTTAAAAAAGTACGTGCATTTGAGATGAAATCTGATATTAAGAAAAAGAGATACCTGAGTGAATTGATCTGACAAAAGTTCTCCTGTCCAATACTCCATAAAATTTAACATAAACAATCCACACGACGTGCTGCAACATTGAAATATTCCTTTAGGCTTTTGTCAAATGTTCATTGTGCATGTCTCCATGCATCGTCAAATGTATCTATTACCTCAATGTTTTGGCTATAAAATAAGACCATATTTACCACCAAAAATTTATTATTCACATGACTTACTATTCTATCTATCATAAATTTCTCTATAATTCAGTTTAAATATGAGATGTGTTCATCATGCCCATCTGTTTGGAGTGGCTTTTGGAACTGTTCTACGACTGTCCAATTCATAATATTGAGGTCCTGCCACCTATCACCTCTCTTAAACTCCGACATATCACATGCGATTTTTATGTGCTTGTCAAGTCCTTGTATCTATTAAATGGAAAAAAAGTCACCACGTATTAGGCAAATGAAATGTAATGTCTAGGGAAAGAAACACATGAAGTAGACATTTACCGTCATAGTGAGGTCACTTCGGTTTATGCCAATTCCAAGTGAGTCCAACACATGTATCTCTCGTTTCTTCGCATTGAGAACCCATAGATACCAGTGGTACTTTGTAATGTTAATTGGAAGGAATACCTAAAGCAATACATATTATATAACATAACACGTGACTACTCTCACGTAAAAAAATGTTGCATCATTATATGTAAGTGTAGTGAGTTAAGACTGACCATGTCATGCTCCAGAACAGTGTTTACTCGTTTTACAATGTGACGATGTGTTGTCGGGTCTATCTCATCTTTTTTTAGAAGGGAAGACACAAATGTGCTTGCAATGTGTACCTTTCCACCCACTCTATCTTGTAGATGCTCTTGGGCACTAATGCAATATATGTATGCATTTATTACCTATAGTTTCAAAGATAGAATACATTTAAATGTTAATACACTTACCATGCGAAGATACAATATATTTTTGTTAGTTTAACAGAGTTTGTGTGGTTTGACTTACATCATCGTGCAAAAACACATCATCGTGCGTAAGGCATCTCATCTCAGCATTTGATAATAATGCATCATTGATGTGCACCAACTTAGTATTTGAATGTAAGGGCATAATTGATTTAATAATTGAAATATCGCCCGCGGTGCAAATATAATCTGTCATGCGACGACATGAAGCCAAATTAGTAGATCATAAAAAAGACCAATAGAATGAAAAAGTTGATAATCATTGTAAAAGTAAGTACCTTGTGGTGTAATATTAGTATTTGCTCTTTTCGGTTTGGTATGACCTGAATTGGATGTATCTATATCTTGTATAAGGATTGCTGAGTTTTTGTTCTCTTCCAATGACATATCCGTCGGGCTCTTATCGGTAGCTTCTTTTTGATGGTCCACGATATTCATATCTATCACCTTCGGGCTCTTGTTGGTAGGTTCATTTTGATGGTCATCAATATCCATATCTATCACTGACACATCCTGTAAAATTGAAATATATATAAAATATAATTTAAATAGAGTATCAATTGTTTTTAGGCTACAATATCATAATTCATATGCAACTTACAAAATATAAGAATAAGAACAAAATTGATAGAAATTGCAGTCAACACTGGGCACCTAAAAACTCTTTCCTCCATCTTTCCCTATCATACCAGTGCACCAACACACGCTTGTGTACATGAGGTTGCAGTAGAAGACATCGGCCACATCTGTGTTAATTATGATATTTTTTAGGCAAAAAGCCACACTGGCCAAGTCTAAATCACCACCGCACTCTCTTCACTGCAGCAGCCAACACTCATCCCGTACCCCCCACCCACCACCGTTCCCCCCTCCCGTGCTATCCACTGAGCAACGCATCTATGCTGCGGCCGGCGCGCCGCGCGCCGGAGTTGTGGAACCTTGGACGACGCGACTGACCTGCCGGAGCAACTCTACCTCCCCCGTCTCTCCTTACAGCATGGCCACGCCGTCGTCAGCCTCCCACCCAACCCCACCACCATGTGTCGTCGGCAAGATCCGGGGGGCAGCGCTCTTGCCGACGAGCGCGCAGTCGGTGGCAACCACGCGTGGCGCCCTCTGCCCCGCGTCCCCCGCTCCGCGCCCCCCGCTGCGCGGCGCCCCACCACTATGTGTCGTACTGCGAGATCCGGGGGGCAGCGATCTCGCCAAGAGCGTGTTGAGTAAATAGGCAATTTTCCGAGTAGATTAATCCACAAAATAATAACTAGCATGGCATTGACTAGACTAATGACATACTGATGTTGAGCTAACCTAGCACATACTACGCATATAGTGGATACATCTATGCAAACAAGTAGTACTGCTAGAATAAATACGAACAAGAGGATAAACGAGTCATACCCTCCAATCGGCCAGTTGGCCGTAGCAGCAGCAGCGGCGGCGGCGGCAGAGGCAGTATCCTCTGCCGTCTTCTTTTCGGCTTCCTCGCGGAGACGATCAGCTTCGCTTGGTGAAGACATGGCGATGACGAGGGCGACGCGGACGTAGACGAAGCAGACGGACGGAGGCGAGCAGTCGCGTGATCGCTCCCCAAAAACCTAATCGCCCCTCTCCCGTACAGGAACCGGAGAGGCGAGGTTTCGGAGGCCTGCTCTCCCGTCGACCGTGTACGCGGTAAACGGGACGGAGTCGCCGGCGGCAGCAGCAGTTCAAGGAACGAACGCGTGAGGCAGATGTGATCTGATTTCGTGACGGCTAGGGTAGGCGATCGCGTGCTTATAAAGACGGCTGGGTGGAAGAGTCCGAGTCGGTAACGATCACGATCCGACGTCTCGGATCGTTTCCTTGTCCGTTACGTATTCTCCGTTCCTGACCGGCAAAAATAAGCGCGTAGGTATGAGCTCGGCTCGGCTCATTCCCGCAACCCGCGGCGCGTCGTGACGAGGCGTGGCGTGGCGAGGCGGGCGGCGGAGGAGGAGTGCGCGAGGGCACCTTCTCTTCTCACTCTCCAATAGCATGTGGAAGAGAGACCCTTATAAAGGGGTCCAAACTCTCCTCCACTAGCGGGGTGGGACTAAACTCCCACCACCTTGCCATGCCACCACCTACATGGGCCCTTTAGATTTTTCTGAAATTCTCTAGTGGGCCTAAGGCCCACCTCCAAATTTCAACAATCCCCCACCAGATCTCAAGGGCACATCGTGTTCCCTCGTTCCAATCACTGTTTTAATATACCAGCATTTCAGTGAAGACCTGTTAAGGTTGAGCTTCACCTAGAACAAGTAGCTACACCCCTTCACAACTGAACAATGGACTATGCCTTGAATTGTCAGTTTGGCGTAAAGGAGCTTCACCACAAGTCTTACTAGTACTAGGCTGCCGAAGGTGACCCCTCGGGTGGAGCATATTAGTCACACTCCTGGCCTATTCATGAGTTTACTAGAGATCACCCAAATCTCATAGACTGTGACCAGCAGTCAAGCTCATATAGGTGTGTTCCTCCAAAGATCGCTCTGTAGGACAGCATCTTGCTTACATATAAGCTTTAGAACACATTAAGACAGTAGTCATCCTACCATACAGTATCCGAGAGTATTGCATCTCCAACGGAGTGGGTTAGTAAAGTTACTCTCCTCAGTTCACCACTGGCTTGTTTTCCCAGGTCCTACTTCACGGGATCTCCGATCATATAGGTTAGGTTACTACCATGGCAACTCATGTGGGTCTCATACCCATCTCCCTCGATGCACTATCTATCACAACACGTGATAGCCCTTTAGTAAAGGGATCTGCCAGATTCTTAGCCGTTTGGATATAATCCAACGCTATCACTCCGGAGTTTCTCAAACGTCTGACAGACTTCAATCTCATTCTTATATGTTTGTTGGACTTCATATTGTCCTTTGAACTCTTCACTTTAACAATAACCGTCTGATTATCGCAGTTCATAAGGATAGCCGGAACTGGCTTCTCAACCACAGGTAAGTCCATCAAAAGATCTCGAAGAAATTCTGCTTCGACACCAGATGTGTCTAATGCTGTTAATTCTGCTTCCATTGTCGATCTTGTTAAGATCGTTTGCTTGCAAGACTTCCAGGAAACAGCACCACCCCCAAGAGTAAACATATACCCAGTAGTGGCCTTCATCTCATCAGCATCAGAGATCCAATTCGCGTCACTATACCCTTCAAGTACCGATGGGAATCCCGTATAGTGAAGCCCGTGGTTGACAGTACCTTTCAAGTAGCGCATAATTCTTTCAACAGCACGCCAATGAACTTCGCCCGGGTTTGCAACAAACCGGCTAAGTTTGCTCACAGCAAACGCGATGTCAGGCCTCGTTGCGCTAGCTAGGTACATAAGTGAACCGATAATTTGAGAGAATCTCAATTGATCTATAGCTGTGCCTTTAAACTTTCGAATAAGCACACTAGGATCATATGGTGTTTGACAAATCTTGCAGTCTGAATATCCAAAGCGACTCAAAATCTTGTCAACATAGTGGGATTGCAGAAGTGTAATCCCACCCTCATCATCTCTCAATAGCTTGATGTTCAAGATAACATCAGCCACCCCAAGGTCCTTCATCTCAAAGTTTTGAGACAGAAAGGACTTAACCTCCTCAATTACTTTGAGGTTGGTTCCAAATATCAGTATGTCATCAACATACAAGCACAATATAACTCCTTCGCCCCCACCATGGCGATAGTATACACATTTGTCAGCTTCATTAACAACGAAGCCAACAGATGTCAGAGTTGTATTAAACTTCTCATGCCATTGCTTAGGTGCTTGTCTCAGACCATATAAAGATTTCAGCAACTTACACACCTTTCCTTCCTGACCTTCTATCACAAAGCCATCTGGCTGTTGCATATAGATTTCCTCATTTAGCTCTCCATTCAGGAAAGCCGTCTTAACGTCCATTTGATGAACGAGAAGACCATGAGAGGCCGCCAATGAGAGTAGTACTCTAATGGTGGTCAGTCTAGCCACAGGTGAATAAGTATCGAAGAAATCTTCCTCTTCTTTCTGGGCATAGCCCTTGGCCACAAGCCTAGCCTTGTACTTTTCAATTGTACCGTCGGGCCTAAGCTTCTTTTTGAACACCCACTTGCATCCCAATGGTTTGCAACCATAGGGACGATCAGTGATTTCCCATGTCCCGTTAGCCATGATGGAGTCCATCTCGCTACGGACAGCAGCTTTCCAGTAATCAGCATCTGGAGAAGCATACGCTTCTGAAATAGAAGTGGGATTATCATCCACGAGGTATACGAAGAAATCATCACCAAAGGTCTTTGCAGTCCTTTGTCTCTTGCCCCTACCACGGGCTTCCTCGTCATCCTCCTCAGGATTTTCATCATGTGTTTGTTCATAATATTCCATAGGAATGGCAGGCTCAGGAGTTATCTCAGATTCCTGTCTAGAAGTGCTTTGCATATCTCTCATGGGAAATATATCCTCAAAGAATGTAGCATCCCTCGACTCCATTATTGTACCGACCTTCACGTCAGGTACCTCAGATTTCACTACTAGAAATCTATAGCCTACGCTGTTCTTAGCGTATCCCAAATTAACGCAATCCACAGTCTTTGGTCCAAGCTTGCGCTTCTTGGGGATCGGTACATTGACTTTCGCCAAGCAGCCCCAAGTACGTAAGTACGAGAGTGTCGTCCTTCTCTTCGACCACTCCTCGTAGGGAGTGACCTCATTATCTTTTGTAGGAACTTTATTCAGGACATGACACGCGGTCAATATAGCCTCCCCCCACCATGCCTTGGATAAACCCGATGTATCTAACATGGCGTTAACCAAATCAGTTAGAGTACGGTTTTTCCGCTCGGCAACCCCGTTTGACTGGGGTGAATAGGGAGGCGTCCTCTCATGAATAATGCCGTGTTCCGCACAAAATGAATCAAATTCGTTTGAGAAGTACTCTCCACCACGATCAGACCGGACTCGTTTAATTTTCTTTTCAAGTTGATTCTCAACTTCTGCCTTATAGATTTTAAAGTAGTGTAGAGCCTCATCTTTAGTATTTAACAGATACACATAGCAAAATCTAGTGGAATCATCTATCAATGTCATGAAGTATTTCTTTCCACCTTTAGTCAACACACCATTCATCTCACAAAGATCAGAATGTATGAGTTCTAATGGTGCCAAGTGTCTCTCCTCTGCAGCCTTGTGAGGCTTGCGAGGTTGCTTTGCTTGCACACACGAGTGGCACTTAGAACCTTTGGCTAAAGTGAAAGTTGGGATTAAATTCAGTTTTGCTAGCCGCGACATAACACCGAAACTTATGTGACAAAGACGTGAATGCCAAACTTCAGATTCATTAACACTCGAATGAATATTGTTCACGACTTTATTACAAAAATCTGCTAGAGAAAGGCGGAACAGACCTCCGCATTCATAACCTTTTCCAACGAAAAGTCCATATTTCGTAACTACTACTTTATTAGACTCGAACACCAACTTAAACCCTTCTCTACACAGAAGGGAGCCACTAACGAGATTCTTCTTGATGGCGGGGACATGCTGCACGTTCTTCAGCTGCACGATCCTTCCCGAAGTAAACTTCAGATCGACCGTGCCAACACCAAGAACAGAAGCACTCGCGCCATTCCCCATCAATACGGACCCGCGACCGGTGGCCTGATAAGAAGAGAACAATGACAAGTCAGCACACACATGAATATTTGCACCTGTGTCCACCCACCAATCGGTGGACTGACAAACTGTAAATACAGTAAGTAAATTACCGTACCCAGATGCACCACTTTCATTGTTGCCCACAATCATGTTTGCAGACTTGGAGTCCTGCGCCGGCTTCTTGTACTTGTTTGGGCATTTGTTCGCCCAATGTTCCTCTGAACCACAAGTATAGCAGCCATCTCCCTTCTTATTCTTCTTGAAGGGCTTCTTCCCCTTCTTCTTGAAGTCGGTATTCTGTTGGACAGAGTTCTTTCCCTTGGGCTTGTGAGAATTGAAGTTCCTCTGATGTACCATATTGGCAGCAGAAGAGCTTTCCACCGCTTTTCCATTGGAGTCCTTTGCTCTCGAGTTCTGCTCAACACTCAGATGGCCGATGATGTCCTCTACTGAGAACTCACGCCTCTGATGTTTCAGAGTAGTAGCAAAGTTCCTCCAGGAATTAGGGAGCTTAGCAATTATACAGCCCGCGACAAACTTGCCCGGCAAATTGCACTTAAGAACCTCAAGTTCCTTAGCTATGCATATTATCTCATGAGCTTGTTCCAATACAGAACGGTTGTCAACCATCTTGTAATCGTGGAACTGCTCCATAACATACATCTCACTCCCAGCATCGGTGGCCCCGAATTTAGATTCGAGCGCCTCCCACAAGTCCTTGGCAACATGCATATGTAAATATGCATCAACCAGCTTATCTCCGATCACGCTAATGACTGCTCCAAGGAATAGGACGGTGGCCTCCTTAAACATCTTCTCCTGTTCAGGAGTGATAGTTTCCGTAGGAGTGACACCGGCTACCCAGAACACGTTCATAGCCGTGAGCCATAAGGTGGTTCTCGTTTGCCAACGCTTGAAAAAAGTACCGGTAAACTTATCCGGTTTCAGTGCAGCAGCAAAACCATTACTCGAAAAATTCCTACAGACATTAGGTTTTTGGATTGTTGAGTAAATAGGCAATTTTCCGAGTAGATTAATCCACAAAATAATAACTAGCATGGCATTGACTAGACTAATGACATACTGATGTTGAGCTAACCTAGCACATACTACGCATATAGTGGATACATCTATGCAAACAAGTAGTACTGCTAGAATAAATACGAACAAGAGGATAAACGAGTCATACCCTCCAATCGGCCAGTTGGCCGTAGCAGCAGCAGCGGCGGCGGCGGCAGAGGCAGTATCCTCTGCCGTCTTCTTTTCGGCTTCCTCGCGGAGACGATCAGCTTCGCTTGGTGAAGACATGGCGATGACGAGGGCGACGCGGACGTAGACGAAGCAGACGGACGGAGGCGAGCAGTCGCGTGATCGCTCCCCAAAAACCTAATCGCCCCTCTCCCGTACAGGAACCGGAGAGGCGAGGTTTCGGAGGCCTGCTCTCCCGTCGACCGTGTACGCGGTAAACGGGACGGAGTCGCCGGCGGCAGCAGCAGTTCAAGGAACGAACGCGTGAGGCAGATGTGATCTGATTTCGTGACGGCTAGGGTAGGCGATCGCGTGCTTATAAAGACGGCTGGGTGGAAGAGTCCGAGTCGGTAACGATCACGATCCGACGTCTCGGATCGTTTCCTTGTCCGTTACGTATTCTCCGTTCCTGACCGGCAAAAATAAGCGCGTAGGTATGAGCTCGGCTCGGCTCATTCCCGCAACCCGCGGCGCGTCGTGACGAGGCGTGGCGTGGCGAGGCGGGCGGCGGAGGAGGAGTGCGCGAGGGCACCTTCTCTTCTCACTCTCCAATAGCATGTGGAAGAGAGACCCTTATAAAGGGGTCCAAACTCTCCTCCACTAGCGGGGTGGGACTAAACTCCCACCACCTTGCCATGCCACCACCTACATGGGCCCTTTAGATTTTTCTGAAATTCTCTAGTGGGCCTAAGGCCCACCTCCAAATTTCAACAGAGCGCGCAGTCGAAGCTACGTCCATAGCTACGTACATACCTCCACGGTTTTTCCTCTAGATCGCGTTTCTGCGGAGCTCGGGCGGAGCCCTGCTGAGACAAGGTCATCACCAACCTCCGGAGCGCCGTCACGCTGCCGGAGAACTCTTCTACCTCTCCGTCTCTCTTGCTGGATCAAGAAGGCCGAGATCATCGTCGAGCTGTACGTGTGCTGAACGCGGAGGTGCCGTCCGTTCGGTACTAGATCGTGGGACTGATCGCGGGATTGTTCGCGGGGCGGATCGAGGGACGTGAGGACGTCCCACTACATCAACCGCGTTCACTAACGCTTCTGCTGTACGGTCTACAAGGGTACGTAGATCACTCATCCCCTCTCGTAGATGGACATCACCATGATAGGTCTTCGTGCGCGTAGGAAAATTTTTGTTTCCCATGCGACGTTCCCCAACACCATATGCCTCCCCTTCATGTCCCGGTTGCTCCCCTGATGCGTGCCTGGGAGCACGATCCTCTTGCCAATAGCGCTCGCTCGCACCTCCCCAACCGCGATGCTATCCACAAGGCCTTGATATAAATCAGCACGTATCTGCGTTTGGTGGTCCCTGATCCACTTCAGCCTACAACCCTCAATCTTGATGAACATGTCCACACCCCACTGCTGGAACAGGCGTGCTCCGTGAAGTATGGGGTTGAATATCGGGCGTGTCTGTAGCCGGTAACAGTAGTAGTCCCTGACAGAGACGCACAATCGGTTGTTCCCCTCTGTGCATAGACGTGATAGAAGAAGGTTAGTTACCATATGGGAAGGATATACAATGTTATCTTTTTTGCATATAAGCATAGCAAACGGGCAAACCTAAATCGTTATCGTGGTTCCGTCTTGGTTGCTGTGCAAGCTCCCAAGGGACATTGCGCTTCGGGATATTTGGATGCCAACCAAGCTCCCCCCTTGGGAAAAAGAGGGGATACGTGAGCGGGTCATAGCAGCCATTTGTGGCATGTATACTATGGTTCTCATCATTGTCCCCATAGAGTGTAACGCTGCGGTTAAACCTGTTTGCTAATTCGTTTCCCTCGACCCAAATCGCAGCCACCTCGGATGACACAGGTCTGTTATATCTCCGTTGATCTAGCTTCTGGTCAATGTTGAGGTCTATGCGGTACTCCTTGAGGTTTTCCTTGTGGGCACCCAAACTTCTAAACTGTTGGGAGTAGGGGTTGCCCCTGAGGATGTCCACTAACTTGCTGACTACGCGTTCGTCCAATTTCTTGGTAGCCTCCTTGCGACGGCTTAAGTCGGGATCGTCGTCATAGAAGTACAACTGCAGATGTCCAGGAAGAGCTGTTGGACCGAACGAATGCACTTTGTGGTAAATAGTGCCCTGCGCCCGAAACGTGTATACCCCAGACTTCATGTTCGTATAGTTGTTGTCTAGGATGACGCCAAGGGTAGTGAAGGAGAAGTGACCGTTGAAGAACCGAATGCTCTCCTGGAAGTGCCGAGAGTCTGCATCTGCGCTAGACCATAACCTCATCAGCTCTGGAATAGGCTCTTGTTCGGCCAACTTTATTTTCCCGTTTCTACAGCAGAAGCCATCTGTCTCGTACTGGAACTTCCTGGCCTTGCAATGGTCGCAGTTTGCCGCATGCTTCAGGATGTGCGTGCTGTCTGGGATGTTCGAGTAGACATAGTCAAAAGGATCAAGGTTGATAGGCCCCGTTTCGGAGGAGTCCACGGGTTGATCGATGTCCGTGCCATCAGTGTCGTATCCTGCAAGCATCAGCGAGACATAACATGACATGATAGGATTCACATCATAAATGAATAGTATACATGGACGAGAAGCGAAAGGCGTCTCAGAGTACCTTCACCGGCAAACAGGTAGTACTCATCATCCATGAGGCCATCGGAGAGTGCAGCATCGTCCATTATGCCACTGAGGAAGGCTTCCATATCAGCTGCATCATTGTTGAGCCGGTAATACGACGTGCTTGATGAAGGGGGAGGAAGGTTTAGTGTGAGGTGACATGGTGGACAGTAAAGATGATAGGGTTACCATCGGTCCCTATGGTGTAAGATGGCGTGCTTGATGAAGGGGGGAAGCCAGTGAAGCAGCTCCTGTGGGTGGTGAAGATGAGCTTGTTGGTGATTTGTTCACATCTAAGGTACTTGCCTCTTGGCGGGGAGTCCTCCGCTTAGCTTCAAAGCTTGCATTACGACAATCTAGCAATGCTGACTTCTTACCCTCTGGTATGTTCTTCCCGCGTGCCCTTCGTTTTACGACATTCCCTTGAATCTTCTTTACAGTTTCACCTTCTTTGTCAGCTCGCTGCTTAGCCCTACGCTCTGCTCTGGTCTCATGCCTCTGCTCATGGGCATGATTCTGGTTCACGTATATTCGTTGATCGTTGCCTTGTTGCGACGCATTGATGTGCTCTTCCTGTTGATCTCCATCGCCCAGGGTATGACTAAGGTACTCGCCTGCATCGTTAGGTAGCTAGTAAATACTGGTTGAACACACATGGACATATCAAGTAGTGTAAAGATGGGGGGATTACCGTCTGATTCCAAGCCGTGACCAGCCTTACTTGGTGGCCCGGGGGCATGAGATGAAGCGACGGGTTCCCCGACTGCGAACGGATGAGTGGTCGACATATGGTTGGGGGCAGCTAAGTTAGATGCATCTGGTCGCGGCATTGCTATGGATTCAATGCAAGGGGTGTTGCGCCTAGCCGCGATTTTTGCGTTTCGCTGAGCTCGCATATTCTGCTTCTCTTCGGGTGACATGTTTTGCACACGTGCTCTTCGGCGGGAGTTTGTCTGTTCTTTGTCCTCGACCGACATATTTTGGTAGGCTGCCCTTCCAAGGGTGCTACTCTGTTCCTTCTCGTGTGATGTCATATGTTGCCTAGCTTCTCTTTGACGGGAATTCCTCTCCTCATCTGTCTTCGTTTTCCAAGCTGCTCTGCGACGTGCATTGATTTCCTCCTTCTGTTCAAGTGTTAATCTATTTCGCCGTGCTACATATTGGTCTCGCCTTTTCTGTCTTTTGTCCGATGCAATGACTGCGCTTGAAGCAAGGTGTTCCGGACCAGTTTGTGAGGTGTTGAGCCTCGGCGCTATATATGAAACAATATCATGCTCAGCGCTGCTAGGTATTCCTCCAAGTGATGCACGATGATCATAGTAGATGGCTTCACGAGAATGATTTCCTGAAGAACCATTTTATGGACCACTTTGGTTATGAATTGTATAAATGCTAACGGAAAATACGTTAGTGGTCAAGGGCGATACCACTTAGGGTTTCGACATGTTGCACTGGCCGAAAGGCCGTGAGATTGCCGGCTATGGGAACCATCATACGGAGTTGAGTTGGCAGATTCTCATCATCGTCGCAAGATGAAACACTGTTTTTAGTAGTATCCGTCTGGTCGCGAATGGAAAAACCAGAAAGTGGTCGGTGGGTAATGGTGGGTTGTAGCCTCGGTGTCCTCTCATATTCAACAACTTTCCAAGAATTAATGTAGGATAACTTGTGAAAGAACACTGTATACCTTATATGCAGACATGTGATGGGCATAGACATACCTCTTTTTCCTTTATCATAAAGATTCCCTTTTTCGTGTGACATCTCTATCTCTAAAACTGCATTCATATGGCAAGAAACAAAATTAAATTAGAGGGTGTGATGTGCTAGATTTGAAGTATTCCCTTGCTACTGGGAACTGGGGACACGCAAACCAAGCTGGTACACGAGCTGGTGTGTGTCAGGTGTGTAAATTTTCATGATCGCATTCATGTCAATGTTTTACGTAAGCGTCTACATTATCACATCTTCGGAGGTTAAACTCTCCCATTGGGCGTGAAGGTTGATATTACTCAAATTGTTTTCGTACAGTAGTTCCCCCATCAAAATTTGATCTTCTCAGGGCAGGTAAGTTATTCACATTGTAAAATTCTCTCAGGGCTAGTGATTTATTGGCCTTTCATATGCAATCCTGAATTAGTTTCATATCTGGTACTTACTATGCAAACATCTTTGTTTCTTCTTTCTATTTGCATTTCTTTATGCCGAGGCCTTTCCTTCATCCTAGATTAATGCTCTGCTAGTAATTCACGCTTCACTGATATTTGACATAGAAAATGATTGTTTCCAATATTATCATATAAGGGTACCCCTATGCGTGTGTCAATTTTCATTCCGTTTGTTAAATTCGGTCGTGGAGAAAGAGTGCAAATGGGGTCTGACAGGGAGGGAATGAAACAAAAATGCACATGCTTATAGCTATTTTTAAAACTGGCCACCCATTGCCTCCACCACTTGGATAAAGTTAAATCATTTGGGCAAAGATCAAAGTAATTTTCTGTACTATTAAATTTGTTGTTTTTCTATGGTTATGGATATCAGTCGACTAAAAGCTGCACTTATATGGCCAATTGGGAGAATAAAGATTCTGACAATGAATTATGAAGCAGTTTCGTCGTCCGCTCCGCCGCCCACTGACCCTACCTTCTCATTCCCCTTCCCGCATTGAGTTCGGATGGCCTATGACATCTTCTGGTATATTTTTTTCAAGGAAACCATTTAGTTTACACCATCCTATTGACATGTCTATGGAAGCAGTGAAACTTAAACGAACACTTCTAGGCTAGATATTATTTAGGTCTACATATATGTATCCTTTTCATGGATCTTGCCATCTTTATTTGCCAACCATTTGAACTATTTGTGAAACTTGAAGGGAAGCTCAAGAAAATACATCATGACCTTTTAGTTTTATGTTCGAGTTGTTGGAATCAGTCCGGAAAACATCTTCGTATTGTAGATACAATATAATTGGTTTGAAGTCTTATACTCTGTTTGACATTACACATTATGGAAATCGTGAGATTATGCTTACGCCATTGTGCTGATAGAGATTGGGTACTTAATAGTATGGAGAGGATGAGATCAATACTGCAGCAAGCAATCAGGTAATTTAACCATATTCGCTACTTCTCTGAGCAGAGCACACCTTAGTGACGGGGGTTTCTTTTAGTTAAACAGTACTTATGTGCTAATGCCTAATAATAGAGCACAACTGTCTTTAATTGTCATTTCTTTTAGTTAACTATGCTTGTTGTAGAAGCAGGCACAATAGCTTTTAGTGTCCCTACTTTTTATTAAAATATCTTAATGTACACATTGTTTTGTCAATTTTAATTTTTAAACAGAGGTTTGTTTGCTAGAGATTATTTTATAAATATAGTCAAACTTCAACAGATATATACTTTGAGCAAAGTCATCTGAACTTGGTACCCGCAGAAAAAAGGGTCAATTAAACATGTTGCATACAAAGAGAGGTGGAGGGTTCTAGTAGAATGCAAATGGTGATACAGTATATTATGTACAATTTTGTGCAAGAATTTTCACACGAGAACAATATCCCATGCAGTTTTTTGTTTCGACCCTTGACTGTTTAATACCTACTCTTTATAAGATTTCTGATCCTAACATTCCGTTTCAATAGCAAGTAACTCAGAAAAACTACTTGCCTCTGTTGCAATAACATAACATTCTTTATTTCTTTCACAGGCTTGAGAAAACTGGAAACGCTGAACATGAGATATTGTAATGGCATCACAGATTCAGATATGAAGTATTTATCAGGTTATAACTCTTCTATGACTTTATTTTTCATGTGAAAAATGCCAATCCCTACTTAGCATTGACATGTGGCTAGAATAATAAGCATCATGGAAATTCTCGGCAAGTACGTGTGCCATGTTGGACGTGAATTGTTTGTAAACCCCTATAAAAATCAAAGAATAGGAAGGAGAGTATAGAGCCATCGTTGAATATTTTTGTTCTGTATTTTTTTCCTATGTACCATGTTATCCCCAATGATGTAGCACGTCATGTATGCAGAAATAACACAGCAAAAGAAGCCTGGGAGGTGATCAGGGAACTTCACCAGGCGTATCCAATCTAAATTTAACTCGTTTTGAGGTGTACCTGTTCTAAACTGCAGCAGGCGCGACAAGGTGCAGCAATAAAAGAAGCAAAGGAGGTCAAAGATAAGCCAACTCTTATCAAGGTGATTATAAGGCTCAGTAATATTTGTTTTGTCTGTCAGTTTGATACAGTTTATCAGACAAGTGACAACTGGGACTGTTCTTGTATATGTAGGTGACTACTACAATTGGTTATGTATCTCCAAACAAGGCAAGCACCCACAATGTCCATGGGAGCGCTTTAGGTTCAAAAGAAGTTGAGGCAACCAGAAAAAATCTTTCCTGGGCTCATGAGCCTTTCCATGTTCCTGATGAGGTGAAAAGGATAATAACTCTTAAAATAGTTTTCAACACAGTATTCACTCCAAACTCTGTTTTCTTCAAGCATTTGTCTTATATTACTATTCATATTTGAACATGTTTCTATTTGTATTTGGACATGTAACGCCCTCTCCAAGTTCATCTTTCTTGCCTTCATATTGACATTGTAGAACTGTTTCCTTTGTTATAGTTGCCTAAGTAATAAAGTTTATGATCCTTTGTTGTGATTTGTAATCTGTCGAGTTTGCTCTGCAGCTTCTTGACATGCTGGAGTTCCTTCCGTCTCATGTTGCGGTATGTCATTTTGTTGTTGCATGGAATTTTCACTCAGCTGCTATCAGGTTATACAAATGCTTATCAGATGGTCCACCTATAGGAATCTCTACTATAGGAATCATGTAAGTATCTAGCATGACACTATTTGTAAGAGGGACAGATGGTCCACCTATATATTTTCTTCATACATGTAAGGATACCTTGATGTAACAGTAGGGATTTCTTCATAAATTGGTAGACTATAAAAGCAAATATGTTTCAGTACATTATGTCGGGGAAGTTCAAATAAAAAGGAGAAGAGTTGTTTATAACAGTATGGATTTGTTTTTCAGTTCATATATAAAGTTATAAATCCAACAAACCTTGTGCCATCAAACCCACTGCATGCATCAGGCGAGGCAAGGTGCTCTTATCCAGGCGCAGTTTGAAGACGACGACGAGATGACGAGGGAGGCAGCACAGGGCGCGGCAAGGTGCTCCTCTGCTGCGGCAAACGGCGATCAGGCGAGGGAGGCGATGGCGGGCGAACGGCGATCAGGCGAGGGAGGCGAGGTATGAACTTACTGTAGTTTTAACTGAAAGTATAATGTGGTATGATCTAAATTGTACAATCTGAATCTTTTTGTTCTGTTTTTTAAAAAACAATTTCAGGATTTTACCTCCTTCCGAGAGTAGATGTGGTTGCGGCCAAACCAATTTATAGGTGGATGCTTCAAATTGTTAGTGGGCATACTCTTGATTATTTATGTGCTGCGATGGTACCTGTTTTCTGATTCTCATGTTAGCTAAAAGGGCATGGACAGTTGAATCAGAAAGGTATGAACTGATAATTCCATTGACTGCATGATTTTCTTCACTTTTATTCTTCTATTTGAAGAAGCTGATTTAATGTCGATCTGTTCTGATAGAATATGACTATAAAATTTTGTGTTTGGCATATCCACAGCACTGCAGTTTGATGATAGTGCAGACCATGTTTATGTCTTGTAGGGTACAAACCGAGAGTAGGATGATCTGCCTATGGATGCGTAGGAGCTGCCTATGGGTGCCCAGGATACAGGTATGATAATCTGTAGATCCACTCCCATAATTGCTTGGTAGTGGCTCTGTTCCATGAGAAAATAAGAGTCACTCCACTTTTGTTGACTATGTTGCTGCTTTAATTCAGAGGCCCGACTTTACACTCATCACTAATATTATGTGGACCATATCGCCCATAAGGTAAATATGCAATAATAATTTTACTTCCATGTACACCTTCTACATCCAATATGCTTTCTTCATTGTTTGGTTTACTAAGATGTGGCTCTCTAGTATATGTGTCATTCCCTGTCGCGGCCGTAGAGGAGGCAGAGCCTTCATTCCTATCATTTCAGTGTTAAGGATAATAACTCTTAAAATAGTAGAAAAAATGGGAGCCAAAGAACATTGCTTGGGATTTTGAATGCATTATTTGCTCAATTTGTCCATGTCCATTAGATATGGATCATGAAGGCCAACATACTACAATGATTTAAAACACCTATCAAGATGAAGAGAGGGACAAAATGTAAATGTTAAACCAAAATAATGGACGAACCAGGCTGTACTGCAGTTTGCACGTTTGATCCCCGCTCCTGATCCAAAAATTCCTTTCAAATCAGGCATGTCCCTTCATTCCTATCATTTCAGTGTTAAGGATAATAACTCTTAAAATAGTAGAAAAAATGGGAGTCAAAGAACATTGCTTAAACTCTGGGTGAAAAACACATAGCACATTCCATTGGTAATCATCGAGCCTTTACTACTCAAGCTGAAAAAACAAATAGTAATTGGACTATACCAATAAGTATGTAGTATCTTTGTTAGCTAATAGATCATAATTTCTTCAATTGCTATTAGTTGTTAGCTAGTGTACTATCCAGCAGCTTAACTTAGCACACCAGATGCTTCACCGGGTAGCTGGTCTCCTCTTTGGATACTATCTTTCGGTTTCCTAAAGATCTCACTCATTGTTAGAGTCTAGAAGTGATTGCATGTTTGAGTAGTATAACAATCCTAATTTTGCTTACTCAGCTGCTATCGGCTTATACAAATGCTTATCAGCTTATACAAATGTTGTAGATCGAAGGTTGTAATCACCATGAGTTCAAGAAATATTGATTAAATGAATCCTGTAAGTATCTAGCATGACACTATTCGTAAGAGGGACAGATGGTCCACCTATATATTTTCTTCATACATGTAAGGATACCTTGATGTAACAGTAGGGATTTCTTCATAAATTGGTAGACTAAAAGCAAATATGTTTCAGTACATTATGTCGGGGAACTTCAAATAAAAAGGAGAAGAGTTGTTTATAACAGTAGGGATTTGCTTTTCAGTTCATATATAAAGTTATAAATCCAACAAACCTTCTGCCATCAAACGCACTGCATGCATCAGGCGAGGCAAGGTGCTCTTCTCCAGGCGCAGTTTGAAGACGATGACGAGATGACGAGGGAGACAGCACAAGGCGCGAGAAGGTGCTCCTCTGCTGCGGCGAACGGCGATCGGGCGAGGGAGGCGATGGTGGGCGAACGGCGACCAGGCGAGGCCCAAGAACGAGCACCACGAACGGCAACCAGGCAATGCCCACGAACGGCGATCAGGCGAGGCAGGCGATGGCGGCGAACGGCGGTCGGAGAGGCCCAAGAACGAGCACCACTAACGGCGACCAGGCCAGGCAGGCGAACGGCGAACATGCCAGGCGAGGGAGGCGACAGCGGCAAACGGCGACCAGACAGGCGAACGGCGATCAGGCGAGGCAGGTGAGGAGGCGATGGTGGCGAACGGCGACCAGGACAGGCAGGCGAACGGCGACCAGGCGAGGGAGGCGGGCGTGCGTGGGTGCGAGGCGTGCGTGCGTGGGTGTGTTTGATCGTGCGTGGGTGTGTTTGATGTGAACTGTTTTGTTTTGACCACGAGGTGGGGAGGTACCGGATTGGTTTTTGGGTTTTGTTTTGACCACGAGGTGACCACGAGGTGGGGAGGTACCAGATTGATTTTGGGAATGGTTTCTGGAGGGATGGAAAAAAAATCGGTGGAACTCGGTGCAACTCAATGCTAGCGAGGGGGATCTGATTGAACGATCACGACGGCAGACCCCCCCTTTAATAGTAGAGATTAACATCCCCAGCACATAGAACTGCAAATGCTGACTAGCATTTACAGTACCATTAACATGACGATAAAGCAACTATCCAATACAACCAGCTTGCTGGGCCGCAGCACAAACAAGCCGGTGTACCAGTCTTCTCCCCGTTCGCTCGCTCCCCCCCCTTCCCGCCCGCGGGCGACGGGCGAATCCCCTATCCACTTCTCCTTCAGCCCCCTCCCCGTCTTGCTCCCTTGTTGCCGCCGTCGGCGTGGTCCGCTGGGCCCTGCCCGCACGGCGCTGGCGTCGGCGTGCCGTTCCTTCCCCGCATGCGTAGGAGGGTCGGGGGCACCTGATGGTGGCGATGCTGCTCGGCTGGCGGCGGTGTGATTCGGCGGCGGGGTTCCCGCCGGCCTCGAGTGCCCTTAACGCGGCGGCGTGGTCGTAGGCCGCGGGGCGGCGTGTTGTGCTGCTGGCCGGCGATGCCCGCTCGACCCAGATCTAGGCCCTTTCGGGCCCCATCTGGGCTGGGGTAGGTCGGCGGTTCGAGGCGTGGCGACGCGGCTCTCTGGTGGTGGTGTCGAGGCGTCAATGGTTGTGGGTGGTGATGGCTCCGGTGGCTTGCGTGCTGCAGCGTGGCAGCAGGGACTGTTCGGACCCTTTGGGGTCCGTCCGGGCCTATGGAGGCCTGGTAGGTCCCTGTCGCTGCGTCCAGTCGGCTCCGTGCAGCGGTGGAGTTGTCCCCTCCTGTCGGCTGCATTGCGGTTGCCTTTGAGCCTGCTGTCTTCTCGTCCTCCCTCTAGGTCTCGTGTTGGTGGCCTCCGTGAGACGGAGAAGTTGGTTCAGTGACTGTGGTGGCACAGGCTGGTGGGTGGCATGTTGGGCGGTGCACTTCCGGTTGTCCGGGACGGTGGTGGTTGTTTCGGGGCGGGAGAAATCCCTGGCGGCTTGTCCGTCACCGGCGCGGCTACACCCGCCGGCGCCGTCGGACCTTCCCGAGGGGCATCGGTGATACCCCTTCCCCATTGCCATCCGCATACCGGGAAAAACCCTAGGACCTGTCGAGCAGCAGCATCGTCGTCGTCGCACTCCTTCATGAAGGTGTTGCTTGGTACGCGAGGCTTCAGAGTGGTAGGAGTGCGATGGAACTTCTCCGCAGAGTGCCGCTCGTGTCGGCCATCTTCGCTTCGTTGGTCTGCCGGCGTCGGCATTTGTTTATTTTCTTTCTCTTGTTTTTTACAGTACCATTAACATAAAAGGTGATTACAGACCATCAGCCAACAACACAACAGTGACAACAAATGATAAGCAATAGGAGTATCCAGACCAGTGAAGCACCACGAGCTGACAAGGTAGGTGCCCTTTCATGGCTTAACTTCTTCAGTTCTCCTAGAGTACTACGAGTAATCTAGCAGAACCATAATTACAGCTAGCATGGTGACGATCAGCAAAAATAGAAAAGAACATCCATAACAAAAGATAACCTGACACCGCCGGGTGATGGAACACAATATTCAGCGATCACAGATGAAGGCAAGGCAGTCCACAAGAGTCTGTGGCTGTGTTAACAAAGCTATCCAGTATGGAGCTGGAAGCAGGTGTGGTGTGATGCTTCTATTAGCGAGATGGTAAGCCTCGACCCTGTACCCCTCCTTGGATTCAAAGCATGGGTAGATGGTGTCACCGGTGATGGAACCAGAGGGGTAAACCTTGATAGGCACCGAGAGTGACCTGTGAATGCCGATGAACAATGCTCGACCTCGACCTAGGCTATTGACCTTGATTTTTTCCAAACTACTCATCAAAATGATGCAAATGATGCGCCGTTTGAAAGATATCGATGAGGCACAACTTTTTCATGTAAAACACCCTCTTGAATTCCTTACGGTTTAAAAAAGTTATGAATTTATCAAAATGCAAATACTGTTTTCTCGTGGACGCAAAATTAACGAAGTGAACTGCATCAAACAAGAAACCGCACTGCAATGTCGATGAAGGGGACTGCATGTGGTTTTTCGGTATTGTTTTTGTTGTAGTTTTTAACCGTTTGTCGAAACGAGGCGTGTGATACGCCATTCGAAAGCTATGGAATAAACACAACTTATTCATGCAAAACACCTTTTAGAGATTCCTTACGATTTTAAATGAATTTCAAAAACGGTGCACCACCTGACGAGTGCTAGCTAGCTTTTTCGCGATTATTTGTAAAACGCTAGTCGGAATGGTGCAAATAATACGCCGTGGGAAACATATCAACGAGGCGCAACTCTTCCATATATAATACTCTCTCTAAATTCATACAATTTAGGAGCATTTCAAATTTACCGAAACACGGACACTGTTTTCACGGCTACCAAAATCGACAAAGTGAACCGCATCCGACGAGAAACCGTACTGCAATGTTGATGAACAGAAATGCATGAATTTTGTGGTACTGTTTCACTATAAATTTTTACTGGAACCACTGAGCCGTTTTAATGGAACCTACGAGCGAGCAACGACGTAGGGACCAGATTTGCTGGAATCACTGAGCCGTTTTGCTGGAACCTATCAGCACAAAATGCACGAGGTGACCTGATTTTGGTGCAACTAACGAGTGGTTTGATTGGAACCTACTTGCCAGTGGGAGCATGACGTGGCGTGGTGGGTGCTGCTGCAGCCACGCTTGCTAGAACTATGATGTGGGTGGAGATGCTGGAATCGTTCGTCGGAGGAGCGGCAATCGCCGACGGTGACTGCAATCCGAGACAACGGTGCATTTTGGATGGTGCAGCCTGTAGCGATGCCGACGTGGGGCGTCGGACGACTGTGCAGCAAGGGATCAAGGGGCACCGAAGCTGGCTGTGCGGCGAGGAGCGCGGTGGCTCCGAGCTCACTGTATGGTTTTTGGCCATGGGGTGCATCTATTTTAAGGAAGAGAAAGGTTCCAGCACGAAGAAGGGATGAGGTCACCGTGCGGAATCAGATGGTTCTCCATGATTTCATCGGACGCTGGATAGGCGACCTGCCAAAATTCCAACCGTCCAACCGGCGTCTAGCACGCCCCTATATATATTGCAAAGTTTGGCATGGAAATCAAGTAAAGAGCAGAGAGCATGTGCACGCGTGTAGACTTGGTTAGTATTCCGCGTTTAGCTGCAGTTAACATGTTCGCTCTATTTTAGGCCCGTTAGGTCCCTAGCTTTTATTATTTTGCAGAGAATATGGTAAACATGATTATGCTATAACTTTGCAACCGTAACCCGGATTCCAGTAATTTCTATATATAATTTGATCAGGAAATTGTTGGGATATCCTTCTCATGTTGGCTGTGAGGAGATGATCATTTGAAGCCTTTTAGGCAGCCCAAAGAGGTGCAGAACCCACTATCCATTAGGGTTATGACCTAGGGTCATTTCGGTCTTTGCACGTGACAGGATGGGGATGCTTTACCCTCCATCCAGCAGCCACCACCAAGAATGACGAAAATCAGTTCATCCTCCAAGAGAAGAAGAGAGAAAACCAAGTGAGAAAGGGAAGGAAGAAGCAAAGGGAGCTCCTCCCCAAGGTTTTGATGGTCCAGATCCACCACCTTGTCTCCTTCAAGTTCCGGTTCCACCATTTTTGGTGAGATTGTTCCAATCCCTAGCTCTTGATCCCCAAATCCTATTGTGTTCATCCAAGATTCAAAAATCTTGATGTATGAGATCCCCTGGTGCTATCTAGAGAAGAACTTGTTGTATCCCACATTTGATAATAGTGGAAGAGGATTTGGGTGGCTTCGGCCCGTGTTTTTTCCCCTCAAGTTGAGGGGTTTCCCATGTAAAAATCTGGTGTCTCTTTGTTAATGCTTGTTGTTGTCTAGAAAGTTACTCCTTCCACAAGACACTCTTGAGAGGAGTGTCTTGCCTCCTGAGTAACATTTGACCTCCATATATGTTGTTGCATATGTTTCCTTCTGTGCTAAGCGACGATCCTTGAGTTAGTACATGACGTGGTGCTAAGATTACATTGTTTTCGTCGCAGTTTACAGTTAACCACAAGTGCATTTGTGTGCTAATTCCCAACATAGTGGCATCAGAGCCTTGGTTTCTTAGGAGGTTGCTAATCCTAGTTACCTGATTGTTGTTGGAAGTGCTGCTCGCAATGGCTTTGGAAGTAAGCGCTACTACAAGTGGCATGATAATACTTGATTCTTCCAATTACTCATTATGGAAGCCCATGATGGAAGACATCCTTTATTGCAAGGATTTGTATGAGCCAATTGTGAAAGACAAGATACCCACAGGTGTCACGGAAGAAGAATGTAGAGTGTTGCATAGAAAGGCAGTAGGTATGATTCAATTGTACATCAACCACAATATATTCCACCATGTTGCAAATGACACAAATGCGTATGAGATGTGGCAGAAGTTGGAATCTATGTATGATAGAAAGACATCAATGAACAAGGCGTTGGTGAGTAACACAAGTGTGATTGAGCACTTGAATGTCTTTCAGTGCCATATAAATCAACTTTCAGCCATGAAGATCAACTTTGAGGATGAGGTGCAATCATTGTTGCTGCTGAGTTCCATGCCTGATAATTGGAACATGCTTGTTGTGTCAGTTAGCAATTCAACTCAGGATGGGAAGATGACTTTGGAGAAGGTGAAGAACAACATGCTGAATGAAGAAGCCATACAGAAGGAAAAGGGTGATGCATCTTCTTATGATGCGTATGTGGTTGAAAGAATGAGAATCATGGACGCGGTCACACCAGATTTCAGCAAGGGAGAAGCAAATGCACGGGGAGATCAAAGCCACAACAGAGAAAATATATTACTTGCTTTTATTGTGGCAATCCGGGACACATAAAGAGCGGGTGCGGGAAGTACAAAAGAGAGCTTGCAGAGGGGAAACTTGCAAAGAAAACCGAGCAAAAGGCTGAGAGCAGCTCAACCATGACCGCAAAAGATGAGGACTGTCTAGTCATTGAAAATGATGAATGCTATAGTGTTGTTCGTGATGATGACATGAGTTGGGTTGTGGATTCAGGTGCGTCCTTCCACATCACATCACACAAGCAATATTTCACATCTTACAGTAGTGGTGTTATTGGTCAAGCGAGGATGGGAAACAGTGGTTCGTCAACAATTGTTGGCAAGGGATCTATATGCATTGAAACAAACACAAGTTGAAGGTTGGTGCTCGATGATGTGAGGCACATTACCGACATAAGGCTGAATTTATTGTTAGTGGGCAAGCTTGATGATATCCAACACCCTAGTTATTTTGGTGAAGGATAGTGGAAGCTCACCAAAGGCTCTTTGATTATGGCTCGAGGAAGTAGGCAAGGTAACCTCTATGTGACTAAAACCAAGTTGTGCAATGAGGTGTGGAACATTGATAAAAAAGACATTGCAGTGGAATTGTGGTACAAGAGGCTTGGGCATATGAGTGAGAAGGGCATGCATTCTCTTACTCGCATGAAGTACCTCCATGAGTTGGAAGGTATATCCTTGAAACCATGTGCACATTGTTTTGCTGGCAAACAACATAGGGTTGCATTTCGTACATCCCTCCACATGGTGCATAAAATGTTCTTGATATTGTGCACACTGATGTTTGCTCCATGACTGAAAAATCCCATGGTGGAGCATTACACTTTGTGTCTTTCATTGATGACCATTCCAGAAAGGTTTATGTGTATGTGCTGAAACACAAATCCCAAACACTTGAAGCCTTTAAGGAGTCCCATGCCAAAGTTGAGAGAGAAACTGGTAGGAAATTGAATTGCGTGAGATCAGACAATGGTGGTGAATACTGTGGTCATTCTGAAAGGTATTGCAGAAAGTTTGGCATTAGGCTTGAGAAGAGTACACCAAAGATACCTCAGCTCAATGGTCTTGCAGAGATAATGAACAGGACACTCACAGGGTCACAACTATGCTCTCTCATGCTCATTTACCTAATTCATTTTGGGCTGAAGCATTAATGAATTCTATGTATATGGTTAACGTTTCTCCCTCAATGACGAATTGTACGTGTTAATTCTAGTTCAAATTTTAACAGGAACCAAACTAAATTTCTGCTTCAATAAAAAGTCGGTTGTGATTCTGCCATTCAAGAACACCGATTTTTGAACCGAATTCTGGTTAAAAGATCAGGTCTTATTCTGTCATTTCAGAAGACCGATTTGTTGAACCGAATTCTGGTTAAAAATCGTTTCTAATTCTGTCATTTAGAAGACCGTTTTTTCTTCTTTAATAAGAAAAACAACAACAGATCAGTTCGGTCTAACCAAACGCGACCTAGCTTTAGCCACGACCTTGTCTTCTTATTTACGGACCAGTGCCACCGCCTACCCACACGCTCGCCCGGCCTCCTTTTCCCCTCGCCGTTCCTCCCTCGCTCAGACCGACGCGCGCCGCCGCCTCCGCAGTCTAAATCACTCCCTGTGCCGGAGTCCCAGCTCCCCGCAGCGTCTCGTGTTCCGCCCCTCCAACGACTCCAGCCCCCGTCTGCACGCGCGAAGCCCCCCTTCCAACTCGACATCGACACCAACCCCATCGGCGCCGGCGCCGGCGACGCGAGGCGACCAGACGGCTGTCATTTTCCCGAGGTTGGCGGGCGAACCCCTGTCCAGGTAGCTGCCTCGCCCTCCCCCTGCGCCGTTGAGAGCGAGGAGGAGGAGGAGGCGATGGGGACCATGACGATCGGTGCCAAGTACAAGACCACGCTCAAGGACCCGGGCCACGGCGGCGTCCTCCGCATGGTGCGTCCCATCCTCACCTCGCCGCCCTATTCGCACCTCCCATCCGACCCTCCCTCCCCCCCCCCCCCCCCCCCCCCCCCCCCCCTTTTTTTTTTCAGGCAATTGGTCTTGTTCTGTTTGGTTGGCTTGCGCCGGCGTTGATTTTGCTGCTCGGGTGTCGGGGCGTGGGTTGCCCGGCAGGGGGTTTATCGGTGTTGAGGTGCCCAACTGATTGATCCCGAGTAGGTCTCTGATTGGACGCAAAACGGAACAAATTGAAGCATGCTGCTGCTTAGATTGGAGGACTGCGTGTGCCTGTGCTTTCCTCATTGTTGTATGTGTACCGCATCCAACCTTCGTGTTTAGTCGTGGAACAGAGTAAGTCTGATCCGCTGGAAGTTAGCATTGCGGTTGGAGCAAAAGGATTGTGTGTCAAGCAGTGGCGAATCTAGCATTACAATGAAGGGTAGGCTCAAAACATCAAGTTTATAAGCCTAATTAGCAATTGCATTTTGAATCTTGCATGTAAAGCACCTAAATATGATTTTTAAGTGGTATGGTTAGCTGAAATATGTTTGTGAAGGGTAGGCTTAAGCCTGATGATGCCTACCTAGTAGACTCGCCACTGGTATCAAGCCTGGTGCCTCGTTTGCCTTTAGTGGGAGCCAATTTGTGCCCCAAATAAGAACACCCAGTTTGCTTAATGAAATTGGGGGCTCAACACATGCTATAAAAAATCTGCCTGTAGCAGTTGTTTGGTTCGTGGTTGCACTGTTTATGTATGATGTTCCTAGTATTTTTATATTTCGTGCTGATGCAGCAAGGCGCAATGATTCTTTGACTTAGTGGGTATTACTTTTGAATAGTCATCTCTGTATGTTTCACCTGGTGTGAATCGTTCATCCTTTCTTACCGCTGCTTGCAAGTCATCATAATGCTCTTCTTTGATCTAAATCATAATATTCCTTTGTTCTTCTAATTGCAGAGCGAAGATAAGTTAATATTTACCCCTAACGATCCACGCTCACTAATGAAGCTCAGTGTAGATTTCCGAAGCATCAAAGGTACTTAGTCTTTGTCCATTTGCAGCAGTGGTTTCATAATATAGCACCGAGGATTGTATATTATTGAAGTACTGTCCTTGTTCTGATGTGTTAGTCTCGTTGAGCTGATGTGTTAGTCTCGTTGAGCTGATGTGTTAGTCTCGTTGAGCTGATGTGTTAAGGAAACTATTTAATTGTAGATAGATGGGCATTTACTAGATGTGGTTTGCGATTTGCCGTCGGTTTGTTTGAAATGATTTAACAGAATGGAGAATACGTACATCTAAGATTACATATTCACAATACCTACATCCACGATTACATATTTAGCTCATCAGCTGTGCTAGAGTAGGCCATGCATGTTGGTTGATGAGAATTGATTTCATGGTCATTACCAATATGCTTGATGGTAACTTTGTAGCTTCTTCCTCCATGTGGTTCAGGCCACAAATTTAATAAGGTTGATGGTAGCAAACCAACACCGCCATTATTGAATCTTTCAAAAGTTTCTGACAAGGTATGATCAATTAAATATAAACATCCTGTTGAGTTTTGGTTGAGAAGCATATTCTCTACATTTATTTCTGTGACCGAGAAGATTGTGATTTCCATGCTTTTTTCAGGGGGGAGGCTATATTTTTGAGTTTGACAATGTTGGTAACCGTGATTTGTGCCGTGATTTTGTAGGTAATGTTCACTAAATATTCCTAACAGGCATGTCATTTTCTGCCATCGAATAGATCACAGATTATGAACAAATTCATCGTTTGAAAATTATTATTCTTGTTAGATTGAATATATGCATTTTTAATGTTACTTTTGGTCCTTCAATATTTGGATTTTGAGTTTCACCTCTAGTCTACACAATTATTGCCAACAAAATATAGAACCAGCTCATGATGTTTTCCTTTCAGCTAGGGTTTTAGGTAAGCATCAAGGTACTGTGCCTGCTAGACCAAATGTACCTCCTGAAAAATTAGCCGTGTCGACTGGTCCAGAACAGCTCAGTTCTGCCGAAATGGAACGCCGGATGAAATTGCTACGAGAAGACAGGTAATATCTGCATTTCAAATACCCTGCATGTTTCTTCTGCTGACAGCAACATGGGTATTGGTAATAATTTAATACTGAACCGCAACAGTGTAAGCTGTCCTGCTCTCTTTAGTATTTTTTGCTGAGTTCTTATGTGCTTGTGCTTTTCAATTGATTACCTGATTCTAAGTTTTTTTTCCTGTGAAGTATGCATTTGGCTTTTGTAGGTTCACTTATTCAAAGATGATACCAGAGCTTCACTTTTAACTGGTCTGTTTCATCAGCATGCAAATGTGTGCAACATTACATAATGAAGCTGGTGGCATAGCTGCTAGATTGAATATGATATGCCTTTTATGTGTTGTAACTGTAGAATTTTGAAGGAGCCAAAATAAAGTGCAGATGCCAAAATGTCGTCACCTATCCATTTTTTTGTATGGGAATGTCAATCAGATATATTTTCTAGCGTACCTGAACTTGCTTGGGACAAAATGCTACTGTTGTTGGTGTAATGTCATTCGGTTATATTTTATTGACAGATCATGTCAGGAGCATGTTCATGCTGTTAGGTTAACAGATCTGCGTTGCTGTAGGGATGAACATTTAATCTTCGTGCGTTGTTTTAAGAGAATGATACAGACAGATTTGCAGACTATCATAGCCAACCAGAGGAAACATAGTTGCGCTGTATTATTGCCTCGTTTTGTCTTGTTTGAACCCTTCTCTGTTTGCAGTGAACTGCAGAAGTTGCATAAGAAGTTTGTGCTTGGCAATATTCTGCAAGAGTCTGAATTTTGGGCAACAAGAAAGGTAAAAACTACTGTGCACTGATACAATTTCTGTTTGTTTTGTACTTCCTCCGTCCCATAATATAAGTGTTTTTTACACTACACTAGTGTCAAAAACGCTCTTATATTATGGGACGGAGGGAGTAGTATATAAATTCAGTTGCAACCAATACTTATTTCAAGTCCTTCTGCAGAATTTACTTGATGATGAAACAAACAAATCATCAAAACAAAAGCCAGGTTTCAAAAGTGCCATGCTAGCTGATGTTAGGCCATCAGCTGATGGACAGGTATGCTATTGGTCTATAATCATTGCGAGCCTATGTGGCATACTATGATAGTTTCTGCAGTACATGGCTGTATATGTTGATTATCTTAATTTACTCATTTCTGATTTATGTGTATCCTTTCACAGACAAACAAGGTTACTTTCAGTCTGACTACTGAGATTATCCATCAGGTACATTCTTTCTACCTCGGTAATGAATTATCATCTAAAGCAGGTCTGCCTGCTAGCATCATTTGTTACTTCTTTAACCATCACAAATGCAGCTACGCATACATCTAAATGCTGCCCTGCCAGGTAGCATCATTTGCAATATTTCTAACTGTCATGTGTAGTGCTATGTACCTAAAAAAGGTGTAATGCCATGGTTAATGGAATTTCTAAACAGTTGTGTTGTTTAATGGCTTCTACTTGACCAACTATTTATTAGCACCTATTGCATTCTGTGTAAGGAGCAACACCCCCTTGTTTTCTTAGGGTAATGTACTAACACATGGCCCTAGACTCCACGTCATCCTCACTGGGTGGTATTTTACAAACTGTACCTCTTTGTGATGATACTGTCTATTTCTCTTTTCCTTTTCAGTACTTGGCATACATATAGAACGGTATGATCCCTTGTCAAGCCATTTTTATGTCATGAAAATGTAAATATGCCATTTTTACCGCATGAAAAATATAAATTCCACTGTGTTTAGCTATACCTGTTCAAAAACCTTGAGTGGGCTACTGAAACACATTCTTGCATCTGTTAAGTCTGGATCATTGAAGCAATGCTCAGGATTGGCCTATCTAGACTATCAGGCATTGCAAGCCTGTCCTGGCCATAGTTACTTGACTATCAGGCATTGCAAGCCTGTCCTGGCCATAGTTACTTGGATTGCAGGTCACCCTGCGGTTCACGATGTCAGGTCGTCAAGTCCAGCATCCTGTATTCTTGTGATCTGGTTCTCCACCAGGAAGCTGCTGCTCATGACCCCATGCGATAGCAATGGGAGAAGGGCAGAGGGGAAGAGGGGCAGATTGAGAGGAAGTGAGCTAGTCCTAGCAGTTGATGTCACCTCATTTTGTTACGATCCCCACTAGTTCTTCTCATCGTTGCTGTCACAGCTGCCATCACAGTTCCCCCCTTTGTTCTGTGTTCTTGCCATCAGATCCAAGAAAACAAGGGTGATGACAGAGGACTAGGAGGGAGAGGTGGCGTTAGGAAGGGGATTAAGGCTGGGGAGGGGAAGCGAGATGATGGCCCTTGTGGGCCGCTTATGTTAATTTGCTGGAGCTGTGTGCTGGGTTGTCCCACAGCCCACTCTCTTCTCATTCTCTTCTTCATCTCCCTCTCCAAATACATTTAGATTGCGTCGATGTATTATCTGACTCTTAGGGTCATCGCCCCGGATTCATCGGGCCACATTCCTAATGAGTGTCATGAAGAATATTGCCCCTTTTGAATCACACAGGTAGCCACCTGTGAGTGAGGCCACACCATCATGACCGCATTTCTCGACTCGGTCGAATAGGCTTATTCTTGTCCTTGGGCTGGGCTACATCTGCTCAGTAATACCAGTTTACCTGGCATACATTATTAACCATGTAAATGCTGAACTACGAGATTGTTTATTGGATGTTGAATGAGTCTTGAAAATCAGCTGTTATGAATATGATATATTATTTTATGTTTTGCAGATTTTTGCAGAAAAGCCAGCCGTGCATCGGGCATTTTTAGATTATGTTCCAAAGAAGGTAAGATAGTGCATACTTGCATATACTATTGTCATCCTTACCATAGGCTTTAGGAAGCTTGAGCTTAAGTTGGATTTAGTTTATACTATATCTGTGTTGGCATAAAGTGGATTTGGATTCTCATTTTGCTCTGTTTTTCCTTCATCTGCCGTGACTCCCAAAAAGTTGTCAGAAAAGGATTTTTGGACAAAATACTGTAGAGCTGAGTATCTACTTAGGACAAAAAATACTTTAGCGGCAAAAGCTGAAGCTGCTGACGATGAGGAATTAGCCATGTTTTTGAAAAATGATGATATACTTGCCAAGGAGGCAAAGCTCAAGGTATAATTCTAGCTGTTTATTGTTGTCATCCTGCATATTTTGCAATACATTTTTCCTTCAATTTTTTTGGTGACTCGGTTCTTGTTTACAGATAAAACGAGTTGATCCAACATTAGACATGGAGGCAGATGCAGGGGATGACTACATTCATCTTCCGGTGTGTTTGTGTTCTTGCTACTGTTTTGTTGTATCTGCAACTTCACAAAGACGAGTGGTTTATTTGTTTCTCATATTGAGCAACTTTTTCTGCTATTTTGAGTACAACCTCATGTATTGCTTAGTCCTATTTTGGAATTTTTCATATCATTATTCTTTTGGGCATCTAGGATCATGGGATTCTCCGTGATGGCAGCAGAGAGACAACTGATACTGATAGCGAGTTGGCTAGGAGAACACTTTCTCAAGATCTAAATCGGCATGCTGCTGTTGTTCTTGAAGGGAGATCAACAGGTGAAGTTTTGGACTCAACTCAAAAGTTTTCATGCTGTCTCTTTTAAATTTTTGTATGCTGAAGTTGATTGGTCAAGCATGCTATTACTATCATGAGATGATACTGATATGCTAACAGCCTAACGTTCTCCTGCAACCAGTTCTTCTACTGGCTTCCTGTTTGTCTGTCTAATACTTTCCTGGAAAAGAATGCACAGACAATTGCACAAATCGACCATCCTATACTGCTGGTTGGTTGCACACTGTAATGCTGTAGTGTAGTACCTGTTCTGTGCTGGTGTACTTTCCCCTTCACATCAGAGGAATGCCAGTCATTTCTACTTTGCATTTGCTTATTGTCTGTTAATATCTTAGTATTAAACTATTAATGCACCATATGGTTTCAGTCCGTAAGGTGATTGTATTTGTTATGCTTCTTTTTCAGATATTGAATCAACTGATACGAAGACTGTGGCTGAAGCACTTGCAAGGTCCAAGAAAGGTTAGTAATTATATCACTGTGTGCATCTTTTCTCACTCTAATTAGTTCCTTACTAGGCTGTTGAGGTATGAACTGCAGAACCACCTCCTAGCTCTGTTGCTGATGATGCTAGTCATGAGAGGTTGGTAAAGGCGGCCCGCATGACTGAGTTAGAGGATCTGCAAGCTCCACGAAGTCTCCCATATGCACCACTTTGTATAAAGGTAATAGTTGGTTTATATGGTTGATATAATATATCAACTACAGTAATATATCACAAGGTTATGGATTCTCACGCCTGTCTTGTCTTTATAGGATCCTCGAGAATATTTTGATTCTCAGCAAGCAAATGCTCTGAGACCTTTAGGTAACAACGATGGAAGAAAGGCGCGCAGCTGCAGCCTGAGCGCCGATGATGCATTCCGTCATTTGATGGATCAAATATCTTCCGTGAAAATGAACTGTCCGGTTGTTCAGGCAGATGTTGCTCTGAAGGTAAGCAGTTTTACTTTAACCTGATACCAATGTTCTATAGTCAACTTTACGGGGATTAGGTCCTGTTTCCTTGAAAGATGCATCTGTAGATATATAGACGCGGACTATCTGACCCCAAGCTGAAATGCTCCCTGATGAACAGTAAAATAAATAAAAAAATAGCAAGAGATAAAATCTGATTTTTTGTTGTGACGAACTTTGACAAATGTTTTATGTCCTTGCGAAGTTTTATCATGAAATGACGTTCGTGGAAGTCGGGGCAATATTATAAAATAAAAAATAGATGTTTCAAAAATGCTATTTTTTTAAAGCATTTTGGTGTGCTGAATTTATTTTTTTGTCATGACTTCCATGAATGTCATTTCATGATGAAAATTTTCAAGCACTCAAAATACTTGTCAAAGTTTGGCACACGAAAATTTCAGTTTTTTTTTTTGAATTTTACTGTTCATACCAAGCTCATTTGAGCAGGAGTAGAAGAGGACTTTTGACTTACTCCCTCCATTGACCATTCCAATGAATAAGGCGTTCACACATTTCAAAATTGAACTTCAACCATAAATTGGACCAACCAAATGTGGGTTATATGTGACAAAAAATATATATTGTTGGACTATGAGAAAAGTTGATGTCTGTAACTGTTCTATATATGACTAACTTACACCTTATCTGGTGCACAACTTTGCATTGCTGAAAAAGAAACAGTATCTAGTTACCTTTGTTTGTTTCGTTCTAATTCTACATAGTGGATTGTCATTTCATCAACATCCCAGTACCCCCAAGTACCCCAATACTCCAAGTTTTCCTTACAAACACACCTTCTGGATGCTGTGCTGTGCCTTCTCTATTCTTAAGCTATTAAATTGCATGAGCAGGAAAACCTAACTACCTACATGGTATGGGCCTAGGTTCTTAACGAATTGAATGAAGGAATTTCACGTTCACGGAGGCTTAATCTTAAGAATCCCCAAGACAGTCTCCTTGGTCGTCTTCCTCACCGAACACGAGATGAACTTATGGATGTGAGATACTGCACCTATTTACCTTTTATGCAGAAGTTGTACCGTACTTCCAATTTGTTCTAGAATGTTTATTTTCTGGACTTATCTTAATGTACCTTTATTTGTTTATTTATGTATATTTGTCTGACCATTCTGAAATCTTCTTATCACTGCACTCGAGATCTTATTATACATCTTGTATTGACAGAGTTTCTTGTGACTCTATTTTCTTAGCATTGGTCGGCTTATATTTGTCTGACCATTCTCAAATCTTCTTATCACTGCACTTGAGATCTTATTATACATCTTGTATTGACAGAGTTTCTTGTGACTGCCTATTTTGCTAGCATTGGACGGCTATCCAGGAGTTGCTGCGCCATTTTTGGTCATCATACCCGATAACAACCGCAGTTCTTTCTAATAAGGTGTATTGTCACTCCTATCTTGTAACCCACGAGTACTATTTCGGTGGAAGTTGGTAAAAGTAGCTCAGTGGCTGGATGACTTTTTATTAATAAAATGGTTACTGAAATGTATTTTCCTGCTTCAAGATGAGAACAATACCAGTGCATGTTATAAATGTGAATAATAACTAATAACAATGCAAGTAGAAATGATCAATTAATTATTTGAGTGGTGGAGTTTGATGTGTTGTCAACATGGTTGAACTCATGACTGGAAATGGACCACCACCAGGTTATTATTATTATTATATTTTTGGCTATCAAAATGTTGCATTTAACGGCCCAATTTGTTTCTAGCTTTTCTCATACTGCATTCGTTCTTTTAATAAAACCAATGACTTGAAAATAGCAGATGTTAATATTGTGTTATACTCCCTCCGTAAACTAATATAAGAGCATTTAGAACACTACTTTAGTAATCTAAACGCGCTTATATTAGTTTACAGAGGGAGTACAGTGTAGTATTGGTATATTTGTGTACACAGCGTAATACTAAGTCAAGGATGCCCAGATTGATGGTTATGTTGTTACTGTAGTTTTGCCGCTAATTTATAATCTAGATACCTGGTAGGACTGCTATATGGTCAGCTATCTTAAGCAATTAAAACACCTAGACCATTATTGCTTAGATGTTTATGTACTTGTCCGGTTGTTCCACAGGTTCAACGGCTTAAGGAAGCAATGACACAGATATATCAGAAGTTACAGGTTCATCTTTGTCAGCACAGTAGATATTTGGAATCTATCTGGTTATAACTGAAATTGCCTTTGATTATATTTGTGTGCATCATGTGTGCAACTTCATACGTGCAGGATATAAAGGAATCGGCACAGCCTGATGTACGGCATGAAATATCTCAACTCGTAAAGCCCATGACACAGGTTCCTACCATTCCTTACTGCTGTGTTTGATTACCATTACCCCATGAATTATCTGAACTTGCAGAAAACTATCCACCTATACCTTTGTCATGATTTAGCTAGATGCATTTCCATATTTGTAAAGCAGAAGGATATGGGTCAGAGCAAATATTTTGTATTGAATGCTTTTATCTTCATTTGCTGGTTTACATGCTCATCGGAATGGATACTTGCTTCCTTGCTGTTGATGCCATAAAGCTCATGAATACCAGTTTTCTTTGAATAATTTTCAGCAAGCTGATTATATAATAATTTCCAGGCGCTGGATGCTGCATTCTACCATGACCAGCAGCAGAAATCTTCAAAGTCCGGGACCGGGAGCAAGCCCAATGGGTTTTGAGCAGAGAACACCACCCATAAGGGTACAACCTGATCACTGCTAGAGTGTAAAGGCTACCCACACCCGTGAGGAGGTCCTGTCGAAGAGGGCACTCCTGGAGGCTTTGATTTTGCCGTGTATTTTTCATGTACACGTGGAACATAATAACGTGCTAACTTGCAAATTTTGCCCTGGGCATCTCGTATTCCTCCCATCCGTTTCAAGATAGAATCACCATTCTGGTTCTTGGCTGCGTTTATGGATGGCCTGTTTGCTATGCTCTACCCTTGCGGTGGCGACGAGCAATAGTTATAAACGAAGAAACCCTAATGAAAAGACAGGTATACCATGATATATCAGCAATTTGCTGCTGCGAGGGAATACTTACTTTGTTCCATGTTAAAAAAAAATAGGCATCTTCTTTTATGGGTATTTTATTTTTAAGTTGGTGTTTGGATTGCCAAAAACGAAAATGCTGGTACAAAATTAGAAATCCGAATGTGTTTGATGAATAGCCTTGTTGCACACTACATCTAAGTAGTCAAGTTACATGAAGTTTGCATGCTAGGGCTGTTGTCATACGACCATTCTAGAACCGATGGAGCAACACGGCACAGAAGGTGTGATGGTGGCCGCAGAAACCTTTTTTTTTTGAGATGATGGCTGTAAACATTGCCATTAGTAAGAACATCCTCAACAGCCGAATAAAAAAATTGCATTCAATTTTTTTTTAGCATGCCATTGTAGCATTCTTAATGCGTGTAGAACAGAGTCTAATCCAGCAACCCCACCTGCCTACTCATAGTTGGTTCAAATAAACAGCGCGTGATACCGTTTTGCTTCGTGCGATAAACCAATTATAGCATGCACACGTTTTTTATGATTTTTTCAGCGAGGTGTTAAAAGTCACGCGTCTGTGTTGGAGGGAGATGCTCTAAGAGCAAGTACAATAAAGTTGAGTCAGCTGGCTATAAAGAATAAATTAATATATTTTTGGTTAGTTAAAGTAAAGAGAAGAGGAGAGAGAAGGTAAAAGAGCCCGCTCTAACACGTGCTCCTAGTCATTTTGTGAGTATAAAAGGTGGACCATATAATAAAAAAATAGTATACATTTACAATAAACTATTGTACATGTTAACTATAAGATGGGCTATAGATGACATGACAATGACTTATAGCCAGCAGCTGGCTATACTATTGTACTTGCTCTAAGACTGGTTAACAGCCGGTGGACCGTGGACTGGTGCGTAAGTGTTGGCACGTCATTGCTGCTCTATCTCTGGACTCCGGTAGACCATCGCTAGCTGCAAAATCTCGCGAGGCTGGGCTGATCGATGAATGAATAACTTCACTTCGAATTTAAGAGAGAAAAGTAATAAAGCACAAGAAAATGAGTTCAGAATAAGTAATAGAAGCATTTTTTAAGGAATAACTTCACTTCGAATTTAAGAGAGAAAAATAATAACGCAGAAGAAAATGAGTTCAGAATAAGTAACAGAAGCAAAATAAAAACTCAAACACGCCCAAGTAATAGAAGCAGGAATAACTTCACTTCGAATTTAAGTGAGAAAAATAATAACGCACAAGAAAATGAGTTCAAAAATAATAACAGAAACAAAATTAAAAATTAAACACGCCCAGTGGGACTCGAACCCACAATCGCCTGATTAGAAGTCAGACGCCTTATCCATTAGGCCATGGGCGCTTTTTGATTAAATCGCACACAAAATCTATTAGTATTTTTCTCCCTTCCTTTTCGGGTTTTGAAACAAAGTAAAGGGCAATTTGCATGAAATCCGTCTCCCAACTGTTTTCTTTATGTTATTTTCTTAACACCACATACACATACACGCTTACATATAGACTCATCCCTATGAACACATATACATGTCTTATTCCTATAAGCACCTCCGAGAAATTGAGCGAGCACATCATTTTAAGATTTACGAAATCTTCACACACACCTTTGTAGTCGACGGGAATGTCTCATCCCACTAAAGCACGTTGTCTGTGACGTGAACTCTGAATTGAGAATACCACTCTTTTTGCAACCATTCAATCACATGTTGGTTCACATTTCTTTTGTGTTATTGGGTTGGAAGGAGAAGATTATTATGGGGCTCAACAAAGCATATTATGGAACATGCACTTTTTTTAGGACTATTAGAGCATGTACTATGGAGGCAACACTTTGGTGCTGCGCGAGCCCATCCAGCCAGATAGAAATAAGTGAGGCATATGTTCGGTTTATTTTTCACCCAATGCCAATAGCTGATGCGCTCAGTCATAGGGGCCCAAGTTCGTCATCTTTATCCTCCCAACCATGCGCCCAACTCAATATGCCGGTGGCTGCCGTCGACCTTCTGCTACGTCAACAAAAAGATCCCTGGCAACGACGCCAGAAATACTTCTGATGGCAGCTGTGCTTCCCTTGCAACGACGCCAAAAATAGTCATGTCGACGGCACCAGTAATCCTTCAGCTGCGGCTACGCCTTAAAGGACTTCCTAGGCAAGTATGCAAAGGATTTCCCCCGTGGCCTTGGAGCCTTGCGTTGGTGTTCCCTCGAAGCGGAAAGGGTGATGTAGCACAATGATGGTAAGTATTTCCCTCAGTTTGAGAACCAAGGTATCAATCCGGTGGAGGAGTATCACAAGATCCTGCACAAACACAAAAGCTTACTCCCAACGCTATGAAGGGGTTGTCAATCCCTTATAGATTGTTTGCCAAGTGAGAACTGAAAGCAACAAAGTAACAAAGCAAAGTAAAAGCGAAGATGTAAACGATGGATGTGAATAGACCCGGGGGCCGTAGTGTTTACTAGTGGCTTCTCTCATGAAAGCAAGTAGACGGTGGGTGAACAAATTACTGTCGAGCAATTGATATAACCGCGCAAAGTCGTGACGATATCTATGCAATGATTATTTCTATAGGCATCACGTCCAAAACAAGTAGACCGATACTGTCTGCATCTACTACTATTACTCCACACGTCGACCGCTATCCAGCATGCATCTAGTGTATTAAGTCCAAAAGAACAGAGTAACGCCTTAAGCAAGATGACATGATGTAGAGGGATAATCTCAAACCAATGATAAACCCCCATCTTTTTACCCTTGATGGCAACTACTTGATGTGTGCCTTGCTGCCCCTACTGTCACTGGGAAAGGTCACCACATGGCAGAACCCAAAACCAAGCACTTCTCCCATTGCAAGAATCATAGATCTAGTTGGCCAAACAAAACCCAAGACTCGAACAGACTTACAAGGATATCAAATCATGCATATAAGAAATCAGCAAAGACTCAACTATATATCATAGATAATCTGATCACAAATCCACAATTCATCGGATTTCGACAAACACACCGCCAAAGAAGATTACATTGGATAGATCTCCATGAAGATCATGGATAACTTTGTATTGAAGATCCAAGAGAGAGAAGAAGCCATCTAGCTACTAACTACGGACCCGTAGGTCTGAAGTGAACTACTCACGAGTCATTGGAGGGGCGATGATGATGATGAAGAGGCCCTCCAACTAAGTCCCCTCCGACAGGGCACCGGGAAGGGTCTCCAGATGATATCTCGCGGAAACGGAAGCTTGCAGCGGCGGAAACGTATTTTCGAGGCTCCCCCAATTTTTTGCAGAATATTTGGGAATTTATAGGCCAAATATCTAGGTCAGGGGGCGGCCAGGGAGGCCACAAGCCTGCCCACCGCCGCCTCCCCCTGGTGGCGGAGTGGGGCTTGTGGTCTCCGTGGAGCCCACCTGGCTTGGCCCAAAGGCCCCTTGATCTTCTTCCGTTCGGGAAAAATCATTTCGGGGTTTTTCTTCCGTTTGGACTCCGTTCCAAAATCAGATCTGAAAAGAGTCAAAAACACGGAAAAAACAAGAACTGACACTTGGCACTGAATTAATAAGTTAGTCCCAAAAAGATATAAAAGGTACATAAAACAACCAAAGAAGACAAGATAACAGCGTGAAACCATAAAAAATTATAGATACGTTTGAGACGTATCACCTTCCCCTTCTGCCTTGAAGTGCTACGAACCACCATGAGCGGCACCCACCCCACTCTCTTTCCACACTGGGGACATGGTCACGTCCTCTTGTCTCCTCATCTTGCGACCAGAGGGTTGTGACGTCGATTGCTGATGTTGCAACCATGGATGCGGGAGCTACAGCCGGTGTCTAAGGGAGGTGCGGCCATGGATGACCATCGTGGTTGCTACAGGGGCGAGGGCGACAACACCGGTCACAGTGGCATCACACCCTGCTACAATTGATGTCGCGTGTTGCTACCAGAAGCATCACACCTTGCTACAAGGTGATGTTTTTTTTGCTACAATGAATAAATTGGCGTCATGTTTCTTTTGTTACAATTGGCCACTGCACTACTACAACTGGCTTCATGTTTTGCTACAATCGGCATTGCATTTTGCTACAATCGATGTCGCGTTTAACACAACCGACGTTGCATCATGCTACAACCGGTGTCAAGTTTTTCTACAACCGGCATTACATCAGCCACCAGGGGAGGTTGCTACGCCCCGTGCCCGACGACAATATGACGATGGCCCGACACCGACCAGAGATGCTACGTCAGGCACCACAAGATGATGCAAGTGTCCATCGGGGTTGCTACGACCGTGCCTAGCGATGCTATAATGGCTACACGATGTTGGGACGGTGGTGTCCCCATGCCGCAACAGATACAACCAGGGTTGTGAAGACAACGACCTCGTGTCGCCGATGGCGACTTGTTGTGGCACATCGAAGCGGCCAACCGAGGGCAAGCATAGGTGGCATGGGTGACAGAGGATAGACAGGGGCATTGTTCTCTCTTCCCTTACTTTTTTATCTTCTTTTTTACTACAACATGTTGTGAGGTGGACGAAGAAATCGTACATCCTAAAAAAGGCAGATCGTGCGAGAGGGAGGGGGTCGATATGGGTTGGCATCGGTCAATGGACGCATAGCACCGGCCATAAATTTTTTGCATCTCGGTATCAGGGAGTTGGAGATGTTATTAGGCCGGTCATAGTGGAACTAACTTAGTTAGTAACATAACACATCCCAAAACATATTTACTTATGTGACTAGTAGTTAACGAGTAGAGAGATGTTCCTGGTAACATAGGGGTTGTTTGGTTTGAGACTAAGTTTGCCAAAGATTGTCACACCTAAGATTAGACAAGTTTGACCAACTTAGGCGTGTGTTTGCTTGAAGCCACACTTTAGGCAAGTCACACTAGGGATCCACAATACATACACACATAAAATGTGGTAAGATTTCCTTAGACTTGCCAACTTGTGATTTCCATTTTCTGATTCGGATGGAGAGAGCTACATCTCCCACTATATTTCAGACCCAAAGATCTCCGAGGACATCTATCCCTACCTTTGGTCCACTGATGAGGAGTAGCACAAGGATTTGGAGGAAACAAAGGAAGCCAGCTCAGATGAAGACGACGCTCCACTACCTCAACTCGAGGATATGCATGTGGAATTTAAGAAGTCCAGTCTCCAAAATAGGGTAAAGAAATCTAAGGATCAATTTATCCCGTCATTTTTTCTGCATGAAAGCAAGATGGCATTATGCAAAAAGATATTGAAGCTCGAGCCAGAGAACGATGACTTGAGGGAGGAGAATTTTATCCTCCGACGTAAGTTGGAGAAGAAGAATGCTGCTACACCACCACCATCACCCGAGAAGGACGTTTGAGTACTTGGGTATGTGCACCACCCTTGGCTTGTTGCAAGCTTGGGGGAGGTGCCCCGGTATCGTATCACCATCACTTACATCATTACTATCTATTTTAGTTCGATCCTTAGCTATTTCGTTATTTACAAAAATAAATTTCAGATTTCTTTGCTTAGAATTCTTGTTTTTAGTTCCATCTATCCTTGTAATCGAGTATGCAAGATATATAATAAAGATTAATCAAGTTTCTGTGGATTACCCATGGGCACCCATCATCATAGCATGTCAATAAAAATAAATATAAAGATCATATGCTCAGATCATGAGAAGTAATGACTCCACACAAAAAGGGGTATAAGTGATAAAAGTTGTTGGTAGTAAACAAACATAGTATGAGTCATCGTTGCAATCTAAGCAAGATTATGATAGGGGAGAGGAGACTCACATATAAATATACTATCGTCGATATCTTTTATGATTGTGAGACTTCATCAAACATTATATAATGATCAAGTGTTGATGTTGGATATGGAAGACAATGTAATGATCATGGTAGTTTATATCCACATAGAAGTTATATGGTCTTGGATCCTTCAACATGTGATGCTTGCCTTAGATCCTTTGCTAGCCAAAAAATTCTGCACCAAGTAGAGATACCACTTGTGCATCCATAACCCTGAAACCTAGTTTCTTGCCATCAAAATCCACAATACCTACCTATGGATTGAATAAGATCCTTCAAGTTAGTTGTCATTGGTGCATCAAGCAATAAAAAATGCTCCTGAATATGTATGATCTTTTATTGCAAGGGAAAGTAAGCTTTGTACGATCTTGTGATGGCAAAGAAATTAAAGCGACAGAGTGCATAATAAAGTTTGCTATCATAAGGGGCAATATAAAGTGACGTTCTCCTGCATTAAGAGTTTGCACATCCAAAAAATTAAAAGTGCATGCCAACCTTTGCTTCCTTCTTAGAAGGGCCTATATTGTACTTTCAAGAGTTTAACTCTATGCTTGAGTCATTAAAGTTTGTTCCTCTTCTAACCTATTAATTCTATAGTGGCAAACACCATGTGTTGGGGAAAGATTCAAATTTACATATCCAAGTGGATGTAGATGATCATGAATTATTATTCTGACATTATCCTTGAGATAAATAAGTTGGGTGGCAAATCATTTAAGCCCCTATCTTCCTATGTGTCCTACGGGAACATGAGCTCCAAAAATATGCCTTGAGCGTGAGCAATCATAGAAGATTAAGTGATAGTTGAGTATGTGAACTTGCCAAAAAAATAAAGCTCTTACATAGACTCTCCTCTCAATTATGATGAATTATGATTGCCCTAATGACTCAAAACATAGTATGTTGATTTTCATTAAAGTTTGTGCTTCATGCTCCAATAGTTGTGAAAGAATTATTACTTGTTTATGAGAAGTTATATGCTAAAATACTTGATGCTATGTTAATATGCATGATGCTCTCATGATCGTATTCTATTTTTATAGACACCTCTCTCTTTAATCATGTGGTCATTATTTTTGAGTTCGGCTTTTGCTTGAGGACAAGCGAGGTCTAAGCTTGGGGAAGTTGATACAGTCATTTTGCATCATGAATTACTATTGATATTTGTGTTGATCCTATCCATTATCCATTATTATCATACAATTCTTATGCCTATTATCTCTGAATATGCAAGGTACATCAAGCGAGAGGGAAATATCTGGAAACTGGAATTCTAGACCGGTAAACCGAGAAAATGCAAAAAGTCAACTTGCTTCAAATGACCTGAAGCTTTACGAAGATTTTTTCTGGAATATTTAAGAATTTCTGGGACAAAAATATACCGGAGAGGGGCCACCAGCTAGGCACAAGCCATCGGGGCGCCCCCCCAGCCGCGCCCTAATTGCTTGTGGGGCCCCAACTGGCCCTCTGGCGTACATATTCTCCTATATGGTGTGTTTTACCCTAGAAAAAAATCATAAGTTATCTTTCGGGGAAGTGCCGCTGTCTCGAGGCGGAAACCTGAGAGAGGCCCTTTTGTTCTCCGTTAGAGAGATTCTGACAGGGGAATTCCCCTCCGGGATGGGGAAATCGAAGCCATCATCATCACCAACGCTTCCTTCTTCGTGGGAGAACCAATCTTCATCAACATCTTCACCAGCACCATCTCATCTCCAAACCTAGTTCATCACGTGTATCCAATCTTTGTCTCAAAACCTTAGTTTGGTACTTGTGGGATGCTAGTAGTGTTGATTACATATTTTAGTTAATGCTTGTTGGATTACTTGGTGGAAGATATTATGTTCAGATCCTTAATCATTATTATTACACCTCTGGATAAACATGTTGATGATGTGTGACTAGTAACTATTGTTCCGGGGGACATGGGATAATTCTTGTTATAAGTAATCATGCAAAGTTGGTATTCGTTCGATATTTTGATGATACGGATGTTGTTACTTCTCTTAGTGGTGGCATGTGAACGTCGACTACATGACACTTCACCATGTTAGGGCTTAAGGAAGTCATTGTGGAGTAACAAATAGATGATGGGTTGCGAGAGTGACACAAGCTTAAACCTCAGTTTATGCGTTGCTTCATAAGGGGTTGATTTGGATCCACATGTTTCATGCTATGGTTAGATTATTCTTAATTATTCTTTCGTAGTTGCGGATGCTTGCGAGAGGGGGTAATCATAGGCAGGTTGTTAGTTCAAGTAAGAACATCATCTTAGCACCGGTTCACCCACATATCACCGATGCGGTCCCTGGTGGCAATCATGGAGATCGACCGCCCGAGGGTAGTGCAGTGCGGAAGCGACGACGCCTAGGGTTTGGATTGAGGTTAGGCTCTGATACCATGTGAAAGAAATATAAAGGGCATTGTTACAATGTTTGTTGTATTGCTTGAGTCTTTGGGCATATATATAGAAGTACATGACTATCTTGGAATACAAGACAAGCTAGAACAAATCCTAATTTATCCTATCTTTCTTAATAATCACGATATTCGACAAACCCATTCATCGCCACACTCCCTCTCATCTCCTTAGGTCATCCCCAAGGCTGGTCCGTAAATATTCTCCCACATTCGTCTGCGGACATGGGGGGGGGGGGGGGCAGTCCGTAGATAGGGATGCGGGAGTACGCCATCCAACCATAGCCGCATACATCCGACCTTTTTTTCAAATCCGCACAATCAAACAGCCGCATGCAAAGGGTACATACATTAAAATAGATGCATGCATCACTAGTTAAAATATTACATTCCAACATTGTTCTCCCCTTTGCACGTCCAATGATGCTCAATCAAATATTCTTTTAGCTGCTAGTGAGTTGGTCGATGTCAAATTTGTTGATGCATTTAAATAAACTCTTCAAATGTGACTGGATTCTGTTCCGGAAGTTGGATAGGATCACCCGTGTTCTCAAATTCCAGATCTGCAATAGATCGTCACCCTCATCCTCAACGATCACGTTGTGCATGATCACACAACATGTCATCACCTCCCACAAGGTCTCCGGATCCCATTGTTTTGCAGGTCCACGAACAACTGTAAAACGTGCTTGTGGAACTCCAAATGCCCTTTTGACATCCTTACTAACTACTTCTTTTCTTAGGCAACGCGAGACTTCTTTGGCCTTCTGGGTTAGAGATGGTGCCGACAAAGGTGGCCCATGAATAGATACCATCAATCAGATAGTAACTCATGTTATACTCATGTCCGTTGACAATATATTGGCAAGGAGGAGCTTTTCCTTCAGTCAGCCTCAACATAATGCTCGTACATGTACTCCAAATCAAAATTCATTGCTAGAAAGAAGAAGGGACAACTGTTTTCAGCTTCGGCGATTTATCGAACATTTTTTGGGCATAGTGAGTATAAGAGTAGAGGATGGTACGTGTCTGGGCGGTTGGAGGACATGAGTTGAACGGAGATAGAGGGGAAGCGTTGAGGAGCCCTGCTGGAGCGTCGGAGGGCCACAGAGACGCGTAATTCCGGCAAGAGTGTGGCATGATGGAAGGGGTGGTGGAACGACGACGAACGTGAGAGAGAAAGAAGGAAGGAGAGAAAATGAGGACAATGGATTTGCGGGGTCCGAGAAGGGTTTTTGGTGGGCCAGTGGTGGTGGATAACAACGTTTCCTCACTCCTGCAAACCTTCCCACTTTTATCGTCAATTTACATGATAAATTACGTCTAGAATGTTCCGCAGACCAATATGGATTGTTTACATGGTTCGGGTAGCGTGTGGTCCAATGCGGGAGGTTTGCATGTAAGTATTTTTTAGGTGTGTCTAGGACACATCTAAATGTGACGTAGTTATATTGTACATCTAAATAACTAAATCAAGCATAAAAAAGAAAAAAAAAGGTAAAAAAAATACTCATACAAATCTTTATGTACTATCAATGATATAGGACTTAGACGTGCAATACTTATCTCACATCTAAATATCTTTTAGCAAAATCATTTTTTTCTTATGTTTAATTGAATCACTTAGATGGCGTCGTATCTAATGCATCCGGGGTGATTTGTGAATCCCTGTATCCGTTGACGCCAATTGCCATCCCACGACACGCGATCAAAATCTCACAGAAATTGCGAATACACGCCCGCACCAGCTCTTAGGTAAACCTGCTTATTTGCTAATAACCCCTCGGTGGAAACACCTCTCCTAATCGCCGCTCGTCTCCCTTCCAATCCCTAATTACGGCCGCAACATGCATCCCAACGAGAGGCACGATCGGGACATCATGCATCCAGGCGGACAATCACCACGACGGAATTCATCTGCCCTGACGATCTCCGCGATAGCCATGACGGGATGTATCTCTGGTTCTGAACGCCCCATCAGCTTGATGGAAAAATCTTTGTCCCATGGTACTCCACAATTGATCGCGGCGGCTCCTGCTGATGTCCAATATGCATCAGATCCATAGTTCAAGTACTGACCCCGAGTATGCCTCTGCATCTAGCCGGTTGGAGGCCCATCTCAATATCCCTGCTATGGCTGTAGAAACTGCTATGGCTGCAGAATACGAAACAAATTTCAGTACTGTGCATGGAGCTTTAGGTAACGATCCAGTTGTGTGTGACCCAGACTATTTGTGTGTGTTGTACATGCGTAGTACTTGTTATCTGGAGATTAACCATGTTGATGCATGTGCAGCTACAGATTTAGGCAAAAGCTTGGAAACTCAAGTGAAGGAGGGAGAATTTGCTACGGCAAAGAAGAAAGAAAGCATTCCTCTATTTGTGAGTTTAACAAATTTTTGTTTGCCATGTCCATGTTCAGTTCAGAAAGTTATGCATGACGATGATTATTGTCATTAATTATTTATTTTTTAGTGTCCCTCTTTTACATCGAGATGTGACGAAAAGTTGAAGCCTAAAGTAGGGATGTCATTTGAAAGCCTTGAGGCCGTGGAGGAGTTCTACAAGTCATATGCACATCATGTGGGTTTTGGAGTTCGTGTCAGACAACAAAAAAAGCTGGACAATAATGTGGTTCGGACAAAGCGTTTCATGTGCAGCAGGGAAGGATTTAGGTCTGAGAAGAACAAGCAAATTAAAAATCCAGCAAAGAAATTCCGTAAGAATACAACCACACGATGTGGTTGTGATGCACATATCTTTGTCAAGCTGTGTGGCGATAACACCTACAAGATACCCTCATGGGTTGAGCGGCACACTCATGGTCTTGTATCGCCTGATAAATGTATACGATTGACAGGGAAAAGGTATGAAAATGTATACAATCGATATTCTAATTAGACTTTAAATGACTGATGTCATTTCTTTTAATTGACAGGGAAAATGTGTATAATGAGCGTGGGAATTTACTAGAAGAGAAGACTCCTTGAATTCGGCTACGAGGAAGAAGATTGTGATTGTACGCAACAAGTTGGAGGATCTAATTCAAAAGGCGAAGCAATCAGATGAAGGCATGGACTTTTTAACATCAAGTGTAATGAATATTGAAGCGCCTCTAGACAAAATGGTTCCTACATTAGGTGTGAAGCACACTAGACAACAAGAGTACGAGGCTTTCATTGGTGGCGACATTCCTAATGAAATTGACATACACCCACCAACAGATGTTCGTACGGTGAGAAGATGCAAACGAATAAAGAGTGGAAAGGAGACAAATGAGGATGAACAAAAAAAGAAGAAGAAGGAATCCAAGGTAAAGGTCGCACGTATGTGCAAGACGTGCAAACAAATAGTATTTCATGATAGTCGCAATTGCCCTACCAAAAAAGTTCAAGGCGAAGGGACCGAGATTGTGCAACAGATGAAGGCAAATGGTGCTCTATGATGGTCCTAGTCTACTAGAGAACATGAATTTATATGAGTTATTAATCTTTATTCCTCCATGCACTGGATTATTGTAATTGATGGAATTATGTGTTTTGTCAAACTGTCTTCCTGAAGCATGCTCTGTTCTTTTATGCAAACAATCAGGAGGCCCAAGGGAAATAAATGCAGAAGAAACTTTCTCAGCCTGCGAGCGCTCATCCCTTTGTTCAGTTGTATAACAGTAAAACCATCTAGTTTATTGAGTCGGTAATTATTACCAGATGTATTTAGCAGCAGTATTACGTTTCAGGTGTGAAGGTTTAACAGTAGCATATAAATCAGGCAAGGAACAACTCAGTTGGCAAACCCACGTCAAACTCCACAATAGCATTCACAGTGGTTGGAAAGGTTGCAGCTTAAGCAACATCTTCTTGTTTGTGAATATGTAAATGACAAATAGGAATGATAAGCACCAAATTATACCATGCCCTCGTTCTGCTGTATTGTATCACATCACGTACATATCGCAGAACACCACAAATCATCAGGAACTGGGCAATAAGAAATCTGTTTATTTTTGAATTGTGCATTCACAAGAAGCTATACTCGCTCGTCTCTGAACTCAGAAGCTGTCCGCAGTGAATAAGCTGACAAACAACAATCTGCAAGTACTTGAAACATTAAACAGGAACAATAAAATTCAGAACGTGGTCCTGGTGCTATGCAACGGGCTATGTATGCTTCCTTCCCAAACGAGTTAGCAGGCAGACGTCGTCAGGTGGAGCAGCAAACGGCTGGATGCAACCTGTAGCAGACTCCGCGTGGAGGACCGCCCGGCAAGAAGGTGGGCGGGCACGGTGGTTCGCCAATTCGTGGTGGATCCAGCCGCCGAACGGATCACCAAGGGTGTTCAGCCATTTGAGGCGAACATGCGTGAAGGCAGGCCAACGAGGGCCATCGTCGTTGGGATCACCAGGCCATGGAGCTGTTTGAGGCGGACAAACGCGGAGGTCGGCCATGCGCGGCTGCCGACCAAGGACTCATGGCTCCGTCGTTCTTGCCGCCATGGAGGGATGGAGTGCCACTAGATTGGGAGGGAGACGAGCGGCGATTAGGAGAGGTTTCTTCTGCCGAGGGGTTAAGTGGCCCGCCTCGGTGTCCTGCTCCCCGACAGCGATGAAGGCGAGGAGCAGGATCATGGGGAAGACGATTACTGTCCGGAGCTCCGCTGCCACGATGGGGAGTACTACTATGACGGCGGGCAGGAGGGGAGCGAGGAGGATGCCGTGGCGTGGATCTGGAGCGCAGTATCTGCCTCCTCGAGAACGGACAAGATAGGGATGCAGGTTAATCGTCCCTGGAGGAAGAGGAAGGCTCCCCCCGTATGCAGATGAGGCATTAGAAAGTTTATGAAACAGAAGCATTGGTGGTTCGTTAAACTTTTAATATGGAGCATTTGTGCAGATTCGTTGATCTTGCAAGATCCAAATACAGAAAAACAATCTATCATATCTTGGATAGGTTTTTCCATACAAGTTTTATATGATTGTTGTTGAATGTTGCCACAGAATTTGTTTCTATTATTGCCCTGAGGCACGGAGATGAGTTCTGGTGCAAATTTGCTATCCGTTTACTTAAAATAGCTAGGGCTTCCATCGAACAGTATGTATGTGATGGATCTTTTCAACTTTGCTTACTATTCAATTAGGTTCAGATTTTGTGAGATAATCTCGTCCTAACATGTCTCCGATTTTGATTGTGTTTTTTCTTGTGGATTTCAGGAAAGGAGGGCAGCTTCCTGGAGGGCTAACAAGCAAGGTGATGCTATTTTTTATATTATCTGTAGTTTGTTTCAGAGAAGTCGCACTGATTTCTCTCGATATTTATCTATTTGCAGAGAAGTTAGTCAAAGGCAGGCTTCAGTTAAGACTGAGCTCGAACCGGTTGAACAATGCCAACATTGCGTAGTTGGATGTCATTTAGGGCTGTCTCAATTTCATATCGCCCGGAGTTCTCTGGTGTCTCCGAATATGTTGATGTCCCGAGGTAAAAAAAATACAACATTATACTTAGCATACTTAGAATGAGGTTAAATCATGCATGTGTTTAGAAACTAAGTTCAAAATAATGATTTGTTGTTAGTTTCTTTAATTTCTAAGTTGCGGGCTCTCTTTTGGGAATGGGGAAATATTTGGTTGTGCTTGATTTGTCTTTTTACGCCTTTGGTCATGATAGTAATATATATTTTGTCGCAATTCATGGACATTCAACTATGATATCAAATAATTCTTCTCTTATTGGTTAACGCATTTGCTAAATTGTGATTTTGACTCATGTTACCCGTAGCAATGCAAACAATTGTAGTGGGTCGACAGCTGAGCAGTTGGTAAGAGGGTGGAGATATAACAACACAAACTAGGATGGCACAACTGTAAAAAATTTGAATATAAACAAAACTAAAAAAGAGAAAGCAAAAAATAAAAAAAAATGATAAAAAACGAAAGTACCCATGTTATCTGTAGGAATGCATGGGTATTGTCCTAGTGATTGTAGTGGGTCGGTAGCTGATCAGTTGGTGGGACAACAAAGGGATGGAGATATAACAATATAAAATATAATGACACAATTGTGAAAGGGAGAAGTGTAGAAGAAATTAAAAAATAGAAAAGCGAAAAAGGCAAAAAATAAAGAAAAAAGTGAGCGGTTAAGGCCTATGGTCCGTCTGCGGGCTTGGCCTACCCATTTCTTAGGCACTTCAGGCAGGACCACGTTTGGTCTCGCAATAGGCGACGGTAGTCACACCCCTAAGTCAGGGATTACCCAGTAACTCGTGTTGGCCGACCACTTTCGTATTGTACGCAACTACGCAAGGCCTAATATTCTGTAAAACTTCTTATCCTTATCCACGCCAATCGGTCTCTCCCGTGGGGCTTGTTCCATTTAGTGATTAGTCCCACATCGTGTGGCTGCGCAAAATGGGGTCGGACACTTTGCTATTTAATAAGGTGTGGTGCCATGCGTATAAGGCATCCAAATCCAACGCAGGCTACCCTTCCGGTAAAACCGAAAACCGAATCGAAAAAGGAAATATAAAAACACCAGATATACTAACCAAAGTTTGGTTTATACCAAATGCCCAGGCTGATTCGCGGGAGGTGCCAACAAGAGCGTGCGGGACCGTCGAGTTGGAGCCACGACGGAGGACAAAGGAGATCGACTGCCCAAGCATTGCGGCTCACGCGTGACCCCTGGTAAGCCCCAAGACCCGCCCCTTGCTTTTTCTTATGTGTTTAATGTTGGATGGCGGGGAGGGTTCCGGTACGACTCAAGTGGCAGGGTGGCTAGAGAATTCATCGTCATGATAGAAGTACTGGATACTATGATAGATCTCACTATTGTTTCTAAGGTGTCACCTAGGTGACGCTTAGGCGTTAGGGCTCTCCCAGGTCACAAGGAGTCGGCCTTGCCTTAGACACATGCTTAAGGTGTCTGCCTTATGTCATAGGGCATCGTAGTCGTCCGCCTAGTCGCAAATCTGCCCGCCTTAGGAAAATTTGGATGACTCAGGCAGAGGCGTGCGCTTGAGGCGAGAAGCAAAGTCTTGGGAGGGAACAAAAGGGCGGTAACTAGAGAATCTCGTCCGCCACAGTTATCGGCAAGGGGAATTAGAGAGATTCAATCAGTTTCTCCCAGTTGGACCTTTGGTGGCGGCTGGAGCTGCAAATCCAATCCGCCCACCTCCTCTCCCACAGCTTCTCCCCTCCTCTCAGGCGGATCCCCCTCCTTTCCAGTAGATCCTACTCCCCTCCTCGCATGCAGCTTTTGCCCTCTTCTCTGGCTCCTCTCCAGGTGAACATTGGTTTTACCCCCCCCCCCTACCAAATTCTGTTTTGCTACTTAGAACCCTCTAAGGCGACGCTTGCCTTATGCCTTAAGGCTTAGGCGGTGAGGCACCCAACGACTTGCCTCGCCTTACCATCTTAAAAACATTGGATTTCACGCGTTACGACATGATCTTGTGCAAGGATATGGGGAAGACGAATCTTGCCTTCGATGATGTGATCTCGTGCGAGGAGGTGGATCTTCGATGCCATGATGTGATTTTTCCCCATTTTTTGTCAGTTATTTCCATTTTTTCTTAATCAATTTAGGAATAAAATCATATCCGGCTCGAAATATAGGAAATAAAACTAAGGATGCATCTACCAAGCGTTCCATGGCGCACACCCAGAAAAGGAAACTTGTCCCTCATACGGTCCCCACGAGATAAAAATGGAAATATGCTACAAACCACCCCACCTAGTCCTCCTACACATGTTGGCCCGCCTAGCTCCCTGCAGTAAATGTGTTTTTTTGCGCCTAGAATTTGTTACAATATATGTGGATTGTAATAGCCCTTTTCATCTGTTCGGACTTTTGGTTGTGTTCGCTAGTGCATGAAGCTTAACATGGTATCAGAGCTAAGGTCTTGAGTTCAAGTCCTGGCTTTCGTAATTTATTAAAAATTGCTGGTAGCCCCCCTTTGTGTCCACGTAGAGACCTCTTGAGTCATACGTGAATTCCGCACGTCATCGCTCTCTTCCGATTGCACGTGTTGACTTGTCTTTCCGTCACACGTGAGAGGGGGTGTTACAGTATATGTGGATTGCACTAGTCATTTCCATCCGTTTGGATTTTTTGGTGCGTTGGCTAGTGCATGAAGCTTAACATAATTCACATTTTCAAAATTTCAACAAGCGTTAACTTCCAAACCACGCATCGGAATTATGATCTGTCTTTGAAATCCTCTCCATGGGCTCTTTGAAACTAGGCCCCATTTCTATATGGTTCGACCAACATTTCTCCAAATCAATTTTGGTGTTACGGGTGCCAAATTTAATACTAAAGGATGCAACTTCTCAAAACCAACTTTGGTGTTGCGAGAGCCAACTTTGGTACTCAAGTTGTAACTTTAGTGCTACATGAACCGACTTCCTGTGAGGTTGCAATTTAGCAACCATAGTGACTAGCTTCATGTGATGTGAAACTCTGTATGCTGCCCGACAACTATCTAACAGTTGATGTGCAATTTCCCCCGTACTCGTGAATGTGTAGTTTTCGCTGCTCACACCTAGCCCAGACTACTCCTACTAGTGAGAAGTGTGACTTCGTCCATTGCCCCGACCAATTGTCTATCACTCAATGTGCAACTTTTCCCTCTAGCCGTAGATGCGCAGTTTTCACTTGGAACTCTACCTCAACTACCCTACCAGTGAGATGCCCAACTTGACATGTTGCCTCGACCAAATTCCTAGCATTTGAAGTGCTACTTCAACTACTACCCCGGTAGGGAAGGAGAAATGGGTGTTGATTTGAGACTCACTGCGAGAGTTGGGACATGGATACGATGTTGGATGGCCAGAAGAAGGAGCAAACCCAGGCGAGTAACATGTGCGCCTCCTTGTACTGGACGGGCAACTCGAGATGTCCCTGTCCAGCAGGTCCTCCTCGTCAAACCCTAGCTTCGTCAGCGTCAGTGGACCACAAGACCAGGCCGGTTGACCTGAGCACCAATCTCCCATGGGACGCCTATTCCCAAATCAGTCGGCATCATTGTCGCTGCCGTGATCACGATCGCCTTCTTCGCATCGGGACACCACCACCACCATGTAGACATTGGACATCATGGCCTTCAACCCGCGTCAGGATGCCGCTTTTCTCATGGATGGGTCACCGTGGTCGTGTCCTCCTCGTCAACACACCTGCATTGTACTCCATGCTAGCTGCACAACTACCATCGCTAGGGACGTGGAGAACGAGGATATGGTGGTGAAACCTAGTAGTGGTTACGCAATAGACGTCGGTTGCTGGCCATGGAAGCAAAGGAGGTGGAGAAGGGGATCAAGTTGATGAGATGCATAAAATAGGATTAAGAAATTAGGAAAAACTAAAGGCATGGTGGTCAATATTTTATTTGATGGATCAAAAAAGAAGTATTTTATCTATACGAACAACCACGACATATATGGTCGGGTGACTTGAATTGGGAGCTTATCCCTTGTAGCTACAATTTGAGTATAACATGCCTACTAACTCTTGTACTTGGCTCACATGATTTGTGTAGTTATTGTATTCCTTATAATTTATCCATTGGTGATCCTTTATCACAAAATCCTCCATGTATTCCCTGTAATTTATTCATGTGTGATCCTTCATCACAAAACCCCCCATGATCTGACCCACAGGGAGTTGGGGCCACGAAGGGCGCTACCAGAGCCCTTCCACGATCTTGCACTTATACTAGGGTGGTGTGCCTGAACACATTGCGATTTACTGATTGGAGGAGAGGACAACAAGACCGGGAGCTCAGTGCAGATAGTTGGTGAAACGGAGGGCTTTACCGGAGTCCTTCCATGAGCTCGTGCGCATAGTGGGGTAGTGTGCACGAGCGCTCTCTTCAACTACGCATGAGTTGTTGCAATGGCACCGGATCACTTATCAGGTAGTTCCAACACTCGTTGGCTCACGGATGCCCCTTGTTGGTTTATTTCTTGGTTGGCCTCTCATCAAACACAACCAAATATAAATGTTCTTAATCATGTGCATGTTTTTGGCTTTTGTCACCTTATTTACTTTTCGGTGTAGTAAACATCTATCTTGATTTTGGAATGTGTTACTGTTTCAACATCTTCAAATTTGGCCTTGTAGCAATGTAATTAGCCAATTGTTTTTTAATTAAATGCATGCCTAGTTTATCCGAATATGAAAATATTGATGTACTTCCTCCGTCACGGTTTAAAAGGCGTGCTTGGAAATTCTCTGGAACCTAGGTGGTTATTGATTGGTTGTGAAATGGACTGAAAAATAGCATTCACACAATGCATGCATATAGAAGTAGTACAACGGAGTACTAATTAGCTGTTAGGAGTAAATGCAATGCGTCTTAAACCTTGTCTATTATGGAAATGCACGTAAATTTAACCGTGCCTTGTAAACTGTGATGGAGGTAGTATCTAAAACTATGGAATATAAATGTATCTAAAACCATGGAATATAAATGAAATAATGGTTAGATTTATTCTGGTGTATCTAAAATTATGAAGTAGGAATATAATCAATTTTTCTTTTGTGAAAAGCAATTGAATTTGTTTTTTGAAATGCAATGGAAGAATAAAAATGCATGTGTATTGTATCTGAGTTATGACAAGGTAAAATGCATGTGTAATATAATTGATTTTCTTTATGAAATGCATGTGAAGTGCTTTTTTTTGGGGGGGGGGGGGGGATACAATTTCATTGCTTAAGTAGGAAAAGTACAATCATTTGCTAGAATAGCATCAATCTTAGGGGGGCAGCAGCCCAACCAGTAGGCTATGTATTGGACTGACCCACCAAGCGAGGCTGACCTCTTACCCCTTGTGGATTTATTTTCCAACGAGCCCCTGATAATAAAGATGGTCATGATCCCTACTACCGAGCACATCTTCCTGATGAACACGGATCTCACCGCCCTGGGAATTTACCACGTGCTTGCTGCACATGAACACGGGTCTCACTGCCCTGGGAATTTACCACATGCTTGCTGCACATGAACACGAATCTCACCGCCCTGGGAATTTACCACATGCTTGCTCTTCATGTTCCGCCATGGGTCCTCAAGGTAACGGACAAAATCCGTCATGGATTTTTATGGGCAAATTCGTACTGCACAAGGGAGGGAAATGTTTGGTCCCTTGGAAGAACTTGTGCACCCCTTTGCACCTTGGGGGGGGGGGGGGGGGGGTGGCTTCGGATGGCAAAAACCTTCGATCACATCCCCTGGTCTGTTGTCGACCTCTTTGTCTCAGATGAAGCCATGACCACCTTCAGGGCCTCGTCTTCTCTTGTTATGGATGGGGCCTATTCACTCTTTTGCACGACAACTGGATTGATGGTTCGAGCAGACCTATGCTGTGGTCGTTGTCCTCCCCCCCCCGCTCTTGCCTGCCACACGATAGGATGGCATGGCAAACGCCTCTTGGATAAGTGACCTCCATGGCTAACTCCTGTGGCGACGATGATACAATTCGTCCAACTACGGTTGAGGATCTCTGGTATGACCCATCTACCAGCCCGGAATTGTGGCCTTGGAAGTGTATGACTTCTGCTGAGCACTCCATTAAGCCTTCCTACATTGTGACTTTCGTTGGCCGCATTGAGTGTGAGTGTGTGACAGTGGTGAGCTCATCTGGAAGCCTGGGTCTCATACTCTCATATGAAGTTCATGTTCTTCGCGTGGCTGGCCCTTTGGGAACGGTGTTGGACTTCAGATCGCTTCGCAAGATGAATCCTCTCCCATGTCCCATCAGGCACTTTTCCCCATTTGCAGGTAATAAGATGAGACAATCGAGCACCTCCTCCTTTGTTGTGTCTCTGCGCGGGACGACACTCTCCAGTTGATTGACATTGCTCACCTCGCACCCACAACTGACGACTCAATCCTCGAGTGCTGGTCTTATTGCCAACCTGCCATTCCCCCAAAGCTGAATAAATGCATCAATCCGGTGATCCTTTGCCCCCTATGATGCATTTGTCTCGAGCACAACCGGTGAGTTTTCAAGAACTGTTCGTTGGGCCCTACGGTTGTGATAGAGAAGATCTCTGAACATTTTTGCGATTGGCGGAAGGTGGGTAACGGTAGTCTAAAGCAAGTAGTGCGGTTGCCCGCATAGATGGCCAGGCCTGAGCTGCCTCTTCCCCCACACCCCCCTGTACGGTGGCACAAACTTGTAACTGTCACTGCTTTCCTATCATAATATGTAGGCATGCAGATCTCCTGCGTGTTCTGCAAAAAAACAAATGATTTTTTAGAAGAAAAAAAATGATGGGCAGTTGGAACCAAGCCAAGGCTAGCAATAGGCCTTCATCAAATGTATCAAGTTCTGCGTCTAGCAGGGAGAAATAGTTGTAGAACCAGCAGCAAGCCGCCCTGCTCTCCTTCATGAAAGAACCATCTACGTCCAGCTGCACCCATCCTGCTTGCGAGCCACGCCACCTCGGCCTCTCAACATGAGTACAAGTAGGCTACCTAGCTATTTTAAGCTCACTGAGAGCATGGTTAATAGTATAGCCAACTGCTGGCTATAAGACATTTTATAGCCCATCTTATAGCTAGCTTGTACAATAGTTAGATATAAAAGAGTACTATTTTATCATATATGACCCATCTTTCATTCTCACAAAGCACCTAGGAGTACGTGCTAGAGCTAGCTCTTCACGAAGAGCCCGCTTCCCTTCTCTCTCCTCTTCTCTCTCATCCAACTCAGCAAAAATATAGTATTTTAATCCTTACAGTCTACTGACCGTACCTTATTATATTTGCTCTGACCCGCTTCCCTTTATTCAAGTCTGCATGTGGGTATTCACTAATAAGCATGATGGACTCCATGTCGCTACACAAAAAGTTGCAACCACATGCAAAGGCATTGGATTATTGTGTGTGATTTTCATTTCACACAAACCAACATTTCCACAAGAGCATGAGCAACATTAAGGCGTTGTTCAGTGCACAATGGCCGAGGAAGGTGCATAATCCATTCATCTACATTAACACACATCAGGTTGCTGGTAGGTCCCAGTACTAGCACATCATGTGCCAGAGTTCACACGCATGCCGACACCGGTTTAGGGCATGCAAGGCATCCTTTTCCTCCACAACACACACGGGGTAGGTGCCATGATTCTCCAGATGCAGCTGATACTTGCTCTGTTGGGTGGCAAGCGCCTCGGTCGCCAGCTTCCCAGGCGAAGAAGTGCACTTTCGGAGGAGCCAAACTGTGCCAACTCATAGCCCAGTCTTGTAGGTGGTTGTCAGGCCTAGAGCTCGACGCTCCTACCTGCTGCTCATCCAGATGTGCAACAAGTCCTAGCTGATAGGCGCTTCGTACAGAGAATGCACCGCATTTGTCAGTTTGCCAGACAATGAAATCCTGCTCAGTCCGCTGGAGGATCATATGTGTATCAGATGTGACAAAAATATTACTGGACAAAAATATGTGCATCAGAATAGACTAATAGGCGGGAAGTCTTTCATCATCTCTTCTTGGTTGATCTTCAGAATGAGACTATAGACATTATGTTAGCATTTGTAGGCATTATCCCAATGAGAAAAAATTCCTTAACCACTGCTACAAACTTGCTCCCCTTCAAAATATCCCAATTATGCTGATAAGACCGGGCCAGAAACCCCTTTGGATCCACCACTTTCGAGGGTGCAATTTGGAACAACGCATCAACGATCTCCTCGTTCAAGAATTTCGTGCATAGATCATCATTCATAGCCAAAATAAACTTTGGCTGGAGCACCTGTAAAACAGCTGCAGGATCGAGACAAGGGTCTTGGGTGAATATCTCCTTGAAGTACGACGTTTTTGTACACTCCATTTCAGAAGGAACCAACTTCCACACACCATCAACATCTCTAAGTTTCTTAATTTTATTTTTCCACGCCCTTCAAACAACTTCTTTTACGTGAAACCCTACAAACAGCTTTACGCTGGAAAATTTGGTGTTACGGCCCCCTCTTGGAGCCAACAGATCTGTGACCTTTGCATCCATGATGTTTCTTTCCAGTAGAGCGTCTCATCCATGATGTTTGTGAGACATCTTGCGAGGGTCGTAATTATGTTGATCTAGTAGTGCAAGCTCTTTCCGGAGTTTACCCAGCTTCCCGCGACACGTTTCAGAATTTTATCCAACTCCAGCCGTGAAGAACTCCCATGCACTCATAAATCTCACCAAGGTTGTGCTTAGGACTGGCATTGGCCCTCGCGGATGAAATATTTTCAGGGAGGTCGCCTCCCCGAGCTTCTGTCGTCGCTGGTTCCATTCTCCGTGACCAATTTTACTAGAGAGTGGCATGTGATCTGAACAGGGAGACACTAAATGTACCAGACACCTCTAGAAACAGGTCTCCAATTCACATCATCCACAGCACGATCTAGTCTTACTCGCTCATTTTGCTGTCAAATGCGCTTATGGGCATAAGTAAAAGGGGCGTCTAAGAAACCAAGATCTGTCAGTTTGCAGACATGCAACACGTCCATGAAAGCTACCATGTTCTAAGCTAGCGGTAGTGCCACAAAGTTTGTTAAAGTCGCCCACAAGCATCCAAGGCAGATCGGAAACCACTTTTAAGGATTGAACTTTTTTGTGAAATATAATTTAATTAGCAAATTCATCTGTAGTGCATTTTAAATTATGAACCTAGTCAAATGTGTATGTGGTGTAGTTGATTTATTTTGAATATATTGCATCTAAAATTATGAAAATAGGAAGAAAATAATGTTGAAATTCATGTGTAATGTGTCCAAAAAATAAAATGAAATCTAGTATAATACTACATTCGAATTCCATTTTTCTTATTGTAATTGCTTCTGTTTTGTGCAAAAGATGTGTTGCGGTTTTTGAAATCGTCGTGTATTAGAGTATTCTGATTTTTTTCCCAAGAAAACTCAAAAGTCTTGGATCTGGATGCAAACAAGAATTTGTACAGCCCCTAAGGAGGGCAGCATAATCGCTAGACATCGCTCCTGCCAGTAGCAACATCGCAAGATCCCTCGTCCACAGGGTAGTCACTGCTTGACTTCTGCCTTGATCGTGTCAAGGATGCGAGCCAAGATAATATTGTGATGCTTCCAAATGCACCTTGACACCATCAAGGTGGCAAAGTACGTGCACTTCCGAGTAGAATGGATGGACATGTTTGTTGCCTCCAGTCCATGAAATCGTCCCCTGCAATGGGGGTAAGGGGTGTAGGGTCGTCAGTTGGATCCAAGATAGCACCTCATCTAATGGACTCAAGGACATACAATTTACTAACTGGTTGACGTGGGAGTGAACGACAATTTACTAACTGGTTGACGTGGGAGTGAACGACAATTTACTAACTGGTTGACGTGGGAGTGAACGACATGGGTTAGCATTTAGCGGTCATTTGATTGTGCATCTTTTCTGAAATTGCATTCAAACATGTGCGTAGAATTTAGCTGAATTTGAAATGGTGTCCAGAACTCTGTGAAATGGGTATGCAGTATTTTGTGAAATTGCATGGTACAGATTGTGAAGTAATGTGTGAATCTTTTGTGGACTGCAGTGGCGAGGCGGGGTTCTTCTTTCCAGCCATCGTGGATGCAGAGCAATGGGAGAACGCCGCCACTGTTCTCCCCGGGGAGTGGCCCTGGGATGCCACCACTTGCTGTTTATTCCCGGAAACAGGGGGCTAGCACCGCTGGCGGGCCTGCAGCCGTACAGAGAGACGCCGGCGGCAACCAACTTCCCAGCGGCACTGACAGCGGCCACGGCAAGCCAGCGAGCGAGATGTTGCTTCAGATCGTTCCTGCTAACACCGGAGCTGGGACGGACGAGAACGTGCCACCGGCCAACAACGGCAGGGTGCTCCCTATGCCAATGACCAGAGTCGCCTTCAAAGTGAAGGCCGCCGCTCGATCACCGAACGGCCGCCCACGGAAGGCACGCGCTCCCAAGGGGAGCAGCACTCTAGCAGGATCCAGGGAGGCCACCGGCAAGAAATCCGACGCCGGCGAACCGGTGGGCATTCACCGTGGAGCCCAAGGCAACGACCAGCCCAAGACCGTCTCTGCTCCAAGCAACAGCAGGAAGAGGAAGAGCACGGCCTCTGCCTCGGCCCTGTCATCCAGCCGGAGGCCTCGCAGGACCCGATGCAGCCTCGTGGCCAGGCGGAATAACAGTAGCACTAGCACGTCTGGCACGGCGGCGGCCAGAGCAAAGAAGCACACCATCCTGACATGGCTGATCGACTCTGGTGTGCTCAAAGAGAACGAGAAAGTCTGGTACGTGCCGGGACCGGACAGCACCAGCGTCGCCGCGAGGGCCTCTGGCGCGGTGACCAGGGCCGGCATCCAGTGCAGCTGCTGCGACGCCGTGATGGCGCCCCCGGCCTTCTCCTCCCACGCCGGTTTTGAGGACTCAGCACCGTGGGAGAGGCTCCTGGTAGAGTCCGGCAAGTTGTTGCTACGGTGCGTGCGGGAGGCATGGGATCAGGAGCGCCTGAGGACCTTACGCGCCGAGGAGAAGGCACGGGCTGCGCTGGAGCAGGGCCGTGAGAGGAGTGCTCAGGCAAAGAAGCGCTCGCTGCTGCTCACCAGGCAGATCAGGAAGGCGCCAACCCTCGCCGTCGACGGGACCAACAATGGCGGGGACGACGATCGGAGCGACGACGTGTGCGGCGTGTGCGCAGACGGCGGGCAGCTGCTGTGCTGCGACAGCTGCCCGTCCACCTTCCACCCGGAGTGCCTCGCCGTGGAGGTCCCTGAGGACTCCTCCTGGGTCTGCCACTACTGCCGCTGCTTCCTGTGCGACGACGGCCATGGCAGCCTCTCCACCTGCCGTCAGTGCGCCCGCAACTGTAAGCAATTCTCTCTGAAGAATAAGATCTCTACTGATGAAAAGCACTTCACTGATGATGCCTCTGCATGCATGCAGATCACCACCACTGCCGTGCGTCCGTGTTGGACGGGCACGAGATCGCCCCCTACTGCAGCAAAGCCTGCAACAAGGTAAAAGCACCTGGTGAAACACACATTTTTTTGCTTTCAGGAACTTTATTTCGTAGAAGTTTTGTATAATCCGTTGTTTTACCATAACACGGCCACGGTAACATCTTTTATTCAGATAGCGGTTAATCTTTCAAACATGGTGGGAGGCATGATCAGCACTGGTGAGGACGGCTACTCATGGTCCCTGTTAAAGATCCAGAGGGACTCCGGGTCGTCAGACCCCGCAGCCCTGCTGAAGTGCAACGCGAAGCTGGCGGTGGCGTTGGGCGTGCTGGATGAGTGCTTTAATCCCGTGAAGGACCGACTGACCGGCATCGACATGCTTCACCAGGCCGTCTACAGCCTCGGGTGAGCCGGAGCTCTCTCAGTCAGTGTCAGGCAAACTATGGTTCTGAACAAGACTCGATTGACTGTGTTTTGGATGTTGTGGAGCAGGTCGGAGTTCAAGCGGCTGCGCTATGAAGGGTTTTACACCATGGTTCTGGAGAAGGACACGGAGATCATATCTGTAGCCTTGCTCAGGTATCTATCTATCTATCTATCTATGGGTCCATCCATCCCTTCGCCACATTTCTCTTTTTGTGGGGTAACAGAGAGGCCTTCCTCTCTGATTTCGTATAAAGAAACCATATGGTCTTGGTTTCATTTTTTATTTGAATTGTGTATATACAGATGAACAGGCATCTCATAAACATATGTGTCTTAATTTAATTTGCAGGTTACATGGAACCAAGTTGGCGGAGATGCCTTTCGCGGGCACACTGCCGCAGTACCATAGACAAGGGATGATGCGCCGTCTCGTCAATGCCATCGACAAGGTTGCCATAACACACACACACACAGAGATGCACGAAACACTACATGTGTTCCTCTATCTATTTTCGCCACATATCATTTGTAAGTTTTGCACTGATGCATGTGCGGCTCTTGTGTCGTCAGGTGCTAGAATCGGTGCAGGTGGAGAATTTGGTGATCTCGGCGGTGGACGAGGCGGTGGACACATGGAAGAAGTTTGGCTTCGTGCCCGTGGACCCACAGCTGAGAGATGAGGCCAAGAGGCTCAGCATGGTCACCATTGCCGGCACCATCCTACTCCAGAAGCCCATCGTCCAGCAGCAGGTGTTGCCGATAACCGAGGACGAGCTGGCGTTCATGGAGATGAGATGGCCGCTCTGCAGCTTCGTCGACCTCTTGACCGGGATTGCATCCCCGCAGCCGCCATATGCTGACCCCATTGCTGCTGCCGTGAGGGGGGCGGGCGGCGGTAGTGGCGAGGCATAGGTACGCCACGGCCCCATGCATCAACTTGCCGTGAACAAATGATCATGACTGGCATTTTTCTGAAGAATTTGTTGTGTTTTTGTATTTGACTGTTGAAGTTTATACTTCATAGTTTACATACCGTTTGTTTTAGAAAGTCAGAAGAATGGACCGGTCACTCCGAAATTTTGACATTTGGAATTTACTTACATATCTTAGACATGGTTCGGGAATTTCGGTGTATGCTTATGTGTTATCGTGGAATCTATAGGTTTGTGATGACAAGGAATCGTATTCTTCTGCTGTTGATGATTCTTCGTATGGTAGGTACCTTGCATGTTCTCCCTCTGAAACATCTTATATTTATTTACATAGGGAGTACTTTTTAAACAGGATGGGCTCCTGGAAAATGAACGACATGACTTCTTTCCCGGCCCGTCGCAATCTGTTGACATAGAGCATGCCTTCTGGGCATGATTCTTGTACTTCTGTTCGGCTTGATGTGTGATTTTCTGTTTTGGATCTAGTTCATCAAGAAAGAAATGGTCGTGTTCCTTGTTCTATTGCAAGCCCAAGATAAAAAATCATGGTACATGCTCACCCGATCGCCACCACGCTCCACATCCGTCAACAAATGTTATTAGAGGGTCACGGACTGGTTGAACAGAAGAATGATGCACGTTCTTAATGGCAAACTTCTACTGTACTAGTGAGGTCATTAGAATCTTGTTTTTGGTGAATGGAGAATTTCATTGATCAAGTAGGTTCAGTTTGGTTTTCCACGCGTCAATTTCATTTTCCAATTCCCCTGAGCGCTAATAATGCACCTGGGAAGGATCTGAAGATGGCGTTCACAAGTCCGGCCTTACTCTGGACTGTTGTTGCTCTCCATCACGTGAGGCGACATTGTTGAGGAAATCTAGAAGGTCTTGCTCCCATGTCTTTGGGTATGATAAGGTCAAATGATCATTCCTTACGCATAAAGGGGTTCAATGAATCCTGAACGGATCAGGTGGATGCCTTCATTCAGAAAGGTAGTGTTAGAAACAAAGTTAATAATGATATAGGTTATTATTTTCAGACTCATAAGAGCTTCAGACAGGAAGACTCCATGTCTTCCGTGTTGTTGAACATAGTAGCAGATATATTGACAGTCCTTATTGGTCGCGCTAAAGAGAATGGCCAAGTAGGAGAACGTGTCCCTTGTAGATGGGGGAGTGTCTATACTACAATACGCAGACGACACAATCATCTTCATGGAACACGATATCGCAAAGGCTAGAAATATGAAGCTTGTACTCTGCCTATTTGAACAGTTGTCTGGACTAAAAATAAATTTTAATAAAAGTGAATTGTTCTGTTTGGAAAGAGCAAAAGAGGAACAAGATTGTTTAAGGAGAATGAGGGATTGGTGGAATAGTTGTTTATGACGGGTGTATTATTGAGCCTCATGGACGAGTATATATTGGGTATAAGACTTTGAGGGTAAGAAGCCTCTCCTAAAGATAAGCTAGGAGACGGATTACAAATCCTAGACTACCAAATATATCGCTAACATCCCCCCGCGGTCTTAGCGGTAGCGTTGCGAACAACAGGAGCGTCGCGGACGGTCAGGCTGGAGAGAATAACAGCCGACGGGCTGCCATCCCCCCCCCCCTCCCCCAGACAGGGAGGGAGTGTCGGGGACGATGTCGGATCGCGAACGGTGGACTGTAGAGGAAGCCAATGAGTTTCTCAAGCAAGGTGATATCCCTTTATATCGATGTCGAGGTAGCCGAGAGCGTAGGGTGGTGTAGAGCGTAGGGTGGTGTAGCCGTGGTCGAGGTAGCCGTGCGAAGAATGCCGTGGTCGATGTCGAGTCGGGGTAGCCGGTGTCGAGGAAGTCGTCGTGGAGCCGTGGGCGCAAGGAGGCGTCGAGTTAGTCATGGGCGCAGTGGTGTAGAAGTAGTGGTGCGACGGGAAGAAGACATAGTTTAGACGCGTCACGCCGAATTTGCCAAGCCCGGGGATACATCATGGATGAAGGCATGCATCGGTGTTGCCACCACCGCACATGCGTAGACGGACGAAGTCGATGTTGACGATGCGTCGCTCCAGGTTTGCCAGGCCTGGGAACACACCGGGGATGAAGGCACGCGTCGGTGTTGCCAGCACCGGGCATGCGTAGACGGGGACCTACACACAACTTGTACGCCATGTCGAGGAGGCTAGCAGAGAAGGACTCGACGACGGTTGCGGCGCAAATCGGCGGGGGCCGATGTAGCCCGCGGTGGTCGGAGTAGACGAAGTGGTCGGGGAAGACGACGGCGACGCTGGCGATGAACTGGTGTTGGACGAAGATGAAGGAGGTGGATGGGCGGTGCGGCTCGGGTGAGCAAGCTGCAGCAGCGCCAAAGGAGAGCGGTGGCGCCGGCTTGATGGCGGCGGTGGCGGCTGGTTAGGAGCGTGGCGACGATGCTCGAACTAGGCGAGGAAGAGCCCGACAACATGACGAAGACCGACACGGACGATGGCGTTCCCACGCCGAAGGAGATGGCACGGCGCATACCACAAGAAGTCGACGCGCAGAGAGACGGAGTGGACCGCGCGCCGCGGCGCGAGCCGAAGGGGCGACGAAGCGGTAGCGCGCGGGGTGGGGCGACGGCGGGAAGACCTCGGGATTGTGGCGTAGACCGTGTGCCGCAACGCTAGAGCCCGAAGGGGCGACTCAGCGGCGGTGCGCGGGTCGGTGCAGCCACGGGGACAGCCTCGGGCGACGGCGAGGACCGCGTGCATGCACCCTACGGCCCGAAGGGGCGGTGTAGCAGCGGCTCATGGGTCGAGGCAACCATCGGGAGAACCACTGGGCGGCGGCGCTGCGGCCTGCCGGGGCAACGCAGCGGCAACATGTTGCCTGATCGGTGGAGGGGCGCGCTGTACTCGAGACAGCCTTCAGAGGACCTGCGGAGGCGCATGCAACCGACTGATCAGGTTAGTCGCACGGCGTAGATGACGCGGGGTCGCGCGCATGCGGGTGATCAATTCGGTCGCGCGCAAGGTCAGGGACGTCGCTCGGTGGAGGCAGGGTGACGGCGGCCGAGTAGCCGGCAGGGTGGCGGTGGCCGAGTAGCCGGCAGCCAGCGAGGCTGATGCGGCAGGAGCCGGTAGCCGGCCCGAAGCAGCCGATGCAGCCAGCCCGAGGGAGGCGGCGCGGCCGGACCGACGCAGCCGGCGAGGCCGATGCGACCGGAGCCGGGATCCAGCCCGACGCAGCCGGCCCAAGGCAGGCGGCGGTGGAGATCGACGGGCAGGCGGCGCGCGAACGGCGGCTATGATGGGCCGTCGCATGGCGCGAGGCCGTCGGGTCGGGACGATGCAGGAGTCCCGATCGGAGCAGGGCGATGACGACCGACGGAGATCGACGGGTGTGCCGACGCGCGAACATCGGCGTTGAGGGGCCATCGGGTTTGCGTGAGGCCGCCGGGTCGAAGGAGAAGCCGGGTCACGCCGATGTCGGAGTACAGGGGCGGTAGTTTCGATGGCGGCGGCGGGCGACGCAACCCGATCTTAGATCGGAAAACCAAAAAGGAAGAACGCCGATCAAGAGACCGGCAAAAGATAGAAACCCAGATCAAAAGATCAGAAAAAAACTCTCTAGGGCAGCCGGTCAACAAGACCGGCGGAACCCTAGGTACGGGCGGCGCGGCCCCCGACGGCGGTCATGGAGGTGACCTCCCCGGGGACGGCACGCGGCGCGGAAGCGGCGGCGGCGGCTTGGTCAAGTAACTTGCGGCAGATACCATGTTAAAAGGGGAATGAGGGATTGGTGGAATAGTTGTTTATGATGGATGTATTATTGAGCCTCATGGACGAGTATATATTGGGTACAAGACTTGGAGGGTAAGAAGTCTCTCCTAAAGATAAGGTATGAGACGGATTGCAAATCCTAGACTATCAAATACATGTACATCAAATATATCTCTAACAAAGATGCTTACATGCAACTATTCGGATGTGAAATGGGATCGTTACCGTTTAGCTACCTAGGCATTCCCATTTATTATAGACGATTGAGAAATAAGGGATGAAAATGTATTGAGGATAGATTCGAGAAAAGACTAAGTTGCTGGAAGGGCAAACTTATGTCTTATGGAGGTCGGCTTGTATTGATAAACTCGGTTTTGACAAGCCTGCCGATGTTCCTACCATCTTTTGTTGAAGTACCGATAGGTGTACGGAAAAGACTAGACTTTTACCGATCTCGTTTCTTCTGGCAATGTGATAAGGCTAAGAAGAAATACAGACTGGCAAGATGGGATATTATTTGCAGGCCCAAAGACCAAGGGGGTCTAGGCATTGAGAATTTAAAATTAAAGAATAGATGCCTGTTTAGTAAGTGGTTATAGAGGTTATCTACTCAGACCGAAGGGACGTGTGTACAAATCTTTAGGAATAAGTACTTACAGTCTAATACATTGGTCCAGGTTTCTGCTAGACCTAACGACTCACCTTTTTGGAAGGGATTAATGAAGATGAAGGTAACCCTCTTCCAGCGGATGAAGTTTGTAGTTGGCAATGGTACCATGACCAGGTTCTCGGAGGACACATGGCTTGGGGATACGTCTCTAGCTTTACAATATCCTATCCTATATAATATTATACAACGTAAGGAAGATTATGTTGCCACAATATTACATTCGGTGCCTCTTAACATTCAATTCAGGCGATCTTTATTGGGAGAACGCTGGAATTCCTGGTTGCACCTGGTTAGACGATTGATGGATGTTCAACTTTCTGATCAGTCAATTAATATTCACTCGAAATCAGCTGTGAATGATATTTTTTCAGTGAAGTCGATGTGCATTTATTTAATTAACTCTAGGCCTCTTTCGAGATCATTACATATTTGAAAGATTAAAGTGTCGTTTAAAATTAAAAATTTCATGTGGTTTGTACGCAAGAGAGTGGTACTAACCAAAGATAATTTAATAAAGCGAAGATGGGTAGGCAGCTCTGGATGTTGCTATTGTGATCAAAATGAAACAATAAGACACTTCTTTCTCGATTGTCCACTAGCAAAACTTTTATGACGCGCCGTTTATATAGCCTTCAACATTAATCTACCAACGAGCATTAGAGCATGTCTAGTAGAGCCCTTAAACCCTAAAAAATAGAAATAACCGTTTTTTTACGAATTGAACGAAAAAAACGCGTAGAATAGAACCCCTTAACGCTTAAACCCTCAAAAAATAAAATAAGGATCGGACCTGCAAACCCTCTCACAACGTACAACGTGTAGAAGTGAGGATTGGGGTCAAAACCTACCCCAACCCTCACTTCGATCCGGCCACGCGCGGGAGGGAAATTTCCCATCCCCAACCTCCTCCCGTGCCTCCTCCGAGCCGCCGCCGGCCGCATCACGGGCCGCCGCCGCCGTCCTGCCCCCGCGGCGACCCGAGCCGCCTGCGGCCGCATCTCGCGGCAGCGGCCAATACGGCGAGGCGTCGTCGACGCACAGGCAGCGCGAGGACCAGTGGCCGCAGCGGCCAACACGGTGAGGCGCCGTGCCCGCACAAGCACCGCGTGGCCAGCGGCCACTACGGCGAGGCGGTGGCGGTCCGGCGGCCGTAGCCCGTAGGGCTTCCGCCGCGCGCTCGACCTTGCTCATATTCATGCCCGGGCTCCCGACCCGCATCACCAAGCTTCGCAGCGGCATCCGCGTTTCAGCAAATGAATGCCCTTTTCTTTTGCAGCTCTGCTCTGATGAAGCATGGCTAGGTAGTTCCCTTCACGCACAGCTTTGCTCACATTCAGCATGACGAGGAAGATGATTTGATTATTTTTGAAAGGACTAAGGCCCTGTTTCTTTAAAAAGTCCTATGACTTTTTTTTAGTCTCAACTAAAAAGTCTCTAGTCCTTATCCGTTTTTTTTCAAAGACTAAACATGGACTAGAGGTTATTAAATGACAAGCTAAAAGTAGGGACACTGTTGAAAAAAGTGCCAAAAAAGTCCCAAAAAGTCCCTATCATATGGACTTCTTCCTTTAGTCCCAAATATCCTAGTTTAGTCCCTAAAAGTCCCTTTTGTTTCTTTCTCATGGGACTAAAAGGGACTTCTTTTAGTCCGTACGCCAAAAAGTCCCTGGAAAGAAACACCCCCTAATACAGTGAGGATGCTTGACTAGAAAATGGAATGAATGTGGATCTGAAAAGTGAAAAAAAGAAGACCATCTTGGTGTCTCTGTGCTCAGATTTAATCTCTGAACCAATAGATGAACTGCATCTTGGTAATTCAGAGCAGCAAAAAATTCAGAGGAGCAACACTCTGCTCTGAATGGATATCAGGAGAAAATCGCACCTGCAAGCCACCAATTCTGCAGATCATAACAGGAGCAGCAACAGGACAATCCATTTTGCAAACCTGAATTGACAATTCTGTTCCTGCAGAATAAAGATCAGGAGCAAATCAGCTCCTTTAGAGAGAAAAACAAAAAAGCAACAATAATTTGCATGTTCTGGCATTAATCCCACCAAGAAAAAGAAAGACGGAGCTAGATGTAGCACTGGCAAAATTCAGAGTTGTTTCAGTGAATAGACATAAATGACTAGCAATTCATTTTGTACAGGGAATCTCTGAACCAATGGCATTGTTGGGTTGGGGCAAAGACTAGAACCCTCAAACCCAACCCTTATAACGGAATATTCTGTTATAAGGGTTCGGTTTGAGGGTTCTAGTCTTTACCCCTGTTTTTCAACCCTTAAAAGTGTCAAAAATGACCAATTCTCAATCCTTAAAACTGGTTTTAGATTTAAGGGTTTGAGGGCTCTACTAGACATGCTCTTAATACGCTATGTGGGACGTGGCTCAATGGAGTAGACGTAACTATAGCGAATCATATACGGATTGAAATAAGTGCATTATTTTGGGCAATATGGAACACTAAAAATGATATGACTTTTAATGGGAAGAACTTCAACATTTTTTGCAGGTTATTCACAAAGCCATAACATGGATCTGTACGTGGTCGTTACTCACTCATGTGGACTTCAGGGAGCTTATGGCTATTGGGTTGCAACCGGTGGAAGACGGTCGTAAGGGCTATCTTCAGCCGATTTGGATGACGAGCTAATAATATGCTAGGTGTATACGCATCATAGCCTAGTTTTGGTTTCGCTGGATGTGGTAGTTTTATTTACTTTCATACTCGTTTTTATGCTTAGATCGTAAGCACGTTGTCGATCTAAGACTTTGTTTTTGATATTTTTAATAATATGGTTGTATGCATCGATTGATGTAGAGGTCGAGGTTTTGTTTCTCCTTTTCCAAAAAAAATATTTGGGTAGGAACTGTTGCTCTGTTAATCCTTTTGCATGCCTGCGTGCAGCATTACCTGTGATGTTTGGTGGAAAATTGTCTGGTTGAGCACCACTATGTAGATCCTAGCTTTTACTTTCTTTGTCTTTTAAGAGCAACTCCAGCCGTGTCCCCAGATGCCCCTCAAGACACTTATTTAGGTTCGGTATTAGGTTCGGGGGTGCTTTTTGGCTGAAAAATGGCCCAGCCACGCCCCTAGTGCCCCCAGGACGTCAAAATTGCGCCGGCATACCCAGACGAAACTCGGTGCACGGGGGGCTCTTTGGGACGCCGGCAGAAGTTTCGGCGATTCACGTCTTTTCACGTGACCTTTTTTTTGGCCCACTTCATCAGTTCTTTCACAAATTTTTGATTGAAATGGGGGGTATGGCTGGAAAGATGCATCCATATTATCGTCGGTTGAAGCATTTGGCTCCCCGAGACATCAATTTTTTTGGTTTGGTGGTGCTCTTTGTTGACGTATAAATGCATTGCCTAGTCTCTTCCATCAGATCGGTCTTTTGGTTGCATTGACAAGAGCATGCACTTCTACATGGTATCAGAGCCAAGAGGTCTTGAGTTCAAGACCTGGCTGACGCAATTAAATTGCAGCCCATTTTCGGTCCACGTTTAGGCCCGAGGAAGCCACATGTGAGGGGGAGTGTTGACGTATAAATGTATTGCCTAGTCTTTTCCATCAGATCGGTCTTTTGGTTGCATTGGCTAGAGCATGCACTTCTACACTCTTGGGGCTCCAGCGACTGGAGATGCTTTAAGTCTTGTAAAACTTGGCAGCCTTGGGCTGAGACCTTTGTATCGGGCTGGTTTTGTTTTTCTATCAAAAATAGACCGGGGAGGGGCCAGTATCTGGGCGAGACGAAGCGACACCACAGTATGAATTGGGTGGTGTGTAATTGTGCCAACTTATGGCTAACTCCATTTTGCTCCCGGCGAATAGCTTCAACGCAAGTCCTTCGGTCGCTCGGCCAGCCCTTCGTTTCAGTAATCAGTGCCATCAGTTGGGAATGATCCACCTCTGTGCTCCGGATAATGGCGGCCGCCTCCCCACTGTCTCAACAGTGACCGGCGTTGTTTTATACAGTATTAAGTATTTATTATTTACCAACAAAACTGGATGATGCCGCGGTTGCTGCGAAAATTTGTCACGTTCACAGATTTTCATGACAAATTTCGACAACTCAAAGAAGTTGCTGCGGAAATTTGTCGCGGCTTTTCTAAGTAACATCAACATCTCAAAGAAGAAAATAATTTGAATCAATAAAATGATAGATTTCATATATAGGCAATGGTTGAAATTTGTTGTTGGTATACTATACCATATGATAAGACGGCATCAGTTTGTAGAACCATATATTGCCTAGTCTTTTCCATCAGATCGGTCTTTTGGTTGCATTGGCTAGAGCATGCACTTCTAGACTCTTGGGGCTCCAACGACTGGAGATGCTTTAAGTCTTGTAAAACTTGGTAGCCTTGGGCTGAGACCTTTGTATCAAGCTGGTTTTGTTTTTCTATCAGAAATAGACCGGGGAGGGGCCAGTATCTGGGCCAGACGAAGCGACACCACAATACGAATTGGGTGGTGTGTAATTGTGCCAACTTATGGCTAACTCCATTTTGCTCCCGGCGAATAGCTTCAACGCAAGTCCTTCGGTCGCTCGGCCAGCCCTTCGTGTCAGTAATCAGTGTCACCAGTTGGGAATGATCCACCTCTGTGCTCCGGATCATGGCGGCCGCCTCCCCACTGTCTCAACAGTGACTGGCGTTGTTTTATGCAGTATTAAGTATTTATTATTTACCAACAAAACTGGATGATGCCGCGGTTGCTGCAAAAATTTGTCACGTTCATAGATTTTCATGACAAATTTCGACAACTCAAAGAAGTTGCTGCGGAAATTTGTCGCAGCTTTTCAAAGTAACATCAACATCTCAAAGAAGAAAATAATTTGAATCAATAAAATGATAGATTTCATATATAGGCAGTGGTTAAAATTTGCTGTTGGTATACTATACCATATGATAAGACGGCATCAGTTTGTAGAACCATATATTGTATGATAAAACTATAGCAGTATGTAACATGAACCATATACTTACATGATCTATTTGACGTTGTTTTCATAAGTGCCTTCTTCAGTTGGTACAACATGGATATACGGTATGCCATTCTTGTCATACTCAACAATGTATCCAGCAGATGAGAATAGATGGTCACCAGACACTGGGCTAGTGATTTGTTCAGGCTTGAACTCATGTTTGAAAGTTATGAATACTGGGTCTTGTATGCTCTTCATATTTGCAAATGCATCTGTGCATTTCTTTTGAGCTTCTCTTATTGAAGCTGCGGTAGAACATGGAAAATTATTGTTTGCAGAATTAGGTGGCATCCTGGATAAGATATGTATATATTGTTCATCAGGGTAAGAAATGAAATAAAAATATATAACAAACCAATTTCAGTAGAAGTATATTCTATTTGTACTGGTTGTCGACCTGTGGTTTGAAAGATAAGTGGCAACTAAAAATGCGACAACAAGATGTGATATTGATGTGTCTGTTGTAGTGGTAAGTTGTCTCGCTGCTTACCAAATGAGTCCAAATAAAATGCAGTGTTGTTGCTTACCGAACAAAAGAAAATAAAATGCACACGTAGCTGCTAGTACACATTAAATAAATGGTGTGCATCCATGATTTGCTAGTATATGATAGAGGGGAACATTAAATACATCCGCGAAACAAAAAATAGTGATAATGCCAGAATATTTTAAGAAACATATGTTCAAATTAATGGTAGTATTACCCGCAAAAAAAAAAGGTAGTACCGAAAATTCATAAGTTCCTTGCGTTGGTCCAAGTCTGTATTTCAGTGCACCAAACTACTGTCATAGTGAAAAGAAGGAGAAGTTTTATTACACCGAACGGTTCTTGATGAGAAACCAAATTAATATGATTTATTCTATTGAACAATTATTTTAATCCAGGACCCTGGTAGGCACATATTGACATCCCGAAGGTCAGGAATGCCTAAACCTTATGGTTCGTAAAATTTGTAGACGTCTTAGCTGATGAATATATGGTATTCCCTTTATTTTTCAGAATCATCATGATGCTAAGTTGCTAACGGTTATACCTCGGTATCAGCCCCTTGTGATCTGTTGCCATCACTGACAGGTTCTACCACGAGAGACTGGAACCAGAGTATGAGAGCAATACCAATCACGAGAAGCTTTATTCTAGTTCACGATCAGCGCTTATTGAAGCGATGCACGCGCGCACGACAGGAGCTGATAGCCGCCAAACACGCACGCCTGCATACGCTATACGACCGTGCGCAGCATCACACATGCTTACATGCATACACATCGTAGTATGCTGGGTACGTGTGACCAGCACAACGTACGCCTAGTCATCGGCCCTGATGACGAAGTTCTCCTTGCGCTCGTGGAACTCGCCGGTGCGGGTGTTGATGTCCTCCTCGAGCCTGCTCTCGCGCACCTCGAAGTGGCCGGAGCCGCGGCCGTGGTGGCCGTGGTGGCCGTGGTGGCGGCCGGCGGTGTCGAACTCCTGCACGAACGTCTCCTTGACGATGTGCTCCTGCACGCCGCCGCCGCGGCGGGCCGGGTTGCCCACCGCCCTCACCTCCTCCGAGCAGTAATCCACCTCCTGGAAGTGCGCCATGCCGATCGGTCGATGTTGTCTATCTATGTGCTTGGGTTTGTGTGTTGTAGGACCCGAGTTGTGCTGCGGAATGTTGTGGGATGAGGTGCGGTTTTATAGCGTGGTTCCGTGCATGAGTGGGGCAGGGAATTTCCTCGCGAAAGACGCATCTGCACACTGCTTTCTGCCTTCTTCCTCCACTTTCTAGCATCCGTGTAAGAATTTCTTGGCCGGGAGGATCGATGCCTTGGCGGCTTTGGTGCCTCTCTGATGTTACTTCTGATCGATCACTAATTTACTATACGCAGTGGCGAGCATCAGTCTATCATGATCAACTAAAAAATTCTTATCTCTTGGTTGATTTAGGGTTAGTTTCTCCAATGCGTAAGAGAATTTGTTACAAACATTAAGCGAGTGTTCGGAATCCCTCCGCTCTGCAACTCGGTTGCGAAGCGGAGCGACATGCAGTTGTATTTTGGTGAGCGGCTAAAACGACGCTCGGTTGCGAAGCGGAGCGACATGCAGTTGTATTTTGGTGAGCGGCTAAAACGACGCTCCACGCGCTCCGCTCCCCGTAGTGATGAAGTGGAGGATTGCTGAACACAACCTAAGTTTCTTCGAAGAGTTTCCAACAGGGCAACAGACGGGCCTCGATGCTCATGTCTTGTAGGTCACCTTCGAGAGTGATGGCCATTCATGTAAGAATAAACTTATCGCTTGCGAGTGAGAATATATACTTGCGTCTCCCCTCTGCACTACGTTAGGAAGGATAGGAAGATGCGCTCTGTCAAATGTAGGATCTGGTACAGAATAGACGCCAAGTTAACTGACATGCATGGTCATGCGAAAATGTTTCTCTCAATCATGGCTCAGCCCAACCTACGCTCGACACCATTGGTCTCTGGACACTGTTCATGAGGATATGTACATGGATGACGCGGATCCACATGTACAAACTGTTGGATGTTCGAAAGTTAAACAATGCACTGCACAAAGTGTTGGATGAAGTTGGCATGCATGACGCAGATCCACATGTACAAAGATGTTGAATCGTACGACGTGAAGTATAGGTTCGGATGAACCATGGTCCTGAATCACGCCTCTCATGGTCATGCATGATAAACCATGATAGCACTGTTGAATTGCTAAGGACATCTCCAACCGCGTCCCCAAATGGTATTGGCTATCCCATCTATGGACATGCCCCCCGGACACCGATACAGAAGCCAGCGCCCAAGCCTATCCATCAAATGGCTGCCCCTCTTTTCTCCTTTATAAAGTTAGTGGCACTCAAAATAACTATAGGTGAGGATAATTATTATTTTTCAAGTTTAGGACGGCAGTTTGACCCACAATGTTGTATGCATTGAGTGTTGGTCAAATAAAAGGCGACATGTGCAACAGTTAGGTGTGGCAAAGATGCATGTGTTAAGATGAATATGTGACCACACAAGGAAGGACCGAGTCCGAAATGATGATGTACGAGATATAGTTGGGATAGTACTGGTTGAAGAGAAGCTTGTCCAACATCTCTGAGATGGTTTTAGCAGGCCTCCAGAAGCCCAGTACATAACGAACAGCTAAGGCGTGTTGATAATGTCAAAAAAGGTCGGGATAGACCAAACTTGACATGGGAGGAGTCCACAAAGAGAGATCTGAATGACTGGAGTATCATCAAAGAACTAGCCATAAACAGGGGTGTGTGGAAGTCTGCTATCCATGTGCGAGAACCATGAGTTGGTCGCGAGATATGATGGGTTTCACCTCTAGCCTACACCAACTTGATTGGGACTAAAGGCTTTGTTGTTGTTGTTGTTGTTGTTGTTGTTGTTGTTGTTGTTGTTGTTGTTGTTGTTGACTGAGATGAGCACAATTCTTTGAGTGGTGAAAATATTCAAATGCAATACTAGTTTAAATTAAAAAATTACAATCCAAACATTAGGTGCTAAAATAAAATAGTCAAACTTGAATTCAATATGTTCTAGTTGTTCCCTTTATGCACATAAAGATGCTTAATCAGATCATTCTTAAATTGCTCATGAGTTCCTCGATGCCAAAAAAAATTATGCATTTGAACAAACTCCTCAAATGTGACTGGATTATAAGCTGAAAGTTGGATAGGATCATATGTTCTTAAATTCGAGACCTCCACCAGCTTCTTCACCCTCATCCTTCACAATCAATCATGTTGTGCATAATCACACAAGATGTCATCATCTTCCACAGCGTCTTTGGGTCTCATATTTTTAAGGTCCTCGAACAAGTGCAAAACAAGATTGGAGCACTCTAAATGCCCTCTTCACGTCTTTTCTAGATCCTTATTGCCTTTGGGTAAAGTGAGCTCTTTTCTGACCAATGGGCTCAAAGGTGTCTTGACGAAGGTCGTGCACGGAGGATAGGTACCGTCAACTAGATAGTAGCTCATGGTAATCATGGTCGTTGATGGTATAGTTGCATGGAGCTTGTCCTTCAGTCAACCTAGCAAACAATGGAGACCGTTGTAGCGATGTCACTGTGAGACCCGGGCATAGCCAAAAAAAAGCATGCCAACTTCAGAGGTGTTTAGAGCATATGAGCAGTTCTTCCATCTCCAATGCATGCAATCGAGGGATTCCAGCATACCTGGCAACCCTCTTGCATCATGGGTGTTATGAGCTTTCCTGTGTCTGCGAGAGTGGGTTCTCTCAAGTATTGCGGTCCAAACACCTTGACCACTGCAGTAGCGAACCTAACAATGGTAACTGCATATGCTTTGAGACATCTGGAGGTACTCGTCCCATGAGTCTGCGAGTGTGCTGTATGAGAGCATCCTCAATGCATTTGATGAACTAGTCATCATACGCACGTACAACATTGTAAAGGTGATCGAAAAACTTTTTTTGCATTCGAAAGTGTGTTTCCTCTTAACTAGGAAGGTGTTGGGACCCCAAGTGCAAGGGTTTGTAGCAAGCATTATTTTTTTCTCAAAGTGGATGATCCAACCAGCACGAGTTCACTAAGCAACCAATAATAAGTACATGCACACATAAATACAAAACGGTATTGGCACCCAACAAAACTAGCAAGATTGTCGATCTTGCTAGTTAATTAAAAGGATTAAATGGAAGTGTGTATGAAAGATTGATTGCAAAAAAAGTAAAAGTGAGAGTTGTAGAAGGGCTTTGATCAAGATTTGAAGAAATGGTAAGAAGAATGAATCGGGATCCATAGGTTCCCTAGTGGTTTCTCTCCAAATGGCGGTTGTCCATGAATTAAATTACAGTTTTATGACTATTGTTATATATAACTACCTAAGCATCACGTCCAAACATCTATAGAGCACTATCCAGCTACACATATAGTTAATATTCCACCTAAGACTGTTATTTATCATGCATCTTAAAGTACTCTCTCCGTCCCAAAATTATTGTCTTGGATTTGTTTAGATATGAATGTATCTAGTCACGCTTTAGTATCTACATGCATCCATGTCTAAAAAAATTAAGACAAGAATTTTGGGACAAAGGGAGTACTAAGTAATAAAGCAGAGTATTGCATTCGTATCATGACATGATATAGATAACATATGGTCTTCACCCCTCTATTCAGAAGACAACTATGCTATCATTTTATCCCTAGTAACAATAACAGGCCAAAGCTTTTTTTGATTTTCTATTAGTGTGGTAGATTACTTACAAGATTGTACACAATTATCATACACAACTCCCTTTTGGAGATCACTCGTCAAACTTGACCAAAAAAAGACAAATAGATCAGAGAGCATATATGAATAAGAATTATGCAGTAAAGAAACCAAACTGATCTAAAAAATCATGGATAAATCTGGTTATGAAGTGACAATTCATCACATCACAACAAACACACCAGCATATTACATCAAATGGATCACAATCATATAGGACAGCTCATGTGATCTTTGTATTGAGAAGTGAGGAAGAGAATACCATCAACCTACTGTTATGGATCCATAGTCCAAAGAAAACTACTCATGAGCGATCACGGTGACCTTCAAGCTAATGGAAATGGCCACCATGATGATTTTCTCCACCGACGGAGTACCAAAAAGGCCTCTAAATCATATCGCCATGGAATAGAGAGGTGAAGCGGTGGAAACAGAAAAACTTCTCAATGGTTGGGGTTACTGGAGAAAACAAAAAATATAGGTGTCCACAGACGGTGGAATGGAGTCCCGTGGGACCCACATGGGTCCACGAAACGGCCTCCTCCCTAGCCGCATGCTCTGGACACATGGGGTCCACATGGCTCCCATTCAGTGGGACCTAGGCCCCCTGGAAGCTTCATGACTCAAAACTTTTTTTGAACTTTTTCGTGATTTTTAGAGCTCCATAAAATTGATTTCCCTCTAAGTCCAAAATCAACGGCATTGCACACAGTTAATAGTTAGTCGAAAAAATAATAATAATTGAAGTCAAAACAATGCCAAAATGATATATATATATATATATATATATATATACATAGAATGAAACAATGAAAAAATACAGATGTATCAGTTCGTGAAATTGTCTCTCAATACGGCTTTGAGGGCAAAGTAGTCGTTCATGAACGTCAAATGACGCTCATGCCCTATTTTGATTCATGACATGCTCCTTTGCAAGGACCATTTACATCAAGATCATTTCATCCTCATATATGTCCTTCTTATATGATGAGAACGACGAACAGTTGTCGAGCATGGTGTCCACCATGGACCTAGGTGGCGGCCGAACAAGAAGTCCAACGGTGACATGATGAAGGTTCAACAAGAAAGACAGGCGGCCGGGTCGACAAAGTTGGCCAAAGAGCATCTCCACTCACCCCCCCCCCCCCAACAGCCCCCCCTAGGGCGCCTTTTTTAGCGCCGACGGTGAAAAATCGGCCCAGTCGTGCCCCCAACTCCTCGTTTAGCATCGGTTTGGGCCAAAATAACAGCCGACGAACCCGAGTCGAACCCAGCACCCCGGGGGCGCCTCGGAGCGCCGGTCGAAGCGAAAAGCCAAGTGGACCCGCTCTGTCGGCGGCAGTCGGGCCTATTCCCGCCGTTTTCTCCCCCCTTCCTCCTCCCTTTCCCTTCATTTCCCCGCCTCTCTCGCCATTCTTCTCCCTCTCTCGCCATCCAGCCAACATGCCACCGAAGAAGAAGTACACCTTCCCCAGCCCCGCCACCGCTGTCGATTCCAGCCAGCCGAAGCAGAGGAAGCCGATGGCTAGTTCGGCGGGCGTTTCGGGTGCCGAGTGGAGGGCTGATGACCCACAAGTATAGGGGATCTATCGTAGTCCTTTCGATAAGTAAGAGTGTCGAACCCAACGAGGATCAGAAGGATCTGACAAGTGGTTTTCAGCAAGGTAAAATCTGCAAGCACTGAAATTATCGGTAACAAGTAGTTGTGTGGTGAGATGATTCGTAGCAAGCAACAAGTAACAAAAGTAGCAACGGTGCAGCAAAGTGGCCCGATCCCTTTTGTAACAAGGGACCAGCCTGGACAAAGTCTTATAGGAGGAAAAACGCTCCCGAGGTCACACGGGAATTTCTGTCATGCTAGGTTTCATCATTTTCATATGATTCGCGTTTGTTACGTTGATAGTTTGATATGTGGGTGGACCGGCGCTTGGGTACTACCCTTAGTTGGACAAGCATCCCACTTATGATTAACCCCTCTCGCAAGCATCCGCAACTACGAAAGAAGAATTAAGACAAAGTCTAACCATAGCATTAAACTAGTGGATCCCAATCAGCCCCTTACGAAGCAACGCATAAACTAGGGTTTAAGCTTCTGTCACTCTAGCAACCCATCATCTACTTACTACTTCCCAATGCCTTCCTCTAGGCCCAAATAATGGTGAAGTGTTATGTAGTCGACGTTCACATAACACCACTAGAGGAAAAACAACATACAACACATCAAAATATTGAACGAATACCAAATTCACATGACTACTATTAGCATGACTTATCCCATGTCCTGAGGAACAAAAGTAACTACTCACAAAGCATAATCATATTCATGACCAGAGAGGTAATGAGTAGCATCAAGGATCTGAACATAAACTCTTCCACCAAATAATCCAACTAGCATCAACTACAAAGAGTAATTAACACTAGTAGCAACCTTACAAGTACCAATCGGAGTCGCGAGACGAAGATTGGTTACAAGTGATGAACTAGGGTTTGGAGATGAGATGGTGCTGATGAAGATGTTGATGGTGATGAGTCCCTCCGATGAGAGGAGTGTTGGTGATGACGATGGCGACGATTTCCCCCTCCGGGAGGGAAGTTTCCCCGGCAGGATCGTCCTGCGAGAGCTCTAGACTGGTTCTGCTCAAGTTCCACCTCGTGGCGGCGGCGAATCCTTGAAAAAGCCTCCTCCTGAATTTTTTCGGAACGAAACCCTTCATATAGCAGAAGAGGGGAGTCAGTGGGCCAGCAGGGAGCCCACAAGCCCCCTAGGCGCGGCCAGGGGGTGGTCGCGCCTACGAGGCTTGTGGACCCCTGGTTGCGCTCCTCTGGCACTTCTTTCGTCCAGTATTTTTTATATATTCCCAAAAAAATCCACGTTTATTTTCACGGCTTTTGGAGTTGCGCAGAATAGGCATCTCAAACTTGCTCCTTTTTCAGGCCAGAATTCCAGCTGCCGGCATTCTCCCTCTTCATGTAAACCTTGCAAAATAAGAGAGAAAAGGCATAAGTATTGTACCGTGAAGTGAAATAACAGCCCAAAAAGCAATAAATATCAACATGAAAGCATGATGCAAAATGGACGTATCAAGGGTGGATGTCCAGCACCGGGAGGCGGTCACAAGAGACCGGCACAAGAGGCTCAACGCAAAGAAGATCAGGGAGACAGTGGCGGCGGCGGTCGATCGGGAAGGGGCGTCCTGCATAGGGATAATGAATCCGCCCGGCCGCAACCCGCAGGCCGCATGGAGGGGCCGCCACGTCGTTGCGTCGCCAGCCAACCTCTCGCCGCCGATGCCGCACTCGGGGTACGGACCCTCGCCTGGCTACGCCGACGGTGACGCGCATGGCGGCTTCAATCCTAACACCACCTTCCCGCATGGCGCACTACAGCGTTCCTCCCCCCAGCGGCTTCATCCACGACCCGCATACTTGTTGGGGAACGTTGCATGGGAAACAAAAAATTTCCTACGCACACGAAGACCTATCATGGTGATGTCCATCTACGAGAGGAGATTTGGATCTACGTACCCTTGTAGATCGCACAGCAGGAAGCGTTAAGAAACGCGGTTGATGTAGTGGAACGTCTTCACGTCCCTCGATCAGCCTCACGAACCGTCCCATGAACCGTCCCGCGATCCGTCCCACGATTCATTCCGATCTAGTGCCGAACGGACGGCACCTCCGCTTTCAGCACACGTACAGCTCGACGGTGATCTCGGCCTTCTTGATCCAGCAAGCAAGACAGAGAAGTAGATGAGTTCTCCGGCAGCGTGACGGCGCTCCGGTGGTGGTGACGATCTACTCCTGCACGGCTCCACCCGAGCTCCGCAGAAATACAATCCAGAGGAAGAACTATGGTGTCTAGATCTGAGTTGCACGTGGCAAAAGTTGTCTCAAATCAGCCCTAAATCACCACTATATATAGGAGGGAGGGGGAGGAGGCTTGCCTTGAGGTCCAAGCCCTCAAGGGTGCGCCGGCTAGGAGGATAGTAGGAATCCTACTCCAATTAGGATTGGAAAGTGGAGTCCTTCTCTTCCTTCCCACCTCCCCTTTTTTTTTCTTTCTCTTTGGTTTTCTTCTCTTGGTGCCAAGGCCCTCTTGGGCTGTCCCGCCAGCTCACTAAGGGCTGGTCCACCACCCCTAAAGCCATTGGGCTTCCCCCTGGTGGGTTGCCCCCCTCCCGGTGAACTTCCAGAACCCATTCGTCACTCCCGGTACAATCCCGGTAATGCCCGAAAACCTTCCGGTAACCAAATGAAACCATCTTATATACCAATATTCGTTTCCGAACCATTCTGGAAACCCTCGTGATGTCTGTGATCTCATACGGGACTCTGAAAAACATTCGGTAACCACACATATAACTCAACTGTACTAAAACATCATCGAACCTTAAGTGTGCAGACCCTGCGGGTTCGAGAACTATGTAGACATGCCCCGAGTTACACCTCAGTCAATATCCAATAGCAGGACCTGGATGCCCATATTGGATCCTACATATTCTTTGAAGATCTTATCGGTTAAACCTCAGTGTCAAGGATTCATATAATCCCGTATGTCATACCCTTTGTCCTTTGGTATGTTACTTGCCCGAGATTTGATCGTCGGTATCCGCATACCTATTTCAATCTCGTTACCGGCAAGTCTCTTTACTTGTTTGGTAATACAAGATCCCGTGACTTACACTTAGTCACAATGCTTGCACGGCTTGTGTGTGATGTTGTATTACCGAGTGGGCCCCGAGATACCTCTTCGTCACACGGAGTGACAAATCCCAGTCTTGATCCATACTAACTCAACGGACACCTTCGGAGACACGTGTAGAGCACCTTTATAGTCACCCAGTTACGTTGCGACGTTTGATGCACACAAGGTATTCCTCCTGTGCCAGTGATTTATATGATCTCATGGTCATAGGAACAAATACTTGACACTCGGAAAACAATAGCAATAAAACGACACGATCAATATGCTACGTTCATAGTTTGGGTCTAGTCCATCACATGATTCTCCTAATGATGTGATCCAGTTATCAAGTGACAACACTTGCACATAGCCAGAAAACCTTGACTATCATTGATCAAGTGGCTAGCCAATTAGAGGCTTGCTAGGGACATTGTTTTTTCCATGTATCCACACATGTATCTATGTTTTCATTCAATACAATTATAGCATGGATAATAAACGATTATCACGAACAAAGAAATATAATAATAACTAATTTATTATTGCCTCTAGGGCATATTTCCAACAGTCTCCCACTTGCACTAGAGTCAATAATCTAGTTCACATCACCATGCGATTTTAACGAATCCAACACCCATATAGTTTTGGGGTCTGATCACGTCTTGCTCGTGAGAGAGGTTTTAGTCAATGGTTCTGAAACTTTCAGATCCATGTGTGCTTTACAAATCTTTATGTCATCTTATAGATGCTGCTACTACGTCCTATTCAGAAATACTCCAAGTATCTACTCTACTATATGAATCCGTTTTACTACTCATAGTTATTTGGATTAGTGTCAAAGCTTGCATCAACGTAACCCTTTATGATGAACTCTTTAAACACCTCTATAATCGAGAAAAATTCCTTAGTCCATTAGTTACTAAGGAGAACTTTGACCGTTGTTCATTGATTCAATCCTGGATCACTCTCTGTACCTCTTAACAGACTTGTGGCAAAGCACACATCAGGTGCAGTACACAACATGGCATACTGTAGAGTATACGGTTAAGGCATAGGGGACGAACTTCGTCCTTTCTCTTTCTTCTGTCGTGGTCGGGCTTTTGAGTCTTACTCAAAATTCACACCTTACAGCACAGCCAAAAACTCCTTCTTTGTCGATCTATTTCGAACTCCCTCAAAAACTTGTCAAGGCATGCATTTCATTTGGGAGTTCTATTAAGAGATTTGATCTATCTCTATAGATCTTGATGCTCAATGTTCAAATAGATCTATCCAGGTCTTCCTTTGAAAAACTCCTTTCAAACAACCTTTTATGCTTCACAGAAATTCTACATTACTTCCGATCAACAATATGTCAACCACATATACTTATCAGAAATTCTATAGTGCTCCCACTCACTTCTTCGGAAATACAAGTTTCTCACAAACCTTTACAAACACAAAAGCTTTGATCGTCTCATCAAAGTGTATATTCCAACTCTGAGATGCTTGCACCAGTCCATTGAAGGATCGATGGAGCTTGCATACTTGTTAGTATTCTTAGGATCGACAAAACCTTCTGGTTGTATCACATACAACCTTTCCTCAAGGAAATCGTCAAGGAAACAATGTTTTGACATCCTATTTGCAATATTTCATAAATAATGCAGCAACTACTAACATAATTCCAACAGACTTTTAGCATCGCTACGAGTGAGAAAGTCTCATCGTAGTCAACTTTTTGATTTTGTCGGAAACATCTTTGCGACAAGCCCAGCTTTTCTTAATGGTGACTTTTTACCATCATCGTTTGTCTTCCTTTCAAAAATCCATCTTTACGTAATAGTCTTACTACCATCAAGTAGTTCTTCCAAAGTCTACACTTTGTCTTCATACATGGATCCTCTCTCGCATTTCATGGCCTCCAGCCATTTGTCAGAATCCGGGCCCACCATCGCTTCTCCATAGCTCGTAGGTTCATTGTTGTTCAACAACATGACCTCCAAGACAGGGTTACTGTACCACTCTGTAGTGGTACGCGACCTTGTCGACCTACGAGATTTGTAGTAACTTGATCCGAAGCTCTAATGATCATCATCATCAGCTTCTACTTCAATTGGTGTAGGCGCCACACGAACATCTTCATGTGCCCTGCTACACACTGGTTGAAGTGACGGTTCACTAACCTCATCAAGTTCCCCCACCCTCCCACTCAATTCTTTCGAGAGAAACCTTTTCTCAAGAAAGGACCCTGTTTCTAGAAACAAACACTTTGCTTCCGGATCTGAGATAGGAGATGTATCCAACTATTTTGGATATCCTATGAAGATGCATTTATCCGCTTTGGGTTCGAGCTTATCAGACTGAAACTTTTTCGCATAAGCATCGCAGTCCCAAACTTTCAAGAAACGACAGCTTAGGTTTCTCCAAACCATAGTCTATATTGTGTCATCTCAACGGAAATATGCGGTGCCCTATTTAAAGTGAATGCGGTTGTCTCTAATGCATAACCCATAAACGATAGTAGTAATTCGATAAGAGACATCATAGTATGCATCATATCAAATAGGGCGTGGCTATGACGTTCGGACACACCATCACACTGTGGTGTTCCAGGTGGCATGAATTGCGAAACAATTTCCACATTGTCTCAACTGTGTACCAAAACTCATAACTCAGATATTCATCTCTATGATCATATCGTAGACAGTTTATCCTCTTGTCACGACGATCTTCACTTCTAAACAGCTTTGAACTTTTCAATATTTCAGACTTGTGATTCATCAAGTAAATACTCATGTATCCACTCAAATCGTGAGTGAAGTAAGAACATAACAATATCCATTGCGTGCCTCACCACTCATTGGACTTCACACATCAAAATGCATTGCTTCCAACAAGTCACTTTCTTGTTCCATGTGGTATGATTTTGCATGTTTCAAGTGATTCAAAATCAAGTGAATCCAAACAATCCATCCGCATGGAGTTTCTTCATGCGTTTATACCAACAGGTATGGTTTGCATGTCTCAAACGTTTCAAAAATGAGTGAGTACAAAGATCCATCGGCATGGAGCTTCTTCATGCATTTTACACCAACATGACTCAAGTGGCAGTGCCACAACTAAGTGGTACTATCATTATTACTTTGTATCTTTTGGCACAAATATTATGAACATGTGTAACACTACGATCGAGATTCAATAAACCATTGAGGGTTATTATTCAAGCAAAATAGAATAACTATTATTCTCTTTAAATGAATAATCGTATTGCAATAAACATGATCCAATCAAGTTCATGCTCAACGCAAACACCAAATAACAATTATTTAGATTTAACACCAATCCCGATGGTAGAGGGAGCGTGCGATGTTTGATCATATCAACCTTGGAAATACTTCCAACACGTATCGTCACCTCGCCTTTAGCTAGTCTCCGTTTATACCGTAGCTTTCATTTTGAGTTACTAATCACTTAGCAACCGAACCGGTATCCAATACCCTCGTGCTACTAGGAGTAACAGTAAAGTACACATCAATATCATGTATATCAAATATACTTCTGTCGACTTTGCCAGCCTTCTTATCTACCAAGTACCTAGGGTAGCTCCGCCTCAGTGACCGCTCCCCTCATAAGAGAAGCACTTAGTCTCGGGTTTGGGTTCAATCTTGGGTTTCTCCATTGGAGCAGCAACTGGTTTTCCGTTTCATGAAGTATCCCTTCTAGCCCTTGCCCTTCTTGAAACTAGTGGTTTTACTAACCATCAACAATTGATGCTCCTTCTTGATTTCTACTTTCGTAGTGTCAAACAGTGCGAATTGCTCAAGGATCATCATATCTATCCTTGATATGTTATAGTTCATCACGAAGATCTAACAGCTTCGTGGCAGTGACTTCGGAGAACCATCACTATCTCATCTCGAAGATCAACTCCCACTTGATTCAAGCGATTGTTGCACTGAGACAATCTGAGAACATGCTCAACGATTTGAGCTTTTCTCCTTTACTTTGTAGATAAAGAATCTTATCGGAGGTCTCATACCTCTCAACAAGGGCACGAGCATGAAATCTCAATTTCATCTCTTGGAACATCTCTTATATTCCGTGACGTTTCAAAACGTCTTCGGTGCCTTGCTTCTAAGCTATTAAGTATTGTGCACTAAACTATCACGTAGTTATCAAAAACGTGTATGTCAGATGTTCGCAACATCCACAGACGACGCTCGAGGCGTAGCACACCGAGTGGTGCATTAAGGACATAAGCCTTCTGCGCAGCAATGAGGACAATCCTCAGTTTTACGGAGTCAGACCGCAAAGTTGCTACTATCAACTTTCAACTAAATTTTCTCTAGGAACATATAAAAACAGTAGAGCTATAGCGCAAGCTACATCGTAATTTGCAAAGACCGTTAGACTATGTTCATGATAATTAGTTCAATTAATCATATTACTTAAGAACTCCCACTCAAAATGTACATCTCTCTAGTCATTTGAGTGGTACATGATCCAAATCCACTAACTCAAGTCTGATCATCACGTGAGTTGAGAATAGTTTCAGTGGTAAGCATCTATGTGCTAATCATATCAACTATACGATTCATGCTCGACCTTTCTGTCTCATGTGTTCCGAGGCCATGTATGCACATGCTAGGCTCGTCAAGCTTAACCCGAGTGTTCCGCGTGTGCAACTGTTTTGCACCCGTTGTATGTGAAGTTGAGTGTATCACACCCGATCATCACTTGGTGTCTCGAAACGACGAACTGCCGCAACGGTGCACGGTCGGGGAGAACACAATTTCGTCTTGAAATTTTAGTGAGAGGTCACCTCATAATGCTACCGTCGTTCTAAGCAAAATAAGGTGCATAAAAGGATTAACATCACAAGCAATTCATAAGTGACATGATATTGCCATCATCATGTGCTTCTTGATCTCCATCACCAAAGCACCGACACGATTCTCTTGTCACCGGCGCCATACCATGATCTCCATCATCATGATCTCCATCAACGTGTCGCCGTCGGGGTTTTCATGCTACTTATGCTATTACTACTAAAGCTACGTCCTAGCAATATAGTAAGCACATCTGCAAACACAAACATTAGTTTAAAGACAACCCTATGGCTCCTGTCGGTTGTTGTACCATCGACGTACAAGTCGATATTAACTATTACAACATGTTCATCTCATACATCCAATATATCACATCACGTCATTGGCCATATCATATCACAAGCATACCCTGCAAAAACAAGTTAGACGTCCTCTAATTTGTTGTTGCATGTTTTACGTGGCTGCTATGGGTATCAAGTATGATCGCATCTTACTTACACAAAAACCACAACGCAGATGTGCAAATTGCTATTTAACCTCTCGAAGGACCGCCTCGGTCAAAATCAGTTCAACTAAAGTTGAAGAAACCTACACCCGCCAGTCATCTTTATGCAACGAGGTTGCATGTCAATCGATGAAACCAGTCTTTCGTAAGCGTACGAATAATGTCGGTCCGGGCCGCTTCAATCCAACAATACCGCTCAATCGAGAAAAGACTAAGGAGGGCAGCAAATCGAACATTCCTTTGTGTTCTACTCGAGATAACATCTATGCATGAACCTAGCTCTGATACCACTGTTGGGGAACGTTGCATGGGAAACAAAAAATTTCCTACGCACAGAAGACCTATCATGATGATGTCCATCTACCAGAGAAGATTTGGATCTACGTACCCTTGTAGATCGCACAGCAGGAAGCGTTAAGAAACGCGGTTGATGTAGTGGAATGTATTCACGTCCCTCGACCAGCCTCACGAACCATCCCACGAACCGTCCCGCGATCCGTCCCATGATTCGTTCCCATCTAGTGCCGAACGGACGGCACCTCCGCGTTCAGCATACGTACATCTCGACGATGATCTCGGCCTTGTTGATCCAGCAACCAAGACGGAGAAGTACATGAGTTCTCCGGAAGCGTGACGGTGCTCCCGTGGTGGTGACGGTCTACTCCTGCAGGGCTCCGCCCGAACTCCGCAGAAACACGATCTAGAGGAAGAACTATGGTGTCTAGGTCTGAGTTGCACGTGGCAAAAGTTGTTTCAAATCATCCCTAAGTCACCACTATATATAGGAGGGAGGGGGAGGAGGCTTGCATTGAGGGCCAAGCCCTCAAGGGTGCGCCGGCTAGGAGGAGAGGAGGAATCCTACTCTAATTAGGATTGGAAAGTGGAGTCCTTCTCTTCCTCCCACCTCCCCTTTTTTTCTTTCTCTTTGGTTTTCTTCTCTTGACGCCAAGGCCCTCTTGGGCTGTCCCATCAGCCCACTAAGGGCTGGAGCGCCACCCCTAAGGCCATTAGGCTTCCCCCGGGTGGGTTGCCCCCCTCCCGGTGAACTTCCAGAACCCATTCGTCACTCCCGGTACAATTCCGGTAATGCTCGAAAACCTTCCGGTAACCAAATGAAACCATCCTATATATCAATCTTCGTTTCCGGACCATTCCGGAAACCCTCGTGACGTATGTGATCTCATCCGGGACTCCTAACAACATTCGGTAACCACACATATAACTCAACTACACTAAAACATCATCGAACCTTAAGTGTGCAGACCCTGCGGGTTCGAGAACTATGTAGACATGCCCCGAGGTACTCCTCGGTCAATATCCAATAGCAGGACATGGATGCCCATATTGGATCCTACATATTCTCCGAAGATCTTATCGGTTGAACCTAAGTGTCAAGGATTCATATAATCTCGTATGTCATTCCCTTTGTCCTTTGGTATGTTACTTGCCCGAGATTTGATCGTCGGTATCCGCATACCTATTTCAATCTCGTTACCGACAAGTATCTTTACTCGTTCTGTAATACGAGATCCCGTGACTTACGCTTAGTCACATTGCTTGCAAGGCTTGTGTGTGATGTTGTATTACCGAGTGGGCCCCGAGATACCTCTCCGTCACACGGAGTGACAAATCCCAGTCTTGATCCATACTAACTCAACGGACACCTTCGGAGATACCTGTAGAGCACCTTTATAGTCACCCAGTTATGTTGCGACGTTTGATGCACACAACGTATTCCTCCGGTGCCAGTGAGTTATATGATCTCATGGTCATAGGAACAAATACTTGACACGCAGAAAACAATAGCAATAAAACGACGCGATCAATATACTACGTTCATAGTTTGGGTCTAGTCCATCACATGATTCTCCTAATGATGTGATCCAGTTATCAAGTGACAACACTTGCACATAGCCAGAAAACCTTGACTATCATTGATCAACTGGCTAGCCAACTTGAGGCTTGCTAGGGACATTGTTTTGTCTATGTATCCACACAAGTATCTATGTTTTTATTCAATACAATTATAGCATGGATAATAAACGATTATCACGAACAAAGAAATATAATAATAACTAATTTATAATTGCCTCTAGGGCATATTTCCAACAATACTCCCTTACCCGCTTTCAACGTCGGCCTCAACGCCTAGTACAGCTACTCGTCGTCGGCGTACTCGTCAGCACACTCGGCCGCGCCGTCTCTGTGTTGTGGTGTCCTTCCATTCGTGTCCACTTCGTCGCTGCAGTTTAACTACGCTGACGCCGACATGGACGAGATCATCACGAGCGGCTCCGTCACCGACGCGTCACACCCGGAGTTCGGCGTGCAGGACAAAACAATGGACACCACCGACGACAATAACGACGAGCTCGACGACGCCGGGGAGGAGGAGGGAGAGGAAGAGTTGGTGGGGTGGAATCCGAACCAGTGCCAAAGAAGAAAGGAGGGAAGAGAAAGCTGGCAACAAATGCCAAGCGAGCCGAACCACGCGTCAAGTGGACGTCAAAGGAAGACGAGTGCCTTGCCAAAGTGTGGAAGACCGTCAGCATCGACCCGATCGCCGGCGCGAATCAGAACACCGACACGTACTGGGAGAGAATCAAAACAGCGTTCGACGAACGCAAGCTCGTCGACCCCGGCTTCGCTAACATTCACATGGACCGCGGCAAGAAGGCCATGTCGAACCAATGGTCGACGATCCAGACGGCGTGCAACAAGTGGCATGGGATCGTCGAGAAGGTCGCTGCTCGCACGAAAAGTGGCGCCAATGTCGAGGGTCAGGTGTGGACAAAGTTCGTCGGCCCTAGTTTGTCGTGTCGCCATGTACTTCAGCGACATGTTTTGTATGTTCGCCGTGTATCGCACCGACAACAAAGAGTTGAAGCTCCTTCACGTGTTCTTCACGAACGAGTCATGCGAGAAGTGAAGGAAAGTTCAACTCGCTCTCGACAAGGCCAAGGGGACCTACAACTCGGACGCGCCTGCCCCGCGTGCGGCAGAAGGGCGCCCAGATGGCACCAAAAGAGCCAGGGTGGCGAGAGACGGTGCGTCCGCTGCCGAACGGTGCAAGCTTCGATCGAGAAATGCATCGCCGACGCCAAGAGCAGCACTGCCAGGAGGGAGGAGAAATCCGACGCGCAGTGGTCGGCGTTGATGGGGAACCAGCACGTCGAGCTCGACTTTCTGAAGACCAACGTCGCCGCGAAGAACAGGAACACTGACCTGGCGTTCTTGATGGGGGCAGACACGTCGACGATGAACGAGCAGGTGAAGGTATGGTATTTCATGGAGCGCGGCCTGATCTTAAACCAGATGTCAGTGCCGACGGCGACTACAGCGGCAACCGCGACGACCTTGACAAAAACCACGCCGCCGACGAGCCCTGCAGCAGAGGAGCCGCACTGCGTCGAACCGACCCCGACAGAAACCACGCCGCCGACGAGCCCGACTATCATTTCTTTTTTTATCACCAAACTATTGAGTGTGTTGATCGCCGAATTATGACATGCTGGCAGGCCAAAACCTGGGTGCGCGGCTAAAACCTCGCTTGCCCTAAGGAGAAAAAAAAAAAGCACCAGCGCAACAGCAAAAAGGCTTTCGCCAGCCAAACGGGTAGAGATGCTCTAAGAGGGCGTACAAAGCAAAGAGCAAAGGGGGAGGGACAGGCCAAGAGTCCTAACATTGACGCATCCTTAATTCAGACGCATGGAACCTCGACTTCGGTTGGATATGGGAGAGCCCTTCAGATACAGAGAGATACAGAAGCAAACACAGGGACGACTAATGTAGAAGCAACACAAAGGGCATCTCCGACAATTAGACACAAAATACATGCTTAGTTCACTGTTTCGATTGGACTATCGTAATCTATAGTCGCTGATACATGAGTTCCTTTTCATATGAGCCCCAGTACAAAAATATTAAGAACTTTGTTTCGATCTTCTACCAGTTGCAGGATTTCAAAGAAATTCCCCCAAAAAATGTATTTAATTTAATGCCTAAATGTATGCAGATAAAACTTCATCTTTCTGTCTTCTCCAGCATGAGAATGGATCTTCTTTCTTAGTATCTTCTACGTACTGGAATGGAATTCGATCCAGAACGGTTACCACCATACCCACCACCACCAAACCCACCTCGGCCCCTTGACCGGAAATTACTTCCTGGATACAGAACAAGAACAAATTAGCAAAAGAGAATCAAACAAGGCAAATTACGCAACAATTTACTTGAGAACATTTGGGTTGGTACCTCCTCCCATGGAACCAGCTGACTTGGACATAGCTTCTAGCGCTGGATTCACAACCTGTCCAGCTTCACGCAAGATCTTAACGAGATTCCTTGAATATTTTGAATTGGAATGGGTGAAGAACGTGAAGGCCATTCCAGTAGCACCAGCACGGCCAGTTCGACCTATCCTGTGAATATAATCTTCGATAGTTGTCGGGAAATCAAAATTAATCACGCACTTAATATCCTTCACATCTGCAAAATCAACAAGACCATCATCAGTATAAAACAAGATAAAAGCGTCGCCCTGATTCCTGAATACCAGTGCGGACCACACTGGGCATCAACATTGTCGATCTCCACAGAAAGGTAGCACATGGCTTAGACAAGATCCAAAGAACACTGCACAAGGCTTCACTCTCAACATCTACAACTAACACAAGTCGAAGGGGCTGCAGAACTGAACTGGGTATCAATCACTGCTGGATGTGGAATTGATGGTGCTTAAACTCTCCGCCTTTTTTACAGAGCGTGACTTTTATACAATAATGTACCAACACCATATATCCGTGTGAACCAGAACAAATCTGTCACCCACAACAATCCAACACAGGCCGCAATGCTTAGGTGCTTCATCAGAGGTCAACTTGAGGATTTCAATGACAATACTACAAACCATCTTTAGACCAATTGGCAGTGATACCGACAGTCAAGGCACTTATAATAAGCAGACAATAAGTCTGAGGGGGAGGGGGGCAGGGAGATCCTTACAGTTCTATAAGAATGAACAAATTATCCTGATTACCTATGCAAGTCATACTGTGTGAGCACTTTTATTGCTTCACTCCAATAAGGGCAGTCACAGTGCTCCATGGTGTGTAGCCAAAAAACTGATTTGGCACTTTTCATGCGGAAAGAGAAATTTAACCTATCTTAATCTACATATAGCTCGTAGCACCGAAACTACACCAACTAACACTTTTCTCTAACAAAACATATTAAATGAGAGCACTTCTAGATACAACACTAAGATATAAGCCATTAGAGAAGTTGTATCTAAACACATAATTTAATGTACATGATTGAACTTAAGATATGATGCGTTGAGAGTGCCCTAATCATAATAACTTGGCATGTTGGTATATGCTCATTCTGAATTATTACCAACATTATATCAAGAGATCAATGAAATGAAAGTTGGAAGGCTATTAAGATGCAAAAAATAGACTACTACTAGTTAGCCAAGATGGTACAGTTTGTAAGATATGTAAAGGATGGCACTTACCGTAAAAGACAGCAAAAAATATTTATAGCAATGCTTACAGGAAGATGTCTTCCAGGAATAGTTAGAAACCGATTAAGATGCATATTAAATAATAGTAGATGCTGAAGTGAAGATGCTAAAAAAATCAACTAACAGAAGCAAAATACTCGAGACAGTAGGATATTGCCCTATTTAAAACTAAGTTAAGGATCTCCCTCAAATGCAAAGCCCACAGGTCTAACAGGTCTCTAAACCGTAGACAACTTGGTCACCATGATAGACGGAAACTGAAGTCCCTGGTAACACTGCCAATTGCTTACGCTCAAGTGAGGCAAACGGAGGGAAAAGATGATCTACCTCTGACTTGATAGCACCTCGCATACACCACCAACCCACAAGTTCAGTTCACTCAACCAAAAGCAGCTGAACAGCCCTCCGACTTATCATCCCTGAGCACTTGGAACTATAACATAATCCTAATATTCAAACAAGTCACCATACCAAGACCACGTGCCGCTACATCTGTGGCAGCCATTATAGGACTCTTCCCATTCTTAAACTCTGCCAGAACATAGTCCCTTTCAGACTGAGCTTTATCACCATGTATAGATAATGCTGGCCATCCGTCCATTCTAAGTTGCCGAGTGACCTTGTCACATTCCTTTTTTGTTTGAAAAAATATTAAGATTCGGCTCCCGTCCATCAAATCAGATAGAAGCTTACTTAGCCTGTGAGAAAAGAAGTGGAAACAAATACACATATTGTCATGTCAGTTCAGTAATTATTAGACTGAATTGCAGTTAGTGTACTATAGATAGGATGTGAGTAGTACAGACCTGGGATACTTTTCATGATCCGAGATAACTTCAACAATTTGTTGTATGGAATGGTTAGCTTTAAGTTCAGCTGTTCCTATCATTACCTGCATAGCATAGCATAGATTTAAATGCAAAATGTTAAACAGCAGGATAAACGAAATTGTCTAGCCAACGTTCCAAATTCACCCGTCAACGTAGCACTCCAGTACAAGGTTTGGCCTTATTGGCGCTTTTTGAATTATTAAAGATCACAGAAGGATTGTAAATAACAACAACAGCAGAAACCATGATCACCTTGTAAGGGTTCTGCAGAAATTGTCTAGCCAACGTTTCAACTTCTCTCGGCCATGTAGCGCTCCAGTACAAGGTTTGCCTGTCTGGACGGATCTATCAACAGCAAAAGCATGCAATACCATAAGCATAAATGGAAACAGGACTAAATCAAAAGATTTGGTAGTCAGTTCTGGTAGTACTTACTTGTGCTAATATTTTCCGAATCTGAGGTTCAAAACCCATATCAAGCATACGGTCTGCCTCATCCAGCACAAGGTATGTAACCCGACGTAGGTTTGTGTGACCAGCTTCCAGCATATCAATCAACCGACCTGGTGTTGCAATGACGATTTCAACTCCTAGCAATAGAGATCACAGACAACAGAGTTAGATTCGAAATCATTATATTCTCAAAATGAAGTATGTAGAGGTACTAAATACCTCTCCTGAGGTCACGTATTTGTGGTCCCTTAGGTGCTCCACCGTAGATACATGTGCTTCTAGTTCTCGAGTATGATCCAAACTTTGTAGCTTCTGCCTGTATTTGAACAGCCAGTTCTCTTGTTGGAGCAAGGATCAAGACAATTGGGCCATCACCTTGTTCTGCATCCATTGCAATCATTAATCAACAAGATGGATCACATCTATCAACAATTTAGCATACATAATGCAACAACAGGAACATACCGAGTCGAGGTTGTGCACCAACATGAACCAAACCAGGTAGAATGTAAGATAGTGTTTTCCCAGATCCAGTTTCTGCAATACCAATCACGTCCCTGCCCTTCAAAGCCATCGGCCAACCCTGAGCTTGGATAGGCGTTGGTTCCACAAATCCGGACTTGGCGATCGCTTGCATGCAGTAATCTGTTCAAACATAGTGAAAAGGGCACACAAGCATGTTCATCTCCATCCAAGGCATGCTGCAGCACTCCCAGCTTAAGCAGCAGGCAGCTAGAATAACACCATGCTTCGAATTAGTACTGCATACCTGGAAAGTTGGCTTCGTGAAAGAAGCGGATAGGCTTGGGCACCTCCCGGCCCTCCACGGTGATATCCCGGAGCTGACGGTACTGCGCCACCTCCGTCTCCGACATGGCCTGCACGGCGGGGCATTCCACGTAGAAGCTCTTCTCGAACGGTATAAGGCCCCGAAAGTCCGGCTTGGGCAGGGAGAGCGAGTCGAGCCCGTCCCTCCCGTTGCTGCCACCTCTCCCACCGCCGCCACGGAAGCCGCCTGGTCCACCGCCACCGCCGCCTCTGCCCCTACCGCCGTATCCCATGCCTCCACCATAGCCTCCGCCGCCCTGGCCGTAGCCACCGACGGGGGCGGCCATGGGCGTGTACGGGGCGGCATAGGGGTTCTGCGCGGCGACCACGGGGACCGGCGGGGCGAGTATGGGAGCCGCGGCCAGGTCGCTGCACGGGGAAATCAACCGCGTCAGATCAGATCCGCGAGCAACACGCGGGCTAGGGTTGGGTAAGGGGGGTCACGTACCTGCGCCTGTCGCGGTAGGAGGAGGGGTCGGCGTAGCGGTTGTCGGCGTAGGGATTCATGGCGGCCGCGCGGGGGATTGGGCTGGCCGGAGATCGACGCCGAGGACGAGCGCTCGCGGAGGGTGGATTTGGAGGAGTGGATCTGTCGGGCACGAGGCGGCGGGTGGAGGCGTGCGTTTGCGCTTGCGGGCGGTGGGTTTGCTTTTGATGGTGGGTGCGGCAACGTGTGGGGACGGGACGGGACGGGATGGGGGGCTTTTAGGTTTTCGTGGCCGACGTATCAGAAATCAGAATCGTCTGCCGACTGCGGGTCCCGGTCCGAGCACAACAAGTCCCTCACGCAACTCGCCGCGCGTGGACGGGCCGGGTGGTGCTATTGCGTTTTGACGTCGCGGGCTTGGGCAAACTCTCAGCCTGCCTCGACGGAAATATCTTGGGCTTTGCGTGGCATGGACCAGGTATGGTAGGCACACTCGCGCGCGGCTAAGCGTGACGTGAGCCTGAGCCATAACTATTTTTTCCCTTTCGTTAGGGTTTGTGGTTCTCTCGGGGGCGATTTGCCGCCGTTGAGTGGTTCTGGCTGTCCCTGCCGTCAACCTCTGCCCTGGTGATCTTCGTCGCTAGGGTTTTGGGGGTTCTTTTAGGTGGAAGAGGTGGAGGGTTTAGGGTTAAATCTTCAAGTCTCGATCAAATCTCATCGGGCAAGAAACGTAACATGGCTTTTGGCGGTGCTTCTGGCTCCAGGGAGGGCGACGAGATTGAGAAGATGATGCAAGAGCTTGGACTGAGGGAGGAGGATCTGGACGACGTCATCTTTGACGAGAAGGAAGCGTCAAAGGAGGCAGCTCGATGGGTGGTACTAGCCAGGGTTCACACTAAGAAGACTTACAGTCAAACTTGGTTTTACAAGAACATGAGATCGGCTTGGGACCTAACTCAAGAAGCGAAATTCAGACCGCTGGAAGACAATCTCTACACGATTCAATTCTCATGTCTTGGGCATTGGGAGAGAATTATAGAGGATGGTCCATGGCACTTTTGTGGTGATGCGGTGATTCTCAAACCGTATGATGGAGTGACAAAACCATTGATGATCAGACCTGACATGATCGATATCTGGATTCAAATACATGATGTGCCTGATCTTTTATGCCCATCTAGTCTCAGCTCTCACTTCCAAGGTAGGCGTGATAGTGTTTGTCAAGTCTCCTTCACAAGACTTCCCGGGCAACTTCTACTGTGTATGGGTTAGCATCAATGTCACGAAGCCGTTGAAGAATGCTATGTCAATGGTCTGTGATGGTAAGCGCCATATCTATAGAGTAAAGTATGAAAAATTACCATATTGGTGTGTTGTTTGTGGGATGCTAGGTCATCTCTTTAAAGAACACAACAGCGGAATTCACCCTCTGTCGGCACTGGTCTTCAATGACCCGAGGACTTCCTGATTCATGAGAATGGGTGTGGCCCTGGTTGAGGCCGAGGACGGCGTGGTGGACGCCAGGGAGGCCCGTGAGGTGGCCAGGGGTCGTACCCTGGTGGAAGGCGTGATCTGGATGTGGATGAAGACCCATCTCAGTGGGCAAGAGAAAGCATGGATATTGACCCGAAGGGGAAGCCAAATGATGCTCTAGACACAACTATGGTCGAAGCGGACATGAATAGGAAAAGAGGCGCTGGCCTTGCAAAAAATTAGGTTGTTGTTAACCATGGCTCTACAAGCGCATCAAAGACTGTCTTAGCTATCATGCCTTTGGAGGTCCCTCCAAGCCCGTCTTCAATCAAGGAACCCAAGAAGGCAAGAACAGCAGTCTGAGAAAGAAACAATGGAAGGAAGGGTCTGGCTCTTGATAAGAACAATGATGCGATATCGGCGACCTCCCGCGTGGAGGATCGCCAGACGCATTGAATATCCTATGTTGGAATTCTCGTGCTGCGGACAAAGCCGCGACAATTCGAGAGCTTCGCGATCTTGCGAAGCAATTTGCCCCGGTCGTGCTTTGTATTGTTGAAACGCAAATTTCAAAGGCGCGTGTCGAAAGTTTAGCTAGCACTCTTGGCTTTGATAATGCATATGCAATTAGTAGCTCCGGTCGAAGCGGCGGGCTAGGTATGTTTTGTAATAATGGTATAAATATTGCAGTTTTAGGCTACTCTGAGTACCATATAGATGCTACCGTGTCATCTCTGGATTATGCTGATTGGAGGCTTACATGTGTGTATGGTGAGGCCCAGGTTAGTGAGCGTTATAGAACATGGGATCTCCTCAAATCCCTAGCATCGGTAAGCCCGCTGCCATGGATGTGCATCAGAGACTTTAATGAGGTTCTGCATGCCCACAAACATGTGGGTTTGGGACAGAGACGGAGCTCTCAAATTGCAAGCTGCACAGAAGCTACGAACGTTTGTGAACTCACAGACATCGGCTACCAAGGACGATCATGGACCTTTGAAAAGAAAACAACAGGAGGGGTGTATTGTCATGTATGGCTGGACCAAGCTCTTGCAAACAATGACTCGAACGTGATGTTCCCGATGGCAAAACTTCATCATGAGACTAGTGCTTCCTCGGATCACTGCCCTATTCGGTTGCAGCTTACAGAACCACCGACAACCTCTTTCAAACAAAAATTGTTCCGATATGAAATGTATTGGGAGCAACATACCGATTTTAGAAGCAATCTCGAGCAAGAATGGAGAGGTGCCCAACAGGCATAGTGAAAGGACCGATATGGTTGACTAGAGGGGGGTGAATAGGCAACTACCAATTTTTAGCTTGTCTTAACAAATTAGCGTTGGCAACAAAAGTTTCTCTATGTGAAAAACTAGGTGAGCAGCCTATATGATGCTAACTGCAAGGATAACAAGTGCAAATAAAGAATACACCGCAACAATAACAAGAACAAAGTAAAGGTAAGAGATATCCGCAAGTGGAATCAGTGGAGACGAGGATGTGTTACCGAAGTTCCTTCCCTTTGACAGGAAGTACGTCTCCGTTGGAGCGGTGTGGAGGCACAATGCTCCCCAAGAAGCCACTAGGGCGACCGCATTCTCTTCACGCCGTGATTCCACTATTGGTTCCCTTGAAGGTGGCGACCGGACCTTTACAAATAAGGTTGGGGCTATCTCCACATAGAGCTTGGAGGCTCCCAACAAGACCACGAAGCTTCACCACAATGGGATATGTCTCCGAGGTGACCTCAACCGTCTAGGGTGCTCAAACACCCAAGAGTAACAAGATCAGCAAGGTATTAGTGGGGGAATCAAATATATCTTGGTGGAAGTGTAGATCAAGGCCCTCTTAAGCAATCCCTAGAAAATCAACAAGTTTGATTGGCTAGGGAGAGAGATCGGGGAAGAATAAGCTTATGGAGTAACAATGGAGCTTGGAGAGGTAAGAGGTGAGCTTTTAGAGGAAGAAGACACCTATATATAGTGGGGGGTAAAATCCAACTGTTACCCACCCACCACAGCAATAGCCAAGCGGTACTACCGCCCTACATTTCACCACCATGGTAGTAATAAAATACTACCGTGCCTACTACTGTGGGTGGAAAAGTATGTGAAAAAGTCTGTCGGAGCGGTAGTAACAAACTACTACCGTCCAGAGGGCGGTAGTACCGCTTCTGGAGCGGTAGTAAAAAATTACTACTGCTCTTAGAGCGGTACTACCGTTGTGTCACCGGTACTACCACTGGCCCTTTTGCATAAGCATCAAAGAAAGGAATGGAGCTCCATTGTAGCAAGGTAAAGGTGGTGCACTAACTGTCTACGTGATGATTCCACCCAACCTTTCCGACACGGACCCCCTCTTAATAGTACGACTTTCCTACGACTCAAGTGCACCAAAGAGAAACGTAGAAAGCAACCGTTGATAACCCACAAGTATAGGGGATCGCAACAGTTTTCGAGGGTAGAGTATTCAACCCAAATTTGTTGATTCGACACAAGGGGAAACCAAAGAATATTCTCGAGTATTAGCAGTTGAGTTGTCAATTCAACCACACCTGAAAGACTTAGTATCTGCAGCAAAGTATCAGTAGCAAAGTAGTGTGATAGCAATAGTAGCAATGGTAACAGTAGCAGAAGCGACAACAATAGCGACAGAGTAACAGTAGCAGCAGTGACAGCAGTAGCGACAGAGTAACAGTAGGAGTAGTGACAGCAGTAGTGATAAAGTAACGTAGCAAGGACAGTAGGAAAAACTCGTAGGCATTGGATCGGTGATGGATAATTATGCCGGATGATATTCATCATGCAACAATTATAACATGGGGAGATATGTAACTAGCTCCAGTTCGTTAATGTAATGTAGGCATGTATTCCGTATGTAGTCATACGTGCTTAGGGAAAAGAACTTGCATGACATCTAATGTCCATCCCTACCGTGGCAGCGGGGTCCTAATGGAAACCACGGGATATTAAGGTTCTCCTTTTAATAGAGAACCGGAACAAAGCATTAGCACTTAGTGAATACATGAACTCCTCATACTATGGTCATCTCCGAGAGTGGTTCCAGCTATTGTCACTCCGGGGTTGCCGGGTCATAACATATAGTAGATGACTACAACTTGCAAGATAGGATCAAGAACACACATATATTGGCGAGAACATAATAGGTTAAGATCTGAAATCATGGCACTCGGGCCCTAGTGACAAGCATTAAGCATGGCAAAGTAGTAGCAACATCAATCTCAGAACATAGTGGATACTAGGGATCAATCCCCATCAAATCTAACTCGATTACATGATAGATCTCATCCGATCCATCACCGTCCAGCAAGCCTACGATGAGATTACTCACGAACGGTGAAGAGCATCATGGAATTGACGATGAAGGAAGGTTGATGATGACGATGGCGACGATCTCCCCTCTCCGGAGCCCATAACGAACTCCAGATCAGCCCTCCAGAGGAAGAACACGTGGTGGCGGCGCCTCCGTATCGTAAAATGCGATGAACTCTTCTCCTTGATTTTTTTTCCGGACGAAAGGGACTAAATAGAGCTGGAGTTGGAGGCGGCGGAGCTCTAAGGGCCCCACAAGCCTGGTAGGCGCGGCCAGGGGGCCGCGCCTAGTGGGCTTGTGGGCTCCTCACTCCACCCCTCCGGTTGATTCTTGCGCCAGTTATTTTTATATATTCCAAAAAAAATCCTCGTAAATTTCCAGGTTATTCCGAGAACTTTTATTTCTGCACAAAAACAACACCATGGCAATTCTGCTGAAAACAGCATTAGTCTGGGTTAGTTCCATTCAAATCATGCAAATTAGAGTCCAAAACAAGGGCAAAAGAGTTTGGAAAAGTAGATACGACGGAGACGTATCAACTCCCCCAAGCTTAAAGCCTTGCTTGTCCTCAAGCAATTCAGTTGACAAACTGAAAGAGACAAAAGAAAAACTTTTACGAACTCTGTTTGATCTTGTTGTTGTAATTATGTCTAACTCATATTCAGATTTTCAGCAAGATCATAAGCTAACCACATAAGCAATGACATTTAGGTCTCATGGCAAACTCATATCAATGGCATAATCAACTAGCGAGCAATAATGATAAGTTTCAAATGTCAACACTTCAGTCAAAACAATCATGAAGCAATATGAACAGATGGTATCTCACTAGCTCTTTCTGAGACCGCAAAACATAAATGCAGAGCACCTTCAAAGACCAAGGGCTGACTGAACATTGTAATTCATGGCAAAGAAGATCCAGTCACAGTCATACTCAATCACAATTAAAAACAAATAATAAAAATGACAGAGGTGCTCTCTAATTGGTGCCTTTTGAAAGAAGAGGATGACTCAACAGAAACATAAATAGACAGGCCATTCACGGAGGGAAGCATTGATTTACGGAGGTGCCAGAGCTCAAGCTTTGAAGACAGAGATAAATAATTTTGGGTGACATGCTTTCATTGTCAATGCAATGACCAAGAGTTTTCACCATCTTCCATGCTACACATACTATAGGCGGTTCCCAAACAGAAAAGTAAAGTTTTGACTCCCCCACCACCGATCAATCACACTCCTCGACTAGCCGAATACTCGGGTGCCGTCCATACCAACAACAATCCAGGGGGAGTTTTGTTTGCAATTATCTTTTCATTTGAGCATGGAATTGGGCATTCCAATTACCGGCCCCTTCCTCGTGAGTGATAGTGAATAAACACGTATCGAGGATAACACGCCTAGCATGGAAGATATTGATCGCCCCTTGTCACCACATGAGTGGTTCGGGCATGCAAAACAAATTATTTCTTGAAGGTTTAGAGAGTGGCACATGCAAATTTACTTGGAACGGCAGGTAGATACCGCATATAGGTAGGTATGGTGGACTCATATGGAACAACTTTGAGTTTATGGAAGTGGATGCACAACCAGTATTCCCGCTTAGTACAAGTGAAGGCTAGCAAAAGACTGGGAAGCGACCAACTAGAGATCAACAACAGTCATCAGTATGCATTGAGATTAACCAACATTGAGTGCAAGCATGAGTAGGACATAAATCACCATGAACATGAATATCATAGAGGCTATGTTGATTTTGTTTCAACTACATGCGTAAACATGCGCCAAGTCAAGCCACTTGAATCATTCAAAGGAGGATACCATCCTATCATACTACATCATAATCATCTCAAAATTCATGTTGGCATCCAAGACAAACCATTATAAGCTCCTAGCTAATTAAGCATGGCATCAGAAACTATGATCTCTAAGTTGTCATTGCAAACATGTTTCTCTCACAACAAATCTGAATTAGGAACGATGAGCTAGTCATATTTACAAAAACAAAATAGATCGAGTTCGTACCAGCTTTTCCAGGCTCAGTCACTTCATCATATATCGTCATTATTGCCTTTCACTTGCACGACCGAATGATGTGAACAATAATAAGAGTGCCCGCGCATTGGACTAAGCTGGAATCTGCAAGCAAACACAAAGGAGAAGACAAAGTAATATGGCTCTTTGACAGATAAACAGATATGCATGCGAGAGCCACTAAACATTGTAACCATGGTCTTCTACCTTGACCCAAAGAAAAAAAACTATTTACAAGGGAAAGCTCCCAACAAGCAAAATAAGAACGAGAAACCTTTTTGGGTTTTCTCAAACTAGACAAACACACGAGAAGAAAACAAGAAAAAGAAATAAACTAGCATGGATGATACAGTGGCAAGGTGTGAACATCGACTATCAAAGTGAAAGCGTAAGCATGAATATAAAGTCGGTGAGAAACACGTAGTCCCCCAAGCTTAGGCTTTTGGCCTAAGTTGGTCTACTCCCAAGGAGGGAAATAACCGTCTCCGGGGTACTTCGGAGTGTATTGAGGGTGCCACTGCTATGTGAGCTCCTCTGGCTCCCACTGATAAACTGGCATCTGGTACTCGACTCGTAGCTCGGGCACGGGCGCCTGTGGTGGTGTTATGCCCTAATATGTGTAGATGTTAGAGGGCATAATAATGTACGTGCCTAGATGAAGATTGAACAAAGAAGGAGCAGGAAAAGTAATAGTCTCACGAGTACTCTGACTAAATACCAGGTTATAAATCATCCTCTTATTTATATCTTTATCAAGAAAGTCATGGCGAACCATGCTATCATAATCTAGATATCTCTCAGGAGGAAGAATCTCTTCTTCCTCGTGCAGTCTAATAGGTATCTCAAAATGTCTAGCAAGACGGGTGGCATAGATACCTCCATAAACAACGCCTTTAGAATGGTTCGTGTTCAACCGTTGATCCACTATAGCGCCCAAGCTATAAGTTTTATCATTATAAAGGGCTTCGCGCAAAACCGCAAGATCTGGGGAGCTAAGGGCTCCAGCTTTCCCACGGCCAATCAAACATTTTCCCACGAATAATGAGAAGTACCGAAGCACAGGAAAATGTATGCTAGCAGCTCTAGCGCAAGACACTCCTCTCTCCTCTCCTACAACAATAGTATAAATGAAAGCCTCCAAGTCCCGTGGACGAGGTTCATGAATATCCCCAACATAAGGTAATTTGCAAACATTGCAAAAATCCTGAAGTGACATGCGCTGGGGGATATCATATAATTTGAACTCAACCATAGGAGGACTCTTCCTTGGATATAAGTTAAAGCTTTGCACGAAAGTATTAGTGAGGAGGAGGTATTGTGGACACTTATCTTCAAAGAAGGCGGTAAGGCCTGCGTTCTCCACCAAGTAGTAAAAGTCCTCATGAAGTCTGGCGGCGCGTAAGAACACATCACTTGGCCACTCGCACGCTCGAACTTTTGCAACTCGGTGGACCGGAACTTGGGTCTCTTCTTCTCATTTTCATCATCCTTGGGGTCACGGCTTGAAGAGCCTCTTAGGAACCTTCTCATCCTTTCCTTTTTCTTTCTCTGAAAATTTCTGAATTTTTTAGTGACTCTAAGGAAAAGTGAACGAGGCCCAACGAAACTCGTAGCAACTACTCCTTCAAGTGCCTAGAGGCCACATCACGCATCAAAACTACTTGGGACCAGCTAAAATTAGCATGCAAAGCTCAAGAACAGGGTCACCAAGGCAGCAAAAATACGCGAGTATAAGGCACTAGAGCAAAAACTAATTGGACCAATGGAGGAGTCACATACCAAGGAGCAATTTCCCCAAAACAGTTTGGTGAATGGGGCTTTGCACAAGGAGATCGAAAATCGCAGCAAGAAGAGCAAGAACACGGGTTTGAGCTGTGAAACGATCTTTTCTGGAGGTAGGAGAAGGAGATGGGAGCTGGAATAAGTGGACGGGGGACACGTGGGCCCCACAAGCCTGGTAGGCGCGGCGAGGGGGTGCCCGCGCCTCCAGGGCTTGTGGCCCACTAGTGCATCCCCCTGACTAGCTCTCCGTCTCAGAATTTTTCAGAAATTCCAGAAAAAATCATACTTGATTTTCACGAAATTCGGAGAACTTTTATTTTTGGGACACTTTTCTACGGGACGCAAAAAGCAGAAAACAGGAAAAACTAAAGCTAAATCTACCATTTTTCTTCTAAGCAATCGAAGGTGAAAGCTTGGAACAGAGGGTTGTGACTCCTTGATTCATCCATCCCATGGTCATCGAAAGAAATCCGTCAATGAGGTTGATCAAGTCTCCTTGACAAACATTTTCGAATCGCATAAAAAAGAACGGAGAATTTTTGAATAGTCACTAGGTTACCTCAATGGGGATGTGCATATCCCCAACAAGCAAATCATACTTCATCTTGACAGTAGTTATAGGGCATTCAAAGCTCCCAATAAGAATCGATGAAGTTTTTTCAATAGCATTGATGCAATGTACTCGATATTGTTTCTTCGGAAGGTGCACAGTATGCTCATTACCGTTGACATGGAAAGTGTCATTGTCTTTGTTGCAATCAATAACAACCCGTGTAGTGTTTAGAAAGGGTCTTCCAAGGATGACCGCCATGGCATCGTCCTCGGGAATATCCAGAATAACAAAGTTTGTTAAGATAGTAACGTTCGCAACCACAACAGGTACATCCTCGCAAATGCCGATAGGGAAAGCAGTTGATTTGTCGGCCATTTGCACAGAGATTTCAGTGGGTGTCAACTTATCCAGTTCAAGTCTACGATAAAGAGAGAGAGGCATAACACTAATACCGGCTCCAAGGTCGCATAAAGCAGTTCTAACGTAGTTGCCCTTAATGGAGCAAGGTATAGTGGGCACTCCGGGATCACCTAGTTTCTTAGGAGTTCCACCCTTGAAGGTATAATTAGCGAGCATGGTGGAAATCTCAACCTCAGGTATCCTCCTCTTATTACTCACAATATCTTTCATGTACTTAGCATACAAAGACATTTTGAGCATATCTGTCAAACGCATTTGCAGAAAGACAGGTCTAATCATTTGAACAAATCGCTCAAAATCCTCATCATCCTTTTTCTTGGATGGTTTGGGGGGAAAGGGCATGGGTTTCTGAACCCATGGTTCCCTTTCTTTACCATGCTTCCTAGCAATGAAGTCATTCTTATTGTATCTCTCATTCCTAGGATGTGGGTTATTGATACGTCTTAAACGTATCTATAATTTTTGAGGGTTTCACGATGTTATCTTGTCAACTTTGGATGTTTTGTTTACCTTTTATGTCTTTTTTGGGACTAACTTATTAATTCCGTGCCAAGTGCCAGTTCCTGTTTTTTCTGTGTTTTTGACTCTTTCCAGATCTGATTTTGGAACGGAGTCCAAACGAAATAAAATTCCCGAAATAATTTTTCCAGAACGAAAGAAGATCGGGAGGCTTGATGGCCAAGGCAGGGGGCTCCTTGGGATCCCACAAGCCGTGTTGCCGTGGCCAGGGGGCCCGCGGCAACGAGGCTTGTGGCCTCCCGGGCGCTCCCCTACCCTAGCTCTTTGGCCTATAAATTCCCTAAAAATCTAGAAAAAAATCAGGGCATCCACGAAAACACTTTTTGCCGCCACAAGCTTCCGTTTCCGCGATATTTCATCTGGAGACCCTTCCCGGTGCCCTGCCGGAGGGGACTTTGGAGTTGGAGGGCTTCTACATCAACATCATCGCCTCTCCAATGACTCGTGAGTAGTCCACTTCAGACCTACGGGTCCGTAGTTAGTAGCTAGATGGCTTCTTCTCTCTCTTGGATCTTCAATACAAAGTTCTCCATGATCTTCATGGAGATCTATCCGATGTAATCCTCTTTGGCGGTGTGTTTGTCGAGATCCGATGAATTGTCGATTTGTGATCAGATTATCTATGATTTATATTTTAGTCTTTGCTGATTTCTTATATGCATGATTTGATATCCTTGTAAGTCTCTCCGAGTCTTGGGTTTTGTTTGGCCAACTAGATCTATGATTCTTGCAATGGGAGAAGTGCTTGGTTTTGGGTTCATACCGTGTGGTGACCTTTCCCAGTGACAGAAGGGGCAGCAAGGCACACATCATGTTGTTGCCATCAAGGGTAACAAGATGGGCTTTTATCGTAGATATGAGATTGTCCATCTACATCATGTCATCTTGCTTAAGGCGTTACTCTGTTCTTTTGGACTTAATACACTAGATGCATGCTGGATAGCGGTCGACGTGTGAAGTAATAGTAGTAGATGCAGAAAGTATCGGTCTACTTGTTTTGGACGTGATGCCTATAGATATAATCATTGCCTTAGATAACGTCACGACTTTGTGCAGTTCTATCAGTTGCTCGATAGTAATTCGTTCACCCACCATCTACTCGCTTTCATGAGAGAATCCACTAGTGAACACTACGGCCCCGGGTCTATTCACGAATATCGTTTCCACTTTCACTTTTACTTTGCTTTGTTTACTTTGTTGCTTTCAGATCTCACTTCGCAAACAATCTATAAGGGATTGACAACCCCTTCATAGCGTTGGGTGCAAGATTTTTGTGTTTGTGCAGGTACTTGTGACTTGACGCAATCCTTTCTCTGGTTCGATACCTTGGTTCTCAAAAACTGAAGGAAATAGTTGCCGCCGCTGTGCTACATCACCCTTTCCGCTTCGAGGGAACACCAACGCAAGGCTCCAAGGCCACAGGGGAATCCTTTGCATATTTGCCAAGGAAGTCCCTAAAGGCGTAGCCGTAGCAGAAGGATTCCTGGCGCCGTTGCTGAGGAGTATCAAGACAAGAATAGTCTCCCATCAACACGCTTGTTTCTGGCGCCGTTGGAAGATCTTTTGTTGCAGTAGCAGAAGTATTTCTGGCGCCGTTGCCGGGGAAGGAGAGATCAAGACCTATCCAAGTAGGTGTCACAAACTCATCTCTTGCATTTACCTTTTTTTGCCAGTTGCCTCTCGTTTTCCTCTCCCCCACTTCACATTTGCCGTTTTCATTTGCCTTTCTCCTTTGCTGTTTTCATTTGCCTTTATCCTTTGCCGTTTTCCTTTGCCGGTTTTCTTGCTTGCTTGTGTGCTTGTTTGTTTGTTGAAGTCATCTTGGCTGAAAACACCAAACTTTGCGACTTCTCGAGCACTAATAATAATGATTTTATTAGTACTCCGATTGCTCCCGCCACTAGTGCGGAATCGTATGAAATCAACGCAGCCTTGCTGAATCTTGTTATGAAAGAGCAATTCTCTCGCCTTCCTAGTGAAGATGCCGCATCCCATCTCAATACCTTCATTGAGCTTTGCGATATACAAAAGAAAAGAGATGTGGATAATGACGTGATTAAGTTGAAGCCTTTTCCTTTCTCGTTGCGAGATCGCGCAAAAACTTGGTTTTCTTATTTGCCTAAAAATAGTATCGATTCTTGGGATAAGTGCAAATATGCTTATATATCCAAGTATTTTCCACCGGCTAAGATTATATCTCTACGTAACGATATCATGAATTTCAAGCAACTTGATCATGAACACGTTGCACAATCTTGGGAGAGGATGAAGTTAATGATTAGAAATTGTCTCGCTCATGGCTTGAGTTTGTGGATGATTATACAAATCTTTTACGCTGGTTTGAATTTTGCTTCTCGTAATATCTTGGACTCCGCCTCAGGTGGAACGTTCATGGAAATCACGTTAGGATACGCTACAAAACTCCTAGACAATATCATGACCAACTACTCTCAGTGGCACACTGAAAGGTCACCTGCTAGCAAAAAGGTACACGCTATAGAAGAAATTAACTCGCTTAGTGCTAAGATGGACGAGTTGATGAATTTGGTTGCTAGTAGAAATGCTCCTTTAGATCCTAATGACATGCCACTATCTTCCTTGATTGAGAGTAGCAACGCTAGTTTAGACGTTAATTTTGTTGGTAGGAGCAATTTTGGCAACAACAATGCTTTTAGAGGAAACTATGTTCCTAGGCCTTTTCCTAGTAACTCCTCTAACAATTATGACAATTCCTACAACAACACTTATGGAAATCACAACAAATTACCCTCTGATTTAGAGAGTAATATCAAAGAGTTCATCAACTCTCAAAAGATTTTCAATGCGTCCATAGAGGAAAAACTACTCAAAATAGATGATTTGGCTAAGAGCGTTGATAGGATGTCTTGTGATATTGATGGTTTGAAATTTAGATGTGCTTATCTCAAGGTCAAATTGGATGAAACTTTAAAAGCTATGCGTGTCTCCATGAATGAGAGCAAAGAAAGAACCGTCCAAGTTCGCGCTAGGCATGAATGGTTTAAAAGGGTGCGTTCTAGTGATGCAAATCACGAAGATCTTAAAGTGCTTGGTGTGACTCCTCTTGAATCTTTGTTTTGTCGTGTCAAACCTATTGATGAAGGGGCTGGATATGAATCCACTTTGGTTGAAAAACGCCCCAATGATTCGGAGCCCACCTATCTTGATGATAAAGGTGTGGAGAGTGGAGTAGAAGAAATCAAAATTTTGGGTAGTAATGAAACTCCCACTTTGGATTTCAAGGAATACAATTATGATAGTTGCTCCTTGTTTGAATGCATTTCTTTGATGCAATCCATTGCAAACTCTTCACATGCTTATAGCCAAAGCAAAGCCTTTACTGCACATATCGTAGATGCTATGATGAAATCTCTTGAAGAGAAGCTCGAATTAGAAGTCTCTATATCTAGAAAACTTCATGATGAGTGGGAACCTACTATAAAAATCAAGATCAAAAACTATGAATGCAATGCTTTGTGTGATTTGGGTGCTAGTGTTTCCGCGATTCCAAAGTCTTTATGTGATATTCTTGGTTTTCATGAGATTTAAGAGTGTTCTCTTAATTTGCATCTTGCGGATTCTACTGTCAAGAAACCCATGGGAAGGATCGATGATGTTCTTATTGTTGCAAATAAGAACTATGTACCCATGGATTTCATTGTACATGACATAGATTGCAATCCTTCATGTCCCATTATTCTTGGTAGACCTTTCCTAAGGACTATTGGTGCTATCATTGATATGAAGGAAGGGAATATTAGATTTAAATTTCCCCTAAAGAAGGGCATGGAGCATTTTCCTAGAAATAAAATAAGATTGCCTTATGAATCTATGATGAGGGCTACTTATGGTTTGAGCACCAAAGATGACTATACGTGATTCCAACACCTTTTGCCTAGCTAAGGGTGTTAAACAATAGCGCTTGTTGGGAGGCAACCCAACGAATCTATCCTTTTTCTTTCTGTTTTGTGTTTTCCACACTTTCATAATTCTGTTATGATTGTGTTTTTTATGTTTCTTTTTGCGTTTGTGCCAAGTAAAACCGTTATGATTAGTCTTGGGGATGATCGTTTGGTCATGCTGGAAAAGACAGAAACTTTCTGCTCACGAAAAGAATTTTCATTTTTTTTCTGTAAGAGATTTTGAGTTGATTCTTTTGGTTGCTGATTGCTACAAAAATTCTTCAGACTGTCGTAATTTTTCAGAATGTTTGAAGTACCAGAAGTATACGAAGTATACAGATTGCTACAGACTGGTCTGGTGTTAACAGATTCTGTTTTTGTTGAGTTGGTTGCTTATTTTGATGAAACTATGGATAGTATTGGGTGGTATTAGCCATGGAAGATTGAAAATACAGTAACCCAACATCAACATAAGTAGAATTTAAGTTTTCTACAGTACCTAAGTAAGTGGTGGTTTGCTTTCTTATACTAATGTTATCACGAGTTTCTGTTTAAGTTTCGTGTTGTGAAGTTTTCAAGTTTTGGGTGAAGTTCTTATGGACAAAAGGATAAAGAGTGGAAAGAGCTCAAGCTTGGGGATGCCAAAGGCACCCCAAGTTGATTCAAGGATGTCGTAAAAGCCTAAGCTTGGGGATGCCCCGGGAAGGCATCCCCTCTTTCGTCTTCAATCCATCGGTAACGTTACTTGGGGCTATATTTTTATTCACCACATGTTATGTGTTTTGCTTGGAGCGTCTTGTATCGTAGGAGTCTTTTATTTTTGTTGTGTTACAATCATCCTTGCTGCACACCTAGAGAGAGAGACATGAACTCACCGTGATTTTGTCGAGCTTCACTTATATCCTTTGGTTAGACAATTCAGCTCACATGTGCTTCACTTATATCTTTTGAGCTAGTTGATTTTGCTCTATGTGCTTCACTTATATCTTTTAGAGCACAGTGGTGCGTGACTTGGTAGTTGATCTATGCTGTGATAGTAGTCTCAAAAAGGGTAGTTATCCAAAGGGATATGAAAACTTCCACCTTCACGTGCATTGAATAGTTAGAGAAGTTTGATTCATCTCAATTAGTTTTGAGTTGTGGTTATGGTAATATTGAAGTTATATTAGTGAGGTGTTGTGGATCTAGAAATACTTGTGTTGAAGTTAGCTTTTCCCGTAGCATGCACGTATGGTGAACCGCTATGTGATGAAGTCTGAGCATGATTAGTCTATTGATTGTCATCCTTTGTGTGGCGGTCGGGATCGCGCGATGGTTTATACCTACCAACCCTTCCCCTAGGAGTATGCGTTGAATGCTTTGTTTCGATTACTACTAAAACTTTTGCAACAAGTATATGAGTTCTTCATGACTAATGTTGAGTCCATGGGTTAGATGCACTTTCACCTTCCACCATCACTATCTTCTCTAGTACCGTGCAACTTTCGCCGGTGCACAAAACCCACCAATAGCCTCCCTCAAAACAGCCACCATACCTATCTACTATGGCTTTTTCAAAGCTATTCCGAGATATATTGCCATGCAGCTACCACCATGACATGTGCCACCACTTATTCATTGCCATTGCATGATCGTAAGATAGCTAGCATGATGTTTCCATTGATGTCTATGCCATGCTAGATCATTGTCACGGTACACTACCGAAGGCATACCATATAGAGTCATTATTGCTCTAAGTTTTGAGTTGTAAGTGTGATGATCATCATTGATGGAGCATTGTCCCATGTGAGGAAATAAAAGAGGCCAAAGATGCCCACCAAAATAAAAATAAATAAAAAAGGAGAGAGATGCCAAAGAGCCCACCAAAAAAATGAGAGAAAAAGAGAGAAGGGACAATGCTACTATCCTTCCACACTTGTGCATATTAAGCACCATGATCTTTGTGATTGAGAGTCTCTCGTTTTGTCACCACCATATAGCTAGTGGGAAATTTTCATTATATAACTTGGCTTGTATATTCCAATGATAGGCTTCCTCAAAATTGCCTTAGGTCTTCGTGAGCAAGCAAGTTGGATGCACACCCACTAGTTTTCTTTAAGAGCTTCCACATACTCTTAGCTCTAGTGCATCATTTGTATGGCCATCCCTACTCATTCACGTTGATATCTATTGATGAGCATCTCCATAGCTCATTGATATGCCTAGTCAATGTGACTATCTTCTCCTTGTTTGTCTTGCAACCTCCACCACACTTCACACCACTTATAGTGCTAAAACCATGGCTCACGCTTATGTATTGCGTGAGAGTTGAAAAAGTTTGAGAAAGTAAAGGTGTGAAAACAATTACTTGGCCAATACCGGGGTTGTGCATGATTTTAATTCGTTGTGCAAGGATGATAGAGAATAGCCAGACTATATGATTGTGTAGGGATAACTTTCCTTTGGCCTTGTTATTTCGAAAGTTCATGATTACCTTGCTAGTTCGCTTGAATTATTATTGTCTCCACATCAATAGCAAACTATTGTTTCGAATCTAATGGATCTGAACATTCACGTCACATAAGAGGAGTTACAAAGGACATCTATGTTAGGTAGCATGAAAGCATTAAAAAGTCATTCTTTATCACTTCCCTACTCGAGGACGAGCAGGAGCTAAGCTTGGGGGTGCTTGATACGTCTCAAACGTATCTATAATTTTTGATGGTTTCACGCTGTTATCTTGTCAACTTTGGATGTTTTGTTTACCTTTTATGTCTTTTTTGGTACTAACTTATTAATTCAGTGCCAAGTGCCAGTTCCTGTTTTTTCTGCGTTTTTGATTCTTTTCAGATCTGATTTTGGAACGGAGTCCAAACGGAATAAAATCCCCGAAATAAGTTTTCCAGAACGGAAGAAGACCGGGAGGCTTGAGGGCCAAGGCTGAGGGCTCCCTGGGAACCCACAAGCCCTGTTGCCCCGGCCAGGGGGGGCCCGTGGCAACGAGGCTTGTGGCCTCCCTGGCGCTCCCCTGCCCTAGCTCTTTGGCCTATAAATTCCCTAAAAATCCAGAAAAAATCAGGGCATCCACGAAAACACTTTTCCGCCGCCCAAGCTTCCGTTTCTGCGAGATCTCATCTGGGGACCCTTCTCGGTGCCCTGCCGGAGGGGACTTTGGAGTTGAAGGGCTTCTACATCAACATCATCGCCTCTCCAATGACTCGTGAGTAGTCCACTTCAGACCTACGGGTCCGTAGTTAGTAGCTAGATGGCTTCTTCTCTCTCTTGGATCTTCAATACAAAGTTCTCCATGATCTTCATGGAGATCTATCTGATGTAATCCTCTTTGGCGGTGTGTTTGTCGAGATCCGATGAATTGTGGATTTGTGATCAGATTATATATGATTTATATTTTAGTCTTTGCTGATTTCTTATATGCATGATTTGATATCCTTGTAAGTCTCTCCGAGTCTTGGGTTTTGTTTGGCCAACTAGATCTATGATTCTTGCAATGGGAGAAGTGCTTGGTTTTGGGTTCATACTGTGTGGTGACCTTTCCCAGTGACAGAAGGGGCAGGAAGGCACACATCATGTTGTTGCCATCAAGGGTAACAAGATGGGCTTTTATCGTAGATATGAGATTGTCCATCTACATCATGTCATCTTGCTTAAGTCGTTACTTTGTTCTTTTGGACTTAATACACTAGATGCATGCTGGATAGCGGTCGACGTGTGAAGTAATAGTAGTAGATGTAGAAAGTATCGGTCTACTTGTTTTGGACGTGATGCCTATAGATATAATCATTGCCTTAGGTAACGTCACGACTTTGTGCGGTTCTATCAATTGCTCGACAGTAATTCGTTCACCCACCGTCTACTCGTTTTCATGAGAGAAGCCACTAGTGAACACTACGGCCCCCGGGTCTATTCACGACTATCGTTTCCGCTTTCACTTTTACTTTGCTTTGTTTACTTTGTTGCTTTCATATCTCACTTCGCAAACAATGTATAAGGGATTGACAACCCCTTCATAGTGTTGGGTGCAAGCTTTTTGTGTTTGTGCAGGTACTTGTGACTTGACGCAATCCTTTCTCTCGTTCGATACCTTGGTTCTGAAAAACTGAGGGAAATACTTGCCGCTGCTGTGCTACATCACCCTTTCTGCTTCGAGGGAACACCAACGCAAGGCTCCAAGGCCACGGGGAATCCTTTGCATATTTGCCAAGGAAGTGCCTAAAGGCGTAGCCGTAGCAGAAGGATTCCTGGTGCCGTTGCTGAGGAGTATCAAGACAAGGATAGTCTCCCGTCAACACGCTTGTTTCTAGCACCGTTGGAAGATCTTTTGTTGTAGTAGCAGTTATCAATATCAACACTAGGTTCAATCTCCACATCCTTATCATTGCTAGGTTGAGCATCTTCATGAGAATCACTACCGATATTATCATTAGGCTCATGTTCATCACCAGATTGCGTTTCATCATCAGAAACAAAGACATCGTTTGGATTCTCAGGTGTAACAGCAACAGGGTTGCTAGCATGCAAGTTCCTATCATCTTTCTTCTTCTTCCTAGGATGACTAGGTGCATCAGTGCTAACTCCTTGAGAATCTTGTTCAATTCTCTTAGGATGAACCTCAGGATACAAAGGTTCCTGCGTCATTCTACCACCTCTAGTGACGACTCTAACAGAATTGTCATTCAACTCATTGAGAAAGTCATTTTGAGCCTTAAGTACTTGTTCTACTTGAGTAGTAACCATAGATGCATGTTTACTCAAGAGCTTAAGATCATTGACATTTCTATCCACACAAGCACTTAAATGACTAAGCATACGAGCATTCTGTCCCAATTGTGTGCTAACATAATCATTGAAACTTTGTTGTTTGGCAACAAAGTTATCAAATTCATCCACACATAAGCTAGCAGGTTTATCAAAAGGAATGTCACTCTCATTAAATCTACGAAGAGAATTTACCTCTACTACCTGTGTCGGGTTATCAAGACCATGGATCTCTTCGATAGGTGGTAGATTTTTTACATCTTCAGATTTAATGCCTTTCTCTTTCATAGATTTCTTAGCTTCTTGCATATCTTCAGGATTGAGGAATAGAATACCTCTTTTCTTAGGAGTTGGCTTCGAAGGTGGTTCGGGAATAGTCCAAGCATTCTCATTGCACAAGATATTATTCAGTAGGATCTCAGCTTGTTCCACAGTTTGTTCCCTAAAAACACAAGCGACACAACTATCTAGGTGGTCCTTAGAAGTATCGGTTAGTCCATTATAGAAGATATCAAGTATTTCTTCTTTTCAAGAGGGTGATCACGCAAAGCATTCAGTAGCTGGACGAGCTTCCCCCAAGCTCGTGGGAGACTCTCTTCTTCAACTTGCGCAAAGTTGTATATTTCCTGCAAGGCAGCTTGCTTCTTATGGGTAGGGCAATATTTTTCAGAGAAGTAGTAGATCATATCCTGGGGACTACGCACACAACGAGGAGCAAGAGAGGTGAACCAAGTTTTAGCATCATCCTTTAGCGAGAAAGGAAACAACTTAAGGATATAGTAGTGGCAGATCTTTTCCTCCCTCGTGAATAGGGTGGCTATATCGTGCAGCTTAGTAAGACGTGCTACAACCATTTCAGACTCATAACCATGAAAAGGATCAGATTCGACCACAGTGATTAACTCAGGGTCGACAAAGAATTCATAATCCTTATCGGTCACAAAGATAGGCGAAGTAGCAAACTTCAGGTCGTATTTCATCCTAGCGTTCAAAGATTTTTCTTTCCACTTGCGTAGTAATTTCTCAAGATCATAGCTATCCTTACAAGCAAGAAAGTCCTCAGCTATCTCTCCCTCCATAACATAACCCTCAGGCATATCAGGCAATTCATATCTAGGAGAGCTAGTTCTAACAGGTGAAATAGCAGGTTCTACTTCAATAATCTCAGCAGTTTCAGAAGTATCATCACATCTAGCAGCAACTCTAGCAATTTGTGCATCTAGGAATGCACCTAGTGGCAAAGCAGTATCAAGCAAAGCATCATCACAAGCATCATGGATAGTAGAAGTAGCATCATCAAGCACATGCGACACATCAAAATTTCTAGCAGGAGGTGGTGTCGCAAACTTACTCATAACTGAAGGTGAATCAAGTGCAGAGCTAGATGATAGTTCCTTACATGTCCTCGTAGTTGAGGGCAAGACATTAGTTTTTGGATCTCTCGGATTCCTCATAGTGATCAGCAGACGTAAATCCCAAGTGACTCAGAGAATATAGCTATGCCTCCCCGGCAACGGCGCCAGAAAATAGTCTTGATAACCCACAAGTATAGGGGATCGCAACAGTTTTTGAGGGTAGAGTATTCAACCAAAATTTGTTGATTCGACACAAGGGGAAGCCAAAGAATATTCTCGAGTATTAGCAGTTGAGTTGTCAATTCAACCACACCTGAAAGACTTAGTATCTGCAGCAAAGTATCAGTAGCAAAGTAGTGTGATAGCAACAGTAGCAACGGTAACAGTAGCAATAGCGACAACAATAGCGACAGAGTAACACTAGCAGCAGTGATAGCAGTAGCAACAGAGTAACAGTAGCAGTAGTGACAACAATAGCGACAAAGTAACATAGCAAGGACCAGTAGGAAAAACTCGTAGGCATTGGATCGGTGATGGATAATTATGCCGGATGATATTCATCATGCAACATTTATAACATGGGGAGATATGTAACTAGCTCCAGTTCGTCAATGTAATGTAGGCATGTATTCCGTATGTAGTCATACATGCTTAGGGAAAAGAACTTGCATGACATCTGTTGTCCATCCCTACCGTGGCAGCGGGGTCCTAATGGAAATTACAGGATATTAAGGTTCTCCTTTTAATAGAGAACCGGAACAAAGCATTAGCACTTAGTGAATACATGAACTCCTCATACTATGGTCATCTCCGGGAGTGGTTCCGGCTATTGTCACTCTGGGGTTGCCGGGTCATAACACATAGTAGGGGACTACAACTTACAAGATAGGATCAAGAACACACATATATTGGCGAGAATATAATAGGTTCAGGTCTGAAATCATGGCACTCGGGCCCTAGTGACAAGCATTAAGCATGGCAAAATAGTAGCAACATCAATCTCAGAACATAGTGGATACTAGGGATCAATTCCCATCAAAACTAACTCGATTACATGATAGATCTCATCCAACCCATCACCGTCCAGCAAGCCTACGATGAGATTACGCACGAACGGTGAAGGGCATCATGGAATTGGCGATGAAGGAAGGTTGATGATGACGATGTCGACAATCTCCCCTCTCCGGAGCCAAGAACGGACTCCAGATCTGCCCTCCAGAGGAAGAACAGGTGTTGGCGGCGCCTCCGTATCGTAAAACGCGATGAACTCTTCTCCTTGATTTTTTTTTCCGGACGAAAGGGGCTAAATAGAGCTGGAGTTGGAGGCGGCGGAGCTTTGAGGGCCCCACAAGCCTGCTAGGCGCGGCCAGGGGGGCCCGCGCCTGGTGGGCTTGTGGGCTCCTTGCTCCACCCCTCCGGTTGATTCTCGCGCCAGTATTTTTTATATATTCCACAAAAAATCCTCATAAATTTCTAGGTCATTCCGAGAACCTTTATTTCTGCACAAAAACAACACCATGGCAATTCTGCTGAAAACAACATTAGTCCGGGTTAGTTCCATTCGAATCATGCAAATTAGAGTCCAAAACAAGGGCAAATAAGTTTGGAAAAGTAGATACGACGGAGACGTATCAACCGTATTCGAGAGATTCCGAGGGGCATCGAATCGTCTCGTGCCTAGATATGAATTATCTAAAATGCGCAATGCGCACGATTAGTCCGCACAGGCATTGTCATCAATCACTAGAACCACTTAGAGAGAAATATGCCCTAACAATCTCCCCTTTTTTGGTGGATTGATGACAATACAGGATATGCACAAAAAGGATATAGAGAAAGCATATGAAAACCCAAAATCTACAAATTAGAGACAAGCTCTCCCCTAGATGTGTGCATACCAACACACAACCAAAGAAAGAGCACTCCCCCTAGATTTTATAGACTAAGCAATCCTTGCAACATAATAGAATAAACATTTATGTATGGAGGAAGCAAGGCATAACATGTGAGCATAAAGATAAAGGCACAAGATAATAAGACTCACAAGATGCTAATCAACTAGATAATAATGAGATAAGAGATAGGGAAGATAAAGCATATGTCTCACACCATATGATAAAGTGTGACGTCTCATAGTTTCACCCATAAAGCAAAGACAACCAACAAAGCAATTAAAGTTCAACAAATAAAACAATGACAAAACACCCCGTAAAACTTGCTCTACTCTCCTCAATAATAAAAAGGACTTGAACTTGGCCATTGAACAAGGAAAAACACAGAAAACCCAAACAAAGATAAGAAGAGACACGTACGCACCTGAACACAGAACTAAATCTTCTGACGAAGAGAGGGCAGTACCCGAAGCCACCAATGTTTGATACAAATGGTATGACACCGCGAAGAATTATCCTTGGGTTCATGACCACAACTCGTCTTTGAAGCACAAGTGCCATCAACAATGGCTAATGTGAAAGACTTGATCAATTTATGCATAATAGGGGGAGGAGAAGTTCATTAAGAGAACAACACTCCCCCTATGTCCATGCCTACACCTAGAGCCAAATATAATGATGAGTGAGGTGTGGTGTGCCTGGTTTCAATCTACATTACTTGAATCAATGATATTTAGCTCATGCCTTAACTCGCGAAACCTTGCTTCATCTAGAGGTTTGGTGAAATGATCTGCAAGTTGCTCTTCAGTGTTGATTAAGAGGACCTCAATATCTCCTTGCTTGATAGGATCTCTAATGAAATGACGACGTATATCAATATGCTTGGTCTTGCTATTTTGCACCGGATTAAGGGATATCTTGATAGCACTCTCATTGTCACACAGAAGAGGCACTTTGTCACAAGTGACACCGTAATCCTTTAAAGTTTGCCTCATCCATAATAATTGAGCACAACAACTTGCAGAAACTACATACCCAACTTCGGTGGAAGAAAGTGACACACAGATTTGCTTCTTCGAAGGCCAACTTACCAAGGAACGACCAAGGAATTGGCATCCTCCAGAGGTTGACTTCCTTCCAACACAGTCTCCAACCCAATATGAGTTAGAGTAACCTACTAAACTAAAGCTTCTTCTTTGGGGTACCATAAGCCAAAGTTTGGGGTATGAGCCAAATATCGAAAGATTCGTTTGATTGTCGCATAGTGGCTTCCTTTGGTGCGGATTTAAACCGTGCACAGATTCCCACACTCAGCATGATATCGGGTCTAGATGCACAAAGGTAAAGCAAGGATCCAATCATGGAGCGATATACCTTTTGAGCCACGGCTTTACCATTGGGATCACTGTCGAGCTTGCACTTGGTTGGCATGGGAAATTTGACTGGCTTAACGTCCTCGAGCTCGAACCTCTTGAGCATGTCTTGAGTGTACTTGGCTTGTTTGATGAAGGTTCCTTCTCTTCCTTGTTTGATTTCAAACCCAAGAAAGAACTTCAACTCTCCCATCATCGACATTTCAAAATTCTCGGTCATTAGTGCAACAAATTATTCATTGAAAGATTAATTAGGAGAACCAAACATAATATCATCAACATATAGTTGGCATATGAACAAATCCCCTTTGACCTTCTTGGTAAAAAGAGTGGGATCAATTTTCCCAATCTCAAACCCACGATCTTGCAACAACTCAGTAAGGTACTCATACCACGCACGTGGGGCTTGTTTAAGACCGTAGAGTGCCTTCCTGAGTTCGTATACATGAGTGGGGAACTTGGGATCCTCGAATCCCGGGGGTTGTTTAACATATACCAACTCATTTAAAGGACCATTAAGAAAATCACTCTTCACATCCATTTGTTGCAATTTAAAGTCATGATGAGAAGCAAAAGCAAGTAACATGCGAATAGATTCAAGACGAGCGACAGGAGCAAAGGTTTCAGTGTAGTCGATACCCTCGACTTGGGAGTAGCCTTGCCCCACCAGTCTTGCCTTGTTTCGAATGACAACACCATGTGCATCCTGCTTGTTCTTGAAGATCCATTTGGTTCCAATGACATTATGTTCCTCCATTGGCCTTGGCACTAATTCCCAAACTTGATTGCGCTCGAAGTTGTTAAGTTTATCATGAATAGCTTCAAGCCAATCCTCATCATCAAGCGCATCATCTACCTTTTGGGGTTCAACCAAGGTTATCAGAATCGCGATTCTGAATCGGATCGGAGCTCCGTTGGTAGGATCGTGAATCGTAGAATCATAACTACCAGGATCGTAGGAACTTAGATTCTATGAACAAAATCATAGAATCGGAGGGGTTAGTTTGGATCGTAAAGTCGTAAGATTCTAAGACTTGAATCACAATTCTGAAAACTTTGGGTTCAACACACGAAAAAAACGCGTGATGCATAAAAAAGTTTGATAATTGTTGACGAGTGGTTACCCCTCTATTAAAGCTACCAAGCACATTCTTGAAGATATGTTGTCGAACTCGGAGCCTGTTGGCTATCTTGCAACACGATGCTTCATGACTTCCCTACTTAATAATTTAGGGGGGTTTGCTTGAACACTTTGAGCAGCGTCTTGAGCTTGCTCACTAGATTTCCCTTGATCTTGTGGTAGAACTTGATCTTGAGGTTGCACTAGCTCTTGAGCAGGCTCAGAATGTGGAGCATGATCTTCGACATCATTTGGTGCGGCACCATCTTTATGAGATTGACCTTGTCCTTGATCAGGTTCATCGGGTTGAGGGCCTTCACTTTGTTCTTCGAAAGTGTGTGGGTCTAGCGAGGGTGATGGCCCCACTTGAGTAGAGCATTGTCCTTCTCCTTCGGGCACAAGGGGTTCCTCAATGGGGAGTATTTGACCAATCCCATTCTTCTTATGTGTAAGTGCATCTAGTGCCCCGTAGTGATTTTGGTGGTTTGAAGACTTATAGGTTAAGTATCTAATGTGTTTATAAGTGTACACAGGATCTATAAGTCATTGAGGAGTTTGACATATTTGAAGAATATCGACCCCTAAAAATATATGTCTTCAGTTGAAGAAATTGGTCTGAAGCTGAAGAAATGAATTGCGAGGAATCTGCGATGAAATTGATATTCCTCACGAAGATATTGAGAAGATCGGTGGTTCCTGAAGAAAATTGTTTTGAAGAAATTGAAGCGTGAAGATTTATGTTTTATGTTTTACTTTCTTCGCATTTTGATGAATAGGAACACCGTACTGTTAAAGGGGGTCAAAGTAACACTATGGAATGGATTTCCTCATGATGCTCAACCCAAGCCAAATCCTACCAAAAGCCTCAAGTGAGGAATATGAGTGACATGAGGACTCTCACAGTTGAGGGTCCCGACCGTTTCGATAACCACGCCAAGTCACTCGTCTTATCCACTCCAACGGTCATATTATTTAAGGGCATTAGTGTCAAATCATGTCGGGATGCTCCCATGCTATAAATAGCCACCCCCCACAACCACTAGCTGGTTGGCTGCTCCGTTAGAAACTGACACTTGTCATAAGAGCAACCCAAATTCCTCAGAACCTTCGAGAGTAATTCATCAGTGAGGAAATACACCACCCACCGAAACCACAAACCAAACCTAGTGATTGAGCATCACTGAAGAAGTTGTTCCTGTGTGGGACTGAAGCCTTTTACCTTTGAGGACTGTGCATCCTCCAGACGGTTAGGCATCATGGTCTAGAGCAATCCAACAGTCAATTGTGGATCGCCGGGTGACCGAGTTTGTGAGGGTTTGGAAGTCTGTCCTGAAGACTTACCACGAGTGTTGGGCGAGGACTGTGTGTCCTTAGCTCAAGGAGAATACGGTAGGGACTGTGTGTCCCGGGACTGGGTGTCCTTTGGTTTCAATACCAAGCCGCTCCAAACCAGATGTACAACTGCCACAACAGTTGGAACTGGGTCATCAACAACAGTCTTCACCAAGAATCGAGTTCTAATTCCTCAACTCTTTACTTTCTCTGTATTATGTGTTGATGACTTTCACTGTGACTGTTTGAAGAATTTGCTGAAGACTTTCTCCGAATTTCCTCAACCCCAAATTCTTCACAATAGTTAATCATCATCCGTATTCTGCGTGCCTGCTTACTGTGCAATCTGTTTTCACAACCTTCACTCTGTAATACTGCTGTTGTGAACGTTTGCACGTCTGATCCTTAACTGTTTCCGCTGTAAGTTAGTCATCAGTGAGGAATTTCCTCAGTGATGAAATTTTAAAAATCTCCTATTCACCCCCCTCTAGTCGATATAACGCACTTTCAATTGGTATCAGAGCAAGGTACTCCCTTGTTCTGTGTGATTTTGGTTTAACCACCTGGAGTTTTAGTTATGTTGACTGCAGGCATGTTCAAGGTGACTGCACCATGTCCCACCTACGAAGGGAAGAACTTTCCTTTCTGGAAGAACAAAATGCAACTGCATCTACAAGCTATTGACAATGATCTCTGGTATATTGTGGAAAATGGCGTCCCCATCGTTTCTGCTAGTGTCTCTGCAGCTGATGTGAAGAAATTCAAGCAACTTGATTCTCAAGCGAAGAACATCATCTGTGGCTATCTGAGCCCGGGCCAGTTTGGAAGAGTAAGTGCTTTGGGCTCTGCAACACTGATCTGGGAGAGACTGTGCAAGGTAAATGAAGGAGTATCAACCCAACGTGACTCTCGTGTTGATATTCTTCGCAATCTCTTCAATCGCTTCAAGAGACATGACAATGAATGCTGCCAAGACACCTTTGATCGCCTCACTGATATATCAAATGAACTGCAAGCACTAGGAGCTCGAGACATCACTGATCACGAAGTTGTGAAGAAACTGCTCAGATCCTTGGACCCTTCATCTGACACTCTAGTTCTGATGATTCAAGAAAGACCAGACTACAAGATGCTAGATCCAGCTGATATTCTTGAAAGGCTAAATACTCATGAATTTCAGCAAGAAGAAAAGAGAGATCTATATGGACAAAGCTATTCCAGACCACGTGCTCTGAAGGCTAGAGCAATTTCCTCATCTGAAGAAGAAACATATGACAGCAGTTGTGACCCTGAAGAATTTGGACAGGAGCTCGCAATGCTTGTGAGGAAATTCCAGAGATTTACACGTCGAGGTCAGTTCGGTAAATCATCAAGAAGAGACATGAGGAAATCAGAATCTGCATCTGAGGACTACAAGAAACGGACCTGTCACAAGTGCAAGAAATCAGGTCATTACATTGCTGATTGTCCCCGCTGGGGAAAGGAATCAAAGAAGAAGAAATACAAGGATGACAGTTCTGATGACTCGAAGAAGAAGAAGAAATCTTCAAAATCCTCATCTTCAAAGTCCTCTTCACACAAGAAGACTAGCTTCAGAAAGGCTCGGGCACTTATTGGCAAGGAAATGGATTTCGAGGCAGAATCAGAGGAATGTGATGAACAAGAAGGCTCTGGAGAAGACTCAGAATCCGGACAGGCTAGTCTTGCACTAGCAACCACTTTCGTCAGCAAGTCAATCTTCAATCTTGAAGAAAATGATTGCACCATCCATACTGATGACTATGCTGATGACATCGCTCCAACCTATTGCTTCATGGCAAAAGGTTCAAAGGTATCAAATGATGCCTCCTCCTCTGATTCAAGTGACTGTGAACATAATGATTATAAGAAACCCAGTTAGAGTAAACTTGCTATCATTGCCACTAAACAACAAACTGCTATGGAAAAGCTTCAAAAACTGCTAGACAAAAGTGATGATTTGTTGAATGATGAAATGAATCTTAATCAAATCCTCGCTGATGACATGAAAAATCTTCAGTCTAGATTTGATATTCTTCAGGATCGTTATGATACTCTCCTCACTGATCATGATAAGCTTTCCTACGAATTTCTTCAAAGGAAGCTTGATCTTGAGAAACTGAGGATGTCTCATGATGATCTTCACATGGAAAATGATTCATTACTAGCTCAACAGATCAACGCTAGTCAAGTTGAATTTAGTCCTCCATGTCTTTAATGCATTGAACGAGAAACTGCTAATTCCTCACCAGAATCATCAAATGCTACAAATTCTTCAACTGCACCTGTTGTGTCTATTTCCTCACTTGAGGAAAACACAAATGTTACTGATGAAAATGCAGGGTTGAAGGAATTGTACGTGACAGGCATGTACAAAAGCCTCAAAGGACACCAAACCCTTTGTGATGTGCTCAAAAAGCAGATCTTGAATAGGAACCTGAGGAAAGAAGGAATTGCCTTTGAGAGGAAATTAAATGCTGATGGAACTTATTGGAAACCTGAGCAGTATCCCAAAACCTCATGGGTTGCTGCTACTGGGCCTCCTTTTGATCCATCTAGTCTAATTGGCTTCTCATGTGAATTATCCTATTCCTCGGATGAGTCATTTGACTCCAACTATAAACTGTTCAAAAATCAATCTAGTGAAGTATTTGCTAGATATGTTGGAACTAACTGCAGGAATGGCCCTCCTCTGAGGAAAATCTAGGTTCCCAAAAGATGTCTTGAAAATCTTCAGGTGAATGTCCTCATGACACCACCTTTGAAGAATCTGAACCCCAGATCAAATTCCTCAGGAGGACCAAAGTCTTCAAGAGGATCAAAATCCTCAATTGGTCAAAACTATGATCGTACCCATGCTTATGCGTCTAACATGCAGGGAAACTACAAGGAATATGAATATGAGCGCTACTCCTCAAATCATTATGTTCATAAATCCTCAAACCAGTTCTCTGCATACTCATATGAGTACTTTAACCCCCCTACTGCTAAAAGAAGTGCATTAGCTTCAATGCCACCTTTCTCATATGGTGCTCGCAGGATGATGAATGCTTTGCCACCCCTTCAGATGTGGGTGGTGAAGAAATCAAACTAATCACTTCTGCATGACAGGTCTCCAGATGAAAATCATCATGTGAAGAATTTGCTGGAGACCTGAGAAATGCTTGATAGGACGCAAGCTAATGATTGATGAAATAGAAATATTTCACACGTCCTTACATTTCTGTTATGATGAAATCACCGAACTGATGAAATTAGTATCATATTCTTCAAATCTGAAGCATATGAGATGGTAAGCTGTACTAATTCATCTGCAGGATGACAAACCCAAAAATACTGAGTGGGTTCTCGATAGTGGCTGCACACATCACATGACTGGTGATAAAAGTCTACTGATGAATATGCCACTAACTCCATCACCTCTGAAGCAAATCACTTATGCTGACAAAGGTAAAAGCAAGGTATTGGGACTTGGCAAAGTAGCTATTTCCAAGGATAGGCATATGGACAAAGTGATGCTTGTTGAATCCTTGGTTTTAACCTCATGTCAGTCTCGATGCTTTGTGATCTTGATATGATTGTTATCTTTGGTAGATATAGATGTGTAGTCATCATGGAATCTGACAGATCCAAAGTCTTCGAAGGTGTAATAAGAGGGGATTTGTACATTATCGATTTCTCTACAGGTCCTCAACCAACCACTTGCTTACTAGCAAAAACCTCAGAAGGATGGCTGTGGCACCGAAGACTAGGTCATGCAGGCATGAGGAATTTGCACACGCTTGCAAAGAAGAAGCATGTCATCGGCATCGAATCAGTCAAATTCCTCAAGGACCATCTTTGCGGTGCTTGTGAATCTGGGAAAATGACCAGATCCAAGCATCCCTCTAAAACCATCATGACTACTACACGTCCATTCGAATTGCTTCATATGGATTTATTTGGACCTACTCACTATGCCACACTAACCAATGCAGCATCTTTATATGGCTTCGTCATAGTTGATGATTATTCCAGATACACTTGGGTGCATATCATAGTGTATAAAACTGAAGTGCAGGAAATCTTCAAAACCTCATATGAACTCGGAGCCTGCCAAGAAACCCAATGTAAGTTATTTCAAAGTCTTCGGTGCAAAATGCTGGATTAGAGATCCTCACCATAGCTCAAAATTTGCACCTAAAGCACATGAAGGTTTTATGCTCGGTTATGGAAAGGACTCGCACACCTACAGAGTCATCAACAACTATCACAACAAAGTTGTTGAGACTGTAGATGTGCGGTTCGATGAAACTAATGGCTCACAAAGAGAGCAATTGCCTTCTGATCCAGATAAGCTGTCTCCTGAGGAAGCGATAAAGCTTAAGCCTACTGAAGACATTGTCCTCATTGAGGAAATTGGAGAAGAAATAATCCCCATCGCTGATAAAAACCAAGAAGATGCTCCTGGGGAAATTGCAACAGCACCACTTCCTCAGCCCAGACAAAATCCTCAACCAGCTCATCCGAGGATTGCAAATGAAGTAGAACTTGACAAAATCCTCAACGACATCAATGCGCCAGGTCCTCTCACTCGCTCAAAAGCTTCACACTTAGTTAACTTTTGTGGGCACTTTTCTTTTGTATCCATCACAGAACCCTCAAAAGTAGCTGAGGCTTTTCTGGAACCGGAGTGGATCCAAGCCATGCAAGACGAACTTCTTCAATTCAAGCTGAATGACGTATGGGATATCGTCAAACGACCAGATCCTCAAAAGCACAACATCATCGGCACCAAGTGGATTTTCCGAAACAAGCAAGATGAGGACGGTCAAGTGGTGAGGAACAAGGCATGACTTGTAGCGCAAGGCTACACCCAGGTTGAAGGAATAGATTTCGATGAAACTTTTGCACCTGTTGCTAGACTTGAAGCTATTCGAATTCTACTTGCTTATGCTAATCATCATAACATCACCTTATATCAAATGGATGTGAAAAGTGCATTCCTCAATGGTAAGCTTGAGGAAGAAATATATGTTGCTCAGCCCCCAGGTTTTGAGGATCCAAATAATCCAGACAAAGTCTTTAGACTAAAAAAGGCTCTGTATGGCCTCAAGCAAGCCCCTCGGGCATGGTATGATACATTGAAGGAATTCCTCATGAAGAAAGGCTTCAAACCTGGTTCACTCGATCCAACTCTTTTCACAAAATCTTATGATAATGAGCTGTTTGTATGTCAAATATATGTTGATGATATCATATTTGGCTGTACTGACAAAAGATACAGTGATGAATTTGCCTACATGATGAGTGAAGAATATCAGATGTCCATGATGGGGAGCTAAAATTCCTCTTAGGTCTTCAAATTCGTCAACAAAGCAATGGAATCTTCATATCACAGGAGAAATACCTCAAGGATGTTCTGAGGAAATTCGACATGCACGAATGCAAATGTGCCAAGACTCCAATGCCTACCAACGGTCACCTCGGCACTGATGAAAATGGTAAAGATTTCGATCAACAGGTATACCGTTCTATGATTGGCTCCTTATTGTATCTATGTGCATCTAGGCCAGATATAATGCTTAGTGTTTGCATGTGTGCACGTTTTCAAGCAAAACCGAAGGAATCACACCATAAGGCTGTGAAACATATTCTTCGATACTTAGCTCACACACCAACACTAGGATTATGGTATCCCAAGGGCTCCAATCTTCATCTGGTAGGATATTCTGATTTAGACTATGCTGGTGACCGTGTGGATCGCAAGTCAACGTCTGGCACATGCCATTTCCTCGGAAGATCACTAGTTTGCTGGTCCTCAAAGAAGCAGAACTGCGTATCACTCTCCACTACCGAAGCTGAGTACATTGTTGCTGGTTCTTGCTGTGCTCAATTGCTATGGATGAAGCAAACCCTCAAGGACTACGACATCAACATGAAGAATGTGCCTCTCTACTGTGACAATGAGAGTGCTATCAAGATTGCCTACAACCCAGTGCAACACTCGAAGACCAAGCACATCCAGATTCGTCATCATTTTCTTCGGGACCATGTCCTCAAGGGCAATATACTCATCGACCATGTGAAGACTGATGATCAACTGGCTGATATCTTCACTAAGCCCTTGGATGAGAAAAGGTTTTGCAAGTTGCGGTGTGAGCTAAATATCTTAGAGTCTTCAAATGTTTTGTAAAAACATGCACACATCCTAACACTTATGCAAAGTTGATGACTTAGATGTGCAACACATGATGAAACGATTTTCTTCAACCGATGAAGAAAGTCACTCTGAATGTGAAGAAATTAACGAAGAAATTGATTCTCAGGGCCCTATGACAATTGTATGCGGCGTCTGTAATCAACATCCTTATATGGTGGGTAACGCCACCGCCCAATGTGAAATTCCTCAAGTTGATTTTCTTCAAATGATCAATTTCCTCACAATGCATTTTTCTTCAAAACAGCTGTTCTTCATTGTGATGATCTATTACAAAATCTTCAAAAACACTTGATGACTTTCATTTGCCTAGGTAGACTGTGATTTCTAGTCCCCAACAGCATTCACTTATTGCTATTTCTTCAAGTTGATGTTTCTGCTAAGTGAATGTGATCGGACCCGACTTTCCCTCTATGCTATACTTATCCAGTCTATTCAATTCTTCATATGCGTTCTACTTGAAACTTTGTTCAAAATCCTCACTGCATCCTTGCCAGCTGATGATTTTGTAACAAAAATCCTCAAATCTTCAAAAATTGTTTTCTTTAAAGGAACAGTAACTGAACCCCCACTTCCCACGATCGGATAACCACGATCTCCACTATCTCCACCACATCGTACGGGAGCTACACGTGTCCTGCGGAGACGTAGAGGCAGGGGCTATTTGGTCCGAAACTTTCGCGCCAAACAGTAACTTTCGGGCTATAAATATGTCCCTATCCCCCTCGGTATCATCTTCTTCGCCTCATCGTTCTCCTGCCACAGCACACTCCACCGAACCCTAGCGCCACCGCTGGTAGTCTTGTCGTCGGTGAGGAAGAGCTTCACTGCCTCGACCTTTTCGTCGCTAGGATCACACCGGAATCGGACCATCTACGTATGCCGCCGCCGTAGACATCCGCTGCTGCCAAGTTAGGGTGCATTGGACACTCGACCGAAGAGCCTCTCCAACACCACCTTCTGTGTTCTTCGCTCGCACCTTCTAGGGTAAATATACCCCATTTTTACAGCAGATTAGATCTGAAATTTTACCTCTCCCAAGTGAAATATGTTTTTCCTCAAGATACGATGCGCACATGATTCCTCAAACACTACCTATTACCGCAATCACTGATGAACTAGCTAAGCATCTAAGATTTTCACGAGATTCCTCAATTGTGCGAATTTTCGGATCTGTACAACTCTGGAACCCAAGAACAGTATGCTTAGACAAATTCCTCAACCACTGGTTATATTCCTCAAACTGTCAAACTTTTTCATTTTCTTCAAATCTGAGAACGCATATGACCTCTCCAAATTCCTCGCAACTATACTCTGTTCACAGGTACACATATGTCAGCTGATGAATCTCTCGGTTCTCATCACATTAACTCATTTGCAGCGTTTCTGGAAGAAACTCTTCAAGGCTCATCAGAATCCTCAAGAGTTCAAAATCATCAGCAAATTCCTCGTTTGAAGAAAATGGAGGAAGAGAGGAAACAGAAGGGAGGAAAGAAACTGGAGCAGAACACAGCTGCAGATATTCCTGAGGACATATACATGGACTATTGCACGCCTAATGAAGAACCTGAGACAATGGCCAAGAGAAAGGTTAGGCTGCAGAAAATTGAGCGCAGATGGGCAAAGGAGTGGAAGGAGTACATGTTTGTGACTCCAAAATATGCGAAGAAATTCGCTTTGAAGCCTCCTGGCAGAAGGGCCCCACTTGAGGATCTTCAAGTAGCACATCCCTCAAGTCTCATGACAATTGATGACTACCCAGATGAGAAAGAAAAGCATCTCGCCAAGCTCAAGAGGCAAGCAGAAGCAGCAGTGAAGAAATTTAATGAATCCTCAGCTGCTGCCTCCGGTGCTGCTCATTCCTCAGCAGCAGAAACCTCAGGCTCAGAGATTCCTCAACCACAGTCTGTGCCAACAAAGCCAAAGGCTCCAAAGCCTCAAGAGAAGTCTGCACAGGCTTCTGTCACAAAACCCTCACCTCCAAAACCTTCAGCTCCAAAACCCTCGGTTCCAAAACCGTCAACGCCAAAACCCTCAGCACCCATCTCATCTACGCCAAAATCCTCAGCTCCACCTCCAAAGCCAGCACAGAAGAATGTCGTGAAGCCTACGACAGCCAGCTCCAGCTCCTCACTCCCAGCTGCAACAAGCTCGGAGACAAAGTCTTCAACACCTCTTGTGAAGACTTTGACAACTGCTCAACCTGCACCTCTGCCCAGTCTCAGCAAAATCATCGCAGTCCCGTCTGGATCAGAGGGAAGTGATGACTATGACAATGAAACCCTGCAAGCCATCATAAGAAACAAGCAAGAAAGGGTAGCACAAGCATCAGGTAGTGCTATTCCTCTGGCCATGGACCCCAAGGTCCTCCTCGACTTCATCAATGTATGGTATGAAGATCCAAACACACCCATTGATGATTTGAAACTTCCTCCTGGCGTCAGTCACATGGTGGCCACCTTCATAAATGAAGCCAAGTGGAAGGAACAGAAGGCCAGACAGGCAAAAGTTGCAAAGGCCAAAAAGGAGAAATTCCTTAGGCAAAATCTCCTCAAGCTGACGCCTGAAGCACTGGTGTCAACCCAGGCAGAGCTGCAAGTCTTAACTGACAAGTGTGACAAACTGTCAGACCGCAAAAGCATCAAGCACAATTTCATCAAGCTAGCCACTAGTGCTGTTGATGACTACAACAAACGACACCCATCACCAGCACCAACTCCTCAGCCCCTGGTTGAGCAGCCAGAAGATGCATCTCCTGATGAGGAGGAAATTCCTCAAGCCGAGGAACAACACCAAGAGCGCCGTGCTGATGAGCCGGCCATTGAAGAAATCAACACCGAGACGGCTACTGATGAAACTGCAACCCCTGATGAAACTGCTCCTGTTCCAGCTGCTTCATCAAAGCAGGCTGATGACTCTGTTCCAGCTCGTTCCTCACTACCAGCTGAAGAGTCTGCAGAAAGAACACCTTCACCGAAAGCTTCAAAGGTGAAGAAGATAATCCCGTCTGCATCAGACGCAAAGAAGACAAGAGCTGCTGAGAAGGAAGCAAAGAAGAGAAAAGCTTCCTCAGCAGAAGAAAAGATTGACGCAAAGCGCCTCAAGGAAACTGAAGAATCTGCCCCTCTGGACCCGGTGCGTCTAAATGTTGCACCTTCATATGAAATGGTCGTCATTGGTGACCAAACTACAAGGGCAGATGAGGAAATGAAGGATGTTTCCTCTGAGGAACATACTGATGAGGAGATCCAGATTGATGACAGTCCTAAACCTCATGTTCCTCAGACAGAGACTGCTCAAGCTTCAGCTGCAGCAGCTGATGAATCTGCTTCTGCCACAAAGCTAGCTGAAGAAAGACAAGCTGAAGAAAATGTCCATTCTAAGCAGGCTCCTCACTCTGAACAGGCTGATCAAACTCCTCAAGCTGAGAAGGAAGAAGAAATTCCTCAGCCTGAAGCTCAGCCAGAGCAAGAAATACCAGCTGATGAAATTCCTCAACCTGAGGAAAATGCTGAAGAAAATGTTCCCGCCCCTGACAATGACTTCATTGTGCTCAACCCAGAGACTGCCATGGTTGTTTCCCCTCCCATTCCTCAGCACAATATCAAGCCAGTTCAGCGCCAGCCATTCTCGAAGCGGCCAAAGTTTCAGAAAGAAGATTTCTTTGAGGAACGCATGCATTTCATCAGAGAGAACCCTTATGACAAGCCTCAAATGAGGCATCTGAAGTTTTGGACAAGGACTCAGATGAACTACTATGCTTCAGTGCTCTGTGGACGCAACAAGATATTCTAGCACAGGCACATTCCTCATGAGGAGCTTGAAGCAATACCCTGTCTGGAACCAGTCCTCAGTGTACTCCATGATGCAGGTTTGCTCCCTATGTGCTCAGATATATCAGACTGGAATAGTGAACTTATTCTTCAGTTCTATGCAACTCTGCACATCTCTGGCAACACTGATGACATTAACACTTGGGTGTTCGACTGGATGACTCAAAACACTCACTACAAGGCTCCAGCGTCTGAACTCCTCAGAGAACTGTCTGTACCAATTCCTTCAGACGGGGCAGTGAAGCTTTTGTTGGAATTATGCCCTAGAGGCAATAATAAATATAGTTATTATTATAATTCCTGTATCAAGATAATCGTTTATTATCCATGCTATAATTGTATTGAATGAAGACTTATATACATGTGTGGATACATAGACAAAACACTGTCCCTAGCAAGCCTCTAGTTGGCTAGCCAGTTGATCAACGATAGTCAGTGTCTTCTGATTATGAACAAAGTGTTGTTGCTTGATAACTGGATCATGTCATTAGGAGAATCACGTGATGGACTAGACCCAAACTAATAGACGTAGCATGTTGATCGTGTCATTTTATTGCTACTGTTTTCAGCGTGTCAAGTATTTATTCCTATGACCATGAGATCATATAACTTACTAACGCCCGAGGAATACTTTGTGTGTATCAAACGTCGCAACGTAACTAGGTGACTATAAAGATGCTCTACAGGTATCTCCGAAGGTGTTCGTTAAGTTAGTATGGATCGAGACTGGGATTTGTCACTCCGTGTGACGGAGAGGTATCTCGGGGCCCACTCGATAATACAACATCACACACAAGCCTTGCAAGCAACGTGACTTAGTGTAAGTTGCGGGATCTTGTATTACGGAAAGAGAAAAGAGACTTGCCGGTAAACGAGATTGAAATTGGTATGCGGATACTGACGATCGAATCTCGGGCAAGTAACATACCGAAGGACAAAGGGAATGACATACGGGATTATATGAATCCTTGGCACTGAGGTTCAAACGATAAGATCTTCGTAGAATATGTAGGATCCAATATGGGCATCCAGGTCCCGCTATTGGATATTGACCGAGGAGTCTCTCGGGTCATGTCTACATAGTTCTCGAACCCGCAAGGTCTGCACACTTAAGGTTCGACGTTGTTTTATGCGTATTTGAGTTATATGGTTGGTTACCGAATGTTGTTCGGAGTCCTGGATGAGATCACGGACGTCACGAGGGTTTCCGGAATGGTCCGGAAACGAAGATTGATATATAGGATGACCTCATTTGATTACCGGAAGGTTTTCGGAGTTACCGGGAATGTACCGGGAATGACGAATGGGTTTCGGGAGTTCACCGGGGGGGGGGCACCCACCCCGGGGAAGCCCATAGGTGTTGGGGTGCCGCACCAGCCCTTAGTGGGCTGGTGGGACAGCCCAAAAGGGGCCTATGCGCATGGGAAGAAAATCAAAGAGAAAAAAAAGAGGAGGAGGTGGGAAAGGGAAGAAGGACTCCACCTTCCAAACCAAGTAGGACTCGGTTTGGGAGGGGAATCCTTCCCCCCTTGGCTCGGCTGACCCCTTGGGGGTTCTTGGACCCCAAGGCAAGGCTCCCCCCTCTCCCTCCTATATATAGTGGGGTTTTAGGGCTGGTTTGAGACAACTTTGCCATGGCAGCTCGACCACATATCTCCACGGTTTTACCTCTAGATCGCGTTTCTGCGGAGCTCGGGCGGAGCCCTGTTGAGACGAGATCATCACCAACCTTTGGAGCGCCGTCACGCTGCCGGAGAACTCTTCTACCTCTCCGTCTCTCTTGCTGGATCAAGAAGGCCGAGATCATCGTCGAGCTGTACGTGTGCTGAACACGGAGGTGCCGTCCGTTCGGCACTAGATCGTGGGACTGATCGCGGGATAGTTCGCGGGGCGGATCGAGGGACGTGAGGACGTTCCACTACCTCCTAGATAAAAATATCTATGTCAAGTTGGTCGGCGTAATTAATTGTCATATAATCAGGAAATGAAAATATGTCGTACAGCAGAAGCGTTAGAGAACGCGGTTGATGTAGTGGAACATCCTCACGTCCCTCGATCCGCCCCGCGAACAATCCCGCGATCAGTCCCACGATCTAGTACCAAACGGACGGCACCTCCGCGTTCAGCACACGTACAACTCGACGATGATCTCGGCCTTCTTGATCCAGCAAGAGAGACGGAGAGGTAGAAGAGTTCTCCGGCAGCGTGACGGCGCTCCGGAGGTTGGTGATGATCTCGTCTCAGCAGGGCTCCGCCCGAGCTCCGCAGAAACGCGATCTAGAGGAAAAACTATGGAGGTATGTGGTCGGGCAGCCGTGAGAAAATCGTCTCAAATCTGCCCTAAAAGCTCCATATATATAGGAGGAGGGAGGGGGACCTTGCCTTGGGGTCCAAGGGACCCTCAAGGGGTCGGCCGAGCCAAGGGGGGGGGGGGAGGACTCCCCCCCAAACCGAGTTGGACTTGGTTTGGTGGGAGGAGTCCCCCTCCCTTCCCACTTCCTCCCTCTTTTTTTTTCTTTTCCTTTGATTTCCTTCTCTTGGCGCATAGGCCCCCTTGGGGCTGTCCCACCAGCCCAATAAGGGCTGGTGTGTCTCCCCAAAGCCTATGGGCTTCCCCGGGGTGGGTTGCCCCCCCGGTGAACTTCCGGAACCCATTCGTCATTCCCGGTACATTCCCGGTAACTCCGAAAACCTTCCGGTAATCAAATGAGGTCATCCTATATATCAATCTTCGTTTCCGGACCATTCCGGAAACCCTCGTGACGTCCGTGATCTCATCCGGGACTCCGAACAACATTCGGTAACCAACCATATAACTCAAATACGCATAAAACAACGTCGAACCTTAAGTGTGCAGACCCCGCGGGTTCGAGAACTATGTAGACATGACCCGAGAGACTCCTCGGTCAATATCCAATAGCGGGACCCGGATGCCCATATTGGATCCTACATATTCTACGAAGATCTTATCGTTTGAACCTCAGTGCCAAGGATTCGTATAATCCCGTATGTCATTCCCTTTGTCCTTCGGTATGTTACTTGCCCGAGATTCGATCGTCAGTATCCGCATACCTATTTCAATCTCGTTTACCGGCAAGTCTCTTTACTCGTTCCGTAATACAAGATCCCGCAACTTACACTAAGTTACATTGCTTGCAAGGCTTGTGTGTGATGTTGTATTACCGAGTGGGCCCCGAGATACCTCTCCGTCACACGGAGTGACAAATCCCAGTCTCGATCCATACTAACTCAACTAACACCTTCGGAGATACCTGTAGAGCATCTTTATAGTCACCCAGTTACGTTGCGACGTTTGATACACACAAAGCATTCCTCCGGTGTCAGTGAGTTATATGATCTCATGGTCATAGGAATAAATACTTGACACGCAGAAAACAGCAGCAACAAAATGACACGATCAACATGCTACGTCTATTAGTTTGGGTCTAGTCCATCACATGATTCTCCTAATGATGTGATCCCGTTATCAAGTGACAACACTTGCCTATGGCCAGGAAACCTTGACCATCTTTGATCAACGAGCTAGTCAACTAGAGGCTTACTAGGGACAGTGTTTTGTCTATGTATCCACACAAGTATTGTGTTTCCAATCAATACAATTATAGCATGGATAATAAACGATTATCATGAACTAAGAAATATAATGATAACTAATTTATTATTGCCTCCAGGGCATATTTCCAACAGTCTCCCACTTGCACTAGAGTCAATAATCTAGTTCACATCACCATGTGATTCCAACGAATCCAACACCCATATAGTTATGGGGTCTATCACGTCTTGCTCGTGAGAAAGGTTTCAGTCAACGGTTCTGAAACTTTCAGATTCGTGCATTCTTGACAAATCTTTATGTCATCTTATAGATGCTGCTACTACGTGCTATTCGGAAATGCTCCAAATATCTACTCTACTATACGAATCCGTTTCACTACTCATAGTTATCCGGATTAGTGTCAAAGCTTGCATTGACGTAACCCTTTACGACAAACTCTTTAACCACCTCCATAATCGAGAAAAATTCCTTAGTCCATTAGTTACTAAGGATAAATTTCAACCGCTGCTAGTGATTCAATCATGGATCTCTCTCTGTACCTCTCAACATACTTTGAGTCAAGGCACACTTCAGGTGCGGTACACAGCATGGCATACTTTAGATTCTATGGCTAAGGCATAGAAGACGACCTTCGTCTATTCTCTTTATTCTGCCGTGGTCGGGTTTTGAGTCTTACTCAAATTCACACCTCACAATGCAACCAAGAACTCCTTCTTTGCTGATCTATTTTGAACTCCTTCAAAAACTTGTCAAGGCATGCATCTTGTTGAAACTTCCATTAAGCGTTTTTGATCTATCTCCATAGATCTTTGATGCTCAACGTTCAAGTAGCTCAATCTAGGTATTCCTTTGAAAAACTCCTTTCAAACAACCTTGTATGCTTTACAGAAATTCTACATTACTTCTGATCCACAATATGTCAACCACATATATTTATCAGAAATTCTATAGTGCTCCCACTCACTTCTTTGGAAATACAAGTTTCTCATAAACCTTGTACAAACCCAAAATCTTTGATCATCTCATCAAAGTGTATATTCCAACTCCGAGATGCTTGCACCAGTCCATTGAAGGATCACTGGAGCTTGCATACTTGCTAGTATCTTTAGGATCGACAAAACCTTCTGGTTGTATCACATACAATGTTTGCTCAAGGAAACCATCGAGAAAACAATGTTTTGACATCCTACGTGCAATATTTCATAAATAATGCATCAACAACTAACATAATTCTAACAGACCTTTAGCATCGCTACGAGTGAGAAAGTCTCATCATAGTCAACTGTTTGATCTTGTTGAAAACATCTTTGCGACAAGTCGAGCTTTTCTTAATAGCGACTTATCACCATCATCGTCTGTCTTCTTTTAAAGATCCATCTTTACTCAATAGTCTTATGACCATCAAGTAGTTCTTTCAAAGTCTACACTTTGTTTTCATACATGGATCCTCTCTCGGATTTCATGGCTTCCAACCATTTGTCGGAATCTGAGCCCACCATCGCTTTCTCCATAACTCGTAGGTTCACTGTTGCTCAACAACATGACCTCCAAGACAGGGTTACTGTACCACTCTGTAGTAGTATGCGACCTTGTCAACCTACGAGGCTTGTAGTAACTTGATCCGATGCTTGATGATCACCATCATCAGTTTCCACTTTAATTGGTGTAGGCGCCACAGGAACAACTTCCTGCGCCCTGCTACACACTGGTTGAAGTGATGGTTCTATAACCTCATCAAGTTCTACTACCCTCCCACTCAATTCTTTTGAGAGAAACCTTTCCTCGAGAAAGGATCCGTTTCTAGAAACAAACACTTTGCTTTCGGATCTGAGATAGGAGATGTACCCAACTGTTTTGGATATCCTATGAAGATGCATTTATCCGCTTTGGGTTCGAGCTTATCAGACTGAAACTTTTTCACATAAGTGTCGAAGCCCCAAACTTTCAAGAAACGACAGTTTAGATTTCTCTAAACCTTAGTCTATACTGTGTCATCTCAACGGAAATACGCGGTGCCCTATTTAAAGTGAATGCGGTTGTCTCTAATGCATAACCCATAAACGATAGTGGTAATTCGATAAGAGACATCATAGTATGCACCATACCAAATAGTGCGTGGCTATGACGTTGAGACACATCATCACACCATGATGTTCCAGGTGGCATGAACTGTGAAACAATTTCCACATTGTCTTAACTGTGTACCAAAAACTCGTAACTCAGATATTCATTTCTATGATCATATCGTAGACAGTTCATCCTCTTGTTACGACGAACTTCACTCTGAAACAGAATTGAACTTTTCAATATTTCAGACTTGTGATTCATTAAAATACTCCTGTATGTACTCAAGTCGTCAGTGAAGTAAGAACATAATGATATCCACTGCGTGCCTCAGCACTCACTGGACTGCATACATCAAAATGTATCACTTCCAACAAGTTACTATCTTGTTTCATCTCAATGAAAACAAGGCCTTGCTCATGTGGTATGATTTGCATGTCACTAGTGATTCGAAATCAGGTGAGTAAAGATCCATCAGCATGGAGCCTCTTCATGCAATTTATACTAACATGACTCAAGCGGCAGTGCCACAAGTAAGTGGTACTATCATCATTTAACTCGTATCTTTTGGCACCAATGTGTAACACTACAATCGAGATTCAATAAACCATTGAAGGTGATTATTCAAGCAAATAGAGTAACCATTATTCTCTTTGAATGAATAATCGTATTGCAATAAACACGATCCAATCATGTTCATGCTTAACGCAAGCACCAAATAACAATTATTTAGGTTCAACACCAATCCCGATGGTAAAGGGGGCGTGTGACGTTTGATCATATCAACCTTGGAAACACTTCCAACACGTATCGTCACCTCGCTTTTAGCTAGTCTCCATTTATGTCATAGCTTTCATTTCGTGTTAGTAATCACTTAGCAACCGAACCGGTATCCAATATCCTCATGCTACTAGGAGTACTAGTAAAGTACACATCAACATCATGTATATCAAATATACTTCTTTCGACTTTTGCCAGCCTTTTTATCTACCAAGTATTTAGAGTTGCTCCGCCTCAGTGACTGTTCCCCGCATTACAGAAGCACTTAGTCTCGGGTTTGGGTTTAATCTTGGGTCTCTTCATTAGTGCAGCAACTATTTTGCCGTTTCACGAAGTATCCCTTCTAGCCCTTGCCTTTCTTGAAACTTAGTGGTTTTACAAACCATCAACTATTGATGCTCCTTCTTGATTTCTACTTTCGCAGTGTCAAACATCGCGAATCGCTCAAGGATCATTGTATCTATCCTTGATATGTTATAGTTCATCACGAAGCTCTCACAGCTTGGTGGCAGTGACTTTGGAGAACCATCACTATCTCATCTGGAAGATTAACTCCCACTGGATTCAAGTGATTGTAGTACTCAGACAATCTGAGCACACGCTCAACGATTGAGCTTTTCTCCTTTACTTTGTGGTCAAAGAATTTTGTTGGAGGTCTCGTACCTCTTAACAATGGCACAAGCATGAAATCACAATTTCATCTCTTTAGAACATCACTTATGTTCCGTGACGTTTAAAACGTTTTCGGTGCCTTGCTTCTAAGCCATTAAGTACTTTGCACTGAACTATCGTGTAATCATCAGAAACGCGTATGTCGGATGTTCACAGCATCCACAGACGACGCTCGAGGTGCAGCACACCGAGTGGTGCATTAAGGACATAAGCCTTCTGCGCAGCAACGAGGACAATCCTCGGTTTTACAGACTCAGTCTGCAAAGTTTGCTACTATCAATTTTCAACTAAATTTTCTCTAGGAACATAAAAAAAACAGTAGAGCTATAGCGCAAGCCACATCGTAATTCGCAAAGACCATTAGACTATGTTCATGACAATTAGTTCAATTAATCATATTACTTAAGAACTCCCACTCAAAAAGTACATCTCTCTAGTCATTTGAGTGGTACATGATCCAAATCCACTATCTCAAGTCCGATCATCACGTGAGTCGAGAATAGTTTCAGTGGTAAGCATCCCTATGCTAATCATATCAACTATACGATTCATGCTCGACCTTTCGGTCTCATGTGTTCCGAGGCCATGTCTGCACATGCTAGGCTCGTCAAGCTTAACCCGAGTGTTCTGCGTGTGCAACTGTTTTGCACCCGTTGTATGTGAACGTTGAGTCTATCACACCCGATCATCACGTGGTGTCTCGAAACGAAGAACTGTCCCAACGGTGCACAGTCGGGGAGAACACAATTTCGTCTTGAAATTTTAGTGAGAGATCACCTCATAATGCTACCGTCGTTCTAAGCAAAATAAGGTGCATGAAAGGATTAACATCACATGCAATTCATAAGTGACATGATATGGCCATCATCACGTGCTTCTTGATCTCCATCACCAAAGCACCGACACGATCTTCTTGTCACCGGCGCCACACCATGATCATCCATCAACGTGTTGCCATCGGGGTTGTCGTGCTACTTATGCTATTACTACTAAAGCTACATCCTAGCAAAATAGTAAACGCATCTGCAAGCACAAACGTTAGTATAAAGACAACCCTATGGCTCCTGCCGGTTGCCGTACCATCGACGTGCAAGTCGATATTTCTATTACAACATGATCATCTCATACATCCAATATATCACATCACATTGTTGGCCATATCACATCACAATCATACCCTGCAAAAACAAGTTAGACGTCCTCTAATTTTGTTGTTGCATGTTTTACGTGGTGACCGAGGGTATCTAGTAGGATCGCATCTTACTTACGCAAACACCACAACGGAGATATATGAGTTGCTATTTAACCTCATTCAAGGACCTCCTCGGTCAAATCCGATTCAACTAAAGTTGGAGAAACAGTCACTTGCCAGTCATCTTTGAGCAAAGGGGGTTACTCGTAACGATGAAACCAGTCTCTCGTAAGCGTACGAGTAATGTCGGTCCAAGCCGCTTCAATCCAACAATACCGCGGAATCAAGAAAAGACTAAGGAGGGCAGCAAAACGCACATCACCGCCCACAAAAACTTTTGTGTTCTACTCGAGAAGACATCTACGCATGAACCTAGCTCATGATGCCACTGTTGGGGAACGTCGCATGGGAAACAAAAAATTTCCTACGCGCACGAAGACCTATCATGGTGATGTCCATCTACGAGAGGGGATGAGTAATCTACGTACCCTTGTAGATCGTACAGCAGAAGCGTTTAGAGAACGCGGTTGATGTAGTGGAACGTCCTCACGTCCCTCGATCCGCCCCGCGAACAATCCCGCGATCAGTCCCACGATCTAGTACCGAACGGACGGCACCTCCGCGTTCAGCACACGTACAGCTCGACGATGATCTCGGCCTTCTTGATCCAGCAAGAGAGACGGAGAGGTAGAAGAGTTCTCCGGCAGCGTGACGGCGCTCCGGAGGTTGGTGATGATCTCGTCTCAGCAGGGCTCCGCCCGAGCTCCGCAGAAACGCGATCTAGAGGAAAAACTATGGAGGTATGTGGTGGGGCAGCCGTGAGAAAATCGTCTCAAATCTGCCCTAAAAGCTCCATATATATAGGAGGAGGGAGGGGGACCTTGCCTTGGGGTCCAAGGGACCCTCAAGGGGTCGGCCGAGCCAAGGGGGGGAGGACTCCCCCCCCCAAACCGAGTTGGACTTGGTTTGGTGGGAGGAGTCCCTCTCCCTTCCCACTTCCTCCCTCTTTTTTTTTCTTTTCCTTTGATTCCCTTCTCTTGGCGCATAGGCCCCCTTGGGGCTGTCCCACCAGCCCACTAAGGGCTGGTGTGTCTCCCCAAAGCCTATGGGCTTCCCCGGGGTGGGTTGCCCCCCCCGGTGAACTTCCGGAACCCATTCGTCATTCCCGGTACATTCCCGGTAACTCCGAAAACCTTCCGGTAATCAAATGAGGTCATCCTATATATCAATCTTTGTTTCCGGACCATTCCGGAAACCCTCGTGACGTCCGTGATCTCATCCGGGACTCCGAACAACATTCGGTAACCAACCATATAACTCAGATACACATAAAACAACGTCGAACCTTAAGTGTGCAGACCCTGCGGGTTCGAGAACTATGTAGACATGACCCCAGAGACTCCTCGGTCAATATCCAATAGCGGGACCTAGATGCCCATATTGGATCCTACATATTCTACGAAGATCTTATCGTTTGAACCTCAGTGCCAAGGATTCGTATAATCCCGTATGTCATTCCCTTTGTCCTTCGGTATGTTACTTGCCCGAGATTCGATCGTCAGTATCCGCATACCTATTTCAATCTCGTTTACCGGCAAGTCTCTTTACTCGTTCCGTAATACAAGATCCCGCAACTTACACTAAGTTACATTGCTTGCAAGGCTTGTGTGTGATGTTGTATTACCGAGTGGGCCCCGAGATACCTCTCCATCACACGGAGTGACAAATCCCAGTCTTGATCCATACTAACTCAACTAACACCTTCGGAGATACCTGTAGAGCATCTTTATAGTCACCCAGTTACGTTGCGACGTTTGATACACACAAAGCATTCCTCCGGTGTCAGTAAGTTATATGATCTCATGGTCATAGGAATAAATACTTGACACGCAGAAAACAGCAGCAACAAAATGACACGATCAACATGCTACGTCTATTAGTTTGGGTCTAGTCCATCACATGATTCTCTTAATGATGTGATCCCGTTATCAAGTGACAACACTTGCCTATGGCCAGGAAACCTTGACCATCTTTGATCAACGAGCTAGTCAACTAGAGGCTTACTAGGGACAGTGTTTTGTCTATGTATCCACACAAGTATTGTGTTTCCAATCAATACAATTATAGCATGGATAATAAACGATTATCATGAACTAAGAAATATAATAATAACTAATTTATTATTGCCTCTAGGGCATATTTCCAACAAACTATATATGTATGGTCACTACGCTACTTTGGTTTTAACGTGTGATGAACTTTTTGTATTAATTAATTAATTTAGTCATGATGATTTAGCATAATGGTTTTTGATAAATTTATATAATGCAGATGAACCGGCAATGGATGTACAGTTATCGACGTCGTCCCGAATTCCTTAATGGCATGCATAGTTTTCTCAATGTGGCTGAGAAAAACAGGCAGAATGGATTTATTTTTTGTCCATGTAAAAAATGCCAGAATAAGAGGAATTTCCCTAACACAAGAACCATACACACCCACCTGTTGCAAGAAGGCTTCATGCCCAGTTATTTTTGTTGGACCAAGCACGGAGAAAGAGGGGTTGTAATGGAAGACAATGAAGAAGAAGAGGATAATGATAACTATCCTATGTTCGGTGAACACGGTGATACTGAAATGGGGGAAGACGAGCCTAAACTTGAGGACATTGTTGATGAGTCTGATGATGATCTTCGTCAGGTCATTCGTGAAGAACAGATAAACTGCGGAAGTGAAAACGAGAGGTTGAAGTTGGAGCGCATGTTAGAAGATCACAAAAAATTGTTGTACCCAAATTGCGAAGATGGCCAGAAAAAGCTGGGCACCACCCTGGAATTGCTGCAATGGAAGGCAGAGAATGGAATATCTGACAAGGGATTTGAAAAGCTGCTGAAAATAATGAAGAAGATGCTTCCAAGAGATAACGTGCTGCCCTGCAGTACGTACGAAGCAAAGAAGGTTGTCTGCCCTCTAGGATTGGAAGTGCATAAGATACATGCATGCATCAATGACTGCATCCTCTACCGCGGTCAGCACGAGAATTTAAATGCCTGCCCGGTATGCGGTGCATTTCGGTATAAGATCAGGCGAGATGACCCTGGTGATGTTGAGGGCGACGATCGCCCCAGGAAGAGGGTTCCTGCCAAGGTGATGTGGCATGCTCCTATAATACCACGGTTGAAACGTTTGTTCCGAAACAAAGAGCATGCCAAGTTGCTGCGATGGCACAAATAAGACCGTAAGGAAGACGATATGCTGAGACAACCCGCTGATGGGTCGCAGTGGAGAAACATCGACGATAAGTACGAGGACTTTGCACGTGACCCAAGAAACTTAAGGTTTGGTCTAAGTACAGATGGCCTGAATCCGTTTGGGGAGCAGAGTAGCAGTCATAGCACCTGGCCCGTGACTCTATGTATCTATAACCTTCCTCCTTGGTTATGCATGAAGCGTAAGTTCATTATGATGCCAGTGCTTATCCCAGGCCCGTCGCAACCCGGCAACAACATTGATGTGTACCTGAGGCCACTGGTTGATGAACTTTTAGAGTTGTGGGCTGACGAAGGTGTACGTGTGTGGGACGAGTACAAACAGGAGGAATTTGACCTACGAGGGTTGCTGTTTGTAACCATCAATGATTGGCCCGCTCTTAGTAACATCTCAGGACAATCAAACAAGGGATACAGCGCATGCACACACTGTTTAGGCGAGACTGAAAGTATACATATAGGCAAGAATGTGTACCCGGGGCATCGTCGATTTCTTCCAGACAGGCATCCCGTAAGAAAGAAAGGAAAGCATTTCAAAGGCGAGGCAGATACATGGAGGAAGCCAACCCTCCCTAAAGGTACTGATATATATGACATGGTCAAAGATATAAAAGTAATCTTTGGTAAGGGTCCTGGCGCACAATCTGTTCCGAATGACGCCGACAACCACGTAGCCATGTGGAAGAAGAAATCTATATTCTGGGAACTACCCTACCTGGAAATTCCTAGAGGTTCGCTCTGTGATCGACGTGATGCACGTGACGAAAAATATTTGCGTGAACCTGCTAAACTTATTGGGCGTGCATGGGAAGAAGTCGAGAGATACACCAAAAGCACGGCTGCACCACCAACGTATGCACGAACGAGACGACCTGATGAATCTAGAGAATTTCAAAGGTCCTGCTAGCTACGCTCTTACCAAGGAAGAGAAGGAGATCTTTTTCCAAGTCCTGAGCAGTATCAAGGTCCCGTCTGGCTACTCGTCGAACATAAAAGGAATACTAAACCTGGAAGAGAAAAAGTTCCAAAACCTAAAGTCTCATGACTGCCACGTGATCATGACCCAGTTACTTCCAATTGCATTGAGGGGGCTTCTGCCAGAAAACGTGCGAGTACCCATTGTGAAGCTATGTGCATTCCTCAACGCAATTTCTCAGAAGGCAATCGATTCAGCAACTCTACCAAGTTTACAGAAGGACGTGGTCCAATGTCTTTTCAGCTTCGAGTTGGTGTTCCCACCAACCTTCTTCAATATTATGACGCACCTCATAGTTCACCTAGTCCAAGAGATTTCCGTTCTCCGTCCTGTATTCTTACACAATATGTTCCCCTTTGAGAGGTTCACGGGAGTCTTGAAGAATTATGTTAAAAACCGTGCTAGGCCAGAATGAAGCATGGTCAAGGGCTATGGAACAGAGGAGGTCATTGAGTTTTGTGTTGACTTTATTCCTGACCTGAACCCGATCGGTGTTCCTCAGTCGTGCCATGAGGGGAGACTGCGTGGAAAAGGCACGCTAGGAAAGAAATCAACAACATGTATGGACGAGCAATCTTTCACTCAAGCACACTACACAGTTCTAGTTAATTCCAGCTTGGCGGCTCTATATATCCAGGAACACAAGGATATTTTATGCTCGGAATACCCGGAGCAACTTGAAGATTTCATTGCTAAAGAACACGCGAAGACTTTCGGCGGTTGGTTGCAAGGACGTCTCATTAATGACAACATTGTTGAAGATGAGCTATACTTGTTGGCCAAGCAACCATCTTCGACTGTATTGACCTTTAAAGGGTACGAGATAAATGGTAACACATTTTACACGGCAGACCAAGATAAAAAGAGCACCAACCAAAACAGTGGCGTCCGGTTTGATGCAAAAGACGACAACGGGCAAAGGGTCACATACTATGGTTACATAGAGCAGATATGAGAACTTGACTACGGACCTTCCTTTAAGGTCCCTTTGTTCTGGTGCAAATGGTTCAACCTGTCAGGCGTGAAGGTAGACCCGAAGTACGGAATGACAACAGTGGATCAGAAGAATCTTGGGTACGGCAATGATCAATTCGTCCTAGCCAATGATGTGGCTCAGGTTTTCTATGTGAAGGACATGTCTAGCAGACCGAGAAAAAGAAAAGATAAGGAAGCGAATACATCAGACGATGAGCCAAGGCGCCACATAGTTCTTTCAGGGAAAAGAAACATCGTGGGAGTCGAGGACAAGACAGACATGTGAGAAGATTACAATAAATTTGATGAAATTCCTCCCTTCAAAGTCAAAGATGATCCAAGCATCCCGTTAAATGATGAAGATAGTCCATGGTTACGGCGCAATCAGAAGAAAGGCAAGAACAAAAATAGATAGGGGGTGTTGTTGGTGATGTGTAATAATGTATTAAACCTTTTATGTAATTGTGTTGACCATTTTGATAAATATTAAAAATTTGACCAGTTTCCACTAAATTTGACCATTTTGATAAATATCATTTTTATTTTTTAAGTGTTAAAATGACATTTTGACAATTTGTAAATAAATGTAAAAGAAAACAAAAAAGGGAAACAAAAAAGAAAAGTAAAAGAAGAAACAGGAAAAAGAAAAAGGAAACAAAAATAAAAGGAAAACAGGAAACAGAAAAAAGGAAAAAAGAAAAATAAAAGAAGAAACAGGAAAAAGAAAAAGGAAACAAAAAGAAAAAGAAAACAGGAAACAGAAAAAAGGAAAAAAGAAAAATAAAAGAAGAAACAGGAAAAAGAAAAAGGAAACAAAAAGAAAAAGAAAACAGGAAACAGAAAAAAGGAAAAAAGAAAAAGGAAAAAAAACCTTTAGGACCGGTGTGTAACAACAACCGGTCCTAAAGGTGGGTTCGGTTCGCGTCCAATTTTTGGACCCTTTAGCACCGGTCTGTGTTAACAACCGGTGCTAAAGGGTCTTTAGCACCGGTTGTTATAACACAAACCGGTGCTAAAGGGTCTAGACCTCTCCGGGGTCGCCAACTTCTCGCCTTCCCGCGCGTCTCTCCTCGCCTTCTCTCCTCGCCGCCTCTCTCCTCGCCGACTCGACCTCCTCGCCGCCTCCTCGCCGCCGTCGCCTCCTCGCCGCCTCCTCGCCGCCTCCTCGCGTGCGGCCTCCTCGCGCCGCCTCGCCGGCCGACGATCCTCGCCGCCTCCTCGCCGCGCCGTCGCCTCCTCGCCGCGCCGCCGCCTCCTCGCCGATCCTCGCCGCCTCCTCGCGCGCGGCCTCCTCGCGCCGCCTCCTCGCCGCCTCCTCACCGCCTCCTCACGGCGCCGTCGCCGCCTCGACGCCTCCTCGCGACGCCTCCTCGCCGCCTCCTCGCGCGCCGCCCCACGCCGCCTCCTCGCCGCCCCACTTCATCTTCTTCACGTACGATATATCCATATTTTCGTATATCCATATTGTTGTATGCTTGTACTTATGCTTGTACTTTCGGTCTGGTGGTTTGGTTTATATATAAAACGGGACTGGTGGTTTGCTTTGTATATAAAACGGGACGAAAGCTTTTTTCAGTATAATAACCGTCGATATTAGTTTTTTTCCGGCCCGAATAGGACATCCTATAAAAAAAAAGTTACGTGATCATGCATATTCTCGGCCATTTCTACGGGAGAGGCTGCTATTTTGTTGGACCTTGTCGTAAATTCAATTGGTTTATATAGGATTTGTTCTATCGACGTACAAATCGTACCTGCTAGAGATGCTCTCATGGCTCGATTTGAAGCCGCCTTCATCATTTATGTCGCTAAAGCGAGGAAGAGGATTCTAGTAGACCCACTTTTTCAGTCAAAATCGCCATACGTGTTGCTCTGGCTATCAAGGTCCCCTGAACTTCGTGTGTTTCTCGCTATCAAGGTCCCCTGAACTTTCTTTGGCATCAAAGCTCCAAATTGTAATGTCGCGGCATACATAATCAGAAAATAGAATTCACATCGCCTAGAGCTCTGATATTTTAGCATAAAAATCGAGAGAGATATTAGTTGGCATGGATTGGACGGTGAAAGGGATGGGTGATGGCTACCATCATCACCGGCCACCTGTTTCTTCTTGCTTTACTTGCACGGTTGCAACACCGATTCCTTGAGCTTTCACTTTCGGCCCCTATGACGCTCCCCTACTCCAAGAAGTCGGTCAACATTCGTGCAACGTGAGGTGACTCCGACGATTCCGACGATTCCGTAAAACCCTAAACCGACGATTCCGATGATTTCGTAAAACTTTCCGACGATTCCGTAAAACTTTTCCGTAAAATTTACGGTTCCGTAAAACTTTTCCGTAAATAATTTTGCTAAGTTAAATTCTTGTTACTAGCAGGTGTTGAGCTATGGATCCCCAAGAACCACATGATCAGCACGCCGATCAGCTCGCGGGAATGGGTGAGGCGGAGAAGGAAAGATACATGTGCCAGATGATTTTTGAAGATGCAACGGCCATATATCATGATGACGACGGTGGACATGCGTTTAGAAATCAATTTTTGAACGACTCCGGTGACGGAGCTGAGAATATAGAAGATGTAGTAGATGCAGAAGTGCCCTCCGGAACAAACTCTGCCAATGTATATCTCAAGTCACTGTTGACGCAACAATTAATTTGTATTGCACTTACTAACGAATCATTGTTTTCCCGTTTAGGTGCCCTCCGGAACACCTAGCGCAAGTACTGAGACAAAGTCGAAACGAGGCCCGGCCGCAAGGTTGAAAGATACTGCAAGTTACTCGATCGATAAAGTTGCTGCTGATGGCAAACCACTGGAAGCCCCAGAAACTTATCGCAAATTTGTAAATCAGTGCGGAGTTGTTGTAAGAGACCTGGTCCCGATCAACTTAATAGAATGGAATAAGCCGAAGACCGGCGCCAACGTTGGAGCTACTTATGTCGATGACAGATTGAAAAGAGTGCTTTGCGACACGGTCTGGCTAAATTTCAGCGTAGCGGAAGATAAGAAGAAGAAAGTCGAGGAGTGGGCTTTGAAAAAGATGGCCACACAATTCCAGAGGTGGAAGAAAGACTTGTGGAAGAAATATAAGGACGAAGATCCAGTTTTCACTGGGCACCTAGTGAAGATAAGAGACGCTTGGCCTGATTTTAAGGCGTACAAGAAATCGGGTGTCTTTACATCCCGATCAACCACAAATACGGAGAATGCGAAGAAGAAGAAATATCACCATATTTTGGGGTCAGGTGGCTACATGACTGCCCTGCCTAGGTGGCGACGCTATGAAGATGCGCTTCTGAAAAGAAATATCATTCCACAGACACATGACTGGCCCGATAGGTCCAAGTTCTGGTTGTTTGCGCATGGGGCAACGTTGGACGCTGAGACTGGGATGATTGTTGCGGAGGGACCATGGTCGGAAAAAATAACACAAGTCGTATCAGATCTAGAGAAGGCAATAGAAGCTGTTCGAAAAGGAACTTTTGTTCCCGATAGAGAGAACGACGAGTTGATGAAGGCACTCGGGAACCCCGAAAAGTGGGGACGAACACGAGGCTTTGGAGCCACTACCCCGTGGAACCAAGGGTTTCCGGCGGACCTTGGCACTTACAGAAGCCGTGGTAGAAGCAAGAGGAAGGCGCTGGAACGGATATCGACATTAGAAGAAAAGGTGGCGTTTCTCTTGAAGAAAGGGGGACACCCTGTACCTGACACTGAAGAGGAGGAAGAAGATCCTGCACCTGACGCTGATCAGCAACAATTAGAAGACGATCCTGTAGCAGATGCCGTCCCATCTCAGCATAGAAGCAGCGTGGGTTCCACGCAGCTGCAGCTAGAAGACGGTCCTGCAGTCGAACCGTCGGCGCCTCACTACCCCGTGGATGATGTCACGGAGAAGACAAACTGTGAGATACATATGCCAATGGGGAACATATCCTTCATGGTGGCGTCAGGCTATGCTTTACCGAATCAACCTGGAGCAACCTACCATGGTGGTCAGATTCCAGCATCCCATGCTCGTGTCGGGTTGTCAACAATTACGTCGGGATGCCAGTCAATTGAGCTTGATATTCCTGGAGGTGAAGGCGAGAAGACACTGGGAGAAATGGAGCTTGGTATCATCTTGTGGAAGAAGAAACACATCGTGTTTCCTAACGCGGCGCCAAGGCCACCGACTCCTCCAGGTACAAATGCACCACCTCCAACAATTACTGAATGTTGCACCACATGTAAGCCTATTTTTAATATTTTTTCACTTTCGTACAGAGAATGCACGACCTCCAAGTCCACCCCCAACGCACCTCCAAGTCCACCCCCCAACGCACCTCCAAGTCCACCCCCCAACGCACCTCCAAGTCGACCCCACAACGAAGATAGGGAGCCCGAGGCCGAGAGTCCATCGCCCGTGCACTCCAGTGAGCCGACGGATGCGCCCACTACGGGTACGGCAAAGCAGAAGCTGCAGTTCAGAAGAAACGGAACTCCTCCCAAGAAGAGAGAAAGGAAACCCAATAAAGTCAAGACTCCCCCGAAGTTACCAGGCCTGATGACTCCGGAGGAACTAGACGAGGCCGTGAAAGCCAAAAACAAAGCATGGTTCGCACGGTTTCCCCTGAAGCCCCCTCCAGACATCTGGAAGGAAACTCTGAAGAACGTACCAAAGTGGAAAATTGAGCGCACCATCGACGACTTATATTATCCTGAACCGCCGCCACCGCCGCCCCTTTCAGACTATGAACGGTTCATTGAAAAGATGCACACCGCACAGATGAATCAGGCGGAGCAGATGAAGCAGGCGGAGCAGACGAAATGCGGGAAACAAGTTCCCCATCTCGGACAACAAGAAGCACAGTCAATTGCCCCGCTCAAGGTGTTATCTGACCAGGCTTCAGTGTCCGGTCCACGCATGGGCGACGTAGGTTACGCTATTGCTGATGTGGTATATAAATATAAGCCCGAGCACCCTCTGGTCGAAAATCCTAGTGCTCTAACAACCCAACTATGGAATTTACATGGTTGGTACTTGGAGGCCGCAAGGCAAAAGAGAGACTGTATCATGGCGGCAGTTCAGGATCAACACTAGTTCGGAGAGTACGGTGTGGTGGTTGGGTTCGATGATTTTTTCCAGATGTACAATCAACGTGCCCTCGACAAAGCTATCGTTAGCTGCTACTGTTTGTAAGTGATTTATTTGTGTAATTTAATTATTTAGTTAAGCTCGCGTTCATTGCCCGTATAATTATCACTCACGAGACATTCTTTTTGTACGCTACTATGCAGAATGAAGATTCGTGAATGCAGACTGGCAGGAATCTGGGACTTTGGGTTCATTGACCCGTATTCGTTTCATCAAGAGACAATAGAAAAGTTCAACAAGGATACACCGGATGATTTGCTAAGGTTTTTGAAGCGACAAAGTACCAAAAAAGAAATACTTTGGCCCTACGGATTCAAGTGAGTGTTTCTGTCTTGTACACATTCCATTTTGCTTACCTGATGTTAAGTGTAATTGATGAGTATGCATGACTGCGTGTGTACACGTGCGCAGGTCCCACTTCATATTGTTCATCATTAGAATCGATCAAGGACAACTTGAAGTCTGGGACCCGTTAACCTGGGACGCTGACAAATGGAAGAGCGCGCGTCAGATGCTTCAAAGGTATATATATATCGGCCTCTTTCGTTCATCGGCCTCTTTTTCGTTCATTTCCTGATATCAAGTAAGTAATAATTAAATCTTGTATTCATTTTTCTTTGTCGGCCAGGGTTTGGCAAATGTTCATCAAGGAAGAACCCGGTACATGGGCAGACAAGCTCCACTTTCAGATTAACAAAGTAAGTAGTACTACGTACCCTGGTTTTAATACCATTACCATTCTCTTGATTATTATTAATTTGACTGAATTATGTTCTCGTATATAGGGCGTCCCGCAACAACCACAGGGCACTGATTATTGTGGATACTACGTTTGCGAGTACATTCACAGGATTATCAATGAGAAATCCCGTACTTCCAGAAATCTAGAGGTACGTAACCGGATCTTCACAACTTTATTTATGTTGCCATCAATTATGTTTAGTTTTGTTCATAACTTAATTGTTTTCATCTACTTCTTTTTAAGCTGCAACGAAAGCGGGCGATGCTCAGACCAATCCAACGTTGCAAGGCAGTTGCAGAGGAATTGGCAGGATTTCTCCTCACGCAAGTCATAGATGAAGACGGAGAATTTTTCCATCCTATGAACCAATAGCCAGCTCCCTTCTCTATGCAAGTATATAGCTATAGGAAGCGAACTTCAAATTATGTAATGATAATCGGTCCAGTACTTCGTGTTACATGTATATATGTACTTTTATTTGGTGCATCAACATTTAACCGCAAACACGGAATCGGTGTTTCCGATTCCGTGTTCGTAAAAAACGGAACACGGACACACGGAATCGGAAACACGGAATCGGAAAGACGTAAACGGAAATACGAAACCGGAAACACGTAAACGAAAACCCTGAAAATACGGAACACGGAAACACCGAAATACGGAATCGGAAACCCTGAAAAGAAAAGGAAAAAAAAAAGAAAAAAAAGCATTAGGACCGGTTGGTGTTACCAACCGGTTCTAAAGGTCCTCCGCCTGCGCACACTCTTCGGCGCCCACGTGGAGGCGTTTAGCACCGGTTTGTAAGAGACCGGTGCTAAAGGGGGGGGCTTTAGTCCCGGATACGTAGCACCGGATGTGTATCTGGGTCCAAAGGCCCTTACCAACCGGTTCTAATACCCCTTTCTCCACTAGTGTACTAGATACCCATGGTCACCACGTAAAACATGGAACAACAAAATTAGAGGACGTCTAACTTGTTTTTGCAGGGTATGCTTGTGATGTGATATGGCCAACGATGTGATGTGATATATTGGATGTATGAGATGATCATGTTGTAATAGAAAATATCGACTTGCACGTCGATGGTACGGCAATCGGCAGGAGCCATAGGGTTGTCTTTATAACTAACGTTTGTGCTTGCAGATGCGTTTACTATTTTGCTAGGATGTAGCTTTAGTAGTAATAGCACGAGTAGCACGACAACCCCGATGGCGACACGTTGATGGAGATCATGGTGTGGCGCCGGTGACAAGAAGATCGTGTCGGTGCTTTGGTGATGGAGATCAAGAAGCACATGATGATGGCCATATCATGTCACTTATGAATTGCATGTGATGTTAATCCTTTTATGCACCTTATTTTGCTTAGAACGACGGTAGCATTATGAGGTGATCTCTCACTAAAATTTCAAGACGAAATTGTGTTCTCCCCGACTGTGCACCGTTGCTACAGTTTGTCGTTTCGAGACACCACGTGATGATCGGGTGTGATAGACTCAACGTTCACATACAACGGGTGCAAAACAGTTGCGCACGTGGAACACTTGGGTTAAGCTTGACGAGCCTAGCATGTGCAGACATGGCCTCGGAACACATGAGACCGAAAGGTTGATCATGAATCATATAGATGATATGATTAGCATAGGGATGCTTACCACTGAAACTATACTCAACTCACGTGATGATCGGACTTGAGATAGTGTAAGTGGATCATGAACCACTCAAATGACTAGAGAGATGTACTTTTTGAGTGGGAGTTTAGCGAGTAATTTGATTAAGTTAAACTCTAATTATCTTGAACATAGTCTAAGTCCACTTTGAACATATTTGTGTTGTAGATCATGGCTCACGCGACAGTCACCCTGAATTTTAATACGTTCCTAGAGAAAACTAAGTTGAAAGATGATGGAAGCAACTTTGTAGACTGGGCTCGTAATCTTAAGCTAATCTTACAAGCTGGGAAGAAGGATTATGTCCTTGATGCTGCGCTAGGAGATGAACCACCCGCTACGGCTGATCAGGATGTTAAGAACGCTTGGTTAGCACGTAAGGAGGACTACTCAATAGTTCAATGTGCAGTCTTGTATGGCTTAGAACCGGGACTTCAACATCGCTTTGAGCGTCATGGAGCATTTGAGATGTTCCAGGAGTTGAAGTTTATCTTTTAGAAGAACGCCCGGATCGAGAGGTATGAGACCTCCGATAAATTCTATGCTTGCAAGATGGAGGAGAACTCGTCTGTCAGTGAACATGTGCTCAAAATGTCTGGGTACTCAAACCGTCTAGCTGAGCTGGGGATTGAATTCCCGCAAGAAGCTATCACTGACAGAATCCTTCAATCACTGCCGCCAAGCTATAAAGGCTTTGTGTTGAACTACAACATGCAAGGGATGAACAAGTCTCCCGGCGAGTTGTTTGCGATGCTGAAAGTCGCAGAGTTTGAACTTCGTAAAGAGCATCAAGTGTTGATGGTGAATAAGACCACTAGTTTCAAGAGAAACGACAAAGGCAAGAAGGGTAATTCAAAGAAGAGCGGCAAGCCTGTTGCCAATCCGACGAAGAAACCGAAAGCTGGACCTAAGCCTGAAACAGAGTGTTACTATTGCAAGGGTATGGGTCACTCGAAGCGCAATTGCCCCAAGTATCTGGCTGATAAGAAGGCGGCCAAAGAAAAATCAGGTATATTTGATATACATGTTATTGATGTGTACTTAACCGGCTCTCGTAGTAGTGCCTGGGTATTCGATACCGGTTCTGTTGCTCATATTTGCAACTCGAAACAGGAACTGCGGAATAGACGAAGGCTGGCGAAAGATGAAGTGACGATGCGCGTAGGAAATGGTTCCAAGGTTGATGCAATCGCCGTCGGCACAGTTTCACTTCAGTTACCATCAGGATTAGTTATGAACTTGAATCATTGTTATTTAGTGCCTGCGTTGCGCATGAACATTATATCTGGATCTTGTTTATTGCGAGACGGTTACTCTTTTAAGTCAGAGAATAATGGTTGTTCTATTTCTATGAGTAACATCTTTTATGGTCATGCACCCAATGTGAGAGGATTGTTCATATTGAATCTTGATAGTGATACACACATATATAACATTGAGACCAAAAGAGTTAGAGTTAACAATGATAGCGCCATATTTTTGTGGCACTGCCGCTTAGGTCATATTGGTGTAAAGCGCATGAAGAAACTCCATGCCGATGGACTTTTGGAGTCACTTGACTTTGATTCACTTGACACGTGCGAACCATGCCTCATGGGCAAGATGACTAAAACTCCGTTCTCCGGGACAATGGAGCGTGCAAGTGACTTGTTGGAAATCATACATACCGATGTGTGTGGTCCGATGAGCGTAGAGGCACGCGGCGAATATCGTTATTTTCTCACCTTCACTGACGATTTGAGTAGATATGGTTATGTCTACTTAATGAAGCACAAGTCTGAAACATTTGAAAAGTTCAAGCAATTTCAGAGTGAAGTTGAAAACCATCGTAACAAGAAGATCAAGTTCCTACGGTCTGATCGTGGGGGTGAATATCTGAGTTTCGAGTTTGGTGCTCACTTAAGACAATGTGGAATTGTTTCACAGTTGACACCGCCTGGAACACCATAGCGTAATGGTGTGTCCGAACGTCTTAACTGTACTTTATTAGAGATGGTGCGATCTATGATGTCTCTTACCGATTTGCCATTATCATTTTGGGGTTATGCATTAGAAACAACTGCATTCACTTTAAATAGGGCACCATCAAAATCTGTTGAGACGACACCATACGAACTGTGGTATGGCAAAAGGCCAAAGTTGTCGTTTCTTAAAGTTTGGGGATGTGATGCTTATGTCAAAAAGCTTCATCCCTCTGGGTACACCTTCTATCTCAAATCCGAGGGCAAAGTGTTTGTTGCTAAAAACGGAGCTATTCTCGAGAAGGAGTTTCTCTCGAGAGAATTGAGTGGGAGGAAGATAGAACTTGACGAGGTTGTCGAACCTCTCATCCCTCTTGATGGTGGTGCAGGGCAAGGGGAAACCTCTGTCGTTGCGACGCCGGTTGAGGAGGAAGTTAATGATGATGATCATGAAACTCCGGTTCAAGTTTCTGTCGAACCACGCAGGTCGACGAGACCACGTGCTGCTCCATAGTGGTACGGTAATCCCGTCTTGTCAATCATGTTGTTAGACAACAATGAACCTGCAAATTATGAAGAAGCAATGGTGGGCCCAGATTCCAACAAATGGCTAGAAGCCATGAAGTCCGAGATAGGATCCATGTATGAGAACAAAGTGTGGACTTTGGAAGTATTACCTGAGGGCCGCAAGGCTATTCAGAACAAATGGATCTTTAAGAGGAAGACGGACGCTGACGGCAATGCGACCGTTTATAAAGCTCGACTTGTGGCAAAGGGTTTTTCACAAGTTCAAGGAGTTGACTACGATGAGACATTCTCACCCGTAGCGATGCTTAAGTCCGTCAGAATCATGTTAGCAATAGCTGCATTTTGCGATTATGAAATCTGGCAGATGGATGTCAAAACGGCGTTCCTTAACGATTCCTTAAGGAAGAGTTGGATATGATGCAACCCGAAGGTTTTGTCGATCCTAAGAATGCTAACAAGGTGTGCAAGCTCCAGCGATCCATTTATGGACTGGTGCAAGCATCTCGGAGTTGGAACAAACGCTTTGATGAGGTGATCAAAGCATTTGGGTTTATACAAGTGGTTGGAGAATCCTGTATTTACAAGAAAGTGAGTGGGAGCTCTGTGGCGTTTCTAATATTATATGTGGATGACATATTGCTGATTGGAAACAACGTGGAGTTCTTGGAGAGCATAAAGGATTACTTGAATAAAAGTTTCCCTATGAAGGACCTAGGAGAAGCTGCTTACATTCTAGGCATTAAGATCTACAGGGATAGATCAAAACGCGTGATAGGACTTTCACAAAGCACATACCTTGATAAAGTTTTGAAGAGGTTCAAAATGGAACAGTCCAAGAAAGGGTTCTTGCCAGTTTTACAAGGTACGAGATTGAGTAAGACTCAGTGCCCAGCAACTGATGAAGATAGAGAGCATATGCGCTCCGTCCCCTATGCTTCAGCCATAGGTTCTATCATGTATGCAATGCTGTGCACTAGAACGGACGTTAGCCTAGCCATAAGTATGGCAGGTAGGTTCCAGAGTAATCCAGCAGTGGATCACTGAACAACGGTCAAGAATATCCCGAAGTACCTGAAAAGGACTAAGGAGATGTTTCTCGTGTATGGAGGTGACGAAGAGCTTGCCGTAAAAGGTTAGGTCGATGCAAGCTTTGGCACAGATCCGGACGACTCTAAGTCGCAAACCGGATACGTATTTATTCTTAATGGGGGTGCGGTAAGCTGGTGCAGTTCCAACGAGAGCGTCGTAGCAGATTCTACATGTGAAGCGGAGTACATGGCTGCCTCGGAGGCGGCTAATGAGGGTGTGTGGATGAAGCAATTCATGACGGATCTTGGAGTGGTGCCAAGCGCACTGAATCCAATAACCTTGTTCTGTGATAACACGGGTGCCATTGCCCTAGCAAAGGAACCACGGTTTCACAAGAAGTCCAGACACATCAAACAACGCTTCAACCTCATCCGTGACTACGTCGAAGGGGAGGACGTAAATATATGCAAAGTGCACACGGATCTGAATGTAGCAGACCTGCTGACTAAACCTCTTCCATGGGCAAAGCATGATCAACACCAGAACTGTATGGGTGTTAGATTTATTACAATGTAATTCACATGATGATGTGAGGGCTAGATTATTGACTCTAGTGCAAGTGGGAGACTGTTGGAATTATGCCCTAGAGGCAATAATAAATATAGTTATTATTATAATTCCTGTATCAAGATAATCGTTTATTATCCATGCTATAATTGTATTGAATAAAGACTTATATACATGTGTGGATACATAGACAAAACACTGTCCCTAGCAAGCCTCTAGTTGGCTAGCCAGTTGATCAACGATAGTTAGTGTCTTCTGATTATGAACAAAGTGTTGTTGCTTGATAACTGGATCACGTCATTAGGAGAATCACGTGATGGACTAGACCCAAACTAATAGACGTAGCATGTTGATCGTGTCATTTTATTGCTACTGTTTTCTGCGTGTCAAGTATTTATTCCTATGACCATGAGATCATATAACTTACTAACACCAGAGGAATACTTTGTGTGTATCAAACGTCGCAACGTAACTGGGTGACTATAAAGATGCTCTACAGGTATCTCCGAAGGTGTTCAGTAAGTTAGTATGGATCGAGACTGGGATTTGTCACTCCGTGTGACGGAGAGGTATCTCGGGGCCCACTCAGTAATACAACATCACACAAGCTTTGCAAGAATGTGAATTAGTGTAAGTTGCGGGATCTTGTATTATGGAACGAGTAAAGAGACTTGCCAGTAAACGAGATTGAAATAGGTATGCGGATACTGACGATCGAATCTCGGGCAAGTAACATACCGAAGGACAAAGGGAATGACATACGGGATTATATGAATCCTTGGCACTGAGGTTCAAACGATAAGATCTTCGTAGAATATGTAGGATCCAATATGGGCATCCAGGTACCGCTATTGGATATTGACCGAGGAGTCTCTCGGGTCATGTCTACATAGTTCTCGAACCCGCAGGGTCTGCACACTTAAGGTTCGACGTTGTTTTATGCGTATTTGAGTTATATGGTTGGTTACCGAATGTTGTTCGGAGTCCCGGATGAGATCACGGACGTCACGAGGGTTTCCGGAATGGTCCGGAAACAAAGATTGATATATAGGATGACCTCATTTGATTACCGGAAGGTTTTCGGAGTTACCGGGAATGTACCGAGAATGACGAATGGGTTCTGGGAGTTCACCGGGGGGGGGGGCACCCACCCCGGGGAAGCCCATAGGTGTTCGGGGTGCCGCACCAGCCCTTAGTGGGCTGGTGGGACAGCCCAAAAGGGTCCTATGCGCATTGGGAAGAAATTCAAAGAGAAAAAAAAGGAGGAGGTGGGAAAGGGAAGAAGGACTCCACCTTCCAGACCAAGTAGGACTCGGTTTGGGAGGGGAATCCTTCCCCCTTGGCTCGGCCGACCCCTTGGGGGTTCTTGGACCCGAAGGCAAGGCTCCCCCTCTCCCTCCTATATATAGTGGGGTTTTAGGGTTGGTTTGAGACAACTTTGCCACGGCAGCCCGACCACATATCTCCACGGTTTTACCTCTAGATCGCGTTTCTGCGGAGCTCGGGCGGAGCCCTGCTGAGACGAGATCATCACCAACCTCCGGAGTGCCATCACGCTGCCGGAGAACTCTTCTACCTCTCTGTCTCTCTTGCTGGATCAAGAAGGCCGAGATCTTCGTCGAGCTGTACGTGTGCTGAACGCGGAGGTGCCGTCCGTTCGACACTAGATCGTGGGACTGATCGCGGGATAATTCGCGGGGCGGATCGAGGGACGTGAGGACATTCCACTACATCAACCGCGTTCATTAACGCTTCTGCTGTACGGTCTACAAGGGTACGTAGATCACACATCCCCTCTCGTAGATGGACATCACCATGATAGGTCTTCGTGCGCGTAGGAAATTTTTTGTTTCCCATGCGACGTTTCCCACCAGCTTTATGGTGAGCGTGAGCTGCCAAATGGAATGATGGAAGTCCTCATGAAGCCTTTGGCTGCAGGACAACCCTCAAGAACCACATTCCTCGTCCATGAGCTCAAGTACACACCTCGGTCCGTCTACCGCATTCTCTGCAGTGTGCTAGCGCCAATCAAAGGCCATGATGATGAAGAAGATGTTGTCGGCCTCTTGAAGAATATCCTCTTCAACCTCATTCACGGTATTCCTATGAATATCCATGATTTCTTCTTGAGGACTTTGGCTGACAATGCAATGTGCCCCTATGATCACAAGATTTATGCACCATGGATCATGAGATTCCTCAGGACAAGGACATGCATCAACTTCCACACTGATTTCCAAAACCATGTTGGTTATATGCCTCCTATCCGGGTCAACAAGAAGACTTTCGAGCCTATTGAGGGAAAAGGAAAGTCTGTGATTGACGAAGGCAGCAGGCCCCTTGATGGCCAGTTTAAAGAACCAGACGCTTATTCTTCGTGGGACGATACTGAGACTCGTCCACCCATCCCTGTTCCTCCTCGCGTGCTAAACACCAGAGAGCTTCTCCTCAGTCTTCATCAGAAGGTGGATCACAATCACAAATGGTTCAAACGCCAGTTTGGTGCCATTTTGAAAATCCTCACCGAAACCCAGAACTCTGTGAAGATTAATCATCACTATCTGCATGAGGTTTTTGATCGCACCTGGGCTACACTTGCACATCTGAAGACCCAGACTGAGCTTGAAGGAATGAACTTTGAGCAGGACTTTGACTGGTCGTGGCCTCCCAAGAAGAAGTTCAGGCCCATTCCAGTGCCAGACCTTGAAGACAACTCCTTCTCCTCATTCCGCACCGCGGAGTCTGATGAGGAACAACTCGACACCGCAACAGGCCCAAGGAAGAAGACTACACCCAAGAAGCGTCAAGGGTCTTCATCAACCGCCAAGAAATGAAGTCTTCACGGGCGTTAGTCCTCAGTTTGTCCCTTTTTGTCACTTGATGACAAAGGGGGAGAAACTTGAGAGTTAGTCTTCAAACGGGATTTATTTTTGGGCCCTATGAACTATATTTAAGTTACAAACTCTTGGCTCTTCTGAAGTTCTTATGTAATGAGTTGTAACTTAAGCCCGATGGTACTCTGACGCTTTTTGAACGTTTTTCTTCGCATGCTTATTCCTCAAGTTTTAATGCACGCATGCTGGAATTCGTCAGATACCATTTGTCATCATGCATCTTCATATTCTTCATATAATATGTTATATGTATGCATGATTTACAAGATTCACGGGGAGATCTCCATGATATAAATCATCAATGTGCATCTGCTATAAAAGCAGAATTCCTCAAGGTATGCACATCTTCAGGGGGAGTCTCTGTGAATCTTGTCTTCAAATTCCTCAATTGAGTATTTACACTCCACACTTTTATTCCCTGTTGAAGACTTAACCTAATTTTCATCAACCACCAAAAAAGGGGAGATTGTAAGTGCATCTAGTGCCCGGTAGTGATTTTGGTGGTTTGAAGACTTATAGGTTAAGTATCTAATGTGTTTATAAGTGTACACATGATCTATAAGTCATTGAGGAGTTTGACATATTTGAAGAATATCGACCCCTAAAAATATATGTCTTCAGTTGAAGAAATTGGTCTGAAGCTGAAGAAATGAATCGCGAGGAATCTGCGATGAAATTGATATCCCTCATGAAGATATTGAGAAGATCGGTGGTTCGTGAAGAAAATCGTTTTGAAGAAATTGAAGCGTGAAGATTTATGTTTTCTGTTTTACTTTCTTTGCATTTTGATGAATAGGAACACCGTACTGTTAAAGGGGGTCAAAGTATTTCCTCATGATGCTCAACCCAAGCCAAATCCTACCAAAAGCCTCAAGTGAGGAATATGAGTGACATGAGGACTCTCACAGTTGAGGGTCCCGACCGTTTCGATAACCACGCCAAGTCACTCGTCTTATCCACTCCAACGGTCATATTATTTAAGGGCATTAGTGTCAAATCATGCCAGGATGCTCCCAGGCTATAAATAGCCGCCCCCACAACCACTAGCTGGTTGGCTGCTCCGTTAGAAACTGACACTTGTCATAAGAGCAACCCAAATTCCTCAGAACCTTCGAGAGTAATTCATCAGTGAGGAAATACACCACCCACCGAAACCACAAACCAAACCTAGTGATTGAGTATCACTGAAGAAGTTGTTCCTGTGTGGGACTGAAGCCTTTTACCTTTGAGGACTGTGCATCCTCCAGACGGTTAGGCGTCATGGTCTAGAGCAATCCAGCAGTCAATTGTAGATCGCCGGATGACCGAGTTTGTGAGGGTTTGGACGTCTGCCGTGGAGACTTACCACGAGTGTTGGGCGAGGACTGTGTGTCCTTAGCTCAAGGAGAATACGGTACGGACTGTGTGTCCCGGGACTGGGTGTCCTTTGGTTTCAATACCAAGCCGCTCCAAACCAGATGTACAACTGTCACAACAGTTGGAACTGGGTCATCAACAAAAGTCTTCACCAAGAATCGGGTTCTAATTCCTCAACTCTTTACTTTCTCTGTATTATGTGTTGATGACTTTCACTGTGACTGTTTGAAGAATTTGCTGAAGACTTTCTCCGAATTTCCTCAACCCCAAATTCTTCACAATAGTTAATCATCATCCGTATTCTGCGTGCCTGCTTACTGTGCAATCTGTTTTCACAATCTTCACTCTGTAATACTGCTGTTGTGAACGTTTGCACGTCTGATCCTTAACTGTTTCCGCTGTAAGTTAGTCATCAGTGAGGAATTTCCTCAAAAGGAATTTCCTCAGCGATGAAATTCTAAAAATCTCCTATTCACCCCCCCTCTAGTCCATATAACGCACTTTCATTATGGCTTGATGAGGATTTTCATCACCTATATCACAAAGTCCACTTTGCTCCACTTGGGAGCCATTATTTTCATCAAACTCCACATTACAAGTCTCCTCAATGAGTCCGGTGGACTTGTTGGGAACATGGTAAGCATGAGAGTTTGTAGCATAACCAACAAATATGCCCTCTTGAGCTTTAACTTGAAATTTAGACAAACGAACACTTTTCTTGAGTATGAAACACTTACAACCGAACACCCAGAAGTACTTGAGATTGGGCTTTTTCCCGGTAAGAATCTCATACTGAGTCTTGTTCAAGCCTTTGCGGAGGTAGAGCCGATTGGATGCATGACATGCGGTGCTAATGGCTCTGACCCAAAAGTTGTACGAAGATTTGAATTCCACCATCATGGTTCTTGCCGCATCCATCAACGTCTGGTTCTTCCTTTCTGTAACACCGTTCTGTTGGGGGTATAGGGTGCTGAATATTGATGCTCGATCCCCTCGTCACTAAGGAATTCATTTAAGGTGTAGTTCTTGAACTCAGTGCCGTTGTCACTTCTAATCATCAAAATCTTTGCTTCATGTTAATGGTGAGCTTCATTAGCAAAGTCGATGACAGTTTGTTGAGTCTCACTCTTCCTCTTGAAGAAATATACCCAAGTGTATCTTGAGTAGTCATCCATAGTCAACAAGCAATTCTTTCTTCCCCAAGACTATCAAAAGACGGAAGGCCAAAGATATCCATGTGAAGGAGCTCCAAATGCCTTTTTAGAGTATATGATAGCTGTGGGACGGTGAGTTGTTTCATGGAGTTTTCCTTCAATACAAGCACTGTAAGCACAGTCACTGGCAAAACTCACATTTGTTAGTCCATGAACATGGTCCCCTTTGAGGAGACTTTAAAAATATCTCATATTGACATGAGCTAGTCGGCGATGCCATAGCCAACCCACATCAACTTTAGCCATTAGACAAGTCGCGGTCTTAGTAGGTCACTCTGAAAAGTTCACTACATAGAGACCGTTCTCGACATATCCAACAAAGGCTACTTTAAGAGTCTTGCTCCATAAAAGGGCCACGGTATCAAGATTAAAGAACGTGGCAAAGCCCATAATTGCAAGCTCACGAACTGAAAGCAAATTGTATGCAAGGGACTCAACAAGCATGACCTTCTCTATAGATAAATCTTGAGAGATGACCACCTTACCAAATCCCATTACCTTTGATGTTGAAGCATCAGCAAATTGGACATGGGTGGGCATAGATGGTATTCGATGCACATCCATCACCAAGTCCTTGCTCCCGGTCATATGATTTGTTTCTCCACTATCGAGCAACCATGACACTCCACCAGAAGCAAACTCCTGGAAGAGATCAATGCTTGGATTTAGGTACCCATTTTTGAATGGGTCCTTTGATGTTAGAAATAAGGGTCTTAGGAGCCCAAATAGCCCAATCAATGTACTCATAATAAGAACCAACCAATTTGGCATAAACATGCCCATCACTAGCACGACATAAAACATAAGATGGGTTAAAATTGCTGGCAGTGTTGGTGGGGGTGGTTTTGCCCTTCTTGGCATTGTCACACCCTTCCTTGTTCTTCATCTTCTTATGAGTACTTGATAACCCACAAGTATAGGGGATCACAACAGTTTTCGAGGGTAGAGTATTCAACCCAAATCTATAGATTCAACACAAGGGGAAGCCAAAGAATAATCTCAACTATTAGCAGTTGAGTTGTCAATTCAACCACACCTGAAAGACTTAGTATCTGCAGCAAAGTTTCATTAGCAAAGTAGTGTGATAGTAACGGTAGCAGTAGTGACAGCAGCAGCAGTGACAGCAGTAGTAGTGACAGCAGTAGCGGTAAAGCAACTTAGCCAGGACCAGTTGGAAAAGACTCGTAGGCATTGGATCGGTGATGGATAATTATGCCGGATGAAATTCATCATGTAACAATTATAACATAGGGTGATATGTAACTAGCTCCAGTTCGTCAATGTAATGTAGGCATGTATTCCGTATTTAGTCATACGTGCTTATGGAAAAGAACTTGCATGACATCTATTGTCCATCCCTCCCGTGGCAGCGGGTTCCTAATGGGAACTAAGGGATATTAAGGTCTCCTTTTAATAGAGAACTGGAACAAAGCATTAACGCATAGTGAATACATGAACTCCTCATACTATGGTCATCTCCGGGAGTGGTTCCGGCTATTGTCACTCTGGGGGCCGGGTCATAACACATAGTAGGTGACTACAACTTGCAAGATAGGATCAAGAACACACATATATTGATGAAAACATAATAGGTTCAGATCTGAAATCATGGCACTAGGGCCCTAGTGACAAGCATTAAGCGTAGCAAAGTAGCAGCAACATCAATCTTAGAACATGGTGGATATTAGGGATCAAACCCTATCAAAACTAACTCGATTACATGATAGATCTCATCCAACCCATTACCGTCCACCAAGCCTACGATGAGATTACTCACAAACGATGAAGAGCATCATGGAATTGGCGATGAAGGATGGTTGGAGATGACGACGACGTCGATTTCCCCTCTTCGGAGCCCAGAACGGACTCCAGACCTGCCCTCCACAGAAAGAACAGGTGGTGGCGGCGGCTCCGTATCGTGAAACGCGATGAACTCTTCTCTCTTAATTTTTTCTCGGCGAAAGAGAATATATAGAGCTGGAGTTGGAGGTTGCGGAGCCACGAGGGCCTCACAAGCCTGCCAGGTGCGACCACGGGGGCCCGCGCCTCCTGGGCTTGTGGGCTCCTGGCTCCGCTTCTCCAGGTAATTCTTGCGCCAGTATTTTTTATATATTCCACAAAAATTCTCGTAAATTTCCAGGTCATTCCGAGAACTTTTATTTCTGCGCAAAAACAACAACATGGCAATTCTGCTGAAAACATCGTCAATCCGGGTTAGTTCCATTCAAATCATGCAAATTAGAGTCCAAAACAAGGGCAAAAGAGTTTGGAAAAGTAGATACGATGGAGACGTATCAACTCCCCCAAGCTTAAAGCCTTGCTTGTCCTCAAGCAATTCAGTTGACAAACTGAAATAGACAAAAGAAAAACTTTTACGAACTCTGTTTGATCTTGTTGTTGTAATTATGTCTAACTCTGCTACGTCGACATAAACCTTCTATCGTCTCTTGAGCTTGTGTTGGTTTTTCCCTTGAAGAGGAAAGGGTGATGCAACACAGGAGCAGTAAGTATTTCCCTCAGTTTGAGAACCAAGGTATCAATCCAGTAGGAGAATCTCGTCAAGTCCAGAGTACCTGCACAAACACAAAGAGCTTGCACCCAACGCTATGAAGGGGTTGTCAATCCCTTCAAGATTGATTGCCAAGTGAGATCTGAAGGCGGAAAGTGCAACAAATTAAAAGAGTAAGGCTGAAAATATGGTGTGGAGTAGACCCGGGGGCCATAGTGTTCACTAGAGGCTTCTCTCAAAATAGCAAATATTACGGTGGGTGAACAAATTACTGTTGAGCAATTGATAGAATCGCGCAAAGTCATGACGATATCTAAAGCAATGATCATACATATAAGCATCACGTCCGAGACAAGTAGACCGATACTTTCTGCATCTACTACTATTACTCCACACATCGACCGCTATCCAGCATGCATCTAGTGTATTGAGTTCATGACGAACAGAGTAACGCCTTAAGCAATATGACATGATGTAGAGGGATAATCTCAAACCAATGATGAAAACCCCATCTTTTTACCCTTGATGGCAACAACATGATGCGTGCCTCGCTATCCCTTCTTTCACTGGGTGAGGTCACTGATGGGGTTATAGTCCCAGGGTAGGGTCATAGGTCTGCCCTATAGGTCCTACCCAAGGACTACAGTTCATAGAAGACAAGGCCCTTAGACAGTCCCGACTGAACTAAGGATGCCCCCATCATCCAGTCGGCGACGATCCACTCGGAGCATACCTAACGTACCGACTGGAATCCACTCTGTACATCGTAACCTCCCAGGAGGGCAACGGTCATACGTTTTCATACACCATTATTGTTGTGGGTATAAGTCTGACAGTAGAAGTATGGGGTATGAAAGGATGGGCAGAGCCTTAGCTACGACGAGGATGCATGAGTTCAGTCCCCTCTATGGAGGAGGTAAAAGCCCTACGTCTCAGTGCTCTTGGGAGCTTTGTGTCGAGTGGATTATATGATTACAGCAAGTGCCAACCCTTGCACCAGTGGGGAAGGGCGGCTTATATAGAGTGCGCTGCCCTTCATAATGGCCCGGTGGACAAGGGTGGAATAGTGGTGAATAAAAGCTTATATTAACGTAGGCATTTATTCACCACTATTCCACCCTTGTCCACTGGGCCATTATGAAGGGCAGCGCACTCTATATAAGCCGCCCTTCCCCACTGGAGCAAGGGTTGGCACTTGCTGTAATCCTATAACCCACTCGACACAAAGCTCCCAAGAGCACTGAGACGTAGGGATTTTACCTCCTCCGTAGAGGGGCCTGAACTCATACATCCTCGCCGTAGCTAAGGCTCTTCCCATCCTTTCGTACCCCATACTTCTACTGTCAGACTTATACCCACGACAGTTGGCGCCCACCGTGGGGCAGGCGTCTAAGCGACTTCCGGCGAGTTTGCGATTTCATCTTTTCGTCATGTCGTCCGGCGGAGATATGCATGGGTCATGAGATCCTCTTCGGTGCCCTCTCCTTCATCGCCGATGATTCGGCATGGCTTCGGGATGCGCCCCTCGATGTCGAGGCGCTTCTCAATCGCGGGGCTACGCACTTCCGTGCCAGCTCCCGCGGTGTTCTTCTTCTCCAGCCATCGACCCCGGTGTCGATCTTCGCTCCCGTCACACGCCGCAAAAAGCGATCCCGTCGTCTGCGGCTCCATCATTGGGTGTGACACGCCCAGGCGCGACAAAGTGCGTCCTCTCAAGTGGCGGTGCTCGAATCGGTTGTGGTCCCGCCGCCATCCCAGTGCTTGGAGTCAGTTCCGACTGAGCTACCTTCCGAGTATCCGGGTCGCGGGCCTGCAGCTGAAGTTCTCATGGCCGATTCCCATGAAAGTCCCCTCGGGACTGGTCGGAACGAGCGTGAGTTCGGAGAATCATCCGGCGCTTGTCGTCAACACCATCATTCTTCTAGTCGACGCACTCGCCAGAGCAACATCGAGGTGTTCCGCACACCCATCCTCAACTTGGCTGCAACCGCCAGGATAGCCGATTCTCTCCAGCCGACTGATTTAGAGGCTGGTAGAGGAATCGAGCAGATCCGTGCCCTGTTGCATACGGCGCAGCAGCAAAATTCGGCGGTCTCCCAGTCACACAAGAGGATCCACAACAATTCTGTTCAAGCAAACACGCATCGGTCGGTTTTCAGTCCCGACTCTCATCAGCGACGCAAAGGGGACAGCCGTTCCAGGGACCCGAGTCGGAATCGGCTTCCCATTCGGTCTCATCCAGAAGATCGTCGCCGTTCACGTACTCCTCCACGGGGTGGGCCTTACGGGCCCCGGCATCACGATGAGCGTCGTTCGGGCGGTGACGCGCATGATCCAAGGCCTGATGCAAGAGGGTACATCACCGAGAAGAAGGTCGACAGAAGTCGAGCCCACCGTGATGGTCACAATGGAGACCGTCCGAGTGGAAGCAGGATCGTTGTTTCGGGCCCCGAGTGCTTCAGTTGGGCCATCCGCTCAGCTGACATCCCTCCCAACTTCCGATTGACGACGGGAATCAGCAAGTTCAGAGGAGAGTCCAAACCAGAAACTTGGTTGGATGACTACAGAGTGGCGGTCCAGATCGGTGGCGGAGATGACCATGTCGCCATGAACCATCTCCCACTGATGCTCGACGGTTCGGTGCGAGCCTGGCTGAACCAGTTAGCTCTGTCAAGCATCTACAGCTGGGCAGATTTGGCCCGAGTCTTCATCAGGACCTTCGAGGGTACGTGCAAACGCCCTGCTGGTCTCATAGAGCTCCAGCACTGTGTCCAGAAGCAGAACGAGCCCTTGCGCGATTTCATCCAGCGCTGGACGACCCTCTACCACACGGTGGAGAACGTCACAGAGCACCAAGCAGTCTGCGCCTTCAAGGCAGGTGTGCGGTACAGAGATCTGTACCTGAAGTTTGGTCGGACAGGCGACATCTCCATGAGCAAGATGATGGAGATAGCCGCGCGCTATGCAAATGGCGAAGAGGAGGACCGCATACGTAGCGGCAAGCATAAGTCAGTCGCCGATGGAGATGGGAACAACAATCGGAAGCAGAAGCAGAAAGCTCAATCCACTCCGCAGGCAGAGGCAGCAGCTGTTACAAATGCCAAGTTCAAAGGCAAGGGGAAAGTATAGTACACCCCCAAGAAGAGGCAGTCAGGAAATCCCATCCTGGATCAACCGTGTCCAATCCACACGAAGATGGATAAAGAAGGCAATGCCATATTGCCGAAGCATACCACTCGGCAGTGTCGCCTCCTGATCCAAGGATTCGGTGAAGGACAACCGAGTGAGAAGGACACCGAGCAGGATGATGAGGACAAGGAGGATCCGTTCCCCCAAGTCCATGCAACATTGATGATTTTTGCTGATGTGGAAAGCAAAAGTCGACTGGAGCTCGTCAACTGGGAGGTAAACATGGCAACCCCATCCACTCCCATGTTCCTCAAGTGGTCACAGACTGCGATCACCTTTGATCAGTCAGACCACCCAGCACACGTACCCACCCTAGGGAGGCAAGCTCTGGTCATCGACCCGGTGGTGGAAGGAGTCAGGCTGCGCAAAGTCCTCATGGACGGCGGCAACGGCTTGAACATCATGTACACCGACACTCTCAAGGGAATGGGCATTCCGATGTCCAAACTTAGCGAGAGAAGTATGCAGTTCCACGGAGTCGTCCCACGAAGAAAGGCCAAATCACTTGGCCAGATTGCGTTGGATGTCGTCTTCGGCTCTAACAAGAACTTCCGCAAGGAGAAGCTGACATTCGAGGTGGTGGACTTCCAGAGTGCATACCATGCGATTCTGGGCCGTCCGGCATATGCGCGCTTCATGGCCCGTCCATGTTACGTCTATTTGAAGCTGAAGATGCCAGGTCCCAAAGGTGTGATTACAGTCACACGCAATCGGCAGCGGGCCGAGGAGGTCTGCAGCAGGGGTCGAGGATTGCTGATCAGCAGATGGCTATTCTTGAGCTGGATGAGTACAAGAAGACCGCCGACCCCGCTGACCTGATGCGTTCAAAGAAGCCAGCTTTTGAGTCCACATTCCAGTCGGCGGGAGACACAAAGAAAGTCAGCATCCATCCGACGGACGACACCGCCGCCCCGATAAACATTTCCACCACCCTTGATCCAAAATAGGAAGCCGAGCTCATCCAATTCCTCCGTGAGAACTGGGACATTTTTGCATGGAAGCCTGCTGACATGCCAGGTGTACCCAGGGAGTTGGCTGAGCACCGACTGCACGTGGATCCTGCTGCTCGGCCCGTCCGAGAACGCTCGCGTCGGTCCGCTGCGCACAAGAGGAAGGCAATCAGAGAGGAGGTGGCTAAACTTTTGGCAGCCAACTTCATTCGCGAGGTACACCACTCCGAGTGGCTCGCTAATGTTGTCATGGTGCCCAAGAAGGACAAGTCTCTCCGTATGTGCATGGATTTCAAGCATCTCAATAAGGTCTGTCTGAAAGATCACTTCCCGCTCCACCGCATTGACCAAATTGTTGATTCGACTGCGGGTTGCGAGCGTTTATCCTTCCTTGATGCCTATTCGGGCTATCATCAGATCCGTCTGTATGGTCCAGATGAATTAAAAACAGCCTTCATCACCCCATTCGGGTGTTTCTGTTACATCACTATGCCATTCGGTTTGAAGAATGCAGGAGCAACTTTTATGCGCATGATCCAAAAATGCCTCCTAGACTAGATCGGTCGAAACGTGGAGGCATATATGGATGATATTGTTGTCAAGTCACGCAAAGGTTCTGACCCGCTGACTGACTTGGCAGAAACATTCGCCAACCTCCGTAGGTACGATATCAAGCTCAACCCAGCCAAGTGTTCATTCGGCGTTCCCAGCGGGAAGTTACTCGGTTTCTTCGTTTCCGAACGAGGGATCGATGTCAACCCCGAAAAGATCGGGACCATTGTCCGAATGGAGCGGCCGGTAGGAGTACATGATGTTCAAAGGCTCACAGGTTGCCTAGCGGCTTTGAGCAGGTTTATCGCTCGACTCGGCGAGAAGGCGTTACGTCTGTACCGACTCATGAAGAAGTCAGATACCTTCGAGTGGACAGACGAAGCCCAAATTGCATTCGATGACCTCAAAGCCCTGCTTTCCACCCAGCTGGTTCTTACTGCCCCGCTCAGTAAAGAACCCCTTCTTCTGTACATCACGGCTACAAATCAAGTCGTCAGCACCGTTCTAACAGTCGAACGCGAAGAAGAAGGCAAAGCGTACAAGGTTTAGTGGCCAGTATATTATGTTTCCGAAGTCCTGACTCCTTCCAAGCAGAGGTATCCCCATTATCAGAAGCTTATTTATGGGATCTACATGACTGCAAAGAAGGTGGCTCATTATTTCCAAGACCACTCGGTGTCTGTCATATCTGATGCTCCGTTGTCAGAAATTCTCCACAATCGGGACGCATCAGGCCGAGTGGCAAAGTGGGCAATGGAGATGCTATACCGTGACATCAAGTTCGAAGCCAAGAAAGCTATAAAGTCTCAAGCTCTTGCTGATTTCATAGCGGAATGGGTAGAACAACAGCAACCGACTCACATCTACTCGGCTCATTGGACCATGTTCTTCGATGGGTCCAAGATGTTGAATGGCTCCGGCGCTGGCGTAGTGCTCATATCCCCAAAAGGTGATAAACTCAAGTATGTGTTGCAGATACATTTTGATTCTTCCAACAACGAAGCAGAGTACGAAGCTCTCCTTTACGGGTTGCGCATGGCCATCACACTCGGCGTCCGTCGCCTGATGGTCTATGGCGACTCAGATCTGGTGGTTAATCAAGTAATGAAGGAATGGGATGTAAGGAACCCCACCATGACTCCATACTGCAACGCAGTAAGGAAGCTCGAGAAGAAGTTCGAAGGTCTGGAACTTCACCATGGTCCCCGACTGACAAACCAAGCAGCAGATGAATTGGCAAAACTTGGATCCACTCGGAGACCGGTCCCGAGTGATGTCTGCCTCGAGCACCTACACCTCCCCTCGGTGAAAGAAGATCCTTTTACATAGGAACCAATACAACCGAAGAGCTCAACAGATCCGACTGAAGTCGAGGTCCCCGCTGTGGTTGATTTGATCATGGAGATTTTAGCTGTCATTCCCGAATGGACTGTGCCGTTCATTGCGTACATCATGAGGCAAGAGTTACCGGAAGACGAAGTCCAAGCTAGACAGATCGTTCGCAGGTCGAAGTCCTTCACTGTCATTGATGACCAGCTGTACAGGGAAAGTGTTTCACGCGTCCTTCAGCGGTGTATCTCTCCTGAGGAGGGACAGTTAATCTTGGAAGAAATTCACTCGGGAACCTGCGGTCATCATACCTCCTCAAGGGCAATCGTCGCCAAAGCATTCAAAGCTGGTTTCTTCTGGTTGCAGGCGAATGAAATGGCAAAAGATATGGTCGACCATTGCGAAGGGTGTTAGTTCTATTCAAACAAGTCCCACAAGCCAACGTCTGCGCTAAAGACAATTCCTCTTGCTTGGCCATTCGCCGTGTGGGGATTGGATACAGTCGGACCATTCAGAACAGGCCAAGGAGGATTCACTCATCTGCTGGTAGCAGTCGACAAGTTTACCAAGTGGATTGAAGCCAAGCCTATCAAGAAGCTTGACGCACTTACGACCATCAAATTTATCAGAGACATCATGCCAGATACGGGGTTCCGCACAGCATAATCACCGACAATGGCACAAACTTTGACTCGGACAGGTTCAAAGGTTTTTGCACAGGCCAAGGTATCCGAGTAGATTTTGCATCCGTGGCGCACCCCCAAACAAACGGGCAAGCAGAGCGGGCGAATGGACTCATTCTTCAAGGGTTGAAGCCTCGACTCCTGCGAGAAGTTGGACATGCCGCCGGCGCATGGGTCACCGAGCTGCCTTCGGTGCTGTGGGGCCTCCGCACAACTCCAAATAGATCGACAGGGCGATCCCCGTTTTTCCTCGTTTATGGAGCAGAGGCAGTCCTTCGGAGTGACTTGCTTCACAACTCTCCATGAGTCGAACTCTTCTCCGAAGCCGAAGCAGAGCAAGCCAGGCAAGACGGAGTGGATCTTCTAGAAGAAGAGCGCGAGATGGCACTGATCCGTTCAACAATTTATCAGCAAGATCTACGATGATTTCACGCGCGGCACGTCAGGAGCCGCACATTCCAAGCGGGCGACCTAGTGCTCCGAGTGGATCAGTAGAGACCACACAAGTTGGCTCCCGCCTGGGAAGGTCCGTTCATCATCTATAAGGTGCTGAACAACGGAGCATATCGACTCTACAACCTCGACAGGGAAACGGACGAGCCAGGAGCATGGAATGGAGATCTACTGAAGCGCTTCTACACATAACCGCCAACGGAGACAATGTAAGGAACAAGTATCATTGAAGTAATACAAAGCAAATTGATTTCTTGCCGATTCAAAATTCTTCTGCGTTTGCAGACTTCGGTCTAAAAAACCAACTCCGAGTGTGCACTAAAAGTCACACTCGGGGACCTAGCTGCGACCCAGAGTCGCCTAAGTACAAACTCGCTCTGAGTGTGCACTAAAAGTCACACTCGGAGACTTAGCTGCGACCCAGAGTCGCCTAAGTACAAACTCGCTCCGAGTGTGCACTAAAAGTCACACTCGGAGACTTAGATGCGACCCAGAGTCGCCTAAGTACAAACTCACTCCGAATGTGCACGAAAAGTCACACTCGGGGACTTAGCTGCGACTCAGAGTCGCCTAAGTAAAAAAGCTTCCTCTGAGTGTATACTCGAGATACACTCGGAGGCTTAGCAGACCCTCATTGAGACTCATGTGGATGTGAAGACATCTGACAACTACATGAGCAACAACTCACTCCGAGTGCGCACTAACAGTCACACTCGGGGACTTAGCTGAGACCCAGAGTCGCCTAAGTAAAAACTCGCTCCGAGTGTGCACCAAAAGTCACACTCGAGGACTTAGCCGCGACCCAGAGTCGCCTAAGTAAAAACTCGCTCCGAGTGTACACTAAAAGCCACACTCGGAGACTTAGCTGCGACCCAGAGTCGCCTAAGTACAAACTCGCTCCGAGTGTGCACTAAAAGTCACACTCGGAGACTTAGCTGCAACCCAGAATCGCCTAAGTAAACAACTCATTCCAAGTGTGCACGAAAAGTCACACTCGGGGACTTAGCTGCGACTCAGAGTCGCCTAAGTAAAAAGCTTCCTCCGAGCGTATACTCGAGATACACTCGGAGGCTTAGCAGACCCTCATTGAGGCTCATGTGGATGTGAAGACAATTGACAACTACATGAGTAACAACTCGCTCCGAGTGCGCACTAACAGTCACACTCGGAGACTTAGCCGCGACCCAGAGTCGCCTAAGTAAAAACTCGCTCCAAGTGTGCACCGAAAGTCACACTTGGAGACTTAGCTGCGAACTAGAATCGCCTAAGTAAAAAGATTCCTCCGAGTGGGCACTCGAGATACACTCGGAGGCTTAGCAGACCCTCATTGAGGCTCATGCGGATGTGAAGACAACTGACAACTACATGCTCCGCATGTTTGCCATTGGCTTCACCAAGAGACGCCAAACAAAAACCACGAGCCAAAATCGTGTCAAAAAAAAACTCAGCGAAAGAAGAGCAAAATATCCGATTCGAATTCAAGTTGGATCTACGATCAGTCGGCTCGATGTGAATCAAGTTTATCACACCGAACCACGAATGTAACGGCCAACAGCAGTGGCCAAAGTTTAATACAGATTCCACTCGGCATACCGAGGTAAATGTGGGTTCACCATAAAGTTTTTTCAAGCGTCGCCGGGACTGGCAGGCTCCACAAAGGTGTCAAGGTCGATTCCGTATGCAATGCGAGTGGCTGTGTCGAGGAAGGTCTCCATGAAATCTTCGAATCGAAGCTTCTTGGTGTTGGCGACCTGCAACGTCTTCAGCTTGTCTTCGCGGGCTTCCTTGCAGTGCACTCGGACCAGAGACCGCACCACGTCCGCACCACACCGAGCAGCAGACTTCTTTCATGCCTGCACTCTGCTTGGAATGTCCTCCAGCCGAGTCATCAACCCATCTATTTTGCTCCGGGAGTCGTCTTCAGGCCACAGCTCCTTGTCGATTCGGCCGACAACTTTTCTCAGGCGACCAATGTAAGGGCCCACCCTGTTAAGGCGAGAATGCGCTCGGAGCATGTCCCGATTAGCTTCATCGCCGAGTGGAACGTTCGGAACAAGCGACCGTTCAATTTCGTTTGCTTCAGCCTCAACGTCCCGACAGAAATCTGCAAAGAAAAGACAAGCATAAAATAAGCGCGGAGTGAACTCCAAAGTCAAAAAGCACTCGGCAAGAACTTACCACCAAGCAGTGCGTCCATCTTCCTCGCCCAGTCGCTGACGTAGTTCTCCTGCGCTCTGCACCGAGTGTTCATCACCTTCAGCTGGGCCATCCAGTCAGATCTCTCCTTCTTCATCTTTTCTACCTCGGCCACCAGTGCCTTGTTGGTCTCCAGAGATTCCTCCGAAGAATTCTCTCGGTCAGCGAGAGCCTTCTTCACGCCAGCCAGGTCATTCACAGCCACCTCCAAGTCCGCAGCAAGCTGAGTCTTCTCAGCCTTCAGAGCATTGTACGCAGATCCCATTTCACAAGTCTTATGCCAAAGAGACACAAAGGGAGGATCAGCCACATTCAACAAGGAAAAAGTCTCAACAGATATGACAAAACAATCAAAGATCAAAATTCTTCAGACCCGTGCCGATGCAAGCAATTGACAGTGGTCTCGGGGACTACACCCAGTGGGTTCACTGAGAGTGACCCCACTGGTATGAAGCTCAAACAGGTCGGCCCTATTGAGCTCCATAGCAAACCAACAACATTATGAGATTACTATTACTCGACCCGAGTAACACTACTCTCGGGGACTACACCCACTGGGTGCACTCGGAGTGCCCCCACTGGTACCATTTGGGCAGATCAGCTCTGATATGTTCAGATTACGGAAAATACATATAAAGACAACTGCCGGCGCAAGCACTCGGCAGAAGTCTCGGGGACTACACCCACTGGGTTCACTCAAAGTGAACCCACTACAAAAGAAACCTATTGCATCCGAGTACCTCGCTGTAACACCCAGTGGGTTCCAAGAGGAATGTAAACACTTACTAGTGCACTTACTCGGATGTCGTCCCGAAGCTCCAAGATCTTCTTATACAGGGACGCGATGGAATCATACGCTCCCTTGGCGTCGCCCACCATCAGCTCCACCTGCACCATGGAGTCCTTGGCGGCTCCTACCTAATCCTCCGGGAGGCGTCGGGCATCATATTGAACAGCCGACGGACCCGACGCGGCAGAAGGCTCCCTGGGCATCCCGAGCTCCACTCCAGTCGGTTCCGCCATGAGGGCCACTATCTCAGTCGGCGGCACCGTCTCAGTCGGCGGCACGTTCATGGCGGGATCAACAGCAGGTTGGATAACCCCAGGGATAGGCGCCAAAGCTGGCTCCGACCTCCTTTGGTCGTCATCGTCCAGATGGATCACCTCCGAAGGAAGCCCGACCGAACAAAATAAAATTACAGAAAAAGGTCAAGATCAAAGACAGCACTCGCGAAACAGTAATGCAGCTCTCGGAGTCGTGACAACGTACCTTGCTGGGACGTGGCGGCGTTATCCGTGTCCATGGGATCATCGTCCTAGCGCGGCAGAGAGGTGGCGGAGGTAGCAGCTCTGTTGAGTGAAATCCACTCGACGGATAAACATGAGTTCCCAAAAAGAGGAGTTCAATCGGATATTGAAGGAAGATGAAAGAGTAAAGATACTTACGCTGAGGCGACCGGAACAACGATCCTCATCCGGGGCAAGGCTTTCCGAGGTTTAGGCCCACTAGGTTTGGCCACCTTGGACGGCTGGTTCACGGGCTCGGTAGAAGCACCCCTGGTTCACTTCACGCTCCGAGCACTCGGAGCCACGGGAGGAGCTGGCGGAGCACTCGAGGCCGCGGGGGGAGCCGGCGGAGCAGTGGGGTCATGACGGCGCTTGGTTCGGTGCTCTGGTGGTGAGGGTGGCGAGCTCTGCTCTCCATCCTCCTCCTCCTCCTCTTCTGTCTCCTCCTCCGTCTCCCCACTGTCAAAGACGTACTCGGCGCTATCCGCGCTCCCTTCCTGGCTGCCCTCCTCTTCCTCGGCTGGATTCCCGTTCGAGACTGCAGAATTCTAGTTAGTCCACTCCTGCACAAAACACAGTCGGCAACGTCAGTCAGCGGGACAAGAAAAGCAATAAAGCTGAGAAGATTAAAAGCACTCGACAACATGTACTCACCTCATTCGGAGGAGGATTTTCGGCGCGGAAGGGCTTCACCCGTCGGGCTCCCACAGGGTTATCACACGTGCCTGTGATGCTGCGGACCCACGCACTCACAGTCTCCCCGCTCACGTCCTCTGGATGAGACCGAGTGGAATCCGAAGGCCCCGCGTAGTGCCACATGGCGTGGTCTCGGGCCTGCAGCAGCTGGATGCGCCGACCTAGAAAAGTCTCCAACAGGTCCGTGCTGGTGACTCCCTTATGGACGATGGCTATCAGTGCATCGACCAAAGGCTGGATCTGGGTCCTTTCTCCCTTAGTGAGCGCAAGCTTCTTGGGAGGGCCCGGACGGTCTAAACTAAAAGGTGGCAAACCACTCGAAGCATTCGGACAAGCAATGTCCTGGCAATAGAACCAGGACGATTGCCAGTTCCTAACTGACTCGGATAGCTGGAGGGAGGGATAGCTACTCTTTGTTTTCTTCTGGAAGCCTAAACCCCCGCAGAGCTGGAGGATGTGAGTCTTATCGTACGACTGGCTAAGCTTTTTGACGGTTTGGGATCTAGCGGAGAAGACATACTTAAAGAGCCCCAAGTGGGGAGGACATCCAATGAAGCACTCGCAGAGGGTGACGAATGCAGCAAGGTGAGCTATTGTGTTCGGAGGAAAGTGATGGAGCTGCGCCCCGAAGTAAGTCATGATACCTCGGAAGAAAGGATGGGGAGGCAAGGAGAAGCCTCTGGCCACATGGCTGAGCAGCAGAACGCGCTCCCCCTCCTTCGGCGCCAGCTCCGTCTCGCCTTCCGGCAGCCTCCAGGACTTGTTGGCGACCATGCCGTGCTCCACCAGCTCCAGGACGTCGTTCTCCGTCACCGAGGAGGGGAGGAAGTCCCCCTGGATCCAGCCCGCCGGCAACGCCCGCTGCCGCCGCTGGGTGGAGTGTGACAGCCCGATGCCGACGTTCTAGAAGATTCCCCTCTCTTTCCGTTTTCGTCGTGTGTCTATTTATATTGGTCGCATCATCATTGCATCATGCGCATCATCAGCATTGCATCGACATCTCCATTGCCGCCAGTTTTCAAAACTTGCATCCGTTGTTAGTTGCCGGTTCGCGTCGTTGTTTGTTTCGAGCCTGACCGCACTTGCACGCGCCCGCGGCACCGTCGGAACCTGTTTTTAAAGTGCGTTTAAAACTTTCTCTGATCGGGTTGAGATTTGACGTGCGTTCGTGGTTAGTTATAGCGAGGCCGCCTGTCGAATTTCGTCGCGATCGGAGACCGTCTGGTACCCGAACAGTCGCCCATAGCGGCACCGTCTTTGGTTATTCGTCGGACGTCTGTCGGTGTTTTAAAATTCGTGTCGCGTTGCCCGTTCTCCCTCTCATCTTCGGATAACCACCCGACACGGCCACGTACCCGTTCCCGCGTTCGGAATCGTCCGAATCCGACCCCGCGGTTGGATCCGGAGCGCGATTCCGGTTAACCGAGCCCCCCCGTTTGTCTATATATACCCCCACCATCACATTTAGACAGCCAACCCTAACCTGCCTCGTTTTCCGCGCCCCTAACCCTAGCCTCCCACCTCTCTCCTGTCTCCCACCAGCAGCCGCCGGGCCCGCGAAGCCCGCGTGGGGCCCGCCCGAGCCCATCCGAGCCCGAAGCACCCATCCGCCGCCGCCGCCTTCCCGAGCTCCTTGCAGCTCCTCTCCGTCGCTGCGCCGCTGCCGGCCAGCAGCCGCCGCTGCCGGAGTGCGCCACCCTCGGCCCCCGTGCGTCCCTGGCCTAGGCGCCCCGTCGCCATCCGTGGCCTTGCCGGAGACCGCCGGCTGGAGCTCCCCGGTTCCTGTCTGCCGGTTCCTTGCCCGCGCCCTAGCGCCGCCGCGCCGCCACCGGCCGGTGTAGCCCCACCGCCGCCCCGGATCCGGCCAGATCCGGCCATCCGCGACGCCCCTCGCGTCCCTCGCCTCGCTGGAGGTCGCCGGCCTCGCCGAGCCCTCCTGTAGCGCCGCCATGGCTCCCGTCTGCGAGCTGCTCGCGCGAGCCTCCCGTGACGCGCGCCCGGCTGGGCCGATCTGCCCCGTCCGGCCCAGGCGCTGGCCTAGGCTGAGCTCCAGCAGGCCAACGGCGGCCCAGAGCGCCCCAGCGGCCCACCTCGGCCTCCACAGCTCCCCCGAGCCAGGCCCAGCAGGCGGCTCGGCCCCGCCTCGCCTCTCCCCCCGGCCTGCTCCACCAGCAGCACCAGGCCGGCCCAAGTGGAGGCCCGCTAGGTGAGATCCCCAGCCCCCCTTTTTTTTAATTACGCATAGGCGCCTCTTAGTTGTTTGACGCCTCAGTTTCGGCCCAGTAGCTCTATAGGATTTATTCATTTATTTTCGGTTTAGATAATTTCAGAATTAGACATATATTAGGACCCCCGTAACTTATATTCCGTAAGTCGGATCGAGGTGAACTTTATATGGTTTTGGGGTGGTTTTGCGCGTAGAATATGTTTTCACAACTTGCACAATTGTTTGACGTAATTTAGCGTGCTGTATGCATAGATTAGCGTGCTGTCCCAATAGGATTTAGGCCGTATTTATTTTTCGCGCTAGACCGTATTGCCCGGATGCCGTTTTAGAAATGCCCATGTTTTAGGGACCATTTTTCCATGCATTTTAGAGCGGTCATTTGTATTTTTGCGTGTATGGATTGCCGGTAGTTAATTTTTCCGTATATAGGTTATTTTTCCGGCATTAATGTGTGGCATTATTTTGTGTTGCAAACCCCACATATTTTATATGTTTCCGGGTAGAAAAATCCCATGGATTTTTCTGTGCGATTAGTTTTAGCTTTCGAGTAAATTAGTTCGCGAGATATTTTGCTATGTTGCCCTTTTGATTAATTCGTAGGATTTATTCCGTGCGTTGTTTGACGGAGTTGTCAACTAGAGAGTTGATCTTGGATGTTTTGTTTAGCCCCTGGTATTTTTTAGTTGCAATAGAAATGCATGTTTAGGTGTTGTTTGCTTGCTCTCAAGTTGCTAGAATAGTGCTGTTTTAGAGGAGCTGAAATATTTCTAAGTCTGGAATCTGTTATATTTTGTTGCTGTCTTGTCTTGCTTGCATCTTGTAATCTGTAGCTCTTTTGAGGTTGGTCCAATGGAGTTAGTTGTACCCCTTGTGTTTCTCTAGCATGCTGTAAAGTTTCATGACATTTGGATTCCCGTAGCTATAGGTTTTGCTGCTGTCAATATTGCTTCAGATCGAAAACTGCACTTTCACGAGGTGTAATTTTCACTAAGTCTGAAATAGTGCGTGAGATGCCATTTTGTGTCTTCTTTTCCTAGTGCTCCTTGCGGCCATGCTAGTTGCTGTTAGTTGTTTGTAGTAGTGCGTCTTGCCCTATTTCATGCCATGCCTTGCTTGAGTTTGTCGGAGTTGTGTACCTCGTAGTTGTGAGGCGTTGAAAATGCTATGTGGCTGATTTTGGCAGATTGTAGTGTTTTCTTGTTTTGCTTGTAGATGTTGAACCGTAGCTCCGATTAGATCGTGTCCTACATGAAACTTGCTTAGAATCTCGTGTAGTTTCATTTTCTCTTGGTGTTTGTATGTTTTGAAGTGCTCGTAGCCGCCGTTGCACACATATTGCATTCATGCCATCATATCTTGCGGTGCTTGTATCTTTTGAACCGTAGCTCCGTTGGAGATGTTCTTTATGTGTAGATTGTTTGCCTTGACGCGTAGAATCACGTGATCCTATTTTTTTTGCTGTTTAACAACTAATTAAAGGTGTTAATTCAGATCTGGACAGAATTGTAAATTAACATGTGAGGTCGTTTCGGAGGTGCTATATGTCATTTCCGACCTCACTCAAAAAGCCTAGATAGGTAGTTTAATTTCCGCTTCACTTCTTGCATGTTTGACAACACTAATATTGCCGTGTAGATAACCGGGAGTGAACTAAATAATTAACGTGGAGTTTCGTCAAAATGCAACTCGTGCATATTGAACTTCACTTAATGTGTAGTGTTTGATTGTGTGATTTGTCCTGCCGTGACTTGCATGTATTCAGTAGCTCATGCATCATATGTGTTGTGCATCGTGTGGTGAATTTCGTGTGTTGATTTGTGTTTCCGGTTTGCTCCGTCTCGATAGAGTTCCGCAAGCGTGTCGGATGTGAGGACCCGTTCGACTACGTCGGTTCGTCTGCTTCACGGAGGCATTCTTCTTCCAAGCGGGATCTCAGGCAAGATGACCATTTCCTCAGATACCATTACTATCATTGCCATGCTAGTTTTATCGCTTCTATCGATTATGTCTCGTTGCCTACCACATGTTAAATATCAGCCTCTCAACAATGCCATGAAACCTTCAACCTGTTCAACCTAGCAAACCACTGATTGGCTATGTTACCGCGTGCTTAACCCTGTTGATAGCGTTGCTAGTTGCAGGTGCAGTTGCTTCCATGTGACAACATGGGTTCCTTGTTATATCACCATATTTACATGCTATTTAATTTAATGGACCTATATACTTGGTAAAAGGTGGAAGGCTTGGCCTTTCTAGCCTGGTGTTTTGTTCCACCTTTGCCCCCTTAGTTTCCGGCTACCGGTGTTATGTTCCATAAATGAGCGCTCCAAACACGATCGGGGTTGTTATGGGGACCCCCTTGATAATTTGTTTTAGATTAAAGCTGGTCTGGCAAGGCCCAACTTTGGTACTACATTTTCCTAATCGCCTAATAAAGTTGCATAGGGACTTCCCGGGCCCCGAGGATAATTTAATCAACCCCCGGGCCAGTGCTGCTCATGAGTGTTGGTCCAAAACAGAGCACTGTGCGGGGCCACCGCGAGGAAACTCGAGGTTTGGCACTTGTACGCATCGCTTATCCGTCGTGTCCTGAGAACGAGGTACGCGACTCCTATCGGGATCGTCGACACGTCGGGCGGCCTTGCTGGATTAGTTTTTCCTTTGACGAGATATCTTGTGCATCGGGATTCCGGTGATGCTTTGAGTAATCTCAGAGTTGAGGTTTTCCACTAGGGAATTCGACGAGATCGCGAGCTTCGTGATTGAGGATTTCTATGCGGCTTGGGGTAATTTGTGATGGACTAGTTGGAGCACCCCTGCAGGGTTAAATCTTTCGGAAAGCCGTGCCCGCGGTTATGTGGCAACGTGGAAACTTTGTTTAACACTAGTTCTAGATAACTTGAAGTTAATTTAATTAAAACTTGCCAACTGTGTGCGTAACCGTGGCTGTCTCTTTCGTGAGTTCCTTCTCCGATTGAGGACACGGTGGGGTTATGCCTGACGTAGGTAGGTGTTCAGGATCATACATTTGATCATTCGTAGTTCACGTCCGTTATGCGTAGATCTTCCCCCTCTTATTTCTGGTACTCGTAAGTTTAGCCACCAAATATGTGCTTAGCCGCTGCTGCAACCTCACCACTTAACCATACCTCACCCATTAAGCTTTGCTAGTCTTGATATCTTTGGAAATGAGATTGCTGAGTCCCCTGTGGCTCACAGATTACTACAACACCAGTTGCAGGTACAGGTAAAGGTTACTTGACGCGAGCGCGTTGATTGTACATTTGAAGTTGCTTCTTCTCCTTCTTCTTCATCGATCTAGGATGGGTTCCAGGCCGGCAACGTGGGATAGCAAGGATGGACGTCGTTCTTATTTTTCTCGTTTGTTTTCGTCCGTAGTCGGACCCTGCTCTTACTTTTGATGATGTTGTAATATACTGATGTGACTCTGATGTAGCTTGTGGCGAGTGTAAGCCAACTCTGTATATATATCTCTTCTTTTTAGTACATGTACTTGTAACGATATCCATTCTTGCAACACGACAAGATGCGCTTCTATCCCTGACGAGGCCTTCGTGCCTAATTGAGGATAGGGTCGCATCTGGGCGTGACAAGTTGGTATCAGAGCAAGGACCGACCTAGGAGCCCCCTTGATTGATCGAACTTGGCCGAGTCGAGTGTAGTGAAAGACTAATTTGAGTCTAGTTATATATCGGAGAGTAGGATTCTTTTTTCTCCTCTTCTATGCTCTGGTGAGGATTCTTGACGTAATGTTTTAATTCTACTCCTCTTCCCACTCAAATTTTTTTTAGGATCACGCGGATATTCTTGGGATCTATATGATGCCGATGTGACGGAGTTCTGTCTAGGTGCCTCCTGTCTGACTTGATCTTCTTCCGGGGAGTTGAGCTCCAGGGGATTCTTGAGCACATCATTATCATTCAGATTTCTTAGTATCTCAGGACAAAGGATGTTCATAATTGCTTCAATACTACTGGTGGCGAGATAACCCCGATGTCCCCAGTACTGGTGCAGATTGTTCGGGGGTACTGCCATACTTTGTATCATTGTGATCACGAGGGTCTGTTGTAGATGAAGGTCCGAGATTCTGGTCGTGTGTTGACGGATGTGATACAAGTGACGGGTTAGTATAGGAGTTGTCTGATATTACTCCTTGTATCCGTGTACCAGATTTCATGACCAGATATTTCGGGAATTCATAGGTGGGAATTCAAGTAGTTGCTTATAGGACAATCTTCCAACAAAGGCATGATGTTAGGTTGGGGTTCGACATCTAGTGGATTTGTTTGTTCACGGTCGACTTACAGCGGTACACGTTGTGTCTTAAAGAGTCCTTGTAGCTTGCTACGACTCGGGGACGCTTCGTATGTCGAGCGCACTGCCTTGCACTTGATGGCCACTGTAAAATCGAGCCCGTGCGATCCTGTCCACGAAAATATCGGACGAAATCTTTCTCATGAGTTTGTTCTGGCTTGTTTCGTAAGCCACACCCTTTGTTTTGTTGAACTATGGTAATTCAAGTTGCTTCCATGTCAAGTGGTGATTTCAGATCTTTCCTAATCTGTGTTCTCATATTTTATGGGAATGCAAATTCTTTGCTCAATCAGATCGTCGTATCAATTCCATTCAGCCGGTGTGTTTCTCTCCAAGTGGATTTAATCCTCTCCAATTTTTGCAAGATCGTTCTCTTTTCATCCGGAGTTCGTCTCTTCTGTCCCAAGTCGTCTTTGTTTTCCCCGCCCTCCCGCCCTTTTCCTTCGATGATTGGATTTCATCCAAGCGCATTCATTTCATTGGGCTTCCGCTGTGTGCTTTTTCTCTCTTAGCCGGTGATTCATCGTGAAGATTCTCAGGAGCTTCGTGTCTTATTTGTTCATTCTTGTCATCTTTACCGATGAATTTAATTCAATTATCCGTGTCTTCATATCCTATTCATCCTTGTAATTCTTCCTATGTTATAGATTCTTATCAGCCTATCCTGTTATTCATTCATCTCCTTTTTATCCGGTGTGTTGTAGATATTTCAGTAGTTTCTCATTTTCAGTTCTTTTAATTATTTCGGGGTGCTAACTTCATCTAGTCCTCTTCATACCGGTGCAATATCAATCTTTCCAGCAATCTTCTCTAATGGTGGATTTCTTTGAGTGGCCCATAACCCATAGGTTTTCCCAGGATCTGTTATAGCTCTTGCAATCTTCCGGAGATCATTAATTCCTTTCAACTATGACGTAAGTATGATTTTCATCAGTCATATTCCTTCTTCTAGATCAATTAGAATTAATTCTCATATTGGCTCAACCTTGCATTTTTCTTTATTCCGGAGTGTCTCAGTATTCTTGGTGATGTTTTCCTCGTCATTCTCTCCTTCGAAGATTCGAAGGAGTGTTCCTCGTAAATCTTGCTCCGTTCTTGTGAAGATTGTCATCTCAGCTTCGTGTTACCCTCTCATTATTTCCAATAATGAGTAATCCCTTTCGTGCTATCCGGTGCTTCTATGAGTAGTTTTTACTTCTCGTTCCTTTGAAGGCCATCATTTTAGAAGATTCTTCGTTCTCAGCTTTCAGCTTTCATCCTCAATTCTTCTCAATTGTAGTCTCTTCGTTCGTCTCTCGGTTATCCGGTGCCTTGTTCAAGTTTTCTCTCAGGTGGCTCGTGATCTCTTCATTCTCATGTATCTCCATTGATTCATGGTGTTTCCATTCAATTGTGAATTCTTACCGGTGCTTCCTTCAATTAGGCCTCAAGTGGTGCTTATCTCTCTATCTCTTCAAAATTCTTTCAAGAGGAATAAGTTGTATGCTAGATCCGTTGCTTGTCATCAATTTAATTTGATGAAGGATTAGCATAACATAATTCTTATTTTGTGTCATCAAATGATTTCAATTCTTCTTCCGGAGTGACTCATGATATCTATTCTTTTCTCAAGTATCCGTTCTCTTGCATTTTCAAGTGCATTTGTTCTTCCTTGATCCTTTGAGGTGGTATTATTGTTGGAAATATGCCCTAGAGGCAATAATAAAATGGTTATTATCATATTTCCTTGTTCATGATAATCGTCTATCGTTCATGCTATAATTGTATTAACAGGAAACAGTAATACATGTGTGAATGAATAGATCACAATGTGTCCCTAGCAAGCCTCTAGTTGGCTAGCTCGTTAGTCAATAGATGATCATGGTTTCCTGATCATGTGCATTAGATGTCATTGATAACGGGATCACATCATTGGGAGAATGATGTGATGGACAAGACCCAATCCTAAGCCTAGCACTAGATCGTATTGTTCGTATGCTAATGCTTTTCTAATGTCAAGTATCTTTTCCTTCGACCGTGAGATTGTGCAACTCCCGGATACCGTAGGAGTGCTTTGGGTGTATCAAAAGTCACAACGTAACTGGGTGACTATAAAGGTGCACTACGGGTACCTCCGAAAGTGTCTGTTGGGTTGGCACGAATCGAGATTGGGATTTGTCACTCCGTGTGACGGAGAGGTATCTCTGGGCCCACTCGGTAGAACATCATCAGGAGCTCAATGTGACTAAGGAGTCAGTCACACGATGATGTGCTACGGAACGAGTAAAGAGACTTACCGGTAACGAGATTGAACAAGGTATAGGTATACCGACGATCGAATCTCGGGCAAGTTCTATACCGACAGACAAAGGGAATCGTATACGGGATTGATTGAATCCTTGCCATCGTGGTTCATCCGATGAGATCATCGTGGAGCTAGTGGGAGCCACCATGGGTATCCAGACCCCGCTGATGGTTATTGGCCAGAGAGGTGTCTCGGTCATGTCTGCCTGACTCCCGAACCCGTAGGGTGTACACACTTAAGGTTCGATGACGCTAGGGTTATAGGGAATTATTGTACGAGGTTACCGAAAGTTGTTCGGAGTCCTGGATTAGATCACGGACGTCACGAGGAGCTCCGGAATGGTCCGGAGGTAAAGATTGATATATAGGACGGATGGTTTTGGGCACCGGAAGTGTTTCGGGCGTCACCGGTAATGTACCGGGACCACCGGGACCACCGAAGGGGGGCAACGACCCCGTGAGGCTAGATGGGCTAAGTGGGGAAGGGAACCAGCCCCTAGGTGGGCTGGTGCGCCCCCACCCAGCCCACGCGCACCAGAGAAGGGGGGGAAGGGGGAACCCTAGCATAGGTGGGCCTAAGGCCCACCAGAGGGGTGCGCCACCCCTCCTCCCTGCCCTGGCCGCCGCCCCCTCTCCCATCTGGGGCTGCCGCACCCCTTGGGGGTGGGAACCCTAAGGGCTGCGCCCCTCCCTCTCCCCCTATATATAGATGAGGGTTCGGGGCTGTTTGACACACCGTTTCATCTCTCTCTCGGCGCAGCCCTGCTCCTCTCCCTCCTCCTCTCTGCCGGCGCTTGGCGAAGCCCTACCGGGAGACCTCGTCTCTCCACCGACACCACGCCGTCGTGTTGCTGGACTTCTTCCCCAACCTCTCCCTCCTCCTTGCTGGATCAAGGTGCGGGAGACGTCACCGGGCTGCACGTGTGTTGAACGCGGAGGTGCCGTTGTTCGACACTAGATCGGAATCGCCGCGAGTACGACTCCATCAACCGCGTTCTAGCAACGCTTCCGCTTAGCGATCTTCAAAGGTATGAAGATGCTCTTACCCCTCTCTCGTTGCTGGTCTCTCCATAGGAAGATCTGAACATGCGTAGGAAAATTTTGAATTTATGCTACGTTACCCAACAGTGGCATCCGAGCCAGGTTTTCTATGCGTAGATTCTATGCACGAGTAGAACACAAAAGTTTTGGCGATGGTTTGTCAATTTGCTTGGCGTTACTAGTACTATTCTTTTCTGGCGGTATTGTGGGATGAAGCGGCCCGGACCGACCTTACACGTACGCTTACGTGAGACTGGTTCCACCGACAGACATGCACATCGTGCATAAAGGTGGCTAGCGGGTGTCTGTCTCTCCTACTCTAGTCGGATTGGATTTGATGAAAAGGGTCCTTATGAAGGGTAAATAGCTTTGGCATATCATCATTGTGGCTGTCACGTAGGTAAGAAGGCGTTCTTGCTAGAAACCCAAATCAGCCACGTAAAACTTGCAACAACAATTAGAGGACGTCTAACTTGTTTTTGCAGGGTTTGACATGTGATGTGATATGGCCAAAGTTGTGATGTTGCATGTATGATGTATGAGATGATCATGTTATTGTAATAGGTTTCACGACTTGCATGTCGATGAGTATGACAACCGGCAGGAGCCATAGGAGTTGTCTTAATTTATTGTATGAGATGCAACGCCATGTGCTTACTACTTTTACTTCATTGCTAAGGTTAGCCATAGTACTAGTGATAGTAGTAGTTGGCGTGACGACTTCACGGAGACACGATGATGGAGATCATGGTGTCACGCCGGTGACGATGATGATCATGCGATGCCTGAAGATGGAGATCGAAAGAGCAAAGATGATAATGGCCATATCATGTCACTATATGATTGCATTGTGATGTTTATCATGTTTTACATCTTATTGCTTAAAACAACGGTAGCATAATAAGATGATCCCTCTTAAAATTTCGAGAACGTATTCCCCTAAGTGTGCACCGTTGCGAAGGTTCATTGTCTCGAAGCACCACGTGATGATCGGGTGTGATAGATTCTAACGTTCGCATACAACGGGTGTAAGCCAGATTTACACACGCGAAACACCTAGGTTGACTCGACGAGCTTAGCATGTACAGACATGACCTCGAATACAAGAGACCGAAAGGTCGAACATGAGTCGTATGGTTGAGTACGATCAGCATGAAGTTGCTCACCATGGTGACTAGTCCGTCTCATGTGATGATCGGACACGGGTTAGTCAACATGGATCATGTATCACTTAGATGACTAGAGGGATGTCGGTTTAAGTGGGAGTTCATACTTAATTTGATTAAATGAACTTAATTGTCATGAACTTAGTCTAAAAGTTGTCTTTACAAATATTGTAGATGTCCAACGTCAACCTCAACTTCAACGCATTCCTAGAGAAAAACAAGCTGAAAGATGATGGTAGCAACTATGCGGACTGGGTTCGCAACCTGAAGCTCATCCTTGAAGCAGCTAAAAAGGCTTATGTCCTTAATGCGCCGCTAGGTGACCCTCCCGCTCCCGCAGCAGCCCAGGACATTCTAAACGTCTGGCAAGCGCGGAGTGATGACTACTCTCTGGTCAGGTGTGGCATGTTATACAGTTTAGAAACGGGGCTCCAAAGACGTTTTGAGCAACACGGGGCATATGAGATGTTCCAAGAGCTGAAGCTAGTTTTTCAAGCTCATGCCCGTGTCGAGAGATATGAAGTCTCCGACAAGTTCTTCAGCTGTAAGATGGAGGAGAACAGTTCTGTCAGTGAGCACATACTCAAAATGTCTGGGTTACACGGTCGTCTGACTTCACTTGGAGTCGAACTTCCGGATGATGCTATCATTGACAGAATCCTCCAGTCTCTCCCACCAAGCTACAAAGGCTTTGTGCTTAACTACAACATGCAAGGAATGGAGAAAACCATTCCCGAGTTGTACTCGATGCTCAAGTCTGCAGAAGTAGAAATCAAGAAGGAGCATCAAGTGTTGATGGTCAACAAGACCACTAGTTTCAAGAAAGGCAGGGGTAAGAAGAACTTCAAGAAAGACGGCAAGGCTGTTGCCGCGCCCGGTAAGCTAGATGCCGGGAAGAAGAAAAAGAACGGACCCAAGCCTGAGACTGAGTGCTTCTATTGCAAGGGAAAGGGTCACTGGAAGCGAAACTGCCCCAAATACTTAGCGGACAAGAAGGCCGGCAACGTTAAAGGTATATGTGATATACATGTTATTGATGTGTACCTTACCAGTGCTCGTAGTAGCTCCTGGGTATTTGATACCGGTGTTGTTGCTCACATTTGCAACTCAAAGCAGGAACTGCGGAATAAGCGGAGACTGGCCAAGGACGAGGTGACGATGCGCGTCGGGAATGGTTCAAAGGTCGATGTGATCGCCGTCGGCACGCTACCTCTACATCTACCGTCGGGATTAGTTTTAAACCTTAATAATTGTTATTTAGTACCAGCTTTAAGCATGAACATTGTATCAGGGTCTTGCTTAATGCGAGACGGCTACTCATTTAAGTCAGAGAATAATGGTTGTTCTATTTATATGAGTGATATGTTTTATGGTCATGCTCCACTGGTGAATCGTTTATTCTTGATGAATCTCGATCGTGATGATACACATATTCATAGTGTGAGTACCAAAAGATGCAAAGTTGATGATGATAGTCCCACATACTTGTGGCACTGCCGCCTTGGTCATATCGGCGTTAAGCGCATGAAAAAGCTCCATACTGATGGACTATTAGAGTCTCTTGACTTTGAATCATTTGACACATGCGAACCGTGCCTCATGGGCAAGATGACTAAGACTCCATTCTCAGGAATAATGGAGAGAGCAACCGACTTATTGGAAATAATACATACTGATGTGTGTGGTCCAATGAACGTTGAAGCTCGCGGTGGTTATCGTTATGTTCTCACTCTCACCGATGATTTGAGTAGGTATGGGTATATCTACTTGATGAAGCACAAATCTGAGACGTTTGAAAAGTTCAAGGAATTTCAGAGTGAGGTTGAGAATCAACGTGACAGAAAAATTAAATGTCTACGATCTGATCGTGGAGGAGAATATTTGAGTCACGAGTTTGGCACACACCTATGGAAGTGTGGAATCGTTTCACAACTGACGCCGCCTGGCACACCACAACGCAACGGAGTGTCTGAACGTCGTAATCGCACTTTATTAGATATGGTACGATCTATGATGTCTCTCACCGACTTACCGCTATCATTTTGGGGATACGCATTAGAAACTGCAGCATTCACTTTAAATAGGGCACCGTCTAAATCCGTTGAGACGACACCGTATGAACTATGGTTTGGCAAGAAACCTAAGTTGTCGTTTCTTAAAGTTTGGGGCTGCGATGCTTATGTGAAGAAACTTCAACCAGAAAAGCTCGAACCCAAAGCGTAGAAATGCGTATTCATAGGATACCCTAAGGAAACTATTGGGTATACCTTCTATCTTAGATCCGAAGGTAAAACCTTTGTTGCCAAGAACTGATCCTTTCTAGAGAAAGAGTTTATCTCGAAAGAAGTAAGTGGGAGGAAGGTAGAACTTGATGAGGTGATTACACCCCCTCTCGAACAGGAAAGTAGCGCAGCGCAGGAAGTTGTTCCTGTGGCGCCTACACCGACTGAAGAGGAAGTTAATGATGATAATCATGAAGCTTCGGATCAAGTTACTACTGAACCGCGAAGGTCCACAAGGGTACGCTCCACACCAGAGTGGTACGGCAACCCTGTGATGGAAATCATGTTGTTAGACAACGGTGAACCTTCGAACTATGAAGAAGCGATGGCGGGCTCAGATTCCAACAAATGGCTTGAGGCCATGAAATCCGAGATAGGATCCATGTATGAGAACAAAGTATGGACTTTGGTGGACTTGCCCGATGACCGGCGAGCCATAGAAAATAAATGGATCTTCAAGAAGAAGACTGATGCAAACGGTAATGTAACCGTGTACAAAGCTCGACTTTTCGCAAAGGGTTTTCGACAAATTCAAGGAGTTGACTACGAAGAGACTTTCTCTCCCGTAGCGAAGCTGAAATCAGTCTGAATCATGTTAGGAATTGCCGCCTTTTATGATTATGAAATTTGGCAAATGGACGTCAAAACAACGTTCCTTAACGGGAACCTTAAGGAAGAGTTGTATACGATGCAACCAGAAGGTTTTGTCGACCCTAAGGGTGCTAACAAAGTGTGCAAGCTCCAGCGCTCCATCTATGGGCTAGTGCAAGCATCTCAGAGTTGGAACATTCGCTTTAATGAGGTGATTAAAGCGTTTGGGTTCATACAGGTTTACGGAGAAGCCTGTCTGTACAAGAAAGTGAGTGGGAGCTTTGTAGCTTTCCTCGTACTATATGTGGATGACATATTATTGATGGGGAATAATATAGAGATGTTGGAGAGCATAAAGGCCTATTTGAACAAGAGTTTTTCAATGAAGGACCTTGGAGAAGCTGCATACATATTAGGCATCAAGATCTATAGAGATAGATCGAGACGCCTCATAGGTCTTTCGCAAAGTACATACCTTGACAAGATATTGAAGAAGTTCAATATGGAAAACTCAAAGAAAGGGTTCTTGCCAGTTTTGCAAGGTATGAGATTGAGTAAGACTCAGTCGCCGACCACGGCAGCAGATAGAGAGAAGATGAGTTCTGTCCCCTACGCTTCAGCCGTGGGCTCTCTCATGTATGCCATGCTGTGTACCAGACCTGATATAAACCTTGCCATAAGTTTGGTAGGGAGGTACCAAAGTGATCCCGGTACGGAACACTGGACAGCGGTCAAGAATATCCTTAAGTACCTGAAAAGGACTAACGAAATGTTTCTCGTTTATGGAGGTGACGAAGAGCTCGTCGTAAAGGGTTACGTCGACGCTAGCTTCGACACAGATCTGGATGACTCTAAGTCTCAGACCAGATACGTATATGTGTTGAATGGTGGGGCAGTGAGCTGGTGCAGCAGCAAGCAAGAAGTCGTGGCAGCATCTACATGTGAAGCGGAGTACATAGCTGCTTCAGAAGCGGCTCATGAAGGAATTTGGATGAAGGAGCTCATCACCGACCTTGGAGTGGTTCCAAGCACGTCGGGTCCTATGACACTCTTCTGTGATTAGACTGGAGCCATTGCCATAGCCAAGGAGCCCAGGTTTCACCGGAAGACGAAGCACATCAAGCGCCGCTACAACTCCATCCAGGACCATGTCCAGAGTGGAGTGATAGATATTTGTAAAGTACACACGGATCTGAATATTGCCGACCCGTTGACTAAACCTCTTCCACGAGCAAAACATGATCAGCACCATAATGCTATGGGTGTTCGATACATCACAATGTAACTAGATTATTGACTCTAGTGCAAGTGGGGGACTGTTGGAAATATGCCCTAGAGGCAATAATAAAATGGTTATTATCATATTTCCTTGTTCATGATAATCGTCTATCGTTCATGCTATAATTGTATTAACAGGAAACAGTAATACATGTGTGAATGAGTAGATCACAATGTGTCCCTAGCCAGCCTCTAGTTGGCTAGCTCGTTAGTCAATAGATGATCATGGTTTCCTGATCATGGGCATTAGATGTCATTGATAACGGGATCACATCATTGGGAGAATGATGTGATGGACAAGACCCAATCCTAAGCCTAGCACTAGATCGTATTGTTCGTATGCTAATGCTTTTCTAATGTCAAGTATCTTTTCCTTCGACCATGAGATTGTGCAACTCCCGGATACCGTAGGAGTGCTTTGGGTGTATCAAACGTCACAACGTAACTGGGTGACTATAAAGGTGCACTACGGGTACCTCCGAAAGTGTCTGTTGGGTTGGCACGAATCGAGATCGGGATTTGTCACTCCGTGTGACGGAGAGGTATCTTTGGGCCCACTCGGTAGAACATCATCATGAGCTCAATGTGACTAAGGAGTTAGTCACACGATGACGTGCTACGGAACGAGTAAAGAGACTTACCGGTAACGAGATTGAACAAGGTATAGGTATACCGACGATCGAATCTCGGGCAAGTTCTATACCGACAGACAAAGGGAATCGTATACGGGATTGATTGAATCCTTGACATCGTGGTTCATCCGATGAGATCATCGTGGAGCTAGTGGGAGCCACCATGGGTATCCAGAACCCGCTGATGGTTATTGTCCAAAGAGGTGTCTTGGTCATGTCTGCCTGACTCCCGAACCTGTAGGGTCTACACACTTAAGGTTCGATGACGCTAGGGTTATAGGGAATTATTGTATGAGGTTACCAAAAGTTGTTCGGAGTCCCGGATGAGATCCCGGATGTCACGAGGAGCTCCGGAATGGTCCGGAGGTAAAGATTGATATATAGGACGGATGATTTTGGACACCGGAAGTGTTTCGGGCGTCACCGGTAATGTACCCGGACCACCGGGACCATCGGAGGTGGTCCCGGGGGACCACCGAAGGGGGGCAACGACCCCGGGAGGCTAGATGGGCTAAGTGGGGAAGGGAACCAGCCCCTAGGTGGGCTGGTGCGCCCCCACCCAGCCCATGCGCACCAGAGAAGGGGGGGGGGGAAGGGGGGAACCCTAGCATAGGTGGGCCTAAGGCCCACCAGAGGGGTGCACCACCCCTCCTCCCTGCCCTGGCCGCAGCCCCCTCTCCCATCTGGGGCTGCCGCACCCCTTGGGGGTGGGAACCCTAAGGGCTACGCCCCCTCCCTCTCCCCCTACATATAGATGAGGGTTCGGGGCTGTTTGACACACCGTTTCATCTCTCTCTCGGCGCAGCCCTGCTCCTCTCCCTCCTCCTCTCTGCCGGCGCTTGGCGAAGCCCTGCCGGGAGACCTCGTCTCTCCACCAACACCACGCCGTCGTGTTGCTGGACTTCTTCCCCAACCTCTCCCTCCTCCTTGCTGGATCAAGGTGCGGGAGACGTCACCGGGCTGCACGTGTGTTGAACGCGGAGGTGCTGTTGTTCGGCACTAGATTGGAATCGCCGCGAGTACGACTCCATCAACCGCGTTCTAGCAATGCTTCCGCTTAGCGATCTTCAAAGGTATGAAGATGCTCTTACCCCTCTCTCGTTGCTGGTCTCTCCATAGGAAGATCTGAACATGCGTAGGAAAATTTTGAATTTATGCTACGTTACCCAACAATTATAGCCTTCTTGTTAGTGTAGGAGCCTCGAAGAGTTTTCCTCTCAAGAATGAGATAATTAAATCCATCAATTCTACGATCATGAGATTTTTTCAACCCTTGATTTCTTCATTGAGCTATTTTGGTTTGGATTTCACCTAAAGCTTTTTCTAGGGATTGTGCTATCTGGGTGCTTGTCATTAATCCGAGTTCTCAACGTATTCTCTTGGTGTTTGAAGTTTTGATTCTTGTTGCTCCCAATCTATCCTTGTTTCTTTTAGTGGTTGTTTGTCACCTCATATTTGTTGAGATGATTTTCATAAGCCCACTACTATATTGTTCTTTTCGTTGTTGGTTTTCCAACCACTACGTCAATTCTCTTTTTCCGGAGGCTCTCCAATTCTATTGTGATGATAGTTGGCATTCTTTCTTCATTCTCTTCTTCCGCTTGAGCCAGTTCCTATTCTATTGTTCCGGAGGCTTTGTGTTGTTGCTCTTTTGGGGCTATTAAGTTGTTCTATCAAGATCATGGTTCCCTTGCTATATTTAGTTGTTTGTCATGTTTATTGTATAACTCTCTCTTCTTATCGAATTTTTGTCCCATTTTTTCCTACCGAAGTGCTGCCGAAATTTTCCGTGAATTCTTGCTTCCTTCTCATATCAGTCCTCATCTCTTTGCAACCTTCAAGGATCGTTGGTTTCACTCGTTTGTCAAGAAGCGACTAAGTTTTTACCTTGTGCTTTCTCATCCTCTCCCCTTTCAGTCTTGGATCTCGTGGCGAGATCCTCTTGTAGTGTAGGAGAGTTGTGACAGCCCGATGCCGACGTTCCAGAAGATTCCCCTCTCTTTCCATTTTCGTCGTGTGTATATTTATATTGGTCGCATCATCAGCATTGCATCAGCATCTCCGTTGCCGCCAGTTTTCAAAACTTGCATCCGTTGTTAGTTGCCGGTTCGCGTCGTTGTTCGTTTCGAGCCTGACCGCACTTGCACGCGCTCGCGGCACCATCGAAACCTGTTTTTAAAGTGCGTTTAAAACTTTCTCTGATCGGGTTGAGATTTGACGTGCGGTCGTGGTTAGTTATAGCGAGGCCGCCTGTCGAATTTCGTCGCGATCGGAGACCGTGTGGTACCCGAACGGTCGCCCGTAGCGGCACCGTCTTCGGTTATTCGTCGGACGTCTGTCGGTGTTTTGAAATTCGTGTCGCGTCGCCCGTTCTCCCTCTCGTCTTTGGATAACCACCCGACACGGCCACGTACCCGTTCCCGCGTTCGGAATCGTCCGAATCCGACCCCGCGGTTGGATCCGGAGCGCGATTCCGGTTAACCGAGCCCCCCCGTTTGTCTATATATACCCCCACCATCACATTTAGACAGCCAACCCTAACCTGCCTCGTTTTCCACGCCCCTAACCCTAGCCTCCCACCTCTCCCCTGTCTCCCACCAGCAGTCGCCGGGCCCGGGAAGCCCGCGTGGGGCCCGCCCGAGCCCATCCGAGCCTGAAGCTCCCATCCGCCGCCGCCGCCTTGCCCGAGCTCCTTGCAGCTCCTCTTCGTCGCTGCGCCGCCGCCGGCCAGCAACCGCCGCTGCCGGAGTGCGCCACCCTCGGCCCCCGCGCGTCCCTGGCCTAGGCGCCCCGTCGCCGTCCCTGGCCTCGCTCGAGATCAGTAGCCCCGCTGCCGCCCCGGATCCGGCCAGATCCGGCCATCCGCGACGCCCCTCGCGTCCCTCGCCTCGCTGGAGGTCGCCGGCCTCGCCGAGCCCTCGTGTAGCGCCGCCATGGCTCCCGTCTGCGAGCTGCTCGCACGAGCCTCCCGTGACGCGCGCTCGGCTGGGCCGATCTGCCCCGTCCGGCCCAGGCACTGGCCTAGGTCCAGCTCCAGCAGGCCAGTGGCGGCCCAGAGCGCCCCAGCGGCCCACCTCGGCCTCCACAGCTCCCCCGAGCCAGGCCCAGCACGCGGCTCAGCCCCGCCTCGCCTCTCCCCCCCGGCCTGCTCCACCAGCAGCACCAGGCCGGCCCAAGTGGAGGCCCGCTAGGTGAGATCCCCAGCCCCCCTTTTTTTTAATTACGCATAGGCGCCTCTTAGTTGTTTGACGCCTCAGTTTCGGCCCAGTAGCTCTATAGGATTTATTCATTTATTTTCGGTTTAGTTAATTTCAGAATTAGACATATATTAGGACCCCCGTAACTTATATTCCGTAAGTCGGATCGAGGTGAACTTTATATAGTTTTGGGGTGTTTTTTCGCGTAGAATATGTTTTCACAACTTGCACAATTGTTTGACGTAATTTAGCGTGCTGTATGCATAGATTAGCGTGCTGTCCCAATAGGATTTAGGCCGTATTTATTTTTTGCGCTAGACCGTATTGCCCGGATGCCGTTTTAGAAATGCCCATGTTTTAGGGACCATTTTTCCATGCATTTTAGAGCGGTCATTTGTATTTTTGCGTGTATGGATTGCCGGTAGTTAATTTTTCCGTATATAGGTTATTTTTCCGGCATTAATGTGTGGCATTATTTTGTGTTGCAAACCCCACATATTTTATATGTTTCCGGGTAGAAAAATCCCATGGATTTTTATGTGCGATTAGTTTTAGCTTTCGAGTAAATTAGTTCACGAGATATTTTGCTATGTTGCCCTTTTGATTAATTCGTAGGATTTATTCCGTGCGTTGTTTGACGGAGTTGTCAACTAGAGAGTTGATCTTGGATGTTTTGTTTAGCCCCTGGTATTTTTTAGTTGCAATAGAAATGCATGTTTAGGTGTTGTTTGCTTGCTCTCAAGTTGCTAGAATTGTGCTGTTTTAGAGGAGCTGAAATATTTCTAAGTCTGGAATCTGTTATATTTTATTGCTGTCTTGTCTTGCTTGCATCTTGTAATCTGTAGCTCTTTTGAGGTTGGTCCAATGGAGTTAGTTGTACCCCTTGTGTTTCTCTAGCATGCTGTAAAGTTTCATGCCATTTGGAGTCCTGTAGCTATAGGTTTTGCTGCTGTCAATATTGCTTCAGATCAAAAACAGCACTTTCACGAGGTGTAATTTTCACTAAGTCTGAAATAGTGCGTGAGATGCCATTTTGTGTCTTCTTTTCCTAGTGCTCCTTGCTGCCATGCTAGTTGCTGTTAGTTGTTTGTAGTAGTGCGTCTTGCACTCTTTCATGCCATGCCTTGCTTGATTTTATCGGAGTTGTGTAGCTCGTAGTTGTGAGGCGTTGAAAATGCTATGTGGTTGATTTTGGCAGATTGTAGTGTTTTCTTGTTTTGCTTGTAGATGTTGAACCGTAGCTCCGATTAGATCGTGTCCTACATGAAACTTGCTTAGAATCTCGTGTAGTTTCATTTTCTCTTGCTGTTTGTATGTTTTGAAGTGCTCGTAGCCGCCGTTGCACACATATTGCATTCATGCCATCATATCTTGCGGTGCTTGTATCTTTTGAACCGTAGCTCCGTTGGAGATGTTCTTTATGTGTAGATTGTTTGCCTTGACGCGTAGAATCACGTGAACCTATTTGTTTTGCTGTTTAACAACTAATTAAAGGTGTTAATTCAGATCTGGACATAATTGTAAATTAACATGTGAGGTCATTTCGGAGGTGCTATATGTCATTTCCGACCTCACTTAAAAAGCCTAGATAGGTAGTTGAATTTCCGCTTCACTTCTTGCATGTTTGACAACATTAATATTGCCGTGTAGATAACCGGGAGTGAACTAAATAATTAACGTGGAGTTTCGTCAAAATGCAACTCGTGCATATTGAACTTCACTTAATGTGTAGTGTTTGATTGTGTGATTTGTCCTGCCGTGACTTGCATGTATTCAGTAGCTCATGCATCATATGTGTTGCGCATCGTGTGGTGAATTTTGTGTGTTGATTTGTGTTTCCGGTTTGCTCCGCCTCGATAGAGTTCAGCAAGCGTGTCGGATGTGAGGACCCGTTTGACTACGTCGGTTCGTCTGCTTCACGGAGGCATTCTTCTTCCAAGCGGGATCTCAGGCAAGATGAACATTTCCTCAGATACCATTACTATCATTGCCATGCTAGTTTTATCGCTTTTATCGATTATGTCTCGTTGCCTACCACATGTTAAATATCAGCCTCTCAACAATGCCATGAAACCTTCAACCTGTTCAACCTAGCAAACCACTGATTGGCTATGTTACCGCTTGCTTAACCCTGTTGATAGCGTTGCTAGTTGCAGGTGCAGTTGCTTCCATGTGACAACATGGGTTCCTTGTTATATCACCATATTTACATGCTAGACCTATATACTTGGTAAAAGGTGGAAGGCTTGGCCTTTCTAGCCTGGTGTTTTGTTCCACCTTTGCCCCCTTAGTTTCCGGCTACCGGTGTTATGTTCCATAAATGAGCGCTCCAAACACGATCGGGGTTGTTATGGGGACCCCCTTGATAATTCGTTTTAGATTAAAGCTGGTCTGGCAAGGCCCAACTTTGGTACTACATTTGCCTAATCGCCTAATAAAGTTGCATAGGGACTTCCCGGGCCCCGAGGATAATTTAATCAACCCCCGGGCCAGTGCTCCTCATGAGTGTTGGTCCAAAACAGAGCACTGTGCGGGGCCACCGCGAGGAAACTCGAGGTTTGGCACTTGTACGCGTCGATTATCCGTCGTGTCCTGAGAACGAGGTACGCGACTCCTATCGGGATCGTCGACACGTCGGGCGGCCTTGCTGGATTAGTTTTTCCTTTGACGAGATATCTTGTGCATCGGGATTCCGGTGATGCTTTGAGTAATCTCAGAGTTGAGGTTTTCCACTAGGGAATTCGACGAGATCGCGAGCTTCGTGATTGAGGATTTCTATGCGGCTTGTGGTAATTTGTGATGGACTAGTTGGAGCACCCCTGCAGGGTTAAATCTTTCGGAAAGCCATGCCCGCGGTTATGTGGCAACATGGAAACTTTGTTTAACACTAGTTCTAGATAACTTGAAGTTAATTTAATTAAAACTTGCCAACTGTGTGCGTAACCGTGACTGTCTCTTTCGTGAGTTCCTTCTCCGATTGAGGACACGGTGGGGTTATGCCTGACGTAGGTAGGTGTTCAGGATCATTCATTTGATCATTCGTAGTTCACGTCCATTATGCGTAGATCTTCCCCCTCTTATTTCTGGTACTCGTAAGTTTAGCCACCAAATATGTGCTTAGCCGCTGCTGCAACCTCACCACTTAACCATACCTCACCCATTAAGCTTTGCTAGTCTTGATATCTTTGGAAATTAGATTGCCAAGTCCCCTGTGGCTCACAGATTACTACAACACCAGTTGCAAGTACAGGTAAAGGTTACTTTACGCGAGCGTGTTGATTGTACATTTGGAGTTGCTTCTTCTCCTTCTTCTTCATCGATCTAGGATGGGTTCCAGGCCGGAAGCCTGGGATAGCAAGGATGGACGTCGTTCTTATTTTTCTCGTTTGTTTTCGTCCGTAGTCGGACCCTGCTCTTACTCTTGATGATGTTGTAATATACTGATGTGACTCTGATGTAGTTTGTGGCGAGTGTAAGCCAACTCTGTATATATATCTCTTCTTTTCAGTACATGTACTTGTAACGATATCCATTCTTGCGACACGACGAGATGCGCTTCTATGCCTGACGAGGCCTTCGTGCCTAATTGAGGATAGGGTCGCATCTGGGCGTGACATGGAGGCCGCCCCCTTCTTCTTCTTCTTCTGCGCCTCGAGCTTGTTGGTCTTCCCCTTCGTCATGGCAAAGATGACGGATCCGTGGAGGAGGAGAGGCAGGAGATGGCCTGGGGTGTGTAGAGAGCTACGGGAGAAGCAAGATTAATGGGGGAAGGATGAGCAACGCAACTGGGAATCCCGCCGGGGGGGGCTTTAATAGGGCCTCCGACTGGGTCGCTTACAGGCGGGCCCAGGATCTTATCCCCCCAACCGGCCGCCGCGAGGTTAGTGGAGAAGATAATGGCGCGGTAATCGAGGAGGCAAAACCTACTCGATGGCGATGTCGTCATCCCCGCTGAGCGCGCGGCAACCGAAATTTGAGGATCCTGGAAAATCCGGCGCTGTCAGTTTGACCAGTCACGTCGAAAGAATCCGCAGAAGAACTCGGTCCCTGACGGTTCGTTTCACTGGTATATTCACTCGGATCACTGTCTGAAAGGATAAAATGGATCGAGGCAAACAACGCTAAAGTCACCTCAATACCAGTCGGTTCCAAACTCCAGACGTCACTTCATCGTTCCAACCCCGATCCATTCGGGGACTAATGATGGGGTTATAGTCCCAGGGTAGGGTCATAGGTCTTCCCTATAGGTCCTGCCCAAGGACTATCCTTCATAGAAGACAAGGCCCTTAGACAGTTCCGACTGAACTAAGGACGCCCCCATCATCCAGTCGGCGACGATCCACTCGGAGCATACCTAACGTACCGACTGGAATCCACTCTATACATCATAACCTCCCAGGAGGGCAATAGTCATACGTTTTCATACATCATTATTAGCATTTAAAGCTTACGTTACCTGTAACATAGGCATTTATTCACCATTATTCCACCCTTTCCACCGGGCCATTATGAAGGGCAGCGCATCCCCACTGGTGCAAGGGTTGGCACTTGCTGTAATCCTATAATCCACTCGACACAAAGCTCCCAAGAGCACTGAGACATAGGGCTTTTACCTCCTCCGTAGAGGGACCTGAACTCATATATCCTCGCCGTAGCTAAGGCTCTGCCCATCCTTTCGTACCCCATACTTCTACTGTCAGACTTATACCCACGACAGTCACCGCACAATATGAACCCAAAACCAAGCACTTCTCCCATTGCAAGAATCATAGATCAAGTTGGCCAAACAAAACCCACAACTCGAAGAGAATTACAAGGATACGAAATCATGCATATAAGAGATCAGAAGAAACTCAAATAAGATTCATAGATAATCTGATCATAAATCCACAATTCATCGGATCTCGACAAACGCACTGCAAAAGGAGATTACATCGGATTGATCTCCATGAAGATCATGGAGAACTTTGTATTGAAGATCCAAGAGAGGGAAGAAGCCATCTAGCTACTAGCTATGGACCCGTAGGACTATGGTGAACTACTTACGCATCATCGGAGAGGTCATGGTGTTGATGAAGAAGCCCTCCGTATCCGAATTCCCCCTCCGGCAGGGCACAAGAACGTACCCCAGATGGGATCTTAGGGAGACAGATCATATAGTCTGGCTATGCTCCATCATCCTCACACAATTAATTTAAATCAAGCACAACCCCGGTATTGGCCAAATAATTGTTTTTGCACTCTTACTTTCTCAAACTTTTTATAACTCACGCAATACATGAGCGTGAGCCATGTATATAGCACTGTAGGTGGAATAGAGTGTGGTGGTGGTTGTGAGACAAAATGGAGGAGATGGTCACATTGACTAGGCGTATCAAAGGGCTATGGAGATGCCCATTAATAGATATCAATGTGAATGAGTAGGGATTGCCATACAAGGGATGCACTAGAGCTATAAGTATGTGAAAGCTCAAAAGGATAACTAGTGGGTGTGCATCCAACTTGCTTGCTCACGAAGACCTAGGGAAATTTGAGGAAGCCCATCATTGGAATATACAAGCCAAGTTATATAGTAAAGATTCCCACTTAGTATATGGTGGTGACAAAATGACAGGCTCTCAATCATGAAGAACATGGTGCTATTATGAAGCACAAGTGTGGAAAAAGATAGTGGCATTGTCCCTTCTCTCTTTTTCTATCTTTTATTTATATTTGGGCTTTTGGGCCTCTTTTTTTTTCTTTTTTTTATTTGGGCTCTTTGGCCTCTTTTTTTTTCCTCACATGGGACAATGCTCTAATAATGATGATCATCACACTTTTATTTACTCACGGCTCAAAGCTTAGAACGATGATGACTCTATAGGAAATGCCTCTGGCAGTGTACCGGGATGTGCAACGATCTAGCTTGGCCTATGACGTTGAAACATCTCGCTAGCTATCTTACGATCATGCAATGGCAATATGAGAGTGATGGCACAAGTCATGAGACGGAACGGTGGGAGTTGCATGGAATTATATCTCGGGATGGCTATGAAAATGCCATAGTGGGTAGGTATGGTGGCTGTTTTGAGGAAGGCATATGGTGGGTTTGTGTACCGGCGAAAGTTGCGCGGCACTAGAGAGGCTAGCAATGGTGGAAGGTGAAAGTGTATCTATGCCATGGACTCACATTAGTCATGAAGAACTCACATACTTGTTGCGAAAGTTTTTATTAGTAATCAAAACAAAGTGCTAAACGCATACTCCTAGGGGAAGGGTTGGTAGGTGTTAACCATCGCGCGATCCCGACCTCAACACAAAGGATGACAATCAATAGATCAACTATGCTCCGACTTCCTAACATAGCGGTTCACCATACGTGCATGCTACGGGAATCACTAACTTCAACACAAGTATTTCTAGATTCACAACACCCTACTAACATAACTCTTAATATTACCAAATCCATGTCTCAAAACTAATTGAGAGGAATCAAGACTTCTCTTTCTACTCAATGCACATGAATATGGAGGTTTTTGTATCCTCTTTGGGTACCTATCACCTTTGGGACTACATTCATAGCATAAGCCAACTACCAAGTCACGCACCGCCATGCTCTAAAAGATCTAAGTGAAGCACATAGAGGAGAATTATCTAGCTCAAAAGATATAAGTGAAGCACGATGAACATTCTAGCAAAATCACGATGAGTGCATGTCTCTCTCAAAAGGTGTGCAGCAAGGATGATTGTGACACAACAAAAAGAAAATACTCCTACGATACAAGACGCTCCAAGCAAAACACATATCATGTGGTGAATAAAAATATAGCTTCAAGTAATGTTACCGATGGCTTGAAGACGAAAGAGGGGATGCCTTCCCGGGGCATCCCCAAGCTTAGGCTTTTTGGTGTCCTTGAATTTGGCTTGGGATGCCTTGGGCATCCCCAAGCTTGAGCTCTTTCCACTCTTTATCGCTTTGTCCATGAGAACATCACCCAAAACTTGAAAACTTCACAACACAAAACTTAAACAAAAACTCGAGATAACATTAGCACAAGAAAACAAACTTTCACCTCTTTAGGTATTGTAGCAATCTTGATTTCTATTTATATTGGTGTTAGGCTACTGTATTCTCACTTTTCCATGGCTAGTACCCCCCGATACTATCCATAGTTTCATCAAAACAAGCAACCAATTCAAGAAAAATAGAATCTGTCAAAAACAGACAAGTCTGTAGCAATCTGTATACTTCGTATACTTTTGGCACCTCAAAACTTCTGAACAATTACGACTGCCTGGGCAAAAGGCATATCAACCAGCAGCAAAAAGAATCGACTCAAAATCTCTTTCTGAATAAAAATAAAAAATAATCTCGTGAGCGAAAAGTTTCTGTCGTTTTCCAGCAGGATCAAACAACCATCACCAAGACTAGTCATAAAGATTTTGCTTGGTTCAAACACAAAAAGAAACACAAAATACATAATCATAACAGAATCATGATGGTGTGGATGCAACAAAATAGAAATAAAAAGAATTAAATTCATTGGGTTGCCTCCCAACAAGCGCTATTGTTTAACGCCCTTAGCTAGGCATAAAGTGATAGAATCACGTATCGTCGTTTTGGTGCTCAAACCGTAAGTAGCCCTCATCATGGATTCATAAGGAAATATTATCTTATTTATAGGAAAGTGCTCCATGCCCTTCTTTAAAGGAAATTTAAATCTAATATTCCCTTCCTTCATATCGATGATAGCACCGATAGTCCTTAGGAAAGGTCTACCAAGAATGATAGGGCATGTAGGATTGCCATCAATGTCAAGCACAATGAAATCCATGGGAACATATTTCCTATTTGCAATAATAATAACATCATTGATCCTTCCCATGGGTTTCTTGACAGTAGAATCCACAAGATGCAAATTAAGAGAACACTCCTCAATCTCATTAAAACCCAGAACATCACATAAAGACTTTGGAATCGCGGAAACACTAGCACCCAAATCACACAAAGCATTGCATTCATAGTTTTTGATTTTGATTTTTATAGTAGGTTCCCACTCATCATGAAGCTTTCTAGGGATAGAGACTTCCAATTCAAGTTTCTCTTCAAGAGATTTTATCATAGCTTCGATGATATGATTAGTAAAGGCCTTGTTTTGGCTATAAGCGTGTGGAGAGTTTAGCATGGATTGCATCAAGGAAATGCATTCAATGAAGGAGGAACTATCTTAATTGAATTCCTTGAAATCCAAAGTAGTAATTTCATTACTACTCAAAGTTTTAATATCTTCTACTCCACTTTCAATGCTTTTAGCATCAAGATAGATGGACTCCGAATCATTAGGGCGTTTTTCAACTAAAGTGGATTCATATCCAGCCCCCTCATCATTAGTTTTAACACAACAAAACAAAGATTCAATGGGAGTTACACCAAGCACTTTAAGATCTTCGTGATTCTTTTCACGAGAACACGCCTTTTTAAGCCATTCATGTCTAGCATGAATTTGGGCGGTTCTTTGTTTGCTCTCACTCATGGAAACACGTATAGCTTTCAAAGTTTCATCCATGTTGATCTTGGGAGGAGCACATCTAACTTTCAAAGCATCAATATCACTAGACATTCTATCAACGCTCTTAGCCAAATCGTCAATTTTGAGTAGTTTTTCCTCCATCGACGCATTGAATATCTTTTGCGAGTTGATAAACTCTTTGATATTACTCTTTAGATCAGAGGGTAATCTATTGTAATTTCCATGAGTATTGTTGTAGGAGTTGCCAAAGTTATTAGAGGGGTTACTAGGAAAAGGCCTAGGAACATAGTTTCCTCTAAAAGCATTGTTGTTGCCAAAATTATTCCTACCAACAAAATTAACGTCCAAGCTAGCATTGCTACTCTCAATCAAGGAAGACAAGGGCATATCATTAGAATCTAAAGGAGCACTTCTACTAGCAACCAGATTCATTAACTCGTCCATCTTAGCACTCAACGAATTAATTTCTTCTATAACGTGTACCTTCTTACTAGTAGGTGACCTTTCAGTGTGCCACTGAGAGTAGTTCGTCATGATATTGTCTAGGAGTTTTGTGGCTTCTCCTAACGTGATTTCCATGAACGTTCCACCTGAGGCGGAGTCCAAGATATTTCTAGAAGCGAAATTCAAGCCAACGTAGAAGATTTGAATAATCATCCAAAGACTCAAGCCATGAGCGGGATAATTTCTAATCATCAATTTCATTCTCTCCCAAGATTGTGCAACATGTTCATGATCAAGCTGCTTAAAATTCATGATATCATTACGGAGAAAGATAATCTTAGCCGGTAGAAAATACTTGGATATGTAAGCATCTTTGCACTTATCCCATGAATCAATACTATTTTTGGGCAAAGACGAAAACCAAGTTTTTTCTCGATCTCGCAACGAGAAAGGAAAAAGCTTCAATTTAATCACATCATTATCCACATCTTTCTTCTTTTGCATATAGCAAAGCTCAATGAAGGTATTAAGATGGGACGCGTCATCTTCACTAGGAAGGTCGGAGAACTGCTCTTTCATAACAAGATTCAGCAAAGCGGTATTGATTTCGTATGACTCCGCACTAGTGGCGGGAGCAATCGGAGTACTAATAAAATCATTATTATTAGTATTCGAGAAGTCACAAAGTTTGGTGTTTTCAGTCATGGTGACTTCAGCAAGCAAGCAAGCACACAAGCGAACAAAGAGCAAGCGAGAGAAAAGGGCGAACGAAAAGGCAAATATTTTTTTGTAAATTTTTGTCTTTCAGAAGTGGGTGAGAGGAAAACGAGAGGCAAAAAAGTAAATGGAAGAGTTGAGTTTGCGACACCTACTTGGATGAGTTCTTGACTTGATCCTCCGCGGCAACGGCACCAGAAATCCTTCTCCTACGTCGACAGAAACCTTCTGTCGTCTCTTGAGCTTGCGTTGGTTTTTCCCTTGAAGAGGAAAGGGTGATGCAGCATAGGAGCAATAAGTATTTCCCTCAGTTTGAGAACCAAGGTATCAATCCAGTAGGAGAATCTCGTCAAGTACAGAGTACCTGCGCAAACACAAAAGAGCTTGCACCCAACGCTATAAAGGGGTTGTCAATCCCTTCAAGATTGATTGCAAAGTGAGATCTGAAGGCGGAAAGTGCAACGAAGTAAAAAGTGTAAGGCTGAAAATATGGTGTGGAGTAGACCCGGGGGCCATAGTGTTCACTAGAGGCTTCTCTCAAAATAGAAAATATCATGGTGGGTGAACAAATTACTATCGAGCAATTGATAGAACCGCGCAAAGTCATGACGATATCTAAGGCAATGATCATACATATAGGCATCACGTCCGAGACAAGTAGACCGATACTTTATGCATGTACTACTATTACTCCACACATTGACCGCTATCCAGCATGCATCTAGTGTATTGAGTTCATGACGAACAGAGTAACGCCTTAATCAAGATGACATGATGTAGAGGGATAATCTCAAACCAATGATGAAAACCCCATCTTTTTACCCTTGATGGCAACAACACGATGCGTGCCTCGCTACCCCTTCTGTCACTGGGTGAGGTCACCGCACGGTATGAATCCAAAACCAAGCACTTCTCCCATTGCAAGAATCATAGATCTAGTTGGCCAAACAAAACCCATAACTCGAAGAGAAGTACAAGGATATGAAATCATGCATAAGAGAGATCAGAAGAAACTCAAATAAGATTCATAGATAATCTGATCATAAATCCACAATTAATTGGATCTCGACAAACACATCACAAAAGAAGATTATATCGGATAGATCTCCATGAAGATCATGGAGAACTTTGTATTGAAGATCCAAGAGAGAGAAGAAGCCTTCTAGCTACTAGCTATGGACCCGTAGGTCTATGGTGAACTACTCACGCATCATCGGAGAGGTCATGGTGTTGATGAAGAAGCCCTCCGTATCCGAATCCCCCCTCCGGCAGGGCACCAGAACGTGCCCTAGATGGGATCTTGCGGAGACAGAAGCTTGCGGCGGCGAAAAAGCACTTTAGATGATCTCTTGATTCTTATGGAATTTTAGGGAATATGTAGGCGCAAAACCTAGGGCAAAGGAGCCTCAGGGAGCCCACAAGCCAGGGGGCTGCGCCCCCTGGCCACGCCATGAGGGCTTGTGGGGTCCCTGGTGGCCCCCTCCCCTGATTCTCCGGCTTCCCGATCTTTTTCTGTTCCGGAAAAAATCTTTTTGGCAGTATCATTCCGTTTGGACTCTGTTCAAAATCCTCCTCTGAAAGTGGTCAAAAACATGGAAAAAACAGGGATGACACTTGGCACTGGGTTAATAAGTTAGTCCCAAAAAATATATAAAAGGCATGCAAAACATCCAAAGTTTGACAAGATAATAGCATGAAACCATAAAAAATTATAGATACGTCGGAGACGTATGAGATATCAAGTATTTCATTCTTCTCAAGAGCGTGATCACGCAAAGCATTCAGTAGCTGGATGAGCCTCCCCCAAGCTTGTGGGAGACTCTCTTCTTCAACTTGCGCAAAGTTATATATTTCCTGCAAGGCAGCTTGTTTCTTATGGACATGAAAATATTTCTCAGCGAAGTAGTAGATCATATCCCGGGGACTACGCACACAAAGAGGAGCAAGAGAAGTGAACCAAGTCTTAGCATCACCCTTTAGCGAGAAAGTAAACAACTTAAGGATATAGTAGTGGCAGATCTTTTCCTCACTCGTGAATAGGGTGGCTATATCGCTGTCATGCCCAAGATGCGACCCTATCCTCAATTTGGCACGAAGGCCTCGTCAGGGATAGAAGCGCATCTCGTCGTGTCGCAAGAATGGATATCGTTACAAGTACATGTACTGAAAAGAAGAGATATATATAGAATTGGCTTACACTCGCCACAAGCTACATCAGAGTCACATCAGTACATTACATAATCATCGAGAGTAAGAGCAGGGTCCGTCTACGGACGAAAACAAACGACAAAAGAAGAACGACATCCATCCTTGCTATCCCAGGCTGCCGGCCTGGAACCCATCCTAGATCGATGAAAAAGAATAAGAAGAAACTCCAAATGAACAATCAACGCGCTCGCGTCAAGTAACCTTTACCTGTACTTGCAACTGGTGTTGTAGTAATCTGTGAGCCACACGGGACTCAGCAATCTCATTTCCAAAGGTATCAAGACTAGCAAAGCTTAATGGATGAGGTATGGTTAAGTGGTGAGGTTGCAGCAGCGGCTAAGCATATGTTTGGTGGCTAAACTTACGGGTACAAGAATAAAGAGGGGGATGATCTACGCATAACGGACGTGAACTACTCATGATCAAATGAATGATCCTGAACACCTACCTACGTCAGACATAACCCCACCGTGTCCTCGATCGGAGAAGGAACTCACGAAAGAGACAGTCACGGTTACGCACACAGTTTGCATATTTTAATTAAGTTAACTTTAAGTTATCTAGAACCAGTGTTAAACAAAGTTTCCACGTTGCCACATAACCGCGGGCACGGCTTTCCGAAAGATTTGACCCTGCAGGGGTGCTCCAACTAGTCCATCACAAATTACCACAAGCCGCATAGAAATCCTCAATCACGAAGCTCGCGATCTCGTCGGATTCCCTAGTGGAAAACCTCAACTCTGAGATTACCCAAAGCATCACCGGAATCCCGATGCACAAGATATCTCGTCAAAGGTAAAACTAATCTAGCAAGGCCGCCCGGCGTGTCGACGATCCCGATAGGAGCCGCGTATCTCGTTCTCAGGACACGACGGATAAGCTACACGTACGAGTGCCAAACCTCGAGTTTCCTCGCGGTGGCCCTGCACAATGCTCTGTTTTGGACCAGCACCATCAGCACTGGCCCTCCCTGTATTATGTGAAATTACTCCTCGGGTTCATGACGCCCTATGCATTCAGTATTAACAAAGTTATTCTGTTGGGCAAATGTAGTACCCATGTTGGGCCTTGCCAGACCAGCTTTAATCCAAAACGAATTATCAAGGGGGTCCCCATAACAACCCCGATCGTGTTAGGAGCGCTCAGTTATAGAACATAACACCGGTAGCCGAAACTAAGGGGGCAAAGGTGGAACAAAACACCAGGCTAGAAAGGCCGAGCCTTCCACCTTTTACCAAGTATATAGGTGCATTAAATTAAATAGCATTAATATGGTGATATAACAAGGAACCCATGTTAACACATGGAAGCAATTGCACCTGCAACTAGCAACGCTAACAACATGGATAAGGAAGCGGTAACATAGCCAATCAGTGATTTGCTAGGTCGAACAGGTTGAAGGTAATCATGGCATTGATGAGAGGCTGACATTTAACAGGTGGTAGGAAACGAGACATAATCGAAAGCATCGAAATAACTAGCATGGCAATGATAGTAATGGTATCTGGGGAAATGGTCATCTTGCCTGAGATCCCACTTGGAAGAAGAATGACTCCGTGAAGCAGATGAAGCGATGTAGTCGAACGGGTCCTCACAACCCGACACGCTTGCGGAACTCTATCGAGATGGAGGAAACCGAAAACAAGAATCAACACACGATATTCACCAGACGATGCACAACACATATGATGCATGAACGGACTAATGCAAGGCATGACAATCACAACAATCAAACACTACACATTAAGTGAAGCTCGATATGCAACGAGTTGCATATCGACGAAACTCCATGTTGAATTATTTAGTTCACTCCCGTTCAGGTACACGGCTATATTAAATGTCGTTAACATGGCACGAGGGTGAAGCACAATTAATCTATCTAGCTAGGCATTTTAAATGAGACCGGAAACGACATACAGCATCTCCGAAATGACCCCACGTGTTAAATCTTAATTCTGTCCAGATTTGTCTTAATCACATTTTAGGTTTGTTAAACGGAAAAACAAAGTGGTTCACCTGATTCTACTCGTCGTTCTGCACCATTTACATATATGGCACATCTCCAACAGAGCTACGAACAAATAGTTACGTCCTAAACCGTTTATATTACGTCGACATGCAAACTGATACAAACAGCACACTAACAGCCTTAAACATGCATGAGAGTTGGTTTTTGTGAAACTACAGAAAATTCTAAGCAACTTACAAGTTGAAATCATTTTAAACCGGTGCACGGTTAAATTTATATGAATTTTACAAAAAAGGCATTTGAATCTGCCCAAAATAAAACAAAATGGTTTTTGCTAGGATTTGAACCCCACATCAATAGGGTGAAACTGGCTGGCGCTAGCCAATGGTCTACGGCCTTGCGACTGATAATATATAGAGGTCTTTTTAAAAGAACTAGCTAAACAACATAATGCAGATGTGAAGCTAAATAAAAGTAACCGGGGCCATAAAGAATGTGTTGCCCATGGGACTCGAACCAGAGACCTCCAGCAAGGTAGTTGGCTGCGCTAGCCAACTTAGCTAGCAACTACTCATGTGCAAAAGTAGAGGCGGCTCTAGTAATCTCTATAGGCCCGATTGGATCAAGAAAGAAAACAACGCTTCAGACTGGGGGAAGACTCACAGCGAACGAACCAGAGGCCGACGTAGGGACTGCGCAGCACGGTGGCGGGAGGCGAGCTAGGGCTGCGACGGAGATCGCGAGAACGGGCGGATCGACTCGTTCCCGTTCAGATCCGGCGCTTGGCGACATGCTGAAGGTGACCGGCTCGTTCCAACGGTGACAACAATCCATGGCGGCCCTAGGGTGCTGCTTCGATTCAGACAAGAACAGAACAAAATTTAGATAGAGTGAGGGACAGGAGGAGGTACACGGCATGGAGGAGAGAGGACCCGGGGTCTCCTGATCCGACGAGGAGGTCCTTGGGGGCGGCTGGGGGCGAGCCTACAGCAGTGGCAGCCGGCCACGCTCGCCAACTACTCGTGTTGCAAACTTGTTCGTTCCCTGACACAGAAGAAGAAAAATAAAACGAGAGAGAGAGAGAGAGAGATTAGAGGAGGAAGGAGAGGAGAAAGAGCAGGGGAAGAAGTGACCGACGACCTGGTCCAGCGTCGCGCTAGGTGCTGCTGCACGAGCGCGGTGCTGCGTGCTCGGCTTGAGTAGGACGCATGGCGTCATGGGGGAGTCTCTCGGAGCTCAAGCTGGGAGGCGAGGTACTCGGATCGCGAGCCTGCTGGGTGGCGCGGATGGAGGGAGCTACGGGCGGCAGGACGCGTGGGGCGAGGGCAACGAGATCGAGGAGGGGATCGGGAGGAGAGGCTGAGCGCGTGGGATTCTGGGCAGGGAGGCGGCGCTGTCGGGAGGGGGGAGAGGAGATCAAGGAAAATAGTGGGGATCAGGATTGGGCTAGGGTTAGGTCTAGGTGTACTACAAATAATAATTTGGTTAGTCCAAAGGGGCATTTGCACCCTGCGATTAAATCAGACGGTCGGAAAATAACTAGGTTAGGGAGACCATTTAACAAACCGATGATGGTTTATGGTAAAACGGGGTTGATCCGGATCCAACGGTTACGACCGCCGGGTTTGGGTTCCGGGAGGTCTTCGAACTAGGTTGCGCGCAGGTCGGTGCATTGTGCAGGGGGGCTAGGCGGTGATGAGAGGGAAAACGGTCGACCCGGCAACGATATATAAAACCCCGAAAAACGTCCAACGATAACCCGAAGACGGTGCCGCTACGATCGACCGTTCGGGTACCAGACGGACTCCGATTGCGACGAAACTTTACAGACGACCTAGCTATATTAAAATAAGACCGCACGTCAAATCTCAACCCAATCAGAGAAAGTTTTACGCACACTTTTAAAACAGGGTTTCGACAGTGCAGCGGGCGCGTGCGTGTGTGGTCGGGCTCAGAACGGACAACGACGAGAACCGGCAACTAACAACGGATGCAAGTTTTGAAAACTGGCGGCAACGGGGTGCCGATGCAATGCAGATGATGCGCATGATGCAATGATGATGCGACAAATAAAAATAAACACACGACGAAAACGGAATAGAAGGGGAATCTTCTGGAACGTCGGTCTCGGGCTGTCACAATCGTGTAGCTTAGTAAGATGTGCTACAACCGTTCGGACTCATAACCATGAAAAGGATCAGATTCGACCAGAGTGATTAACTCAGGATCGACAGAGAATTCATAATCCTTATCGGTCACAAACTTCGGGTCGTATTTCATCCTAGCGTTCATGGATTTTTCTTTGCACTTGCGAAGTAATTTCTCAAGATCATAGCTATCTTTACAAGCAAGAAAGTCCTCAACTATCTCTCCGTCCATAACATAACCCTCGGGTATATCAGGAAATTCATATCTAGGAGAGCTTGTTCTAATAGGTGAAATAGCAGGTTCTATTTCAATAATCTCAGCAGTTTCAGAAGTATCATCACATTCAGCACCAACTCTAGCAATTCGTGCATCAAGGAATGCACCTAGTGGCAAAGAAGTATCAAGCAAAGCATCATCACAAGCATCATGGACAGCAGAAGTAGCATCATCAAGCACAGGCGACATATCAAAATTTCTAGGAGGAGGTGCTGTCGCAAAGTTACTCATAACTGAAGGTGAATCAAGTGCAGAGCTAGATGGCAGTTCCTTACATGGCCTCGTAGTTGAGGGCAAGACTTTAGTTTTTGGATCTCTCGAATTCCTCATAGTGATCAACAGACGTAAATCCCAAGTGACTCATAGAATAGTGCTAGGCCTCCCCGGCAACGGCGCCAGCAAATAGTCTTGATAACCCACAAGCATAGGGGATCGCAACAGTTTTCGAGGGTAGAGTATTCAACCCAAATTTGTTGATTCGACACAAGGGGAAGCAAAAGAATATTCTCGAGTATTAGCAGTTGAGTTGTCAATTCAACCACACCTGAAAGATTTAGTATCTGCAGCAAAGTATCAGTAGCAAAGTAGTGTGATAGCAACAATAGCAATGATAATAGTAGCAGCAGTGACAACAATAGCGGCAAAGTAACAGTAGCAGCAGTGACAACAGTAGCGGTAAAGTAACGTAGCAAGGACCAGTAGGAAAAGCTCGTAGGCATTGGATCGGTGATGGACAATTAGGCCGGATGACATTCATCATGCAACAATTATAACACGGAGAGATATGTAACTAGCTCCAGTTCGTCAATGTAATGTAGGCATGCATTGCGTATATAGTCATACATGCTTATGAAAAGAATTTGCATGACATCTATTATCCATGCCTCTCATGGCAGCGAGGTCCTAATGGAAACTACGGGATATTAAGGTTCTCCTTTTAATAGAGAACCGGAACAAAGCATTATCACTTAGTGAATACATGAACTCCTCATACTATGGTCATCTCCGGGAGTGGTTCCAGCTATTGTCACTCGGGGGTTGCCGGGTCATAACACATAGTAGGTGACTAAAACTTGCAAGATAGGATCAAGAACACACATATATTGACGAGAACATAATAGGTTCAGATCTGAAATCATGGCACTCAGGCCCTAGTGACAAGCATTAAGCATGTAAAGCAGTAGCAACATCAATCTCAGAACATAGTGAATACTAGGGATCAATCCCCATCAAAACTAACTCGGTTACATGATAGATCTCATCCAACCCATCACTGTCTAGCAAGCCTACGATGAGATTACTCACGAACGATGAAGAGAATCATGGAATTAGCGATGAAGGAAGGTTGGTGATGACGATGGCGACGATCTCCCCTCTCCGGAGCCCAGAACGGACTCCAGATCTGCCCTCTAGAGGAAGAACGGGTGGTGGCGGCGCCTCCGTATCGTAAAACGCGATGAACTCTTCTCCTTGATTTTTTTCCGGACGAAAGGGACTAAATAGAGCTGGAGTTGGAGGCGGCGGAGCCTCGAGGGCCCCACAAGCCTGCTAGGCGCGGCCAGGGGGGCGCCTCCTGGGCTTGTGGGCTCCTCGCTCCATGCCTACGGTTGATTCTTGCGCTAGTATTTTTTAAATATTCCACAAAAAATCCTCGTAAATTTCCAGGTCATTCCGAGAACTTTTATTTCTATGCAAAAACAACACCATGGCAAATCTGCTGAAAATAGCGTTAGTCCGGGTTAGTTCCATTCAAATCATGCTAATTAGAGTCCAAAACAAGGGCAAAAGAGTTTGGAAAAGTAGATACGACGGAGACGTATCAGACTCATATGGAACAACTTTGGGTTTATGGAAGTGGATGCACAAGCAGTATTCCCGCTTAGTACAAGTGAAGGTTAGGAAAAGACTGGGAGGCGACCAACTAGAGAGCGACAACAGTCATCAATATGCATTGAAATTAACCAACATTAAGTGCAAGCATGACTAGGATACAAATCACCATAAACGAGAATATCATAGAGGCTATGTTGATTTTGTTTCAACTACATGCGTGAACATGTGCCAAGTCAAGCCACTTGACTCATTCAAAGGGAGATACCATCCTATCATACTACATCATAATCATCTTGAAATTCATGTTGGCATCCAAGATAAACTATTATTAGCTCCTAGCTACCTAAGCATGGCATCAGAAACTATGATCTCTAAGTTGTCATTGCAAACATGTTTCTCTCATAACAATGCTGAGTTAGGAACGATCATCTAGTCGTATTTATGAAAACAAAATAGGTCGAGTTCATACCAGCTTTTACAGGCTCAGTCACTTCATCATATTCGTCATTTATTGCCTTTCACTTGCACGACCAAATGATGTGAATAATAATGAGAGTGTTCGTGCATTGGACTAAGCTGGAATCTGCAAGCAAACTCAGAGGAGAAGACAAAGTAATATGGCTCTTTGACGGATAAACAATAATGCATATGAGAGCCACTAATCATTTTAATCATGGTCTTCTACCTCGACCCAAAGAAAAAGAAAACTATTTACATGGGAAAGCTCCCAACAAGCAAAAGAAGAACGAGAAATCTTTTTGGGTTTTCCGTTTACAAACCACTAAACAAGATGGAAAGTAAACTTACAACTATTTTTTTTGTTTTTCTCAAATTTAAACAAGCACACAAGAAGAAAGCGAGAAAAAGAAATAAAATGGCATGGAGATATAGTGGCAAAGTGTGAACACCGACTATCAAAGTGAAAGTGTGAGCATGGATATAAAGTCGATGAGAAACACGTACTCCCCCAAGCTTAGGCTTTTGGACTAAGTTGGTCTACTCCCAAGGAGGGAAGTAACCGTCTCTGGGGTACTTCGAAGTGTACTGAGGGTGCCACTGCTGGGTGAGCTCCTCTGGATCCCACTGATAAATTGGCATCTGGTACTCGACTGGTAGCTCGAGCACGGGTGCGTGTGGTGGCGCTATGCCCCAATATGCGTAGATGTCCGAGGGCATAATAATGTACCTGCCTAGATGAAGATTGAACAAAGAAGGAGCAGGCAAAGTAATAGTCTCATGAGTACCCTGGCTAAATACCAAGTTATAAATCATCCTATTATTTATATCTTTATCAAGAAAGTCATGGCGAACCATGCTATCATAATCTAAATATGTCTCAGGAAGAAGCATCTCTTCTTCCTCGTACAGTCTAATAGGTATCTCGAAATGTTTAGCAAGACGGGTAGCATAGATACCTCCATAAACAACGCCTTTAGTATGGTTCGTGTTTAACCGTTGAGCCACTATAGCGCCCAAGCTATAAGTTTTATCATTATAAAGAGCTTCACGCAAAACCGCAAGATCTGGGGAGCTAAGAGCCCCAGCTTTCCCACGGCCAATCAAATATTTTCCCACGAATAACGAGAGATACCGAAGCACGGGAAAATGTATGCTAGCAACTCTAGCGCAAGATACTGCTCTCTGCTCTCCTACATCAATAGTATGAATGAAAGCCTCCAAGTCCCGTGGACGAGGTTCATGAATATCCCCAACATAAGGTAAATTGCAAACATTGCAGAAATCCTGAAGTGACATGCACTGGGGGATATCATATAATTTGAACTCAACCATAGGAGGACTCTTCCTTGGATAAAAATTAAAGCTTTGCACGAAAATATTAGTGAGGAGGAGGTATTGTGGACACTTATCTTCGACAAATGCGGTAAGGCCTGCGTTCTCCACCAAGTAAACAAAATCCTCATAAAGACCGGCAGCACGTAAGAACACATCGCTTGGCCACTCGCACGCTCGAACTTCTGCAACTCGGGGGACCGGATACTTGGGTTTCTTCTTCTCATTTTCATCTTCCTTGGGGTCACGGCTTGAAGAGCCTCTTAGGAACCTCCTCATCTTCTCCCTTTTCTTTCTCAAGGAACAATCCCCCAAAATAGTTTGGTGAATGGGGCTTTACACATGGAGATCGGAAAAAGCAGCAAGAAGAGCAAGAACACGGGTTTGAGCTGTGGAATGATTTTTTCTGGAGGTAGGAGAAGGAGATGGGAGGTGGAATAAGTGGAGGGGAGCCACGTGGGACCCACAAGCCTGCCACGCGCGGCCAAGGGGGGGTGCCCGCGCCTCCTGGGCTTGTGTCCCACTGGTGCATCCCCCTGACTAGCTCTCTATCTCAGAATTTTTCTAATATTCCAGAAAAAATCATACTTGAATTTCAGGGCATTTGAAGAACTATTATTTTCGGGACACTTTTCTAAGGGACGGAAAAAGTAGAAAACAGGAGAAACTAAAGCTAAATTTATCATTTTTCTTCTAAACAACAGAAAGTAAAGGTTGGGAGCACAAGGTTGTGACTCCTAGATTCATCCATCTCATGATCGTCGAAAGAAATCCGTCAATGAGGTTGATCAAGTCTCCTTGACAAACTTTTTTCGAATCACGTAAAACCGGAGAACTTTCGAATAATCACTAGGTTACCTCAATGGGGATGTGCATATCCCCAACAAGTAAATCATACTTCATCTTGACAGTAGGTATAGGGCATTCAAAGCTTCCAATAAGAATTGATGAAGATTTTTCAATACCATTGATACAATGAACTCGATATTTTTTCTTCGGGAAGTGCACCGTATGCTCATTACAATTAACATGGAAAGTGTGATTGCCTTTGTTGCAATCAATAACAGCCCCTGCAGTGTTTAAAAAGGGTCTTCCAAGAATGACCGCCATAGCATCATCCTCGGGAATATCCAGAATAACAAAGTCCGTTAAGATAGTAACATTAGCAACCACAACATGCACATCCTCGCAAATGTCGATAGGAAAAGCAGTTGATTTGTCGGCCATTTGCAAAGACATTTCAGTAGTCGTCAACTTATCCAATTCAAGTCTACGATATAAAGAGAGAGCATAACACTAACACCGGCTCCAAGAACACATAAATCAGTTCTAACATAATTTCCTTTAATGGAGCAAGGTATAGTGGGCACTCCGGGATCATCTAGTTTCTTAGGAGTTCCACCCTTGAAGGTGTAATTAGCGAGCATGGTGGAAATCTCAACCTCAGGTATCCTCCTTTTATTAGTCACTATATATTTCATGTACTTAGCATAAGGAGACATTTTGAGCATATCTGTCAAACGCATTTGCAAAAAGACAGGTCTAATCATTTCAACAAAGCGCTCAAAATCCTCATCATCCTTTTTATTGGATGGTATGGGAGGAAAGGACATGGGTTTCTGAACCCATGGTTCTCTTTCTTTACCATGTTTCCTAGCAATAAAGTCGTTATTATCATATCTCCTATTCCTAGGTTGTGGGTTATCAAGATCAACAGGTTCAATCTCCACATCCTTATCATTGCTAGCTTGAGCATCAACATGAACACCACTATCAATATTATCACTAGGCTCATGTTCATCACGAGATTGTGTTTCGGCATCAGAAACAAAGATATCGTTTGGATTCTCGGGTGTAACAACAACATGTTTGCTAGCATGCAAGTTCCTATCATCTTTCTTTTTCTTCCTAAAACCAGGATGACTAGGTGCATCAGTGTTAACTCCTTGAGAATCTTGTTCAATTCTCTTAGGATGACCCTCAGGATACAAAGGTTCCTGGGTCATTCTACCACCTCTAGTGACAACTCTAACATACTTGTCATTCAACTCATTGAGCAAGTCATTTTGAGCCTTAAGTACTTGTTCTACTTGAGTAGTGACCATAGAGGCATGTTTACTCAAAAGCTTAAGATCATTGACATTTCTATCCACACAGGCACTTATATGATCAATCTTACGAGCATTTTGTCTCAATTGTCTGCTAACATAATCATTGAAACTTTGTTGTTTGGCAACAAAGTTATCAAATTCATCTAAGCATAAGCTAGCAGGTTTATCATAAGGAATATCACTCTCATTGGATCTATGAAGAGAATTTACCTCTACTACCTGTGTCGGGTTATCAAGACCATGTATTTCTTCGATTAATGGTAAATTCTGAACATATTCAAATTTAATGCCTTTCTCTTGCATAGATTTCTTGGCTTCTTGCATATCTTCAGGACTGAGGAATAGAATACCTCTTTTCTTTGGAGTTGGCTTCGAAGGTGGTTCAGGAATAGTCCAAGCATTATCATTACTCAAGATATTATTCAGTAGAATTTCAGCTTGTTCCACAGTTCGTTCCCTGAATACACAACCAACACAACTATCTAGGTGGTCCCTAGAAGCATCGGTTAGTCCATTATAAAAGATATCAAGTATTTCATTTTTCTCAAGAGGGTGATCAGGCAAAGCATTAAGCAGCTGGAAAAGCCTCCCCAAGCTTGTGGGAGACTCTCTTCTTCAACTTGCACAAAGTTATATATATCCTGAAAGGCAGCTTGTTTCTTATGGGAAGGAAAATATTTCTCACAGAAGTAGTAAATCATATCCTGGGGACTACGCACACAACCAGGAGCAAGAGAAGTGAACCAAGTCTTAGCATCACCCTTTAGTGAGAAAGGAAACAACTTAAGGATATAGTAATGGCGAATCTTTTCGTCATTCGTGAATAGGGTGGCTATATCATGCAGTTTGGTAAGATGTGCTACAACCGTTTGAGATTCGTAACCATGAAAAGGATCAGATTCAACCAAAGTGATTAACTCAGGATCGACAGAGAATTCATAATCCTTATCAGTAACAAAGATAGGCGAAGTAGAAAACTTAGGATCGTATTTCATTCTAGCCTTCAGAGATTTTTCTTTCCACTTGCACAATAAATTTTCAAGATCATAGCTATCCTGACAAGCAAGAAAGTCTTCAGCTACCTCTCCCTCCATAACATAACCCTTAGGTATATCAGGCAATTCATATGTAGGAGAGCTAGGTCTAACAGGTGTAACAGCAAGTTCTACTTCAATAATTTCATCGGTTTCAGAAGTATCATCACATTCAGCAGTAACTCTAGCAATTTGTGCATCAAGAAATGCACCAAGTGGCAAATCATTATCAAGCAACGCATCATCATAAGCATCATGGATAGCAGAAGTAGCATCATCAAGCACATGCGACATATCAGGATTACCAATAGGTGGTGGTGTCGCAAATTTACTCATAACTAAAGGTGAATCAAGTGCGGAGCTAGATGGCAGTTCCTTACCTGTCCTCGTAGTTGAGGGCAAGACTTCAGTTTTTGGATCTCTCAGATCCCTCATAGTGATCAACAGACGTAAATCTCAAGTGACTCACAGAATAGAGCTATGCCTCCCCGGCAACGGCGCCAGAAAAAGGTCTTGATAACCCACAAGTATAGGGGATCGCAACCGTTTTCGAGGGTAGAGTATTCAACCCAAATTTATTGATTCAACACAAGGGGAAACCAAAGAATATTCTCGAGTATTAGCAGTTGAGTTGTCAATTCAAGCACACCTGAAAGACTTAGTATCTGCAACAAAGTTTCAGTAGCAAAGTAGTGTGATAGTAACGGTAGCAGTGGTGACAGTAGTAGCGGTAAAGCAACCTAGCAAGGACCAATAGGAAAAGACTCGTAGGCATTGGATCGGTGATGGATAATTATGCCGGATGACATTCATCATGCAACAGTTATAACATAGGGTGATATGTAACTAGCTCCAGTTCGTCAATGTAATGTAGGCATGTATTCCGTATTTAGTCATACATGCTTATGGAAAAGAACTTGCATGACATCTATTGTCCAACCCTCCCGTGGAAGCGGGGTCCTAATGGAAACTAAGGGATATTAAGGTCTCCTTTTAATAGAGAACCAGAACAAAGCATTAGCGCATAGTGAATACATAAACTCCTCATACTATGTTCATCTCCGGGAGTGGTTCCGGCTATTGTCACTCCGGGGTTGCCGGGTCATAACACATAGTAGGTGACTACAACTTGCAAGATAGGATCAAGAACACACATATATTGATGAAAACATAATAGGTTCAGATCTGAAATCATGGCACTCGGGCCCTAGTGACAAGCATTATGCATAGCGAAGTAGTAGCAACATCAATCTTAGAACATAGCGGATACTAGGGACCAAACCCCATCAAAACTAAGTCGATTACATGATAGATCTCATCACCCCCATCACCGTCCAGCAATCCTACGATGAGATTACTCACGAACGATGAAGAGCATCATGGAATTGGCGATGAAGGATGGTTGGTGATGACGACGACGTCGTTTTCCCCTCTCCGGAGCCCAGAACAAACTCCAGATCTGCCCTCCAGAGGAAGAACAGGTGGTGGCTGAAAAGACCTCGATGACGCCTAGAGGGGGGGGGGGTGAATAGGCTATTTAAAAACTTCTTCAGATTTGGCTTGACCCTAATGCGGAAATAAACTAAGAGGGTACTTGTCAAGCACAAATCCTAAATGCACAAGGCGCTGCAACGTGTATCAACAACACGATCTACCAAGATGGACACAATGCAGTAACTAACAAGCACAAGTAAGTTACACAAACTTACTTGAGCTATATCACACGACAAGTAGGTAAATAACACAAGATACTAGATCACACTATATCACACGATATATCAAGGGTTGCAAGTATGTACGTGTGGATATAGAGGGTATGCTTGAATGATTAATCTTGTACAAGAAATGGCCAACACAATATAATGAGCACAAGCAATATGCAATGTATCTATGCTCAAATAACACAAGTAAACCACAAGTAAGGAGTTAGGGTTAAGGATAACCAAGGTCACTGAGACGAAGATGTATCCCGATGTTCACTTCCTTGGAGGGAAGCTAGTCACCGTTAGAGAGGTGGATGTTACCACGAAGGCACACCAACGCCACGAAGGCTCACCCTATTCTCCCTTTGAGATAACACCATGAAGGCGTTTCTCAACCACTAGTGGTAAGCCTTTGAGGTGGCTTCCAAACCCTCACAAATTTTTCCGGGGGAAATCACACGAATTGATTCCTCTCCGAAGAACTCCTACCGCCTAGGAGTCTCCAACCTCCAAGAGTAACAAGATCACGGGGAATGCTCAAAAATTGCTCAAATCACAAATAGCTTGGGTTGAGAGAAGGAGAGGGAGAAGATCTATCTTTTGATTGGAACAACTATCAAAGGGGATCACAAATGCTCTTGGGATCTAAGATTTGGAGTGAGCAAATGTGTGTGAGGTGGAAATGTGTTCTTATGAGGATAAGGCTGTGTTGGGCCACCCTCTCACGAAGTGGGAGGGGGTATTTATAGTGTGGAGTGAAAAAGAGCCGTTGGGGACACTTTTAAGTCACACAGGGTCCGGACGTCCGACAGTTGCCGGAAGTCCGGGCGTCCGCGAGGGGCCGGACGTCCGACAGGGGTCGGACGTCCGAGACCTGTAGGCATGACTGGAACTCTTCTGAATTCATCAGCGGCCGGACGTCCGACAGGGGTCGGTCGTCCGAGGCCTGTAGATGTGCCTGAACATATTTGAATTCATCAGCATACGGACGTCCGGAGTGGCCCGGAAGTCCGTGATATACATCACAATTTCTACTCGTGGTGGCTTCCGGATTTCCGATGGGTGTCGGACATCCGGCGCTCGGACGTCCGGAGGGAGCCGGATTTCCGAGATATAGAACTCAACTTCTATTGGTGCAGGCTTCCGGATTTCCGGGAATTAGCCGGACATCCGGGCCTCGGACGTCCGGAGGGAGCCGGAAGTCCGAGTTATATGGCTCTGATTTCTCTGGTATAGGATTCCGGATTTCCGAACTTGTCGGTCGTCTGGTCCTCGTACGTCCGGAGAAAACCGGATGTCTGAGGCACTGGTTCTGTATTCAGATAACAACAAAACAGTGGGGATGTGGTCTGAGAAGAAAGTGATGATGTAGTTTGAGCAAGTTCATCGCAAAACCTGTGATCCCCTCTTAATAGTGCGGGATCCCTAAGGACTCAAGAACCATAAAAGAGTACTGATGATCCATACTTGAGTGTATACTTTTATTTGCTGATCATCACTCCGCACAACTAACGTCAAAGGAACTGATACCTTTGAGTTAGCCCTTTCACCTGAGCTTGATGTTGTTGTTCCTTCTTGGCTCAAGTTGAAGGCAAGACATGATGAAGTCTTCAAGTAGCTTTCCCATACACAATGCGGAAAGCCTAGCTTATGTATTCATCTTCATTTGTCCACCATGTGAACATCCACAAGAATCAAGCATGAAGTGCTCAAGAATGCTTATCTTGATCTTGTCCTTGTTAGCACATGAGATTGTCCTTATCAACACATGATCATTGACAATAGTTTCAATGATATATTTGTGCTGATCCACTTGAACTTGCACACCACAATCTTGATGACGATCACCACTTGACGTCATCCTTCATGGGTTGTATGAGATCTTCCTTTTGACGCAAGCCCAATGGAAACACACCTAACCCCCACATAGGAGTCTCACAAAGACCATGGGTTAGTACACAAACACGTAATGGACAATGCTTACCATACCATGGGATCACTTGATCCCTCTCGGTACATCTTATACGCTTTGTGTGTTGATCATCTTGATTTACTCTTTGTCTGAGATCTTGATCAACCTAGTGTTTCTATGACCATTCTTTGAATAATGATTTGAATAACATCTTGGTCAACATATAAACTCCTTGAACCCAACAGATGGACTTCAAGAAGTGCCTATGGACAAATCGCAATAAAAGCAATGTGTTGATCATCTTGATTTACTCTTTGTCTGAGATCTTGATCAACCTAGTGTTTCTATGACCATTCTTTGGATAATAACTTGAATAACATCTTGGTCAACATATAAACTCCTTGAACCCAATCGATGGACTTCAAGAAGCGCCTATGGACAAATCCTATAAATATAACTTAAGGCAACCACTAGTCCATAGGAATTGTCATCAATTACCAAAACCACATATGGAGATATATGCTCTAACAGTGGCGGCGGCTCCGTATCGTGAAACGCGATGAACTCTTCTCTCTTAATTTTTTCTGGGCGAAAGAGAATATATAGAGGTGGAGTTGGAGGCTGCGGAGCCACGAGGGCCTTACAAGCCTGCCAGGCACGACCAGGGGGGCCCGCGCCTCCTGGGCTTGTGGGCTCTTGGCTCCGCTTCTCCAGGTAATTCTTGCGCCAGTATTTTTTATATATTCCACAAAAATCCTCATAAATTTCCAGGTCATTCTGAGAACTTTTATTTCTGCGCAGAAACAACACCATGGCAATTCTGCTGAAAATAGCGTCAGTCCGGGTTAGTTCCATTCAAATCATGCAAATTAGAGTCCAAAACAAGGGCAAAAGAGTTTGGAAAAGTAGATACGATGGAGACGTATCAGTACTCTCACACTCTTTGACAAAGATGTCCTTGAGTGAGGAAGATAGCTTGGTCTTGTTTTCCTTTTTCTTCTTAGACTTGGGTGCAAACCCAAGTCCTTTCTTTCCTGCAACTTCCTTTTGATTACTCAAAAGATCATTTAGATTCTTCTTGCCTTGGGTGCACATCACAAGACCCTTTTCAAGTTGTTCTTTCAACTTGGCATTCTCCTCCACAAGATGCACATGCTCACAACAAGGGTTACAAGCACAAGAATTATCAATTAAAACAAAAGGAGGACAAGTAGAAATCTCCTTGGTTAGTTTTACTTGTAGTTGATCATGAGACTCCTTAAGAGAGGAATGAGCACTTTTCAAGACCTTGTGGGCCTTGTCAAGTATGTAAAATTCTTCCTTGAGTCTATCATGGCCAACCCCAAGTGCAACCTTCTCAGATTTAAGCACACGAGTAAGAACACTAGCATGATCAAGGTCTTTTTGTAATTTAGCATGATCAACGTTGTGTGACTCCTCAAGAGCCAAACGAAGACCACACTCTTCTTCTAGAGCAATGGATAGTTCTGCTATCTCATAGGCGTGATCACGACTATGTTCTTACAACTTGGAGATAATATCCTCATGAGTCTCTATGAGATCATTGGCTTCACCAAGTTGTTCAAAGAGAGCAAGAAAGTGTCTTTTGGTTTCACCTTTGATCTTACACAAGAATTTATCAAACTTAGTTTCATCAAGTTCCACTACCTCATTATTATCAACACATTCTAACAAAGAAGGAGAGGTAGTGAGAGTGGCGCTGATGCTGGGGGTTACCTTGTTGATACCTTTGGCCATGAGGCACTCGACAATATGGTTCTCGTTGGTGGCGCCGAAGAGAGATACCTTGGGGGAGGAAGTGGCAATGGCGACGATGGCCGTTGCCATCCCCTCACGGCCTGTATCGTCTTCGTCATCATCGGAAGTGTACTCTTCATGGGCCACCAAGACCCATGGATGAGTCTTCTTGGTGAAGGTGTTCTTGCTTGGGAAAGACTTGGGCCTATCCTTCCGAATGAGCTTGCCCCTGTTGACTTCCCTCTTTTCATAAGGACAATCTGCCACAAAGTGACTCACATTGCCACAGTTGTAACATGCCCGTACTCATTGTTTGTTCTTGGACCCACTTGAGTTGTCCTTGGAGAAGTTGGGCCTTGAGTATATTTTGTTTCCTCAAAACTGCCTTGAAGCAAGAGCCATACGCTCATGATAAGCGTATTTTGTGTCTTCGGGGCAGCCATCTTCTTCCTCTTCTTCTTCATCAATAATGGCCTTGGTCTTTAAGGCAAGGTTGGGTGATGCTGTTTTTGACCGAACACGAACAAGGGCATTGTCGGTGGTCTTGTTCATAATATCCATAGCAATGAACTCATCCTACACCTCGCCTGAGGTCAAGGAGTGGAAATCTAGTCTTTGCCAAATGACGAAAGGCATGGCTTTGTTGAAAGGCATGATGGCCTTGAGAAACTTGCGCTTGATCCAAGTGTCATCCGTATCTTTGCTCCCATGGTCTTGGAGCAACAGCGAGGGCAGTCACCCTTTGATAGAGATCACGGGGGTCCTCATCTTCTAGCATCACAAACTCATATGCCTGATCAAGAACCACTTCAAACTTAGACCGTCGAATGCTTGATCTTCCCTTGTATAGCACCATGATGTGCTCCCAACAATCCTTTGCACGAGTGAAGGGGCGCAGGTGTGGGAGATCTTCTGGTGGAACCGTGGATTGAAAGATGACAATGCGGAATGATTGTATTGGTTGTTCGCCTCTTCTCTTGGAGTAAGGTTCCTTGGATCATGAGGGTAATAGCCTTCCTCGATGATTCTCCAAAGATTTGTTGAGTTGTGACTCAAATGAGACTTGATGGAAAAAAACCAATTAGAGAAATCACCTTTAGCAAGTTTTGGATGAGGTCCTAGGTTATTAATATGGGGTGTAGGAACCGGTCCTCCATAGACCGGGGGAGGGGGAACCGAGGCAAAAGTCGCCGTCCCATTCTTATCATGAGGGGAGGAAGTTTGAGTACCTTTAGCCGCTTCCTTGTCGGAACTGGGCTCTGATACGTCCAAAATGCATGAGTATTTTGTATCATAATTTGTCTCAATTCATTGATATATTTCACATTATGATGATGTACTTATAGTGTTTTGGCCTATTTTACACAGTTTACCACTTTCCTGTGCTAAAACAGTGGACGCAGGATTCAGCGGAGAAAATAGCACGAAGAGTTACCATATCAGAACATCTCCAACTGCACTGAAAATATGAGGGAAGAAGTTTCCGAACAGATCCCGAAGACAGGCTGAAGAAGGGTCGGAGGGGGGCCATAGGTCACCCAGGCGACCTGCTGGTGCGGGCCACCCCTAGGCCGCGCCAGGAGGCCGCCTGGGTGGTGGGTCCCACCTCCGTTGCTCTCCTTTGGCCTGTATGTTCTTCTTGACCTAAAAGTTATGGGGGTAGAAGAGTTTTCGCAGTCCCGCCGCCGCTCCGCGGCGGAAACCTACACAGAAGAAAAGACCTTTCCGACGGGCAGATTCCGCCGGGGAGAACACCTCCCAGAAGGGGAGATCGTCCTGGTCATCATCACCATCGTCATGGGCATCATCGAGATCATCATCACCATCATCATCAACACCACCACCATCTCCACCTTCATCCCATCTACTTCACCATTGCAATCGGAGTTGTACCTTGCACTATTCATCCCCTCTACTCTACCGGTGTTGATTACTCTTTTGTGATGAATGCTATTGAGTTTTGTTGGAGAATTATTGTTATGACCATATTGTTAATCATATTTTCATCAGCTCTGATCATGATCTCTTTTATGTCTTGTGAGTAGTTCTGTTAGTTCTTGAGGACATGGAAAAAGTCTAGATGCTAGTAGTCATATGACGTTGAAGTAATATGTGTTGATTGATATTTAAGTTATGGTGTTATTCTTCTAGTGGTGCTATGTGGACGTCGAAACATAACAGTTCTCCTTTTTAAGGAGCTAGGGGAATGCATAGTGTATAAAGAATGCTTATGGTGGGTTGCCGGAGTGATAGAAACCTGAACCTTGCTGCGGCAACAAAAGTCCTTCCCTGGCGCGTAAGAATTCTTCTTGTTACTTCTCTGGTTTGTGTCGGTTTTTCCGTTGAAGAGGAAAGGGTGATGCAGCACAGGAGCAGTAAGTATTTCCCTCAGTTTGAGAACCAAGGTATCGATCCAGAAGGAGGGCCTCGTCAAGTCCAAAGTACTTGTGCAAACACAAACAAACTTGCACCCAACGCTTCAAAGGGGTTGTCAATCCCTTCAAGATTGCTTGCAAAGTGAGATCTGAAGGCGGAAAGTGCAACGAAGTAAAAAGTGTAAGGCTGAAAATATGGTGTGGAGTAGACCCTGGGGGCCATAGTGTTCACTAGAGGCTTCTATCATAATAGCAAATATCACGGTGGGTGAACAAATTACTGTCGAGCAATTGATAGAACCGCGCAAAGTGATGACGATATCTAAGGCAATGATCTAGCATATATGCATCACGCCCGAGACAAGTAGACCGATACTTTGTGCATCTACTACTATTACTCCACACATCAACCGCTATCCAGCATGCATCTAGTGTATTGAGTTCATGACGAACAGAGTAACGCTTTAAGCAAGATGACATGATGTAGAGGGATAATCTCAAACCAATGATGAAAACCCCATCGTTTTACCCTAGATGGCAACAACACGATACGTGCCTCACTACCCCTTCTGTCACTGGGTGAGGTCAACGCACGGTATGAACCCAAAACCAAGCACTTCTCCCATTGCAAGAATCATAGATCTAGTTGGCCAAACAAAACCCACAACTCGAAGATAATTACAAGGATATGAAATCATGCATAAGAGAGATCAGAAGAAACTTGAATAAGATTCATAGATAATCTGATCATAAATCCACAATTCATCAGATCTCGACAAACACACTGCAAAATAAGATTACATCGGATAGATCTCCATGAAGATCATGGAGAACTTTGTATTGAAGATCCAAGAGAGAGAAGAAACCATCTAGTTACTAGCTATGGACCCTAGGACTATGGTGAACTACTCACGCATCATCAGAGAGGTCATGGTGTTGATGAAGAAGCCCTCCGTGTCCGAATTCCCCCTCCGGTAGGGCACCCGGACGTGCCCCAGATGGGATCTTGCGGAGACAGAAGCTTGCGGTGGCGGAAAAGTAATTGCGATCGTCTCTTGATTTTTTTGGGAATATTTGGGAATATATAGGCGCAAGATCTAGGTCAGGGGACCTCCAGGGGGCCCACAAGCCTAGATGGCGCGGCCCCCTGGCCGCGGGGTGGGGGCTTGTGGGGCCCCTGGGGCTCTTCTGGCTTGTCTCCCAAGTTCTCCGATCTTCTTCCATTCCAGAAAAAAATCTTTTCGGGTATTTTCTTCCGTTTGGACTCTGTTTCAAAATCTCCTCTGAAAGGGGTCAAAAACATGGAAAAAACAGGAACTGGCACTTGGCACTGAGTTAATAAGTTAGTCCCAGAAAATAAATAAAAGGCATGCAAAACATCCAAAGTTTGACAAGATAATAGCATGAAACCATCAAAAATTATAGATACGTTGGAGACGTATCAAACCCCAGTTCACATACTTTTGCATGAGGGAGTATTGGATCCTAAAGCTTATTGCCATAGTTAGGCTTAGCCTTAATTTATCTCTTGTATTTGGGGATGCTTGCAAGAGGGATTAATCATAAGAGTGTACCAGTCTTAGAGTAGACGGTGCACTAGTTAAGATCCACCCAGATAACACTTATCAATATAAAACATAGTAATAGACAGGGTATGGCGAAAGCACTTGACTATCTCTCCCGTGTGTCCTCAAGAACGCCTTAGTCTTTATAAGTTTAGTCCCTCGGCTTAACCTTTGCGTTAAAAAGGATTGGGCCACTTGCTGCACCTCGCCACCATTTACTTCACTTGCATTTATTTCCTTGTTGCTTATACTACAAAACCCATAAAAAGTTACCTTTCAGCACTTGCAGTTATTCCTTGCTCAAGATCACTTGTCAGTACCTTCTGGTCCTCGTTGGGTTCCACACTCTTACTTATCGAAAATGCTATGATAGATCCCCTACACATGTGGGTCATCAAGAACATTTTCTAGCGCCGTTGCCGGGAGTGTAGCGCTATTGGTAAGTGAAATCGGTAAGGAAACCTTTACGATGTACGTGTTGTTTTTGTTTTACTGTTTCAACTTTTTGTCCCTATGGACAACTCTGCTCTTGGTTTGTTGCTTGTGGGGAACCGCCCCAACGCTATAGTGGTGGAGAAGCCTCCCCCACCTACTGAAATTGTGCCCTTTAAAATACCAACTGGTATTATTGATTGTGTTTTGGCTAATCGATATGCAGGAGATAGACATCCAGGTGAACGCTTGCTATATCTTTCACAACTATGCTCCTTATATAAGCTTGAACGTATATCGATGGATTTTGTTATGAGAAATCTATTCTCTCTATCATTAAAAGATAAGGCTTTGGATTGGTATAGGCTTCTTGATGACTCTCATTTACTAAATTGGCAAGATCTTATGCGTGTCTTTTATGCAATGTTTTATCCTCTTCATGAAATACATCGAGACAGGAATTATATTTATAACTTTTGGTCTCGTGACGAAGAAATCATCGCTTAAGCTTGGGGGAGATTTAAGTCCTTAATGCTCAAATGTCCCAATCATGAGCTCTCCAAAGAAATTATTCTTACATTTTTATGCAAGGCTTTCTCGTCAAGATAAAGAGATGCTTGATGCTTCCTGTAGTGGGGAATTCTCCAACAAAAACACTCAAGCTAAGTGGGATCTTATTGAAAGGATCCAGAAGAACACTTAAGACAGGGAGATTGATAAAGGTATTGAGCTGATAAATTATGAGAGCTACGTGAAAACTGATTACTTCAATACCTTTTGTGCTAAGATTGGTCTTGATTCCTAGCTTCTAATTGATTTTTGCAAAGACTTTGCCTCTCCTATTGACTCTTCTGAGAAGAAGGAGGATCAACACCATAAACCTTTTAAGGAATTACCTGTTGATATTAATGTTGTTGACCCTATCTTGCCTGCAAATGAATATGAAAAGCCCCCTTTTCCCGCAAGGATGAGGGAGCATTCTTTTGTCATAGGCATCCTGAATAAAAGTGAAATAATGGCTGATGAGCATGAGGACCTGATTAAAGTGAATCCTCAAGTTGCATTAGTCAAGGATCTTATTACTAGTAATATTGAGGATTCCAATATAAATTTTTGTTCTGTTTCTACTAACCTTGTTACAGCCAAGAAAAAGGCCCAATTCCAGGTACCCCGGTTGTATCTGTTAAAATAGGAGATCATAATTATTATGGGCTATGTGATTTCGGATTGAGTGCTAGTGCTATTCCTTTTTCACTTTATCAAGAGATCATAAATGAGATTCTACCATGTGAAATTGAAGAAGTCGATGTTACTATTCATCTTGCAAACAAAGAAACCATCTCTTCTATTGGAATTGTGCGAGATGTTGAAGTTCTATGTGGAAAGGTAAAATATCGTACCGACTTTCTAGTACTTGGTTCAGTACAAGATAGTTTTTGCCCTATTATCTTTGGTAGGCCCTTTCTCAAAACTTGCGGAGCTATTATAGATTGTAGGAAAGGAAAATATCTGTTGAATTTAATGGTGAGCCATATGAATTTCACTTTTATAAATTCTCGAAGCAAACTCGTGGTACTGATCTACCTAGTAATGATAAAATTATTGAAGATATTGCTTCTATTGCTATTCCTCCTAATGATCCTTTGGAGCAATTTATGAAGGACTCATACGTCTCTAATGTATCTATAATTTTTGAAGGTTCCATGCTATTATCTTGTCAAACTTTGGATGTTTTGTATGCATTTTATATCTTTTTTGGGACTAACTTATTAACTCAGTGCCAAGTGCCAGTTCCTGTTTTTTCCGTGTTTTTGACCTTTTTCAGAGGAGAATATCAAACGGAGTACAAACGGAATAAAACCTCCGAAAAGATTTTTTTTGGAACAGAAGATACACACCAAGCTTGAGAACCAAGGCAAAGAGTCCCGGGGGAGGCCACAAGCCCCCTAGCCACGGCCTGGGGGCGCCTAGCAGGCTTGTTGGCCCCCCGTGGCTCCTTTGCCTACTTATTCCGCCTATAAATCCCCGAAAAATCTAAAACCACGGGAGAGAGCCACGAAAATACTTTTCCGCCGCCGCAAGCTTCTGTCTCCGCAAGAACCCATCTGGGGCACGTTCTGGTGCCCTACCGGAGGGGGGATTCGGACACTGACGGCTTCTTCATCAACACCATTGCCTCTCTGATGATGCGTGAGTAGTTCACCACAGACCTTCGGGTCCATAGCTAGTAGCTAGATGGCTTCTTCTCTCTCTTGGATCTTCAATACAAAGTTATCCATGATCTTCATGGAGATCTATCCGATGTAATCTTCTTTTGCGGTGTGTTTGTCGAGATCCGATGAATTGTGGATTTATGATCAGATTATCTATGAATCTTATTTGAGTTTCTTCTGATCTCTTATATGCATGATTTCATATCCTTGTAATTCTCTTCGAGTTGTGGGTTTCGTTTGGCCAACTTGATCTATAATTCTTGCAATGGGAGAAGTGCTTGGTTTTGGGTTCATACCGTGCGGTGACCTCACCCAGTGACAGAAGGGGTAGCGAGGCACGCATCATGTTGTTGCCATCAAGGGTAAAAAGATGGGGTTTATATCTATTGCATGAATTTATCCCTCTACATCATGTCATCTTGCTTAAGGCGTTACTCTGTTTGTTATGAACTCAATACACTAGATGCATGCTGGATAGCGGTCGATGTGTGGAGTAATAGTAGTAGATGCAGAAAGTATCGGTCTACTTGTCTCGGACGTGATGCCTATATGTATGATCATTGCCTTAGATATCGTCATGACTTTGCGCGGTTCTATCAATTGCTCGACAGTAATTCGTTCACCTATCGTAATATTTGCTATCATGAGAGAAGCCTCTAGTGAACACTATGGCCCCCGGGTCTACTTCACATCATATTTTCAGCCTTACACTTTTACTTTGTTGCACTTTCCGCCTTCAGATCTCACCTTGCAATCAATCGTGAAGGGATTGACAACCCCTTTGTAGCGTTGGGTGCAAGTTTGTTGTTTTTGCGCAGGTACTTTGGAGACTTGGCTTGATACTCCTACTGGATTGATACATTGGTTCTCAAACTGAGGGAAATACTTACTGCTACTGTGCTGCATCACCCTTTCCTCTTCAAGGGAAAAACCAACGCAAGCTCAAGAGGTAGCAAGAAGAATTTCTCGCGCCGTTGCCGGGGAGCATCAAGTCAAGAATTGTCTTCCTCCAACGTGTCAATCTCTGGCACCGGGGATTATTCTAAGTCAAGCTTATCCAAGTAACTGTCACAAACTTATCTCTTGCATTTACTTTGTTGCCTCTCATTTTCCTCTCCCCCACTTCTGAAAAACAAAAAATTACAAAAATATTTGCCTTTTTTGTTCGCCCTTTTCTTTCGCTTGCTTTCTGCCTGCTTGTGTGGGATAGTCTACCTGTCCTCATGGCTAGTTCTACCGCTTCGAACGATAGTCCCGAGAGAGAAGTTCTCAATTTCAAACAAATGAGGAAGAAAACTTAAAGGATGCTTGGTATAGGATTTGCAATGCTCAGAGTAGATCGTAAGCAATCTACTACCATCCTGCTTCGCTGCTTTTATGTGGGTATTTCCCCTTGGAATAGGTATATCATTGACACCATCGTAGGCGGAAATTTCTTGGGTAGCCATACTGTTGATTCTTACGTTGCTTTAATAAATTTGGTGGGCTCACCCCCACTCATGGTTAATGGAACAACCTTAACTTTGGAACATGTGATGCGTAGGTTGGATATCATTGAAAATAAAGTTGTTACGATTGAACTCATTGAGAATTTAGATAAAAAGATCCACAATCAAATCACTTAGTATGGATCCAAGGTGGGAATGACTTTGAAAAATTTAAAGGAGAGGGAACCCACAGTTAACGAAAAACTAGGTCATGATTCCGCTAGGATTGGCAAACTAGAGGATGTTATAACTAACTTGGGTTCCGCTTTTGCCGCTGTGTAGAACACTCCAAATTTTGCCCACAATAAGGCCACCAAGTCTGTTTTTGTTCCTAAAAATAGTGGTGAACCATCTATTAAGAGAGATGAAGACCTTAAGATGATGAGTGTTCACCCTACTTATGGTTTGAGTACCAAAGACGACAATACGTGATTCTATCACCTTATCCCTAGCTAAGGGCGTTAAACAATAGCGCTTGTTGGGAGGCAACCCAATGAATTTATCTTTGCTTTTTTCCTTTCTTTTTTGTTGCATCCACAAGATCATAATTCTGTTATGATTGTGTTTTCTGTGTTTCTTTTTGTGTTTGAGCCAAGTAAAACCTTTATGACTAGTTTTGGTGATGGTTGTTTGATCTTGCTGGAAAAAGACAGAAACTTTTCGCTCACGAAATTATTTTTCATTTTATCCAGAAAGAGATTTTGAGTTGATTATTTTGGCTTCTGGTTGATATGCCAATTTCCCAAATTGTCATAATTTTTCAGCATTTTTGAGATACCAGAAGTATACGAAGTATACAGATTGCTACATACTGGTCTGTTTTTGACAGATTATATTTTTCTTGTGTTGATTGCTTATTTTGATGAAACTATGGATAGTATCAGGGGGGGGGGGGGGTACTAGCCATGGAAAAGTGAGAACACAGTAATCTAACACCAATATAAATAGAAATCAAGTTTGGTACAGTACCTAAAGAGGTGTTAGTTTGTTTTCTTGTGCTAATGATATCACGAGTTTCTGTTTAAGTTTTGTGTTGTGAAGTTTTCAAATTTTGGGAGATGTTCTCATGGACAATGGGATAAAGAGTGGAAAGAGGTCAAGCTTGGGGATGCCCAAGGCATCCCAAGCCAATTCAAGGACACCAAAAAGCCTAAGCTTGGGGATGCCCCGGGAAGGCATCCCCTCTTTGGTCTTCAATCCATCGGTAACATTACTTGGAGCTATATTTTTGTTCACCACATGATATGTGTTTTGCTTGGAGCGTCATGTATTATAGGAGTCTTTTCTTTTTGTTGTGCCACAATCATCCTTGCTGCAAACCTTTTGATAGAGACATGCACTCATCGTGAATTTGCTAGAATACTCATTGAGCTTCGCTTATATCTTTTGAGTTTGGCAATTTAGCTCACATGTGCTTCACTTATATCTTTTGAGCTAGATAACTTTGCTCTAAGTGATTCACTTAGATCTTTTAGAGCATGGCGGTGTCATATTTTGGAGAAATAAGAACTCTCGATCTTCACTACTATCTTTTTGAGAGTGCTCTCTCTGAGTAACTTGGTAGTTGGCTTGTGCTATGAAAGTAGTCCTAAAGATGATAGGCATCCAAAGAGGATACAATAAAAACTTCCATATTTATGTGCATTGATTAGAAAGAGAAGTTTGATTCCTCTCAATTAGTTTTGAGACATGGATTTGGTAATATTAGAGTCATGTTAGTAGGGTGTTGTGAATCTAGAAATACTTGTGTTGAAGTTAGTGATTCCCGTAACATGCACGTATGGTGAACCGCTATGTTAGGAAGTTGGAGCATAATTGATTTATTGTTTGTCATCCTTTGTGTTGCGGTCGAGATCACGCGATGGTTAACACCCACCAACCCTTCCCCTAGGAGAATGCGTTTAGCACTTTGTTTCGATTACTAATAAAAACTTTTGCAATAAGTATATGAGTTCTTCATGACTAATGTGAGTCCATGGTATAGATGCACTTTCACCTTCCACCATTGCTAGCCTCTCTAGTACACGGCAACTTTCGCTGCTGCGTAAACCCACCATATACCTTCCTCAAAACAGCCACCATACCTACCTATTATGGCATTTTCGTAGCCATTCCGCGATATATTGCCGTGCAACTCCCGCCGTTCCGTCTCATGACTTGTGCCGTCACTATCATATTGCCATTGCATGATCGTAAGATAGCTAGCGAGATATTTCAATGCCATACGCTAAGCTAGATCATTGCACATCCCGCTACACTGCCGGAGGCATTTCCTATAGAGTCATCATTGCTCTAAGTATTTAGTTGTGAGTAAATAAAAGTGTGATGATCATCATTATTAGAGCATTGTCCCATGTGAGGAAATAAAAAAAAAGAGGCCAAAGATGCCCACCAAAAAAAGGGAAAGAGGCCGAAGAGCTCAAACAAAAAAAGAGAAAAAGAGAGAAGGGACAATGCTACTATCTTCTTCCACACTTGTGCTTCACAATAGCACCATGTTCTTCATGATTGAGAGTCTCTTGTTTTGTCACCTCCTTATACTAGTGGGAATCTTCATTATATAACTTGGCTTGTATATTCCAATGATGGGCTTCCTCAAAATTGCCCTAGGTCTTCATGAGCAAGCAAGTTGCATGCACACCCACTAGTTCTCCCTTTTGAGCTTTCACACACTAATAGATCTATGAGCATCCGTTGCATGGTAATCCCTACTCTTTCACATTGATATCTATTGATGGGCATCTCCATAGCCCTTTGATATGCCTAGTCGATGTGACCATCTCCTACTTTTTGCCTCACAACCTCCACCGCACTCTATTCAACCTATAAGTCCTATATCCATGGCTCACGCTCATGTATTGCGTGAGAGTTGAAAAAGTTTGAGAAAGTAAGAGTGCGAAAACAATTACTTGGCCAATACACGGGTTGTGCATGATTTAAATTCGTTGTGTGGGGATGATGGAGCATAGCCAGACTATATGATTTTGTAGGGATAACTTTCTTTGGCCTTGTTATTTTGAAAGTTCATGATTACCTTGCTAGTTTGCTTGAAGTATTATTGTTTTCATGTCAATAGCAAATTATTGTTTTCAATCTAACGGATCTGAACATTCATGTCACATGAAAGAAGTTACAAAGGACAAATATGCTAGGTAGCATTCCACATCAAAAATTCAGTCTATATCACTTCCCTACTCGAGGACGAGCAGGAGTTAAGCTTGGGGATGCTTGATACGTCTCTAACGTATCTATAATTTTTTATGGTTCCATGCTATTATCTTGTCAAACTTTGGATGTTTTGTATGTATTTTATATCTTTTTTGGTACTAACTTATTAACTCAGTGCCAAGTGCTAGTTCCTGTTTTTCGTGTTTTTGACCTTTTTCAGAGGAGAATATCAAACGGAATAAAACTTCCAAAAATATTTTTTCCAAAACAGAAGATACGCACGAAGGTTGAGAACCAAGGCAAAGAGTCCCAGGGGAGGCCACAAGCCCCCTAGCCGCGGCCTGGGGGGCACACCTAGCAGGCTTGTGGGCCCCCCGTGGCTCCATTGCCCTACTTCTTACGACTATAAATCCCCAAAAAAATCTAAAACCACGGGAGAGAGCCACGAAAATACTTTTCCGCCGCCGCAAGCTTCTGTCTCCGCAAGAACCCATCTAGGGCACGTTCTGGTGCCCTGCCGGAGGGGGGATTCAGACACGGAGGGCTTCTTCATCAACACCATTGCCTCTCCGATGATGCGTGAGTAGTTCACCACAGACCTTCGGGTCCATAGCTAGTAGCTAGATGGCTTCTTCTCTCTCTTGGATCTTCAATACAAAGTTCTCCATGATCTTCATGGAGATCTATCCGATGTAATCTTCTTTTGCGGTGTGTTTGTCGAGATCCGATGAATTGTGGATTTATGATCAGATTATCCATGAATCTTATTTGAGTTTCTTCTGATCTCTTATATGCATGATTTCATATCCTTGTAATTCTCTTCGAGTTGTGGGTTTCGTTTGGCCAACTTGATCTATAATTCTTGCAATGGGAGAAGTGCTTGGTTTTGGGTTCATACTCTGCGGTGACCTCACCCAGTGACAGAAGGGGTAGCGAGGCACGCATCATGTTTTTGCCATCAAGGGTAAAAAGATGGGGTTTATATCTATTGCATGAATTTATCCCTCTACATCATGTCATCTTGCTTAAGGCGTTACTCTGTTTGTTATGAACTCAATACACTAGATGCATGTTGGATAGCGGTCGATGTGTGGGGTAATAGTAGTAGTTGCAGAAAGTATCGGTCTACTTGTCTCGGACGTGATGCCTATATGTATGATCATTGCCTTAGATATCGTCATGACTTTGCGCGGTTCTATCAATTGCTCGACAGTAATTCGTTCACCCACCGTAATATTTGCTATCATGAGAGAAGCCTCTAGTGAACACTATGGCCCCCGGGTCTACTTCACATCATATTTTCAGCCTTACACTTGTACTTTGTTGCACTTTTTGCCTTCATATCTCACCTTGCAATCAATCGTGAAGGGATTGACAACCCTTTTGTAGCGTTGGGTGCAAGTTTGTTGTTTTTGCGCAGGTACTTTGGAGACTTGGCTTGATACTCCTACCGGATTGATACCTTGGTTCTCAAACTAAGGGAAATACTTACTTCTACTGTGCTGCATCACCCTTTCCTCTTCAAGGGAAAAACCAACGCAAGCTCAAGAGGAAGAAAGGACCACGAGAATGATATGCATATGCAGGAAAGGAATGAGCTAGATGACATATTCTTGAGACAACCTGCTATCCTGAAGCACAACCTTCCGGTTGAACCTTTGGGAATTTTATGAGAACCAAAAGAAGATCCGGTGTTTGATCTCAAACCTCTTCCCAGTACGCTCAGGTATGCTTATTTAGATGAAAAGAAAGTATATCTTGTTATTATCAATTCTAACCTTTCAGGATACGAAGAAGAGAAATTATTGGAAGTCCTTCGTAAACACCGAGGCGCTATTTGTTATACCCTTGATAATCTTAAGGGTATCAGTCCATCTATTTGTCACCATACTATCAATCTTGAGCCTGATGCTAAACCGATTGTTGATCATCAATGACGGTTGAACCCGAAGATGAAGGATGTTGTGAGGAACGTAATCCTCAAGCTTCTAGCCGCAGGTATTATCTACCCTATAGCTGATAGTAAGTGGGTAAGGCCAGTACATTGTGTTCCCAAGAAAGGAGGTACGATTGTGGTTCCTAATGATAAGAATGAACTAATACCTCAAAGAATTACTATTGGATATAGAATGTGTATTGATTATAGGAAGCTGAACAAGGCAACCAGAAAGGACCACTACCCGCTGTTGTTCATCGACCAAATGCTTGAAAGGTTATCAAAAAACAATCACTTTTGCTATCTTGATGGGTACTCTGGCTTCTCACAAATTCATGTTAACACTGCAGATCAAGAGAAGAACACTTTTACTTGTCCCTTTGGTACTTATGCTTATAGACGTACGCCTTTTGGTTTATGCAATGCTCCTGCTACTTTACAAAGGTGTGTGTCCGCTATCTTCCATGGTTTTTGTGAGGAAATTGTGGAGGTCTTCATGGACGCATCCTTCGTCTATGGAACCTCTTTTGACCATTGTCTCCACAACCTTAATAAAGTTTTGCAGAGATGTGAGGAGACGAACTTGGTACTCAATTGGGAGAAGTGCCACTTCATGGTCAATGAGGGAATTGTTCTTGGCCACAAGATTTCTGGAAAAGGAATCGAGGTGGACAGGGTAAAGGTTGAAGCAATCGAGAGAATGCCTTATCCAAAGGACATCAGAGGTATTCGTAGTTTCCTCGGTCATGCTGGTTTCTATAGAAGATTTATTAAAGACTTTTCTAAGACTTCGAAACCCCTCACTAATCTTCTCTAGAAGGATATTCCTTTTGTGTTTGATGAAGATTGTAAGGAAGCCTTCGAAGTTCTTAAGAAAGCATTGATAACCGCCCCTATAGTCCAACCACCTGATAGGAATTTGCCTTTTGAAATCATGTGTGATGCTAGTGATTTTGTTGTTGGAGTTGTGTTAGGAAAAAGTGTTGATAAGAAATTGAATGTTATCCATTATGCTAGCAAAACCCTTGATAGTGCTCAAAAGAATTATGCTACTACTGAGAAAAAAAATAGCGGTAGTGTTTGCTTGTGATAAGTTTATGCCTTTGATACTTCCATTTTGCATCATGTTTTCATGTTGATATTTCTCGCTTCTTGGGCTGTTATTTCACTTCACGGTACAATTCTTATGCCTTTTCTCTCTTTTTTGCAAGATTTACATGAAGAGGGAGAATACCGGCAGCTGGATTTCTGGCTTGAAAGTGGAGCAAGTTTGAGATACCTATTCTGCGCAACTCCAAACGCCGTAAAAATCAACGAGGATTTTTTTCCAGATTTTTAAAAAATACTGCGCCGAAAAAGCGCCAGAGGGGCGCCAGGGGTTGGCCACAAGCCTGCACGGCGCGGCCACCCCCAGGCCGCACCATGAGGGCTTGTGGGCAACCTGCTGGCCCACTTGCCCCCCTCTTCTGCTATATGAAGGGTTTCGTCTAGAAAAAAAATCAAGGAGGAGCTTTTTCGTGGTTTCGCCGCCGCCACGAGGTGGAACTTGAGCAGAACCAATCTAGAGCTCCGGCAGGACGATCCTGCCGGGGAAACTTCCCTCCCGGAGGGGGAAATCATCGCCATCGTCATCACAAACACTCCTCTCATCGGAGGGGACTCGTCACCATCAACATCTTCATCAGCACCATCTCATCTCTAATCCCTAGTTCATCTCTTGTAACCAATCTCCGTCTTGCGACTCTGATTAGTACTTGTAAGGTTGCTAGTAGTGTTGATTACTCTTTGTAGAACTTGTTTTAGCTTCTTAAGCTTGTGTTAGTGATAGAAATAGTGATGCATGCTCATTTTCATCTCATGCATCATGTGCTTGTTGCATCTTGAGGTGCTGTTGTTCATTGGATGTTATTCTTATGTTGGGTAGAACCGGGATCGGAGTACGAATACGTGGAGTCAGGAGAGTACGTGCAGGACGATCAAGAACCATTCCAAGCTGAGGATTTCACAGGCAAGATGATATGACCTTGATTCCATCTCTAGACTTGTTATGCTAGATTACGTTTCCTTTGTCATATGCTCACTGCCTACCACTGAAATATTTGCCTCTTGATATGCCATGAACCCAAACACTGATCCCTTCCTAGCAAACTTGAATGGCTAAGTAGGCTTTGCCCAGCTACTAATGTTAGCGTTGCTAGATGCAGGTGCTTTGACTCATGTGATAACATGAGCTTGATATCATTATCTTAAATTCTGTTATTTAACTAATGCACCTATATACTTGGTAAATAACGGAAGGTCTAGCCTTTTACCGGGTGCTTTGTTCCGTTATTTCCGCCGTAGTTACCGGCTACCGGTGTTTGATTCCATATTGATCACTCCTAACACGTTCGGAGTTGTTATGGGGACCCCCTTGATAAATCACGTAGTGTTAAGGCTTGTCCGGCAGGACCCAACATTGGTGTTAATTTGCTAATCACTTAATAATAATCTGCATAGGGAATGGCCTACCCGAGGAATTTAATCAACAACCCGGGCCAATGCTCCTCGTGAGTGTTGGTCCAAACTAGAGCACCGTGCGGGGCCATCCCGGGGCAACTCGGGATATTTCTCTGGCCACTGTACGCTTCGCTTATCCGGCGTGTCCTGAGACTGAGATATGCGGCTCTTATCAGGGTCGTCGACACGTCGGGAGGTCCTGCTAGTCTTGCCTTACCTTAGCAATATATCTTGCGTATAGGAATCTCGGTGAAGCTTTGGTTCTCCCCAGAGTTGAGGTTTTCCTCTAAGGAATCCGACGAGATCACGAGATTCGTGATAGAGGATTAGTTTGCGGCTTGTGTACGTTTGTGATGGACTAGTTGGAGCACGCCTGCAGGGTTTAATCTTTCGGAAAGCCGTGCACGCGGTTATGTGGCAACTTGGAATATTTTGTTAACATCCGGTATTAGATAACTTAAACAAAAGCTAATAAAATTGCCAACTGTGTGCGTAACTGTGACTGTCCCCTCGAAGATCTCTCTTCGGTCGGGAACACGGTGGGGTTATCATTGACATAGGTAGGTGTTCAGGATCACTTAGTGATCAAGTATTCACGCCCTCTAGTATAGTCCACCTTCATAAATGCTCTACGTAAGTTAGCCACCAAATCAAGCTTAGGATGCTGCAACCTTAAACACTTCACCTTATCCTGCCTAATAACTTGACTAGTTCTGGCACCAAGGTCTTAGATTGCTGAGTTCCCGTGGCTCACGGATTCCTCCACAATATCAACAGGTTCAGGTACACCAGAGACAGATGATCCCGACGGCACGCAGCTAGCATGGCAGTACGATGAGAAGACATACCGTATGTACGTGAACTATCCAGAAGATTGAGGCGTGGTCGTGATCGTGGGCCTGCAGGCAGGGTAGCATAGCCTTTTTATCTGTTTTGTAGTCCGTAGCGGAACTACTTTGGTTGTATGCGTGATGTACTCTGATATATTTATGAGAAGGCAATTGAACCCCTGATTGTCTATCTTTTATTATTATGTATGTGCTGTGTTACCTGTTTGCGAGACGCTTAGATGCGCTCCTTTCCAATTCGGGACCTCGATCCCCAGATCGGAAAGGACCGCATCTTGGTCGTTACAAGTTGGTAATCAGAGCATTACGACCATAGGATCCTTTGTGTGATCGTACTTGGCCGAGTTGAGTCTAGAAAATGTTTTGAGTCTTAGTTATATCGGAGAGTAGGATTCTTTTCCTCCTCTTCTATGCTCTGGTGAGGTTCCCGGCTTAGCAAATCTTTAACTCTACTCCTTTTCTCGCTCAAATTTTTTTAGGATCACGCGGGTATTTGTGAAATCTATATGATTTCGATGTGACGGAGTCCTGTCCTGGTGCCTCCTATCTGCTTTGAGTTTGAGGGGAGTTGAGCTCCAGGGGATTCTTGGGCACATCGCCATCATTCAGATTTCTGAGTATCTAAGAACGAAGGATGTTCGTAATTGCTTCAATACTGGTAGTGGCGAGATAACCCCGATGTCCCGAGTACTGGTGCAGATTGTTCGGGAGTACTGCCATACTTAGTATCGTTGTGATCACGAGGGTCTGTTGTAGATGAAGGTCCGAGATGCTGGTTGTGTGTTGACGGATGTGATACAGGTGACGGGTTAGTTTAGGAGTTGTGTGTTATACTCCTTGTATCCGTGTACCAGATTGCATGACCAGTTATTTCAGGAATTCATAGGTGGGATATCAAGTAGTATCTTATAGGACTATCTTCCTACAGACGCATGATTGAGGTTGGGGAAATCTCGATCATATGTTTGTTCCGAGCAATTCTAGCTCACACTTGTTTGCAGTGGTCCTTATCAGAATTTTGTCGTCCGTCACTTTGAGGAAGCATTCTTACTATTTTGTTCGAGTAAAATTGCTTATTCCTGTTCAGATATTCCTGTCTTCTGATTCAGAAATATCTTCAATTATTCTATGGACTAATATGATGTCCGTCTTCAGGATGGCTCCACCGACTCATCAGAACCCAGGCCGTGAGGATATGCCGCCTCCACCTCCTCCTCCGGAGAACCCTCCGCCTCCTCCTGCAGAGGCCTGGCAAGCGGTGATGGCAGCTACTAATGCAAACACCCAAATGCTGATACAATTGTTGCAAGAGAGAGCCAACCAACAGCAAGGCAATTTTCAACATGATGGAAATTAGTTTGCTAGTCTGAGTCAGTTCCTGTCAAACCAGCCAAAGACGTTCACTTCATGCGACCAGCCATTTGATGCAGAAGATTGGATCCGTGATATGAACAAACATTTCGAGTGTAGCAATGTGCGTCCGGAGGATTATGTCAAGTTTGCAACGTTCCAGTTGAAGGGGCAGGCTTCTATCTGGTGGCAACAGCTGAAGGACTTCAGAGGCGCTAGGGTGATGTCTTGGGATGAGTTCTGTCGTGACTTTAGGTCCCACTACATCCCTTCCAGTTTTGTGGAGGAGATGCGTGAGAAGTTCAGGCGTTTGAAGCATGGTGGCAATTCCGTGTACAAGTACAACGTTGACTTCCACAAGCTGGCCCGTTACGCGCTGCAGGATATCCCGGATCAGAAGAGCAAGATTTATCAGTTCAGGGGTGGCTTGAAAGAAGACTTGCAGTTAGCTCTTGCCTTGCATGATACTGAGGAGTTCGACAAATTCTACAACCTAGCTCTCAGAGCAGAGGCAGGCTTGCTCAGGGTGGAAAATTCTAAGAAGCGCTTCAGAGAGTCCAACTCTTCCTCGACTCACGTGGTTCGGAAGCAACAGAAGTTTTGGGTTTCTCCTCCTCCTCCTTGGCACTCGCAGCAGCTTAAGCACTCAGGTGGTCATGGTTCTTCCCACCCACCCAACCCTGTCTCCCAGCAGAGATACCAGCATCAGAAGCAAGGGCCTCCTCAGACTCAGTACCGGCAGCCAGCAGATGTCACTTGTCACAAGTGTGGGTAGAAGGGTCACTATGCCAACAAATGTACTTCTCAGCTCCGACTGCCGCCTCCTCCTCCAGGCAAACCTCCAAGCAACACTCTTTTCAAGTTCAACCCCAGATCAGCTCGAGTCAACATGGTGAACGCAGCTGAAGCAGACAACTCCTCTGATGTGATCATGGGTAATCTTTCAGTCAATGATTTTCCTGCTAAAGTCTTGTTCGATTCTGGTGCTTCGCATTGCTTTATGTCCAAGTCATTTTTCATCAAGCATGATTTTCCCTCGACAAGTTTGCATAGACCTTTGGGTGTTGTTTCTCCGGGTGCTCAGATGAGGTCAAATTCTAGAGTTCCTGATGTTAAGGTCAAGATAGGAAGCTATTCTTTTCTGGCTTCTCCGTATGTCTTGGGCAATTCCGACATTGACTTGATTCTTGGTATGGACTGGCTGGCCATGAACAAGGCGTCAATTGATTGTGAAGAGAAAGAAGTGAAGCTTACCCACTCTTCGGAGGATGTGATTATATTCGCGGCGCGCGATGATACAATCCGTCTGTTCTCTTTGAATGAAAAGGGTGAGATCAATCCTATTGAGCAAGTCCCAGTGGTCTGCGAATATGAAGATGTGTTTCCTGAAGAGCTGCCAGGCATGCCTCCGCACAGAGAAGTTGAGTTTGTGATTGAGATAGAGCCAGGCACAGAGCCAGTGTGCAAACGGCCGTACAAGCTGGGTCCAGAAGTATTGAAGGAACTTAAGAGGCAACTCGATGAGCAGGAGCGTTTGGGTTTGATCAGACCGAGCTCGTCTCCGTGGGGCTGTGGTGTTTTGTTTGTCAATAAGAAGGATGGCACGGACCGGCTGTGTGTCGATTACCGTCCATTGAATAAGAAGACAATCATGAAAAAATATCCACTTCCGAACATAACTGAGTTGTTCGAACAGTTGAAAGGTGTTAAGGTCTTCTCGAAGCTTGATCTCAGAATGGGCTGTCATCAAATTCACATTCGCGAGGAAGATATTCTGAAGACTGCCTTCAGGACTAGTTTTGGCTCGTATCAGTATACGGTCATGTCTTTTGGTCTGGCAAATGCTCCTCCGACATTCTATCGATTGATGAACTATATATTCTCTCCGTTCAAGAATGACTTTGACTTGCTCTATCTCGACGACATTCTGGATTTTTCTTAAATTGAGGAAGAAGATGAAGAACATCTCAGGTTGGTGCTTGATAAGCTGAGAGAGTACAAGCTGTATGCCAAGTTTTCCAAGTGCGAGTTCTGGCTAAAAGAAGTGGTTTATCTTGGGCACATTATCTCTGCCGAGGGCATTAAAGTTGATCCGTCCAAGGTTCAGGCCATTGTTGAATGGGAGCCTCCGCAGAATGTGAAGCAGCTTCGAAGCTTTCTCGGGCTTGCTGGATATTGCAGAAGGTTCGTTGAGAACTTCTCCAAGATCGACAAGCCGCTCTCAAGTCTTCTTCAGAAGGGTGTTAAGTATGCTCGGTCTCCAGAGTGTCAACTGGCCTTCGATACACTCAAAGAGAAGCTTACCTCCACTCCAGTCTTGGTTCCTCCCGATGATTCCAAGCCGTACCAGGTCTTTTGCGACGCTTCTCTCCAGGGTCTTGGTGCAGTCCTGATGCAAGATAAGAAGGTGGTTGCGTATACCTCCAGGCAGTTGAAGCCAGCGGAGAAGAACTATCATGTGCATGATCTTGAGCTAGCAGCTGTGGTACACACTCTGATGACTTGGAGACACCTCTTGTTGGAACGTAAGGTTGAAGTTTTCACCGATCACAAGAGTCTCAAGTACATCTTCACTCAGCCTAACTTGAATCTTCGGCAAACACGTTGGGTGGAAATGCTCCAGGATTTTAATCCGAGTGTTGAGTACATGCTAGGCAAAGCTAATGTCATGGCAGATGCTTTGAGCAGGAAGGCATATTGCAACAGTCTGATTCTGCAACCTCTCCAGCCGGGTCTTTGTGAGTCTTTCACGAAGCTCAACCTTTAGTTAGTACCTCAGGGATTTCTTGCAAACCTTCAGATCTCTCCTACCTTGGAAGATCAAGTCCGAGCAGCACAACTTCTTGACGCTGTGGTGAAGAAGGTCAAGATTGGCGTGGGAAAGAGTCTCCCCAAGTATAAGTGCTTCACTGTTGATGCCAGGGACACGTTGTTTTTCGAGGATCACCTTGTCGTCCCGAAAGGTGATCTCAGGAAGGTGATCATGGAAGAAGCTCATAACTCTCTGCTCTCTATTCATCCTAGAAGCTCCAAAATGTACCATGACTTGAAGCAGACCTTCTGGTGGACTCGTATGAAACGTGAGATTGCTCAGTTCGTAAACGAGTGTGATGTATGTCGAAGAGTGAAAGCAGAACATCAACGCCCAGCAGGCCTCTTGCAGCCTTTGCCGATTCCCGAGTGGAAGTTCGATCACATTGAGATGGATTTCATCACCGGGTTTCCGAAGTCCAAGAAGGGTAATCATGCTATCTTCGTCGTCATCGACAAGTTGAGTAAGGTGGCTCTTTTTCTTCCAGTCAAGGAGTCCATTTCAGCAGCTCAGCTGGCAGAGTTGTACACCTCCAGGATTGTCTCTTTGCACGGCGTGCGTATGATGATCTCTTCAGATCGCGGAAGTATCTTCACTTCCAAGTTCTGGGACTCCTTTCAGTCTGCTATGGGGACGAAGATCCGCTTCAGCACAGCGTTCCATCCTCAGACTAGTGGTCAAGTGGAGAGAGTGAATCAAGTTCTTGAGGATATTTTGAGAGCCTGTGTTATCTCTTTTGGAATGAAGTGGGAAGATTGTCTGCCTTTCGCGGAGTTCTCGTATAACAAAAGTTATCAAGCTAGTTCTGGCAAGGCTCCGTTTGAAATTCTCTATGGTAGGAAGTGTCGTACCCCGCTCAACTGGTCCGAGACGGGCGAGCGTCAGATCCTTGGGAATGATATGATAGAAGAAGCCGAGGAGATGTGTCACATAATTCGCGACAACCTTAGAGCAGCTTAGTCCCGTCAGAAGAGCTATTATGATAGCCAGCACCATGACATGTCTTATGAGCTTGATGACTTTGTCTATCTCAAGGTGTCGCCTATGAAGGGTATGCAGCGCTTTCGCGTCAAAGGCAAGCTTGCGCCTCGTTTCGTTGGCCCGTTCAGAGTGGTCGGCAAGAGAGGCAACCTTGCGTACCAGCTTGAGCTCCCGTCAAACTTTGCAAATGTCCATGATGTGTTCCATGTTTCTCAGCTTCAGAGGTGTTTCAAGACCCCCGAGCGCACTGTGCATCTTCAAGACATCAACCTTCAGCCTAACCTTTCTTATCATGAGCATGCAGTTGCGGTTCTCAAGGCGACTGAGCGCAAGACCCGTAACAAGTCTGTCAAATTTCTCAAAGTGCAGTGGTCACACCATTCCGCTAAAGAGGCGACTTGGGAACGCAAGGATCACCCCCGTTCCGAATTTCCCGATTTCTTTCAGTCTTAGATCTCGAGGGCGAGATCTTCTTTGTAGTGTGGGAGAGTTTGTAATGCCCCAAGTGTGTAATTGCCATATTTGGAACCTATTGCAAGTGGGTCCACCTTGTCAGGGTTATGATGATATCATCTGTGCCATGACTTCATGTGATGTTCCTTTTTGTTTCTTTCCCTTGCATGCATGCATAACATATCATTTCATGCCATGTCTTGTCTTGAGTTTGCATTGTGTTCTCATGTGGTGTGGTTACCTTGTGATTTTATGTGGCTAGTAGTAATAGTATTGTGGTGGCACTAGTTTTCAAAAGAAGACCCTTTCTCTCAATTTATCTCTAGCTCCTTACTCCAACTATTCCTTCCCTAATTTTAAAATGTCCAATGTTTAGAGTATATTGTGGGTGTTAAGTTGTGCAAGTTTGGTGATTTTAAAAGTGTTTTAAACAGGTGCAATAAATACAAAACAGAGGCACTAATTCTGTTTTGTGAAAAATTGCTTGCTCCTAAAAATCTTGTTCTTGTTTTATTTAAATAGGTCATATTTTTTAAGGCCAGGGGGTATTTTCTTTTGATTTTATCCCCACTAGTTTGCTTTGTATATTTCTTTTCTTTCAGGCCTTTCTTTAATTAGAAAAACCCCCTCAGGGCTTCTTTCTCTCTACCTCGCGCCAACTTGGGTCACAACCCTCCTCCCGTGGCCCAACTTCCTTCTCTCTCGCTCCAGTAGCCCATCCCCGCGCCTCCTTCTCCTTTCTCTAACGTTGTCGTCTGCATGTCTCCTTTCCGTCTCGTCAGCAGAGAGAGCGAGGGCGCGCGCCATCAGGCACAACCGTCGAGACACCCCATAAAGCATGGGCGTCCGTGCCCCAACTGCCTAGGGTTCCTCTTCCCCCCTTAGCCGCCGCCGCCACCTCTCCCCATCTCCATCTAGTCTCCCTTCCTTTCCTCGCCGGTAAGTGTTCTGTAGGAATAGCAGAGAGAGCAGGGAAGCTTCGCCTCCGTCTACCTCCGCTCCTGTCGGCGTCCGGTGCCGCCGCCATGTCCTTGTGCTCGGGGAGGCTCCCCGCGCCCCATTCCCGCCAGCGTTGAGGTCGAGGGGAGACCACAGCGACGGCCAAGAGCGCGCCATCGCCTCGGCCCCGGAGCTCCCGTCGTCTACCTCTACCTTGTCGGCAGCAGGGAACTGCCGGCGTCTTCTTCCCCTACGACTACTCCTTCGAGCGGTGGATCCTTCCCCTACCTTCCCGAGGTGAGGCAACCCTCCTCCCTCCTTCTTCCTTGCTAGGCTCGACTGTAGATCGTCGGAGTTCTCTCTGAACTGAGAGGCAGATTGGTCTTGCGCGTGGTAGTTTTATTTCTCTTCTATCTTGCGTCGGTGTGATGGTGCAAGAGAGGGGCTCCCTCCCCCTCATGCTAGCAGCGTCGCGGCTAGGTTGTTTCCCTCGACGACGTTGAGCCGTAGCTAGACAGCACCTCGTCAGCTTCTCTGTCTCCGGCAAGCAGGGTAGATCAGGGCAGCAAATAAGCAGAGAGGGGCTCTCTTTTCTGTTTTGATGCTCTTTTATGTTCAGATACCGTAACGTAGCCCAGTGGTAGCAAGTGTAGTGTGCCTGATGGAGGGCGCGGGTTCGATTCCCCCCTCGGCACCTTTTATTTGTTTTGCCTTGTTCTTGCACAGTAGCAGCAGGGGACTAGTTACCCTGCTTGCTACCCCTTCTGTGTCGAGCTGAAGGCAGTAGCGCAGTGGTTGTGTAGTGGTGTTGCACCAGGGGCATAGGGGTTCGAATCCCAGGCTGCCCCTTTTCTTTTTTTCCTTCTTGCTATTTCCCCCCTTTTCTTTGTTTTCTATTCTTTTGCCTAAATCCATAGGTGACAAATGGCATTTTATCTTCCTTTTGCTGCTATAGATGTGGCAGATTGTGTGATGCATGTGGTGATGCTAGTGTAAGAATGTATGTGTGTGTATGTGTCATAAGCATGTGTTAGTAACCTCTTGCTTTGCTAGCATGTGTAGTTGGTTTGGATGCCCCTAGAGGATGTGCATTTGAGTAGATGTGTGTGTGTTGAGATGATGTGTGTGTAGGTGATGCACACACATGTGGTTCCTAGTAAGTGCATGTGAGTGATGCTTTCATATTACTTGCATGGTAGTTTTTCCCCTTATTTTGTTCTTGGGGATTTAGTGCTTGTGAGGAGGTGGTGGTGATTATGATATGTATGTGGTGAAAACAGCCCCTTTGGCAACACTTGTGCACCTCCTCATGTCCATATGAGAGAGGGCATGATGTGTGGGTGTGTGTGGTGATCTAGTGATTATCTTGGTAGAAGTGCTTGTGATGTTGTCGTGCATGACACATACATGGGGTCAAAACCCTCATGTCACTATTGTCTTTGTGCACATGAGAATAGCTATGTGATAGTTGATCTAGTGAGAGTTGCATGAAATGTTGCCCTATTCACTATGTTGGATTCTATGTAGTTTTTCCTTCCTAGTTTGAGATCACTTGCTCCAAGTAAGTGCATGTGTTTTATATATGGTTTTGGGGTAGAAAGATCCCAGGAATCCAATGTGGAGATCATTTTTTCCATTGGAACATTTTCTAGAAATGGCATATTTGCATTTTCTTCTAAGTTTAGAGCTTGGTTCCATGAATTGTGATGTGCTCTTGTATTTGTTTCGTGATTGTGGTAGTAGAGGGTGACCCCCTCTACCACATGTTGGTTTCAATTCATGATTTAGAATCCATGTGTGCAAGTTGTACCCATCCAAAGTAGGCATGTGGCCTAAATTCCAGATTAGTGAAAATCTGAGATTTTCACGAAGTCTGAGGATCTGTTTATATTTTCTTCTCGTGTAGATGAGGTTGTGCTGGTCATTGTGTTGTGATCTAGCCCTAGCTTTCAACTAGAAAGTTGGACCTGGTATATTTTTCTAGCTCCCTGTAAAATTTCATGTCATTTGGAGCCCTGTAGGTATTGTTTTGGCTGCTGTCAAAAAGATTCAGAGCAAAGGCAGAAAGTTAGGTGCAGGAATTTTCACTAAGTCCCTGAGATCTGATGGTTTTGGGCAAGTTTGCAGCCTTATAATTTTCTGTGTTTAATTTAATTTTGTGTGATTCTTGCTTGTGCTGGTAGTATTCTTGGCTAGCTACAGCCACATATATTACTTGTCATAGTTGGGTGGTTGTAGGTGCTTTGCATATAGCTCACTAAGTGCTATGATGCAGTTTATGGCAGATTGTGTAGTTTTGTCATTTTGATGGTTGTGAGTGCTTATTTGATGTTGTGGTGTTCTTCTTTGCTCCACCCCATCCATGATGGGTTGTTTTATGTCTTGGCAACCTGGGAATACCAGATTTGTTCCATTTGAGTGTGTGGTGTTGATTTTGACACGTAGGGCTTCATATCTTATTTCGTTGACTCTCGTTGATCCGTAGCTCCGATTGTATTGTTCTTTATATGGTTTTGCATCGTTTTCATGAGACGCATCTGATCATGTCATTCTCATGCATGTCAACATAGGTTAGCATGCAGTTCTGTCCAGGAACTTGTTTTAGCTTCTTAAGCTTGTGTTAGTGATAGAAATAGTGATGCATGCTCATTTTCATCTCATGCATCATGTGCTTGTTGCATCTTGAGGTGCTGTTGTTCATTGGATGTTATTCTTATGTTGGGTAGAATCAGGATCGGAGTACGAATACGTGGAGTCAGGAGAGTACGTTCAGGACGATCAAGAACCATTCCAAGCTGAGGATATCACAGGCAAGATGATATGACCTTGATTCCATCTCTCGACTTGTTATGCTTGATTACGTTTCCTTTTTCATATGCTCACTGCCTACCACTGAAATATTTTCCTCTTGATATGCCATGAACCCAAACACTGATCCCTTCCTAGCAAACTTGAATGGCTAAGTAGGCTTTGCCCAGCTACTAATGTTAGCGTTGCTAGATGCAGGTGCTTTGACTCATGTGATAACATGAGCTTGATATCATTATCTTAAATTCTATTATTTAATTAATGCACCTATATTATTGGTAAATAACGGAAGGCCTAGCCTTTTGTCGGGTGCTTTGTTCCGTTATTGCCGCCATAGTTACCGGCTACCGGTGTTTGATACCATATTGATCGCTCCTAACACGTTCGGGGTTGTTATGGGGACCCCCTTGATAAATCGCGTAGTGTTAAGGCTTGTCCGGCAGGACCCAACATTGGTGTTAATTTGCTAATTACTTAATAATAATCTGCATAGGGATTGGCCTACCCGAGGAATTTAGTCAACAACCCGGGCCAGTGCTCCTCATGAGTGTTGGTCCAAACTAGAGGACCGTGCGGGGCCATCCCGGGGCAACTCGGGAGATTTCTCTGGCCACTGTACGCTTCGCTTATCCGGCGTGTCCTGAGACTGAGATACGCGGCTCTTATCAGGGTCGTCGACACGTCGGGAGGTCCTGCTAGTCTTGCCTTACCTTAGCGATATATCTTGCGTATAGGAATCCCGGTGAAGCTTTGGTTCTCCCCAGAGTTGAGGTTTTCCTCTAAGGAATCCGACGAGATCACGAGATTCGTGATAGAGGATTACTTTGCGGCCTGTGTACGTTTGTGATGGACTAGTTGGAGCACCCCTACAGGGTTTAATCTTGTGGAAAGACGTGCCCGAGGTTATGTGGCAACTTGGAATATTTTGTTAACATCCGGTATTAGATAACTTAAACAAAAGCTAATAAAATTGCCAACTGTGTGCGTAACCGTGACTGTCCCCTCGAAGATCTCTCTTCGGTCGGGAACATGGTGGGGTTATGATTGACGTAGGTAGGTGTTCAGGATCACTTAGTGATCAAGTATTCACGATCGCTAGTATAGTCCACCTTCATAAATGCTCTACGTAAGTTAGCCACCAAATCAAGCTTAGGATGCTGCAACCTTAAACACTTCACCTTGTCCTGCCTAATAACTTGACTAGTTCTGGCACCAAGGTCTTAGATTGCCGAGTCCTCGTGGCTCACGGATTCCTCCACAATATCAACAGGTTCAGGTACACCAGAGACAGATGATCCCGACGGCACGCAGCTAGCGTGGCAGTACGATGAGAAGACAGACCGCCTGTACGTGAACTATCCAGAAGATTGAGGCGTGGTCGTGATCATGGGCCTGCAGACAGGGTAGCATAGCCTTTTTATCTGTTTTGTAGTCCGTAGCAGAACTACGTTGGTTGTATGCATGATGTACTCTGATATATTTATGAGAAGGCAATTGAACCCCTCATTGTCTATCTTTTATTATTATGTATCTGCTGTATTACATGTTTACGAGACGCTTAGATGCGCTCCTTTCCAATTCGGGACCTCGATCCCCAGATCGGAAAGGACCGCATCTTGGTTGTTACACTACGGGTCCGTAGTTAGTAGCTAGTTGGCTTCTTCTCTGTCTTGGATCTTCAATACAAAGTTCTCCGTGATCTTCATGGAGATCTATCCGATGTAATCTTCTTTGGCAGTGTGTTTGTCGAGATCCGATGAATTGTGGATTTGTAATCAGATTATCTATGATTTATATTTGAGTCTTTGCAGATTTCTTGTATGCATGATTTGATATCCTTGTAAGTCTCTCCGAGTCTTGGGTTTTGTTTGGCCAACTAGATCTATGATTCTTGCAATGGGGTAAGTGCTTGGTTTTGGGTTCTACCATGTGGTGACCTTTCCCAGTGACAGTAGGGGCAGCAAGGCACACATCAAGTAGTTGCCATCAAGGGTAAAAAGATGGGGGTTTTATCATTGGTTTGAGATTATCCCTCTACATCATGTCATCTTGCTTAAGGCATTACTCTGTTCTTATGGACTTAATACACTAGATGCATGTTGGATAGCGGTCGACGTGTGGAGTAATAGTAGTAGATGCAGAAAGTATCAGTCTACTTGTTTCGGACGTGATGCCTATAGAAATAATCATTGCATAGATATCGTCACGACTTTGCGTGGTTCTATCAATTGCTCGATAGTAATTTGTTCACCCACCGTCTACTTGCTTTCATGAGAGAAGCCACTAGTAAACACTACGGCCCCCGGGTCTATTCACATCCATCGTTTACACCTCTGCTTTTACTTAGTTTGTTACTTTGTTGCTTTCAGTTCTCACTTGGCAAACAATCTATAAGGGATTGACAACCCCTTCATAGCGTTGGGAGCAAGTTTTTGTGTTTGTGTAGGACCTTGAGATACTCCTCCACCGGATTGATACCTTGGTTCTCAAACTGAGGGAAGTACTTTCCACCGCTACGCTACATCACCCTTTCTGCCTCGAGGGAACACCAACGCAAGGCTCCAAGGCCACGGGGGAAATCCTTTGCATACTTGCCTAGGAAGTCCCTTAAGGCGTAGCCGCAGCTGAAGGATTCCTGGTGCCGTCAACATACCTATTTCTGGCGCCGTTGGAAGGTCTTTTGTTGCAGTAGCAGAAGTATTTCTAGCGCCGTTGCCGAGCAGGAGAAATCAAGATCTATCCAAGTAAGTCTCACAAACTCTTCTCTTGCATTTACTTTTGTTGCCAGTTGCCTCTCGTTTTCCTCTCCCCCACTTCACATTTGCCATTTTCATTCGCCTTTCGCCTTCGCCGTTTTCTTTTGCCTTTGCCAGTTTTTTTGCTTGCTTGTGTGCTTGTTTGTTTGTTGAAGAGATCATGTCTGAAAACACCAAACTTTCGACTTCTCGAGCACTGATAATAATGATTTTATTAGTACTCCGATTGCTCCCGCCACTAGTGCAGAATCGTATGAAATCAACGCAGCTTTGTTGAATCTTGTTATAAAAGAGCAATTCTCTGGCCTTCCTAGTGAAGATGCCGCATCCCATCTCAATACCTTCATTGAGCTTTGTGATATGCAAAAGAAAATATATGTGGATAATGACATGATTAAGTTGAAACTTTTTCCTTTCTTGTTGCGAGATCGCGCAAAAACTTGGTTTTCTTCATTTCCTAAAAATAGTATCGATTCTTGGGATAAGTGCAAAGATGCTTACATATCCAAGTATTTTCCGCCGGCTAAGATCATCTCCTTACGTAACGATATCATGAATTTAAAGCAACTTGATCATGAACACGTTGCACAATCTTGGGAGAGGATGAAGCTTATGATTAGAAAGTGTCCCGCGCATGGCTTGAGTTTTGGATGATTATACAAATCTTTTACGCTGGCTTGAATTTCGCTTCTCGCAATATCTTGGACTCCGCCTCAGGTGGAACGTTCATGGAAATCATGTTAGGAGACGCTACAAAACTCCTAGACAATATCATGACCAACTACTCTCAGTGGCACACTGAAAGGTCGCCTGCTAGCAAAAAGGTGCACGTTATAGAAGAGATTAACTCGCTTAGTGCTAAGATGGACGAGTTGATGAATTTGGTTGCTAGTAGAAACGCTACCGTAGATCCTAATGACATGCCACAATCTTCTTTGATTGAGAGTAGGAACGCTAGTTTGGACGTGAATTTTGTTGGTAGGAACAATTTTGGCAACAACAATGCTTTTAGAGGAAACTATGTTTCTATGCCTTTTCCTAGTAACTCCTCTAACAATTATGACAATTCCTACGGCAACACTTATGGAAATCACAACAAATTACCCTATGATCTAGAGAGTAATATCAAAGAGTTCATCAACTCTCAAAAGATTTTCAATGCGACCATAGAGGAAAAACTACTCAAAATAGACGATTTGGCTAAGAGCGTTGATAGGATGTCTTGTGATATTGATGCTTTGAAAGTTAGATGCGCTCCTCCCAAGATCAACTTGGATGAAACTTTGAAAGCTATGCGTATCTCCATGAATGAGAGCATAGAAAGAACCGCCCAAATTCGCGCTAGACATGAATGGTTTAAAAGGGTGCGTTCTAGTGATGCAAATCACGAAGATCTTAAAGTGCTTGGTGTGTCTCCTCTTGAATCTTTGTTTTCGCGTGTCAAACCTACTTATGGAGGGGCTGGATATGAATCCACTTTGGTTGAAAAATGCCCCAATGATTCGGAGTCCACCTATCTTGATGATAAAGGTGTGAAGAGTGGAGTAGAAGAAGTCAAAATTTTGGGTAGTAATGAAACTCTCACTTTGGATTTCAAGGAATTCAATTATGATAATTGCTCCTTGTTTGAATGCATTTCTTTGATGCAATCCATTGCAAACTCTCTACATGCTTATAGCCAAAGCAAAGCCTTTACCGCGCATATCGTAGATGCTATGATGAAATCTCTTGAAGAAAAGCTCGAACTAGAAGTCTCTATACCTAGAAAACTTCATGATGAGCGGGAACCTACTATCAAAATCAAGATCAAAAACTATGAGTGCAATGCTTTGTGTGATTTGGGTGCTAGTGTTTCCGCGATTCCAAAGTCTTTATGTGATATTCTTGGTTTTCATGAGATTGAAGAGTGTTCTCTTAATTTGCATCCTGCGGATTCTACTGTCAAGAAACCCATGGGGAGGATCATGATGTTCTTATTGTTGCAAACAAGAACTATGTACACGTGGATTTCATTGTACTTGACATAGATTGCAATCCTTCATATCCCATTATTCTTGGTAGACCTTTCCTAAGGACTATTGGTGCTATCATCGATATGAAGGAAGGGAATATTATATTTCAATTTCCTTTAAAGAAGGGCATGGAGCACTTTCCTAGAAAGATAATAAGATTGCCTTATGAATCTATGATGAGGGCTACCTATGGTTTGAGCACCAAAGATGACTATACGTGATTCCATCACTTTCGCCTAGCTAAGGACGTTAAACAAAAGCGCTTGTTGGGAGGCAACACAACGAATCTATCATTTTTCTTTCTGTTTTGTGTTTTCCACACTTTCATAATTCTGCTATGATTGTGTTTTTGAGTTTCTTTTTTGCGTTTGTGCCAAGCAAAACCGTTATGATTAGTCTTGGGGATGATCGTTTGGTCATGCTGGAAAAGACAGAAACTTTCTGCTCATGAAAAGAATTTTCATTTGTTTTCTGTAAGAGATTTTGAGTTGATTCTTCTTGCTCTGATTGCTAGACAACTTCTTCAGACTGTCGTAATTGTTCAGAATTGTTGAAGTACCAGAGGTATACTAAATATACAGATTGCTACAGACCGGTCTGTTGTTAACAGATTCTGTTTTTGTTGTGTTGGTTGCTTATTTTGATGAAACTATGGATAGTATCGGGGGGGGTATTAGCCATGGAAGATTGAAAGTAGAGTAACCCAACATCAGCACAAGTAGAATTTAAGTTTGCTACAGTACGTAAGGAAGTGGTTGTTTGCTCTCTTGTACTAATGTTATCACGAGTTTCTGTTTAAGTTTCGTGTTGTGAAGTTTTCAAGTTTGGGGTGAAGTTATTATGGACAAAGAGACAAAGAGTGGCAAGAGCTCAAGCTTGGGGATGCCCAAGGCACCACAAGAGATTCAAGGATGTCGTAAAATCCTAAGCTTGGGGATGCCCCGGGAAGGCATCCCCTCTCTCGTCTTCAATCCATCGATAACGTTACTTGGGGCTATATTTTTATTCACCACATGCTATGTGTTTTTGCTTGGAGCGTCTTGTATCGTAGGAGTATTTTATTTTTGTTGTGTCATAATCATCCTTGCTGCACACCTAGAGAGAGAGACATGCACTCACCGTGATTTTGTCGAGCTTCACTTATATCTTTTGGTAGACATTCAGCTCACATGTGCTTCACTTATATCTTTTGAGCTAGAAACTTTTGATCTATGTGCTTCACTTATATCTTTTAGAGCACAGCGGTGCGTGGCTTGGTAGTTGATCTATGCTTTGAAAGTAGTCTCAAAAGGGGTAGTTATCCAAAGGGATACGAAAACTTCCACCTTCATGTGCATTGAATAGTTAGAGAAGTTTGATTCATCTCAACTAGTTTTGAGTTGTGGTTATGGTAATATTGAAGTTATGCTAGTAAGGTGTTGTGGATATAGAAATACTTGTGTTGAAGTTAGTGATTCCCGTAGCATGCACGTATGGTGAACCGCTATGTGATGAAATCTGAGCATGATTAGTCTATTGATTGTCATCCTTTGCGTGGCGGTCGGGATCGCGCGATGCTTTATACCTAGCAACCCTTCCCCTAGGAGTATGTGTTGAATGTTTTGTTTCGATCACTAATAAAAATTTTGCAACAAGTATATGAGTTCTTCATGACTAATGTTGAGTCCATGGTTTAGATGCACTTTCACCTTCCACCATCACTATCTTCTTAGTGCCGTGCAACTTTCGCCGGTGCACAAAACCCACCATTAGCCTCCCTCAAAACAGCCACCATACCTACCTACTATGGCTTTTTCAAAGTCATTCCGAGATATATTGCCATGCAACTACCACTATGACTTGTGCCACCACGTCTACATTGCCATTGCATGATCGTAAGATAGCTAGCATGATGTTTCCATTGATGTCTATGCCATGCTAGATCATTGCCACGGTACACTACCGAAGGCATTCCATATAGAGTCATCGTTACTCTAAGTTTTGAGTTGAAAGTGTGATGATCATCATTAATGGAGAATTGTCCCATGTGAGGAAATAAAAGAGGCCAAATAAGCCCATAAAAAAAGAGGCCAAAGAGCCCACCAAAATAAAAAAAATGAGAGAAAAAGAGAGAAGGGACAATGCTACCACCTTTCCACACTTGTGCATATTAAGCACCATGATCTTCATGATTGAGAGTCTCTCGTTTTGTCACCACCATATAGCTAGTGGGAAATTTTCATTATATAACTTGGCTTGTATATTCCAATGATAGGCTTCCTCAAAACTGCCTTAGGTCTTCGTGAGCAAGCAAGTTGGATGCACACCCACTAGTTTTCTTTAAGAGCTTTCACATATTCTTAGCTCTAGTGCATCATTTGTATGGCAATCCCTACTCATTCACATTGATATCTATTGATGAGCATCTCCACAGCTCATTGATATGCCTAGTTAATGTGACTATCTTCTCCTTTTTGTCCTGCAACCTCCACTACATTCCACACCATCTATAGCGCTATAACCATCGCTCACGCTCATGTATTGCATGAGAGTTGAAAATGTTTGAGAAAGTAAAGGTGTGAAACAATTACTTGGCCAATACCGGGGTTGTGCATGATTTAAATTCGTTGTGCAATGATGATAGAGCATAGCCAGACTATATGCTTTTGTAGGGATAACTTTCTTTTGGCCTTGTTATTTTGGAACTTCATGATTACTTTGCTAGTTTGCTTGAATTATTATTGTTTCCACGTCAATAGCAAACTATTGTTTTGAATCTAATGGATCTGAACATTCACGTCACATAAGAGGAATTAGAAAGGACACCTATGCTAGGTAGCATGAAAGCATCAAAAATTCATTCTTATCACTTCCATACTCGAGGACGAGCAGGAGTTAAGCTTGGGGATGCTTGATACGTCTCAAACGTATCTATAATTTTTGATGGTTTCACGCTGTTATCTTGTCTTCTTTGGATGTTTTATGTACCTTTTATATCTTTTCTGGGACTAACTTATTAATTCAGTGCCAAGTGCCAGTTCCTGTTTTTTCCGTGTTTTTGACTCTTTTCAGATCTTATTTTGGAACGGAGTCCAAACGGAAGAAAAACCCCGAAATGATTTTTTCCCGAACGAAAGAAGACCAGGGGCTTTTGGGCCAAGCCGGGTGGGCTCCAGGGAGCCCACAAGCCCCCACTCCGCCACCAGGGGGAGGCGGCGGTGGGCAGGCTTGTGGCCTCCCTGGCCGCCCCCTGACCTAGGTCTTTGGCCTATAAATTCCCAAATATTCCACAAAAAACCAGGGGAGCCTCGAAAATACTTTTCCGCCACCGCAAGCTTCCGTTTCTGCGAGATCTCATCTGGAGACCCTTCCCGGTGACCTGTTGGAGGGGACTTTGGAGTTGGAGGGCTTCTTCATCATCATCATCGCCCCTCCAATGACTCGTGAGTAGTTCACTTCAGACCTACGGGTCCGTAGTTAGTAGCTAGATGGCTTCTTCTCTCTCTTGGATCTTCAACACAAAGTTCTCCATGATCTTCATGGAGATCTATTCGATGTAATCTTCTTTGGCAGTGTGTTTGTCGAGATCCAATGAATTGTGGATTTGTGATCAGATTATCTATGATATATATTTGAGTCTTTGTTGATTTCTTATGTGCATGATTTTATATCCTTGTAAGTCTCTCCGAGTCTTGGGTTTTGTTTGGCCAACTAGATCTATGATTCTTGCAAAGGAGAAGTGCTTGGTTTTGGGTTCTACCATGTGGTGACCTTTCCAGTGACAGTAGGGGCATCAAGGCACACATCAAGTAGTTGTCATCAAGGGTAAAAAGATGGGGTTTTTATCATTGGTTTGAGATTATCCCTCTACATCATGTCATCTTGCTTAAGGCGTTACTTTGTTCTTATGGAGTTAATACACTAGATGCATGCTGCATAGCGGTAGACGTGTGGAGTAATAGTAGTAGATGCAGAAAGTATCGGTCTACTTGTTTTGGACGTGATGCCTATAGAAATAATCAATGCCTAGATATCGTCACGACTTTGCGCGGTTCTATCAATTGCTCGACAGTAATTTGTTCAACCACCGTCTACTTGCTTTCATGAAAGAAGCCACTAGTAAACACTACGACCCCCGGGTCTATTCACATCCATCGTTTACACCTCCGCTTTTACTTTGCTTTGTGACTTTGTTCCTTTCAGTTCTCACTTGGCAAACAATCTATAAGGGATTGACAACCCCTTCATAGCGTTGGGAGCAAGTTTTTGTGTTTGTGTAGGATCTTGAGATACTCCTCCACTGGATTGATACCTTGGTTCTCAAACTGATGGAAGTACTTACCACCGCTATGCTACATCACCCTTTCTGCTTCGAGGGAACACCAACGCAAGGCTCCAAGGCCACGGGGGAAATCCTTTGCATACTTGCCTAGGAAGTCCCTTAAGGCGTAGCCGCAGCTGAAGGATTCATGGTGCCGTCAACATACCTATTTCTGGCACCGTTGGAATGTCTTTTGTTGCAGTAGCAATACTCTACCCTCGAAAACTGTTGCGATCCCCTACACTTGTGGGTTATCAATACGTAGAGGCTACATTAGAACACCTACACCCCTTGAACAAATTAGAGTTGAACCTAGCATTGCTATCATCAAAGATCTTCTCTCCGACGATGTTGAGGGACATAATATTCACTTCTGTGAAGATGCTGCTAGAATTGCTAAACCTCACGCTAGAGACAAACATATGCATGTTGTTGGCACACCTGTTGTTTCTGTTAAGATAGGAGATCATTGTTATCATGGTTTATGTGACGTGGGTGCTAGTGTTAATGCAATACCTCAATCCTTATATGATGGAATCAAAGACGAGATTGCACCTATTGAGATAGAGCCTATTGATGTGACTATTCAGCTTGCCAATAGAGATACTATCTGCCGTGTGGGAATTGTTAGGGATGTTGAAGTCTTGTGTGGTAAAACGAAGTATCCTGCTGATTTCCTCGTTCTTGCTACCGCACAAGATAGATTTTGCCCCATCATATTTGGCAGACCTTTGCTCAATACCGTCAATGCTCATATTGATTGTGAGAAGCAAACTGTCACTTTTGGCTTTGAAGGTGTGTCACATGAGTTAAATTTCTCCAAGTTTGGTAGACAACCTCATGAAAAAGAGTTGCCTAGGAAGGATGAAACTATTGCCTTAGCTTCTATTGCCGTGCCTCCTACTGATCCCTTAGAGCAATACTTGCTTGAGCATGAAAATGATATGCATATGGATGAATGGGATGAGATAGATAGAGTTGTCTTAGAACAATATCCTATTCTTAAGAAATTCTTTCCTGTTGAATTGCTTGGGGATCCACCCCCACCAAAGGGTGATCCTGTGTTCGAGCTTAAACAGTTGCCAGATACTCTTAAGTATGCTTATCTATATGAAAAAGAGATACATCATGTTATTATTAGTGCTAGCCTCTTAGAGCATGAAGAAAAGAAGTTACTAAAAAACTCTGAGGAAGCACCGTGCTGCTATTGGATATACTCTTGATGATCTTAAGGGCATTAGTCCCACTCTATGCCATCACAAGATTAAAACTGATCCTGATTTGAAACCAGTTGCTGATCATCAAAGGAGATTAAATCCTAAGATGAAAGAGGTAGTAAGAAAAGAAATACTAAAGCTCCTGGAAGCGGGTATTATCTATCCTGTTGCTCATAGCGATTGGGTGAGTCCGGTGCATTGCGTCCCTAAGAAGGGAGGCATTAGCGTTGTCCCTAATGATAAGGATGAATTGACCCGACAGAGGATTATTACTGGCTATAGGATGGTGATCGATTTTAGGAAATTGAATAAAGCCACTAGGAAAGATCATTACCCTCTGCCTTTTATCGACCAAATGCTAGAAAGGTTGCCTAAACACACACCCTTTTGCTTTCTAGACGGTTATTCTGGTTTCTCCCAAATACCAGTTGCACAATCTGATCAGGAGAAAACCACTTTCACCTGCCCTTTCGGTACCTTTGCTTATAGACGTATGCCTTTTGGCTTATGTAAGGCACCTGCCACCTTTCAAAGATGTATGATGGCTATATTCTCTGACTTTTGTGAAAAGATTGTCAAGGTTTTCATGGATGACTTCTCCGTTTACGGGTCTTCTTTTGATGATAGCCTCAACAACCTTGATCGAGTCTTACAGAGATGTAAAGACACCAATCTTCTCTTGAATTGGGAGGAGTGCCACTATATGGTTAATGAAGGCATCGTCTTAGGACATAAAATTTCTGAAAGAGGTATTGAAGTCGATAAGGCTAAGGTTGATGCAATCGAGAAAATGCCATACCCCACAGATATCAAAGGTATAAGAAGTTTCCTTGGTCATGCTGGTTTCTACAGAAGGTTCATTAAAGACTTCTCTAAGATTTCTAGGCCTCTTACCAATCTCTTGGAAAAGGATATCCCTTTTGTTTTTGACGAAGATTGTGAGGACGCCCTTGAAATACTTAAGAGGGCTTTGATAACTACACCTATTGTTCAACCACCTGATTGGAACTTACCTTTTGAAATCATGTGTGATGCTAGTGATTATGCTGTTGGCGTTGTTCTAGGGCAAAGAGTCGATAAGAAGTTGAATGTTATTCACTACGCTAGTAAAACTCTAGACAATGCCAAGAGAAACTATGCTACTACGGAGAAGGAATTTTTAGCAGTCATGTTTGCATGTGAAAAGTTCAGGTCTTACATAGTTGATTCCAAAGTCACTATTCACACTGATCATGCTGCTATTAAGTACCTTATGGAGAAGAAAGACACTAAACCTAGACTTATCAGATGGGTTCTCTTGCTACAAGAATTTGATTTGCACGTTGTCGACAGGAAAGGTGCTGACAACCCAGTAGCAGATAACTTGTCTAGGTTGGAGAACGTTCTTGATGACCCACAACCTATAGATGATAGCTTTCCTAATGAGCAATTGAATGTCATCAATGCTTCACGTAGGGCACCGTGGTATGCTGATTATGCAAACTATATCGTTGCCAAATATATACCACCTAGTTTCACATACCAGCAAAAGAAGAAATTCTTCTTTGACTTGAGACATTACTTTTGGGATGATCCTCACCTTTATAAGGAAGGAGTAGATGGTGTTATTAGACGTTGTGTACCTGAACATGAATAGGGACAGATCCTACAGAAGTGTCACTCTGAGGCCTACGGAGGACACCATGCGGGAGATAGAACTGCACACAAGGTATTGCAATCAGGTTTCTATTGGCCCACTCTCTTCAAGGATGCCCGTAAGTTTGTCTTGTCTTGTGACGAATGTCAAAGAATAGGTAATATTAGCAAACTTTAGGAAATGCCAATGAACTATTCACTTGTCATCGAACCATTTGATGTCTGGGGCTTTGATTATATGGGACCTTTTCCAAAATCCAACGGGTATACTCATATCCTAGTTGCTGTTGATTACGTCACTAAGTGATTATAAGCTATCCCCACTAGTAGTGCTGATCACAACACCTCTATCAGGATGCTTAAAGAAGTTATTTTCCCTAGATTTGGAGTCCCTAGATATCTAATGACCGACGGTGGTTCACATTTCATTCATGGTGCTTTCCGTAAAACGCTTGCTAAGTATGATGTCAACCATAGAATTGCCTCTCCCTATCACCCTCAGTACAGTGGTCAAGTAGAGCTAAGCAAGAGAAAGATTAAACTAATTCTGCAAAAGACTGTCAACAGGTCTAGAAATAATTGGTCTAAGAAGCTCGATGATGCACTGTGGGCTTATAGGACTGCCTATAAGAATCCCATGGGCATGTCTCCGTACAAAATGGTGTATGGTAAAGCATGTCATTTACCTCTTGAGCTAGAGCATAAAGCTTATTGGGCAATCAAAGAGCTCAACTTTGACTTCAAACTTGCTGGTGAGAAGAGGTTATTTGACATTAGCTCGCTTGATGAATGGAGAACTCAGGCATATGAGAATGCCAAGTTGTTCAAAGAGAAGGTTAAGAGGTGGCATGATAAGAGGATACAAAAGCGTGAGTTCAATGTAGGTGATTATGTCTTGCTATATAACTCTCGTTTAAGATTCTTTGCAGGCAAGCTTCTCTCTAAATGGGAAGGTCCCTATGTTGTTGAGGAAGTATATCATTCCGGTGCTATCAAGATCAACAACACAGAAGGTAATTATCCGAGAGTTGTAAATGGGCAGAGAATCAAGCATTATATCTCATGTACTCCCATAAATGTTGAAAGCAATATTATCAATACCATAACTCCGGAAGAATACCTAAGGGATATTTATCAGCCTGTTTCAGACTCCGAAAACGAAGAGGTATGTGATTCGGTAAGAAAACAGAGTCCAAAACTTTTCCAGTAGGAAATTTTCTCCATTTTGGAATATTTGAAAAAATACAAAAATTGGAAGTAGTCCGAAAAGTGCGCGAGGAGGCGACAAGCCTGCCCGACGCAGGCCCACCCCGTGTCCGCGCCGAGGGGCTTGTGGCCACGTCGTGTGCCTCCCGGACTCCGTTTTCGTGCGGGGTACTCCTTCTGGTCTGGAAAAAAACATTATATATACTCATGTTTGGTCTGACCCCTGCATCACGCATATTTCCTGTGTTTTTCGTTTCGAGCTTGTTTCTGTTGCAGATCTAGATCGCTATGACTTCCCCAAAATCTCCGACGGACAAGATCTTCGAGAAGGTCATCAATCCTTACCTCACGGGAGTGCCGCAACACCCTCAATCTATCGAGATGCGTGAGGGGATGTTGCACATCTGTGATGTTGAGGGGCCCAAGAAGATCAGAAGCATGGAGACGAGGCTCGAAGCAATGGAGCAACAAGTCTTCAAGTGCCAAGGGATGGTGGAGCGTGGACTCAACGCCAACCACATGATGATCATGGAGTTCACCAGCAAGCACATGATTGATGCCAATGACATTGGGAAGCACCTCTGCATGCTCTATGACAGGATTGATCAACTCCATGCCCAGATCTATGACCTGCAGAACCAAAACTGTGAGTATGAGTATAGATTTAAATCAATACGGTTGGCTGCAGATTTGAGGATTCCGGAGACTCGTTCATCTTTCCATGATGGAGCACCTATGCCTTGGAAGATGGAGGATCAAGCCCATGTTGCAACAACTCCTCCACCATCACCACCAAAGGAAGACAACTAAACATGGGTATGGGCAATCCCCTTGGCTTGTGCCAAGCTTGGGGGAGTTGCCCCCGTATCGTATCACCATCACATCTTTTGCCATTACCTTTGTTTTAGTTTTCCTTTTCAATTTTCTCTTTCTCTAGTAAATTAAAAGTCTTAGTGTTTTAGTCTTGAGTTTTGCTTTGTGTCACCCCCGATATATTCGAGCTCGTGAGCCATATAATAAGGAGTGTCTTAGTTGAAGGGCTTCTCCTCTTGCCATGATCAATAGATTGAGAATAGTACAAAAGCATGAAAGATCATGTAATGATCTTATCGGAAGTGATGGCTTCACATATAAAAAGAATGATGATTGAGACTCGTTGAGGGTAGGCAAACGTAGACCTTGGTCATGGTTGCAATTAATAGGAAGTGATAAAGAAGGAGAGGTTTACATATAAATATATCATCTCTGACACCATCTATGATTGTGGACACTCACTAAACTATTGCATGCCTAGAAGTAGATGTTGGTCAAGGAAGACAACATAATGAATTGTGTTTGCTTGGCTCCGAACAATGTTATATGATTAGAGATCCCTTAGCATGTGACGATTGCTTCCACCTCATATTAGCCAAAACTCCCACACCAAGTAGAGATACTAATTGTGCATCCACAAACCTTCAACCCAGTTTTGCCATGAGTGTCCACCATACCTACCTATGGATTGAATAAGATCCCTCAAGTAAGTTTTAATCGGTGCAAGCAATAAAAATTGATCTCTAATATGTATGATCTATTGGTGTGTGGAAAACAAGCTTTGTACGAACCTGTGATGAGGAAGACATAAAAGCGACAGACTGTATAATAAAGTTCTTTATCACAGGAGGCAATATACGGTGACGTTCCTCCGCACTAAGAGGACACGCATCCAAACCTCAAAAGCGCATGACAACCTCTGCTTCGCTCTACGAAGGGCCTATCTTGTACCTTTACTTTTTGCCCTTGAAAGAGTCATGGTGATCTTCACCAATTCCTTGTTTCGCCTTTGTCTTGGCTAACGTCATATGCTTGGGAAAGATCTATATTCATATGTCAACTTGGAAGTAAGTATTCATGGATTATTATTGTTGACATTACCCTTGAGGTAAGCAGTTGGGAGGCAAAACTATAAGCCCCTATCTTTCTCGGTGTCCAGTTGTAACTTTGATCTCATGAGTACCATGTGAGTTGTAGCAATTGTAGAGAACGAAAGAATGATTGAGTATGTGGATTTGCTTTACAAGCTCTTATTTGACTCTTTCTCATGTTGTGATAAATTGCAACTGCTTGAATGACTAAAGGCTATCGGTTGTTACTTCTCGGTAAGGTTCTTGATCCATGCTTTACTTTGTGAAGGAATTATCACTTTAGCATGAGAGATTATATGTTGGTATTGTTGTTCTGATCATGATCATGATGCCTGCATGTTCGTATCTTATTTTGTTGACACCTCTCTCCCTAAACATGTGGACATATTTATTGAGCTAGGCTTTCGCTTGAGGACAAGCGAGGTCTAAGCTTGGGGGATTTGATACGTCCATTTTGCCTCATGTTTTCATGTTGATATTTATCGCTTCTTGGGCTGTTATTTCACTTCACGGTACAATTCTTATGCCTTTTCTCTCTTATTTTGCAAGGTTTACATGAAGAGGGAGAATGCCGGCAACTGGAATTCTGGCCTGAAAAAGGAGCAGAGTTGAGATACCTATTCTGTGCAACTCCAAACGCCGTAAAAATCAACGAGGATATTTTTCCGGATTTACAAAAAATACTAGGCCGAAGAAGCGCCAGAGGGGCGCCAGTAGGTGGCCACAAGCCTGCTTGGCGCGGGCACCCCCTGCCGTGCCCACGGGGCTTGTGGGCATCTTGCTGGCCCACTGGCCCCCCTCTTCTGCTATATGAATGGTTTCGTCCAGAAAAAAATCAGGGAGGAGCTTTTCTGTGGATTCGCCGCCGCCATGAGGCGGAACTTGAGCAGAACCAATCTAGAGCTCCGGCAGGACGATCCTGCCGGAGAAACTTCCCTCCCGGAGGGGAAATCGTCGCCATCGTCATCACCAACACTCCTCTCATCGGAGGGGGCTCATCACCATCAACATCTTCATCAGCACCATCTCATATCCAAACCCTAGTTCATCACCTGTAACCAATCTCCATCTCGCGACTCCGATTGGTACTTGTAAGGTTGCTAGTAGTGTTAATTACTCTTTGTAGGTGATGCTAGTTGGATTACTTGGTGGAAGAATTTATGTTCAGGTACTTGATGCTACTCATTACCTCTCTGGTCATGAATATGATTATGCTTTGTGAGTAGTTACTTTTGTTCCTGAGGACATGGGATAAGTCATGCTATAAATAGTCATGTGAATTTGGTATTCGTTCGATATTTTGATGTGTTGTATGTTGTTTTTCCTCTAGTGGTGTTATGTGAACGTCGACTACATAAAACTTCACCATTATCTGAGCCTAGAGGAAGGCATTGGGAGGTAGTAAGTAGATGATGGGTTGCTAGAGTGACAGAAGCTTAAACCCTAGTTTATGCGTTGCTTCATAAGGGGCTGATTTGGATCCACTAGTTTAATGCTATGGTTAGACTTTGTCTTAATTCTTCTTTCGTAGTTGCGGATGCTTGTGAGAGGGGTTAATCATAAGTGGGATGCTTGTCCAAGTAAGGGCAGTACCCAAGTGTCGGTCCACCCACATATCAAACTATCAAAGTACCGAACGCGAATCATACGAACATGATGAAAACTAGCATGAGAGAAATTCCCGTGTGTCCTCCGGAGCGTTTTTCCTCCTATAAGACTTTTTCCAGTCTTGTCCCTTGCTACAAAAGGGATTGGGCCACTTTGCTGCACCGTTGCTACTTTTGTTCCTTGTTGCTTGCTACGAATCATCTCACCACACAATCACTTGTTACCGACAATTTAAGTGCTTGCAGATTTTACCTTGCTGAAAACCACTTGTCACATCCTTCTGCTCCTCGTTGGGTTCGACACTCTTACTTATCAAAAGGACTACGATTGATCCCCTATACTTGTGGGTCATCAAGGGGCCAGCCACCCTAGGGTTTCCCCTAGGTGATGCGGCAGCCTTCTAGATGGGAGGCAAGGGCAGGTGGCCAGGGCAAAGGTGCGGCAGCCCTAGGGGTGGCTTGCCACCCAAGGCAAGCCCCCACACCCTAGGGTTTTGGCCCACCTTGCCTTCTTGCACCTTGGGCTAGGTGGTGGTGGCGCACCAACCCACTTTGGGCTGGTTTCCATCCACTTACATGCCCAAATAGCCTTCGTGGCTGTAGGCCTTTCCCAGTGGACCCCGGAACCATCCCGGCACTCACGGTACACTACCGATGAGCCCGAAACTTTTCCGCGTCCAAATCCTCACTTCCTATACATGAATCTTTACCTCCGGACCATTCCGGAGCTCCTCGTGACGTCCAGGATCTCATTCGATACTCCGAACAACCTTTGGTAACCACGTAAATTATTTCCCTATAACCCTATTGTCATCGAACCTTAACTGTGTAGACCCTACGGGTTCGGGAGACATGCAGACATGACCGAGACACCTCTCCACTCAATAACCAACAGCGGGGTCTAGATATCCATGTTGGTTCCCACATGTTCCACCTTGATCTCATCGGATGAACCACGATATCGCGGATTCAATCAATCCCGCATGCAATTCCCTTTGTCTATTGGTATGATACTTGCCCGAGATTCAATCGTCGATATCCCTATACCTTGTTCAGTCTTGTTACCGGCAAGTCTCTTTACGTGTTCCGTAATACATCATCCCGTGTCTAACTCCTTAGTCACACTGATCTCAGTATGATGATGGATTACCGAGTGGGCCCAGAGATACCTCTCCGTCATACAGAATGACAAATCCCAGTCTCGATTCGTAGAACCCAACAGACACTTTCGGAGATACCTGTAGTGCACATTTATAATCACCCAGTTACGTTGTGACGTTTGATACACCCAAAGCACTCCTACGGTATCCGGGAGTTGCACAATCCCATGGTCTAAGGAAATGATACTTGACATTAGAAAAGCTTTAGTACACGAACAACACGATCTAGTGCTATGCTTAGGATTGGGTCTTGTCCATCACATCATTCCCCAATGATATGATCCCATTATAAATGACATCCAATGTCCATGATCAGGAAACCATGATCATCTATTGATCAATGAGCTAGCCAACTAGAGGCTCACTAGGGACACATTGTGATCTATATACTCACACATGTATTACAGTTTTCGGTTAATACAATTATAGCATGAGTAATAGACAATTATCATGAACTAGGAAATATAATAATAACCACTTTATTATTGCCTCTAGGGCATATTTCCAACAGTCTCCCACTTGCACTAGAGTCAATAATCTAGTTACATTGTGATGAATCGAACACCCATAGAGTTCTGATGTTGATCATGTTTTGCTCATGGAAGAGGTTTAGTCAACGGGTCTGGGACATTCAGATCCGTATGTACTTTACAAATATCTATATCTCCATCCTGGATGTATTCACGAATGGAGTTGAAGCGGTGCTTGATGTGCTTGGTCTTCTTGTGAAACCTAGGCTCCTTTGCAATAGCAATAGCTCCAGTGTTGTCACAGAACAGAGTCATCGGGCCCGACGCACTGGGAATCACTCCAAGGTCGGTGATGAACTCCTTCATCCAGCCTCCTTCCTATGCTGCTTCTGAAGCAGCTATGTACTCCGCTTCACATGTAGATGCCGCCATGATGCTTTTCTTGCAACTGCACCAGCTAACTGCACCATTATTCAAAACATACACGTATCCGGTTTGTGACTTAGAGTCATCTGGATCTGTGTCGAAGCTAGCATCGATGTAACCCTTTACGACGAGCTCTTCGGCTCCTCCATAGACGAGAAACATATCTTTAGTCCTTTTCAGGTACTTTAGGATATTCTTGACCGTTGTCCAGTGATCCACTCCTGGATCACTCTGGTACCTCCCTACCAGACTTATGGCAAGGTTCAAATCAGGTCTGGTACACAACATGGCATACATGATAGAGCCTATGGATGAAGCATAGGGGACGGTACTCATCTTTTCTCTATCTTCTGCCGTGGGAATGATCTGATGTGATGCTAAAAATTTAGTGAGGGACAATTTTATGATCAGTGGGTGGTTGTGGTTGTCGTCGAAGCGTTCGACTCTTCACCACGCATCCTTGTGCTTAAGATAAAGGTGGGTTGGACACTGAGTCCTCGCAATCTTCCATCTTTTTCTCTTCTTCATGATGTGTGACGCCCTCGATTTAATCGTACGCTAATCATACACGCAAACGCATACGATCAAACTCAAGGACTCACGGGAAGATATCACAACACAACACTAGACACAAATAAAACAATATCAGCTTCATATTACAAGCTAGGGGCCTCGAGGGCTAGAATACAGAAGCTCGAAAAACACATGAGTCAGCGGAAGCAACAATATCTGAGTACAAACATAAAACATGGGGTGCCTTAGAGAAGGATAGCACAAAAGATACAACGATCGAACGAGGCGAGGCCTCCTGCCTGGGAACCTCCTAACTACTCCTGGTCATCAGCGGCCTCCACGTAGTAGTAGGCACCATCGGGGTAGCAGTCGTCGTCTGCAGGGACCTCCATCTCCTGGGCTCCATCATCTAGTCGCAACATGGATCAAGGGGACAAAGGGGGAGCAAAGCAGCGGTGAGTACTCATACGTCTCCAACGTATCTATAATTTTTGATGGTTTCATGCTATTATCTTGTCCAACTTTGGATGTTTTGCATGCCTTTTATATATTTTTTGGGACTAACTTATTAACTCAGTGCCAAGTGCCAGTTCCTGTTTTTCCATGTTTTTGACCCCTTTCAGAGGAGGATTTTGAACGGAGTCCAAACGAAATAAAACTGCCAAATATATTTTTTCCAGAATAGAGAAAGATCGGGAAGCCGGAGAATCAGGGCAGGGGGCCACCAGGGACCCCACAAGCCTTCATGGTGCGGTCAGGGGGCCCGCGCCCCTGGCTTCTGAGCTCCCTAAGCCTCCTTTGCCCTAGGTTTTGCGCCTATATATTCTCTAAAATTCCATAAAATATCAGGAGATCATCGAAAGTACTTTTCCACCGCCGCAAGCTTCAGTCTCCGCAAGATCCCATCTGGGGCAGGTTGTGGTGCCCTGCCGGAGGGGGGATTCGGATATGGAGGGCTTCTTCATCAACACCATGACCTCTCCGATGATGCATGAGTAGTTCACCATAGACCTACGGGTCCATAGCTAGAAGCTACATGGCTTCTTCTCTCTCTTGGATCTTCAATACAAAGTTCTCCATGATCTTCATGGAGATCTATCCGATGTAATCTTCTTTTGCGGTGTGTTTGTCGAGATCCGATGAATTGTGGATTTATGATCATATTATCTATGAATCTTATTTGAGTTTCTTCTGATCTCTCTTATGCATGATTTCATATCCTTGTAATTCTCTTCGAGTTGTGGGTTTTGTTTGGCCAACTAGATCTACGATTCTTGCAATGTAAGAAGTGCTTGGTTTTTGGTTCATACCGTGCAGTGACCTCACCCAGTGATAGAAGGGGTAGCGAGGCACGCATCGTGTTGTTGCCATCAAGGGTAAAAAGATGGGGTTTTCATCATTCGTTTGAGTTTATCCCTCTACATCATGTCATCTTGCTTAAGGCGTTACTCTATTCGTCAGGAACTCAATACACTAGATGCATGCTGGATAGCGGTCGATGTGTGGAGTAATAGTAGTAGATGCAGAAATTATCGCTCTACTTGTCTCAGACATCATGCCTATATGTATGATCATTGCCTTAGATATCGTCATGACTTTGCGCGGTTCTATCAATTGCTCGGCAGTAATTCGTTCACCCACCGTGATATTTGCTATTTGGAGAGAAGCCTCTAGTGAACACTATGCCCCCGGGTCTACTCCACACCATATTTTCAGCCTTACACTTTTTCTTTGTTGCACTTTCCGCCTTCATATCTCACTTAGCAATCAATCTTGAAGGGATTGACAACCCCTTTAAAGCGTTGGGTGCAAGCTGTTTTGTGTTTGCGTAGGTACTCTGGACTTGACGAGATTCTCCTACTGGATTGATACCTTGGTTCTCAAACTGAGGGAAATACTTACTGCTCCTGTGCTGCATCACCCTTTTCTCTTCAAGGGAAAAACCAACGCAAGCTCAAGAGACGAGAGAAGGATCTCTGGCACCATTGCCGGGGAAGGACTTTTGTTGCCGTAGCAGAAGAATTTCTGGCGCCGTTGCCGGGGAAGGACTTTTGTTGCCGTAGCAGAAGAATTTTTGGCGCCGTTACCGGGGAGGATCAAATCAAGAACTCATCCAAGTAGGTGTCGCAAACTCATCTCTTGCATTTACTTTGTTTGCCAGTTGCCTCTCATTTTCCTCTCCCCCACTTCACAATTTGCTTTTTTCGTTTGCCTTTTTGTTCGCCCTTTTTATCGCTTGCTCTTTGTTCGCTTGTGTGCTTGCTTGCTTGCCGGAGTCACCATGAATGAAAACACCAAACTTTGTGACTTCTCGAATACTAATAATAATGATTTTATTAGTACTCTGATTGCTCCCGCCACTAGTGCGGAGTCATACGAAATCAATGCCGCTTTGCTGAATCTTGTTATGAAAGAGCAATTCTCCGGCTTTCCTAGTGAAGATGCCGCATCCCATCTCGATACCTTCATTGAGATTTGCGATATGCACAAGAAGAAAGATGTGGATAATGATGTGATTAAATTGAAGCTTTTTCCTTTCTCGTTGCGAGATCGCGCAAAAACTTGGTTTTCGTCTTTGCCCAAAAATAGTATCGATTCTTGGGATAAGTGCAAAGATGCTTATATATCCAAGTATTTTCCGCCGGCTAAGATTATCTCTCTCCGTAATGATATCATGAATTTCAAGCAACTTGACCATGAACATGTTGCACAATCTTGGGAGAGAATGAAATTGATGATTAGAAATTGTACCGCTCATGGCTTGAGTCTTTGGATGATTATTCAAATCTTCTACGCTGGCTTGAATTTTGCTTCTAGAAATATCTTGGACTCCGCCTCAGGTGGAACGTTCATGGAAATCACGTTAGGGGAATCCACAAAGCTCGTAGACGACATCATGACGAACTACTCTCAGTGGCACACTGAAAGGTCACCTACTAGTAAGAAGGTACACGCTATAGAAGAAATTAACTTGTTGAGTGCTAAGATGGATGAGTTAATGAATTTGGTTGCTAGTAGAAGTGCTCCTTTAGATTCTAATGATATGCCCTTGTCTTATTTGATTGAGAGTAGCAACGCTAGCTTGGACGTTAATTTTGCTGGTAGGAATAGTTTTGGCAACAACAATGCTTTGAGAGGAAACTATGTTCCTAGGCCTTTTCCTAGTAACTCCTCTAATAACTTTGGCAACTCCTACAACAATACTTATGGAAATTACAATAGATTACCCTCTGATCTAGAAGTAATATCAAAGAGTTCATCAACTCACAAATGATTTTCAATGCGTCCATAGAGGAAAAACTACTCAAAATTGACGATTTGGCTAAGAGCGTTGATAGAATGTCTAGTGATGTTGATGCTTTGAAAGTTATATGTGCTCCTCCCAAGATCAATATGGATGAAACTTTGAAGGCTATGCGTGTTTCCATGATTGAGAGCCAAGAAAGAACCGCCCAAATTCGTGCTAGACATGAATGGCTTAAAAAGGCGTGTTCTCGTGATAAGAATCACGAAGATCTTAAAGTGCTTGGTGTGACTCCCATTGAATCTTTGTTTTCTTGTGACAAACCTATTGACTATGGGGCTGGATATGAATCCACTTTGGTTGAAAAGCGCCCCAATGATTCGGAGTCCATCTATCTTGATGCTAAAAGCATTGAAAGTGGAGTAGAAATTAAAACTTTGGGTAGTAATGAAATTACTACCATGGATTTCAAGGAATTCAATTATGATAGTTTCTCCTTGATTGAATGCATTTCCTTGATGCAATCCATGTTAAACTCTCCACACGCTTATAGCCAAAACAAGGCCTTTACCGATCATATCGTCGAAGCTATGATAAAATCTCTTGAAGAGAAACTTGAATTGGAAGTCTCTATCCCTAGAAAGCTTCATGATGAGTGGGAACCTACCATCAAAATCAAAATCAAAAACTATGAATGCAATGCTTTGTGTGATTTGGGTGCTAGTGTTTCCGCGATTCCAAAGTCTTTATGTGATGTTCTGGGTTTTTATGAGATTGAAGAGTGTTCTCTTAATTTGCATCTTGATGATTATACTGTCAAGAAACCCATGGGAAGGATCAATGATGTTCTTATTATTGCAAATAGGAACTATGTACCCATGGATTTCATTGTGCTTGACATTGATTGCAATCCTACATGCCCTATTATTCTTGGTAGACCTTTCCTAAGGACTATCGGTGCTATCATCGATATGAAGGAAGGGAATATTAGATTTCAATTTCCTTTAAGGAAGGGCATGGAACACTTTCCTAGAAAGAAAATAAGATTGCCTTATGAATCCATGATGAGGGCCACTTATGGTTTGAGCACCAAAGACGACGATACGTGATTCTATCGCTTTTATGCCTAGCTAAGGGCGTTAAACAATAGTGCTTGTTGGGAGGCAACCAATGAATTTATATTTTTCTTTCTGTTTTTTTGCTTCCACACCATAATAATTCTGTTGTGATTGTGTTATTTGTGTTTCTTTTTGTGTTTGAGCCAAGCAAAATCTTTATGACTAGTCTTGGTGATGGTTGTTTGATCCTGCTGGAAAAAGACAGAAACTTTTCGCTCACGAGATGATTTTTCATTTTTATTCAGAAAGAGCTTTTGAGTTGATTCTTTTCGCTGCTGGTTTATATGCCTTATTCCCACGCAGTCATAATGTTTCAAAAAAATTGAGGTACCAGAAGTATACGAAGTATACAGATTGCTACAGACTGGTCTGTTTTTGACAGATTCTGTTTTTGTTGAGTTGGTTGCTTGTTTTGATGAAACTATGGTTAGTATCGGGGGGTACTAGCCATGGAAAAGTGCGAATACAGTAGCCCAACACCAATATAGATAGAATTCAAGTTTTCTACAGTACCAAAAGAAGTGGCAGTTTGTTTTCTTGTGCTAATGTTATCACGAGTTTCTGCTTTAGTTTTGTGTTGTGGAGTTTTCAAGTTTTGGGTGATGTTCTCATGGACAAAGAGATAAGGAGTGGAAAGAGATCAAGCTTGGGGATGCCCGAGGCATCCCAAGACAAATTCAAGGACACCAAAAAGCCTAAGCTTGGGGATGCCCCGGGAAGGCATCCCCTCTTTCGTCTCCAATCCATCGGTAACATTACTTGGAGCTATATTTTTATTCATCACATGATATGTGTTTTGCTTGGAGCGTATTGTATCATAGGAGTCTTTTATTTTTGTTGTGTCACAATCATCCTTGATGCACACCTTTTTGAGAGATAGATACATGCACTCATCGTGATTTTTCTAGAATGCTCATAGTGCTTCACTTATATCTTTTGAGCTAGATAATTTTTCTCTGTGTGCTTCACTTATATCCTTTAGAGCACGGCGGTGCGTGACTTGGTAGTTGGCTTATGTTATGAAAGTAATCGCAAAGGTGATAGGAACCCAAAGAGGATACAAAAACCTCCATCTTCATGTGCGTTGAGTAGAAAGAGAAGTTTTGATTCCTCTCAATTTAGTTTTGAGACGTGGATTTGGTAATATTAAGAGTTATGTTAGTAGGGTGTTGAGACTCTAGAAATACTTGTGTTGAAGTTAGTGATTCCCGTAGCATGCACGTATGGTGAACAATTATGTTAGGAAGTCGGAGCATAATTGATCTATTGATTGTCATCCTTTGTGTTGAGGTCGGGATCGCGCGATGGTTAACACCTACCAACCCTTCCCGTAGGAGTATGCGTTTAGCACTTTGTTTTGATTACTAACAAAAACTTTCGCAACAAGTATGTGAGTTCTTCATGACTAATGTGATTCCATGGTATAGATGTTGGAATTATGCCCTAGAGGCAATAATAAATATAGTTATTATTATAATTCCTGTATCAAGATAATCGTTTATTATCCATGCTATAATTGTATTGAATGAAGACTTATATACATGTGTGGATACATAGACAAAACACTGTCCCTAGCAAGCCTCTAGTTGGCTAGCCAGTTGCTCAACGATAGTCAGTGTCTTCTGATTATGAACAAAATGTTGTTGCTTGATAACTGGATCACGTCATTAGGAGAATCACGTGATGGACTAGACCCAAACTAATAGACGTAGCATGTTGATCGTGTCATTTTATTGCTACTGTTTTCTGCGTGTCAAGTATTTATTCCTATGACCATGAGATCATATAACTTACTAACACCGGAGGAATACTCTGTGTGTATCAAACGTCGCAACGTAACTGGGTGACTATAAAGATGCTCGATAGGTATCTCCGAAGGTGTTCGTTAAGTTAGTATGGATCGAGACTGGGATTTGTCACTCCGTGTGACGGAGAGGTATCTCGGGGCCCACTCGGTAATACAACATCACACACAAGCCTTGCAAGCAATGTGACTTAGTGTAAGTTGCGGGATCTTGTATTACGGAACGAGTAAAGACACTTGCCGGTAAACGAGATTGAAATAGGTATGCGGATACTGACGATCGAATCTCGGGCAAGTAACATACCGAAGGACAAAGGGAATGACATACGGGATTATATGAATCCTTGGCACTGAAGTTCAAACGATAAGATCTTCGTAGAATATGTAGGATCCAATATGGGCATCTAGGTCCCGCTATTGGATATTGACCAAGGAGTCTCTCGGGTCATGTCTACATAGTTCTCGAACCCGCAGGGTCTGCACACTTAAGGTTCAACGTTGTTTTATGCTTATTTGAGTTATATGGTTGGTTACCGAATGTTGTTCGGAGTCTCGGATGAGATCACGGACGTCACGAGGGTTTCCGAGATGGTCCGGAAACGAAGATTGATATATAGGATGACCTCATTTGATTACCGGAAGGTTTTCGTAGTCATCGGGAATGTACCAGGAATGACGAATGGGTTCCGGGAGTTCACCGGGGGGGCCACCCACCCCGGGGAAGCCCATAGGTGTTGGGGGTGCCGCACCAGCCCTTAGTGGGCTGGTGGGACAGCCCAAAAGGGGCCTATGCGCATTGGGAAGAAAATCAAAGAGAAAAAAAAAGAGGAGGTGGGAAAGGGAAGAAGGACTCCACCTTCCAAACCAAGTAGGACTCGGTTTGGGAGGGGAATCCTTCCCCCCTTGGCTCGGCCGACACCTTGGGGGTTCTTGGACCCCAAGGCAAGGCTCCCCCCTCTCCCTCCTATATATAGTGGGGTTTTAGGGCTGGTTTGAGACAACTTTGCCACGGCAGCCCGACCACATATCTCCACGGTTTTACCTCTAGATCGCGTTTCTGCGGAGCTCGGGCGGAGCCCTGCTGAGACGAGATCATCACCAACCTCCGAAGCGCCGTCGCGCTGCCGAGAACTCTTCTACCTCTCCGTCTCTCTTGCTGGATCAAGAAGGCCGAGATCATCGTCGAGCTGTACGTGTGCTGAACGAGGAGGTGCCGTCCGTTCGGCACTAGATCGTGGGACTGGTCGCGGGATAGTTCACGGGGAGGATCGAGGGACGTGAGGACGTTCCACTACATCAACCGCATTCACTAACGCTTCTGCTGTACGGTCTACAAGGGTACGTAGATCACACATCCCCTCTCGTAGATGGACATCACCATGATAGGTCTTCGTGCGCGTAGGAAAAATTTTGTTTCCCATGCGACGTTCCCCAACAGTGGCATCATGAGCTAGGTTCATGCGTAGATGTCTTCTCGAGTAGAACACAAAAGTTTCTGTGGGCGGAGATGTGCGTTTTGCTGCCCTCCTTAGTCTTTTCTTGATTCCGCGGTATTGTTGGATCGAAGCGGCTCGGACTGACATTACTCGTACGCTTACGAGAGACTGGTTTCATCGCTGCGAGTAACTCTGTTGCTCAAAGATGACTGTCGGGTGTCAGTTTCTCCAACTTTAGTTGAATCGGATTTGACCGAGGAGGTCCTTGGATGAGGTTAAATAGCAACTCATATATCTCCGTTGTGGTGTTTGCGTAAGTAAGATGCGATCCTACTAGATACCCATGGTCACCACGTAAAACATGCAACAACAAAATTAGAGGACGTCTAACTTGTTTTTGCAGGGTATGCTTGTGATGTGATATGGCCAACGATGTGATGTGATATATTGGATGTATGAGATGATCATGTTGTAATAGAAAATATCGACTTGCACGTCGATGGTACGGCAACCGGCAGGAGCCATAGGGTTGTCTTTATAACTAACGTTTGTGCTTGCAGATGCGTTTACTATTTTGCTAGGATGTTGCTTTAGTAGTAATAGCATGAGTAGCACGACAACCCCGATGGCGACACATTGATGGAGATCATGGTGTGGCGCCGGTGACAAGAAGATCGTGTCGGTGCTTTGGTGATGGAGATCAAGAAGCACATGATGATGGCCATATCATGTCACTTATGAATTGCATGTGATGTTAATCCTTTTATGCACCTTATTTTGCTTAGAACGACAGTAGCATTATGAGGTGATCTCTCACTAAAATTTCAAGACGAAATTGTGTTCTCCCCGACTGTGCACCGTTGCTACAGTTCGTCGTTTCGAGACACCACGTGATGATCGGGTGTGATAGACTCAACGTTCACATACAACGGGTGCAAAACAGTTGCGCACGCGGAACACTCGGGTTAAGCTTGATGAGCCTAGCATGTGCAGACATGGCCTCGGAACACATGAGACCGAAAGGTCGATCATGAATCATATAGATGATATGATTAGCATAGGGATGCTTACCACTGAAACTATACTCAACTCACGTGATGACCGGACTTGAGATAGTGTAAGTGGATCATGAACCACTCAAATGACTAGAGAGATGTACTTTTTGAGTGGGAGTTTAGCGAGTAATTTGATTGAGTTAAACTCTAATTATCTTGAACATTGTCTAAGTCCACTTTGCATATATTTGTGTTGTAGATCATGGCTCACGCGACAGTCACCCTGAATTTTAATACGTTCCTAGAGAGCTAAGTTGAAAGATGATGGAAGCAACTTTGTAGATTGGGCTCGTAATCTTAAGCTAATCTTACAAGCTGGGAAGAAGGATTATGTCCTTAATGCTGCGCTAGGAGATGAACCACCCGCTACGGCTGATCAGGATGTTAAGAACGCTTGGTTAGCACGTAAGGAGGACTACTCAATAGTTCAATGTGCAGTCTTGTATGGCTTAGAACCGGGACTTCAACGTCGCTTTGAGCGTCATGGAGAATTTGAGATGTTCCAGGAGTTGAAGTTTATCTTTCAGAAGAACGCCCGAATCGAGAGGTATGAGACCTCCGATAAATTCTATGCTTGCAAGATGGAGGAGAACTCGTCTGTCAGTGAACATGTGCTCAAAATGTCTGGGTACTCAAACCGTCTAGCTGAGCCGGGGATTGAACTCCCGCAAGAATCTATCACTGACAGAATCCTTCAATCACTGCCGCCAAGCTATAAAGGCTTTGTGTTGAACTACAACATGCAAGGGATGAACAAGTCTCTCGGCGAGTTGTTTGCGATGCTGAAAGTCGCAGAGTCTGAACTCCGTAAAGAGCATCAAGTGTTGATGGTGAATAAGACCACTAGTTTCAAGAGAAACGACAAAGGCAGGAAGGGTAATTCAAAGAAGAGCGTCAAGCCTGTTGCCAATCCGACGAAGAAACCCAAAGCTGGAGCTAAGCCTGAAACAGAGTGTTACTATTGCAAGGGTATGGGTCACTCGAAGCGCAATTGCCCCAAGTATGTGGCTGATAAGAAGGCGGCCAAAGAAAAATCAGGTATATTTGATATACATGTTATTGATGTGTACTTAACCGGCTCTAGTAGTAGTGCCTCGGTATTCGATACCGGATTTGTTGCTCATATTTGCAACTCGAAACAGGAACTACGGAATAGACGAAGGCTGGCGAAAGATGAAGTGACGATGCGCGTAGGAAATGGTTCCAAGGTTGATGCAATCGCCGACGGCACAGTTTCACTTCAGTTACCATCAGGATTAGTTATGAACTTGAATCATTGTTATTTAGTACCTGCGTTGAGCATGAACATTATATATGGATCTTGTTTATTGCGAGACGGTTACTCTTTTAAGTCAGAGAATAATGGTTGTTCTATTTCTATGAGTAACATCTTTTATGGTCATGCACCCAATGTGAGAGGATTGTTCATATTGAATCTTGATAGTGATACACACATACATAACATTGAGACCAAAAGAGTTAGAGTTAACAATGATATCGCCATATTTTTGTGGCACTGCCGCTTAGGTCATATTGGTGCAAAGCGCATGAAGAAACTCCATGCTGATGGACATTTGGAGTCACTTGACTTTGATTCACTTGACACGTGCGAACCATGCCTCATGGGCAACATGATTAAAACTCCGTTCTCCGGAACAATGGAGCGTGCAAGTGACTTGTTGGAAATCATACATACCGATGTGTGTGGTCCGATGAGCGTAGAGGCACGCGGCGGATATCGTTATTTTCTCACCTTCAGTGACGATTTGAGTAGATATGGTTATGTCTACTTAATGAAGCACAAGTCTGAAACATTTGAAAAGTTCAAGCAATTTTAGAGTGAAGTTGAAAACCATCGTAACAAGAAGATCAAGTTCCTACGGTCTGATCGTGGGGGTGAATATCTGAGTTTCGAGTTTGGTGCTCACTTAAGACAATGTGGAATTGTTTCACAGTTGACACCGCCTGGAACACCACAGCGTAATGGTGTGTCCGAACGTCGTAATCGTACTTTATTAGAGATGGTGCGATCTATGATGTCTCTTACTGATTTGCCATTATCATTTTGGGGTTATGCATTAGAAACAGCTGCATTCACTTTAAATAGGGCACCATCAAAATCCGTTGAGACGACACCATACGAACTGTGGTATGGCAAAAGGCCAAAGTTGTCTTTCTTAAAGTTTGGGGATGTGATGCTTATGTCAAAAAGCTTCAGCCTGAAAAGCTGGAACCCAAAGCGGAAAAGTGCATCTTCATAGGTTACCCAAAAGAGACAGTTGGGTACACCTTCTATCTCAAATCCGAGGGCAAAGTGTTTGTTGCTAAAAACGGAGCTTTTCTCGAGAAGGAGTTTCTCTCGAGAGAATTGAGTGGGAGGAAGATAGAACTTGACGAGGTTGTCGAACCTCTCATCCCTGTGGATGGTGGCGCAGGGCAAGGGGAAACCTCTGTCGTTGCGACGCCGGTTGAGGAGGAAGTTAATGATGATGATCATGAAACTCCGGTTCAAGTTTCTGTCGAACCACGCAGGTCGACGAGACCACGTGCTGCTCCAGAGTGGTACGGTAATCCCGTCTTGTCAATCATGTTGTTAGACAACAATGAACCTGCAAATTATGAAGAAGCAATGGTGGGCCCAGATTCCAACAGATGGCTAGAAGCCATGAAGTCCGAGATAGGATCCATGTATGAGAACAAAGTGTGGACTTTGGAAGTATTACCTGAGGGCCGCAAGGCTATTCAGAACAAATGGATCTTTAAGAGGAAGACGGACGCTGACGGCAATGTGACCGTTTATAAAGCTCGACTTGTGGCAAAGGGTTTTTCACAAGTTCAAGGAGTTGACTACGATGAGACATTCTCACCCGTAGCGATGCTTAAGTCCGTTAGAATCATGTTAGCAATAGCTGCATTTTTCGATTATGAAATCTGGCAGATGGATGTCAAAACGGCGTTCCTTAACGGTTTCCTTAAGGAAGAATTGTATATGATGCAACCCGAAGGTTTTGTCGATCCTAAGAATGCTAACAAGGTGTGCAAGCTCCAGCGATCCATTTATGGACTGGTGCAAGCATCTCGAAGTTGGAACAAACACTTTGATGAGGTGATCAAAGCATTTGGGTTTATACAAGTGGTTGGAGAATCATGTATTTACAAGAAAGTGAGTGGGAGCTTTGTGGCGTTTCTAATATTATATGTGGATGACATATTGCTGATTAGAAACAACGTGGAGTTCTTGGAGAGCATAAAGGATTACTTGAATAAAAGTTTCTCTATGAAGGACCTAGGAGAAGCTGCTTACATTCTAGGCATTAAGATCTACAGGGATAGATCAAAACGCCTGATAGGACATTCACAAAGCACATACCTTGATAAAGTTTTGAAGAGGTTCAAAATGGAACATTCCAAGAAAGGGTTCTTGCCAGTTTTACAAGGTACGAGATTGAGTTAGACTCAGTGCCCAGCAACTGATGAAGATAGAGAGCATATGCGCTCCGTCCCCTATGCTTCAGCCATAGGTTCTATCATGTATGCAGTGTTGTGCACTAGACCGGACGCTAGCCTAGCCATAAGTATGGCAGGTAGGTTCCAGAGTAATCTAGGAGTGGATCACTGGACGGCGGTCAAGAATATCCTGAAGTACCTGAAAAGGACTAAGGAGATGTTTCTCGTGTATGGAGGTGACGAAGAGCTCGCCGTAAAAGGTTACGTCGATGCAAGCTTTGACACAGATCCGGACGACACATATTTATTCTTAATGGGGGTGCGGTAAGCTGGTGCAGTTCCAAGCAGAGCGTCGTAGCAGATTCTACATGTGAAGCGGAGTACATGGCTGCCTCGGAGGCGGCTAAGAGGGTGTCTGGATGAAGCAATTCATGACGGATCTTGGAGTGGTGCCAAGCGCACTGAATCCAATAACCTTGTTATGTGATAACACGGGTGCCATTGCCCAAGCAAAGGAACCACGATTTCACAAGAAGTCCAGACACATCAAACGACGCTTCAACCTCATCCGCGACTACGTCGAAGGGGAGGACGTAAATATATGCAAAGTGCACACGGATCTGAATGTAGCAGACCCGCTGACTAAACCTCTTCCACAGGCAAAGCATGATCAACTCCAGAACTGTATGGGTGTTAGAATTATTACAATGTAATTCACATGATGATGTGAGGGCTAGATTATTGACTCTAGTGCAAGTGGGAGACTGTTGGAATTATGCCCTAGAGGCAATAATAAATATAGTTATTATTATAATTCCTGTATCAAGATAATCGTTTATTATCCATGCTATAATTGTATTGAATGAAGACTTATATACATGTGTGGATACATAGAGAAAACACTGTCCCTAGCAAGCCTCTAGTTGGCTAGCCAGTTGATCAACGATAGTCAGTGTCTTCTGATTATGAACAAAGTGTTGTTGCTTGATAACTGGATCACGTCATTAGGAGAATCACGTGATGGACTAGACCCAAACTAGTAGACGTAGCATGTTGATCGTGTCATTTTATTGCTACTGTTTTCTGCGTGTCAAGTATTTATTCCTATGACCATGAGATCATATAACTTACTAACACCGGAGGAATACTTTGTGTGTATCAAACGTCGCAACATAACTGGGTGACTATAAAGATGCTCTACAGGTATCTCCGAAGGTGTTCGTTAAGTTAGTATGGATCGAGACTGGGATTTGTCACTCCGTGTGACGGAGAGGTATCTCGGGGCCCACTCAGTAATACAACATCACACACAAGCCTTGCAAGCAATGTGACTTAGTGTAAGTTGCGGGATCTTGTATTACGGAACGAGTAAAGACACTTGTCGGTAAACGAGATTGAAATAGGTATGCGGATACTGACGATCGAATCTCGGGCAAGTAACATACCGAAGGACAAAGGGGATGACATACGGGATTATACGAATCCTTGGCACTGAGGTTCAAACGATAAGATCTTCGTAGAATATGTAGGATCCAATATGGGCATCCAGGTCCCGCTATTGGATATTGACCGAGGAGTCTCTCGGGTCATGTCTACATAGTTCTCGAACCCGCAGGGTCTGCACACTTAAGGTTCGACGTTGTTTTATGCGTATTTGAGTTATATGGTTGGTTACCGAATGTTGTTCGGAGTCCCGGATAAGATCACGAATGTCACGAGGGTTTCCGGAATGGTCCGGAAACGAAGATTGATATATAGGATGACCTCATTTGATTACCGGAAGGTTTTCGGAGTTACCGGGAATGTACCGGGAATGACGAATGGGTTTCGGGAGTTCACCGGGGGGGCCACCCACCCCGGGGAAGCCCATAGGTGTTGGGGTGCCGCACCAGGCCTTAGTGGGCTGGTGGGACAGCCCAAAAGGGGCCTATGTGCATTGGGAAGAAAATCAAAGAGAAAAAGAAAAAAAAAGGAGGAGGTGGGAAACGGAAGAAGGACTCCACCTTCCAAACCAAGTAGGACTCGGTTTGGGAGGGGAATCCTTCCCCCCTTGGCTCTGCCGACCCCTTGGGGGTTCTTGGACCCCAAGGCAAGGCTCCCCCCTCTCCCTCCTATATATAGTGGGGTTTTAGGGCTGGTTTGAGACAACTTTGCCACGGCAGCCCGACCACATATCTCCACGGTTTTACCTCTAGATCGCGTTTCTGCGGAGCTCGGGCGGAGCCCTGCTGAGACGAGATCATCACCAACCTCCGGAGCGCCTTCACGCTGCCGGAGAACTCTTCACCTCTCCGTCTCTCTTGCTGGATCAAGAAGGCCGAGATCATCGTCGAGCTGTACGTGTGTTGAACGCGGAGGTGCCGTCCGTTCGGCACTAGATCGTGGGACTAATCGCGGGATAGTTCGCGGGGCGGACCGAGGGACGTGAGGACGTTCCACTACATCAACCGCGTTCACTAACGCTTCTGCTGTACGGTCTACAAGGGTACATAGATCACACATCCCCTCTCGTAGATGGACATCACCATGATAGGTCTTCGTGCGCGTAGGAAATTTTTGTTTCCCATGCGACGTTCCCCAACAATAGATGCACTTTCACGTTCCACCATTGCTAGCCTCTTTAGTGCCGTACAACTTTCGCTGGTGCACAAACCCACCATATGCCTTCCTCAAAACAGCCACCATACCTACCTACTATGGCATTTTCATAGCCATTCTGAGATATATTGCCATGCAACTCCCACCGTTCTGTCTCATGACTTGTGCCGTCACTCTCATATTGCCATTGCATGATCGTAAGATAGCTAGCGAGATGTTTCAATGGCATACGCCAAGCTAGATCGTTGCACATCCCGGTACACTGCTGGAGGCATTTCCTATAAAGTCATCATCGTTCTAAGCTTTGAGCTGTGAGTAAATAAAAGTGTGATGATCATCATTATTAGAGCATTGTCTCGTGTGAGGAAAAAAAAGAGAAGAGGCCAAAGAGCCCATACAAAAAAAGAGAAAACAAAGAGGCCTAAGAGTCCAGATAAAAAAAAAGAGAAAAAGAGAGAAGGGACAATGCTACTATCTTTTTCCACACTTGTGCTTCATAATAGCACCATGTTCTTCATGATTGAAAGCTTCTTGCTTTGTCACTACCATATGATAGTGGGAATCTTCATTACATAACTTGGCTTGTATATTCCAATGATGGGCTTCCTCAAAATTGCCCTAGGTCTTCGTGAGCAAGCAAGTTGGATGCACACCCACTAGTTTTCCTTTTGAGCTTTCACATACTTATAGCTCTAGTGCATCCCTTGTATGGAAATCCCTACTCATTCACATTGATATCTATTAATGGGCATCTCCATAGCCCTTTGATACGCTGAGTCAATGTGACCATCTCCTCCTTTTTGTCTCACAACCACCACCACACTCTATTCCACCTATAGTGCTATATCCATGGCTCACGCTCATGTATTGCGTGATAGTTATAAAAAGTTTGAGAAAGTAAGAGTGCGAAAACAATTACTTGGCCAATACCGGGGTTGTGCATGATTTAAATTAGTTATGTGGGGATGATGGAGCATAGCCAGACTATATGATTTTGTAGGGATAGCTTTCCTTGGCCTTGTTATTTTGAAAGTTCATGATTACCTTGCTAGTTTGCTTGAAATATTATTGTTTTCATGTCAATAGCAAACTATTGTTTCGAATCTTACGGATCTGAACATTCATGTCACGTGAAAGAAGTTGCAAAGGACAACTATGCTAGGTAGCATTCCACATCAAAAATTCAGTCTTTATCACTTCCCTACTCGAGGACGAGCAGGAGTTAAGCTTGGGGATGCTTGATACGTCTCCAACATATCTATAATTCTGATGGTTTCATGCTATTATCTTGTCAAACTTTGGATGTTTTGCATGCCTTTTATATATTTTTTGGGACTAACTTATTAACTCAGTGCCAAGTGCCAGTTCCGGTTTTTTCCACGTTTTTGACCCCTTTCAGAGGAGGATTTTGAACGGAGTCCAAACGGAATGAAACTGCCAAAAAGATTTTTTCTGAAACAGAAAAAGATCAGGAAGCCGGAGAATCAGAGCAGGGGCCACCAGGGACCCCACAAGCCCTCATGGCGCGACCAGGGGGGTCTGCGCCCCCTGGCTTGTGGGATCCCTGGGCCTCCTTTGCCCTAGGTTTTGCACCTATATATTCTCTAAAATTCCATAAAAAATCAGGAGATCATCGAAAGTACTTTTCCACCGCTGCAAGCTTCCGTCTCCGCAAGATCCCATCTGGGGCACGTTCCGGTGCCCTGCCAGAGGGGGGATTTGGATACGGATGGCTTCTTCATCAACACCATGACCTCTCTGATGACGCGTGAGTAGTTCACCATAGACCTATGGGTCCATAGCTAGTAGCTAGATGGCTTCTTCTCTCTCTTGGATCTTCAATACAAAGTTCTCCATGATCTTCATGGAGATCTATCCGATGTAATCTTCTTTTGCGGTGTGTTTGTCGAGATCCGATGAATTGTGGATTTATGATCAGATTATCTATGAATCTTATTTGAGTTTCTTATGATCTCTCTTATGCATGATTTCATATCCTTGTAATTATCTTCAAGTTGTGGGTTTTGTTTGGCCAACTAGATCTATGATTCTTGCAATGGGAGAAGTGCTTGGTTTTGGGTTCATACCGTGCGATGACCTCACCTAGTGACAGAAGGGGTAGCGAGGCACGCATCGCGTTGTTGCCATCAAGGGTAAAAAGATGGGGTTTTCATCATTGTTTGAGTTTAGCCCTCTACATCATGTCATCTTGCTTAAGGCGTTACTCTGTTCGTCATGAACTCAATACACTAGATGCATGCTGGATAGCGGTCGACGTGTGGAGTAATAGTAGTAGATGCAGAAAGTATCGGTCTACCTGTCTCGGACATGATGCCTATATGTATGATCATTGCCTTAGATATCGTCATGACTTTGCGCGGTTCTATCAATTGCTCGGCAGTAATTTGTTCACCCACCGTGATATTTGCTATTTTGAGAGAAGCCTCTAGTGAACACTATGGCCCCCGGGTCTACTCCATACCATATTTTCAGCCTTACACTTTTTCTTCCTTGCACTTTCCGCCTTCAGATGTCACTTTGCAATCAATCTTGAAGGGATTGACAACCCCTTTAAAGCGTTGGGTGCAAGCTCTTTTGTGTTTGCGCAGGTACTCTGGACTTGACGAGATTATCCTACTAGATTGATACCTTGGTTCTCAAACTGAGGGAAATACTTACTGCTCCTGTGCTGCATCACCCTTTCCTCTTCAAGGGAAAAGCCAACACAAGCTCAAGAGACGACAGACGGATCTCTGGCACCATTGCCGGGGAAGGACTTTTGTTGCCGTAGCAAGTACTCATCCAAAGTACTCGCAAGTCTTACATCATAACTATTCTAAGTATGCATCAGTATCAAAGAAGGGGGGTGGTTATATGTGGACTGACTGCAGCAATGCGAGAATAGAGAGAGAAGGCCTAGTCCTATCGAAGACTAGCATCTTCAGGGTCTTGCAGCAATAGATGAGAGTAGAACAGGGGTAACACAAATAATAGTCATATTGTTGCAGCAATATTAAAGTGAGGCCACGCCGAGAGATCCTCCCTCGACTCCCTGCAAAGAAGCAATCCCGAGGCAACTAAATCCAGTTAAGTAACAATTGTAGTTGCATAAGATCAGGGCACAACTCCAAGTCATCCTGTAACTGTGGACACGGCTATTCGAATAGTTAATTTTCATCCCTGCAGGGGTGCAACACATGTCCCGTCACGCTCGATAACACTCTGGTCGGACACACTTTTCTGGGTCCTGCCCGGCCTCGGAATATCGACATGTCGCAGCCCCACCTAAGACTCAATAGAGAGGCCAGCCCGCCGGTCTAAATCCTAAGCACAAAGGGTTCATGGGCCCGGTTCCCCTTCGCGCTCCTGCATGATGCGTGGGCGGCCCACGTCAGTCCTAGCATCCCTTAATCACAAGCGCGATGCATCTCGGGACCACTCGGGCGCGCGCCGCTACGTTCCTGACATCTGAAAAGCTTCGGCTGATACCGCGACGCCGAGTAGCCATAATTCTTCCCGCGTAGCCAGTTAGTGCGAAAAGGTCTCCAACCAACCCAGATCAAATACCCAAATCCATTATCATTTTAATTAGGCCATCAACACAATCTCGCGGGAATCCACCCGACTAACATCTAATCACCAATGATCCCAGTAACATGGTCGAGTAACTGTGTGGTTGTAACATCGGGGGGAATCCGAGGTATCACCCTCGTTGGATTCCGAATGATGTATCCGTCAAGGTGGGCTTAGAGGAATCACCCTCGGGGGTCCCACACTTGAGGGGTTGCACGACAGAGGCATCGTCGGGAATGGTGAAAGAGGAATCAGCCTCGATAACCACGACCGACTAGTTGTACTACAGAGATATCATCAGGAGTACTTAGCGAGGTGTCACCCTCAGTACCCGATAGTATCTCTGTAGTGTCGTACAACTAAGGGGGGTGTATGTGCTGTGTCGGGTATGGCTCGTCGATCAGGGATTGAGATTTGAAAACAAGCGGGGCAACTGGATTATGGGGTCACAGGGGATGACTGCTCCACCTATACTAAATAGTTTTAGAAGTGCAGTGCTGAAAGTAGCAGTTCATCAAAAACCGGCTATGCATCAGATATAGGAGCTAACTACAACAGTAGCAAAAATACTAATGCAAGCAGTAGGACGAAAGACATAGGCGATATAGGAATGATCAAGGGGGGTTTGCTTGCCTTACTGCTCTGCGGCAAAGTACTGATCGGCACGGTCGTAGATGTACCCGACAACAGCGTCAGTCTCGGGGTCTACCGGTAAGAAGAGGGGGAAGAAACAATAAATAATAGCAATGGTGCAACACAATGCATGACATGGCAAGATGCAGGCTAGACATGAGCTAACGCAGTAACATCCGTCGCAGACGGGTCGGAAGAATATCTCACGATATTTTCCGGGTCTCGGGCTACTACCAGTCACACTCGAAACGATGGAAATGTTCCATGTTTGCTATGCTAGGGACGCGTGACAAACGAATGGACCGTGTATCCGGGTTCGTCTCGTTCTGCTGATCAACTTTCATGTTGAAAATATTTTGATGTGACTTACGGGTTAATTTATATTAATTTTTAAAGTTTTATTAATTATTTAGAAAATAAAAACAGATTTAATAAAATTGATTAAAAGCAATTATGACATCAGCATGATGTCATGCTGACATCAGCAGTTGACTGGTCAACTAATCAGCGGGTCCCATGCGTCATAGACACAAGTTTTTAATTAAGATTAAATAGTAATTAATCAGATTAATTTAGTGGGGACCCACGTGTCATACTCCAATTATTCTAATTACCTAATTAATTAATTAACTAATTAATTAAATAATATATCTATTTATTTATTTATTAAAACATATTTTTATTTTTACATTCTATTTTTTATTTTCCTTTAAAAGAGGGTGTGGGGCCTCCGTGTCATAGACAGCGGGGTGGGTTGGCCACCGGTAAGTGGCTTAGGCCACATACACACAAAACACCCATAAACATATTTATACAATCAACGTATTTCTCCATATACCTACATACATAAATACATACATACGTGCATCTCATACATACAAAATACATACGCGAATACATCATTTTATTTTTATTTCTATCTAAAACTCTCTCTCTCCAACCTTTGTGTTAAACAACAAAGAACTCTCAAACTCTCAACCACACACAGAGAGAGGGACATCTCCAACATCACCTCCTCGATCCTAACGGCGTCGAAACGGAGCGTTGTTTGCCGGAATGGAACCGGGACGGCGCGAGGAAGGAAACGGTGGGAGGAGCCCGAAAAGGGGCTCACCGACGTTGACGAGAGGGCCCGGTGAAGCCGGAGTTCTCTGGAGGCGGAGGAGACGGCGAGGAGAAGGACGGGGCGGTGACGGTGGCGCGGTTCCGGAGACGGTGGTGACGAGGAGAGCCGACCGGAGGGCCGTGATGACCCACAAGTATAGGGGATCAATCTAGTCCTTTTGATAAGTAAGAGTGTCGAACCCAATGAGGAGCAGAAGGATGTGACAAGTGGTTTTCAGCAAGGTAAAATCTGCAAGCACTGAAATTGTCGGTAACAAGTGATTGTGTGGTGAGATGATTCGTAGCAAGCAACAAGTGACAAAAGTAGAAACGGTGCAGCAAAGTGGCCCAATCCCTTTTGTAGCAAGGGACAAGCCTGGACAAAGTCTTATAGGAGGAAAAACGCTCCCGAGGACACACGGGAATTTCTGTCATGCTAGTTTTCATCATGTTCATATGATTCACGTTCGTTACTTTGATAGTTTGATATGTGGGTGGACCGGCGCTTGGGTACTGCCCTTACTTGGACAAGAATCCCAGTTATGATTAACCCCTCTCGCAAGCATCCGCAACTATGAAAGAAGAATTAAGACAATGTCTAACCATAGCATTAAACTAGTGGATCCAAATCAGCCCCTTACGAAGTAACGCATAAACTAGGTTTAAGCTTCTGTCACTCTAGCAACCCATCATCTACTTACTACTTCCCAATGCCTTCCTCTAGGCCCAAATAATGGTGAAGTGTTATGTAGTCTACATTCACATAACACCACTAGAGGAAAAACAACATACAACATATCAAATTACCGAACGAATACCAAATTCACATGACTACTATTAGCATGACTTATCCCATGTCCTCAGGAACAAAAGTAACTACTCACAAAGAATAATTATATTCATGACCAGAGAGGTAATGAGTAGCATAAAGGATCTGAACATAAACTCTTCCACCAAGTAATCCAACTAGCATCAACTACAAAGAGTAATCAACACTACTAGCAACCTTACAAGTACCAATCGGAGTAGCGAGACGGAGATTGGTTACAAGTGATGAACTAGGGTTTGGAGATGAGATGGTGCTGATGAAGATGTTGATGGTGACGAGTCCCCTCCGATGAGAGGAGTGTTGGTGATGACGATGGCGATGATTTCCCACTCCGGGAGGGAAGTTTCCCCGGCAGGATCGTCCTGTCGGAGCTCTAGATTGGTTCTGCTCAAGTTCCGCCTCGTGGCGGCAGCAAAACCACGAAAAAGCTCATCCTTGATTTTTTTTCCAAACGAAATCCTTCATATAGCAGAAGAGGGGGGCAAGTGGGCCAGCAGGTTGCCCACAAGCCCTCATGGCGCAGCCTGGGGGGTGGTCGCGCCGTGCAGGCATGTGGCCAACCACTGGCGCCCCTCCTCGTTGATTTGTACGACGTTTGGAGTTGCGCAGAATAGGTATCTCAAACTTGCTCCACTTTTCGGCCAGAATTCCAGTTGTCGGCATTCTCCCTCTTCATGTAAACCTTGCAAAATAAGAGAGAAACGGCATAAGAATTGTACCGTGAAGTGAAATAACATCCCAAGAAGCGATAAATATCAACATGAAAACATGATGCAAAATGGACGTATCAACTCCCCCAAGCTTAGACCTCGCCTGTCCTCAAGCGAAAGCCTAGCTTAATAAATATGTCCACATGTTTAGGGAGAGAGGTGTCGACAAAACAAGATACGAACATGCATGCATCATGATCATGATCAGAACAGCATTACCAACATATAATCTCTGATGCTAAAGTGATAATTCCTTCACAAAGTAAAGCATGGATCAAGAACCTTACCGAGAAGTAACAACCGATAGCCTTTAGTCATTGAAGCAATTGCAATTTATCACAACATCAGAAAGAGTCAAATAAGAGCTTGTAAAGAAAATCCACATACTCAATCATTCTTTCGTTCTCTACAATTGCTACAACTCATGTGGTACTCATGAGATCAAAGTTTCAGCTAGACACAGAGAAAGATAGGGGCTTATAGCTTTGCCTCCCAACTGCTTACCTCAAGGGTAATGTCAACAATAATAATTCATGAATACTTACTTCCAAGTTGACATATGAATATAGATCTTTCCCAAGCATATGACATTAGCCAAGATAAAAGCGAAATAAGGAATTGGTGAAGATCACCATGACTCTTTCAAGGGAAAAAAGTAAAGGTACGAGATAGGCCCTTCGTAGAGGGAAGCAGAGGTTTTCATGCGCTTTTGAGGTTTGGATGTGTGTCCTCTTAGTGCGAAGGAACGTCACTTTATATTGCCTCCTGTGATAAAGAACTTTATTATACAGTCTGTCGCTTTTATGTCTTCCTCATCACAGGTTCGTACAAAGCTTATTTTACACACACTAATAGATCATACATATTAGAGAGCAATTTTTATTGCTTGCACCGATGAAAACTTACTTGAGGGATCTTATTCAATCCATAGGTAGGTATGGTGGACTCTCATGGCAAAACTGGGTTAAAGGTTTGTGGATGCAGAAGTAGAATCTCTACTTAGTGCGGGAGGTTTTGGCTAATATGATGTGGAAGTAATCATCACATGCTAAGGGATCTCTAATCATATAACATTGTTCGGAACTAAGCAAACACAATTCATTATGTTGTCTTTCTTGTCCAACACCTACTTCTGGGCATGCAATGGTTTAGTGAGTGTTCACAATCATAGATGGTGTCAGAGATGATATGTTTATATGTGAACCTCTCCTTCTTTATCACTTCCTATTAATTGCAACAATGACCAAGGTCTACGTTTGCCTACCCTCAACAAGTTTCAATCCTCATTCTTTTTATATGTGAAGCCATCACTTCCCATAAGATCATTACATGATCTTTCATGCTTTTGTTCTATTCTCACTCTTTTGATCATGGGAAGAGGCAAAGCCCTTCAACTAAGACACTCTTCATTATATGACTCACGAGCTCGAATACATCGGGGGTGACACAAAGCAAAACTCAAGACTAAAACACTAAGACTTTTATCTACTGGAGAAAGAGAAAACTGAAAAGGAAAAGTAAAACAAAGGTAAAGGAAAAAGATGTGATGGTGATACGATACCGGGGCAACTCCCCCAAGCTTGGCACAAGCCAAGGGGATTGCCCATACCAATGCTCAGTTGTCTTCCTTTGGTGGTGATGGTGGAGGACTTGTTGCAACATGGGCTTGATCCTCCGTCTTCCAAGGCATAGGTGCTCCATCATGGAAAGATGAACGAGTCTCCGGAATCCTCAAATCTGCAGCCAACCGTATTGATTTAAATCTATACTCATACTCACAGTTTTGGTTCTGCAGGTCATAGATCTAGGCCTGGAGTTGATCAATCATGTCATAGAGCCTTGAGAGTTGCTTCCCAATGTCATTGGCATCAATCATCTGCTTGCTGGTGAAATCCGTGATCATCATGTGGTTGGCGTTGAGTCCACGCTCCACCATCCCTTGGCACTTGAAGACTTGTTGCTCCATTGCTTCGAGCCTCGTCTCCATGCTTCCGGTCTTCTTGGGCCCCTCAACATCACGGATATGCAACATCCCCTCATGCATCTCGATAGATTGAGGGTGTTGCAGCACTCTCGTGAGGTAGGGATTGATGAACTTCTCGAAGATCTTGTCCTTAGGGGTTTTGGGGAAATCATAGCGATCTAGATCTGCAACAGAAACACACTCGAAAAGAAAAATAGAAGAAATCTGCGTGATGCATGGGTCATACCAAACGGGAGTATATATAATGATTTTTTTCAAACCAGAAGGAGTACCCCGCACGAAAACGGAGTCCGGGAGGCGCACGAGGTGACCACAAGCCCTCACGACGCGGCCAGGGGGTGGGCCCACGCCATGCAGGCTTGTCGCCTCCTCGCGCACTTTCCGGACTACTTCAAATTTTTGTATTTTTTCAAATATTCCAAAACGGAGAAATTTTCCTACTGGAAAAGTTTTGGACTCTGTTTTCTTACCGAATCACATACCTCTTTGTTTTCGGAGTGTGAAACCGGCTGATAAATATCCCTTAGGTATTCTTCCGGAGTTATGGTATTGATAATATTGCTTTCAACATTTATGGGAGTACCTGAGATATAATGCTTGATTCTCTGCCCATTTACAACTCTCGGGCAATTACCTTCCATGTTGTTGATCTTGATAGCACCGGAACAATATACTTCCTCAACAACATAGGGACCTTCCCATTTAGAGAGAAGCTTGCCTGCAAAGAATCTTAAACGAGAGTTATATAGCAAGACATAGTCACCCTACATTGAACTCACGCTTTTGTATCCTCTTATCATGCCACCTCTTAACCTTCTCTTTGAAAAACTTGGCATTCTCATATGCCTGAGTTCTCCATTCATCAAGCGAGCTAATGTCGAATAACCTCTTCTCACCGGCAAGTTGGAAATCAAAGTTGAGCTCTTAGATTGCCCAATAATCTTTATGCTCTAGCTCAAGAGGTAAATGGCATGCTTTACCGTACACCATTTTGTATGGAGACATGCCCATGGGATTCTTATAGGCGATTCTATAAGCCCACACTGCATCATCGAGCTTCTTAGACCAATTCTTTCTAGACCTGTTGACAGTCTTTTGCAGAATTAGTTTAATCTCTCTGTTGCTTAGCTCTACTTGACCACTAGACTGAGGGTGATAGGGAGACGCAATTCTATGGTTGACATCGTACTTAGCAAACGTTTTACGGAAAGCACCATGAATGAAGTGTGAACCACCGTCGATCATTAGATATCTAGGGACTCCAAATCTAGGGAAGATAACTTCTTTCAGCATCCTGATAGAGGTGTTGTGATCAGCACTACTAGTGGGTATAGCTTCTACCCACTTAGCGAGTAATCAACCGCAACTAGGATATGAGTATACCCGTTGGATTTTGGAAAAGGTCCCATATAATCAAAGCCCCAGACATCAAATGGTTCGATGACAAGTGAATAGTTCATAGGAATTTCCTAACGTTTGCTAATATTACCTATTCTTTGACATTTGTCACAAGACAAGACAAACTTACGGTCATCCTTGAAGAGAGTGGGCCAATAGAAACCTGATTGCAATACCTTGTGTGCAGTTCTATCTCCCGCATGGTGTCCTCCATAGGCCTCGGAGTGACACTTCTGTAGGATCTGTCCCTGTTCATGTTCAGGTACACAACGTCTAATAACACCATCTACTCCTTCCTTATAAAGGTGA